>NW_026901291.1:0-2400000 GCF_033783945.1 Neopsephotus bourkii | reverse complement strand
ACTGATGACCACTGCCTAAGGCAGTGGGATCAATTCTTGCTTGGTCAATTAGGGGCTGCCTTATTAAACCTGACTTATATGTATCTGCAGTGGAAGCTCGATACTTTCAAGAATTGGTCTCCATTCACATTTTTTCTTCGTCTTTGTGTGTTGGATTAATCAATAGCTTGCTCCCACCCTAGCAGTATTTCAATTGTTGAATTAGTCTGATTATTTTCTTTCAGTGAATACTGAAATGATCTACAAGTATTATCCAAAATACTACAATTTAAAGTCTTACTGCAATGTTCAGGACTGCGGCTGAGAAGCATTGTTCTTTAATTCTTGACAATTAATTTTTGAGGGATAGAGCTGTTAAAATGGGTGGGCGGCATTCTGTCACGCAGGAACTGTTCTATTTTTTTCAAAATGGATAAATATTGAATGTCTTTTGGTTTTATCTGAATATATGTCTGCAGTTCCTGCTCCCTTCCTGCCCCAAAATAAATAGACCTGTTGTTGAAATAAGAGAAAGTATGTTTCTATATCTTCAAAATAGAACTAAAAATACCTGCTTGACCTGTGGGTTTTAAGGCAGCTCACAGTTGTGGTTAACACTAGCCCCCCTGCTGAGATCAAAGTCTGGCCCCATCCAGCTTGAAACACTGCTGTCAGTACCTTGTTGTTAGGCAGAAAGTAAGAGAGTGTTCCCCTCTGCTGTGGAAAAGCAATGTTTATTTGATCTTGGGCCTCTTCTGAATAATTTTGCTAAATCTAATTGCTCTTGATGTTTAGCCCAGTACATCATGGGCTTTTTCAGAAGTAGTTCTTTATGCAATGGGTGAAGCATCAGAATACAGTAAGGACCACTTCAAATATCTCTCATCAAGGCAAAGAACTCTAGATAGATTACAGCAGATCAATCTGTACAAACCCTGCATAAACACTGAAGCTCTTTTAAGTTAAAATGTGCTTAAAAAACCCTTATGTTATGAAAGGTGAGTAACTAGTAAGAGAGTTATGTAAAAAGAGATAGAGAGGTATGGTTAATTCACTCATTCCTGTCAGTTTATGATGAAACAAAACATACGATTAAAACTTGTATTTATTACCATACTTTAACATTTTATGTTCCCAAAATGTAAGCTTCCTGTATGTCAAATGCCAACCCTCTTGCTAAAAGTGAGGCATGGTTCTAACATGAATGATGCTACTGCTGCTGCATATTGCTTGTTTGAAACCAAAACACTTTTACTGATAATTATTGTGAAGGACTTTGCAATGGGCTGTGACATTTGGTTGCTGTTCACACTTCTGGCATGCAAACGATTTGCAAATTTTGCTGCTCATACGTAAGAATTTTCAGGGTGAAACCATAAACGAGAACAACAACAAAGTAGAAATTTCCTTTGAAAGCAGAAAATGTAAGTGAGCTTTGCTGATGTAATATCATACTGAATGATAGTACACTGGGTGTTAAGCAAGGATGATTTGTACTGCCTCCCTTAACTGTGAGACTGGGAAATGAGGGTCCTCTTGCAAAGTTCATTGCTAGTTTGATAGATGACATAATCTCTGTATTAAAAATCTCTCTTCTTGACACTTCAGACACCTCTGACCTGTGTATGTGTGTGCATGCTTGCATCAAGGATGATGTTCCTATGAGTCAGTCTAAATGCACGAGGGTGCTTTAGGCATATGCAGCACAGACTGGTGGGTACCAGATTGTCTTCCTTGGGCAAGAGGAGACCAGCTGCTCAAGCACCATTTGTTTCCTCCTTTCTATTACTTTTGCTGTAGCCAAGGAAGCTGTTAAGTTAGGTGTATAGAGTTGACAGTGTCTGGGGAAGAGAGTGATTAGGAGATCATCTGCAGTTGTCAGACCCATTTTTTAATAACTGTAGAAGAACACCATTAGTAAGGGCTTTTGGTTCCACCTCACACCTTCTCCCTTGCTGAGACAGAATCAGGCCCATCCCCTTCCTTTGTTTTTTTCTTTCCAATAAAGTGTTGGATGGCAATAGCCAAGAGTACGGAAGAAAGAGTGGGGCTGCTTTGAGGTCAACTTCAGTTTTCTCTCCATTCACCTACACAAAGGCATTTAAACACACTTGGCCCTTGAGCCTTCTTGCTTAACTTTCCCAAAACTCTACTTCTCACCCCTGGCTTTAATTTTCTCCGTGTTCTTTCATTTTCCTTCACAGAGCAGCCTCTTATTACCTCTTTCTCCAGCCCAAACTGGTTAGGTTGCTGACTAGCCTTCCCATTTTTCCTACTTTCCTAAAGACATTCCTACAGTAACTATGTGTTGCTTCATTTAATAATGTGGTGTTCTTTACCTCTGGACCACAGAATTCTGTTTTGTTTGCTTAATCTGATCTGCTTTGCTTTGCAGATCAGTCTTGGTCTGTATATGGTTGGCTGTGCCTAGGGAGAGTCAGTTACACAGAGCTGAATGGGATGCTGGGCCGCATGGACCTTAATCTGAGCCAATATAGATGCTTGGATTTTATGTGGTGTTGAGAGGCTGTGGCAGAAGTAGATCTATTGCTGTTTTGTGACCTAAGGGAAAAGAAAACTCTTTACTGCACTAAGCCTGTCTACTTAATGAGTAAAGGAATTCAGATCAATAAAAGAAAATAGCAGCAGATCTAGAGGAATTCCCTAGGGCCAGATGCATTATCTCACAGTCTTCGTACAGTATTTTGCTTCTGTGCAGTTCAGGAAGAGCTTTTCCACTGGTGCTAGACATTGAACCAGGTTAAGTTTTGGGTTGGTTTTTTTTTTTCAAAGGCTAATTTTAGCTTGGGGGATAGGAATTCTTCCACTCCTTCCACAGGCACTGGTGGAAAACAGGCTGCTCTCAGCCATGGATCAGAGCAGGAGCTTCTCAGGCTGAAGTTTGCTATTCTTCCGCTCTGCTCAGTGCACAAGCTCTGGACTTACCCACTGTACAGGACTGAGTTTTGTTCTGAGAGGATGAAGTGATCCCTCCTGGTACACACTTGTGAATTTCACCTTCCTTTTTCATTTGATGGGAGACTTATAAAGACAGAGCTCCTCTAGTCATTATCCTCAGCATTTATTTCAACATTAGATAGAATTTGTGATTAAAATCATGGCTCTGATATATTAAACCAAAGTCGGGGGGGGGGGGATTTCTCTTAAGTGTTATGAGTTGCTTTATTTCTAGGTTTTTTCAAAGCTCCTCCCAAAAAACCTTTTAGTTTAAGGACTTTAAATTCAAAACATTTATTAATAATGTAAAGGGCTGCCTGTCACTCAAAAGCTATAAAGAAACTCTGAAATCAAAGTGAAATAGTTTTTCATCAAAGCATAAAAACCCTGTAACTTTGGTACCAGCTTTGGTGGTGCTTTGATTTGCTGGTAAGCCCACTTAAAAAAAACCCAAAACATACCATAGTCCTCAACACACAATCACAAGCTATCTCAGCTGATCACTACTAATCTGGATGGAATAAAGTACTAAATTGTAAAATTTCTGGATTCTATTTCTTGTTGTTGATTTTTTGATTTTCAGGTAGCGATTATGTCCGGGTTTTTGAAAAGTTCTCAATTTGTAGTGCTTTAAAATTTGAGGTATCTGGGGAGAAACATCTTCACTCACTGCAATCCTGCAGTTTCTACAGAGTTTTTAAAGCCTGAACATTCTGCTGGTTTTGAAACTGATGCTTTTGAAAAATACCACATTTGATCCACATGTAAAATGGGTGTTGTGGCCAAAGAGCAGTAAAACATATCTAGCTTTATATTTACTGAGTTGTTTGAGCATCTTTGAGCAAGGGGAGTACTGAAGTGTCCAGCATAATTCAGCCTTGTTAGTATACTTACTGGTCAACTGCCTTCCCCTGAGAGCCATTAAGATCCTTACTGAGGGTAGTTGTTAGTATCACATTACAAGAAAACAATGTTAAGGCAATCTCAAAAACAAAGGTGACTAGCAAAATGTTTTCTCTTGGTGAAAATGAGCATCACATTACATTTCACTACTATTTGTTTGCTTTGGAAAGGGGGGCTACGGATTTTCGCCTTGTCCTTAGGGCAGCAATTTGCTCACCTTACACTTTCTAGTACTGAATACATTTGTTCAGATTACTGTTTTCATCTGATCTGCTCTGTTGTTTATATAGAGGTTGCTTTTCAGTAAAATCCAATATAATTATTGACACAACTTGCTCTGCTCTCTAGATTATATCAAACTGGCTGGAACACACAGTAGAAAATGGTTTCTCTTTGTTGCTTTAGGTCACTAAAACTCCTATTGAAGTCAGTTAAGCCAATAGATGTTCCAAAGGGATGTCTTGCTGTACTTCCAGAACCTCCACACACAGTATTTGGAAACAGATCTAAATGTACCTGGCTTCAGGCTTCTCAGCAAAATGAATGTAATTCTGTTTTGTGGCAGTGGCAAATTATGTTGTAGGGGCAGACAGAAGGGAGGTGTGGGAGCAGTCAGGCAATGAAGCTGCAAAATGTGGGTAGAGGTCTGAGGGAGCTGGAGTGTGCAGGTGATCCCCAAGAATAAGTTAAGAGATCAAGAAACCAGGGTATACCTTAGAGTGTGTTTTGTATATGGACAAAGAAGCCATGATCAAATCCACGTGCCTTGGTTCTGGACTGGATTTGAAACTACTTTCCCATCCAATAAAACTTTCTTCTTTTTCTCAATACATATCATGTAAGCCTCAGTTATCTCCATTTCTCTTCACATTTTAAAACTCTGATTACCTCAGTGGCCAAATATCTGGCCAATCCCTAGAGTAGACCTAGTTTCTAGTTTCTAGATGTACAAGAATGGATCATGACTACCTTGATTTTGAGAGGACCATTTCTGATCTCTAAACTTTATTTTGACTTATGTAATGCTCTTGTTCATATTTAATAGAGATTATCTTTTTAATAATAAAAATGCATCACAACTATATACATTGTAAGAGATCACTGGGAGTTTAACTAAATTAAAATGCTGTGATACTTCACATACAGTTCTATTGAAGGTAATGACATAAAACCTCTGTAAGAACTGCTGAAATGTTCGTTCTTTTGGTCCAGCAACAGTGAAAACTCCTGACTGGCACTTCTAATTTGTGCCTGTGACCTGGATCATTGAAACTTTATCTGCAAGAAGAGTGGAAATCTTCAAAATGAGTTTCCAGCACCAGCTTCCTGTTTACATTGTTCAGGGGTAGTTACAGATTGTTAACATGTAGTTGTTGTTTATGGTTAATGGTACAATTGAGGCATCTCTGTGCAGTTCTCAGCCATTTAAAACTGTCATAAAATAACCCAAATAACAGGGTGATCAAAGCAGTATCACTGACTCTGCATGATAGTGTGACTGCAGCATTTGCAACCATTACTGCAGAGCACTTTAAATATATTTGGAATAGCACAAAAGAGATGTTCAGGTTACAAAAACTATAGTTCAGACCAGGGTAGAATAATAAAATAAATATCCAGCTCAATTTGTTCTCCTTGAATATTGCCAAAAACTGTCTTTCAATGCCTTGTATAATATGCCTAATTTGCAGTAAACAGGTTCCCAGCATTTATTTGAGAATTAGGATTCATTGAAGCAGCACAAATCAAGCATACAAACACGGAGATTCCAGAATAATTAGAAAGTCTTTGTTGTTTTGATGTTTTTTTCTCCTTCCAGTTGGGTACTTAAGGCAGGTGACTTCTGCTTTCTTTGTGAGGGCTGTGATACATATGCTTTGCTGGGTCTGGATGATTTCAGAAAGTAGTGTTTTATTTTTCATGAAAAGCTTTTAGTTGTCATTGCACAGAGTGTTGCATAAGTCAATGATAAATCAAACTAATAGATTTTAAAAACGAAGCGTTAGAAGGTTTTGTAGTTTAAAAGAAATCACAACAAAGCATGAGTGCTGACTTTTTATCACCTCTCCTTTGAGACCCAGTTTATTTCATCATTGATGTGAAGCATGTAGAACAAAACAAGATGACCTGTTTTCATCCTTGGTATAATTCCACTAAAGTAAAAAGCCTTATGCCAGGAATGCATTGGTCCCTATGTAAAAAAGGTCCTCACTCTTCCCAAGAGAAGACTGAAACTGGGTTCTGTTTTCATCAACACCCTTTATCTCACATCAAGGGTAGCTGATTGAACACAAGGAATTCCTAATACAAGTCACTTGTCGTTCAAGATCTTCTGGTTGGGGATACAGTGTTTTTGGCTTTCTTTGGCAAAGTGAAATTACCTTGTTTATCAGGGGCCAGGGACTGAATGTGAAGCTGGCAAGTAACTTGCATGTGTTCAATTTCTGTAGGTGGCGAATAATACTAGAGTGATTTTGAGGTTTGAGTATAAATAAATCATAATTATGGTGTTTTCCTCTAAATATATTTGCAGTATTGGGATGAATTTTCCATGCTTCATTCAGGGAGCACTCCAAACTTGACTGGAATAGCATACCAGCAATAACAGAAAGGATTACACAGCTTTTAGATTTTAGTTATCATTTAACTGCGGGATTTTTTATTAACATGTACTCGACAACAGCATTCACCACATATATCTCTCAATAGATAGTTATTTTCTACCATGTGCTTGACACTAAAGTGATGGTTATTAAAATGCTTCCTTGCTAGCTTCCGTATATGTAACTATTTTATAGCTACTTCACATTACAGCACAGTTTGCTCCTCAAAGTAGGTGCACTTCTTGTAGTTTTCTGTGGATCTTATAACAAAAATTCTTTGAATGTAACTTTACAGGTAGACTTTTACTTTAGTTTCTAGGATTGGCAGTGGAAATGGCAATACAAGAGAAGCAAGAGGCAGGAAATGCCTAACATGGTTGCAGTCATTTGCCTGGCCATTTTTCTGTCATTTTCATTTCTTGGTACAGTGAGAACCCTTCCAAAACCCTCTGAAACAATCTGCCACTGCTGCTTGCTTGACACTGCCAGAGTCTGAAAGGGACATTGGCTAAAGTTAGCGGGTAAGGAAAGCTTTCAAGATGTTCACTATTATAATTTATTTTGAGTTCAGCAGTTTAGGGGGCAGATAAGTTGTCTAAATCCACTTGGGGTGGTAAATCCTCTAAATTTGTAATAGATGTGAATAATTTTTGTTTTCCTTGAGAACAGCATTTGAAAGTGCAGATGTGAGGATCGTTATCTTAATGACACCACAAAAGTCTGGGCAGTCACAAAGGCTTTCTCACATAGTCAAACTGTCCTGGGAGAATCTAATTTGCTGTTGAGGTATAATACCAAACAAATGCTTTTCATTAAGGAGCTGCATGAAACAGTATCAGTCTAACAAGAGGACTAGGCCTTTGAAATGTAAACAAAGTAGCTCTCAAGGTAACATCCATTGCCTTTAATTGAATCTGC
The DNA here is from genome assembly GCF_033783945.1 of Neopsephotus bourkii. Lineage (NCBI taxonomy): Eukaryota > Metazoa > Chordata > Aves > Psittaciformes > Psittacidae > Neopsephotus > Neopsephotus bourkii. Next base: position 2,392,639 of record NW_026901291.1, on the reverse strand, counting down.
CTTGAAACCAGCCGTTTCCTTGGCAGAAGAAAACAAACTTTTACTGGCACAGTGCTTCACCCCTCCAGCTTTTACCTTACCACATTTGGTATCAGGGGAGGTTGCAAGAAAATGAATACTTTTTCTGAAGTGCTACAAAACCTTATACTGCTATCACAATGTTTGCATTTAGCTCAGTGGTGGCAAGATGTTAATATGGGGTCTGAGTTGCAGCAGTCTTCTGTTTGAATGTGGGCCGTGGGTCTTTGCTCTGTCACCTACTCAGTGGAAGCTGAACACATCTTGGCCTTGCACAGCATTTGCTGGGAAAGAAGTCCAAAATGTTGGCATGCTGCTTTACTTAGAAAAATCATGATTTTTATATCCCATGCATGTACCTCCAGTAAAGCCTTTGAGGTTATTCAAGTGAGGAAGACATTGCAGAACTGGTGTGGTTTTTCCTGCTTTGCGACAGTCTGAGTTGAGGTTTGACTATCAGCAGGTATTCAATCCCTGATACAGGACCCTACATTTATGAGGATTTTTCTGTACAATCACAGCTATATAGGTATAAAAAGAGCCAAGCACAAGCACATATACAAATTTAATTTATAAGAAAGTCTGTGTTTTATGACACAGAAGTACAGACACTAAAAAGAAGGAATGAATTCCGTGTCATTCCAAAGTCATGGTTACCCCCACTGTAATGTATATTTTGTGTTCCTTTCTTCCCTGTATTGGTGCCAAAGGATACAATGGTTGATCTGTTAGAGTAGACAGAATTAAGAACAAACACTCAAGCTCAACCAACTGAACAAATGAAAAGAGGTCTGTGAGCTGCCATATATGTAGACCAGAAGAATAAGGTATCCAACATTAAATAAAGCATATGCAAACTTCAAATAACATAAATGCAAAAAGATATGATTCAAGCACTGTGTGTATATATTTATTTTTGTATATGCACAACTATTTGTGCAAATGTAATTGTGTTGGTATTTGCATACAGTAGAACCATGAATTGAAAATGCATCTATTGAAATGAAAATGAAATTAGATGACTTAGCTATAGGAAAAGAAAAAACAACTTTGTGGACCTGGAGATATGGTTGATGGTTTTTGAAATATTGTCTGTGTTGACATTGTTGCACGTATGGAAAGAGAATTTTATCAAGTCTGGTTCTCCTAATGATAGTTCAAGTCATAAGACTTAATTCTCACTGCAAGTCGTCAAGATAGTCCACTGCACAGTGCTGCTGTTTCAGAGCTTGGAAACTGCAGCAAGGAACAACAAATACATTTGCTATAGACATTAATAACCTGCAGTTATAAACCATCAGTCTCTTAAATTCTGCAATGAGCAACTGTCATCCATTAACACATGGCTCATTAGCTGCTTGTAATTTAAAGTGGAATGTAAGAGAATGTATACATTTCCACAGTGCAGTCTGCATGCACACTGTCCCATTTTGAGTGGGATGTATTATGGAAAATGTGAAGACAACTCATCACTGGGAAGTGCGTGTTTGCAGTCATCAGGAAGAAATGTTCAGCTAAGTGGAAGTGGACTAGTATTAGTATAGACTTTCACTACATAGTCTTGTAAACTTATTTGTCAGTCCTGCACTTTTAATGAGGAGCAACACCCTAAGAACTCCTGGGGTTGGGGTTTTCTTTTGTTTGTAGATAGTGTTATTTTCTGGTTTGTCGGGGTAAAACTTGGTTTAATGTTTTGAGAATAATCACTAAAGTCAGTGAAGAGCCTCTGGAAGTGCATTAAATCAAGTTTAAACCTGCAGTGAGGATATTCTGAGAATGTAACTTCCAAGTTCAGTCTCAGCAACTGGAACCTTTTTGTTGGGATTTTCATTCAGTGTGCAGTAAATGCAGCTTCAGCCTCGTGAAGAATGTGTTTCAACTGATTTTTGTTTTATGGGTGTCAGTTAAGAATACCATGTGTTTTGATGTCAGAAGCTGCTGCTTTTTACTTTTTGGCCTTGTGGTTAGCAGCTTGTCAAACTGAGGGGTGGTTTTCTCTGTTTGAGCTATGTCTAATGTTTATGGAAGGTTTTACACCTGGACCATGAAAGCTCCTAAGAAATGTGGATCTGATTTCAACTGCAACATCCTCAGGATTTCTCTTTGATTCTTAGGCTCCTGTGCAGGAAATAGAAGGGCACATGCCAAACCTGATGATGAATTCAAAATGCAAAATACCTAGAACTAAACCCAAATCTTCATACAAAGTTTTTCCTAGCATGTTCTTTCTGCTCACTGAGATGGCTTACACCCTATATGGGTATGAATCTGTTTTTGCATTCCTTTATGCAAAATCTTGGTACCAATTTGCTTTTTTTCCTGTAGCCTTGTACTAAAACCAAGAGCTATCCTGAACAGAGTGCAAAAAAAACCATTTATGAAATGTCATTTAAAGCTGAAACTTGAATTCAAAGTGAAGGAAAAAGCTTGCTGTGTCTGTCTCGTATTTGTATGCCTAGAGACTTCCTTGGGCTGTTGCCTGTGTTCTGATGGGCTTCTTTCTTTGTCTGGTAATTTAAACAGTGAAAGTCCACAGAAAATAGCAGGTTCTTAGAGGAAGTTAAAGAAAATTACAGAACATCCACAGCACTATGGAAAACACAGCACAGGCACATCTGCCTACCTGGGAGAGCAAAAGCAGACAGAACCTGGACTCTGCTGAGAGCTTGTGTATCTTTGAGGGTAAACTGAACTGCTGCTGGTCAAGTCTTTTCTATATGACCACTTTAGACTGAGCTCTGATGAAGACTGATCTGCCTAATTTGTAAGATATTTACATAATGTGTATTTCAGTCTCATGCTTGAACTGCATGTTGACTACCTGCTTACTGGACAGGGAGGCAACACAGCATAACTTACACTGCATGTATATATGCTCATCTATTTGCAGGCCATTATATGGGGTACTAGTATTGCCACAATCAAAAACACAATCTTTCAGTAAAACCTCATAATGTAGCAACCCTATGTACCTTCAAATGTTGGGTAAATTTTGGATTAGTATTCCTGGAACTGACGTGTGGAGCTCCAGTTATGAACCAGAATACCTCTATGGTATGCTCTGCATAAGTGCTGGGGGAAGGAGAAGATGATCAAAGGAGATGATGATCAAGGATCTTATTTCTTTGCCTTATTTAGTTCTTGTTGCTACATAAATAATGCAAATATAAGTGCAGTCACAGGGATCCCAGTCTTCCCTCAGCTATGAATATATTCCAATAGATTTAGCCAATTATAACAAAGAGACAAAAATGACAGAAGTCTCTATTTATTGTAGTGGAGCTTCTACAACACTTTAACAGCACCAATAAACCTTAATTCTTCTTTGAAAGGTTTATTGTATGAATACCAGGCTTTGGACCATTCTGGGACCTGAATTAAAACCATCCGTTGGGCAGTAGCATTGCTGGGTAGGAATGGGAAGGTGGGCAGCTTGAAAAGAAAGAACAAAGTCATCATTCCAGTGGCTTTAATTTGTTAAAGATCTTGTTAGGGCTATAAAACTTTACCAGGTACTGCAGTCTCTTAGTTTAAGGAGGGAGGTCTGGTCTGGTCATTTCATACCAAGCCGCTGTTCAACTTCCCAGCCTTGAGGTTTATAAGCTGTCATGTATTGAGCTGTTCCTGAACCATGACTTTATTTGAATACTTTGAGAGGTTGAGATTGTCTTTCCTCTCCTTCCTGCCTTAGATTATTAGTACCTACTTGAACCTGAAGCAATTCCACCAAATATGTAACAGGATTTTGTATATTCTTTTGGAAGAGAGAAAGGGTTTTGTTTTCTCTCTCTTCCATGCAATAGCTCAAAAGAACAAAGCAGTCAGGTAGCATACCATTTTTTTGCTGCTTCTAAACACCATCTCCTTCTAATAATATGGTTAATATCTCTAGCATTCATCAAAGGATTATTTAAAAGAAACAGAGCCTGTAGGTGTGATACTAATTACATATGTGAAGATGGATGTTGTGCCAGGGCTAAGTGTCTGGCTTACTGGTGATGAATGTAAGAGGGTAAGGCAAAGGCAAGGCCACACCAGGAAAAATTCTGGTTTGCATCTTAAATTGCTTTGGCAATTACACTCCCAAAGTCCACAAACAGACATTTATCATATTCTTATCCTGACATGTAGGGCCTGAATTATAGGTAGTTCCAGTAAATGAAGAGACTATCATTTCAGCAAGCTTTGGATAATGCCTAAAAGCACAATTCACTGCAGGGACAGGTACAACTCTGATTCAAATGTGATCTAATTCATAAAAATACATACATTTGCACAAGGACTAGTGCAGAGAAAGAGGGTGACAGGGCTTGCTCCCTAGCAATTTACTTTTCCTGCATAAACTTTCCAATTAAATGTCTTGGAAAGAGCATTCTCCCAAGAGCAACATCCACAGCTGTTCACGGTCTGAGCAGAGCAGGTCTGGGGTTTGACTCCTTTTGTGGCCTGGGTAGAGAGACCTGCAGTAAGTATGAAAATCCATCAAGTGTCTTTCAGCCGTAATGGGTATCATTCAGCCTTGCTAATGGAAGAGCTTGAAAGATACTTCTTACTCCTGACCAAAAAAAAAGCTTTTTTGAATTTCTAGGAACTCTTTCAAGTTTCCTGAACTTAGTTCACAACCAGTTAGAGCAAATAGAAAGATAAATCTCAGGAAATTTATGGGGGGGGGAAGGCAACTTCAGAGAAGCTGGCATCAGACCTTTGGAGGGCAGTGAATGGATGAGTGTTCCTGAATTCATGCCTTCTGTGACTATTAGCTTCAGAATTTGGAGAACAAGTGAGTTTGACCCATTGTTTAGTAAATCTTGCACTGAGATTGGATTAGATACGTTAAACTGCTATTCTGGTTCCCTTATCACCTGTGTGTAAAGAATTTGACAGTCTGTATTTTAAAGTATTATGAATAGGATTTTTAAATTACACTTGTGCTTGAATGAACTAAATGCTTCCACATGACAAATTGATATGAATGGTTTTAATAAACAGAAAATGAGAAGTAGGTTCATCTGTCCCTCGGGGCTTAGCTGGTTCCATTCATTCTTCTTATTAAAACTTGTCTGTATGGCACTGTTGTTCACAGTGATTGATTACCTGCCTTAGCCCGTAAGCTTGGGTGGGTTTCTCCTGTGCTATCATTTCATAAGGCAGTGAGATCCCAGGCTTGAAGAAGTATCTCCACTAATGAGGAAGATTAATAGATACTCTGTGGACCAAAACTTGCCTTGACTACAATAAACGTTCTCAAAGGAGACTGAACAGCAACAGATGAGTCAGACCTGCTGCATCTTAGACTGTATTTTCTCAGTATAAATGCTTCTAGCTAACTCATCTGGCAAGAGATTAGAAGCTGAGCAAGATGAACTTCACTCTTTCCCTCTTTAAAAAAAAAAAAAAGCCCCAAACACTATAATAACATCTAAATAGTATTAAAATCAAACTGACCTATAGAAACAAGGACAAGCATTCCTCTTTTCTTTCCTGTGAAAGATAACCCCCACTACATAGTAGCAGGCTTTCATCTGGAATAAACGCTATAAAGTTTATGACCTATGCTAGCAAGCATTCATCGTAAGAGTCAAGAAGGGATGTGTCTGTTTTCTGATTTACCTTTGACAGAGTATTTTTGTGAGCACTTGGTCTACAATTGGAAAAAAAGACTGCAAGAATACCTGGGACCAGTAGAAATAGGGAGATTATGGTAACTATATTATTTTGCTGTTTGACATGGAGAAGCAAAATGAGAAGTAACCAAACTGATGATAAAATTATATTTATTCTAATACCATAAAGTATCATCTAATTGAATTTAAAGTTGAATTTTTAATAAAGCTAAAGCCAAGGACAGTGGAAACATCAAAAGCATTAGACTAGATTCTAGGAACTGTAACTGCGCAAAATTAGGGATGCTGGAGCAACTTCCCAGTTGTGTCATGGACTTTGAATCGCTTCTGACTTTAAAATATTCTGTTTTAGAGACAGGATATAAGAGGAACCCTGTTTCTCATGGTGGAATTCTCTACTGTGCATCACTTAGGCATTACTTAAGGAGCTCAAATGATGCATAGACCTTGCTCAGGCCCTTACAGAAAGATGATCTTAATTTACAGTAAATGTTATCATTTTAGATGATAAATTGCATGATTTGGATTCTCCTGTCACATCAGGGTAGATGCATATCTGTGTCATTACAATATATGAAGTGTCCCACCCTATTGAAGAAGCCAGTGCTGATTACAAAGGGGGAAGATAACACTGTGATGACCTCAGATTGATTAAATATTGATGGGATTATAGTGTTGTGACTGATGGTAAATACAGGTAACTTAAGGTCCTTTCCAATCCTAACTATTCCATGAAACTGTTTAGATTATTTAAATCTTGCCATAGCTTTAGATAAAGTCACCAGTCTTCCTATAGGTCATCAAGGGTAACTATGTCTTAAACTAGGCATAATAGATAGAAATTCTTGTTTCTATATACTGGCACTCACCTCTAACCTGAAAGGGTATCTGAATGGTCTGCCCTTTTGGATCTGTCACTCACCCTTGAGGTGTGTTCTCACGGTAGGCTCCAATGTCGCATTTGAACATGACCTCTCCAGCTACAAAGTTCTGATTCTGCATCAGTCAGCAGAAGTTTTAATGCTGATTTCCTTGAAGGCAGATTTGGTCTTTTTCTGTCTGCAAGACCAGCAGCCCCGTTTCTCAGAAGGCTCCTGCCTGTGGAGGTTTACAATACGAAGCTCAACGCTTCCCTTGCATTTGCTCCCCCATTGGGCTTGGACAAAGCAAACATCAGATGCTATGAAATCAGGATCTTAGTATTTTACCCTTGCAACATACCCATTATATGGAGATATTTAATGAAGCGAGAGGCCAAAAATGAGTATGAGGCAGACTGAAAATAAGTAGCTTGAAATCGTAATCATTGTGAGTGTGTACTTTGATATTTGAGTGGTAGTTTGCCAACCACTGTAGTGGAATAGCATAATGGAAAAGATGACAACATCAAGATTGTTGTGACAATGTCTGATTGTTATTTGTGTGTAATTTAAGGAGTAACCTAATCTTCTGTGCTAGCACACATCAAAGAAACAAATCAGTATTGAAAGAGAGGGCAGTTTTATAATTTCCAGACTGTCATTCTTATAACACTATTCTTGTACAAACTATCATTAATTTTGTGCCTAAAGTACATTTTCAGTGTAGCTCATTTGCCTTCTCCAAAACTTTTCCTCCACTAACCTTCCTTATAGCCCTTAGTTTCAAGTTCTCTAGCTATGTATAACCTATAGTTGAAGGACGTCATGTAATAAGAATTGCATTAAACCTGTGTAAAGAAATGTAATTCAGTTAATATGTGATAAGATTTTACTTTCATAGTCACAGTGACCAAGTGTTTTGAAAACACTGTCCCGCCCTTTAAAAATTATATTTACCAGTTTAAAGCTGCAAACCACTTTAATAGCAGGACATAATCAATCCCAGACTAGCAAGAATTTACAAGTATCCACAAGTAGTTCACCCATACCAAAAGACCCTGTAGGCATTTCAGTGCCTGATACATGTGCACATAGGTATTTATTTATAAAACACACATGGTTGTACCTACGTTATGTGCATGTAGTATATGCATTGCAGTATTTAGATAAGCAGTTAATTCAGTTTGCCTATTTACTATTGATGTTTATAAATAAATCTCTGTCCAAGAACAGGCTTTCCATGGGTAAAGGCTATGCAATAATTTAGAGTTATAAAAGAACTTACCAAACTAAGGAGGACTGCCTTGGTTTTAAAAGGAGGTATTGTAGGAGATCTGAAGTGACGTGTATGTACATAGACACCAAAAAAAAATTTGTCTTACAAATACATACAAATAAAAGTACATAGGTATGCAAATGCATATACTTATTGCTTTATGTATCCACGCTCACAGGCTGCCATTTGAGAATGTGATGATTCCAGAATCAATACTAGCTTAATGTTATGCCTTGTTTTGGTGTTAAAAACATAAATATTGTTAGGGTTGATTTTTAAGATGTCTCAATTTTCCGATCCTGCTCCCAGCACGACCCCACAAACAGCTGTGTTAGCAAAACTGGTGGAATGTGAGCTAGCCTGGGAGCAGCAGCACGCAGCAGAGGCTCCTCTGGAGGGAGGGTAGGTACGTGTTAGGTCGGTATTGCTGCTGGAGACGGCGTATCCTCAAACCACAGCCTTGGAGATCCGTATATACGCTTCAAAGTACAACCTTCCTTTTGCATATAATAAGGGAATTCTGACAGCGTATTGGCACACCCACCAGGAACAAAGCTTCAACAGGCACTGTCAGCTGCCCCAGGGCATTACCTAAGAATAAAAGATTGAAAGGTGTGCTGTGGGGATGATTCATATACCTGAGGCTCTGACCAGGTGCTCTGCAATTAACTGCATTAACCTGCAGCTGGAGTGAGTTCAGAGCGAAGGTTAGCTATGCTCAGTTCAGTTGGTTTAAAATCTCTGCTGAGGATTATATTCAGTTATTTATACGGCTGGGGTTGGGTTTTTTTTTTGTTGTTGTTTTCAGGGCGCTTTTTTTTGTGTGGCTCTGCTGAAATGTTTAAAAAAAAAAAGAAGGAATGCTATCTGAATGCTGAGCTCTAATAATATTTAATGCAGGGAGTACAGGAATTCTCCTTCTAAAGTTAGAGGGAGGCACCATGAAATGACATTTAGAGTTAGGATGACATTTATTTGGAATATCCACTAACTCGGGGTAGGTGGAGATAGACAGCTTTGAAAAGCAGACTGCTCACAGGGATAACCCTTTTTCAGTTTTACAGAACATGGCAGGGCTTAAAAAATGTGCCTGCCTTAGCACACGGACAGACTACATGATCTCTTTTGAAATCTGCGCAGGATCTTTTTACCCGCTGGGTTTAATTTCAGAATCCAGTGCAGTCATTAAAGAAAATAAAATTATGTTTGTTCTTTCATCTGGAGCACAGAGCAGTATCAATTTTTCATTCCCTCCTCCTTTGCATTCCCCTTCCCAAAAAAAAATAAAAGATGTATAGATGGAGGAATTCACCCTATAGCTCCCCTAAAATGTCTGAACTTCAACAGCTGCTTTGAATTGATTCTGTATACTTGGTTACCTAATGTGTGCAACATGTAATACTGGTTCTGTGCTCTTGGACAGGAGATTAACAAAACTGGACTATTTTGTGTACTAAACTTGCAATCAGTCTGGAAAGGTCTATTTGTCCCATTTGTCCCAAATGTCTGAATTTTCTAATTACTTTCTCATGGAGTAACAGTATACTCCAACACTGCAGTGTCTGAGCACTTCCCACTCACTAACATAAAGCAGAATGCTCCTCATTTAAAGACAGGGAAACACAAAGTTAGACAATGGGCTTGTGTACACAGAGGCATTTTCCAGTAATACTATATCATTATAGTTAACCCATGCTGTTGTCTGTGCACTTCTGTATGCAGAAACAAGTATTTCATACTAAGTGAGTCTTTTCCTCCACCTTCTTTCAATAATTTCCAAATAATAAAACTAAATATGAAAAAAAAAAAGAAGTCTGGACATCTGAAAGTGATCTAAATGTAACACTTCCTCACCGTATTTTATGCTGGTATAACTTCACTATATAGGACAGCTTTGTGTGTCTTACTCTGCACCATGCTGGCAGTTCGTGTATTTAAGCCAGCTTGACTCAGTTTTGTGCTTTGGCATGGGAAATACAGCCCAATACAGATACTGGATTTTGTGACGTGAGGGTGGACTGTGGTTTAGGCTGTGAGTGAATGTGGGGCTCAAATAGGTTACAGATACTCTGGCTAAAACATAGGCTGGTCAGGTCTCTCTTGTCCTGCAGCCTGACATCCTAGAGTAGAGATTCTGCCAGCCAGCTGTAATAGCTTTTAGTGTCATCAGATGAATGACAGGCTGCACTACAAATACATCAGCTGTGGCTTTTGGACAGAACCAACTTCTATATGTGACCTTTATTTTGTGAAACTTGACATGCCTGCCTTAGCTTCTGGCCCAGTCTCTCTAGTGACTCTTACTTGCGAGATACACTAAGCATCTCTTTTTTGTGATCTGGAAATAATAAATAACATTCCAAACAATGTTATTTAAATGTCTCACTTTTCATACTTGCATCAGAGAATGTGTGATTGTCATCACGCCCTTAAAATGCCAGATGGAGAATGTCCAAGAGCAACACACAGCAGTGATTAAACCCATATCACCCATTTGTGGTACCTAAGAACATAGGAATGTGGTTTGGATATGTAGGTCAGGGCAAAAGTCTATCTAGCATGGTACCCTGTCTCTGACTGTGTCCTCTAGCAAATGCCCAGGGTAAGGTCTGAGAATGGGTAAAACACAAAGCTATTGTGGATTTGGTACTTTCTCAATATATCATACTATATTTTGAGGAATTAACATATACCTGTGGGGAATGTCATATACCTACCATATACAGATGGGAAACTTTGAATTACTAGATTCTAGTTCAAATCCACCACAGGAGCTGCATCATGGAAGTCAGATTTCACCCAAACTGCTGGATACTAGTGAAATTCAAGTAGATATTATTTTATTCTGGAATAGGTGAGGGTAGAATTTAATGTGAAGCTACCAGGACATGCCCTCCATTTTGGCATCACCAACAAAGAATCCAATGCTGTAGGGAGACAAGATAGCCAGTTCTGAAAGTCCACAGGCACCATATGTGCCTTTCAGATCTGGCTTTGGAGGGTTGTCCAGTGACTAGAAGGTGTTGCTAAAGATCTGAGAAAAAAATTCATTCAGGAGAAGGAGCAAGGTTTGAACTAGAATGGCAGCATTTTATTTTTCACTATGTTCTTCTTTTGGTTTCTTACACAGTGTACATACTCTGTATCACATTTTATCCTCTTTATATTGATTATCAAAGGACTTACCTGCAATACTGAACAAGGAATTTATTAATCCATACCTGCAAAACACTGAGAGATGTGGGTCTCTATTATAGTCTCTTTTAAAAGGCTCTTACGAAGAGAATAGAACTTGAGGCAGGAGGGTAACTTATGCTAGGATTGGTTTCTACATGCTAAGGCAGCTGATGTATCGGGCTGGTTTTATTATAGTGGTCTACATGGAGCATGAGAGAAGGTACCTTGCAGGTTTCCAAACTGATTATTTCAGATTTTTTTTTAAATAATGTTAAGAGTAAAAACTTTCCAAAGAGATAATGTGATAAATCAAAGAAAACCAGTCTAGTATTAGTAAAGTAAATGTCTCTTACCCATCTTCTGAAAAATTGTTTGAAAACCTTTATTCAGAACTTCAGAAAAGGGTGCTACTGTGGCTGCCACCACCTTTACTGTGAAGTGCCATACAATGTAACATGTAGTGCTATAAAGGAACTCTGTTAGATAAAAGGACCTGAGAGATCTTTACCATTTACTCCATGAACATGTGAGAATCCTGTATCTCTGCAGCAGGCAAAGGAGCTGGCCTAGGCCTCTCTGGCTCACATAGTGGAGCAACAAGGACAAAGGGAGGATATGTCAGCAAGCTGCTGCAAGCTCTTGTAGTGCTCTCGGGCTGAAGTTGGGCCAGAATGGCCCTTGCATTAGGTTGCAAATCACTTTCCAACTCTTCCAGTATGCTTTTGTCCCTCCTGCAAGGATTACTACTATTAATTTGACATTCAGGTAAGTGGCTCATGGACTGTTAAAGGTTGAAATTGATACTATTATTAAATCATGCAAACGCAAATTACCTTAAGACAACAACTTTAGTTAAAGATGGTTAAAAGGCATGAGGGTTTGCATAACGAGGTCTGCAATTTTAGCCTGCCTCTCAAAATAGAAAATCACCTTCCATTCATTAAATAGATTGCTAACCCGAGTTCACTGCATGACACTGTAGAGACTGCTGATAAAACTCTAGAACTGTTCTCTTCTTCTTGTATGGGATAAACATACAGGCATTAAGAAGTAAGGCACTGTGAAAGTCTAAACCAGTCTTCTGAAGTGACAAAGACCATAGAAATAATACCAGAATAATCAGTGGTTTGGGAAGACACAAGATAAAGAGAACTGCCTTGTCTATTGCATCCCAACTCTCTGCTGCTGAACAGTTGATGAAAGACAATGCCATCTTATAAAATAGGGCTATTGCAAAAAGCATGTAAGAGAATTAAAGAGTGTAGTTGTCAGTGGTTTTCAGTGAGGGAAATTTTTCAAGTTTTGTAGGTCAAAGCTTCTAAGTCACTGGGGTCTTTCTTTCTTTTTAATAGTATACCAAGAAGTGTAGAAAAAGTGAAAATACACTGATTTTCAGATTTTTTTTCTTTGTTTCTAGATAAGTGCATCATCTTCATGTTTTCTTAAATCTGGATAGTTACAGAAGTACCAAAAGAACATATCATCTTATTTATTGCCTTCTAGGTCACAAGTTGGGTGATCTTTATAAAGCTTTAAACAACTTTCTACTTTGATGTAAAAAATGTGAAAGTATTGAAATTGAAGATGTAAGATACTGAAAACAGATTACTTTGGTAAGAAACAGGTTGTGAGTGATGGACACAGAACACTTGGTGGCATCTTTGACACTTTCAAATCCTGGAGCTGAGGATGAAAACACTTCATGTCAAAGTACCAGTTCCGTTCAAGCTAGATGACGCAAATAGTTGCACTGGAATTTTATTAGAAAGATACTTTAGTGATGCTTTACAAAACAACATAGAATCATAGAGTTATTTAGGCTGGAAAATACCTCTAAGATTATCAAGTCCAACTGTTAACCTAGCACTGCCAAGTCCACCCCTAAGCCATGTCCCCAAGTGCCACATCTACACATCTTTTAAATACCTCCAGGGATGGTGACTTCTCTGTTCCAACACTTAACAACTCTTCCAGTGAAGAAATTTTTTCTAATATCCAATCTAAACCTCCCCTGATACAACTTGAGGTCATTTTCTCTTGTCCTATTGTTTGTTACTTAGAGAAGAGACTGACCCCACCTCACTACAACCTTCTTTCAGGTAGTTGTAGAGAGCAGTAAGGTCTCCTCTCCACCTCCTTTTCTGAGGCTAAAGAACCCCAGTTTCCTCAGGCCTTCATGAGACTTGTGCTCCACACCCTTCACCAGCTTCGCTTTTTCTTTGGACCTGCTTCAGCACCAAAATGTCCTTGTGAGGGGCCCAGAACCAGTGCCCGGTACAGGGGGATGATCACTGCCCTGGTCCTGCTGGCTGTGCTGTTGCTGATACAGGCCAGGATGCTGTTGGCCTTCTTGGCTACTTGGGCACATGAGAGCATAAGGAATCAAGATTCTTCTGTAGCAGGGTGGTTCATTTTTTCTTAAATCAGAGAAGATTAAGGGCTGGAGATTAGCATTTTTCTTCTCTTGCATCATCCAGGTTGTACACAAGTAACGTAAGTTATACAAAACGGTGCCCAGAAGTGGGAGTTCCATGGACCTGGTTCTTGTGCCTGCAGTGCCTGATGCAAGTGCAGCAGTAGCCATGTAGACCCTTCAGACCCAAGAGACTGTTTGCTTGAGATTTTAATACTCCCATCTATTATTAGCCGCTTGCATTTTTATTTGTGAAGTTACAGATTTGTGTCTGAATGAGAGTTTTAAAAATGTTGGGTTTATCTTGAAAACTAAGATTGGGAAATTTCCATATGGAAAACAAGGGAGAAAGTGACTGGAAGAGAACTAACTAATCCTCACTATCATATGCGGCTTTCTGTACGTTTATGCCGTGCCGAGCCTAGATTTGGCTGCAAGACATGCAAACAGTGCATGCAAAAAGAATGATGAATGAAGTCTATTGAATGGTGTATATAGGAAATGAAAATCTGTGCATTTTCTTTTTTACTAAGCCTGTCCTTGGTTTTAGTCCCTATAGAACTGTCTGCTGTGGCCTGTGCTTTAAAATGATAATATCCCTGTAATATTAGATTGTAACTGAAAGGATATTTGTGTCATTTTAGAATTATTGGGTTTATTTCTGACCGAGGATCCTTTTTATTCTACTTTGGCTTTAGTTTTGTTTGTTGTTTTTGTTCCTAAGAGGAGAAAAATACTGTATCTTTAAATTAGGAGTAGCTGAATAATGAATCTTGGGCAGTGAAAAGGCTAATGTGCTGTGGAAGAGAAGGAGTTTAATCTAATTTAGTTGGAGGGTGTCTGTCTGTGGTGTTGTTTTCTGGACTGTGGGAATAGAGGAGGGAAGCTGCCCCAGTGAATGGTTCCTCCTGAGCCAGAATCAGTGGGGAGTCCCTTAGATGCCACTGATCCGAAGCCAGGCCATGAAAAGGGGATTAAAGAAATGTTCTGATTTGCAATTCACACTAATGCACCCCGTCGAACCTTTGGTAATATTTCAAACCACATTTCAAGGGAAGTGCCCTTAAAATAGCCAGCTAAATTGTATTAGAGCAATACTATACAACCCACTCATCCATTTATGATTTGTTTTTGGTTTTAATTCTTTTAACTGTTGGTGGTGGTGGCTTTCTAAGGCAAGCAAAACTTTTGTGCATTGTGAATATTCGCGCTTGCTTGGGAATATTTCTCAGTATGCCTGTCCTATTAGGCCGACATGTTTATTTAAATATTGGAGGAAAACTACTACAAGGACTTTGGGGCTATGAAAGAATAAGCCCATTTGGTTTAAAAATAAACATTTTTGCTGCATGCCATTTTATTTTGTGAATGGCCAGTGGAAATGAAGTAAGAAAGGCAGGCTTCTAAAATTGCTAAAACAGTTCCCAGCTTGCTTTTTCTCGTGGGTGATGTTTTTCTTTTACAGTTGCTATGTTCTAAATGGATAATTTTATATATATATATATATGTGTGTGTGTGTGTGTGTGTGTATATATGTATTTTAGAATTTGTTACCAGAATGAACGATGTGGCAGATGTAAGCAGTTCAAAAGTGCCTGAATGAATGAATACAATTAAAGACGAGGACAAGATTACTGAATGGGAGTAACATTAAACTGATCTCTATATTTTGCATAATAAACAGCTGGCTAAAAATATGAAACCTGAAAACAAGGTATAGGTACAGGCTTCAGTATAAGATTGTTCATGGTCTGCCACAACACTGTTGTTAATCGTAAGTAATTTAGACTGTTTTACTGAAAATCTTTAATGTATTAATTAACTCTTCAACTCCCTGAACTTATCATTTCATTCCTCTTTGCTGCTGAAGTGTCAGAACATTTTATCTCAAATGGATTATTTTGGTTTTCTTTAATCCCATTTCAGAAAAACATGCCCAGCGCTGTAATTTCCATTGACTCCAACATGTACAGAATAGATGAAACTTTGATTTCTACAGTCGCCCATATCAAAGTATTTTATTAAACTGTCACTGCAATAGATTACACAGCTTAAACTTTGGCATTGCAGGGAAGAATGGTGTCTTTTTTTTTCTTCTCTTGTTTATGGTTTGCTTTACCTACAAAATATTCAGTTATGGTTTGAGTTATCACAGGCCTTATTAAATACTCAGGGGTTTATAATCTTTTGCTTATGGGACAGCAGAGCTGGACTTTAAGATATAGATGATTCCTCTGCACATTTTGGAGAGGTGGGGAGATAGATAGCTAGAGGGAGGAATGCATCTTTCCTGTGAGTTGGCACATTATTTGAAATCATGTTTAATTATAAAGTTTCATTAAAAATCTTTTGCTTAAAATTTTAGAAGCCTAATAAGATTTCCATTAATTTAAACATATCACTATTCCCACAACGGCCCAAATGCTTTCTTTTTCCTCTTTCATCCATGGTTAAATATGTAAATAAAATGTCTAAAGTCATTCTTCAAAGAAGACAAAAGAAAAAAGAGCTGAGGGAAAAGACAGCCATAAAATTCCTCCCAATTCTCCATAACATTTGCCAGAGGGGGGCCAACTCCTAGCCAGGGCCTAGCAGCAGGGGTGCCTGGCTGCTCCATAGAATCACACATCTCAAATCCCACACACAGGAGAAAAAAAAATAAAATAAAATATCTTTTCAGCTGGAGCCATCAAAAGGCTCTTTTCATTTATTAGTTACAGAGGTATCTTCCAGTTGCTGATTTCTCAGCGCTCTCATTTTTTCTATAATAACGTTCTATTTGTTGATCTCACTGACTCCAGCTCCTTGAATGGGAGAGAACCCCAGACAGCTCTTTTAAAATACAGAAAGTAAAAGAAATGATCTAAAGCAGGATGCTAAAGTAATGGCTGGAAAAAACAAGGCTGGTTTAAATTGCCACATAAAAGATCAATTAAGAGAGACACAACTACAAAGGTTGAGGGTTCCCCCCTGCCCCCTTTTTCTTTTCTCACTTTCTTTTGTATTTCTTTTTGCCCCTTAGGAAAAAAGGGTTGCTATCAGTGCTATAGAGGAAAACAGGCCATGGTTTAGTTCATGTATTTAGATTAATATGAATGGTGATATAATGTGCTTTATGAAAATACTTGTTGAAAAAACCCATATTTTTACTAAAAAATAAAAACCAAGCTTCCAAACAAGTTGAACAAACCAAATATTGCATATGTTCATCTTGCACGTTATTTGAATTCTACTTTTCATTATTATTTAAATCCTACTTTTTAAAAGTAGAATTTACTTGTCCCATGTAAAAGCTTTCCCCACACTTCCCTCCTACCCCCAGCTGAGCTCTCCAGAAAAGGAATCAGGATGCATACAAATACTAAGAAAACAGGCTTAGATTAATGAAGAATGGAGATGCCCCAACACACACTCTCTCACACACATACATACACAGAGACACACTAAACTAAATAAAGGGGGTTTGCCCATAACCCTGCCTGCTTTTGTAACATTCCCTAAGGAATTTCAAAGTGCTCAAGGAAAGGTCAGCCCCTAAGACCAACACTCTATAAGTATTATCTCCTCCATCCACTGAAAAGCCACAAGAAGGAGGACTACTCATTTAAAACATTTTTATGAGGGCTTTTACTTTTAGGCAGTAACTAGCCACATCTTCAGGGGCTTAAAGACAGCCATTAGCCCTAGTCTGTTGTCCTTGCTTGGCTCCGTGTCACCCTTATCACAGTTGAGGAAGCCAAGAGTTTCCTTTCTAGAGCCTAGCGGGGTATTAACTCCGACCCTGCGGGATTTGGTGGTTTCCAGGAGAATCCGTGTTCGCTTCGATAAGAAACAGGCACTAATGGAGAGGAGCCCGGGCTGTGTGGGCGAGCACGAATGCAGAGAAGGGAGATTTTCCTTCCTCATTAATATGTTCGCTAAAACTAAGCTCAAAGGAAAAAGAGAGAGAGAGAAAAAAAAAAAAAGTAGAACTAATCTTTTGACTTCTGATCACAGTGCTCCTTTTTGGTCTGTAAAACTGGGAATTCTAGTTTGGCGTGGGATTTAACTTCCTTCTTCTAGCTCTGATAGACCAGTAAGCAGGATAAATCTCAAAGCTTAACTTAAAAAGTAAACACAACTCACTTCAGAACGATCCCTGTCTGCAAAACCTGTTAAGTACCTTTTCTACAGTGGATGAAGTAACTTTCCCAAGGGGATGTCTCGAGTTCTCTTAGGGTTCCTTATTTAAGGAAGAGGAAAAAAGGAAAAAAAAAATGCAAGCAACTTTTGAGTGATGCCATCCTGTGATTAAAACCATAGCCAGGTACTTGCAAAAGCCTGCCTGTCCTGCTCATGCAGGGAGTCGAGACAAAGCACGACATTTGAAAACAGCTGAAAGCAGCTCTGGTTTATGGCCCTGACAGCGAAGACTTTACAGCACTCGCCATAAAACATCCTCCTCTCTGCTACAGCATCACCCCCCCTGCCCCGGGGGGTGCAGCCCGAGAGGCACCACTCCCCCCACCCCGGGAGGCACCACCCCCCCGGCCGCGGCTCCTCCTCTCCGCTGCCTACCTGAGCGGGGGCTCGGCCGGCGCCTTCTGCGGACCGGGGCTCGCTAAACTTTCGAGAGAGGGCAAGGAGAAGGGACGGGAGGACAGGCGGGAGCGGAGAGAAACAAACGGGGCTTTTTCTAATCTGTGCTGATCAAGGAAAACCTGTAGGGGTCCTTAAGGAGGTTTCAAGGCGTTCCGAGTGATTGGAAAGTAATCACCGTGTCAGCTTCACCTTTCTCATGCAAAGTGGATGTCGTATGCGAGGCGGATCCTGCACAGGGTTGTTTTTTATGGTTTTTTTTTTTTCTTTCCTATTTTATTTCACCCTCGGACTCAGCCGCCCCTAAGCCCCAGCTGCTCGGGCCGCGGGAGCTCCTGCTAAGGCGGGGAGCGGAGCGGGCAGCGCTCACACAACACGGGCCGGCCTATTGCAAACCCAGAGCAGAGGGCGGCGAGAACGGGGTGGGGGGGCATTTAGGCCCCCCTCTGCAGTGGCTTAGATATTTCCTTCTCCTCCTCCTTCATTCTGCGCTCGGATAAACCAATCCCCACCTCTCGACAAGAAAGTCCAGAGCCGTGACCCGCTCTAGGGAGAGGAAAATCCCCGGAGGAAACCCGCTGGACCGAAACGCCGGCCGGGACGTGTGCAGTTTGGAGCAGTGGTCGCTCGGATCTGCCCAGACCCGAACGGCTCCGTCATCGCTCAGCCCGTGCTCCGAGGATGCAGCGGCGGGAGGAGGAAGGGTGGTGGGAAGACGGATCGTAAAAGTGAAAGCCCAGGGAAAAGAAAGTTGCCGGGCTCCCCGCAGTAAGTGCTGCGCATCTGTGGACTGCGGGTACTTTCCCTTTCCCCGGCTCTTTGGGAAGTTGCCCGCCCGCCTCCCCCGCTGCCTGGCCCGGGCTATGGTGACCTGCGCGCCGCCGCCGCCCGCCGCCGAGCCCCCGCGGGCGGGCCGGGCCCGGTACTGGTGTCGTCCCGGGCAGCAGCCGCTCAAGTGACTCCGCCGGCGGGAGCCGAGCTCCGGCCGCACGCTTGGGGCCCGCGCCGCTGCGGCCGCCGCAATGGGGCTGGCGGCGAGGAGCGTCCTGCAGCCCCTGCTGGTGCTCTGCGGGCTGAGCGGCCTCTGCGCGGGGATAAGCTCCATAGACATTGACCGCCCCGGTGACGGAAGGTGCCAGCCGATAGAAATCCCCATGTGCAAGGATATAGGGTACAACATGACAAGGATGCCTAACCTGATGGGACACGAAAACCAAAGGGAAGCTGCTATTCAGCTGCACGAGTTTGCTCCTTTGGTGGAGTACGGTTGCCACAGCCATCTGAAATTTTTCCTGTGCTCCCTCTATGCCCCTATGTGCACAGAGCAGGTTTCTACGCCGATCCCAGCCTGCAGGGTTATGTGCGAGCAGGCCAGGCTGAAATGCTCTCCTATTATGGAGCAGTTCAATTTCAAATGGCCAGACTCCTTAGACTGCAGCAAACTGCCCAACAAGAATGACCCCAATTACCTTTGCATGGAAGCCCCCAACAACGGGTCGGATGAGCCACCGAGAGGATCTAGCATGCTGCCACCCATGTTTCGGCCGCAGCGGCCCAGCAGTGGCCACGATCTGCAGCAGCATAAGGACAGTCTGAGCAGAACCTCCTGTGAAAATCCTGGCAAGTTCCACCATGTGGAAAAGAGTGCTTCCTGCGCGCCTCTCTGCACGCCAGGGGTTGATGTTTACTGGAGCAAGGATGACAAAAAATTTGCTGTCATTTGGATTGCCATCTGGTCCATTCTGTGCTTCTTCTCCAGTGCTTTTACTGTACTCACTTTTCTGATAGATCCTCAACGTTTCAAGTACCCCGAGAGGCCCATCATCTTTCTCTCCATGTGCTACTGTGTCTATTCAGTGGGGTACATTATTCGCCTCTTTTCAGGTGCTGAAAATATTGCCTGTGATAGGGATAGCGGCCAACTCTATGTCATCCAGGAAGGACTGGAGAGCACTGGCTGCACCATTGTGTTCCTGGTTCTGTATTATTTTGGTATGGCAAGTTCCTTATGGTGGGTAATCTTGACTTTAACTTGGTTTCTAGCAGCTGGGAAAAAGTGGGGGCATGAAGCGATTGAAGCAAACAGTAGCTACTTCCATTTGGCAGCGTGGGCCATTCCGGCTGTGAAGACTATCATGATCCTAGTTATGAGAAGGGTGGCTGGAGATGAGCTGACAGGGTTGTGTTATGTTGGAAGCATGGATGTGAATGCCTTAACAGGGTTTGTACTCATTCCTTTGGCTTGTTATCTAATCATTGGCACTTCTTTTATTCTCTCTGGTTTTGTGGCCCTTTTTCATATCAGGAGGGTGATGAAAACAGGTGGAGAAAATACTGACAAGTTGGAGAAACTTATGGTCAGGATTGGTGTCTTCTCAGTCTTGTATACAGTGCCTGCAACTTGTGTGATAGCTTGCTACTTTTATGAAAGACTTAATATGGATTATTGGAAAATTGTGGCAACTCAGCAGAAATGCAAGATGAACAACCAGACAAAAAATTTAGACTGCATGATGAATAACTCTATTCCTGCAGTAGAAATCTTTATGGTAAAGATTTTTATGTTGTTAGTGGTGGGCATTACTAGCGGGATGTGGATCTGGACTTCCAAGACCCTTCAGTCCTGGCAAAATGTTTGTAGTCGAAGATTAAAGAAGAGGAGCAGGAGAAAACCTGCGAGTGTTATCACAAGTAGCGGCATCTACAAAAAACCTCAACATCCACAGAAAACTCACCTTGCAAAATACGAATCGACATTACAACCACCCACTTGTGTGTGACCAGGTTTTAGAAAAGACTTTATCTCACCTGGCAGACTTACAGATGCCCACAGTAGCAGTCAGAAATTAAATAAGTAAATGGTGCTTTTTTTTTTTTTCTCTCTCTCTCAGAACAGTTTAATATCTCAAGGCAAAAAATGTATCACGCTGAATTCAGGACCTGGTGAGAAGCTGAAGGTAAATGTACTCATGGAAAGGTTTTCAAGAAAGGAATATTGTGTATTAAACCAGTCTCTTCTGTTACTAATCTGTAGTTATGTACTTCACCCAGCCCTCAGATTTATTTAAAAGACATAAAAACACCCTATTTAACTTTTTCATGTAGCTGAGCTGGATTTCCTGCAGGTTTCTGAGTAACAAGCTATAGTCGAGTTTTCTGGAGCAATGATTTGATTTTGAAAGTGCCCAGTGAGCATTGTCTCTGCAGGGAAACTAAGGTCCCGAAGAGGCCTGTCCTCAGTGAGTGCACTATCCGGGAGAGCAACTCTGTACTAACCTAACAAGAGAAAGAAAGAAATCCTTTACAGCTCATCTCAGCCTAGTGGGTTTGGAGTGCCTAAAAATAGGTTCAATCTATAATGCTCACCAATATTCTTTCACTAACAGAGAAACTTCCTGCACCAGACACAAACTTTGTGAATAAGAATAATGTGCAATACATTTTTTTTCTTACCATGACATGAAAAGAGAAACAAGTATTTTGCTGTACATAAAGACAACAAAAGAAATCTCTTAACAAAAGAACTAAGAGGTCTAGTCCTCAGAAACCCTTTAGTGTTACATTTTGTGGCTTTTTAATGGAAATCAAGCCAATGTTATACACGTTGGGACTGATTTGTGCAAAAAAAAAATAGGGGGATCAATTCAAAGAGACCCAAAGGGCTTATTGACTCTTTCTATTGTTAAACAAATTCTCACTATGAATAGATCAAGAAGCACTAGATTCTGCAAAGGGAAGCTTTGTATAGAGTGATGCTCTTTACTGTGCTGGGGTGCACAGTGTGTGCTGTATATATTTGTAATATACAATTATTTTTCATGCTCCACTATTTTATTAAAAATAAAATATGTTCTTTAGTTTGATAATTTTGTGTGTTCTAAACTTTCTCTGATGTGCTATGTGGTTAATAAACTTGTTTTCTCAATAACTTGCTAAAAGCACACACTGAATATAATACTTGTATTTGCCTGCAAGTATAAACAGATAGAAGAAGAATCTCCTCCAAAGATAGTGCAAGTTGGAATTAAACAAATGGGATTTTGAAGTTGCATCTTTCTGTGAGCCCCGGCAACTGAGAAATCTGAATGGGAAGAAGCTTTAGTGATGTAAAAAAGCTGCAGAGATGGAGAGTAGTACCGTGTTTACAGAGCGCCGAGATTACAGCAGTGACCCTCGGTTAACACCCCTTTCAGATTTGCATGGGGTATGTTCAGCATATTAAAGATAGCTGGCTCACTTCAGCACAGTGTGAATGTGACTCAGCCTCGACTCTTCAGGGATTTTTCTTCTACCACTACTGAAAGTATCAGTGTTATTTGGGAAAAGACTTAGGGAAGATCGGGAGAAATAAGAGGGGAAATAAAACCACACTGTTTGAATACTGCTTTTGGAAAGCTAGCTGTTAAAAATATATATGCACTTTCAAAAAGTTTAGAGTGGAGCACGACTTTGAATGAACTTGAAGTTTTCCATGCAGTTGACTGACGGGCAGTGTGATCACCTGGGGAGATAGTAACATAACCTCACTTTCTCACACTGGCTGTTCTAGAAAACCCTTTATCAGGTGTCTCATCACAGAAAGAAGAGAGGCCTTAATGGGCTTTGGTGGAGTGAGGATCCCTGTGACAGTCATCTTGTGTCTAGGAACTCTAACAAAAGGATCCTTTTTAGTGGTCTGGTTTTTCCGTTTATCTGTGCAAGTGTGACAGATAAATGTTTGTCTTCTTGTAAGCTTTTAAAATGTTTCTAGCAACAGCTAGGAACTTGAATGACAAAAATTAGGTTGCAGGTATTATTAATAATCTTTGTCTAAATTGCGTATGTGCAAAGCAGCTTTCAATGTAAAATTTATCTTTTGGGGGAGGAGGAAATACATGTTATGCACTGTTTGATACACAGCTTTTAGATGCCCTGGAAGTGAATCCTGTCAGAGGACACCCTGCCGGAGCCAAAGTAGGACATTCCATGAACCAAAACCACTCCTGAAACTACTGAATTAATGCCTCTCCATCTGTGTATGTTCTAGTTGAGACGAATTATATTAGATCTGAGAAATACAGTTTTTAAATCACCTGTGTATTGCAAATTGCTACAGGAATCCTTCAAGTATGTGTTTGTGATGGTGCGTGGCACGTTGTCAGTAACCTACCTGACTTATGCCAATTTCATCTCTGATATAAATGTTAGTGCTGGTTTTACCAGTGACAAGATTTGTTTAGAGAATGGTTTCAGGCTTCACTCCAAAATACATTAGCCACTGAAATAAACAGCTCACTATTTTTGTAGACTATAGACAATTACTTGCTTTCATTGTTGATCATGTATTTTTACAGTCTGCTACTAGGAGTCTGGAAGAGGCAAAAAATGAAGAAAGATGTTCAGCAGTGGCTGAATTCCTGCTGCCTTTCTGAATTTAATCATTGTCAGCTTAGGCCCTTCATTGTCAGCACAGCAGAACTGCAAGTTCTTCTATGAAAATACCAAATACGAATGCTTGGCTAGATGTATCACGTTACAAATAGATTCTCGCTGAACTGTAAACTTAAGTATTTAGATTTTATTTCAGCTTTGCAGTTATTCAATTATTTTGTTTTATTTTACTGGTAAGCAAGCTAGATTCTTAAAGTGTATAATGATGTTGATTTTATCACATCAGATCTAATGTACTGTAGATGCAGCCAAGTATAACGATTGTCTTCAAGGACATCTTAAAGAGTGAATTATTTCAGAAATCGTACTTCTTGCTGTCCCATAACTCCAGATAGCCTTACCAGTTTCATACTGAAGTTGCTACTTAAGGAAATGGAAGCTTACAACTGTTAATGGAAAGTGATATACTTATTCTCACAACATTTCAGTGATTGAATATAACATTATTAATAATTTAACAGAGAATCTTGTCTTAGAAGGCTGCATATTAGTAAAATGATAATGATAAAACAAAGTCTAAGAAACTATCACAAAAATATTCTATATTAAACTTATTTACTTGTCACAGTAATTTTATATTTTAGTAAAATCATGTTCATATTTGTTGAATTTTATTGGATTTTTCTCTTAGTACTGTCAAGGCCTGTAGGGTATTTGCTTATCAGCAGACTTTTAAGAAAAATATCTCCATGTAGATGTATTAACAATGCAGTCACTCCATTGCAAACTTGTTGAGGAAGTAATACGAGTCCAAATGTCCTTCTGGAAAGGAAGTTTCATCACAGTCCAGTGGCATTTATCAGGTAAAAATAGCTCAAAAAAAATCATTCTGTTAGTGTATAGATACACTGTAAATCAAGAATCAGGCGTTTGCCATAGGCCTGTGTACAAGTGCTCTGTTCTCTTTGGTCAGAGCTGTAGATGACCCATGAGGGTAGAAATTGTCTCAAAGTAGGTAGGTTCTTAGGATGCAGACTGTCTCAGCATTAAGTACAGTGCAAGCACCATGGTTGAAAGGATGTGAAGAGCTCTATCAAGGAATGTTCAGATCTGTTATCAGATTTTCCCCAAAGTTGCATTTTATATGTGTGCTATAAAAAAGCTATTTTTCACATATGGCTGTCATCCCATGGCTTCAAACTATGAAAAGCCCAGTAACAACAGTGTCTGTAACATACACTTCTCTTATTCTAACACTGAAAAGCCATGGCTTCAAGGGGATAGTTCTGTAATGATGGGATATTATGTGCTCAGGTGGTCTTTTGACGACAGGTGGTCTCCAAAAACAGATGGCCTCAAAAGAGGAACTTTAGTGTATTTTAGTTTAAAACATTTACACATTTCTTTAAAAAAAATTTGAAATGTTATCCTTGTGTAATGTTCTTAAGTATTTTAGACAGAGTAGCTGAGTTATTAACACTGACAGATGATAAATCAGGGCATCCTTTAAAAGGTGGGTGATGGTGATTATGTGGTCTTGCAGCTTGCTTTGATCAGAAGTGACAGGCCTGTAAGGTCTGTGCCACTCAATCCCCCCTGAAGGGAGATCAGCACCTGTTTGCACTTTGAGGCTCCTCTACCTCCCACTGCCTTCCAGCACTATTTCATCTTTTCTAACACACTTGATGTTGATTAGCTATAAGCAAAGTCATTATTCATTTACAAAATACTCCTTGATGAGGCTTACTCAAAACTGTATTTCAGTAGCAGTGTTTGTGCTGTTACAGTTAAGGTTGTATCAACATTCCCATAACAAAAGCTTTATTTTCAGTGAGCTGCAAGTTAAATTAGCCTGGGTGCTCATATGAACCTGTTTGGGGTTTTTTGTCCAAACAGTATAGTATATATTGCCCATGAATCTGTTCTGCTCGAGCTTTCTGTATCTTTACATGTGTATCTAGAAGGGACGGATGATCAGGTTTGAGAAACAAAACAGGTCCTGGTTTGTAAGGTTAGATTTTAGCTTTAGTAAGTACTGTTCCAAATAGCTTTTTCTTACTTGTGAAATGCAATGAACATTTCTACAAAATAGCACAACACAAGTCCTTGACTTCACCAAGGGCCATATGGCAGATCACATAAGCAAATTGCTACAGATTGTTTAATGTTGTCTATGGAGGACTTCGGTATGGACTTGCCAATCTAGATGCAAATACATGCTGCAGTCAGCAGTGTCTCATTAGTTAATTCTGGTGTGTCTAAGAACAGATGTGATTCGTGCCGGTCTGGTTTGGGAGCCCAATTCTGTTTTTCCTGTAGTAACAAAGTTAAAGCTTTAGGAGCTGGACATCAAAGGCTGGACTGAGTGATCATTGTGTATATTTGTAAGGCATTGTTTAAAAAGGAATTCCTTTTATTTGTTGTCACTAGTTTCTTCCTTCTATTCTTCAAGATCTCCTCACAGATCTGCTCCACTGAAGTCAATGGGTGTCCAGCTAATTTCAGCATACGCTTTGAATTGGACTTCCTATCCCAAGGAAAGCATGTGCTACAGGAAAAGTCATTATTTTGACTATTTTTTTCCCCCACATCAGAGCATTATTTTGCAAGTCCTGATAGGACATAAATTCGTTATATAAAAAGAAAATAAATCAGTGAGGGAAATGATTTCAATTATATTTTCATAATGTGAGACTGTGTTAAAATGCATAAAGAATAGTGTGTTGCAAAACCAAGTGTCATTTCAAAATGGATGTTGATCATGTTGGGATGGAGTGGAAGTTTTGTATTTATTTATTTAACATAGGCTTTTTGAGAACACTGCACATCTATTTACTGCAGAATGCTCAGTATTAATAAATCTGGATTTCCTACTGGCAGGATACCCTATCAATCATTCTTCACTCATTTTATATCTCTGCTCATGAGCATGCCTTTTACTTAGACCTATATTATCTGTGGGAGCTATTGATGAGCAGCAACATTTTGAGTTAGGCCCACAATGTGCTCCTTGTTTCCTGCTTTCTTCACTGATCAGCACTTCTGTTCCCCTTCCCCTCTCTTCGACTGCTGATCAGTCTTTCATCATCTGCATGTGACTTGCTTCTGTTACCCTCCTCTCAAGTGATCCCATCCTTTTAGTCTCTAATCTGCCCACACACAGCTTTCTGTGGTACTGGCCAGTAGCTATGACTGCTTTGAGGTTTTTTTTGTTTGACATAAACGAAAAGATATTTCAAAACTTGTGTTTTATCTTTCTTTTTGGGTAAGGACTGTGGCAAGAAATAGAGGTTCAAAGTTCTGAGCTACCAAAGGTGCAGATGAACACAGGCGACTGTTGAGAAGAGACTGCCAGCTCTGAGCAGGTGCCTGAGACTTCAAAATACACTTTGTGGAACACAAGCATTGTTTGGTTCTGTCTTGTATATTTGTTATTTTCTATTTCCTTTATCTGAGACTAATACCTTTGTGAAATAATAAACAGCAAAGGGAGAAAGAACATTTGATCAATTGATAAAATGGGAAAAAAACCTCACCTTGCACTCAAAAGCTTTTAGCCTGAGGAGAGTTTTGTATGCCTCAAAGCTTGCAAGTTTTTCCCAGTTTAACCCAGCTGGTCTAATAGGAACATTCTGTCTGCCTTCAGCCCGTCTTTCTCATATCTTTAGTTCCTCACAGCTATAGGAATGCTACCCTTACAACTGCATTACGAATAGAATCCATGAGACTGATTTTGACCTTCATGGCTCTTTAAACAGATTTAAAAACTGGACTATGATCCCTACAGTAATTTGATAACATTAGAAGTCATGGTATTGAAATCTGAACCCTTGATATTCTTTCAGTTAGTCCATTTATCTTCTTTTTAAGATTTTAGTGAATCTGGTAAAAAAATATTTCAATTTCATATTGTCATTATTTTGTCTTGTAAATGGATTTTTCAAGAAAGGACAGTTTTCTATTGAGGTTTTAGGCTTTTTAATTACTGTAGGTGTTGAGTTGTTGGGTTTTTTTTAATCCTGTCATCTTTTTTTTCTTTTTAAAATTAGATAAAAGATCCTTTTTGTTCTTTGGGATACTGATTTTAGTAATGAGATATGACAGTTTCCCTAGACTTATCATCCTTTTGCTACACTCTCAATGCAGCCTTTTAGTTTCTTCAATAAGCCTTTCTTGTTTGACATAAGACATGTTGGTAACATTTTCATAAGTTATTTATAGACACTTAGTAGAGAATAAAACCCAAGTTACATGTCTGCATGTGATTTTTATGCTAACTTAACTTGATCAATTGAAAACCAGATTAAAAAAAGTATTTCATTAGGTTGATGAAATTCCCAGTGTAGGCATGCTGATAACTGCAAAGGTAGTTTTAAGGACAGCACCCTACCATGTACCATGTAGAGTAAATTTGAACTATAGGGTTTGGAAGATCAAGTCTCACTTTAGATGTTTTGCAGATTTTTTTAATTTTTTTTTTTTTGGGGGGGGGGGGAGGGTGTATTAGTGATTTCCCTCTTAAAAATTTTGTCTGTTGAAGCATAATGTGAGGACCATACGCTCTCAATGCAATAGCACCATTCTGCTAACTAACATATGTACACTTTTGAAACAAATTCCAGTGCGGTGACAGGGGAAGGTTTGAAGACTAATCCAGTTCAGAACTCCAGCCATTACTGGTTTTGTTAATTAACTTATCTGGGGCAACAGGTTCTCCTGCATGGTGCTTTCAGATTTCTACTCTTAGAGCCCACATAGTTTGGTCTGTGAAGGGCTGTGTTATGCAGCTCTTTGATCAGTTTTGAAAACTACTCAGAGCCCTTCATTTGCAGGATATGATCAAACCAACATTTTAAAGGCAGAAAAAGGTATGTTCTCTACTCATTTTTTAACATCCACATTTGGCTTCAGATGAGCTGTTGATGGTTAGTGACCTCTGAACAAGGTACTTAATAAACCAGCTTCTGCTTTTATTAGGTAGTACAGGAAAACAATGAGACTGGGGTATTGTTGCATTTAGAGTGAAGTGGAGATCAGCATAAGAATGACTGGACAGGGTCCAACTGTTTGTTTATTTCAGCCCTAGGTAATCTGCTCTCTTGTGTGTATTGGAAATATTATGAAATGGAACAGTTGTGAGTTTGCCTTGCCCTCTTCCAACTGCCATCATCCACAGGGTTGCAAAGCATGACACAACACCAAAGCAGAATCACAGCCAGAGTAAGTGCTCAGTGGATCATACACTCTCGGATAAAAAAGCAGATTCCATTTATCTATAAATATTATGTGTTTCCTAGAAAATCAAAATTCTGAAAGCAGCAATTCAGAAGTTACTTTGAGAACTCAAGCTTCTGTTTTCATTGTACAAAATCTGCACTCAAATCTCTGCCTGCTGAAACTCCCATGTATCTGTGAAGAGCAGAAAGCAAACTAGTGGCTTTCTTTTTAACTTGGGAACCATAAGGCTCAAAAGGGCTGAAAGTGTCAGTGACCTTTCTGTGAAACTTGCTGAAGTGTTGGGACACAGTTTGCAGCTTTCATCTCTGCACTGCAGCTGTGCAGATTGGAGATCTCCATTGTGCAATGTGGACATGCCCAGACTCACTGTAATGCCAGTCAGGAGCATAGCTCAGGTCCTGTCATTTCCCATCTTGTGGTGAATCCTATGGTACCTAAGCCACAGTCCATGTCCATGGAAGAATTCCTGTTTCCAGATTGAAGAGGATGACGACTTCTTCCCCCCCCCTTTTTCACTTACAGTAGCAGTGGATGTTTAAAATATCAACAATGGCAGTAACAGGTTTTGGTTTTGTGTATGTTTTTGTGCTAGTTTGAAGTAATTTTGAGGTATAAGCTGTTTCAGTTTGGCAACCCTTGTTGATGTCCCTTTCCTGCAAGTAATCTCCATTTGACTGCATGTTCCCACCTTCTTGTGTTAATGATCACTGTTTAGCTGGGTATTTACAGCATCAAAGAGTTGCTGTTTGAAATGCAAGCTTAAGCAAACTATCCTTGTCTACAGCAGAACTCATAATGCAAGAGACTGATGTTCTGGTTCCTTGTTTGATGTGTTTAACACAACAGACATATCTACAACTTGGCATTTAGAAACATCAACAAAACCAAACAAGTTGGTTTCATCTGCATAACAAAAAGTTTCTTGGACTTGCAGGGAGGTTCCTTTGAAATGCACAATTGTTTCTGTCATTGATAGGAGAGGGATCTGGCCAGTCAGGGGCACAGCCATTTCAGTGAGTCAAATCTATACCTGCCTCATGTTAGGGCATTTAAAACCAAACCAAACAAAAAACTGCTGGGGCTCTACCATGGTACATTTTTCTTGAAGTTGTCTTTTTAAAGCACTGATCTAGGGCAAGCTTCGCAACTGATTTTAACAAGTACAGAATTAGTTTGTGACTGATTAGAATTCATAACACAGTTCCAGTAAGAACCTCAGGTCACTCCAGTGAGTGATTCCTGACTTGGTTTTACATTATATCTGTTCAAAACTATACAGGACTCAAATAGCTGTAGTCTGTGAGTAGTTTAGTAAATGTATGCAACAGAATATCCTTTCCTATCATCACAATCTGACCATACATAAAACTCTCACTATGAGAATATTGAGTATGTTGATATTTCACATCAGTGAATCTTATTTCAAGGCAGGTTTATCTTTTGGATTTGTACTTTAAATGTACAAGCAGCACTTCAGGAAACTATGTGGTGAGTTTTTTCTTTGTCATTTTTACGAAGGCCTCCCTAAATTATCTCCTCTTTATTCTGGTTATTTGCAGAAGTAGTTTCTGAAAACAAGAAAACTGATTAGCAAAGCAAATTCCCAAGTTACTGAGACCTGTTCATGTTAGGAAAGGAATGACTGGTTTCCATTTCTTTTCTGTTTTTCCCGTGACACATGAGTGACACATGACTTACGTGCTACTGGTATATCTTAGACCTCTGATGAAAAATAAATGCTAGTACAATAAAAATGACAGTAAAGTAATCCCTTTAAGTATACTGTGTCACTCTGTGGTGCTGTTGAGCAGGGCCCAGAACCATGCGGCAGTAACCACAATAATTGCTCAGATTTTCATAAATTTGCATCTGCTATCTTAGATCTTTATATGGCTTCAGTTAATGTAGTATCTGCTTACTTCAAACTAGCATTTGTTCATCTAAATATTAACACCAAAGCTACATCATCCTACTACAGGTAGCGAACTGAAAAGCAACCAAGTGTGGACAAATCGTTCCCAGGTAGTAAGGCAGGAACAGGTTAAAAGACAGGCACAGCTGAATGGCTGCAGGCACTGTGGGGCAGCTGACTCACACTGGATGGAGGGACAAATCACCCCCAGTCAGCTGAGCTGGGAGCCCCAGTTTTTAGATACAGCATCAACAATATCATACATCTACATGGAGCAGTGGTTCCCACAGGTGCTGTGGAAGATGTGCTTTGGGATCACAGAAAGAGCAGAGTGTCAGTGTCTTTCAGGAACTAGTTAGAGCTGACTGATGATATCTAGCCAGTGTGCTCCCAGTTCCAGAGAATTCATAAAGCAAGCCACTAGACTTGTTGTCTCTCATGGGGCAGGCTGATATCTTGGCAGGGCTTCCATATCCTCCTGGATTCCTGTGGGTAATTGGGAACCAGCTTTTTTGTATAAGGGCAAGACTGATATCTTGCCTCGGTGCTGGCTCTTTCATCTTCATAAACTCAGTGAGAACAAAACCTTGAATTACCAGTTTCAAAAGTAGGAGTGAAGCTAAGACAGCAAGCGGAGATGTATGGCTTTTGAAGGGGAGTTTGAATGGTAGAAGGTTGGGAGAGAGTGGAGCTCAGTCTATGTAAGATATGTGAACGCTTGGTGACTTCCTGAATTCTCATTGTTTTATAAAATCAAAAACATTATTGGGTGTCTAAAATTCTATTTTCTTATTTTATAAATGCTCAGAAAATAGTATCTATGATGAGGTTCTGGGAATAATCAGAACTTCCTAACATGGGCACTAAAGATAGTAAATAGCTTTTCCCGTGACAATATGATCGTAACATATTACGCTAGCATCTCCAGTCTGGCACTTCATGAATTAGCTGCACCTCAGCTTTGGATATTCCAATATAACTATTAATTATTGATTATTTATTCTGCTAGTGTATACTTACTGTATAGTCAAGAGATTCTTCATTGCAGTCACTCCTTTTTGCTGCAGAAGTTTCATTCATCTGCCAAAATCTAGAATTTGCCCATGTTATCTAAGAAGATAATCTCCATCAGGAATTTAAGACTTAGTTTTCATTAGTTCATTTTGTATATATACGTATAATGGTGCCTCTAGAACTGAGTTCAGAACTGCAAAAAGACAGGCAAAGTATCTCTTTTTCCCTTTCAAAAACTTAAGCTTGTGGAATATTTCTGAGAAAGGGTTTGAATTACAAGATGTAGGATTATTTGCAAGCATTCCCTGGAATTTTCATGAAAGAAATGGTGAAAACCAGAGATGATCTTCACTGCATGAAGAGGACATCTTGTTTTCAGAGCCGTTTCACAGGCAGTGAAGATAGCAGCTGAGATCTGCTGCCATAGAGTCCGTGCTCTGTCCAGCCTCTAAAAGTTAGGTAACTGTAAGAGAGATTTGAGGCAGCTGATCCCATGAGCACTGTGAATCAATCTTGTCAAGAGAAGAATAAATTATAAGGCAAGTTTACAAAATCCTATTCTAGCTCTTATTCCCCAAATAGGAATCTTTAAAACATGTTGGAAATAATGCAACCACATTGTATTTTATTGCAGTGCCTGTAAAACTGCTGTAGGTTGAGGGGGATTTTGAACTGAGTTCTCTTTGTTCATGCTTCCGGCACAGGCTAGGGTTGGTGGCTATGGTTTGGGAGTGCCTGTGCCAATCAGCAATAGAGCTGATGCAATTACTGTAAAAGCATCTTTTCCAGTCAGTTAGGAATTTTGTCAGTGAGGAAAAGGAAAAAATGGCCTATGTTTCTATTTTTGACTTTAACCTGCTCCACCTGTTAATTAGGCTACACACCCTCAGTAAGCATAGTATGGACAAGAAAGACTGGCCTCAGTAATCTTAATAACTGCAAACACCAGTATGTCTGTTGCACTTGGGCTTCAGCAGATAAATAACATTCAGGGAGAGAGGAAACACAGAACACCTAGAGAAAGCTCAACTCATATATAGGAGGAATGAATAAATAAGAGGGCTTTATCTCCAGTGATTTATCAGTTATCATTGTGGTTTGAATTGCATAAGGGTGGGAGGGGAGTGATGCCCCTTTCCACCCATCAGTCTCCACCCATGGCAGCATGGTGCTCATGGAATGTTAGGCATGGGAGATAATTAAAAGCATTGTAATAACTGTATAGAATGTGTCACCGTTGCCTGAAGCTTCCCCATCATCTCAATTCACACCCTACCCCTTTCTTTTTTTGCTCCACCCGAGCTTTGGTTTCCTTCACCCACTCATGACTTTTGCACTATCTTTCCATGCTGCTGCAACAGCCTCCCACTTTCTGTTGCCTTTTCTCCAGAATGACTGGTCTGTTCATCGTTGTGCAGCTGTACACATGATGACTGAATTCATGGAGTTATCAAACAAATCAGTATCAGCCACAATCAATATTCTTGTCTATTAACAACTCACCATAATATACATGCAGGTAGGATAAAAGCGGGGCTGAAAGTACATCATACAAGTTGAGCAAAATCAAAGAAATAGGCATGTTATTAGTGAGGAAACATGAATCTCAGCTAGTCTATCTCCTGTGCTGAGCTGACATTCATGCCAATCCTTTTATAGAGGGCAGGGTAGATGTGACTGGTTTATGACATGGATATCCACATCATGCCCAGAATAATATGTGACTTGAAGCCATTGAAATCGATTCCTGTGGAAGCAGCATTTGTTGAGTAGTGCTTCACTGGTCTGCTTTGTCTTTTCCCAGTATATTGTGCCTTACAAACAAACAGGTTAAAAAAAAGGAGAATGCCACGTAAGACACAAAGGCTCAGTTCCTAGCTGAGCTAGGACCCCAACTGCTAAAGGGTTCCTCTGGTGAGCTGCAGGCTTTAAGACAGCAACCCCAGTTTTAGGTGGGCCATAGAATTTCTCAGAAGTGAGTGCAGTTTTCTACTTCGATTATGCAGTTTTTTAAGATGAAATGCATCAGCTTGAGTAAAAAGGCAAATCAGATCTTGGCAAAACTTTTATCAGTAATGGACCATACAGAATGATCATACATTTTCCGGCTGACAGGACAGATTCTGTTCTTTCTGATAACAATATCATTGAGAAGTTATCCCATCAGCTTCAACAAGCTACATAGATGTATTCTATGATAGCTGAGAAAGTACTCTTATAAACTATGTATGTGCCTTTTCTCTTAGCTTCTTTTCCTAGTTAGACTTCGTTGGAAAGCAGGCATTGTTTTCCATTGGCAAGCTCTGAAACTAAATGAAATGAGCTGAGTAAGTGTATGGAAGGTATCATAGTTTAGGAGGGAATCTGGAGGTAGGTATTTCACTAGCTAACTGTAAGAGACAGAAAGGATGTTTTCCATTTTTATGTATAATTTGACTACTTTTTGTCCTCAGGGGTAATCAAAACTCAATGAAAAAAAACCCACATTATTGGATTATTATTTTTTTTTTAATGGGCTGTTCTGACTATTTTAAACCCTTGAGTATTAAATGTTGTTATTTTGCTAATGTGGGGAAGGGATAGCTCTTACAAAAGAAATTCTCCCCTTCTGTCCAGACTAAAATCTCATCACATTTCTCTGACAACAGTTAAAGTCTCTAAAAAAGGAATGGAGTGGAAATATTGTCATCCTCAGAGCGTACAGAGTGAATCCCCCCCCGCTTCTTTCTAGTCCATGACAATTAAGCTCTATGGAAAGTCCCAAATTTCTTTTTGCATGGTGATTCTAAACCCCCTTTTCTATCTTTCTCTGAAGCACTGGAGGTTGGCCACAGCTTGAGGGTGGATTTGGCAAGTGGTATTAAACTCTTACAAATTCCTGGCTGATGAGTCTTGCTCACACACCCAGAGTTAGGCTGATTGCCTGATTTGGGGTCAGGAAAGAAGGAATTTTCTCTTGGGTCAGACTGGCACAGATCATTGACTTCTTTAGACTGCTTTTTGTTTGTTGTTTTGGTTTTTTTTTTCCTTCTGCAATGTGCAATACACACTTGTACAGTAATTGAACAAATACAGTGCTTAGCAGAAGCATAAATCACTGGTAATGGACTTCATTTTTTCTGCCCCATTCCTCATAGTAATTACTACTGTGTTCTTCAGCCTTTTACTTCAGGTCTAAACTTCTCTATGTGATGGTGGGGTGTCTGTGAAAGGTTGGGAGCAGCAATTTTGTGGACCCTTCTGGATGAGCATCTATTGCACAATTATCTCTAACTGGGGGGTCCTGGGTTTGATGATTCAGATGCTCTTTTCCAACAAAAAGCTCCTATGAGAAAGAATGTTTGAGACAAATGTTGCTATGAAACTAAACAATTGATCTGTTTATCTTTGGATATTATATCTGCACAATACCAAAATAATGCTACTTTGCAGATATATGTTGGTTTCAAACTCAGATGATGCAGAATTTTGTAGAGGGCGGGGAGATTCTGGGTCAGTACTAAGCTTTGCCCTACAGTAGAAATCTTCAGCATTGCATCCTTTCTGATATCTGTAAACATGGCAATATCTGTTTCTGCAGACAACTTCTTCCCAGTGAGAATCACTAATCCATGTCACTCCTACTCAGGTTCCTGTGTGACACAACAGAATCAACAGGTGACTCAGCCTGTATAAGGATCTGGAAACCTCTAAGCTCTCTGTCCTTTGATTCAGTTACCAGACCTCAGTGAAAGTACAGGACACGAGTATGAAGGCTGTTGTCAGTACCACAAAAATGCAAACTGAATATGCAGATCACCTAGTTACAGATGCAGGCAGGTCACTGAGTTGGTAATTGCCCCAGTTACAAACTCAGAGGTAAGCATGTGGAAATGCAAGAAGAATGTTTATTTCTTTTCTTTGAGCAATTTGAACTCTGGGTACAACCCTACAGATACCCAAAATCCTGGTGAAGCCTTTGGCACGTCTTCTGGCCTCCATGAAGTTTCTTTTCCGCCTCTGCAGTTCTATAGATCATTTCCCACACAGAATTTATGTGCTGAAAAGTGCATTTTCTGGATCTCCAAGAATGGACATTGACCTCATTCTATATGTCATGTACTTCCTTCTATTCACTTTCTGTACCAAAAATTCCTTTTTGGCTTTGGTGGCTTAAAAGAGCAGTATCTCTTTGTAATTCTTAATAAGGGGTAATAAAAATACTCAACATCATGTATGTTCTATTCTAAGAAGCTGAGTACTTCACATAAGTATCAGTTCAACAAGATTTTTCTAGCAGTTCACTTTTGGTTGGGTTTATCCACATTAAAACATTATCTGCCAGGTGATTTCTCAATTTTTGTAGTGTTATGTAGTCCACGTAAATAATATTAGCTTTCAACCATATTAAAAAAAAAAAAAAGGTAAAGTGGTAACCAAGGCACATTCAGCTCCTTCAAAGCTTCATTGATTTTGTAGGAGATTCCCCAGCTTTTATCACCTGAACATTTCACTCCACAATATTTAAATGAATATTTCATGTGGTTTATATTAAAAGTGGACACTTACAAATTGCACAGAATCTTCTGCTTTTTTTCTGGCTCATTGATTTCCACGGTAAATGTACCAGTTGCCACAGTTAAATAATGCTTTTTTGACTGCCAGTCCTCCACGTTCATTTTGGACTGGGAGAGTGGGATTCTCTCCAGTCAGTACTTCATCACTGTAATTAGAGTCTCATATGCAAGAGTATACCTTTAGTAATACTCCTCTGTTACACTGATTTCATCAACACTTGAAAGGTTCTTTTGCAATTAATGATTTTTCACAAGCATAAACAATTGTCCTGTGATGGACAGAAAGATGACAACTGACATTACTAAGTGTGGCCAAACCAGAAATGATGGCCTAACTGATTTCATTTCTTTTAACTGGAATATTGATTTCATTCTGTTGTCTTTTTATTTATTTCATTTTTTTTACCAGGATGCTATTTTTTGTTTTGGCTTTCGGTAGTTTTTGTGGGGTTTTTTTTCTGCTTACAAAGGAAACTCCTGCCCTATCCAAGTTAAAATCTCAACACTGCTTTTTCACAATAGTTTGCCAATAAACTTTGATGCTTCCTTTCCTTTTGTCATCCTCAAGCAACACCAGGTGTACAACCTGAACTCTATTTTTGCCTTGTCTTTTTTCGCTGTAGATCATCACATCCAAGCTGTATGGAAAGGCTTAATTTTCTGCTTGAAAAACACATCTAAAATCCTTCTTTTCTTCCCATATATATGGGTGAAATGCAGATACTGCATATTGTACCTTAGTACGTATAATGTATTTCTGCCCATCCCAATGAATTCCATCTTATCTCAATTTTATCATCAACACGTTACTACAGAGATTATCTTCCTAATATCTTGGTTGGATTGTGTTGTGGCATGATCTGCTTGTGGCTTGCCTTTACAAGATGCCCCTTCTCCACCACTTCAAATATTTACAAGGCTGTTTGTGGATTTCATTAGCTAACGTCTTTCACACACTACCTGTGTCATATCCACAACTACTCCTTTTGATGTCACCTTTATCACTTGATTATTATTTTTCAGTTAAGCCCCTTTGCTTTTTTTTGTATTACCTCTGCGTACAGGTGGAACATCTCTTAAGCATCTCCTAAGTAATTGCACTGTAATCTTTGTAATACCTTTCAAGATGTCTGCTCTGCTGTGATGTCTATGCAAAAATAGCGTTGCTTAAACATCTGGTGTAATATAATTGCTTCCTGTTGTGCTGACTGGTATCAGTGGCCAGCTTGCATGTGTTTTTCCTGGGTAGAGCCCCCAGTTCTTTTGTATGTGTTGGGCCATTGCAGAGTGGATTCTGATCCATCACCAAGGCTCTCTAGCATAACTGCAGTGAAAATAATACATGATGATAATTATTTGGGGTAATTATGTGACAACTGGCATTGTGTTTTGTAAGCTGGCTAATCAAATGTTCTGCTTCAGGATATCGGCTGATTGCCTCTTTGGTTGGGAAAGAATTATTGTAACACTTGTAACTAAGCCTCACAAAACCAGTCAGGTGCATCCTTTCCTTTTTGCCTCGGTCTAAAGCATTTGTTGTGTTTCTGAGTCATAATCACACTCCATCACATTAAATGCTTTTTCAGAAGTGACAGCCTGTAATAATAGCTCTTCCCCTGTTGTCCCAACCAGGGCCCCATTCAGGTCTGTTTTAAAAACACTTTGAAAATCCCACCCTTTGTTACTTTACTTTAATCCTGTTCATCTTTATGGCAACAAACCCTTAGATATGATTCAAGTATAAACTATGAAAATGTGTAAAAATGCTCACAGCTGCATGATTCGTAAGGTTTTGTTCCCTCTTGATTAAATATTTGGGGTTTTTGCTTAGCATTCATTAATGCCAAAAGAGCCTTTGATCTTTCTTCCACGAGGGCATGGAATCTGCCTCTTGTTAGCCAGTACCAAGGCTAAACAGGTACTGAATTACTTTTGATTACACAGCTCAACCTCTTTAACAAAAGAAGGATATTTTGTTTACTTATCTATATCTGTAATAAGTCAGGTGCATCAGAAGCTTGTGGAAAAACTGTACAATGAGAGCCTTCACTGACCTAATCAAAACTGGATGCCATTTTGGTTTTCAAAGTATGAACTTTTTACAGAGCAAGGTCAATAGAGCCTCTTAAGGTGGAAAGCTAAGCATTCTGAATAAGGAGGTCCCAGAGTCAAGAGAGCCACTGATTTATGACAAGCATAAAACAATTCAAGAAAGCTACTAATAGGAAGTTTTTCCTGCCTTTGTGGAGCCACAGGTGTGAGCTGGAAGGCTCTGAGTCAAGCTCTATTGAAATAAGCTCTTTCTCAAGTGTTACAGATAGGAAATGCCTCTTTTTAATGGCTGGTTTAATAAGAGAAGAGGAAAAATAGAGGAAAGAGCAGTAAAATATAGAAATGGAACAGGAAAGAAAGGAGAGTGAGAAATGGAGCAAGAAACTAAAACCAGGTCCTGATCTGATTACCTCCCATTCTGCTCTGCATTTGCTCTTCAGCATCAATGTGGCAAGAAGAAAGTGATGTTATTTTTGAGATGGTGGTTGCTGAAGGGAACCACACCATAGGACGGGTTTCTAAGGTTTTACACACAATGAAGTGTGCTGTGTGCTGCGGCGCACGTCTCCCTTAGCTTAGACCTTTCCACACTAAGGCTTTAGTCTCTCTCTGGCCCAGTTCCTACATTTAAAATTGGGAAGACAGTATTGTTCATCTTTATTGGAGGAGACGGGGGAATTCATTAAATGGTATGAGGATGCTATTGCTTTGGCAATAGAGACCATATAAATCTATATAAGAAACAGAAAACCTATTAGTTTTAAAGGGTAGACAAAACTGTAGGTGAGGTTTTTGACCCATTTTGAACTTGCTGTACCAAGGAGATAAGGCTAATATATTCACAGTGTTTGTCTGTTCCCTCCCTCTGTTTTTGTTCATCCTATCAGCTAATTTCCACTAAACTTAAAAGAAGGGTGGAGATCTGAAGAATTCCCACATATTTCAGGAGTTCAGAAGTAAGTGAGTAGAAGTCAGGGAGGGCTTTGTTCTCCTATGCTCAGTATAGGCAGCCTGGTATTGCAGGCATATCTGATGGCCTAGCGGTATATACATACCAGCTGCTTAGCAAGCGCAAATGTTGATTTGTGCCTGTCAAAGCTTTTCCTATTTCTTGCTCATCCAGAAGAGCAAACAAAGGTGGCTGGGGAAGGTGGGAGAAAGCTGTTTTGGGGAATCATAAAGGCAATGAGAAAAACCAGGGTGTATTATGGAAAAGGACTTAAGGCTTGGTTTGATAGTGGGAGGACCCCTGGAGGTATTGCAAGGGTTGAAGTTGCTTTTACCTAGAGGTATTGTCTCTGGTGATGGAAAGAAGCAACACGGAGACAGGCATAGGGCTTGCTTTTCATTCTGGAAAAAAGGTGAAAACATAAGACAGAAAATTGTAAACTTTGATTTCTTTAATTTTGCCTTTTTCTTTTTCCTGTGAGAACATTAAAATCAGAAATAAAAAATCAAGAGGGGCAACAAAGAAAAAAGGGACAGATATTGTAGATCTCTACAGTGATTTGATAATTTATTTGTACTTTTCCTTATTCAACAAATTCAAAGCTCTTATTAACTCTAAAGTCAGCATTGTTACCAAAGAGCAGCTGGTACAGTGTAAACACGCCTGCCTCACCATAGTCTAAATTAAAGAATTGGAAGCAAACCCACGAAAATGGAGCCATGGCCATCTTTTATCCCTTTTACCTACATTATACATGAACTTCAAAATCTAACTAGAACAATTTAAATACCAACATGATTAAGCACATTCAGTTTCATTTTTCCCTTTAGTTAAAATGAGTTTATTAGTGTAAAGATATTCTACTAATTCAACCTCTGAGTTAAAATCAGAACAAGTCAGAAAATCCTAGAGTCCCCATAGTCTAGCCTATGAACTCTCACACTTTGCTTTTGAGAGAGCTCTCTTTTTCATGCAGTTCTGCTGGAGACAGGGTAGTTCCAGCTGCTTACAGGTAAAATATGTTTCTGTTTGTGGAGGAAGTTGTATTATTATCCTCCACTGTCTGCACTGGAGTAGAACAGTCTCTGTACAGCTATACATCTAAAGAGGCAAGTGCAAGCAAGCAAACCACAAGTACAGTGGGATACCACTGAAGACAAATGTATTTGAG
The DNA here is from genome assembly GCF_033783945.1 of Neopsephotus bourkii. Taxonomy (NCBI): domain Eukaryota; kingdom Metazoa; phylum Chordata; class Aves; order Psittaciformes; family Psittacidae; genus Neopsephotus; species Neopsephotus bourkii. The sequence continues at coordinate 2,352,431 of NW_026901291.1, read as the reverse complement.
CCCTACCTCCTCCTGCGGCCCAGGAAGAGAAGCTGCACATCTGGGTTATGCCTGACAGGAGGGAGATTAAGTTTCTGTGAGTGTCTGGAAAGAAAGGGAGTCCGAAGATGGAGCCAGGCAGTAAATGGCAGAGGCTGAAAAGGCTGTGTTTGTACGGATTGTTTAACAGGCTCCTGATCCTTAATGGCAAACATGGCTTTAAACTGTTTTCATTAAGCTGTTTCCTAAATCATTCTAATAATAGTCAGCAAGTTACATACTAAGGTATGTGTGATGTGTCTGCCAAACAGTCCTTGCTGTCATGCACAAACGTGTATTTCACACATGCAGCCTGGGTGAAAGAATAAGCGAATGGACCGTTCTGAGAGGAGGGGTTCAAAAGGTTTTCTGCTCATAACACCGTAAGTAATTGGAAAGTAATTAATGACTTGCCCACTGTGATACAGGAAGTCTGAGTCCCCATACGGATTAATTTTTAGGTTTTCTGATCATAGTCTGAAGCCAGGACAGGACTATATTCTCCTTGCGAAATATTCTGACAGTACAGAGTGCCCGTGCAGTCCATCCCATTTCAGTGTGAATCAGATGCTTTTCAGATATCAGTAAGGATTAAAGGTTCTTTTGTCCAAAATAATTTAGCATAGAGAAGTGATACCAATGGAGACATATGTCTGTTTCCAACCTCCCTGCATCGCTTGTCAGCGTTTTCACATAGGTCCCCTGCAACACTCAGCAGTTACGATGCCAGGAATAATTAATGTCTGGGTTTATTTATTCTGTATTGTTTGTGCTACATAGAGGCTTACTGTGTCACAGACAGACTAAATGAAATCAGCCTATATGGGATGATTAGCCTGTACAGTTAAAACCACTCAAGAAGCTGAGATCATCCATTCTGACACAGCCACACTTAAATAGAGAAAAGGATCTTTAGCTTACCAGGGAACAAAGCTTTGGTATCACATCCAGCAGGCCCCATTCAAAACCCAAGAAGAGGATGCTATCTAAATTCCTGAGACTTTCAAGCTAGTTTGTTGGATGTTATGGATGCAAAAAGCCCTTTGATGATACAGTCACTCAACGGAGGGGAAGGGAACAGCAGCTGCTGAGTTACTTGCAAGCTCTTCAGACAAGGCTTCCTTTTTTTTTGCCTCTGCATACTGTTAGCCCATGATTCCATGTCCTGTTAGAACAAGTTAGGATGAAAATCTCATTCCTGCTTATTCTTGGCCCCTTTATTCTCTTCTGCTGAATGAGTACTTTATTTTGGTTGTGTCTCAAAGCAGAACTGTGACATTTTCTGATTTAAAAATAGTAACTAAAGTAGAAGCAAGGTTCACTTTTGTTGGTTTTGTTTTCAAAACTGACACAAGGCCCAGTACAGAGCTCAACCATCCAAACACTGAATCAGCAAAATGGAACAGATGGTAATCTGTGACAAACATGCAGAAATGAGCTTCTGTTGTAAGGGAAACCAGGAATCGGTTTTGCTGGACTTGTGGCCAGTGGAATAGTAATGCCAACTCCTGCATGGCCTTTTACTGCCACGTTTGTGCATTGTCTCCTTTAGACTGCTTTGGTACACTAGAAATTTTAGCTAACAGTGTTAAGAGTTGTTTCAGTGGATCATTACCATTGTTACCTTCTGCTATGGTGAGTAGCTGTGAACAATACACCAATAATTGAGGAGCAAGGAGCTTGAGGAAATAAAAATGTTGAGACTGCAGAAGGGCAAGTAAGGAAGTAGGTGACCTCTGAAAAACTGGAGGAGAGTAGGGTCATTATGGATCAGAAATCAAGTGAGTAAACAGGATAGCTTTTGTTCAAACTTTAGACACATTTACCTTCCCCTTTCTCTATACAGTTACGGTTATACAAATATATTTAGCTGTCCTGCTACCCCTCATATTGTAGCAGTACCTCAGAGTTTCAGTTCTGGCTCAAGACATCTGTGTGCTAACATAGACCAAAAAGACTGTCCCTGCCCTAAATAACTTTTTCTAGCTAGTACAATATGATATTAGCAGGGCTTTGCAGCTGCAAGAATCAGCTGTAAAAGGATATTAAATCTAGGCCACTGCAAAAGAATCTAGTGAAATAAGGGGAGGGATGGAAAAGGAAGGAAAGAAAGTGAAATAGTAAAGATTATCACTGGGAAAATATGTCCCACTTTTGAGGGTTTTTTTCCCCCATGTTCCCCATTCAGAAAAGGGCACAGGTGAAGATGAAAGGGAAATACTATAAATCACATCACAAAAAAATGGCAATGTGACAATGTGAAAAAACCCAGACAAATGGTTTGTGAGACAATCGCTGCAGCAATACTGGAAACATCAGCACTCCAGACACAAGTGTTCACTGAGAGCAGGGTATAATTAAAGGCAGAATTTATCTTACCTGACAGGGGAAATAAAGTGAATGTACCAAAACCTGCTGTCCTACACACTGATGGAAGGACAAAACAAAGCTTGACACCAACAGATGCTGATGTTTGAAAATTACTGAAAGTGTCATGATAAAAGCAAATGGTAAGGAAGGCTTAAACAGTTTGACTAAAGGGTGTGATATATCTCATTATGCAATGATAGGTAATGACTTGATCCAGGCATGCCTTCAAACCTATTACAGATCTGTTACTTCTTTGAGTTGAGCACTAAAAAGTCTCATGGAAAAGCCCAAATGTGAATTTTGGAGCAGTACTGAAGTTTTGCTTGCACGGCCAGGTCAGGTACAGCAACGTATTGGCTAATGTGAATTTTTTCTAGGTTAGAACAGATTTGAGGAGATGATATAATATATAGTGATGGTATAATATACAGTGGTAATGATATAAATTGTCTAAGGGATTAAAAAGATAATTAAGACAAGACTGAAGCACTCACTGCCAGATGACATGCCTACCCATCATATTGTAATGCAGGTCTCAACTGGGCAGATCACTGTGTGGCACCATCACACTGAGTAATAGTACCACCAAAGTGGAGTTTTCCCTGTCACTGATCTGAGTTGCTGAATTCCCACATTGTGGAAGAGGCTATCACCTGAATCAGTCATTGCATATGGCTGTAAAATCAAAATATTCATTATTTTTCTAGCTCAGATCCAGCTCCTGCCTGTTGGGAAAACTCAGTGCAGCGTAATGAAGTGGGTGGTGTGGTATCAGTAAGGAAATGAACTTCTGATAACTTAGTTGAAGCAGAATATTTATATTCATCAGATTTTACCGGTATATCAGCAAGAACTGGAGTTTCCAGGTGACCTAAAGGAGAGCTTGTTGGCCCAAGAACACCTATATGTTTCCTCCAGCGGTGTCTAATACTCTGATAGTATTAATTACTACCTTTTCCCATGAACCAGGTCTGCCCACACACAGTGAGGACACTGCAGAGCTCTACTGCTATTGCATCGAGTGCTAGCAGATGCTGGTGTAAGTTATTAACTGTCACTTTCAATTGAACCTGACAAGAATGAGTTAATGGAGTAGCTCCATTACAATGGTAGACAGGCAAATAAAAGCCACACTGAATCTACTTTTCTTGTCTCCCTTGTTTTCAAAGACAGTGCTACTGGCATAACACAGAATGCCCTGTGCATTCATTTGCTGATAATGCTTCTCCCTTTGGGGGTGAGACACAGCTACTTCATGGATATAGAGTAACTTATTCAACCACAAAGAGAAACCTTTTCCTTCCTTTAAACTGTTCTCAAACTACCAAAGCAGCTACTGATGATGACCTACATATTGCTGGCTACTTTTCTCACTAATAGCAATTGAAAACTGGAGATAACAATCTTGTTTTTTCAAGTACCTAAGATCTTACTGCTTTCATTTGTGTTTCTGTTACATTTGCCAAGTAAAACTAAAGGATGTATTGTACTGGGTGAGTCTATACCAGAGAATTTTAGAAAATGCTTGACCTGGGGTCTGATATATGTAGTTATAGTAAAAAATACAAATTAGCAGGTTTAATAAGCCAGACAGAGAACATAGGACAAAGCCAGTCATATCATTTCAACAGTGAAAATGCACAAAGCTTGCATTCAGACCAAGAAGTTCACTATGAAATGGAATAACTAAGAGAAGGCTTTTGCCTACTACTTAAGCTTGGATGAAATCAGGGGATTTTGTTGTCATTTCACTCTGCTGATCTTAAATCTCATAGGCCCATGTCAGATTATATGCATGGTAAAGTATTTGAGGAGTGACTGTGTCTTAGACCACTTTCCTGCAAAAGTGCCTGCATATATTACGTCCTTTAAATACGCTTCAAGGGACTTGAGAGAAATTTCATACACATTTAAAGTTGAAGAGTTTGGAAGTGTGTGTACATTAGTTGTCCTATGCAAGTTTTCCTGCTGCACCCATGGGATTTTGCATTGTAAAGTCAAGATTTCTACAGATACTTAGATTCAACTACAATTGCAGTATGGAAAATTGTATAGCAACATAGTGCAGGAACAAGTATGTCTTGTTTTGGAGGTTTTCTTTACAGCTCGTACTCCGAATGTTTCTTTTGAAAACTAATTTCTTTAATTGTAGCTACTTCCACAAAAATGCTAGTGAAGTGCTGGGAATACACACTTAGGCACTAGACATGATCAAATACAACACCTTTCCTCATCTTCATGTGCTGTGTCCTGTATATTGTAAGAATAGTTACCAATCCCAAATCTTGATGCATTGCTATAGTGTTGGAGCACCTTGCCACCAGCTTTGCTTTATGGGTACCTAACAGATCAAGGAAAATTCTTGGAAGATCACCATCCTCTTTGACTTTTTCCTGATACTGTCTTGTATTTTTAGCTGACATCCATAAAGATAATGTCTTTATGTCTTTAAGCCTTTCTGGTAATCTTTATGAAGATGTTACACCCATGCACAACATCTGCTGAGCCATTAAGTCAGCCCCATGCATAGTGTTACAAGTACCACCTACACCAGTTGCTGCAGGTGGTTCTTAAATTTCAAAGACTGTCTGTCAGGACTTCTTAACAACTGCCCTTCAATTTCCAGCTAAAACTCATTTTCATCTTGCAGTTCATTTTGAGGCTCAGCCCACGGGAGGTTTTTTTACTGGGGCGATGTGCATTCAAAAACCTGAAAAAGTTGAGTTCTTTTGAAAGTAGCAACACCCCTCATCCCCTTTAGAAGTAAGTACATATGGATTCAAAGCTATGCGCTTTTTAAACTCTCTTTAGTCCTGTTTTTTTCCTTCCAAGTTGCCCTTGATTTTGCCTCTTTGTTGCTGATTTCTCCCCCTCTCCCTTTAGTACTGTCCCTGATTTATATGTCAGAGCGGAGTGCATCTGATCAAAACATGGGAAAGTTGCTGGTTCAGCACTCGCAGCAGGGGATGGGAGAAATAGGCTATGTCTAATCCTACTTTGTAATCGCTGTCACAACGCTGTGACGCTGCCAGTTGGCACGTAGGAGCAACAGCGGAATTTGGAGGAGGTAATGACAGGTGCTTATAGCACATCTAGGACAGCACGTGCTGCAAAACAAGTCCTTTACCTACCTGCTCAGACTTCAAAATGAATAGCTGTTAAAGAGTGTGCAAGATAGTGCAAGTGGCAGGAAAACTGAGCAGGCTCTAGAGCAATGTCTAGGTATGTGATTGTACTAAATTATATCTATATTCAGTTCTGCTTAGAATGAAGTGGCTGTAAGAAGCTCAACTAGGTAGGGTGGTGGGTTTTTTTTAACTTCAGCCTAGGAAAATTTTGTGGGAGGAGTCACTTTGGAAAGGTGGGAAAGCCTTTACCCTCAGGTTGCCTCAGTAAGAAGCTCCTGCTGTGATACTTGAAAGCCCAATAGACATGTCTGAATTTATAATACACTCTTGAAGTATTCATTCATAATCCTGTAGGGATTTTCAGAGCCACAAAGAGGATGTATTTCTTTTAACTGGCTACAGGGAAAATATTAGTTCCTGCTGTAATAAACAAATAGTCTATTTTGGTGCAAGAGGAAAAATTTGAAGAGTCAGAACAAAGGAAAGGGAACAGTTCTGGCACTCCTGGAAGTTTCTGTTTTTCCAAAATATGTGATATCCCATGAACTACTTCTATATTCTCCTCATTCTTTACTCCCTGAAACTTCACTGGTATAACCCGGTGCTCCACCAGTGTGAATCATTGTATTCACACCAGGTAAACTCTTTAGCCAGATGGCTGTACAATTAAAAGAAAGGGCATACTCAGCTATAAAAAAAAAATGAAAGTGGTCTATTTTTCCCTTGGATCATTTGTCCCACAGTCTCCAGGCATATGGCAAGAGAGGATCTGTGGCGCTGCATCTCTGCTTCATGCAGCCACTTCTGTTGCTTCCACAGTTTTGTGTGGGTTTGTGCAGGCAAATTATGGTCAGAATAACACAGGCCTCCGAGAACATGGGCCAGACTGGTGATGAGTGGAGACTGGGATGAGGATTCTGCTGCTGTAAGATTAAAACTGTTTGTGTTACTGAAAACAAAAATAGCCATTCCTAATCATTCTTTCAATTCCTAACCCATGTCAGCAAAGTGCTCCTGCAGACTTTTACCTCTTTTGCAGCACGCTGGGACAAGCCCTGGTCTGCATCATGGATGTTGGAATTTAAGCAGTATATATCCTTTGTGCTTCGTGTGCACATGAAATGAATGTCAGAAATTAGCACAGATGCTTGCTAGCAGGTGAGGTGGCTGCAGACTGTGCTGCTACTGCTGAAATCCCACACTTAGTGGAGTGGGACTTTACTCTTCTGACTTTGGCCCTCTGCCTTCAACACCCCTGCAGTGAGAGTGAGATGTAACAACATGTGTTTTTAGCCAACAACAGCCTACACCTTTACCACTAACTCATACCATCCTTCTGAAAGAAGGGGCCTATCTCATTCATGTTGATTTTGATTTCTTTGTGAATGATGTGATTTGCTGCTAGAAACAGAAAAGGAGCCGAATTTGAATTTGTTGTTGTATTTATTTATCTACTCTAGATCATTTAATATACTTCTTAATCTGTACTTCAGGCAAGGCATGACAACTATTTAAATTTATCCAGCCATAGCAACCCAGCATAGAAAATGAGAAAGAACAGTTCATCCAAGTGAGGCTACAAGGAAGCTTTAAGCAGGCACAGTGTAACTTAATCCATTTTGATAAAAAGAATCCAAAAAGATTTGCTCAGAAGAGAGTGTGCAGCACCTCAGTTCCTACTGAAAGTTCCAACAAATCCTCTGATGACCGTATGTGATCAGGACCAAGCTGAATTTGTTATGTCACCACATTTCCTGTAGCGCAAGTTGTTTTTGCTAGAAGTCTGTTAATCCAGTGTGGAGTCAGTCCAGCTTTGTTCAGCTTGCGAAATCAGAGCCCGAGGTGGAATAGATGAAGATCATACTATTTGCCCACATCAGAGATCCTTCACAAGATACCTATCTAAGAGAAGATACGGAGAGAGAATTAACCTACTTGAATAACTAGTGGTTTTAACTGCTCTGAATTGCAAAGGTTTCCCTGAAGAAGGGAACTCAAGTTTACCTGGATGACCATGCCTTAGTTATACATCAGTACAGGGACAACATTCTTACTGTTGTGTCGTAATTTTACATTCTGTCAGGCTTAATGAATCAACATACAGTGCTGCCCAGTCTGAGGGCTTACAGACAAACACATTGTAGTCACCAAAAGAAATGTGACATTCTAAAAGCTTGGGACAGCAAAGGGGAAATTGGTGGACTAAGCTGAGCACTAGGAATCCTTATCAACAGAGGACAAGGTTTGTTAAATTGACAGTAAATAAAAAAGCACCCAGAAACCAGGTAAATGGCTGAACTGCAGACTGCAATGTAAGCACTTCAAATTCACCACGGCAAATTCACTTTGCCATCTGAACCTCCCATCGCCCAATCTTCCCTTACCTTATTTAGAACTGAGTAACAGCAGGGTCTTATCTTGGAAAGTCACTCTCAGCTCAGCTGGGGAACAGCATACTGGAAGTAGCATTTTCCTCTATAAACACATTAATTGGAGTCCATTTTCCTCACTCTGTATGTGCATAACTTGCACTACTAATGGGAGCTATGTGAGCTTGTCAGTTTGCTGGAAACCTCCTTCCTTTGGGTCAGTGCAAGCTCAGCTGTCTTTCATGATGTACACATTCATCCAGTTTATTAATTTTCCTCTTAGAAAATAGTGCTTTTACTTCTGGAGTAATACAGGTATTGAGATGAAACCTGGTGTGTCAGGTCCAGGTTCTAAACATCGTTGCTGGTTGTTATGAAAGACACAAGGCACTTGGCTGTTGAAAAATGCTCTCATTTGCAGAACTGAACATTGTGAATTGGAATGGTCAATGGGAAAACAAAACATTAGTTTAGAAGATATCAGAGATCAGTAGATATTGTTTGTAATGCAGAAATCAGTCTATTTGTAATGACTTTATAAACTAATGTACTTACACTTCATTTTGGATTTTATGTATATTTGGACCACTAGCTTGTTGAAAGTGTGCATGAAAATACAGGTACAGGAAATCTACAACAAAATATGCTGACATTTATTCTGCTGCAGATTTTACTTCCAAGCCCCACTGAAAGAGAATTTGGGCATGATGTGGACTCCAGGCCAAGCCTGCATGTACCAAACTAGCTTTCTTTTAGGATATGCATAGATATTTTACAGCTGTGAATTTCACCCTGAGAACAGAACTTGTCCTGGGTTTCTACTCTTTATAAACTGGCTCATTTCCTGAAATCCTGGACACTTAAACTGTTCTTTAACTGCCTAGATTGGAGAAATTAACAGTAAACTGTCCTTCTTTGTGAGCAACTTCAATTTTTCATGCATATTTCATGTAGTAATTTTCCATCTTAGTGAACTTAAGTCCACATTTAAACTCCTTAATATGAATTCTGCTATTAAGCTTTTGGAAGGAGGTCTTTTTTTTCTCTCTCCTTTAAACTACTTTGTATTAAAATAATTACTTTTGTTTCATACATGATCAGAGACTCACCTGACCTGTCTCTGCAAGAGATTTGACAACGCCCAGGTCAATATTTTCCCTAGTAAGAAAGCTCTTTGTACAGCTCACCCTGGGAAGCTGCTGAAAAGTCTGAGCTGCAGCTAATAACAAGATTAGTTTTCCCATTTGGCAATTACAACTTCCGTGGTGCCTGAATGGTGGAGGAAATTACTGCAAGTGGAGAACAAGCAGAGCAGAAAGGATGGACACTTCAAAAGACAAAGATTTTCTCTGTCACAATTTTATTGCAGCTACCATGAACTAATCAGACCTTGCTGATAATGTGGGGAAATATCATCTGGGGATCTTACAGACAGATTATAAAGTAAAGTGAAAGCAAACTGGAATCGTGACTTCAATTTGAAAGGAAAAAATTGTCTTTAGATGCATACATGTGGCAGCTACAGATGTAGATAAAAGGTGCAGAGATGCCTCCAGGAATATAACTTTGTCTATGGATTCAAAGGCTTGCATCATAGACAGAGCTGGTATTGCAACCTATTATTAAAAGTGACCAGCATTAGCCATAATATGATCCTGTGCTAAGAAAACGGATAATTTTTACTTTGAAACACTCTAGACAAATTATACTTTGGAGTAAAGACTTGGAATTTGGCAGGAGGATGTTCTTTGCATTGTGCATAGGCTTCTTGATTTTCCTTTGAAAACTCACATGAAGTTATTGAAGATAAAACTTGCTATAGTTCATTATCCATAAATGAGCAGTATGAATACCTGAATCTCTCAGCAAGTTTTGATTTGATCGAACTGTCATTTCACCTCCTCTAGCCCTGAGAATGGCTGGGCAAAGAACACTGAAAATAGAGAAGGAGGTCACTACAGAATGTCAGGAGAAAGCAGAAGTGTCAAGGTGAGAGGGAGACATGAAGTTGCTGGAGAATTTTAGTTTGCATAAAGATCTTGGTAAGACTGGAATTGTCAGGATAAGGAGACTGACACTTGGAGTCAATGGGACCAAGAATTAAAGAAGGGTTCATGAAGAATTTAAAGTGTGTTTAATCACAAGCTCGCATAAAGAGGGAAGATGGTTTCCTAGTTAGGAATCTGTCCTGGGGAGCTGAATTCAGCTGTGGAGCGTGATGCCAGTGCAAACATTTAAACCACATTTTTCAGAAAACATTATTAATTTAGGTATTTCCCAGTCCACATCTAACTGGAGACTCTTAAGTCTGATTTGCAGAAGAGCAAAGCAATTTGCACTTAATAATAAAAACTACTCTGAAGAAGATCAGGCCTTCCATATCTCAAAGCTTAATGAATATTTCCAGACTTCATATCTCTGCAATGCTCCGTCTGTTAAAAAGGATAATATTCTCTCATCTCAATGTCATATTGTAAAACTAATTCATCCTATGTATTGAATGATAAAAATCATAGGAAAAATAAGTTATACAAGGAAAAATAGGCATCATATTGTAATAACTGCTGCTAATGGTGCAGAGAGGGCTCTATAAATGCCCCTTTTGTTCAGCAATGATGCTGCTATTTGCTGGTTGATTCTGTTGCAATAGAACACACCTGCAGACACACCCGTTGCAGTGTTGGTGGCAGTACTGCTGGTTCCTGCTGTACTGCTTTTGCATCTCCCATGTACTATTGCTCAATATTAGGATAGCCATTGTTATAGCAATGGTCCACAATACAGTGTCATCATTTCAGAGAGACTGCATAACTGGAACAAAATGTGCTGATAATGAGACTTCATTATTGGCTGAGAAACCACAGAAATTAATGACGAAGACTTGACAAGTCCTCTTAGGTTTCCTTCTTCATTCCTCAGCCAGAGATTCTTTTCCGTTCACCTATATTAAGAAAATGCTGTAGTACCTTCTTTATTAGCTGAGTTTCTTCATGCCTTTAGAAGCATGATGATCATCAAAACAATCACCCTGTCCTCTTCCAACTCCAAAATATTTGAAAATCTGAAAGTAGAACTTTGAATAAGAAAAGTGAGAAATGTATTAAATAGATATTGTAAATGTGAGAGCCATGGTCTAAGGGTGATGACTGTAATTTATTGTCAGTCATAAGCAGCCACCATATCCAATCCCATGGATGTCAGTAAAAAAAATGCTTTAGAACCACAACATTAGGGAAAAGCTAACCAACAGCTGAACCAGATATTATGTGGGTAAAAGAGAGCACCAGACTTGAAGAAGGGTTTGTTTCTAAGATAGCTGAGTATTTCTTTTCCTGTTTATTTTGAATTATCAGCTCTTACTGCTTTCTACCACCTTTTTTTATAATCTTTGAAAAAAACAGCCAACATTCTGGCTGTGTACCTTCTGAAAGAGTTCTGCTTCAGGATTATGAGATGCCTTCTTGCACTCCTTTGAAGAACAGCTTGTAACATGTGCATGTCCAAGTTTGCAATGCAATTGTGTGTGAGTCATGATGGCAGTGCTCCAACACACGGGGAGACGACCTCGAGTGATAAAACCCACGAAAGGATAGATGTCAGGGATTGCTGACTCTTCATGATTATTGGTTTATATTCCTTGTGGCTAGAACCCTCCATTAAGTTGCAAGTCATGAATCAAGGGTGACTGTGAAAGGGCATATGGTGCTGAATCTGACTGTGGTTTAAATGAGACATCCATGGTGTATGAGCCTTTTTGCTATTACTTTATACTAGGGTAAATTTCAGTCTCCTAAGCATAACATGGAAATTACATTTTGGGCTAACTGCTCCTGTTCTTTTCTGATTTCCAGGTGTTCACTGTCAGATTAATGTTAAGAGGTAGGATGCACGTTAGGGCTTGTATCCATGCGATTCTGTATCACAGCATGGCAGTTTGAAACTATTATGAAGTAGTTTTACAGATTAAGGTATCTATATCACATCTCTGACTCCTGTAAGTTTAGTGATAAGTGAGAGGTACTTTTATACTGAGATAACTGTGCTATGCTAAGAAGGATGACACACCAGTAAGCAAAAAAACCCCAACCCAAACTCATAGATAAAATAACCCCCAGTAGATCTAAACCAGTATTTACAGTAGGCTTTACGCTTACCCTTGCAGAAAAAGATGTTCCACAAAATGTTTGTGTTTCGTTTGATAAAAGAACAAGAGCATAAGTGCTGACTGGTTCTGAGTTTTGGCTTCTGCTATCCTTTCCGTCTTGCCTCTAATGAACAATTGGTTCAAGCTATGTTTACCCCTACAGTGAGCTGGCAAGCCCAGATAACTGTCTAGATTCTTAGGTGATATAAATAGGCACGCTTCCAGTGAGTTTAAGGGAGAAATGCTGATCTACTCAGCTGAAAGCTTGGCCTGTTACATTTCATGTTTTAATTTTTTTATTCTTTTTTTCCATATGGAGCTATGTCTTCTGACTGAATACAGATGCTTCCTAAGCATAAGCCTTAGGATGGTGGATTGAATCTGCCTAACGTATCTTCTTCCATCCTGCAGCCTTGTAGAAGACAGAAGGGAAGAGGATTTCTTTAAGTTAGATATTTTCTAGTAATCTTGTGTCAATGGGAAATCCCTATAGTTGCAAGTTTGATCTCTATGTCTACGTATGTAAACTTCTAGGGAATAGATGAGAGAGCAGCAAATGCTATTCAAAAATAAATACTATAATTCCTGGGGATTGTGTATCAGTAGAAGTAGGTGTATATTGCAGGCAGCTTTTTCTTGCAGCACTTTATATGATCTCCTAACACCCAGGTAATTGCACACTTCCTGCCAAATACACAATCTTTGGGGAGAGATTTTCAAGGTTGCCGATTTATAACCAGAGGTCTCTGAATGCATTGACTAAAACTGGAAATTACTGACTTGGTTGCAAATACGTGTGGATGCATGTGAGCAGAAGTTGATTCTGGTTTGATTTTTCCCCTTCCAGATTTTTCAGCTTTCCATTGCAAAAAAATGTATCCCTATCAAATGGGCAAGAAGCGATGTCTGTTACTCTTTCCTTACACAGGTATGTATGAATAACACATCATGCCTGCCTGAGTAGATGAGCTGCAGGCTTTTGCACAAGTGGCAGGGAGATAGTAACAGACTGCCATGGGAGAAAACCAAGATGCTGTAACTCAATGCACATGTTGGAGAAAAAAAAAAATCCAAGGGAAGGCTTCCTGGTGATAGGAACCCAAAGCTTTTTGGAGGGGCAATAAGCATTTATAATGCTACTACTATTATGTGTGCAGGAGGATTTTAGCTACTATACCAGAATTGAGTCTGCAATACTCCTCGGTGTTTGGGGAAAGGAACAGAAAGGCTGCCCCATGCTGAGCAAGGACCTTTTGTACTCTGTAACTGTCAGATCTGACGGAAAGGAAGCCACTGAACAGCTCTGTCGTAGCTGAGGTAATGATTCTTGTTGACTGTTTTCCTGTTGCTGCAAAGATAGGAAGAGTCACACTGTGCCTGACATCTAAGGAGATTCCACAAGCAATTCGCCTGAGTCAGCAGGCCCTTTGCTGCTGCTGCCTGCAGATAGAAGACATGAGCTAGAATTGGGCTATCTAAAGCACACCTCTTGGGGTGGGGGGGAGGTGTGATGGAGGGAGCCTGCATTGTGCCTAGAAAAGGACCAGTTTTCATTATGTAGTTCAAATATCTTATAGATATATGTAATATAGTGTAGTTGTTTCCAGTTCTGATCAGCTTTGAGAATCCCACCCTTTGCTAACTGCAGCCTGTCACTTCCTTGACTAATCCTCCCTATAGCTGCTTTAAGTTAACACCTCTTTATTTCAGAAATTGGCTTTTTTAGATTTATACTCCACTAATTGGCTTTTTCACCCTCTGAACCTTTTCTGCTTCCTCCTGCACGCAACCCCCAGCCCCTTTCACCACCTAATCCCCTCTTTCCACACTTCGATTCCACCATTCTCTTTTCCCTTCTTTTTATTTCCTCCTGAAATGAGTTTGTTCTCTTTTGCTACAACCCCTGAGGCTCTGGTGTTAAAAATCTCAGACTTATGTTGTGGTGTTAAAAATGTCTGACTTTCTCTGACTTTCATTATCTGACACTTGCGAAATAGGCTCTGATCCTACAAACATGTATGGACATGCTAACCTTAAATTTGAGTGCCATGAGACTTGTGCCTGTGTTGCCAGCTTTTATGGTTTTATCACGAGTTGCATTTTGTCTATGTTTCTGTTTCTGAAAATCCAAATAAGGAGTCCATGTTAGAAAGGTTCTGCTTCACATATGGAAAAAATAAGGAAGAAAAGAAATAACTTCTAATCCTCCTACTTGTAGGAGACAGTTAAGTGTAAATCATGTAAATCTGAAAGTCGGAGGGAAAACAACTCAGTTGTCTCCCTCTATATGTATTTTAAATATATGTAAACCTCTTCATTGTAATCTCATAATCTTATTGAAGCTGATACAGATTTTGAATACCTGCAGTTGGCAATGCTGAGCATGCAGTTACACATATCTGCAATTATTTGCACTCACTAAGTTACTGCTGGATTTTTAGAAACCAAATCAGTCAGAAAGATGGATTGCCTATACAGTAACAGAACAATGCTGTGCCCAACGCATACAAAAGAGTCAAAGAAAGGAAAACAGAGCACCAAAGCTGTGCTGTTCCAAAGGGATATTTTAGGAACATCTGGTCTGCACTGGAAGAAGCATTTCTCCAAAAACTGGGGGGGGGGGGGGGAATCAAACAAAAAAGTAAAATCTTTACATGTATTCAAAAGCAAAACTTTAACGAACAGGCTTTGATCTGCAAATGTAATTAGCATTAGAATTAGAGATGGAATGGAGATTTGTCTAAAAGCATTAATTCAAATCCCACGCCTGATATTTTCTTATCACTGCTGTAATTCTAACAGTGCCTGTGGCGGATTCAGAAATCAGAAGAAAGGGACAAGGGCAGTAGGTCTCCCACTAGCAAAAAAAAAAGGGGGGGAGGAGAGAGAGGAAAAAAAGTGATATGGAATTAATCTATAATATCCCCAACCCAACTCTGTTTTCAGTGTATGAATTATTTATCTTCCAATCTCCAAACACCAATATATCTGTATGCACCATTACTTTGATCTCATGTGCTACCCAGCACTGCAACGCCTAAAATAAGATGGCTGTGGAAACCTATAGGCTTCAGGTATATTTAATTCCAATAATAGACCTAAACATAACTACAGGTTGCTTTTGAAAAGTCTGGAATAACCTATTTTCTTGAAGCTATTCCTTCTTTTATCCTCCTGTCATTGTGTGTGTGTGCATTAGGACGCATTGTGCCTGCAGTTACACCTGGGTAAGCCTTATTGAATTACCTCTGACCGCAGTTACAGTAACAGTGAGCACAGTTGGCCCTGGTTGTTTGGTAGAACGTGAACTGAGGTAGAAAGGTTAAAATGGTCTCCTTTGTAATGTGTGGTCCTTTGTATTAAGATAGCTAATCAGTATTTGAAGGGATGTTTGAATTTAGGATTAACCTCGTTCCGGAGTCCCGTGAGCATCAGAGCATACATACGTTCAGACAAAGCTTTTTGTTTGGTCAACAGTAATACCTTCTATGCTTCTTTCAATGGGGAAGAGAAGGCAGCTCTGTGCTTTGATTCCTGTGTCACAGGGCCTCCCGGTTTAGTCACATATGTTTCTAAATGTGCTTGTTTCTCAGTACTGGCAACAAGGCTGCAAAAACTGTCAAACCTATGACATCCCTTAAACATTACAGATTGTGTTCAGGCTGAACTAGGTGGCCAGGATACTACTTCCAGACAGAAGTCAAAGTTCATATGCAGACACCTCTCAAACTCTTTTCAAGCCAATTCATTCAGTTTCTAAATTGTGTTCTCTTTAGAAACAGAAACAAACACGTGATGATTAAGCACTTATCAGAGGATTTGACCAAGCATTTATAGTTTTCAAGTCAGTATTTTTATTGTTTTTACTATTATTAAATTTGCAGTTTCGCTGGATCTTGTTACAGTTTTTACTTTTTTTTTTTTCTTTTCCCCCCATTTCCTAAGAAGGAAAATAACTTTAGCAGGAACAAAGGCTGAGAGGCTGAGCAAAAGGCAGCCATAAGAGTCTTATCAAAGCCCCAACAGAGTGGGAATAATTATTCACACTCTGTTGGGGGTTCTAGAAAGACCATCTGAGGAAAGGGATCACTCAATCTTTTCAACATGTGAAATTAAAGAAAACCACTAGAAATTCAGTATGGGGTTGGGAGGGGGAAGTGAAACAGGGGCAGCTGAGAAAAAGACGTGGCTTCTCCTCTCACAGTTCATTCACACCATTAACTGACCACTAGCCGAGCAGGCTGTGCTGGACAGTGCTCACAACAGTAGTTTCGTAACAAATCTCTCTTAATAACTTTAATGAAAGGATAATAGCAGAGCTGAAAACATGACTGGATTATAAATCACATTTAACTGATGTGTGCTGCTCACTGTCTCTCACCGGTGTGCTAGTTGTTTATTCTGCAGATGCAGAAAAATACATAAACTTTAACTAACCAACCTAATTGTTCGATTTCAAACACCTTTGTGTTATCTCCCACACTTGCCTTCATTCTTGAGAGGCATCTCTTAAATATTCATGGTACAGCCTTACATTGCACCACTGAAAGCTTTCATTTTTGACTATTTGACTGCTGCCTTTTGAAGATCACAACCTGTCATATTGATTAAGATAGTTTCACTATTTTGCTGGACTCTCCCATCTGTATCCATTTCTTATTTCAAATGGCAGCTCTCTCTTAGACAAACTCCCTCATTTTCTTATGTTTTTCATAAAACCTACCTCCGTGGAATCCTGTGACACATCTTCAGCACCGCAGTAATGCACAAGTCAATAATCTAAATAGGCTGAGATTTGTCAGATTATCGTGTTCACTATCTCCCCGGGAGTTAGACAAACAATTTTATCTCCATTATACAAATGGGAAACTGAGGCAGGGAGGTGTGAAGTGACTTACTCAGGGTCACAAAAGGGGTCTGGGGAGAGTAGGGATTTGAATATACCTTTTGCAAGTCCAGGGCTAAATATATTGACCACTATGTCAACTTTGAGTTTATTTTAGAAAACTATGTATATATATATATGCATATATGTAGTTAAAACTATTCAAAATCAGTAACTAGGCTTGACATCTAAAATACTAACAAGAATTGAATCAACTCTAGTCTTTTTTAAAACAGGGTCTATCTAACTAACTGTAGATAGCCTTTGGCATATCAGAGCTCTACTCAAACAGTTGGGGAGTGTTTCTCCTCCTGAATTGCCTCTCTAAAGTTCACCTCAGGGTAAAGTAAATTGCCACACTGGGCAAAGCCTGTGATTTTTTGAGCACTGCTGCCTTGTAGCATGCTGAAGTGCCACCATTGCCTGTAGCTAACTTCCATTGCATCAGCGGCCCTGCAAAGAGAGATGTGGTTGCAGCAATATACAAAAATGATTATTGAAATGATAGGGTTTATGATCTTCTGAAGAAAACTGCTTGTACAAGCTGGGCTGAATGTTCCACTCCAGCCATTCACACAGCTCAGTTTGCTAGCTCAGCACATTAGTTCACTTTGTGTTATGTTTAAGAATTATTAATGAGGGGCTTGTAAGGCTTGCTTTAGTTTAATGTAAGATTCAAGACAACACTGGAAGGATTAAAATCTCCATTTTAAATGAAAACCTGTTACTGTTTTTTGTTTGCTTGGGAGTAGGTTTTACAGTAGCTTTGCAGTTGGCTTTGCATTGGAGATTAGGCTGGTTATTGCCCAGATAGTACCTCACCTGCAATTACAGCCACGCTGGACGCTTTTCTTACTCAAATACCTTTCCTTCTGACTGAGGTAGCTTTTGAATAAGCACAAATAAAATTAAAGGTGATCTCTCTGTCCTTTGGGTTTCCATTATGAAGCTGTTTCTTGACTATGTTAAACAAAAGACACTAGGCAGTTTTCTGTCCTGGGGTTTTCACATATTTGTTGAGAAGCAAGTTAATATAGTGCAGATTGACTCAATAGGTAGAGTACCAACCAGGTACTGAGTCACTGCTTCATCTCTGACCAGCTTCTGGAAAGAAAGGATACTATTTATTCTTAAGAAACAACAGGTCTTCATCTCCCCATCATGTCTTGGGAGCTCTGCCATGCTTTTCTGAAATGTTGGCATCCTGTTGCCATGTAAAAAGCCCTTTTTCATCTTTTCAAAATCCTTGGGAACGAGCATAGTTTGCATTCACCACACCATTTCTTACAGTGCTATGACTGCTGTTTGACTGCCCTTTAATAGGCTGGCAGGGATTTCACTGCCTGACCTGGGATTCTGGACAGTGACAACACAGCACTTTTGCTGCCAACAGGGGACCAGTGTAGGCAGCCGCTGGTCTTAGGCCTGTGACTTCTGTGGGCTGGCAGCTCTGGAGGAGGGGTGTATTAGGTAAGGTAGAATACTAAGCTCAAGATTTATTATATATGGGGGAAAAAGGGGAAAGTTTCCAGTCTGAATTCATAAAAAAAGAAGGCAGACCAAAGCCTGAAAACAGCCCTACAGTGGCCAAGAAAGTGAACTAGGTGATTTAAACAAGTTACCTACATGTCTAAATATTGCAATCCTAAGAGCAAATGGAATCTAAACTGTTCACTGACGTGTGCCTCATGTTACATCATATTTTACTACTTTATTCTATGCATTCTGCTAGTTTCTAGCTGATATGCCATGCTTGCCAAGGTGGTGAAAATGACAGGCAGCATAGCAGAACCTGAGATTTGGGAAGTGATTGCTACAGGTAGAGGTTGGAGGCAGAACCAGACCCCAGAGTGCCTTGCTAGCTAAATGTCAACTGGCCTTTTCCCGTATGGCCTAAATCTTGATGGGTTTGTGTTAGGAAAATTGCAGATCCCCAGCACTATATTTTACCCGCAGGGCTAGCTGAGCTGTGTTAGAAATGTGCTGTATACCAAGGGAAAAGTACTCTCTGGTGTCAAAAAATTGTTGGTGTTGCTTTGATTATTTCTTAGAAAAAACACTTTCAAAGTAAAAAAGAGGATTTCTTTTTCTTTTTTTTCTTTTTTTTAATCTTAAAGGGGAAAAAGCAGCAGGGAGTTGCTTTCCTTAGTCTATCTGCCCTTTAAAATCCAGCACAGAATACCCTATTAATTTATTTCCTCTTTTCCAGCATCACGTTTTGAAAAAATGCCCCTCATATTGCAGATGTGCAGTTGAATTATTATTACACCCAATGCAAGGATGGAGGAATCAGAAACGATTTCTCCCCCTTTCTCCCCAGTATCAGGGACTGGTGGCCACATGGCAAGAGCCCTGCTGGTTTTTCCTCCGAAGCGAACTAAAGCAGATAAGGTCTGTCTCTCTCCACTGACACACAATGCAGGGATGTGCCGCTGTTATAACCCCTGCGCCACAGTTATTGTTAGCAGGTCAAAGCACTGAATATCAATAGACTAATACCTTCACCCCTCCAACCCGTCCTCTGACTGGAATGTACACTTCTATTGCACAGCTTTCACCTTTGGCCCTCACCATCTTCATGGCTCCGCACTTCAAAGAATCCTGCTCGTGTAGAAAATGCCTTATTGAGGGAATGGTCATAGCTACACAATTATTTCAAAAAAACTCCACATTGTATTTCAGCTGAGGACAGGAGAACTGGCGAAAGTCTGAATCACTTTCAAGATTCAGATCTAAATCCTGAGGTTTAGAAATATGAAAGTCAAAACTACAATAGTCCAAACACACAGAGCCTATTCTTTGCGCCTTGAAATGTGGGAAATTAAAGAGCTGCTCTCAGTTTGACTACTCACCTTTCCATTTTCTGAGGCACCCAACAAAGTTCCCTGTGCTAATGAATACAGGTTTTGATTGTTGGATTACACAGATTATTTTCTGTCATCTTCCAGTCCTTTAAACAATTGCTTCCTTTGAAATCCCTTATGCAAGAAGCACATGACCTTACAACACTCCTATTTCTCTTTTGTATTTAACATCACAGTCCTCTCTGTGGTTATATACAATATGGGGAAAGCTATAGGTCAGGGCTATGAGGTGGTAGCTAAAAACGTAGGGTGCTCAACTATTGAATTTAACACAAAATGCACAGAAGAAAAAAGGGCTACATGGAGAATGATTTAAAGGTAAACATCATTCTTTCTATCAAAATTTCTTAGGGTCCCAAAACCCAAGGAAGAGATGGTTGCACACAGGATAGGATATAAATCTAGGGACAACAGGAAATGAGACATAAACTCAATTGCTGAAACAATCTGAGATTACAACTTGTTTGAATCGTGGTCAAGAATACCCATGCTTGTTGGAAATTATACTGGAAAGCCATTCCTACCTGACCAGTTTTTCTCTGTCCCTCTCTTTCTCTGTGTTTTCTTTGCTCCCTGAAATGTTGTCCTGCAGTGCACCAATACCAATCTGTCATGAACATTTTCCCATAATCAGCCTTTCTCCCGCAGCATCTTTCTCCCTTCCTTGCTGGTATCCAGCCAACCCTCAAACTCTCGTACCTTCAGTCTAGGTGTTATGTTGTACAATGGGGGCCAGACTGTCTATCAGAAAACAACAGAGGAACATCTGAGCCTAAGAGAGAAATAGCTTCTCCCTGAATCTAGTGCTAAAAATGTTTCACATTTCCACAATATCTTCCATTAGCACAATACTGCACTTCACAAATAGAAATACCCATTTTTGATTATCTTTCGGAAACAGATGGGCAACATTTAGAGAAACTGAGGCATTACTATTAAACACCAAGAAATGCTAAGTGCCATGTAAGAGATGAGGAATATTTTCAATTCCCTGTGAAGCCACAGACATTCTATAAACACAGGAAGCTTTCACATACCCTCTGAAGGTGATTTTTTTGTGAATGTTTATTGTGAGATTTGTTGTGCAGTACAATTCCTAGACTGGGATTTAAATGCAGGAAAATGCTGTGGGCACAACAGTCTTGAAACAATAAATGGAACCTAACTTTGTCTAACTCAGCATTTAGAATTTTTATTGGCAGAGACTTGAAGAAAAGAACCAGAAATCGTAATTCAGCAAATTCCTTCTATCACTGCTCAACTTTCTGTCCTCATAGTAAATTATTCACCTCAGCAATGACTCAGTTAGCAAAAACTTAAAGGCTGGATTCCAGCACCCTTGCTGTTGTTGGTTGGCATTATGGAGCATCCTGTTGAATGCTACCAAAAAAATTATTGAAGGTAGTACAACTCTGTATCAAGAAAGGTATCAGTAATTGTGTTAACAGTCACAGTACAAAAGCTCCTTGAAATCTCATTTGACAGTCAACTCACAGATTTGTATCACAGTGGGGCTGTGAAGCATTACTCACTTCACAGCCAAATTCCAGGTATTGGAAAACCATACCTGCCCTTGAATTTCTCAGTCCAAGATCTTACTTAGAAGGGGCCTTACAAGGAACAGTCTCAACCTTCGCACTCTATTTTACGTCATAATTCTCCTTTTCTGTACAGGTAAATATAAGTAGCTGTCATTTTACAGTGATGTCTGTGTATTCCACACCACTGCTTTAATCTTTGGCCGTATCTTCTGAGGGGGTTTAGGTTGTAGTGCCTTTACCAATGTTCCTGTGCCCTGGCATGACAGCGATTTTTGGAATTGTTTCCCGAGGCTTCCTGATAAGCACAACCTCTTCAGCAGAATACAGTGGTTTGCCTTGTTACTCACAGGACCAAAGTTGTCTGCAAAATACAAAAATTTGACCTTTCCCATGTCAATATATAAGCAACAAAAAATACAACCCTGTTGAATGGCGGAAGTATTTCATCCTAAGGCTTTTTAGTAGAATTGTAAACTCAAATAGTTGCTCAGTAACCACCTATGCATTTGGCTATTTGTAGCATCACAGTTGATTCTTCTTTGCTTTGTATCTTGAGCAGTCATGGTGGAACAAACTAGTTGTTAGACTCTTCCATCCTGATCATTCTGAGCTTTTCATATCAACTGTGTCCTGCTGTGCAGAAGGAAAGAAGCAATGACAGATCACATTTAAAATGTCCAAGATGAGCAATTAGATTCAATAAATGTAAGAACCAGCACCTTTCTTTATAGGCAAAGTGTGTCTTAGTGATAGCACAGCACAAGTAAGTCAGAGGTCCTCCCAGAACACTGCACTGTGCACTGTGAGAGTTTTTGGTTGGCAGTAGTCCTTAAGAAACACAATGTTTGCATTGCTCTGTTGAAAGTTGAAATGATAAATTTCCCATAGTATATTTTTGAAATCATATAAAATAATCCATATGCTACATAGGCACAGACGTTTCATCTCTTACTCCTTTCAGCTATCATGAACTGAGAGTTATCATTTCAGGTTTCTGGAAAGCACTTGATGCAGTCAGTTCCTTTTAAAACATATTTTGTTGGAAGCTGTTAGAAAATTCAATAAGGAGACTTTGATCATAATCCATTCATTGACTTTTTTGGACTAACTTTTATATGGGATTTAAAGTGGATTTGAAGCTTCTGTTTCAAAAGCAAAGCATATTTTCCAAATTCCTGCAGTGCCTCATGGCATCAGCCTTGCTTTTGAAATAGAGAATGAGGGTACAGAGATATTAAAGCTAAGCTCAGAGAAACATGATTTTTCACCCCCTCTAGAAAAACAGGAACATCCTTGCTCTTCCTTTGAATACATAATTAGTGCTAATTGAAGACCCATGACAGAAATTTATACAGCAGGACAGGAGGTAGAATGCACGGGAGGTTTTGATCAGTGGCAGAGACAAGCAAATGAAGATCTGCAGTTTTCCTCTTGATGGAACCCCATGTCACATGTGAGACCTACATTTCGCAAGTCGTTCTCTAGTCACACATAGTCCTCACAAGTAGTTCCTCAATACAACTGTACTGGTTCAAAATCTTCATCTGTTGATGTCTAATTGAGATGCTTGCTTAAAAATCTTAGACTATTTCATGAGACTTCATGCCAGCACTGAAGTCATTACTGATCTTTATAGCATGCACACGGATGTATGTGTGTATCACATACATAGCTCAAGCTAGCACACACCAAGATCTTGAGGTATCAGTCTCCTTTCTGTACCTACTAATGCAAGGGTGACTTCCACGGGTGCTAACTAATGTCTCATTTCTAATTTCCCCATTCATCAAGATGAGAAAATTGCATAACACAAAATCCCCATTCTGCTTTTAAAATTTTCCAGCTGTTAAGCAATTCCCTGGGTGCAAATCAAAGTCTGCAGATGCTCTGGGAGTAAAGTCTCTGTTGAACTAATACCACATTCTGGATACAATTGCATTATTAAGAATGTTCATGATGGCTCCATGAATTTGTGTGGATGTGGATCAGCTGCTCCTAATTCAGTCATATGCTACATAGTTTTATGTCCTTACGTCCTTGGTATCATTATCCTTTCCTGGTATCTTATGTTCTTGCTTCCTTCAGAATCCTTAGGTCTCCTTCCATTCCCCTCAATTTGACATTAAAAGAGTATCCCACTGCAGAGGTATATCCAGACTAATGTGACATCGAAATGGCACCAAATGCCATTGCCAGCTTTGGGAATGTATATTTACAAGGCAGCCCCATGTTTGGTTAAACTAACAAGCAAAAAACCTACAGCTCACCAGTTCTGTGGCTTTTCCACTTATGGATGTTTGCTTTAGATCTAAATGAGTATATCCTTTACTCTGGAATTCGCAGAATAATGCACTGCACTTGTACAGTAAGAATTAATGGAAAAGACGTTTAGAATGTGATCTGTCTTTATGCATTTGGGGCTCAATTCAGCAAAGTGCAAAACAAATGATTAATTTCCAGATAAATGAAAATGTGTTTTTAAATATGCATTGGGTAAAAATTCATCCTAACATTTAGTAAGTCCTTAAAGACATCAGACACCAGCAGTAGTCAGTATTTCGTTCACAGAATGAGGTAACTTGCGGACTTTCTAATTGCAGGTAGACATTGGCTCAGGCTTTACGGAATTTGTTTAATCTTTCTGCCTCTATAAAATGTGGATATTGTTACTGGAAAGGTATACCAGCAAATTTCATTAATGGGCTTTACTGGTATAAACTAATTATACCTTTATACAGAGCACTAATGACATAAAACACTGCAGAAGGAAACTGAAGTGTTAAATGTAATCTCTGCTAGAAGGAGACCAAAAAGTACTAAGAAATTCTGGGCTGGAGGGCAGGAGGGCCAGCAGAGACTCCTCCTTGCATTCCCCCCAGGCCCAGTTTTCACTAGGCTGTACCATGGAGTTCCTTAATAGGAGGGCTTCCTTCAGCATCTGGGTCTTCTGAAGGGATTTCATTGGAGCTTTTCACTCAAGTCACTCCAAAAATACTGCACACTGTCATGGATGGTAGAAAGATCTAAGAGACTTATAAATATTTCCTCGGCTTCAGCAGCACCAGACTTTACCTAGGCTCATTTGTCCTATTGCAAAGTAGTGAAGATTCAGTCACTTGCTCTCAGTTTTAGGTTGTTTGCTAATTCATGTTCACACTTTATACACTTAGAACTGAAATGGGAAATGGTGAATTTTGGTGTAATTAAGTATGATGAGCTTTACCATATGTTCTGCTTTATGTCAATGTACATGTAAATGCTATAATGAGTAAGTAGCTCTTCTACATCACACTGACCATTTAAAACGGTTGTTCTGAAATGGAATTATTTTATTTTTCTGTACAAAACATGTCAGTATAAAGATTTGTGTTGCAGTGGCTGATAAGGAAAATCCAATAACCAAGCAAAGTAAAACCTTCAATAAAGTCATAAGCTAAGAAAGACTTGAAGAGAAACTGTTTAGCTGTTCAAAAGTAATCACGTTATATAGTGACTATAGCTTGGTGCAAAGCAGTTCTGAAAAGTTGAAGAAATAGGATGTTTTGGACAGAGAGAGCAAATTGAACTAAAGAAATATTTCTGAGGTTAGCAGTTTCATTCCCTGTCAAATTGTTCCTTCTTCAAAGATGAATTATTTCAAAGGGTAAAAATGGACATAAATAGGACAAGTCTTTTTTTTTTTTTTTTTAGTATGAGGACTTAAGTGCAAGGTTTCACTCCGTAAAATATGTGAATTGATTTATTTGGCCTGATGATAGCATAAAAACATTAGATTTGTATTACATGGTTCGGTGAGGGCAAAATAGAATTTCTACTATACTGCAAAGAGAATAAAAGAATGGAAGTAAAACACTTTGCTGTGCTGCAAGAACAGTTATCCCTTGGAAAGATACATAAGTGACACTAAAACCTTTGAGAGAGTATGGGGAAGTGAGCTAAAAACTCTGATGTTCTGTTAAACAGGTTGAAATAAAAATCTTTAAAAGGGTTTGCTTTGTGATACATGCATGAAGTTGGACATCTTCTATTGGCAGATAATAACAGCATGTGATTTCTTTTAATTTGCTAGGAAGCTTCTGCCATTGACTGTAGTCAGAAGCAGGAAACAGCACAGATGATCTGTCTGATAGAGTCCCATGTCTGCAATGTGTTCTAAGTAAAATTGTGATGCTCTTATGAAACCCTTGTGCACATGTTCTAGGTTCCTTCAAAACCTAACAAGAAAGTTAGTTCAAATTCAGTTCAATAGTTAGTAAATTCAAATATTTATTCCCCTTGATGTATGCTTTAGCCCTGCTTTACCTTTAGTCAGCGTAGTTTATTTATTCTCTCTTGCTATTTAATAATTATGCAGTGCCATCAGAAGATAAGCTGGGAATGAACCATGGATGAAAATCCCAATTGATTTTCCCAGGGTGGGTGTTTTTGTTTAGGAATGGTCTCCCCTGGAGACACCAGTAGAAGTGTCAGTACTTGCAGAAGGTAATGTGCTTCTGAGGCAGAACCCGTGTGTCTACAAATTCCTGCAATTCAAATGGATCTGTAATGTTTATAATGATTGAAGTTATGTCCTATATTGCAATACCCAAGAGTCTTCTGAGTTTTCCAGTGTGGTTTATGACTGTGGTATCCACTTGACAAAACAAAACCAAAAGCTGGTAAATGAGACAATTACATGTCTTAGGTTGAGATGCTCCATAATTTATTGCAGATCTATGAGAGAACATTTGTAGATTCCATTTAATTCATTTAATAGTAATGCAAACATTGATATAAATTAAAACTCTGGAACGCTCTCTCACATCTTTTCTCTCCCCATGAGAGGTGAATGAAAATGATTTATTACTCACAGATTATAATTGCTTAAAATAGGTTATGATGTAAGAAAAAAAAATATAATCCCTTCTACCAGGCAGGAGCAAAATTCTACAGACAGAGAAATTACATCTAACGCCAGTGTGTTAAGGAAGAAACATTCTTCTTCTCCCTTTGGGGAAACTCTAAGAACATCTTTTTAGAACTGTCAAAATTCACAAGCTGTAATAAATTATTCTTTTTCATTACCCATTTATTAAGTAGGCTGTTTGGTATAATAGCAGAAAAAATCTGTCTAATTTTTACAGCATTACACTACTGTGATTTCTCATTTGAAATAGACAAGTTATCAAGAGCAGTGATGTGTTTTATTTTGTACATTGGGACCATCTTTCCTCTGAATTCTGATGAAGACAACTTTTGAAGCATGTAATACTCTGTCTGTCAGGACGGTTACATGTCAGGATGGCTACATGTCAGGAAGGTAGGCTGGCTCAGTGGATTTGCCAAGCTTAGGGCTAGCTGATACACAGAACTTTGACTGCACGCTTAGGTAAGTCATGCACGCAATACCCACTATTGCATTTCTGCCATCTCTTTGCTAATGTATATCACAGTGCTCAGTACTTCTCCCCTTTCAAAATGCTGGATCCCATCCTCTCTCTGTCAGACACTGATGGACAATTCATGAGGAAGGGAGTTAATTTACTGCTTGTAGTAATTGTATTGATGTGTCTGATTCACTCTTATTTACAATTACCTGAAGAGCTGAAGCAGACATCAGATGCAAAATTTAGTACCGTGTTAAAGAGGAAATCTGAAGTAAAACAGACCATCAAGGAATTCCACAAACTTTAGCAGTGTTGTAAATAATGGCTATAAGATGCCGCAGAGATCTCACCAATTGTAATGCTAATGTGAAATTCTGAATGAAACTTTATGCTGGATAAATGGATAAAACCCTGGTATAGGAGATCAGAAATCTGGAATAAGGTCTTGGCTCCGTCACAAATCTCTGTATGATTTTGAGAGAGTAATTTGTTGAATATAATAATTTAGTCTATTATAAGTGTATGAAGGTATTATACTATAATTACATTACTATAATTTACATTATATAAAATACATAAATATAATACAGGCCTGCCCAGTTAAAGCTGCCTTGCTCCTGGTGGTGGAATTGAAACAGTAATGGCTTTAGTTTCATAAAATGAAAGTCAAAATACATATTCTTCTGGTTTGCTTAAGCTGGAGCAAATATGCACACTCTACCCGAAGTTTATTATGTGCAAAGAGCTTTTGAATAAAAGATCCAAAGTCAAAAACCAAATTGTAAGTGCTGATTATAATGGGTTTATTTAGAGCACTGTCAGGTGTCTCGCTCACAGGCCACATTTGCATCCATCCTACCCATGCTCAGAATCAAATGTCTGAGGTGTAATACTACAAGTAACAACTGCATTTTCGTATTCAACGCTCTGCAAGCTCAGGGGAGGTGTCTGGCCAGATCCTTAGCTGGCAAAATGAACTCTTGTGGGTCACAACATTACACCACGCATTCACTGCATTTTTCTGTATGGGCTTGCATACATGGTAACATGTAACTACACAATGTAGCCCAGATAATGGGACTACAAAAGCAGACTGAATAGATGGATGCAATAATATTTTTAGGAAGTATGTGTGAGACCTATAGTCCTTCTCCACCTCCTAAAAGGAACACACAATGAAAACAGAAAGACAAAATAAAAGCTACCTATCTCCTATGCCCTGAATGGCAACAACGAGCCAGGAATGCTGCCTTGTTGGCTTTGGTTGAAAATATATAAATAAATGGTGGTTATAAAACCCACATTGTATCTTCACAGCCAGCAGCGACATAAAGCTGCTTTCTTCAGCTAGGAAGTGGATTACATTTTTATAACTAATCCACAGCTCTTGGACTGAAAAGATTTTCTAAGCCCCCCCTCGCTACTCTCTCTCTTCTAGGTCTGTGCACAATAAAAGCTTCCTTCCACCTTCTTCCACCCACTTCCCAAAAGTATATCCATGGTTCGTTTTTTGGACTTTGTGCCTGTGTAAATAACTTTGTGCCTTTTATTGTTAAACAGGATTCACAGACAGGGAAAAAAACACCCCAACACCCAAACAACGCAGTGCTTCGCTGATCCATAAAACCATTATAGGCAACATTTCAGTTTCAACAAGTGCCAAAAATCCCACCCCCCCCCAGTATAAAAAATAAAGCAGAAACAAAAATAACAAGGCTATTAATCTTTCATTAAGTTAAAGGGATGAAAAGGAATCGCTTAAAGTATCATTCTTTACTTGCACCACAAGATTGGATGCCCCCTGCTAACTTCAAAGGCTCGAGAAGAAGCTGGTTAATATTGTTGGCACAGAACCAGATTGTGGTTTACTTTAGTTTTTCTGATTTTTTTTCTCCAACAAAAGAAAACATTAAGGCTTGGACACTGATTGCTGAGTAACAGCTATTGAAAGAGAGTGCCTTTTGTGCTTCTACCACTAGTATGTCAATTTTCAGACATGTAATAGCTGTTCAAAAAATCGTGTCAGCCACTGCATGAGGGCAGAAGTCTGTAACATTGCTCCTGTTTGTTCTGTGGTTTCGGATCAGATACAAATCACCAGTTTTCCCTATATGCCAGAGTGTTTGGATTTGCAATAGCTTCAGTGAAATACGGACTTTATCCATCCCAGGAGAAGTAATAGATCCCCCATAAGCCACAGAGTCACTCACCTGCTTCCCTGCACAATTGCTCTTACATTTTAAATTCCTCCCCAGCCCTAAAGTTTGTGTATATTGAAAACAAAGCTAATTGCTACTGAGTGACATAATTTTGTGGTTACTTCTCTTTGTGCAGGGGTTTCTTGTCAGTGTAGTGCAAGCTGTTAAGCTGCAGCTTGTGGTTGCCTCTGCCTGGCGAAGGGTACATAACAAGAAGCAGGGAAAAGGAAGGCAGGAAGTGTTTGTGATGGTTTGATGATGTGCTGATAGCTTAATGTGCTTGGCTGAGTTGTGTGGTGCAGGCTCATGTAAATCCATGTTGCTTGGTGTGCATGTGTGGCAAAGGGAGAAAATGTTCCATGTATTTTGCTTTTTCTGATAAAGAAATAGCTCAGTCTCCATTGCACGGTCAGCCTTCAGCCTTTTTCCTTAAGTGGATAGTGAGGAAATAGATGCGTGACCATGCAAAGCAAGGCCTCCCAGGCTTTGAGTACCTTTATTTCCTGGGTTTCAGTGCAACTTGTCTTGGGCACAGTAATTGTAAAGCCCAAAGAACCTTCCCACATCCACACAGAACAGCTGCTGTGGCAGATGCTGCATGTGTAAGCAGTGGTGTCTGGTTGGTCAGCTGAAAGCAGACAAGGCTACCCAAATGGCATAGGCACAGGGAGATGGAGAGGCCTGGCTTTACCCACCAGTGCAGCTGGCTGTGCACAACTGGGAGGACAAAAATCCCCACTTGCGCTTCTGCACAGACCAGATGGAAAGACAAACCTTGGAGTTAAAATCTGCAAATGGCCAGTCCTATAGTAGCTGGAAGTTCTATTCCTGCAAAAGCAAAGCACTTCCAGTGTCAGGTCTGGCTAGTAACATCTATAACACTAATGTCTAACATACAGGCACTGGACTCCAGGCCTCTGCTGACCTGCTGTAATGTCTTGGGTATAAAATGGGATGAGAAAGTACCAGCTGAAAATTTCCGTGCAGTTTATGGAACTATTCTTCATATAAAGGGAGTAGATATTTTTAAACTATAACTGGAAATAATCTATTTTATTCCATCTGCTGTCATTCAGTCCCCTATGGCAGCACCACCTGGATCTGCCCTTTTGAATCCATATTACCAAATGACGCAGATATATCCCATTTGTCCCTGTGAAGTTCTTTTTCTACGTACACCAGGCTATTAATGCATAACAACTGCAAATAAATTTGGCTACTTTCCCCAGAGTGTATTTCCCCCAACATCTCCCTGTCACGCTCATATCCATTATCTCCTCTAACTATTCCCTCTGGGCAAGATTCAAAATTCATCATATAACTTACATTTAATCCAACAGTGTTTGCATAAGGCGTATATACATTCTCGTGTATGCCAAATATGACAGATATCTTAAATTCCTTCTTTAAAACCCTTTTCAGGGGAAGTCTATTATGCTGTTTCTATGATGAATAATGGCTCCCTGACTTCTAATAAACTATGTATTTTATTTGTCTGAGTTAGCCCATAAATTCTTTGGGGCAGGAGGAAAGGGCATGGCCATTATCCCTTTTGGGTTTTTCAAGAAGCAACATATATTTCCTGCACAAATTAGCAACTGGAGGCAGTTGCACTCTTTGGGAGGCAGGTTGCCCAATGCTTGCTGTTACCAAACACTTTTTGGTTGCTCCTAGTTCTACCAAATTGTATCTGTTTGTCTTGAAAAGTCGGATCTCAGATGGCTGGCTCAGGCATTTCTGGGAGTATGGTGAAGAATAAATTTTTGGTGGTTTTGCGTTAAAATACTCTATCAAACAGAGCAGGAAAGCGTAAGTTATGTTTTTAAAATACTGATACTTCAGTGTTAAGTGCTACAGAAAGGTGCATTAGGAAATTAATAACTCTGTCTCAAGGCCAGTTAGTGCTGTGTACACACCAAACACTGGAGATAAAGAGAAGCATTAACCAGCACCTCCATGTACTGAATGAGGCCTGGGTTCTCGGGGGGGAAAAAAGTGATCATGTAATTCATAACTCTGCCATAATGTATAAGGAAGCAGGAGGCTTATCCTGCTCCAGGAGCACCTCAGCTCCTGGCATTTTCTTATTTTTAAGTGCTTGAGTTTGACCTGAGTAACTGTCACCTAACTTGTCTCTCTGTGTGTATAATAAATACTAGAGACTAGTGCAACAATGCAAAATGCAAATATTTCATTTGAGCAGCTGTATGAATTGCATCCGTTTCAGGTAGAATGGCTCCTTCCCTGAAAAATTGTTTCCATCTCTCAAATTTTCTGATGGGGTTTCCAGCTGGACAGGACAGAGAGTAAATTCTGCAGAACCTGAGCAGGGATGCAGAAACAAGAGCATCACCGGGGTGTCCTTCCCGGCCATGGGATCTGCGCTATCCCATCAGCAGGGACATTATCCTGGTATTTTGGCAGCAAACTTCCCTCTTGCAGTCTTCCTGACTTCAGTGGCCTCTGGATCAGGCCTGGGCATGTGTCATGGATGTAAGCATAGGGAAAGATTGTATTTTAACACTACATACAGTCTGGCCGCATGCTGCAGCTTTGTGACTTTTACTGCATTTATGCTTCACTTTGTGTAATGTTTATCTTGAAAAGAAGAGATTTAAGCTTGGCTAAGCAAAAAGACTTTTCAAGAGGGGGAATGGCTGGTTCAGGCTTGAGACGGCTGTCTGTTAAATGTTATATTAATGATAAGATCCTAAAAGAGCCGGTCGGAGGTGAGCAATCTTTTTCTTTCCTTTTTTACCCTATCTTTGCTGAAGTTTCTTTTCCGCTTGTAGTGAAGGGGAACAGTTTTCTTTTACTCTCTCTTTTTTTTATCACCAACTTCAACCACAGGGTCAGCTTTGATTTGGGTGAGTCAGAAACATATTTATCTCTGAAATTCCCCTTCTGTGCCTGGGAATGAAGTGTTTCTCCTCATCTCAGAGGAAAGAGACATATTTTAAATAATAGCAGTGCCAAGAAAAAAGAAGAAGAGGTAATGAAGGTGTTTGTTTTACCTGCTGTATAGCAGGCCCAGTTTATATGTTGCTGGTACATATATGATTTTAAGAGACTTCTTTAGTTTCTCTGTGACACTGTTTATAGTTTGTTTATAGAAAGAGATCTGTACTCCAGATTTTGTTCTAAACTCTGCTCAGCTCAGAAGGTTGTTACAGCAGATAGACTTGACCTAGTACTCACCCTGTTTAAGATGTGTTTTATTTTTGCTGGCATTCCATAGTCGCAGGAAGCACTCAAGCCTTAATCTGGACCACTTGTCGGGTAGTGAAAGAAAAAAAACAATTTAGGGAGCAATCCTCTTGAGAACCATACATGGGTTTTAGGGAGAGCTCAGCAGGCCTGCAAATGCTGCAGGCAGCTTTGAAATCCCCAGTTTAACATGGGCCAATGAGGCTTTGCTGTTGATGCCCCAAGGGAAAAGCCAAATGCAGCACTCATCACAATGTGAATGCCTATCAAGAATAAACTGAGATTTTGCATGGTTCGATCATCCTCTTCCTGCCTCCTTCTGCAGTTTTGGTGGAAACAAAACTGCTTAGAAGCCTGGAAACCCTGGAAACATGCTGGTTCTCAGACTCTTAACAGGTATCTCCACGGTCTTCATGACTGAATTCTTTTGTCCCCATAGCTTCTGCCCTTGGGCAGGAGTACGTGCCATCAGTGCAGCTGCCTATCTCTTCAGAGGGCTGTGCACATTGAGGAGCAAGCATATGCTATTCTTGGCTGTGGTTCTTTGTGAGTATTGGACGTCCTGACAAGGGTCTTTGTAATGTTCTTGGCTTCTGTGGTCTTCCCTTGCTGTACCCATAGTAACTGGCCTGTAAGTATGCCTGGTATCACCAGTGCCAGGCTGTTACACAGGATCTCACATGGTGTACGTTGTAGTCTGGTAAGAAACTCCTAACATTTTGTATCTCAGAGCAAGCAGTATTTGCTTCATCTTCCTTTAGTATTTGAACTAGCACTCTATTTTCTTAGTATGGCTAAACTAGAAAGAATGAATTTCAAGTATACTTCAGAGATACCGCTGTGAGCTTTGATTTCCTTATTTTAACCAAATGCGCAATTTGAAAGAAGAGGGTCTTGGAGCAGATGCAGAATGTAAGCAGTGGGTGGTGCTCAGCATCTCTGAGAGTTAGCCACAAGGATTTTACACTACATTCATGACATAGGCTTAGCAAGTAGCCTGCTAGTTCTACAAATACAAACAAGAAGATTGGATATGTAGTTTCAGATTATTCTGAATTATGCAACAAAACAATTCAGATGTGTTTATGGCAGATTTGGAGGTGGAACTTGCTTTTTCTATTACTTATCCAGCTGCATTTAGGTAGATCAGGGAATTAGAAAGTTCTTCTGGTAATTTTTGGAGGCAGTCTTTTGATTTCTTTATTGCAAATCCCAGTTTGAGTGTTGCAATTGCTACGTTTCTGCAAGGTATATTCTCTCCAGTGCCATTACTATATTCCCTTTCACTGGACAATCCTTTTGGAAAATGAACTCATGGGAGGAGCTGGGTTGCACAAAAAAAGGAACAGTGGACAAGTAATTCATATGCATGTGTCCATGGGGAAAAGCTACTGTATATGCAAAACTATTATTCTGTGCAAGTACTAATGATATCTGGGGCCTGCATTACTGGAATATCTAAAGTGTACAAGCTCTCTTTAAGTTTCTGAATGACTTGGGGTCAAATGCAGCTATGTGGTATATCCACATGAACTTGAATTAACTAGAGGAATGTTTTGGTCCTAACAATATGTAATTATAACTTGTTCTTACTGTCATTAAAATGAAAAAAACCACGTCTATAGAGATATATCATACAAATTCATATTAAAATAGTGGTGCATTTTGGCTTGTAATAGAAATGTTACTGCTTAAAAGCTTTTAGAACTGCACCAGTGCAGACATTAATGGCTAAATAGAGAAAGGCACATACTCGCCAGATGCAAACTGCTGTCATTTATTTCCACTGAACTGTTGCAATTTATGCCAATTGAGAGAATCACTGTAATGGCCACTTCTGTCTTCACACTGAATGTTGCCTTAGTAAACAATTAGTTTTACTAATTTAATGGAAACTTGCATGTTTTCCCATGTGCACTAACCTCGGTTTCAAGATCAGAAAAGCACACAGTGGAGATCAGCTCTGGCACAGAGAACATTATCCAGGCTGAAGTCAAAGGGCGACAGCAGTAGCTGCTACTTGCACAGTTTCTCCTTGGATGGGAAATTTGGACAAAGGGACAGGAAATTCCACAGTACTGGTACAAAATAATTCAAGAGTATGATGCTAACAAGTATAGCTTCACCTTGCACTGCTTTTCAGTGCTCAGAGCATTTCCACCACTGACTTGCCAGGTGTTGAAAAGGATGTTGATCCGATTGCCACTGCTTTGTGCTCCAGACTCTTGTAAACTTGGCAGTGATTTTGTATTTCTGAAAGCTTCATGGAAGCCAGCCACTTCTAGAGTGCGTCAGGGGAGTTTTCTCTCAGGCCTTGTTGCTCCATGACTTCTGCAGAAAATCTGTTTCCCTACTTTCCTGGAGTGCTAGCTTTCAAGCTACATACCTGTGAACAGAGTGTGGGAGGAAACAGGGTTCATGTGGAAGTAGAAGAACTATCATGACCAAATAATAACCCATGTATGGTGCAATTTCCAGTGAAATTGATGGTAGGAAAACTGCTAAAGCTTTGAGAATTCATTATTTTACCCTTCTTTCTTGGACTTTTTTTCTATCCTCTAAGACAGGATTTGGACTATTTAGCTGATGTCTCTTTTTTGTGCTTTCCTTTCATTTGACCATCCTGTGTTGAGATTTACTGGCAGAAGCACATAGCCTTGAACACCGAGCATATGCATAGAAAATAAGACTTCTTCATAGATGTCTTTAGATAATGTTTAATGAATTAATGGGTTAAAGAAAGGGATGGAAGAAGTAGAAATAGTTTATATTTTAATATTTTGTTCAAGAAACCCTTAACAGATGTACGCATCCTATTCTTATCAACCTGGGAAAACAAACAGAAAGTTACTGAAGCAAACCACACAGCCTAATATGAAGATTACTAGCCACTCTGGAAAATGACATAAATGAATAAACAGGCTTCCTTTTCCTTCCTTTAGCAATGCTCCCTCACAGAGACCTGAGACCAAATCTAGTGTGATAAATCATTCCTGCTAATACTAATCATTATGAAAAGTCACATGTAGAATTGAATGGCAATCTTGTCAGACCATTTCTTCCTTAGCTGCAGCATGCATACCATGATGCATTCCTCAACTGTTGTTAATTTAAAGGTTTGAGGCTGAAGAAAGGATATTCTGGAAATGTCATGCTGGTCCATGTGGGTTAACTTAGTCTGAGGTATCTGCATTTTCAGCTTGAGGATTCAAAGTGACTTGGTGGCAGACTTGTTTTGTTCTCTCTACTATTTCTCTTTAATCTGAAAATCAAGACTGACAAGATTTAATATTAGAATTATGTGCAGCAGATTGTTAGCACTATTATGAAAAACAATTCATACCTTAGATCATAACAAATAGAGGAGGTTTTAGATGTGCATAGATAGAAAATACTTTCTGTTTGGGAGATTGTACAGTGTATTTCACTAGGAATGGTAAGAGGAAATGTTAGTTTTGCTAAGAGGAGGAAATCATGCAGATTTCAGATTTTCCATGTGCCACAGGAAAATATCTGTATCCAGACAGTTAAGATTTTAGATTATTTTGGCTTTTGCTTTTGTAAATGGAAACCTCGGGCCTATATCATTATCTATCCAACTATCTGGGCTCATTGTCTTCAACCTTTTAAGATATGTTCTTAAATATGTTTTCAGGACTCAGTGTAAATACCTTGGTTTTGGTAGCACGTTTCCTCTTAGTCCTTTCTCCATTTAGGAGCTACACAATTCTGACTAAACGTCCCTGTACAGAAAAAATATCCCACTGCTCAAAACGTTTTTACTTTGCTGAGTTCTGTTTTCATTTAGAGCATAGTCAAAATTCCATACTTGATCAGACTAGTGGTACAGTTAGCCCAGTATCCTGTCTTTAACAGAAGCTAGTAACAGATGCTGCATAGGAAGGGAAAAGGAATGCTTCAGTTAGTAACCCAGGGGTAACCTGCCTGTGGGGACAGATTTCTCCCCGAGCCACAACAGTTTGAGACAGACTATGCCCAGAAGTATAAAGTTTTATATCCCTTTAAAAAACAGCTAGCATAATTTCACAAAACTTTTTGTGAAGTATCTGTTTTTTCATAGAGTCCCATTAAGTTCTTGTCTCCACAGTTTGTACAGTTCAATAAACCAATTATGCTCATTATGAAAGAGATCTCCTCATTGTCACTTGTCTGTTTGATCCGTTTCAATTTAATTAAATGCTCAAAAATTAAAGGATATTTTTCCATCTTGAAAATAAATCCCTTGTTGTAACTTTTCAGAAAATACCCTATCTACTTCTGTATATTTCATCTGGAGTAATTCTGAGTTTTTACACTGATGACAGATTATTTAAGCAACCACCTCACTGATCTGCTGTAAAACAGTATTTTAAAATTGCTATTTTCTGTGGAAGAATCTAGTTCAACATGTAATTCTCTTCTGTCTTTGTAGGATCGTTTGCTCAGACATAATGAATTCTGCTGAATCTGATAACTTTATTTCTCATAACGTAATCACAGTAAAATAATGAGTTACTGTATCATCATTTTTGCTTGCCTTTTTCACTTGAAAGTCCTTGAGTTCTTGATTAGTCTTCTTGTTTTAAAGGACTTGTCTTCTGCCAGGTTAAAAGAAAGGAATTATTCAGATTCTTTACATTTGATTCACCATTGCTCTGAAATAATGAACGGTATCCTTTCTTATAATGACCCAAAACATCAAGGGTGGCTTCCTACTCACTATGAAAAGGCATAGGTCCAGCTTTTTCATTGGGATAAAAAACTAGTTAATAAAATCAGCACAGTAGTTCAGATACGTTAGCCTGTTAGAGCTCTGACAGGAAAGTCATAGATCTTAAGAAGAAGAAGAAGAAAGGGCAGGAAACAGAGATTCATGGGAGAAAGAAAGGGGGGGGGAATGTGATTTTAGATGGTATCAAACAAAAGAAAAGAATGTTACTGTCAGTCCTCTCCCACCAAATTTATCTCTGCCCAGTTCAGTGCTGGTTCCACTGCTCAGGTCAGAGATGTATTAAAATGCAGTAAAATGATAATATTTCTGGAAAACTGGAATCATCTTGGAACTACTTGAAGAATTCTTAGGGGGGCGGATCCCAAACCCACAGAAGTAAATAGGACCTTCTGCATTGATTTCAAGAGGCTTTCAATTACCCCACAATCCTGCACTGTTGAAACAAATGCTGAATTGGTTGTTGGCAAGGTATTTGTGGGGAAGCCACTTCCACTGTTACTAACAGAATTGATCATTAATAGAAATGAAACACCACTATTCCCTGACATGGTGACACCACCACTCTGTACAGTAACTTCATGTAATGAAACCCATGACAATCTTCAGATTTTGTAAATGTTTGAAGAATTAAAATTCATCAGAAGTTTGAAACCTGTTGTATTAAAGCTATCAGAAAAGGCTTATATTTACTTCCCAACCAGCACATTTTAGAAGTCTGTGCACTTTTCCAAGTGCTATTTCATATCCTTTTCCCAGTGATGACCTCTACTATCTGTGCTGGACTTAGGTATTATTTCTTACTGAAATGAGATCTCTTTAATCAGCTTTGAAAACATTGTGAGCTGAAACTGCTCTTATTTAAAAGTTTAACTTTACTTTCATCAATTTATAATCAGAGTTCCTCTGGTATATTTGATTCCTGACAAACAAGGATAAAAGTCTTGTGCCCCCATTGCTAATGAGATGATAAAACAGCAGGGATCAAGTTTTTAATTACTACAGGCTATGCACTGGAGAGGTACCAATGATATTTTCTATTGCATGTCTAAGTTGTAACTTCAGGCTTATGACAGTCATGCTGTGTTCCTCTGCCTTTGATGATCACTCATCTTTGTCTCCTGAGAACATACAAAAATTTCTGAGCTTGGATCCTGGGGGGCTTGCAATTATTGCTGTAACCTGGCACAGGTTCCAGTGTAGTACCATTGCTGCTCAGTGAGGATCCGATATCTGAACCGAGGGTAGGACATGCAAAACATCCATAAACTTTTTTTCTCAGACAATCTGGATTCTCGGTCTAGTTGCCCCTTTAAGAATTATGCTTTTAATTAAGCTGAAGAATCGTTTTATATTGTTTCCTTTTTTCCTATTAGAAGCACAATCTATTTATTACCTTCTCATACATAAAGGATTATGGCCACAGGCATACAGCAATACACATTTTTGGCACTAGGGGATTCAGGTCCTGGAAAATTGACAATACAGTTTTTGGAAACGATCATGTTTCTAAGCTTGTGAGCAAGTTTTTTTCTTTGAATGAAATTAATACTGATAAAAGAGATTAAAATGCATTTTCTAGTAATAAATAGCTCCATTATTAGAAAGATGGAGCTGAAGCTGATGATTTTGCAGAACCATCCCTCCCTACCATGGTTTTACAGATCTCCACCTCACGGATCAGCCTGTGTATATTTGGCCATTACTCTGGTTACTCAAATGCTTCTTTTTTCTTTTGCTCCATTCCACTCTTACATAAGAGTGACTATTTCCTTTGGCTCCAGTGCAAGGCAAACAAAAGAAGAGCCACCAGTTCTGCTAACATAGACAAAGCCCAGATGAAACCAGAATGAGGATGTTTGTAGGTTACATGGAAAGTCACCTCTCCTGGTTGCCTTAGGACTGAATCACTGCTTTAGATCACCAGAAATGTGTGTGGAGGAAAAAATAAAGAGCAAAATCATTAAAAGTATCTTCTCACTGACTTGCTATAAGTTTTTTCTCTTAGTTTGAGAAATATGAACATAAACCAACTAGATTCTTCAAATCAAGAAGAGGCTGTCCCCATACAGGCTATGTACCCACCCACCAAAATTTGCTCTGAACCCAGTGATGCTTCTTTTCTGCCACAGCTGCACAGCTCTGCCACTGTCCCACGGAAACCTACAGACATAATTTCCTTTAAACTCTTTTATGCTGAGAGAGCACTCTGTGAGAAAATTATTTCCTCCCTGTTTTGTGTTGCCCCTTCTGTTTAATCTCTGCTTGATATGAGAGAGGTATCTCTCAGCCTTCTTTCCTAACAAAACAAAGCTGTTATTCCTTCCCTCAGTTCCTTCACTTTATACTTCCTCTCTGCAGCTAAATCTTAACCAAGGAGGCAATTTTCCATTTGGGGAAGGAGTTAAGACCACAGAAATAATGACAACTTCAGCATGAAGTGGAATCAGCATGTGGAAAAGATGAGTCTGAGAGGACCTAAAATACAGATAATGAGGACGTACTTGTCTAAACTTGAAGATTTTACAGTAATATCATTTGTGTATGGGCAGAATACCACAGGATGTGCCTGCATGCAGAAATACTGCAAAATACTATATGAAAGCAAACTTCAACTAATATAGTCATTTCAGCATGAATTGTGAGTTCTGATCTGACTTGGATTCTCCAGAGACCCTATGTCAGGCAAATGCTACAGAAATCAAGAGACCAGATGACCCACTTCTCTCTAGCTTGAGTATAAAAACCCCACTGCTTTGGTAGCCCCATCCAAACTGGCTGTAAATAATCATTCTTAAGAAAAACAGGGTGGTAATATTAACTTCAAGAAGTACTTCACAGACTTGAAAACTTCTATTAAATAACCAACCATGATTAATGCACTTGGCTGTAGAATTCGATTACGTTTTAAAAGCAAATCATGAAGGAGATTTCATACTTGTTTTCTTTTACAACAGATATGACAGCTCAAAAGTGTTAATGCTACAAATACTGGACTAGAAACCAAATACAGCTTAAATGCAGTGATTTATTTTACAAATGTAGGACATCCAAGTGGTAGACTATTGTTCTGTAGAGGCAATCAGTGGCACTTAAGAACTATACAGCTTATATCAACTCAAACCAATCCATAAACAGAATCAAGAGACGTCTAATATGCTACATAACGGAACTTGAAATGAAGTTGACCATAAAATATGTATAATCTGCAGAAATCACTCCATTTTAACGATTAGTTTCCTAAAAAGAAAATGTAAAGTGTTTAAAAGATTTAGCAAAATGTGTGCATAGATTGAATAAATCATCATGGGTATCAATTATATCTTGAAAATTGTGTACTGCTTTTATAACATCAAGGACTAGTCTTAATCACAGCTACAGTGTAACTAACATTTTCTTAATGAGTGCTGTTCTATTATAAGATTAACTTGTGCTGAAGCTGAAAGAAGCTAAAAGAACTTTGAATTAAAAGAATTCCAAAGAAATTTGAGAGGTACACAGGGCAGCAGATTGTTCTGAAATATGTTGGATTTTTGGCCCAAATGCTGTTCTACTTTTGTGCTCCATGAGATATCTCATGGGAGTACAGCAAACAAGAGCTGGCTTTTTTTCCAGAATTGTAAAATGTAAATATTGCAGTGGCCTACAAGAGCAAATCCGTAGTAAATTCCTGTCTATAGGAGAAAAATTTGTATAAAATAAGCACATTACATTATTGTAATCCTTAATATAGAGGTACATCAGTTACAACAACTCTTAAGTTTCTGTGTTTAGTTGCAAATCATGCTTGACTGACATACTGTATCCATATTGAATGTGTGCCACTGTAATAGCTGTGACACAGCAGCATCACTTTATCAGCTAGGCAAGCTATTAAGTGAAGGCCAGAGAACTTGAAAGATTCCTCAATAAAAAAAAACAACACCAAAAAACTCCAGTGAATTCATGTTTATCATCAGCATTACAAAACACTTTAAGATTTTATTATTAAAGAATACTATTATTTAGTTTACTACAGAGCAGGGTAGAGAACCAGTAGTTTGAGAGGTGACAACAATTCATTTTATGGGCACTCTAGTTCTTGTCCCCCTCTTTGCCTGGCTTACCCAAAGGGGAAACATGGTCAACTGCTTGCTATTTGTGTTCAGGATTTTGTTAACTTGGTCCATTCTCAGGCTGCTGGTCATGAATGAGATCTAACATGGGACATAAAGAAGATCGACTTCATGATCCACAAACAATTTATGGGAAGCAGCTGGTTTAGTGTGAACACATAAAGTGTTAGTACAGAGATCATTCAGCCCTGAAATCAGGCTCTTCAATGCAGGAGCAGAATACAGCATCATTTTCTGTTATACTAAAACTATACTGCCGTGAAATTAAAGGAGGAATTCCAAATGAAAATATTCATGTTTACAGAAAAGGGAACATAACTCTTGAGGCTACTGCCATACCTCAAGCCTATGATTTCTATATGCTGAGAACAGAAACATTTGCATTTGGCATCTCATTTTTCTTCCGCAAATTTCTTTCCTCTGACTTTCTCACTAAAAGAGCTGTAATGTGTATCGAGAACATTATGGTACTTATACAAAAGGAAAACTAGATAATAGGTGTTTTTTATGTCAAAAGATTGTATTGCTTTTTCTCCTACTGCTGGGTGGTCATAATATTTAAGTCATAAATGGGCAAATGTCAAAGCAGGTCTCCTGCTGTGCCTGACTCCCTCTAATAATTAGGTGCTGTTTTATTGTTCTGTGGCTTAGTTGTGAGTACAGCTGTCAGCTGACATAACTGGTAATGGAAGGACCGCATTCCTCATAGCTAGACAACTCCCTTCAAAATTCACAGCATATTTACAGCCATCAGATTTGCAGTATCAGGTTCCAGACTATAACTGTGCCCTGCAAAATAATATCTGAACTGATGTGCCTGCACTGTTAAGTATGTGAATTTAACATAAAAAAAAAATATTCATACAAAATAAGGGGATCATGTTGGGAGCCCATCCACATGTAGACAGAAGGCTCCCTTCTGTATTTGCCTAAGGAAAAGTGCAATAGCCATTTACACCTTGCTTGTCTTGCTGCTGTTTGAAAGGTGTTTTACCATCCTACTTCAGATTCTCTCTATAGGCTCCTGTGGTACTTTGAAGGTCAAAAAACTTCTGCTGGGCCTGATAACTAATAAAGGAGAACCTTCCTGTCCTGACATATCTTTTCTTTGAAGGCTTCAGGTGGCAATAGAAAGGCTTACTTTGCTGAAGTTGTTTCCTGGGTGAAAGTAAATAAGCTGTCTTGGGAAAGTGGGCTTATGGAATGATTGGTGCCCCACTGCATGGGCCACACCAGGAGCTGATCTGCTTGAGGTGACTCTTCGCAAGGTGTACTTCAAGGACACAGGTCTGTGTTTCCCCCTGCACAATCAGTCATGGATGTGGCCCACAGTGGTCATTCTAGACACCTCTTGTTGCCTGAAACAATTTGGATGGCAACAAGAAGCAAGCATAGATGTAGGAGGTGCTGTTCCCTCAGACATAAGCGGGAGATCTCCTCCGCACTTGAAAGCCAGGTGTGATATATGGAAAGGGTGCTTCTCAGAAAGAGCCACTTCAAGAGGCATTCTTGAAAAGGAAGAAGTTACAACTTCTTACTACCCCAGCCAAAAGGTACAGAGGTTTAATGCTGCAGGATTATTTGCTCTTTGTGTAATTAACAAAACATGTCAGTAATGACCTATATATAAGCTTTCCCGTGGCAGCTGTCAGACTTGTTACAAGTTGTAGTTGAGCAACCAGTCAGAACATGTGGTTTTCTTGGGGAGAGGATTGTTATGAAGGTTGTGTTTATTCCAGAAAATTAAATTAGCTCCTTGCTATTCTATATTCTAGCAATAACTTCCTACTGAAAAGGCACCCTCCTTCAGTGGGGACTTAGGAAAACAAGCAGAAAAATAGCTCATTCAAAGCTAGTAGTGTACAGGAAGGACATTTAGAACGAATTGGATCCTTAACATCTCAGTGCCTAGCCTTTATTCAAGGAAACAGTCTCTGTGGCACCTTTTTTCCAGGGCAGAATCCGTAAGGGCAGTCCCTTGTTGCCAGAAGACAGGTAAGAGACCAGACTTTGGACAGAGAATTGATTTGCCACAGCATGCTCCTGGACACAGAAATGATAAGAAAAAGTTTACTGAGATGAAAACCAACCAGTAGTCTATCAGTAAATATTAGGGGTTTACTGGCAGTCCCCTAGTGACCCTGATGAAGATGTTAATTCACTTTAGCTGTTATTTGAATAGGAAAAAGCTAGAGTGAAAAAAACAGCAAACAACATAAGACATTTTCCTGCTTTCTAAACAGTGGCTAATCACCCACCCGACTTTTTGCTAGATAAGAAAGTTCTGGTGGTGGCTATTTGTGAGAGGCTTCATGCAGTGAGAGGTTTTTTTAATTATTTTTGCCCAGGAGACAAATGTGTAACCATATGATTTCTCCCCCTGCTATGTTAAAAATGCATTTGTATTTTTTCAAGCACACCCCGATTAAAGAGGGCACATCTGTTTTAAGTCCTTCTTTATGAAAATTACTGAGCTTCCTCTGAAAGCTTATCTTTTAATTTCAAAATTCTTTGTAGCAATAACTTAGATAATAACCAACCATATTTCTGTCTTCTTTAGGAAAAAAGGGAGAGAGAGAGAAAGAAAGCACCATTTTGAGCTTTGAACTCCCCCTCCCTCCCCTCCTTGGGTCTCCTTTGAAAAGGCCCCCCTCATTTGCGTTTAAAATGGATGTTTCATACTGGTTGATTAGTGTTAGTATGGGATACCAGCCGCTCGGAGCCCAAGGCTCAGCTTGAGATCTGCGGATTATTCATCAACTTCCCCGGCAGGGGGGACCGTTCCTCACTCTCGCTGCACAGCAGCAAAGTGTTCAGCTTTGCTTTGCAAGGCGCTTTTTTTTTTTTTTTCCCCTCTTTTCACAAAGTTTTTTTCTTTCTTTTCTTCCCCTCCCTCCTCTTCCCCATGAAGGGGTTACTTGAGTGTACATAACACCAGATCACTTTTCATA
Organism: Neopsephotus bourkii; assembly: GCF_033783945.1. NCBI lineage: Eukaryota > Metazoa > Chordata > Aves > Psittaciformes > Psittacidae > Neopsephotus > Neopsephotus bourkii. The sequence continues at coordinate 2,308,546 of NW_026901291.1, read as the reverse complement.
CCGAACCTCCCCCTCCCTGACCAGCTTGCTGGCTCTGAATAGCACAGAATGGATCGGGAGGTATTTACCATATGTCTGTCCGCTTACACCCATTGTTTAAGGCAAAGATCATTTAAATACGTAAATTGAGGCTTGGAGAGGCACTCGGTTTTATCACTGTATTATGGCCATATTATAGCATCTTTTTTGTTCTTTTTCCTTAGGCCTGCTTGAAGTTTTGTTTATCATATATTAAGTTAGAAAAGATGTAGAGGACATATGTTAGCATGTGTCTGCATTAATAGTATTTCAATAACATTTATCATCATCACTGTTAGCACTTTGAATCCAGATCTGAACAGGCTTTATTTATTTATATTTTGTTACTTGACATTAGCTACCTGTGTATGTTTGTAATATTTTATTGCTATTATTACTCATACCTATTAGATGATGCTTCAGAATCATGGAAAAGAAGTTCTCCTTGTGCAGAACAAAGATAAATAGCAGACAGTTTTGTGCGCCTGAAATCTAGCCCACTTTTTTGTCATGTGATCTTACAAAAGATGAGTTGCATACAAACCTGGGTCTCTCAGTCCCAAAAGCCATTATGGATACAGGAATACAATTGCAACATGAAGAGCTTTTCCAGATATTAGTGAGCATATATATTTTCCTTTGCTGCTTTGTCTGCAGCTGCCTGAAGGCATTCCTCTTTCCTTGAACATACTGACTACACACAAAATTATAATGTCTACAAAAAGGCAGACTTACTTTCTTTTAACTTTAGCCATCTAAAACAGGCATGAACCTTGATGATTAGTTGAGAAGAATGTATCACTAATGGAAAGAAACCAGCACCTGCAGAATATGACCATTCTATCAATACTTACAATGCAGAAGAATATCCTCTAGGTATTCTGTCCCCACTGAAAGAGTCCACATAACTCATTTGGATCAAACTCCTAATTTGTAGATAGCAGAGACTGGATGAGATGATTCACTCTTATTAAGTATGATTTGATGCAGTGATCAGAATCATTAATTCTTCTTAAAATTAACAGCTACCATTTCATTAACAGCTAAATTTCCTCTTTTGTTTCCTATTTTCGTCCCTGAAAACTCTGAAAAAAATATTTTTCTTCTTTGGTACTTTTAGTGAAATGTATTTCTCCTTTGGGACATCTTTAATCTGCTTACAAGGAGGTTACTAGGAGTAACAGACACAGCACAGCACTGTGAAGAAGAACTTCACACCTACATGGGCACCCACAGTTTCCTGTTCCTAATGAATATAAAATAATGGTATGTTTTCTGAACCTATACCTCCTTGCTGAGCTTTCTCACCATGAAACCATGGCATGTAAAAGTCAGATGTGTTATTTTAAAATACAAATGGCCACAAACACTGCAGTTGTGCCAAGCTCAAGGCTATGGATGTGTATCTGGCATGTTCCTTCAGGAGTCAGCACTGTACTCCTACTAGGTCCTGTGTTCCAGGAGGGCTTAGGCAGGAGCTGCACCCAGCTGCTCAACCACCTCTGTCCAGAAAACAAAACTGTGAGGACATAGAAACTAAGTGGTCAAAGAATGATTTTAGGCCTATCCAGGGTTAGACATATGCTGAAGAAATTATGCAGACTGAAGTTAAGGATTTATGTGCCTGTTTCTCTCTGAAACTTATTTGGGGCACAGGAATGTTTCTTTTCACAGCCCCTAATGCCTCCTTACTCTTCTCAATTTGGTGTCTGCTGCAGCATGACCACAGCGGTATCTGAGTGCCGTTCAGAATTGCCTCATGTGAATTCTGCCTCTTTCTTCTTTTTCCCAGGAGGAATCCATGTAATAACTACAGAAATTTAAATACATACATAGATATATGTGCATATATACATATGTATACAGACCAGTGAAACTAGTAACCAAGATGTTTGACTCCTGCAGCCAGGAGATGGGTGTTTTCATCACAGACATCAAAAGAAATATATCAAGGAGGTGGGGATGACAATGAAGCTGATAAGTCAAAGGATATTGCAGAAGATGTTGCAAGAGATGGAAAGGCATATTTTACATGTTGTGCTGCATTACAAATTATGCACTCCACATAAAATACTCTAGAGACATCTCAGAGAATACACTATGTGTCTTGATTTCTTAGGGCCACTTTAGCGGGATAGTGTAAATTGGCACAGCTCCACTGACTTGAACTGATTTGGGCAAATAAATTGCAACAAAGGAGACACCAAAAGAAAGCTTGATGAGCTCTCAGTAATTTATTCAGTTGCATCTAGAGGCATGGTGATACTTCCAAGGTATTGCTTACACAGCATTAGAGACAGTGGTAAAGCCATTTGTCCTAGACTCACTTAACATGTATCTACCCAACTCAAGTCAGTGAATCCATGTACGTAAGTACATCACCCACTTGATGTGATAAATATATGATTATATATTTGATAGTACATCTGTATTTGATACATGCCAAAGCCATGCAATAGCTAGCAACATGGATAAGAATTTAGAACACATTTAAAATACAATGGAGTTATTATATCTTCAAATTACTGTTGCTGAGATCAGGATCTCTGCTATGATATTGATCACCATGCTTTCTCACAGAAGTCCATGTGGAAATTCATTGACCAGGATCATTTGTAATAGGGTCCATCAGGCATTTGACATTTTAAAAGTTACGCAAACCAGAATTTATAAAGTCATTACCTGAAAGCATTCTAAGGGAGGTGAGTGAAATGGTGACACATGTTTTGCATGTAAGTAGATAAAAACTTTTTTGAACATAACATAAAATGTGTGAGTATTATATTAAATTCAATTGCAAAATTAATTATTGGGGGGTTAAAATTGTAAAGCACCATTTGGGCTTTAAAGAATCTTCAAAATAAAGAAAATAACCCAGGTATTTATTGTTTTGCTTTAATTTACATTGGTGCTATAAATAGCTGACAAGAAATGATGACAAATAAGCTATTGTAACCCTTTGGGAGTTTATTAGGTCATTTGTGAGAGGGTTGAATAGAGTCATTTGTTGCCCTCAGGTGTTTGAGAGTCTCTTTACCCTTGGGAAAGGAATTTAACAAAGGAGTGTATTTCAAAGAAGGCACTCTCTGTTTTCCACCCTTTTTCTGAAGTGTTTTCAAACACACTCCAAGCTAAAAATTCTCAGAAGTGAGAAAAGGAGGTATATATCAGATGACCCCTGAAGCAGCTGACACTCCTAGGGAGCAGAAGATACGGTCAGATCCTAGATGCTTGAATCCGAAATATATTTTCACCATAGGAGGCCCTGATTTATTTTTGCCCCACCCACTGGGTGCAAACTTTGAAATGCACAATACAAAAGCCTTGGACTAATGCCCTACTTGCATTTTTTTTTTATTTGGCTCAAATGTGACATGTCTTATATTCTGTCAGCTTCCAAAAACACTGGGCAGGCTCTTTGTTACAAAAAGACATTGCATCTGCTTTAATCTATATATCTTCTTAATTAAGTAAAGGATTAGCATTTGTGTAGGCTATAATAAAACAGACTGTCAGGCAGTATCAATATAGCCATTGTAATGAATCTGCTAAACAGCTTTAAGGCAAAAAATTAGTACAGTTTTAATTATCTAGGTAGCATCTAGGTAGCTATCTGTTCCAAGAGCAATGGTCCATACAGTCCCTCCAGTTTTCCATTGAAGCTGACAGAGAAGCCAAATGGAAAGGAAAAATGGAAGTGAATCTGTGTATATGGTTTGTGTATTTTTTTTTTTTTTTGTATTATGATTTTTGTTTCTTTTTTCTTTCCTGAACAGCAGCAATGACATTTAGCTCATGATTCCTGTCTAAAATGCAGAGTAAGTATTTTTAGCATCACCCATCTTGTACTTGGCTCACGAGGTGTTATCAAGTGAATTCACTAGTCCATTATTTCTGCTTAATTAAAATACTTAGAGATGAAAATCTATGGAAATTAAAAGGTTAGTAATGACAATGATGAAATAACAGCACAGTCTGAGTAAAGCAAATTTGAAGTATGGAAGTCTTGAATGCAACAACAGCAGTTGGAGACCAGCTAATAAATATGATTGTTCTTTTATTTTTCCTTGAAGGCTATTGCTGATGGGTCCATTGATTATCTTTGTTTCAGGAAAAGCATCCTTCCTGTACAAAAGGGCATCCTTCCTTTGCTTAAAAGAACTTCTGTTTGTAGCGTCTCTCAGAGAAGTGAGTCACACAGAAATAAGGAAACACCAGGCTAAAAAATTAGCGCAAAAACCTGATTTTGATCAGGGAACTGTCACAAGGCCATTAGTTAAGACTAGAGTCACCAGTGCCTTTGGCTGAAATAGGGGCAAATGCACTCTGTGAGATGAAATCAATGAAATGGGCCAGGGATATGTAAAATGATAGGAAGTAGAATTTAGCATGAATTTTTCTTCACTAATTACAAATGATAAATCTTAAGAATTCATTTTGTAGCTCATTTCAGATTAATGCTGATCAATCTTCCAGCACCACTGCTCTATCCTTTACCTTCCTGTTTGCTACCAGCAGTACAGAAAAACTGCAATGGCTCAGAGGTTTTTCTGGCTTGGTATTAGGATTGATTTGTAGTTTTTGCTCTGTACAACCACATGTTGTCTTTGTCATTGTAAGACCATAAACCTGAATTTGGGGGGAACCATTGAAAACTCGAAGTTTAGGAAAAATTTGTGTTCTTCTAAAACAAAAACTAAATTCTTTAAAAATGCACTTAATGACTTCTAAGGGCTGGAAGCAGGGCCTTTTTCCCTTACTGGGAGGTTGGAAGATTTCACTGTGTTTTTAAAGCATCTGCCAGACTGCTTTCCACAGCACAGTGTCAGGCAGGAGTTACTATATGTTTGAGAGTGAGAAAAACAAAACAAAGCAATGTGAAAGGGAACCTGTTTTCAAACATCTTTCTCTGTTCTGGACGGGGTTTTGTTTCCCTTGACAGAAGTCTGAATGTAGCAGGCATTTCTGACCTACATCTCGGGGAGCTGACTATTGCCTGTCTGTGTGTACATAACACACAGCAAAACACTGCCTGTTCTCCCTATGTGCTGGCGGGCAGGGATTTGTACATTCCCAACACCCTGTGGGGGTTCCCAGACCATCTCAGAGATGCTCCTGCAGACTTGGACACCATATAATTTTTCTGTCGCTGAAAGGACCCACTTCAAGGAGTTTATAACTACAATAGAAACTAACAAATTATTGCAGACTTTGCACTGAGTTTAAAAACCGGGTTCACAAGGTAATAAATATGCCTGGCTTTTGGCCACAGTTCTCCTGCACAGGGGGAGTCCCAAATAGCCAGCCTAACATCTGCATGCTGAACTGCCTCCCTCTGTCCTCTTCTTTGCGTTTACAGATGAATGCAAGCTTGGAAAGCTCTGCAGAGGAACAGTAGTTCCCGCATCACATCACCTGAAGCACGTGCAGTAGCACATGCCATGGAGGAGGCTACAGTCCTGTTGTCTACCACTCTCAAAAATTATTTCCTGGCCTTGTTCAGGGCTTCAAGAGTGTACTGTCATCCACTTAGATTCCACTAGACCCCCCTCTCAAGTGAATGCCCTCTGGCTCTTGTCTTCAAATAGTGGTGTCCATCCTTTTTGATCATACAAGTCATGTAGATTTTTCAAAGGCAGAGCTGATGCTTATGGTCCCTTTTCTCTCTTGTTTCCTCATTTCTTGGCTGAAATGTCACTGTGCAGTCAGTTCACAGGTAATTCATGCCAATCAGGCACTTGCTTGAAAGATGTCCAAGATGAAGAATGGCTAAGGTTGGGCTGCCCCTATGGGAGTAAGCCCATGTAGCTGGCGTATCTTTTGCTTAGGCTGAATTTGAGAGCACGCAGAAACTAGTTTTTCAGAAGGCAAAATATTCCGTGACTGCTGCTTGTTCCTGGTCACTCTCTCTCTTATGGGCCTTTCAGTATCTTGCCTGTACTGTCATGCATGTGATCCACAGACTGCATGCTCCTGGCTTGTGGAGACCTGCTTTCTCCTAAGTTGCTCCTCGAGGATCAGTCACTGTTCAGGATCAGTTTTGTCAAGGCAATTTTATGCTGGGAAAGTACAAAATAGTAACTAAGAGTGCTTGAGGAAATTGAAAATCAAAAAGTTAAGTGCATATGAAATTAGGCACTCTCAAGAACAGGCACCACCTAAGCAGGAGATTCCAGTATCCATTTGGGATTCAAGTTCTGTATTGTACACCATAAGCACACAGTTCCTCCATCTACCTCAATGGAAAGTTTGTCACGTAAGTGATTTAGGTAATTAAAATCCATGTCTTTATTTCTGGAGTGCTTAGAATAAATTAGGAGCTCTGCAGAAACCTGCCACTTTCCCAGTAGACAAAGCCCTGCTTGCTACTGGTTACCAGAATGACCCAGCTGCTAAGGTAGGGCTATTTAAAAACAGTTGCTCATACTATCTACAGCAAAATTAGTTCACTTGTGAGAGCTGATTCCCATCAGAGTCCAGATAATAGCTCCTGTGAATTCCCCTGTTATTGACATCTGTGTCAGTAATTCAAACACACAAATGAAAGACTGAGCTAATATGAAAACCAAACTAGTGTTACAGTAAGCAGTAAGAAATACATTCAGACCCTGAACTGAAATGCATCTTTGGTATCTGAGGTTACAGCTATACTTAGGAAGTACTGAAAAAAAAGCCATTCCAATTGTTTCTCGTTCTCCTAATCACCACCACCTTCCCAACATGACCACTATCATGGAAATCAGATGCCATTGCTGCAGAGGGAGCAGCCTCTGTTAACATGTTTATATACCTTGTGCTCCCAGCTCCTCAATAGCTCTGGTTTAGCACATTGCCTCGCTCCTGTGCCCTGAGAGGAAGGTCTAGGCTGAAACATTTCATAATGAAACAATGCACTTGTTTTTCTTTCTCATGCAATCTTTGCATCACTTTATTCTGTGCTGCTTGTTTTAAATTCATTTTACACGTAGGAGGAATATCTTTCCGTAGTGACAAATGTGCTCCCTTTAAATATGTAACAGTAGAGACTGAGGCCTATTAATTTTAACTTACTGTATTATATATCAAGTCGTTGTGATTGATTAATTCTAAATGAGAGGTGCTAGAAGAAGATTTAAGGAAAAGGTTTAAAATTGGGATCAAGCCTTCATTATTTTGCTGTTCAATAATTTAAAATGACATCCTTAACTCTGCAGCAATGCATTTAATTTCAAGGTACTTACTAGACTGCATCTGGAGTGAAGTTAAATGCTAAGACACCTCTGAAATATTCATGTTGTTGTAGAGAGGGTGCAATATGAGACTACAAAAGTGACTCTAGGTCTTGACAATCAGACATAGGAGGAAAAGATAAGAAACTCTTACTAATGGCTTTGACATGAGCTATCAAAGTTTCTAAAAACTATGAACCTTTGAAGGAAGTCTACAACTGTTGGTCAGGATCTTAAAGCATCCATCTATATGGAATCCCACAGAACTGGGGCTAGGTTTTGGTATCACAGCAATGAATTCACAAGCCACCTAACTAAAACCTATTGCCTTTATAGGCAGCTTGTGATAAATTCACTGAAAATGCAAAAACAGGCATGTGTCTTTGCTTATGTAGACTGTAGATAATACTTCTGTCCATGCTTCCTATTTCTGTAAGAGCTATCTGAAGCATACCTTCTATGCCTGCTATATGAAGTACACAAGAAAGTCAAGTTTTCAAGAGTGCAGCAGTCTTAAGAATTATATTTTATCTGCATCACTTATGAATGAAGCCATAGAATATGAGTAAATGCTGCCACTTGTGGAAAGAAGTACATGTTTAAATGCAACATCCTTTGAAAAAGGTCAGGGAGCACCAAATGCTCATATTTTATTTTTCTTGTCAATTCAATAGACAGTTCCCTTCATGCAATGAAATACTCTGATTAAATAAACTGCTATGGAAACAGAATACAGGGCGTGTGGTTTGGTTGATGGAGCTACCCAGGTGTAAGAGACATGTAGGAACGTGTTTGTAATTTAGTTGTGCTCTTCCACTCCTTTCATCCCTGCAGACCAGACGTAGTATTTGTAGTGAGCCAGGAGCAAAGTGCTTTTTCTAATACTTTAATACTATATTGAGGAATTTGCTCTGCACTTCTGTAACTAAGGATATCAGTTGTGCATTTGTGTTATTGCTTCTCATGACAGTGTATTTGCCAGATAACTAAGATCTTGACCATTTTTCAGAAGTAATTCTTAAAATAGTGTACTAAAGTTGTTAATTCACTTGCTTGGATAGTGCTCTATATTGTGACTGTAGATCTCAGTGTGTGCACAAAGGAGCAGCCACCCTGGTGTCCCTGTATCAGTGGCACCAACACACAAACTCGGTGCTGTGGTCGCACGTAAATGCTGTGCTGCAAGGCCACTCATTCTCATGCACAGCGCTGACAGAGGTTTCAGTGAAAACATTTCAAAAATGATTTTGCAACTTAAGAAAACATACTTCAGCAATTACCATTTCCTTTACCATGAAACCAAATTCACTGTACATTACAGCTTTAAAGCTGAGATCTAAGGTTCAGATCAACTCTTTAATCCTGACTGTGGCTTCGGGTACTTCCTGATATTTATGAGAAATGCTCCAGGCCTGCAGCTGGGCTTTGAACAAAAAAATAATGAACTTCGTTGACTGTGAACAAAGTTCTCTACTATTTTAAAGAAAGTTAAGCTGTGACATTTTTTTAATCCAACACTAAATCACATAACCCAAATTCTCTGCATAATTCAGGAATGAAAGTTCAGAGCAATAACAAGACAATTAGATCAAACCAGGTTGCTACATAAGCTGAAATCAATCTGTCTAAACTTAGAATTCTTGCTAGTCTCTCTCCTGAAATATATCCCATTGCTTTTTGGAATAATACAATATTTTACTATGTAAAACCTGAATCAAAATACTGTTTCCATTGTATTTTAACATACTCCATATACTAAGTCTCCATCTCCCCTTATTAGCTGAAAAATGTAAATAAAAAAGGATTGGACCACATCTTACAGAATTTCATACTTACATATACAATACACTTTATAAATCTAATTATAGTTTTAAGTTCTGGTGGCCTTGTTCCTGTCTGTTTAATGTGACCTCTCCATTTAATATGGGCTGTTTACTGAGAACTTACATCAAATCAGTGCTTGCTCACTTCGCTCAGGATTTGGATACAAATGAAATGTCAGCTATGACTGATGTGAGTTTCTAATGGGCAGAAATTAACAGAAAATAGAGTGAAGTTGATACAGTGCAGGAAATTTTGGCAGGGATGTGATGGTTTTAAATGAGGCCATTTTCTTGTCAGGAAAAGAGGGCTCAGGGCACAGTCTGACAAAACAGGGCTTGGAATGAGCAGTGATAACTGCTGTGATTAGATACCCTGGTAAACAGGGAACACATGAAACAGAAACAGTTTGCTTCTGTTGAAACAAAACACATTGTTGTCAAGGGGAACGGGAGAGAGTCCTACACAGATTCCACGAATAGAGTGAGGGATGTTTTATGAGTTTGAAAGAAGGGCTCAGACCAAAATAAGGATCTGAAGTGAAAAACAGAAATTAGGGATAGAAAAATATATGCCCTCAAACAGTAGAGGAAATACAACCCTGAAAAACACATTTTCTCTCTTCCTGACGGAAAATACATGCATTTGATTTGTTATGCTGAGAATTGGGTATTATCTCCTTAGTAGCAGGTTTTTTCCATAACGTGCCTTTTGCTTTCTGTTTAGGTATGTAAAGACTAGCCCCCACATACTCTACCCAAAGCAGTAAGTAAACTGGGCTTCACTGTGTATTCAGATCAGGTCCTCTATTCAAGCATAATTATAATAAATTAAATGTGATATTAAAAACTTGCATTGGGAAGAAGCAGGGCTATTAACTCACAAGATACTATTTTGGATAGTAGGTCAGTCTTTAAAACCTTGCGCTCTCACTTCAGAAGAAAACTAATTAAGAATGTAAAAACACTGTGGTCCAAATTTGTGACTACTTATCACCTACCACAGGAACTTATTTTAAAGGTTAGTTTTGAGCAATTCCCCTTTGAATATTTTTGAACAAATATTTAATAAAATTCAGGAGCAAGATGTTGGGCTTTTAAAAGTCTATTTGCTCTGTTCTGTTGTGTTCTTTACTTTTCTTGCTTCATCACAGCAGACAATACTTTTTATTCCGGTTTCTCGAGGTATTGCCTTTTCTGAGGCTAGAACCAAAAGAGCTACTGGTACCTGGACTCAGTGTTACAAGACAGACATGAAGGTAAGAGTTCAACTTATATTGCTATGAGTTTGCAATACACTTAAACATTACGCTAGAGGTATTGCAGTGAGTGTTTTCTTCACTGTGTGCATTGGAATCACTTATTTATTGACCATTCACAACCCCAAAGTGCTGCTTGCTACGTAAGTTAACAGCTGTCTGCTAGCACAGTTCCTGGCTCCCACCTCCTCAGGCATCTTTTTCCTGTTTATACTTGTACATCAAATGGGCCTTTGGAAAAATCCCTGGTTTTCTTTTGTTCTGTTTTCTTTGTTCTGTTTCCATGTGGTCTTTTCCCTTTTGGAGGTGACATGTATGGGAAATGGCTTATTGTAGCAACAGGAGACAGAAGGCAAAACCAATTGCATCATGGGTAAAACAAACATCAAAGCGAAGTGTGAGCCAAGTAGCTGTGAAAAAGTTATTTCATATGTGGTATTTCAACGTGTTGAAGTCTAGCATTGGTAGGATTTTGGCAACACACAAAAAATATGATGCAAAAGGTTACCAAACAGTTACCATGGGCTAACTCTTGTTTTTCTCAGTGCCTCTCAGAAACCAGGCAGGATGAAGGACATGCTGCACCTGCTGCAATTGGTGAATTGCCATTGCCCCTGTGAAAATTCATTATGCTTACCTGCAGAGTCACAGTTCTTACTGGGCTTGGCTTGCTAAAAAAATAAATATGTATAAAAAAAGCAAGTCTGAAAGACTGTGAAAACCAAATTGGAACCTATCTTTCATTAACTACTAATTAACTGTCTGACAGCCCACATATAAAAGTGAGGGTGCTTATTGTTGGTGCTTGTTTTCACTTTAGAGGAGCTGCTGTAGGTAGCAAGCCTGATTAAGTACTTTTAACAACTCCCGTCTAAAGATAATTAAGTTCTGCAGTGAAATGTAAGGAATCTGGCATAAAAAAATAAACATTAAGTACAGCAGATATTTTTAATGAATAAACAAACATTACTATTTCCTACACACACATGCTGCTTTCTCATGATTTAAGCCAGGTAAATGACTTTGACAACATCTTTATATTCTGTTTATGTTTATATACTGCTCAGCCAAGAAAATTTGCATCTTGTGTTTCTGCAGCTCTAACCCGCTGACGCACTGGAAAGTTCTGCAGGCAACAGAGCAATAAAAGCTGCCACTGTGGGTGAAGAGCCCTCGGCAAGCAGTAGTCAGCACTCTCAGAAGCACTGAAAATGCCCAATCTAAGTGTATGTATGGAGTTTGTTAAATATTTATCCAGATTTAGATGAGAATAATAAAAACCACATGCTAACAGTACTCCAGCTATTTTTAAGTAGCAATACCTACACTTTCATAGTTTGAAGGCTCTGCTTTTTAACTTGTAAAAGAAAATTGCGCTTAAGTGGGTACTACACTGATGTCAGTACACACAATAAAACTAGCTTTAGGGACAATCTAAATAAAACAAGAAGAGATATTTGTATTAATTATGTTAAGAATTAATGTTAACAGTGTCACCCGTTTCTACCTGACATAACAGAGAACAAGGGAAATGGAACCTTGTCCTCTATTCACTGCAGGTACCTGGAAAACTGTAAATGACCTCATGAGATCAGACTAGTCTTTTATAAAGGTAAGGTTTTAACTAGACAGTGTTATCTCTTGTCCCTTGAAGTCAGTGTCTGCAGACGCATCAGAGCCATCGAACTTTAAGCAAAGGTGCACTTGAGCCCTGGTGCTGTCTAGACATCCCGTCTTTCCACAGAAGCATGGAAAAGCTTCCCACAGAGCTTCATTCCCAGTTCAGGACACTTCTAAGTCATAGGATTTGCTAGTTTGTGACCTAAAATACAAGTTGTGATTCTCTGTAACGATCATAGCGATTGAATCAGTCTCAGTACTTAAAGGTGCTTTTTCCCCCCCTTTTATATGTATCTGAATGAGAGGACAGATGCTCATGTGTTTTGAACTGTCCGTGTTTGATCTGATTTGTCTGCTGGCAGTTTAGATGCCACGCACACTGTGCTCGTTTCCAGCCGCTCCTGTTCGTGTTCTGTACACCTCTGGAGAAACACAGGAAGTGCAAGCGGCACCGTTGTTAAATGTAGCCGACAAGCGCAGCCCTTCACTAAAACAAGTTTTATTTCTTGTTTTACTGCTCCACCTTCTGGTTAACTGAGATTTACGGGGGATGAGAGATTTTCAGCGGGAACCTCACCCTCTCCCAGCTGACAACGTCATCCTCCAGCCCAGCGCTGCCCGGGGGCCGCTCCTGCCAGGGTGCACAGGGGTGCTGGGGACACCCGCACCTCACCGTGCGGCGCCTAAGGCCCCACGTACACAGCCCTAACGGCCGCCATAGCCCCACCTTCAACTCGGTCCACCACGACCAGCCCCACTCTTCGGGACTTTCCGGCAGCGCTCGGGTCTCAGGAGCCAATCAGAGGAGAGTGTGCGTTCCCGCCTTGCCCTACTAGCGCGTGCCGGCCAGAAGCCGCGCGTCTGCGCACGGAGCGCTCGGCCTGTGGGGAGGGTCGGACGGTGGTAGTCGGCGGGCTTTGTGAGGGGTTTGTGTCCCGGAGGAGTGACCTGCGGGCAATACCGGCTGTGGGAGTGGTTGTTAGTCTGAGTGGGAACGAAGTTCTGTAGCGCTGGGAGGAGGACGGCCGGCTGTGTGTGGCTGGGGTGGAAGCAATTCCTTCGCGGCCTGAGGGCAGGCTGAGGTGACGCTGAAGGCCCGCAGGGGCGGGGACGCCTCGGGATGGGGATTTGGGCCGTGCAAGCTGTTTGAGGCTGGTGGAGGACTTCAGGCTGAGCACAAGCGGGAAAGAAGGGTTGCTGGGAAGGGGAAGAGAACAGAGAAGTCTCTAAGGCTGGTTTGCATCACTGGGGCACTGCTCTGGCAGCAAGGGCTGGTGTGTCTTGCATGCGTTGTGCGGTAGTGGAACACATTGGGCTGAGTCTCAGGTGTGACTTGCAAGTAACATCAGTAGACCCTGAGTTACACCTGTCTGAGGCTGCAGATCTGCTATGCTCTCCAGTATAGTTAACTTTCTTCACAGCTTATGGAGTCAGTTCAGACTTGAATACAAGAAGCTGTAATTTCCCCATGCTACGTGTTGTGGCTGTGTGTGGAGATTCAGTAGCAGGGATTTTTGCAGAGGGGGGTATATTTTATTATTTGTTTATTAAGGGCAAATACGATAGTGCTGTTCATAATATTTATTGGAAAAAGGATGGGGGAAGGAGAAGGTTGAACGCTAATGCTGTAGGTGGTCTGTCTTAGAAGATGACGGGAAGAGCTAGAGCGAGATCAAGAGGAAGACCTCCAGGGAAGGAGACTGCCATTTCTTCTGCAGGAGCTGCATCTGTAAGTTGATTTCTTTTTTAATGAATGATACTAGGCTTTGAAATCTAATAGCTTAACTACTTCCTATTTTACTATTTTGCTGTCATAATAGAGCTAGTGGAAATAGGTAATATTTTCATAGCCTGTTTTGTTCACTGTGGTGTAGAATCATAGAATAGTTAGGGTTGGAAAGGACAGAGAAGCAGAACATACAAGGCTGCTGCTGCTGATAAAGATTTGGGCAGAACCTGTGTGTAGCAGGTGTTCTGACCTGTTCCTGTTGGTTTTAATTTTAATATGCAGGACTTTGTCTCTGCATTTGAATTAGTGTCTAGGACTTGTTTTATTGCATATCTGCCCTGCTCAAACTCTAGCTTGAAAATGGCTGATCTGTATTTGAAGCCATTGCCACGTAGCTGGAGATTTTTTTAAAGCAGTTTCTCAAATCTGTCAGTTGTCAGTAATCATCTTTCATGTCATTAGTCTGTTTCTATACAATAAGTAAGTACTTGAAGTATCAGAGGGATTGTTAAAAATGAGAAGTCCAGAAATTTTAGTTATAGAGTTGGAAAGAGGTTTGAATTTACTACTATTTAAATGAGTATTAACTTGCAAAAAAATAAAATTATTTTGGAGTTTGAGGTACAAAGTAATAACTCTGCTACTTAATACAGGAAAAAGATTTAAACTTTTGCAACTGTTACACTTTAGTACTTGAGTATTCTGTACTTGGTTACTGACTTTGTTTTGCTTTACTCTTGGGAGTATGCTGTTTCTTCAGTTGCAGTAGGAAAAGTTATTCCCAACTATTGCAGATTCGTCAGGCTTTGCCAGTTCAGCCACCTGGCCATCATCAGCCACATGTTCATGCATCACTATCAGAAGAACCTGGTGGCCGTGCACGCCAGAGTGTTCCACAGGGCCAGAGCGAGAGGCGGCCAGAAGGTCAGAAAGAGTGAAAAAGTTCATTGCCCTCAGCACAATTAAGACATTCCTTAGACTATATTTTGAATTTTTCTTCTCAAAATGAGATTTGTTACTGAGATTTGGAAACATTCACTCTACATCCTTTGAGATAATAGTATTGTCATTCTAAGATTCAGTGTAACTGAACCAGGAATTATGAAAACTATCTTAAGTGTGCTCTACTCCATCTGTACCATCTCTTCTCTAAAAACAATAAATTAGGAAGCAGTTGTGACAGTTACCTGCATGAATACCAATCATCAGTTTCATTTTGTTGTTTTGTTATGCTTTTTGAATCTTAATAAGGAAATTAAATTTGCCTATTTCAGATCACAGTGTATTTAAACATTTTGGTGCCAGCTGGAGCAGAAATGAAAGATCTGTTCTCCCTGTGTTTGCAAAAGAATTGATTTGGAGGATTTACATTCCTTTTTTTATCTGGCTTGTGAGCTGTTCTGTTTGCTTACTAGTTAGCTGTCTGTAAGTTTTAGGAATTTGTTATGTGTTACCTGAATGTTATTATGAGATGATTTACTACATAGCAAAAGCTGTAGCTTAACATTTCATGATTTCTCTTGGTCTTACATATATCTCATTTTCAAATGGAATTGTATTTATTTGTATTTAACTGTTGACTGTAATTCTTTCTCTTCCTCAAATTTTGAAACAATAGGATTACAGATTTCTGTGGGATTTCAGGAATTGTCTTTAGCAGACAGGGGTGGGCGTCGCAGAGATTTCAATGACCTTGGGGTGAACACTCGGCAAGCCATAGAACATGTTCAAGAATCAAAAACTGGTATGTTTGTATTAAACTGTAGGCTTGTAAGCAAGTTGAAATGAACAACAGTTTTGCTTTATTTCTGCTTTTAGTATCCTCTAGAGGATCAAGTAAAAAAAACATCTTTATTGTGTACTAGGTAAAGATGAAAGTTGCTCCCAGTATCTGAAGATGATATGTCTGATGACAGAGGGCTTCAGACAGAAGTTGTGTTGCATTTTCAGTTGCAACTGTTTATATACAAGCGATGACCCTTATATGTTCCTGATGTCCACTTCTTCAGGCAGGACTCTGTAGGTTTGCTTATAGAAGTTCTGGTTTGTAATGCATTGGCCTAACCTAAAGATCTGATAAATATGGATTTTGAGACTTCTTCTGAAGAAACTTTGTAGTGTAAATAACAGGTGATGCACTTCTCTCCCTGAGATGAAATTGTGCATATGAAAAGAAGAAAAAGCAGTTGTTCTGCCTTCTTGGTAGAACACAATCCTTCTTAATGTTCAACAGTGTAGTTTCTGTTCTGATAGTAGTTTTGTATTGCAAGTGAGCTGTGAAGTGTCACAACAATGTAACAGCAACTGTAGTCCCTTTTTGACTAACTGAATAATGACTGGAGCATGCCACAGGCCCAAGAATGGCAAGGCTTGGTTCTACTCAAGTCACTTTAGGCCAGAAGCAGTACAGTTTTCATTCACGCCTAGCTTTTCTGTCTAGATCTGTGCTGATGCTAGGTCATGGATCACTGTACTTTGCAGGCAGCTGTATTCCTGGCCTTTTGTTTTCTCTTTATAGCTTCATACAGTTATGCTTTGTATGTTTTCATTATTTTTTATTTTCACCTGAGATGTTGTATTTCAGATGGGAAAAATGAATAATGAAACCCAAATTAAAATGGATGATCCATAATTGTCTGCAATGTACTTTTTAAATGAGACTTGTGTCTTTAAGAGAAATTGAAATGAGATATGAAAAAATCAGAAGAAATACTTTAAATAAGTGATCTGAAGCCACTTCTTACTGTTGTGGGTTTTTTGTTTGCTTGTTTGTTCATTTGAAAAATCTTGAAATACCTAAAAAGATGTCATCTTGTAACATGTGAATGGGAATGTGGATATCTCTAGTGATTGACACTGTTAGGTTTTGTTCTATGTTTATGATTTGTGTAAGGCAAGATTAATTTGTCCACAAAAGAAGTTTAGTTTTTGGTGAAAATTCATCTTTCTCGTACCCAGTACAAATCCTTTGGGAAAGAGGTTACTGATCTAAATGCTTGCTGTGAGAGTTTTTCTGACAACTGAAGGAAAAAAAAGCTCTAATAAGTGAGTGTAGGATAACACTACACCTGTGTGAGCATTTCATATAGTTTACTGAGTTGCCGGACACAACAGACCTCTAATCTTTTTCTGAACGCCTCAGTTTTTTTAAATGTCCCAGAACTGTTGAATTCTGATTAACTGGTAAAAGTTTGTAGCTATTGACGTTTTTTCCTCTCATTTTAGGTACTTCGGGTGTTACGATTAAACTAACTGCAAATTACTTCCGTTTGACGTCTCGACCACAGTGGGCTTTATATCAGTACCATGTTGGCTATAATCCTGAGATGGAAGCACGCCGGCTTCGATCAGCTTTGCTCTTCCAGCATGAAGAGCTAATTGGAAAGACTCATGCATTTGATGGATCCATATTATTCTTGCCAAAAAAACTAGTGAATAAGGTGTGATACAAGAATGCTATCTTGTTTTTTCTTTTGACATGCATTTTATGATGCATCTTGTTTCTTACTGGTCTGGAAGCTAGAGAATTGATGTCCCACAAGCAGTGTTTAGTTGGGTTGAATATATTGGTGTAAGCTAATTTGCTTGTGTAGAGAAATTTGGTGATAAACTTCTAGTTCTCACGCTTAGGTTCTGCAGGCAAGAATAATCCTCTGCATAGAAGTAGATGGTACATACAGTATTTTTCCTTTAGTTTTCTTTCTGCTTATATCTTTGCATAACTTCTGTATTTTAACATCTAAAATAATCAAAAGGGTAGATGTAGTGGGTGTATGTGGCACGGTTTTGATACCTGGGTGGTCTTGGATGGCCCCAGTGGGAAAAACTGTGGGCCTGCCCTGTGCTGGAAATTTCCAGCTGGCTTCACAACAGAATGACTAGACCAGAGCTGAGCCTGTCAGGAAAGTTGATGGCTCCGCTCTGTCTAAAATGGGAGGGAAACGCCATGTACTGATGGTAATATATTAAGTTTATTTCTTCAAGTTGATTCTTTTTCCTGCGATTGTAATTAGTAAGGGATCTTTCTGTTGTCTCACTGAATTCAGCTGCTTTTTTAAGGCTCCATTCTTCTCTGTTAGTCATCTTTACCCAAATGAATGAATCCTAAAGTAGTTTACAGTCATAGTAGAAATAAAATTCCCATTTGAGCAAAGTCTTGGAATCTTAACATGCAAGTCCAGTTGGATATTAATGGAGCAAAGTGCAGAAAAAGCCTAGTTTGCCTCTAGTTTCATTGACCTAACTTTGCTTTTCTCAGGTTACTGAAGTGTTTAGTAGGACTCGAAATGGAGAGGATGTGAAGATAACAATCACATTGACTAATGAGTTGCCACCTTCTTCCCCTACATGTCTGCAATTTTACAACATCATTTTTAGAAGGTTTGCTGTCCAAGTTGTATCTTTATAAGAAGCCATTCTAAAAATGTATGACCTGTTTTTCCTTTCCAAGGAGAGGACTGCAAACCAATATTACAAATATAAATTTGTAAGCTTTTGCAGCTGCTGTTACTGTGTGGCCAGTCACATCTGGGAACATCTTAGTGTGCAGTTATATGCATGTTTCTGGCCCATGTTAGTATGAAATGAGTTCATACTTTTTTCCTGTGGAAGCAGATTTATACTAAGGTGCTAATTTGTGGGCAGTTAGTCCTATATCTGCCCTCCTTTTGTGTCTGTGGATTTGCTGCTTAAAGCAAATGGTGGTGCAGGACTTTGACCTGGCAAATTACTTCTTTTGCTGTAGTCTTTGCACTTAACCTTGGTACTTGGGCTGCCTGCTTCATCTGAAGTGTGGCTTGTTTAGACTGCTACCTTCAGCTGGTTGGTGAAAGGTTGGGTTGTATGCTAATATTCTGAAGTGGTTAATTGTCGTTAATAAGTGTCCGTGGCCTTTCTAAATTGAGTTTAATTAAAAGGTCATGTGTGATTGTTTTATCTGGTCAGATGGACAAAAAGTGAGGTTGGGCAGAGGGATGGGGTCATGCATAGTTTGATAAAATGAATAATAATGGTAAATGACATCTGTATTTCAACTTCCAGGCTTTTGAAGATGTTGAATTTACAGCAGATTGGACGCAATTACTACAACCCCAATGACCCAATCAGCATCCCTAATCACAGGTTTGGAAAAAAGGATACTTGAGCTTAGGGGTGTGCAGGGAGAAAGGATGATATTTTGGTACTGTTCTGGTGGTTTATTTTGTAATAAAACCATGGACTTAAATTGGTATTCCTGGGAAGCGTGAGACCTCCTTCTCACTTAGTTTTCTGTATGTGGAAGATCTTGTTACTCGTTACCAGTGTGTATCCTGATACTACATTTAACTCCAGTGTCAGAAACCTTGCTTAAATGTCTGTAAGGCTGAGATCTCTTGAGTACTTTGATTTTAAAGCTCAGAAGTGTCTTGCCTTTCATACCTGGTCATAGCTGGCTGTATGGGTAGTTCTGGAACTTGCCTCTTGCTAGCTGCCATGTCATTTACCTCCTACAGGATCCGATAGTGTGACTGTTGCTTATGGCTAGCCCTAGGCCTCCTGTACAAGTTAATAAGCTTGAGTTTTGACTGGAGCCCCATCATATAAACTGTTGGTGGTTTTAAAGTGTTTTGAATACCTGTACTAAAATACCACGACACTGACTAAAGATATCTTCATGTAAAACATTAATATTTTTCTTTTTCCTTTCTTTTTTTTTTTTTTTTACTTTCAGAACATTGTTTGTATTTGGATAATTTTTCTCAATGTATCGCATGAGGTGTCTGTGCCCATGGCGGGGGGGGTTGGAACTAGATGATCTTTTTCCAACCCTAACTATTCTGTGATCATATGATTGACTGCTTTCTGATGTCTGGGAAATTAGGCAGAGATGACTCCAGGGGTGAGAATAGGGATGCTTTAAAGCATATTAAGATTCTGTTTGTTCTTCTTTGACAGGTTGATGGTTTGGCCAGGCTTCACAAGTTCTATCCTCCAATATGAGGAAAGCATTATGTTATGTGTAGATGTGAGCCATAAGGTTCTTCGCAGTGAAACAGTGTTGGATTTTATGTATAGTCTATATTACCAGGTTGAAGAGCAAAGATTTAGAGATACCTGTGCTAAAGAGCTGATAGGTTTAATTATTCTTACAAAGTAAGTCTCTTTGTATTCTTGTTATCTTGGAGATCTGTTTATTTTTTGGGGATGTTGCATGTCCTGAAGTCTACAATGAAGCATCAGAAAGATGAAAATTATATCATTGTCAAGCAGCAAGCTAATCAAAGTGACAGCATTTACAAAGGCAGAAAGTACATGCTGGATTAGTTCTGTTTTTTCATTTACTTTTGTCACAGTTTAGCTTTCAGCTGAATTGTTATCCTGTTACAACAGAAAACTTGATGTTACTGCTGCTGATAGGAACAGAACTGCCAGCTTACATGAGTATTGCGATTAACCTTTTTGTCCTGCAGTTTTACTTCTTTTCTGTTTGAGTTAAGAAGTAAAAAAAGAAAAGGAAAAAAGATTAAATTATTTATTTAGGTACAATAACAGAACATACAGAGTTGATGACATCGACTGGGATGCAAACCCACAGTGTACCTTTAAAAAATCAGATGGTTCTGAGATCAGCTACATCGACTACTACAAAAGGGTATGGAAACTGAACTGTCAGTGTGTGTCCAGTCCTCTTGAACATCTTCATTAATGATCTGGATGATGGAGCAGAGTGTACTGTCAGCAAGTTTGCTGATAATTTACTGGAGGTAGAATATATGGGCAGTCTTTAAAGGAATTACTCTTTGATACCTTTGGTCCTTTGAAACAAAATTTACATATGTCTTTCATAGCTTAACCTTCTCTACCATGGAGGCCTACTGCTGTAATTGTGTAATCTTTCTGCTCATCAGTTTCAACTGTAAAACAGGATGAAGCTTAAAAAAACTAGAAGCAAAACTTAGGATATCCATTCTAGTTCAGGATAAATGATAAATTTCTCTGCTTTTTTCAACTTTGCTGTGATCTCACTTTTTGTTTATAAACGTTACCCTTTGGATCATTTCTGAGGTATCATTCTCTTTAAGAAAAAGTTAATCTATGAAGTATGTTTGTTGACATGAATAACTGCTACAGACCAACTCTTGCCAAATGCAGGGAAGGGTTATTGAGTTTCAGAAACTTCACTGGGAATCTTTTTTGATTCTTGTGTTGTCTTGAATTAAATTGTTCTGTAGGGCAGGAACTTTGCCTATTACAGAACTGAAATGAGCATAGTAATCTTGAACTGGGTACTGTGGGTGATACAGCCTAGAGCAAGGCAGAAGCATTATTGCTGTTTTCTCTTAAAAGCCAATAATTTGATCTCACCAGTAGAGACAATAGTGCTTCCCTGTTTGGCCTTTTCTGACAAAACCTATTCCTTTCAGGTTAGATGTACTAACTTGAAAAAGTTGCTGGTTGCTTTTTTTTTGTTTTGTTTTGTTTTGTTTGTTTTAGGAAAAATACTAATTTTCTAAAGTGAGCATGATTATTAAGAAAACTGTTATGAATCAAGTAATGTACAATATACATTTGTAATACAGCAATATAATCAAGAAATTACTGACTTGAACCAGCCTGTCTTGGTCAGTCAGTGCAGAAGGAAGGGAGGAAACATGATGCCGGGACCTGTGGTTCTAATTCCAGAGCTGTGCTTCCTAACAGGTACTGTACCATTGTTTCATATCAAACCATCTGTTAAATCATAATTCATACTGAAAATGGTATTTTGACAGCAGCCTCTTGCCAAGTTAAGTAGAAGTGTTTTCTTTGTGTAAACATGAGTTTAGACTGAAGTTTTGTAGCCAAAAGTTTAGGTTATATAAATGCAGGTGAAGAGTTTGAGGGGTTTTGATGTTGTGTAGTCATTATGCGTGGTGTTAAACACACAATAAACTTCAAGAGTTTATTGGAGATAGAACTTCTGCTGAAGAAAAAAGGTAAATTTACTATAAATTGATAATTTTGTAAGATATTTAAGTACCTTATTCCTCTGAGATACTGACTTTGCACTAACCGTACCTGTCCATCTCAGCACTGTTTTGTTTTCCTTCGGAAAATGTAACTCAAGAGCTGCATGTGTTGTGTGGTTTCCTCTCAAGTGAAAAAATCCAGAATTTATTTCTTTCTGTGAGATGGGAATGTGTGTACAGGGAGCAACTGAAAACCTTGATTACTGCTGACACTTTACATGTCTGCAGTGCACATATAGTTAATCTGCATGACTTTCAAGCTTGCTTTTCTTAGTCTTTTTACTCAGAAAAAGATTTTGCTGTTAACAGGATTAACTGAGAAGATGCGTAATGATTTTAACATGATGAAAGACTTGGCTTTCCATACACGACTGCCACCTGAGCAAAGGCAACGTGAAATTGGAAGACTTGTTGACTATATACAGAAGTATGCTACCTTAATGTCTTTTGTACTATTTTATCATACAAATTTTTCATGACAAACTACTTTCCTGTAACAAAACTTTGGAAATCGTACTGGTTTTAAGAAGTTTCAGCAAGAACAGTTTTTTTTGTTTTAATTTAAATCCTGTTTTTAAACAGAGACGACAATGTTCAGAAGGAGCTCCGAGACTGGGGTTTAAGCTTTGATTCTCATTTATTATCCTTTAAGGGAAGAGTTGTTCAAGGAGAAAAGATCCTTCAGTCGGGAAATGCGGTAAATAAAGCAACTTCTAAATATTTTGGATAAACTGATAAAGCAAGTTCTTAAGGAAGGAGGTACCATGTGTTGGTTGATAAATGAAGGATTCTAAGTGAAGACCTTATACACAAATCTCTGTCCGAACAGGAGACATTCAAACTTCTTAACTTGTTTACAGCTTCTGTTTAGAAGCCCCTGGAGGTTTTCCTGTCTTGTGTTACAATAGTGTCTTCCTTGCAAAGCAGTCTCTCTGTCTAAAAGTCATTTCAGATACACAAACAGGAGACTATAGATGTTTCTAACTAGCTTCCATTTATTAAAACACCAGTGCTTTAAAATGAGAACCCACTGTTGTGTTTTTTAGTACATAGAATACATACACTATCTGTTCAGTCAGAGGTGAGGTAACTTAGCGGTGAATAACTTGGATTTCAGTAAGGTCGCCATAAAACATTATGTATTTGTTCTTTATTAGAAGTCTTTGTTTTCAAGAGATGCAAAAGGGCATGCTACAGTATCTTTGTATGTCTGTATTTGGTAAAGAGCTTTTTTGCGTGTGTTGGGTGTTACTGAAAAGATCTGGTTTCTAGCATTGAGAACAGCTGTGTCTTTATAGCACAGAATCTGTGTGGCAAATGGCAAGAACTTATCTGGGCTAAAAATCCTAAGTATCTTTGCATCATTATGAATGAAGCATTTGAAGAGTGTGTGATTTTTTTTGAAAGGGCTAGTAAAGCTTATTTTCAGTCAGTGACAAGAGCAGTAAAGGAACAGTTCAGAATCATTTATATTTTTCTAGGCAGAAGCATTCCAATCTGTTCTTAATGTGTATCAGAAGTAGTTGTGGTATAGCTTGTTCAGGAGGGTGTTGATTTTCTTCCTTTACTGTCTCTTATTTACAGTTTGATTACAATCCTCAGTGTGCTGATTGGTCAAAGGAATTGAGGGCAGCTCCCTTGATATGTCCCAAGCCCTTGGACAACTGGTTATTAATATACACACGCCGCAACTATGACACTGCTAATACATTGCTTCAAAGTCTGTTTAAAGTCACACCAGCTATGGGAATCAGAATGAACAAGGCAACCATGTAAGTGTCTTTAAAAAGCTGATGGAAAAATCATTTTATTCTTAAGGCATATCTGTTAGCATGCTTAGGCTATTAAATGAGGAGTATAGTGTAGTGTGTCACACTACCAAGTTCTATGAGATTTGTGCTAAAGGAAAGTTGCTTTCCATAAGCAAATTGTTCAGTTTTATCCAGTGACTGACTTCTTACACTTTTATTGGTAAGAGTTTCACTGGAGGTTCAAACATGACAAAACCAAACCATGTCAGATGTAAAGCTGTTGAGCAAATCCTTCTCAAGTGAAGCTGTATTTAATATGAAAAGGAGTCTTGGGTTACATGGTTTAGTGTGTGGTGTCCCTGCCTATGACAGGGGTTTGAAACTGGATAGTCTTAAGATCCTTTCCAGCCCTAACTGTTCTGTGATTCTGTGTATTTTCTTGCTGACTTTGGATGTATTCTGATTTGTTCTCATTGCAAACATCTTCCTTTGAGTAGCTGTGCTTTCTTTTAACTTTGAATTTCATTGCTGTTGGAAGCCTGAGTTATGGGTGATTCCTCTTAAAATCTTCAAAATGTGTGAATGTTGTATGTTTATTAATAGCTGTAAAAGTGACACTTCATACAGCACTGATGCATAATGAGCACTTACGTTTTTGCTGAAGTTTCAGTAGCTGTTGGTTTTTTTTCTGTAAGCATTTTTCTCTTCCTTTTCAGGATTGAAGTAGATGATAGAACAGAAGCTTATTTAAGGGGTTTACATCAAAGTATTACTTCTGACACAAACATAGTATGTATTTGAACCTGTAATTTCAAATTGCGTTAAACTCTTGTTACTGGTGTTTTAAGACTAGTGGGATTTATTCTCAGAACTCTTGGCTCCTGAGTATCTGGTGTATGCCTACTCATACTGCTGTTCAAACTCCAGACTAGCTATGAGTATCCCTCTGGGAAAAGAGCCTTTGTACTTAGCTCTGGAGCATGGGCACTGAAACTTTACAGGTATTTCTTTCACTGTGAACACTTGAATATTCCTCTTTAATGTAAGAAACTTAAAGATCTACAACTGTTATGTAAATCTGAGAGTGCACTTTCTTAAAAACATTCCTTTTTTTTCTTTAAAGGTAGTTTGTATTTTGTCTAGTAGCCGAAAGGATAAATACGATGCTATCAAGAAGTACTTGTGTACAGATTGTCCTGTTCCAAGTCAATGTGTGATGGCTCGCACTTTAAGCAAGTCTCAGACTGTTATGGCCATAGCAACAAAAATTGCCTTACAAATGAACTGTAAAATGGGTGGAGAACTTTGGAGTGTTGAGATCCCAGTAAGTGATTATTTTAATTTTTTTTTAATGGTAATGGCTTTTTTTTTTTTTTTTTTAGAGCCTTACTTCAAAACAAAGCCTCCCCCCTAAAAAAAATAATAATTGAGTATTGTTTGTGTAGTTTCTTTCGTGTCTATGAGGTGTGCAGTTAAATATGACATAAGGAGATATTTAATTCAAGAACTCTGTGCCTGAGGTTTACTGAAGTATCCTGAAACCACAGACCTTATGTTAGGATCTTGTTTGGCTGTAGGATGGAGATGATGGGTGCTTTGGCATGTCTTCATGTACTAATACATGTTCTGCATTGATCCCTTTTAAGCTGAAACAGGTAATGGTTGTGGGAATTGATTGTTACCATGACACGCTATCTGGAAAGCAGTCAATTGCAGGATTTGTCTCTAGCCTGAATCAAACAATGACACGGTAAGATTTGAATGGGAGTAAGGGGATTGGGGGGAAGAAATAATCTTTGTATCTTCCTTAACTGAGAAGTAGTTTGTATATTGTCATCATGAAAGTGTCCAGATTGATTTCCTGTACATAGTTAATGAGAACTTTATACTGTGAATTATTTTTTCCACTCTATCCCTTAAGAAATAGCCTTGTCCTTCTCCCACAGTGCTTGGGAGAGGGGCCAAGTAGTGGGACAAGGGCTGGGATGGATAGAGGGCATCAGAGCTGGGGATCCTCTGCCTTTGGCTGACTTGTGTAAAAGCTTTTTGAACGGAGTTGCAATTGTTGCTAAGGGGCTTTGCAAGGGAAATGCTGCACTAGCACACTAACTCTTGCTTGACTGCATTGACCTGCAATAAGACTTAAGTGCTCATAGCCATTTTAAAAATAACTTGATTGAGGTAAGCCTGGGAAATGCTTGGAAACTCATCTATGATTTTGTTCTTCACAGGTGGTTCTCCCGCTGTGTTGTTCAAAGTCGTGGGCAAGAACTTGTGGATGGGCTCAAAGTCTGCTTGCAGAGTAAGGGAAGGCTTTCTGTTCTTCTTGATTCAGATCTAAGAAAGACAGTTTAGCTTCCTCAAAACACATTTCCTCAGCTGCCTTGAGGGGAGTCATTACCAAACTAAAAATGCGGTTGATAATATTGCTGAAAATTAATAGTGTTTTGTATGCATTCCTCCATTGATTCACATATTTCTTGATAAGCATATGCTACTTATCAGGGAGCCTCAAAGAATGCTTTAAAGGAGATGGATTTAAAGGATGACAGCTCCTTGCTGTGATAGAGGCCAGCAGATTCTCCTTGTGCTCTTTTTTTTTTTGCGGGTAACACTTGTGTATCATGATGCATACCTGTTCCTGATTAGTGAAAGACTGTGAGGACCTTAGGTTTCAAAACTTAGGGCTGGTTTTGCAGCAATAAAAACCCATTGTTTGTTGTGGAAAGATTTTTCATTATAGCTAACAGCTTTTACTCTTTTTTTTTTAATTTTTTTTTTATTTTTATTAAGCTGCTCTAAGAGACTGGTTCAAGTGGAATAAGTATTTGCCCTCTCGTATTATTGTGTATCGTGATGGTGTAGGAGATGGACAACTATATACTTTGGTTAATTACGAAGTGCCTCAATTTCTGGATTGCTTGAAGAGTGTTGGTAAAGACTACAAGTAAGTCTGTTTCCAGCAACCCCCTTTTTTACGCTACAAGAGAAATACGCACCTGGGTACAAAAAGTGGTTACTGATGAAGATTATGTTGTCTTTTCATCCTTATTTATTTTGATTTGAGCTCAAGTAACTGCTCTTTACATGATTTGAGATACCTAACTTGTAATATATCAGGAAAAGTTTTTAGTACACACACCACTTGAGTGTTCAGTGCACACACTCTTCAGGCATTCATCATCCATATGGTCGTCAACACCTTTTTTTCCAAGTGGTTGATCATGTCTGGTAGGTCAGTTCTTTAATTACCACTTCTGAAAGGACTGATGCTCATCCAGTCACTTATGGTAGAAATTGAAGTGCTTAACTACTTTTGTTTGGCTTCTGTAATCGTTCGCTCTTTACCAAAACCATTATTAAAATACATTGTCTCTTCTATGAAAATTGAGGGGGAGAGAGTATAAGTAAAGTCTGTAGTTAGATCCCTTTTTAGTCAGTTTTGTGTCTCCCTATTAAGTTAAATATAAGCTGGGTTGGTGAGTAATAGTACCACAGTTACACCTGAAACTAAAAATCTCAAGTATGAACATTGTATTTAAATCAATGAATTGGTGAAGACTTACATGTGAAGTTAAATGTTCTGGAGAACTTTTAAGCTTGTTTGTAATTTGAAGTTCTAAAGAATCTTCTGAAATACCTAGTATATTTTTTTAACCATAATTTTAGTTTTGTTTTCTTTTATTTTCACTTATTTTAGTCCAAGGCTTACTGTGATAGTTGTGAAGAAACGAGTGAATAGCAGGTTCTTTGCAGAGAGTACGGGAACACTTAAAAACCCACCCCCTGGTACTGTTGTTGATGTGGAGGTTACCAGACCAGAATGGTGAGTTTGTATAGAAGTAGCATGTCTGTTTGCTGGCCACCTGATAATAAAGGAAATGTATCTGATATTAAATTGATTGGGAGATCATGTAGGGTAGTGCTTTCTGTACTTCTGTCCTTTGGGAAAGAAATCACAGTGACTGTGTAGATGAAGGAAATGGACAAACTTAAGTTTTCATTATGCAACACTTCATGGTTTCCAACACCCAGGATTTGTATACTTCGCAGTGTCACATACGCTTTAAGGAAACATGCAGGCTGGGTATGGGGAGGAAAACTCTCTGTGAAGAAAGGTGAATTATCTCCATGGTCTTAAGACTTGTTCCATAGCATAAGATTATTTATGTTCTTCCAGATCTCCTGGCCTTTCAGGAATAGGGGAAGGTGATTTTTGTGATCAAAGGATAAGCATATTTTGGGGGTTTACTCAATATGCATAAAGTGACTTGAATAAAGTAAGAAAGACAAATCCACGCAAAGCAGCTATTTCTGTACCAGACTGCTGAGGTTCTGTTTCTTCTATTACAGGTATGATTTCTACATTGTGAGTCAGGCAGTGAGAATTGGTTGTGTTTCACCCACTCATTACAACGTAATTTATGACACTAGCAAACTGAAACCTGATCATATACAACGTTTAACCTACAAGCTTTGCCACATGTATTATAACTGGTCGGTAAGTATTTCCTCTGGGAAATGATAATGTTTTTCTTCTAAGATTGCATGTCAGTGTGCAGTTACAACCCATAAGAAAGTAGAAAAAGGCATCCTTAAAACAATCCAAAAAGCCTGCAGGTATGCTCTTGACCTAGAGTGATGAAGTCTGGAGATTAAAATAATCTTTATTCTTACTAGGAAATACTTGCTTTAAATATTATTTCCAAATTCTCTGTCAAAAGCAAAACTGAAATGATTTTTTTCCTTACCTGCAGAAATACTTAGTTCTTTGTATGGGGATGGAACAGCGTTCTTCCGTTTCCCTTAAGGCTTCTTCTGTTGCATACCCAGATCAGCACGCAGTTGGCTCATGCCCGAGATGTGCTTTGTATCTGTCAGTTCAGTGATCAGAAATTCTGCATGTGACTTACACTTCAGTGTCAAATGTAAACCTGTGTGAGAGGCTTTTGGAGTGAGGAGGGGAATGGAGTTTGGCAGTTTGGGCATCTGTTGTTTTGTGTAGCAGATTTCTTCATCATGCTCAGTGTATGTGATGTTTATTTCACAAATGGGCATCGTCTACAAGAATTGTACATTTTACATGTACCCAGACTGTCGAACTCCAGGTCTCTGCTACAGTGAATGTGTGCTTATTTAAATGACTTGAAAGTAATTCCTTTTTTCTTTTTCCCTCTGCAGGGTATTATCAGAGTACCTGCTCCCTGCCAGTATGCTCATAAACTGGCTTTCCTTGTTGGTCAGAGCATTCACAGAGAGCCAGACCTGTTACTTGCAGACAAACTCTACTATCTTTAAAGTTGAGTTACCAGCTAAAAAAAACATTGTAGTTCCTTTCTGGGGCATAGGAAATTGTCTGAGATCTGGTTTTGGTTTGGTTTTCTTCTGAAGGGACATGTGCATGGCATAATGAGCATGGGCAGTTGTGGAAGTTTTTCATGGTAGCAGGAAGAAGCTTGAGATCACAGTCTGCATCGTGCATCTGCTGCCTATAAAAATTACATTATTTGGCATTATTTTTTAATACTTATTTAATAGTGTTCCTGGGAATCTTCACAAAAGGTTATCTGTTCTTAAGTTTTAGGGAAGCCTTACACTGAATGATTAGCATTCAGGCTAGCATATTACACTGCCAAATTCAAAATGCAGTTGTTGCCTCCATGTTTTTCTTGGCTATTGAAATGAGGGCAGAATTATTCCTGTATCTTATCACAGCTCCAGGAACACATTTATGAGCCAAGGCTAGGGAATGCTTCCAACAAGAAGGTATGGCTTAGAACTGAAATGCTGTTGTGGGGGCCGTGTGACTTGCACTGGACTGAGGTGCATTTTCTTAGTCTTGTCACTTCCTATTTACTGCAGCAGAGTAAATTGTTGTTTTACAGCTGCCAGTTTGTAATTGGAATGAATTAAACTTTGTGGTTGATACTGTTTAAGGGCATTCTTGTTAGACATAATTTCCATTAAAGAATGTAAGTGCACTGATGAGCAAGAAAGTAAGTAGTTTTTGGCTGCACAGCCCAGTTCCCAGTAATGAGCAGTGCTTAGGCCTGGGTGTGCCTAATTTGGATTAGTGCTGGTTTTTGGTGGTTTTTTTAACTAATGCATGTTGAACCTTGTTCCTGTTTGTTGTAAGAGTTAAATAAAGTTGTTGCTGTAATCTGTGCTGTTTTGCTCATGTTAGATGTATTTGCTTACAATACTTCAAGGGCATGTGGTGTGACATGTGCTAGAATAACGAACTTGCTAACCATTTTTACCTCTGGAAAGCTCCTGGAGCTGTGTGTCCAGAGAAGCCTTTATCTACAGTGAACTTCAGCAGCCACCAACAGCGCTGAAAGATGAGGGAGCACCAGAGCTTGTGTTCAGTTCAGGTTTTTAATTTCCTGGGCTGACAGCACTGTACCAGCTTCTTCCACACGAAATTTGTAATGAAGAGAGGCAGCAGGGTTTTCGTCCTTCTGCTGTCACACAGTGATAGCTTTCCCTGTTCACTATTAGGATTCAGTATTGCTTCCTAGTTCTGTATCACTTACTTATACTTGTTACAGGTACTCATTGTGATCTGGTTTCTAGCATTGGGATCAGTAGGAAACTGCGTCCTTATCCACCACAGAAAGGTAGGAAATGGCGGCTGTGGCCTGTTCCTCTTGGAACACTATCCCTGGGCAGGTGGCTAATTCTTCCTGAGGGGAGTGGGGGCTGACACAGTACATTCACGAAACATACTGCACTGTACAAAATATCAAATTATTTATTTATATAAAATATAATACACAACAGTTGTACACATGCACACACCCACACAGTACTTTACCACACAGTTAGGCCAGTTATTTTCTTTAATTAACTGTTATAATCTAGCACACGGTATCTTACAGGAATTTACATTATTATCTGAAGACACAATGGGGAAGCTTTGATCATTCATTTATAAACCTTCCAGAAATTACAAAAAGAAAGGCAGTCTGAAAAGTATGTATAAACAGTAAAAACAATTTACAAATGGACAAGAATTACAAAATAGTACCAGCCAATGACTGCCATCAGTGTGTACGATTGGTTTGCTGAAGATGCCAATACTGCAGCTGATATTTGATTATCACCTGGTGCAGCCTTTTTACTGGCTACGGCTCGGGTATGTAACACAGTTTTTCACTTTTTTACTGTAGACATGCACTCGATGTTCAATCTGACATCAGCAATATCAAAATGCCTTTAACTCAGTACTGTACCTCCACACTGGGGAGTGAAGGGTGGTTGTGGTGGAGGTTTTGGGTGTGGGTTGTGTTTTTTCCTCCCCCCTAATTTAGAACATCGAACCAGGAACTCCCAAAGCTGGAGGTGGTACAGTTGGAACTAGGTGAGTTGCTGAATAACTTACAGTGTGTCTGAGTTCAGCTTAGTGAAAAAGTTGACAAAAGAAATCAGTACAAGGGGTTTGGTTTGGAAAAGAAAAAGAAAAAAAAGAAGCAAAACCAGGAAAAAAAAGCATTTTGCACAGCACTTTCAAACTCCCAGGAGTTACATCAGACAGTGGATGGAGTCAGTAACAGAGTACTTGATCTTAAATTACCATGTGTGAGGGAAGATGAAGACAGCTGAATACACAGTACATACAAAGTATACGCTGTATATTTATTAGACAGTACAAATCATTGTGCATTAATAAGGCAAAACATCAAGGCTGATTAAACTAGGAGTTTCAAGACCATTTTTGTTAATGATAAAGATTAGATAGAGTAGGGTGATCTCTCTGCACTTGGAGTCAATGAACAGAGTTTTCTTGCCCCACTCGTGGTTAAAGGAGACTAAAGGCTGAGATTTATCCAGTGGAGTTGCAGGTGTGAAGTTGACTTCAAGTAAAACCACGTTCTTCTGGTCTTAATCCCCCAAAATTTTAGTCAATTTTGGTTTACATTTCTTTTTTTCTTGCTGTTTTGATTAAGCAATTCCCATGATTGTATTGATGTCAGAGTTAAAAATGCAAAGGTTTGGGGAAGTTGCACTGCATAGTCATGAAAGCCCTAGTTTTGACGTTTAAAGAAAAAATAAATACACAGACTGGAAGCTTTACAAGTTGTCCAGGAGAACATGACTCATTTCACTGCACCCAGCTTTTTCAGCAGTTTCTTGCCTTTGGAAAGCAGCCCCTTTTTCTTTTTCGAGGACATATCCCTGCCTCTCCCGGGACTACCAGAACCCATAGGTGACGTAGGTGACCCAGAATGGAGATGGACTGTGGGGGATGGTGCTCTCCGTGATGTACCTGTATTCTCAGGAGGAACCTATTAGGTACATTGTTATAATTTATTGAATGTCTGAAAGCTTAAAAGCTGTTATCATCAAGAACGTTGGTAACATCCCTTGTCCCATCACCCACTTAAACAAAGGGCTGGTTCCTTTCGTCTTTGTGGCTTAGAACAGTGTACAGGCTTACAGAAAAAGACACATTTTGAGAGGAAGTAGAGACGACAGGAAACACTCCAAGAGCCCTGGTTTGGTTACACATCTTTAAACGAGGAGTTGGAGACACTCCTTTTGCCATAATTCTGGCCACAAAAGCCACAAAACTGGTTTTGGTTTTGCATTTCAGTACTCGTGAGAGTACAGAAATGAAGAGAGGGGTACTTTTAGCTAGGGAATTAAGAGAAGTGTGTTAATTACTACAGATCAGCAGTCCATAGAAGCCAAACCGTTTCAGAGGAAATGACTTAAAATGCTACATGATATTTGTTTTAAATGCCTTTTCTGTAAAATTGGCTAGCAAACTTTATGTACAGATTGAGAAGATGGCACACTGGCTTGAAAGAAAACAAAACAAAAAAAAAAGGAAAAAAGAAAAAACAAAAACTAAAATGAACCTTAATTGCAATCAAAGAAAGCTTAAAGACCCTGGCTGCTTGATGTGTGTGCTGCAGCTATGAGGTTGCTGAATGAAGGTGAGCATTTGTACGATACTTAGATGACAGCATTCCTAAACATTTTAAGCAGCTAGTTTGGTTTTTTGTTCTTGTTTGTATTTTAATCATCAAAAGCACTTGGATGAAAATGCTGAAATTGCTCATACTCAGCCTACCCTAACTACAGTGCCCGGCTGGCAAAATGCGCTACTACCAATTCAAAAAATGCTATTTTCACAGTAGAATCCATGCCATGGGGACCCCTGCTAGCTTTGTAGTTCAGGTTAAAACACTACAATTTACTGGCTGCGTGTGCAACAGTGAGATAAGCAAAGGGGCTTCAAGCCTACTTTGATTTTAAATCAAGGTCTAATTCTAATGAAAAAAAAAACAAACAGCTTGGTAAAAGCACCCCAACGTACACCTGAAGATACCATATGTTTAGTCTAATGCATTCATCCAGTGAGCTGCATGTTCCATAACAGACATGTATTGCATTGGTAAACCAAACAGTTGCCGATATTTCAAACGTGCTCTTTCTAGGAAAGATCCAGGTACACCGTACCATGTGAGGGGATGGTTTCAGAATTGCTGAATCATTGGCCTTAGGCAAACTGGGGTATAATCGATTATGGAAAACACATTTTAAGGCAGATAATTTAAGTAGCTAGATTTGAGTGTAGTGAATTTCAAAACCAACTATACCCTCGGCAGCTACCGCACGTGTTGGCTTACGGCTCATCTGTGTGCTCGGTAAGGGTTGGGGGTCTGTGCTTTTGTCTCCACACAGGAGCTTGAAATTCCTCCCTCCCGGCTTGGCTAACAATGCAATATGCAGCTGTGGTTTGTAGGGCAGTTAGACACCAAACGCGCCTTTCTATGGAAACAAACATTTAGCTTGGGAAGAAATATGTTCCAAACGCTGACCTTCATCAAGGGAGGTCTAATTGACTGAGGACTCCTTCTGAAAGGATTTGTCTCCTGCAAAAACTAGATTGACTTGACCAGGTACAGTGCAAGCGTAGAGCCTGTTCTTCTGTGGCCAAGGGGTTTGGAGACATATTTCTTTTCTTTCTCCCCACAATTAAGTTTCAAGACTTGCATTAGAGAGCCAGGTAGCTTAACTGAAATCTCTATTGGTATCTTCAGTTGCTCACTTACGTGAAGGCTACATTGCCTTATTAAGGTGTGAAATGAACACTCTTCTTCTGTTTCCAAGCAGATGAGCAAAGAAATAAAAATATATACAAAATATATAATATATAAAAGTATTGCAGTGATGAAACAAAACCAAAAATGAGATACTCTAAACATGATTAGTCTTTGATAAAAGACAAGTCTCTGGGCAATTAACTACTGCCAGTTGGAACAGGGAGCCGTAAGGACCAAGAGATGAATACTGGCAGTCAGCTGCAGTTACAGTTCCTGGTCAGAGGAACACCTGGTCCAGACTTCCCTCCACAGTAACTTTTGCCTGCCCCTAGGTACTGCATGTAATAGTAGTAGTTTAGGAGCATTACGAGGTAACTACTTGCTTACTCCAGTTATAACTGAAGGTAATGTAACAACTGCAATCAGATGGCAAATTTGGTTTCTCCACTGACAACGGTAAGGAGCTAGTGGGAGGCTCAGTCAAGGCATTTTCCCTCATGTTTTATTTTATATATTTGAAACAATTTTAAACGGGCAGATGGATTTAAAATGTTAAAAGTAATGTCTAAATTATAGATGAGACAGAATGGAATGGAAAATAAGACATGAAGATTTTCTTAGTCGGGTGCTTACCCTTTTTGCTTTTGTACGCATCGGTGTATCGTGAGCGTAGCGCGAGGGCGCGTCAGACAGAAACACTTCCACATCGTCAGGCACTTCTTCAAGGAAGTTGGAAGGAACCAGCCCCTTTTGTCCGTTGAGTTCTCCCTGCAGCAGGATAAAAGTTCCAGTGAATTTTTTAATTGAAGCAACCGTAGGTTCCCAAGAGAAAGGGAGATACTTCTGACTGCCGAGGAGGAGGAGTGGAACCAGTTTCTCTGACAGTCTGTAGCAGTCAGAGTGACTGAAGAGCCACCAACTTACATAGTAAAACCCATCTTCATCAATTTCGCCAAAGACAGTAATGATGTCCCCTGTGCAGAACGTCAGCTCTGCCTGCAGGAAAGGAAAGAGGTGACAGAGCAGGTTTTGCTGGGCAGAGGTGAACATTTTTAATACTAAATCCATTAATACTTTTCCAAATGAAACTTCTGAGAGCAAAACCTTTGTTTTGTTTTTCAAATGTATTTTTTTTTTTAGCTTGCTAACCCCGGCACCTCTCCACTTGCGTTCCAGACACCCCCAGGGTTTCCATGTCATTTAGGTTTTGGAACATATTTTTACTTCCTGTGGCAAGTAAAATGTGGGAACATACAACAGGAATTTAAAAACAATATTTGGAAAATAATAATTCCCTACTCTATAACTGCATATAGAGTTGTGTTCTGTACATAGGTATGCAGATATATTGCACAGCATACATCCAAAGCCAATGTAGCATGAGCTGTATTAAATAAATCCTACAAAGGCCTGTTCATTGATTTTCACTGAACAGGAACCAGAAATCTACTTGCTCAGGAACCATGAGCTTGTCCCAAAGCACTTGACCAGTGGTTGTAATTCTGAGCTATGCTTGAGCACACCAGCTCAGGGAGCAGTGCAGCTCCCGGAGCAGAGCCATGGGCTGTCAGTACCTCTACATCAACGTTGGGAGAGCTTTCTCTGGGATCATAATCGTACAGAGCCACCATCCTCCGCGTGGACACCGAGTGCTGTCTGCCACTCCGCCGGTTTCTTTCTGTTCCGGCAGCAAGGAGAGGAAGGGAAGGAAAGCTGTTAAAGTTACTTTGAACAGACAACAGGCTGCAGCTTGTCAATCACCCAGTGTTGATACTCTCTAGCACAGGGATAAAAGGTCACAGATTACCAAACCTATTAATACAGGTAAGGGTTTCCAAACGCACATATGCTTC
Source organism: Neopsephotus bourkii (assembly GCF_033783945.1). Classification (NCBI taxonomy): domain Eukaryota; kingdom Metazoa; phylum Chordata; class Aves; order Psittaciformes; family Psittacidae; genus Neopsephotus; species Neopsephotus bourkii. The sequence goes on along the minus strand of NW_026901291.1, from coordinate 2,273,245 downwards.
ATACTTTCTGGACAGTTGCCTGCCCTCGATCTCCTGAGCCACTGCATCCTCTGCACAGCATTCCTTTATTTAAGTGGCTAACAATTTAAATCAAAGAGAACACACACAATGCTTTAAAGTGTTAAAACAGATGAACTGCTGGGGGCAGGACGCTAACAGCTCTCAGAAACATCCCAGAACTGAAGAACTGCCTAAAAATTATCAGCTAGGGCAACATTTCTGTCACAAACCGCCTCTCCTCCTTTCCAAGCTAAAGTCCTTTTGCTTTCTCAGATACTTCACAGGACACTGACAGTCGAGCACAACAAAAAAATCCACTTATATTGGCAAAATATAAAAAGATGTGACCAAGATTAAATTTTCGTTGAATAAAGTCTTCCAGATACTGACTGGTATCGTAGTAAATGGCTGTAAAAGATGCATCTGCATACAGTGAAAGCAAAAGGCAAAGCAGCTCCAGCCCAGTTAAGAGCACTCCAAAGTCAGGAGCAGTGAAGTGTGCATATTTTCTCTTACCTATTTTCTCCACTGGTGTGTTCAAAGGAAGAAAGCCTTGTTTTAGGAGCTGATCCATCATCTCTTCGTCATCTGCTTGGATCTCAGAAACCATATTACATGGAATAAGGCCAATCCTTGTACAGGTTTCTCCACGGTAGAATCCATCAGCATCTTTGTCCCCATAAACCTGTTATTCAAAGAGCGATAATGTTGGTCAATAAAGGCTTTAGCACTTGGAATTCTGATGCAGGTTAAATGGTTACTAAAGCATAGACAAATGACTACAGTTTAGATGGGGGATTCTGTTACCTTTTGACTACTGCTGATGCTACAGAACTGGAATTCTGGTTAATCTGAATTATAACTTCAGATACATAAGCAGAATGTCAAGACAGAAATGTCTTTTTTCATTAGCAGCGAAATGCACAAAACCTGAGAAGCACCATTAGAAGCCACCAGTTTCTCCCTGTGCTGAGCCAAAAGTATAGTTATGGGATTACACTGATGTTTATGGAATTATTCACATGGCATCAAAACTTCCTTTCAAACTGAATCATTTGCCAAACTATGCCAAAGCCATGGTGTTTTGAATAGAATTGCTTGTATAAGATCAGAGATGTCTGTGTGACAGTTAATACACTTGATGGATTTACTTATTTGAGCTCTGCTGCTGTCTGATGTGAACCAAGGTATCAAAATAGTGTGAAATTCATCAGCGAGAACAGGTAAACCCCAAAGTTCTCTTAGCTTCCAAAAGCGCAGTCAATTCCTAAAGGCTGATAACAATGAGAGGGCTGGGTCAGGGCCTGTACTGAGCAAGAGCAGTGTTATTAAGGCCACACTGATGACTCAGGTCAGGCTGCTCCTTATCGAGGCTCAAGTGGCTCTGCTCAGGGAAAAAAAACACAACCCCCCCCCCCCCAAAAAAAGGCAATAAATCCCAACTGCCAGCAAGGGTGGGAAGGGGGAGACAGAGGGAGGGAGCTTCCCCACCCCCCAGCTCAGCTCATGTAGAGTGGGGGTCTCCAAAAGACAAACTAACCCATCTCCAGAGCAATGTGATGAGAGATTCAAAGCAGCAGATCCAACAGTAACCACCATGGTCCCAAATATAAACAGCACTGAGTTAGTATCAGATGTGGGATCTCTCCAGACTTCTCAGTGCTAAACAAGTACACAATTTGTGATTAAATAATTAAAATACCTGAGCAAAGAAAAACAAGCCCTTTTCAACAAGCTTAATGTTTTTGGCATAAGTCTTATCTGACATAAGGAGGGAAGTAACATATCTAACAAAGTATTCAATATTACAAATTGTGACATGGACATCTGTGCTAGGATCCAATCCAACACACTGGAAGGCAGTCGGTATTTTAATAGCCCAAGTTACAATTTTATCTTTGAAATAGGCAATGCAACAAATGGGCCTGTGTTTTTATTGCTTCTGTCCCAGAGCACAGTTAAATCTCAATCCCCCTCTGGACCACAGCAGCTGCTCCTTCTGCCGCTCTCATTTCTGCTCATCCTGCACCACATCAATTACACAAAAGGCTGCTGGAGGAGATGTTTACATTTGCTGAGTCAGCAGAAAACCTGCTGGTGTTTAAAACTGAGCACAGCAAACGGAACAGCTTTGCCTTGCAGCTGCACAAGCATATGACGAGGCAAGCTGGGCTGGAGGGCTGGCTAGAACACTGTCCCTGCCACTTCAAACAGCAGAGTTCTCTTCCATGCCCAGTTCCGAGGCAGCTTGTGTGTTTGACATCACACAGACAGGAAAGGGGGTGGTTTTCCCAGCTTCAGAAGACTGGGAAAGAGAAATACCTAACTTCTGTACTTCCATTAATTAAACTAGGAGTGCTTGGCACTTAAAAACTACAGCAGCTCCTGTATGTATGAAGGTGCAACACTAAACACTTCTGTGCTACCTCTGCAGAAAAGACATCCTCTCTGAAGCAGTTCTTCCTGCAGGACTTGTGGCTATGGGCAAAGAGGGCTTCAGAGTCACGATTTTGGTCTTGGCACCTAAATCTCTCATTGAGTCTGCCCCTAACTATAGCAACACTGAGATTTTTGTCCATTCCCTAATTACTTTTAAGCCACTAGCATTAGATACTAGGTTCCAGATCCACTCAGATTTACATCCTGAACCTCTGGAGGAATAAACCCCTTAGTCACTAGTCACACAAGTTGCTTTCTCCACAGGGAACAAAGGACACCTGCTTGTAAAACAAATCCTTCCTTTCCTTTGGGTTTAGATCCCACCTTAATGATCTGTCCTTCTTTAAATGGCAGCTCCTCTTCCGCAGCATCAGGATTTGGGGACATTGTCAGTGGATCGTAGTCAAAGAGGGCAACAAATATTCGAGTAGAAAGATCTTCTGTGCCAGGATCTGTTTCTGATTCTTCATAAATATCTGGAGAAAGATGGTCATGACCACCATAGCCATCTATGGAAGTAAATCCAGAAAAGAACAATTCAGAACAAGCTGGCCTCAGCTTCAACCTATTCCAGTTAAAAACACTCAGCATTCCAGTGAAACCCCAGTGCCTCACTGCACCTCCTATTCAGCTCAGTGTTGGGTTTTGGATTAGCAAGTTGTTATTTTTCTAGAAAGCATGTAATGATGAGCATGCACGGAACGTGGTGCTGATCTCTGACACCACACTGACATTTACACACGTGAATGCAGCTCAGGTAAGAAAGCCGTTTCTGTTAGATTTACTAGAGCTTGCCATAAATTAATGATGCACATTAAGAGTGATATGAGGAGCCTGATAGGCTTTATCATTACTGCAAAAAGAACCATGCTTTGGATCCACCTGATTTCCAGCACAGCTGCTTCTGCTCTTCATGGACACAAGAACACCCATCCCAGCTGTGTTGGCAGACCATGTTTTAGGTACCAGGTTTAAAACATGGTTATAACCTCTTCTCTCCAGACAGGCAAGAAGAAACACTTCAGTAGTTATTACTTCAGTGTTGGAGATACACTGCCTATGACTTTGTTTAAACGCAGTCAGTAGTTAACATAGCTGGCAGTGCCCCAGACCAACCCCAAACACTTATCAGATGTGTTAAAATCCATTAGAAATAGTTAGCTATGGCTGTATTTAACCACATTAACAGGCTCCTGAGGAAAGACCATCCCCGAATGACACTGCACTGGAATCTGGCACCAAATCAATTAGGGCATAAAAAATGAGAACTGGCATTTTGGCTCCTATCTTTCACACTTTCCAAATGACTTGGAGAATGTCCATGATTCAACAACACACTCAAGGAGGGACTGCAGTAAACCTGAATTAGAAAATCAAGCCCAAATGGCAAACAGTGTTTGACTGATTGGTTTCAAAGGCTTTTGGTTTTATTTGAAAGAGCATGTGGCAGCGCCTTCCCAAAGAAAAGGCTCTTTCAACACATATGAAGTCCCCAGACATAAAGCCCTCCAAACCACAAGCCACTTGCGAAACCCTTGGCTTACAGTGCACATCCCACTCACATCAGCGGGTCACCTACTTTTGTTCTTTGCTCAGTCAACACTTATCATCCAGTTCACAAGATCCTTCACAGTGAATCAACTGAGAAAGCGATGTTATGAATTATGATGGAAATGTAGTTCAACTGTATCAAAGTCTTCCCAACCAACTTTCATACTAACACAACTTTTACTGTAATCTCCCCTTACAAATGGAGCTCTCCCATTTTTTGGTAGTAGTTCAAACATTCAATATGGAACATTTTAGGTAAAATTCCCCTTTTTGCCTCTACATGAGATGCATTTAACATTTGATATTTTTAAACTACCAGGAAAAAACTGTTGAGGGTCACAGCTTTAAGGGAACAGCTATGAACTCTTGGGTCCAGAGTGCAAAAGAGAGTATGAACAGGGAAAAAGTGCAGAACAGCAAAAGGGCAGGGAAAAATTCCAGCCAAGAAGCTTTACGCAGGCACAAAGCACAGAAAGGAAGTGTCAGAAAAGGACGTATATGGGACAGAAAGCAATGGGACAATAAGGATGGGATTCTCCCCTGTTCTGCCCTCCTCCCACAGTCAGGTTACAGTCATACTCAGGCCCACCAGGTAGGCTGAGGGGTGTTTTGTAAATTAAAAGTACCAATGTGTGCATCCAACCCCAAGTGCAGTTACTGGGGGTTTGTTGCAAACATCAATTGTAGCCAAAGGTGTCTCTGGTAAAAGCACTGCCTGTAACAGTCTGACTCAGTCACATTTGCTTCAGTGAACCAGAAAGCAATCTCATGATTAGCTCGTCAGCCACTTATCCAATATTTTCAAGAGGCAAAGCTGTGTATCATACACGTACACACAGAACCATGTATGTAAAGTTCAGTCTTTGGATGCAGCCAGCCGGATTCCCAACTGATGCACAGTGACAACCACAGCTGCATGATATTTACCACATACACACCAACATACGCAAGCTGATGATCTGGTTGCAAGTCAGATTTGTTTAAAACTCAACATTACATTATGATTACACTAAAATTTCAGGACCCCTTTTGTTTCATTGCAGATACCAACAAAAAAACCCCTAATGCCTTATGTGTTTCTAAATTCTATATATGGCCTGGGCTGCATTTATGGGTTAACTGTTTCACTTCAATTTAGGGTGTTATGAGCTATGAAAACTGAGATGTTGATCATGTGATGATTTCTATGTTGATGAAGCAACAAATACTATCAGTAGTAGGTATAATTGCCTTAGTTATGCAACACAAGTTTGTCATTATGATGTAATTATCCCTAAAAATAAGAATAATTTTTGTCTTCAAGTGACACAGCCAAAGTCCTGTGTGGTCACTGAAAAGATCCCAAACGTTCATTTAGCCCAAAGCTGTAAATCAGAACAATATTTGAACTGCTTCCTATTATAGGGCATTGGGTTGTGATATACCAGCTACTGTTTGTCCCTACCCAGGCTGTATGAATCAAAGGGAAATGTGGTCACATGGATGGATGCTGTTCAGGTGTGTACAGTACATACTGACTGGCATTAGTAGCAGCATAGCTTCACAGAGGTTCATGCAATGCACTGGGCTTGGGCTCAGTCAGGTATGGAGAGGCTGCACAGCAGTGTCAGGAGAGAGGACTAAGGGCTGTTTGTCCCTTACAGCTGAGCTGGAGAAACTTACCTGGGAGCAGGCAGGACTCAAGAGCTAGGTTCCCCTGGCATTGTGCATTGCATGCAATGTTGTCATACAGAACCCACACTTGTTAACACGCAGCTCTACAATGTGTCTGTCAAAGGAGGAATAACGTTCGGCATACCGTATCTAGATTCAGAGGCCATGGTACGCTGCTGAGGCCATTTCTTGTGTCCACCAATGCTGCGATAATAAGCTTCTTCTTCTACAGGTGAAATATTTCCCTCACTACCTGACCGAGACCGAGCGCCTTCACTGTTACTGTCCATTGTAATTTCTATGGAGAAAAAGGGAATGATCTATTAAAACATATTGTATAGTTGCCTTTGCGGAGGCTCCTGCGGGCAGGCTTTGCCTACCTTTGGTTTCTCACTTGCATATAGTAGGACAGATAAACACTGCATAAGCTTTGCCAGATGTCTCAGCCTCTAGAAATCCTTCTTCAGCAGGGGTATCACAGAAATGCGCACCTTCTCTTTTTAAAGCATCTGAATTTTGTGCTTTTGAAAGTTCACACACTGTAAATATCGTCTGTTAAGTTGTTGGATAGGAATCATCGTTTATTACGAGGTTTAAGCAATCCTACCTGCCAGATCTGCAAGGTCAAGAGCACTGTAAACTGTGTTTCACCTTCTAAAGTATCAACCTAAAAACAAAAATTCATTCATTTACTTCAGTCCTACCTGCAAGAAGATACTCAAGTATTTACAGCTTAACAGAGAAATTACCTCCCAGAATATAAATTCTGGAACATTGTGGAGAAAGGTTTGGTCACTGAATCCTAAGAACATTGCATTTTGAAAGTCTTTCCCGCTCATTAAGCTTCCCAGAGCTGCCCTACGAACTTTTCATCACTAAGGTGACCCCTTTGTTGAACAGCACAGCAAAGACTCCAGGCATGCATGGAAAGGAATAAGCTGCTGCCAAGAAATTTGTAACCTGTGGTTTTAAGCTGGATGCTGAGACCAACACCAGTTTCATGTATTTAAGCAGTTTTAACTTTGGCTCAGTTGTATTTACTTCCTCCTTTCCCTTTATTTTACTCTGCTTTGCACTTTGTGGAACTACATATTACAATGATGCAGTTATAATACCTTCCTTCTCCAAACCCCATGCTTGCGGTCCTCATTCAGGGTTAACTTCCTCTGTCAGTGGGAGTTCTGAACAGTGGGTTCAGGTTTCTACAATGCACTGCCCTAGTTTTACCTCATCATCTGAACTCTTGATACATTTCCCATCTTCCAGGGTTTTTTTTCTCAGCAGGCTTACAGGAAGCAACTTCTGTGCAGAGTTTCATCAAGTGTTTACATTTGCTTCACTTGTCCTCAAAGTGATTTAATACAGAATGATGCTGAAAGTCAAGTATCGCATACAGACCTCTCAGCAATTTTAATCACTGGCCTTTCAGACAGAAATTAGGACTCAGACTCTAAACCACATGAGGCCTTTCAACAGCTTCACAGCAAACCATTTTATTTGTTAGCTACTGTACCTATTGCTCATTGGTTTGCTTGTTACCGGCATTAGACAAAGTTTTAACTTATTCCTTATGGAACTTCCCCAGAGAGCATCAATGGGTTGTCCAAAATACAGAAAACACCAAATCATTCCTTTAGTTCCACTGAAAGAAACAAAATCTGAGATTTTTTTCTATTCACCTGTTTGAGCACAGTAATTAATTTCTCTCATTCCTAAGCTGTTGCTCTTGAGCTACCGAGCAGCGAGCTCAGAACCCAGTGCTTTCCATGTCCTGACTTTGTTGATATAAAGTGAGCCTCGGTAAATTTAAACACTTTCCAAATAAAATGAACATTAAAAGGAGCCCAAAGGGTTAATGCAAACCTGGCTGCTCGCTAGTCATAAAAAAGTGTTTTAGCAAATAATAGGAAGAACTTCGATACAAAACTTGCTTTAAGTATTACAAACATAAACCAGAATTCTTTACTCCTGAGGAAAGAAAAGGCGGCTTTCAGATAAATGTAACATGAAAATCTCATGTTCTTCACAGCAGCACCCAAAAGCTACTTGGCTCGGCTAACAATAACCTGTGACCAGGAGCTCAACAGCCAGCCTGGAGCTGACTCTCCCCCTTTTCACAGCAGAGTAATTCCTTGACATCTGTGAAGATTGCCCTGGTTTACTCCAGGGTGTGGGATGACGATCAGCCTCTGAACACTTGTGCTACACTGAACACAGGAAGACAGCTTCATGCATGACAGCTGTGTGTGTGCTCTGCTCTATGGTTTCAATAATTATTATTATTTATAGATATCAAATAGTTGTGCCCATCAGTAGGATTTTGCTTTTAGTTTACAGTACAGGCATTTTAGGAGGATTCTATGAAAAGGGAAAAATAACATTTAAAAATGAAAGCATTCCTTAATGATCAGTTTCTTCCCTTCTGATAATCCCCATTTGTGACGGCTCTTATTCACAGAAATGTCAGGTGAGAATTGCCTGACATTGCCTACAGTATTCACAAATTAAAGTTCAGGTCAGGGACAGGAACCAGACCAAATTTACCTCTTCATGGAGTAACGTTCTGCTAACAGCTCACAGAACTCTTCCTGCACTGGTTTTTGATGTGTTTCCTGGTTTTCAGTGTGAATGTTTCTTATTTGTCAGTACAGAGTGCAAGTTTTAACAGATAAGTATTTGTTCACAGTGTCTTGATTCCATTATCCTTTCTGCACTACTTTTTGGATTTTCTGGTATACACCAGCATATAGTTTAAGTCATGAGTAAATCAGAATAGGGATGATTCTGTAAGAAATACCAAATCCAGTAAATATATTGGAAGCTCCACAAACTCGTTACATTTAACAGCTTCCATTTTCCTAGCTGAATTCCAAAAAGTAGTCAAGAAAATGGAAAGTGAATGCAAAATGACGGCTGATGAATGGAAAGATGGATGGCTGAAAGGATGGCTGAATGGGTACACATTCATTTTACTGACCCTATAGCAGCCTGCCTGCTGCTTTCTTCTTAGGTAAAGCTTAGGTAAAGCTTTCTAAGCTTTCTTCTTAGGTAAAATCTAACAGTATCTAAGTTTAACCAAGCTTAGAAAAGCTGCAATACCCACTAAATTCAATGAAGACTCCCAGTGATGTCAATGGCTACTGATTCAGCCCCCTGTGAGACCCCGGAACACTCATATTTAGATGGAGATGGTTTTAGTTCCATTTCATCCCATTTAAACTAAGAGGAACCCCAGTTCAATAGAAGTAAGTGTCTGATGTTTCTTTTTCAAGGACCACCTTCCCAACTCTGAGCTGCAAAGAACAGAAATGCACCAATCTCTCCAACTAACCAATGGAAGGGACCAACATTGGTCGAGACCTTTGTGGCACTGCACTGCCATGAGAGGACCTTCGCCCTGCATGCTCCACCCTTTCAGGCCGTCCTGCAGATGATGGATTACCTAAAAGCTAAAAGACAACAACAGAAAAAACAGGTTTGTAAGTTACATGCATGGCAATATTATGGTTACGTGGTCGGACATTAATCAGGTCAATCACATTTGGAAGCATAAGCTCTAAAGGCAACTAAACTTAGTTTTTAACTGAAAGGTTAGCTGAAAAGTAAATACTGTTGCCTTGCAAACCTGCAAAAGAAAAAATGGTTCCTTGATTTATGGCAGAGTTTTGTAACCAGCAGTCACACATCGGAACAAAAAGAAAAGAAAAGAATAATTTTTGACATATTCTTTTGCCTTTGTTGTTGCTGCTAAGATGATGTTACAGTCTCCTGAAGAGCAGTACAATCAGTCATGAGAGCTGTGGAAATCGGCCTGCACTGAAAGGCAAGCCTTTCTTTGCATTCAGCTATAGAGTTTTGTCCAGTTTGCTGCATGGGAACAAGTGTACATCCTTCTGTTCTTTGAGCACACTGCTTTGCTATAATGGCCTTCAGTTGTTAAAGCCTTTTAAAGGTCACTGAAATATGTAGAAGGGAGTGCAGACACTTCATCTCGCATTGCAGCTGGCTCTTTCTGTTCACTACCCTTGCAGAAAGTGTTGCTATTTTAATAACCAAATGGTACTATTTTAATGCTCTCCAGAGCATTTATCATGCAGTCATTGAGATTAATTCAGCTTGGGCACCAATTTCAGTGGGTGAAATTTTTAAGGATCATTTCAGCATAAACTGCTAGACTAGAAGAGCAGGCAGCTGGTTTCTACACATTAGATTTGAGGTTTCCACTGTTGCAGACTGAGAGGGTAAAGAACTTGCTTTGGTCTTTAGGGAGCAGGGAAGCCTAAGGATGCATCTATCAAAGCGTGGAGACTCTTCTATAGATTAATGGACAGAAATGCAAATAGGCAAGATCACACAGAGGCATCCTTGAAAGATATGGAATGGCCCTGGCCTCTCCCTTTGGAAGAAGCTGTTTGCCTGCATTCTCATGCAGAGATGCAGTCTGCAACTTCAAAGGCAAGAAGAGATGGTCTAAAAAGGAAGGCAAAGTAGTGACAGTGCAGATAAGGTAGCAAATGGAAATATGATGAAACCTGTGACTCCATAAATCTGGGTCACTGTCACACTTGGGGGAGAATCTTGATTCTTGTCCAGAGATATTTCATGATAAAGAGCATATCCTGAAAATTCTGGGAATGAGGTGAATAAAAACAACATGATGAAATGACATCCTTGACATCAAAAAAAAATCAAATAAAAAATGACTGATGAAACATTTTTCCAGTTAAAATGAAGCTTTTTTTTAAAAAAGCGACATTTAGATGGGCAAAATAAAGAAAAACAGTCTTTTGGAAGAATTATAGTTCAGCTAACCCTTAATTAAAATTTAGATTCAGTTGTCCTTTAATAAAAGCAGCCATTATTGTAATTTGTTCTGTGGGAAAATCATTGTAAAGCAAATGAAACTGATTGCAGCATGACACAAAAAGGACTGGAAAGAAAAATGTGGAATAATAAATAATAAAAATGAATGGGGAGGGGAAAAGAAAAAAGAGGAAAAAATGTAGCAGAGAGGCACAAAAGATGGACTCTAAAAATTAACTGAGGAGGGAAAAAAAAAGAGGAAAAAGAAAAAAGAAAGAAACCAGACTGATTTGGCAAGCAGATGTTAGAAGGAAGATTTATTTCACACACCAGAGAGTCTTCTGCATCTCTGTGGGATGGCTTTGCAAGTGGACCAGCTGCCCTAGAGTCAGCCATTTTTAAGTCGGTCTTCCAGCCTCCCTGAACATCTTCATTAGTCAAATTATCTGGTCTAGTGCATTTCTGAGTCTCATACTTTTTGTCATAACTGGGCTTGACCTGTTCACTCCTGGGCTCTACAAAGGAAGGACCCAGGTCACCAAAATCCTCTTCAATGCTGGTTTGTCTGGTTAAGGTTTTCCTGCGAGCAAGCAGTGGCCTCATGCTTTTCCTGCACGAACAGTTAGCAGTCTCTGCACAACAGCTAGATGCAACGTTGGCAGAAACTGAATCACAAGTATATCTGAAATTAAAGCGAGATTCTTCTTCTTCACTTCCACAGTCTAGTCCACTGTCTGGGCTCCTCGATAAAGACCGGCTATATTTACATCCTTTGTCGTCTGCAGCAAAATCCTCCATGCCTGAAATTCTGTGCTTGGCTGGGTACCAGAAGTTGTGATGCTGGTCTTGATTGTAGGGCCTAGGTGGTCTAGAGCCTCTAGCTATTGTGGGTTTCTTTTTATAGGGCATACCTAAACCCTGCTTGTACAGCAGTTCAGAGTATTCACCATCCTCTTCAGCTACTTCTGGAATACTGAAAAGCTTTTTACTGTGATGTATCTGCTGTGTAAAGTCAGGCTGTTCCAAATAAGTGGCTTCAGTGGTCTTATCGCACTCCTTAAAATTGTGTAATGTTAAAAACCAGACAGGGAACAAACAGTGCGTGACAAAAATAAAATGGGAGGGAAAAGGGAGAAGAAAAGAAAATAAATACAGAATTAGTTTTAGAGCAATGGCAAACATAAGACATGCAGCTTATTTAGTGAAAAGGATGTCATGCTTTGAATGAGAATCTGTGAAAAATAAAGACATGATTAAGAAGTTGCCGGATGTCAGATACAACATGAGAAGTCAGTACAAACAACTGAGTGATGCTCTTACAAGAATAAACCCATGCATTTAAAACAAAACAATAAAAGCCACATACAGGTTTCAGCATGGTGAATGAGAATGGCATTAAAACACAGCACTAATGCTTAGTACGTTCCTTGCCCCATGCCAAACTGCAATGTGATTTTATTTTGTAACCAGAACCCATGTCTGAGAATTAAAATTCTGCTCTAGCAAGCTTTCTTGCTTTGCATCTACTAAAGCATCCTATGAATAGGGAATATTAAATCTGCTGCCAGAGGAGAGCTATTCTGCAGACATCCTTTGTAAAACACCTGCACCATTTTTACAGCTTGGCTTCCACAGAAAGGACCCTGAGAGGCAGCCTGCACTGACAGCACTGCCATCAAACCTTCATAATCTCATACCTGCTTGATAAAACCAGTACTTGAAATCAACCCATCAGCAGAAGCAAAAGCCTCTGTTTATACCAGAAGTAGGTAAAAACTATCCCAGACTGGCTAAAACAAGCATTCAGAACACAACAGGCACGTTTTGTCATTTTTCTATTACATCTATACAGACATGGGCTGATGTGAGTGTCTTCGCTGGACTTTGAGACGAGCGAAAAATGATGCAGGAGGTGTCAGGTTTGACTGACATGGTTTATAGAGGTTACATGACCGAGATCACCCCTCCTTGTACTTCACTCAATGCCCAGATCGAGTAAGTCTCTGGACACAACTGCACCCATAAATAATGACAAGATCACCTTGAAGACTTCAGCAATACCTCTCTCTCTGAGCATATTAAAATTCACTGGGTTTTGGACATCTTCCTTTTTCAGGCACTAGGAACTTTCAAAGTTACTTTATATTTGTTTCATCTGTTTTCATTCCTTTTTAAAACATGCATCACTCTTGTGAAACTTTTGAGACAAACTGCCATAAAAGTAGAAAAAAGTCAATGAATATGAATATGGTTAGTTTTGACTGGAGCTCAAACATCCCCCATTTTAGAATCCTAGATCAGGTGAGCGAGTTGAATCTTCCCTTGATCACCCATGTCAGCCTTTGTTTTGGGGAACCACTGGACTGAATAATAGCCTCCCAATAAGGCAAATATATACCTGCATGCAAAATGTTTTCTTGGAGCATCTATTAATTTGGGAGAGAATTCTCAATTACAGCTGCAAGGCATGGCTGGCATGCTTTCAGCTGCAAGAGGAACAGGAATCTGCTGACATGGAAAATTCTGCAAACACGGCTTCATTTCTTTTGTTAATTCCTGCTATTGCAAAGGGAAACTGCATCTAGTGAAGAAGGGGAAATGACCAAGCACTTTGAGAGCAGAATCTGACCTGCATTTTCTATCAGAAATCATATCAGCATGGTGGGCCATATCCTCCAAATGAGACTTGGGCTCATAACTCCCCAGGCAGTATTCATATACTGAATTCCACTTCTGCAGAATGAGTCAACCAACCGTACCCTTCCCATGCACCACTACATAAGAGGAGTCTGTCTGCAGACTTGAACAGGTCTGAAATGATTTACTACACCAACTAACAGTCTGAACCTTTCCTTTAAGTAGCAACACTGGCAATACTAATTTAAAACCAAGAAGTAAATATACTTTCTGAAGCACAAAGAACAAGAACAGTCTAGGGATAATAATTCACTCTTTCCCAGAGTAAGGGGACAGAAGAGGCATGCATTACGATTCAATTTTCAACCTTTGTAATAGCAGAATAATAGATTATTTTTTCTTTTTCAGAAATACCTGTCTCATTCCAGATGATAGTATCAAAGATACAAAGATATCAAAGATAGATGATAGTATCAAAGAACTGAATGAAAACAGTTACAAGAATGGTCAAAATTCTTGTATGCATGAGAAACTAGTATTGGATTTTAGTTAAATAAGAGCATACAGGACAAAAAATCAACTTCTGAGTTTCCCTGCAGTTCAAGTCATCCAGCTTTCTATGAAAACACAATTTAGTGTAATTGCTAGACACATTAAAAGCAAACACAATTTACATGCATTAATATACTATGGGAAATACATATTCTGTATTGGGTAGGTTCAACATTCTAAGTGTGCTTTAGTTGTTAATGCTGAAGCTGTCTTTCAGGATGAGCATTGCTGTGCAGTGTTAAAGCAGTATTTCTGATAGGTGTTTCCTGTCTCTCGTGATTCCTTAGAGCACAAGAATCGCTACTAAAGCATTTCTCAAACAAAGCTGACCCAACTCCCTTTCTTACAAGCATGCTTTAAAGCCTGTGGAGGAGATGGGACTAGTACTAGGACAGGGACAAATTACTCAGACGTTTAAAACCTAGGTTGTTCTTTCACTGTATGCATAGATGTTTATATAAAACTCCCTGCTCAGAAACAGCACACTGTTGTTGTTGTATGGACATGGGAAAGGTCCCCAGGTACAGAACAGAAATTGCAACTTCAACAATTACATATAGGAAAACAGTCAGTTAAAAGATCAGCTATCAAATAATGCAAAACCCAAAAGCAATTACACGTATTACTTTACATCATAAATAATGACATCATAAACAAGGTTCACCCCAGTTCTAGGACTAGGAAACAGTGTGATTTTTAATGCTCTGCAAAATCCATAACTAACAGAAATGTTCAAAGAAGGTTTCTCTACAGCCACACTTACCTTAAGTGCATTGTGTGAAGTCACACTGACTCGTCGCCTTCCTCCATCCTCCAGCTGCATTTCTGAGTACAGCTCTTCCTCATCTTCTTCCATAATATCAGACAAGTCAGAACCTCTGCTGCTCTCTGTATGGTACTCTTCACCATGGCAATAGTGAGGCTAATTGACAGGATGAAAGAGAAAAATCTTTACTGACTGTAAAGCTGAAAATCCTTGTTTAACACCAATGAGGACGAGAGCATATCCTAGGTTTGCACAGCAGACTAGTAGCTACATATACATAATAGCATGCAGCTTGCTGGTCTGTTCTAGTGGAGAGATCACATTTCAGTTTTTTTTGCCCACTTATGCTCCCAACTCAAGAAATCCAATCTTAATCCCATTGGTGATACAAAAAAACGATGTCTGCACTCACAGCACCCAACCTAGTTTTAGCCTTGATTCTTAAACCATGAGGTCCTTCATGCATCAGTGCACTTGCTGACCAAACTGCAAAGGCCCTAGGATAATTCTCATATCACCTGCTCTTCACAGATGTTTGCTGCATCACATTGTAATTTAAAACTGATCAGCATTTAATTCTTGCAGGATGGTACCATCATTGTATGATACAGCCAGCTAATGAAACTCGAAGCTTTCATTCTCTCAAACAGGAGTGGCCTCTGTAAACATCTTAACAAATCAGACCATGAACAGAACTCAGTATTCCTGAATTTTCAAATGGAGTCACCTGACTGTCAGATTGCAGGGGAATCTTTGAACAATCAGGTATTCTAGAAGCACTAGAAGTCTAGAAGTTACTGCATTCCTTCCTCCCCAAGTAGTAATGAAGAAAAGACTTTAGATAGGGAATCAGCACATGGAATAGCAGTTCCTTCTGGAAGATACTGGCAGCACATGGCCATTATAATGAAATTAGCAGCTAATAATTTCTTATGGAGAAGGCCATCATAGATGAGATTTCACCAATTTTCTCCAATTATTTCTTCCCTAACAAACCCAGTAGTAGAAGTGAGCATTTTTCATAAACGATGGAAACGAGCAATTAAAACACAAGTAGGTGAAGCTATAAAATAAATGTCTAATAATCAAGCTATACTCTTAACACACTCTAGCTGTTTGGCCAGGCATAATTTCAGCTCTATTTCTCAAAGTGCATTTCTTGACACAGTCTTTTAAAGCAATGAGGAATTCTTTCAGCCTTACATGAAAACTAAATCTGAAACCTAACCAGATCTGAGAATACTTGCAGCCACAGAGATTTCACATCTAGCTTTGACGAAATTCCTAGTAGGTAACAGAGCTTAATCATTTTAGGCTTCAAAGAATTTAACTTCATTGAGCCCTTGTTTCACATGAGACACCTGAGACAGTAACAAGATCAGGCTACTTACTTGCTTTCCAAGTTCTGACCCTTTCAGGAAATCATCAACTGAAGTCCCCCTTCTTTTGACATTAGGAGAATCATAGCCATCTTCCTCCTCATCTGAGTTGGCGTACTGGGCGACATTACTCCTTTCACTAAAAACACTCCTCCTCTCCATCTAGAAAGCAACAAGAGAATTGTGAAGCAGCCAGCTCCTGCAATCAGTGGAAGAAACGGCAAATGTAAGACATTAGGACTCAAGAACACAACATTTAAACACACTCACGGTTTAAAGCAATGTTGGTTTCCTGACTGTAACCTCAGTTTTCAAGAATTTTTTGCTTGTTGTATTCCTCTTGCTCATAAACAATTATACACTTTTATGTGAGCATCAGATCAGCTGCCAGCCTTCTTCCCTGTACCACTTATGTCAAAGTTCTCAGTATTCTACAGTCAGAGGTTGCTAACAAAGATGCCAATTTCCCCTTGGCAAAGGTTTAGGAGACAGCCTAGTCACTACAGCAGCATTTTTTACCTCTGTACAAAAAGAATCTATAGAATGTGTTCTTCCTCTGCTCTGACTCTAACCCTCAGCTACTTGATTCCTTCTGCTTACTCTCATGACAATAACCATCAGCCACCTAACAAGCTGGACGAAGGGCAGGAAGAAGACACACAGCTTCTTCTGCAGCAGCCTACTGCAAGGGAAGGATTTCTACTTTTGGGCACTAAACATGACAAATATCATTGGCACTATTTGATTTAATTTAGAGTGAATCCACCTGTAAAATTCTGTCCAGATCCCTGAATTAAACCTTTCAAGCATCACTAAAATTAATGTAATTAAATATGGTTCAGCTCATGTCAGCAATTTTCAAAACCAGAGGAAGTATTTTAATTCTTTCCCTATATGGTTTTTAAATCAACTTTCACCTCAGAATGCCAAACAGACTTATTGCCTTTTCTCCCTCTATTACATTTATGCCAGTCTGCTTTATTTATAAAGAAGAGCAAGAAATACACACATGCCTATAGATGTATTTAGCAAACCTTACTGACCCAGAATTACTCAGCTGGGTTTAGCATACAAGCATGCCTCTGTCTGCTGGTTAGATTCCCTTATGAGACTTTTTTTTGGTGAATTGTCATTTCGTGAACTGTCAGAAAGATTAGCTCTCACAGTGACTCTGCTGCTCAGGACTGTCGTCTAGCTGTCTATTTAGGGACCCATTTTTAAACTGCCCTTTATTGCTTTGGTCTCTTTCAAAGTACTTCTGAACTTGGCTGACTTTTCTCACACAAGCATAAACCTCCCTTTTGAGTCCTGCAGGATCCAAGCACAAACTTTGATGATTACTACCCCCTGCCCAGAACTAAGGCTCTGCATTTTTGGAGACAACATTTCTAGTGCTGTTATGGGCTTTCTATGCCAATCAAAAGCTGACCTTTATGGTTACAGCCATACTTGTGGAAGATGGCACAGAATTTCAGCACACTGCTTCTTCTCAAACTACGGTTCTTTGGGGTTTAGGAACAATTAGCTGTTCCTTAAAGCATATGATGAAAAAAATCCACAATGAATAAAGCCAGACTAAAAAAAAAAAAGCCTTTTTGAAAGAAAAAGTTTGCCTTTACCCTACTGCTTTCTGCAACTCGTTGTGCAGCTTCTCTTGCCATGGCTTTTGCAACAGTATTTGGGACAGGCGTGCCTTGAGGTTGAGGGAGTATTCGGTTAGGTGATGGAGACCTCCTCCCCTGGAGCGGGCTGTGGAAGTTGGGAGCAGGGGGCTCAAGCATGTGTCCATGAACAGGGGATGCCGAACGAGTCTGCTCCCATGACTCATCCATTTTCAAATGTGGACCTAAATGTTCTTCTTTGGTTTCTGGGGCTCCGGCACTTGCTAATGGCTTAGATTTGGGAGCAGTTCTGGGGTGAGGGGTTGGAGGCACCAGTAGATCAGCTGGAATGGCAGCAACAGAAGAATCCACTGATTCCCCTTGTGCAGAGAGTGTTCGAACAGTAACTTCCTTGGCTTCCAAACTCCTTAGTCTCATTAGCTCCACCAAGGTGTTCTCTGCTGTTGGAAAGATCACCTCTGCCACCTGAAGTAAACAAGCAACATATTAGCATGAAGATACCTAATTCCCTCCCCTCCAACCCCACTAAAGTACAGCCTTTCAAGTCTTAACATGGAGAGAATTACTGCCAACACAGAGCAGGCTGGAACACCCCACACCAGTTAGCACCAGTTATCTTTAACCCTTTCAATCCATTTGTCCAAAAGTTGAAGTGCTTATAGAAAGGCAGCTAATGAGCAAGATAATACACAAACAACAGTAGGTTCTACTGAAAGCTGAGAAAAGCCTGCACGCATCCAAGTGCTGCCACATGCTTATTGTTGCCTTTACCTGTCAGTTGAAATTCACGTAATGTGGATAGCCACTATAACGCCAAAAGGAGAACTCACCCGTTGACCTTTTGCATAAACACCATAGCCTGTAACATTGGCCCCATGGGAGGTCCCTGTTGCTGTCAGAGTTGGTGGTTTCCAGGATACCAGTACAGTTGCTGGGGTGGACCCACCCCGTACAGTAACATCTTGAGGTGGAGCTGGAGGACCTATGAAAGAACAGAACAGTAACTATACAGGTTCAAAAGCACTTATAGAAGCATAGGCTCAGTAGGTTATGGAGCCAGGAACTGGCCCTCAGCTTACAGCCATTAAGTAAGCTAAACTTCTTTACAAGATGGTCTGTACTTGCAACTTGCCATGGACCTATTTTTTATCCCTCCAGGCTGCATAACTGTTACGTACCCATAATAAGAAAGTTAACAGAAGGACGGAGAGAAAGGCCCCGGAGTGGCACTGTTGGTGGAAAACTGCTGCAGCTGACAGCAAATGACCTTTTGGTATAAATCTCTGCACTGAATGAACACTACAGACTCAGGAATCACTTTCAAAAGTCTCTGGACTGTGTGTGACTCCAAGTAATGATTTACAGGCCAGAAGCCCATTGATGCTAAGGTGCCATGTGAACTACAAGCCAGAACTTTAACCTTTTCAACCAGCAGCAAACTGGTTTAAAGGATGACTGGACTCAATGTGTTTGCACTGAAGGGAAAAAAAGACACCTACTAACCTTTTAAGGCATTTGCAACATGTTAGTGTTGAAATACATACTTAAAAGACATTATTACCCTACTAAAAATAGCTCTACTTTTGACAGAAAGTCAAAGTAAAAATATCGTTGAATTTATAGTCATTGGTTTCCAGGCATCCTGTTGTATTAGTTTAACAGTCAAATCTTGAGAAGTGTTTCATGCTAAAACTTCAGAAGCAGGGTTCAGCTGTAACCATCTCTGTGTAATAGCCAGAAGAATGCAAACCTTGGTTGCTGTGAGTTTGCTCATTTATTGCTTTAGCATACTTCAGCAGCTAGAGGGAGATACAGCATGGGAAGTGTTTGCCCTGAAAAAACATCACTGGAAAGGCCTTCCTTTCCCAAATAATAAAGTCAACATAGCTAATAAGTTCAAGCCACCATGTAGGCAGTATCTCCCAAGTGCCACACAACACAAATTTAAAACACACTCCCCTTCAAGCAGATTCTGTAATAGCACTACACTTATCTCACTGAAATGACTGTAGACAAAAGAGTGAATGCCTGAGTTGAGAACATTTTTACTGGAACTATAAATCAACATCAAAAGCAGTAGACATACAAGCTTAACTCCCTCTCTACTCAACCAGCATCACGCTCCTGCATGTCTCCTTACACATAAGTCACGCAAGCCAAGGAAGAGACCAGAACTAATTCCTGTCCCTTTTCTAGAATCAAATCTCAGCAGGGAGTCAATTAAGCCATAGCATGGTACATGCTGTTGAAATTTCACTTGCCAGGAGTCACTTGTATTTGACTATCCCTGCTTCAGAGACATTCAGTGCTTTGAAAGTCTGAATATATACAGTCTTCTACTTGCCCTTGATTAGATGACCTTGGTGAGATAGATTTATAAAGAGAGATGATCAAATTTTTCAGGTACACCCCCAAAATTGTGAGATTATCCTTTAAATTGCATTACATTATTTCTGCTCTAGTTTTCAACATTACTTCACTGTTCTTAAACACTGGGAAAGGACTGTTAACACTTATCAACATTCCTAATGTGAAAGCACTTTCCAAAACACAGCCAATTTGCTATCTTTACAAATTCAAATTGTACAATGTGATTGCAACTTAACAATCAAAACGCATTTGCATCCCCTAAATGACTGTTGCTTCTCTAAGATGTCTGTGTTCATTTTCAGTAAAAAGTGCTTTAAGACATACAAACAACACTCAAATAATGTGTCACAAGTAATAACTGTATTTTTCCCAGTGTTGTTCATACCAATGAAAATAAATTACTACTAGAAATACTATACCTGGACATACTAAATACAAATGGAGATTACCCTGACAAACTGTGCAATCTGTGATGATGGTAAGCATGGCTTTCCCTAGTTATCTCCCCAAAATGTTCCAGTCAGAACAAAGAAGAGAGTAACACAGGACAGAATTAGTTTTAGATGCCATAAAGCAAACTGTTAATCCCCAGTCTGCTCACGAAAGTGACATAAAGCTAAATGTTAAATTATTTAGTATTTTCAGAGAAACATAACAAGCGTTTTTGGGTAGGGAGGAAAATATCAAACCTGCTGGCAACGTAGAAAATTCCACAAAGGCCTCCTTTTTTTCTCGCTGTTCCAGGGGAAGCTGCCAGGGCATCTGATGGGGCTTTGCCATGACCTTCACCTTGTAGGCCATATTGGGCTTCAAATTAAAAAAATGATACTTGTAGCTAGCAGCCTTGACAATGTCAAATTCTTCTTCATTTAGAAAGATCACATGACTGTAATTACTATTTGTAGGGAGCCAGGACAGCTCAGCAGAAATCTGGGTTATGTTGTCCACTTTAAGATTAGAGGGGGCCACTATGACATCCTTCCCAACTAACAAAGTGCACTGCAGTTCATCTGAGTTACCCTTGTTTGTGATGCTCTGAATTGATATTCTGTATGTACAAGTAGAAATATTAAGCTTCTCTATAAGAGCTTTTGTTCTGCTTCCCAAGGTTACGTTCATCCGTACTTCTTTGTCAACCAGAACATTGTAGCTGCTAATGGTTCCCCATCCGGGTGGCACTACCGGTGGCTCCCAGCCCACAATGACACTTTTGGCTAGTTGTTTAATAAGGGTGATTTTTCTAGGATAAGGCACAATGTCTTCTCCAATTTCATCAATGTTCACATCCAGAGTCCCTGCACCATTGCTGATTACACTAGAGTCTACATGACTTGGTGGACTTATCTCCAAGAGATCTCCTTCCAAAACAGGACCAGAATGGTTGATAAAATTCTGATCTTGTTCACTGCTTAATGTGCTTGATAATCGGGTCTCGTTGTCTTGAACAAAATCCACAAAGTTTGAAGGGACTAGTCCTCTTTGTCCATCTAGAAGTTCCCCTGGTAAGAAAGAACAACGCCGTTAAAAAGGAGCATACCTTTTACATGTCAATGCCTTGCAAGAGACAAGATAAGGAAGAAGATATAAGTGAAAACTGCATATAAACAACGTTCACAGTTTCAGAATAGAAAGGCTCAGTGAGGCAAAACCCAGAAATGCCGGTAAGCTTTCTTGTCGACTTAAAGCTTGCCAGTAGGAAAAGCTGACAACATAAAATATCTTATAATTAGCTTTGCCTGCAAGGAGCGGCTTTGCTGGTGCAGAAACTCTGTTAATTGACACAATGATGATGGAATAATTTTAGCAACTTATTTGGTAGTAGATGAAGGAAGGAATCAGGAGTGTGTTTGACAGATGAACTGCTTTCAATCTGCATGAATTAGCATGAATTCACAGATTGAAAAAAAGTACCTTCATAAAAACCATCTTCATCCATATCTCCATACACATACAGGTACTTTCCTGCCGTAAGGGGGAGCTCTGCTTCTGGATTTTCATTTGGTCCATCAAAAGGGTTATAACTGCAATGGAATACAGATGGAAAATGTGTGTTCACTTACAACCACCACAACTACCACACAACTGCGTATTAATCAGAAAAAGATGTATAGTTCTAGGCCTACACAGCATGGTAATTCCTCAGTTCAATCTTTTTGCTTCTTTCCCTTCTGAAACATACATTCTGAGCTCAGTCTAGGTCAGTTTGTTGTGAACTGCAAGCGTACCAACAGGCTGCCATGAAACGACCTATTTGCTGAAGTGCTCCACACTTAAAAGCACATCTTCTTCTATAGAATTTACTCACACGTTTCTCAGTTGGGACTCTTGGAATACACTGGCCATAGTATTTTCTTTTTTTAAAGTGAATTAAAGCACTCTGTTGTGGAGGTCTTTTTCTGTACCCATATTCCATCTATCAGACAGTCTTTTATACAAGTTTAACTTCAACAGAAACAAGTTTAATAGAGACAAAACCAGGGAGTTTACACCTAAAACAAGGTACTCATAGAGAAAAACTTCTTACAAAGTTTTAAAATCCATATCCATCTGGAAAGAAATTGTTAAGTCACAGAAAATTTTATTGTCACAGTACTTCATATCTGAAATTTTAATGGGCAAAAAAAGATAAGAGGAAATTTCAAATCTTTCGTGCACTGATGAAAAAAAATCTGTAAGAACAGATTGAGACATCCTTCATGAAGGAGGAAGTACACCTCATCTCATTTAGACCTTGAAGGGTAGAAATACAGGAGTGGCTAAAAGAGGCATGCCATGCTAAACTTTCTCTGACAATAAAAGCACATGGAAATGGCAGTATTGTGCAGCCACTGCAAACAGGAAAGGGGTCTGTCATGCATAACACTGGTTCCTGGTAGTAATTTAGTGCATGAATAAAAGCGAAGCAAAACCAAACACTGAATATTACAAACATGTATTATAGAAGTAATGAGCTGGGGGGGGGGGGGGTGTACCTATATCGGGCAATGCAAAGATGGACTTTCCCAGAATATCTCTGCTTTGAGGTATTGGAATTCTGATCATTATCCATCTGTAAAGACAACAAAAAAAAATACAACGGTATTTCAAAAAGCACTGTTTTCCTGATGGGTGATAGAAATCACACAGCAAACATGCAACATTTAAGAATAAATAAATTCTGTTATAACAGGGTTAATTTTACTTGGAAGAGCTTAGGCTACAAAGGAACTGCAAGTCAAATTCTAACAGGGCAAAGAAATAGAGCTAATTCCTTGACATCTTGCTAGAGAGTCAGACCACTGCCTAAGAATGGATGGTGGTTTTCCTCAAAAGCTTGCTAAATTGGTCAGTGGAAATGGCTGAAGGAGATGTGATGCTGACCACACCATTCCTTTCATGCTGCCAACTAAAGACATGTTTTTACCATACCAGTCTTACTGACCACCTAACCCTTCTAAGTTTTTACTAAAGTCTTCATTAAAATATAGTAAACTCAGTTATTTCAAGATGACCTGTTGTAAGTGGTATGCCTAGTGTTTCCAGGCATAATACAGCAACATGATCACATGGACAATCTAGGGTGATAACCCTAATGTTTTCATCAGAAGTCATAGTAGAAACCTCATACCAGTGACTAAGTACTTAAGACAAAGGCTGAGTTTAGAGCTGGTGCAAGTGTCAACTTCCAAACATCTCGAAACATGAGAATCATGTAAGATATAACCCCCTTGGCAGTCCAATCCTCAGCAGCATCTGCTGAATTCCATCTTTCCCCTAACTGAAAGAAGTAATGTATTTCCTCTGAATTTACCATCACATTTAATTCAATTCTGCAAGGCCACACATTTATTCCATTATAAATCCAGTCTACAAACCCTGGAGATTAAACTGTAATGCTGAATCAACACAGACTCCACCTATTCTAGCTCTGTGCCAGGGATCTCTAGGTAAAACAGCAATGCTTTCTGTTACGCTTTGAGCCTAGTAGAGTTTTTACAGAGAGACGCACTTTCCTCATTTTACAGTATGCTGTGAACTCTTTCAGGAAAAATGAACAACTTTTCACCTGAGCTTGAGAGAACTTCAAGATAGAAATACTAGTTTTAACAGTGGGATCAAATAAGAGAAAAACTGAACATAATTTTATGATCAGGAAAATGTGAATATTGAACTGTAACTTTCAGGCCTAAACTGGTCCCTGCCTGGTTTTCTGCGGAAGAAAAGTGCACCAGAAAATTACTGAGTCAAGTCACTCAATCCTGTTGGGTTATTCTGCCAACACTGCACTTCCAGTGGTGAGACAGTAAGTCAGCTAACAGGTACTCCCCCCTGTGTAGCATTTGGGAATGAAGACATTTTCAAGTGTTATCATTCTGAAAAGTTTTTACAGGCATGTCACAAAGCTCCTACCTAACCTGATAATGCTTATTCTAGAAGACTCTGTTACTAGTAACAATCAGGGAAGTTGCAGATGTATTTTCACAGTGTTAATTGCTTTTATTTCACACTTCACAGCATTATGCACCATTTTTGGGTTTTATTCATACACTCTTCCTGGGTCCTGGGTATCCCTGAAAGAATGAAGCTTAATTTCTATGAGCTTGCATAATGTAAGTATGTATCACATAATTACACTCTAGAAGACACACGATGAACAATTCTGCAAGAGGGCTTGACATTCTCTGTGAGATAACCCAAAATAGAAAGAGGGAGTTAAACTTGATGTGCACTTCTATTTCTTGTTGTTAGTTTTGCCTCCCTAAGTCACGTTGTTAAGCTGTTTTTTCTGGTTTGACTACTTCAGGGTGCTTTTTCTGTGGCCTCTTCGAAAAGCAGTGAATGTTCCCACTTCTCAGCTATGCTGCTACACATAAATATACACATATATTTATTTGTGGATTCTCCTTACATATGCCCATGGAATTCCTACTGTACAAGAATATCCTGCACCATACTCAGGCTTGTGATCCATTTTAAAACATTTTACCAACTTCCACAGGTTCAGTGGCAATGAATATAAAGTATGCACACAGTTTCAATTTATTTACTTCCATAATGAATAAGAATGGGATTTAGACAGCAGGGTAGAGAGCAAAATCTGAAGATCACTTCCTTATAGCTGTCTGCCCACATCCTGCAATTTTCAATTCCAGGTTACAGGCTCAATATCAGTTTAGGAGACTGCTAGAAAGATGTCCTGCAGAATGAGCTACTTCACTGTCACAGCATACCTGCCTGGACAGGGCACTGCATGGAATTTCTCTTTCACCTGTCCAGGCTGTATCAAAATCACACCTTTTGGCAGATAAAATAATAATAAAGCTGCATAACACAGACATACACCAAAAGAAACACAAACAGAAATGCTGACTTACTACGCACAGAAGCAGTACAACAGTGAATGCATCACTGGAGGCTGAGGTTTCCACAGAATCTCAAGGCTCTCTCACACCCATTTTTTAATGTTGTGTAACTAGGGTATCAGCTAAGACTTCTTTGAAAATACCAGATTAATTCCCACTGGTTAACCAAGTCAATTCCCATGGTAACCAAGCTGTCTCAGAAAATGAGACCATTCATGTCTTGACCTTCTAAAAGCAGGTGGACCAACCTGCACTGGTCCCCTGGAGTGGAGAAGTCTTGGCCCCATAACATATATTTTCAGTAACAAATTTTAAAGGACAAAGACTCACGTCTGAATCAAATCTGCATCTTGGGGTACCAGATCTTGACTTGGACAGGAATGTAGGTTTGACAGACAATTGTTCTGGTTTGTCTCCAGATATTTGAAGGGGTCGGATAAACTCTGAAATCACACAACGACTTCCAGAAGGACTTTCATGACCTGGCAATGACCAAAACACACGTAAGTATTGTTCTCAAGCAGAAACATTGCCAAGTAATAAGAAGCAGTGAGTTATTTCCTCATACTGTTAAAAATCCTTCTAGAAAAAGAATAAGGTAGGTAGACTGCAGCACATAAAAGCTGCTAAGCCTGCTAGTTCCCAGCCTTTCAGCAAATTGCATAAGTCAACAATATGTAATGGAATATAATGTAGAAAGTGAAGGTATTTTAATAAATAAATCAGATAAAAGTTTAAGTTTGCCCTAATGAAAAAATAAAAAATAAAAAAATCCACCTGTGTTCTTTGATAGCTTCAGACGAGTTGTCTGACTCTGCTTAACATGCCCAGCACTAAAAGCTGCTGTTGGAACCCTTCTATTTCCCTTGGGGACTTTGTCATGTACTGTAAAGTAGAATCAAGTCATGCATTTATCTTCTAAGAAAGCAGCTGAAATGCTAGTAATTTAGTTGGCAGGATATTCATTTGGAAATGAAGGGAAGTGATTTGGCTTTTTGCAGGACAAAGTTCCAAGAACACCTGCTTCACATTTCTTAGGAGCTCCTCATTTACACTGGTACCAAAACACACAGTTTGATCCCAGGGCCATCTCTTCAGTTTCTGAAAAACAGAAGACATCCCACCTCCACTTAAAAATAAAAAGAAGATGACAGCTTATACTGCACATTTAAAGGACCCAGGGAGGCAGCCTTACAAGAGGCTGAACACTCTTGTCTCGACTCAAGTGAAAACTGGGCCCAGAGGTGAGGAGAGACAAGTTAAAACAACTCCATCAATGTTGCAAGAGGGACTAATAAAGTGTAATAAAAAATACTTGTACATTTTTTCCCTTTTACTGTTAGTTTATTCCCCAGATGACATGAAAACAAGCAGGATATTGTAAACTGAACCTAATTATTCTTGCAGCATCTGCAAAAATTACAGCAAAGCGGAGAGCTAGGGCATTGCTGACACAATCAGATACAAAGAATGCCTTCTCCTTTCTCTCTCTCTCTCATTAACATAGTGAATCTATGCCCTAATTTTTTCAGACCATGGATATGTGTAGGTTCAGCATTTCCTCTCCAGTTCTGCAGAATTCTGGCCAGCAGTGTTTTGCTACTGAATTGTAAGCTTTCCAGACACAGGCCACAGGAATTATGAGTGGAACTTCTTTGTTCATATTGCAGAGGAGAATAAGCTCCAAAACATATCATCAGAGGGTTTTTCTGGTGTTCTCCTTAGTCCGATATGATTAATTTTCTCTGCATCACTGTAATTTACAGCAGGACAGCTTAAGCACATTGACAGCAGGGAAATATACAAGTCATCATATAAAAGATTAATTACAACCAGCCCTGCTTACAGCAGTCCCCAGGCTGAAAAAGGGCACATTTTTTATTCTTGGAACCTCTCTCACATATATAACAGAAAAGTCATCCCCATTCAGAAACCTTTAGCCAATTTAGCTCCTTCTGTTTGCTGTTAATGTGCTTGCCATATCAGCCCATCAGTGCCAAGCCTATGAATAACCGGCCCAACTGTGATTATTCATTCAAAAGAAACTGCTGTTTGGTCTCATACCTCCTGGATTTTTCAGGCTTTATTATTATATTAGTTTCACTACATACAAAATGTAGAGAAAGACTTTTTGACAACACAGCCCTTGCTTTGCATACAAACAGGATAATAATCACGATAGGAACACTCATTATCAAGAACCCCAGAAATATCAAGATGCTGGAAGCTATTCAACTCCCTTATTTTTTCCACTTGTTAAAAAGGGTATGTAAAATTGAGTCCTTAATACGTAGGACAGAAAACTGTGCTAGTTGTAATTGCCTCATATGACTGTACACATCTATGGCTCCAGAAGGCGCTAATAACTAGATACAGCCTACTCAGATACCTCACTGCTCAGGAGAGTAAGACTATACCCATATCCCTCAATGTATGTCTAAATATAGCTTCTGTCACAGAAATAGCTATGCAAAATGGATCTGTCTTCCTAAGTGAACTTATTGCTGCATTCAGAGCCCTCTGTTTCTCTGTGATTTTGGCTACTTGCGCAATGTAACATCTCCCTGCTCAATAAAACCTGTAATGGGTGCCACCAACTCCTGTCTCTTTATGAAAAAGTGTGTGAAATAACAGGAGCTGATCCTCTAAGGCTCTATCCCATGCTGTGGGACTGCTTTTATCTGGGACCACAATTGGAGATATTTCTTAAAGCATCTTAAAAACTAATGCAGATTCAATGAATTCTAATATGTGCAATATATTGGAAAGAACAGATCATATCATAAGCAATACCATAAAACAGTAGCAGTTTCTGTGTATTCTGGACAGGAGACTTTAAAAAAAAGGTCAGAAGATGCCTAAATAATACATGAAAATTCATGTTGATTCTATGTATGTAGAGTCATATTTGGATTTAAAAAACCAACATAGCATCATTGAGCAATGCCTTGGCAAGAAGAGAAACAGGTCCATTTTGCATGAAGCACATTCCTCCTGAAACCTCCTGAGTTCTCCTGAACCTTGGTAATCTCCCAATTGTCTGTTCTGGGGATCAGGAACACATGAGTAGACAAAAATGGCTACATTTAAAACCTGGCCTAACTTTACCTCCAGAATACTATTTCAAACGGGGTTCTCTTGTTCATCCTAGACAATTTCACTGCTGTCCCTGGGCTTGAACAACAGAATGTGGAAGAATCAGACCTATTAAAACTTGTTAACTCACTGGAAACTAAGGAAAAAAAAAAAAAAAAAAAAGCCCCCAAAGAACCCTTTCCTTTTATATTTGCATTCTGGAAAAAAACCCAAGATTTAAAAATGGAAAATTCACAAGGTCAGTTTCTAAGAACACACAGCAGCTTCTAGGAATGTCTCTTTCCCCCCTCCCCTCTAAATACTTGAGAAGAACCTTATGAAGCCAAAGGGATTTTGTCTACAAAGTCTCATAAAATCCATATACCCTCAAAACGGCCTTTATTTTCCCCTGACTGCCAAGTATCTGTTAAGGAAGTCTACCCTTTTGTGGAAAGAGGCAAGGAAGAGCACCAGACTTAATTTAAATGTCCCAACACAAGTAGCGCTGGCCATACTTGTAAG
Source organism: Neopsephotus bourkii (assembly GCF_033783945.1). Taxonomy (NCBI): domain Eukaryota; kingdom Metazoa; phylum Chordata; class Aves; order Psittaciformes; family Psittacidae; genus Neopsephotus; species Neopsephotus bourkii. The sequence goes on along the minus strand of NW_026901291.1, from coordinate 2,244,534 downwards.
TAAAATCAGTACAACCTCCATTTTATTTATTGGAACTACTGATTCATTATGGACTACCTAAATTATCTAGAAATGCCATTTAAATGAGTCTTTTATCTGATTAATAATAGATCTTAAAGTTTCTATATCTGATTGTGATACTATTATATCTATAGAGTGAACTTTTTAGATTCTAATCTACTCTGGCTAGGTTTATTTCATTTCCATTCAAACATCACCCATTAGGGCAAAGCATCTGGTCATAAATTGATCTTGTTTCCGTCATTTGCTTTGCTTTGAAAGCTGTCCTTGTGTTCCCTCTTGTGCTCTTTCTTCCTCACACATAATAAAAATAACTGCACTTCTGGTTTGAAGAACTTGCTGTAGCATTACCATCATTAGTGTCAAACAGTTGATTTCAATAATTAGAAATCCTCCCCACTGGCTCAAACATTACCGTTATCAGTGCGTTCATCCTGAGAATGAATATTGTCCTAGGATTTCTGATGTTTATACACCAGTGCTGCAGTCCCTGAACAATAAGTCATATAAAAATCAGTAGGTTATAAGAAAAGGTTTATAGAGCAAGGCCTTCAAATGACATCAGTACGCACTTAGCTGTGTTTTCTGTGGTTTTAATTCAAGGATTTCTTGGAAGATGTCTGTTTGTTAGGTTTTGAAGGCTTTTTTCAAAGCTGTTTCCATTAGCATTTCAAGAATAAAAGTAAGTTAATTTGGAGAGTTTGCCTGAGGACCTCAGAAAGTTTACTTGGTTTTTACTTGAGGACTGGGGCCTATTTATATCAATTCCAGATCTCAATCCAGATTTAAGCTATCCAGAGATACAGACTGACCTTCACTAGCTCCCTAAAGGACATCCCAATACCTAATTACCTTTCCTTTAAAATTAATTGTTGCTTTGAAAATCCCGCCCTTGGAGACATGAGCAGCTAATCCTGTTTATATTAAATTTCTACAAAATCTTACAGCTATCAGGTAATGCCTTCTGAATTCTCTATTCAGCACACTTTAATACCCACTTATGTAAGACTCGCAGCTCCAGATACGCCTCTAAACAAGTATGCAGCACAGTGGGCAAGCCTGCAAACAGCTCAAATTTTGTGCTCAAAAACCCGAGGCATACAATGTACAAAGTTACTGAAGTGAAATGAAAGAAGGATGTCACCTTGGTTCCTTTTGACTTGATTTCACATTGAGTTTAGCACCCTTCACTGAAAATAACTGCTCATCTGTAATGATAGGGAAATGATTTGTGATTTCTAGGCACTATGCCTCAAATTTTCTCTCAAAGCTTAGGAAGATGAAATAAATAAAAGTCAAGACTACTTCATTTTTCCAGTTCCTCTTCATACTTATTTTAAAACAACCTGGGGGGAATTTGTAAGTAATGGAAATTACCTGACAAGCGTTCCTTTGTGGAATGGGTAGTTACAAAGTCATTCTAGCATGGGTGATATGGAGCTGGTGAGCATACTCCTCAGCCTTGATAACAACACAGTTAAAATGTACAATCTAACATGATTTGCGTGCAAGTTAGTTTCAAGTGTCTTCAGGTAACCTCTTGCCTTCATCTTTGCAATTTTCTTATGAATAATGAATGGTTAGCAAAGTCGTGTACTTAGGAGGAGAAGTTGCTTCTGGCAACAGGATATGACCAGACAGAAATTCACTTAGAAAAATATATACTGTGTTGAAGTTACTGAGCGCTATATGTGAAAGACCAACAATATAGGTGTAATTTAATAAGCAACTGTAGATATTATCCCTATTCTGTTCTGTTAAAATATATCCCATGAAGCCCCTTTCCAACCAAAATCACTGTGACTATACCTGTGTTTTTGTAGTCAGTGTTTGCTTGCACTGAAATGTTTTCCTAATGTTCTACTTACAAGTTTGTACGGGGAAATGCCTTTTCTGTTGAGCAAATGCAACTAAACCAAATACATTTCCATGTTTGTCAAAAATATTCCATGCAGTTTTTCCATTTTGTATCCAGGTCTATTTACAAGTTTCTTTTATGTAATAGCTAATGCAATGTGGGAGGGTGTGTGCTTTCTTTCCTCATGAACTGCTATTTTAGTAAGACAGCAGATCTGACCCTCTCCTTGAAACAGTGAAGGTCAGTCTTTATTCTTCCAGGAGAAAAGCAGATATTTACATAAAGAATACAACACTCTAAACACGTTTCTTGTCACTATATTCAACAAGAGAGAATTCTACTCTACAGTTCTGAATAAAACTGGAACAACCTCAGTGAAGACTTAAAAGATACTCTGAAATTTAAACAAGTCACAAAACAGGAGCAAAGCAAATTCTGCCCTCCATTTGTACAAGCAAACTCTATTTACATCGAGTTACACCTTAAAACGTATAGGGTACAACAGGTAACTACAGATAAAATGCTGGTCCTTACCTTTGCCTATAGAGGTGGCTATTCCATTCATTAACTGGGACAGAGATTTACCGGGAGAACCAGAGATATCTGAGGATGCCACCGAGTTACTGCTCAGGAGATCAATCTTCCCTGCTTGCTGTCGGAACTTCTCCAGCTCTCTGGATAACAGGTTAAACTGCTCGCTCTGCATCCGGCATTTCTCCTCTAGCTCTCGGACCTTGGCCTGCACAGGCAAGACATCACACAGACATTTGACTGAGTTCAGAGTGAGCTGTGACTGCATCAGATTCTCCTACAGTACGAGGAAGCCAGGATAGGCAAACTATTTGGGATACACAGGCCTACAATCACATTTTTCTGCCCCTAAATTCTCACCCATGTTTAGAACAAAACCTTTTAGTAGCCCTGTAATATTGCAGTAAATATTCCTTTAATCCCCAATTTCCAAAGGGAAATTTCCTCATTGTATTTTTGGCAGTGCTAGAACAAAATCACTGCCAAGAACACCTGCAAACAGATCCTGCAGCTTTGTGACTTCTACACACATCTGAATGTCACTTTAGTGCACTCTTCCAACTTTTCCTAAACCTCAGATGTATTTCTGAGGTTTGCCAATCCTCTGCTATTAAGCTGAAGACTCCTGAGTTGCTAGATTAACATTTATGTATTAAAACCCAACAACAACAAAAAAAGGCCCACAGTGGTTCATGTAGAATATGAGCCTAGCTACTGGCTGAATTCCCTTGCAAAAATAATGCTCCTCACTATAGATGCCAAACCACAGAGAAGTAATCCAGACACCAGCCGAGAGGAGAATGTGTGTAAGCTTGTGAGAAGTACCAAAATGTCATTGTTGGCAAACATTTTTATTTTGAGGCATCAGCCTTCAACAAAACAGAACTTCAAAGATAAACTTGTGTGCTGACTTGGGAAATCTGCCTACATACAGTTTACGAATTCCTGATGTGAAAAAATGGATGAAGTGATGGAAAGATTCCTTGGCTGAAATGACAAAGTGCATGAGAATTTATGACTTTACAACTTCCACTCAAAACATACATAAGGGGAGTCAAAACGTGAAATCCAAATCTGCACATTCATTGTACCAGCTAAATTAAAGATACAATGATTTTTTCAATAGAATGCATTTAAATTTCAATCTGTATTTATAAACAGCCTGCATATCTTTTTGTATACACTATCAGATATTCCCAAAGAGAAAACCCACAAATCTACAATGCCCAGAGAGTAAGGAAAGAGCATAATAACACGTGCTGCAAATAATGAAGAACCAGTAAAGCTCCTGAGAAGCTCAGTTGTGAAGTCTGATTTTCACATAGGAGCAAACAGTTGTTCTGTACTCTGAAAATGTGTCAGAGCAAAAGTACCATTTTAGACCTAGGGAGCACTCATGGTCTTATGTGCTGCCACCCGAACAAGTAGAAGTAGCTCCACAAAGACAGTAATAAGCTCCTTATGTAAAAAGCTAATAAATTATATCCTAATCTGATGCTTTATGATGAACAAACATGACTTCCCTTCATTAAAACCCCCTTTATAGTATATGCCTAGTTAAACAACTGAGCTAACAATTGAAGTCTGGATATCAATTGGATTCATTTAATTGTATTAAACGTCTTTTTCTTGAAAGAAAAATGTTCTCAGTTCATATAAAAAGACTTGCACATACTACATATCAAGAAAACTACATATATTACATACCATTATAAAAAGATCTTAGCACAGCTAAAGACAAACAAAACACTTATAGTCCCCAGAAGAACACAAAAATCTCAATTTCCTACTACAGCAGGTGGTACTGTTTGCTCCTTTCTTTCGTAACAAATACAGTTTTAAAGATACAGTGAATTTTGAGGGGATAATTTCTTCATATTCATAAAACACAAATTAATTTAGTTCTGCCAAAGAAGTCTCAGGGGTATCTACCTGCCTCATTATGAAATCGAAAACAATACGGTTACAGAGACCTTGTGGGAGTTTTACACAAACATTAAGTGCTTTGACTTTTGGTGGGTTTTTTGTCTTTCATCTTTTCACTGTGGTTTTGAGTAACCAAAATATAAACCTTTGCTACTTGTTAATTTGCTGCATGAATAATTCATCTATGTACAATTTTAAAAGAACATTAAACAAACAAAGTAGTAAACTGATGTGGGTTTTTAGATCCCTTCTTTCCAATGGGAAACTTAAGGATGAGGTATTCAACTCACTAAGAATATATACTGACCTTTCCACATGCAGTTATGGAAACTCTAGCATAAAATAAAAAATAAAAGCATCACAATCCAGACCTGAACAAGATGCTAAGGCTGGCTTAAAATAAAAAAATTTTGGAAAAAAGATAATTATTTTCATGTATTATTATTATTTATTAATTTAAAACTTCTTTGCATTTCATATGCAACTTTATATTTGACTTTTTTTTTTTTTTGAGCATCTACAAACTTCAAGTTGTTCTTTTATGACAGTACGAAGCGTGGATGAAAAATGCCTTCACTACCTTTTTTATCAAGGTTGTGAGTTAGAAGCGAGTACAAAGCTGTTACTACGTAAAGAACAAATTGTCCTAAAATCCACAACAGTGCTGGTAGGAGGCAGCCCATCCCCATCTTTGTTTTTTCAGTTGAGGCAGGTTTATTGTTACCCAGACAGACTCACCTTCCTGTGGAAAACCTACGTGTTGGATGTTACTGCAGAGCAAGGCATGTGCTTATGCTCTCAGAAGAATTTTTATTCTATATCGTGGTACAGCCTATCCTAACAATGACATAAAAGTGCCAGGTCTACCAGATCTCCTGAAACCTGGGTCTATAGCAGTGGCTGTATCAAAACACATTCTCTACTGCAGACCACACTTGAATGTATGCCACCTAGGACTTGCCAAGTTTCTCATACAATACATAGTGCTATTTCTAAAATGTAAACAGCTTCTTAAATGGAAAATGAAGCAGACTTCATCCATTACAAAAAATACTGTTCACACAAGACAGGTATGACAATGAGCAACTTTCCAGGTGGACAGCTTGAATTCAGACTAGTAATTAGCTCACATATTCTGCTATGGAGATACCATTTCATGGTTTAACTGTTTACACAGAAGCAATGGCTTTCAATAGATGGTTCAATAATTCAACTTAAGGAGAAAACATCACATAAAATTATCTCTGTATTAACAAAGAAACAATCTGAATTCAGACAAAATCCACACAGTCAGAAAGGCACCCTCTTGAATAAGCTACCAAACCATTCCTACTGGGCATGCTCATCAGAAATAAGCTGTCAAAACCAGCTTCTGGGTTTTCATTAGGTCATGCCAGATTTGAAAATCAATCTCTTGTAGAAAAAAACTTCTGATATAAGTGACTTGGTATGAGGCCAATAAATGCCAAGCATGCTTGCGTAACAATGGTTCTAGCACACATCCCATGCAAGGTTAGGCAGGGCTATCATACTCATTTTAAAGGTCAAAGCGCAGGATTCATGACAGGGAAAGGAGAATTTATGCCCTAAAATACCTGCATGCTGTCCAAGGTGTTCTGGATGAAGTGCAAAGCAATAAATTCCAAATAGGACATAGTAAACAAAGAGATGTGAAACAAACAAAGAAAAACAGTTTTGAACACTTCTTTTACATTTCAAAGCAAAATACATTAGAACAGTTAACACGCATAAAAACATGCATTAACACAAACCGCACTACAGAACATTCCAGAAATCAGTACCACTGCTGATCTTACATTGCAAAAGGCACATTAAATAAAACACTGAAAATAAACAGGCTCATGGCAATGAAAAGCAAAAGCTTAGGAAACAATGGGGTTATGCAAATCAGAGGTCACAGACAAATCAGCTAAATGGGAATTCTGATTAGCTTGAGGCGGGTAAACAACCATTTGCCTGCTTTGTTTCTACTTCTCTTTTCCTGCATCACACACTTTCCACCAGGCATTAAATAATAATTTAATATTATAACCTTAAAGGAAAGACAAACTTAACATACGTGATGATAACGAAAGCCAATGAGTAAAACGTATTCTGTGGGAATAATAACTTTCACAGATACAAATAAACAGTTATATATTTTAAGATGATCAGTGCATCACAAAAAACACCTTCTGTCAATGCATGACCAGTAAGTGCTCAGACAGAAAAAGGTAAAAAGAAATCACCTTCTGCTTAGAACAGATTTCTAACTGAAATGTTGACAACGCACTGCTATAATCTATAATATCCCATGTTATTTATGATATGTATTTTATGTTAAGACCAAATAACCATTCAGTGGCTTTTCTTTTCCTCAGGCAGAAAAACTGGTTTACTTCTGCATCTGTATTTTCTGACACTTAACCTTACCCTTCAAAAAATAGGATTGGAAATTAAGGAATCTGTTCTTCAAGCTGAAAAACTAGGGAGGAATTGTTTGCTTTAGGAATCTCCTTACAGGAGTTATAATTTCTCCTTCACTTTGTTGTAATTTGTCCTATCTTGCACAAAACTGTAGGTCAACCTGCATTTCTAAACAGAAGCAGCAAAGGGAATAAACTGTTCTGTCAGCAGCAGTCAGATATTTGAGTGTATTAATTTATTTCAATTCATTTTTTGTGGTTTCCTATGTAATTTAACCATAATTGTATGTATCCATTCTAAAGGTTCCATTATTATAAGAGTCTCAGTTTAAAACTGGTAAAATTTAACTCAAACCTAGAACAAAGGGGTTTTGCACACCTTTCCTTATTCAAACTAAAACTGACAGAAAATCTAATGGGTTTTGAATATGAGCAAGAATTTCCTCCTGTTCTTCATATCACTTCTATACAAGACACATGCAGTTCTGTATCTAGGCAAAGACTAAATCAAAGACTAGACTGGAGATTTTTAGGAATAAGGAGTTGAAGGAAGGCTTGAAAAGCTACTATTGAATTTAGAGGCAATATCTTGTGCCAAGGTCATAACTGCTATGAGCAATTAGTAATGAAAACACTGATTTTTTTTATCTTTATGAAGGATGTTGCCTTTATGGATGATGTCAGTATGTGCAGCTAGTTAGTGCCTTAAAAGTTAGTAAATCAGATAGCTGAACCATCTCTCAAAATTTTATTTATTTAACAGCATTTACCTACTAAATCCAATAGTCACTGGCAAATTCTACAAACATATTGCAGCATAGCTGGGAAATGCTAAGAAAGGCCACTGCTGGTGATAAACAGCAATAGGATTAGAGGCAATGAACATGGGCAGCATCCAGAGAAAAATGCTGACACGATACAAGAATAATATTTTTCATAATGAAAGTGCTCAAAGACTGAAAGAGGCTGCCCATGACAGCTGTCATATCTCCATTCCCAGAGATGTTTAAAAATGGACTGGGCAAAGCCTTGAGCAGCCTACAGTGATTTTGAAGAGGGCCCTTCTTTGAGCAGGGAGGTCCCTTCCAAACAGAATCATCTGATGATTCTAACTGAAAATCTGAATGTGTATCTGCCCAGTTCAGGCTGCCTAGAAAATACAGTTTTCCAATAAGAAGAATAAAGTGTTCTCTGTCTACTACGCCCTTTGAAGGCTTTTCAGTGTCCAAATTCTTTTATTAGGTTTAAAAATTTTGGCTCTTTAGCATGTTGCATAGGCTTACTACACAGTATTTAATTAGGAATATTAGGTAACTTATTGGTATTTGCAGCTATATTTCCAGTCCAGATAGTAATAACTTCCACAATTAATCACTTCCTTTTTATATACCTGACAGTATTTTACAAAAAACAGTACCAACATTTCTATTCTATACAAGGAAAAAGTGAGGTACACACATCGTCACTTCCAACAGCTCAGCTTAATACACTCCTATCTGAATTATAATCTTTAAAGGATGCAATTCCATTGGAAGAGAAAAAATAATAAAGTATATGCCTACATATTACTTGAACTTTCAAAGTGATGATACTGTACAGTTATCACATACAGAGTGGAACCTCCACAAGCAAAGGTAACACTAAGGGTATCTTCTTACCTCTAGCAATTGAACTGCTCCTTCATGTTCCTTCTTAGCTTCAACCTGAGCCTTGATTTTATAAAAACAGAAAAGGGAAAGGGAAAAGGAAATAGAAAGAAAAAAAAAATCAGTTAGTCATACCACAAGTAGTATGCTCTAACCACAGAAAGCAGCATACTGTATACCCAAATCCCAAGCCAATTATGATTTTGAAGGGGTGGCTCTGCCAATATTACTACAGAGATTTGGTTCCAAGCCACTGAAATAACTGCTTATTTTTAGGAGACTGAATCTCAGCAAATGTTAGCAGCACTGGTATTTTGTGGGACAAAGACAAGCATGCTCAACACGCTGTGAGACAAGAACATACCAGAAGTATCTCTGAAACCCTTTACATTAAAACTGAAAAATGAGCTGTTATTCTACATTGCAGGAGGTGCAGACACCTACAACACCAGCTAGGAGAAAGCAACACAAAACCTAAGCTCATTCTTTACATGTAGCAACAGTATTATCATCTAAATAAATAGTTCACAAAACACTTCAAGGCAACCACAAGAAAGCTTGTCTGCAAACAGGTGTGCAACATTAGTCTATTTAACTGAGACAAAGAAGAAAAGAAGGAATTGCAGAAAAGTTTATTTTATGCTAAGAAATTGAATTATAAATTTTTGGTAGGGAAAAGTCTAAATCTTGTTTTATGCTTACTTTATTTCCATTTAAGTTTTCACTATCTTCTTTACTGAAGCCTGCCCAAGGTAAGCAAAATGTTTTTTATTAACCATTTTATGAGGCTGAGAGCAGTATGATACACTAACTTTGCCTCTTTGCTCCTTTATTAGTGTAACCCAAAGACCACAATCTGCACATTCCTCATCAAAGGCAAGTCTTAAAACTCCAGTTTTGCAAAAGTCAACACCCTACAGACTTTCTAATTTAATGGGCCAGAAATTCCCATGATGGACACTGACACAGCTATGTTAACTTCATTTTCATCATCTGTGACGGCTACCCTACTCTATTACTGGTTTCAGCGGAAGCTGGGTCAAGCCATAAAGTCACAACTGAAAACATACATGCAAGCTATACTTCACTGTCATGCACAGTAATAAATCCTCCTTCAGACCTGCACGCAGTCATATTTCTTCCTATACTGTAATAAGTCTTACTGATAGCACCTGATAAATATTGGCTCCATGAGCATTACCAAATATATGATAACAGGTGACATAAAGCCTTGTGTTGTCCATCATTACAAGTTTAATAAAATCTACCCAGAATATGAGTTCTTGATAAAGGATTAGAAAACCTGCATCAATAGCTATCTCTCTTTTACATCAAACTGTCTTGCATCAAGGCTTTCTTGGAGAAAAAGACCATCTGATTCCCCATCAACAGAAAACCTTGATGAACAATATTATATTCTTCCTTTTAGGCTGGAAATCTGATCAGTGTGTACACATATTAAAAAACACAGTGGATTTTTTATTTAGAATATCTAAATGTATCACCAAATGCATCAGACTGCACCAGCAACTTCCTTTGTTTTGAAGTGCACATTTCTGTGTTTCATTAGGAACTTTACAACAGCAACAAGATAGACCCACTGTGAAACGTCACCTGTTACTGCCTGGGGAGTCACTACTTTAATTTTATGGTACTTTTTAAAGTAATTAGGTGACTTCAATAAAAAAAAGGAAGAAGGAATTTAACACACATGTACTTGGTACGTTGGGAGGTCATCTCTGGATGAAATGTGAGTCAGCAATTCCTGTTTAATGATGGAAAGCTTTATAGTTACTTAGGTAACACATTTACTTAAATTACTTTTCTGTCAATATACATTGCACTGTAATGATGGAAAGGAGGTGTGTTGGACATCCACAGCCTAGAGGCTACAGAAGGACAAATTAATCTGTGCTTATTTAATTAATCTTAATGATTAATTGCTCCAGCCAACTGACAAGAAAATGGTGGATTCCCCTATTTTGATTATCATGGAATTAAGACTGGATTCCTTCCTTCCCGACATTTAAAAAATGAACAAATATTCCTGAGCCCAATATAGAGGGAAGCAATGGAAATACAGAGGAAATAGATATATTTGTATCAATTTTCTCCCTACTGAGGAGTTACATATATTGCTCAGGTTAATGTTTGCTGGCAGTAACATTTATAAATCCATTAGTACAGCCACGTAAACCCAACAGTAAACATCCACTTGTTACAAGTGCATCAAGCAATCATGCAGGAACCAGTTTGGCAGCTGCGGTTTAAATTCCTTCAAACCAAGAAATCTGTTCCATGACTCTTGTCATTGCAATTCACCTTTCCCCCTGACTTTCCCTTTCTCCACTTACCTTCTGCAGGAGTTCAATTTCCTGCTGTTTGGCGTTGAGAACAGCCAAGGCTTGCTCATGCTCCAACTCCAGCTGTTGCCGCCGTTCAGCAGCCTCTCGCATATGCTGTTTCAAAGGAAGCAGAAAAATTATCAGGAGACTTTAACACATTCTACCTGCAGTCAAACATGCTGCTATTCCCAGGCATGCAGATGTTCTCAACATTAAAGATCTCTGGTATCACTGTTAGGCAACAGGGAAACTGGATGGGATTTTAATATGGTCAGTACTTAGAGGCACATTGCCAATGCTAAACTCAGGCATTCTGAACAGCAATCTCTGTTACAATATACGACTGTCATTGCAGTGATATGGCCTCTGTGATGCACAAGTGAACAGTACCCACTTTATTCATCAGGCACACATTTATATATGGCATTTTGCTGAAAAATTAAAGATTGGGACTAAAAATAGCTTGGCAATTCCCTAAATGCCTCTTTATCTATGATACGCTTTTGTGATTTGTCTTGCAAATGATGACCCACAGAAATAGCTTACCTTTGCTAATCTCTATTATTTATAGCAAATTAAAGCAAAACTAACAGAGGTCAATTTGAACGGAAGTGACTACACAGTACTCAAAAACAACTTTCAAAGTACAGTTGCTACTAATTCAAAGCAATATGGTAAAGGTTCTTGGGAAGAGCAGAAACTGAACCCTTGTCAAGATACCCTTGCAGATAGAAATCTTTTTCATTACAAGTTAATATTATTCTCCCAATATCATTATAACTTTCGAACACCCTGTTCATAAATGGGAGTTAAGAAAGATATCTATAGATTCTGATCTCTCTGGCGAAACTGGTACTAAAGATTTTTATTTTCCAAATTACATATTATTCCTATAATACTCACAGAGCAGAGGCACAATATCTTACCTGCAGCACCATGAGTTATTTCACACAAACCTTTTAGGAATCAGCACTTTGAAATAGCAACACATGGCTAAAATTGACAAGAGGAGCCCAAAATACCTAATTGTGTATGGGAGAAAATTTTATCAAGCATATTGCTAACCTTTAATGAGGTGTTATTCTCTGCTACATGTTACTCACAACAAAAAGGGACAGCACAGGGGGGCTGACTTCTCTCAACCTGGGTACGTTTGCAAAGGAAGCAGAAATGTCTCCAATACTCCCCTTGGCCTCTGCTTGGGAAGCTTCTATTTTTATTTGAGGTATCAATTAGAAACAACAACAACAAAATCAAAGATCTTTCCAATTTATCAGTTTTCACTCTCAGCTATGGCTTATTTTCCAGGAGTGTTGTGAGGATTCAGTGTCTTGACTGTCAGCATTTCTGAAGTATGCACATAGGAAAGTATGCATGTAATAGAAAAGCTAAATGGATCTGTTAGTGAGTAGAATCTATTCTCTCTATTTAACAATGACCAAAAATAATGGTTCCGATTCTCACCTCATCTGAATGAACATCACCTATTTTTGCTAACCAGTATTATGATTTAAATTTACTGAGCTCAACAGCTTCCATCAAGTCTTATGTAAAACTTGACACTGATGGAGCATCAACACATTTCTTATATTCAAGAAATGGTGAGGCAATCAAGTCATTCTTACACCTTTAATTATCAGTAAGAAACCAAAGGTCTCCCTTCATTCTCTCAAGATTTAGTACCAGATTTGGTACAGCATTATTTAATACTGTTAAGTTCTTATTACTTTTACAAAAGCTACTACAGAACATTTCTAGTCCTTTGGAGACATCAATAAATAATTAATACCATGACCACACAGTGAATCTATAAAATTTGGCTTTTAATTTCTCTGTTTCCTAAAATACATATTTAATGATCTACAGTTCACAGATGTTAAGGTCAAAAGAAACTATTTGGTCATCTATGTTAACCTTAAAGTACCTCTCTGTCATTTTTAGTATTGTCATGATCTACTTACTATTTAAAGCAGCAAGGATCTCTTCACCCCAGCATCTGTCCATCCCCCCCGGCACAGCAATTAAATCTCCCCCAAACCAGAAGCAGTTCCTCCCCTCCTGCTCTGCTCACAAACCTGTTCTGTCTGCAAATCTGTTTTGCACTTCGTATCTGCACATCAGCTGCTGTCATTTCTTCTTCCAAGCCTGAGGGGAATAGGTTAGGGAAGTAGAGAAGGACTCCAGGAATCACTGGAAGACCAGCAGGGAGAAAGCTCTAAGCTGCTGAATTTCTTCTGCATCTTCCTTCAGGACTGACTTTTACAGTGATCACATTGCCATGGTTTTTGAAGGTGGTTACAATCCATTTGCCCTTGCTATCACTGTCCTTAATGTGAAGTGGGTTAGAACTTTTTAGACATGTATACTTGCACTTCCCTTTCTGCACCCTTTCTAGAGGTCCTAATAATGTTACTCTAACATCAGAAAGCAAATCCGCATCTGAAATAGCTTCTTTCAAACTACAGATCCAGATGGTCCTGCAGTATAAGCTGTTTCTGAAATAACAATTCAGGGACCTGCTCAAAAACTTGTTTTTCCAGCTTCCGCATTTGACAGTGAGTAGTCCATCCTAGTTCCAAACATTTCAGTTGACTACAGCTGCAAACAAAACAAAGGAACCCATCCTTTCCGATAGCAGGGACTCACACAGTTCTAAAATGTGAAACTGGTTAGTGCTAGAACAAACTCAAATGGCTTTCACGTACTAAAGTCCTAAAGTCTTGTTTATGAGACAGAACTCATACATGATGCTGAATGGGGAGCAAATTTAATTCCCACCCAAGTACTCTTACAAAAGGACTCTTCATCTGCGCTTGCAGATGGGTGGGCACCATTACAGTGGAATGAATGGGAAAAGCTGGCAGAACACATCAGAAAATCAGGGCTGTTCTATGTGAGAGGCACTGTGAAGATTCTCAGAAGTTAGCTAGTTCAGCAGTTCTTTATCTTCCCTTTTCTGCTGTGCTGATACATCCTGAATTTCTCAAAAGAGAAACTGAATTCCTCTTCTGACAGGAAAGCAAGGGTAAATATTTCTCTAAACTTGTCTCCCCTTGTCTCACCAATGACTGGAAAACTGTAAACCATTTTTTCAAACTACTTATTTTCTGAGCATATGAGGACACATGTGAAATATACAATTAACTGCATCTGCTTGGGCATAGTTTAGTGCCAAAAAGGTTTCAAGACTATTCAAGTTCAAATTCTGCCAGCTCATAAGAGTTCTGCTCAAGGGACAAAACTACTGAACATGAAAAGCCAGGATTCCTATACCCACCAGACAAGTTTGGGGTTATTTTTTCAGTGAAGGAAAACTCTGAAGGAGTTGTTAAGCAGAACAGTAAGAACTATGAGATGTACAGGATATTTCTCTCACTAACATTAGAAGTATTATTGCAGTAGTAGTTAAAGAAAATCAGTCAAATAACCAGATTCAGCTCTTCTACAGAAGAAATTTGGGAAAATCATTAAGTCAAATGCCAGCAGATAACCTAATTAAAGAGTGGAACTGTTTGGTATGGCCAAAGAGGAAAGTATGTTCTTTAATTTGTTTTAAGAAAACAGAACAAAATCCATTATTAAGAGTAGTTTCAAGTGTTCAAAGCCATATAAGCCTCACAAAATCAGCATCTGAACAGAGGTTTATTGCTCATGAAAGTGGGTTTTTTTAGCAACACAGGAGTTCAGACAATAATAATTTGTATTTTAATTTGATGAAATGAGAATTAATGCCAATTTACATAGAGCAAAATCTAATCCTCAACTGTTTTATGAGCCATGAATTCACAGTTCATTTCTTTTCTATGACTTTTTTCCTCATATGTTTCTACACTACGAGCTCTCTGAAGTGAATTTCTGTAGCTATCAAGCTGGAATCCCATAGTCATGATAGAGGGTGCACAGCTTCTAGGTGTTGATCCTACTTTATAGGTACTAGCGCATGGCTCACAGTGAAAGAGCAAATTAATAATAAAGGTCTGCGGAACTGCCAGGTTTGCATTCCAGAGAAGAAAAGGAAGGAAATAACTTCCTACTTATTCATGGGAAAAGCTGTATTAGTGTAAAGACAGATAGCAGTGTATCACTCTTCTGTTTAATTTGACAGTTTCATTTTTCCTTTCCCAATAGATGTGTTTCTTATTTTTATTATAATTCTAGATTTTTTCCATCAGTACCACCTATTGACTGGTAAATAGGACACTGATAATTCACTGCACAACAATACATAGAACAGGAAACTCCCCTCAGCATTGCCTAAATTGGTTATTTCAACAGCTCATGCTTCTAGAGGCTGCTATAGTAAGCTGGTTCAACAGAGCAGTCAGTTTACCTCCGATAATCCCAGTCTTTTGGAGGCTCAGAAAGAAGGATGTGACTTATAACCACCTTTCATTTCCACCTGTGGCTGGAAGACCTCCTCCTCATCTCTTAAACAATGTCAAATAAAGCTTGAGAGAGGGTTTCAACAACATCCTAGCAATGCAACAAGCCAAAACAAAACCTCTCCTTAAAATCCAGATAGGTATCCATTTGCATAACTACAATCACCTCCAAATGCTCAGATCTATTCTGATGCAGCCAACTGCAAAACTACTTTGCCCATTTTTAGAGTGAGTCTGATGCAAGTCAAAATCATTAACAAATCCAACTTTACATAAGTGATTGCACTTATGACAAGCACTGGCTGAAGCCACTTAGCATTATTAAAACACTCTGCAAAGAAAAGGTTGCTCACAATTTCAGATCTCGGACCATCTACTTGCACTTCCATCTCCTACTCCCAGGGCATTCATCCCTCCTTTGCTAGTCACTTCAGTGGTTTGAAAAAGGAAAATTTTGGGCTTGAGAAGATGAAAAATAAGCAGCTCTTTGGCAGTTTGTCAGAAAAGTTTCAGCACCAGATCAATTTTACATTCTAAACAGACTGAAAACATCCTTCATTTTTCTAAATGGGCTGAATTACAGACAAGTGTTTACAATTGTTTTCTCTCTCAAGAATTCTCACTGTAGTACTCACCAGTGCAGTTCACTCACTGATGCAAAAAGCTGTAACTGCATGGCTTCTTTGTTGGGGGTTTTGGTTTGGGGTTTTGTTTTTTAATAACCTTAGCTGCTTAATGCTCTTCAAGACATGTTTTAGTGGCAGCTTTCCACATCACAGCTTCCATATTTTCTACAACTAAGAAAAACTGGGAACTGTGGCTCATTCAAACTAGTTTGTGTTTCTACCACATCACAGATCCTCCATTACTCTTGGGCCATCTATCAAGGTTTGGCTTACCAAGCTACTGACTTCCATCTTATTTAATCAATGAACATCAGCACTATTAATCAAGTAATAGAGGTACTGGATTGTTGGATTTTATGGCATTATACATACCTTTAGGACCTGCTCTAAGTTCTCCAGCTTGGCTTGGAGCTGGTGTTTTCCCTTTACAGCCAAATCTCGTTCTTTGGTCACTCTGAGAAGGGTTTCTCTAAGATGGTCATAGTCTGATTTTACCTAGAAAAAACAGAATGTAATCATTGTCCAAACTGCTAATTAACAAAAGGAAAACTGTATCTGTCACAAACACTTCTGCATGTTAAAATGGGAAAAGGAGAAAAAGTTCAAAGAACTTAGGAAAGAAGCATGAAAGATGGAATGAAATGTTCACTGAGGAAATTGTGTGCATCTCATATACATGCATACAGGAAACATCTTTCAACAAGGACTACAATCTGGCAGCCAAACTGTAGCTATGCAAATTTAAATAAGTTATCAAAATAAATGACAATCAACTCCTAATTTCTCTGGATTTCAGAGGCATCAGAAATGGGTATACTATATAGACGCAGAAATCTAATGTAAACATAGAAATGTAAGTCACCTTTATTCTTTAATGTAAATTGACTTAATTTAAGTACCTTGGTGCTATCTTAACCATTTCAGTATGACTAAGTCTTTCGATAAGAGGATTTTGTGAACCAGTGATAGTGACTACTTCATAAACACACATAGAAAATAAGAAAATAAAATACTAAACTATTTTATCCTGCCATGGAAAAGTTCTTTCTTTAAATCAGATCAGCTGAAAATTTTATTTCTTATCTCTGACCATCTTATAACTTTGTGTCACGTATTGATATATAACAATAGGAATGTCATAGTTTGTATCATATCAGGAGCTGCAACTTTTACATTAAGACTGAAAACCCATCAGCAATAAACACCTGGGTAAATCAAATACATCATGTTGACATACTATTTCCACTTCCCTGCCATGCTTTTAGAAGGTAAGAAAGCAAAAGAAAGATCCATATTATTTTTAGTGAAGTGTTCTGAGAAGCATCTGTTTTCCTTTGTTAGGTGCAACACAGCACAGAAGCACGAACAATGCTGGCAGGTTTATGGACTAAAGAAAGGCAAACCAGTACCAAGTACTGGGATACAGCACAGCCTTTCATCTGGGTGCAGCTCATGTTTCCTTCTCACTTTAGTAAAGGAAGTGACAAGTTCTTTTTTTTGTTTTCCCAATTTAATTATTGTAATTCCTTAGGATTTTTAAGGAATGAGTGGCATTAAGCAGTCTCTGACATGCAGATCTCCTGAACTTTTTCTAAAGGAATGTTTTGGAAACTCTTCAGGCTTTTTATTTGCCTTCTGGCCTCAGTTTGTTAACTTGCAAATTTTGCCATAGACCAAACAATCTAAATGGCTGCAGCCAGCCCTGGTATTCATCTTTGCAAGAGGGCTCTTTAGGGTGCAGTGGACTAGAAAAAAGAAACAGGAAAATGGAACAAATCATGTTTTCCACAAGAACTGATGCAATTATTGTCAACCTCATGATTTTTTTTTTCTGTGCAGAGATTTTTTCTTTTCCTCCTCCCTCTTTTCTTTATAACTAAGGAAACTATTAAACGTTGGATTTTCAGAATCTATTAACTTCCTGCATCCTTTGGATTGCATTTCGTTGCTCAGATCAGTCAGTGTATATTGTTGAAGAATAATGGAGTGGAAAAAAAGGAAGCAATGAAGCATCACTGTCAACAACACAATTTTGTTATTGTCTGTGATTCCCAGTTTATTTACTGAGGGTGAATGAAGTACAATATTTTGATCAAGTTTCAAGAAAAGGTTATTTTCCTCAGTCTTTAGTTTTCCCTGTCTCTAAAACAGTTGACACCAACTTACTACCTTTGTAAAGAATTTGCTGAAACTTACTGTCATCACAACCTGAGTCATTCTGGGGAGCTACTGAGCATGGTACCTTTCTGCTATATGTTTTTCCCAGGAATACTGATAACTTTAAATATTCCTAAAGGGCATTCTTACCAATACTTTCTGCTTTGAAGACTGTATACCACATAGAAGGTGGTGATAGACACATTTATACAACCCATAAGGCAGCATAAAACTTGAGTCTATCATTTGCTCTTTTTTTTTTAGATAACATTTGTTCTTCAATGTGAATTAAATGCTCTCTCCAAATAGGCTGTTTAAGAACATATGGGATATACATGAACTTGAATTACACAGAGAGCACATTAAAATATCAATGCTCCCAGTGGCAAAAACAGTTGACCTAAATAAAGTGCCATCATAAACAGTTTTAATTTCATGGCAGAAACAGGGAACATTTTGATCTCTGATGTTCTTCTGTTCAATGCCCCAATCAATTCAGTTTTCATCCCATACCTTCACACCTGCTAAATGTGCCCTCATTTAAGTCAGCTATGACAGCCAGTATGCTGCTAAAGCATCTTCCACTTGCTGAAAACTTGAACAGAAACTACTAGTTGAACACCAGCTCCCCAGAGCAAACCAGCAGTTTGTTTCACTGGTGAAAAGCTCCACCAGCCTTATAACCCACCATATGCCTTGATTCTGGACATTAAAGACCTGCCGATTTCTCAAACAACTGTTCAGAGAACATGACTGACAAAACTACCATGAAAATGGTATGGTTTCAAGTATTACGGAAATAAATTCTGAATGTGTAACACCTATTCTCTTTTTACATAAAAGCACTATCCCATATACATTCAGATGAACAGGAAAATAAGAGCCCAGTGTCACAGCACTCCTAAGAGAACACAGAATCTTTTCACATGTACTGGACTCCCGGAATAAAACTTTCTCTTATGCAGAGTACCAAAACTAAATCATGTAAGCTATTTAAATTTCAGCTTCATTTTGTGGATTTAAGGTAGCTAGCTTCTTTCTCTCCTCCTTTCTAGAGTCAAATTTCAGCCACTACCTTGTGCATAAATGAGCAGCAGTTTTATCTGTGCTACATAACAGAATGCATAAATACTCCTCCAGCCCCATATGACTGGATGCAGTTGGCCTGTTTTTCAGGACAGCTCTCAAGGGTGAACAAGAATAAGTTATTTTAGGCAGGTTTTCCCCTTCAGGGCTGAGCCCTAACTCTGTCAGTATTCTGCTCCAGCCTCCATCCAAAGTTGCACAGTTTCCCACTTTGTGATTAGTAAAATGTAATCTAAACTGCACAACCTATCCTCGAGCTCACTGTTTGTAGTCAAAACAAAACAAAACCAAAGAGAAAACCCCGAATAATTCCCTCTGAAAATCTCTTATATGCAAGAAGGAAAACATGAGGTCTGTTAGCAATAAGAGCACACTGCAAGGATGGCATGTAGTTAACGTTGCTAGAAGTGAGAGGCTACGCTTGCAGCAAGTCTCTGATTCTGCTGAGGCTGGGATATTAAATTACCAGTGTAGGCATCCAGAACTGTAGCCTTGTGCCTTTCATAGTATCGAATAGATCTGAAGACACAAACACCCACAGTATGACAAATTCTGACACTGTAACAGTAAATGGTAATTTTATTATTCAGTGGCTAATGTGTCAAAGGTTGATATTTTACCTTCATATTTTAAATTCATTTTACTGGATATTTCAAGGTACCTCAAGCACTTCACTGCTGTAAGCACTACCTAAAATAAAGCATTATTAACCACGTAGTTCTTGCCTTTCTAATAGTAAGAGGGCTAACATTTTTCGTGTCACCAACATACTGAGCCTTCACTACATTAATGCTCCGTGCTATTTCTGTGTCAGCTAGAAAATAAAACCACCCAAGTAAGACTTGATGTGCCTTGTGAAGAGTGAAGGCGATGTGTAAACAACAAAGAGGAAAAACGTTAGGAAAGGGAGAAATTCTAGACATGAACAAGATTAAGTGATCCTGTTATACATGTCTTCCTCCTGTCATAGAGTCTTTTTATATGAAACCTCAGCAACAGGAAATTTCGGGTCTGCTTCGAAACCAGGTACTACACAGAAAATGCAGAGTACATCCATATCCACCTCTGAATTTTAGTCATTTGCATTGTCTCGGGGACTTATCAGAGCTCCTCTGGTTTGGAAATTCAGCAGTGGGCTACCCTGGGACACTCGCATGTCAGAGATATGAAAAGGTACAGCTACCACTGTTTTGCAAGCTTTGAGGATGGGCTTTCATCAGAGTCTATGTAAGTTACAGCTCTTCTGATATGAATGAGGTTGCCGAGCAACTCACTTCAGCCCTGTAGAAATCCTAGAGTGGAGTTTTATTTTTAGCTAAATGTAGCCCTGTAAATTGGCTGGTTCGTAATGTTTCTTCCACTGGATGCATATGTGGTGAGATAAGGCACATCAGCCTCTCCTTCCATGCTGGTCACCATGCAGTATTTGCCATAGATATAATCACACTCTAGTCAGAAAGGTATGCCTTGTCCCATAAAAGGTACAAAGAAGAACCGAAGAAAAATGCTTACTATTAAAATAGCTTTTATATCAGGATCTGGAATAACTGAGACTATGCCATGTGCCATGCTACAGGGGAAATAACAACTACTAAATAGAGCTTAGGACATTTGGTGCTGGACAAGAGATTTTCAACATTATATTGTGAAATATTAAAATGCAAAGAAAAAACACAGGGAAACAATCCACTTTTATCCACTCTGCAGTCTGATCTCTGTAACAAATGAATGTATGAGATCTGTGCTCATTATGTTACCTGGTCATATTGCAGTGCTTTGTGGGACACACTTGCATACTGAAGGCTCAGGCGATTCTTTTCTTGCCCAGCATCCTTCAGTTCATTTTCCTAAAACACAAGTAAAGAGTGTTATAGACCATTCATCTCCATTACAGCACATCCTATTAAGTGCTTAAGGAAGCAATGTTTTTGCATTATTTGGTATTAACAAACTATTAAGAGTAATATCAGGCACAGAGCCAAAAGGCACTGAAGGTGCAGAAAGCACAGAAGCAGCAGATTAGCTTGCAATTACAGTTGGCTCTCTCATAAAACCACGTTTTCAGTAGATGATCTGATTAAAGATGTGCAAGCAAAGAGAGATGATCTGAGTTCACAGGCCTGGTGCAAATAAAAACAATAATAAAAAAGGTCTCCTTGTGGATGTAACGAAGAGCTCAGACCTGGCTGTCTCACAGCTGGGACGAGAGAGGGACTTGGCTTCCAGAAAAATGTCATGCTATCAAACTTAGGTCTTCAGAAGGCATTCTGAGGTCAAAAGCCCACAGCTGCAATGTATAATCATGCACACATTTTTATGCACTCCTATTTCACTTTATTTATAATATATAATATATAATATATAATATATGAATATATACACATTCTAGCACAAGTATTTTTAGAATCTGGGTAGACCATCTGTGTACTACACTGGCAGCACTATAAGGAGGAAAAAAGGACAAGTAAATAGAACTCAAATATACAGTCAAAGGTCAAACTAGACATGCAGAAGTGCTTTGTCAGGTCACACAAATCAAAATACATGCAGCTCAGGAGAAAGCAGCATAATCCTCTAATGTATCTCACAATTTCTGTTTCACAGGAGCTGACAAAGGTAGCTGTCTGCGCTTCAATCTTCAATTCAATTCCTTATGAAAGTTGCAATCAGTCATGCTGGGCAATCTGTAATCTTTCCATCCAACAGTGTGCACTAGACATTCTCTTCTGAACACACTGGTTATATTTGCCAAAAACTATGCTAAGATTGGTGACACTGGGCCCACTTCTGACTGATTTAAAATTATTTCCAATATTGCACCATTAAAACCCACACTACTATCAGCAGATTTCTCTAGTAATTCTGCTGAGGTGTAAAGAAAAACTGTTCACATGTTTTATCACAATTTCTCTTTAAAATTCTCAATATAAAAAAACCCAAGTTGCCAATTCTTGATTTACCAATATAAGCCTTAAAAAAAAAGAAATTAAACATTCTGATATTGAAATGGTTTTCATACTGCCTGAACCAAAAATGTTTTGTACCAAGCATACCTTTCTTAAATCCCTGCACACAAGATTCATGCTTTAAATAGAACACTAGTGTCTTCAATTAACAGAAGTTATTAAACTGTGTACCTAAATTGTTTCCTAAGCTTCATTAACCAGTGAAGCAGACAGATTGTTGCCTACTGGTTACGTGACTAACATCTAAGAAGGCAGGACATCCAAATCTGTTTGAAATCAGCCACTGGGTTCAAAATTATAAGGTCAGCTAAACAAATAGTATGATCATATGAATAGTTTCTGTCTACAGAAAATGAGATTAAAATGTTTTATAAAACATTTCACACAGAAAATACCATTCCGAGTACCAGCAATTTTAACATATGAATGAATTCCACATACGATCCTGTTATGCCCACACCTGGAGTGCCAGTCTTACAGTTAAATTTGAACACAAAGGATAGAGAAAATCAGTTCAGTTTAAATAATGACATGTTACAGCACCACCATGGTACAGTATCAGAACATCTCATCAGCTTTTGGAAGCTGTTCTCCTGACTACACATCAAGTACTCCTGCACTGAACTAAACTAAGAGGACAAACTGCAGCATGTTCAGTCTTCTGACTGCAGATGTACCTGGCACATATGGAGCTCAGCAATTATAATTTCTCAACTCTGTTAAAGCTGTTATTCAGGGTGCAATTAAAGTGACAGTCAGGTTCTGAGAGATGCTAGACAGTCCTGAGGGCCAAAATGAGAAGGATTTCTTAGCTTCCATTGCAAAGGGGTGAATTAAATCAGTAAATATTTTTATAATAGCAACAAGCTGCACAGAACAGCTCCTTGGATATGCAAATAAATCACTGCGTCCTATTAACTGCTGAAAGTCACTTGTAAAGCATTACGTATCTATTCTGCATCTTACAAGGTGAAAACAAGCTACACTATCTGCTCTGAAACCTTTACATCAGCAGGCTCTTGTCAAGACAGATTTGACATTGACTTTAATGAATCCATTTCCACTTGTTACAAATCAATATTACTCAGCTGACTTTAATGAGGCACAAGTGACAATGAGTTACCAGGTTTTAATAATGTTATTAAAAGGAACTCAACCAGAAATGGGGTGGTGGGAAGGGAAAGGAGAGGAGTAGTAATTGATGGCAATCTAGGCCAGCATCTTTCACACCCTACTTCAATTCTCCATAATGAAAAACAGTTTATGAAAGCTGGCACAGCAACTGGGCTGGGTTTTAGTCCTATCTAAAGAAAATACATTTTATCATGTTATTTGCAAGGATGAATAGAAGCAGGGCAGTAACTACCCCAGTTTCACTGGTCCTTAGTTACAGGCATACTTACAACATTTAGCTTGCTTGCTCTCAGAAAAAGCATTAAGGAACAAAGAATAAACAATGCACCAAAGGTCTCAGAGCAAAAACATATAGTAAAAGCCAGAAACTGAACCAAAGTCTCGTAAATTATTTAGCCAAGTTCCTTTATTGGGCTATGGCTTCCAGAAATTATTCAAGTCATAATTACTGTGGACTCAGAAATTCCCACAATATGCTTCAATTTGTTGACTTCAGTCATTTCTCAACAATGGACCTTTAAAACAGGGGTTCTGACAGAAGAATCCTGATAGGTTCAATAGTTTAGCTATTACATAGTACTAGCAGTCATATCCCTGGAAGTAACCCATGATGTGGTTGACTGAAGCAGCACATACTACTGCCCAAAGCACCAGCTAGTTTCTGTGCAGTATGTATAAATAGTACTTCAACAGTTATGCTCTCTCTCGAAGCTCCTCACAACCCGTTTCTCCACTGTTGAATGTTTCCAGATGCTATTACTTGGAGAAGCACACTTATTCTATAGTACTCTTTCTACATCTCATGTTCTCTCATGGCTGTAATAGCTATGCATCGTTGCAGTTTGTGACTTTCTGCTTAATGCATTGATTTCAGCTATTTGGTCCCTTAACAATATTTACCTCAGTATTTTCCAGATTGGTTAAATATAAACCTTCAACAAAACCAGACCAAACTTAGTCCCAGCTACCCCAAAACTAAAATTCAACAAATAGGCAATTAATATATTAAAAAGAGAACTGAAATCACATACAGGAAGATGACAATTTTACTGTTTTTTTCTATGTACAGACCAGATAACTCAGATTTCCAGTATAAATTCTTACTGGCCCATGGTCAGGCTCTTAAAGTTGCCAGATTATGGCTGCTCCTCTCAAAAGTGATGTCATACCACCACTTTGTATACATTCATTTGACTGGGGCCAGAGTGACACACAAGAAGGTATTTTTCATCTGGAGGGAATCTGACACATTTGATTGATTACCTTTTTACTATGTTGTGAGTTGGTTTAATTTGGATTTATGGCTGGATCCTGAAGCAGCTCTGAAACTTCAAACACGCTTTAAGCGAGACAAAAAGTCCCCAGGTTCTCACACATGAAGGCTACACTTCCTTAAGATGCTACACTGAAAAAAGTATTTTTCTATTCTCTCTCCTTTACTTGGCAGCTAGCATTGAATTCATTAACAACAGGGCAGCACTTCTCACTTCAGCTCTTACAGCTGCCAGTTCCAAACAGAACCTCCAAGTCAACAGAATGAAGAGGTCAGCAAATACATCACAAATGACAGACTTATTAGCAATAGGCTGGACATGAGCTTCTTGCCTCCAGGCTGCTTGTGAATGCCAGGGATTCCCTGCTACAGACTTCCTCCTCTCAATTTAATAGCTACCAAATTCTAAAAGGGACATGCGAAGAGGCACCACTGTTATTGCCTGGACCTAAGAGGGGATTTTGTGGGATTTCACAGTTAACTTTGGAACTTGATCTAGATTTTTAAACTTCTTGACAACAAACCAGTACCAGTCAAAAAAACAGCTTGTGGAAATCATTACAACACACTCTTCCCTCATCCTTTCTAATTTTTTATATAAATAGTTCTGACTTCTTCTTACAAGTTTAATGAGAGTTTTGTCCTTTTTCCCCTGCTGCCCTCTCCCCTGTTCTTCATTTATTCATTGTATGCAACAATTCTGGCAATTTAATTGTGCCTAGGAAGCAACACTTAACTGGAGTCAAATGAGGTCTACCATTTAACCTATGCAAATCAATCCACTGTATCTGTTAATAAAGACAAGTAGAGGGAAGATTAAGAACTCATCAAGCCAGTTAGTCCAAGACACAGCATAAAAGCAAACACTGACTAAATGTTAGCAGGCTAACATGCAAGGGAAAAGGAAGCAGTACTTCATATTCCAGAAAAGCTTCTCACCAATCTCCTTCAAGGGCTTGAAGAAATTTAATTACTAGTCTAGCACGCACCCAAAAATTTTACAAACAAGGAAATAAAAGTGGAGAATTAATGATAAGGAAAGAAACCATAGAAGCACTATGTAGCATTGAAAGCATTGTCCCAGATTATCATCAACTAGCTCCAGAACAAACCAAACCCAAGCTTTTCCTGATGTATGTAGGCAAAAGTTGCACACAGCTTAAGCTTCTTTACCAAGTTAAATGCATGAAGTGCAAACCATACTTCCATGTGTTACATATGTGGTGGTATGCCAGTCAAGCTTTATTCATGTCAGGACCGTAACTAGCATAATTGGAAAAAGAATCTGAAAGGTTTTTAGCATGCCAGTCAAAATTCCAAACAGCAAGGATACTTCCTGCTGGATGTAAGGAATGCTTCAGGCATTCAGCTCAGACAGGCATTTTGAGTTGAGAAAACACCACTATGGATGATCTTTTCAGCATCTGCAAAGTAAACTGAATCAGAAAACTGACAGCCCTCCCAAATGCATACAAACACAAGCAATCCTACAGTGTGCTATTTTTAAGGGGTGCCCAAATCACTACACAGATATAAAGGCTCACACACCAGTACATACTTCACAAAACATGAGACAATTAAAGAAATACCCATTAAAAATATATAAAAAAGAGAGATATTAAAAATAAATGGTGTTACCTTATATATAAGTTGCATCTTTTAAAGTGCAGAACAGAAGGCAGAAATGTGTGTTCGTAACAGAGCAAAAGTAAAAATTCTCCTACAGATATAAGGACTGACTATAAAACACACGGTAGGAGGATGGCTTCCGCAGATTTAATACAATCTGACACCACTGCCTGGGTAACAAGGCTCTACATTGCCTGGAGAAAGGCATCTGTTGCCCTGTGTGCTAGTGTGCTCATCCATCAATTATTTTTCTTAAAAAAAAAAAATAAAAAATGCTATGCACTATTCATTTATTTGTAGCTCTTTTCTTTGAGACTTATTTCTGCCAGTAACCTGGAATGACTGTATTAGAACACTCTGATGATAATCCCCTGTGATAGTTCTCTATTTTGATGTTACATGAATAGAATTAATCCAAGAGAATAGTGAAAACCTCCAGTCCACAGGTACTTAAAAAGGAAAAATGAAGACTCTTCTGATCTTCTCTCATGTATTTTTGCCCTGTAAATGACTCACTTCTAAGGTCAAGTTCATCACCACCAATTCATTTTTTTCTTCTTCTAAGAGCTAGATTTTAAAGGCAAAACTGACTCATCCTGGATAGTACACAGTAGAGCTATTTAAGAATCTTAACATGGACAAGCTAGCAGAGCTAGGCTGAGAGACACAGCCTGTACAGCAAACTGCCATTAAAACCTTTCTGATTTTCTCTTTGTAATTAGCATGTGGATGACGCAAGAAAAATACAGGCTGTCCTGCATAACTCTAACCACTATATAGTATAGCACGGAATCAGGAGCAAGCACTTTTCACAAGAGGTGCTGCTGTTCTGGTACTGTTAGTTCATGTTCTGACACAACTTACATTATATCTGACAGCTTTGGCTGCATACCAGTAGGTCAAGCCAAAGGAAGCACTGAAAGATGCTGAATGTCACCTCCCTGTTCCATGAAGGGTACACTTCTGCTCAGTACTGGCTTCCACAGTTAACTCTGAGTTAGAAGGTTGCAATTCCAATAAATTACACATTATAAGTTAGTGGAAAACTATTAAATGCACTGAAAAATAATCAAACTTAAGACTCCTTTTTAGTGTTTTACAATTTCCATTTGATTCATCCTTTCAATTGCCATGATAAACTACATGTTAGCAAGCAGTACAGGGAAGTAGACATTTTATGATACTAACATTTAAAAACTAAGAATTTCTGCAGACAACATTAACAAGCATCATAAGTTTTTCTACTACTACTCTTAAGGAAGACGTACTCAGTAATGCTTGCATTTTAAACAGAATCACAATTTAATTTCCTTTATTTTAAAAATAGCACCTTTTCTATGCAAATTATACTTTGTTCTAACTAAAGAAAACAAATGCAGCTCTACCCCTCTAATCAGTAGGCTGAATTTAGCATAAGAAACACTGTATAAAAATAGCACTCCTTAAAAAGTGGTACTAAATAAGGGACACAGGAACCGCAGCAGTTTATTGGACTTGGAAATCACCAGTGTCTTGGCACTACAGCCACCAGACCAGATGTTATGGAGGAAGCACAAACAGTTATTGCATGGTATTTTATACTTCAATAAGTCTCTTAGGATAACAAGCTTTGCGCTACCAACTCATTTCATTCACACTCTTTTTGTCTGTTTCTCATAACCTGCCCACACAATCTTTTTTCTACCATCTCAAATCCATCACCCCCATGGGAACACTTATTTACACTGCCATGTTCTGCAGGATCAGAGAACTGAACCTCTGGAAGATTCTCCCATTTTTAAATCACATGTACCCATGTTTGATTTGCTTCTGCTCAGACTACAGCCATGACTGAAAATTATTCTCCCTATTATTTTCTTCACCTATGGCACATCATATGTACATGATAAAACCCCCTCATCCCTTTCCATAATGAAAATGGGTAAAGTGATAACTTTAGATAGCTCTAAGTGCAATGGCTTGATTAGCATCCATACTGGTGAATAAATACCACTTGCAGATGTTTATAATGAATTACCATATGCAAGTCCTCTTCAAGACTAGTTTTGGACTTTATACCTGCCACAGCTGAAGGAAACAATCATGAAGGCAGTAAAAAAGCAGACACTCCCCAAGAAAGCATTATTTAATATTTGCTATTATGTTCATATTTTATGATGCCTTGTTTCCTCCACAAGGTATGTGGAATGCATCACCAGAGTCTACACTCAAAAGCCCCAGTGTCTTCTCACACATCAGGTCACAACACAGACAGAATAAAGCCTCTAATTGGCAGTAGGTGGTATTACTTTTTTTTCCTGTTAACTTCTGCAGAAAGTAACAAACGGTATCCCAACAAGCAAAGACAGCAATCGTATGTTTCCAATATACCCTTTTAAAACCTTCTCATCATTTGCAATGAAATGTTAGCATTGGATAGCCACTTAATTCCTTAATGGCAAAATCATACATAATCTTGTTGTGGAAACTTACTATACATACGTATAGCTGATAACTGAAGAATCAATTCAAGGTAATTTTAGGCCTATCAACAAAATAAGGGGAAGGGAGAGGTTGGTTCTCATTAATGGTGAGTTATTTACATACGTTAACATCATAATACTTTCAACTGATCACTGTTCAAAGAACAAAATTATGCAGTATTAATAATGCTTTCATCAGTGACCATACAAAAAATACTTTGACAGGCATAAGTTTTAATACAAGCTTCATACCAAAGTAATTCTACCACTGACAACACAACTGTTCATAATTCAGCCACCCACAGCACCTTTACAATGTGCTCCAGCTTTTGTCCAGGTTACCCTCCTGAAGATAGCCACTTACCTCAAGTTAGCCAAGCTACTACTTAGTGTTTCCTTAACAAACAAGCATATTTGGTCATTTGAAAGACTCTACCTTTCAAATAACATCCAGCTGCTGGGAATATAAACATAGCCAAAGATACAATAAAAAATACATTCCTGCAGCCTTTAGTAGTGAATCAATCTTAAAATTAATATTACAGCAGTGTTTTCCCTTGGACAGTATTAAAGTTAATCAATTTGATTTGAGGGATGAAGTAAAATCAATATTTACTCAGGGGGGTTTCTTTCAATTATTTTTACACTCACTTCTCAACACAATAAATTAATCCCTATATCTGACAGAAGGTCTAATTCTCATTTGCTGTGGCACAGTTCTAGTTCCTTCAGGGACAGCTTATACCCAAGGGAAAAGAAAAATTATCCACTGCGAAAGGAGAACGGAGTGAAAAAGGTCCCTGGTCTTGTATAAAGGCACAAAGAAAACACAGTGTAGGTTTAAACATTAACCCCCCTTGAATGCTGTTATCAAGCTGGCATGATCTGAAGGGGGCATTCCCCACTGCCACCTTAACATTTTTTTTTTATTTTACTATCAATACCACATATTTTTTTTTCACATCTCCAATTTTAGTGAATCGTTGTGTTGAGTCCATTGAATGTGCCACAGATCTAACATTTCTGTAGGTCAAACCAAACACCACCAAATATTTAAGACTAATTAAAATTCATAGCATGGTTTTAGTGCTTTCTGCACAGGCAGGAATCTTCATTCACACTTTCAGATAATTCATAAGGAACTTGCTATCCGCATTTTCCACTTACTTCCATTTCACTAGTGGCAGAACAAAACTGATTAGCTAAAAAGCATGAGCAAAGCTGTTTTGGTAACGACCGGAGCTCATTAGGGCTAAGGCTGCAAAAGAAAGCATCTATTCAATTATCTACTAAGTCATTAAGGTTTCCATTTGCTGATCAACCAAACACAGAGTGGAGACTGGTAAACAGCAATGTGAATTTGGAGATCTCTCAATAGAATACCTTACAGCATCCTCTAAAGACCATGTATATTATTATTCTGCTAGCACACCAGTTGCAGACGCTTTTAGATAGGTATAGCTCACGGAGAGATCTTGTCAACTTTGATTAAACTGTTGAGTTCATTGTGCTATTTCTTATAACAGACATTTCTTACTCTTACTGGAAATGAACAAAACCGTTTCTTGCTCTCTTTCACGAGATAATTAAAATGCAGTTAGTTAGATCAGCTTTCACAAATATTTCTCAAAAAGCTTTCCTTTTTGTCATGCAGAAAGAGGAAAGAACAGCAAACCAGATCAGCTGTTGTCATGGTAACATCATGCCCCAGCAGGTGAACAACTCAGTCCTGTGGCACTAAAAAAGGATGAAATGTGCTGAACCTAAGCATAACATCAGCTACAGCTCAACAAGCTCAGTGCTTTTTTGTAGACTTGCATATTTTTAAGCAACACATTTAGAAAGGTAAATGTTAAAAACCCGCGTGAACTCTGGTGACACTAGCAGTTATTCAGTTGTCTCAGAGTAATTTTATTAGGTAGAAATTCATGTTGCATAATTTTGGCAATCTCTATGCAAAGTTTAGCAAATTAAAAAAATAATTATAAATGACTTGGAAACAAAAGGTAGTTTTTCATTTCAAGGCAGATAATGACAAGAATTTGCTAAATAGTTTTAGGGTTTGATGCTAGAAGCATCATTCAAGAAATAGCTCTTCATGCTCTAAAAGTTCTTTTTCCAGAACAGGTAAAGCCTTCAGGTAAAACTGTACAATTGATTTTTCCATCTTCTGTTAAGCTAAGATAGTACATATAAACACCAAACAAACGTATGAGTTAGTATTATGGGCCACTGCTTTCCCTGCATGATTTTTTTAACAAAAGCTGTACAAAACTCTGCATTAATCCTTCTAGAATCAAACCAAATTTCATCTACCTCTAAACCTTCCAAATCTACCTCAAACCACTTCACTCCCATTTACAGAGATCACAGCGCTTCGTTTTCCTGCCTTGGGGAGAACAAACACACAGGTAAGCCATGACCCTTCGCCATCTGCAGGGCTCTCAAACAAATGGAAATCACCATGTATCACATTCTGTTAATCAAAGCTGTTTTCAAATCATTTTAGAATCAAGTCTAATTAATACATAGTTCTGGAAGCAAGAAATCTTCTGCATATGGAAAAAGGAATAGTGGCTACTTGAAGACAACTCTGCGGCTTGGAGTTACAAAAATGGCATTAGGAAAGGTTATTTGACAGAGTGCAAATGAAGACAATGGGAGCAGCATCTCCACAAGAATCGTACTTCTAAGTATGTTGATTTTGGATTCCCCTCCTGGTTGCAGACATCCCTGGCAAGCTGCAACAGTCACCAGCAAGGAACACTCTGTAAATAGGGTCCTGGATTATTTGACTGGCACTGAACAGCAATAGAAAAGCAGAGTCAGAGACAGATACTAACACACAAAATTCCTCCTGTATATCACACCCTACACAAACACACAAGCCTTTAAGCCTTTAAGAACGACCACAATTTCTTATTTTGCTGTCACAAATCTGCTCTGTATCTCTGCAGTTTATAAGAACAATTTTCCAGGCATTTTTGACGAGAGCAGAACACAGACAAAATACTTTGTATTAACATATTTGTGTTAACATAAGAAACAAAGTCTAAACAACGTATTTGCAGTTTTTCTTTATCTTTTCTAAATCTAATTAATGCTGCCAGGGAGATAGTGATAAACTAGTCTGCTTAGTATAAAATAAAAAGAAAACTAAATCATCAAGGCCCTAATTCAGACAAGGAAGTAACACCTTAAAAGCAGTGGAATACTGAAGCAAAATATCTGAACCCCCTAGTATTTTCCCCTTCATTAAACTCTGACACAAATCCCAACAAGAGTCCTGACTGCTTTCAACAATGGAGAAAATCATCAGTTACAAATCTGCATTAAAGTTGCAGTCACACTTACTTCTTTGCTATTCTCAAGTCTTGGCAAGCATATTACTTTGCATCTCCAATTAATCTTAAATGTCCTTCACCATGACTAATCAGGTGTATCTTACCCTCAGTCTTAAAAAATTAATTATTTCATTACCTAGTATTACATGTGGCAACAGTAAAACATATTTCACTCCCACTTACTCAGAAAGCAGTCCTGTATATATGCAACTGCATCCATCTTCCCTCCTTAATGACACAGGCAAACAGAAGGAGTCAGAGTCTCTTTCTGCTCATTCAAGCTGTACCACATCATACCCTTAATTAAAATCAATCTTCCTTAATAGCCAAAGCTGACCTTTTAGCCACTGGCTGGAAAGACAGTATCACTCCCCTGGGGGCTGTTCAAGGGGAGGGTCTTCTTGTGCCTGACACCTCTCAGGCACCAGATGAGATCAGGCAAAAGCACATTAAAACGGGTAATTCAGTAAGGTACGATTAATATTATTTATACAAGCCACACTCAGCTTCTCACTTCCTCAAGTATCACAGTATCACAGTACATGAGGAAAGGAAGCTTTTTGTGATACATCTGTAAATATTTACAGTTTGGTTTATTATTTAAGTCAATTATTAACTGCTTGAGGCTGAACAGGAAGATTCGGCAAGGTTTCACTCAGTTGCTGTATCCAGCTGCTTATTACTATATTCCTTAACTAGACCAGACATTCTGGGACTTAAGGCATCTGTATTATTTAAATAACGAAAGTTTATTCATAGTTGTTTCCAAGATAAAACCTTGACACACTGTGGAAGCACAGTGTTATATTTTTGCTACTTGCTCATTTTTTGAAATGTTCAAAATAGTTAGAGACTGAAAAGGGATTTTGACTTATGCCACTCAATCGGAGCACTAGGAAATTCAAATTCTCTTTGCCCATAAAATCTTTTAACATAAGCATGCATTACTCATATCCTGAATATAGCTCTTATAATCTTTCTTGATGTCACTTCATATAAAATTCCAATGATTTTATGTCCCCCTTAAAAACATATGCAGTCTTTGTTATTGTGATTTGTGCATTTGTGGGTATTTCATCAGAGTTTTATAATTAAAACATAAACAACCTGAGAACAGCCCAGAAATCTGAAGGCCATCAGGAAAACCAACCAGGAAGAGTCTAATCAGAGCACAGAATTCATCTTTGGTGTAAAATGCCAGTTGATCAGCAAATAATCATGAGAGAAATAGAAAGGAGAGGAATACTGATGCAAAATATTTGATTTTTGAACTGAAAATAAATCATGACTCAAATGATATATTAAGGGAGAAAAAAAATCCCAACTTTGGAGAGTGAAAACAACCCTACTCGAGGACATCTCTGAAAATCATTGGACAATATAAAGGATTACTGCTGCTACTACTGGAATACAGTATTCCGCTTTACAACAATAAGCGTTGAAAATTTCTCATGCTGAATTAAAGATCAAAAAGAAAATAATTCCAATGCTAATGATATTTAGCTTTAGGGCTCGTTGTATTCAATTTTTTGAGCTCATATAAATCAATTGTTGTGGCAGCTACACATTTAAAGCCTGGTGGAAGTTCTCAGGAAAGGCTTTGAGGAGAGGCAAGAAAAAGAAGAAAGATACTGAAAACCACCAATTACAGAGAATGTCTTACTTGCTACTCGTACATATATCATATTGCTACTCATCAAAACAATGTCCAAATATCAATCTCATGCATTTAAAAACTTACTTCTAAATGAATTATGATTTTAAACTCCCAGTACTCTAACTGAAAGATACTGCCAACTAGTATATGCTAACAAATGCTGTTTGAGTACTAGTTTTTGGGCTTCCCTTTGTGATAGAAACCAAGATGTATTTCGTGCAGTTTCATTCCACCTGAACTTATATTCACATCACAGTTTCTGAACCTCACTTGCTGTGCATTATCAGTGCAAGAGAGAAAAACAATGAACAGAAATAACTTATCTTTGTTTATTAAATATTTGTTTGCTGTGATTCTTAAAACTATCAAAATTATCTTTTTCTCATGATTATCAACTGAAAAAAGAGAAAAAATTATATTTGATTAACTGTTTCATCTTTGTACAGCAATCTCCCAAGCCATACACAGACAACATCAGCATGATTTCTGCTCTTTCTACCCACCAATTAAAACCTAACCTACAGCTGAAAATCTATTAATGAAACAAGAAATGGATCTCTCACAAGGAAACTGTAATTCTCTATGCAACACACAAATCCTTGGAGAACATTTGAAAACTACACAAAGTTTCTGGCACTTCAGACACTTGAGACCAGATACTGTCAACTCTATTTCTACCTATTATGAATTTCATTAACATATATTTTTATTCATATTAAAGCATTTTCAATTATTAGTTTCGCCCTCCCCCCCCCACCCCCACCCCATATGTATTCATTTGTAACAAGAAATGCTGAGAGATCTTCAGTCTTCAAGCAAACTAATCAGCTCTAATAAAGCCAAAAAGAAATTAGTTCTGGTTAAATATTAACAGATAACAAAGTTAAGTGATGCTTCTGAATTGTAATGGTGTGAATTTCAAAATGGAAGGTTAATCAAAAGGGAGGTTCAATTTATCTCCCATTATGAATGAAGATTTTGAATTAGGCAGCATTTCTAAGCACATGAAGAACTGAAAAAGACAGTGAGAGCCTATGTGTTCATAGGATGGCTATCAGGAAACCTCAGGATAAACACAAGCAGACCACAAGACAGTAGGGAATATTCAAAAGAACATAGCTTAGCTGCATTTAATTGAAAAATATCAATTGTATTAGCTGATGATGAACTCTGCTTCTGCACTTTGAAGGGACACTGCATCATGTCTTACCTGTCACTGTAACACAGAAGCAAATGCAGCTAGCTACCCTCTGCATTTTTAAATATAGACTGGGATATTAGTTATGCATGCAATTTAAATGTTGTAGTGCAGGGATGTCAAATGCAAATGATGCCAAGTCTTTTCTCTTCTTGAGATCCAGATGAAATCTCATCATACTGACACTAGGTTTAAATGAAGTTGAGCATCACTGAAGTCTCTCTGCTATCAGCAAAGTGAAGAATGAAATTGAAAATTAAAGATAGCTTCAGATGCCTGCACATTTGTGAAGTTTTCCAAAACACAGATTTCATATCATTGATTCTTTTTCCCTCCTATCTACTGAAGAATGACACCTGCTTGCAAAAGAAGTGATTACCAGAGATCACTGAGGTACCAGA
The DNA here is from genome assembly GCF_033783945.1 of Neopsephotus bourkii. Classification (NCBI taxonomy): domain Eukaryota; kingdom Metazoa; phylum Chordata; class Aves; order Psittaciformes; family Psittacidae; genus Neopsephotus; species Neopsephotus bourkii. The sequence continues at coordinate 2,209,466 of NW_026901291.1, read as the reverse complement.
GATCAGATCTCTTAACAGATTCCCCTGCTCCAGCAACAATCAAAATACTTGTCATTCCAGTAGGCATATTAGCACATAAAATACCAATATTTCTTCTAATTCCATAATGCAGAATATTTAGCTCTGGAACTGCAAAGTGTTTCCATTGCCTTTAGCACTAAAATAACTTCTATTTTCACAAAAATATTTTGACAGGAATGCACATCTGTGAGATCCTGCATTTGTGAGGAGGCTTTCTTTCCGTGAACTATCATTTCAGTATTAATGTGCATTTCAGAAGGGAGGAACTGTAAATGTGGATGTAAATATGGAAGTATCATGGGCTTACTCTCATGATCTGTTGAAGGAGAAGCAGTGGTTAAACATGATGGTTTTGATCAAATGTTTTATTTCATCATACATATTCAGTTTTGATTTAGTGCTCCAATCTTCATAGGTAAACTAATTTCAGCTCTGTGCTCTCAAACAGAGGCTCTGATGAACATGTTCTTTACTTCCCTGCATGCTTGGGCCTTAGAAATTTAGGAGCCTAAAGCTTGTAAGCACAAGCAAACAGGAAGGCAGAGTTTCATTTGTTCAGTTTACATGCATGTAAGAAAAACTATGAGCATTTTCAGTTGCTAAAAAGAAAACTTCATTTTGAACAATGAATCGGCTTTCTCCTCAATTTGCTCATCCCCTCATTAGAGATCCCTTCCCAGCATTACTGGTTTACTGTTGTTCTATTTTGTAAGCTTCCAGCAAATTAACACTTAATTGAATTCCACAGAAAAAGATGTTACAGGCTTTCTCCCCCGTACCTGATTTAGACACATTTTCTTCTTCAATTTATGCTACATTTAATAGTGGAAATTATTTTTAAGATCTATTTCTGATGATAAGGCCTGTTACATTTCAGAGGATTATTATCCCTATCTTTGGCTAATTCTCAAAGACTTGATCTTGAACAACTTGTGAAGGCCAAAAGTGGTACTTCCACAATTTCTTTCCCTGTCTACTTCCCCTTTACAGCACTACACCCAGCATGTGGCAGAAGGCACAAAGTCCTCCCATATTTCCTTCTTTCACAAGTAATACTGGCAAATGGTGGAGAATTGGACAGAAGAGGTAGAAATAAATCATTATCATCCAAGGAAACTGGATGTAGAATAAACTCTTCTTGTTATGGACAAGCAATCTACTTGTGGCCAAACCTACACATAAAGTAATTCCTTTACTGTTTCAAAGTGTTCTGAAATTCTTTTAAGAAAGTTATTATTTACTGGCAGCATGTCATGAATATAACTTTCCTTTAAAAAAAAATTCTTCATATGTAATTATTACTTTTTAAATTGCTATGCTTCAAATTGTTTGAAGTATGATAGGAGATTATCTGCTTAATCCATTTCTTTCACTCAGGCATTTCAGATTGCATGCAACTATGCAAAGTTTAGTTCTGCTTAACAGACTTGTGAAGCTCTTCACAAAGCAGAAGAGTCAGGAGAAAAAATACACAGCCTTAGGGTGGTTTAAAAAAGAAAAAAAGTGTAGCAAAATTGGACTACAAGGGAGAAATTTTGAGTTACATCTTACTGACATTGTAACTAGCAAGAGAATTCATGTTACCTTTCTCCTTTTATTTTCTGCTGAAAAAGCAGCTGCTGAAGGAAGCTTGTTAGCTTCGTTTCTTCAGACTTAAGATTCTGTTTCAGTCCTTGTCAAAATGAAAACTGCCACCTGATTAGGATCTTGACCAAATGCAAAATACTGCAGCCCTCAAACACTCAGATGATGTTTTATTTACCCAGAGGAAATGAAGCTCACTGCCAGCCTGTTTTGTATTCACTTTCCATGACTGATGCAGAGGATCAGAATCTGGGCCTTTACTGTTTTCAGCATGATTCAGTCCTGGTATTGCCAAGACTGTATCACCTTAATTGGGCTTTAACTACATCATTAACCAAATGACTTCACATCACTTTAGACTTTCCTTAAGAATGACTGGATTTGAGTTAATGTTGTCTCCTTAACTCAACCATTGCTAGCTGAACCACACCTAGAAAATGACAGAGCAGTTCTCCCTGAGGGTCCCAAATTGCACACAATGAAGTGATCTGCCTCCGCAGGGCGAAGATGGCAAACTGAATGTTATGGCAACCTACATCTTTGCATAGAACACCTGAAAATCCCAGTCCTGTTCCCAGGACAGGTTGGAAAACAGTCCAAATTTTGAATATTTTTTCTGTGCCAGACTGTCAAATGGCATTATTACTTCTTATGTGCAAAATGTGTGTTGAAAGTTGCTCAAATGCCAAAATGTGTCTAATCCTGCTATAATGTAGAGAATAATTCCTAAATTTAGGAATTAATTGCTTTGCTGTCCAATGAAGCATACACAACAAAAAGAAATAATCTCCTCTAGGCAAGTCCTCATTTTAAACACCAATTCAGACTTCAGCGAACACCAGCACTAAATGTCTGGAAAAAAAATGAAGCTGTACAATTCCATTGTTGCAATTTAGTGCTTTCATCTGCGCTTGTTCTGTATCACAACACAATCAAAATTGCAATATTCAGTGCTTAGATGTCATCCAATACAGAGTTATAAAGTGCTTTGCAAATAAAGCTCTACAATTCTCTTGGGTAATATTCCTTTTTGTGGAGGATTCTGACATTTTAGTTGTGGTTTTATAAGAACTCTGAACAAAAGCTTGACATTTCAAATTCTTTGTGCAAATAAAAGGAAGGAAAGGTTCTTGTTTTAAATACAATCTACCTGACACTGTTGCCCTAGAGCAGTTCCTTGCCAACTTGAATCTTGGGAACACTAAGTCTTTGATTTCAGGAATTCAGAGGATTGAATTCTTAGCTTCTAAAATATGAAAGAGACCAAGGTGACCAACCAAGTAAACAAGCTGGCATCAGAATAGTTTGCCATCTTCCAATTTAAGTTACTCTTTCAGTAACCCTACAACACGGGTTTCAAATGCCCTGCCAAATCCCAACCCAATTAGTTAGTGAAATTTCTGATTTTAAGAAAGTATCAGCAATGGTCTACATGCATTTACTATTTACAGATTTTAGCTTTACATATGTTTGATACTCTATGGATTAAGACAGAATAAAATATTCCATGATAAACACATACCACATTTGAATTTCGGTTTTACAAATCTTAGAACTGGACAACTTAAACAGGGGAAGTTTAGATTGGATAGAAGGAGGAAATTCTTTACCGTTAGGGTGATGAGGTACTGGAATGGGTTACCCAGGGAGGTTGTGGATGCTCCATCCCTGGCAGTGCTCAAGGCCAGGCTGGACGAGGCCTTGGCTGATATGGTTTAGTGTGAGGTGTCCCTGCCCATGGCAGGGGGGGTGGAACTTGATGATCTTAAGGTCCTTTCCAACCCTAACTATTCTATGATTCTATGACACCAGTCCTGCTGGGGGCAGGGGATAAGATAAAAAGTTTAAATAAAACCCCCAGAGACCATATTTCCTATGCATTTTCTTAATAAGTCAAAAGAATCACGGTGAAACCCAAATGAAACTGCCCAGAGCATTCTGTGAAGTGAAATCACAGAGAAATAAAGAGAGAAAAAATGGTGTCCCTCTAACCATTAATAAGCAGAAGCTTCTGTGGAAAGCACAGGAAACTCCTGAAGTGCTTTATGATCTTCAAATAGTGACTAGTTAGGGGAAGGCAAGGAAATTTAGTCCTATTCATAAAGGTGTGCATTGGCCTGTCCTCTACACATTGCTCCTGTCCTCTACAATAAACTCCTTCAGCAGGCTCAATCACCTTGCTAGCCCCTGGCAAGGTACTGACCCTGCTTTATACACATTTTCAAAGGCAAAATGCTTTTTACTGCTTTTGAGGTGTTGACACATTCCTCTTGAACATGGGAAAACTACTACAAACATATAGTAAAACATCACCACAAATTAGACATTAGTGTTTACCCTTTCAGTAAGACAATCTTTCTTTGATGCAAAGCAGATTCTTCCTGTAGACTGAATTTGTCATTGAGATGCATTCTCAACCTGAGGTATTTTCCTTTTCTTCTACAAAAGGTTTATCAGTGGGTCTACACTACAGACAGAGGCAAATACATAAGCACAGAACAGCTTCTCTTTTCAACTAGGTGAGCTAAGAGAACAGCGTTCTAAAAATAATTTGTTTTGTTCAGCAATAGCTTTCATCATTATTCCTTTCACTGTTCTTGCAGTCTGAGAGGAAGGCTAATTTTTCTTCACAGATTCTGCGTGTGTTCTAACAGCTCAACCCAGGCTCTGATTTTCAGCCTGCTAAGGAACCAGAAGAGACGTTTGCAGGGTGGGACATTAATGTCACTTGAATCAAAGCTGCTTGAGAACTTTTATTGCCATATTCTAAGTAAAAGATTCAAAACAGGAATTGTGGAGGAAGAAAATGGGAATAAAAATATTAAAGCTGTTGTTCATTAGCAGAAATAACCATCTTGCCTTTATTCATAGACTTGGTGCTTGCAACTGAAAATAAAAAGAACAATCTCCATTTCTTCATTGAAAGTGCAATCTAGTTATACACCTTAGTCATCTCCATCAGATGTCTGTATCTTTCATTCCATTAATGGGCTAAGACTATGGGCAAGCAACACCTTCCCACAGGGTGAGCCACTGCTCTCAAGCAGACACCTACCCATTCATATGCTATTGCGTGGAACACCCAGCATACCCCCTGGTTTCTGATCATCCGATTCACAGTTGGATCAAGTCTCTGCAACTGCTGAGTGGGACACAAGCTCCCTTCTCCTTCACTGACAGATGCTCTTAGAACTGTGAAGTTTGGAGAAGGACACGACTGATGGAAACCAGATGGATAAATCAGCAACATGCCCAGAGGACTTCTAATGATTCACAGATCACAGTTGGCGACTTGGCCTTGGAAAAGGATAATAAGCACATTATTGCAGAGCTTCTGGAGCTTCTTATTTCATCAGTATTTTAGAACTATGGAGGGTTTTCTTAATATCAATTTAATTTTTGTACCAAGTACCCATCAACATATGGTTTCTAAAACACCACGTGTACGATTTGCAGTATACAAGCAAAATTAAGCCCTTAAAATACATTTTCAGATAAATAAGTTGAAACTGTTATTTTGAATTTGCCAAAATGTAAATTTACAAAAATTCTGCTTTCCTTGAAAGTCATCATCATACTTTTCTTCAGTATTGACCATTGTACATCTATCATTTTGAATAGATCAGAGGTATATAAATCAGAACCTGCAAATGAAAGCTGGAACTGACATTACCATATGCTTTCTGTCAGAGGAACTGCAGTCCTAAAATACCTATTCTGCTAAAGCACAGACTATTTCCTTATGCACCACCCAAGACAGCAAGATTAAAATCCTGACTAATTTCAAATAGTTAATACTGAGCCTGAAAATAAAGGGCTTCACTCCCTGTAACAGAAATACCCCACCTAGATGACACCCCATGGTACTCAGCTGTGTTAAACCTGGTTTAATAAAATTTTTACAGTGCCTTTCCAACTTTTTTTTTTTATTATTTTTTTTAGCTTAATAAATATGCTTTTGCTTTTTCCCAGAGGTAGAGATTTCCCCATCACACTCGAGGGGTTGTCTTGGTTTTCAACCTAATTATACAGTAATGTGCTAAAAATGGTGTTCCATGGGAGGACTGCAGTCTTATTCATTTTACAGATAAAGATGCAGTCCTATTTCAGGAAAATTATTTCCAGAATCTGAATAGTTGAGATCTTGTAAAGGGTATGTCCCAGCTCATCTGTCTATCTCATTTGGTTCGTGTGACACTCAGGAGGCTAGAATCCAAGAAACAGAACTGAAACTAAATTCCAAAATGTAAGTAAAGAAAGCTCACTAACAAACAGAAATACCCCACTGATACAGCAGCACAAGGGAGTGGGGTGGGGAAAACTCGCAGTGATTTACCGTATTGGTGATGTTTTGCAAAAGTACTTTTTTCCCTTCTGTTATCTGCCAAGGAGAAACACAAACTGCAGTTCACAGAATGTAACTAGGAAAGCCAGGCATTTGATTCACCAGATTTTTTCTGATCTACAAGTCTAGCTCTGAGGCTGGCAATGGTTTCACTGCAGACATAACAGCAGACAGAATTTACATGGCATGCAGACATTGCAAGGACATGAAGAAATCCAGGCACTGCATCATTTCCCTTTGGGCACTGAAGAGCTAAGAGAATACCTTTCTCTTTCAAAGTAATACTTAGCTGTGCTGCAAAATATGAACTATCCTACTAAATGAACAAGATGAGGTTTCAATAGAATACGTGGTTGGTTCAGAGGGATGAAATAATTCAGAAACAATCAACTTTTTCATTTATATTTACTGTTTTTTCAATATACTGCCCAGGCTGGTATTGATCTTTCAGTCATCTCCTACCATCACAAAAAATACACAGAAAGGTGTGAGCCCAGAGGCCCCTTCCGCGTGTATGGTCTCATAAACCCAGAGTATAAGCTCTTCCTTTTCCAACTGTCTTCCACAACTGGTGACTACCCAGGAATTTTTTATTCACTGGAATAACAAAGCAATTACAGCCCGGAACAATCCAACCCCAGTGATATTTTAAAAGACAGTGGCCATATAAACCAAGAAAATGATGAATCATTGATCGGTATGCTCAGTGAAACTACTTTTACTTACTGATCAGTGCTGCTATTTAACATCACTTTCTGTTAAATCCATGCTTTGTCACTGACATTTATGACATCATCCCTGCTTACAAACCTAATCTGAAGACTTTTCCACAGTATTGTGAACTCACATACAACAGAAATGCACAAGCCACACATCAGCTCACTTGCTCTTCCTTACCAGAGAAGCCCCATTTACTTCTGCCCTAGAAAAGCTGACATTCAAAAACTGCCATTCAAAACCAAAATTTTACAAAATATCTGCAGTAGTTAATAAAGGAAAATACAATTTCTAATAAAACTTTGGACCCAGTACAGTGGCAATATGCATGCTGATTCTGGAACTGATGTCAACATCTAGGAGAATGTTTACCCTAAAGGAAATCCAGGATTAAAGTGCCAACCTTAGTATGGGTGGTATTGCAGCCTGCTGTCCAGTTCTCTGAACCAAGGAACTGTAGTAAACACACCACACTGCAAAACAGTAAGATTTTAGGGAAGAGCCTTTTATGATAGCCAAAAGCTTCTCTTTGGAACATCCCTTAACCCAATGTTTCTTGGGTACAGATTCATTGTAAGAGACAATGGCGCCAGTGCTGTAATGGACAAACAGTAAGAAGTACTTATATACAGTCAAGAAATGCTGACCTAAAACTTCTGGTTGGACTGCTCTTTGCTACAATTACCTTGACCCACACAGTAATTCTATTATTCTTGTGTCAAATTCTCTTGACCTAATCATGCAGCTATGGTTTTTTAAATTTACTTATTCATTTATTTTTAGAAGATAGAAGGGCAGAGGCATTTTGTTTCTTAGCTTCCTCATCAGCCTTGAGAAAAGGAGATAATTTCCTCTTTGCTAAAAACCTAAGAATTACTGCTCAGCACTGAGCCCTGTAAAATATGGTTACACATAGGCTTTATGGTCACTACAGAATACATGAAACGATGTATTCAGGATGGTTTTTTCACATACATTGCTTCTATCTGACCTGTTACTTGGATTCCTGTACCTCTGGATTCCTGGAAAGAAAGAGCTCCTTCAGAGTAGTACATGGCACAGTGATTATAGGACTCACCAGGAATCGTAATTTGTAATTTCACTCCAAAACCTCAGCTGGATTCCCAAATTGACCAAATAGGTTATTTCCTTCCTACAGGACTTCTAGGATGGGAGAAAATCTTTGTTTAGTAATGCTCTGCCACTCTAGAAAATCTAGGAGGCATCCATTATTTAGTCAGCCAGCCTATAAAAATTACATGACTTTTAACACATTTTTAATTGCTTTTAATTATTAACATTTACATTGCTCTCAAAATGACAAAGTGTCTCAGCTGGAGACATGGTTAAATTTTTAATAACACTGGAAACCAAAGCGGCAAATCTCAAGACTGTGGATTTTCAACATACACAAAATTATATGCATGTGTATTTATAGATAAATTATTATCTATATAAAGATGTATAAAATTCTCTCTCTATATATATATAAACATAAAAACATATATATATATGTTTTCCTGCATGTATGCTTAAGGAAATCTCAGGATGATTATGTTGAGAAGGCAAAACGGAATTGAAGCTCCGAAGGCTTTTAGACTCCACAAGCTCAAACAAAAACAATTGCACAGACCCCTAAAAAAGCCTGTCTTACCATACCTTTATTTTGTGGAATTTTGTTAGAATACTGAGGCTACTAGAGATCATGGTGTGACAGGCTTGCTCACCATGCATTTCACAGGTCTAGTGGAAAGCAATCACTTCAAAGAAAACCCCTCACATGAATTATTTTACTCATGTATCAAGCAAGCTATCAATAACCTGGTCCATTAAAAAGCACTGTTTCCCAAACAACTAGTTTGCCTTTTTTTTTTTTTTACTACCTCCTCAAATGTCAAACACTTTGCAATTCTACAGTTGAAATGGGCACTTGAGATCACTAAATACAACATTTATTGCCCCAAACACTTACTGTAGATAATCAGCACCTATGTTTCCTCCTTGTCTCTCTGTGGCTCTCTGAGGACTTTTCTAAACTGCATTTTAACAACTTACCCAACTTTCTACACTACATCTTCAAATTATTTTTACCTTTGTTCTAACCCTAACCCTAGAAAGCAGAGGTAAGTTAAATATAGCAAGTTAAGTATAGCACAGCTCTTTTTCTTATGATTTGTGCCAAAAAAAATGAGGTTTTCTTGGCTCTATGACTATCAGATATCTTCCATTTTATATGATCCGGTCATTTCAGATAAAGTTTATAGACATGTTTGTTGCCGAGCAAACCTTTTAGCTTCTGATGTTTCCAAACATCCATTTTCAAAACAAATCAGGCCTGTCTGCAATGTTAACCACAAAAGAGTAAATGAGTCTCAACACTGCTAGGGCTAATGTCATTAGGTTGCCAGGAGACACCTTGACTATAACCCAGATTGACTCATAGCTAAAGACAGCCAGCCAGTAATGCTGTTAAAACATCCCCACAGGCTTCTTGCTCTTTCTTTTCTGGAAAAATTATTCACACAATTACAAAATAGTCAAAACAATTTTAAGAAGAGTACTGGAAAGCAATGAAGATAGCTCCCTCCATGATTCGGATACAGACATACGAAGCTGCTCACGCTCAATCCTTTCTCAAGGCATCACTAACCACTGGTCACTAGCACCATCCTTTAAAAAGGATGTCTCGCAATTTTGACATCCCTCTTGCTATATAATTTTCTATTTGAGCTCTAGATGAGCCTCAATCCTCTGAAAGGAACCTCAGGAGTACATAAATGAAAGTCAGACGCCCAATGAAGGACTTAAACCAGATTGGAGAGCAGGAACTACCCCTAAACTCTTGAGATATTAGACACTATTTACCATAGGTAAACACTGTGGAGAAAGTTGCTTCTGTCTTTAACAAGAATTAGGAAGCATCTTACCTTAAGGAATAAGTCTTATAATTATCCAACTTTCAGGACCTTAAGGAAACGGAAAAGCTATGCAAGAAAAGTAGGAAAACTGGGTTTGTTTCCGAGCAATGGAAAGAGAATAGTGCTAATACAGTGCTAGCAAACAGGTTCTAGTTTCCCTCTGATACTTCTGAATAAAACCTGCAAACAATACTTCTTGGTTCAAGTCCAAACAATAATAAAACCCACGTGTGACAACCAGTGCACAACTCTATCTTCAGCAAAGATGAACAATCTGCCAAAATCGCCTCCTGAAGTTGTCAAATTGGGTCATAGGGATTAACTACACAATTCAGAAATGCTCGGAGTACATCTTGCCACTGTTGCTACTTTTGCTCTACTTAGGAGGCTTTTGACTTGTCTTCTACACTGACTTCAAACCCAAGTATTTCCAAATTTGTAAACTAGCCAACATCTTTGACAAAGTGAAATAAGAACAGGAAATCTTATGAATACATGTTTGTCAGCTTTCTTTATCTTACTCTCCACTTTACAGCCTTGGTTTCCATTTCAGAATCTGACAGAAGCAGGGCTTATTCCACTAAACCAAATTACAGGTATTAATTAATGGCTCTCGCTTGTTTGCCAGCTTCTGCATGCAGAAGGGTAGATAAAAATATATTTACAGCAGAATTTAATTACCCATTTTCAAGCCACTGGCCTCCTGGCAAAAGTCTCCCAATGTCATGCAGAATAGAACTCAGATTAAGAATTAATTTACTGTCAGCAATGATCTGCAATTTAATGGCTTAATCAAGTTTGCTACAAAATTGGTAGAGAGCTCTGGAGCCTAATACTGCCCCAGAGCCTGCTGCATCTCAAGACAAGTTTCAGAGATCCATTACATAATCGTCATCCAGCAAAACCAACATCTCTCTCATGCAATCAGGAACTGCCTCTAGCAAGCTTACTGCTCACATTACAAAGTTATAGCTCAGGGGTTTGAACTTCAGAGCATGCATTTGACTCTCCTCCTCTTCCAGCTACATCTCCCAGAGAAACTGTACTTGCATGAATACAAAGACTAGCGTGTAAATATAGGCCAGTGTGTGACTAACACATTGTCTCTTGTCCTTTCATAACTGAAACATAGAAAACTTAATAAAAAGAGACAAAAAGTTTTAAAACAAAAATGCTTTATTTCTGCTTTACGATGGTCAGTATGATTACAGACTTCTTTCTACAGGAGCACAGCTGAAAACGAAAGAGGTTAAAACTTTAAAAATCAACTATGAACTGAACCTTCTGTTAGAAATCTGAAATTTAACAGACCTTTATTATCCTTGAAAATAAAATCAATCCACATTTTCTGCTAGAAGCCAACTGATAGAATAATAAAAGTGCTGAAATAGAAAATGTTATGCCAGAAATAAGGGTATAAGAACTATTCTCTTAAGCTTTTAAGGCCAGGTTTTAGCGATCTCAGAGGCTCCAGCCTTTCAATACATATAAATAAGCTTCTCACATGGGGTGTTTATCTGGGCTGAAATATTCCAGATGCTCTGCAAATTACCACTGGTTGTCATAATATCCTGGGGGAAACTCCTAGAAGTGCTTTCAACACCACATCATCACCACAGCTTACCTATTTTACTCCTTTTTTCCTGCTAAGATATGAATCAACCTTATGCCTCCCATTCTGTCACCTGCCCGTATTTAAATCACATCTGGCACAATGCTACTAATACATCCAAATGCTTCTTTTTTCAGCACTAAGGACTAATTCTTTTTTTTCATGTTTTTCCCCCATTTCTTCTCCCCCTCACCCTTTCCCCTTCTTTTGTTTTTAACCTCCTCCTTTTTTTTCCCTTTATTTGGATATAACCTTACAGCTTTCCTCCTTTATTTTAGTCTAAGTACTTCTAAAGAAGCACTACATCACTACATGGAATACTTTATGTACTGAACTTAAGAAAGATAGATGCAAAAGTTCCTTTCTTCTAAGGGTAAAATGAATTTGGATACATTCAGAATTGTGCAGACAGGACCCTTTTGCAGTCCTACACCTTCACCAAGAGCTGATCTGCACATATGGTGGAAGAATACACTCCCTGTTCATGGTTAAATGAAACTCATGGGTTAACATGATGAAGCTTATGTGTAAGTAAAGATACAGTACAAGTCTAAAATACACCAAGCCCACGTTCATTAAACAATTTGTATGAAGAAAATCCTTAGCTAATAGCAAACTCTTGTTTCTTAGTATTTAGGTTAAGGAATACGCTGTTGTCAGAACTCAAGCATGCACCAAAGGTAAAGCAATCAGAATTCTGAAATACCAAACCAATCCCCAAAAAACTCTAAAAATGCACAGACATGATGAGCTACATGTTAAACGTAATGCAGTGGATGGATGTTTTAGTAGTCATCACTTGCATAATGTAATTGTTTAAATACAGGAGGTAAACTGAAAAGATGAAAAATGCATGTTCAAAGGAAAAAAAACCCAACAAAGTCTTCAATTATAGCTTGTCATTCCTAGTAAGTCTCATGTATTAAGTATTTCTCAGCTGAGTTTACATACAATATATAAAATGACACCAAGTCCTTTAATGAGTGTGTTCAGAGTACTGCAACATGGAGTCAGACATCCAGAAATCTCATTAAGCATTTGATCACACGCATTCTTAAAGTTATGAGAAAATTATTGTAAGCATCTGTACCTAAATTAAAAAGGCTAATTAGGTTTTATATATAAGACTGAGCTTTAATTCTCCAGCCTTGCATCCACACAAGTAATCCACACTAATAAACATTTCCTTTACATCTGTATACATCACTGGACTGCTACATCCTTTCCTTAACAAACGCATTGTTCCCATATAACCTACAACACTGCTTTGTTAGCTACCTGCAATGCCATGTTTCTCATACCATGAAAACTTTTTCAGAAGCAAGAAAACTCTTATGTTTTTACTCCAGTTTTAGAGGGTTCCTGCACATTCTGTTTTGAATTCTACAGGCATGTATTACAAGGATAAGTTATGAAATATTACAGCTTTTATTCTCTGAATTTTTAGCATGGGCTTGCCTCCAAAGACAGCTAAGAATATAGCTGTTAAACTCTTCTTAACAAATAAGTATATACTTCATTAGAAAAGCAGAATGTTCATTCACAGAAAATAAGAAAAAGCCTTTTTTACAACATCATGTCTTTCCCCTCTCAGAAGCGTATGTGCCAGGACAGTTATGCTCATAACGGAAATGCAATTACCAGTGCACATGCACAAACCCTAGAGCATGAAGCAATGATGGCAATGACAATACTGGTGAGCTCCTGTTCTAATAATCATCTCCCTGCCCATTATGATACCACTTACAATTACAGCAGTGAATTGAAAAGAGCAGCTCCTATTCTCCCTAAATAATATTTTCACATCCCAGACAGCACTTAATGGAAGCAGCAGGCCTAAACCTGCACTCCACACATCACAACTTCCATGCATGATCTAACACTGGCTTCTTCACTTTGACTCCAGCAGCCTCATTCATTTCTCTTCACAACAGTACACCTAGCATTACATGGATGCTTTACTGCCACAGATGAAGTTTTTTGCTACCATCACAACAAGAAACTTTGTTTTATGTTTTCAAACTGTCAACTATACGAACGCAATTTACAGTCTCTCAAATAAAGTTACACCATGCTGGATTTCCTTTCAATATGGGACAGTGGCAGGCATAATGTTTTGCTTTGTAAATTCAGAACAGAATTTTCTTTCTGTGCCATCATCTTCAGAACCTACACACCGAATTCTTCTCACCAGCTGCAGAGGGCTCGCTGCTAAGAGCAGGCAACAGCAAAGCCCGCCCCCATCTCAAGTGGGAAGCCAGGCTGCAAACCAACAAAATGCCAAAGGCACAAAATAGCATGCTTGTCCCAATTTCTTCATGGTATTTTGGTACACTTTAAAAAACTCAACAACACATAACTCATTAATTATAACCTTTCAAAAGTGTGTTTTCCTTTCCCCCAAACTGTTAAAATTTAGCAGAACAGCAGCCAAAGTTCTAATAAAACTATTTTTAGCCTTTGTCATGCAGAGAACCTCATGAAGAGTCTCATCTTTCTATTAATGCAAATGTATTTAAGCAGTCAGTGCAGGAAACTTTAAAATATGCTAATCACTGTTTCTTTGGACTCCAGTCTCTAATGTCTTTACTTATGTGTACTTATCATAGGCTAAGTAAAGGGAACATGATCATTTAAAGTGTCAATAGCTAGTCACAAATCCATGTAGTGACAGCTATACGTGCATTTTACTGCCACGTTTATAGATTTAATGAATTTTCACATTCAACATCCTTTTAATATATAATGTTCTTATTTTCTGGTGTCTAAGCTGAATTGCCACAGCATGTTATAAATGGAAATGCTTTTGATAATCACATGCACTGTTTTTAAAGTGATTCAGTGCTGATGAAAGGGGCCAGATTGAGGCCTTGCAGATTGAAGTTCCCTGTTAATCCACAAAGAAAACAAGGTGCTGTCAGGGCAGTAGCTGGGCCAACTTCCCTCCAGTACATCTCCATTTAAATCCATAAGAGAAAAAGAAAAAACCCAACCAACACACATATCACATCTCTTAAGTCACAGCCTGCCTCTGCCTGCTCATATCCTTGGCCTTGCTTCCTATTTGTACTAGGAGAAAGTAATCAAGGAAAACAGTGCATTTCTGGGGTTAGACTGCTGCCCGTGAGCTGCTTTGTAGCACACATTTAAATCCAGCAGCCACACAACACCTGTAGGCCAGCACATGGAACTTCAGTGTGTAGTTAAAAGATTACATTAATTTTATCTGCTAAAGCACTGAGGTAAAGTTACTGGATCTTACTTGGCTTCAGCACTACTTCTTTGAAAGCAGATCAGGAAAGATGAGTATTTTCTTCAGGAGGTCTACATAACTCTCAATTTTGACACTATTATTCATGAATGAATATATATTTTATTAGCAATGTGACCAAAATACTGGAAAATACTTTGGATTTAACTCATCTATCATAAGGAATATAGGAGCAAGCATCACTTGAAAGCCAAGGCTCAGACACTTGTCCAAACCACTTTTTAACTCCTACCTATAAAACTGGACTAGAAATGTAAAGAACAGATATCATTCTTTAATGACACACAAATACGTCAGCAATTAGGGGAGAATATGACAGCATGGAAATAAACAAACCCACAGGATTTTAAAATACCACAAGTAGCTCAGCCAGAATACTTAGAACAGAGCTACCTGGATTAGTCATGTGGCTACACGAACACAACTGGATTGTGCATCGCTTGTCTGTCTTTGGTTTTATTCCTGTCTCTCATTTCTTTTACATTACTATTACTATTTGTTTATGAGTTTACTATTACTATTTGTTTATGTCTTTGCTATTACTATTTGTGTGTTTACATTACTATTACTATTTTCTCTCTACTCTTTTTTCTTTTACATTACTATTACTATTAGAATATTTTACTTTATTTCAATTATTAAACTGTTCTTATCTCAACCAAGAAGTCTTACATTTTCCTGATTCTCCTCCCCATCACACTGGGGGCTGCAGGGGGTGGCACTTTGTTGTTGGCTGGGGTTAAACCACAACAGTGACTAAGAGCTTCCTCAGACACCTTCTTGCCATATTCATGTAAAATCCTGCCTACCCATAGGGAGCTATCAGTGAAGAGATAACAGACCCTTTCCCTTCTTAACAGTTATACAGCTGTTTTCTTATCTCAATAAAATTCATATATAATACTAGCCTTGGATTTTTGTAAAAGATCAAATCCCATTGAAATGAACCCTCCAGTCATCTCTGGAAGCACTGGTTGTGTCTAGAATTGCCTTGTCTTTTATTTATATTTTATTCTGTTAACTGAAACAATACAGCTGTTACAATAGATTCCACATGTTTGCCTTTCTTTTTACCTCCAGGTGAAGATGCCTACACCATTTGTTTCTGTAATTTAAACTGATAGATATGATCTGCAAATCTTCATGGCAACTACACAAAACACGCTGTCTACTGTGAAAGAAGGAACCAGGAAGTTTCCAAATATATTCATGAGTGGTCTTTATGCAGTGTGCTCTGCTTTGAATCATACTCTGCTCCTTCGTGACTATTACTGCAGATTTTATGAATTCTAAAATTCCCCATATTTGCCTTGCTGAAATGAATAGTCTCAATTACATCTCTGAGACCGTGCACTTAAGCCAAGATACTTTTGGCTCTATATGAGCATATTTTTAAAATGTGTTGCTAATTATTTATATAGCTCATTATCTCCTTATTATTGCTGAGCACAATTCATTTCCTTCACCCACCCACTGCCTCTCAGGTAGTGATGAACTCATGGTTTGACAGTGACTGAAACTATTACTTCTCTAAGAAGAAAGAAATGAACCAGTGCAGCCACTCTGGAGGAACTTTCCGTGAAATCCAAAAATGAGACCTCACTGTCATTAGGTTTAAGAGGCAAGGCACTTACATTGCACCTTTCCCCCAAATACAGAAAATCGCTTATCAAGGCTTCTTCAAGAGCAATGCAGATACCTATGGACAGCTGTGTGAATAAGGAAAGAGTGAGAACATTCCAAATGATGATTGCTTTAAAACTCTTTTAACCAATGTAGCTAATTTCTGGCCCTTCAAAATCAAATAAGCCATACCAAGGCCACAAATGATGTACCACTAGTGGCACATATTCCCCAGGGAGAGAAAAGTGGCCATTTACATAGAGATCCCCAAACTTAGTTGAAAACACAGTATCTGTGCATATAAAATATTGATAAGTGCTAAGCACAGGTTAAGACAGGAGTCTGTAAACTTCACCACACACTAATATGCTCCTATTCACACAGCTGGTTTTTTGGTTATGCCTGATGAAAGAGGACAGCTCAGAAATACAGTTTTATGTATCTTTTTGACATCCAATATGCTTTTCCCCAATATGCATTTTATCTCTGATTTACACCACCAAGCCATGGGCTCATTACAGACTCTAATATCAGAAAGGGATTTCATTTAAAATATCTTTCTCAAAATTTACTGGACAAGCAGCCTAGCAAATGCAGCTACCAGAAAATTCTGCAGTCTGATTCATTAGGAAAAGTTAATTAAATAATGTTCTCTCCTCAGACATACTATTTTGTCTTAAAGATGATTAAACAAGAGGCAAATGTAATTAGGATATGAAAAAGTATAAGCAAAAAAATTAATCTTATAATGCATTTCAGAAAAATGAAGTAATAAATCACCTTGCTCCATAACCCTTTTGTTTTGCTGTAACAGAGAGTGCATTGAGATTCTTCAGTTTTCTTATCTGATACTAGTATTACATTTATTGAAGCAATTTAGGAGGAAACTGGGACCGGGACAACACACAGTACATTTAGGAGAAAGATAATATACACAGCTAAGGCTTATGCAGATGGCAGCTCTTCAGAGAGAAATGAACAGAACGCTGGGTAGTAAGATATATGAAAATATAGACTACATCCATAAACACAAAACCAAGATTAAAAAGAGTATATATATGCATATATATATTGCACTGACTGTGCATATATATATATGTGTATATATAAAAATATATATGCAGTGTCTCTTAGACAGAACCCCACTTTATATCCCAGGTTCAGAAAATAATTGTTTTAGGGGAAGTGGAACCTTTGAAGGTTTGAATCACTGGCTGGTTGTCGGCTGGATGCATTTAAATGACAGTATGCAAAAAGAAAAACGTGCCCTGCAAGCACTACCCATATAATCTGCATTCAGTTCCTGAGTCTATCTTAGACTTTCTTTAGATATTACTTAGCTCATTTGTTCTGTTCCTTATAAAGGAGCAGAGATAAAAGTGTTTGGTTGTTCTTGTCTGTTTAGACCAAATTCACTGCTCAGTTATCTCAGTTATTCTGAGATAATTTTGGGATGTCTCCTAAATCTGCAATCACAAACCCCAAATGCCTAGTTTTTAATAAAAGAATCTTCACAGTTTTAATATATACAATAAAGCTTATCAGAAGGCCTTAGATTTGAATTTTATAATTCACCAGGATTAATGGATGTATTCACAAGATAAACCACAATGACATACACTTGAAAAATACATATCATATATTTTCCAGAATCATAACAAGACAGCATGGCATCCAGCACAGACAAAACTGCCCTGAGTCTGCTAAAGGCCTCACTCACCTATGTTCTTTTGGACATCTGAGCACGCCTCATCTCTCCAGAGCTCCTTTAACAGCCACTCTCTCACATGCAAGCCACTCAGTCCCAGGCAGCAACAGCAACAGTGCTTGAGAGTACCTGCTCCCAGCTGGTGCCTCTCCTGACCTACCCTTGACTGACTACTCCATAAAAGAAAAAAAAATGGAAACTGTATTACAAGAGTGTTTCATTGAAAGGTCATATTTGAGTCAACAACCTTTTTAAACTCAGGGAGTAAGAATATTATGTTCAAGGGAAGAAAGAAAAAAGGTCAGCCTGCTTTCATGGCTACTGATTTAATCCAGTGTGGCACTGGACATACCTCATTGTTTGGGCTTCTAAATACCTTTCCCTGCTCTCACTCATTCAGGAAAGTAACAACCTGCTCTAACCCCGATTAGAAAAAGAAATGGTTTTTAAAACCACATAAAGATCTATTTTTGATGGAAGTTCTCTTCACAGCTAGCAGACAGGAAAGGCTTTTATTATACTGGCACTGCATCAACCAAATCAAAACAGAATTCTACATGTGAACAATCAATCTAGAATGCGAACAGTCAATTGAGAAAATACCATTAGAAATGGAACATTATCTAAGTAATTTCATTGCTATGGAGAAGAAAACTGATGCTGGAATGGTAAAGGGAAATAAACTATTGAAATAGCTCATTGGCACTTCATGCTATACGTTTAAAAATACAAGAGACCAAACATATTAAAAATTCAAATACATTATGATTCATTTCAGCATTTATCCAAATCCAGACACTGTTTTTGCCCATGGATATTGCTGGTGTCATTGCTAAAAATCTCACACATGTCCAGGGTACAGGAAAGACAAGTGAGCTCAAAAAGTTCCTTTTACAGAGTGGGCTATCCAGCTTAAACACTAAGGTCTATATCAGATGCATTCATATTTTTAATTATTACCCCACTACACCAAGCCCCAGTGTTCTGCCATCATTGAGAGCCTGAAAACCAGCTCTGAATAGCAAATAATACTAAAATATTCACAAAAAAATTTAAAACACCTAGTACTCTGACCTCAGGAAAAAATAAATTCAAGCTAATCTTTGGAAAACATGACAGATTCCTGGTTTGCACTGAGGCAAAAAGGCTTAAATTGAGCTCAGTGTGTATTTTAGAGAAAACTACATATTGCAATAGAATAAAGCCATTACAATTTTTCCATCATGAACATGTGATAGAGGGCTATATCTCTCAGCAAAGTGCTGTTGTTATAGAAACTCTGCTGACATGTTGCTAGCACGGCAAAAGTGGCATTATACCCACACTAATGTCCTTTTCATCAACCCCACTTCTAAACACAGAGCACTTGAATTTACAGTCAGGGAGATGCACGTCATTCAGTGCAGCTGCAGGCAGTGTCAAATGCTGCTGTTGCATGGTAACTAACAGGTAAGTGGTACAAGTCTGTTCTATTTATGTACACAGAAAGCTTGTGACAGAAGGCGAAGGGAACATTTGTCTGTAAATAACAAATTTGGTCTCTGTTTACTAAAACACAGGATTTTCCGCCTGCAGTGAAACCACTCCCGAAACATACAGTCCAAAATGAAAACTGAACTTACTGCTTCTGATTCTCAGTGTAAATGATTAAAAGTTATTTTTCCTGATACAGCTGCAGAAAGTAAAAAATAGGAGTGAACAGTAGGTGAAAATTTAGCCTCAAACACTGCAACTACAGTATGAAAGAAACCGTGCTTAATATGTTGTTAGGAAATTTTAATCCTGTCATCAGAGTACCTCTCTCACTCCAATACTATATAAACAACAGTGTTTTAAGAGAAGGCTGGTATCAAGCCCAAAGTTTACTCTTCACCCAGAAGGCTGCCACTGACCAGCAATCATTTACATTTCTTGTGTTCCACTTAAACACTGACAACTTAAGCTGGGAGAACAGATTCTGAGTGGACTCAATGACAGCCTATGCCGGACTTAAACGAACTGCTGCAAATAATCATTTCTCTATTCTGTTCTGAAGACCCTAATCCAAACCAATGCTTTTTGTTTTACAACACCTTATGCTGCTTGAAAGCATGAATTATTTATGTGAATGAAATGAACAGCAAAAATTCCCACTAATTTCATTCACATCCTATTTTTGTCTCAAGTTGGTTTTTATATATGTACTGGGTCTAGGTCTACACACAAAAGCTAACTTCTCAAATGCCTTCTGTTAAGGGAACTTCTAACCACAATGTTAGGAGATTGACTTCACTTCTTTTACCAGAGGTATCTTTCACCAGACCTTAACATTCAGTTCACGTCACAACTATATAATTATTCTTTTCAGAAGCAGAAATGCAGAGAAGGCTCTAACAGCCATTCAAAAGACCACATTTATGCACTTTTCTCTTGTCATATTAAATACCATTACTTTTGATGCAATCAAACTAATATCCTTCAAATGGATAAATCCAGCACCAGATTTAGAACCTCAAGCTTCAAGTATCAGGCTCTTGAAGCAAAGCTTTAAGCCTTTACTTTCAGTTCAGTGAGGTACAGTGTAAGAACAGTGAGAACACTACTTTTAAAAATGGTATCTTTTAAAGAATTCTCTTTAAATTATTCCATTAGTTACTGGTTGCAAAGTCCTTTGAAGATCAAAGGTGCTACATGAACTAGATCTTATAACTCAGTCATGGACAATGAACAGACACTGAATAAAGGCATGCAGAGTTCTTATATTATTTGCTTCATTATCATTATCAAATTAAGTCAATTGTAGTTTTTTTCAGTGTTTCTGAAAAGACAGATAAAGTATGGAGAGTTTCTGCAACTTTTAAGTTCATAGAAGGATTCTCATGTCCCAGGATTAATCTGAAGTGCTAGGACTTGTTTGTGCTGGCAGCAGCATGAGAGCAGTCACCTGCCCATTGCTCACCCCTTTTAGGCATGCTACACATTCCGAGGTGTGCCATTACAACTGCTTCTGCTGCTGTAGAAGGACCTGATCTGTACAAAAACCAATGCTGGGGCAGAGAGATGCAGAAGTAGCTTGACTAAGCAGGCAGTTCTGTGAAAAGGACAACCATGCAATCATGGCTTTGCTATCCTGAGCAACTGACAAGTGTTTAGAGGATAACCCTATACACAGTACATCTCTACTCACCAAGCTGCATTTACTACTTAAAATTGACTAAATTGACTCCAAAATTCAACTCAAAACAACAAGTTCAATCTAGTTTCTCTAGCAATTTCAAAAAGCTTGCCTTCCTTTTCACAGCATTTCTGTTTACATTAACAAGTTTAAAAAGAGACATCACACCCATTATAGTTTCACAGTCCAAAAAGAAGTAAATTCCTTGGTGTAATGAAAGCAAAATCAGACAAAGCAGCAATTAATTACAGGAAACAAAATGTAGTGTTCCATCTGCACCTCTGATTTTAAGAAGAAACAGGAATTTGACCATTTATGTATTGAAGTATCTTTGTTCTTAAGTGAAAGTATTTTATATAAAAGAAAGAATTCAAGAAACCTCACTGGCACACATATTCCTCTCTGGAAGTTCTCTTTAGGTACACTGACATTATTCTATAGCTTTTATATTCAAAGGACCCTTCTCTGATTTAAAAAGGCGACTGAAACTCAGAATGCGTGCAAACACAGAAATCCTAATGGAAAAAAGTCTCCTGACATTCAGAATCAAGTGTCAGGATGTAGATACCAAAACAGTCTGGAATGTGCTGACCACAAGCACTAAGCACTATGCCCTGCACTTCTGTACTCATGCATCCAGAACAAATCATTGTAATTACAATTTCTATGACATTTTTGTTTACTCAACTCTCATTTCACACTTAAATTATGTCCCTACTACATATGTATCATTTAAGTACTACTACTGTTCCAAAAGATCCTAAGAAATCAATACAAAATCTATTGCTATAAAGACTGTTGAGGTGAACCCTCCATCTCCCAAACACTCCCCCTCAGAAAAGCCCAGCCCCCTGTTAATGACATGCAAACAAAACCACCCCAAACAAAACCAAATGAACAAACAAAAGCAGCAAGAATGCAGAACAAGATTTGTCTTTAAATCCATCAGCCATAAAATAGTAAAAAGAAATAAGACTTACTAAAAGCTGCCAATGCTGATGATCTTGATTTAAGGTGGCGACATGAGACTTAGAAATCTGGGTCTCTTCTAAAAACTGAGTCTGATCAAATACTTTCTGTGATGCTGCAGGCTGCAGACATGATGGATCATATCCAAACTGTGTAGAATAAAAACAGAGTAAGTCAAGTGACCAGTCTGTTAAAATGGCATTTGTATTAGCTGACTAGCAGTTGCTCTTCCTACAACACAGCATGTTTCATTAATATATTTTACATTGCCTGTGCTCCCAAAAGCTGCTTGAAAGTGATGGCTTGATATACATTACATATGACAGAAGCCAATCTAAACTAGTGAATTCAACCTTGCTGAACAAACACTTTGTCAGGGCAGGGAACAAACCTCAAGCCCAACATAAACCTCCAAAATAAGGCTTAAATAGTGTGGTTATTGGTCCCTTGCTGGAAATCCATTTCAGAGAGTAAATTAAAAAAAAAAAATCGGTTTCAGTATTTTCTCTATAAAATGTAGGGACATAAAACTGAGCAGAAAACCCCTGACTAGTACTTATGGTTAGAGGCTGGAGTTTGTCAGTGTATCTCTTTGTATTAGCAACAAAGTTCCACCAAAACTTATACAAAGTACCATTTGAAATCCTGAGGATTTTTTGCCAGCTCACCCACATAGCTGCCTAGATTAAGAGCAATCACCGGTTTGATATTTCACTTTTTTCTGGATGGAGTTAGCAACATCAACATTCTCTTTTTAAAAATCAACATTTCCTTTTTAAAGAAGATTTGTGAACAACCGCCCCAAATGCACTGTATTTTCATGTAAATATAATTTGAAATGCACATGTTTCTGAGGAACCTTAAAAGATCCTGAATTTTGGATAGTTCAAAACTACTTAATACTTGTTTAGCATTTTCTGAGCAATCAAGCACCATTTTCAAAATGACTTATTAGAGACTGTAAGTTACTGAGATAGGCACAACCCCAAAGGCATGGAAACCAATGGAAAACCTCCCCCTGATCATTGGGTGAGGTCCTAATTGTTGACGGTTTAGCTTCATAAACCAAGAAAAATCCAGTAAAGCAGTTCTTCCCTCAGGCAAAATTAGCTTCCCTTCCTTACACCGTAAGTCAATCAGTTTTAATACCACCTGCAGCAAGTAACAATTGCATTTTAACAGCTTCCTCAGGAAACAAAAAATACTGAAGAAGTTTTATAAAAAATAAAAGATTAAAAAAAAAAAGGAACACAGCATCACCATTATGACAGCTTTAAATGAATCAAAGTTTGTTTGTGCATGAAATGCAATTAACTTGTTCTTCCCATTGCCAGAAGCAGCTTAGCAAATCACTAAGATGATTACATATAAAGATACCTATGTGACTGTCCCCTTCATGGACAGTAACGAATTCATGGCTCTTTTCACTACATAAAAATCATCAGATGTAGATCTGTCAAAAAAGCCCTATGATTTTTAAGACTTAATTTACAAGACTATAATTCAAGTGATGGAATGAACTGAAAGGAAGTACAGCATGCAGGTATGAGAAAAACTTTCATTGGCATGGTGAAAACTACTAAAACTCCAATTCAGAACTTCCAGAAGATGAACACATCAAGCATTTGAGAAGTGCATGGGGTCAGTAGATTTATATGCCTTGAATTATGTAGAGCACACTCCTTGTCAGATACACGCACTAGAAAAACTGAGTATTTAACAGTGCTACAGTATTAGGTGCACTGATTAAAAGAACAGAAAAAACACAGATGTAAAGGTAACTTTTTTCCCCGTAAGAATTTCTCACTCTTAAGATTAAATACATCCAGCCAAGGTCAACCCACCACACAGACCAACTCCTGCAGAAAACAGGCGTGTTCTGCACTTAATTTCTTTTAAGAACTTGTGTTGTGTCCTTACTTCAGCACAAAGTCTTCACCACTCTGAACCACATACTTTATCTGCACACCCCTCTTTTCATAATATTCAGGTCAAAATTATGTTAGAGATCTTGAAAGAACTGTTTCAGGAACAAATGGTGTTGCAACCAGAGCTATGAAACAGTAAGGCATCTTTACATGGGATTTTATTTGAGTTGCATTTCAAAAACTAGAAAATAAAAAATTTGAGTAGAAAAGATATTCTGACTAAGCTCAGCAAATTAAATTCAGATGAGCCCCCATCTTTGCAGAGATGGTTCACTTCAGCTACCCTGTGAGAGCGTAGGAAAGGATTCCAGAAACACTCAAATCAGTCCAGACAGTGTAGGGTGCTTGGGATCCAGCACTACACTGTGCAGTCCAGTCAGCAGAGGAAACATGACAATAGCTTCCTTCCACCCAGTAAACAGCACTGTCCCACTTAAACCCTGTTAAAAACTATCAAAGTATCAGTTCCTTCCTCTGTTCAGCCAACAATTCCACCTTCATCCCGCAATAGCACTTCCACATAAGCATCTCTGTGCTTCTTCCTTAGGCCCCAAAAAGCGTCTCCATAAGCATTTGTCAAAGGTATCCAACTGTCCCTAAAATTCTCAGCAGCTTTCATAGGTCAAATTCAGCCAGGTGGACACACCACACACACCCAAGGTTACTCTTATTCCCACTGGTGTTGTTCCATGACTTCCACCCCCTTTTTCTCTCTTATTAATCATATCACCCACTAAAATGTGAACTTCTCAGTGAAATAACGCTGGTTGCTACATGTATGCAGCACAGCAGTCTGGAGTCTGAATTTGTGCTAAAACTATAATGTAAACAACAGAGAAGAGCTGACATATCTATTGGCCTCGGTAGATGATAAACACGATTAAGCTCTTATGAAGACATTAAAACTTGTATTTTTCACTGAAATAGAACTCTAAAAATAACTTTGGAGAATGCCGCTCCACACACAAAATTGCATCCTATATGTATAAGCTAAATATCAGAGGTTACTGTCTAACAGATTGCTCAGAGTTAATGATAGATACTTCCACTCATACCCCACTTTTCCACCTATTTTTGTATGTCTTTACTTACATAATGTTTGATGTCTTCATCAGCAACAATCTAATTCTGATGGCAAGATCAGGCTGTACTTGTAGGACATGGGAAATCACACTGAAAAACATGCATCCTTCAATTTCTGTTGGGCTTCGGCCCGGAAGCACAGGATATTTTCTTTATTTATTCATGAGTTTCTTGAGAAGAACTAGTGGTTGCTTTGTGTCAGCTGAATAGGATCGTAATTCAATCTCCACTGGAACCTGTTTATCTGAATGACTCATTAAGGCGCAAGCAGACTGCTAAAGAACTGTTTCATAGTACTAAAGCCTTTCAACAGGGGAAGATATGTTTTGAGAAGTCGCTTCATGCAGTATGAGTTTATAGAAGTTTGTTTTTTATTTCTTGAAAACATAAAGAAGTAAAGCACATTCACACCTGTAAGTAACATTTTCCTGCAAGGTCTGTGTCAATGGGCAGAAGGATGTTTTATGGGCACAGGTCTTGAAAATGCAAGCTCACAGCTGCAGGAACACTGGGACAGGATAGTTTCTAGGCTTGGTACTCAAGCCTGCGATATGCAACCAACTTTTCAAACAGAGCTGCTGCCATTCCTCTGAAATTCTACTATTTCTTACGTATAAACTACAATGAGTCAACTGAAGTTTCAAAGATCTACAGCTCTAGTATCTACTGCATTACTATAAATGCAGGTTAAGAAATGACCTCTTAGGGGACTATATTTATGATAACACTCGTTACAGTTTCTATTCAGGAAATTGTCAGGTGACATACACAGCAAGTACAGTTGACCCTTTAAAACCAGATCTTTTCCAGAGATCACTGCTATAGCATACACATGATACGAAAGTCAGTTCAAGAACCAAAACAGTTGTTCTAGGAAAACCACCTAGAAGGCAGAGCAGACATGGTCAGGTGATAGACTAAAGTTACTGCTGAACAGCTATGTTTGAAGCTCAAAGAGCACAGTAAGTTTACAAAGAAAGCACAATACAGAGGAGCTTTAACATTACTTAGTTATTATGCTATTTCATAATACAGTGATACAAAGTATTGATACATAAAGGTGCAGCATAACAAGACTTCTTATCATGGTCCATTGGAGGTGTAGGTTTTTATCAGTTTGAGTATTTATTTTCCAGCTGAAATCAGCAAGAGGCAAATGCCAGTAAAAGGCCGAGGTCTAAACCAGAATACCGATATTCTAAGGAGCATCTATAAAGTCACACCTTCATTATGTTTTCCTTAAAACTGTAAGTCATACTGGAGTCTACACCAGAATTTCATGCAGATCACAACCACCAATGTATTTTATGACAGCTAAACTTCTTCTGATTAGTGAGGCGTAAATATCACCTTCGAAGAGACACCAATATAACTACGAAACCAAATTACAGTAATACTCCTTACATGACACAGTTGTGAAACAGTGTTTTGGAAATTAATTTGAAAGATGTTGACATCATGTCACATATTTTTACAATTTCTAACTATACATTAAAAATAATTCAGCATTTGAATTTGATCTTAGATTACAAATGATAAATGGACTGCGACTGAAGAATCAGTAGCCAAGTTACATGAGACTATTATTCAACATGGAAGGCAAAATGTCAACAATTATCAACTTATCAGTCTGCTGAAGCAGCTCTTAAAATGGTGTTTGTAATATAAGACACTTCAATAAATCCTTCATAAAATACATTTCAATCTTTCCTCTTAAATTGAAAGGATTACCCTGACTTGCCTCTGCTTTTAATACATGCCCTTTTTCTTCTGGCTCTATCAGAGAAATATTCAGTATTAGTGAAATAATCAGTAGCATTACAATGTATAATAATTATGCAGCTCTACACTCTGTGTGGGTGCATGCATGGGTGCAGAGAAAGATATATTTAATACACATGTTAAGCAAGACAATAGATTTTATTTACTGGGTATAATTAATTCATTAGAATTTATTACTGTCCTATTAACTCTAAATAGGTAACAATAAGGCAAACCCTGGTCTAGCAGCGCTGTAGAAACACCTCTTAATTTCTTATATTAAAAATATCACAGAGAACAATCTCCTCTTCATTGTGGTAATGCAATACAATAGTGCAGCGTCAGTCAAGGGACGTGGCACACTGTACTACCCATAGCTCAGAGAAATACTGCACGCCTCAAGCAGCTTAAAACCTCTGTTCATAGTATATGGCACCTTTTTAAAAAATGAAAAACTATGACATTTTACTTCTGAAAAGAAGAAAAACTGAAGCCATTGTGGCACTGAAGTGGCACTGAAATAATATTACATTATGTGCAAAAACCAATGTGATCTTTATGACCCTAAAAAAAAAGGGGGGGGAGTACTGCATTATCACTATTCCCAGCACACCACACACACAGTTGGTCCTAGGTCCATAACAAAAAACTGATCCGAAAGTTAAATCCCAAGGAAACACAAAACGTTATCTTTTTTCTCTGCACAACTGCCTGCAGTTTCCAGGATGGCTCCTCATTTTCCTATATCACTGTCCCATACCTCACCCTGTGCAGTTTACATCTGACAGGGTCACAGTGAAGTCATCTGCTGCAGGCAGTCACCTTTAAAAATGATGCACATAAACACACACTTTATTCGTCATACAGCTTTGAGGTCAGAAAAAACACTTCATGTGCTTCGAAATCTTACTTTGTGTTTTACTTTTCCAATGAAAAAGAAAAAACAAACCAGTATTTATTACAATTCTACATTTTCAACAAATCCTACCCAAAACAGCTGACTGACACAGCTATAGGGCTGAGATTAACTCTATATTACATATATTTGTTTTTATTTTCTAGTATCTAGTCAAATATTATCCTCCATCCTTATTACAACTGAGAACATATGGAAATATTTTGAGGATATTTGTCACACAATTTGAGTTTCATGGTATATTGAACAACCCCTAGTTTTTTACTATTTCTTCATATTTCAAAGTCTCAAAACAACTTAATTAGCAAGATCATACCATGTCGTCCTTAATCTCATTAGAAAAGACTAATGGCTACAGAATCAATTATTTCATAGAGATTAGTGCCTTAACACCATTAGCCTTTACATCACACAGGCTCTTTTTGAATTTTCAATTCATTTGTAATTTCCTCCACTACTTTAATTACAATCCTTAATTAAGTCCCTTCTTTAATCAACTTTATAGCTCTGTCCATTCATATATGGATGTATATAAAATAAGAAACAAAGAATAAATTGCAAAACTACGGGGCCAGCACAAGTGCTTTCACAGTACTGGGATGGCCTTACCCTCTGCTCTGAGAACTGCAGGTATTCCTTCCTTCTAAATATCCAGAATAAATTTATAACAAAGAAAACGAAAGTTTTAGCTAGGTATCACAAAACCATGACTCATAAAAACATGATTTTGCAGTTCCTGAAAATCTGATGAATTAGGGATTTTATTTACACACTTTATTGTTAAGTTCTCTGCCAATTTTAAGAACCTGTAGCTTGGTCACAGTTTTCACAGCTGAGTTTAGATGGCAGGTCTGTTATCTACATATTGTGAGGATACACCAGGATTTTTAGATCACAATTTTCATCACACACTTCGACATCCTGTCCTGACACAGACAACACCAATCTATATAGAGGAAAGGAGTGTCAGTACAGTATAGGTGATGTATTATAGGAAGCTTTGCTGTTTGAGGTAAACTGATGTGGGAGGTTCAGCTAAGTTGGCAAAACTATTTTCAGGCTGTCTCCAAGTACTAATTCACTCAAACAAATCTACTACATTTGAATCTGAAACAATCAGTAAGGACTGTTTGGCAAGAAAAATAGTTATAAGCTGTTCAGATACATTAAGCCTGCCTTTACTCCTATATAAGCCTCTATGTTTCTTAAAAGAGCTGTATCTATGTACACAAACACTTTTACATATTTTCACCAGCGTTTCAGTGAATGCATGAAGTCCATTCTGTATTTCTGCAAAATTTTTCAATTTGATGATTGAAACAGTAACTCTTCAGGGTATGCAGGTATTGCATTTTTCAGAATAGGTTATTTATTCTCCAAAGCAATAATTGAGATTTTCCAAATGCATGCTTTACTGTTATCGTAAGTAGTTCGTGGTTCTTTCCAGAGCAAAGTCCTTTGCAATTTCTGGCATTTTAGCCATGAAATTAATATGCCACTTCCTTTGAAAGCTGCCTTTTTCAACCATTTTGCACTAGGAAGATGTAGAAGTCATTCAGATTCATTCAGCACACTTAATAACATACTCTATACAGATATGTACACATACTTGTATTGGCAATTTTTTTTCTTATTACTCAATCATTAAAGACCTGATACACACACATATACATAAGTGCTTTTCATTAATGAATGAAAATATAGACCTTCCCTTTACACAGTTTGCAGTAAAATCCAATTCCAATTTTTAGGAGGAGTTAATATTTGAGCCACTGACTGATCCCATCAGGCTGAAAAGATCGCAGTGTATATCTTACATGAACTTCTGTTCAATAGGATTTTAGACATTCCTTGAAGTTCAGATTGATTTGGCATTGTATTTGCATTTGTTTGCATCAGGTGGGAAGATTTAAACACGAAGTTTCGAAAACGTATTGGCTTACAGAATATTTGCCATTCCTAGTATTTCTGGCATTTCTAACCTACAAGAGACAAGCTTTGAAAATCATGTTGCTGTATATAAATCCTGACCTCAATCCTTCCACCAGGAAAGCCCAAATTTAATCCCGTTTTTGCAGACCCTCATATATCTACAACATCTACACAAGCAGATATATACTTTTTTTAACAAAGGACTGCTTCAAATGAAAGGGGCAGTATTCTGATTCAAACAAAACCATTGTTCATACTTCTCAAATCAGATGTGATTTTTTCCAAACCAGCTCTCTGGTGATAGTTACAAACTCACTTCCCTTGAAGGCACATATGCAGCAAGTATAGCCTTCTCTACAAGGCAAAGCATTCTCTAAATGAGTATCAGTGGAGTTGCTAGCAAAAAAACAACTCCATAAACGTACTAAGACATACACATTCTCATGGTGAAAAATACTTACTGGATTTAAAGAGAAGCATGTCAATACAGAATTGCTCAATATCAACATCTAATACCATAATCTAATACCATAATTTGATATTTTAACACCAAAGATTAATAACCCTTTTGCAATAATGGTACTATATAAAGTAGCAGAATCAGCCTGCAGAATCTTTTTTATTTGGTAGGCATGTGACCAGAGACATGAAAGGCTCTGTCTCCTAAAATGAACTTATAAGTATTTGACACTTTTTAACTGACTGTAAGGGAAAGGTCCTGCTTTTCAGTGACATCCAGTGAAAGAAGAGATTGGAATGACCAGGAATAGCCTCTGTCCTTTTGTTATCTCTAACCAGCTCTACCCAATTCTTTTTTCCCCTCTCTCAAAGAAGAAAGCTAAAGCTCATTTATGTTCCTTCCTTACTGCAGTGTTGCAGATAAGCACAGCCATATCCTCCCGATCATTAGATCCTACAACCTGGGAGCTATTTTTGCCATTTCTTTCTTCTTTACAACACACACTGCCATTTTTTTTAACCTGCCTTCTGTCTCTCCAAATCCCTTTGATTACCAAAACTTGTTTTCAGGCTCTCATCAGACTGCTTCTTGATGAGGACAAAATCCTTGCCATCCCAGACACACGATTTGCCCTTTTCCATCTGTGAAGTAAGCAGCTATTACTTTATTTTTCGCCTGTAAATTACTTCTGAATTTTCTGATGTGCTAAGCAGGAATTGATCTCTCAGGGAGGGCTATGAAACACCAAGTGTATTTGGGATAGTAATAGCAAATTTTTGTATTCTCTAAATGCATTTCCACTTTTGCTTTGTTTGCTGAAATTCTCCTCGCATCATGATACAACAGAAATTTCTTGTCGTTTCTTGATAAAGAGCCTAGACGTTTTTTTCCTTAAATCCTGTCTTTCAGAGTCCAATAAAACTTTCTAGTGACTTTGCTTTAAGATCCCTTCGAATACACGTACCAAATCAGCAACAAACATGAGAAATGCCAACACCCTCCCTGCATGCAAATTTCTTCCATTAAATACAAAAAGTGAGACCAAGGGAATCCTATTTCACTGAGCAAATTAACAAAAGGTCAGAAAGCTTGATCTTTGTCACTGGTGTACTCTGTCTGAAAGCTGAACTGCCTTTTAAATATTTATAAGGGAGAGCTGTAATTGCAGGCTGAGAGCTGTGAGAGAACTCTGTATGTACAATACAGGAAACTGAAAATATTTGCAACATGGGAGATATTCCACTAGAGGAAGATGTGGGTGAAGGAAAGGAGCACTAACGTGGCATTTTAAATCACTTCTGAATCAGGTTGCATAAGTAGGTGGCCTGAACTGTTACTTTTGGGGTCTGTTTGCAAACAGACACAGAAGAAAAATTCAGACCCTCACTAGCCATTGAAAACTGGTGGAAAAATAAAAAAAAGGCAAAATAGTTTTGAATGACAAGTAGTAGATGGAACCATGTTTCATTTTTGTATTTTTAAACAATATATGTGGAGATAGTGTCAACAAATATAAAGAAAAATGGCAAGAGAAACAGCTGCATATATGACAAAGTTAAGAGAAAACAAAAATGTTCCAGACACTGCTGCATGTATTAACTGGGCTTGCTACCAGCAACACAGCTATCTCCCAGCAGATTATGGGTTCTTGCTAGATAATCTCCCTTCCTGATGGATTTTAGTGCCTTTAATTAAACTAAATTCGTGCTTGTCCCTCTAGTTTGAAACCCAGTTCCAAGTAATTTATTCTATTCAGCACCACAAGAAAAACAAAATGCTCAGAGAATTCACACTCCATTCTTCCTGTACAAACCAATACGATACAAAACAAGGTGTCCAGCCTATAAAATACAAGCAAGATACAATATGACCAAGGTCCATATTATGGACATAGCCTCTTGTTCAGAAAGTATCCTCAGCAGCAAATTGCTGAAGACTCAAGAATATGCACAAAAAATAAAATTAGGCATTTGCCTTGTTCTTACTCTTGTGCAAGCAGACTGTTAACTACTGCTGAAGAAGGTATACTGAACCAAGTAGACCTTTTTTTCTGAAATAATTTTATGTTCTTAGAATGAGATTGAAGGAAGAAGACAATATTTTACCTAGCTCTAATTAAATGCTATCATCAGTGAACTCTTCTACTTGGGCAGATGCTCGTACCAAGCAGTCTTTATGCCAGGTTTCGTAGGATAAGATCTGCGTTTCACATGTATTAACTACGCTCCTGACTGGCTCAGGCTCTGGTGACAATACACCTGCCCCACTTCCTATCAGTACACCTTAACTGAGTTACAAAAATCTATCTCAATACTCAATATAGACAGGTCTTCCACAAGGTCTGCCATCTTGAAGGAAACCTTCATGCATTTTGTTGCGTAGTAAGAAATGACTGGTGTATTGCCACTGCCCTCTTCTGGGTGAGACAAGAAGGAGACCTTTGCTTCCTCCACTAGTTTGGGTTGCTAATGAAAAGTACCTTCGTGACTCTTGTCCCCTCTTTCACAGGATCAAGAATGAATAAGCAAAAAATATTTGTCATCAGACCACAAGAACGGGATTCAGGGGATGCAGATCTACTTCCTGGCTACTAAGACTCAGCCTCTGCCCTTGGACAATTAATTCAGCCTCTTTGTAAAGAAGAAAAAACTGGTCAAGCCAAGCAGTTTATGAATAAGCTATATTAGTGACATGGAACCATGGAAGTACCATAGTGACAATGGACTACAGAAGTATCTCAGTAGGTAAAAGAACCCAGGCATGACACATCCATTGGAAAAAATGATTCCTAATTTTCTGTATCCGTACAACCACTCACTGGAAGTGTTTGATTCCTTAAACGTCTGTTCAGTGATCTTTCCAATCTTAGCCAGATTGAACAATTCCCATTATGACAGGAATAGGAAACATTACTGAAAATGCTAAGTTTAGCTTGAGGGTAATTATACAGATTTAGCTTTGGATGAATGGTGATCTTGATTGTGAATAGGAGGATTGTTGTTCAGAGTTTTTAATAAATAAATTTAAAAATTAGAGCTCGCTTGTCACTTGCAACTCAAAGTAAGAAAGAACAATAGGCTGTACTGGAGGCTATCCAGGCATGCAATCACAGCACTGGAACAGAAGCATCCCATAGTCTACATCACCAGAATGGTAACATAAAAACAGTTGACACAAGAAAAACACTTGAGCAGCAGAAGAATGCACAATCAGGCAATGGGAGAAACTGTAGAAAAAAAATTGTTATTGCCTTTGATTTGATAACTGAACTCCCTGGCAAAGTGAATGACTCTCAAATGAAAGTAACCTAAGTTACCTAAAGCTTGGGTTTTATTTGGTTTTTAAAATAAGAACAATAAATATTAAAAAAAAAAAAACAAAACCCTACAGCTACCACACAGCTGTGGCTGCGTAGTTTATGTCACCAGGTATGGCATAAGAAAAGTCCTAGGGTCTATTTCTACCTTACCCTTCCTGTAACATGGATAAGTGAGATCTCTTTTCTACTCAACACTTTCAAAAAGTTGAATCCCAGCCACAAAGTTACATTTTAATAGTCAATAAACACAGGATCTATAGTAATGGGGTTACTCTTCCCTCATCTACCTGGTACGTGGTGTTTAAGTAACAGGAATTTATCCAATTACACACTGGTCACATTTGTGACAAACTTAGCTTAACCCTCCTTTCTTAAACACAGCATTTGGCAGCTAAGATAGAACCTGTGCTTTCCAGCACATGCAGCTATTACAAGAGAAGGTATGTGGGAGCCACAGTCATATGGAATTGGTCAGCATTTCCATTCAGTTCAATTCCCACTAACAGCCTTGACAGTGTATTCAAATGTGCAATATTATCTTCACTGAAGGGTTCCAGCTCCATATTATATGGGGCAAAATACTAGCACCTTACTGTCTCAGCCAATAAGCAGGCACTTGCATTTGACTGGGATGATTATATGTACTTGTAAGGGCTGAGATATTCCACTTCTGATATTCCCCTCCAGAGTGTACCTCCACAACTATTTGTGACCCAATTTGCTAAAAGCCCAGTACACTGCTGTCATGATACCTGCTTTACCCTAGGCTCCTGAACAGGACAGCAATGCCAGCCTGTAGATAATTAGCCACTCAAAACACGTATCATTGAAGACCTTTGAAGAGCTGTGTTTGTGTGTTACCTGAAAAACTCTTCCTAGAACAGAGTGATCTCAGCTTTCAGAACCAGGGCCACCAGATGCAAAAAGTCTTTGCACATTTCCACTTCGATTTTGATACTATTTTCTGCTCCACACTGCATCTCAAGCCCAGCTACTATGCAGGCCACCTCCCAGTGGTTTATATTGTCATGACCAACAAGCCAACTGTTGTCCTCAGAAGTTGACAAATTACATTAAGTCACTGTTACAGAGCAGTGAAGTCTGCAACTATATTAGTGCAATTCCCAGACCAGTTTTACACAGTTTTTCCTATCAATGCTCATCATCTGCTTCACTTCTTGAAGCAGATACTCTGTAATCTTCACACAAAAATATTTCCTCCATCAAACTGATACCTCTTCACAAGAACTAAGACTGGTGGGAGCTCCACTGAGCAAACTTGTATTTACAAAAGCCTCTTAGCACTCCTCAAATGCTTGCCTTCATTTTACTCTTCTTTATGCATTCAGTATTACATTGGTTTGCCCTTTCAGCTTAAAACATTCTCAATCACTCCAATTTTCTTAATGGCTCTTGCTTTAGCTGACACCAGTTCTCCAAAGCACTGCAGTCTTGAGGGCTCCCATATTTATAGCTACTGTGCCTAATTGCTCTGAATTTAATTAAACACCTAGCTGCAGAAATATATCCTAAATTCAATGCGAGTCTGCTGTCAAAGTTTTTATGATAAATTCAAAGCCACATTACTTTGTACCTTCTGCTCATGAGGCCCTGATGCAAACGAGTCGTGTCTTACATATAAAAAGCACTTCTAACTATAGGTCTCAAAACCCAGAGTACCACAGAACATATCAATAAAAACTGTGCAACAGCAAGAAACGTGATTACTGGGAAAACACCCATCTGACTATCTAGATTTTTTAATGCTCTGAAATAAAAACTACAAGCATAAACTGAGATAAAGACACAAATGACATCTGTATCCTACCAGCTATTTCTTTCATGAAGTATGAATATCAATTAATTTGCCTGATCTGCAAATTAGAAAAAGCTTATTTAGCATAACTCTGGATGATTTCTCCATTTTATTCATGCTGCAAGTATGGACAACCTTCATGCAACTGAAAACTGGTCTAAGAAATCACTCTTGTGATGAATGTGCCCGTAACTGTTTTTCATGGACTATAAGGAACCTCTGCACTAGCCACCAACTCAACTCTGTATAAAACACCTGACTGAAAAAGAAGTCTTTATGAAAACTCAATATCCAGCAATGTTAAGTATTCTAAAATACTTGTTTTAATTTAAAAATCCACATCACATATGAATGCACACATCACATACAGATTTTATAAAAGTAGAAGTGATTCCATGGTCCACATGTTAAGAGATGAACTGACTGTCACAACCACATCACCACTCGGCACAGCACTGAAACCTCAATTTTTAGCAACATGTATGAACAAGCTACTGTACCACTCTGCAGAAGCCACACACTAACAAAAGTAATAACTATGTTTTCCATGGGGCTGCTGATTTTTACTTATATATCAGTCAGATAATTTTTTCTTTCATTTGCACACATGTAACTAATATTTTTCTTACTGGCATTATCTCTAAGTGATATTACCAGAAGTCTAAGGAGAATCAGGACTTTAAGCCCTAAGTATTATTAACATAAAATGTAAATCCTTTAAAAAGGATTTAAGGTGGCTTTTTATGGGAAAATGAGAGTCAGGAAAACATTCAGCTCCCTTTGATATAAACAACAGGATAAGAATTAAAGATTCATCTCTGCAAAGAAATCTGAAACCCAAACAAAAGCCAGAAGGCTTCTGATAACAGCTGGTATCTTTCAATAGCCAAACCATCTGAGTTGGACATCCTTATTTTGGCAATAGCAAATGTATCAATTTGGCAAAAATCAGCATCTCCCCTCACTAAACAAACAGCATCCTGAACCTGTATTGTACAGTCCATGATTATTCTATCCTTTCCTGTGTGCAGTACTTCAATGACCAGTATCAGTGATGTTTGTCTGATCACATGGCATAAGGCCTCTGTTGATAATTATAAATGATTTCATGACCAAGCTTAAATGCATCTGCCAAAACAGAAATTGAACCTGCAGAGAGAAAGCATTTTTTTTTCTAATGCAAGTCTTTCACATAAGCCCCGCTGGATCTGTGCCTACATATGCAGCCAAAAACATTAGCAAACAGACTAGCCCTACAGCACAGCCACCTGAGCACTGCAGGCTTCCCTCTGTGTTCCAAAAACACTGCAGTCCACAGCTTTAGCTCTACAGGTGAATAATCTGTCATTCTGGCCAGGCACTAATGGGCTAATCAAAAGAGATTTTCAGCCTGTGGAGTATAAAACAGGACTGCTTCACTCTAAGATCAGAAAGATATGTGTCAAGATCAGAGTGAAGCCTTCAGGTCCTAAACACCACTTGGTGTAAGAAATACAACTGTTTTTTCAGATAATAAGAATTTTGGACCATCTACATGGAAATCACGAATGATGCATCAACATTTATCAGAAACAAGCATTTAAAAGGTGCTTAATATAAAAAATAATCACATTTTTAATATAAAATTGAATAAGTAATTGAATATTCTTCATGGGAATCTTTTATTATTAGAGGTATATAAACACCTACACTTGATCTAGTTGTCTGGACCTTTTTACAGCCAATGGAAAAATTGGCACTTCTAAGAAGTAATTTATCTCCACTGCAAGATAGATACTAAAAATAGAAAGCTTTCCTATTCCATCCAATTTTTGTAACTCATTACTGGAGTACCACACTGTCTGAGCACCAGTCATTCGTCATGGACCCTCTGTAATGGTGGTGTAACCAGTTCTTTCTCGTCTAGGCTTAAAGGAAATTTACCTTAGCCTCCCACTTGCTTTTCTTATGAGTCATTTAACAGATACCTGAACCCCATATACACTTATGCATGCACCTTCATTTCACATGAAACTGTGCCTGTAATAGCTGCTGACAATCAGCCTTTTCCAGGGGAGCTTTATGAATAAGTTAAATGACTAAATTATCACAGGTCCAAAATTAAGCTCAGAAAGTGAGAATCAATTTTCTTTGACTTTCCTATTAAGTTATATGAAGATTAGTTAAAGGATTTTC
Source organism: Neopsephotus bourkii (assembly GCF_033783945.1). NCBI lineage: Eukaryota > Metazoa > Chordata > Aves > Psittaciformes > Psittacidae > Neopsephotus > Neopsephotus bourkii. The sequence continues at coordinate 2,172,154 of NW_026901291.1, read as the reverse complement.
TTTTTCTCCAGCCTCCATTTGCATCCTGGATAAGTAAAAGGATAGAATTGATAGTATGCAGGTCACATCTATCTTCCTCTTTGATCCCGTTAATGAAATCAAGATTCATTGCAATTTTGTGCTTTCCATCGTGTAAGGAATGAGGTTACTTTGAAGATTCCTTGAAGCTTACAGTATTTTTCCTCGTAACTAGATTCTATTTCTCCTGGATATCTTATTTCTTTACCACTGCCAGTATATGTTGTTAATATTAATCTTTTGTCTAAAATAATCTAGACTGAGCTCCACAAACTTAAATTCCACCTTGAATTTGTACTGAAATTTTTATAGACATTTTTTTGCCTTTTCTCTCTCACACACAGGCATCATATGTTTTTAACTACTGATGCAAGCAGGGGGGTAGCGTTTAAACTAGGACCTCATGCATACTAAAATGGCTGAAAAGGAGTCTTCATCAAGTTCATGGTTCAACTGATACGTCAGTTGACAGGCCAGGACTCTACCCTTTCTCTACCAGAATACGAAATCCAGTCAAGTCATGACTGTACACATGACATAACGAGAAAGATGTTTCTTCTCTCCATGAGTTAGTGACAAGAACAAGATAACCAGATCACATCACAGGAAAAGCCAAGGCCCACAGCTGCTGCTAGCTGATGTACAATCAGTGCAATTCCTCTGAAAAAGGCCTTCCTAACTAGCAAATTCCCAACTGCCTGTTTGCCCATGGACCTTCCTCTGCTCCGTGATGCCACTCGTAACAGTCATGAATGCAGGGAGGAGGCAGCAGGTCAGGCTGACAAGATGCACTTAGCATATGACATCAGTGAAATACACCACGTCATGCCGCAAACATCAGAGAAACAGCCATAGGTGAGAGAAAAGAAAGAGGCTAAGTTAGCTTGTGAAAGTCTCACTTGGGCTGTATCAATTTGAAAGGTCTGTAAATAGGTTGGGAAAGCCCTTGTTTGGAGAGAGTTCTGGTGTGTTAAAGAAAGCACCACACTATCCCTAAGTGAGCTGCTGAGCCTTGTACTGCCATTTCCTTCCTGGAATAAGAAAACAATACAAGCAAAGGAATCAGAGTACAATCTTTACACCAACCTTCCACCTCCTCACCTTCCGCAGAGCAGATTAGTGCACATTCTATTTTAATTCTATGTGAAAGCCATTAGTGCGAAGATTGGAATACCTAACTCCAATTTAAAATAAACTAACAATAAAACCACAACACATCTCCTTGCATGCTCTGCTGGCAAGCTTAGATAAGCACACTAGAAGGAAACTAAGAATGCTCCAGAAGTAAAGGTTAATATTGCTGTGGTATGGCTTGGTTTTGCATAGTGATTTAGGCTCACTGCCAGCCTGAGTCCTTCAATGTTTTAACTATCTGCAGCTTGAGTGATTAATAAACTTCCAGTACAGACAGTATGCTAAACTCCAGCCACTGTTCATGTAGGAAGAGGATGGAAGCCTTAAAATACACTTTCTCTTCTAAATAAAAAGGCAAATCCTGGCCTGATTTTCTCAGGAAGAACCATTTGTTAGAAACCTCTGTCAACCTCTTCATTCTCAGCAGGATTTTTAGGACCAGGATGATTCCCAGTGAGCCAAAGAAGGTTTGGGTTTTTTCTCTTCATTTTTAAGGTTGTAGCAGCAGATAAAACATTCCTACCTGTCACCCACCACAGGTCTACATATTTCAGATCCCAGTCATATCCCTACAAATCAGTTTGAAGACTTCAAGGCCAAAAGCATACATACACCTGTACTATTCAAGCTAAGAGAGTAAATCATCAGCAATGACTTATAATCAGAGATTTATTTAGCTCATCATAGGTCAGTCCAGAACTCTTCAAGTCAACTCCAAAATAAACAGAACTGTAAGCAATCAGATTGAGCTACACACAATCCCAAGTGTATCTTACAAACTACTAATTATTACATAAGGATGAGGAGCAATGGAATCCTGTTATGTTACATACAAGTAAGAAAACGTTCACATTTGGTAACAGGCAAAACATTTGCTAACAACACCGAGGGAGAATTGCAAGCAATGTATTACAAGCCACATTGCTTCATCAATCACTCTGAACCATCAGCAAGGAATACTTCTTCCAGCAACTGCAATAAATGGAGTTTACTTTTCTGCAACAGGAACAACTCCCTGCTAGACCTAAATCTTGACTTCTGCCTCCACTGTATCCAGAAAAAAAGATAAAAGGACTACTTGCAGAATGAGTCAGACATAGTTACTCTCTTCCTGGAGGGAACTACAAGCACCTGTTAAGAAGCCAATAGAAGTATCCGTGTCTTGTTCACAAAATGTTGTTTCATCACCCACCCTCCATGACTACCAGCTGTATACAGCACTATACAACTGCTGGATTTTTTTTAGGTTGATCGGTTTTAATTTCTGCATCAGAAAATGATTGAAAACATTTCATACATACAAAAATCTACACATTCACCTGTAATTTGCTCAGTGGAGCAGAGCTATGTGGGTGGAATATTCAGGTTTCTTTCTCAGCTCTGTCACTGACTCCCTGCAGAAACTTGGGGAAATCACATGCCCTTCTAAACAAAATGGGGATAATAATCGTTCTTAGCAAACAGATGTGCAGTAAGACTTTGTTAATTAATGTCTGTTCAGTACTATAGAATCCCAAGATGAAAGACAAAGTGCATCATATGAAACCATAAAACATAAAAATCTATTATTAGCATTTAACAATAAGGAATAAAGAATTTAACACTTCTTAACCATTAACCCTATGCTTGTAAAAGGCAAACTACCATGCTTTCTAAACAGAGCCAGAAGCCTGTAAAAGCTAGGGACTCTGCCTCCAAACCTTCTTTCACCTCATTAAGGTGGAATTATTTAAGCACCACCAGTATCAAACAAAACTGCCTGGATAAAAACATGCAGGAACAAAACCAACCCTACAACTAGGAAAACAAATAAGCCTGTTTGCTATATGCTTAATCATGTGCAACCTGATTTTCAGGCTGGGCTCCAGCAGAACTATTCTACAACCCTTCTGAAGACTGAAAAGATGGAAAGGTCAGCAATAACCCATGATGACCAGTTCAGGTAACAAATACAAACCTAAAAGACCACAAAATAATGGCAAAAAGTAGATCATCTTTAACACAGAAAGCTTACCATAAAGGTAGCTACTTATTAGCATGATCTTCTCTTATATCTTTATGGAGAAAAATTGAGTATCCATTAATAACTCCTACTTGAAACAGATGCATGACAGGCTGTCAGGAAATACTATCTTCAGTTCTGTGCATGCTCCCTTTTCTCCCTTCACATGACTATGGCCCATATGTTTCCTTTGAGACACATTATTTGTTTGTGGTTTTTAACTGTAATGAAGTTTTGCTGCTAACTTTAGAGATGTAACTTGAATTTTATCTTCACAATTGAATCAAACAAAGAGGTCATTACATGATACTCAGTTCAAAGAACGTTTTATGTTGGTGGCTTCTTCAAACTCTTTGCTCCAGAATCAAGCTCAGATCTCCTCAAAAATGGAGAATTTGCATGCATAAACTGACTGAAAGAAGGTTCCTTACCTATTGCTTACTCTAATCAAAGACTTAAAATCGCTACTGCCATCAACATCCACCTAACCATCAATCCAGCTGATCCATTTCCTGAAAGAATCCTCAGAATATCCTGAATTCTTTTCCAGGAGTGGAAATCAAGACACATGTTACTATGAGAAGCTGGCAAGTATGTGTGTACGCCCATACTTGCCAGCTTCTCATCACACAGGAGATCTGAGTGATCACACGGAAGTGACCTCTTCAGAATGCACACACTGGGTGCCCATGCTCAGGTTATGGCAGAAGGGCTGCAGGGACCTTTCTGGGGAGAGGCTGGAGCTTCCCTGCACCAGACACAGCCCATCACAGTGACGAAAAAGCAGAGGCAAGAAAACTTCTTACATCAGATCATCATGATTTCTGCTAATGTGGGCCTCCAAGAACTGGCCTGAATTTAAGATACAGCCTGTGGTCAAGCCATACGGGTCAAAGCACAACCTCTACTACCCTTGCTGCCTGCAGTCCAGAAAAAACAAACTCTGTGAGCTTAACGCATGTGGAGAGATGCACTAAACAATTCTTCATTAGCTTTTGTGCAGATACTGCTGATGCCTTGCATCTGGTTGGCATGAAGATACATCATGTTTTAAATTACTCTTACATCGCTATTAGTGAGTTCTATCGACTACGTTCTTTAAAACACTTCCCCATTTCTTCAGCTTAATAACATACGTTCCCCTCTGGGCTTGCTGTTAATGTGTAAAATTTCCCTGCATATTTCCCCCCGCAGTCTTCATGACTGACTTTCATTTGGCATAAACCCCAAGCATATATTCTTGAGACAGCAGAAATAATAACCCAATGTATTTGACCCCACAGGAATAACAATTTGAAATGAGAATCTGCATTTCCTAGGAAGCACTAAGTTCAAGATTGTAAGAGGCAGAATTACTGATGAAACCAGACTACTACCTAGTTATTTTGTTATTAGTTTTATAGTTATTTATTAGACTACAGAGAGTAAGCTGCATTAGTTTTCTTACATAATATAAGCTGTATAAATTCCTGGTTTATTCATACTGCCCATTCTTTTTGCTTGTTCCAATTGACCTTTCTGGAACATAAACTCTACACTAACACAAAAAGTTAGAGCTTTAAAATGTATTTTAAGTATTTCACAGTATACATAAATTAGTTCAATTATTCATTATGGAAATAATATGGCTCGTTTCTTACATTTCTCTGCTTCCCTTTTAAATGTGTATGGTAATTGTAAGAGACATGCAACACAGAGTAGGATGTTGTAGTAATTCCCCTGAAGTATTTACTTGATGCTTGTATTATTTATGTAAAAGTAGACTATTATCAATCCAATAATGATGGAGAGTGACTGTGGGACTTCGCAGGCCTTCTTCCATAAAGTAGGTTTGATGGGACTATAAAAATTCAAATGTATTTCTTCTCATTCATACTTGTACTGGATTACAACTGTGGGATTCAGGCATATGAGAAAAGATTTATCACTTATGTGAGAGAGATGTACTGTGCTGACCCATTACGAAAAAACTTTTTCACCCTCAAGTTATTCAAAGAAATTAAGACATTCTAATAACAGGAACAACACACACCTTCAAAAGCACTGCAGCTCACGGGCATGCATTAATATTCGCCCTAGTTAATGCCAGCAATTATATTTTTAATGCATGTTGCAGATAATAAATGTAGTGCTACGTGCCTCAAATCTGTACTTTTCTACAACCCATGAATGCAATGAAAATTCCATCCTCTTGGCAATTACTACACTTCACAAACAAAAGATCATTTTTATCCTCAAGGCAGGTTTGACGCCAAGGACAATCCCATTTTGCTGACTTGTGAATTTTAGTTTTGAAGGGGAAGCAGTCCACAAATGATAAGCTTCCAAAAAGCTAAACTATAGTATATTACTGAGGACAAAGACAGGACCAATGACAAGGAATTAAGGAGAATACTGTCACTCATCATCATTTAACAGAGAACATTTTTAACTCTGCATTGAATCAACCAAGCTATCGCACATATAAAATCATTGTAAGGAGTTGCACGACATTTTATCTTTCAAACAGTGATTTCTTGTAAGTAAGGGGACTAAAAACTAACTATGGTATTAGAACCTCTCAAGACCCACAAACCTACTACCTCTGGCTCCTGGAAGAAAGTAAACGGAAAAATCAATACCTGATTTTGGTTTTCCCCTATTGTGGCTAAATAACTACTCCCATTAAAAAAAAACATAACAAAAACCAAAAACAAAAAACCACAAACCATATTCAGATAGTAATGTATATCCAGACACTTTTCTAACAGTCATTATTTGAGACTGTAAGGAAAAGGGATAGAAATGGCCATACTAGATCAGATTTGAGACCTATTTGATACAGAAAAAATTTTGTATCAGATGCTCAAGAATAAGGCACAAGTAAACTACAGTAAATGCTTGTAGGATAATCTCTAGTCTCTTACAGGGGCTGAAATAAGGTATAATAAATACTAACAGAACACCAAAGTACACAGGGCTCAACAACCCCTCCAATACAAGTACAGTCCAGTTCCATTCACGCATTGCAGAATGTAACTCAGTCATGTTCAGGAAAATTTCCTGTTACTTAGTTACAGGAAATCAAAGCTGAGAAAATATCCTTTTCAATACCAGCACAGTCTCTTAAACAAAACTGTATTAAAAAAACAACACTGTTGTCTACATGTGCTGGTAACATTTCACCTAACAGATTAAATTTTAGCTACACAAACCAGAATATCTGAAGACAGGGGAAAGAAAACACAACACAAAGTGGCTAAAGAATGGGGTAAGGTGGAAGAATGAGGCTTCTCCTTTATGCTCCCCCAAATACTGCATCACTCTGCTCTGTTTAATTGTATACTTTGACTGTCAGCTGTGAAGTGCTCTGTGCCTCTTTCAATGAGACTGATGCTCAGGACCTTGCCAGCAGCTCTTCCTGCAGATCAGAAACAGGAAATGTTCCAGTTGTTGTCACTTTTAGCGTCACATACTTGTTGCATCAATGTTGACAGTTATATTTAACAAAATGTGGGTATTTGCAGTACAAATGTTATGCTTACAGTCATGATTACTGCTCTCTGCTCACAGCAGCTTTGCACAAAGAATCATTAAAACTACCTGAGCCTTGCAGACACACTGTTACACCGCTGGGGTCAGCAGTACACTGTATCTTCCCCTATTTGATTCTTTTAGCTCTTATCAGACTGCTTCTTGTGTTGTTTTCTGAATTGTTCTAAGACAATTTACATAATCCGTGTATCAAGAAAAAAATGTGTATTTACAGAATGTAAAGAATAATGTAAAGTAAGAATATCAGCAGCTTGGAGCTCTTTATACTTCATTTCCTTTTAAGAGTATTTACTGAAATGAAACAAATTTTTCAAAATGAAAGCTAGAAAGGTTGCAAGCTAAGCATAAGATTTATGGTTTCTGATTATTAGTAACTATCAATATCAAAGCTGGCAAAACTTTTATTTGCATCCAACAGCTGGGATCAATATCTACAAAGAAGTCATTAAGCAGGGTTGCTTTTCTCTGGCTGCATGAGACACTTCACCTTTTGGAATTAAGAAGAAAAGGAGTTACCTACCACCACTACAGAAAATAAGCTTAAGTCTATTTGAGCCATCAGAGCTATGACAATTGCTGTGACATGAAGGACCTACCCTTTCTTCCAAATCCCTTCTCACTATCAGCACTCTATATATAGGATGTTACTCTAAAGCACACAAAATCCATGTTTGTATTTCCTCCCTGGCAGGAATCCTCAAGAAAAGACCATCACAGCTGCTGCTCCCCAACATTCATCACTGGCAAGGTACCACACAGCACAGGCAGTTCAGATAAACAAGCACTAGATTATGGCTGAGAGTTTAAGAAAAGATCTTCTATTCTAAGTTTTCATGTTTCATACCTTCATTTGTTCAGGGCAGCCACCTGTAACATCCTGAAACCATTCAGGATGGAGCCTGGGTGACAGCTCTCTTCTCACTCTGATTGTAAAGACATTAACTGGAAGAGGTCCAGATCCTGAAGAGCTCATCTATGCATGTCATTAACAGAAACAACTGCCCTAATGACAGGTTTCCTTTAAACCACAAAAGCTTTAGCTGTACCCATCTGTCCTATCACACAAACACAAAACTGCTTTACAGTTGCTTCTTTGTTTTCCTCCTAATTCATACAAAAGCCAAGCACCATGATTACACAGCAGCGCACCCACTTAGGCTTCAAATACGACTCAGCTACCAAATCACAGGGAGCCTATGGTAGATACATTTGTATAGATGATTTAAGCCTGTTGAGCAACAGAGACCCCTTCCAACAATGAAACATTTGTAGTTTCAGTGTACCCAGTACATAAGCCATTAGGAGAACAGACAGACTGACTGTAGTCACCATGATTTATCATAGCAGGAATTTTTTAAATAATTAATAAATATGGAAGCTCTTTACTATGAGTATCACATGGGCAGTCAGTTAACTTAATGTGAAAGACTGTCTTTAGAAGATCAATATTCCCCCCCCTCCCTTCTTATACAAGATTTAATTAAGGGAAGGAATACAATGGCTAACATGGTGGACACGACTCTGCAAACAATATCCATAGATTTGCATTGAACTTGCTGAATGATCTTAGTAAATAAACTTGAAGCACACTGAAATTTCTCCTCTGCAAAATGGTATCAACCCTTATTCTTAGGCATTTTCTGAAGATTTTTTAATGAAATTTGCTGTTGCAGACTAACAGCTACTCTGTAACAAAATGCAGGTTCACACATCACTGATTTCAGTAAGAAATTATAAACTTTAAAATCTGAATTTAAAAAAACCAAAACACACCACTACCCAAAATTTAGTTTAGTTGTTCCTAGTCTCTAACTGCAACTTCTGTTATAAGGCTGCAGCAGCTCATTGCACACTCAGCCTTCCCAGCAGATACTGAACATGAGGCACAAAGATCTCCTGTTATTTACTTGAGAACACACAGCACACCAAATGTGAGCGCCATAAAAAAGACACAGCCTCCAAGGCCCATACCCTGGCCAGAAAACCAAAATGAGACATTCTTCCAGGCACAGAGCTGGTCCATCAACAATGGAGTGCTTAAACTGCATTGGGCAGTCTATAAATACGTTTTAAGCAACAAAAATGTGAAACAATAAGCAAAGAAAAAGTGAGAGAAGCTAATACTCTATGAGTGGATACATTGCTGTCACTTACAAAAGTGCTCCTTTTGCAAAACAGCAACCTAATGAATTACCATGCATTAAAAATGTATCATCCTTACATAGCATTTTTTTTAATTTCTTTACTGATTGATGTTTTAATTTTGCATTATGCACCAGAGCCCAATTAAGATCAGTAGGAGGTAAAGAAGAGGGGGGGACAGAGAGGTTCTCAATGTTTGTTCTGTACTCTGGTCACTTCAAAACTAAAATGAACAAAGAGAAGGTATCCTAGCATACTGCATTTAATATCATTTGATCATTACCTGGAGTGCTAGTGTTTAAATCTAACCCCTCCCCTCTTCTCCCCTGCAGCAAAGGCAGGCAGTGCAGACAGCAAAGCATTTCAGGGAAATGAGACAAGTGGCCTGACAACTGAGGGCACAAATCTTGTGCCAGAACAAACCATCCACAAGATTTCTACAGTCATTGTACATAAAAAAAAAACATGATCAGACTGTTGGCTTCAGACAGAGCCTTATGTCAGGCCCAGTATGACACAAGCACATTTTCCCTAACTACTTAAAGGTTATGTAATAGAGATCTGCAGAGCATTAGCAGTCACATGACACATCCCACTAAGATTTCAAACTGCCACCTACAAAATTTAATTAGCAAGCAGTAAACAAGAGAGAAAGGAAGAAACACATGCCTGGAACCGACACCAAATATTCTGAACATTCTAAACTATATGCAGAATTGGGGGCAGGGAAGTAGGGAGAAGAGAAAGCAGGATTTAACGAACATTTATAATCACAACTGTCACAGAACAGGGAAAATACAGTAAACAGGACAGTTTCAATCACGTACTGCTTGTTATATTGACAACTGTGAGCTTTATCCAGCTGAACTCTAAGCACCATCAACTCTATCCATCTCCAGTAACAGTTTAGCACATTAACACACTCCCAGAGATACTGTGCTGAGCTACCCCTCCTGGTTTAAGCTGGCAGAGACCTATAAAGTCCCTGTGAATTAATATCAGAGAATATTTTTAAGTGAGTCAAAAAATGTGCTTACTAAAGATGCATTTCACATGTTGGTGAAAAGGCACCATGATATTCCACACAGGAGTAAAAACATGGCATTTTTTTCAACTGTATAAGGAGGTACAGAAACATCCGTCAAGAGATGAAATGGTGAAGCCCCAAAATGAATTCCTGATTCTGAAGGAATTAAGTTTCAAGGTAGGATTCTTCTAAGCTAACCTAGCTCTAAAAGGGCTTATGTTCCTCTCAAAATTGGCAAGAGGGGGCATTACTGTCATTTTTCTCCCCACACATGCAGTTAAAAAAAACCAAACTTACTCGAAGCTGTCTATAAAAATTATTTATGCTCCTTAGCAATAAAAAAAAATAATGCCAAACAAACAACTGAATAAATCAGTGTAGTCCCAGTGGAGGTGGAAGAAAAGGGGTGCATATGCTGACTGCCTGTCAAACCACTGTGCCTCAGATCAGGCCTTAAGGAAGGTATCATACTGAACAGCTTGCTACAAGATGATCTTCAAAGAAAGAAACATAAGATAGTTTGTAACTATCAGTAGATGAGAACAGAGAAAGGAGACTCTGCCATACCATCTGCAACGCCTTCCCCTTGACTCTTCACCATAATACCGTGCACCCCTGCTGCTTGCTAATCAACATCAAACATTTGGCACAGTAATACTTAGTGCCTATATAACCAAATGTTACACTGTTTGTAACAGAAAATACAAAACTTCATGACAATTAAAAAGAAATGAAAAATCTGACCTACAGTTGCATTTCCTCTGTCCTGACTTTTGCATTGTAAATGTTCTTACCAGACCTCTGCGAGCATTAGGGAAACTAGGCTCTTCACTTCAAACTGAACATACCTGTGAGCACTGTATAAAGTTTAGAAAATCAAATGTTATTCTGAAAAGCTCAGAACCAGTTTAGGTTCTTCTGATACTTGGAAGTATTCTTCTATATATAACAACATACAACACAGACCATCAAGTGATTTATAAGTAGCATCTAGAAGCCTCTATTGGGGTTTAGTATCCTCACAGAGAAAACAGTCTTTGGTCCGAAGATCTCATTTTTTTAAGAAGATAAAATAAGTACAATGCAGTGTAAAGGGTTCATTATTATTCCCATTTACAAAAAGAGAACAGACCCCAAGGGATACTAAGTGCTTTGCCCAGAGCCATTCACAGAATCTGTGGCAGAGTTGGAAGTCACACACTGATTTCCTCATCAAGTGCCACATCACAAGCACAAGCCAAAGTATGGAGCCACAAGCCTGTAAGCCACTCTGATTTCTCCAGCAAAATGCTAACCACAGGTGGCTTTACAATCATACTTTACAGAATGAATGTAACTCCAACAGGTTATTTGACAGGATGGCTACTGGCAACAAAGAAACCCTGGATGACCACATTCAAACTTCAGGGTCAACCAGCTGCTCCACAAGATCATGAGCTGTTCTCCCAGGGCAATGTTACCACTGTCATTTCCCAAGAGTCCACTCTGTGCAAATAAGCCTGATAAAACTCCTCTTTTTCACTGGTGTACAGAAACAAGTTTCCTGACATGCTGCTGTGACGAAGCTGCATTTTTCCAGCACTGTGGCTACGTTCCTAATCAATTTCTAATCGCAATATTAATACGTATTTTTCACTTCTAACAGCAATGAGCAAATGCTACTGTCAGCAATGCTTCATGACAGTTCTCATGTGTGGCAAACAGTCAGCTTACAACACCAGAAGAGTCAGAAGAGAGAGAATCATCAGTAGCACCAGGTGTTTTCCAGAAAAATTTCAGTTACATAGTACTACGCATGGAAAAATTTTCCAAATTAGAGAGTAAATGCTACCTATACAGCTTACCATTCTGTCAAAGAGCTCACTGGACACGACACGCTAATGCTATGAAAGGGGAAACAAAAGAATTTACACTAACTTGCACTTTAGTCAGAAGCTTTTGCTAAATATTAAACCAAAACCATGTCCCAGGAAAAAAAAGTCATGACTAACATTTCAGTTACTCTGACATGCTTTGTGATGGTGAAAAACAGCCTTGGCTCTCAAACCATACTTCATTCAATGTAAATAAAGGACAGGACAGTGATGCATGACCAACTAGTTTCTTATTTCAGAAGAAAGTCAGCGTGATTTTGGGTATTTAATTTTGATAAGCAGTGCGGCATTTGACACACATAAAGGTAAACCCATTACACCAGAGGATACCAATTATCCCATGATGGCAGGTATCTTATTTCTACCTGCATCAATCCAGAAAAGCTCAGACTTTTGTAATAAACTATTGCTCGTTATTAATAGTTCATAAAAACCCTAGTCTCTTGTGTTTATACATTTGTTGCATACTCAATATCACACACTTATCTAAACTACAATGAGTATGCACATCTAACATATACCTAAAATAGAATGAGCTGGATAGGTATTTTAGATATATGCAGAAATACAAACCTAGCTTTTATCAGTATGGGATTGGCCACATATAGAGATGCTTAAAGATTTCTGAGCTTCTAATTGTCAGTTAACCCAAGTAGCATGTATCAGGTATTCAGATCATTCTCATGCAAAATCTGTGGCACTGCACTGTCCCATATTTTGCTTGATCTCACTTTTCCTACCCCTAAAAGCCATGTGCCATTTTAAAGCTATAATGCAATTACAATTCTAGAAAAATCAACACATTACTTTTTTTCAAGAAGGTGCTCCAGGTATACCCAAATATATAAAGATGTATGTAACAACACTGCACCTCTGTCCACTACCTCTAGCACAGAGCCATGCTCAATGTCAGGAGGCTGGAACTCAGCTACGAAAAATCAGGGTCGCTCTCTCGTCCACAGGCAGCACGATCACTTCACCAGTTCAGAGTAGGCCTTTTTCCTATTAAAAAGAAAGTAGTGCACAAAGGCACTGGGCAGGACCACCATATGTCTGACAAAAATAACCAAGAGTCACCTATAAAAGACTGACATCCTCCTCTAAGGTACTAGAAGTAACACGTATGTGTATCAGAGAATGTCTACAGTGGTGAATCCTGGCTGATATCTGTAATATTTGGTCTGAATTACCTTCTCGCATGTCTGCTGGGTAGACTTGAAAGCCCTCCTCTAATAAAAACATAACACTGCCTGATTAAAAAAGCTGAAATACAAAGTTACTACAGTAACTTTCCTATCAGTTCATGTATACTGTGATTTTTCATTGTACTGAATTTATGGAGATGTTTTAATTTCCCTCTTACCACTTGGTCTGTGTTTTAATATTTCACGATGTTTTCTTAAGACAGCTCTTCTATCTTGCTAAGTCTTGCTCAGCAATAGTCCTTATTTGTATTTTGATGTTGGCAGTCACAGCATTCTTTCCCTGCCTCAGCATACTTGGTACAATTTTTTATGTTAAGATCAATGGCTTTGATTTTAGGTATTTCTCCAAAATATGTAAGATCACTTAAAGAACAGACTCTGCATTTCCTAGATGCAGTGACAAGACTCATTAATCAGTTATTATGCTGAGTTATTTTATATATAAATTCTGCATCACTACCTGCACTGGACAAAAAAGCTCAGTCAGTGTTTTACTGCTAAAATAACAGACAGCATCAGCTTAAAAAGAAAAACAAAAGCTTTCACAGGCACTTGGACTTTCCTCATTATTTTAACATCATGTACGAATGTAATGTCGACCATCACATCACTCTTGGAAAGGCATACCTTATCTGCTCAATGCTATAAGCAATGGCCAATTTTGGAAAGAGGTTAACAAAAAAAACCTGCAGTATCCCCTATAACACTGAGCACAGCATGCTAGTACGTGCTAACTAATTAACTGGTATTTATATGCATATGCTATAATAAAACGTGGTTGTTCTGTTCTACGTACATATACATAGCATACTTCCCACAAATCTGCTATGTATAGAGTGTCCACATATGTACATATATAGCTGCAGAAGAGCTCTCCCTTCCACCAAAAAAGGATGAGATATTTACTTGCAATAGGTCTAATTTAGCATTAGATGCCAGACAAACACCACATATAATTTTATTGATAATATCCTTATAGAAGAGTAGTCACACTGATGCCTTAGCCATGACATAACAATATACAGATGCAAAGCAAACAGATACTGTGAATATGCACCATGCTTGGGGTCTGGGAGGGGGAAGCTGCTAGCCAGTATGACTACTAACTTTGCACTAACACAGAAAGGAAACATGGCACCATCAAACCTGTCAATACAGTATTTATTTTATTGCAAACCTTACAAACCTTAAAAGTGAATGGAGAATGACATCAGATTAAACATCAATAGGAGGGAGGATGGAATAATCTAGCAAGAGTTTAATCCCTTTACCTAGTGTTCGTGCACGCTATTAACACATTTTATTATTCTAAACAGCACCTAGAAGAAAAGATCCAGTGAAGGGCATCATCAAATTGCAGCAGAATAATAAAGTTTGTCTGCCTCCACCAAGAGTTACTGCTGCATTACTGCTAACTAAAAAGAAGATTCTCCCCCCCCCACACTTACAAATCTTCAGCCCTCCCACCCTCATTTGGCCCATAAAGCATTTAACAGAAATACCTATTTTTAGAAAGGGTGAAATCTCAGCATACCTTCAAATCAAGTGCTTCCGATGTTCAGCAAGATCATTGCCGAGAGAGAGAACTGCAGTCTACTGTGTCAAATTACAACCTTGTAGAGAAAGGCGGCAGCGTCGGCAGCAGCAGCATTGGTGTGTTTGCACTGCTAGTATTCAAGCTAGAAATGATTCATTAGTTGTCTGCAGGGAGGCAGGGTGAAAAAGAGAGAGCAAGCATCATCGGCCATGCAGCAGCTGCCAGAGCCTATGAAACAGCAGTGCTCGCACACACATACGCACACAAAGATGGCTTTCCCTATTTGCCAGTTTCTCTTTCACATAGTATTAACCCCGACACAGCAGCAGGGAGCACGGACAGTAGCTGACAAGCAGCAAGTGGGATCGCAGCAAGGATGTGTTTCAGTGAGGGAGGGCACGGGAGGAGGTGGGTGTTGGGAGATTTTATTTTACCTCCAAGTAATGCTATCACAGGATCTTCTCAGTAGGTCATCTGTGGCCTACTGGCACGAACCAATGAACTGTAATTGTGAGCTGCAATGTTTTTTTCACTCCCAAGCCTGCCCAATGGAAGGCTTAGAAACTCAAATGCAGAAGGGTATTAAGACAGATTACCTGGAGCATCCTAACCATTCTGTCTTCCCTCTTCTCAAGAAAACTGTATACAGTATATTCACACAAAACTTCTAAGTGTGCAACAATCAACTCCCCAGCAGCTAGAGGGAGACACTGTAAGGGGATACTGGGACAGATTTTAATAAATCCATTTTTTTTTTAATCTTTAATATTTTTTTACCCTCTTTTTTAAAAAAATCCTTTTCTTCCCCCCCCTTTTCCCAACTCACTCACCCGAGAGATGATCTGATCACTTTGGGAGTGCATTCACTAAAACACAGCTGAATTCTCAAGGCTGAAGAAGGTTAAATTATTAAGAAAACGTATGAAGTTATACTGAGTGGAACTTCTGTATTTTCTGTTCAGCTCTGAAATACTGCACTCTAAAGGCACTATTTTACTGAATTCTATTAAAGTATCTGCAGAAATACATCTCTCCATTTATACTGTATACCTGCATTATTTTACAATTCCTTCCCCCCCCCCCCGCCTCATTTTACTAACATGCACGAGGAGAATTCTCAGAAAACTTTGCCATTAACAAAAGGAGCCAGATTTTCTCCAAAGTTTGAGAGTTATTTATGAAGTTGAAGCGCATGGAGAGTACCCTGATCTGCAGGAACTGTCATATCAGATGCTTCACTGCAAAGTATTAAAAGCCATGAAAGAGAGACTCCTCAGATGATCTCTTTCTCAAGTTTTGTCTTACCTAGATTTCCAGTTCATGGTAAATTTGAATCCTGAACCATGAAGTTTATTACACAGCTAATGAATCTTTATAAAATGGCACTGCCTATATTTCTGGATATTCCAGTTCCCAAGCATCAATCTATTTGAGCACGTGGTTAAGACTGCTACCCCCAAAGCTTCTAGCAACACCAAGTACCACCTCTCTCACCTGTATTGAAAGCATTTCCCTTCAGAGGCTTAGAATATGGTGCAGAGTATCACAGTGTGATCTCTGAAGTAACTGACTGCTTCTGAAAAATCTGTCCCTCATTAAACAAATGAAACAGCTAAAAAACTGATCCTTGGTTCTGTGGTATTAAAAAAAAAAGAAAAATCAAGATGAAAAAGAGGGTTACAGACAACCTGCACTTTCTTCGCTAAGGTCTACCATGGCACGTGTTAGAAAGATCAGAGTTTTCTGAATAGAAAGTCCAACATCTCAAAATAAGATACCCGAGACCCCTCTTTTGTGCAATCTCAGCCCCAAATGGTTTTGCCTGAGACTACTCATGACTGCAGCGGGAACAACAAAACTGATATTTTTGGAAAGAAAAGCTGTTCATACTCGGATTCTTATGTTCCTTCCCAGATTAGATTATGGCTGTGATCACCAGGCAAGTGCACTCTTACTTTTAAAACCAGTTTGTGGCATAAATGGTTTCCTTAAAAAAATAAAATAAAACAAAACACATTAAATAAAAAAATATCTAATTTTGGAAAATCACTTTTTTTCCTCAGTTGAGCTACATGTAAGTGTCAAATCCAAACGTTCTTTCTGACTATGACTGTATCAGCGCTTACATACAGATCTGCAGCATATGACACAAAGTGATACCAGAAGATTCCAGGTGACACGTTCTGGAAATCTAGCTTGTCTAGGCTGGAGACCAGGTGAACGTACCTGCTGCTTCATGTGCATTTGTACAAACAAAATAAAGACTTGATGAGCCAACCTGATACTTGGAAATAAGTGGTATCACTATTAAAATGGCATTATTCATGTGCTACACTGAACCAAACCAACTCTCCTAATTCCTTTTCATAGGTGGATTTAAAACATACCTGCACACGGCCATGAGTAAGTATATATAAAACATGTAAATTATCATAAACTTTCCAGAAATTTTGTTTTAAAAATTATAAAAAATTATATTAGTAAGTCACTTTAAAAATAAAATATCAACACTTTTTTTACATTATCAGCACATCTTAAGTGCTATGAAGATTTTAAAACATATTCTTTATCTCAAGAAAACATTTAGAAACTTCAGTCATGAAAACTTGACATATTCAACTTGTTATGCCACAGCAGATGAGAACTCACATTTTACTGGAACTGTGAGATGTTAAGAACACTGTTAGCAAACAAATTATTATTAATTTGGTAGTTTATGTGGCCAAATATCAGCATCAAGTATATAGCTTGCTAGTAATTTCTGCCCTTTCAGGACGCAGCTATGCTGATGACAGAGTTGGTGGTAAGCAGAAATGCACATGTAACAGTGCCACAGAGAGAGAAAAGGGAATTACAGTCCTTTATGCCAGGCCAAGAAATCCCCCCAGAATAGCAATCCCCATATAATGACCCTGCCTTCTGACAGACAATTTTCTTCAGAAAAAGAGACAGAACATCAGAGATCTTTCTGTAGACAACAGGGCTCTACGAAATGCCATTTTAACCATGTAACCTTTCACGGGACATAATGAATTTCATGTTCTTTCTTGTCTTCCTGAATTACATGAAATATTTATTTAAAATACATCCTAAAAGATTAATTTTACTTTAGTACCTTTAGAATACAAAATAAATCTTGCAGTGCATTGGTACAACCAAAGAAGCCAAAGTGATGATAAATCCTTCCCATCCAAATTAAACTTTGAACAGTGAGATAGACTGGGGTAATAATAAAGCAGCTCACCTTACTAGCTGCCAAAACACACAGAGGGCCTCCTGCAGAAATAAAGGACAGCTGTCTCTGAAGCCACAATAGCTCTTTCTGAGATTGTTTCAGTAACTGCTCCATGTCACTTGGCTTCTGCCCCATTAGCCCTTCCTGCAAGACAGGAAATTTTCAATTTCTGTTTTCTCAACTATATGGCAATAGTAATATATGACTTGTCATTGCTGGATTTCTAACTAAACAGAAACATCTGTTATACAATATATCTGTATCCATGCAAGTGACTTTGTGTGCTCAGTTTAACAAACCTCTGCTACCTAAAAAGTAAGGTGCCTCTTCATAGCATCAGCAGCACAAAATCCTGTATTTCAAGTACCCTAGTACTCTGGCTATTAGTCACGCCAGGTCAGGTTGGGGTAGAAAACATGAGCAATTCCAACCTTTGGGAGCTGGAAGAAGTTCCTCTTACAATGCTGTAAACAAAGGGCTTGGAGATGCTGCTGTTAGGGGAAAAATCAGTTACAAGACAAGGCTGACAAGAGTTTGAGGCATGTATAAAAATTACTATGTATAGGAAAGCCACTCAGTAATCCAAAGTACAAATTTACATTCTTAGTCGAAGTCTTGATGATAAACCACAAGTATCGTGAATTCAGGCCCAAACTCTTTTCTACGCATGATAAACTGCAAGATACTTAAAATCAATCAGCTTTACTGATATTTTTTTCTACTTGGTTTTAACACCTTTATGAATAAACTTCAGTGTAAAATTTGCAGTATAACTCTTTACTAGCTAATTTAGATATTAAGAGCAGAACTGGATTTTTACCTACCCTCAGGCATCCTAGCTGATTTTTCAGTTCTTCACACTCCACTTGCAGCAGCTGGATCTCCAGATCCTTTATGCTTTCAGGTTGTTCGTTGATATTTTGCAGATGCTGGGCCTTAACATTGCCAAAGTGCATTTTCTGCTGTAGAGGAAGTGTTTTGGTAATTGTTTTTGTGATGACAGCAGTGTTATTGGATGACAATGTCAATGAAGTTGAAGGGCTGACATCCTGGTAAAGAGAAAATACATTTTTCATGTCATTTTTGCTAAAGCTTTGTCTGAAGGAAAGAATGTAATTCAAGTTCTTTCAAAAGTCATACTATAAACGCACTATTTGGGAATTTTCTTCTTCAGATCTTTCATTCAAACAGTAAGTGAGCAAGAGAATTTCACTTGCTCAATCACCAGTAAAGAGACAGGCATAACACAAAGAAATACAAAGCAATTTTTTTGTATTTGTTTTTTTCTTCATTCCATGGATGCCAGCCAGCCAGGATCACTCTTGACGGTATGGGTATCAATGTATTTACCACTTGATGGCAACACAGGGCTGCTGCTTAGCCATGGCTTCTGGTCCTTCACTCAGCATTGTTATCACACACCCAACTAATAAGTTATCCTTGCTGCTGAACATGCAGCTCAGTTGGAAGCTGAGCTCCAGCTACATCCAAGGTACTGTATTACAAAAGGCATGCTTGACCACTCTGCAAAACCTTCACCAGGAATCTGTCATGTCACTTGCCACTTGACTGCTATCCAGTCAAACTTACCTTGTGAGTGGTAAAAGAAACTGAAGCTCCCTTCTGAGGCTTGGCAGTTGACAGCTCCTTATGTCCCAAATCCTCTTGCTTTACACCCAGTAATTACCTTACTCCTTGGCTTGTCCCAGTGGCACTCTGGTGCAGTAAGATAGTACACCCCTTCAGCAACAGTATTAGAACTTAGCCTATTAACATGTTAATTCTGTGCACTCAATAACTGATATACAAAGGCAGACCCATTTAAAACTCCTTCATTTTACTATAAAGCTCAAAAAGGCAAGAGACAAAAAAAGCTAACTTCTTATTACATGCTTGTGAGAATACCGCTTCCAGCCTGGTTTTGCTCTTAAAACCAGCACATCACTTGAACAAGTCACTCATTTTCAACAGTCTACATGTAAGACTGGCTTGGTGTAACTTCATCAGAGAAATAATAACTTGTCTCAATTTGTGTCATATTCAGCTGAGAATATTAATGTAGCTGGAAGCTGACATTATAATTTAAGATTGTGTAGGATTTCACTTGCAGACGAGTAAAACATTATTTTGGTTATCACTTTGTTTAAATTTTGTTCATGTATTCACAGTTGATTTTAGAGAGGATAACTGACTTCTTGGTTCATTATGCTGTGATGTGCAATCCCCCAAGTCTATAAGGTAAGTTTTCTTGTTTTCCTTATGAAATTGGGTTTTTGTGGTATGGTTTTGTTGGGTTTTTTTTCCCCTTATGTTTGGGTTAGAGAGGAAAAAACCCCACTCAATTTTATTATATTTCTCTAACCCTAATTTTGACGAAGGCCCAAACACTGATCACAGGTGAAAAAACACCTTTCAACTGACCTGATTTCGATGCAAGGCACTCCCTTTCTCTCAGTGTCTGTTCAGTCAGCCCACAGTATGGCTCCTCCTCCTCAGGGCAGAAGCTCTCGAAAAACCCAGCCCTGCCCACTACCTCAGGAGGACCATAACAGACCCTCCAAGGGCATACATGAAGCACCATTCAACACTAGTTTGATAGAGAGATCTAGAAACCTGAGTAAAATTCATTAAAACTACAGTAATTATAAGCAGTATTTTACATAAAAAATGAGAAACACTAATATTCAAATAAGATTAAAAAAAAAACCCAACAACACAGGATTCTCTTAATTTTGAAGCATTAACCATTGGAAACCTCAGAGATCTGACTGAGATAGTATTACCACAGACCAAGTGTATCTGTTTATTGTACCATCTAGCTTTCCTGACATATATATGTATATATTTTTTTTAAATTGGAAGTGCAAAACAAGGGAAAAGAATAGGATGAAGTCACTTAACATGAACCTGGTAAATCTCTGCCAGATACACATCACTAATGCATACCCAAAGTTTGCAAATGCTCAACAAAAATAAAAATAAACTAATTTGTAGTATCATTTACATTTGTAATATACTAAATAAAAACCCCTGAACATTGGATGCGTTGAGCAAGATCAAAACTTGATCAGAAATAACCCAGTCTTTAAGCACCAGCTCTCGTTCTTCACAAAATGGCAGACTAATGTTTACTTCCCAAATATTAAAGAACCTGAAGGATATATGTATTGCATAAAAACTTAAATACATCCCCAAGTGAGTCATATCACAGATACTTGTATTTTAATAGCAGCCTGAAATACTGCTATAGCTGTCAAATTATAGATTTAATCTTGGATTGTTTAAACATTTACATTAATTCTTTTTACTGCAGCGTGATGTGCCCCCTGGCTGCTCTTTCACCAACATCCCCCCCCCAACAGATTGCGGAGGCAAAAAACAGATGAGAAAGCTCGTGGGTTGAGATGAAACTGGGAAACCATAATTTACCATCACAAGGCAAAAAAAGATTTCACTTGAGAAGATTCACTGAATTTAGTGGCAATTAGAGTAAGTTTGGATAGCGAGAAACAAAGACAAGCATTAAAACACCACTTCTTAACACACAGACACACACACAGACACACACACACACACACACACAGACACACACACACACACACACACACGTCCTCTCAGGCCCAACTTCACACCTCCATTCCCAACTGCTCTACCTTTCCCCTCAGGAGCAACCTGCTCTGGGATGGGCTGCAGCGTGGATGTGTGCTCCCATCACTGCTGCAGGGGACTCCCGTTTCCCCTCCTCCTCACCCCTCTCTTACCTGGGCGCTCGCAGGGCTCTTTCTCACACTTTTCTCGTCATTTTGGGCAGGTTTTGCCCGGTTTCCGATGTGTTTTCCCTCAGCCGCCACCAGCCCCGCCCCGGGACTCGACCGCGCCCCGTGGTGGAATTGGCGGGAACAGGCCTTGCCCGGGGCGGAGCAGCCCCTCACGGGGGCCGCCGCAGCCTCAGCACGGCCATCCCTTGAGTACATGAGTTTAAACCAGAGACCGACACCACCTCCGACCATGAGGAGACACCTCTGCCGAAGTGCTCAGCGTTCTGCACCTCCTGTGTCAGCACGGACCCAAGCACAGCACCTGGCCCCTCAGGGTGAGGGAGGCCTCAGGTAACGTTAACGATACAGTGTGTAAACCGAGGTGACTTGAGTTGACTTATAATTTTGAGAAACAAAAGGTCCCCGAATTTTGAATTTTGAAAGCTTTGCTGCCCCAAACTGGAATACTGGCAGCTTGTCGCAAATAGATCCTGACACAGACCTCAGACAGGTCAATCAGGTGTTACTCTCCAGCAAATGCAGTTTCTATGCTCTCAAACGATTAATTTTGTCATTAATGAAAAGAGCTGGAAAACCTGAATCAAACTGTGGTGTGTTTTATCTGCTAAGTCTGCACATGAATATTTAACAGGCAGGTTTCTTCTATTAGGCATTAAACTGTTGAGTAAATGATACAGGAAAAATTCAGGAAGTTGCCAGACACTTAAGTGTGTATTGATTTTTTTAAGCTATTTTTATCATGTTTGTATCTACTGAAGGGAGCAGCACTGAAAGCTCTGGAGAGTGAATCCATTAGTGAATAGAAAAGATGAATCACAATAAACATCAGATAAAGTTCCCTATCATCACTAATGCACCCCAGTGTCACTGGAAAAGCAGTTTCTCTGTAGATAAACAGGGCCCTCCGTCTCAACCACAAGGGTATCCTCAGGTTATCCTCACTGTTCCCGGTCTCTGTGCCAATCTCACACTCGGTGCTTTTTGGGAAGGTGTTAATCCCTCTCTTTCAGAAGCCTCATGTGCAAACTACTACACTGGAATTGCAACAGAAGGAATTTAACATCAGCATGCCATTTTTTTATTGAGCGGTTACTTCAAATTGACCAATATTTTAAACTGGGTATCTCACAATGAAAGCAGCAGGTAACTGTGAGTAGAAAAATTATAAGAAAAGAAATTGTGCTGGGCCATAAACCCCCCCCCAGAACAACCAAACCTATCTGGGAAGCAAAATGTGAGAGTAATCTCAGTGCATCAGGTGCCAGGGAAGGTGCTGGCAGTCGTTTGACCCTACATGCAGTCACTTCTGATTCGCATCAATGCTGTGACAACCATTTCAGCAGTTGACAGTAAAGCCACTGGAAGATTTTAGAGCATGTAGCACTCACCTTGCTCTTCTTAACATTCACTGAGCTGCTTTTCAGTTTGCTTCTGCCCTCAGATCTGTAGCGTGGAGACTTCTCAGATGTTCGTTTTGCTTTCTTGTTGCCCTTTTTGGACTGTGGGACAAAATTAATAACTCATTAAAATATATTACAACACATGTAAAATGTCTCAGCGATTCCCATGGTCTTTAATCGGTTCTTTCATAGTAAAGCACAAGTTTCAAAGTATAGATTTGATGCTTAGGAGAATTAAAAGAACAGATTAGACATGGCATTCAGTCAACAGCAGAGGACACAACATCACTGTGGCAGAGCTTTCTTACTGGTTCTTTGCCTGTGCAGTGGTTAACATGATGGGAACTGTGCTAATGCTACAGAATGTGAGACCAGATATCACTGCAATCCAAATAAGAACTCATATTACTAGGAGCAATTTGTTCCTTACATGGCATTTGGTCTCTTCGTCAATCTCAGGAAGAATCTCTGATTTTGGTTTATGCAGAAGATGGATAAAACAACAGGGATATAAGTAGCATGTGGTTAAATGCTAAATGGCACTGCTTCATCAGATTACTTACAATCAAAAGAGGGCACTTTCTGCTACATCCCTGGCATTAAGCGGGATAAAGAAGCACACAAAGAGGGACCTTTGTTCCTTCTGCTGTTATGCAATACAGACTGACAGGTCACAGAATAAAGATGCAGTATTATTCTAAGTGTGCTGGACATTTTAGCATTGATTCATTTCTTTAATTTCAAGTTGGTGTCAATTTTACAGCATGCTACATTCAATGTAAGACGGTCTTGTCTCCTAGAACTTAAAACCTAAATAAAGATAAAGGGAGGTAGGGAATTTGCCCCATACTGTATTTTTCAGTTAAAGGTATATAGTAAAACTCAGTATTCTTTGTTTTAGAAAGGTTAATCCCTCTTTCTCTCTTCATGCATATTTAAGGGAAATTTGATAATAGCATTTCCTTTTGTCCCTCACTCTATGTGCTGCCTATAAGCACTAGCAAAACAGCTCGTTTTTTTTTTTTTTTACTTTACGTAACATTTAATCTTGGATAGCCAAAACCACTCCCAGGGAGTAAAGACTGATGAGATCTCTTTCCAAACATCACTACCCTTATTTCCATCCTTTGCTGATGGTGACTCAGGCTGTCTCTGTTTAGCAAGCATGACTTGGCATTTTGTATTGTTTGAGGTCTGGATTTCATGTTCGAAAAAAGGTTGAAACTTGCAATAACAAGCAAGAAGCTGTATTTGGAAAAGGAAATTCAGAGTGTATTAGTTTTTCTAATCAGGCTCAAAACTATTTAATTACCCCCCAGCACAAAATGGTAGGAGGAAATAGCAACAAAACAAGCCAAATGGAAAGGAAAAGTGAATTGGTTCTAATAAGGCAGATAGCTGCTTGCAATTGAAAACCCTTTTATGGAGCTGTTCTATAGTCACTGTCTGTGAACCAAAGGTGGTTACTAGAAATTACAAACACCAACCATCTGTCACTGTTCGAGCTGTGATGGTTTCTGCTATAGGCCAGGATGCTTGGGAAGAAGATTAAAACGATATTCTGTTCCCCATATTCTCTGAATTTTTCTTGTTTTCATCTGATGTGCCACTGATGGGAACCCTCCACATCTAAAACAGCATTGAAACTGGAGGGGTAGCAAGTATTTCACGACCTTGCTCACACCTCTTTCCCTTTCTGTTCCTATAGCCTACCAAGAGTAAAGGAAGAAGTGGGAAAACCTTTTGCCTTCCCAAGCACTCATTTCCAAACCAGTGAGGTCTGTGCAACCTCACTGCCTCCTCCTAAAGCTGTCAGATTTTTCTTAAAGTGCAGTAAGATTATTCATTTTAATAAGAATGTTACATTCAGAGTCATTTTTTTCCTTCAAATAACTACTATTTTTCAGTAATTCAGTTGATATTTTTCTCATATATGTTACTATATTGTGTTGCTACATATATCCATACGTAAGAACAGAACTTCTAAGGTTGTAACAGATAGTAATGAAACTGTTCCCCTTTAATCACAGAAGATGTATTTTAATGCAGTTAAAGTAATTTCAGATTTACTTTCTCATACTAAATGATAAGGAAGGCAACAAGGGCACTTATTTATATCTGTGTAGGATAAGAAGACTGCTCAATGGAAATCCAAGAAAAGCATCCTGGCCTATAAGTCTGAGTCATTCTGCGTAGCACATGCTTGCTTATAGCTTAGCAACAAGCCAACTGAGAGAGGAGAAAAAAATGTAAAGAGCAAATATATAATCTAAAACCAGCTCTTGTATATGGATATGTGAACCCAGTTGGATTCCAAGGAAATGCTGAGACGTTGCCTTTATGTTCTTCAAACTCACTTGAAGTTTACAGGCATTTCTATTATTTTTAGGCATCAATATGTATCAGCTGTAATTAAAAATGCATTTCAACACTTGCTGAATTTTATCATCCTGTGATTTTGTCTGTTTTCTTTCAAAGACTAATTAGTTCCATGGTTTTGTTTGCCTCATATTGGAACGAAAATCAGACCCAAAAATAATCTAGGGAAAACTGTATAAATGGGAATTCTGACTAAAACCTTATAAATAGCTTCAAAGTCAAGTGAGCACAAGTATGCCCAGCTGTCAGGCTCTGGGTCTGAGCACAACATCAGAGTTTTTCTCCCATCTTGTCCTGGCACACAAAGTGGGTGACTCTCTGGGATGGATCTTCAGGAACAGGGCAAGATGACTGTAACCTAAAATTAGCCTCCTAAGTTCACACACAGGCTGTCAACTATCCAACTTCACTTCAGAAATGCTGATGACAATATTCTGCTATGCACTTTGAAAGGCTTTTGTAGAAACTTGATGTAGTTCTTATAATGGATCTGAACCTAATTTTAGGCAAACTTTTTTCTTTAATCTTGCCATCAGTAACTACTGAAGAACAGTGTAAATACATGGTGGGAAAAATTTATATTGCAGGAGTACACTAAATGTACTCTTCTACACATGCAAATTAATGTATTTTAAAATAAATGTACCACTTGGTAGGCAGCTTCGGAAGCAGAGACTTTCTTGTGTGGGGAATATGAAAAGGACCTACAGTTATCTCAACAGTGAATACTTAAAATGAATGCATCAGGGACAATAACATCAGTTCTCCACAAATGTTGATATCCCATGTGGGTAACACAGTTGAAGACAGAACAGGGAAACATTTTGTATAAACCATTATATTATTATTATGCATTGTGGCAAACTCAGAAGAGGGAGAGGCACGTACTAAACTAGAATTCTTAACATGGATTACTTGTTGTGGGTATAAAAATATTTCCTCAGTAGAAGGGCAAAAAATAGGGGTAGATTGAGAGAGCAGCCATGGCCACCTGGGACTGTGAGCTAGGATCTCAACAATCTGGATCTAATAATCACTTCAGACTTATCAGGGCACCAAAATTTACCGGTTGTCAAAAGTTCCACAAGCTTTAGAGCAATTGTTTGATAGAATTTGCGTTGTGATTACAGCCACATCATAACCAGAATACCCTGTCTCTGAAGCCTAAGAATGTGTGTAAATGTTACAGCCTTACACCTCACAAAGAAGCTGCATTCTGATTCTGCTTATTGTCCATGTACTTTCTGCTTGAAAAAAATATCTCTACTTTCTAAGTTGTCAATCAAATAGTAGAATTTCTGGTTCTTTTTAATTAATTATTTTGCATACCTGAGGCCTATCCTACAATATAAAGCTTTTTAACAGTAAGGCTTTACATAGTTTTTCTTCTGCATGGGAAGATTAAAAACAAAACAAAACAAAACAACCAAACAAATAAACAAAAACCCAAAACAAAAACACATCAAAGAACCCCCAAACTTACTTTAAATAATTCTTCAAAACCCCACCCCTAAAAAAAACCCAACCAAACCCAAAACCTCGAAAAACAAATCTAGGCAATTTTTCAGCCAAATTCTGGCACATCCTGAACTGGAAATGATTACTCACCACTCTGTCTTCCTCTTTAGTCAAGGGCTTATCCATTTCTGAAAGTGATTGATTTGCCTTGTGGGAATCCAGTACAGAATAGCCACGATCCAGAATGCAACTGGTAGCTGCCTTCTGTAACAGAGGGAAGAGTGTCTTGAGAGCATTTAAACCCTCCAGAGAGAAACCTATATTGGCTTATGGGACTTCTGACTTCTAATAAAGTCAGCCAGCACCGTTTCACTAATTAAGCTTCAAGGTAACACATTACTGGGTTATTTCTTCTTCCCTTTTGATATGCCTTTGTTTCCTCTTCTTCCAAAATGTTAATGGCCTGTCTTGCGTCTTTAATTCAAGCTTTGGCAATGCTTTGTGGGTATTCTGACACACCTGTATATTAAATTGCCTTTGCCTTTCTCCTCCCAGTGCTTTTCAAAAGACAACCAAGATACTTAGTCACAACAGAAATAAGCATGGCTCAAAGTTTCCCTTTCCCTCTAAGGAGTTTTATTGCAGATAAGCAGCCAAAATGGTTTTGATTGTTGGGAGCTAGTTAGAAAGATAGCTTCCCAAATGTTTGGTAGGTATTGTGAGACAGTAGGTCAAACTCCTTAAAAGCAGTAGCACTCTTGCCTGTTGGAGAGCAAGTAGCTTCCTGTCAGGACTCAGAGATTCTCCACCCAATGCGAACAATGAAGTGTTTTATATCCAGGAATAATAGATAGTTCTTACGTTTGTGTATGTAACAGCAGAGTATTATGTCCATACAACAAGGCAGCCTATGCCAGCTGAAGGCATGTCCATAGACAAAGCAAATCTTACAGGTTTAGTTTTAGAAGGGGAGTAATCTTCCTCCCATCCAGAAGTGGGACAGAGGTAAATAACGTATTCTTAGGCCAGCAGTCCTAAAAGATTCATATCAGGTGATTCCAGCAATTCAGTACAGAATCAGTGATTCAGTTACAAAGCAAAGATCACTTCCCTTATCTAAAATCATGGGTCAGTCACGAAGGCACTGAACCATGCATTTCCAGTTACAACCCTTACATTTCAATAATAGCTAAAACTAACATCAGGAGAAGTTATTCTTGCAACATTTGTAAAGAGCAATTCAATCTAAGCTTCTTGCCTCAGTTGAAAAGAGAAAGCCATCAGAAGCATGACTGCTCCTGCTGAGCACCACACAGAGCTTCCTATCTAGTCTGTTTGGGGTTGTCCAGCAGGGACTAAAAAGCCAGTGTCTACAGTATGCAATTAAAAGATTCATACTGAAGATGCACTTTCACTAATACCTGCATTGCTTGTTTAATGATAGTGTGAATACCCTTACTGGCATTCATCTGCAGTATGTGCTTGTATTGCACACTTCATAAAGGCAAAAGATGTCCTTTCTGAGGGTAACAGGAGGAAAAAGTTTGGGGGGAATTAGCAGATTTAAATTAGAATTGTGCTTGCTGGCACAATAGATTAATGCACAAATTACTCATCTTCTGAATCACAGGTTTATTTCTACTTCACATGTAGGCCTAAACCAAGTACCTTTGAGGCTAACAGGAGCATTGCTGTGAATTTCATTAACAGAGCCAGAGAAGCCCCTCCTTCAGCAGACAAGAAGTCCAGCAGAGAAACTAGATTGAAGCAGCTCATTTGTACATGTGCAGGTACTTCCAAAGCTCACTTACCTATCTTCTCATTCATAATTACTTATAGTCTTCACCACTATTTAAATGCATTGTTTTTAGATTTTATTTTATAGTAACCCTGTGACATGCAAAATTATATTGTTTGATAAGACTTCTACTATATTCTAGAATAGTCCCCTGTTACATATTTTAAATCTACTCCAGTAAAATTAAAACCTACTCCTCCTCATGCTGTGTACTTGCCTCAAAGGAACATAAGGTAGGTAGGAGATCAGCCGCCCTTTGCAGCATCTCTTGAAATCAGTGGAAAGATTCCCATAGGAGTTGATTTGATTCTAAATAAACAGCCAGCCATACTGGAACCAAAACTCCAACCTTCAAACCCTCTCTGAGATTAATTTTTTCTTATCAATTTCTTATTACCAAGGACTACATCCTCAGCCAAGTGAAGCAGCACCACTGCAGTCACTGAAACAATACTTCATTGGCATACCAAATGAGGATCTAGCCTGTGACAAAAGATGCATTTCCTCAGGGTCTATATGCTATTTAGACATTGCTAACGATGGACTCAAGTGTAATTGCCTATTTTACCAGTAAGTTCACAGAGACATATGAAAATACTGGTGAAATTGTTATTAGCTGCTAAAATGCTAATGATGTTATGAATTTCTTACAGACAAATGAGTAAGGGTCTTTTAGAAAAAAAAACTTTGGTTTGAAAGAAAATTACCAAGACTCACAAAATAAAAATAAACTGCAAGTCAAACCAAGATAAATAGTTATCTTAATATATAACAAATTCAACTATTTATCTTAATATCAGTAATAACTAGTTATCCAGTGAGATAAAGACTAACAGAAACATTATTAGACTAAGGCATGTATTTTAAATACTAAAGTAATGCTCCCATAAAGCCATAAAAGCCTTTAATAGGCCTAGCTTTATTTCACCCATAATTTAATTTGTACCATATCATATTGGAGGAGCCTGAACAGAAAAGCCTTCTGCTCCAACCCAAGTGAGCAGGTGATTCTCCTGTGACAACTGATACCAAAGAGGAGGTCCTGGCTTTGTGCATCACAGGCAGTTGTGACATTTTTCTAACCAAAAATGTGCAAAGTAAATACAGAGAAAATTGTATGGCAATACCCTGAATTATTGAAAGGCTAGCTGTGCAGAACAAACATAATTAAAGGGTCTCATTATCTTCTAAATAATCATTGTAAATAATGCTTTAGATAATTACTTCATTAGTTCTCAAAACACTAGCTTTTATTTTCCTCTGAGATTCCATCCGCTAACTCTACTCTGAATAAATTGCCAAAAGGGAAAATCAAAAGCAGAACAAACATACGAGCTGGAAATGCGATGTGTACTTGTTGTAAGAACTGATTTAAACCCAGCAGTTTTTGAAATGGGTTTTTTTGGTTATTTTGTTTTGGTTTTTTTTTTTGGTTTTTTTTTTGCTAATTTTCAGAAGGTTAAAAGCATGGGTTTTTTGAGTGTATGTATTTTTTTCTTCAGGTTGCCTTCTCATGCAGTTATTCATTTGCTAGCTGCCGTATTTCTCCATTTAGAGATGGTTGACAGCAGTATGGATAGAACAAAGAAAAGTCTATATTATGGACGACTGTCCTTTTTAACTAAATACACATTGCCATTTTTCTTCAGTACAAATACCATAAAGTAGACTCAATAATAGAAGAGACAATGTGTCTATAAGCAACCATCTAAGCAAAAGGAAAGCCAAAGACCAAGAGAAGAAATGGGCGGAAAAATCAAACCCCTGCAATTAGATGGCTCAATAGCAAAGAAACTCCATTTGGAAAGCGAGTAACTTTTTATTTCCTAGCAGCATCCTGTGAGCAGTGCCAGTAACTAAAGCAATGGTAGGAAAAAATGGCAAATGTTTTCCTGGTGAGGTCCCAGCCAATCTGCAGCACTGCAGAAGGCTGATGTTTACAAGTCACAGGGTTTGAAATGGCCTTTGCCAAATGTCCATTAAAGAAATTAAGTAACAAGTGCTAAGTCTGCAGAGCAAGTCAGCCATCATCCAATCCTTTACATAGAAAAGGCAAAAGGCAAATCAGCACTACTTGAAACTGAGAATTAATTTTTTCACAGAGGTGATTACTGACGTTTTGAAAAGGCAAAGCAGCAGCAACCATGAAACTGAGAGATGGTTGAAACACATCTTGCAGAGGTGCAGCTTCCTTTTTAAAAACCAGTTTGTGCTGGTGTTGGAAGAAAGAAGCAAATTTTATGGCACTTAAGTTCCTCTTCAAAGAGGAAACCCAGAGATACTGAAGTTATTTAAGTTAATTTGCATTATATAGACATTATTTGAGGCTAAAATGCTAACAATAGGTAAATATGCCTGACTAGACTGGTGTATGCCCTGATATAATGCTGTGGTGTATAAAAAGTGAAGTAATAAGCATTAAAGAGACTGTATTATTAAAAAATTCTGAAAGCTGTCCTAAAGATGTTACTAGCCATTAAATCAACCACCAACAAAAAGTGTAGAAAAAAGTGCATCCCAGAAAGTGGTTTCTAAATCCTAATTGGTTTTGGTTTTTAAGGGAAAAAAAATAAAGTGGATAGTGTAGGGAAAAGGAGCTTCTTTCTCTGGTCTTTCCGTCAGTGTCAGATGCTGAGCAGTGCTAAATAGGCTATATGAAAAAAGAAAATAGACTCGAATCCAAGGAAGCATTCCTCCACGACCCACTTTTTCAGCCCTGTCAGCACTTACAAGCAGTTTCCACACGGTGGCGGATTCCGGATCGAACATTAACCTGGCAAGAGCCTGCCACCTTACCAAGCTGGGACTACTTTTTTCCTGCAATTTCCATTTATCTTCCTTTCCTGCTTTATTACACTATCGACCACCTAAATAAGAGACCATGGTGCTCCTGTACTGAGTGATAAAGACATCTGTGTTGTGAACTTGATAGTCTTTGTTAAACCATATTCTAACGATCATAGTTTGTAACTAAAAATGTAATGCTACTTCAGTTAGAACAAGAGGATTGGACTGCTAACTCCCATTGGCTTCTTAGTGATGTAAAACCTCAAAACAAGCCAAAGTTGTCAACCTGCAGATGCATCTTTGAGTGGTACCTTCAGCAGGTAGCACTTCACAGCTTGAGATGTAACACACCAGGCCAGCTAACCTCTTTTTTATCCCTTGTGTCTAATCACAGAGCTTCAGTGCTTCAGTCTGAGAGCTTGAGCTTTGTTTAAATGTACAGCAACAACCAGCTGAATGTCTAAGCAAGTCAGACTACCACTCTAATAAAGATGCATTTATCACATATTTGATTTGTTTTACATTTTTACTCACCTGTGTGCAGACTGGTCTGAAGGCAGCAGCAGTCTTATAAGCTGAAATGGGCACCCATGTACAAGCTCTGTGCTCTGCCACACAGATCATGTGGGATCCTGGACAAGTCATTTCAGGCACTTGGACAAACTAGGATTTAATCTTCCAATGCTACATCCAAGTAGAACAGCTCTGTAGTAGTTCTGACGAGTATTTAATTCTACAGTGACCTACAAATGGGATCCAAATAAAGCCTAGAACAGGCTTTCAAGTAGTTGCAATATCTTCACTTCTACTTAGCAACATCTGACTGGACAAAGATACTTCAGGTAGTATGAAACTACTCACAGTGAGGAAACCATTGTCTGGTTGTATCTGTTGTGAAATATCATTGCCACCCCCCGCTCCTTTTGTCAAGTTCATATATTTTATGTTTAGTCTAGACTGTGCCCTTCAAAATAACCATTTACATCCCTCAGATAACTGAAATCTGTTCCACAAACAGGCCAAGGAAAAAATTCTTCCCAAGGCCAGATTTTCTTCTTACAAATTCTTAGAGTGGCAAATATTTTGTTTGATAAGACTTCCTATAAAAACAATTATATTAATGCATAGAACATTAAGATACAGAGACCAACTGTATGAACAGTCATGACAGAAGGTCTGAGGTTTAAAAAAAAACCAAAAACACAACCCTAAATAAATAAATAAATAAATAAATAAAATCATGCTTATATTTAAAAGATTCTGTTAACCACAATCAGAAGTGTTTCATTCTGTGATGTAGAACAGTATGAGATTCTGGTCTCATCTCACCACTGACACTGCTTTTGCACTAGGTGACCTGCAGAGATCACTTCCAGCGTAATTCTCCGATTCTCTGATACAGAGATGCTCACCGTAGGCTTACGCCACAATTCAGAAAGGAAAAGGTTTGAAAAAGAAGACAAAGATTTCTTTAAGATTTCTTTACAACAAGCTGTCAGTGTTGTTATCCAGACACCAGCTTTTGTATGCCTTCTCACCTATGAGCTTTCACATCTCATTTCAGAAATGGCAAATACGACTCCTTTAACTCTTATCCAGTGTTAGAAACACTGATGAAAATTACATAGTAGCAGACTCAAAAAAGTAAAAACCTGGTAACTGCAAAAAGTTAACACAACTGTGTAATAACACCAAATAACCTTGTCAAATATGTATGGAAGCTGCCTCTCCGTTTTCTGTAAGATTACATAAAAAGGCTATAAAGTGAGCTGTTACATAAACAGCACCTCTGTTGAGCTCCTATTCATTCTGACATACACTCCACACTGAGTTGCACTCTGTTAGTATAATGCTGTCCAGCTCAGTTTACTGTTAACTGACAGTAATTGGCACAGGCTGACCCATGTTCTCTCTAAAGCATGGACAGGAACTAAATCTTTGCATGCAAAATAATCCTTGTTTTCTTCGCAGCTGGAAACTACGTTGTACAGTAACTACTCGCATCAGAACTTAGCCATTCTCTAACTATGCTTAAGCATAAAAATCCTCCTTTCCCCTGATTTGCAGTAAAATGCATTCAAACACAGACAATAAAATCAATCACTCTTTACAACATGTAAATACAATTATTTTGTAATTACTTACCATTTCCATGTATTCTCCTTTGTAAAAAAGTTTATTCAAGAAGTTCTTTTGTTCTTCAGAACCTAGCTACAAGTGCATACCAAATGCTCTTTTTATTCCAAAATGCTCATGTCCAAGTGCTTCACTACTGGCAGAAGGACTCTGTGTGTTGGAGAGAGGCAGCTAAAGAGGCTGCAACTGGCACTATGTAGCTGAGCAGCCAATTGCTTACTGTACATGACAGAAAAGACTGAGCTGATTCACAGGTGCAAAGGCTGACCCACTTGGGGAAGAATGCCATGGTTATTTTCAGAAGTTGCATACAAGCCACATTAACGCATCAAATCAAATTTAACATTGGGTAACCCAAGTCTCTAAACCCCCTTTCACACCCTCCACTGCTCCCCCTCCAAACCCAACAAAACAAAACCCACATCCAAACTGTTCCCTCCAAACTACATGCAGCACAACTGTCTGAAAGGGTGTGGGTTGTTTTAAAATAATATCTTTATACAGAAAAACATCCTTCCTCCTAGGCAGCAGTTCCCTCATTTCCCTTTGTCTTTTAAATCTTATTTATCAGGCTTGCATTCATCAAAACCATGTTTAACAAATCCTCTGTTGCCTAGAAATGTCTTCTCTGTGTTTTACACTACAGAGCAAAGAGAAGCAGAATAAAGACAGATTAATTTGGAAACAACTCTAGTTCATTCTGTTGGATTCATTTGTGTTCAGATTTGATGCTTTTTCCACAGGTACTTGGGTAACAGCACTCAATGCCAGCAAAAAGCTCTCAAGAGTGGCACACCAGTTTCAAACACGAGCGAATGGGAATAACTCCAGTTACCACCTGGACACCAAAACCCTCGATCCATACCAGAAATTCCAGTTCTGGGGTGAGCAGGTAAGAGGAAGTTATTTTCATTCTGCAGTGATAAATATGCACTTCTATGAGGATTTTTTGAGAATACATGAACAGCTTCATTCAAATAAATAATTCACATATTTTTCAAGTTCAATATTAAGCAAAATTCCATGGGTATATTAAAAAGGTATAAATCCCACTGATGTCTTCATATTTCTCTCTACATCTACTTTGACCATCTCTACACCTTTTTTGGTAACAAGGTTCAGGAAATATACTACTTTTACTCTAAGTACCAGTTGTTTGACACACGTCTTCACAAAAACATACCAGCCTAATTCACACACTTACTGGAAATATTCAAAGGTCACAATAACATCATAAATATAAAAACAGCCACAAGATACTTGCTTAGGTAAATTTATTAGTGCATAGGTTAGAGATATATTCCTCTCCAATATTAACAAGAACAAAAAAGTTCATGTGAAAAACAAGTTTTGTTTTAAAACAAACTCTGAGACAGCTGTATAACAAAAAGCTATGGAGTAGGCTATTCAAATTTCTTGTCTTTGGGGAAATTATTGGATTATAAATAAAAAACTCAACATGATGGGATTCTGAGGGTCGTTTTAGGTGATCAGCTGTTAAACAGCAGAACCAGTTTCTTTTCCCCTTAATTTGTGTATATGTATAAATAATATTTACTGATAAAAATCTAGAAAACTATAGAATAAAAAATATATTTTACCTAGACTGAGTACTAAGGCAACCAATCTTTCCCTACTTTGCATGTAAACTTCCAGAACACTCACCCATGTTTGTAAGGACTTGGAGGTAAAGAAATTTGTTCATTGATGAAGCCAAAATTTTTCAAGTGACTTCGTTATTGCAAAAAGACCAATAATAGTAATTTTTTTTCTTTTTAAACATGTTTGACATCTGAACAGCTCCAGCACATTCACAGTGTATTTGGACAGCAAAGCAAGAACAGTCATACATACAATATTCACTGTAAACTTTGCTGAATTTAATGAAGTCCACAGACTGACTTACAGTTGACTGAGTAACTTCCATCTTGGACACCTTCAACAAAACATGAGTTTAAGGAGTCATTGCAGTTAACATTATAATTATTTGAAACATTGACAAGTGTATTTTTAGACTGTATTTAAAAGGCACACATTATACTTCCCTCTAATTCTCTCACAGTGTAAATATATCTACATATCTACATAGATATGCTTCAACAATGAAAAGTCAAAAAGTCAAGTTACAAATATTTTACACACAAAGTACAAAAATAACTTGTAACATTAAATGCAGTTATTTAGTTACGTTTGAAATCTTTCAAGCCTGTAAGTGTTGCAAACTAGCAGTACAACGGGTGTGTATACACTAAAACACTTCATACATGTTAAGACTAATTTCATAACAGATCAGTGTCTTAGTTTTTATTATGTTTCAGACTTTCCTGAAGGAGTTTATGTGCTATACTCACACATCAACATTAGCAAGCTTCTGAATAAGAAATTGTGACTTGGCTTTATAGAGAAAATATGATTTTTGTCACATTAATAGTAAGGCTAAACTGATCCATCAGGGTTATTTGTGTTTGAACAAGGGTTATTTGTAAAATTATCTGCTAAGGTTCAAATTTAATGTGCTTCATTATTGCATTCTTTTACCAGAAATGTTGCAACTAACATTTTATTACAAAGGCAACGAAACATTTAAAGCAATTAAAGTTTGAAATTGAAGAAAAAAACCAAAAAGCCTGGAAATGTAAAAAAGGCTTTTGTTTTTTTCCTTCTCAAGTGGACTGCAATAGGCAGACAGTTAAATAAGGAGTCTTTTCAGGCTAAAATACTTTAGCACTTGTTGGGAAAAAAAAATTCAAGTATAAAGCTTAGATAGGTGACTAAATAATTATACTTACAGACAAGGCTACATGTCAAAAATGTTCACACGAGTGCTAACAAAAGCAGAATGGGTATGGTACTACATTTCATGATTCGAATCAGATTTGCAATAGGAAAAAGCTCCAAACAGTCAAAACTCTAAAGTCTCTCAACTCCCTATTTAAACTGTTTGTAACACTGAGATAAGAAAAAAAATTCTAATTTACTTTAGTTCAAAACAATTAAGAGAAGTTTCAGTCTTATAGAGTTTATGATGCAAATCCATCCATATCCTAATACATTCTCGTATTCATTTATAAGTAAACAATAAGAGCAACTTTGTTTAGATTTTTAACCATTAGTGATAGGTCATCATCATGGAACAGTGTAAGGCATCACTTATTAAAACAGGTTTGGTTTTACAGAAGATGTATTTTGGAGTTTCTGAAGGTTCATAACTCTTGGAATGTGCTTGCTAGGATAGTGTTGTCGCTAGGATAATTCCAAGTATCAGAAGCAGTACAGTAACACAGATAATGATGAACATCAGTTTCTGCAAAAAAAGTAAAAAGAAAAGTTGAGATTGAAATACCCTGTTCACATACACGTACAGCCACAGAAAAACTGATACCTCATCTCAGTGCTTCGATTTTCTTTCTAGAAAAATTAAGATAAATGCTTACTGCATTTATTCTTTCCTAACATACATGTAACCATATTTAGAAGATGGAGCTCTGTGAAACATTTCTGTGTTTTATTTCACAGTAGAATTGTTATTACTCACAGCCAACTTTTTGTAGATATTACATACAGAAACATGCAATAGTGAACATTTACTTATCAGGGTCATGTCTAAGTACAGTTACATTGGTTACTGCCACCCTCCCTGGATAAATATTTGTAGTCTGCTCAACTCTTTAAGATGGCATGCTTAATGGAATTCATAGAACTCAATAAAACATAAGTAAAAACACTGTGTAGGTAATACCTCAGAAGAGCTGCAGGGGGGAAAAATTGATCGGTTCTATGTACATGCATGGAAGTCTGACATTAGGTCAGGTGTTTCTGATTCTAAGCAATGATACAGTAAATCTGTTACCTGCCTATAACCCAAAGCTGAGAAGAAACTCTAACAACAAAAGTAAAAGCCTTACTATTAAAAGAGTGTTAGTACAGAAAACTGAGTTTCTGATAAGCTGTTCAGAGTGATACCCTGTTCATAGTGCCTTATGCATAGTTTGAGGATCCTGCATGCAGAAGTTGACTTTCTGTTGGACTCAGGAGGAGTTAAGTGGCTTGGTTAGGTGTTATCTTGACAAGAAATGGTAGCTTAGTATAGCAAGAATCTGAAGATTGAACAAATTATCAAATTTATGTACTAAAATTCCAGCTGGAATCTTTGTAGACTTCCTTTTACAAATATATTATTTCCCACTGCTTCATTTAGTCCGGTATTAATAAATAGCTTGAGAGTAAGAAATTGTAGGATGTTCTACAAGGCATATAGCCAACTACATGGTTGTAGACATTTACTTTTATGAAAGCTCTGCCTAAAACCATGTAACACCCCATCTGATAAAGTTCCAAGTGTAACTGGTATTCCATATATTGGTGTAGATTTTTTGCTGATGTAAAGTTTCAGTATAAAAGAATTCCAAAGGGCTGCAAGACAGTAACTGCATTTTTGGTCTCATTTCCTTCTGCATTTATGAGTCTCATGTAGTGATCACATTCTGTGCATGTGGCAGCTTACCACTAGGTGTCAGTTTCAATACTGACATGCACAGCACTTTTACAGTATCCAGAGATGAACAAGATCCCCCAATGCATCTTAAGCCTACTCTCCAGTACTAACTGCATGGATATTAGGGGTTAGTAGAACAATACAAGTTACCAGGCCAAAACAAGAGCATAATTAGTTGATTAGTTACTTACTGCCACTGTGGCAGGAAGTCACACATGCTGCGGTTATCCATGCATCACCGAAAACCAACAGACAAACCAATAATTAGAGCAACTACAGCAATCAACACCAATGACACAATGACAATTATCCACATTTTCTGTCAAAAAACAAGGTATTTATTATTTTAAGATTAAGCACAACGATTTGCATTTCTTTTTAATGTTAAAAATAGTCACGTTTTAGATCCACGCTCATTTTTGTTAAAGCCTGCAGTGTTCTCCAATCAAGATAAATTTACCTGTATACTCTTGCCTGCGTAAGAATAAACACTGTTTACAGATAAACTACTGTAGTTAATATTTATATAGTTGCCAAAGATGAGAAAACCACCATTTACATATACATTAAGTGGGCTCTTTTGATACTTCTTGCATATTTTCTTTAAATACAGTGTGTTACCTATATGTAGATATCTGTCTGTCTGTAGAAAGATATATTATTCCCTCAAATCCAACTCACCATAAAAAGCCTCACAAAATTGCACAGCTTCTCAAAAGGGGAAATTATGAAGTCAAAGGAACAATTCATTCACTCTGCAATCATACAGTTACAAAATATAAATTACTCAGTAGTCTGATTCCAGAATATATTATTTGGCTTTCTGATGGGAAGGAAGATGTTGAAACACAAAAGTTTTCACAGCAATGGCAAACACCTGAACGTTACTGCATTCCTCCACAAAATTCAGAATAGTGGTTTAATATCACACCCTTTCCAGAGGGAAGATCTCCCTTATCTAGTACTTGTACAAGAGTACAGAATTACTTATTTGTAAAAAGAGTAATTGCAGATGGAATTCTAAAAAAGCCTGCTTCAGCAAAACCAGCAATTTTGTTTTTCCTGCTAACATGGCAGTTTTACAGCTCTAAATCCAGGTAAGTTTACCAGTGATAAAGATCCAAAAACCTTTAAGCTTATTTAGAGTCTGAATAATTAAAAAGTAGCACAGTAATGGATAAGAACCACCTGTGAATTTATCTACTGGCATAGTACATTAATTCTTTCGGGGTTTTTACATTCTGTAATAACAGCTTTTTTAAATAGAAAACATAGCCTTATCTGTGTATGAATTGCTTGTACGTTTCTGTAGTAAGACAAGTTTCTGTCCTCTACTGGCAATACAAATTTTTAGTAACTATAACAAATCACTTTGGAAAGGTTCTGATTTTTTCCTGATGGGACTGTGGTGTTGCTTGTAAAATCCTTTGGTAAATCTTCCTGTCATATACTATTTTATAACAACGTTTTGTAATTTAAAATATCATAACTACAGAAAAGTAAAATGTGCATTAATTCTACCTTAATGGACTGAATACAACAACACAACTAAAACTGAAGGTCACTTCATACTGTGCTAAGTTAATATACTGACTAGCACAATTACAGAAAGATAGCATACCCTTCGTGCTTTACTTCGATATTTAACTGCCTTTTTTGTCTCTTCTTTTGCATGTTCCACGTAATCTGATGCATTCATCACGTTCTTCTCTATGTTGTTGATCATTTCACCCTTAAAATGAAGTTTTGAACATAAAATTTATTAGAATACATGGATCCTTGCTTAATGAACTGAAGAGAAGGAAGGCTATAGGACATAAGTGATTAAACAGTAAATAATGTACATATTGGCAGCTGACGTTTTTTCTGCTTTGATGTGTAAATGGAAAAGGGAATGAGAAGCAAGGGCACAAAGGTCTAACTAAACAAGGAGCATTCATGGGCAGGGCAGGCATATTTCTCCCTTTAGCACGAACAAATACTGAACATCTGAAAACATACCACTGAATGTGAGGTATGTTTTAACAGCCAAAACTAAAGCTGACACACTAAAGAGATGAGAAATCTCTGAGGTGCCTGCAAGTGGGAAAAGATACTGACTTCTTTTGACACAAGGTTCAACAGTTATCTAAGAACACACACACATATAATAGCAACCTCAGAAGTTCCGTGGAATTGAGGGTTCACCATATCAGGACACAAGAAATTCAAATTAAGTATGATGAATGAAGTTTGGTAATGAAATGGAGGATTGGTGAAAAATTACAGTAACTCTATTACCTGTGTTTCTGTCCATCAGAAGAAATAATCAGCAGCAGTAAACAGCAAAGCATTAAAAAATGATGCACAAGTAACTTTTGTTCATTTCTAATTCGAAAGAAAACTGCTACCTTTTGGGTTTTTGCCTTGGCTAGATAGTTAACATTAAAGCAATGTAGGACTTGGAGAACAAGACCCAATTAAAAAAAAACAAATAAAATAGTCCTTTCCAGGAAGTGCCTCCCCTGAACACGACTCTTTCCACTTTGCTGCATAAGGCAAAGAATTATAAGAACATAAGTTAAAAATATTTTTGTTAGATAATTAGTACGTAAAGACATGAACAAATTTATGTAGATAAGATAAAGCTTATAAACATAAGAAACTACTTGAATGACTTTTCAATCTCTGTATATTCACCTTAGAACCGTAATCAGACCTTTGTATTATGTGCAAGTTGCATACATTCTTGCTAATGCACATTTTATTCTACCACAATAGTCCTTTACCACACCTATAAGAATCCTGAACACCCAAGATACAGGCAAACATTCCAGCAGAATGCTGTTCTTTCTTAACCAGGGATAAAATGTTCAAGCTTATTGCAATATAAGCACGTTGAAGAAAATATTAAGTACACCAAGTGAAAATAAAGGCTATGCTTAGTTATTCATAGATATACCACGAGTACATCCAGATTGTGTTTGTCTAAAAAACCTTTAGTGATCAACTTCCGTATATTCTAATCATAGTCAAAACCCACCCTAAGTCTGTACTATCTGAATAGAAGCAATTGTTCCTGCATATTTCACAGAGGAATACTGAGGGGAAGAAAAAAAATAAAAAATCCCTCTTAGATAAATGTGTTTGAATTGGTTCATTTACCTGAGTCTCAACAAATGTTGCCATGTCCATAAACATTTCATGTAGTTCCCGTATGCTGGATTCCAGTTTCATGATATCCTTGTGACGCGACTCAATTTCATTCAGAGCTTGCCTAGTGATCTGAGAGTCTGATATAATCTTTGGAAGATCGAAAAAGATATGGACATAAATATGTGCTGACATACTTCCAAATACGAGAAGCAGCAAAATAGAAGAGAGGCATAAACTGGACTAGAAATACATACATCTGAAGTGAAAATTGAAGGATTACCGCTCTCTAACATTTCTTCCAGCTCCTCATCAGTGGTGGTCTTTCCAGCTAGGATAGAAACAACAATACTTTACGTAACATCACTCATTATTGAACATAAAATTTTGCCATACCAGAAGGATGACAATTCAAAGAAAATTATTCTATTAAGCATTGTTTTCAGCCATTATCAAATGCCATTTTGCATATGGAAAAAAACCCGCGCAAAGCAACCCAAAACAGAAAATATCAAGTAATAGCCAGAAGACAATGCTGAGGAAAAGCTGAAGGCTCTGAGTAATAGCAACACATAACCATGTCCTGAAGTATTAGGATCTCTCTCCTTAAACATATAGGTAAAGAACTCAACTCGCCCAATAAACCTAACTGAAAAGCTGAACTGAACCATAAGCATGAGAGGCTAATGACAAACTTGAGAATCACATGAAAAGCAAAGTTACCTTGTAATTTGCCAACTTTCTGTTTGCATTTCCTATTTCAGCAATATATGTACTTGCTTTTACAGGAGATAATAAAGGCTAATTTTAGGTACAATATGTTATGGATATTTTAGACACCTTCTGAGGTAGATGCTGTAGTTCAGAGTACAATTACCTTTCTGAATACTCCTCATAGTTATCAATGATGAAATAACTTAGATGCAAGTCAGTCAACAAATGATGAATGTAAATTAACAGCAGCACTGATTTTACATCAGCTGAATTTAACAAATGTTCTTACTGACAAAAATGTCACAGGATAAAAAGAGATGTTCTGTTTAACACGTTAATTTTAGAATGGCTTTTACTAATACTACTTTCAGAACACAGCTTTTCTCAATGTTTCATCAAAAGTTGTAGCATCAGAAATAAATGATACAAAAGGAAAAGACAGTTATTTGAATAGTTTTCAACAACAAAAAAAAATGTATGGAGTTTAACCTTATCTTCTTTACAGCTGCTCTGAACAGCAACACTAAAGAGTTTATGCCATGTGATAGTTTTTCCTCTCACATCCTGCAAGAAGACATTCAAGATCTATAATGCTTTGTACCATCTTTAAGCAGCAAGAAACAAAGTAGATATTAACAACACAATTAACTTTTTAAAAACGTGTATTCAGGTCACTTACTTATCTCCAACTGCCTCTGTATCCGACCTTTGCTGCGTTCTCGAAAGAGAGTTTGCGTCTCGTTGTATTCCATCATGACCTCCACAAACTTGTGAGCCAATACAGAGTGCTGTTTTATAAGGATATAAAAATGTGGAACAAAACCTATTATTTTTTTTTTTAACACAGCACAATACTGCACAGCAACTGAAAGTTACATTCCAGCAAAACAGAACATGAACCTCTGAAATAATTTCACAGTGGTGAAAACTCATTCTCCAATTTACTAGAATCCTTTTATTTAAACTTAAGTGATCATACCTGTGTTTTTCTTATCCTGAGGTCCACTGATGTCCGATTAGCATTTTCGCCCTGATCAAAAGTCTGCTCAATAGCTAAGAACAATAGAAGAATGTTATGAGTCAATGGTCAGTATAATTACTTAATAGCTCAGTTACTTTGTAAATAGTGTTAATTAATACTTTCTTCATGTATAAGATCCCCACAGACATGTTTAACATTTGGTGTGTGGCAGTGATATATAGATAATACAAAATAATTTCGGTAATTGGTACAGCTCTTGTAACACAGTAACCACTTCAATACTTTTACAGAGTCACACTACTGCCTGTTACTATAGAAAAATATCCAAAGTTCTAACAATACTGGCTGCTTTTATTGTTTGAACAATAAACACCATACCCTAGTGTTTATGGAAGTAATTGTAATACAGCAACATTAAAACATTCAATATATTTCAAAACCGATGCTAAACAATGCAGACATAGCCATAGGGGAAAGCCACAGCAAAAATAGCTAGTTTGAATTTAAAACACACTAAATACTCTAAAGCAATTCCCTGTGTAGGTATGTATGCTACGGAGACTGTTCTTGCGGTAAATCTTCCAAGACACCATGACCAAAACCCAGCATTTAAGCTGCAGAATTCACTTCTACACAGAGGAATTACTTTGCACTTTAATTTTCTAGGCTATTCCTGAAAGCAAGCAAGCTCTTTGTCCTGTTCCACAGACTGGGATGTGCTGAGACCTGGTATTTGTCAGCGGTGAAGGTTGCCAAGGAGGACTAAAGTAGAGGACAATACTGTTCCTGACATGGGCTGTACATTAGTTGGCAGGGAGGGGGAGGTTTTCTAGTTTAAAGAGCCATCCAATATGGTTTATGCATACACAATGCAACTTTTGAAGTTTAGGAGTTCAGCTGCAATGTGCTAAGTCTGTAAAACTGCTACATCCTGAATCATTAGACATGACAGCAGTTCTATTTCTCCTCACAATTTACCCTTTAACCTGGCTCGGACTTTATTAGCAATCTTCTTTATTTCCTCATTTAATTCTTCAAGTTCTTCTTTTGTTCCTGAAAGAAAAAAGAGAAAATGAAAAACATGTTGTTTTTTTTTTTTTTTTCTCGTCAGAACTGTTGATAATGGTAAGCCAGCAACTATCTAGAATTCTACCGTGCAATGTCATAACTGCATCCAGTATAACAATGCAGAGGACTTGTTTATTATACTCCTAAACACTTTACCATTTTTGTAGCAGCATATTATTAGGTTCCTGCTACTTATGAGAAGCTCTTACAGTTAGGAAATGTTATTACCAAGTCATGAACTAAACCAGGTGATGAAATATTCCACATTTTTTCTTAATGTAACACTTTCAGAGTAACATTCATTCGCTCATCAAAATGAAAGTTCACTGAAGTCTATCAAGTGACGATACCGATTTTTCCCCACTTCTGCTTCTGTTGTTTAACATGGGCTCATGGCTTTTACCTTTATTAACACATCTGAACCATGCACTCCATATTATTAAGAATACTACACAAAGAATTCACAAAGAATTTCACTACATCTCTGCTACTGGGTTTACTGAAGACGCTAGATTCACAAGAGCCTACGTTATTTACAGG
This sequence comes from Neopsephotus bourkii, assembly GCF_033783945.1. Classification (NCBI taxonomy): domain Eukaryota; kingdom Metazoa; phylum Chordata; class Aves; order Psittaciformes; family Psittacidae; genus Neopsephotus; species Neopsephotus bourkii. The sequence continues at coordinate 2,127,778 of NW_026901291.1, read as the reverse complement.
CAAGGTCATGTTCCTACACAATTCAAATGCATGATTGAGCACAATTTTTAGCACAAACACAAGCTGATACATGAGCTGAGACCACAGATGTTAAAACACTCAAATGAACCCAAGGTGTATGTATGACTGTGTACAGTTGTTAAGACAAAAAGCAGCCTGCAAAATCATTTAAGAATACAATTGTATGCCCATCTGTAAACAAAGAAAATAGGAGGGAGAGAAAAACTAACACAGAAAGTTCAGTTGTCATCAACAAGAAAGAGTTGCAACATTTCACAAAAATATCTCCCCATCTTTTCTTCCCTTTTCTTTAAGCTTCTCCCGTAAACAGAGGCATTCCTTGAATTAACAAGTGCTGAGAACACATCAGGTTTCTGGGTAAGTTCCCTAAACTTTTACGTTCTCTGTTCAGAAAGCACATCTGCACTTCCAGCACTTCTAAAAATAGGGCTCCATCATCGAACTGTCTACTACTGCTGAAGCAGCTGGTTATAGTGTTACTGTTAGGCAGGATCTTGCCCCTACTTAAGAATAAGAGACCATGATGGCTGTACTGTATGAGTGTCAGCTGACACTTCAACACTGTCATCAATTAAAAGAAATGCAAATAGCCTTTATGTTTCTGAAGACAATCCATTTCATGATACCATATTGAACTGGAGTTTTGCTCTAGCAAAGATGTGGATCATGCAACAAATACGCTGAAAATGTAGTTAATCAAATGAGACTTACAGAATGAAAAATAAGCAAATGAAAACATTAATCCAAGATTAAAAATGGAAATATTTAATGAATTGTGTTACATTTCGCATTCTGAACACCTCAAGTTCTATTCCCATAGCTACACATATCTGAAATCCAAAAAAAGTGATACGCACTTCCTTCAGGATTTGGTGCTGACAGGATAATGCTGTGCTGCTTCTTCACTTCTTCCACATTTTGTGCTATTTTTGCTATATTATTTCTAAGTTCCTCAACCTAGAGGAAGAGAAATATGGCAATGAGAACAGTACAATAATTCAGAGCAACATTTCATTTAGAACACCATTACAAAGCATACTGGGGATGGGGTGTAGATGAATTTGTTAAGCCTAATTACAGAAGTTAAAAGGCACAGAAAAATAACTAAGTCGTTAATGCATGGTGAAAACTATAACCTTACCTGTTGGAAAAAGTCATCCATAAAATGGTCTTTTTCAACAATAACTGTCTCCCCATCTTCATTTCCTTTATACTGTAAAAGACAACAAAACAAATCTATGAAATAAAACTCAGGCTCCTGTTCAACACAATGACACCCTCTTCACCACTGCTACTGCTGACACATTTCTGCCAACAGTCTGCCAAGTCACAAAAGTAAGTTTCCTTCTTCTGAGGGCCACAATTCAAAAACAAACAAGCAGAGAGGTCAAAGAAAGAAACCACCCAACTACCATGAAGTAGTGAATGCTCAGGCATTTACATGTACTCCTCTGTAAACACCTTCAGGACAGAACCAGTCTGTGAGTGATGTCACAGTTTCAGTACCTGTCATAAAAACTATTCAAACAGTATTTGGCATCCAAGTGTTCTCTCACAGCATAAAGATACTTGCACAGCGAGTCCCATATGAACATTCAGTTTACTGAGACAGTAAATCAATCCCTCTCAAAGAAATGCTAAGAGAGGTGCTGATGACTGCCTTGTGATGGTGAAAGCTCAACATCTAATACAAGCTAGAAGTAAAAGCTACCAACATCTGCTTATTAGTTTTGCCCTTGGATGTCTCAAGGCTGCCATTCCACACCACTTTAGACATAATTACACACACTAAACTATACACACATTACATAATTGATAAACCCTGGAACAGCAGCCAAGGCAGCAGCAGCTCAAGCTGACAGGCTGTCGCAGCTCGCCAGGGCATCCAGCCCAAAACACTGCCTCTGTCACACTGCCCTAACCCTTGGAGCCAGCCCTGCAGAATACACAGATCCTCAAAGGAACAGATATTCAAGTTTTATCAAAGGAAAAGAGAAAACATGCATCCTAGAAAGGCAAAGAGCTCCAGCCTCCATGTTCTCTAGTTCCCTCTGTAAAGCACTGGTGTTTGAACAGCATTAAACCAAAATTAGAACAAAGTATTATTCTAGCAGATAGTCAAAGGGTTATCTGCTAGGAAAATAAAATACAAGACAGGTACCATCAAGGGATTTTCACATCCTAGACACTTTTCTTCATACAAGTCCCTCTGTCTTTGGTCTTCTAACACCTGCTTTCTGTTCCTAAACCCTGATCCTATTTACCCATAGGCCCTTTGTTTCTGGTTTTATTACAGTAGGTGAGATGTATATTATTTGCAAGACAATTCTGCAATTTAATCCCATGTCAAGCACTGCTATTATCTAATTGAGAAGGTTATATTTAATGAAGATCTAGGAGTGCCCCAAATCTTCAAGGAGTTATTACTCAGACTTTGTGACAGTTCTTTTCCTGCAAATTCAGGGAGTGCATAAAGCCCTGACAATCTTTGTCAGAAATCATCTGTATTTTTTATACTTATGGAAACCCATAAAGCCCCAGCTGAAATACAGAAATGTAGATGTTACTACTTTCCCTGCCCACCCTCCCATCACTCACAGCACTGTGTGTCATTGAAGACTTTTTGCAGTTACTCATTTTGAGGACATGACTGTTAGAATTCAGTATTAAAGAATTGGTCCTCAGGGACTGTAATTAATCAACAGTCTTGCTTAACACACACAAGTGAGACAGTCAGTGCCCAACTGAAGTCACCCAACTTTTACCCATGCCAGAGACTACAAAGCTACCAGTTGAAAGTTAAGAATGAGCTACACATTAAAGACATTTAATTTCATTACTTACGTAAAAGAACAACTTCTGCTTACATTTACTGAGTAAAGAATATTTTTTCTACTTGTTTATAACCACATACTGTATTTAGTTAATTGAACTGAAAATAACGAAAACAGCATTAGCTTAGAGATGCAAATGTCAGCTTTCAGCTTGGTCAGATGATCTTAGTAAAACATTAAACACCTGAGTGAATCTTAAAGATACAAAAAGCTTACTGGGAAGCCCTGTTTGTAGATGCCAGGCTGGAAGGGAGCAATCAGGATTCCCCACCCTATAGGCAGTTCCACGTTCATTTCACTTTTGCATTTGGTTGCAATGACACCATTGACAGATCCCCTGTCTACAATGCGGTGAAGGATTTATGGACATCCTACTTTGAACATCAGCACTTGAGATACCTGATGACTTGTCAACCTCTCATCTCTACATTCTTAAATCACCATGTCCCTAAAATACAGCTTACCTGCTAACTCTTGAACTTCAGTGATGCACCTCTTCTGACGACAACACAATGTAACCAAGGACTCACTTTTATCATCAACAGAAACACATTGTTTCTCCTAGACCTTGCCTCCCCAGCATAAGCAGTATCAGAAAAAGCTGATAAAAGTTCCACGTCAATGCCAAGAGCAAACTAATGAAGCCTGTTTTCAGCTCATACCTTGACCTTGGGACTCAAAGTCTGGCCCATACAACTCTATAAACAGTCATAGACTTGTAAAATGTATCAAGTTCCTTAGAAACTGGTTTGTATCACAGAATCCAGATACTCAGACAATATAATTTCTTAGCTTCAAGTAGAAGCTATCCTGGTGGCTATGAAACTTCTGACATTTCCCATACCTTATAGAATTGCAAAAGTCAGTCTAGCTTGAGATTCCCTACCACATTAATTATCGACCTTTGAAACTGAAACAGCTTTTGACCTAAACCCACAACTATTACCTGCCCTTTAAATCCCATCCAAGGTTAGTTATTTCTCAGTCCAGATCATGTGTACTCCTCTGGCAGGCTCCAAGGACTCAACCCCAAGGAGCACGTTACAGTGTTACAGTTTCTCCTTATGGCATCAGTGTTTCCAGAAATTCTTTTCTATCCCAGCAGCCAAGAAGGACTTAAAGACAGCCAAGATGATCAAACAGGCAGCTCCAGCAGGTCAATCTTTAACATGCATTTAGTAGCATTATCATACAGCCAGAACAGCATCATATGGTAACCATCTATATGAAATTAGCCTGTTATGACATGGAAAACATAAAGCTCATCTTCAGAAAATTCCATGTCTGAACAAAGACTAATGTAAGAAGTTAACTCCCGAGGAGGGAAACCCCGTAATGTTTTCCTCCTTCTGAAATAGTTCCTTTTGCAATTTTGTTTCCATTCCACCCAATTCTAACAATTTTAAATGTCAGGACTTTGTGGTTCTTCACTTGCTCCTAAACAGCTCTGGGGGCACTAAGTGAATGCCCGAGAGATAGCTTACAAAACATCAATGCAGCTCTGTTCAAGTTACAGGTCTTTAACAACAACAAAAGCTATAACCATACATTTTGAAAAGTTTTGTCAGAGATATCCTCAGTAACACTGAAGAGTAAGGAAATGTAAAAGCATGTATTTAAAATTGTTAACCAATCAAGCAAGAAAACTGGATTTCAACAGATAGCTCTGCATCCATTTCAGAAACAAGATAGTAATTTTAAAGCCATATGAATAATGCTCCCTATCTTGAGACCCAAACCATCACTCCTAAACAGAGGTTTTTTTACATCTTAATGCTTTCTTAAATGATTCAGCAAGTACAACAAAAAAACGTTTGAATGAGTTTTATTAACAGGCCTTTAAAAGGGCATCTGTTTTTAACATCTGACACTAGCTAAATGTGCTAAGCTGACTGTCTGAACATAGACCCTATGGCTCTTTTCAAGCCATTTTAAGATGGATTTGTATCCGTGAACAGCAAACCACTGAAGGCTGGGAGAATGCTTTACAATCAGTGCTACGTACTTGCCTTGGGTTTGTTTTTTCCTCTTCCATAAATATATACCATTCACCACTGCTGAAAACAGCATATGGGATCAGAGAGAATCTTTTATTCTTACACTAATTTGTGCTCAAAATAACTAATACCAGTCTGGGATTTGATCAATTATCCAGTTAATTGCATTCAAGGACAATTCTAACAGCTGAAAAGAAGTTCATCTTGGCCTGCTTAGATTCATTTAGACAGTACATTAAAATAATCCCCTACAAGTGGACAAATACAATTATGGTTGCTCTCTCCTGTAAAAGCATGCACTGTACAAGAATTTTTCTAGCAAGAAAATAAGAGGATGCAACATCATCTATTCTCCAGCAGCTACTTTAGCCCTGTTTAACTGCTTAAAAAACAGTGTATTAACAAAAGTATCAAAAAGTTATGATCATTTTATGTTGATGGACCACAAATACTGATAAGTAACATTTCTCTCTCTTTATGAATGATAAAGGGCAATCTAGGAAAAAAGTTACAACTTTTAATTACAAAAGTTTGCTTGCTGTCATATAAAATCCAGGAGCTCACAAAAAAAGAACATGTTAACTTCAATGAACAATTTTCAAGACCAGGTTGGACGAGGCCTTGGGTGGTATGGTTTAGTGTGAGGTGTCCCTGCCCGTGGCAGGGGGGTTGGAACTAGATGATCTTAAGGTGCTTTCCAACCCTAACTATTCTGTGATTCTATGAATCTATTTCTGCTAAAGGGAATACTGTAAAAATGGGTCAATGTTGACTGGCCAGCATCTCTTCAACTATTTCTGTACCTCAAAGGGTCTTTGGGGGAAATAGGGTGGATGAAACTTATTTTGGCAAGGTCCAACCAAAGTAAAACACAATGAAAGTCTTGTATTAAAGGAAAGAGGCAAGGCACAGCTATTCCTGAAGATCTTGCAGGCCCAGGCCTGCTCAAAAACCATGGCTTATATGCTCTACTTAATGATTCAGCCAAATAAAACATAATGAAACTACACTAATCAAACTGAAACAGTTTGGAAAATAGGCAAATAAATGTTAATACATTAGTTCCTCACTCAGTTTATTTATTCCTTTTCAAAGCAATCTTATCTAAATGTGGTCAAGCATCACAGCTGAAAGTGCTTACACTAGTGAAGGAACATCACAAAAACTTGATCTCATTCAGTATTTCTCATATAGATGAAAGGTGGAAGTTGCTACTTCCATGAGTTCCCTGAGGAAACCAAGTTTTACAAAAGGCACCTCCCTCAGGTATGCAACTTTTCAAAACTTCATGTCAACTGCACACTTTTACATGATAAAATTTAGACTGGATCTTCAATAACTTCAGTTGATGTTTAAATATTTTCTTCTAGTTAGAAGAAAACTTTTAAGTCTCTAAGCTATTTGTTAATTCTATAGGCAGCAATACTGAACACTTTTAAGCAGCAGCTTCCTGAAGCGACGTTTCAGTTGAAGCGCTGCAGTACCACAACATTTTCAGATATCACATACTAAATCTGGCTTAAAAGCCTCTATTCATAGTTGCTTTAAAAACTGTTAACAATACCTAAAAGGAGGTGTTAGGGTTTATTTTCTGTTGTTTCTTTTTTTGTGTGTGCGTGTTTTTGGTTTTTACATTAATAAAACCCATTCAACAGACCACTGCTGCTTCCCCTCAGTCAGATTGAAGTCTACTTGTTTAGGGCTATACATGAAAAAGTCAAGGCAGATCACTACTTGCTGCTTCCTCTTTCCAGGAAGCAGGCACCATCACCAACATTTGGCACATATTCCTACAACCTGGACATGTTTAAAAATAGGAAAAAGGAAGAAGTAAATCTGAAACAAATTACACAATTCTTTGGCATGCCTCCAAAACATCTTTCCTGATAAAGATACTGTAATCTGATAAGGCAAAATCTTTTCAGATGCCAATTCATCTTTTTAGGAAGGAAGATGGGAGGTACTGATAATTCCACCACTTAGAAACAGAGCTTCCAAAATGTATTTTGTGATCCAGAAGATATGAACTTAATTTTAAGATGAATGAGCCCCAAACATGCCTGCATGTTGACGCAGGCCAACTTCTACATACATGCAGAGTCCCAGAACTATCACAGAAGTCCTTCGTGATTTCCACTTCCATTTCTTTCCAGGAAGAAAAACCAAAACAAGCCAAATATCCTTTTACTTTACCCAAGCCATATCCTGCTGTAGAGAGACAGGATGGTACCTCCCTCAAACTCTCCCTTCTTTTTTAGGATACCGTTTTCAAAGCACAAATAAGGGAAAGGAAAAGAGTGCATAAACATAGCCAGCTACCATTTTGTAAAGACGCAGGAAATAAAATCTGCAGATAGCTTTATTGACGCGTTACTGGTTAAACCGTTCCCAAGCGGATAGATCTACCCCACGACACCACAGGCAACTCGAAAACAACTCTATTATCCGGTTTATCTGCCATTCGGAACTGTAACGGCTGGGACGCGCTGGAGGTCAGGAGGCAGCGGGGGAAAGTGTTCTACTAAACCGGAGAAACCTGACGTCTTACTGCCAGGCCCCCAGACCCTCCCCGGCTCCCGGTGGAAGCCGCCCCTGCCCGAGAAGGGAGCAGGGAAGCGCGGTGCGGCCGCGGCGCTGCCTGCGCGGATCCCGTCGCGGAACACCGGCCTTCCCGCCGCTGTCCGTTACCTCAGCGGCGATAGCGGCCCGAACTCCCCCGCGCTCCGCCGTTTGGTGCCCTCCCGCCAGCCGCCGCCCTGCCCCGGACGGCGCCCCGCTCGCCCCTAAGCCGAACCCTCGCGTCTGCCAGGTCAGCCAGCCGGTCCTTCATCCCCTCAGCAGCTCAGCGGCTCCCCGCGGTGCAGTCCTCCTTCTCCTCCTTCTCCAGCTCCCCGCTGAGGGCCGCCCGCGCCCGGCCCGCTGCCGCCGGGGCCACCTCGCCTCTCTCGGTCTCTGGGCCGGCCGCTGCGTTACCGCCCCACCCTCCTTCCGCGGCGCGCTGCGCAGCGGCCACACCCCCAGCCCCGCCCCACGCAGCCGCAACCCCAGGCCGCGCATGCGGGGAAAGGGGCGGGCGGGGGCGGCAACCGTCTCGTCGGGAGCCCGCCTCGCGCTGCTGACGTCAGCGAGCCGGTGGCTTGGGCGGGGCGCTGGCTGAGGTAACTGGCGGGAGCCGTGAGGGAGCAGGGGTATGGCGGCTGCGTTGGGGCATCATGAGAGGACGAGTTGTGATGTTATTTTGGAGTTTAGTTTTATTTAGCTCTTCCCTGGGCCATGATGTGGCTCGGCTGCAATCGGACTGGGTGCTATTTATGTTTAGTCTGAAAAATGCACAGGCTGCATCCTCCCTTTGCTGATGCTTCTGCTTGCCACAGGCACCATCTAAGAATATGAAGTTATAGCCTGCAGCCTGCTGTTCACCCACAGAACAGCTAGGAGTGATAAATATAATGACTGGAAATGAAAACAAGGCTATATGCTTCCATTCCACAAAGAGGAAGACAACCTGCTGACTTTAATTCTTCAGTTAAAACATGCTGACACATTTCCTTGTGGTGGTAATTAGGGCTCTAGTAAAACACCAAAACTTTGCCAAACTTTGCCCAAATCTGTACAAAACCAGGTATGTGTTCAAAGCCTGGGAGCTTCTAGGAAATACAGCATGCACTTACTGTGGAAGGCAGAAAATCCTCAGTGGTATTGTGTTCTCAGGTGCTATCTAAAAAGTATTATTTCAGGATACAGTCGATTGCCTCTATCAGTGTCTCAGTTCTATATGTGCAGACTTTATCTTCTAAACTACATGTTCAGCAACTGTAAATGCTAAAACTTACTTTTGGATGCTGAGTATAATCAATGCATAATTTTCGTCGTGTAGTTGAAGAAGTTTATTCTGGATCGGGAATTTAAAGATCCTGAATTAGCAATGTAAACCAGTTTAATTACAGTAAATGGCTGAATTTTTGTTTTCTGAAACAGTTAAGGTCTACATCTGCCCTTCATCATTGACCTAGTATATGCTTATCTTCTGAGAATGTAGTCTTAGCAAAACCTAGTCAGATGTGGTTTACTTGGTGAAAAATGAATAAAGCTTGTCCTTCAAATTCTTCTCTTAATTGAATTTTGCTACTGTATGGTCCATTTTACCAATCTGTGCTGAGAGTGACTAATTTCCTCTTCAAACCTTTCAGTGTCATTTCCTGTGTCGCCTTGAACACCAGCATGCAGATCTCTGTTCCTGCCTGAGCTCATATTCCAGAGACATTTCCGCATCGCTGCTATAACTGGGAAGTACAATTGTGTTTTTTCTCATTGCTTGCCTGCATATATCATTGCCTTCATTTACAGTTTACAAAATGGTTTACTTCCTACTGATAGCAGTTCTAGTCACATACCCCATTTATCTCCAATGCTACCTTTTGTAACATTCCTCATTTGTGTCTTCAGACACATAGTAGGGGCTGCCTTTTACCTTGTGCATTTATCTGGTCAGTGAGTTTCTAAATTTGTTCACAGTTGACCTGAGTCAAGATACAGGAAATGTAAAAGATCTTTTAAAAGTAATTATTATGCTGATACGTTAGTGACTCTAATCCTTTAGATAGTAATCTTACACTGCTGATGAATGCCTAGAAGCATTTTGTTGCCTTAGCTGAATGGGGTTATCTGGAGCAGATGCTTTGCGCATCCTCTGAACAGAACACCTACATATAGATGATGCTGAAACAGATAATAAAAACTGGATTCCACTGATAACAGAATAAATATTTGCCAGGAGCTCAAATGGCATGTTAGGGGCCTTTAAAATTAGAAACCTATTTTAATTATTTCAAAGTAAAGTATTAAATATTATAACAATTTCATTTGCAGAGAAAAAAAAAGTAGGTTACTAATACATTTGAACAATATTGAGAAGTTTCTTAAGTATACAGAGTATTCTACACACAGTTACAAATTGATTTTGTTTTTTCCCCCTGGAATTGTGTATATTAACAGCTGCCAAACTCGGCTAATGTGGGTTTATGGGCTCCTATTTATAAAAAAATGTGCCTATTTGTCAAGAAGAGAGGTGGAATTCATGAGGATTTTATAAAGATAGCATTGTGCTGAGAAACACTTGAGTTGTGCGTTCTGAAAAATATCCTTCCTGACACCTAGAGGCGATCAGCAAAAATGCTGGAGAGCCCACAGACCCAACCCATCCAAAAAAAGTGAAGGCAAATCCAACAAGCCAGTGATTCTTTAAACAAACAAAATCTTATGCAACGTTTGGATTGGCATTGCAGTGTCAAATAAACAAAAATTACAGCACAGTACAGCCACTCTTGTGAAGCTTTCTGTACACGTTGCATCTATGCCTGTAGAAAGTAAGCAAGAAGGAATTTGTGTTTGCATTTATAATGTGCTGTGAAAGATTGTTAGTTCAATCCAGATATATACATATATATATGTATATAAAATATAAGATATGCATATATCTTATCACTTATTTATTCTAGATTATAGGGTGCGCAACAAACGTTATGCAAACTGCATAAAAGTTGGTTTAAGTATACGGGACTAAAATGAAAAAAACAAACCCAAACCTTAAAAGTCAGTGTATATCCATGAACTTTCGTACTTGCAGCCAATGTAAAACACCAGTGGTCTTTGAAAGTCAGTTTTTGAACAGCTTGATTCCACTGAAGTTTGGGGTTGAGACCTTAGAGAACTACTCTAATTCTAGGGATTACAAAATAACGTTTATTTTCGTCAATGTACTCTCCAGTGGGTGCAGCTGGGTTTGCGTGAATTGCTGACAATCATGGTCATGAGGCACATTTGAGAGAAACCATTTTGAACACAGCTGTTTCCACTTGAATGCTCTTCAATTAAATTCACCTGCTGCTTTTAAAGGCTTTATTAAGCCACACCTGAGGCGGTGTGGAAGTTTTTTAAGTAACTCCATGCAATTTTCAAACTTTGTCTGCAGAATGAGTGCCATCAAGTGACTGAAACGCTTCTTGATGCGATTTTAATGCCGGAGCAGGGAGGATGCCGGGCTCCTTGAGCTCAGCTCGGTTCCGAGACTGCCTCACCCCTCACCAGCGAAGCTCGGCCACTACAGCGGAAGGTGCTGCTCGTGGCGGGAAGCCCCTCAGGGGGTAGCTGTGCGCGCGCGTCCTTCCTGCCGTACCACAGAGAAGCTGCTCCCCGCTGTCGGACAGACCGAGTCTCGCCGGGGCTCTGACCCCGCGAAGGGGTGTCCGACCGATCCGCCGCCGCCACCAGCGAAACACTGAGCCCGGCCCCAGAACCGTCAGACCCCGCTCTCTCAGGGCTGCTGAGGACTACCAGCCGCCTCCCGCCCGCCTCTTACCACGTGACGCCGGCTCCTCCTCTTCTCTGTGGCCGCGCGGCGTCGCTGTCTGGGTATTTGAACCTCGCTTCCGCCATCTTCCTAGCGCCTCGGCACTGAGCGGAGCGGCGCGGAGAGACGCCTCGGGAAAGGTAACGGGGCTGGGGCGTCCCCCTCATCCTTGTAGGAGCGGGTGTGGCCGTTTTAAAATCCTTGAATGATGGTAATGGCGGTCACCGTTAGTTACCGCCAGGAGCAGTACTAGAGGATGGGTTGGGTTGTAGTGAGGTGGGCCTGAGTGACCGCTGCAGCTGTGGTAGCTGACTGTTGTGGCGGCTTTTCTCCTCTCAGCCCTTGGAAATGGAGAGGTGGAAGGGTAGGAGCGGTACTGTGCTTAGTCCCGGGAAAAAGGGCTGGCGAGATTGGAGCGGAGGAACAGAGCGGGGCCTCCAGCCACCCGAGCCTGGGGGGGGGGAGGGGAGGAGGCGCGCGCTGCTCAGTCATGGTGGCTCATGGCGGGCTGGGAGAGTGTTTAGGCCCGTTGGCGGGGCTGGGGCCCGGTCAGAGGACCGCTTCTCTCTGGACCCCCCCGAGGACTCGCTCTGGGCGCTCCCAGTCATTGAATAGATTCTTGTGCTGGCTGGGATAGGGATTCTGGGCGGGCTGGGGAGGACTTTCTGCAGAGCGAGGCTGGGCTCGGCCCTCGCGGAGGTGTCCTTCGGAGGCCGCGGATCGGTGTCTCCTTTCTCGAGCCCGACACCGAGGCGATGCGGCAGCCGCCTACCGTTACGAGGCGCCGGGGTGGGCGGGGAGGTGCCGCCGCCATTATCGCGCGTTCCCGCCACATGCGGGGAGACGCGGCGCCGCTTCCTGCCTCATGAATGGCCCCGGCACCACGGGCGCCTCGTGCGGTCGGGTGTGGGGGGCGGCGCGGGCCCGTCCTAGCCGCCTGGCGCGCGGAGCACGCGCCTTTCCGGGCGAGCTGGGAACGGGAAACGGCGCCCGTCCCCTTCCGGCGGGGCCTGAGATCGGCTCGCCCGTTGTGAGCTCACATGCTGCCATTTCCCCTGCAGACCCAGCATGGCCGCCCAAGGAGAGCCCCAAGTGCAGTTTAAGGTAAGGGAGTGGTTTGCTGTGGGTTGTTTTTTTTCTATTTTTTTTTTTTTCTTTCAGTAAAAAAGTAGGACGAACGACTATGAAGTGCCAACGTGGATGGTAGGTTTGGTTTTGAACTGATGGCATTTGCTTAGTGGTGTGCTTAGTTTATGGTAGCAGAGTATGTAACTTGTAGTTTAAAAAGTTTTAGTGGTGCTTTGCTGAAAAAGTGACTTAAATTTCAGAAGTGAAGCTGACAGCAAAATGTACTTAAACTGATTTAAAAATTGACTCTCTTCTGTTGGGTTTTATATATATATATTATTTTTTCTAGGGAAGATAAGTGAAAATGTTTCAGAACAGAACTTCCTAATGTTTTCATTTATTTGGACAGGAAGGGTTGATTGTTTTTTCTTTTTTTTTTTTTTTTTAACAGAGGTCTTTCAGATTGCTTCTTCAGAGGCTGTTAATTGCATCTTGTACAATACTTAGCTAGAGTATTCAAATTGTTAGTAGTGCAGGCTTTTTTAATTGTAAGGTTATGGTGGGTTTCTTCACTTTAAGGGCTTACATGAGTTCCTGTCTAAATATGGTCACCTTCAGGTTAAAAATCCCAAATATTCTTCATTCACTGACTTGTAGCGTAGTAGAACTGTATTTGTAGTGCATTGTAGTTTTCAGCTACAGGAGCTAGACAAGCCGACTACAGTTATAGCACAACAGGCTTAACAAATTGGGTCCTGGTACAGTGGGTTACTTTATGGAGAACCCAGTCTTTTGTTTACAGCATCTTGTAGAACAAAGGTCTTTGTAGGAATAATTAGTATGTGCACTAAAATAACCAGTAAATGTCTCTAGAAGTGTACTGCTCTGACTTTCTTGCTTTCATCTGTCAACAGCTTGTCCTGGTTGGTGATGGTGGCACTGGTAAAACAACATTTGTAAAACGTCATTTGACTGGTGAATTTGAAAAGAAGTATGTAGGTATGTCTGAAGAAACTTGAGATCTAATATAAAATTTAAAGTGCAGTTCATGATTTACCAAGTGTGTTGGTTTTTCCTTTTACTATAGCAACGCTGGGTGTTGAAGTTCATCCTCTGGTGTTCCATACTAACAGAGGTCCTATTAAATTTAACGTATGGGACACAGCTGGACAGGAGAAATTTGGTGGCCTGCGCGATGGCTATTACATCCAAGGTAAGAAGTGTGTGTATGTTGGGAATATTTGGAATCTCTTGCAGTTCAGTCCTTCATTCTGTTCCTTTTGGCCACTCTGAAAACTTTAGCGTGGCTTGCAGTGGTGAACTGGTTTCTGGGTTTTCAAATTCTTCATGTAGGTACAATGATTTCCTTTGTCGGGCAACTTGTCTCGGTGTAGGAACAACCTAAGATTGCATTTCGGTGTGCTATTGCAGGCTTTGATATTAATGAAGAATAGCGGTGCACCTTAAATTACAGGGTATTGCTGATGAAACTCAGTTGTTAAAAGATCATTTAGCACGGATTTATGTCTGTATTAGTCTACTCGGCTGAGGCAGAGACTTGAAATGCACAGACAGATTTTTGGATACAGTGATGAAGTTACACATTTGTATGCCAGAGTCTAGTTACCTTTCTAAAGAATATGTCCCTTATTTCTGCTTGGTCAGGTTCTCTTCTGTGTGTACGTCAGTCACCTGCATCTCTTCAAAATTTTGCAAGGTATTATTAGAGTTAGATATTGTTGCTTTTCCTTTAGAAGTATCAGTATTGAGTCAAGCCCCCATGTTCTTCGAAGAGCTGTTCTGGACAAGGGTGTCCTGAGATGTGGGCTATGAGTTCTCAACCTACCCAAAACCTTCAGTAGGAATCCAGAGATTAGTTAAATAGGTGTTAACTAAGTTCTGTCAAATATGTTAAATCAAAGTTGACTTTTGTAATCCTTGTATAGTCTCATAGCATACAACACTGTGTGACTCAGTGGAGCAGTTGCACTGGTAAAAACAGCTGGTCTTTAAGATGAGGCACTAAAGATGTAAGGTGTTGTGATGATGGGTCGAGTGCTGTGGACTTAGGCCTTGAACTTGTTAACAGAATCACCGGCTCCCAGAACTGTGAAGCTGAGGGGGAGAAGTAAATGCAGTTGTTTAACCCTAAATGTAAATGATTTCTGTATGTACATCTTCTTTCTTGTGTTTAATAAGCAAGTGCTTACTCTCCTGAGGTAACTTGTGACTATTTTCTTGCAGCTCAGTGTGCCATCATAATGTTTGATGTAACATCAAGAGTTACTTACAAGAATGTACCTAATTGGCACAGAGATCTGGTACGAGTATGTGAAAACATCCCTATAGTGTTGTGTGGCAACAAAGTGGATATTAAGGACAGAAAAGTCAAGGCCAAGTCCATTGTCTTCCACAGGAAGAAGAATCTCCAGGTATGTTGGCATGAATTTGTAGGAATCAAATTTGTTAGGTTGGATTCTGTGCAGTAATGGTGTCTACTGCCTTTGTCACTCCAGGTTGTAATAGCCAACTTTGTATCCTGTTGGCCAAACATCAGGGAATGGACAAGTAACAATGGTCATCACTGGTTTTGAGCAGAAGCTGTGATAAGCTGTTAAAAAGCTTGTGTACATCTGCTTTCACTGCTCAGAATCTCCTCAGATGACACAAGTGAAACTAAAGTCGCAGGAAAAGATAGATGCATGTTGTTTCCTTAAAGTTCCACCTTTGATCAGATTGGGTACCTTTTCGGTTATCTGTTTCCACCTATGTGCCTGAAATGGTACGCTTCTAGACACTTACAGCATAGCTGTTTCTGAAAGCATAAAGAGCAGTTGTGGTCAGAAAGCACTGATGTAAAAGTAGAGCTGATGATATGCATGTTAATATCAGTATGCCCTAATTATCAGTTAGAGATGCATTATTTTTTTTAATGAAGTATAATACACGCTTTTTTGCAGTATTACGACATTTCCGCTAAGAGTAACTACAACTTTGAGAAGCCTTTCCTCTGGCTTGCTAGAAAGCTAATTGGAGATCCTAACTTGGAGTTTGTTGCCATGCCTGCTCTTGCACCACCTGAAGTTGTTATGGACCCAGCACTGGCAGCACAGTATGAGCAAGACTTACAGGTAAGTGAAGAAGGTCAGGTGATTGCCTTTGTGCCCTGTTAATGTATTCAAACTCCTGGGGCAAGAAACTAAAAAACAGTTCTTAAGTGTAGCTTCTTTGTTACAGATTGCTCAAACCACTGCACTGCCAGATGAAGATGACGACCTGTGAAGGATGAAGCTGGAGCCCAGCGTCAGAAGTCTAGTTTTATAGGCAACTGTCCTGTGATGTCAGTGGTGCAGCGTGTTTGCCACTTTATTATCTAGCTGAGCAGAACATGTGCTTAATCTTTGGGATGCTGAAAGAGATGAATGGGCTTCGGAGTGAATGTGGCAGTTTAAAAAAAAAAGAAAAAAACTAAAACAAAACACTTCATATTTTGGACCTGCATATTTAGCTGTTTTTTGGACTGCAATTACTTCCCCTTTTGAGTTTCAAATGTAAGACTGCTGCAGTCACATCAGAGTGTTAAGTGGTAAATCTTGTTTTTGTCATTCCCATTCTTTTTTGTTTAGATAATAAAGTTGTATTTCAAGTATCTCTAAGCAAGTGAACTTTTCATGAATTGTTAGGAAAACTCTTCAAAGTGTCTCTGTTGTTCAGTTGATAATACTTTGTCTGCTACAATTTTCATTCTCTGTTCTTTTCCCTCCTGCTTCTCATGTTACACTTCTCTTGCTAAATCAGAGCTAACAGTTAACCTTCCCTTGATTTCCTCAATCAGATAAAGCACCTGAGGAAAGCTGAACTACCTGCAGGTAGAACTAAAACAGTGAACAATTGACTGGTAAGCATGACTGGATCAACATTCCTGTGTAAATGGGAATGTGTGTGGTCTGCAGGGTGTTTGGAGGGAAAAGTGTAGTTCCGATTATGTATGCTACCATTAGATACAGTCTTTTGGATCTTTAACTTCTAATATGTTCTAGAATATGCTTTCACAGAGCTCTGTTTTTAGTAGCCAGAAACAAATGTCATCTGGGTCTTCTAGGTGACATAAGAGCTGTATCTTTGCATGGAACATCATTTAGTAGAGCTATAGCTTATTAAAGAAGAAACTCTTTCTAAGCATCTTAAAATTCACTAACTAAGAAACAGATGTAGTTTGAGCCAAAAAGCTCTTGGCTACAAACAGCATATTTACTAAAACCACATTTATATAAATACCTAGACTTTACTGTAACTGCACCAAGTTCTTAATTTGAAACTAGCTTGTTACAGCACAAATGGTGGAACATGTCAACTTCTAACACTACCTTGTAGAGACGAATCTTGATCAATATTAGTACACTAGTAAACAAAACTGAGTTGAAAATACCATTTTTCAGTAGTGGTTGAGTACATGAAGCCTTGGAATCTTCAGTTTTGTATTTTTGGTTTCTTAATAAAGTGGAGCATTTCATTTACTCCTTTTAACTTGCATGTTTGTGTACGTAATGCCTACTTGAATATTTACTCATGGTAGCAAAAAGTTAACTGGTAACTATTTTTGCAGTACTGTTGTAAAGGAATCACTTAACTTCATGCAGGTTGGAGTTCTGTGGATTTTGGTGGTGGTATTGTTTTGTTTGGGTTTTGTTTTTTTAGCAAGACAATGAAAATGGGTTGTGTTTAGGACCTGGAACTCTTAATGAAGATGAGGGATGTTATGTACTTAGTTGATCAAAAAGCAAACTCCCACTTACCATTTCATTGGATCTTTTTGCTGCATCCTCTTGCTTTAACTTCCTATCGTAGGTTCTTTGTGTCTACTAATTTACCTGTGTGTTTGTGTGTCTTAGTTAATAGTGTTAGGTTAACTATTTGCTGCTGCTTTACTAGGTGTGGTAGCTTTTTTTTGTCTCTTCAAGCTGTCTGGCTTCTGAAAATGCACTGCTTAAAACCCACAAACTGACTTGGAAGACTTCCATACTTCTGCAGTATTGATACACCTTAAGAAGAAAAAAAGCAACATTGAAGTTACATTTGTATTGTTTCAGTGTGTGTATGGTGTCATCTTTGCAACTCGCCTGCTGCACAAAGGTACCAAGTATGAGTTCTTACAAAACCTGAAAAGGTCTATGGAAGGTGAAATAGCTGTTTTAAGGACTAGTATGACTATGGTGAGCTTTGCTTTGTAATCTTCAGTGTTACTTCCCACTCAAAAAATCTTACCTGAAGCAGGCAGTAGTACTAGGCCTGCTATAAAGTAATCTCTTGAGCTGGAACTGTTTTGGAAGTGGAATTAAGTTCACAGTGTTACACTTTGTCACATTCAGTCCCTGTAAATTGTTCATTCTAAATAATGCAGGTAGCCTTAATATGTGTATGCACACTTCTCAGTTATAGTTAACTATGTAATAACATTTCTTAGATGTTTTCCAGTGGTTGAGTTTAAGCAAAATAGTTTTTTTCTATGTAGTCAAGTAATGAGGAAAATAAAACTTGCATCCTAAGACCATCTGTACTGAATAGTTACATCAGTCTGTATCAGTATTCTACTGTTACTAGGACTGAATTGGTGAGACCTAAATCCTTTGTTGCAGTACTGACTTTGCTCTACTTGGTTGCTCTGTGATTTGATCAGGTTAATCGTGGGAGTTTTGTTCCCTACACACTGGTGAGTTTTCCAACACGAAGATCTCTATTTTCAAATTGTTTTTTAGTGACTTGTCAGTACAGAACTTGCTCAGCTTAAACTTTCAAAAGCAGGATGAGCCACTCAGCCATTTATTGTTCCTAGTTCTGGTAAAACTCTTGGATGTTTTAAGTGTCCAAGCCCAGAGTGTTGTATTAGAAGAGCAGTTGAACTAGTGCAAGTACAAAATAGGTAAGGCAAAAGCTTCAGTTGAAGAAACTGGTAGAGGAAATGTTTTGCTACTTTTCACTGAACCTTTAAATGCAGGAGTATGAGAGGCTCCCTTAGGAGCTTCAGTGGCAACCCTAGCTTTAAGGATGTTAAACAGAATATTTTTTAGAAACAGTGGAGAACACTTGTCTGCAGAAACAGAAAATACGTTTGCCAGGAAGGATGAAAACTGCCCCTCCTATGCCTGCAGGTTAAATTTGTCTTTTTCCTTTAGAATTGATTCTGTTGTTTGGCTCATACAACCTTAGTCTAAACTAGTGGAGGGAACAGTGCTGAGGCAAATTGTTCTTCATATCTTTGCTTTCCTGAAAGAAGAAAAAACTGTCTAATAGAAGCCAGTTATTCTGACCTGGGGTGGTAGCACTGGTTGTTTTATTCACCTCGTTTAGTGGCAGGAGCTGATTGCTATCAGTCCTGATTTAAGAGGGCCCTGTGTCTTAGAAGTAACTGAAAAGCTAAGTCTGTTCCTGCTTTGGTGAGTTGGTTTTCATATGGGTGCATTAAACTATAGGCCAGTTTTGTATATGTGGTCATTTTAGCGCTAAGCTGAAAACTTTGCCTTTAATAATGTTTTTCCTAGCACAAGCATCTATTTGAGCATGTTGTGAAGGAGTTTTTCCTTGAATGTGTCTTGTAGCACTTCTGATAATTTACAAGTGGTCAAAATCAGGAAACATTCCTGATATTTGTGTTGGGAGGATATGGATGACTATGCTGTTCTGTACCAGCAGCTTTTTCAGAGAGCACCTAGGTCCTTAGACTAGGAAAGGCAGTAGTGGTTCTGAGTCTTCATTGCCCTCTGATTTGTTGGCAGCTGTCCCTTGGTGCAAACTATTGCCTTTCCAGCAAAGATGGCAAAAAAAAAGTCCAGTTTCCTCATTTGATTTATAGCTCACTTGACTGCTTGATAAATGGTACAGGTAAACTTGGAAGAATTTTAAGCTGAAGAAAGCTTCATAGGATAAACTGTTGGAAAGACTTCATGGGACTTGCTGATGATTCAGACTGTACTCTTTATATGTCTAGTTACTGAATGATTGTAGGAATGTTGAGATAGAAGGCTTGTTATTTGGTAAGGAGTCTAAATCTTCGGGTACAGATCTGAGTATTCAAGCCCAATAGTTTTAATTGGGTTATGTGGGTAACTTTCTTGTATTTCACAAAGTGAATACGTTGTTCAGTGAGTGAATGCCACTTTCCAGAAATTCTTATGTTTTACAAGCTGCATCACTAAAAAGGGCCAATGTTATATTGGAGCACTAGTTCAGTATAGGAGCAGGTTGTTTGATTTTGTTTTGATTAGCCCTATGTTGATGTCTACATTGCTGTGATCCTGGAATTCTGGGATTTAATCATATTCCTGTATTTCTCCTACTTGCTTGGGGTGCAGGGAGTATGAGAACAAATGTCCTCATACAGAATTTCATATTTTATAAAACTAACAAAAGTTTTAATTTTGGATCCACTATCTCTGAAGTCACGGGCTTAATATATTTAATGCAAATATTCAAAATTGAATTTCCTTAGTATAGAAGGCATGAACTCGGCTTACTCTTAGTTGTCTGTTGACATGTTAATCAGGACTGAAAAGGTCAGCTAAACTTTTCAGCCACAGAAACCTCATAAGATGGTTGTGATAAATAATATTTAAGAAAACTAATCTGTGTCAGCCAATGTCCTGATCATGATTTTCTAAGTGATGGAATCACTGATTATAATCTGAAGCATCAGGATCTCTCTTGATATGACTATTTAAATTTTCTGGATTTAAGTATTAAGCTAAAGGTAGCAAGTGAAGTGACAAATGTAAATAGTTCTTGTTTGGTTTCTGTTTCTAAGGTGAGAAGTTGCTGGAGCCAGTGCCACAGTCTGATTCTTTTCCCAGCTGAAATACTGAGTTCTATTGTGGTTACTGTGTATCTTTTCACTATGCAAGCCCAGTGGTAACTTGGTGATGACTCTTTCACATCTTGGTGACATTTGAAAAAGAACAAGGGAGGGAGCATATGTGTGTTTTCCTTATACTGAAAATATGAGAGACAGCTTTCCTATCAGGCTTTTTTTGATGGATTACACCATAAAACTGCTGAAATTTCCACCTTTCAGATTGCCTTTGCAGGACAAGTATTTAGGGGAAAGAAAGCAAACTAAAGAGGCTTGTTCAATTTATAAATAAAAAGGTGGATCATAGTAAAGGAGAACTTTTACATACCCATTGCCTTTTGATTATGCCTTTTAATTACTTGTATCAGTTTTACTTGAATACCTGAAATGATGTCTAATTATAAAACTTTTTTCAAGATGTAGCAGACAAGTGCAGTAGTTACTCAACCATCATGTATAAAAAGAGAGCTGTTGGAGATGCATCTGTAACTTGAAGTGCAGAAGTTGTTGGCCAGGTATGTGAGGAACATTGAGGAATGCTTTTGTGGTACCAGTTGCAGCCGCATGGTGGGGCACACTGTCTGCGTAGCTGCTTAGCTCCAGCACTATTGTGTTAAGTCGCAACATACCTGTTGGGGCTGCCCAAGTGTCATGTATTCCAGAAGGGATGCTCTTAGGTTTATTAACAGTAGCAATAGCTATGCATATGCAGTAGCAGATGCTACTTGATAAAAATTTAAAATGGGAGTATGTAAGAAGTTTGTGGGTTTGTTGTTTTGTTGTTTTTTGTTGTTTTTTTAACACTTTAAATAGAAATTTTAATAAGGCTATTTTACTTTTTTTTAAGTTAAATCCATTAAGTATTTGAAAGAGACCAGGACAGTTAATTATGGGACATTTTTTGTTTTTCTAATGCTGTTAGCATAGCACTGCACTGGCACTGCCATCATGTACTTGTTTCTTTGCCTACTTTATAGTACATTTAGATTAAAACATAAAAAATTGAAATTTATAAGGAACCAGCCAATGTACTGATAACTGACGTGGAATTAAAGTATAGCATTAGTGTGGGGAAATATAGTATCTGTACATTAAGTGCAAAGCAAAAATATGGTAAGGAATACATAATAGTTAAATCTAGTTACAGTACTGTGTTGTGTAACTCATGTCTTGATCTCGTAGTCAAGTTGAAGTATAAATAACAAAATTAATAGAAAGCTTGAAGAGCTTGCTGTAAAGAAAAAAGCTTGAAGATCTTGCTGTAAAGAGACTGTAAATAAGGGAGAGAGATGTCCCTCCACTGAGACCTTCAAATTTAACATGGGGGCCAGAAGAACTGCTGGTAAGATAAAGCAAGCAGAATGTTGCATGAGGCAGTGAGATGACAACTTTGTTGTAAAGGGCCAAATTTGTGAGAAGGAGTATGAAGGACCTCAAAAGCGGGAAGAAGAAAGCATTCTACAAGGTGGGTTGCCAGAAAAGGTATGAAGAAATATCTAGAGAACAATATACTCCTATGTTAATAGCGTACTAATGATTAATAATATAAAATACAGAATTTCATGGTTTAGTGGTAGACTTGACAGGGTAACTGTAGGTGTGACTTGGATCTTAAAGGCCTTTTCTAACCTAGTTGATTCTATGATTCCAAAACTTAACTAGCTAGTAGCCATTTTACTTAATAGAAGTCTGCTGTGGATTTCAAAGCAAATCAATGAAGGCAGTAGGGGGAAAGAAAGATGCAGATTGGAGTGGGAGGGGAAATGTCAAAACTGTCCTGGCAACTGAGAGTGTCTAAATGGTACTCCACAACAGATAATTTAAAATAAAGACTACCTAGTATCCAAGAGATTGTGAGAACTTCCTGTACCTTTACATGAGAGGGGCTGATCACCCACTGCTCTTTGCTGGAAAGCACTTAAGGTAGTGCTGATGTTATGCCATAGCAAAAAGCTTTAAATAGAAGAAATAGAACTAATAGAACATAATTGAGTAGGTTCCATCACTTGTTTTGTGCCAGTCAGTTGACTTTGCTGGAACTTCTGTGATTTAGATGTAAGCTGCTTAGGAAAATTAACACCCTGCAACTTGAAGATTACTTGTCAGGTAGATGTTTTGCCACTTTCTTGTAGGTGATTAACTTTGCAATTTCCAGATAGGTAAACAGCTGGGGCATTTAGTACCATGGGAAGGATAAATATGCTTTAGGCATGTAACATTCTGTGTTGCAGTTTGGAAGACACATACCCTGGGGCAGGCTTTTTTCTATTACCTGTTTTATTGCTTCTTCCCTTTTAATTCATTTTGCAAGTGCTTGTCAACTGCTTCTGTTACAGGCTTTTAAACATGTAGGTGCTGTCTCTTTGATAGGTGTGTAGTGCCTTGTACAACCAAGACCAGGTCCTGACCTGGAAGTTTCAGTGCAACATGTGAAGAAAAACTTACTTTTCATGGAAATATTCTAGATCAGACTTGCAGAATAAGTGCAAATAAAAATGTATAGGTATAAAAATCTTCTGCATTTGTAAAACTAATAGAAGAAAACTGTGCTATCTGCTTGGGTTAATTATGCTTTCAAAACTTTGTATTTCAGTTCTGTTGACCTCTATTGAGTGGATACTTGCCTGCTAGTGGTTTACCACTAGCAGAGGACTGATGTTTTTATCCCCACTGAGCAACTGGTAAAACTGGTATAGATACATGGCCTGTATCTCTGATTACTCAAAATCTGACATTTTAAGTTTTGTCATGCCATTTTGACAGGTACTGCCTTGACTACAAAACTATTCTATATTCTACAGATGTGAATGTTGATGTAGGTATTCCTTGATTATTTTATGTCCTGTTGTTTACCCCAGCTGAATTAGCATGTGCTAAAAAAAGGGTTGGAGCCCAAGAGAAAGAAGGGAAACGATATCTTGAAAAATCAGTATTTCTAGTTAAGAAGGATCTGAAGAATGTCATGTGAGTCGTCTCCAGCTGCAAGTGACATCTGAAATGACATTTACTTAAGTCTATGAAAATCTCAGTTACAAATCCTCTAGAAAAAGAAAAGAGGTGATTTTTTTTTTTTTTTATCTCTATATCATGCCTGTTTATGTGGTCAAAACCACATTTTGAACATTTCATTTTATTTTAGTTTGCTTTCCTGCAGTATGCAGTAAAAACAGTGGCAGATATAAATGGGATTTTTTTTCTTTTATTTATTCTTTTGAAAACATAAGTTTAGCTAGTTCCATGATTTTAGGGTGTGTTTTGTGGTTTTATAATCTTTGGGATGGCTCTTGCAGCCAACATGTGATTTCTCCTGTCAGATTTATAAGCATTACAGCACAGTGATGACTGAACCAATAGGAATCTCACTGGTCAAGAGAGTGCAGGCAAGAGAATTTGTGCTAGAGTTTGGTTTATGTATTGATCCTCCTATCAATGGAGAACTAAAACCCCAAGACTCAGTATCTGAAATTGCAGGGCTTAGGCTGGATCTTCATTCTGGAGTTCAGTTTTCATCCTTTTAAATGAATGGGTTGCATGCCAGATTTGATGACTCTTCAGATCTGGCAGATTTGGAAGCAACTGCCAATGTTTTAGTTCGCTTTTTGATTTCAGGCCCCACCCTCATTGCTTTTGCCATTTAAGAGTAAAAAACTACAAAA
Source organism: Neopsephotus bourkii (assembly GCF_033783945.1). Lineage (NCBI taxonomy): Eukaryota > Metazoa > Chordata > Aves > Psittaciformes > Psittacidae > Neopsephotus > Neopsephotus bourkii. The sequence goes on along the minus strand of NW_026901291.1, from coordinate 2,104,010 downwards.
GACAGGAACTGTGCTATTCCGTATAGAATGGAAAGTCTTTAATATGCACATCAATAATTAGGCTCAGATGTTCTTACTGCAGAGTAATTTGCATTGGCTTCTGGGTGTGTTCTCTCCATTTGTGCTTGTAAACTTGTTTGACAAAACAGCTGAATGAAACTTTCATGGAGTTGCTTTTATCCAGAAGAGCAACAAATAATTAAGTAAATCTGTAAGAGGAAAAATTGGCACAAACTTGAAAGGCAGAAGTTTATAATGACAAAATACGTAGGTAATTAAGAAAGTCTCACTGCTTGAATGATACCAAAACATACAGTTACAAGCAATGGCATTTTGGCAAGTAAGATTTGGTTTAATCACGTAAAAAAGAGTCTGTATAATGTTTAATTTATATCATTATCTAATTACATGTAAGCTTGACATTAACACTGAGATAATTGGATTTGATTAAATCTTTGGGATTTGCATAAAAGTCTAAACTATTTTTCAAAACCCAAATGTTTTCTTCAGTGTATGGATAAAGATGTTGAAGGCACTGCCACAGTCTGCCACAAGTCTAATGAACAGGATGATAGAGTAAATATACAATAGATAAGTCTGCTAACTATTAATTAGTAAATGGGCCTTTATTCAAAGAAAAGTGAAATGTATAATTGTATGATGTCATTAACCTGCTTACTTGGTCTCTGAATCATCAAGTTCTTAATGTTTTCAGAAAGAATACATTAATCAGATTCACATTACATATATAGCACAGTAAAAGTATTTTCATCTGATTAGGCCTAAATTTCTTTCTCAAAAAGCTGTATTTTGTTTTCTGGCATCAGTCAGCAACTTCTCATTTTCTTAATTAGAAAAATATTTTTCCATGGTAGTGTTTGCCTTTTTGAATGAACTCCAGGATTTTTTGTTTGCTTTTTCCGCAGTCAGAACTGTTTAGTTTGTGCTTTTCAGTATAGTCAGACAACTTCATGCAGTGTTTTCATGAGTGTAGTTTATTTTCTGATTAATTTTGGCAAAACAGTCTTTACCACTTGATGTATCCTAACAACCGGATTATGCAATGGCCACTGCCACCCTTTGATCATCTTCTGTTAGTTGGCATTGTGCAAATAAGAACTGTAATGCCTGGAGATTTTCTACCTGTGAAGCTTTCTTCATAGCTTTTGTGGTTCTTCACTGATCTGAGAATCATTTGAGTTGCTCTTCAGCAGCTATCTTTCTGCAGGTGGATCCATACCAAAGTGGGGGACCCAGTTAAAAGCTCATAGTAGCTTGTTACGCTACATGTAGTAGCTGCTTATTCGCAACATTATCTTTGAGCTCTTGAAAGTCACAACTTCGAGGAGCTGCACTTCATCAAGAATAAGCCTGTTAATCACAGCAGTACTGTAAGGCTAATAAAATCTGTATATTCATAACTGTTTCCCATGCTAGTAAAGCTTCCATGTCCCTCCCATAGCATGCATTCTCTCAAAGGCAGTAGTAGCTTTTATAGTCTGTACAAAATCATGCATAATTGTTTCCCATAAGATCTAGAAAGTCTTGCTTTTATTCTCTTTTTAATTAAAGTTGTTCTTTATAATGCATGGAGGAGCTTTGTTGGCTATGTATTGAGAATTCAAATCTATATTTCAGGATTTGCATTGAAAGTATTAGTGTTGATACTAGCCAAAGTTGAAACTGATTATGAGGAAAAAATGAGAATTATATCCATGATGTCATAGCAAAATGCAAATGGATGGGACTGAAAAAATAATCTAGCTCATCCTTCTGCTGCAGGGTAAGACTGTTTTCATAGTTGACAAGTGTTTGTCTAGTCTGTCCTTCAATACATCCAGTAATGGAGATTGAGCAGCCCTTTCTCTCATTAACTCCTGTGATGTTCTACACCAACACCAAGCTTTGCTACCTCTTACTCCTCTTTGCTGAGTGTGGAAAATCAAATTTGGCTCTTTACACATGATCAAGTCCCTCTGTACTTTGTAGCTTCTCACTCTTGACTCCTGGTTTGCTGGTGACCCTGTCCCCACACCCAAGCACACAAAAGTTTTTATTTTTTCCCCCTCAAGAACGGCCTTAGTCATCTTGTTCTTAACCTGCATTTATGTAGTGAGTTTATTATTTTGACAGTTGTTGTACCTAGGTTTGAGACCCAGAAGAGACTGTTACTGCTCTAGGCAGCATACAAACTTAAGAAATGGTGGCTCTTTCCAGGGAACTTTAGATCTATGAGTTCATTTCTGATTAAAAGCCAAACTCACAAAAGAACACCCAATTCCTCCGAACCCAACATCCTTTTAATAGATTGTGTAAAAACAGGTTGATAGGACGTTAAGATGAAATTCATCTTGGGCCTCAATGCAAAAATAAGTAGTTTTGTAGTTCAATGAACTGAATAGTGCAAAGAGCAATAAAAGTAAAACTGTAGCAAGCGTTTGCATAATGTAGCAACCAAAACTAATCAGATTCTTGGTGTGGTAGACCATGCTGTCTTAGTAATCAGTGTTTAAGTCTCGGCTGTGGTGAAGTGGCTTTGCTTGCAGGCAGTTAAGCCTTAGAAATGGGGGGGAAAGCCAGTGTAGCAGCTGTGGCCACAGTCCCCAGTTTAGGAAGGTGACTACACAATCCAGAGACAGCAGAGGCTGTGGGACAGGCATGCACACACAAGTGGCAAGGCAGGTGACTGACACAGCTGGTTTTCATATCAGATCATGGGAGTGCAGTTAGCAGGGGCAGCATCTTCATCCTGTATTGTTTGTCCTTGTACAGTAGCTAGAGGGAGAAAACTTCGCTGAGTCAACCTTGTTGAGTGTTAATACTGCAAGAGTTTCTAAATACAGGTCCAGTGTGCTGCTTTGGTAGTGAATATGTCAAACTTGGTCTGAGAGCTAGTGCAAAACCTTCCCATTGGTACAGTCTTATCAAGACCAACTTTGTAAGAATGAATGGGGTTGGGTTGGTTGGTTTGTTTGTTTGTTTGTTTTAATAATCCATTTGGTTATCAAATGTCTTCCTTGGAATGGACTCACAAATCTATATTGGGGTAAGATGGTATAAGGAAAAGGTAACAAACTGTTAGAGGTGAGCCCTTAATCTATGAACCTGTGTCTGCTTTAGAGGTCTGTGAATAAATAACTTATCACAAAAATAACTGCTGCTGTAAAGGTGTGCATTGACAAGGTGGCAAGCTTAGTACAGAATCTTATTCTGGTTCCTTGCAGTTGTACAAATCTAGTCAATTTGCACCTACGTACATCTGAGTAAAGAGAGTTGGTAGAAGGATGTTCTCTGTAGCAAAGGTTAGCTAAATTAGTGTATAAAATTATGAGGGGTTTTGTGTAAGCAAATTATATCAATTCTGTAACTACTTACCTTGGATGTTCGTAACAAGCTAGAAAACTCAGCACTAAAGTTTTGAATTTAAGTGGATGAATGTTGATATATCAGCTGTATCCACCATATTAATACTGTCCATTACTGACAGAGAAACAGATTGATCAGGGAGTCATTTGAATCCAGAATATTTATTAGTTTATTAGTACAGACTCTGATGTTAGATAAGTTTTACAAAATCTAGCTAGTGGTTATTCTTAAAATAATGCCTAAGATGTTTGTTAAAACATTTCAGTCCCAATTAAGCACCAGCTCTCTTGTGGAAAGTTAATGATTCCAATGAAAACAAAGGAAGAAAGCGGTATTACAGATTGTCTTCTCTAGTATAAAGCAGTCTTTATAGGATTATTCTCCCTTGTGATTTACATAAAGATTTTTAACTTCAGGTTATTATTCATTTCCTGACAAATGTCAGGTACTGCATTTGCTGATTTTTCTGTTTCAATAATGTATTATTGTCATTCTGAGTGAACACGAAGTGAACAAGGAAAGCTGAAAATGGAGCTGAAGAGTTTAATTATTGCATGATAGGTCACAGTCACGTTGCTCTGAAGTGTTGCAACCAGCATCACCAATATGTAACAACGGAGCTTCTTTTCTATTAATCCTTTGTCTTTGGAAGGCTCCCATTTTCCAAAAAATAAAAGGTAAGGGGAGGAAAAGGGGGTGTGGAGAGAAACCTGGGGCACATCATTTCCCAGTGCCGTTTGCAAGCCTGTGGTTGTTGTTATAGATCACCAGGCTTTCTGTTCTGTATAGGGAGCTCATTCTACCTGTTAGCAAATGTCTGAGCTGCAGTATGTCTCCTCCCTGGCCTTTCTGCTGCTCTCTACTTAAGTGGGACAGAAAATCTACAGGCTTTAATGGACCCCCAGCACTGTAACATGGGGCACAGCTCTAACCCCTTTAACAGGGCCCCAGAACATCTGGTGGGAGAGCTGTGCTGGGAAGAAACCTATCCAGCAGGCTTAGTGTGGGCTGCCCAGTTACCCAGCATATGCAGACCTTTGTGCTTTTATTGACACGTAAGTACTTTAAATGAACATTATTTCATCTGCAGGTTCTCTGATTGTTGAATCAGTTACTCCTTGTGTGCCAGATGCCCGGTGCTGCCTCTGGTCTGTGGTGGAAGCAGTGTGACTTTTCAGATCAGGTTTCCAGAGGATCACAGGAATACATTCAGAATTTGTTTCTGCAGATAATTTCCGATGTCTGCTTGCAATTTGCTGTTTCCACAGAAATTTTTGGCAGTGTACATGTTTGCTTGGATTCTCACAATTGTTTTGGTAAGCATATTCTTTCCCTAGACAGGCCTCTCTTGGCAAATATTTCAAATTCCTGTCTTTCTACATTTTAGCTTTTTTCAGGATTTTTTAGCTGCAGCTCTATTATTTCTAAGGGTGTCTCTATTTGTCATTACATGAAATAGAATTCCTTGGATTTACTCAGAATTCCTCCTTTTCCTTCAGGATATAGAAGAGTTTGTGGCTAACAGTAATTAGAGAGGGAGTCAAAAAAACAAACAAAAAACCCTTACAGAGAAATGAACAAAAGTCAGACTGGTTTAAACTACATGGGGAAACTAAATTTTTGAAGGAACTGAAATTCAAAACGTTCAAAATTATTTTGTTGCAGATAAAATCTGAGTTACAAAATAAAAAGTTAAGCTTTTTTTTCTTTCAGCAGAGAGGTTTTGTAGTATTAAACTTTTGGTAACATTGAAACATTCATATGCCACATGAATGTCCACAGTTAATTTTTATCTCTTCAGTCTTTGGACCCTGGAGCCCCATGTACTCCCCAGTCATTTGCGAGGGGCTAGTTACCACCAGAAACTTTGGAAGTTCAGTATCCATCCAGGGTATGGATAAACTGAGTAAGTCAGGAGCACAGCTACCACCAGCTGATCTTCCAGCTGTATAATTTCTATATAAAATGTCATCGTAAAACTGTTTCATCCTCAAAGTTAAAATCAGCTAGAGTTTGGTGCAGAAGCTGTGATGAAGTAGACAAGTAATAGGGCTAATATACTCTAAGGAATAGAGCTAAGTAAAGGAACTGGGCAAATAGAGGCTGATAGAGATATCTGGAGAGTTGGGACCAAGAGTCACAAAATGGATGGGAAGTGAGGGAGTGTAACTTATGGTCAGAAGATAAGGCATAAAGAGGCAGCGACAGGCTTGGAAGCAGGAAATGTGGTCACTTTCCTATAACCAGGAGCTTATGTGTATATTGATTTTAGGCAAAGAATGTTTTGCTGTATGAGTAAGCATCTGGGGCTGAAAACAAAATCCAATATATTGACCTAGCTTTTGGCAAAAGCAAAGGTAAATAAAATAATTTGATTTCTGTTGCAATATTAACATGGTCTGTTTCTGATATTTAGTTTCTAGTCTTGCCTACACCACCTTGAAATTGCTCATGAGGATAAGGAAAAGGGGAGAAATGAACAGGGAAGGAAAGCTTATCTATTTTTGTTAAAAGTACTACTATTACAATTTATTTCACTGAAAATAGAACTCTGAGGGAACTGAAAACAAGATTTTACCATAAAGGAGCAGATTAAATGAAGACTACCCACAAGTTTTAGCTGCTTTTTTTGTTTTCTGTGCAAAATGATGGCTAATATTTCTGATGTAGTATAATTGGGAGGCTTTTAAAAATAGTTTAAATGTAATTATCTTTTATATATAATAGTGGTAACTATAGAAATATTTTCCTAGTTCTACTGGTTTCATTGTTCAGCTTTGAGCAAATCAGTGAAATCTTTAATGCCTCAGTTTCCCCTTCTTGATATACAGGAAAATTATCTCTTAGAGTGCAATGTAGTTTAATTCAGTACTTTTTTCAAGTTATGCTGCTTTAGGCAGAAATACACTCTTTTGTTTTAATACATGTATCTTAGCTTTCCTTCAAAATCTCCTGCCCAAAACCTGTTTTGTTTTTCTTAAGTGTTTGAATTAAGCACACTTGTTGTGCCTTTGATTCTTCTTAAGTGTGCAGCTTGCAAAGAGTAGTAATCTCTTTTATGTGTTTGCCGAAGCACATTGATTTCTTTCCACTTGTTCCTAGCTGGCTGGTGTTAGGACCCAGAAAAGAGACAGCAGCAACGTGATATAAATAGAGTACCAGAATGGGACAAAGTTTGAGGAGAAAGTATGACATCACTCAGACTTGCTCTCCACCCAAAAAGATCTGGGATGGAGGTACAAACGTGAGCGGGACAAGTGAGGAGTTAGCAACTCTTTTCAGTTCAGTTTCAGAGGAATAGTGAGAGTTATATGCTGTATGTGCTACAAGGAAGTATGTTTTCTTGCTTGCAAAACTAAAACTGGCTTCAGATCTCTGACAACGTGAAAGTAATTTGAAAGGAAAAGGCAACCATAGGAAGAAAGCTGAAAACAAGATCTTTTCTTTTTGGCACAGATTGTAACAGAAATATTTGACTACTTTCCATGGAACAGTACAACTTTTGGATCTGATGCACATTTCTTTTAATTTTCCTCCAATCACAGTAATTTATTTAGAGTTAAATGAAGAGAACAAAGTGTGAAGCAAACAAACACTACTTAAAGGTTTGGAAGGATATTTTGCCATCATTGAAGGAATGGACTTTTTGAATCTTCATGGAAAATGCACCTTTTAATACAAGAAGTAGCAAAGGAAAATCTGTGATTGAAATCTTATAGAACTTATATTTCAGTTTTACTTTTAACCTTAAATAGACCATGGAGAACTTATCATCTCTGCTCTCTTGTCATTATTCTCTGCTGATTTTATTTCAGTACAAATATCAGGTAATGTTCTGAATATGGTCAGTATTGAGATATATTTGGATTCCTCTTAGGAAGTTTTGCCTCACTGTGTCTCATTATGTTCTGTTTTATGTCCAGGTGTATGGAAACTATTCCCAGTTACCCAAACACCCAGGTAAGGAGTGGTCTATTTGCATTTTATGATGATGTGCTTACGTGTTTATTTGCTTTTTTGGTTTGTATTTTTTAATTTTCTTAGCAGCTCGAAAGAAACTGTGATCCTATATTTAATATCAACTATATATTAAAAAATGTAATAGTCTAAAGTATCAGACTGTACCAGTCATTTTAAATTCAGTAACTTACCTTCTGAAAATTCTGTGCAGAATGGAGAAAAATGGTTTGCATTTGACAGATAGAAAATATAAACTGTTTATGTTTTAGTCCTTTCTTTCAGCATGACTTTTTGAATCAGACCTCTACTCAGCCTGTTTTCTTTTTCCCCTCAATGAGTTCAGCATTTTCAATTCAATGATTTACAGTTAGATATGCCAGCTTGTGTACTTTGCTGTAGTTTTGCGTAGCTTCAAGTCGTCTCCCCTCCTCCTAGTCTTCATGCCTTAATTTAAGTTGGTTATAGACCATATTAAGGATCTCTCAGATGTTTTCAATGTAGAAAAAACTTTCCTAAAGCTTACTTGGTGTCTGTGTGTAACTACAGAATTCTTCTGGTTTTATATAAATAGTTTAACCTCGAGCCTCATGGTGGTGTACAAGTACAATTTTACTGCTTTAGCAATGCATGTATTGCTTTGTGCTTTTAAATTTTAACCATATGTAATTATTTTCAAATGAAATACAGTGCGATGTGGCAAAGCTATGTTATCTGCTATTACAGTAGTTTCACCCCCATTAGTTGCTTTTGTTCTGCCTTGACTGGAAAGCAAAGAAGTACAGTCTCGAGGATCACTGGCTTCTAGCTGATGAAACGGGGGGTGGGGGGGGTGGTGGTGGGGGGAGCTTCCCGCACTAAAGGTGGATGTTACACAACACCTAATTTGTGTGTAATGCTTTCTGAATTGGAGCTAGACTTGTAAAGAGGTCCTGTGGTTGTTCTAAACACAGTATAGTTACCTATTGAAAGGATATTGCCGTGAATGCAACTAATACTTGGAACAGGTATTTGTTTTCGGAGATCTTCAGGAGGCTGATTGGCTGGTAGTCTGGCAACAGCGTGGCTTTGTACAGTTCAGAACTGGGAGCTGGGAAGGCCACAGACATGTGGGTCTAGGCAATTCACTTTGCTGCATATCTATTTTCCTTCCAATTATTTTTGCGCATTTTTGCAACCTTTTAAATGTAAGCTCCTTAAAATAGAACTGCTTCTTAGGAGTTTGATGCCAGCTGTGGCTTTGTCGCTATGCTGCTACTACTGCTAACAATAAAATTCTTGTGCCACGTTATGACAGGTTTTTTGGCATCAAATTATTTTCTCCCTGGATTCTTCATTTCTATTTGTCTCAGTATTTTTTTTTCTACTACCTCTCTTGACTTTAATCCTTTTTCTATTTTGATACATAAAGATGTTAATGGGAACAAGAGATATTTGTATATAAGCGCACTGTGAAACAGCAGGCATGTTCTGTTCTCTGTGGAGTAGAATTAGTAGTTTGATTAAAGCCAGATGGAGATATGTTAGCACAGGTAGGCTATGTGGATGCTCTTAATAGCATAGCAATTTATAACTTCCTTTAGCAGCAGTCAGAATATGTTTTTTGAAGATAGAACTTAAGCATGTGTGCAGAAGTAGTTTATGGGAATGCAAAAAACCTTGTTCCTAGATCCTGTTTCCTTGGCATGCTTTGTCATGCTCGGCTTAGTTGAGTTTGGGTTGCCTGGAACTTTTAGTCTGGGTTTTGTATATGCTTATTCTGTGTCGCTATTTGCTTATGTTGGCAGTACCTTTCTCCTTTTGTTAGCAGTCATGCCTTTCCCTGTGTCTTCCAAATATTTAAAGGAAAGGTATAGGCACAGAATCTCATCTGTTTCTCTGAAGACATCACCATCTGTGGTAAGACAACTTCAAACAGTTCTAGTCAGGTAGGCCAATAGTAGATCCTGATCAATTATGAATCATTTGTTAGATATTGTTTAGGAATGAAAATTCCTAGGAACTCCAGTTTCTCAAGTCAGGGAGAGCTGAGTTACCTATGAAGGAGGCAGGAGTTGTAGTAGTATGCTATAAAGGCTAAATATTCTCCCATGCTTTCCTTTCTCAGTGCTTTGTACTATCCATGGTGTGTTTAGAACTATGAGTAATGTTTTGAGATTAGTCTTGAATGACTTAACTGTTACTTCAAAAAGTGCAATCCAGTATAGTAACAGGGATTTAGTCAGAGATTGTTGCCCATTTTAAGTGCAGTTAAAATAAAAATCAGTTGAGCTTTAAAACCAGATTTTCTGGAGTGATCAATCAGATGGTTTTAGTCTACTCTGCCATTTTGAATTATCATCTTGCTTATGTGCTGTACTTGACTGACATAAAATATTGTGGTTAACTATTGACTTCCCTTATTGCTTTCTTCTGTGGCAAATTTGACTACGCTCCTTGTTGGCTCTTAATTTAATAACCTTTTCATCTGTATTTCTTGAAAGGGTTCAAAGTTCTCGCATCAGCTTCCCATTACTGGCCATTGGAAGATGTGGATGGAATTCATGAATTTCGGGATACAAATGGAGGTAGATAAAGGATTCGTTGACAGTGGCAATAACATAAGTATTTGTGGCAGTCTGTAAGTAGAAGGGGATCAGAAGAAACGAAAGGGGTTAGGTTTTATACCACTGCAGTTGAGATTTTTATTTTTTTTCAGTTAACGTTTTTGTAGTGCTCCAGTGTCCAAATGGTAATGTATGTGAACTGATTTTACAGAGTATTCTCAGATGTTTTATGAGCTGTCTACGCATTGTTAAGGTTATAGAGAGAGAAGGTTTATGATGCAAAGAGTCATTGAAATCACATTGAGATTGGTTGCTTTGGTACATGCTAATACACTCAGTAACTGAGATAGCTGGCTATGCTGGCAGTGAAGTGCCTACTGCTTTTTTGAAGGAGTTAAGTGCCCAAATTCTTCCTGCAATTTGAAATTTCCATGTACTATCTACAGAAAGAAAAGTGTAAGTTCTTATCTGTATACTGACCCACTTCTGTCTGCTTTTGGGTATTCCCTTAAAAGCAGTATTGCACCATTAGTTCAAAATATTTTTTTCCAGTCAAGCAAAATAAAGGTAGTTTTGGTAAGACAAAACTCTCAGTGATTTGAAAAAGTCAGTTGTCAGGACCACAGGATCCCTGAGGGAATGATATTAAAAGGCAGTTTGGTTGGATTTAGCAGTTTTCTCATTCTGATGTTTCACATCAGGACCAAAAAGGGTGGTGGAGGTTTTCTGGGGATGTGCAGGTGATGTAATTAGTGGAACTTTGACCAAACCACTGTATCTGATTGCAGTGTTATGGGCTTGCAGGGCCATTCCTTTCAGATGAAATTTTCGGGTATGCTCTGTCTCCTTTTGAGACTCAAAGGTCCCTTAGTATTATTCACATGGAGTGCTTTTTCTCCTCTGACATTTTAGTCAGTTCCAAGTTCGGTTGATGTATGTTCCTCAGTATTTTCTACACTACGGCTACCACCTTAGCAGTAGAGCTGCACAGTTCTGTACTTGTGAGAGGGGTAGCTGCTGTACTTCTACTGGTTACTGCAATATCTTCACTCAAAGATGCAGAAGATTAAATCTGGAGTTAGAGACCTTTACAACCTTACATGAAAGATGTTAAGAAAATTGTGAAGTTACCGCTACTTATTATGCAAAAATTGCACTATCAGTCTCTGTTCCTAAGTAGGGAAAAAGATCCATGTGTTGTAAGCGTAGACTTTGACCCATCTTACCACAAAACTTCTTAAAGGAATGAAATTGGCTCACCAGAAATAAATCTGGGCAATATTCTGCTCCCGTTAGAAGCTGATGGCAGCATTCCTTTTGACTTCAGTAGAATCATAATTTGGCTTACAAAAAGTTACCATGTGAGTTCTCAAACAGTGTGTTAAAGTATTTTTCTGACACTGTAGTTTCAAGAAGAGTAAAGCTGTCCATATCTAGCACTGTTATAGCACTTGTGTTACAACAAAGTTATTTTTGAAAGTGTCTGAAAGAGCGCAATAGCAACTGGCAATTAATGTTAGATTATTTTTCAAGTTATGTTAAATTACTTCAGCAAAATTCAGAAATCTTTTCAATTGTATTTTGTAAAAGATAGAGCAGAGCATAGAAAGTTCCTGATCCTACAAACCTTCACTTACAGGAATAGGACTGGCTCACATGAGCAATCTCCTTTGACTGCTATAATGACATTGTGTTAAATAACTACAAAGGAGCCAGCTGTATTACTTTGCTAAAAAATGTTTGGAGTACTTTGTCTTACTATTGTTAGCAAAGGATATCAGGAGCAAAAAATCTCACTCTCTGCAGAGCAACTCTGATAATGTTGAGTTTTTCTTTAGTATACTGGATAGTTAAAATTCTTCAGTTGCTTATATTGTGTCTTATAACACACAGCTATTACTTCAGGTGCCTCCAGCAGAGTTCTTATGTATCTGTCTGAGATTTGACTTTGATATACCGGAAAAGTTTTCTGTTTTTAATCTAATGCAGGTGACAATTTGCTTGTTTTTGATACCATTCTGATTACACAACTCTTCTGTTTTTTGCTAGAGCCTGCCTTGTTTTTCCACTCATCACATCATGCAGTTATTTTCATTCCATGTTTCTCCTCTTAAATCCTTGAAGCATCATAATCTGTCCATCATGTTAATCCATTTTATTTGTTGAAGTCATTGTGTGTGAAGCCAGATTTATATCTCTCAAAGCATTTGTGTTGTGAGTGTCAGTGAATTAATTTTATCATCTCAGCAGTAGAAGCAATTGAAGGGAAACAATCAACTTAAAATATAACAAACGAAAAAAGATGTGACCGTGTTCAGGTTTCTCATCTGACCCCTTGTTTTCCACATCTTTTTATCTGGAGGTGTTAGCATGGTTTGTTTTTTTTTTTTCCTTTAAGAGCCTTTGCCTTTCCCTTGTATAAGCTCAGTTGGCTTAAATCCCACAGCAATGTCTGTTTACTTCCATGGGCATTCCCTCAAGCTCTGTTTGCCTGCCCAGGGTAAATAATTACAGTGGGCAATGTTAAATTATCAAAATTAAAAAAAATGGAAAATAACATTTTATTGTCAGATATAAAACAGTTGAGGTATTTTTTCCTTATGTTTAGATGGGCTTTCTCATATTTTAATATGTGCCCATTGCCTCTTATCTCTTCACTGTATATAACTAAGGAGAGTCTGGCACTATCTTTAGTGTCACTGTGTGTTTATAAACATTGATAAGATCCTGAGCTCTCTCATGTCCAGGCTGAGCAGTGCCAGCATTCTCAGCCTTCCACTGGACTTGCTTCCGTAAGTGCATGTCTCTCTTGTACTTGGGAGTCCAGACCTTAAATTGCCCATAGTTTTTGCACCAGTACAATATTTTTTGGTATAATTGCAGAGCTCCTTACCAACAGGATCATATTTCAGAGCTCTTCATCAGCAGTTGTATTTTTTAATAGCTTTCCTTCTCAGTTTACAGTGAGAAAAAAACAAATGTTTAACTGATACTGTATTTACCTTGTGTAGTTAAAGGATGTAACATTCAAAAGTATACAAGTCCTTAGGAGAAGTGGTTGCATGATAATTTTAAAGGCCACTGATCAACATCTGTATGTTGAGAGATATGAACTGGTCAATTCATTACTGATTGTGTTTATTCATTGTTTTGCTTATTTGCTTATTTTCTTTTGTTGTTCCACCCAGCTCTAAGAATCCACAACTTCACTGTGCTTCCTTCCCATAACTCTACCTTTGTATATACCAATGACTCTGCCTACTCTAACTTCTCTGCAACTGTAGGTGAGGATTTACATATTTTTTGTTCTGCGTTTGTCAAGGTTGGATGGTTCTTGTAACATTGGATTCAAAGTTAACACAGTTTTGATTCATATGGTCATGTGGTAAAGGTCTGTTTATGCTTATATTGTCATCTGTTATTGAAAAAGCACTCCTGCAATGTTACCTGAAGTACCCTGAATTTCTGGGAGAGATATTAACATGCTAAGCAGTAGCCCATGGGAGAATGGGCCCCAGTGGTCCTCTGAAACTGGTAATACTTGTATTACACTTAAAATAAACTGAGATAACATTTCAGAGGAACATAAAGAACAATAGGTCTGTTTTTCTTATTGCTTGCATTTCAAGGTTAGAAGGAAAAAGAAGCCATTTACTTTTCACTATTTCTTAGTAATTTCTAAAGGACACATTAAGACAAAAACAAGTAAATCTGCAAAGCCAGGAAGTAAGATTTTGTCAACCATGACATCTTTGATTAACATGATCAGTTTTGTTTTGTTTTGGGTTTTTTTTAAGGCAAGAAGCAATCTGGGTAGATACGTCCTTTTAATATTTTTTGTCTTTTTTTTACATCAACACACCAGGAGAGAAAAGGAAAACAGAAAATGACAACTCTCAGGGCAGAAACCCAATGATTGGATATTAGCTACACAAGCATAATCTTAGCAATTTAATTTAAGTCACTAGCATTCATACTTGGGTAGGTGCAAGCGTCCACTTTATGATTGTGTTTTAACTCACATCTTCTTTACTTCTTGGAAAATCTGACCTAAGGAGAAGGATGGAATGATAAAACTGTCATTAGGGCTGCACAGATTCTTGGAGGTTTGTATTTGAATGCTAAACCCACTATTTTTCTACTTTCTAACAGTGAAAGTGTGCTAGCAAATGTGAACTCTATTAAAAATGAACCTCAAATGACCCTAATTCCATTCGCTGCTTTCTTATCTGCTATATAGGCCATTTTCATAGTTCATGCATAATAAGATATATTCAGTATAACATTAAAAAGAGTGACATCAGTGGAAAGGGAAATACTATGGAAACAGACATGCATTACCTTAGGAGTAAATCTGGCTAGATGAACTTAGAATTCAGGTGACTAAAGAAATGTTTGCTTCATTTTCTAATACACACTCAAATTTTTAAAAGAAACTAAATTTTATCTCTCAGTTAGAGGCAAAACTTGTTGACTTCTTCCTCAAAGAGGGGAAGATATGAAATGAGACTTATCTGTATGGTTCTTGAAAAAACCCAAACCCTACAAATGCCCAGGAAATAAACCCCCACCAAACTCAAAAACAAAACAGAAGAAAAACCAGTCAAGCAACAACAACAAAACCCAAAACAAAACAAAAAACCCACAAAAAAAAAAATCCCCCAACAGAAGTAAACCTACAGTTGGGACTGGATAAACATATGAGGTATACAAATGTATTAGAACTGTGTTTCTGGGAAGTTTTGATTTATACAAATATTAAACTATATCTTTCTTTTCCATTAGATATTGTAGAAGGAATGGTGAACAAAGGAATTTACGTCACTGAAAAGAAGGGAGTTACCTTTCTCTTCTTTGGAAGCTATCAAAATTCTTGCATTAGTAATCCAGAAGTTTGTGGACCTGAAGGTTAGTAAATTCATTAATTGCTATTAACATTTCCTTTGCTGTCAATTTATGTAATTCAGTGACTTCTTTCCTCATTGGAATGAACTCTAAATTACTAGCTTGATGCTTTCCTTTATTGAATTTTAAAACAGTTGAGTGTTGCTGAAAATAGTCTTTCCTAGCTGCAGTTTAAATTGGAATTAATCACCAGCTACTCAGATCAATGATGTACAGTGCAATTAAGTCAAACAAAAACTAAAATAAGCTTTCAGTGCCCAAAACCTTTGTCTGTGGCACCAAGTTTGATCATACATGAACTGCAGTTTGACAAACAATAGAAGTTGTCCTACAGGTTTCAAATTTAGTTTTAAGAGACAGTTTTTCAGTGTGGCCTCTTAGCAGGAATGTGGTTTTTTGGCTTGTGGGTTTTTTTTAGATTTATCTTTGGAAATAACAAAATTGTTTTTTTCTCTTCCCTTTCTTCTTCTTGGGCTATGGTCACAAAATAGCAGGTGGAATGGGGACACAGGTTTGAAAATGTGCTGGTTACAGAAGCTTATTAAAACTATGTGATTGTCAAACCAAATATACGACTCGTCACTAGCATAAAACATTCACTGGAGACTTGACATTCAGTAGAAATGGATCAGTGGAAAATTGTGGCTTTCCGTATGTAAACTCCTGCAGCCCTTATGCTTGAAAAGTATGGTTAACATTGAATTTTCTCACTTTTATTGGTTTGGGCCACTCTTAAGACAGATACCATCTCCCGAAATAGGATTTATTTATTTATTTATTTATTTTAATTGCTAACGCAAGAGCCATCTATGAACTTTTTAAGAAATTATGCCAGGCTCAGACCTGATGGTACATGGCTGTTACCTGAGACTATTAGGAAAAAGTAATTGTGTCTTACCATAGGTATTTTTCTGGTACATGCTGTATCTTTTCATAAGCTTTTTTTTCTTACCACTTGGGAATACAAATAATCAGTAAATCATATTATTTCTACATCTATAGTATAATGTAATGATAACAATAAATTATTTTTATAGTACCAGAGCATTCCCAGTATCTCTCTAACAAGAACATTAAACCCATAAAACACTGAAATGTTCAGCAGATAAAATGTGAAATCATATAAACAATAAATACTAAATCACAGTAGCAGTATAAAAAAAAAAGGGGGGGGTTAAGCCAACACCCCTTTATCTAAACAATGTGTATTTGGTTTTCTCCAAATCAAATAAAACCTGCAGCAATGATAAGACATAATTTTATTCAAGCCTCCTATTGCTTTAGCATCCTTTGATGTTTGTTTGTGGCATTTGTGTGAAAGTGGTGTTAAGTACACTTAACCAGGGTATGCTTTCTGAAACAATCTCGGGATATTTTCAGATGAAATATTACAACCTGTGAAACAAAAATCACGTTTTTTTTTTCCTAGGCTAAATTTCATGATATTTCAGAACTCTTTATTTTGAATTGAGAAAACAAATTGTTCTTGTTTTTCAAACGTTGAAATATTCTTCCCCCGCCTTCCTCCTTTCATGAGTAATTTTTAAACAATGGTTTTCTGTAGAGCAGTTTTGGCCTCATTGAAGTGGCATTTTCAGTCAAAATAAATATTTTTGAAAGATGCAAGAGAATGTTCTCTTAATAGTCAGTTTGAACACAGGAGGAGCTGAATTTGGTCAACATGTGGGAAGTTAAAGAAAAATTAAAAAAGCGGTCATATACACAACATAGCACTTCAAAACTGTGTGTTTGTTGTGTGCCTTTAATTTTTATTTTGGGAATCCATCTCTACTGCAGTCACGCTTTATTACTTAGTATCTCTGCGTACATCATTTTAACTTCATCTCCCAGCCTGTAAAGGAGGCATACCAGCACTTGAGTATCTCCCAAGTGTGGTGAAATGCAGGACAAAAATTGTAAGAGACTTTGGCAGAGAAATCTCATAGTAATAGATTAACATGGTCACTTTTGGTGGCCTTTTGAGGTGGTGGAAGATGATAGTACGTTTCAACCTGTTACTCGTGTGGTAAAGAAACTGAAGTATGAACTCAGGCTTATCTGCTGATGAAGGTATTGCAACTTGCTTACAACAAGCCTCAAATTCTTCAGTTGGGAGTTCACAACATTTAAAGCTTTAAGCCCGTATCCATCAAGATCTAGCAAACTGAGACTGATGATGTTCATACACTGATTGATTTCTAGGAGGCCAATGATAATTGATTAGCATTTCCACAGCGCTTATTTTATCATGCTTAAAGTGTTCAGGGAATAGCATGTATATCTTGTAAATCGATGGATGCTGTCATGAGGATAAACAGAACAATTAGAAACGGAAGATACTACAGTTATTTATTCTCCGATAATATAATTTTAAACTTTTCTGCTAAGAAATGTGAAATAAAAAAGTATTTACATTCCAGATAGTAGTGGGGAAAAGAATTCTAACAACTGTAGTGAGCTGTTTAAGGCCTTTGCATCTTTAACCACATAATTGTGAAACAAACAAACAAAAAAGTTATTTTAACAATAAGTGTACATAATAGCTTGAGGGCTTCATTACCTTGTGCTGAGCCATCTGGTAGCAAACTGGTGAAGTTCATACTGCCTGGGGGCCTGCAGAACTGCCCACTATAAAATCATCCAAATACTTTGACTACAGATCCAAACAGCATAGTCAGCAGGTTAAAGGAGATGATTATTCCCCTCTGTTCAGTGCTCATGAGACGATAACTGAAGTACTGTCTCCCATGTTTGACCCTTGATACAGAAGAGATGCTGACAAGATGCAGTCCAGCTGATTACTTAGGGGGCTGGATAGTATGACATGGGAGAAGAGGCTGAAGCTTTTCCTTACTCCATGAAAAAAGGGGAATACTAAGGGCTGTCTTCAACTATGTGGTTATAGAAGCAGATGGAGCTAAAACAATCTTGGAGATGCACAATGAAAACATGATGGGTAACAATATAGGCACATTGTACCACAGGAAATGCTGATTAGATCTAAGGAGGTATGTTTCCTTGCAACGTGTGTGGCCAAGAATTGGGGTATTTTGCACAGCAACGCTGTGCAATCTGCATGTGGAGTGACAATAAAAATCACAGCTGAGCTCTAAGCAACCAGATCTACAGCTGAGCTCTAAGCAGTCAGATCTAGCTCTGAAGTTGGCACTGCTTTGAGCAGGCAGTTTAGGTGATTTTCAGGGTTGTTGCCAACTTAATTCACTGTGTTTCTTTGTGGCAAACCTCTTCCACTTCTTTACTTCATAAGATTTTTCTCAACCTGCTCTTAACTCAGATTTTATTATTAGCACTTTGTACTATAACTGGTGAACCCTTTCAGAGCTGTTTAGTTGAGCCATTTTCTTTCTAATTGTATTTGACTGAAGCAGCTCTACTGCAGAGCTACTACGAACTTGTGCAATGCAAAGGAGGTTTGATTTGCTACTTGTGTTTCAGTCAAACATCTTGAGGTAACCTTTACTGAAGAAACAAGCCATCTTACAAACATAATATTTTTTTACTAATGTGCAATCCAAAGAGCTCTTAAATTTTATGGTATAATAGATTTGACTGCTAATTGAACAGGTTTACTTGTGGTCAAAGTTAATCATGCGCTTGCAGGATGGCCCTTGTGTTTTGGGCAGAATTCTGTGATTTTGGGTAGGTGGGGACCTCAGAATTTCATCTGTGGCTCTGCAGATGTTTCTGTTCCTTTCTTTTACACTGGATCTTTGCTTTCAGCAATTATTGGTGCATTGAAGTGTGAAAACACAGGTAGTAATGTGCCTAGAAAAATTAAAGTGTAATTAGCAACGGTTGCCACTCAATAAGCATAGGCATGCTGGCAGCCAGTTAGCCCATCAGTAGCTTGGAAGCAGTCATTGTACTATTTCTGGCTCTTTTGGCATTTGGTGAATGTGAAAAAAAGATGCGGGTGCTAGTGGAGGCTATGGAGGTACAAGAGCAACTTGTGTTTTGAAATATGTAAAGATCACGGGAGGAAAAAGGGGATCATCGCAGCAGGGTGAGAAAAGTAAGGAGACTGGAGAGATAAGGCCAAAGGAATGGAAGCATAAGTATGTAAAAAAGAAACCCAAAACAAAACTTCATTACTTTCGGTGCTCAAAGAGCTTTAGTTTTAACTGATAGAAGCTAGTCAGGAAGCAGTGATGTCCTCATGTGATGCAAAATTGAGGAAGAGATGTTTATTTGGCTTGAACTGTTATAGCATTGTTGATTTTTAAAAATGCTGTCCTTGTTTATGCTGGCAGATCATCTGTCCTCCAAAACATTCCCACTTCCTCTATCCTACAGTACTGGAAAATTGTAATTGCATTTGTTTTCTCATTAACATCTCTTGCTTCCTTTCATTAGGAGTAACATTTTCCTTCTTCTGGAAGACTCAAGACCAACAAGCTAAGTTTCTCCCTGCCTCTGGTGGACAAGTAATTTCCAGTGGTTTCAAAATCTGTTCAAATGAAGCTGAAGGCTCAGTGGAATTTTACACCCGTGGAAATGCAATGATGAAGTGGAAAGCAAGCTTTAGTCCACCAGGTAAAGTTTATTTTATTTTTATAATTATTTGTTGTTTTGTTTGACTTTATTCCTGCACAGAGGTGTATTGGTAAGACCACAACTTCAGGGAAGAGAAGTGGATATATAGAAGTAGCTGTAGAGCTCTGTGCTTAGAAGTTCCCTTGATGTGGGCAGAGAGAGAAAGTTTGAGCTGAAAAACCAGTGATACTGTATTATAGAACATTTGCAATTCAGGAACAGTCCCCAGACCCAACTTCAGTTGTTTGTGAAGTGAAATTGTTATTGACATCAATAGATTGACTGCTTAGATGTAAACTTGTGCGAAGAATCCAAGTCAATCCCTGACAGTTCTTGGTATATTCTAAAACTGGATACTTGTGCTGTCCTGTGCTGCCTCCTCAATTAAGACTTTATTTAACTACCTAATTGGGTGTTCAGTGCTTTGGTCATTTTGCCATCTGTTGAGTGTCAAGTTTTTGTTCCATGGTGTAGTATTAATGATCACTTTGATACATCAGATATCTTCCTGTTTCTGTCTAACCTGTGTATTGTTGAGGAGCAATAATACCTTGTAACTGGAATAAATTCTGTTCTTCTAGTAATGCCAGTGACAATCACTAAACCTTTTCTTGCCTTAATTTACTACCTGAACAGTGGTAAAATAGGACTTTCTCACCTTGTAGTACCAGAGTTTTTTAAAGCTTTATAAATCGGTGTGGAAATCTTATTTTAAGATAAAAACAGCTAAATGGTAGAATAATTTATGTATTTGTGGAATATCCAATCCAAGTGAAAATTGACATTATGTTTTTGGCCCTCTAAGTGTAAGAGAGAAACACTGACAGTTTTTAGTTAATCTATTTTCTTGTTCTCCAGTTTTAGCAGTCTTTATGCTGTTCTTGCTGAACTGTGTTTTGAGACAGAATTGAAGGGACTTTAAATCTTGGCCAATAATACTTAGCAAGTACAATTTATGAAACTGCAGTGAGCCCAAGAAATAGTTGAGAGAAAAGCTAACAGGCATTCTGCCAAAGTATAGGCTTCCCCATGGGTATAAAGATTAATATACATGACATCAGCATTCCATAATTCACTCTTAGCACATCCTATACAGCTCTATAGCATTGCACAAGTCAGCAAAAACATACTGAACTGGAAAGACTCTAAGTGGAATTGATTCATGGGTTTTGCTGCAATTTTTGATGTTTTGCAGGTCCTTACTGGACTCACATTCTTTTTACTTGGAAATCAAGGGAAGGACTGAAAGTGTACGTCAATGGAACTCTAAACACAACTGATCCCGATGGGAAAGTTTTCTATGATTACGGAGACCCCAGTGCAAATCTACTGACTGGAACAGAGGGGGATCAGACCAAGCGCTATGTGAATGGGGCATTTGATGAATTCATTATATGGGAGAGGGCACTCACCCCCAATGAAATTGAGCAGTACTTCACAGCTGCTGTTGGTGAGTATATGCATTGTTGTTATCATTAATATTGTGTAAACATGCTGACTTAAAAATGTTTAGTATGGAGGGTTTGTATTCATTTTACATCTTTTGGCTGTTGAACATTATTTTTAGAGGCAGAAGTTGTCAGGTATGAATGTCACCAAAACACTCAGTTGTCTTTGTGCAGTTTTTTCATTGTGGGTTATAGCTCCTTCAAAATGGCATCAAGAGAAAAGGAGCAATAATTAGACTTGAGGTACAGCAGTATTAGGAAAGACTGACTCCAAATTTCTAACTTGCACTCTGGTTGTTATGTGGCTTAGAGTCAAGTGACTCAGTGTGTTCCAGCAGATGGGGATAATAATGGTTATCTCTACAGTTCCTGGAATGATAAAGTCTTACTAACTCCTGTATGTCTGTGAACTCAAAGAGATCAGCTGAAATGTCATATAAAAGGCAGAGAATGAGGATTAGAGAAAAGGCTTTGAAGTCTGGCCAGTAAACGTTGCCAGTTGTTCTATGGATCTTTTTCAGTGCAAGAAAGTCTGTTGCTGTTAAGTGCTTGTGTGTGAGTAGCAGTTAGAAAACATCCATCTCGGGAAATAAAGCTATGGGGCATCTGGAACATTTGGCTTTGCTGGCAGTTTCCCTGCTTTCATTTATTCTTACTAGGTTACTGGGAGCTAAAGCAGTTACACCCATAACTCTTGTGCTTTTAAACCCATGGGAACCATTTTTACAATGCAAAGTCTTTTGAATAACACATAACTTCTGATGCATGCCTGGAAATGAGGAAGTGTGTGTGACTTCCAGGTTTGGTTATAGCAGTAAAATTATATTAAAAAAATATTTTTATTAAAAAAACCAAACTAATTTAGGTATAATTGAAGTAGCTGAGAAAGAAAACCCTCCACCTGGTATATAATGAGACAATTGCCATTTGCTTTGCTACACAAATAATACCAATTGCATTCAAGGTTTTTATTTTTAAATCTTTCTATTTAAAAAAAAAAAAGATTTCTATGAAAGTCTTTAGAAATTCTGGTTGTGAGCGGATTCATTTGATACAGAAAATGGCTTTAAAATCTTAAAAAAACCCAAACATTCTTAATGCTCTGATCATGCTGGAAAAATGCTTTTGATTTGGCTGCTGTATCTTTCACAACAATCTAGGGTTACTATAACACTATCCAACTCAAAGCTACCATAAATCACATCCTTTGATTTAGTGTAACTCAAGAAGAATGTTATGTTGCTAAACTCAAGAGCAGTAGGTTTTCAAATTGACCTGATCTATCTACATGTGTTCCCTGTTTCACTGTCAGAGAAGTATGAGTTACATAAATACAAAGAGAACTCCCTTTTAACCCCTTGAATTCTTGTGAGCTCACAGCAACCATCCTCTGCAGCGTTCCATGCTCCCAACTTCACTCTTGACAAATAATCAAGTCATCATGGAAAGCTCTTTCCGCAAATGCAGATCTTACTCAGAACTTCAGTTTCTACTTTCCTCTGTACTTCGGTTTGGAAGGAGTCTTAACTGAGGCTCAAAATATCTATTACCTGAGTGTTTGTAACTAGCTTTTGAAACACTGCAGGAAGAGTTAGACCCTCTCATTCTGCTGAGGTCTAAATTTTTAGTGTTGTATAGAACTGTTTTCTGCCTTTAAATTCTTGCTGATTTGTAGAAGGCTGTATTGCAAACTCACTGATTTATACATTCAGACGTTCATGCTGTGAGATTTTGTGAGTATCCTGCAAGTTGCATAACGTGGGGAGGGGGTGACTGTTTGGGTTTGGGGTTTGTTTTTTTTTCTTACATCTCTAGTTTACAGCTTTTTAGGGTCATCTGGAACTATAAGTTTTCTATGAAAAATAAATTGTTAGCTGCTTAATGGAAAACAAAGCTTGATGTGTGTTTTCTACAAGCTTAGGAATTAAAACATAAAGGGATACCAGGTGTTTCTCTAAGTGTGATGAATTTCAAGCCAATATTACTTGAAAGTGTTCAGGTGATTTGGAACACTTGAGAAATGTCGAATGTTGAATTTTTTACTCTTTCCTTCCAAGTAGTGGGTTGTTCAGATCTCACAAGATTTCCAATTCGAGGAATGAAGTTAAGTGAATATTACAATACAATGGCAAATAGAAGTTATTCTTGGTATCTGCTTACTGACTTTGGAGGACTTAAAGCACAACTGAAGCTGGACTTAGGTGGTTTGACATCAGAAACTTAATAGGACAGCCTGTTTTTTAAAAGGATGGGTAATCATGCTCCACATGAGAAAAATGTGTCCTGTGTATGCAACTTCTGGTTTATTGTGCTGAAATAGCATACTTGTGGCAAATATAAATCCTTGGTAAGACATAGAATACAAGAAAATTTTAATTCCTCTCTCACAAAGACCAATTAAATCCCTTTGCATGGAAATGAATTGGTATTATTAAAGTGGAACAACTGGAAACCACCCAAATAGAGTTTATTCTTTTTGCAGTGACAGATCATTTATGACATGTTCATGTAGTAATTTTCTAGGGATATTGTGCTATTATGTAACATTGATTAGTAAAGCTATCTGGTTAATATTGTTGATTATTATCTGATTAATAGTGACCTCACTGTTGCTTGAAATCAACTTAAGACGCATGACAGAGACATTAACTATAACATGCTCAGACTGCTAAGGGAGGTTGTGTTTTGACCATTTACTTGCCCTATGCAAAACTGGCATGCCCCAAAAGCTTTAGTATACCACCATTGGTACCTGTATTATTTGATTTGAGGGTGCCTTAGTTTTGCTGCAAGCAATCAAAGTGTTGCTGTTGGCTTTGAATAGTTTTTATAGGTTATCTTTTTTTCTTAATGTAGAAATGTTTTTCTAATCATGGGTGTGATTTTTATTTGGCACTTAGGCAATTTAGGCTTAAGATGTAAGTAAGCATTAACATTTGGAGATCATAGCTGAGACCGGAGTCACATCTTTTATGGTGTCTGTATGTTCCAATCCCAGTTTCTCATATATAGAAATACAGCAAGGTCATGTATGAAATTGTCAGAGATGCCTACAAATTATAAGAGGCAAGATTTTTCTTTTTTATTTTCCCTAAATATTTTGCATAAATATTGGGGGAAGAGCTAGCAAAGGAAGATGAATGCCAATGTTTCAATTGTACAGATGTCCCTTTTCATTGAGATACAACACTTGAAATTTCCTGTTTGCAAACAAAGGTCTAAGTGTTTAAAATAAGTGTAAAACTGATGAATCACTACACAAAATGCTTTAAACAAGCCTGTGTAGCTATGATACCACACTTAAGCAAAATACATGGGACAGCACATATCAGATTTATTAACACTCGCATTTGTGTATGTGTTTTCCGCAGGTGTGCAAGTTCTGCTTTCTTCAACACTTCCATGGTCTGTGATGACAACCACTACAAAACCTGTGGTAAAACAGTCCTCAGAATTCTTTTCTATACTGTCCGAATGTGTGTATTTTACAGAGCCTCCTCACTTAACCATTTTCATTAATGGCACTTATTTTAGTATCCAGCTATGAATACTTCCAGATATGCATAGGGAGAACCTTTAGTGACTGTGGGCACAGTCAGTACAGAACAGAACTCTTAATGTAAGACAAAGGGAATTAATTGTTAAAAATATTGTCTATATTACAAAATATTTGTATTTATATAATAGAAAAAAATTAAAATTTCAGAAGTGTTTCATTGGTCTTTGAAGATACAGGACATTCAAAAACATGTTGTGAATGTTTCCTCTTGTTTCCTTTAAAATGAGAAAAAAAAAATCTCACCACATAACAAAATTTGTTTTTATCTGTCCAGTAAATGTGTAATGAAAACTGTTAAAGTTAATTTTTCATATGCAGAATACAATTAGCTGTGATCAACCTATGTGCTATTAGCTGTTGCAGTGTATTTTCTCTTTATTGCTATCTGCAGTGTCAAAGTTCTATTAGTTTTTTTCTTGCTCACAGAGGCCTTCAGGAAACCATAGCAGAGAGGACCTGAATTGCTAATAGAAATATTAAATTTTGCTTGTTTATCCTGTCTGTCTGTTTATCTGTGTGCTTTCCTTGTCGCTTGGTTTCTGTAGCCTCCTAGATCATCCTCTTCCACAGCAGTCTGCTATGCTTCAAACTCCCTTCTGGGCTAAAACAATTAACCACCTCCATATAGAATAATTTCTGATGAGTTGTCTCTCTCCTGTAGCTCTCTACAAATGCCTATCGTCCCATCATAACAAATCTCACTGAGGAGAGAGGGAACTTCCGCTCCCCTGACACCATGCTGGCCTACCTGGAGAACATATCCTTCAGCTTGCCCAACAAATCCTTGTCAGAAAGTACTGCTCTGAGCCTAACAGAGGTAAGTGTTTTTTCACACCTGTGTGTGGAGCCAGATAACCCTGAATTTTCTCCAAAAGCTGGAATTTCAACTGCAGCTTTGGAAGTTTTTGGCACTTGCAGAAAATACATGCGAAAAAAGCAGGAGCTATTTTAAGGAGTAGCAGAAGGTGAATTTCAACCAGAGAAAATAGTTCAAAGGTCTCATTGGTTCTTGGCGATATTACCTAATGCATTTGGGCCTATTTCTGCAAGACACTGTAGTCAGAGCAGTGACAGAAGCAACAAGGAGGCATACATAAGCTGATAGCAAACTAAATAAATCAGATGTAGGGACCCTTCTGGTTGTGGCTGTTTCAATCTGGCCCTGGTTACCTGCCCAAGTATAATCTTCTAACTTCTTATCTTTTTGATTCACTTTCTTATCACTTATCTATCTTATCTTTTTGATTCACTTTCTTTTTTTGATTCACCTTATCTTTTTGATTCACTTTAACCTTAGGTGAAAATTTACCAATTACTGCTGTCTGCCCAACCTTCTGTTGGCATTTATGGCTTCTGTAGTAGCGCAGAGGGCAAGTCGTGCCTCTCCTCTGGTTTCTTTTTCACCAGGTCGTACACTCTTTTTTCTGAACTCTAGGGGTCAGAGGCACACATCCTGCTCTGCCAGGTCTGGAGGTGAGAAGCTGTGGGAGAGTGCCTGTCTGTGCCAGTGGTGTTCCTAGCTTTTGTGAGAGAACAGCTTTATCTTGTACAGGGTTCCAGTCACAGCCAGGACTCCTGTGCAGACATATTTCAGATCTCTGCTTAAACTGGTTCCTGGTGAGATAAGGTCCCAAGCTTAACTGAGTTAATTTATTCTTGTTTAAACTAATCCACAGAGTGTGTGCATGGGGAAGGTGTTTTCAGCAGTCTGAGCTGAGGACAAGAGGTCAGTTTTCTGCTAAGGTAAAGTTAGCCTTCTGTAAAAGGATGGGCATCTAATTCCCTGATTTCAGCAGGCTAGAAACCTATTATTACAATAATCAGCTCTGGCCTCACTGGTGATTGTTCCTTTAAGCCTGTGGTAACACCACGGTGACAAGGATTATTTACTCAGGCAAACAATATAAATAAGTTCTTTTGAAAACTACACGGACAGCAATTGATAGTTTGTGTTAAAAGCTTAGCATTTGCAAACTGTAAAGCTTGGATTTCATGGATCAGTTAGATATGTTGCAAAAACCCTTCTAAAAAGCTCTAATACATTGTTTCCTTTGTTTTGCTGAAAATTTTGTGGGGGCTCTAAATTGAAAATGGAGCATCATCCTGTCACATATCGTACCTGTTTCCCACATCATTTCAGTTGCCATTTTGTTGCTCTTCCAAGCTATCTGATGCTGCTTTGTGTGCCGTGAAAGTGATTTGCAGACAGAAATGTGGGACGTGATTATCTTTAGCAAAGCTATTTTGGGAAGTAAAGACAAGAGAGTTCTGATCATACATACAGACTCTGTCATTTGTCTGACTGATGGTTAGGCTTTGCATTGTCTGCAGCTAATTCCCTGAAAGACAGACACTGAGCAGACATGCTGTTTTCGGTAAAGTTATCTGTTCTGATTGTCATATGCCTCACAGCACGAGAAGATTTAAGTGATATGCAGTAAACTTTCTGATTGCTGACACATTTTCATTATGCATTGCTTCTGATAAATGTCATGTGTTTTCTGTAATAATGCTGCTTTGCTCTATAGCTCCCATGCTCCTGCTTTCCCCCTTTCCAGTGTCTAACACATCTCTTTCGGAGTAACTCAGGATGCTATGACCTGAAAAGAGATACTGAATGCTCTGGGCAGTCTGGGCTGGGTTCTAGGTTTTGAATAACTTCTGTACATGCCAGGTAGAATTCCATACTGAATGTTTGAGAGGGGCTGCATGGTTTGTGCTGCCCAAAAGTAAGCTCACGTAGTAAAGCTCTAGTACTGCCCTATATATTACAGTTTGTAAAATCATGCTCAGAAAACTCTTGGAGCTTTCTTCTGTGTTTCTTAATGGAACTTTTATATATTTAATTGATGGTTTTAAGGCATTTTAACAGAGAAGTTTAAGCAGGAGATGTGGGGTTTGTGTTTTGGGTGGGGGTTTTTTCTATTTTTTGTTTTGGTTTTTTTTGTGTGTGCTCTCTCTTCTCCTTCTGCTTGTCTTCAGCAGCGAGACCTCTTAGGACACGTTGAGCACTTCAACAAAGCCCACTATGACAGATCTGGATCGCTAAACCAATGTTAAAATGCAAAAGTTCAGATAATAAATTGCACAAGTGATGTGACCCAGATATACACCAAATGGTGTTGATATATCTGCTTCTCTAAGGCTGAAAGAAGTATTGATGTCATATAAATTTAGATAAAGTGAGATTATTCTCCCATTTTAGTCTTAGTTCCAGTGTTGTCACCTTGGCTGTAGTTTAGTGATTGCAATTTGGGAGCTTCATAGTGGTGTTACTTCGAATAAATAAATTATTACTTTAAAATGTCACTGTACAGAACACAGGAGTGCTGTCAAGTGGAGAAGAAGCTGTGACTTGAATCAAAATGGAATTATAATCTTAAACCTAAGAAATTCATAGCAGAGACCTGCCTTTGACCTTTACCAGGAGATGTAGTTGATAAATAAATAGTCAAATTAATATAGTTTTGTTTATTTTTTTAGGCATTTTTAAAAGCCATAGAAGACTTCATGTTATTGCCCAACTGGAGTGATGTACCAGAGGTAAGACAAATAGTCTTATACTTGTAGGTTAGTTCAGCTGCATAATTTCACATGGATAGTAATGAAACTGTTTGCCTGCATTATTAGTCTTGTTAGGACTTTTTTAGCAGTCTGACTGAATTATTTTCTCACATGTTACTTTCATATTTTCAGTAAAGAAACACAGACAAAACAATTATGTCATTTTCTTTTACAATACATTTTTGAGAGTTAAAATAAGGGAACTTTATCTGCTTCTGTTTCCACATATTTCAGAATAAATGAAACAATTATATATATATAATAGAACAGATATTGTTGCTGAAGTGTTTGGTCACTCCTTTTTTAGCACTGAAATGAGGTATTTAAAAGTTTATATTTGCTTGATAGATTAATATTTTCAATGCATATGAAATGTGTGGTAGTGCTTGCCTGTGTAGTGAATTAAACCTTTGAAAGAGATTAAAACTAATACAAGGAAAACTAGTTTGTATCAGTGTTCTTTCTCTTCTAGTGTGCCTTTTGGAGTGCAGAGAAATAGTCACAGGAGGATCCCAGGAATTTCCTGAGATTTTTTTTTTTTTTTCAGTCTTAAAGGAGCACAGACTTCAGAACAGAGACCTTTTAAACTGACAGGGAGAGACTAAAATAAATCAATGTCTCACTGAAGCCTAAAATGCTTTAAGACCAAAAGATAGCTAATTGGCTTAGCTTTTTAGCCTAAAATTCTTGGGAACTGGCTTTATACTGGGGGCAATTTATGTGGAAAAGGTTGTGGAGAAAGTCATATTTGACTTGGGATGGTTGAGTGATGGCGCACACTGGAATTCAACGTGGCATCTTCATATTTTGTGCTATGAACTGCATCTTCTTTTGCTGTAAAGCCGCCTGTTTCTTTTTCCTACAGACCTCTTACATATTTGGAAGTCTAATTCAAACTATTGACAGTGTGATGGCTCATATGACTTGCAATCTGGATGAAAACTCTTTACCTTCAACTCTTGAGGGCACATCATCTGTGGCAGGTAGGATTTAGCAAGAAAGTTCTCTCTGGGCTGTGTGAATGTCCTAAATGCTTCTGTGCTTCATAGCCCGTCCTTTTCCCAATGTTAAGGAGGAAATGGAAACACATAATTTCCTGTTTTGAATACAAAACAGTGTTTCAGTTGTAGAAATATGACTGTGCAGTTAGTCTACAGGTAATCTGCTCTGACTGTTCTTGAACTTCCTTGAGGTTACTGGGGAGGGACTTAGAACATAAATTCTATTAAGTCAATCTAGTAATACTCTACTATAGGCAGTTAAAGGACCTAGAGCTCCTATGCAGAATTCTGAAGCTGCAGATAATCTGAATGCTAAAAAAATCTTAATTTTGAATGTTTCTGCAAGAGATTGCAAATAGTAGGAATAGTTTTGACCTTTTAGGATAGTTTTATTTTACTGCTTTTTAGCATCCTAGCACCCTAGTTTCATCTGTGTCTTTGGATGCTACAGGTAGCAAAGGTAATTTATCTGTCCTGGCATTCTGCTCTGACTTGTTTGGACCTGTGTGACGGGGCAAATAACCTGAGCACTCACTAATACAATTTATGTATGGTATGTACTGTCTTGAATACTGGCATTCTTAAATGGAGCAGTGGAGGTCTGAAATAATGTCTTCAAATGTCAGTGGAAGAGTGTGTTATCAATCTGCTTTGCTTGCCCTGGTAAGCTTGGTATTTGAGCATGGGTGAAGTGATCCATGGTATATTAACAGTGTGCTTACCACCTCTGTCATAAAGGAGCTGGATATAAAAGGCAGTTGTATACCTGGGGAATTTACTTTATTTTCCAAAAATATCTGGGGTTTTAAATTCAGGCCACTGTAATAGCTATTAGAGAAATCTAGTTAAATAGTCAAGTAGGTTGTAGAGGCTATGTATTTAATCATATTTTTGTTTGGGCTATCACACAGATTACACCTTGATCAAGATGTATCCTCAGATACTGAATTTGTCCCACTATCGATTTCCATCTCAAGGACAGAGTTATATTTCCATTCCCAGTGAAGCTTTTCATGAAAAAGGTAAGGGGAGGATTTAGAGGGAGGAACGGAGTCATGCAAACAGGGTATCCAAAAATAATTTTGCTAGAAAGCAGGATTTGGCTTGCTTTGTTTTTTCCAAGTTACTAATCAGATTGCTGTTGATCATACTGGCTAGGAAAAAGCAGCTGCTGTCCTGTCATGTGAATGAATGATTGATGTGGTAGAATTTTCATATTACTTGAGTTAATCTTGAATAATAGAGCTGGGCCACAGATACTGAAGCTGTTTAATTTTGACATCTTTTTACAGCAGAGAAGCCATAATTTCAGAAAAAACCCCACTTTTTTCATCATCTGAACTGGTTATTTTACAGAAATTCCAAGGTGTCAGCTCAGGTATTACTTACCCCTTCATGCAAAATCACTCTTAAAATGTTGTATGAGATTAAACTATAAAATGACAGGTTTAACCAACAGCAGCTACAGAAATAAAGATGTAAAGTACAGTCAAGGCAAAAAGCAGAACTTGGAAGTCCATACTTCAGCTAAAATTTAATAATCTCAAAATCAAGATATGGCAAAAATTGGAAGCTTTAGTCAACACCCTAAGATAACAATGTTTGAAGCTAATTATCTGTGTTTTAATCAGGGATTGAAGGAGCCTATTAAAGAAAAGCATCTACTTGCATCCTCAAATCTTTGACAATCTGATTTATATGCCCTAAATTCCAGCCCATGGAATTTACACTGCAGAGACCTTTCTGCAGTTTCCTGTGTTGAAGGGAACTTGGTCCTTATTCAGAAAGTGCAAAGTCAGTTGCAAATAACCTGCAGTGAGAAATACTCTAATAATTACTGAACTGTCTACCTGATTTGTGGTGGCACCCTTGTTTCTTAGCACTGGCAGGGGGCTCTGGCTGGAGACTTCACTGCAGGTGCTTTGAGGCTGCAGTAACTATAATGGTAAACCAACTTGTAATGTCAAAAATAGCATGTGAGAGGACTTTTTTTTTTCTTTCCCACTTAAAGTTTCCTTCAGAACATAATCGTGCTTGGTATCCTGAAATGAGCTAGCCCATTAAATTTTAACTCTTTCTCCCAGCTAAAGCTCACTTGTGATTACTTTCAGCCCTCAGGCCACACTTCTGCACTGTCTGAATGAGCTAACCTAAAAATTAATTCCACTTTAAATAGTCGACACTATAAATACTTGGAACCCAGCAACAGGGATAGTAAAAGACGTCTGTGTGGCTGACACTTAGAAAATACATGTCTGTCTCTTCACTTGGATGCTGGAGAACCCATAAATATTTGGAATGCAGGCAGCAAATAGACGACCATAGTGGAAATTGGTCACCCACGTTTGAGTTTCATAAACTGCCAGTTAATGTAGGTGGTTGCAAAGTAGCTTTGAGACTGCTGTAGCTACCATTGAGACATACTCTGGTATGTCAAGCGACCCTTTCTAGTGCTGTGTGGGAATTAATAATTGACAACTGATTAACAACTTATTTTTGAAGTATAGTTCCACAGAGCAGGCATCCTTCTGTTGTGCTTTTGAAGTCTCCTGTGCTGTACTGCGAGATATTAATACTTTTTCATTTGAAAGAATCATCAGAAATCTGCTAAAGGAAACACATGAACATCTATAGGAGTCAGGGTTCTTAACACAGAGTTTCAGGTCTAGGAGAGAATTGTCTCTTGCTTAAACGGTTGCTCTGAGGAATAACCCCTGTTCCTTTTTCACAGCTTGGATTACCATTGTTGGCCTGCTTTACCATAATATGCATTATTTCTTTCATAATATCAACCCTATGGATACCAAGTAAGTACTTCAGACCTCTCATGCTGTAACAGCTTGTTTATTTCCTTACTGATATACCTTTATAACAGTCATATCATTATCAACTATAAATAAATTAAGAGCCATAATCCTGATTCTGCAATACTGAGGACGTGTAGTCATTAACTAGGGAGCGATGAAAGCTTACAGTAGATATTCTGTTTTATGTTGTAATAAAATAGATTCACATAGTGACATGTTTGTCTTTCTCTGTCTTCTTCCATTCATCAGATCTGGTATTAGAATTTCATAATTTTAATCTGTCTCATAAAAGGAAATTACATCTTTTCTCCTGACGCATGTAAAGATAAAGCACTTAAATGAAACAGGCAAGAAAACATAACATCCCTTTTTAGATAAAATCTGAACACTAATCCTAGAAACCTGTGATGTAAATTTATAACAAGAGGCCAGGCAATGCTTTAAAGACCTTTTGTTTTAGATGCTGCATCAATGAAATCATTAGCGTGTAAGATAAAGTAAATGCAAAGCTGTATACCTCTCACCAATGGAGTTTCCCAGGGAATTTTGCAAGGGCATTCATGTAAATCCTTACATTTTCAAGTTAGTATTACTTAATGTTTTTATGTGATCTTCACTGGGGTGTGTATATTAGTTTACGCTTTCAGTCTTTTCCACTCTCTTGACTTTTTCTGTGGTTTTTATGACAGTAGAAGGAAAGATGCAGCATCTCAGCTGTCAGGGATTGCCTTCCTTTCTTCTACATATACTTAACATTGAATCCTTCTATATATACCTAAACTTTTCAGCTTAAGTTTGCAGTACCAAATTCTGCACTCAGATGAACAAATTCAATTCACATGCTGGTTACTGGGTTTCTGATACTGATGTGTCAGAACTAAGAACTGGTGCTTGGGTTTGTGCTGAATGAGTTCTGTTTTATTTTACCTTGCTGAGGAACTGGATGAAGTTATTTTAATGTTTGACATGACTACCTTATTTTTTCTGAGAGGAAAATAAGAAACAATTGCAAAGTGGTGGCAGATGTAAATAAGGTGGTTTTTAATGTGATTTGCAAACTGATTATTCCCAGTGGTGTGTTATGTTTGAAAACACATGCTCATGGTTGATTTGCCATGGCTTATATTTCTCGTAGTAAATACCATTCATTCACATACTCAAGAGATAGATGACGGTGACCATTTTACTTCTGCAGTTTGTTACTAATAGTGTAAAAAATTTTGTCCTACAGCCAGATGGATCTTAGTTACTCCCAAATGTACAAAAATGCCAAAGTCATAAGTTTAAGCTGAAAGCAGAAATAAAAGGGTCCTTATGTACTGCAAAATTACTTTAGCCTAGAAAAAAAGCATTACCTGGACAATTAGTTTAGCCGTTTGTTTTGTGACCTGACTTACTCACTAATGAACCGAATTGGACATAATCATTGTATCAAAGTAAAGCTGTAAAATATTTCTAAATATATTCCTATGTATATGTTTATATACATAGGAATATGTGTGTATATATATAAATATATGTTTATATGCTTTATATATGAGTTTATGTGTCTTAGACACTAATATGTATGTTTAATTAGACAGCATGAAACCCCTTCAAGTTTTCTTCTCACTTCAGTTGTTTTTCTTAGTTTTTTCTTACATCCCTTACTTCATAGGATTCTTCCTAATTATCAAAAGGACTTTCAGCAAGGCTTATAAATCTTTGGAAAAGAGGAGTAGGAGGAAGGAATACTTACAACTTCAAGTGCCCTAATGTCTAAAGATGTTCCCTATACTTTTTTGCTGTTGCTTCTAGTCCTGTAATATCTTTTGGTGCCAGATTTTGCTGGAAATTCATTGACTTGAAAGGAAAAGGGAGGTTCTGTGTTAGTGGTGGTGTGGGTGAACTAGAAAAATGTGGTTGTTATATTTCCTTAATATATTTGTTTCTTCCCAAGGATTGCTGAAGCTACTGCCTACAAAGGTTATATGATCTCAGCAGCGAGTTACCTGATCTCTGTCAAAGTGGAACCTCTACCCAAGCTGTCCCACAGTCTGTCAGGATCTCCTCTTATTACCATTCAGCTCACCCACAAACTGGTAAGAGAAATTGTTCCATATTTTTAATAGCAGTTCAGATGGCATTTGTGACTACAGTATTATGTTTTTCCAACCATTGCACCTCAGTGACTTCAGTTTCCATCACTGCACAAGGTTGATTGGTGCACAAGGCTGATGGGTGCTCATGTTGAAAAAGGTGAAGTGACAGGTATAGCTTTAGGCCTTTATGTAGTTCTGAATGTGTTTGTGCAGGCTACAGTAGGATGGTATAAATTACTGCATTCTCATTAGAGCTTCCTAAAAGAAGAATTAATTTATGGCTTTTGCTTTTGGTCTTACATGGTTGAGGTGTTTTGAATATTCTCATGAATAAGCCCAGAGAAATTCTCCTTCAAGGGCAGACAAAAGTATGGTGGGCTGAGCCACCCCTGGGGTAGAGGTGGAGCAGTTCTATTGTGAACTGCCCTTTCTAGAGAGCAGAGCATTCTGAATCTAAGAAACATAAGAATCTGAAAGAAAATGGAGATAAGTTTTGTTCAAACTGACCAATTTTGATAAGACATTTCAATTTCACCAAATCAGCATATTCCAGTAAACAACTGGAAAACTAGC
Organism: Neopsephotus bourkii; assembly: GCF_033783945.1. Taxonomy (NCBI): domain Eukaryota; kingdom Metazoa; phylum Chordata; class Aves; order Psittaciformes; family Psittacidae; genus Neopsephotus; species Neopsephotus bourkii. Next base: position 2,069,649 of record NW_026901291.1, on the reverse strand, counting down.
TGATTTTGATTTGCTCTTGAAGAAGAAGGCATTTATTTGTCTCGATAGTGGAATGGTGAATAGTTGTGTGCAGCTCTCAGGTGCTGACATGGGGCATGCAGCATCCGTGACCTACTTACAACATTGAATGGAAATGGAAAAGAAAGATTTCAATTCTAAAATGTTTCATAGAAAACATCTCTTTTGTGTTTTTTCTGAATACTTATTATATTTTTCTCTCAGTGGCTGTTCTCAAGCCGGTTTATCTTCCTGTTAGGCTTCTGATAAAGATGGAGTAGGCAACAGAAAACAAATACAAGAAAAACCCAAAGGCATAGAAATGAAAGGTGTTGTTTTGCTGACAGTTTTATAAACTAAGGACTCTTGTGAATGTCCCCAGTGGACTCTTAGAGGCGGGCACTTGGAAGGAAAGATTATTTTGTGTAGATCATTTATAAAATGTACTTTGCTTTATTTATTCAGGTACCTCCTCATGCTTTAGTATGATTACTTACTGGTAGGCTGTTAAACAAATCTGTGTTGGTTTTTTTGATGTATGTGTTTGTTTTCTTAATGCATGTTGGCTTTTGCTGTGAAGATCACTGAGGTCTTGATGTACAGGCAGAAATTTTGTATCTATCAGCTGCCTCATACTCTTTTAATCAGTAGAATCCATGACAATGTGGTATGAACATGTCTAATGTATTTTGTTTATGATAGATACAGGTTGACTGGTAGTTTCAGACTCTACCTACAGCAGTATGTGCTTTATATTGTACCTTAAAGGGGTGGCTGATTTCTCTTACAGAGCTCTTAACGCTATTTGTCAATGTGTTGATGGGCCGCCATCCATTAACTGCTGTACTATTTATAGAGCTACTTCCATTTTGAGGAACGTTCAGGTCTTACTAATCATGTTAACCCCTGTTCAGGTGTGAGTTTACTTTGGTCAGTGGTGGGTTTTTGCATGTCTGTGTGGTTTTTAAATGGTATTTTATGTTTAGAAATCACTGTGGGAAATGAGGAAACTTATCCCATTGTGTTAACAGCACCGGAAAAGTAGCTTTGTGCTGTCTGAAATCAGTCCATAAATACATTTGTATTTGAAGTTCTGAGAGTTTTAACTATAATGGGGGAAGTATTTCTGAATGTAGTGAGCATGATCTTAAACTTTGTTCAATAAACTGTATGGAGATAACAGCTGGGCTACAACCCTGAAAGGAGATGGATAAAGCACGGCAGGTAACCCCTCTGAAAGGCAGAGAACTTGTCATTTCCTTACTCCCTCTGGTACTAATCTGCTACTGGCTTTTATATCTTACTAATTGGCAACATCCTGTTACTCGCACGAGAAAGCACAGGTCCTTTCTATCTTGCTAGGTATTATTTCACTCTCCGAAGTGGATTCATTCAGTAGAGTATGATTACTCATGAAATTAAAGTAGACCTTAAAATGTAAAAGAAATTCAGGTTTCAAAATCACTGTGTTAAAGCATGTACCCTAAAAGGAAGAGTAAGTCAACCTGTTTATCTAAGGTTATGATCGAATGTAAAGACTAAAGCAAGAGCATAAAATCTGGTTTAGAAACCTGTTTCATCCATTAAAATATTGCTTGTTTTCTTGTGCTAATGAGACAAACATTTGAAGTGGATACTGATCTCATTCTTGTAGATTGTTCCACGTAATGTTCTCAGAGGAAAGTGTAGCAAGAAAAAGTAAAAAATAAGTCCAAACAAATGGCTTTTTCTCTATTAAAATTTAAATTTCTGTCTGAGTTTACTCAGTTGATTTGATAAAGTTATAGCTACTCTGATGGCATCTACTGGCTTTTACAAGTATGAAAATGTGAGGAGTGAAAGGAGAATAATGTGGTTTCTTGTAGTGGTTGTAATGATCCGTGGCCCAGCTTAATAACATCTTAATTCTTTTTTTCTAGTGTGCATAGGAAAAATGCCAGTCATTAAGTAACAGAAAACAAAAGGGTGTAAAATAAAACATGTCTGTTTTAGGAAACAGTCACAAAGAGAATGCCTGTGAACTGAGTATCACCTCTTAATTCTAAACTTCACAGAGCATTTATCATTACACAGCCTGCCTTACTGTTACTTAAATCTCCCCTTAAGCAAGGATTCTCTGGGGTTCTTTGAAATGGTCTGCATTTTTTATATAGCTTTTGGGAGCTTGAGGTGATTAAATTCCTCTTTCTGTATGAAACATGAGGCAATACAAACCAATATTAATACCTAATCAATTAGGTAAGACTGCAGGGAGTATTTGTAAATGGCTTGTTAATGCTTCATTTTGCAGGAATTACCATGGGGCAGTGGGAAGTGTACACAGGAGAGAAGGATGCCCAGCCTGTGGGACAGGCTGGAGGTTAGACTGGAGTTGAGAATTCTCCTCATAGTTGATGTATACACTGTTGCTTTCATGGGTACATGCACCAGGGAGACCAGGCACTCCCCTCCATTGGAGGGGATGTGGAAAGAGGACACTAGTAATTACAGCCATTAGGCTTTGATGTTCAGACTTGAAGCTGAATTCTTGTGGGACTAATTCTTTCTACTGACAGAGAAGGCAGAAAATGGCTTACTGACTTAAAGTAGAAATTCTTGTGTATCAAGATGAAAAAGGCATCCTTTTTTCACAGGAAAAATATATTACTTATTTAATTCTTCTTATAAAGTAAAGATTCCCTGTGGGTAGGACACACATGTACATTTTGCTGCTTAAAGTGTTATTTTTGTTTTAATTGTTACTATTCTAAAATTTGACTGTGCCACAATACCTGAAACTAGTCTTTCTGTTACTCTTTTTTCTTTTATCTTACGAAATTATTAACAGCTTTAGATGGATTGTTTTGCAAGAAGACTACATCAAGGATTTAAAATAATGTCTTTGCATAAGAACATAAAGTGATTGTTTTATTCTTTCTGCCATTCTGAGGAATGCTTATCCGCTCTCTCTGTCCACAGTGTCCACTATTGTAATACAGGGACATAGCTGGGGATGAAAAGCAATTCTCATTTTCTTTCTCTGTAGATACAAGATAGCTTTCCTTGTGATATTATGGGATCATTGAGGGCCCTTTTGCTTGAGACTTTTTACATATTGGAGAATTACATTCATAGATCTCAGTGACTGTCCCTTCCTTCCCACTGCTTAGGGTACAAGGTAAAGATGAGAGGGAACCCATAGTACTTTGACACTGTAGAATCAGATCTCTTGTCACTCTGTTAAGCTCTTATATTAATAATGGGATTTAAATTATGATTATTTTATACTGTTGGTTCCATGTTAGTCACACTACAGTAAACCTGTACCTGTGCCAAGAATGGGAAGCTTGTTCTGTGTGTATACATATTATTTTCTTTCTATACCTTACCTGAAAAACTATCAGACAAAGCTGTGATGCCAGGAAATTATTATCTTGACAGCTAGTATTTCCTGTAATTGCAGTATATTCTGTGTGAACACACGTTTTCCTATGAACTTACCAGCTTCCCTCAGTATACCTTGTGGTTGGGTCAGGTTGTAGTCTGTGGTAGTCTCTGTTGTTCTATAGACTGGAACACTTCCAGCCCATCAAAGAGGATCAGAATGAAAACAAGATAAATATTAAGAGGATCAACCATACTAACTGTTGCTCATATTTAGCCAATGGGTATTACAGGTGAAAATGTAACTTCTGCATAAGTGTAAAGGTGTCAAGTTACATTAAAGACACATTTCTTCAATGATTTCTTCACAATAGGTTGTAGTATTTATTGTAATATAAACATTTTATCAGCAAAATTTTGTGTGAACTAAGCTTTCTAATAGACAAAAATTGATACACTAAGTTATAATAGTCGGTTGTTACTCAGGAGCATTTTGGTAGAAGACACATATTTTGCCTGATTTTTAAAATGATGATGCTCTGCTTTTCAGCAATTTAGCTGATTTCTGTTATCTTTGTTGCCAAAGACAGTAGTTCATCCAACACCTTCAGTGTGTGTGTGGGATGATACGAAGACTGATGATAGTTTGCAGCTGAAGAAAGCTTAATCTCAACCTTTCCAGATGTTTTGGTATGAAGCAACAGTACATTTTGTAAAATGATTATCCTCAAAAAAATTTCTGTTTCTAGCAAGATGTTTTTCATAGCAGGAGCAGCTAGAGAAGAACTAGCATTTCACTTGTATGAGCCAAGAAATTCCAGCACAGGCAGAAATTTAAAGATGAATGTCAAAGCTGAAATACAAACACAAAATACTCTGGCAAGTGTAACAAGAGGCAACAGAGGGAGAAATGGTGTAGCCACTGACTGTTACATACTGTGAGAGGGCCTTGCATGAAGAGTAGATGCACACTGGAAATTCTTAATGTAGCTGGTTTCCCCAAATACAGTTAAGACAAATGCCACTGGAAAGACTTGTTTGATTCTAGGGCAGGGGAAGTGCTTTGCTAAGTTACTACTGTAGCATTGTTCCATCTCATTCCTTTGCTCCATGTGGTTCATTTTAACAAACCATAGCACTTGGGGAGTTGTCTGCCTGACCATTAAGTGTTATCTTTCCTCCCATATTATTACACTGAATCATTCAAACAGCTGCTGCTTTCCTCATTTTTTGACCAGCTAATCTCTTGATCATTTCTCTGCTTTTGCTCTTCTACTTTCTGCAATGTATGCTTCCCAGCAGAACCCCACAGTGACCTGCTCACTAGAGTGCTTCGTCAATGAAGCTTTATCAGCTTTTCCCGTTAATCCCATCTCATATTCTGTTACATGACTTTCTTAAATCTCCAGAACCGGGAGACATATAAGAACATCATCATTCATTATTGTAAGTGCAGCCTGCGTGTCTGGGAGGTGCTCTCTTGGGTACTACTTTGGAGATGGTAAAGTGCATGGAAGAGACAGAACTTGTCTCCTCTTAACTGTTCTCCCACGGTGAAAGTGTTGACTAATTTATATATTGATTGAGGCAAACCAATGACTTTTGCCCTCATCTGCAGAACAAAGGTATAATTTTTCACTGGATGGACTTTGCCAGTGAAATTTAACTAAAATATTATGAAAACTGTGATTCTTAGAGTGTACCACAATTAAACAAAAAAATTAATATCCAGATCTTCATAATTCAGAAAGCAAAGCAAAGTTCAGTACTTTGTTATACAAGTCAAATCTTTGCTATAAGGAATACAGAAAATCCATTGAGTTCAAATGAGAGATAAAGTTGCAGCTAATTTTTTTTTGTTCGTGGACAACCTTAAAATACAAGTAGTCATTACAATGATATACAGCATCTCTAACAATAAAGCAATAGTTCTGTATTGTTAATGTTATTAACAGAAACATTGCAGGACTTATTTTCTCATAGGAAGTCATTCTGAAAGCCTAGAAAAGCACAGTAACAAAAAATATAGATTTTTTTATTAAGCACATTGAAGATTGCCTGGTATAAGAACCAGGATTGTATTGTAATAAGCTGTAATTCATAGATGGTTTCATTTCCATGTCAGAACAAACTTAAGCCTTTGGAGGCACAATACTTCCCTGTGTATCACTCATTTGTCACGAAACAAGTCCTCAATATTTCTTTGTAAATGAGTTATTTGCCTTTGAGGTGGATATTACCATAGGAGTAAGGGCATCATGAAGTTATTGGATGATTTTGGAAGTATGCAAGTAAAGTTTTCTTTCAATTTGAATTTCAGTTGCTGACTTTTATTCTTTGGGTGTGTGGATAATTTTATATGTCAGCATCCACTTAATCTATCTCTAAAATTACTTCTTGCCTAAAGAAAATAACCACTGGTGACTGGAACCAAGTGTTACCAATCTACAGCAAAAAAAGCATCTGCTTTTTCTCTTACAAATTTCTGCTTGCAAGGGACAGTGCATCAGCAGTTGGAGGTCAGTCAATACCAAGCAATAAAGTTTGAAAAATCTTGCTGACTTAAACCCCAAACTGAATCCCACAGTCATCCTATTTAACAGAACTGCAGCATCTTGTGCTGCTTCACACTCTGCCTGTGATTGAACATTCGTCACAGGAGGAGAAGGGAAAATTAAGAGGGTTTATATTTGATGTGATCAAATCTGGCCCAGTGATGTAGAGTTCTTTCGCAGATGTGAACACAATTTATAAATTCAATTTGATTCCTCTTGTTTAAGCTCCTCATCAGTGACTGCATCCTCAGTGCATCCTTGCATGTGGTGGTGGCTTATGGCAAGAGTTGTGCTACATTTAATGAACTCTCAGGGTTTCTGCTATAAAATAGATTTCTTTTCACAGTGTTAATGCAGATATATACATATTCAAATGTTCTGAAAAAACGTTACTGCAGAAGCCAACATTCAGATGTTACTAACTTTTATGTTTAAAATTATAAACAGAAATGTAAGAATAACGCACCACCCGTCCCTAATCCCCCACTGTAAGCATGGATCCTCTAAAATCTCTCTTGATGAGGTCAAGCTGTTTTGAAGGGGCAGAAATAAACTGCAGCATTTGAAATGGCAAGAAGCTGGATTTAGAACCAAAATGCCCAAATTACTTCTGACCCTATTTAAAAAATATATATATAATTTTGCTGATTGACAACTTGAAATTCACTACAGTCAGACAGTTGGAGAGAGTGTGTTTTTAAAACTGTTTTGTGAAGAGATACATTAAATATAAAGGGCAAAATTCAATTTTAGTTGCAACCTGTTTTAGAACTGCTGACTCCCATGGGGCCAAGCTTTCAGTCCTTGCGCAAATGGTGATCTAATTGGTACAACCCCATTCTTCATTATTCATAACAATTTAGAGAGAAAATAGAATCAATTCCACAGAGTAAAAATGCTGATTTTTTTAATATCTTTTCTGTTGATTATGCTGGCAGCCAGTGGTTTTTAGTGAATAGAAATCTAATGCTAATGCATTGCTGTCTCCCCATTAGTAACATCTTAAATAACCATATAAAAGCAAAAGAAGGAAGGACTTGGCAGATGCTCTGGACACATTGACTGAACTCTAGAGAGGTTCAACTCTGTTTGTCTTCCAGACAAGGAAGACTAGGTTCCAGGCAAGTTATTGTGGTGTTTAGGAAAGATGTTGTTGTCTGTTTCACTTGATTTGTAATTCTGATCCTTCACATTACAGCTGAGTCATGTTGTCTGGGTTTGTACTGGAAGTCTTACACACAGTGGTAAGCTTTAAGATCCAGATTTTGTTACACTAATTTTCTTACTGTATTTTGACCTATGGCAAGAATTAAAACTTATGAGACCCTTGTCCCTAAGTGCTGAGAATTGCTCTTTAAGGCAGTTTTCTGTCTCTAATATCTTATGTGTATCTCAGACAGGCAGAGTTTCCACAATACCACTTTTTGTACAGTTAAGTGGGACAGTGTTATGAGGAATACAGCTCTGTGTACGAATATCTTCTGAAAATGTAAAGTTCTGTCAGCACTTACATTTAAGTAGTAAACAAGTAGAAAGTTCACTACAAATTTGCTTGCTAGGTATTTCAGCTGAGGTGCCATCTACAACTATATTTTAATCTGCCTTTTTTTTTTTATTGCTTTCAGTAGTAAGGGATCTGAGTAACCTGATGTACATTCTCTTTGAGATAGTTTGGTGTAACAGTTGCTGGGGTGTTGGTTTTTTTTTTTTGGTACCAGTGGTGAGTTCAAAATGTTAGCTCTAAGTGTTGAGGGAACTGAGCTACTTTTATTAATTCTGTGTGGTTTGAACTTGCTCATGCTCCTTGCCTTTTAGATTGTGGGTTCACATTTCTCACTTGCCAGTCCAAGGCATTATCACATGCTTGTATTCCAAGTTCCTAGATTTCTGGCATTTCTGCCCATGTCTGTGAAAGCTCTTAAGCTTGCGAGAATAATTTATATGTCATGAATGACCAATATTTAAATGCATATAAACAAACAATGCTTTACTCAGAAACTAGTAAATATACTAGACCTATTTTTATGCTTCTGATTTATATGCTGCTGCCTTAGAAACATACGTCAAAATGTACTAAAAATGATAAGTTAATGAAAGGCTAACTGTTGTGAAGATGGGACATGCTTTTAAACGAATACATCTTCTTCACATACTGTGGTTTAGAAAACTGCTGTGGAAAAGCTCTAGGCTATTTGTTTTATCTCATGAATCAGTTCTGGGGTTTTTGGAGAGGGGCTGTCCAAAAGAGTACAAGATCAAGAAGTATATGGATGATAATAGGAAAATTCAGATGTACTTGTCAAGCTTTCTGACCATGAAGCTCCCCTATGTTGGCTGTCCGTTAAGAGGGATCTGACTAGGAATTTTTGAAAGTTGCATATTGCCATGTTGCACACATTAGACATGAATGATGAATGCAAGGGAGTTTGGCATGTTTTTGTGGAACTAAAAAAGCTTAGTTTGGGGTAACGAGGATTGAAAAGTTGTCTTTGCATTTGCTGTTCTGCTGATAAAGTAGTAGACTGTTTCCAAATGAATTAATTTATAGTAAGGAAGAGGAGGATTTGAGAACTTAAGTCTACTTAATGCAAATTGATTTTTTTTTGTTTGGGTTTTTTTTGTACATTTAAGTATTAATAATTCCTGCAGCAAAATGCTGTGAATATTGGACCACTGAATGGGAAAACTACAGTATGGTCCACATTCAGAGTGGAGTTCTCACAACCATAACAGCAAAGTGGGGAAGACTGAAGGGGAGGTACCAGTTACACAACCTAATGGAGGCAAAGACTATTGCTCTGCTGCTGGTGGTGAGCAGCATTAGTACAGAAGTAATTCTGCCCTTTCTGATACACTCGTGAGCTGTTGCATTTAACTATCAATGACAAAACAGAGCACCTGCTAGGCAGTGGTGAGTGTGAGCTGCCTTTGAATTTCCACAGTGGCGTTTCTTCTAAAGCAAACCCACAGCCACCTGATACTGGATTGTGGTTGTGACCATGCTTATTGCAAGGCAGCTCTATGCTAAGTATAGGCTGCATTACAGTAATAGCACCAGTCTTAAACAATGCTTGTATTCAGTTCGCACAACGTAAATAAAACCTTTGGCTTAGAAGAGAGTGCTAATTTTAGCTTAGTAATGGCAGAGGAGTCATACTTCAGAGAAATCTGTGGATGGTAATTTCTGGGTTTGCTCATTTCCCTCCCCACTGCTTGTTACCAGGCATTTGAGCTCCACTCCCTCTGCTTTGCAGCAGAGCTGGTAGATAATGATATTAACAGCTAGTAATAGAAGCTTGGAGTTAGTTGTGTTTTTTCTTTAGCAGGAAATGTGCAGCTGGTAAGAAGGGATTTTCCCTTTTTTAGGTGTTTGGGGATTTTTTTGTAAAAAAAAAAAAAAAAAAAAAAAAAGCACACATACACACACCATCCCACCCCACTTGCCCCCTTCCGGCAGAGTCCTTCCCAACTCTGCAGTGACTTGGAGTGTATGCCAGTAATCTTGATGTGTTCTAGCTATCATGCTATTATTTAATGGCTAACATATGTTTTGAAGGGGAAAGTGTAGATGAAGGCAGGGCTTATGTGATAACACTTTTAAGTATGACAACCAGAGCATCACAATTTAGGAAAGAGAGTAAAGAATGTAGTAACATGTTTTACAGGCATTACTCATGTGATTTCAATCAAGCACATTGTCATGTACTTTGCTGAAGTTGGGTATTATGTAGTACTAAACAAGAAAAGATAGCTGATGTAAAAATCATAGACAAATTCCATGAACAAATAAAATGAAATAGAAATTTAATTTGCAGTATATTAAAGTTGAATGAATTTAAAGTTCTATTTTAGGATATTAACCTGTTGTTAGAAAATTAAACATGAGGGGAAAAATTAGAAAGGAGAATGCAAGGATTTTTTTTTAAGGTTGGGTTGTTTTTTTTCTCTTTTGAGAATTATTTTCCTCAGAGTATTGGACTTTGATGTTTGGCTCTTATTTGTTGTTCAAATGGAGATGTTTTATGCATAAAAGTAATGCAGGAGGCCACAGAATGTGCTTTTTTATAAAGATAAGCTTGGAAATCCTTATGAAGATAAGTGTAGAAAGTCATGTCTCGGAGGCACAGATATTTTTAGTAAAATAAATGTTGGTTGATTTCAGAGAAATAAATTAGTTCAAATAAACACTCGGGTTTCATTAGAATTCGGTGCGTAAAGCCTCTGTAAGATCTGGTACTTTTGCAGTGTGCCACTGTACAGTGGACACTTTCATAGTCTCTCTGTGGCTATAAGAGAGTGAATGCATAAACTGAATGCTCAAGGAGTTCTTTAATTAATAAAGTCACGAGGGAAAAAATATCCTGTGGCATTTAAGATTGGTCCATGTTAAACTGTGTGTGAATTATGCTGCTCTTTGGCAAGAATTTTATAATAGACTTTTTATTAGCCTAAAGACGTTTTAAATAATGTCAATAGTGGTAATTGCAGAAGCACTGCTGTCTGGATTTTTCATTCCTTGTTTCTCTCTGCTGTGATAATTGATATCAAATATGTCTTGCAACAGAATAAATCTGGAGAAAGCACCAGACACACCAGGGACTTTGGTTTTCCTGAGAAATGTTTATAATTATTCATTTAAGCTGCTGAAATCTTACTGGTTCCCACTTGCTGTTGGTGATGACAATTCTACCCTCGGCAGAATGTGGAATCTCAGATTTGAGAGAAAGATGCTTTTTTTTTTTTTGGTGGGTTTTTCCTGCCTCAACCTAAAAATAAATTTTATTGATTTTTCATCTGGCAGACAAATGATAATTCTTTTTAGGAGTACTACTTAGGCTCTTAGAACTGGATCCATTTGTCTTTGTCAAGAAACCCTTTCAATGTAATGTGATTAATTATGCATTCCAACTAATTAAAAGGCTAAAAGAGTATTGAATTTTTATTATAATCTCTGATTTCTCAGTTTAATGTCTGTGTAATGGTTGTGTTGTAACTAATGCAAAATTTTCCCCCTAGTCAGTGCTGAAGGCCTGATTTCCATTGATTTCGATATATGAAACTGTTGTGATGATTTCTTTTCTAGTCCAACAGTCTTTTTTGTTCTTGCTCAAGCTGCAGAGAAAACAGGGCTATAGAAACTGGCTAAACATTTAGTTGGGTGCAGGTTCTCATATGGAGTTCATCAGCAGGAGTTAACAAAAGTTAATAAAACAGTGCCAGTTTGTACTAACCGGGGGGATCTCCTCCAGGAAAGACATTCTCAGACCCTGTCACAGAGGCTTCCAGAGCATTCCTGTAACAGCCCTTGTACTTTCAGAACCTGCTCAAATTTGCAAAAACAGGACTACTGCCAACCTGTTGAACATTACCAGTAAAAGCATTCCAGACCATTGTTTCAGGCTGGCATATAAGAACTTTGAAACTTTAACTCTTAAATCGAAGTTCTTTGATGAATGGCAGAACACACTTAGAGGAGCTCAGTATTCCCTTTCTTGGTCCTGTGAATGCAGTGTTGAGTCCTCCTGAACTGTCACCAAGGAGCTATGACAGGTTCATGCATTTCTGCTTTGCAAAGCAGTTGGGCTCTGTGTAAATTCCTTCAAGGAACAGAAATATTTACACTGAAAATCTGCCAAGAGTTAGACCAAGTGTTAGTGAGGGTGAGAGAGGTGTGGGCAAAGGAAGAAAATCATCCAGGGAATAATTTAATATAGCAAGAGAAAATAGAGCACAAACAGCATTTCTGTTTCAGAGAAGCATTACTTTGCTCTTGGGAACAGCTGCCCGCTGTGAGAGAAATAGGCATGAATTCAGTCTCCTCTGCGGGACGGAGTTCTCTTTGCAAATGGCCAAGTGCTGTCAGCTCATTCACTTCAGAGCTTTCCATGTGATAAGGTGAGGTTAACTTTTAATCTTTCGGGTCAAAGCTTTTACTAAGTGAGCTTGAGCTAGATGCTGAAGGCCCATTTATTACTGCATTCATAGCCAGACTGGCAGGAGCAGTGAAGGTGTGTACCTATACATAGCTGTGAGGATGCTTCTCGATGCAGCCACCTGCTTCACATGTGCAGGTTTCTGCTTTGAGTTGGAGCCAGTGTGCACAGCTGCAGCACCAAGCACAGGTCTCTGGCAATGAAATTCCTGCCCTTAGATCTCAACTAGGCATATGTAATTTGTCTAGCAGGGATTTCTCTTTAGCATTAAAATCAGAAATTAAAATGCAGTGTGGGAATGACCAGTTGGGAGGGGTGAAATAAGATTGTTATGAGCAAACCATTCAGTATACATGTCTCACACAATCCCTTGAGGGCTGGTAATGGAGGAAACAATGGAGGGAAGCATGGAGGGAACAAGCTCCTTATAAATGTGTTATTAAGCCTGATATTTTAAGAAATGTATAACTTCACATGTATCTAACCACCTTGGAGTATGTGATGTCACTTTAAATCATGAATTTCTCGGCTGACCACATAAACATCAAACCCAAGTATACCCTGTGAACATCAAACCTGATAGAATGATAGATATACTTGCAGCAGAATTTGTAAAAAGAATTGTAGAGACTTAGTGGGGTTTTTTGTAGTAAAGTCTATACCCAAAGTCAGCACAAGCTGACTATGTAGTGTATTTTGTTTTGTTGTATATTTCCATTCTTATGATGTAGTCTGCAGACTGTTGATTAGCTTTTTACTTCCCTCAGCTTGGCTATTTTGTATACCCTAAAACTAGATTTACATATTTTAACTCATTCGTTGTCTGTCTCTTGAGCAAAGTTAGACCTAGTAAATATTAGATAGGAAAACAGTATTCTTACACTTAAAATTAGTTTGCTTCCTGCAACTATCACTGGGCCAGCAGAAAGTAAATGTACTGGCAAGAGTATTTAGCAGAGCAGCAACTTCTAAGTGGTTGCTGAAGAGTTCCTGAAAGGCAGACTACAAAAAGCCAAATTTTGAACTGTGGCTCTTGACTTAAAATTGTGCTACTTCAGTGAATTCACTAATCCATGAATTTGGGGACCACCGAAAGTACTTGATGGCTTGAATTATACATGCTATTGAAATGCTCAGAAGAGATGTATGTTCTGGAAACCCATTCAGTAAAAAGCCTTCATAAAACGCAGCCAAATCTTGAATGTAAAAGGAAAGATCTACTGGGTAACTTGCTCATTGCTTCTGGGGAACATCCCAAATTGGTTTCCCTCATTATGCCTTAAGTTCAAATGTGGTGGCTGATCAAGCCATGATTCTCTAATGCTGTTTAGATCTTACACTGCCATCCTCCTGTCCCTTGTATTAAGAGGAGCAGAGTCCATGGAGGCTCCTTATCCTATCTCAGAAGAACTAACAAGATGTTCTTGCTTGGTGTTGGAAAGATATTATTTATATAATAATGATCTTAACCAATGTAGAAGTATACTGTAAAGCAGGGGTACAGTGTATTATGGAAAGGCAACTTTTCTGGTAGTCACACTTACCTAAAGTAGATGCAACATCTTCAAGTTACAGAGTAAGCAGAAATGCTGAGTTTTACATTTCTTGCAAGCTGTGACTTTTTTCCTAGGTATCAGCTATTTCTCAAGTGTTTTGTACTTATTTGCCTGATTCTGTTTTCACTAATGCCAAATTCCCCAGAGATTTAATGGATTAAATACAGTGATTAGTTGTATAAAGGCAGTTAATACAATGACTTTGTACCAGCTCTACTTCTAAAAGCTGCTTTTCACTTATGTTTTCTGGTTGCACATGTCATCCCTATCTTTGCTGGTGTGCAAATCTTGTAGAACATAACTTTAATTAATACTTGATATCTAAACTTCTGTGTCTGTCTTATGGTATTTTATTTTAGAACATCATTTTTGTGCCATAGCTTTTTGCATCGACTTCTGCATCATGTATCTATCCTAGTGCTAGCAAAGAGTTAGCTTATGAATTGTATGATATTAAGTCAAAACGTTAGGGGTCTGTTGTCTGCTCTTACCTGTTGTGAAGGGCAGCAAAAACTCTTACTGGACCTTCCAGCAGTCCAGAGATAGGAAGAATAGTCCAATTACTGGCACATGGAGTTTCACTGACTGCTGTTCCAGGGCGTCCCTATAGCAAATCAGAAAATGTGTAGGGCAAGATCCATAAAAGTATTTGACTCTCCAGCTACCCTCTGTTTGAATGGAGCTTGCACCCTGTTTGCAGTTGAAGACCTGGGTGAGGATGTGTTAGTGTAACACTTGTGTATTTTAACATCCTATACAGCTGACATCCCTGTTAGCTCAACATTCCACACTATTTGTATCATCAAGAAGAGATGTTAGCTCTTCCAGGATATCGTCCATCTCATGCCAAAGTGTTTCTTTATAATATGTTGTCTGAATTACTCTTATTTGTTTCCACTGATATGAAGGGAACCTGGTGTGGTCAACATTTAGGTTTGTTCAGCTAAAACTCACCTTATGTGTGTTACTTCACTGCACAGTCACACTGATCAGCACTCCTGGGGAATTTCCCTGCTGTTGACAATATTGTGAGGGGTGCACCAGAGATGCATTAAAGAACTGGACATACTATTTGTGCTTAGTGTAAAGACTGTACAGATGATACAGAGATTTATATTTGTAATGATTGAAGGTTGGATTCCTTGCTGAGAAGAACTTGCCCCATTTTGGATTTTCTGTAGTGTGCAGAATTTGAACCTAATGAATGCATTTGGAAAGATAGAGAAAAAAATTTGAAAGGCAAAGGTACTGAGACTATCAAAGTCCTTTATTTTTCCTCATATTCTTTCTTGCATGATTGAATCAGGTTTTGTATGTTCTGATGACACCACATATGTGACATTTCAGCCCAGAGCTATAGAGCTCCGAAAACAAAAATGTGTCTTGGAATCACTGATGCATCACTGACAAGGCTGGAGCATCCAAACTAATGGGAAATGAAGACAACCCCTGCATACAGATTGTTTCAGTGTGAGCTGCAGTCTCTCATTTGTCTGTGACATTGCCTCATAGCACTGGGTTTCTGAGCAGGAGATGAAGTTATATCATCTAGCTGTAGTTTGGGCTAAGCTACAGTATTCACAATATAGTATTGCTTCGGTTACATACATCTTGATGAGTGGAGCAGGGCTTGGATGCTGCTTTCCTCCTCACATGAAAGGACCAGGTAGGAACCAGACTGAGCCTACACTCTCAGCTTGGTTCCCCTTTTGCACTGAGTGAGCCTGGGTTGGTGCAGATACATTTGTGTAACATTCACTTGGGAGGAGACTCAGGCACATTTGGTTTAGGAATACAAGGAACAGTATAGATCTCAGTATTTTGCATTTTATACACAATATCTCCTTCTATCACAGAGTGTCTGACAACTCCAAGAAAACATGGTCTAAAAATAAAGATAAATTTCAGAGTGCTTGAAAAACGTAACTGTGCAGCTGAAACGTATGCCCTGAGGCAAATCTAAGTATCTTCTATCTTAAGAATTAATTATACTTAGGTATATCCAGGTACACTCTTTTTAATTTAGTCCAGGCTTGACAGTATGACAAAACCAGCTGCAGCCTTGGTACCTATTGATGAAATATGGTGTTTTGTTGTTCCTCTTACTGGCAGTAAGACAGATGTGATAGAATATTTTCTGCTGCTATGGTTGTATTATGATCAGTATGCATGAGCGTTCTGCTCTGCCCCTCTCTGTCTTGTGGCTTAGCTCCATCCCTCCTTAGGAGGAATACACTAGCTGACACTGAGGATGAAGGCTGCAAAGGGAGGCAGTTCTCCATGCAGCTCTTGCAGAGGAAAGAGATGGCTCTGGCTGCCATCCTAGCTGGCCTGTGGCTGATGTGCAGCTCAGTAATTTATGCCACAGTGATAATATGTTGTAGTGCCAGTAACTTTTTATAACACTCATAAAATTCCTTAGTCCTGTGGGGAAACATTCCTCCAGTGTGGGCAGGAAAACGATCACTTTCAGATGTCAGTGTGGACTTTGACACTGAGATGTTGCCAACTATGTATTAAGGTGACCAGAATTTCTAGGCACCAGGTCAAGGAGAAGGAGTTTTGGAGAGACGGAAGGAGGAGGCATGTAGACCCTACCTGGGGTATCATACAAGCCTTCAGGCAACCCAGGACTCCACTCCTGTTTCTCACATCTACCACCTACTCCTCTGTCATATCTTGAAAGTTGGATACTAAATGACTATCAAATAACCATCACAACCTGCTGTGTTATTTCATTTAAAGTCACTTTGGTTTATAATTTAATCCTTGCCCTGCATTCCTTTAATATAATCTGTGTAAGTATTTTCCAGGGTTCATTCTGTCCTACTCATGCTAGCTACAAAAACTCAGACTTCAAGAAAACGTTAGCAATGAGGCAGTGCCTTCCAACACGGCTGTGCCTGCTGCTGCCAGGCCATGCTGGGGAAGGAATGTGCTTGATGGAGAGCACCAGGCAGGGGAGATGTTTTTTTTCCTGAAAATGTTATCACAGGAGATGTGTGTTGAATAAACTAAACACAGCTCAAATAACACATCTGCTTCACTGTTCCAGTTCTGGGTGGATCAACTAGTAATAATTGCCTTCAGGAAAAGATACTGGCATAGCTAAGTCTGTAGTACCCTGTCTGTGTTGTGTTTTTCTTTATGCACAGAAAGTCTCTTTTGAAATCCTTTTTGTTTCCTACTATAACAGAGAAAGAACTATTTGTGAAAACTTCAGGTATTTTTGCAGGAAGCTTTTAGAGGCAAGGGAGTCTGCTTGCTCTTAAGGTTCAGTCACTCTTGAAACTTGCTGTCATGCTTTCATTTTAGTTAAATTTTTAAGGTGTTCATAATTTTTTGTTTCCTAACATTCTGCTGAGTGAATTCTGTCTTTTGCACCTAAAAAATAAACGATTATGATCTTATTGCAATAACAGATATGCTTATTCCTACAGTTAAATTTCAAAATAAGAAGCAATTTTAGACTGTAAGCCTACCGGTACTTAATATCCCCTATCTAACTAGTACCTTGAAGAGTTACAGTCTTGATTCTAAGATTTAAAGAAAATCTTCATTTCATCTACTGGGTTTAATCAGAGGTGGTGGGAGGTCTGTGTTTGGCTTCAGAGGACTGGATTTAAGCTGTTATGGACACATAGTTTTTGAAACTAATGCGGTTAAGATCGATGAAAGAGAACTGCTATCTACATATAAAATATATTAAAGATTATGGAATTGAGAAAGAGCCTTTTCAGTGTCAGTTGCGTAGACTAGTACTCAAATAATGCAGCTAGTATTCCTGTTTTGTTACTTAAACGTATCAACTCCTCACAGTTAATGCAGCTACAGATTACACAGATCCCATAGTAGTATAATGGCATCTCTCTGTGAATGGCATTTGAAACAGCAATGTCCTTGTGAAAAACCTTGTAATACACTGTGCATTGATTTTAATTCAAGGTTGAGTAACCTTCTTCTAAAATCATGAATAAGTAAGGTATACAAGATGTTAATTTGAAATAGAAATAACAATTTTAGCATCATTTGGTTAAAGATACATGTACATAATTTTGTATGGGGACAAGAGTTGAGCTGGTAGCTGGTTGGATTATTTTTTTTCAAACAAAATAGCTGCATAAGGTAACTGCTACCAGACCCCAATTAGCATGCTTACTTCATTTGCATTCATAGATATGATATTCCCAGCAAGCCATTATGCTGGAATCTCTAAGCAGTGAAAAACTTCACAAAGCAGACAAAACCTTGATTTATTAATAAGTTTTTACATTCCAGTACTGCTGGCATTAAATTTTTTTAGACAACAAAAGCAAATTAAAAAATTTAGTATTTTTTCCTACAGATGCTATAGATTGGAACTAGGTCAGGAAACAGCAAGTCATAAGGCTGTTAAGTTTCTTGAACGTGTTCATTGTGAATGGCCATTGTGCAGAGGCAGTCACTCAAATGTAAATTAAACCCAGATCTTCTCCAAAAAGTGCCTTGCCTAAAATACTGTGTGAACAGAAACAAGATGCTGTTAAAAAAGCAATGACATAAGAATATACTTAAACATGTCAAAGAATTTCCTGAAGTTGGGAGTACTGTATTGAACAGTTGTGAATGGAAAATACAGCAGAGGTGGAAATTGGACCGGAAATTAGGATGGGAGGGTATTTTAAGCCCAAGTTTACAACAATTCTGTGAAGAGTCCATTTTACTGTGAACAACGTTCCATGTTAATAGTAGAATTGCATAAGAGACCAAATGGATCTTAATCCTATAAATTCTTGTGTAAGATTGAGGAAGAGGGTTTTCTCTGATTGTATGTGGACAAAGCATTGGCCTAAGATCTTTGTTCTGTAAAATGTAGAGTTTCTCATCAAACCTGACAGCTGTTGCTTGTGAAGAGACAAGAGCATTGTAAAGTCTGTCTTAGGAGAAATAAATAAAATGCAGATGCTAAATTAGAAAAATACCTTTAAAGTTGTATCAGTTGCAAAAGAAAGCGAGAAACTCCCTTCCAGGAATGTTCTTCATGGCGGGTGGTAGCACACACTGTGTGCTGTCAAAATAGGTTCTTGGAGTGGGAGGTGTAAACACAGGCTAGTGAGTCAGCCCCGTGTCTGATGGTATGAATCTGTGCTCCCTCCAGCTAGAGCTGGAGGCAAAGGCAGCCCTGCTCTGCTGCCACTTAGGAAATGCCTCAGATACTGTTTGCCATTTGCCACTTCTGCTATAGTGTAGTAGGAGGCAGAGATCAGCTCCAGCTCTTCTTTAAGCTTCTCTAAAAATGGGAGTATGTATCCAGTTTAGAGAAAAGATCAGTTCAGGCATTATTTTCTGAAGAGATACCCATTAATGGTTGTGCCTCACCTTACATGGACATAATACACTTATAATCTGAATATGTATTTCCCTAAATTTACTGTGATCTAGAACATGTTGTTGAAAGTGGTTTTTGTGCGCTGCTTAAATGCCCTGATACGGACTTTGGCAGTAGAGTGGTTGCATGAGAATTAGGCCTTTCTAATTAGTTCTTCAAAGTCATCGGGGTTCTTTGGGATGAACCTGTAAAACAAAGCACTCTTCCCTGTGAGATAATTCTGCCTTTTTTACATGCTTCTTGGACCACCCATTGTGGCTAGAGAGTTAGATTCTTAGATGGTGTATTGAAACTGCTGTCAGATTGGGCAAGAACATCTGGAAGAAAAAGGCCCCTGGATAATAATTACCCATTCCATATTGTTCTTTGTTTTCCACCTATTTGAACTGTGAGGAGAGATCATCTCAAAAAAGGTATAAAGGATTTTAAGACTTGCAGTGGTTCAGACATTTCACAATGGTTCCAGGATGTTCAGTCTCGGGAGCCTCGTTGTTGAATGTTGGTTGGCAACAAAAATTGTATGGTGGGGGTTTTTTGGTGTTTTTTTGTTTGTTTGTTTTTGTTTTTTTTATTGGTTTGAGGAAGGACAGGGGAGGTGAGAAATAAAATACAGAGCTGGGAAAATAGGAGGAAGCATGCAGCCTGGATAATGGTGTGGAAGCAGTATTTATAAGTGCTGCAGTTCTTAGTCTCTTAGGGTATATGAATCTCTTGACTTTCCAAATGGGCACTAAAGCATCTGCTGCTTCTTTGTTTATCATCTATATTGTTCATCCTTCAGGTCAGAAGGGAAAACAATGAAGGCAACTTTTCTTCAGCCTTTTTTAGTCTGGCCAAGTTCTGCCTTGTCTAGCCCTTGCCCTGAGATAGACTTCTCAACTTTCCTTGAGAAGCAAACCCAGGACTAGCAGTAACTTCAGCGTCTAGCACTCACCTACAGGCTTCACCTTCTTCCAAAATTGTCACTGGCCCTGCTCCAAGCTCTTCTTTTTATTGGTTGTATTATTTTTTTAATCCAGGTGCCAACAAACTGGCAGTTTTGTGTCATACGTGGATATATCCACACCACCCTGGTTCAGCTGCAGATGAGAGGACATCCATCATTTTTCATTTTACTTCAGGCCAAAACTCTTAAATCTAACTAGCTGTGGCAGAAATTCACAAAATACCAGTCTCTGTTTCCACTTGGTAAGAAGAGGTACTTAGGCGAGGAGAGCCTGTCTGCATCTCCTGAAATGTGCAGTCATGGGGGCTGTGGGACCCAGCTCCAGGAACTGGAGAAATCAGGTTTGTGATGAAGGTATTAGGGGCCTGGTGCAAGGAAAGAATTGAAAATATTTGCAAATATAGATGTCAGTTGTTCACTCAGTCATCTCTTTCCTTGTGGCTGAACAGAATGCAATCTGTTTCGTACATTAAAGTGCCTGTTCCCAAGGCACCTCACTCCTTTGTTTATAAGGCAGAGCACATCTGCGGAGCTATACTGGCCCCCAGATAGCATGATTTCATCAGGAGTGGTGGAGAAAGGCCAAATGGGCACTCTTGTTTTGCAGTCAGCCTGTGACTTTCCTCTTGTAGACCAGTGAATTCAGCTCTCCCAGGCAGGGTACAGGTTAGCTCTTTACAGTCTCTCATGAAGTGTTTCTCATTTGACACAACCAGCCACTTTCAATTACATCAGCACCTGCTGTTCAGAGCACAACAGCAATACACTTCAGCAGAAAAAGGCAAGAGCAATAGCCTGTCAATTGCAAAGTGTATTTGCTTCTCTACATTTCTCCATGAGCTAAAATGGAGCAAACTCAGCAAGTTTGCTGATGACACTAAGCTGTGTGGTTCAGTTGATATGCTGGAGGGAAGGAATGCCATCCAGAGGGACCTTGACACACTTGTGAGGTGGGCTCATGCCAACCTCATGAAGTTTAACCATGCCAAGTGCAAGGTCCTACACCTGGGTCGGAGCAATCCCAGACACAGCTACAGGTTGGGCAGAGAAGAGATTCAGAGCAGCCCAAGGAGAAGGACTTGGGGGTGCTGGTTGATGAGAAAATGAACATGAGCCAGCTTCAGTGTGTGCTTGCAGCCCAGAAAGCAACCGTATCCTGGGCTGCATCAAAAGGAGTGTGACCAGCAGGTCAAAGGAGGTGATCCTGCCCCTCTACTCTGTTCTCGTGAGACCTCACTTGGAGTATTGTGTGCAGTTCTGGTGTCCTCAACATAAAAAGGACATAGATCTGTTGGAACAAGTCCAGAGGAGGTCACAAGGATGATCAGGGACTGGAGCACCTCCCATATGAACATAGGCTGAGAAAGTTGGGGCTGTTCAGCCTGAAGAGAAGGCTGCGTGGAGACCTCATAGCAGCCTTCCAGTATCTGAAGGGGGCCTCTAGGGATGCTGGGGATGGACTCTTCATTAGGGACTGTAGTGACAGGACAATGGGTAATGGGTTAAAACTTAAACAGGGGAAGTTTAGATTGGATATAAGGAAGAAATTCTTTCCTGTGAGGGTGGTGACGCACTGAAATGGGTGCCCAGGGAAGTTGTGAATGCTCCATCCCTGGCAGTGTTCAAGGCCAGGTTGGACAAGGCCTTGGGTAATATGGTTTAGTGTGAGGTGTCCCTGCCCATGGCAGGGGGGTTGGAACTTGATGATCTTAAGGTCCTTTCCAACCCTAATTATCCTATGATTCTAAAATATTTTTTAAGGGGATGGTTTCTGTCATTACAAATTATAAATGATTTCAGGGTATTTTTTAGGAATGCTGCTTTAGACAAATGGGTTGTCTGCTTATGCTAAAGTAGTTTGCTATGTCCAGAATACATTCATGCTATTGAGAGTGGTTCCATAAAAACCTTTGCATCACAGTTTTGAAGGAGATTGATGACACATTTTGTCTTTTATGAGTTTTATCTCGGCATACTAAGAGCTTATCTATTTGTTACTTCTATTTTCCATATTGTCACATGTGAACATAGTGATAAACAAGGACAGCAAAATCCACAGTAGCCAATTCACTACTGCCTGCAGGAGTCATTTACATTTGTGAAGAAGGGGCGTAAAGCATGGTACCCTTATGTGCACAAATGCTGTGTCTGGTTTTTATGGATGTAAACAATGGCACATAGAGTATGATTTTCAGAAATGTTCTGTATTGGTTTGACTTCTCTCAGACCTGTGCTGATAAATACGGAAAATCTCTTTTTAGTGCAAAGTAGAGAATTTGGAGCATATCTCTTATGTTTCTTCTTCCATTCCTCCCTTTGGATAAAGTAAGCTAGGAGTGGTCACTGCGGAATAGTATGGTCCAGGAAACCAGTTATTTCATCTCTGTATTGCCTTACCTTCAGGAAAATTAACATAGAGATAGCACATGGGATTATTACAGGGGAGAGAGGTGTGTTCCCTTTATACTTGCTTGCCTCTGAGTCCACAGTTTGTAGTACAAACTGTATGGCAAGTCAGTAAAATGAATGTGTGGCATTAATTCACGTGGACTGATTCTTTTCTAAGAATTTGGATTGTGCTTTATTGGGCCTTGAACAATTATCCAGAAATGTTAGTGATCCTGGTCAAAGTCCTGCTTGGACTAAAGTATGAAATTAGCTGAATCACAGACCCTTTCCAATAAGCTCTAGAGCACAGCATAAGATGGACTTGGTTCTCAGAAATGTTTGGGCGAGTGCCACAACAGGGGTGTTTTTGCTCTGTATCCCAAACAGTAACACTTGTGCAGGCAAGCCTGCCTGTGTCCATGCAAAACCACTCTGTATCATTCAGGGATCTGAGTTTGCTTGACTGATGAACAGTTTTTGCTGAATATAAATGACTAATCTACTACGAAGGTTCTTCTGGTGTCAGGGTATTGGCAGGAACTGTGGATGGGTTGAACTTGGTATTGTTTGTGATGAAACTACTGAAGAGCTTTGGCTAAGTATTTATATATTTGTGTAGTATTTTAAAAATTGAACCACTTTGTTTCACTGTTTAAACATGGATTGTATATTTTTGTTTCAAGATGACATGTTGAATCTGAATGCTCTCAGAGTGTTTGCTTCAAAAGTGAAATAAGATTTGCTGTCGTCTTACATACATGTAAGGGACCATTGCATCAAAGAATACAATTTTCTTCTTTTTGAAGAAGAAAACGAGGGTTTTTTTAACAATCTGGAATCTCACTACACCTTCCCTCCCTGTTTGCTACGTTGGCCACTGTAATGAAGGTCTTTGCTGTGCTCTGCTCATCGGCTGTGCAACCTTCGACTGGTCTTCAGGCGTTTCTGCTACTTTCCAGAAACCTTGCTGTTTCTTGTTCCATGAGCAGCAACCAGATAGTGCTTGCTGCCTTTAGAAATGTGATGCAGACAAGCCTTGCTGAAGGGCAAGCTTTTCAGGGTGTGCTTTGTCTTGTGATACCCCACTTTATAAAGAAGAAATCTAGTGGGTGTTCTTTTTTCCATTACCTTTGAGTGTTTTTGTGGGTCTCTGACATTTTGGTTCTGGTTTTCTTCCATTTGCTGTGAATTATGATGGATTTAACTGAAGTGTTACTGTTTTACTGAAACAAACATTTTAGTTAAGTGCTTCTATAGTATTTTTATTCGCCCCTAATACTTCCCATCAGCCCTGAGACAGCAAGTTCATGAAGCTTGGTGTATATATTTGAAAAAACCAGTATCAGTCTGTTTGTATTTTCTTTCTTGCTGCTGTGTCTATAAAATCAGTGGTTGCTGATTTTCTTACTAGGTGTGTGAAAATCAAACTCCAGTTGCTGTACTGCATACTGTATCAACAATGGCAAATGTATAGCATAACTTCATTCTTGGATTAGAAGGCAGAACATAGAAACAGTATCTGTACAGATAAATAGAAGATAAATACTGGAAGTCTGTTCATAACTCTGTGTAGGATATACACCAAATTTACATTTTGAGTTGTTTATCTTACTAGAATGCCTACTTGGAACAATTCTAACCCTGCTTTGTCTGACATGTACATTTGACACCTGCTTTCTTACAAGAAGAGGTTCCACGATTGTAATGCAAACTAAATGAACGGAGCAGTTAGTGCC
The DNA here is from genome assembly GCF_033783945.1 of Neopsephotus bourkii. Classification (NCBI taxonomy): domain Eukaryota; kingdom Metazoa; phylum Chordata; class Aves; order Psittaciformes; family Psittacidae; genus Neopsephotus; species Neopsephotus bourkii. The sequence goes on along the minus strand of NW_026901291.1, from coordinate 2,045,807 downwards.
TTAGAGTCCTCATTGGACATAGCACACCGTTACACAGTCAGAGGGATACAGGAGCAATTCCACTGTGGGAGAATTCTTTGGGAACATTTAAGTAAGCAAAATAATTCATGAGAAACAGAGTACTGCAATCAATCCCTGCTGTCAGGAAAGGACTAAGTTGATTAACTACAAGATGGATCAACCTATTCAATGCCATCTCTATAAAATTACAAGATGGATAGGACAGAAGGAATAATAGAATGGAAAATAAAATCCAGTAAGGTGCAGCAACTATGCAAGGACAAAATATTGTGAAAAGATATATAATAAAGAGAAATGTATGTGGAGGCCAGCAGCTGAATATATTTCCACTGATCAGTGCTCGTGTATCTGTCTGGAATTTGCAGGTGTCAGCAACTTCAAGTGTATTCACCTATCTGTACCCTCTTAAACAGGCTGAAACCTGTGCAGACAAATACCATATTTAACATGTCATCCCTGAATGGAAAAGCAGGTCTAAGGTGTTTCAGGGTACCAAAATGGAAGCTGAAAAATTTTCTGTTTACCAAATACATAAGGAAAAGGGAGGAGATTAAGTAGTTGAGGAGTAATTTAGGACTTGTCTGTCAGAACTAGCAGGTGGGATAAACCAGAAAGGTTGAAATTAGTCACTATATAAGGTGTATGGAACAGCAGGCTACTGTAGAAGGTGACCCACTGGATCAGGTGAAGGTGTGTGGAGCATACCCTTAACAAGGCTATTTTAGAAATGAAGAGCTGGTGAGAAATCGTGTAAAAGAGACAGTGGGCCTGTTTCTTTGTAGGGATAAAACCAGTTTCTTTTAAAGTATTATCCTGAGGTTGATTTCGTCTGATCCTCTGAAGCTTAGTGTAGATGGATTCATAAACCTCTTTGAAACATGATGTAAAAGAAGAACAAAGAATGGTTACTAAGTATATTCTGGGGCCCATCAGACTTTTCTGTCTGACTTATCTATCCCTGAGGTGCCCTGCTATTCCTTGAGATTTGCATGTCTTTTTATGCATACTTCATTTAATAGCCAACTTTGCCTCAATGGTGTAGCATAGTATTATTTGTAAACAGCATTTACTTATTGTCATCAGCATTTGTTTCATCAGAAATTAGTCATGTCAGCTGTTACTTTGCAGGCAATCATTGAGAGTTTTTAACTTTCAGTTCCCTCTTTAAAACTTCATATCTAGGAGGAGTAAGGGTCTGACCTGGGGGTTGTTAACAGAACACCAGCTACTACTACTATCCCTTAAGAATTTGTGTTGTTAATAGTTCATTTAATTGAGGTGATGCTCTTTCTAATTGAATGATCATCAGCCTTATTTATCCACATAAAGGAGAAAACCAAACTAACCTTTTTAATTATCCTTCTCTTTCACTGCTTTCCCCTTTGTCCAAGACTTCAGTGCATATTGTGCGTGGGTAGTTGTACAATTATAATGAATCTGTGGTTGTCAAGCAGGTTTTCTGCATTGCTGCTTTATAAGCTAGGAGTTCCTAAAGGGCCATCAGAGATCTTTCACTGATCCCTGTCTCCTGAAATCCCAGGTTTATCAGTGAACAATTTTGAGACCATCTTTCAGAACAAAAGCATTGAACCTGTGCTAACAGTATTCAGGTTTTGATGTACTTTTGAACTTTTTGTTTTTAGGCTGGAGTTTTCTTGAGAAAAAGTGTTGCATACCCTGCAAGAGATCCTTTGATCTCTGCTGCAAGAGAATTGAGTGTTGTGTTTTGCTTTTGTGCTTACTCCTTACTCCACTAAGCGAGTTTGTTGAGAACTGGGCAGTGGCCTGTATTTTGAAAACCCTACACAAGGTGATTCTGAAAAGTTCTCACCTCAAAGAAGAACCCAAACAGTGCTCCCAGAATCAGTGAAGAGCCTTGGGAATCAAGAATAAAAGGCTTTTTTGCTCTTAGCACTTCAGATTAGGCAACTCTTTCTGGTCTCTCTATCTCAAATACACATGCTCAGTGTGCTTTCATTTCTGGTGCAGTGGCTCACTCCTTGGAGACAGTATTCTCCCTGATGCAAGAACTTGATTGGACATAAGTGTGTTTTGCATAAAATCTTATGTAGGACAAGTCTTCTGGGCTTCAGTCAAGCAAAACTACACAGTTTATTAATATGAGAAAGTAAAGCAGGAATTAACTGTAACAGTGTACAGGTTTTGTATCACCTCATTCTATTTTTCTTTAATACAATACGTTAAGATGTAGACTGGATTTGGCTTCAGAGACAGAGGTTTGAAGTGCAGCAGAGATGTATCTTGATTCCCAGTAAGAAATGGAATGAATTATACTCAGGGAGGTCATGATTATTCTACAACTTCTTGGTACCTGCTTTTTGGAAGGCACATGCAGTATCCATCTCCATAGGCTTTTTCCTTCCCCGGTCTCTCTTGGGCAGCTTGTGCTTGCATAGGACCATGATGAAAGGGTGGGAATTCTGCTGTTTAGGCATGTGGCAACTATTTCAGGGGAAAATAACTTTTTTTCCTGAATTGTGATAATTTGTGCCTTAAATCTGTTTGAGTGCATACATTGTTACCATGTTAGTTCTTCTCTTTAAGACTGTCCAAGATCATTCTGTAAGCCTTAGCTTGCCTAGTTGTTCCCTTGTTACTGGTTATTTTAAGAACATGTATGACCCATCCTAAGACTGCATTTGGGAGACTGAACTTGAGTCCATTGCACAACCATCTCATTCCAGGCACAGCTGCTAATTTAGTCTTCGTCTTACTGCTTCAGCTTCTCAACCCTGGTATGAGTATAACCAGATGAGATCCCTGGTTTATGTTACAGCGTTTAAATGAAATAGTAGTTCTGAAATGAAGAGGACCTTTTAAATAGCAAGATGTCATGGTTTAACCTGGCAGGCAGCTAAACACCACAGAGTCACACACACACACACCCCTCCACCAGTGGGATGGGGGAGAGAATTGGGAGGGGAAAAAAGGTAAAATTCCTGGGCTGAGACAAAGACAGTTCAAAAGGACAGAAAAGGAACGGATAATAATGATAAAAGAATTAGAATGTACAAAGCAAGTGATGCACAATGCAATTGCTCACAATATAATTCTTATCCTAAATCCAAACCAAAGCACTGTACCTGCTACTAGAATGTAAACTAATTTCATTCCAACCAACACCAGGACACTAGGTAAGGCCTTTCCTCATAAGGTGGCATCAATCAATAGCAACTAGAATGCTGAATTCGTGTTGTACAATGTTAGAAAATAAAGATCATGGGGGGAATAAATCCCCCACACCTGCTCTTAATTTATTTTAAATAGCAAAACAAATGAAACCCTAATTAAGCTCATAAGTCATAGTGTGAACAGAGTCCAGAAAAATGTCAGTTCCAATAAATATGACAAAAGTATTGGCATAAATTCCATGGATTTATATAATTGGAAGCACAATAAGGCCGCCTTTAGTTGATCTTGAGACATGACTCAAAACGTGAAGAATGAGAAGATAAGTATAAATAAAGGGTTGTTTTTCCCCCTGAATGCTGAAAGGGTTATTTTTAACACAGTCAACATTTTCATTTTAAGTTAATGCTAGCCAGTGGGATTGGAAGAACTTCTCAGTGGGCTCACAGAACCAGCTGAAGTATTCAAGATAATCTGTACTGAACTGTCACGGAGCTGGATAAAGTAGTTTCTTATACTAATCAGATTATAATAACCCAGAGCATGGTTCACCATCTTCATAATCAGCTCTTGGTAATGAGTTCTGCATTACTGTTTCTTAGATAAAATGTTTCTGGAGAGAGAGAATTTATTGTTGAGAATATAAAGTCTACACTTCTATTTTTTTTATTGCAACCTAGGCTATAATAGAAGAGTGATGGGTGCACCAAGCAGTGGGGGCCACCTCAGAAAGTTTGTGACATTTAGTGTGAGCAAAATACATCCCACACAGATGAGTGCGAAGAGAAATTACTTGTGCTCTAGGGAATTGCTTCAACCTGCAGACCCCATGGTTGCTCTTCCCAGATGGTATCACCTTTCTGTGTGGCTGTGGGCTTGTTGTTACGAGCTGCTGCACTGGCATCCTAGTGGCAGTGAAATAAAATCAGCTATGAGCTTGACTCTGTGTTTTTTCTCTCTGTGTAGCTCCATGAACATCAACAAAACACTTTTTGTAGCCTGGGACTCAGACCTCAGAGGCTGAAAGACTCATTCCATAGAAGTACAATAGCATCTGTGTAGAACAGCACTCATTTTAAATGAGTTTTGACCTGAAGTACCTCAGATATTTTTCATCCTTTAATTACATAACATCAGTGTTCAAATAATAAATACTGCCTGTGAAAGAATGCATTTATAGACATTCAGGTGATCTCCATGAGAATAATTGGCCTACAATAAAGCTGTAATTTGCCCTTTTAAGTAGAATGAATGATCTAGATTTAAGAAACTGAGCTCCTTTTATTTTAGAAAATAATAGATGTTCTTTTCACATCCCACAGTTTTAAAAATAGTCATGAAATGTCATTCAGCTCATGAAATAGCTTCTGACAAAACTAAAAGACCTTGTACTTTAAGTTTATAATTTAAGCTTATACTAGTGGGTGTTAGAAGTGCATATGTGTAGGCTATTCGTAGTCTCTGTGGCCTTATTTACAATGAGATTTGTCTTGACTTTGACTATTTCAAAGTATACTGAATCATTGTCTCTAGAAACCTAGCCGTAAGGTAAATTGCTCAGTGTCCACGTCAGGCTGCTGCCTCCGTTTTCTGGTAGTGATGAATTCCATTATCTGAATCCCCTTATTCCTACTCTGATGACTGGTAATAGATAAAAGCATCTGGGGAAGATCCCCAGGGAAGAAGGGTCTGCAGTATCTTACAAGATGAATTGCCCTGGGGTCAAGGTTCTTAGTGAGTGTCAACTACTATAAAATAAGCTGAATTCAGAAGAACTTGGCTTTCTTGCAGTAAGTTGAGGACACGGACCTTATTTTCCATTGCCTTGCACTTTGTATCTATGTGCAGTGTGCACTGATACAATTCTATTTCTCTTTGGTAGCAATTGATTGTGGCCTCACACACATATAAGCAACTAGACAAGGCTCTGTGAATTTTTGTGCCATTGCATGATTTGGTTCATTTTTAGTCCTGTAAATTCCCTTTGATTTCTGTTTAATGACAACTATATAAATCTTTGCTTAAACTCGAAACCAAACGGCATCTACGTTTCAAAAAGATATTTTAACCTTAAAAATACAGTGTAGGACTAAGCACTTACTGAATTGTGTTTGAACTGGATGTAAGTGCTATGAAAATAGCTTTTCATGTGGCGTTTCTGGTTCGTGGCTAACCAGGCACTGTGGTGAGTCTCCTGCAACTGCCCTTCCCATGAAATTGGGAAAGATGCAGTTTGTGGGCCAAGTTTCAGATCTGCTATAAGTAAACCATGCAGTTTTGGAGCAGTGTCCCAGATTTCTGAGTTTTCTGAAGTAAAAATAAGAAAAAAGACTGGAAATTACCTGTCTTTTTTAGAGTTCATCTGCCAGTGCAGTGCTGTTCATTATTTTCCCTTTCCTGTGATATGCTCACTCCAGTTTTAAATAGGCCTTGTGATGTACTTGAGTCAAGCTGAGCCATCAGAAAATCTGCCTTCATCCTAAGGAGCTGTTAGGGGTATGCATGTGATACTAAACCCAATACCAGGGAGTTCTGGTTCATTCAGGTGCTTTGTATCTTTCTAACCAAGTATATAATTTGTCAGTGTTTTTGATTTCTCTTCAAACATGGATGATTTTGTGTCAACCTTATTCAGTATTCACTTGTTTTTATTAATTTCATCCACAGCTTTCTAGAGTGTTGCTGATTTAATGTATAAATTGTTGTTATTCATAAGTGCAGTCCTGGGTATGTAAATCTGCTTTCTGTAAGGATAAATATGAAGCTGAATCTATTTGCATAAGTATCTTCTTTTCATATATTTACTTCAACTTTTTACTGCCTTTAAAATCCTATTATATTGTCCCTTGATTAGGGCTGTGGTGATGCCCTTGATCATTATGCTAGGAAACTGCAGTTGTCTGAAGTGAATGATTGTAATTACAAAAGGGAAATAAAAGGTAGTTTTATATTGACCAGGAATTTGATATCATAAAATAGATTTCTATAACTTGTATAATTATATCTTTGAGCAAACTATTTACATGTAGTTGGGTCACCTGGATGTGTAGAGGAAGTATAACTAATCATCTTGGGAAGGGAAAGTCCATAATAAATCAGGGCCTCAGCTTCCCCATCCATGAAATGGACATGATGATCTTTTAACTTTTTTAATCCTTTCTATTTAGATATTTGGCTCTTCAGAGCTGAAGCTGGGTGTACTCATTGCTTGGCATATTGGCACTTAACACAAAGTCTCAGAACAGAGGTTTTAGAATATATTGCTGCAGCATCACTGGTTGATATTAATTAGCAGATCATTTATGATACTGCTTGTGAGAACTCTTCCTGTTCCAGTATACACCTTTAAGAAAAAAACAAATTCCTGCCCCCACCTTCCAAATAAGATCTGAGGAATCCAAATTTTGGTCCTGCTGAAGTCAGTGGCAAAGTTCCCACTGACTTCAAAGAGACCAGAAGTTGGCTGTTCATGTATGGATATTATTTTTTCAATAACAGCAAGGAAAGCCAGCTGAAAACAACTTGGGCAGCTCACATAGTTGCTGGTTCCCATATGCCACAAATATTTTACTATTTGGTTTGTGTCCATTTCTCATCATAAATTTGATTCAGGCAGTTATTCAGCTTGCTAGTAGGATCTTTGGAGAAGGAACTGTTGTGGAAAATAAATCACTAAGATATGTATATATGTATAAAATTATTTTCTTAATGATTTCATATTTCCAGCTACACCTATTGTAAATCACGTAATGGGATAGGAAGGTAGCATACATGAAAGAAGCAGCCTCAATTCTCCTCAGGTGGCTACGTGCTTGGTTTCTGTGATTCATATAGGATTCACTTATGCTTTACTTTACTATTATTACTTATTGTAACTTTGGTCCCTTGGAGAAACTTCTGGAGAAAATTTATTCTTGTGTTGAAGTCACCATCTCCACGAAAAGATTTAACTGAAACTGTAAAAGCCATTGCACTCCTGCTAGTTTCTGCTGGAAAAGTTTATGTTGTTTTTCTCTTTCCCAGCTATTATTTACCCTGATAAAGCCTGTATGTTTTTATAGTAGTGAGTTGTTCCTTCCCGAGCTGTCTGGAGGGAAATCTAAAGCACTGGAGTTTGAGAGTTATCAGCCGTGTGCTGTGATCTGTGATTTTTCAAGCTGCTTGGATATTGAAGCCCTGAGGGAAATCTCTGATTGTACTGCATGGTCTCTCTCATCCTTGACACTAAGAGCTGTTCACAGGAAAGGCATTAGTGACCAGGTGAGCTGCACAAATGAATTTGTTTAATTTAATTCAGTTTTACTGGAAGTAAAGTCCTGGCCAGCAACTTAACTAGGGGTGGAACTATTCATGAATCCAGAAGTTTTCAGTACTTGTTATTTGAGTCCTTTTTACTGCCACAGATGAGATTGCCTGACTTGTATTTTAGGAGATGTTTTGGGAGAAAAAGCACTATATATAAATGAAATATATTATTATTACTATTACAGGGTTTTCCATAACTTTTATAGTTCATAGCCTGTCAGCGTTTTCTTTAGAAACCCTGTATTTTAGGTGTCTACAGTTTGGCCTTGAACTTGTCCTCAGAGTTAAAATTGAAATAATAGAAACAAGCTTGTTTCTCCCTCCGTTTTTCTCATAAAATGAAACAAGCTCTTTAGAAATCTTTGCATCACAAAGGCTCAAATAAATGACACTGTTGGCTTAGGGCTTTGTCAGGCTTTGAAACTAGGAAGAAAAACAAACAATGAAAAAGAGAAACAACCCAACCAACAAACGAAGCTCAGACAGATGCACTGTTTCCCTTTTACTTTGCTGAAAATCCCTGGAAATCATCACCCCGGTGGGACTGATCTTGTAGTTTATGTGGATTTGGTGGGTCTGAGCCTTTTGCCACCAGAATTGGTGCCTGACCTCCCTATACTGGAAAAGAAAAGAAAGCTTGTGTAAAGCAGTAGGATGACAGCTTGGGGGAATGTGCCAAAATTAAAATTACATGTACATCCTTAGCAGGGTAGGTGACAAGAATGCCTGCAGGCTTTTTCACTTGTATGCTGTGGGGGAACTTGTTGAGCAGTTATGTTGTCAGACTTTGGACTGTGATTATGTGTACCTCTGAGAGACAAAGACGCTTGTTCTGGGCACAGATTTAGGGTAATGAATTAAATGATTTGCTGTGTTTCATATAGGCCAAAACCCAAAAGGATGCTACTCAAAAGAAAAATATCAAAATCTTTTGAAAATGTCATTTTTGTTTAAAATTAGGGGACAATTTTTTTATGCCTAAGCGATCTCTTGGGGGAAATTGTTTGGAAAATGGGGACATCTCAATATTTTAATTTATAAAATTTAATATAATTTTTATTTTTCCAGTCCCACATTACATCAAAAATGGAAAAGCTGAATAAAATTAAGCCAATTCCCCCCCTTCCATCCAAACAAAATGTAGAGAGAAATATTTGATCATGTAAAATCTCAGGAAAAATAAGAAACAATTCTGTATGAATCTCTGTGTCTGAGATGAACCTGGAAATGGATAACTTCTCACCACAGAACAGTTTAATGGACAGGCATACATGTGATTTTCTTCTCCTTTGCTGTATGTGTATGAAAAAGCTATCCAGATCTCTCAAGCAGGTAGTTTTATATTCATCAGGCTTCTGAATAGGCTTAGCACAGACTGTGTGTGTATTCAGTGTTTATAGCTGTGGCTCTTTATTGGATGTGATCTTTTCTACTATCAGATAAACTGGAGTCTAATTTAATCTAATTGGAGAGAGTCTGTTCAGTGAAGAGAATGTGTTTTCTGAGACACTCCTGTGTTCATCCATGTGTTTGTGTGATTTCCAACCACAGTCAAAATACTGCTGGCATTGTTCAGAGAATGCATTTTAGTTTACTGTGCCCAAACACATTATGTGTTTCAGCTTGAGAATAAAGAGAAACTAACTATATATATGTGAAGTTAGATTTAGATGCCAATAGTTCTGTTTGAATAATATCCACCCTGTTTCAGCCTGACATGCAGTTATTCTCTCAAAGAAATTTTTGTGACCTTGAGGAGTGTGGGGAAACAATTTTCTTTTGTTTTCACTAAATAGCCCTTTAAGAAAAGTATGTTTAAAAGCCACAACCAACCAAAAAGATAAAACAAGCTTTTTTAAAAGGCAAGAAAATGCTAAGTGTTACGATCAAAATTAATAGAAATAAATGCTTTTAATTGTGAGAAATGTGCAGAAGTTAGTTTTCTGAGGATATTTTAAACCTTGCCTCAGCCCTCAGCATGCCAGCAAACGGCTTTATATAGCTTGTGTTGGAGGAGCTGTGTTAGTAATTGATGCTGGGGAACTGGAGACTGCCATGTCGGAGTCTCATGATTGCTATGTTTGTTGGCGCGTGCATTACTAATGGCTGGATAGCAGTCCTCTGCTGTAACATACATTAAAGACCGCTTGTGTTAATTACAAGGAAGAAGTAGGCAAAAGTGTACTTGGGATGTCATTTTTTGTCAGCTGAAGTCAACGAACCCAAGTCTAGCAAATGCTGTAACCTATAATATTCATGTACCACATAGTTGTATGCTGCCATTTGTACATCTATAGCTATCTGCAGCAATTCTGTTATCTTGGCTGTGTTGCTGTGTGTGCTTTTATTTATCTTTAGATCTTTCAGTATTTTATTATGTTCTCACTGAGGCAGAGGAATTGTTGGGCACCCAGTGAAAAGAACAGAGGGGAGCCTTGTGTTCCATTTCTTCAGTGTGTGGTAGATAAAAAGATGCAGTCTAGCTGCAGTCTCAGTTATGTACAACCCGTCAAGGATGAGAGTAGATTACTGCTGTCAGGACTGCCCAAGGCTGGAATTAGTTTTACTGTTCCTTCTATTAAATTAAAAAACAACATAATTGTTGTCAAGATTTCAGTCCTTGAGGGCAGAGAAGAAACAGGAGCTAAAAGCAGTACAAGTGGCATGTAGATTTAAGGAGAAACAGTATTTTAATAACCTTGATTCTTCAAGGGTAAGACGTGCATCTGTAGGACAGATTATATCTACTAGCCATCACTAGTGCACTGGATTGCTACTCAGTGCACCTGTTTGCATTTTACCTTCAGATGTCTTCACTTGTATTTTATCTTTTTGTCTTCTCATGCAAGTTCTTGTGATGGTTATGTTGCACCCCCTAAATATCTTTACTAACAGCACGCAAGAAAATCCTTACAGTGGTACAGACCAACGGATGTGCATAATTTCCATGCAAGTAGCCCCTTCCTATCTTTGGGAGACTCGAGGGGAACGATACTCAAGGGCTATGATACTTCGTGTGATACAGCATCAGATCTTAGGTTTCTCTTCTGTGATGTGCAGTGCCTAAAATCAGTGCAGATGGTTGATATTGCAAATTCCTCTTCACAGAAAAGTAGATGGTACTTTTGTGAAGAGGATGCAGCTGGAACCCATAGAAGAGATTAAGGAGTGGGAAGCAATAGTTTATCTGTCCTGAATTTTCCCTCACACAAGTATTTCTCTGCATACAGCAGCTCACATTTGTAAGCATTAGGGCAACCAGTATCTGCATCAATTAAAACCAAAATACTAGAAAATAGTGCAGCCTGGAAAAACAAAAACAAGTAAAACATGCTTTCGAAGCAGGGCCCACGTTTGTGCTCTAAAGGGCTCTGGTACTGGAAAGCTCTTATTAGGCTGGCAGCACTTTCCAGTAATGAAATCTGGCAGATTCTGAAGTCTCTGAGGGTGTTAATGAGGAATTTTGCTGGCCCTCTGATGGAGACAATGATCCAAAACTCCTTTAGATCCAAAGAAGGACTGTAGCTGGTTTAAATGTATTTGGGATCAAGCCATGAATTCTGTAACAATGATCACTTTGTAGGCAGGTTGAGTTGGATATGCAGCCACTAGTCGATTTATGTTACAGCTCAGTTTAAGTTACAGCTGTGCTCACCCTGAAGCTTGGTATAGGTGCAGTGCAATATAGGCGGAGCGTAATGACAACAGGTCCATTTATAAAATGGCATTAAAACTCCTTGCATTAAAAGGTCATACTGAACATCCTTAATGACCAGATTGCTAAAGGCTGCTTTTAACAGGTATCAGACATTAAAGGTTATATATTCCTGAAACGTACTGATTCACCTGAGACATTGGCCTTTTGATTCTGCTGCTCTTCTGAGGCTGAATGTGGAAAGAACTAGGAGAGTGCCAGGGCAAACAATGAGAAGACAAGTAGGAACAAAACTCCAAAACAAGGCTGGTTGGATCAGTATTCTGCTGGTGGGAAATAAAAAAAATGAATCATTGCTGTCTAAGAAGGAAATAAGAGGCCTAGCTGTATTATTGGAGTCCTCCTGCAAGTGCTTAGAAGAGTCCTGAGCTACTCTTTACCCTCCACTATGTGCCTTTTAATTAAAATGCACCTAATGTGGACTGGGTAGCACCAGAGGTAGCTGATTGTTGTGTTACACGGTTTGAAGAGGCATGAGTGACAATCATGGAGGTAAATAATGTTTCAGATGGGGCTTTGCTACTTTTGAAAGTTGTATTTTCTATAATTCCTTTAAGGTGGAGTACTCTTAGACAGATGACAAACTTGTACACGTGGCTGAGTCCAAGAGGAAGAAAAGGATATGTGTTATCCCTTTCCTCTTATCCTCATTTTTCTGTCTCCTTCCCCAGACTCTGGCTTTTTGAGCCTGTGGAGCATGAGGAGACCATAATGAAAGACTGGCCATAAACTAGAACATTATATTCCTTTCCTTTCTATTAAGGCGCAAGGCTGTTTCACTGTGGTGCTTTAAAGTTCTGATTTATTAGCGGACACAACATGGGCTATCACCTCCGGTGATCAGTGTTCCCACTACGTAAATTGCAGCTTTAAGGTACAGTTTTATGAGAGTGCTTGTGTGATGTTCCCATTAACTGCAGGAAGGCATTTTGTGTACAGGGCAGTCCAAGAATTCCAGTGATAACATTGATGCCTCTGATAACTTATTGGGATGAACAGAATCTAAGTACATCTCCAGGAAAGGCTGTTTTTCTTATTTCTCCTATTTTACATTTTTAGAATTGATTCTGAATTACTTGCCACAAGAGTTTGTGAAAGAGCCTCTCATCTATGTAAGAAATGACTTTGCATTTTTTTTTAACAAACTGCTTGTTAAGTATTCCTAAATAAGCAGTAGATGATAATGACATGGGACAGATAGCACAGCAACTGTCATTCTTGGTTATGAGGATACTAAATGTTCTTAACTTATAAGTAGTGGTTGGAAGGAATCTCTTGACTTATTTGGACCGTGTATCACTCTGTGACAGGTTAGCCATCATCTGTTTATTTAAAAATACATTTATTTTTAAGCCTATTATCCACTTATTAAAGTATTTATAAACACTAAAAAGGAGGTCTTAATTGGAAGTGTTGCCCCATTGGACATATTCCCATGAACACTAGCAAGAATGTTTCCAAAAATAACATGTTTAGTAAAAGAAAGAAATCTCCATGGCATAAAGCATCCCAAACTAGCACTCAGATGACACTGGAATAGTTGCTGTAATGTTCTGAGACGCTGTGTTCCTAAAACTGGACCATCTTTCTTTTCAATGACATGGTCATGGCGGAACAGGAGTATTGTGCTCTGCACTCCCTGAAGTCACTGGGAGTTTCCCTGTTAGGTTCAGCGGGAAGAGAATGGGGTGCCTCTGACCCTATAAAACTGTTGTCATACAGCAGTTTGCTTAAGGCTTTTGGGTTTGGGGTTGTAATTTTTCTTAATTTGTAGACAGTTATCCTGGTAATTTGAATTGTGCAGCCAGCCAATTCTGTTTGTGTATCATTAAAGTTTTGTTAGCTCTAAAAGCATTTCCCCTATTTATTTAGTATGTTTTATTTAAAAAACAAGAAAAGATGCCAATAGGGTGCCTGTGTCACAGGAACTTACTGGAGTGTGGCACACTGGTATGTTGCTTAACTACTAGACACTGCATCTTCTCAAGATGTTTAAAAATCCAGATTACCACACAGTGACATTTCAGTGAAGTGCAAGAAGGAGGAAGGAGGGGGGTGTAGCAGCATTTCCATTGAAGGGAGAACATAGGATCCCTCATTCTTTGCCCATTTTAAATGTTGTACTAAGTCATTGACAGGCGACTTTGGAGATTTTGCAAAGCTCTAATGGCCGTAGCTGCATTCCTCAGACCATTAGATCAGTTTCCAGAGGGACCTATTGCTGATTTCAGGAATCACATGGAAAAACTGAGCTCCAGACAAACAGCGCAAACTGTAAGCTGAGTAATTATGGAGGTATTTAAATTTATGGCAGAAGATGTGTTTATGTAGCACTTTATGATATGGTCAGATGAACCAGCCAGCAGGCAGCAATACCTTATCGGGCTGCTTGTTCCTCTCTTCCTGAGTGTGCTGCAGTGTGCTTTGGGTTTGCTTTGACAGCTGTTTTGTACAGCTGCACGCAAACCTTTTGGTTGAATTTTAGTGTAAACTTTTAGCTGAGGAAAAAGAGGAAAACCTGGTGTCATGTGGAAAGCGGTGAAAGACTGAAAGGTTGAATGAACCGCTTCTTTGAAACTTTTATCCTGGTTGTCTTGAAAAAAAACCCATGTACAGAAAATTCAGAGCTCCAGCTTCTCAGGAGTGCTGTATTTATTATGCTTCTAAAAGCACAGCCTTGAAGCTGCCTATGTATCATATGTGCAGTCTCAATAGTGTGCTGGCAGGCTGGCAGAGCAGCTTGCCCCAGACTGTCAGCCCCTTCTGCCAGCCAAGGCTGCCTGGTGCTCCAGAAGTGTTGGAGGAGGGTGGCTGCCTTGACACTGTTCTTGCGCAGCACTAATAGCCATAGCAGAGCCAGGGGCCCTGCCTTAAATAACAGTTGGCTATTTTTCTGTCACTGCTGTATCAGCAACAATATCTCTATCTGCGTTATGTCTGGAGACATACACAAAGCTCCACTAACTTCCATTTTCTCATCTAAAAACTGAACTCAATGGCTTAGTCTCATATTACTCAACTCTGTAGCTGGAGTTAATGGACCAGGCCTAATTCCAGACTGGTTCTCAATTCTTTGGATGTGGCTGATGCACAAATTAAACAGTTCTGGCACTCTGACACTTCCTGTGAATGAAAAATGACAGTAAACTAAATAGTTATGTGAATTTCATCCCCATTCATGCAACAGACTAAAAGTTCATGTTTGGCAAATATTCAGGAATGGAAGAAAAGGTTCATATCAGAAGAAAAATGTTAATGTTCTTGAGAAGGGGGGTTTTTCCACAATCAAAAGGGGGCAGGGGAGAAAGGCAATGGAAATCTGTGAGCTTAATCCTAGAAAGATCTAGTCAAGACAATATGATCTTAATAGGTTGTTAAGGTCTAAGAAATAGACACCTGCAAGAGGGGGTGTTGCATCTCCCTGCTGCTCAAGACGCATTACAGAAGAGTGTTTTTGCCTCAAGATGAGGATTAACTTTAGAGCCAGTTGGGTGCAGATCTGGGTTGATTCTGAACAGAGCAGTTCTGCTCCTGTCTGTCTCCCTTGCCTTGGTTTCCTTGTCTCATTCATTGGTTGTATTGCTTAAGACAGCATTGGTAGCTTATTAATGTGATAGAATACTAGCATTTTTGTGGGGGTTAGTTTTCTTTGTTTCACATCATTTTCACTCTAGCTCTGTTTGCCGGAACTAGAACAAGGAAGCAGTGGGCATGTTATCTTCCTCTCCTGGAGTTTGGGGAGAGGGAAGTCAGGGGAAGAAAGCCCCTGGATTCACTGGGTGCTTAAAGAGGCATTCAGATGATCCATGATGTTATCTAAAATACCACAGTATTAGGTTGTGTATGAACACGGGCTTCTACGCTGTTCTCTGTAGGCTTTAGCTGGATTCCCACCGTGCACAGCATAACAAGATACAAGAGTCATATTTTAGTCTGAGACCTTACAGATCAAATAGGTAGGGTAATGAACGTGAAACAAAACATATAGACAGGAAAGAACCTGTGAAAAGTCACATGGGGAAAGTGAATTTGGGAATAAAACCAAATGGCCTGAATCCAAGTGATTTTTTTGATTACACAGAATAAATGTTCCCTTTATCTCACCTAGTGGGGCTGAAAATCTTGGCCTTAAGCAATCATAAGGTTTTTGCAATATTTTCCAGTTTGATTACAACAGCCTTATCGTAGAAGGCCTGTGCACTGTATCTTCCTGAAAGTCTTTGTCATGAGATGTGGCATTGCAACTGGAATGTTTATTGTACTCTGTCATTATTTATACTCCATTGCTTCCATTGACTGCCTGTCCCACCCGCTCCCCGGAGATTAGCGGAGTCAAGGAAAGGATAAATGATGATTAGCAGCTAGTCAAGGGATGTAAGAGCTGAAAGGGTCAATGTAAAACAAAAGCTGCCACATATAATTCACAAAGAATGCGAGGCAGTGCTTTTCAGAGGCAGTATTTCCATAGCCAGGGTTTTAATGAGAATGGAAAATGCTAACGTATAAATCCTGTCCTAGGTAAAAATATTAGCAACAAACGTACTGTGGTAAATATTTTTACCATTAAGCCTGATACTCTGCTTCTGACATGAACTGTTAAAACTCCTCCTAAATCTTTCATTAAATCTTGTCTTCAAAACATCCTTTAAAACATGGTCCTTTGTTTTGAAAGAAATGTTAGCAAAGATAACTACAAATATATAAAATCATAGAATCACAGAATAGCTTGGGTTGGAAAGGATCTTAAGATCATCAAGTTCCAACCCCCCTGCCAGGGCAGGGACACCTTGCACAAAACCATCTCACCCAAGGCCCGGGTCTTGAACACTGCCAGGGATGGAGCATTCACAACCTCCTTGGGCAACCCATTCCAGTGCCTCACCACCCTCACAGGAAAGAATTTCCTCTTTATATCCAATCTAAACTTTCCCTGTTTAAGTTTTAACCCATCACCCCTTGTCCTATCACTACAGTCCCTAATGAAGAGTCCCACCCCAGCATCCCTATAGGCCCCCTTCAGATATTGGATGATGAACAAACTGAGTATCTGACAAAGGGTCTTTTGACAGCTGAAGAAGCTGGTATTTTCCTTCAGGAGTACAGGAGTTTTATTCATATTAGCCTATCTATGTCATAAACCAGAGTTCCACCAAGTTACCTGCTATGTGCACACAAAACAAAAGGATTTTTGTGCCTGTGCCTTGAAGACTTTGCTCCTTGAGTGCTCACTTAGCTCTTGCTGCTTTGCTGTCACCTCTAATTCTCCTCAGCAAGGGTTGCTAAAGCCCTTGCTTATGCAGGAGCCCTGGGTAACAGCTCACTGGCTTTACGGGGCTCCCAAAGGACCTTCCCTGGGACCAGCAGCCCTCACTGCCTTGCCATATTCCTATTTCCACAGTGTTTCATAGGTGAATTTTGGCCATATTGGGCATCTTGCATTCTCAGATTCCCCAAATTAACCATTCCCAGAAGTTAAATCTGTCCTTGGAGGTGAAATGCAGGGCATGAAAGTCTTTATGAAGAAAGTAAATGTATTATTCCCATTTATTTCTGTTATTATCATGCAGAGTACATGAAATTTTAATGTTTCACTGCTCCAGGCTGTTGAAGTCCTTGTGCTCTTCAAAAATAAGTACACACACTTTGTTTGGTCTTTGTGCAGCGAAATTAGGACATCTTTGTGCTTTTTCTTTTTGCCTACTTAGAAAGCATAATACATATTGATTCCTCAGTTGGAAATCTATCTTGGTCTAACTCCTAGCTGCTTCTTGTGTGAAAATTGTCTTAATAGTCTCTAAAGCCTCTTTCATAATAAATATGAGTGAATATTGATTGATTCCTCTTACAATTATGATTTTTAGTCTTAAAGGAAACAGATGTTTGCTAATTCAGACTTCATTTGTGTTTTGGCAAAGAAGTATGTAAAACTAAACCCAAAACTGTGCAGTGAGATGCGCCGCTGCTGTTGGGTTTTGTAGCTTTGTGTTGGTTTTGAATATGGTGCAACTTCTTGCTGTTGCATGTTATTCGTAGGCATTGAACCTCTGTTTTATGGGTTTCGGTTTCATCTTTGTTAAATATAGTTATCAAAAACCCAGGCATGTCTTGCTGGGGATATGGGTGACTCCACGGGCTGCCCCTCCATGAGCAGCGCAGCACAACAGGCTTAGTGCCCAACTCCTTTTCAGCTAGTGCTGAGTTGTCCCAATTTCATGTTTCTGATTTAAATTCTTTCTGCACCAGGAACATGGGGCCTGAGAATCACAACTGCAGTTTAAATGTTAAATCTGAGTGTCTTGAATGGTTCTCATCTGATGCAAATGTTTCTTTTCTTAAACAGGAAAAAGCCATCAGGAGGAAAAGTCCAAATGATATTTTTGAAACTAGGAATTGTGGAAATACTACCTAATGGGAAAAGTATTCTTAAAACTGATTCTGTTCTGTGCATCCCTTTAAGTGATTATGCTTTGTGCCTACCTTCTGGTCCCTGTCACAACTCTGGTCATTACCTGAACTTTGTTTCTTGTTACAGGGCTCTGCCTTGAGCCTGGATATTTGTATGGCAAAGGGAGGTATTTCTGCTGTGTCAAAATACTACAGGTGAATGGGGGAATAAGGAAAGATTCGTTTGCCTCTTTCATTATGGTTCTGTTGGATTAGAAAAGGTGTCCATTTTAAACAGTCTTTTCAGTGTCTATCAGACCAGTTTTTTTTCTTTAGTAGTACTTTTACAGGAGTTAAGAAGAACAGAGGAGATTAAGAAAGGGCGTATAGAAGGAACATCTGCTTCTTGTTTTAGAAAAGCAATACATTCTTAATATAATAATTCAAAATAGCAGAAAAAGGCACAGCAAAAGGAAACAAAACTTTAACAAAAGACACTGTCATCTGTTTCACTAAGCAGTTTTGGGAAGTTACCATGAAATTGTATCAGCATGATCTACTTTCTTATGCTGATTGTAAGGAGGGTGGGGAAGAGCTGAAATGGTATTTCATTCATATGTCCAGAAAGGCCTTTAAGCTTCTAGCAGTGTATATGACTGGAATTTTGCAATGGTGAATGGTTTGCACAGACACAAGACCGAAAGCAACCCCCTGGGATTTGGTGTTTATGGCCTCTCTGCAGCCTCCACGACAGCGATAGATTTCCTTTATTTGCTAGTCTGACAAACTAATTTTTGAACCCTCATAAGCAAGCTGGGTTTCTTCTTCTGTCCGATGTGAAGTTCTGTTAGATCTAAGTGTGTTCTGGATGGGAGGGGAGACAGGAAAAGCAGAAAAGCTGCTTTGCAGGGCTTCGCATTATATTCAAACCAAAATAAGGTCTTTTACACAATGAGTAACTGCTTCAACACTGGCACCTTGAGTTCATCCTTAAGTGTTGAAATTATGTGCAGATCTAGAGGGCTGTCTGTGTACATATAATTTTTTCTCTTACACATAGGTATAACTGTTTAAGGACATATCAAAACCATCTGACTGATGTATCGCTAATTACTTAAATGGGACTGTTTGTAGAGAAAAATAGTAATATTTTCACTTTCTCATTCTTTGGAACAGAACTTTCTCAGTTAAGCATTACGGCAGCTTTTCATGCAGATCATCAGTTCAACCTGTGTTTATTAGTGCTCACATAAGGAAAGACTACTATGCAGGGACCTGTTTCTCACTGACTGGCACTTAAAAATTTTACCCATCAAATATTTACGAATGTAACTTGGTTGCTGCCCAAATTGAATTTCCAAGGTCCTTATCCTAGAGTTTCTGTCTGTGCATGCCTTCCATTGAAATCAGCTCCATGCATCTCTGATGAAAATGAGCTTTTCTTCCTGTGGCTATTTTTCAACCTTTCTGTGCTTTCCGTTTATTACTGTGATTTACAACAATATGCTGAGTATTATTAATCTGGATTGCAGTCAGTGGGAGTTTGGCTTTGTTTTACACTGTATCTTAAATAGTTTTGGCTTCCAAGCTGAAAGAATTTGGCGTGCAAATACTTGTCACTGCCCAGGGTTTACAAAAACATACAAAACACTCATCATGCCCATATGCAGCCAGGCCAAAGAGAAAGGAAAATGAAACAAATATAGTGTTACATATTTTAGATCTTTGAGAAATATGTGAAAGCATAGTCCATAGAGGTTACATGGCTTAGTGCAGCTGAGCAAGGTACTTTGTACTCAGAAATTCCTGAGTATAGGCCTCAACACTGATACACTGATGCTGTGCTAAGTGCCTGAGGGATCTACATGAATGTAACTTCTGTGTTAGGGTGGAACGTTTTTAGCTGTAAAATTAAAGAAGAGCCATTTGGGAGCTGTGTATGTGCGTTTAGGGAGGTTACAATTTTAACTCAAAGGTTGCAGTCTGTTTCCAATGCCAAAATTACAGCTTTTTTCAAGCAGGTTTTTTTTTTTGGGGGGGGGGGGGGCAACTTCTCTGCTGTTTAGGACCCAAAACCAGAGAGAAGAGCTATTACTCTTTTAATGCTGTAATGACATTGCACTTAAGGGTGTACTCAGCAGTCACTGCCCTAGCTTGCCATGAAGCCTACCTGTGTTACAAGCAAGTAACCTGAAGTAGATCAAAGATTCAGGCTGAAGAAAGATGAACACCAAGTAAAAGTTTGACTTTCTGTAGGTCATAAGTAACTGTTTTACAGATGCACAGTGCCTGACAGTCTACACTGAGATCTGCAAGTGATCAGGTAATGTCTTGGCAGCGGCTGGATGAAGCCTCTTGTTCACTGCCATAAGGAAGATGGGATCCTGTTAAGAGGATGGCATTTTTATTTAAAAGGATGTGGACTTGCTGGTCTAAGAAAAATAGCAAGATCTTGTGATGCTGCACACATTCAGAAGTGATCAATTCGTTTTGCTATGCACAATAATTAAAAAAAAATTAAAAAAAGCTACCAGGACAATTTCCTCATCCATTCCCTCCTCCTTTCTCTCTCTTTCCAGAAAAATGCTCTCTGCTAGAGCAGCCAGGAGATTTTTCAGTCTGTTGCTCTTCATTTCTTTTTTTGTTCTCACACTGCTTGCCCAATAGAGCAGCTGTTAAATGGAGAAGTCTGAGAACTGGGGAGGGCTATTGGTGTAGCATTGATTAACAGTATTTTTACAGGAAATTGATACAGTGACTATTTTTAACCTCAGGCAAAGGAAGGATCAAACCCAATCCATATTCAATTACATATGGCAAACTTTTGTAATTTCGGATGCCTTTATAGTCTCTGATATTTCTCTGTTTTTTGTTGGTTTTTTTTT
This sequence comes from Neopsephotus bourkii, assembly GCF_033783945.1. Classification (NCBI taxonomy): domain Eukaryota; kingdom Metazoa; phylum Chordata; class Aves; order Psittaciformes; family Psittacidae; genus Neopsephotus; species Neopsephotus bourkii. The sequence continues at coordinate 2,025,347 of NW_026901291.1, read as the reverse complement.
CCTTTACGCTGCTCTCTTTCAGTCTCCCACCTTTGTGGTATCAGGGGATTTTCTGTGGGTTTTTTTTTTTCTTAACTGTATGATTGTACCATCAAGAAATACATTCAATGGCTTTTATTCATAGTACAGTATATTTCCCTATTCACAAGCTAAAGTCTTTTTTTGTACAATTTATAACATTTTTTTCATTACTCAGACTAATTACATGTTGGGGTGAATCAGTCAAAAAGACTCTACATTAAAATAGTTGGGTGATCTGAGCTCAAGGTCTGTTGCAATGCAGTTTTCCCACAGCTTGGCAGAAAACAGCCAATACAGTTCATATAGAAATAGGTGATGATTCCTTCTTTTTCTTTTCTTTCTTTCTTTTCTTGTCTTTTTTCCAGGGAACTGAGTAGATGGATGTACATTAAAGTTTTAATTTTCTAAGTAATTAGAAGTAGATTGTAAAAGGTGGAAAGTCAATAAACTGTATGGCCTTAGATAGATTATGCTAAGAGTCAGGATATCACTGTGAGGGCAGAAAGGCTCTAAATTAGAAGAGTAATTTTAGTCTCTAATTTGATCCATATACCAGAATCAAAAGTGCTTTTGATTCCTAAATCTGTAAGAGTATTTCAGTGGGCCTGTGAACTACACAGAAGGCACAAGCATACTGGCAAGAGGCTTGCTTGTCTTCAAGCCTTTTCTTGCCACCTTCAAAATAATCCATGGTATTTTGGGGGGTTGAGGAGATTTGGAGAAGCTTCAAAATCTCTGAATTCGACAAAATGCTTTATTTTGTAGACATCCAAATTTAATTGAATTGGGTGAATTATCAACTGCTTTGGTTAAGAGGAGGTCCAACACCCAATACAGTTGGCTTGGAAGTACTGAGTGTAGATCAGTGGCAGATCTGACCCTCCAGTATTTCCTTCTTTGCGTTGGAGAAAAATGCATGTTGAATGAGAAGGTGCACACCCTCCTCCCTTGGTGGCCACCACTCTGTAGCTAAATATTTGCTTTTTAAAGTCAGGGGTGGAGAAATAAGATAATCTGACAAAGCTTCACCCCACCCTCTGCTTGGCCTCTCTTCCTTGGCAAGCCTTCCCAGCAGCAGCTGGCTGACTGTTGTTCTCCTGCAGTTGTGTTCATGACATTTCCTGCAACTAGCTTTTCCTGAGGGTTTCCAGCAGTCCTTTTAGCCCCCCACCCCCTTTTTTTTGGCCTCTTCACCAACTAGCAGTGGCCTTGTGCCTAGTTCCCAGCATGTAAGTAGTGCTGTGTCCCCATCCACATATATCCTCTGTATGCTCTCAACAGATACAGTGAGGTTCTGTGGTTTGCTTGTAACTCTGACTAATGTAGTGAGAGTCAGTGGTTAGTTTTAGGGATGCTGAACAGCTATGATGTAAACAGAGGCAGTCCTTCCTCAGGATACCTGCTTCATCAGACAGACACACGCTTTGCTCTGTTTCTCTTTTAACATAATTCTTGTTTGAAGAAGCTGCATGTTCCCGTCTCTATGCAGGAGGACTGACAGAAAGACAAGAGATGAGGGAGAGTTAATGCACAGATCCTGGCTTACTTAACATGCTGCTGCTCTCCCTCTGCAGACTACTGAAAGCTGCATAAACCGTCCTTTCGTATGCTTTTATAAACATTCAAGTGACTTTAATCTTTTGGAGTAAAAGCTTACTTGTATATTAAGCTTTCTGTTATCAGTGTCATTAAATCAATATCCTCAGTGCTGCAGGATCCAAGTCACATAAAAGCTGTCACACACAGTTTAACATAAGCAGTGCAGTATTGAGGTACAGTCAGTTCATTTTTTCATAGATTAGAGTAATTCGAAGTAGAGTTGTTGAAGACCAGAGTGGGTTTATTCTTCATTTTAGCCAGTTTCTTGTATGTTTGGGGGCTTTCTGTTCTAATGACGGTTTTGTTGCAGAACTTTAATGGAGTCTGAGAAGACGAGCAGGTTTTTTATGGAGTTATTATAAGTGACACTGAAAAGCCCTGTGAGCCTTATGTTGTCTGTGTAAAAACATGGGAGATATTCTTTAAAAGAAGTAAATAGGCAAATTAGTAAGAACCTTTCTTGTAAACTATTGTTTATGTATCCTTTTTCCATGTGGTTATGCACACAATTCTGGACAGCTCAGAGACCGTGTAGCCTCACTTAGTGTAGTCCTTTGTCTAATGAGTGACATCTGTGTGTAAAGATGGAGAAAAATAATAATTTGTCCTTTGCCAGAGAGACTTAATAGAGGTTAAAACATACATCTGGGATTTATTTGTGTAAAATGATACGCAAGCGAAGTACTTTGTCTTCTTCCAACCTGACCCTCCGATGCCCTTTCCATTTAGTGTATTAAGAATCAAGATTTATGGAGAGATATCTTACAAATCAGAAATGACAGCTGTTATTACAGCAGATCTTCCTCTCTTACTTTTTTTTTAGCCACTATTCGTCTGTCACAGACATGAAGTAATTTGTAATACAAACTGACTATAGATTCTTTCAATTGCTTAGTTCAAGAAAGCTATAGACATGACATTATACAGCATAATGGGCAAACATTATGCTACATACCTTGCTGCTGGTAAAGCAGAATGAACTCTGCCAACAAAACTCCAAAATTAACTGAAGTTGCAGAAGGCAGTTTTCCAGTTGTGGGTTATGGATCATTGGTCTTCTGCTGTTTTTGAACTAGTGCTCTTCAAGAATACACTGAGCAGCAAGAGATGGAGTTAAGGGAAGGAAGCAGTTTCTGAAACACAGAAACTTTCAGACAGAAACACTCCTATTTCATAGATGGTTTGTGATTTGGAAGATGTGCAGGACCACTGCTGTTGTTAAAGGTGAGACTTGTGGTGGGCACTTTCTGAAAGGAAGTTCAGAATTGATGGATATAGCAGGGAAGATACACGCCTGATCCTGAAGCCTTGCATGGGGCCTTTACAGGGCACTCAGAGATGGGGAAGGGCTTTCAGGGAGGAAGGACTGTTCTGTGTTAGTTAACCTCATATACTTCGTTTCACTACATCTCTCTCACCACAGCTGGAAAGAAAGTGACAGGAACTTTCTTGGGGGTTATATCAGTGAGATATTTCTTGGTGATGAGGGGTGTGAATCTTGTCCATTATGAGTTCCCAGTGTGGCACACCTGGGAGAGTGTGAGTTTTACCATTTGCTTTGCTCCACTCATGGGGAAAAAAAGCTAAAAGATGTTAAAGAGTCAAAGGGAAAATAGAGACCCATGGCAGATGAGTGGCAGTCTTTCCTCTCCACAGAGCTCTGCTGCTTCTTTCCTCTCCGCAAAGCTGCAGTCTCAGCTGTTTCTGTGATGAAGTCTTAGGAAAAACAGGGTGAGTCAAGGAGCTAGAAAGTTTGTCTGGGGTTGTTGCTCAAGCAGATAAGAAAATTCCATTTATGTTATCCAGAGATGTGAGTTAAGAAGTAGTAAATGGCCTTATCTATAGCATAGCTACTTGAAGTGTGTGGAAATCCAGTATGAATGTGTGAATGTCCTGGGTTAGGCAGAAACGTTTTATTATCACGAGTAAGGAGGCAACTGTGCTACCTTGTACCTGACACTCGCTGGACTTGTGAGAGAAAAGGAAAATTGCACCAGGGACTTCCTGTACTTGGTTGAGTTTCAGCATGATTAGCCGTGGGTTTTCTTGCCTTCCTTCTCTGTAACAAGGAAAGCAGTACTTGGTTATCTTTCATCTTGACAGCAGAATTATGCTGCAGTAATCTGAGGGCTATTAATTCACCAGTGATTAGTTTATGTTGAAGACTTTTGTAATTAAAAAGTTGCCTTAAGGGTCTAACATAATGCGGACTTTGGGGATTTATGTAGTAGAAAGGGTTGAACACATCCTGGAAATCCTCTAGTTTGCATGTTTTTGTCTATAACAAACTATTACTTCACTCCAGTATTATTTCAATTATTCTGTCATGCAAGTGTTGTGACAGAGTGGAAAATGGGGTATCGGAGCTTCCTGAATGAGGAGATTGCATAGTGGCTAAATCTGTTTATGGAAGATAGAAACGATGTCAATTATAATGCTATGGTGTGTTAAAATAAAATCTTGAATTATGGCATTGCTCTTTCAGTTTGATTGTATGTTTTAAAATAATCAGTATTGTGAAAGAAAATGTCTGTCATTTGGTCATTGCAACACACATTTCAGTGCTTTTAATCCTAAAATGTGAGATTTTTATTACCCAGTGAAAACAAACCCAACAAAGCCAAGTACATGCTGAAGAATAATGTCCTAGTCCTGTAAAAATTAACACATACATTTGTGCTTATACACAATAAATAATCCTGGTTTGCTGTTTACTTAAACGGGATGCAGACTTCTCGCTCAACGTGATGTGAGTTTAATCCCAGTGTGTAAAATTAAGACTGAATAGCAGCCTTTACATGTTTGGTGTTTACGGTAAAGCTGAAAAGACTGACAAAATTTGCTTTCAGTTCTGGTGTATTAATCTAGAAAAGTCTATGGAAGTTGTTATAGCAATGAAAATTTAAAGTAGTTGAATAGCAAAATGTATTCCTTAAATATTCTTTCAGTGTTTATATTTTCCTTTTTGCAGACTCCCCGACAATACAGCCAAGCACTAAATAAGAGTAACAGAGTTCATCTTTACTGTGCATTTCTGGACTATAGGTATGTTGTGTAATTTCCAGTTCTTTAATGTGCATTAATGAGATTACACCTAGTTTGTGATGCTGTATGTTACCTACATTCTTCTTGTTCTCTTTCATTTACGGAAATAGTTAAAGAAATAGAGGCACTGTCTTACAAAACCCACAATCTGAGTGGCTTCTTACTACAAGGAGAAGACTTGTTATTCATAGACCCCTAGTAGGTGGGTAACTGAGACACTGAAATATTTTGGAATCAGAACTGCAGACTGATACAAATCCTGCTTATCTTGGTTTATGAATATGTCCACTTGGGCAGATGCTTGGATGTTTTAAGATGGCAAACCTCCAGCAGAGCCATTATTTTCACTGGATCTGTGTCCGTGTCACAGCATCATGTGAAGTCAGTGTTTCAGAGCTGTGAATTTTGGCCAGTGCATGGAAGGGTGAAATACTATGCCCCTGAATGCAGATTAGAATAAAAGGGAGATAAACATCACCTTAAATTTCACTCAGGAAAGAGGAACTATGGGAAAGCAGTACCTTTTTTTTTGTTAGCCCTGAATATATTTCATCTGTTTTTTGTTTCCAAACATACTGCTTTTAACTGAATTAATTGAGAAGGGATACAAATAATGAATTTTGAATTTCATGGGTATTAACATTTTTTGAGCCATAACAGTATAAGCCTAACTACCACAGCAGTGGCCTGCAATGCTGTGGTCTCTCCTCTCCAGCAAGCGCATGCAAGGTCACTGTAATTGCTTTATTGAGGTTTTGTTTCAAGTACGTTGAACTGTCCCAGCTGTTGGCAGTTACTTGTTGTTATGGTTACTCACAAATTACAATAAATTAGAAACAGATTTTACTGAAGCGAATTAATATGGTTGGGGCATTGTTCCTGTACTGTTTTCCATTGAGGCTTGAGCCCTTGAGGCTTTGCCTTCAGATAGAAACTGAAATATGAAATCTGTCCTTCCAAATGAGTTTTATTTGTGTCAAGATGGCCTTATTCCCTAGTGCATGGCAGTTAAAGAATAAGCAGTTGGTTTCTGACCTATGACAGACTCTGTTTGAAAGCTAGAGGAGGTCCCAAAGGACAAAAGAAAGATGATTTAAAGTAAGTACCAAGAAAAGTACAGATCACTCTGTCTAGCATCAGGACCCAGCATAATAGCAAAAGTAATAGATGGGTAAGAAGCAGGCAGTTTGGGTGGGTGACCTACAGTGCCTGAGCCCATGGAGCCCACAGTTGTGTTCCTGTGGCTTCTGTGTCCCCACACCACTGCAGGGCTCTGATAGCACTGAGGGTTCTGGGTTTCCCTGGTTCCAAGGAGAAGCAGACTCATGAGGATCACTTTCCTATGAAGCCTTGGGACCTGGCCACACAGCCAGTCCAGCCATATCCGCAGAGGAGGTGGAGCTGCTTTTGTTGCTCCTGAGGCTGAAGTGACAAAAAACAACCGACATTGATGGGTCACTAGAAATCCTGCTCAGCCTGAATTACTTAACTTTGACAGGATGAGCGGCACAGTGGATAAGGGAGGGGAAGCAGATATGATTCACTGACTTTTATGACTTCTGCATTATTGACTTCTCTGATACTGTAGCTTTCAGAATAGAGGAACCTGGGTCTAGGTGAAATGCCATAAATGGGTTGCACAATGTAAAGAAAAATGTAGTTATCATTCACTGGCCATAAGACTGGGAAGAAATCTCTAGTGACATTCATGAGGGTTCTGATCCAAGCCATGTTCCAGTCAGGATTCTCCTTAGGTCATGATGGACTTGAGAAGCCACTAGCAGTATTTGTGGATGCTGCAGCCTGAGATTGTTTTCATACCTTTGTATCTCCTGTACAGTACAATGCATGTCAAATTAACCTGCACAAGCTTCATTTTGATAGAGATTATGTTCCTTTTTTTGTGTGCTTTGCAGCAATGGAACTGGTGTTTGGTCAAATGAAGGTTGTGTGCGTGAAAGTGGGGACCTCAACTACTCAGTGTGTCTTTGTAACCACCTCACTAACTTTGCCATTCTGATGCAAGTGGTGCCTCTGAAGGTGAGATTAAATGAAAGGGTAAATATGTCTGTTAAAAATTAAGCATAAATACATCAGTTGCATCATCACACCACATCAGGAAGTGATTGGAACTGGGCTCATTTTTGCCAAACTCAGGTTGATTCCACATCTGGGATGATGTTTTAATACTTCTTGACTGTATTTTTTAAAACTTTGGGGAACTGAAATGAAGCATGTTGTAGGTGGGAATTCTCTTTACTCACACTTCTGGCGTGATTTCTTAAGGGCAGGAATAGCACTAGAGGACATTGTACAGGTGACAATACAGGGAATTTATAATTTTTTGGTGATGAGAGCGGGTCCATGTTGAGTTCCAGGTAATGTTGCTGCTAACAAGCCAGTGAAGAATGTAATCCCTCCAACGTGCTTCAATTACAGTTCCTCTGGTTTGGCTGTTGTTTAGTCCCTCTCTCAGATTTGTTCTGAAAATCTCATCCCAAGTCTTTGTCCAAGATATATCCTTAAATGTGACTGTTTAGGATTATCTTCTGGTACTATTTTTTTTAACCAGTATAAAATATGAAGTTGAGATGTGGGCAAAGACAAAAGCTTTTGAGCTCCACAAGCAGTCTATGCTCAGTTACAAATTCTTCAAACATGTGCTAAGTATTTGCTTCACATGTCTCAGCAGTAAAGCCTATTGAATCACCTAGACAATTGGAAACTTCTTGTACGTGTCCTTGGAACCCTGCTAAGTAAATGTTAAAATAATGGAGATTTTAAACACATATACATGTTTATTCACCATGTTCTGAAAGTCATGAGCCAAGGTTCAGAGGGCCCATATAAATCACCCATTGGAATACTAGATTGTCAGTGCTCTAAGAAATTGTTGCAGTGATTTTATATTCAGTCTTGAACTTCTGTATATTTTATTCTTTTTTTTTCTTTTCATAAATGGTGTTCACAGATCATATAAGACAGGGAAAAGAGAGGGTGGGAGTATGCAGACGCCCACATTTGAACAGCTCTGTTTATATGGCTGTTATATATCTGTGGCTGTATAAATAGAATTGGATGAAATTTTTCCACATGAACACTATTTTTGACAGAACGTTTATTTTTTGTCTAGATTCTGTTTCTTACAAAAAGGGGTCTGCTTTTCATGGGAAATGTAAATAAATGATTGGAAATTGATTGTTTGAAAACTGGAAAGGTTTTCATCAAAAGCTGTATTTTGGTATAAAAAAGTGACTTAATTTTTCATGGGAATTCTACTTGGGGTGCTTTGTACTTTTGTTCTCCTGTGGGAAGTATAATTTCCCTTTCTTCTGTTGTACTGATAAATGCAGCTTTCAGGGTAGCACAAGCAAACAGATATCCTCTCCAAGGGCACCATAACAGCCTTTAACCTAATGCACTGGTCAGCAGAACAGTACAGCCAGGTATGCATAGCTCTGCCACCCCTTGCAGAAAGGCAAGCTGATGCACAGAACAAAATAAGAAAGAGGGGGATATTGGTGATTCTAATGAGATGTAATAGAGGCCAGTACGTGTACAGCAGCTTCAGGCCTGGGAGAACACTGCTGTTGGAAATCTATGAACTCTTGAGACCAGTTCAGTGCAATAAATGTTGTAACTGTCTCCGCTCCTTTTCATGAGACTAATTTTCTTTTTGCTTAACAAAACCCACAACCCTAAAACAATGAAAAAACCCGTAAGCTTTCCATTAACGAGACACTGTAGTGTTTTAAGGAGCTGGCTGGTCACAGCTGGAGAGTACAGCATACTCTGAGCTCAGACAAAGCAAAGGTGTCTCTAAGCAACAAACACTGACAACAAGTGACCTTCCTCAGAAGTAACCTGTCACGTAAATACTTGCGACAAGCATTATATGGTAAGTATTTGTCAAGAATGGTAGCTTTTTCTTCTGACTTGTGCTAAATTCAAGCTAGAATTCTTGTTCTTAACTCCTTTCCCTTGTTCCTTCACATGCTTAAATCTAGTTTTCCCCACTTACAGAACAAAGCATGATCCAGACCTTGTCAGCTTTGGCCACTGTGAACCTCCCCCAGGGCTGCCCTTCCTGCCAGTACTTCTCCAGCTCATTTTCATACCTTCCCCAAAATCCAGCACATATGCACAGTTTGTGCCTTTCTTGTGGGCATAAATGCCCTTATATATTCTCAAGTTTATCATTGTGATTTTATTATAAGGTACAGAACTGTCAATAATTTATGAACCTGGCTTGGGGAGGAATTAGTGTCTCACATGGATTTCACTTTGTTTCAGTGAGGCATTCATAGGAACAAAATCGTAGGATATCTTACATCTAACGGTGTTTCCTCTTGAATACTGGAAGTATCGTGAGATGAGGAATGCTGGCAAATTGTTAGACCTTTATGGAACAAACTGTCAGGTGGGTCTAATTTTCAGGGAGCATAGAAATGCAAGAAAGTTCTTAGGAACAAGCTGCAAGGTCTTGATTTTCCTTCTTGATCTTTACTCAAAAGAGCTTAGATTGATTCAGTCAGTATTCTGCTGTATGCCAGCTGGAAGTAATCTCCAGAGACTGAAATCTGCTGAGATGAAGAAGCAATTTTATTCCAATATTTTCAGAGAAAGAAATTGAAAGAGAGAGGTCATAAAGAGAAATTTAAAATTCTGGAATTTTAATTTAAATGTGACAAAATGAACCTCTGCTCTGATATCTGTGTGCTATACCGCAGTGTGGGAAGAAAAAGAACTCTGAATTCTGTGAGTAAGCTAAAATCGAGCTGGGATTACAAGTGTAGTTGAATGCTGCTCCAGATTTTATATTAGTTTCAGCAAGAGCTTGAATGCACTGAAGCTGCAGTGATTGTGAAAGAACGGCATGAACAAAAGTGCTGATTAGCTTGAGATGCATGTATGCAGTTTAGCTGCTTTCAGTGAGCAGGGGATTAGCAGTTGTAACAAGTTTATTTCAGGAGTGAAGTAACCATCTTGGAAAAAGCTTAGAGCCATGTGGAGCTCAGATGTCAGCCTGGCACTGACCTGTTAGCCTGCTGATCAATTGGCCCACGTGGAATACCAGAATTATTTGTGTTTTTATCACTCTGGGGTTATGTCTGTATCATGGCTGGCCCAAATCCATGCTTGCTTGCTGGGATTCATTTATCATCTTGGTTTTAACTTCAGAAATGACAGCATTTATGTGGAGGTTTTGGATATTAGTGACTATCAACTGGTTTAAATGAGTCAACAAGTTAATTGAAGGTAAAATGTGACTGAAGATGAGCAGAGTGTTCGTGAAAGGGACATGTACAGCCCTTGATTGCCTTCATGAAGTTATGTGGATGCAGTTAAGGTCAGAAATTCCAAATGAGAATTTGGAAGCTTTGTTCAAAGTCTTTTCACAGCTCTGATCATGTTACTAAGATAGAGAATTTCACAATTGCATCTCCCCCACAAGATGTGTCCCTGGGACGTTCAGAGCAGTTGTGCAGATATTAACTAATCCACGTACCCCTCCTCTGGCAAGCTCATTGCTCTGATCAGGCTTCTCTTTCTGATGGGGGAAACTGAGGTAGAGTTAAAAAGTCCCTCGTAGCAAATCGCAGCTAAAGCTGCACTCTTGGCGTTCGTATCTGCCCTTCTCATACCTTAATGCACAGAAGCATTCCAGTGTTCGCTTCATCTGGTGCAGTCAGAACAAGCCTTTCCTGCCAGCTGCCCTGCAGTGTTATAGTTAAGGAGACAATGGTGCATTAATATAGCTGTGGTAGGAAAAATAAACAATCCATTTAGTTTGACGTGTTTACACTGGTTTATGTTTGCTGCTTCTGGAGAAAGTCCATGCAGAGGTGACCCAGGGTGATATGCTCCCTGTGGTGGTTTTCTTGTAGTACTGTAGTATGACAGTGCTCCACTGCGCTGCAGGTTTGAACCTGGACAGGAACAGCAGAGAATGGGAGATGAGGTATTCCCTCAAGAACGCATCCTCTGCTAGCACAGAGGCTGGGGAGATCACAACCTGCAGCGCCACCTCCTGCATCCAGCAGAACTTCCCTCTGGAAGGGAACTGGCTGGTGAAGAGATCCCATTCCTCTGGGGTGTGAGGGACAGGTGAAATCAGAAGAGACATGAGCCATGCTCCTCTGGTGAGACAGATGGAGGAATGTCTCAAGGTACTTCCTAGACAGCAGGAATCAAATCCAACACAGAGTAAGCCACCTTTTAAAAGCACTCCAAAGCAAATTCAGATGCTATTATTTTATTTTGGGCAGCTTTGCTTCCTCTCATCAGTCAGTGGGACCCTATGCTCCTGCCAACAAACATGCCAGCCATCTGGCAGGTTTTATTTTTATAGTGATCCAATAACTGCAAAACATGCCAGGCTATTTGTACCATCTGCCACATAAATGTCATTTCATGAAAAGGATGGTGGACACCTGGGGATCCAGAGTCCAAGAATCCCTTTTAAAGGGGAAATCATTGCCTCCCACAGGAAAGTAGAGCTTGAGGTTTGGGTCTCCCTCCCAAGCGACCAGTGCAAGAAACAACTGTAGTATTTATGGCTCCTAGACCATTCTCTTAAATTGGTTATTTTTCCCCCCGTTTTTTCCTCTTTCTGCCTTTTTCAACTGTGAGGGTATAAAAATGACTACTATAAAGTTCACATGTGGATGGACATTTCCAGTGAAGTAATAGTGTCGTCCAATCTGTGGCAGAAATTGTTCAGGATTTTAAACACATTTTCTGTATTTCTAAAGCTAGAAATGACTTTGGTTTTCATCCCGTTTGTAGTCTTGTTCCATAATTCAAAAGGGAGGATCAATCTATACAGTTCAAGATGCTCACCAATGGGTTTAAAAGCAGAGAAGTGTTTGTAAAGGGGGAAAGTATTTCCAACTGTCTGATCTTGCAGCTAGAGCTCTAGGGACAACCCACAGCATCTTTAGGGAGCCCAGAATTTTGAAAAGGCTTGGGGCTTTGGCTGTGAGCTTCTATTTGTAAAAGGAAAGACATCCTAAATTTCTTCTTTAGGGCAATATGTGTGCATTTATTTTATTTTTCACTGTTCCAGCTGAGTTTGCCAGCAAGTTTTGAGAATGGATGGCTGACGGAGAGCAGAGTGCATCTATGCATGACCATAAAGGCTGTTCTGAAAATATCCTAATATTGTCAACTGTTTTACAAATAAGGGGGATTGGTGTGTAATTTACAAGTTTGGAACATTGTTTTCCTCAATCTAATGGTGCAGTTATTAATCAAACATTGCACTCGGGGGGGCATTTAAAAAGCAGTCTGAAATGATAACCTTTTTTCTTCACATTCTCAGCCAGCTGAGGTTCAGATTATATACTCCAGTAGGACAAAGAAATGGAAATAATGTGGCATTCTCTGATTTCTGCTGGTTTGTAATTTTAATATAATTACTTTTCTCAGCATGCCATTCATTGCTGGGAACATAAAAAGAAAAATGCCTTAATCCAGTAATTTTTCTTTTGTGTTGCATACTTAAAAATTGGATAGGCATTGCAGTTTTTTTGATCCTTGTTTATTACCACTGACAGTTTATTTAACTGAAGAGATCTCTACAGACAGTTTAGACAGCTCTTACCCAGCAGATGAACAAAGATAAATCAGCTCATGTGTTTGTTCTAGCATTGCTTTATAAACTCTCTTTGCTCTTTCTCACTCTCTCCACTTGCCCCTCCATTTCATTGCAGTGAATTTTGTTCCCTTGGATGGACAAATCTTGCTGGTGTGGTCACAGTATGACTGTGCATTGTATTTATTTTGTCCTTTCTATGCTCATGCTCATCTTTCCTGAAAACTGAGCACTAATCTTGATTTTCAACTAAGAGTCATTGTTCATTCTTCTGCTATTCCATTTCTATGCCAGTACAGCTCTGATGATTTTGATGGAAAGAAAAAGGAAACTCTCTGATTCTGTCCTTAATCCCGTAGAATTACATGGAAAAACTTGGACTAATGTTGCAGGACACTAAAACCCTCCAATTCCTTAGAGAATTGATAGGCTACTTACTCAGTTTCACTCAGGAGAACAAAAAATTACTCTTTATTTTGGAAAAGCACAAATAATGGTTGCTAGAACTCTTTTGTTTGAGGAGCATGAAATAGAATTCTATTTTAATCAGAATACTTAACAAAATAACATAAACTTCCTTTCTGTGGTGGAAATGGAAGCTCTGAGCTATTTGGCAGGTAGGTCTTGTTGCTGACTAAAGGATTTCCCCACACAGTATAAAAATGTTATGATACTGCACCTTTATCCATCACTGGTCTCTATTGCGTATCTTTAGACTAAGTCATTCTCTACTCCTGAGTTCTGTCTTCTGTATTGGCCTTTCTATGCCCTCTCTCCCCAGAATATGGTGTAGGGGAAATGCAGGGCTGGGTACCTGGCAGCTCTTGGCTGTGGTGCAATCCACAGTTAGCCGCAGTCCTGAATTGAAATGGATGTTTCTGAATCAAAGCCCAAGCCTGGGATAAGGGAGTTAGACATACTAATTTTCACTGAATTTCACTGGGAGCTCGGTATTTAATTATCCTCAACTGCTCTGGAAAATCTTAGACTTGGAGTCTGGCAAGAGACCATCGTTTCTTTGCCTTCAAGCGCCTGCTGGACCCACACTGGGCTATATTCTCCTTGCAGCCCTAACTGATGGACTTCATTATGGCTGTTAATTGGAGAACAGGGTGAGCCTGCTTTTGCTGGAACAAGGAAGTAGCAAACAGATTTACAAGTCTTAGATGTATGGGCAAAAGTAGCTCCTTCGAGTTCCCAGAGGATAATCTGCTTTAACTATAGGGTTCAGCATCTCTTGAGAAACATTTACAAGTCTTCGGCCTGAAATGAAGGCAGAAAAAACCCACTACTTTGTGTTACATGGAGATATGAGGAAGAACTTGCAAATATCTGCTTTTCTGATTCCCAAACTTTATTATAATTTGGCACCACTTCACAACTTGAGTCCTCCTTCCCTGCCATGCTTCCTTCAGGCTTTATTTGAACTAAAAACTTGCTGTGAGAGATCTGAAATTAACAGGTTACCTACTGTTTGATGACATCTTGCCCAAAATTATTTTAAAGGATGACATGGGCTTTTAAAAATACTAATTAATACCTTGGCAGAAATGTTTGGAAAATGCTACATTTTTCATATCACAGTGATTAATTTTAAATTATCAGCCACCAGGCTGGGCTGCTGTAGGAGAACATGCCTTTAATCCTGAAAAGGCCTCTCTGTAGCACTTTACTGCTGATCACTAGAAGTTGTGGAGTTAATAGAGAATGGGAATTCAAAGGCATTTCTGCTGGAAATGGCTGATAAAGGTGATTGCGCTGCAAAGCGTGACTCGGAGAGGCCTTTTTTCTCTAAACTTGCAGTATCTGATGCATTGTGGCTTGAGAAAAGAAGACTCTGAATCAAGTTACACTTTTTTTCCCTCCTGAGAGTACTGATTGTGCGGTGCTGTTAGGTATGGCCCTGCCAAAATCCTTGCAGTGATCTCAGTGTGTAGACTGAGCCTCCTGAACTAAACACAGATGTTAATTTGAAGAAACATACTGTTAGTACCTAAAAAAGTGCTTGGCAAGCTGAAGGAAAACAGAGATTTGTATTGTTGTTATTGTTTAATATATAAATAAAAGCCTCACTGGACTGAAATTGAATTTCAGCAGCCTTTCTGGAGGCAATTAAAACCATTAGCTTCATCAGCCAAGGCCAGCTTTTTAATGTCTCTGAAGCACTCCTGCTGCCAAAGTTAATTATTCATCCTTTTCGTAATTGGATTCAGACTGCATCTTAAAGGTGCGGCTTCAATAGGGTTGGCTGAGCCTTAATTTTTCACCCCCTACCTTTTCTCTCTTCCCTCCCTCTAAAAAATGTCTCCTAAAATATTGTTTCAAGGCTTTGCAGAAGGGTTTGAGAGTGGATTTCAGCCGAGGGCAGCGCGTGGTCATCTCAGGCAGATCTCAGTCAGCCTGACAAACTGGTTAAAATCCATATGTCGTTATAAGTAACTTCATGGTAGGAATGTTTTCTGAGACAGAAAGCTGACCGAAAGGCACATTAAAATAGAACTTTCTCTTATATTTGGACTTGGGGCAAAATACAATTGTCATGTCTTGCATTTCCAGCAGTAAACAAGTAACTCCGGTTTCATAAAGTGTATGCACTATATAAGCACATGCAAAAATACATTGTGTTCTACTGGTAAGTAACACTAAAATACAAATGATAGGTACAACATAGTCCTAAGATTGCAGGGCTCATTTTTTTAGGACTGTAAAACAGGTTTGGGTTTAAAAGCTTGTCTTTTTCTGGAAAAAAGATGAATTGCTTTTCACAAAGGAGTTTTCAAAAGTAGTTTAGACAATAAAATTACTGCTTTTGATAGCTAAAATTGTGAAGTTGTAATTTGGTATACAGACAAACCCTTGCAGGATCAGCTATGGCAAACCTTGGTTTACGTGTTTGAACTCAGCCCTTTGTCTGACGTGTTGCCTCTACAAAAGCAGACATAGAGGGATATTTTGCAGTATGCAAAGAAGAAAATCTTAGGTTAGTAGTTCCCCAAAATGTCCTTTTCTCTGGAGGGAGCCAAAAGTGCCCCCTTGCCAAAGCAGAAAACATGCATTCAATTGCCTGAGAAATGACTGATGAGGAAAAGGGGCAGGAGTGGAGATTTTACACAAAAGAAGGGGACACTGAGTAGCAAGGCCTATGTTGCTCTTCTTGTGCAGTTATTTTTAAATGGAGGAGTTGGATGTTATTTTCTTGTTATTAACAGAGTCATAAAGGAAAAATACATATTTGCAGTCTGAAATGGTTATCTTTCCAGAACCATTTTTTTTAGGCCATCTGAGTGCCTGCAACTTTCCAAGGTAAAAATGTTAAGCAATGTGCTAACTTCTCTTATGAGGAAGAACAAGGATGAGACAATAGGTGGTAATATTGCAGATGGGTGTAACTTCTGAAACCATCAGATCTTTGCCCATGCTATTAGTGACACTAGCAAGGTGTAAAGGGTGTTACAGCCTGAACTGGAGGGTGGGAGTTTTATATGGCATATTAATTTTTGATCTGACTTTGTTAAAGCTGAAACTAAGAAACATCTTGGGTTTAGTATTCATGATTACTAGCAGTCAGGATTCCATGAGCTTGTTTCCCTGCTTTTCAGCTTACTGCAGAGTAAGAGACCATCTAAACTCAAAGAAGCAAAACCTTCTAGAAGAGTAATTTAATATAGATTGGAACAAGTGTGAGAATCTGGCTCATGGGACTACTTCACAGATTGCTCAATGTTTTATTTGGTACTTTTTAATGCTGTTTTCTTTAGTAATAGCATTTCAGCTTGATTAGCTTTTTTGTGATGCCTACAAGATCATACCAGATTACTGTCTCGTATTCCAGTTTTCAAAAAGAAAAGCTGAGAGAAGATGAAATCAGCTCGTATCAGATGCTTTGACAAGCTAGATATTTCTAAGAACCTGCATGCCTGTTAACCCTTACAGTGTGAACATAGGCACCCAACATCCAGCTGGGCTGTAACAGGTGGGAACTTGGTACTGAGACCTGGTGTTTTAAATACAGATTCTCTTCTCTCTTGCACCATATACCTGTATTTAAAAATGAGGCTCCACCCCCTGGAAATCATTCCAGGCCTTCTTTTCGTGCTGTATCCTTCCCTCCACAATTCCTATCACCTGCAGAAAGGAGATGATTTCACTGACTGGAGCCGTGGTGAAGAGGGACCACTCTCTTGTGCCCTCCAACCTGACAGCTGTTGCAGGCTCCATCTTTTCCTTAGTGAAACAAATTCCTTCAACATCATCAGATTTTGGTTGTTTACCACAGCAAGTTCATAGTTGTGGTGACCCATGTAGGTTATTTTAGATTTGAATGAATCTTCTACATGTTGTTGTTTAGAGGGTTGGGGATTTTTTTCCCCTTTTCCATTTCTAGGTAATACAGGCTCCACTTGAGAGAACTTGATGGATGTGTTGTCTTGCCCTGCAGGGGTTTCTGGAGGAAGACTGAGCTAAAAAACAGAGAAAGGCATTCTTAGAAGCATCTTAGTTATGACAGAAATTAGTCAGGAGAAAAAGTTGTTTGTGTGATTGTTATCTTCTATTGGATTGTTATGGGGAAAAAAACCCAAAGGATTTGAATTTTGCCCATTACCATGAGATGGATCCCCTGTATTTTTTGCACTTGTATATGGTACTAAAACATTAACTTTCCTTTGCAGATCTTGCCCATGTTTGCCAATGCAAACACTGTAATAGACCAGTGTAAATCTAAATGAGCACTGAGAGGTTTGACCTCTTTTCTGGCTGCAGATGTTGAGGGCTAAAGGAGTGAAAGAAAGCTTTGAACTTCTGAGAAATACTGATTTCAGAGTGACTTGAAGCTGGAAAAGCTTCCTCTGCTTCCCTCCTCCTTCTGTAGAACTACAAGCCACCTGTCACAGGAGAAAGGGATGTGTATTGGAGAAATCAGGAAATAAGGTCCATGCGTTTTGGACTTTAATATCTCTGATGAGGCAATAACTTTGGAACTGCACAATTCACCACACAAATTATTCCTGTTTCAGGGATCTCTAGGGAATGAGGGATGATAGGAACTCTTTCGTGGAAATTATATGGACCTTTTAAGCTGGTCCAGCACACAGAACACTTGTTTCTGTAACTGATGCTGTCCCAAGTCAGGGAAAAGAAATGTGAGTTTGGCTGAAAGAGAAAAAAAACTAAAGAGCTGCATCATATTTCCTAGGAACTATAACACCATAGCAACAGTTGCCTTTCAGTGCTGCTGGTGCATCACTTAGTAGTTCTGATTGCTGAGCAAGCCACAGTCTGTTCTGCTGTGAAACTTCCTGCACGTGAGCTGGTACCATTGGCAGATAGTTACCAGGACAATGTATATCTACAGTGCATCAGTTTTGTCTGTATTGAAAAGATTTTTTTCCTCATACTACATGGCGTGTTGTTTCTGTCCTTTAAAAGGAATTTTAATGGGAAGTTTATTGCTAGAACTGGTTGGATTTGATTAATGGAGTTGTTTAGGGGGGAATTTTTATTGTGTGTGTGTAAAATAATAGAAAATCCAAAACAATGAGAAAAGATTACTTTTTATTAGTTACTGTAAAAAAATTGGAAGATACATTTTTCCTTTCAGTATTTTTCATAATATATATTTTGAAGGAGGTTTCAGCTAGGAATTTAATTTATAGCAAATACGCTGAAATAAAATCAACAACATTAGAACGTTTTGATTGGACACTTTTTTTTAATGTTCAGTGTATGCAAATGTCAATTCCATCCAGATTCAACTCAGGAAAAATGTCTGAAAATTCTTCTGAGATGATGAAACCTTTTCCTGCCTATCTCTGTTCTCCTTGTTATGCATTAATACTGCCTGGCTCCCTTTGTTTAGGTGTGGCTTTTTTGTCATTCTTTTATGAGAACTTGCATGGAAAATTAAAGCAGACTTTCTGCTTAATTGAAGATGGATAGTCAAAGCACACTGTGTCCTACCCCCCACCCTGCTCCGAATCTCTCCAGGTTGTAACATAGATCCTAGTGGTGGGCACTATGCAGATTAAATGCTCATGAAAACTGAATTACTTTTACAAAAGGTGCTTGTAGATACAAGCAGAGGCTGAGACAAGAAGCTTATACTCTGACTGCCCATGCTGGGTCTTTTCTGTGGTTTTCCGTTCTATAGATGTCAGCCCTGCTCCTTCATCAGGCACCAAACATGACACGTTAAACAAAACAAGTGGGCTATAAATGGCCTGTGATTTATGGGTTATCTTAGTTTGTCAGTTCTCACTGCTGTGAAGCACTTCTGGTATCTGCACAGTGATGTAAATTATTGCAGCATGAGAGCATTTGCAAAGTGCCCTGTGAGTTGTGAAAGATCTCATTGCTGACATGTTTTGTTCAGCCAATAAACTGCTCTAATCTTGGGCTTGACAATATCACAGCAGCAGAGAGACTAACTTATTCCAAGGAAATCCTGAGTAATGAAATAAGAGAGAACCAAAATGCCAGTGGCATATAGATGCTCTGGCTGCGTGGCTGAGTTTGGAGTTGGCTCTTAATTTCCTGTGTTAGAAACACAGGGAATAACTGTGAATATAAGTGCATATATGGGCAGATGGAGGACGAAATGCTATATGCAGGGGGGCTGACCTTTGGTCCTGTAGTGTAATAAATCAATTAACAGCTTTTATTCTGTGGGTTTTTTTTCCTTTGTGTACAGCTAACAAGAGAACACCAGGTGGCCCTCTCCTCCATCACTTACGTTGGCTGTGCTCTGTCCATCTTCTGCTTGACGATCACGCTGGTCACATTTGCTATATTGTCGTGAGTAATTTTAACTTAATATCTGCTGAACAACTGTTATGCAGAGAGCCAGCAGTGCATTTCAGGCCACTGGTTGGGATCCCTGCCGTTGTTCAGGATAAAACAATGGCTATTAATGCTACCACTTTTCTTAATTAGGTTCTGCACATGTATTTTGTTACAGTTGGTTGGTTATTTCTAAATCACTTTTCATTTCCTGAAATGGGTGTTCTTTATATAGTAAGCCATTTCCATCCTATGAGGGATCTTTGGAAGTTTTCTAAACTCTTAATGTTTTGCTGTAGTTCAGGAATCTTGCAAGGAGGCTTTAAGGAGGGCTTGGTCTGGAGCTCAGTGCAAACACCATATGCACAGGGACTGCTGGATCACTCCCTCTTCTTACCCCCTACATACATCTTTGGATTGCTTGCTGTGTGCAATTGGTACTTCTGCTTTTCAGCTGTTTTGTCTGTAAGGCAGTGGTGTGTTTATAAAGGTATGCCCAGAAAGGAAAGCTTGGTAGGCATTAGATGACCCACTTTATTTTCATACAAGTTCTACGCAATTACATCATATAACCCGTATTTCTTTTCAAGTATCTTGCTGTTCTCTGTTAGGCAAGTTTTCTGATGTGCTACTTTAGTAGGACGAAGGACACCATACCCAGTGTGAAATTCATTCCATGACTTACGCTTAAATCCTCTGAAGCCTCCTGCTTGTACCATTGCAGACCTTTCAAGGCATCTCTCACTGGGAAGGTTTTCTGCCACAGGGCACTTGGGGATCTTTATGCCTCTCTGTATTTCAGCAGTGAAAACTGAGGCCCAGCTAGGCTTGATACAAACATTTTTGAAGAAGTGTTCATAGAGGTTTCTGTCTAAATAAAAAATAGGAAACCTGTCAAAGGGTGAAGTAACTTGTCTGAGGCTGCGCGGCAGACTGGGAGCACTGCGAGGAATGGCATTCTTGTCTCCTTTTGCACACTAAATCATGTTCTTCCTGCTCAAGAGTTCAAGTTGTGATTTCTGTGCCTAAGCATGTCTTTTGGACATCCTGCTAAGAGACCAGTTTCTAGGAAAAGGGGAAAAAGGACTTGCTGGAACCCAGTAAACTGATTGCAGTGTTTGTTTGTTCTAAAACCCATATTATTTCCAAGTCTTAAGACCTGTGTTGGTCATACTTGGATTACGTGCATAGCCATGGCAAAATCCGCTCTAAATAAGCCCCACTTCTGCCTGTCTGGCATTGCGCTGTTGGCACATTTAGGCTAAGTGGAATTACCTGCTCCATTTTTGTCTGAATGCAAAACTGGGTGTTACAATGTTTAGAAAGGCAAAGGGAGCAAATGGAGATGGTATTGCTGCAGCAGGGCTGAAAACTCCTTAAGAAACTAGAGGCAAGCAGAAGACTTGGAAAGAGCGTGACTGTCACCGGGTTAAGCACCCTACCTACATACAGGATCATTCAAACTGCCAATTAAAAATAATTTGATTAGGTTTTCACTGGAGAGCAGGGCCTCATTAGACAGCTGAAGTGAAATTTTGCAATGCAGTGTTAGATGACAATGAGGTAAGTGGAGAGGAATCTGGCAAGTTCTTTGCTACCCTGTGTACTGGCAATGATGGCCACTTCCCAAGAGGGCAGTCCTGCTTGCCTTCTGGGTAAGAATGTTCCAGTTTGCAACTACATGAAGTGTCTTATTAGAAAGTCACTGGCACCAGGCAGCATAGCCTGTCTCTTTGCATTACTTTCTGGACATCAATACTTCTTGTTGTTTTCCTCTTTACTCCCTTCTGATGGAGAACTGGCTACAGTTGTGCTGAAGAGCTGCACTGACAGAACACAACTGTCTGCATGGCCCAGCCTGTGTCACCCTGCTGCAGGGGACATACACTTATGTGTCCAGTGGTTGCAAAAGTCATCACTATCCAGTGTGATACAACAAAAAGATGGGAGCGTGTACTGTTGTGTGCAGGAAGTACTGCTATTCACACAGCCAAACAGCCCAGGTCTCCTGGAATGATGGAAGCTGATGGTAGGGCCTGGCAGGCAGTATGGATTGAAATAGAGAACCTGTTATCACTAGTACTGTTTTGTTTCTTTAAAGTGAATTATAAAATCATGCAAAAGGCCCATAATGTTCAGATAAATGTTTTTGTTTGTTTTCCACTTTCCATTTCTGGATGAGGACAGAAACATGAGCTCAGAAGGCTCCCAGGAAAGCATGTTCTTGTCAGCTTTCCAGCTGCTTTTTGCAAAGCCAAGAGAGATATGTTCACATGATGTTGTAATCAAGGTCGGGTCTCTGTCAAGATAGGCACTGCCCATCTGCATCAGTAGCGATAGTTCCTGTGCTCAAAAGCTGATAATAGTAAAGTCATAATTGTAAACAATGTCTTTTCACATTCCCTTATTTTTAATACAGGCAAATACCAACAAAATAAAACCAAAAACTTTGGCACAGTATGGACTAGATGGTGCAAGACTGTTCTTGCTGTGAGGTGTATATCTGACTTCCTTGACAGTAGAGCACCATTCAGGATCAAGCCCTTTGTTAGTATCTATCACAAGTCATCAGCAGAGCTAATTAACATGTAAATCAGTCTTTCTGCTGTCTTTAGAATGGCAGAAGAATATCACAGAATCAAATAATCCAGTTAGGTACCACTCCATCCTGGTGGAAGGTGTGCTCAAAAGATGTCATGATAACTTCCACCAAAATGAATGAACGAAAGCCAATCAAAATGCTTGCTGATAACTCATAAATACATTTGTGCTTCTTGAATATTGTTTTATTCATGTGTCGTTCTATCTTCTGCCAGGTCTGTCAGCACCATCCGCAACCAGCGCTATCATATCCATGCTAACCTCTCCTTTGCTGTCTTGGTGGCTCAGATCCTGCTTCTCACCAGCTTTCAGTTCAGCCCCGGAACAGTAAGTCCTAAAAAGAATGATAGTGGGTTTTTCAAGGCATCTTCATGGAATGAATGCCTCATGCCACATGCAAGAAATTGTCTTGCAAGTGATGTCTCCTATTTTTAATGTGTCTTAGCCAAAATTATATCCTACAACACTGGATACAGCCTTCTGTGCTGCAGCCAAATAGTGTTATCATGGTATCTGGCCATGTCTGGATGTTTGCAAACTGAAAGAGATACATACCCATCATATCACCATCAAAATCCCTACAGTGAAGAAAATGGTATGAATTTTGTATTTAGGTAGGGTATTTGGATTCTTGTTAGTTTTGGTTTGGTGTGGGGAGACGGGTATGTGTAGGCTTTTTTAATTGTCTGTTCTCTGCTATAGTACAGTTTGCCTTTGTTTTCCACATCAAAAAGTTATCTTACTCTTCTTGGAAGGTAATGAGCTTCCTGATGTAGCTATGGCAATTATTCTGCTTTCTTGGAGAGCAAAACAGAAAGCCTTTGGGTTTTTCATACATGACTGGTTTTTTTGCGTGGTAGAATACGCTGTTTTTCTGAAGAGCAGATCTGATGATCGTGATCTCTGCTCTAGAGATGTAGATTATTTTTAAATATCATTCATCTTTATTTGAGCTGCGGAATAGTCAGTGAGAAAGGTAATAGGAACTACTGCTTAATCAGCCAGAGCATTAATTCAATGTAAGAGTTTAATCTGAGATCCTCAGTACTGTAAAACGTGTGTATGCTTCTCTTGGCATCTAAGGCAACCATTTGAACAGATGACAAATACCTTGCTGTTGCTTATGTGGTACTGAAACACTATGCATGTATAGATCACATATATCAGAACTTGAATTACAGATTGATTTTATGGATCTGGTGGGAATTCCTTATTCAGAGTACCATTAAAACTGGCATCTCAACCAGCTGGGTTAGATTAAGACAAATATGCCATGCTAACAGTATTACATACTAGCAAATCCAGTTTGTTTCCACTGTTATGTTTAAAAAATGTTATTTAAAGTAACATAAGGTCTGTTGATGGAAAGTCCCACCTGCAAAAAGAAGAAAGAAAACCTGATTTTAAAATAATCTTCCAGGGTGCTTGTTTTTTGTGATGATCAAAACCTGGCTCCTTTGGTGACCAGCTATTGCTCCATCTGACTTTTCACAAACACTGAGCAGTTTCTATTAATTTTTGTTTCTTTTTATTATCAGTACAATAAATGAGGTTTGCACACTCTTCATTTTGCCAATACAACAAGTCCTTAAATTTATTTTCAGCTCAGATGGGATCCCTTGAGCTTCTGTTATGTTTATAAATAACAATCATGTGTGGTTTTACATAGGCTATTTTTACATGAGGACCTAAAAGCACTTTGTAGAACTAAGTTCATGCTTTTTTGCTGTTTAACATTCAGGTAGGCCCTGAATGATTAAGATCATGTGCAAGGGAGAAAATGCTAAGGAATGGTTTATATGGAAATTAAATGGAGACAATGGAGAGCAGCAAAAGATACCACTTGAAACTGAAGACAGTGGAAACCAGGCATTAAAGTAATCCTCTCCAAGTATAGAGCTAAATCTCTTTAGAAAGTACATAGACTTGAGGGCAAGAAAACATTCACTCAGCATAACAGGGTGTTTTATTCTCAGTTTTTATTTTTTCATCTGAGTCACTTCAGATAACATGTAAAAGCCCCTTCACACTTTTTCAGAGCCTGCATCACCTCCAGTCTTTTAAAATACTGTGAAATACTAGTTGGATGTAGGTGGACCCCATTTTCCCCAGAGACATGTCCCAGGGTCCACTTACATTTATCATGTGCCTTGTCCACACAGAGATGTCCTGCTTGTTTAGTTAAGCTAGTGGAATGCTCACATACGTTGAAGTTACAGTTTAATAGGTGCATATTTTAATTTATATTAAACTTATTCAAGACTTACTTAAATTGAAAGTAAAATTAAATTGAAAGTTAAATTGAAACAGCAGCACCCAGAAAGCAAGACTTGTTTTATAGCACAAGCTTTCTGAAGTGAAACACTTATCTACAGAAAACTTGGACCCAAGGGGTTATAAAAATGGTGTACTAAGTGAAACACTTCAAAACCAGACTCCATGGATATTTCAGCCCTCTCTCCTCTGTAACAGAAGCAATTGTAGGGCACAATACTGTAAAGATCTTAAAGCTGAAAAGCACAATCTACATACTGTCTGCTACACTTTTATTTTTATTGTTTTAGACTCTTGGGATCAGGGATCTTATGATTCATTCTTTTATTAGTCTCATGTCCTTACCTTCTGCAGGCTTTGTTCTCACTCGTTCTGACATCAGTTTTAATACCTTTAAATGCTGCTTTAATTGGACTGCTAAATGGTATTTTACAAAAATAGGGAGGCTGTATTTACACTAGAAGGTGTAAATTTGTTAGTATTCTGCTTCTGCCAAAGAGACTTCTAGTGTATCTAGTGCTCAACTGTTTATAAGTGCCCTTGCTTGAGAAGAGGACAAGTGGTACCATTTTGTGTGAGGAGACACAATGAAATAGGGAACAGCACTGTGGAAACAGGCCCTGAACTGGTATCACTTTCTTGCATCACTGCCTTTAGATGCTCCGTTGTTTCCCATCTCCATCTCTAGGGTTATTTAGTTTTTGATTCCAGATATGGTATACAGTATTCCGCTGGTAATTTCAAATGTATTATTTAGTAACTTAGAATTTATATTGCAGCAATTTTCCTTTTGTAGAGTAGGAGTAATTTTTAACCACAAAACTCTTATGGCCACAAATAGGAATTTTGTCCTTATAATACATCCAAACCCTTTTTTCTTTTTATTTTTGAAAGCTGGTCTTTGATACCTAACATCATTAGTGCTAACCCAGTAGTCCTAAATGATCATGGTATATTCCAGGAATTCAATTACTCCTGAAACAAAGGTATCTTTACTAGAGAACGCAAGTCTCTTCACACACAGCATTTTCTTCCTACACTGACAAGTCCCTAAGACATATTTGCTGCCCATGTGCCAGTCTTATGACTTCCCTTAGACTTTCAGCATCAGATGGATTTCTTTCTTCGGGAGCTTTTGCTGCCTAGTTACTCTCTGCTATAGATTAGAGTCTACTGTTTTTAACAGAATGCTAAACAGAGGTGTCCATTTTTTTAACTAATTAACAATCAACTTTTCTTCAGGCTAATAAAGCCTTCCGAAGATCTGAGTGCATGTTTGTGGGAGAAAGTAAAGTATTATTTAGACATAGGAAAATGGAATTGAAGTAGAATGTGTTAGGCAGCATTGTGTTTTTCCAGCATAACTAGAAAATATGTCCACTATTTGAAGTTCTGCATCAGTGTATTGAGCTGTTTCTCACTCAGTACTCCTGCATTGCATTGCTTAAACTACTTTGAAATAGGGAGATGAAATGAGCTACTTTTGTTGATGATATATGTACATGCATAAATTCAAGACTGTATCTAAGCAGCATATAGATTGCAGGGAAGGACATTTTCAGAAGGCTTCTGTATAATGCAGTAAGATTGCCACTTGAGAACACTATTAGAAGTTGAATGCATGCAAATTTACCTATCTGTTTTAAGACTGTCCTCAGTAAACAGGTGACTCCTATTTTCTAAGCGGCTTTTCTGAGAGTCTGCTTTACTTTCTCAACAACTATGACATGATGTGCCTTTCTGCTGGCTGGACTGATTTTTCTATTTCCACAGACTCAGTAGTAGTCAGCTGTAAGAGTAACAGTAATGAGATCTGTCTTTTTACAGGCAGTCTGCTAAAAGTAGTGTGCATCATACGACACAGCAAGGGAGCTCTGCGTATTTGTAACATGTAAAATCTCATCTTTTCAATGCCTTTTTCAAGAAGGCAATCCTGTCATTTAAGAATATCTTCAAAGTAATTAAGGCACAAATACAGAATGAGTAGCACCTTTGCTATGGATCTCCTCTTAAAAAAATTTGCAAATCTCTATTATACAAAATTATTTATAGGACAGTCTCCTACTACTTCGCAGTATTTTATTTTTCTGCTGTTTTGCAATTCCTATTGTTTGCTACCTAAAAATTGGAAAGTATCTATTTGACACAACTAGCTTGTAAGTCAGCTTTATGTTGCATTTATATTTTCATGGACTAATCTTCTAGTACAAATCAAAGGCATTCAAATGGATTTCAGAGCCTTATAAAATTAACAAGAAAGGCTTTTACAGTTTTTGTCAATAAGCAAATCTGGTTTAGTTAAATGTCACCAAACACTGTGAAATACTACACTTGGAGATCTCACTTACATGAATTAAAACCAAAGTTATTGCTTTTTAATACATTTAGTCGCAGTGGATTTGTATTAGAATGTCCTTGCACTAGCACAGAACTAGCTGACTACCACTGGGAAGGGATGGGAAAGCTTTAATTTTTGTTAGACGAGCAAGTCCCAACATTTTAATTTTCATTAGTACACAAAATCCCAAACCATCAACAAAAAAAGAATGAAATGCCAGTACACAGCAGCTAAGCTACAGTAACAAAGGGAACTGAGGATTAACATCTGAAGACCAGTGTAGCAGGACAGCAAACTGGTTCATACTGGTAATGCTTCCTCAGCACACAGATTGCATCTGCCTGGATACCTGACTGTGACTTGACAAGGAAGGGAAATGCTGGAGGGGGGAAAGAAGGGTCTTCCTGTTTGCATGGACAGCATGCAAGCAACCCCTCTGAAATTCTGTAGGTGTCACAGAAGGGATGTTACAACCACCAAGCAGAATGACTGTCATCAGTGTGCTGCAAGATGGGAAACACATATAGCTGGGACTTGTTCCAAGAGCCTGTTTAAGATGTGCCTTAACTGAAAACAAACCAAACAAGGTTATCTTCTGGTAAGATCGTTGGCACTCACATCTGTTCAATTACTGCACGATGAGCAAAGCCACTTGTGGTGAGACATCCTTGAAAAGCAATTAGCAGGGAAAGGAGGGTGTGCTGTGTGAATACATGAGGAGTGGGGAAGAAGAAAGGATTAGTTTTTCCTGTTCTTGTCAAGTAGGCTGATAGGAGACTTAAAGAAAAAAGTAAAGATCTCTTTGCAGAGCAACTTACGAAAAAGACAGGTTTTAAGCCCAGACTGCATTATCCGTAGCCCACAGTAATCACTGAGGTGGGTGTAAAAAGGACTTAAGAGGATGTTTTTACTTCTTGCTGCATTGCCTTAGTCATGGCATTCTTCTCTTTTGGGGCACTTCAAAGCATATGTTACAGTTTAAATTGAAATGGTCTAGTTTACACTAAGTGGGCTCACTTTCTAGGTGGTATTATTCTGTTTCTTTAACTTTTCTATTAGCTCCTATTTCCAGAATCTTGATAGCACATAATGAATAAAGGACAATCAAGGAGTATTTAAGTTATCTGAAAACTTTGAGCTCTTTGTCTTAATCACTAGATGTATTCTTGCCAAATATGACTTCATATACAGATGGTACATCAAACTGAGAAAATGGGAATTCACAGAATCATAGAATACTTAGGGTTGGAAAGGACCTTAAGATCATCAAGTTCCAATCCCCCTGCCATGGGCACGAAAACCTTGCTCTAAACCATATCACCCAAGGGCTCGTCCAACCTGGCCTTGAACACTGCCCGGGATGGAGCATTCACAACCTCCCTGGGCAACCCATTCCAGTGCCTCACCACCCTAACAGGAAAGAATTTCCTCCTTATATCCAATCTAAACTTCCCCTGTTTCAGTTTTAACCCATTACCCCTTGTCCTACCACTGCAGTCCCTAATGAAGAGTCCCTCCCCAGCATCCCTATAGGCCCCCTTCAGATACTGGAAGGCTGCTCTGAGGTCTCCACGCAGCTTCTCTTCTCCAGGCTGAACAGCCCCAGCTTTCTCAGCCGATCTTCATATGGGAGGTGCTCCAGTCCCCTGATCATCCTCGTGACCTCCTCTGGACTTGTTCCAACAGATCCATGTCCTTTTTATGTTGAGGACACCAGAACTGCACACAATACTCCAAGTGAGGTCTCACGATAGCAGAGTAGAGGGGCCAGGATCACCTCCTTTGACCTGCTGGTCAAGCTCCTTTTGATGCAGCCCAGGATACGGTTGGCTTTCTGGGCTGCAAGCCCAGAAACAGGGGGGGTAAACTAGATACCTGCTATTGAGCAATTAGGGCTCAGGAGCCAACGAAAGCTTGCTAGCATTTCTTGAAATGTCTATATTGTTGATGGAAGAGCATATGACACTTTTACAGACTTCCTAACCAGGACAGACATGGGAATACAATGAGATTTAATTTATGTGTTACCCTGTGTTTGATGTAAACAACAAAGTAGGAAAGCCACATGGCAAGGTGTAACTAAACAGCAGGTTCAACGTGGTACCTCACTTTAAAATATCTGCGTTTTGCTTGAACTTAACTGTTCCATTGACTTTCTACAGTTCTTTGTAGAAAATGAGGCATGAACTATGCCACAGAGCTGGGAACAAGGTAGAGGACAGTGTTTGTATCCCTACTTCTTTGACTTGCCTACTTTCCTGTATTTACTTCAGGCTTAGCCACAGGATGTTGACTCTTTGGTTTTCAATTCTAATTTTTTTTGTGGACTATAGTAGGAGTATTGCACCCACTATTATAAGTATCAACCAGCTTGGATTTCCACATCACGGTTGGCAATGGTTTTGAGCTGCTTTGTGTTGATCTTTCTGTTTAAAGCTAAAAGGTTGTGTTACTCTGAAGCTACCTGAAAATACTCTAGAAAAAAGAAGTGTTCAAGTGCTTTGTTTTTAAGGCTGTTCTACTCCAGAGATTTAACGTTTAGTACGTAAATGTATATAGAAAAAAAATAAAAGTGACTGCATTACAAAGAAGTAACATACTACTTTTTGTTCTTAATTCAGGTGCCTTGCAAGATCTTGGCCATTCTCCTTCATTTTTTCTTCCTGAGCGCTTTTGCATGGATGCTGGTGGAAGGATTTCATCTCTACAGTATGGTGATCAAAGTATTTGGGTCAGAAGAGAGCAAGCACTTATATTATTATGGAATTGGATGGGGTAAGCATTTTTTAGCTGCTTGTTTTAAGTCTTCTCACAGTAGGACAAGATTATATTCAGAAGCATGTGTAAAATTGTCATCTTATGACCACAGTTAGCCTTATTGAGAGTAGGGCTGTTGGATAAGAAAATGCGTAATTTTTTCTGACTGTAATCAGAATTTAAAGTATATAGCCTCTAAACCTAATTCCACTGCAGTAAATTCCATGACCTCACTAGGCCAGATCAGATCCTTAACTACTAAATCAATAGCAGGAGTTGTGGGAGGGCAGTCTCACTGCACTGGTATGTTCCTTTTTTGGTTCTCACTCACTACACTGCCTTATTCTAGAATTCTAGTATTCTGCAAGTCATACATAAAAAACCAGCGCAGTAGCACAGGGGTATCATAAGACCTCGTAGCCTGATGCTTTGTGCCTTTAAATCATCAGATGGAAAAAGCTGCACAGAGCCTCAGTGTTATGATTAAGAATAAAAAAGTAGCACTATGACATGGGAATCTCACAGAT
Organism: Neopsephotus bourkii; assembly: GCF_033783945.1. Taxonomy (NCBI): domain Eukaryota; kingdom Metazoa; phylum Chordata; class Aves; order Psittaciformes; family Psittacidae; genus Neopsephotus; species Neopsephotus bourkii. The sequence goes on along the minus strand of NW_026901291.1, from coordinate 1,995,811 downwards.
AGCAATTCACAGCTTTTTAAATGCAGTAATGAAAGCATAACCTGTGTACTTACTGAGGAGTCAAAACTGAGTATTTTGTTCCAAACTCTTCACAACACATGGAAGTCAGCTTGCTGTTACTGTCCTGGAAATACAGCCATGATGCTTGACAAACCCCACATTTAGAAGAAAACCTCATACATTGAGTCAAAAGGAGAGATGCGAAAAGATAGCAAAGGAGTATCTATGTAATTACAGATAATTTCAAAATACATTAAAACATGCATTATCTTTCTCCCCACAAATTCATTTTGAAGATAAAACCCAATGATACCAATAATACAAACCTACTGTAGTCATAGTGGGATATTTAATACCAATTGGCACCATGCAGATCTGCGTGACACTAATGCTGTTTACTTTTTTAGATAAATAAATATATATACATATATATTCATACATATATATATTTCAACAGCTGCCTACTTGTCCTGTTTTTGAAAACGACATTTTTATTCTGTACATCATTCCCCTTTGGGTTTGAAATCTCCTTCTTGGAAGCTCTAAGGGCAATTTGATACATTCTTCTGGTGAAGGTATCTGCTACATTGAGAAGCTTTCTTCTGTGCCCTCACTGTTTCTTTGTGACAAGTTCAGGAGTATCACATACCTTATGTCCTTACCCTGGTTACTCTTAAGGAATGGCCAGTTTGCATGACAACAGTATGCACCTTAAAGGTTCGGGTGCTGAAAGCAGTTGAAAGCTGTTTGGCTGAGTTTTCAGTAGACTTGGGTAAAATATCTCCCCCTTCTTTTTTTCCTTGTTTTTCTCCAAAACCATTACTCAGAGCAGGCTAAGTGGAATAATTCATCTCTTGCATGCACACAGACCTAAAAGTAAGAGAACCCAGAGAGGCAGAGGGTTAAAGACATTGGAGGTTTGTAGGTTCTTTTAGACTGAGTGCTAAATGTAGATAAACCTGCTGATGTTATAGAGGTTTCTTGTGGATTTATTTAATCCAGAGCTCTTGGAATACAAATCTAAGTGGATCAAACTAAAGAAAACGTTCTCATAAGACCCTGAGAACTCTTTCTCCTTCAGAAATTTTATGTAAAAGACACAACAGTTTATAAAATAATTAGGAACTGGTGTTTAATTCACTGGGGTATTTGCGTATAGCAGATGATTTAATTAACGCAATTTATAATCAGTCATTAATTACCTTATGAAAATAAATTAATGACTTAGATGTGCCGCAATGCACCTTTACACTTTTTTTCTGGCATTTTGTGTAAGGTTTATTTATTGTAAAATGGCAGCAGTCTACAAAGTTATTTAGAAGGCACAAGGATAAACGGCATCTGGCTGAGATACGACTAGTACTAAATGTCGCATTTTGCTTCTTTTTATTGCAGTATGATTGCTACCACTCAATTAGTAGTAATTAGCACAATGTGTACATAGTCTATATATGCATAATCCAATGGGACGTTAAATGTGGTTACTAAAAAGTCTCTTCAGTGGTATCTTGAATAATGCTTCGGAGGAAAATGCCATAGGCCCAACAGTAGATGTATGGAGCAAAATACAGAAGGTACCAGCAGCAGAAGCTTCTGTATCAGTTGTAGCAATGCTGCTCTTGGCAAGGATTGTGTAAGAAACCGGTGACAAGCTCTGTTTCTGAAATGTAGCAAAGCTACTGTTTGAACAGATAGTGGAAGGCATCATCCATGTAACAGTAATACACTTCTCTGTGTAAACTTTGCAAAATACCTTTTTTTGCCAAATATTTTAATTTTTGAAAGTACATTCCAATGAATATTCTCACAAGGACTAGGAAAAATTTTTTTACTGAAATGCAGTAAATCTGCCATGTCACTGGGAAAGCAGTTTGTATGCTTTATTTTTTCCATATAGCTCCAAGTATTTACATTTGAATTAAAATGTTGAATTTCCTTAATCATCTCTGACATTGTGCTATTGCTGCAAGTGTGTCTAACCATCACTGAAGTAATGTAATGAGGCAACTGCATTCCAACTTGTTTATCTCTTGACAAGTATCAGGGCAACTTTCAGTCAACAGCACCGCAGCTCACTGGCTAGTATGCAAGTTTAATGCTCGTCAGTTGGTAACAGATGCTGATAAACAATGATGGGTTTAGAGAGAGATCCACCCAGCAGTGTTCCTTACGTAAATGCTTAAAAGGACACCCAGGTTGGTCAGCTCCCAACTTTCTCCTTTGTTAGCATACTGGCACTGAATAGGATTATAAACATTTAATTAGAGGTTTAATTAGAGGTCAGGTGTCAGTGTTGCATTCAGCAGCAGTGTGCTCGTTTTCTGTGGGGTAGTTTGGGCTGTCCCTTCATGAACTTGATGAAAGGACAACATGAGAAGTTATATCTATTGCTAAAGTTCCCACATCTAAACAGAAGCTTTGCAAGGTTGGGGAAAAAGGCTAGAAATGATTTATCCTAAAATTACTTTGTTTGGCCTTAAAATGAGGGTAAGTTTGCATTGAATACAACTGTCAAAAGGAAGTTGAGCATCCTGAGACCATGATAGATACATATTTTCCAGTACCTAATAAAAATTGATGTGTTTTTACACTTTGGCTTAGCTGACCAGATGGTTGAAAGAAGTTGAAGATAAGGGCGTTGCATTTCATGTTAGTCAAAACAGATAGTTCATTTCTTCATTCTTAGCTTTTAGAACTGTGAATGCATTTGACCTTTGCAATCTCATGGGTCCTGGAATAATGGCAGACCACAGTCCTTAACTTAAAATTCCAGACCCATAATTCTTATTTAAGCAGGGGCACTGGGGGTAGGTACATGTGTAAAAGCTTCCATCCTCTGTATTAATGACAAGTTGAAACTTGAGGCAATGAGAGGAGATAAGACAAGGAACTCTGCACTGAGTATCACTGATCCTTGGAGAGATATCACTCCTGTAAAATGAATTTAACAGTAATCAGAGAGGCAGGATAGCAAATGTGCAGAGTTGATTGAAGTTCCTGTTTATTATCTTTAGTCCCAAGGGTGCTAAAATTACCTCAAAGACAGTTGTCAGGAATTCAAAAGAAGAGCAATTTGAAGAAGGTGATAATATCGTACCTTTAAAACCACCTTGAGATAGATTGAAGGGGAAAAAATACTTTGTTGCCTTGGTGATTCAGCATAATACACACAGATTATTGTAGCAAAACTTTTCCCACCCACCCATCTGTAGGGTACTGATGATAAGAGTTTGTGGTACTGGAGTGCTGTGGCACTTTGGCCTTAACACATTTTCCTATTTCAGACAATCTCCTTTCCTATAGAGACTGCCTCAGAATGAAGATTTTGTTTTGAGCTGTCAAAAAGAGCTACGTTTCTTTATTTGTTGTTGCTTGGTGTAGTCCCATACTTCTGCATAGCTGCAACATAACAGCAGAAGAAAATCAAAGGAAATTAACTTCTACAAAACAAACTGGAAAATATACTTTCCCCCATCAGGCAAAGTAGATCTTTTCAGTATTGGAAGGAAAAATACTTCCATTTGTGTCTAATGCTTAATCTTGCTCTATAAATGACATATTTAGCCTTTTAGAATTAATGTCCTAAAATTGCTTTGAATTGTCTGCCATGGAGTCTCTATGGCCTGCCTGGAGTTTTGCTATGTATAGAAGATGCAGAAGCTTTCAAAATACAACATTCAGATTTACAGGCATTTTTGATTTCATTTATCATTAGTGTCTCAGAAACATACAGCAAATGGATTAGATGTGATGTTTAATGCTGAAAAGAGGAGCTAGCTGACATTCATTTTAGACTTCACCCTACTGGATGTGTTTGGGCTGAGTTTTCAGAGAATTTTGTCTATTTTGTTGTTGGGCTTCCTGTGCCAGGTATGAAGAGTTTATGCCTGCTCTGCAGGCTGTACTTTGATGCTGAGTTTGGGAGGCAGCTTTAAGTTAGCTGGCCTGGAGACCTCAAGCTGCAGCATCACGTGGCTCCATGTGGGTTGATTTACCCCATTTAAATATGATACTGTATTGCTCTAGGGCTACAGAGACACAGATGACACCAGTGCCATAGATCAGCTGCCAGAAAGGTGTGCTAGAACATTTTCATCTGTGTTCTGGAAAGCCTGGTCTGTTGCACCATAAATTTAGAGATTTGTGGTAGGATCAGTGAGCACGTTTGTAGCATCTGGTAACTGAGAAAACATTCAGGTACTGTAAAATCCCGTAAGTCTTCCTTGGGTGATAACCAGTGTCAGCACAAAACTTTAACATTCCCTATTATGGGTGTAGACTAAACTTCAGTGCTTTTACGTAATTATTACTGACAAAAGTTTGAGCAAACACAATTACATTTGTGTGTAATATATAATCCATATGAGTTCCTTAGTCCAGATCAAGTACTATGACCCCCTCAGGCTAAATATATTTTTTCAACCTTTATGAAATTTATTGAATAGTTGTTTCTTAAAGGAAAAATACTCCAATTTCACTGTTACAAAACCTTGATTCTTCCTCCATTGCCATTATCCATTTAATATCTTGTTAATGCAAAGACAAGACAAACTGTACTACAGGCTGCAGACCATTTTACTCTCACCGAGTTAGCAGCTCTTTTTGTGCAGATGACTGCTCTATGTTTCATCTGCTTAAGTTTTATTATCTTCCAAAGGAACTCTGTATTTAATTTTCTTCTTCACTGCCACTTAAAATTGATATGTCATGACAGATCCTTTGAATAGCCAGCATTTGACTTGGGGGAAAAAGCAGGCAGACTGGAAGTACAAAGTACTTAGTTGGGCACAGGTATTTTTGCTTGTGTGACAAATGCCCTGCTCTGGGAAGACAGCTTGAACCAGAAGTCAAACAGTGCCAATCAACAACTGGCAACCAAAGATGTGATTGGGAATGTAGACAAGACCCATGGGACCTTTCATCCAGGTAGCTCTCACATCCAGGGCAGACTGAGTTTCAGCAGGTAGGCTTATGTCTGTGCTTTACTGCTCTGTTGAATGTATTCTTGATTTTGTTCAGGTATGTGTAGGAATTTCCTCTCTTAAATAGACAAATGAGCTTGTAAACTGAAATCTTGCCTTTGCTTAGGTCTTACTACATAAGTATTACTTCTAAGGGGTTATTCCTGATTTGGACAGGCATGGGAGAGCAGAGTCAAGTTCATGGAGATATTAAACTTAACCCTGCAGAATGGATTTCAGAGTCTAAGACGTAAGCAATGCCTGTAGATGTTGCTTCTAAACTACTGAGTATCCTTCCTGTTTGTAAATACAAGGTGCTTCTAGCCACAGTCACTAAAGAATGAAAATACTTCTCTAAAACTTATTGTTCTGCCAGTACAGGAACACTTTACAGAATTTGGTGAGGATGATATGGGTAAGATTAAGCAGAAATTGCTAGTCAGAGAATTTTAGAAAAGCCTCATGCAGAAAACCTGAAGAATTCAAAAGAAAATTGACACTTAACCTATCATATCTAATACACTCTCTGGGATCTGGGTATTAAATTCCGTAAGATGATAAAAGCCCGAACTTCACATTTTATTAAATCATACAGGAATTAACAGAGAATCATTTAATGTTTAAAAGGATGAGGTTTTACTATAATCAGAACTGCTGGCAAGACAAACCTCGCTTCCTCTTGAGCTCCTGGCCAGGGAAGCTGTGTTGAAGTGGCACTACAGGATATAACAGAGCTGGGGGCCAGAGGCATGCAGCCCCCCAACTGCAGGGCTGCAATTGTCTGTCTGCCTTTGTGTAATTGGGGTGTAATCCTGTAAAGCACTGCTCCACCTCCAAGGATGCAGCACATGGGAACTGTCAAAACCCATCTGGAAATACAGCCTAGTTGAAGCACTGAAATCCTGTGGAGCTATTTCATATTTATGTTAAAGTAAGTCTTGGTTGGGCATCTGAGTGGGATGTGAATTTGCTTCTGTCTTTTCATAAGCATCGCCTGCTGCTGCATGTGATGCTCTAGGTAACTAAATGTCATCGTTTCTGTCCTCCCACCTGCTAGCCATGCACCCATGGGAGAAACAGCTTTGTTTTCTAGACAGTTTTGAATTCTTGAGCAAGGTGCACTTTTCTGGGGGAAGGTGGCTAAAATAAGTGTGCTATTTCTTCACAGGGTATCTCTGCTTGAATAGCAAGAGACAGAAATTACCTGAGCAAAAAACAGGCAGAAAAAGGACTATGAATCTCCATGAAATTAGCAGTAATTCATTTTAACTGTTAAACTAGTGCTTTATTGAAAACTCATTTTTTCTGACATTAATTGATTAAAACATGCATTACACAGCTGCAGGAAGATGTCATGTTAGACTTAATTCTAAAATTACTCTGAGCTGTTCTGTCATCCATATGAAATTTAGCTGAACTTGCAGGGTTCACTGAAGATGTACTTTTGTTACTAATATTGCTCCTGACTTTGCCTTTTTTGCAGGCTGCCCACTGGTGATTTGTGTAATATCTACATCGGCGTCCCTAGACAGCTATGGAGAAAGTGGCAAGTGAGTATGGAAATGTCTTCACTCTGGGTGCAGTAAGGATGAAAAATCTGATGGGGAGAAAACCCTGTAGTTAAAAAACGAGTTAAACTAGTTCTGCAAGATCCTGCTGAGAAAGTGGTCAGGCAGCCTGCAAAGAACGACTGTTATATAGGCTTGTGCTTAGACCTGGAAACCTCAGGTCTGCTTTTCACTGCTGCACAGAAGCTCCTGAGATGCTTTGCCTGTTCTTCCCTCTTGCAGCAGAGGTGTCAGGCCTCCCACTGTGAGCACCCTGCCACCTCCCGCACAGAGGAAAGCACAGGCCAGAACACTTCTAACAGGATGGCAACAGCCTTTGATTGAAGATAATCTTTTGAAGGAAACTGCAGTTAAATACCTGAAGACCTAAAATGCATAGTGTTAAAAATTTTGATAATTAGTTAAACGCCTTTCTAATTTGGGAAAAAAAAAAAAGGCAAATTTATCTGAAAAAAAAACAAAACCCAAACCCACCACAGGTGTTTTTTTCCTACCATAATATAAGCAAAAGATTTGGAGCAAGGGTTATGTTGCATGTGGTAAACTAGCTTACATCATCACTGCTGCAAGAAAGACGTGTGAAGCTGACAGCATGTTTCCCAGCCTCTTCCTCACCACCAGCCAGGCAGGGCACAGAGGGCTTCAGTTTGTTTCTTTGCTACAGTGATGGTGCTCACGGCACTGAAATCACTGCCTGTGATACAGGGTACAAGAACAACAAATACCAAACAGAACGTTTCCCTTCTTCCCATCTTTCTGCCCCTAACACAATTTGAAGGCGTGCTGGGGCAGGTAGCTGTCACTGACTCTCTGCAAGATCCAAATCAAAGTGAGATCCTGCCTCAGATTCCCTGTGTGAAGGGAAAGGCAGCTTCTTACTGATGCTCTGTCATGTTTCTTGCTTTTAAAATTCGTCAGTCTTCTTGCATGCCCTTTTAGGCTTTTTTTTTCCTTTTTCTAAATTAAGAGCGTTACTAATTAATTGACCATGTGTTCCATCTAAAATCATTCTGATTTTTCTCTGCAGCTGCTGGCTTTCACTAGAGAATGGAGCAATCTGGGCTTTCGTGGCACCAGCGTTGTTTGTAATTCTGGTAGGTAAAACCACGACTGCTGCTTCCTTGTCCCATGTCTGTGTCAGCCCCGCAGCAGAACTTATTGAAGGTCTGATGCCAGGCCAGGGACACAGCAGAGAGGAATGGTCCAAAATTACTTTGTTGCTCACCCAATTGTTTATGGTGTTCACAGTTGTGTATTAGTATATACATATTAATTCTCACACTGTCCCAAGACAAAAATACAACCTAAAATACTGGGACAGCCCTCTTGTGAAACAGTCCTGTTGGGGACATTAATAACTGTGTGGAACCAAGTAATATGGGGCTTTTTAATAATTCTCTGAAAGATCCTCAAAAGAACAAACTCTGTGGCTTGTGTTTCATATACACCAGTAAAAGCTGAAAGGCCAATTCCACCTCCCTGGTGTTGGAAGCTCTTGCGAGTGCTCTCAGTAGAGATGCTCATCTGCAGTTTGCAAGCAGTCAGCAGCTAGCAGGAATGGGTTAAAACAGCGGTTAAAATGGAGTTGTCACCTTGGGGGTGAGCTCTGGGGGAGGTAACAAGCCTCCTCCAGACCTGTCTTGTTACAGTGATAAGGAATTTGCACTCTGATTTTGAATTCAATGTCAGGTACAGCAGTTTGTCCTGCTGAGCAAGCAGAGCTGTGAAGGTGAGTTCACTGGGGTCAGGTGGCTGCCACAAATGCCTCTGCCACCTATAATGAGCATCATCTTTCCAGGGGAGGGTGCAGGTTCATGGCTCCAGTGCTAATACATGAAGGCTCTACAGCAGTTTAATTATGCCCACACATTAAATTACAGTGAGTTTTAGCCTAATCACAGTGATTACCTAAGGAGCCAGTGGTGTTTGCAGGGATTAAATGGGACATTATTCCTCTTCAGCATTGTTTCCAATACTTTAATTGATCAGGCCATCTACAATTTTTGCTGCAGGTTATAATGTCAGAGTGACAATGTGAACATAGAAAAGACTCACTGGTTGCCTTTAAAGCTTTCCTTAGATTTTAAACGCGTGAGCCCAAATCTAGACCAGAGTGTGCCTGCTGTGGTGTTTAAGGAAGGTCAGATCCTGACTACTTACATGGAGGAGCATCAAGAGGAGCCACTGATTGTACCTTGCATTTCCTTAAGAAATCTAGGATTTCAATGGAAGCACATAGAAATTTCTCCAAATTTTATTACATGGAAAAACCCCATAAATCATGCTCACAAGCCAAAGGAAGAAATGGGAGCTATCCATAGAGAGCTAGTGTTTACCATATTTCCATAATTATTTGGCAAGTAAAAGGTGGCTTCTTGGCTGGCTTTTTTCTGGCAGAGAGTGAAATCAGCCTCTTTTATACTGCAGCTCAACCCAGTCCAGTATCTTCCACTCAAGATACTGCCCCTGAAAAGCCAGGTTGAATAAGCATACCGCACAAAAATATAGTTGCTATAATGATGATGGAAATTGTCTCATGTTAGCATTTTAATTCAATTATTAATGCAACACTTGAAAGTCCCTGTGCAGTAAGGGCTGGTGTATTTTACCTAAGTGAAAACATATGTGTGTAAATAAGAAATGTTGATCACTGGATTAGAGCTGGCTAAACAACTCTGGACTTTGTTGCAACAAACAAGTTGTTGGCCTGTACCTTGCACTTTCTGTATGTGAGTTTGTATTCAAAGATATTTAGATATTGATGATTGGAGAGCAGTTAAAATAACCTAATATTCAAATGTCTGCTTCTCACATTAGCACTCACTTTCTTGCCATTCTTTAGCAGCAAAGGAGGAAATGAGATGCAGTCAGTACAATCAGGTTTTTTCCAGCTCTCTCCGAAGATGGTATTAATCACAATATGCCAGATAGTGCAAGACTTACTCACCTGAGTGAGCACAGCCTTCAACAGTTTGCATGTGTACCTGCTTGCCATTGAAAGTAAGGGTTTGTCTGTCTGGCTCTCACTTCTGATATATAGCATTTGTGCAGTTCAAGCTATATTCTTGTAGGGATGCAAATATTTTGAGAAGGAGAAAGAGTGATCTCACAAGGTTGATCCATGTAGAGCAATTTGTTAAATAGTGTAATCCCAGCTCTGCCCAGAATAGCAGCAAGATAGCTGACAAATTATTCTCTCTGGGCATTGAATATGCGAGCTGAAAAATGTGCTAGCGCCTATAGGGAAATAAGGAAGCTAAACACTATTCTGTGTGTGTGCCTGTGCTCTTTAAATAACAAATCAGCTACTGGCTGCATGAACTAGTGTTTAGCTCTGAAAATGCTTCTCAAAAAGCAGGTTTTGACTACTTCCATCCACAGTTTCTCTCTGCCAAGAAAAAAGGATTATGCTGTGAAGAAAACAGGGGGACTGCTCTTTTCAACTCCCACTCCCTAGAGACTAGGCAGACACAGTCTACTTTTGTCCTGCCACAGGCAATATAGACATCAAGGAGCCTTCAAACAGAATGATGTGGTAGGAGTGTGACTGGGAAAAAAATACTCACACATACTTTTCTAGGGAGTAATTCACAGAACCTCCCAGCCCTATATGGATTCCCATACCCAAAGTGCTCTTTCCTTTGGGCACTGAGTCAAGGGATGTGATGAAGGAAATATTTCCTTCTATGAGTAGGTCTTTTGGCTTCTACCTGCATCTGAAGGTTTCAAGATCCCTCTCTCTCACCCACAACGCTCAAGCCTCTACATTCTTTAAGGCATTTATGCAAAAAAATTGTTGCCATTAATTTGAAGACCAAGCTAAGCTCAGTCAGAGCTTGCCTGGGACATGTCTTCAGTGGAAGAAGAAACTTGACAAAGCACCTGAATGTTTGGAACAAGACATTACATCTCTGGCAGAAGGCTTTGTTTGTTATCAACCATCTGCTGGCTTGGTCTGCTTCCATAGATATGGCAGAATTAAGGAAATTCTGTGGAAAGCATCTGTGTCCAGAGAGCCAGTGGGTGTGCTGCAGGCAGTGAATGGGTCCATTGTCGGAAGATACTGGGCTGTAGTGACAAGTCCTTTCTGTTGTTTTCTCTGTAAGTAGTTATTTGTCTGGTGTGTTTTACAAGTCTTACAGATAAACAGCATTTTTATGGAGCTAAATGATTTCTATTAGCATACTGTAAGGGTTTGATGCTGTGGGGGATTTGTAACTACTGTCTTCAGATGGGACTCCAAAGAACTTGAGGCCCAGGCTGAGCTTGCTGTCACAAACTTTAGTTGGTACTTGCTTATGAACATTCAATATATAAAAGAAATTCTCTCCCTTATACCTGATGATCATACCTGATTAAGTAAGTTTTCTTCCTCCTGGTAGTTATTCATACCTTTATGTACGACTGCAGAATTATGATGACTTCTGTATGCTGAGAGTCTTAACTCTGCACTTGAGTCCACTGATGGAAAAGTGACAACTTGTGTCTTTCATTAGACATGACAGGAAAGGGTGATGGAATTGGACCCATAGTGTTTAAAGGCTCTGAGATGGTAGGATTTCTCAGAGTCATTGAAATCAAGTACAAAGCTCAGTGCTGTGGTGGATTTGAGCACAAATAAACAGACCACAGCTACTAAACCCCTCAATTACACTGTACCCCTCAATTACACTGTTTTAAATTCATTTTTTTTTAAATTAAATTTCCTCTTAACAGGAAAGCATGTGGCATTTTTTTGAACAAAAGGACAGATTGTAAGAAATTTAAAATTAAGGATTAATATTAGGAAAGAGGAGAAGTCAGGGATCTGTTACATTTTATTAAATATTGTGTCTTTCCAACCTCAAAATTTTGCTCTGCTATTCAGCTCTGACTGGTGTGATACTACATGCATTAATATGAAGTAATGTACACAGAAGTCTAAAAGAACTCAATTCAGTCTATTCCATCTGTAGTTGGAATTGCTCAGGGATAGCTAAAAGTGGAATTGGGCTTTTCAAAAATCATTTTAACATTGATCTCTTTTAATCAAGTAGCTGTGTTTGGAAATGCAGAACCCAGTACTTGCTCATCTGCCCAGCAATGGGCTGCAACTGCAACAACTTGCAGCAGTGGTGTGCAACCACTGCAGTCACAGTAAGGATCAAGTTAACTCACGCCATGAGTGAGCATGTTAAACCTCAGATTGGAAGAGTCAGTTATAATTCCTTGTACCATTGCCCAAAACTGAAGAGGAGCCTAAAATAGTTGTGGTTTTAGAGGAAAGCTGGTCAATGGATTTAATTAAGGCAATATGTTTTATTCTTGTTTATAGCTCCTTTGTGCTGCCAAGCCTTTTCTTGGCTAGGATGCAGCACACCACATCAGAGGGTTTTACACATGGGATTTCTGCACTGTACTAAAGAAGAAACAAAAATCTCATGAGACCTGGAGGAAATGTAGAAAACCGAAGTGAGGAAGGAATCTGTCTCACTGTATCTGCTCTGTCAACATTTTGATGAGAGAAGATTTTGAAAGAGGTCCTTTTTACCTATTTAACTCTCTTCCTGATCCGTCAATTTTCAGTCAGATGAAGCTCTCACTAGAGTGAGCCAGAGCTCCCTGATGTCATTGGGATCTTTCCATGGGCCCTGGTGGGCTTTGGATCAAGCCCACAGTAATGGGAACTGGCAGCTCTTGCTGATTTCGCAGAGATCTGCAAGTGGCTGGGGCTGGATAAGCTGCCTTGAGAGGAATCCTGTGAGCTGGGGAACAAGCACTGATGTTCTGAGCTAGATTTTTTTGTAAGTAGAGTGTGGCCAGTACCTGCAAACAAAAATATTCTTTGGTTCCTGTGTAATTTAGGCATGGCAATGGTCAGGTAATGTGGGCTTTCAGAGGAGTATGAACAGCAGCTATTTATAGTTCCCGTATCTAAACGTTTATATTCTCCTAGTTTGAACATTCTCATACAGGTTAAAGCACAAGGGGTGTTTCATCAACTAAGCATCCTCCCATTCAAATCACTGGCATCAGATGCGAAAAAAAATCACTGGAAGAACAATTCAGTGGCGGTGTTTTGGTTTCCCATTAATAAGAGCACTGGAAATACCTCCATGCTTTATTTACTGAAACACTAACAAAGACAGACATTTGTAGCTAAATCTCTTTGTTTAGGCTGGATGGGATAACTGTGGTTTCTCAAAATACCTAAGCCAAAATTTTTAAGTGGTTCAGGAAATCTAACTACAGAACTTGGGAACTGGAGTGTAATGGTTCCTTGCTAATTTTACAAGTACATTGGTTTTTATCAGCAGTGAGAGCACAGTGTTTCCTTCTCATCTTTGAATGTATTACTGTTGCTCCTTGGAAAGACATGTATTCACACTGACTGCACAACAGAAACTCCAGGCCTTTTTAAGTTTCCACTTTAGGACACCCAGAATACCTAGGAAATTAACTTCCAATTTAATTTCTTTTATATGAAGAAACTAAAATTCAACCAGAAATGCTGGACATTTTGTGCTTTAGAAAGCCATCAACTTTTTGTCTCTTTCAAGACTATCCTGCTTGTGCTGTTTTCATGACCAGATTTTAGGTTTCATGTCCAGTACAGTGAGAATTTACAAGATGCTGAGTGTTCAGGTGCTGATCATTCACAACTTTCATTGGCTTTTGTGGGATGTAGGAAATTTAGAAGTTAAAGAATGAGGCTTCCTTTTTGGGGAGAGTATCTTAATGTACATTATTTAGTCATAATCCATGTATTTTTTAAAATGCTATGCAGAAAGCAAAATCTAGGAGCATCTAAAAAGAACTGGGAATGGAAGAAAGCATTAGAGTTTAGTGAATCTGGCAGGAGTGTTTGCAGTCATCAGAGAAAGGGATCCTGGACTGTGCCAGGGTGAACTTGAACTGTCAGTGAGACATCCACAGGGAGGTGTCAAAATGTGACTAATAAAGTGACTGATACTTTGGATAAAAGATTATAAAAGGCTGCTGAAAGACAGTATGTCAGGAAGAAGTTAAGGGTACACAGAGGCTTTTTCTGTGTAATTCCCATGAAAGCTGGAGTAATGATGATGGTCATTTGGTCAATGTGTCAGAAAATAGGACAGTTTGGAGAAGAGAGTTCAACTTGGTCAGGTTCCTCATTTGCTGCTTCAGTCAATGTGAATATTTAGCATATAAATGGGTTTCTCAAAAGTGCTCGTTACCACCTCAATAAAGTTACAAAAGTTATTTACGAAATATGATTTGGTGGGAATAGGGAAAATGATCCCAAGGCCATTGATTTCACCTCTCGTTCATCTCTGTAAAGCTGACTGAACAAGAACACTTGTAATTGAAAGGCTGTCAAGTTCCATGGGGTATTCTTTGAACAGGCTAAAAAGCTGTAGCAGAAATGAACTATCACAGATATGCTCCTACTTTACACAGGTTATGATCTGCCCTTAGAAATCTAAAATTAAGAGTGGTCAGAGTTGAAACATACCAATGAGACCATTCCTCTCAGACATTTTGTAATTCACCCTCTCATCCTCAGAATTACAATATATGTGTCAAAATAGCAGATGGTGGTTGAATTTTAACCGAGCAACAGCACTATTTTAAATCTTCTCTTTTTGTTCTTTAGTTCAGCATATTTTTGTCTACCCTTGTTCTTAACTTGATGCTAAATCTCAGCTTTGCAGTGGATGTGTAACTTTGGACAAAAAGGAGAAAATGCATCTTTCCCCTTCACGTTCTCTCCCCTTTTCTTCTTTAAACCCAAGGTCCTTGCACAGCAAGACAATCTTTGCCATATTTCCTTTAAGTGGTAAAGGTTTTCTTCTTTATTCACCTGTGATGCCAGAGCAAGCTCTCATTTGTTAGACATTTTCAGCCTCAGTCTTTTCAAGATTTCCTACTTTTCTGGTTGGAGTTCTTTTCATTCCGTTGATGTTTCTGCTGGGCCTGACATCAAAAAGAGCAGGGCTTTTGAAGAGCAGAGTTCAGGCTTAACATATTTTCCTCATTGTTTTAAAATAATCTTGTGCTTAAATTGCAAACAGACTTCGTTAAGAAACAGGAATTGCTGACTGGGAAGTGCTTCCTGAAGTCTGTCCATGTGCAAACTCAAAACCAAAGGGCACGCAGACACATGCCCCTGCGCACTGAAGTTTCTGTCTGATTTGTCAGCTGGTAGTAGAGTATTAAGGTATTTATTTGTACAGTAGGGATGCTGAGCACTTCTTTAGCTTTGAAGCAATCTATCAATCCAGCCTTATCCTAGACATGCAAGGACTGTTCCTGAAGGAAAGAAAGCACAAGCAGAAAAAACCCACTGCAGGAAGGGGGGAATCCACTGACAAGAGTCAAGCTATGCCAGTCCAAAGCTGGAAACCTCTTTTGCCAAATAAATACAACACACAGAGTTCCTATTTTCTGTTGTATTTGTACAATACATTCTGAGGGCAGTTTGCACCTCTGACACAGTCGATACTTACTGTCCTAACCAAGTCTTGTTCCTTTTTCTTCAGGTCAATATTGGTATTCTCATTGCTGTCACAAGAGTTATCTCAAGAATCAGTGCAGACAACTACAAGGTCCACGGAGATGCCAATGCCTTCAAGTAAGTTTTTCTCATTCAAATTATAGTATAACTAGTATTTTCCCACTAGCAATATTGTATCATACAGACACATGTCACAGAGTTCTCCCAGAGCACCGATATCCCTCCTCTTCAGTAAAAGGCAAGTAATGTTAAAGACAGCATGTCATTCTCTTCAGTGCAGGCAGTTAACCTATGTTCTCTGAAAGCCAAATGCAGCACAGGATGAAACTGGTGGTTCATCATGAGCTAAAGTGTTTTCTTGCTTATTACAGTTACCAGCATTTGTTGATTCATGGTCTGCCCTTTTGTTAATGGAGGCTTTCCTCTTCCTGCTGTATTCATAGACAAATCTCACAGAGTATCATTAATCTGTATTGGGGTATTCCAAATACACTGCTCCTTCAGAGGATAAACCTTGCTTCTAGCCCCCTTTCAGCATAAAAATTAGGCATATGCTTATCTTTAAGACTCTCTGGGTACTGAAAAGCACATAGACTTACGCTGGATTTAAATCTGTGCTTAAATTCAAGTGGGTCTCTATATCAAGGTGCTTTGGGCTTCTTGGGATGATGGCTTCTCTGAGAGTGTATCATCTTTAAAATACTCTACTAGCAAGGCTAGAGGGGAAACACAAGACAGACGTCATTGTGTGCATATACAAAAGGGAAAATTCTGATTTCTAAAAGCCATAGGGTTGCATATGTATAACTAAAGACATAATTTAATACACTGATTATAAAGTAAGACACTGAATATTCTGTTTTGTATTTTGTTATCTTCTAAAGATGCTTTAGTCCAAATATAAAAAGGAAAAAAGGACACTGTATATAACTCAAGGAATATGTAACTTAGGTAGAAGGAAAATGTGATGATGTGGTTAATGCTTTTGAGTCACAGGCTATTGTACAGTAAGGATTTGGTGCCACTGCTCTGAAATGGTATTGTAAAGAATAATTTTTATGCTTGGATTACTTACGTAATTTTTAAAATGCCATTAAGTTTTAAGTATTGGTGACAGTTCCCTAATTGGAGGTAATTTAGTTCCTGTATACTTACCCAACAGGAAAAGAAAACCAGTAAATAAGTCTACATAAAAATCTATAAGATAAATACATTGTAGTGAAATAAAAAGACTGGGAATTAAAATGATTATTTCAGGTTTGGCTGAGTCCCTGTGACCTTCAGTAACACATAGGAAATTAGGCCCTTAAGAAGCAAATAACTGTATATTGTCAATGCCAATTTGTACACACTATTAGGATCGAGAAGACAAAGGAACAACCTCCATACATACTAGAGAAGCTACACAGATTTCTCTATGTACTTATGTATTTAGTTATTTGTATTACAAAGAATTGATTCAATACATGCTGTGCCCTGTGCACTAATACATATCAATTTTATTAAAGAAAACTATGTGTGTTTATGAAGGGGGCCCTCAGGAAAGAATCTGACATGAGAAGGGCATAAAGAGCTGTCCAAATCAGAGAGTATTTATACCCTGATTTAACACAGTGGTGAGGCATGAAGAATTAGGGGTTTCATGTACAGAGGATGTCATGGACAAGGTTGGTCTGTTGGAACAAAGATGAAGATAAGGCCTTTGCAACACTGGAATTCATTTTCTTGCCATAAGCATTCCTCATAGAGGTGGGAAGTTCCTATGTGCATTGTGAAGGCATTCTGTCTGCAGTACCTTTTTCCAAAAAGGGAGGAACAGAACAAAAAAAAAAGAGGGTTCTGTTCTGAGAGCTGCATGGAACATGGTTTTCATAGTGAAAACCACCCCATACCCCCAGCCACCACAGGATCCTAGATGTTGATTAGAGGCTGTCAGCATGTGAGAGTGGATAAACACAGCCAAACAAATTGGTGACAGCACAAAGAAAACAGAAAATCACAACAAGCTCTGTAGTTTCTGTCAAGTCACCATCATCAGGGACTGCAGGGTAGGTTTTGAATCAACAAGCTCAATTGGATTAGGGAGGAATCACTTAAGACTGCAAAGTGCTTTGTGTAATATAAGCCTTAAATAAAGGGCCTGTCAGGCATCCATCTGAATAGTGCTGTTCATGGTATTAGCTATGGGGAAGCTACAATATGTTAGAATTTATCAAGCACTTTTTAGAAACAGTTGAATTAAAATGGCACACAGTGACTTTAGTGAGACAAGAAAGCACTTGTCACCATGTTGCAGTTGTTTGCTGCTGTGAAGTGGTGCATAAAGCAGAAGTGGTTTCTTTAGGGCTGTGTTCAATGGCTTCAGAAAGCCAAAGACAGAAAATGAGAATTGCAGTGTGAGCAGCTGAGGAGGGGAGGCCTGCTCAATGCAGTAAACTTGAGAGGGACAAAAGGGGGGATTCTGGTGCTGTCTTTTCTATCTGGAATGAAATTTAAATGGAAACAGTCTGTAACAGTTTGGATGACAGCACTTAAACAGCAGGGTTTCAAAGTTTATGAGTGATGGTGAACTGAAAGGCGTAGTAGGACTGGCTGAACAACAGCACAAGTGCCTGTGGCAGGAGCATGAGGGAGGTGCCAGGACCAGTTTGTCTTCCCTTGGTAACTCCAGCCATTATTTCTGTCTGCTTTAAGCTCCTGAGTAAGAGGCCTCACTCACACTTGCAGCTGTGATGAGCTCAAATACAAACAGCACTGTAGGCTGAAAATGCCAGCCTGCAGGTTTTACAGAACAGGTTCATCACCAGGCTCACTCTGGCCAGGCTTTGCTGCCAAAGGGAAAGTTTAAACATGCTAGCCAGGACTGGCTTCCCTTTCTGCTGGCAGCCTGGGTGGGACAGCGCCTAACCTGGATTTGCCTTCTCTAGTTCCAGAGTTCAGTAAAGCCAGCACCATCTCCACAGGGCCTCCTCATCAAATCAAAACTGTCTGCTTCCTGCCATGCAGTTCATTTAGTCTGTTAAATCTCACTCGCCTTAAAAAGTTCCATTTTCTCCCCAGAGACTAGGGAAGGAAGCCTAGACTGCCCTGTTTGTACTTGGATACCATCTCCAAGCACGTCTCAAGGCAGGTGTGGTAACTCGTACCTCTGAGGTCATCAACCCATAGTTTAGCAGAGATTACCTTAGGAAATTACCAGGACAAAGATGCGGTTATGAGCCATGATGATATCAGTTAGAAAGGATATTTATTGTTAGGGAAGTGCTAGTACTGGAGCATATTTAGTTTCCCTCAAGATTAAGTTACTTGGCAACACAAGTGGATATTACCAACAGGACTTGTTTCTCTTGGCAACAGACAGCAATAAACTGATGTAATTATTTAGAGTAATTGTTCCTGCTTTTCCATATGGCAACAGGTCCTCTCAAATGCTGACTCAAATGTGACTACAGAATATGCATCAGGGTGAGCCAGTGCTGTCAAACTTCATGTTTAAAAAGCCACAACAGAAAAGGAAGCTGTGAGCAAAATTCATTTTCTATCATAAAATTAATTTATTATTTATCTTCCCTACTTACATTTCACCCAGCATAAAGTGCAGCGCATTACCGACTGACTGACCTCATCAGGTTCCGACACTGCTTGTCACAGCAGAGATCTCAGACAGCATCTTGCTGGACATTTTATTCTAGTTTCAGGGATACTGGTGTGGACACGTCTGTTTGTTCAGAGTAAATAGTAACAGCATCTCCAAAACAAAGTATGGGATTAACTCAAGAAGCTGCATAAAAGAGTAAATTTATATGGTACATAAACTACAAAACACCCAGTAATTTAAGGCAAAATGAATACAATTAATAATCAGTGTACGATCAGAGATGCTAATAAATGCGTAATAGAGTCCTGTGACAATCTGAACAGCAAGTACTTGTTGGTGAAGGAATTTTTGCATGTGTGTGAAAATAGTCACTTTTTTAAGTCTCTGAAACTTTACTCTGCAAGTGCAGTTTACTATTAAGAACTGAGCAAAGAATTGTTATTAGCTCCCATTTATTGCTTGATTTTATTTACGAACACTCTTTTTGTATTGTTTTTGCAGCATACTCAACATGTGTAGAACACAAGCTCTTTCACTTGGTTATGACTGACTGTATTGGAACCTTTTATTAGATGATCAGTAGTGACTCTCAGCAAAATATTTTTGTGTATCAATTCAAATGCTGCTTTCTGAGAATGTTTTACATCCAGGGAACAGATCTTCCACCAAAAGCAAATTTAAATGTTTTAGCTTGTAAGATGCTGAATCAAGTATCTTGAAACATTTAAATGCACGCATACAACATTTAGTTTCATTAGCCATTCTTCTGTTAGGGAAATAATTAATCATATATTTGAGTTTATGTGTATGAGTAGTTTCTCTAATGCAAGTAAAGCAGATTAATGGAATTGCTCACGTGCTTGAAAAGGCACATGATTACATTTCTCAGTTATGCCCCATTTGAATTATTTTTCTTACTTATTTCTGCTGCATGTAAAGTCTTACTTGAACTCAGTGCATTCATTAACTCTTATTGGGACTCACAGAGCTTTTGTCTTGCTGCTTTACTCCTTTAAAGTCTCATTGTTATGTTTAGGTGGGAAGTTATTCTCTGTCCCAGTGAGAAAAGATATCCAGTGCTGACAGTGTTTTGGAAATGTGCACATTTCATTTCCCATGGAGAGAGCTCTTTCCTGACTGAGTCTATCACAGGTAGTTGTTTGATTACGTGAGTTACGTGTCTCCTGGGTTACAAGGGTTAAAGTATAATAATGCTTTTCAAAGATCTTAGTTTTGCATGAAGTCTAATGTTAATCATAATAGAGGGAGAAATGCAAAGCACATCTCTGCTGCAGGAATAGCAGTTTTAGTCTAAAAACAGGTATCACCCTTAGCCACACCACCGCACCTTCCCAGCCAAAGTCACTTTTGCATTATATTGTCTAGAAGAGACAGTCTCGTTAACTTCTCTTGACTAAATTGCCGACTCCAGGTCTTACTGAATACTTTCTCATTGCTTGTTCTGAAATAGCCCAATGAGTTGGAAAAACCTCCATCTTTTTTCTAAAGTGTCCACTTGGAAGCTGATGAGCCAGCAGTGATAGCTATCATCATCAGCCACAGAGAAAGCAATTACAGCAAAATTAGAGACAGTTCTTAGGTTTTTACCCCATTCTTCTTTCTTTCATTTATATTTCCTTCATCCCCCAAAGCTTAAACTTCACTCAGTAAAATAATAAAACAGTCTCTTAGTTCTGTATTAGGTGAAGGAAAAACATTTTTTCTGCTTAGTTAAATTATGACTGAAAATCAGAACAAATGGCAGTAGCTGCAGTGCACAGGAGCAAGGAAAACTCAGCAGGGCAAGCAAGTCATCTAAGATCTTGGGTTAGTTTATTCAGCATTTTTTAATATAGCATCAGCCATTTAGCATGAAACTGAAAGCTGAGTATTTGGGTTTAATGCAAATCCCATCCTCACTTTGGTTATCTGAAACCAAATAAGCTGTACAGAAGGATTTTGTCTTTGACAGATACGAATACAAGAGGGCTGTCCTCCAGCAGCTCCTGATGCCACAGACATCTGTATGGTTTAACCGTGTAATTGACCATTCTAAAGCACTTTGCAAAGCCATCTATTATATCCCTGCAGCACACCCAATGCACTGTGGCAAATTGCTCATCCGTTTAATCAATGATCTGTTCCATGCCATGACTGCATCACTGTTTCACTGTGCTTATAAACATGCTACCCGCCTCCAAGCTTAGTGAGTAGGGCTGATGGTTACGGTGCTTTCAGCATCAGGTGTTAGTCTGCAAGATCCTGTGCATTTGTTGCATTTAATTCTTGTGAGTCCATTCCTGCTTCATGTCATTTGGTTTCCAAAGACTTCTCTTCCAAAGGATTCTGTGCAGCTCTTCATTGTCACAGAACTTGTCAATCATGGCACTTGCTCAAAGCTCTCATGAGAGCTCTCCTGCCAAAGGAGATACCATCATCTCTTTCCACAACTGAACTTCACCACTTTGTGAGACCATTCGAGAATTTCTTTTTCTTCCTTTTTTTCCCTTTCCAAGAGGGATGAGGAGCAGGTTATTATAATCTTCAAACTCTTCTGAAAGTCTATAGGGATTCAAAGTCCATAGCATTAGAAAATCCTTTCTGTGCCTTTCTGGGTGGCACAAACTACACTGCAACCCTCAGATCAATGGAATTCCTTACTTTTGTGTGCTCTGCTGAAGGGGAACAGAGCTTTTCCCATTTGCTGAAGGAGAGCAGTGTGACAGTCCAAATCTGCTTCCAGCAATTCCTTTCCTTGACAATTTCTAATTGTAAGGAAGCGTGTTCACTGAACATGACTTCAAACAGCATGAGTGATGTCGTTCATGGAAACTCTTGGTAGGAGGAGAACTGACTGGCAATAAAGGAAATAATTAAAGTATTAAGCAATGACAATTAGCGAGCTCAAGTGCTTCTGCCAATGATAATGTCTTCAATCTAATTAAATTTTGGCTCATTGAATATGACAAATACAAATGAAATTTGGGTATCTCTTTATTAGATTCAGAGTTTTAGACTAAAAATAACATTGGTCTGAATGTTGCCAATGAGAGTATTAATGAGGAAGTGCTAATCTTTTAGCAACAATAATGACAGTAATGGTGTAGTGCTTTCTTTACCACATATGCTAAGAGTCATAGCACTGGAGAAAGGCTCCAGCCCATGTTGTGATTATTCAGGTGAATTTCAGGCACATCTTGCTAGGAGTAATACAGGTTTGAAAGTACGTAAAACATAGCTGCTATGTCAGCATTTACTGCAAAACCACAGTAAAAAAGACAACTAGTAATAGGCTTAAAACTCAAATATCCTTAAGCTTCCAGTAGTGAGAAGGGAGTTGGGAAGCAATGGAGTTGATCACCTGGAATGCTGCTGAGTGTCTGTCTTTCTTTGAATGGCTTTCAGAAGTGGTCTCACAAATGCCTGCAGGGCTAATTCTGGTGCCAGGTGTGACAATGGATTCTGTCTTGTGGCTGAGTTGGCAAACATAACATTGTGAGTCTTTGCACAGCTCATTTTGTTCATAGTTGTCTCCTTCTGAGATAAAATCATCCATTGTGG
This sequence comes from Neopsephotus bourkii, assembly GCF_033783945.1. Lineage (NCBI taxonomy): Eukaryota > Metazoa > Chordata > Aves > Psittaciformes > Psittacidae > Neopsephotus > Neopsephotus bourkii. Next base: position 1,973,647 of record NW_026901291.1, on the reverse strand, counting down.
CAAATGCTTTCTGTCATTTCTCCTTAAACAGGATTTACTACCCCAATGTGATCAGGGCCTGTTGATTGTGGGCTCAAAGGAACAAGCGGCTCAGATACTCATGTGCTTTTTCTGTCTTGTGGTAGGAAGGGCACTAAGATACAACATACAGGTACAAAATATACTAGGAAAAATTGGTATTTAAGAGATGCTGGATTTTCTGAGTATGAGGATAAAATACCTTTCATTAGGTACACTTAGGCAGGTTTGTTTTCATATCTGAGTGTCAGGAAGGCAGGAATGAAGTTGATTAAAACTTGATTGTTAAATCCCTGTGATAAAACTACTTTTAGCACAATGCAGTCAGTAATAGAAGGGAAGGATATGAGGGAAAGGGCCACATCAAGCCACCTTTCAGCTATTTCCCACCTTCAGTGTCTAGAATCCTATGTTGTGCTTATTTTATTCCATTTCTTGATTTCACCCTAGCAGTCCCTGAAGGACGCTAAGCGCAGTTGCTGCAGGTGAAAGCTACTCTCTGTAGGAGCTTGCGGGTGCACTGCATTGAGATGGGACCTCCTTAAGTCAAATGAGGATTTATTATGGCATTTAATGAGAACAGAACTCTCTGCTGGTCCTGTGCCAAAGGCTGAATCATTCCTGATGAGTCTTTTATGGTATACAAGGTGCCAGCATACTCAGGAGTTGGATCAAAGATGTTGTTAGTGATATGATATAGTGATGTGGGAACAATGCAGGTGTGGTGTCACACACACCACATCCCCCCTAAAAACATGTCTAAAGAACAGCGTGTCTTCTTTTTGGACTTACAGCAACAGAAAGGTTCAGCTTTTGAAAATCTGCTGTGAAAAGGAGCTTTGAAGTTCATCCTCTTTTGTTTTAGAAATGTCCTAATTATAGATCAGATTTCAGGCCATGGAAGTACTGGTAGGGAGAAGTGCAGTGTCATGAGTCAGAGCTTTATGCCTGAACCAGGGTAACAATTAAATGCTGGTCGTTGATCACGAAATGGTGTAATTCACTGTGAACAGCAGTAACTTTGAGAGTTTGCTCAAACTGCTGCATTTACATCCTTGCTCCAATTTATAATCCTGGAACTCTGTGTCAGCTTTATGCAGAATAATAAGACAAATATTATAGTTATGGCATTGCAGAAAGTAAATGCTTATTTAAACATGCACCTTGTGCAGAGCTCTAAGCATCCTTGTAAATCACTCCCCAGCCTGACAGAGCTCTTAGCTAAGGGTGATTTATGTATTTTCCTGACAGCATGCTCTCAAAATAAAATTAAATACATGAAAAATACAGGTAATTACAATGAAGCAAATGTCCTATTTTAGAATCAAAATCCTTTTTAACTTTTATATACTATCTTCAGGTAAGTAATCAAATGTGTTTAACTGCAGCTATGTTACAGGTGTTTGGAAATAGAAACTGGAAATTATGCCCAATTCTTTTCAATTGGAAAAGATGTGAGGCAGAAACATTTCAGTGAAAGAAACTGAGTAAAAATCCCTTTTTTCAGGAAATATTAGAAATAATCAAGAAGTGAGTTAAGTTGATGGTAACTAAAAGTATGAGAATGTCAGAAATAACGAGATTTTTGAAGGGAGGTGCTGTAGTCACCCCATGAGGAGCCAGGTTCTCTTAACTCTGCTGTGTTCATTGTCCCCAGTGAGTCCACACAGCTTCTCCAGCTGCCTTCCCAAATGAGTTACCTTATTTTAATAAAGATATTAAAAACCTAGGGAATACCCAAATACAACAACAGAACAAAGCAGCCTTGGGTGTTCTCTTGTGAGCAGAAATAGTAATGACTCAGATTACTTGTTCAAAGGAAGTAAGCAGTAATAAAATATGTATGGAGCCACATCAAGGAACTTATCATGAGCTGTTGTCTGAACCCACTGTACAGAACAATAGAAGCAGCACATCCTTAGTTCAGAAACTAAGATAAATGGCCAGAGAGTCTATTTTTCATTTTCATGATGTATATGGAACTGCAGCTGTACCCAGTACTAAATAAAGGAAAGGGCTTGAGATGGCTCCAGGAAGCCCCAAGAGCCTCAGCCACTGGTGCCTGCACTGGCGCAGGTCCCCATCAGCCATGCACCTCCGCAGCCCAGAGCTGGCCAGAGCCTGCAAACCTGCTCTTGGAGATGTCACAGCTGTTGCAAAGGGTGACAGAGAACAGAGATGGGGCCCGGAGCCTGGCACGGCAGCGCCTGGATGCTGTGAGTAGGTCAGTAGGGAGGTAGTAAGATTCATCCATGTTTTCCATGTGCAGCAGGTCCCTGGGGGAAGGCAGGAATTCTGACTTCTTTAACTTTTCTACCTGAGCTTTTCTGCAGTTAGGACCTGAACTTTGATCAACATGATAAAGGCCATTATGCTGACCAGGTTCTTTAATGCTGGCTTAATAAGAAATCAGGTTCCTCATATTACAGCACTGCATAGCTGAATGCTTTCCTGCAATCTGCATTCCCCTCCAAAGCAGCAGTCACTGGAGCAGGTGTCAGGCTCAAACAGCAAGGCAGCAATTCTTTTTTTTCCCCTTATGTACATTTGAGACAGGTGATCAAGCAAGTATATGGCTATTTATTTGCCACTACTGCACTTAAAACTCATATGAACCATTACACAGAAAATTACTTTTCTTTCTCAGTTTATATGCCTGACCTTGATAGCTTTTGCTGTTCACTTGTACTGTTGCCATGGAAATGGGAGAATGATCTTTCTCTTGGTAACATTGAATAATGAAGGGTCGCTGAGACTTTTAGGTCAAGAGATCATTTTCAGAGTTCAGCTCCTTGGAGGGTAAATGTTATTCCACAGAAATGTTGTGTATGGATTGATGTGATTGTTACTTCATCATCCTAAATTAAACTATGAGCCCCACTGACTTCAAGCTAAGAGCCAGACCTACAGATTTCTAGTAAGCCCATCACTTTGAGGCTGTTTTTTCTCAGTCTTCCCAGGCATGTCTCTGTGTTAACTCCTAATCCTGTGCTTTGGACAACTCTTGAGACGTTTAGGGGAGAAAAGGCACCATCCTCATTGGCCTTCTGGTTTGGAAAGCCAAGGTAGATGCATGCTGCCATACAATTCCTGCTTCCTTTGCCTTTATTTTTATACAGAGCGTGTTGAAAAGTCTCTCTGTCTACAGTTTCTGGCTCTCTGAGCAGGTCTTCATTTTTGCTATACCCTTTATTTTTCCCTACGTGTCCATTCTGAACAAGCTGTGTCCTTCCATATCAGTATTCCAGTCGTGTGAATTCTTTCCTTAAATCTCCTGTTTTGTAAGGGTAAGTGAACACTATGAGGTCCTTTTCATAACATCTGTAATTTGACTATCCCTCTGTACTGGCACTGGGTCTGTCATCTCAGTTTACTGCCAGGGAAACAAAGATTTTCACATGATATAATAACTGTAAGAAAGATTTAGATGGTTGTAAATAGTGCAATAAGGCTAATTTTGAGTATACTGTTTCAAGATGACTTGCAGAGATTTAGCCAATTAAAAACAGTAAGTGTTGGGCTAATGGAGGTTCATACCTCACACTGGCAATATATTTAGGAACAGTCTATACAGAAAGTTGTCATGAGATGGAAGATGTCCTGCATTGAGAGCTTTGAAAACAATGGAGACTGTATTGGAAGAAATAATTAGGTGCAAATGTTGGAGAAAAGAAGTAGATGACATCTAGCCTGGTCCTTCTGGCACCCACAGGCAGGATCTAGCCCTTTGGGACATTTCCACTGCCTTGTCCTTGGAAGAAACAGGTAATGAGTTTTCTGGGAATAAGCTGTTGTAACAAATTCCTTCTCCTGGGCTGAGTCCAACACAGAGCTAGGCGCTAGGTCCCTGTTAGGAGAAGGGGGGAGTCTGAAGGAACATCTGTTCTCACATATGCAGTGTTCAGAAGAGCCAAGGTTAGATTATCCTATTAATATGTTGCTCCTATAACTAACTTTATGGTCCTATTTGGCAATTAATTACTTGATATCTTTGTCTGACCTAGAAACATAAATAATACCATGACCTTTTCCAAGCCAGGACTAGCTCACGGCTACTGCATACAGATAAACCAAATCCTCCTGCATAGTTTTTGTGGTCTGCTTGAGAGGAAAAAAGTGCTGCTGTCTTCTTGGGTGCTTGCTCTGTAAGATGCAAACTGAGAAGAGAACTGTTCCACCTTTGGAAACAAACTGCCGCTTGGTAATAGCATGCTATATGAAAAGACCTGATGCATTACAACATAGCAGTTTATTTTCTTTTTAAAACAATGAATTAAGAGGACGTGGGTAATATTTTCTAGTTTTTTCCCTCTCTTACTTCCTTTAAAGTGACTTCAAACCCAGCTTTTAAGGAAGAGTCAAACACTGTATGAAATTGGGAAAGGAACCGTTTGTGTTCAGGAAGTTCATAGATCTTCTTTCTCTATTGGAAGGATCAGGGCTTGTTCTTTTCCTTTTAAACTGCTTTCATTTCCCACATGGTTTTCTGAGAATTCGATTACTTTGGCTTCTGGCCACGATCATCAGCACCAACCACTGGGAAACCTGTTCTGTCGCCCCTTAGCCGAGTCTCCCAAAACCTGTTCCAGCAGCCACATTTTTGGGGTTTACAAGAAGTGTAACGTGACTGCAGCAAACAGCCAACCCTTCGGTCTGCCTGCACGTTAAAGAAACGTACCACTGAGGGTGAAGTTACTGCAAATGACTGTACATAGACTGATTGTCTCATTGCTCACCTATGATGATCCTCAGCAGAGCTGAAGTGATTGTCTAACTGGAAATGTTTATACTGCATGTTCTTGTGGAGGTTGCTATGGGAAAAGAGAAAACATATTCAGTTACATGGGGCTGTTCCCAAGGTTCAAGTGATGCTTCAGTGGAAGCAGAGCATGAAAGGAAGCAGAGTCACACGATGTTTTGATGATTAAATCACAAATATGCAACAAGACTATTCACTAACAAAAGCTGCCAGTTAGCTTTTAATGTAGACAACTCAGAACAGGGAAGCTATTGGGTGTCTCTTGGGAATGAACAGCTGAGTATCCTGTGGTACGGAGCCTCTTGGTGCAGGTACTGTATGGCATCATCCAAACCCAAATATTCACACTCCTTGGTTGGATGTGGAACATTATTCTACTATGAGAATAAGCTCTTATTTTCTTTGATGACTCAGTGGCAAAGTTCAGTGGAAAATTAGTTGTAACCTTGGACATCAAGCAGCAGAGGATGCTGTCTCAGCAGCACTGCAGTGAGAAAATTAGAGTCCAAAAATGTTGAAGAAAGGTATTTTAGAAAGAGAATGGAAAAAAATCCTTTTGCAAATTCTCTACCCCAGGGAAAATATTAACCACTGAAAATTCAGCTTGCAAGGATATTACATTTTTAATTCTTCATTTTATTTTAATAGCTTGCTTTAAAGACAAGGAGAAGGACATGTTTTAGTGAAGTATTTACTACTTCCTTTGGGAAGTACGTTTTTTCTTTCTTAGTTCTAGGATCACGATGTGATGGAGATGACATGGGACTTGCTGTGGGAGGCCTTAGCAAGGCATGGATTCCTAAATCCCTTGTTAGGTGCTGAAGTCGGAGCTCAGTGCTGCCAGCCCCTGGAACTGCCTTCTCAGCTTTACAATTCTTAAGGTACCTCCATTTCTGGTCATGGCCAGAATTTTGTTAGGCTTGATGGGGGGTTGAAGGGAAACTTGACTTTCAGTCCCTGCTTCACTGGGTATTTGCTGTAAGTATAAAACAAAGCAAGGCTTAGGAAGGACTCACTTCTCTCAGGGGACTGCCCCGTGACTCATCTGTGGGGTACACCTGACCCAGTGAATGTGTCATTATTTAATGTAAGTGGAGCGGGTTCGGTAGGCAAGAATGAGCATCACACAGGGAGTCTAAGTGCTCTTTTGGAAAAAAGGGAATTACAGTCCCTTAGGCAGAAGAGTGATTTGAGCCCAGACCTGTATTCTGGGCAAAAGCTGTGTCTACTGAAGGCAGTTTTAGCTTTTGAGAAGGCTTAGGAGAAGCAGCACTGCTTTGACAGCATCTGTGTTCTTGCAAGGTCTGTGGTGAGAGAGCTGGGCATTGTACACTGAGTGTAACAGAGAAGGAGTAATGCCACCCCCTTCCCATGCACATGACAAAAATCAATCTGAATTTAGTTGCTGTTGTAGCCTGGTTTGGGTTTTTTTCATAGCTGCAATACTTCTGAATAGGAGCGTGTTCCCTGGATTATAAATGGCACCCACCAGAAAGCAATGATCTGAAGCATCTGTAAATGTTTCTTACTCAGTTTCACATCACTTTGAAAGGGCAAATAACATTTGGGAAAATGGGAAATTGCATCTGCACTTACCAGTGGTTTTGCCCTTTTATTTATTATTTTATTTCTTAAATTTTGTACAGTTGTCCCTATAAATCACCCGATATCATTTGGGAACTGTTTATGTGCTAATTAAAAGACATTCCTTGGGCCATCAGCCTTACTGTCTATATAGCCAAGACAAAGTGTAGGAGGGGAAAAAGGTGCATGTAGTTTATGAGTTACTGCTCTGTGGCAGGAGCAGAATTCAGACCCACACCTGGCTCTTGAGATTAGTGCTCTTGAGAGATGAGGGTGTGCAGCAGAGTGCACAGACCAATTCTGTTTTGAAAAACCCCCAACACCTACTCTGTGCCATGCTGTGTGTGGAGTAAATTGGTTGCTAAGTTAGAAGGGAGCCTGAGGGATTGACTCCAGTCTGTGCTTTGGCTACTCTGCTCATACCACCCACAGTGCATCGCACTGCTGAGACTGGGTTGTTTTTTTCTGAGGAGTGAAAGGAAGCCTGATCCTGTAGGCTCCAAATTATACCAGTGGCTTTGAATCAGCCAGGAAGACTTGTGACAATTTTCATTGCTGTTGGCTGCCTAGTTCACTAAAAACAATGACTTGTTATCAGTATGCTTCCATTTGTCTGTCTGGTGTGGTGGCAACACCTAATTCACTTAGCACTTTCTTTGCTCCTTGGAGAATCAGGTAACAAAGTGAGCAGCAGCACACAGCGCTTCTGATGCCATGGTCCAAGGAATGCCATTCCTCAGGCACTGGGAGGAATGGAAGCCCAAGCACTGGTGAGTCAGAGCAATCAAGGTGTGTGCTGGGAGCACTGCCCAACTTGAATGAAAAACGTTTTCATTTGCAGTTAGAATTGCTGCATGTAATTTCCCAGCAGCTCCTAGCTTGGAGGTTAATGAACGTGAGTTGTAACAAGAATGAAAACTGATGCTAACTTTAACTTCTCACTGCATTGTTGTTGGATGTTAGGGGTTTTGGATTTATTTTCCTACCAATTAAGTGCAAAGGATGTTGCTGAAAAGGGGCTAGTGAAGAGTTTAAGAAACAAGAGAGGAATTTCATTTGAAAGGCCTATTTGTCAGGGTAATGATTTTGGTGACTTGGGAAGGACTTCCTTTTTTTAGACAGTGTTTCCTCCAGTTATAGTCTTGCCTTATGGGTCTGAATTTAGTTCTTACTTCAGCAGGCATCATGACTGAAGAGTGGATGGCAGGAGTCTTAAAAAGGATTAGTGCTCCATGTATGACCAATAAAACTGAGTTGTGAATTAGGGATCCCTTCACAGATGTAATAAAGTTTTCTTTCTGCAAGCAGTGAAATTTTTCTTGTAGCTGTCAGTGTAGTTGTTCTGCATCGGTGTAAGATATCAACAGTGTGCTCAGAGCAATAGCAGAAAAGGGCAGAGATCAAATAAGGGGAAGGGAGCAGTCTCGGTTGACTAGAGCTGTTCTGAACCAATTGCAAATGCAATAAAACTATAAAGCTCAACCCTGCTCTTGGAAAAACGTTCTAGTAACTTAGTAACAGTGCAATGATTTTATATGATGTTGGTCATGAAAATACGGCTCAGAGCTGTTGAAACCCATACTTCTTGTACACTGGGACTTCAATCAGCTATGATAATTATCCAACACAGAGAACTTCCTCTACTGGTGGATTAGTGCATGCTTCAGGATCTCAGCTGGTGTAAACCACTGGCTAACAAACAGTCCATCTGACTGAGGAAGCCAGACAGAAAATACCAAATCCTGCGCTGAAGTGAATGGAGAAAAAAAGCAACCCAAACCAACTGAAGACACTTGCAGTGGAAGTCTCTGGTGAGCAAGGGTTACTTCTCTAGAATGAGAATGAAACTCGTAAGAACAGGAAATGGGAAGCAAAATACTCTTTTTCAGGAGGAGATTCAAAAGGTGAGTGCATGTTACACGGAGAGCTGGGTGAGCAATTCATGAATAACGTTACTGCTAGCTTTACAAGTGTATCAGAAACATTGCTGAGGGTTTTCAGAGGCCTCCTCCCTGCTCCCCGACAGTGGGATTCACACAGGGAGGGCTCAGGTGAGTGTGACTATGAATGAAATTGTAATGGCCAGCAGTGCGTGCCAGGCAGCCTCTGAAGGTCTGGGTGTGCAGTGCCCATCCCTACCTGGCTGCTTTTAGCCATACAACCATACTGAGCTGAAAGAAATCAAAAGTCATGGCAAAGAGTGGTTTGGTTCTTGGTGAGCATCAGGAGTCCCTGCAGCCCAGCTGAGGAGATTGTTAGTGTTGGGGCAGAGTGAGAAACAACCCTAACTGCAGAGTGACTTGCTAAATAGTCCATGTACAGCTAGTAATATCCCAAAGGCTGTTCCATACATACTCTGGATATAAAGATGTAATCAGACTCAAGATATTTCACATTTTCCAGAAGGTGTCAAAGTACTAACAGGTATTTAAAATAAATACATTGGCAAAAGAAAAGAATAGAAAGAAGGAAAGAAATGTTTGTCCTGGTTCTGCTTTGTTCCTAATTAATTCTAGGGCTGGTCATTCAGTGTGTACAGATGCAGAGCAGCAGAAAGCTCACCAACAGAATGCTATTAGACTGCAGGACAGTAACAAAGTCTGAGCTTTTCCAAGGGTATGTATGTGAGAAGCAGGCTGTTAGGTAGCTTCCAGTTTCAACAACCAGAGCACGAGAAGGGGCATGCAGGAGAAATGTAGAGGGTCCTTTATAAGACAGTTGCTGGTCTGTTTTCTGCCACATTAGGGTACAAGGACAAAGATTTCAGCAAAGTTTATGAAGCCCTGGTGGGGCTGGACCTGGTGTTGCTATTCATGTAGCAATAGAGTGTTGCTATTCATGTCAGCAGTGCTGCAGACAAAGACCAAGCAATGGTAGTGGCTTTTAAGGTTGAACAATTTTAGTCATATGCAGTATTCCTTCTCCAAAAACAACATGTACTTCATCGTGCTTTGTATCTTAGTGCACTAGAACTAATCTACTAAAATATTCATGTAGCAAAGAAAAATGGGAATTAAAAAGAATAAAGTATGTGCAGCATATCGGAATTAATGTGCTGAGTGGAACAGTAACTTCTGTATTGCTGAGATTTTTAACCTTGCCACCTTAATGGTGTTCTGATGTAGTGGTTTACATTGAGTATTTTTCTCTTTTAAAGTTCAAAGATAAAATGAAATAAGGATGGGAAGGGGAGGGAGAAGGAGAAGGGAAAAACAGAGCACCAGGAGCACTAGAGCTGAGTGCTTTGTGAGTAAAGCTCATAAACACATTCGACTAGTAATTTCATACACAGGGTAAAATTCAGAGCATGCAACCATAGGAAGCTGTGCAGTAATTAAGCAAAAGAAAAAAAGACTTAATGAGATTTAAGTGATACATATGTAGAGCTGACCCTTAGATAGTTGTAAGTGAATTTCACCCTCATATGGCTGCTCTTCTAAATGGATGTGCATGACACATTAGTGCATTTGCATGGAAAATCCCACGTCTGTATTTTGCTCTTATTGTTAGCTATGTATTTCTGCTGCACATGTGCTGAACCCTGTGCTTAACAGTGCCTAATAGTCTTTATTAATATATGAGATTTAAAAAACATATAAGTTATTTGTTATGTTAAAAGCTCTTGAAAATCCAAACTGCAAGAACGATTTTCAAAACACTGAAATTGAGTAACTCACACTATTCTGCCCCCAGCTACAAATTACAGATGAAGCTTTTTATGCTCTGACTCAAAAAGAAATAATGAAAACTTATTTTTGGCAACAAACCAGCTGGGGAAAATTATATTCAAACTGCAAATTCACTATAAATTGAGAGTGTGAGTACAAAAGAGATAAAGAAAAAAGGGTGGTCTACAATGAAGCCAGTTTTGCAAGCGTAGCTGTGCTGAGCATACTAATCACCTGCTGTATTAGGTTAGAGAGGACATTTAAACCCTCATGGAACCTGAATGTACCTAAATCCATCTTCCAGGTGTTGGTGTATCCTCCCTCCAGTCCCAAGTCTTGCACAGATGCAGTTCCTGAAGGCCTGAGGGCTCTGTAGTATTACACAGGTTTTTCTGCACAAAGGTGATTGGAAGAAGTGGGCTGCTGACAGCTCCCAGTGGAACACAGCTTGTGTTAGAGCTGAGGTGATGAGCTTTAACCTTAAGGTTAAAACACAGAAATCAAACTTTAATTGTTTTCAAACTGTACCTTTTAAAATGCATTTTTCATTAAATAGGAGAGCTCCAGCTTTAAGGTATTCCTTCATTTTCCGGCTGAAAAAACTCTTTGCAGAATTACATTGAATTGTGCACAAATATTCATGGCCAAGGACATAAAGATATGAATCAATACAGGAATATGTATATATATATATATATACACACATATATTATATATATATATAAGATTCTAGATTCTTCCCTGTCCCAGATTTCCTTTTAAACCTGAAGCCTGTGCAGTTCTTCCACACAGACTTTTAATCAAGGCTATAATGATGTGTGTGCTCAGGTCACTGAAATGAAGATGATGTCTCCAAGTTTAATTAGAAGATTTCTTCATAGAAGTGTGTTGTACAAATTCCTCATTTGTTTTATGTTTGCTGTAATTACAAGTGTTCTCTTGTCATGCAGCTCTGTGCGCCTCCCTCCTGAACCTGCACTTCCATCTGTATGAGGCAGCAGTAGGATATTAATGGCTCTAAAACAACTGTCTGTCTTGCATAGGTTTCCAGCTAAATAGAAATGTGCTGATTTCTGAGAAAATACAGCTTTAATGATCATGGACTGACACTTGGATTCTCATTAGCCCTGCTCCCCCACTGCCCTCTTGGCTTCTTTATCCATAACAGTACCATAGACGAAATTCACTGGAATATTGTAAGCACATTTAATTGTAAGTATGCGCTTAAATATTGTGGGCTACAGCAGGAGTAAAGTGTTTGTAAGTGCTGTGGTACATACGGATTAGATCTGCCTTGTTGGTTCAAAGATGTTGCAAATGAAGACAGGTCCCTTCTTTGTGCTTTTTGTTTTGTACCACCAAAATTGTACTCGGCTGCCCAGGAAAAATTTGTCTTTTGAGAGCCTTCACTGATAATTGGTGCCTGGTGTGCGACGGTCCGACTTCTTCTCTTCATCCCTGACAGGCAAAATTGCACTGGATGCCTGGTTAGTAGTGTCTTGACAGCAAGAATGCTTTACCCTGTGGGGATTCAGGGTGGGTTTTGAGTGAGTGGTTACAGAGTGGTCGGATGTCATGAATGCTTCTGGGTTGCCCAGTGCTGGGAAAATGGGAGGGATGACTTATTAACTCCATTAGTGGTCACCTAGCCCTGCTGTTTCACACTGCCTTTACTGGGTCAACAAGCTGTGAAGGTGTTTAATGTTTTAATCAAAAAGCCAGGTGGATTAGGCCAAGAACAGGCAGACTGCCATTCCAGATTAAAGTGATGGACTGGGGGTCCATCCAACCCTGTATCTCCACTGAAAAGGTCAGGCAGAGAGATTCTTTGATCATGTATCTCAGTACAAAAGGATTAGGGACTTCCTGCACAAGCAGCTGCATCTGAATTGTCACATTTAATAACACAGAACAGAATTGTCTTCTGAGAATTTATAGGCTCCTTTTTAGATGTCCACAGCATCCTGTGGCAAGGACTTCCTTAGAGTAATCCAAGTTGTCTTGTCATTTTTCTGTGATTACACTAGAAACACTCCGTAGGGCTATTACTATGGTACCCTGGAATATTACAGGGTATATGCAGGCACAAAGGTACAATTCTTTAGAGCAGTTCATTAGCATGAATCAGAAATGGTGCTCCGAGGGCTTCCTAAGGAGTAGACAGTTGTGTGGGATAAGCAGTCATCTTTGTGAGTTTAATTTTATCAGTTGTGCCTGTCTGCCTTGGAAGTGGCGCAGTGATAGTGGGTTGCAGAGAGATATTAGCTGTGTTTATGCCAAAGCAGAAGACAGACTAAAATATTGTCTGTGCCTGTTCTACAGAGTCCTGAGCGCTCTGAGGTTTGGCTGCCCTTAATTCCTGTTGCTGATGAAGGAAATAAGCTCTGTTTAGAAAGTGCACAGTTCTTTGGTGGTTAATGTAGGAGGCAGTGATACACTGGAGAGACCTAACTGTGATCTTATAAGTCTAAATGCAATGCCTTTGTTTGCTCTGTATTTCTGTTTGTTTTACTCTCTATATAAAAGTTTGGTCCTTGGAATTCAGATGCCTCAGAGAACCTAATGTGATGATTTCATTCTCTGCTACACTACTGTTTCTTTTTGTCTTTCACTATAACACACATGCTGTACACAACTCATTAAGGCAAATCCAAAAATCCCTCTTATGTTTTCAGCTATATCAGCTTTTCAGCTGTCATACCACCTTTTATTGAAATCCTGCCAAGATCTCCAAGCTAAGCTGAGTGAACATATCAGTAGGGACCTCCAAGGCACATGAGCTATTTCAGTATTTGGCAACGCATTTCTCGGCACTGACTCCGAACAAAGCGGGGTGGCAGCAGAATAATACTGGGGTGTTAGAGGATTTGTATTTGGCAGCGGCACATCATGTTTCTTTTATTTGTGGTGATTAAAAATCCCAAGTCACTTTCTATAGGAGAAATTCCGTGTTGTCTTGACTCAGCTGTAGTGCTCAGCACGTGTGTTTTGGATGTACTACACGGTGGGATTTGTTTTCCCATGTGATGCTGCCTTTGTTCTCAGTTTCTGCTCTCTGTGTTTTTGACTCTTAAGACTTGACTCCTCATCAACCAAATACTATTTCACCGTAAGTGCGGATACGACCACAGTAGTTATGTGACCATCCCTCCATCTCTTCCCCTGCACTCCCAGTTACTTACTCTCCATCTGTATTTATCCCATATGATACTGACGTTCTGTTATCCCCATTTTCATTGATGAGGGATGAGTAATTAAGAGACTTGCCCATTGAAAGAATTTTATGGAGAAGACTCACACACACGCTGCCTTGCTGCCAAGACAGCCCTGGCTGATAAACTCCCTGCTGTGTGGGATGAAGTGTAACTGTCTCATCACATTTCCTATTTTTGTTTTCTCTTTCAGGCTAACAGCTAAAGCCGTCGCTGTCCTCTTACCGATCTTGGGAAGCTCGTGGATCTTTGGAGTTTTGGCTGTCAATGCCCATGCATTAGTATTTCAGTATATATTTGCTGTTTTCAATTCACTCCAAGTAAGTAACTGGTGGAAAAGTTTATGGCTATTAAACTGCTACTGAGATCCAGTAGGTGGATCATTAGTAATGTCTGCACATGCCTGTGTTTACTGCATTTTTTTCCTATGTTCCTTCCTCTGTCTTTTAAGCCTGTGCTGACCATACAGTGCTGGTAATAGTGATTCTTCCCAGATAATGGTTACAAAGGGGAAGAATCCTTTTACATGTCAGGAACAAACAGCACTGTAGTTACAAGAGTGCAACAGAGTTCTCTCATGAACTGACAAGAAAAGTTCCAGTTATCTCCAAAATGAAAACTGTAAATTCAGCTGAATATTCCCTCAAAAGAAAATAATTCTGAGGAGGGGAAAGGTATGGAATCTTTTCACTTTCCATTGGGCAAAAAGCCCAAGGATGGCAAAAAAAATTCACAATGCTAAAACCTTGCTTTTCTAATGTAAAGAATGTTGATCTGGCGTTTCCCAAAGAGTATTTCCCTCTGCCTTTATCTTTGCAAGCACAGATGAAAAGTTCTCTTGTCATGAAAACAGAATTCCTGGTTGTCTACAGCCAGATTTCTCTTGACACACCAGTGATTAGGAGGTGCTGTTTAATAGGAAAAGGTCCAGACAAACCTCATGGTAACCTAATGCTGCAGGTGTCTCCAGTTTAATGTAGGGCACAGTTTCGCCCACTCTTTGATATTTATGCTTCTCCAGCTACTCGATACCTGCTTTATACAATACTGCAAAAAATACACTACCGTATGCCAGATTCACCCTTCTCCCTTTTATCTGTTTTCAGGGATTTTTCATGTTCCTGTTTCACTGTCTTCTGAATTCAGAGGTATGTAACCAAATAGTTCTAACTAATTTGGTGTTAACCAATTTCAAGTAACATGAGTATAAAACAAGAAAAGACTCTCCATTATCACTGCCTACTATGCTACTGATCTCTTTTTTCTTTCAATTAATACACGGTCTTACCACGAGTCATGAGTAGTGACTTTGTGACTTGTGGCATTTTGGCCCATGCTTGACTTTTAATTTACTTGCCTAAGAAAGGTTTGAAAAAGAAAAAAAAGAGAAGGAAAGCAGCACTGCTGAGCAGGGCATAGCTGTGGTGCTAAGGAAGGATGCAGGACTGGCTCTGGCTTTGTTACATCTGCATTTCCAGAGAGGAAAATAAATACTATTCTCAGAAAACATACTTTCGGACATTGCTCATGCAGTCCTTACTGGGAAAACAAACAGAGTAGGACATACTCCAGGTATTTTTCTTGGCAGAAAGTTCAGGTTTTCATAGTGGATCAAGGCATCTTTTTGCATTAAGGCTGTCTCAGAGGAGCTGGGATAAAGCCAAGGCAAGGCTGATGTCAACAGGGCATGTGGAGACCAATCTCTGCTGGGCCTGGAGCTTGCATTAGTCTCTCTTCCTGTTCTGCAGATAGCAGAAAATGCTTAGCAGCATCTATCGCAACAGAAGTTTCTTATGAACACCACTTCCAGCTCATGGGAGTGCTGCCTGGGGAATACAACTTGGATTCTCCCACAGCAATTTCTTCTGGATGCTACTAGGTAGTTCTGCCCCATGGCCTGCTATTTCTTCCTGTGTAACGACAGCACTCTAGCTCCTCTGTGGAGATATTATTTAGTATTTACAGCCTGTTCAGTCTTAAAGCACAGATATGACTTTTGCTACAGTCAGGGCTGATTATGGAATTCTTGATCTTTACTGAAATCAACTAAAGCAGGCACATTAAAGGTAAGGAGTCAAAAATGTTTCTTTGTTCTAGTCTCTCCCAAGCTCAGAAAGCTTTCCAGTGTCTTACATCAAAGACAAATGTTGGAATCGCTGCCCTTTTTCCAGGAACCTCATGAGAAAATTTAAGAACTTTTCAGAATTTGTACTCTCAAACCCCATTTTCTGTCAATTTGTGGTTGAAGGTTTGATGGTTCAGGACTGTCACCTGCACCTGTGCAAACAGACATGAACTTTGCAAAAGAAATCTGCCACTGGGTTTCTTTTTTTCCCCGGAAGGTTAGAGCTGCCTTTAAGCACAAAACCAAGGTCTGGTCCCTTACCAGTAGCTCAACGCGCAACATCAATGTGAAACCCTTCAACTCGGACATTGTGAGTATTCCTTCCTTCCTTCCTTCCTTTTTCTTTTGACCTGTTGCACTTGAAAGTGCCGCACACTAAATTCTGTTAGAAAGAACAGGACACAAGGCAGCGTGCAGGTATTTTTAGTACCTAACCTAATGCATGGTGTAGGTGGGTACAATCAGTGAGCATTAAGTTGCAGTTACAATATGTTTTGAAAGCAAAGGACAGTATTTGGGTTTCTGGTAAAATATCAATAAAATTAAACAAAGGTTTATGTTCCCATCATTCGTAATGGACTTTGCATTATGCATTCAAGCAGCATTTTGGAAACCTATTTGTCTGATGATGATGGCTTTTTGATAGAGCACTTTTACATTTAAGCTTGAGGAATAAACTCTTAAATAAGCCAACACATGAATATGCTTTTCTAGCTCTCCTTAAAGACATCTATTTCTATAAAGAACCAAACTTCTGAAGTGATAGGTATTATTAAGTGATCACTGCCAATCACTTTAGATCCTGGCAATACCTGTTTGAAAACCCTTTATAGCATATGCTTTCAAGACTGTGACAACTCTGTAATGTAAATAAATGTTTTCAAGCTTTTACTTCATCCAAACAAGAGCGGTTTAGCAAAATACATACATCTATTTTCAATATTGTTTTGTTCTCCAGATGACTGGGAACAGGCCAGGCACGACCCCCACAAAGCTGAACACCTGGGATAAAAGCACCAATTCAGGCAACCGCATTGATTTATCAGCAGTCTGACAGTAATACCAGCTTCTAAGTGAAAATCAAGCCATACATTCAGGACCTCTGACACAGCATCCACCAGTTTTTCTTCACTGTTGGTACCAGTAGAAAACTGCTTTTTTAATCACTGCCTAAGAAATTGGAAATTGCCATATTGTTTTGTTGAGTAAATAGCCCTCATCTGCTTACCTTCAAAACTGTAACACCTTCTACCACTTGGCTCTAGCAACAGATGTAATAATAGCTAGCACAGAAATACACTGGATGGTTTTGACAGCAACAATGAAAACACTAGGTATGCAAACAGGGCTTACTGCTATCTGCATCATTCCAGCTCCCAGAACAGAGGAAAGGCAACATACCTCTGGAAAGATGAATTTTTATGCTTTAAAATGAAATGCTTCTCATTGTGATGTTGTAATGGGGCTATTCTGGTCTTGCTGTACACTCTGTTTACATTTATTGCCTTACAGAATCCAATTGTCAAAGTGGAAGCTTATTCAAAACACATAGTGTGATGATTAATTTAAATGCTACAAGGAATCTGGGACATGAGCGAGAAGCCTCTTCCACCTACGCAGCTCCCAGCGTGGCCATGGAATTAGCTAAACTAATATACACATATTATGTCTCTATGCACATAAACAGCACCTGTAACATGTAAATCTCATATATGTGGCCTACTGGTTTTTTAGATATTCCTGTTTACATCCTACTTATAAAAGGCAGAAGTGGCTAAGGGTATCCTAGAGCAGTCCACAGCATTTCTATCACTGATCTGTATCTGCTCACATATCGCAGTGCAAAGTATTTGTACTGCTTTGCCTGAAGCTTTTGGATGCAATCAATAGCTGTCCATTAAGTGCATTTCACAAACGCACTGTGGCTTTTGGAATCAAACTCTGGCACTGTGATTTATCTTTCCTCTGTTCCTGGTCAAATCGAGACACTGAATTCCAATCATAAAAATGTAACACAATGATATACTGTGAAGACAGCCAGACTACAAGTAAGTCTATGTATTGTTACCTACAGACATCTTTTAAATAGGTCTCTGCAGAGTCTTTTGTGTTTTTAAACTCTGCTCAGCACTTAATAGCTTCTGCTTTAAAACTGCTATGAAGGATCTTTAAGGCAAAAATCCACTGTAATTTTTCTTTTGACCAGTGTTTTGTAGGTTCTCAGAGGGGGTGTTTGGAGCACCAATGATGCACCTTTCCAGACGGAGAAAAAGCAGGATGTAAGCTCTGGAGCTGGTCAGAACCCCTAAATCTGTGTCTTGCTCTGGGATTGACTCAGCAGCCAGGGGCTCCAGAGCCATTTCCAAAGATGAGGCCCCCTACGCAGAGTGGCTTTGCAGCCACATCTCCTTAGCCCCAGCTCTTCCCTGTTAGAAGTATCTGTCTCCCTAACAGACTGATTTGCTGGAATCCCTTCTTTTCTAATACACTGGGCTATCAAAATAGTACAAGGAAAGGAAATAGCAAAAAAAAAGAGGTTGAAGATTTGCCTAAGAGGTTTTGTTTTGGTCTTTTTTTCTTAATTAATTGTTTGTATCTTCAGCAGCTCAGACCATTTCTGGTCCCAGTGAATGTAGCAAGACATCTGCTATTGATTTCCAAGAGGAAAGACATTTGCGCACTAATGTGCAGGGTGGAAATTGTTTATTGCATAGTAAATTTGTGAAGAAGAAAATAAAAGTAAATTGATCTGTAAGGAACAGGAAACATTTATCAATTAGAACTCAATTTAGGGACATGTTTCATCCAGAAGACATGGAGCTGAAAGTTAGGAAACATCAATGCATTTCACTTCTGATCAGACCAAGTTCTTTCCATGTTTCCTTCCTTCCTACACTAAAAATAATGATCTGTTTCAGTTTGGACCAATCTTTTCTGCTTTCTCCTCTTCCTGGCCAAGACTTGTTGGTACGGTCACCAAACTGAAACCTCACAGTCAACCCAAATCTGTCTGCGGCTACAACTTTAAGCATTCTACAGAAATTAATTTCACCAGATATATGCTGAATTTATGCAGCAGCAGAATGTGACGTACTGTGTATCACACATACACATGCTTGTTGTGTTTCCTACTGCTCAATAACAACCTGTTGACAACAAACTCTAAAAGGCAGGTCAGTAAAAGCTGAGTGTGTAAATGACTACGTCTTCACTTTGGCTTTTATGCATGGCTTTTTCCTTGCCTCTTCTGCATTGGATTTCCCACAGCTGTGTAAATATAGGGGCAGTTCTTGGCCTGAGAATGACTATTTTTCCCCCAAAAAGACAAAGAAGAAGGAGCTCTCAGAATGTATGGAGGAGACTGCAACAGAACAGTACTGTGATAACAGAGTTCAGTGTTTGTATCGTGTGCAGATGTGCAGACAACATATTTAAGCATATTTTTTTTATATTGGAACATGTGGGGGGTTTGTGTGTTTTATTTTGGGGTTTGGGTTTTGTTTTGCTTTTTTACACTGTGACCATGGATATAGATTTAAACCCTCTTTGATTGTTTCTAATCTTTGTATTATAGCACAAACAGGTCTGTGAATGAACCAGGACATAAAAGCTTTTTTTAAACAAATCCTTAATTTTAAACAATATTCTCCTCTACACAATTAGCACTGCCTGCATTTCCTCCTGTGCCCATACATGTATTGGTCCCCTGCATCACTACCCAAGGTCCACTTGAAAAAAACTCCACAACAAATGACAATTGCAACATACAAATGACAGCACTCTACAGGGCTAAATCTGGTTTTCATTCAGGTATAGCAGACTTAAAAACTGTTCACGAAAAAAAGAAGAGCATTTTTGGCTTTCTACTTTTCAATGTGACTTAGATGTATTAAATACCGAGGGAGCATTTATTATCCTGTATCTACTGAGATCCACTGTGGATAACCTGCATCCCGTGCTTTAACTTTTGAACAATGTGATGAAGCAGTTTATCTTGTTTATGGCATGAGATGTTAAGGAGGTGGAACACTGCATTTGGAATACTGGGTTGGGGATGGTGTTTCTTCTGGGTTTGATAAACAAGTAAAAAAATTCCAGAAGCACAAATGTGTTTCACTGCCATCTAAGTCCACTCCTTTTGTTTGATTTAATGTATTTTTGTTGTTACTGAATGCAGCAAATGTACTGAATAAGAAATGCTCAAATGAATCTTTAAACAATCTCTTCCTGCCCTCAGCCTTTTGAAGCCTGAAAATCTTGCAGGTTATTTATGGCTTGTATATAGCAGCTATTGCAGTATTTTTCTTTCAGGACAGCATCATTTTGTCAATGGTATGAAATCTTAATTGAATGAGATGTGAGTTTTAAAACATGTAATGTAGCAAGAATGACTTTGCCAGTAAGTAGTAAAATAATTTACTTTTGTTGGGTTTCACCTCAAAATAAACAAGAAATCTTACTTTCCTAAAAGAACTTTGCATTTGTTCAACTTATTCTTTTGACATGGATTATAAACAACAGCATAACAGTTATGGTTCCCTATGAGTACTATGGTTGTGATTAAACAAGCAGAGCTTTACTGACAGGAGAAGTCCTGCTATATGCATCAGGTGTGCCTAGGGTAATGTACAGCTAGGTAATAGTATTAAAGTTTATGCCCACCGAATATACTGAGAAAAGTCATTCCCTCCCCTTAAGGAAAGCAGCCTGTTTCATGAAGCAGCTGCTGCAGATTATTTCTTCTGGTCAAGGTCAGTTCCTAGGTAAAAAAATTCCCTTTATGGACATGACAAACAGGTTGTGCCTCAGCCATAGAGTGTAAAATTCTCAGCAGTGTGTGTAAGATATATATACATTTATATTTATTTACTTCTCTATGAGGGTGGTGGGGCCCTGGGACAGGTTGCCCTGAGAAGCTGTGGCTACCCTGTCCCTGCCTATGCCAGGGGTTTGGAACTAAATGAGCTTTAAGGTTCCTTCCAACCTGAACCATTCTAGGATTCCATATAGACACACACACTTAAAGTTAGATATACACTGACACATACATTTCACACATATAAAAATACATATATTAAAAAAAAACACCCAAAACCCCAACATATTTCAGGAGTCTTCCTACCACCACACCAACATCGTCTCTGTTTGCTGGAGCTGGGGACAGATAATTTGCTGCACGCACGATAATTAATTTTCCATGGCAGTTTGCACTCTCCTGCAGCCAAGTAACTGTAGCAGCTATCAATCAGTCACTACCATCCATGGTTCGGATGCTGGGGAGCACAGGCACGGTCAGAAAGCACAGTGTGTCAGAAACACCAGGGGTTTTGCTCTGCTGTTACCCTGCTCAGTGACCTTCAGCAAGTAACTCCCTGACTGTGTTTGCTTCACCAGTGAAATGACAGTAACAGTACTGCCCTCTTTGTTCAAAGCCCTTTGAAACTCACACTTGACAAACAGAGTATTATTAAATCATAATGTTACGCAATGGTTTTGTTCTTTCACCTACTGCTGGCTGCAGTGCTGAGAACAAAAGGATTGTATGGCTGGCCCCCAGCCTTCACCATGTCCCCCCAGCCACAGCATCACATATTTATGCCCTGCTCTTGTCACTCTATATAATGACGTGCATTAGAAAAACTGATGTTTTTTAATTAATGCCTACTGTATTAAAACTTGACTACTACTTCACCTTTATCTGGAAATGATAATGTAAATCCACAAATGATGTATCTCAAAGAACAAAGAGATCCCCAACCATAGCATCACAGGGGGGCAGAGCTGTAGATGACACCTTTTCAAGGTAAAAACTAGTTCTATTATGATTAATAGGCTGCCAGCTGCTTCCTCTATGTTGCATTGCTGTGTATATGTGGTGAGGTGATGATGAGAAGTTAAATAGGAGGGGATTTGGGTGATGAAAAATAACCAGAGTAATTATATCCTGAAAAATTAAAGGTTGGAATTCAGATGAGAAAGGTGTTTCATCATCTTTTAATACCTGTTACAAAGAAACCTTTCTCCCTTTGTATCCTCCTGAACCATGTCATAAGGCATACACGAAAGAATGCTCTGTTGCTCTTCTGTGGAACATAGAGGGTATTTTTAACATTTACCATTCATGACAGAATAATGAATTAGATAATTTTGGCACTGCTTTACATCATGTTTGCCTTTAAAAACATACTCATTATATCCGTATTATGCTTGGATGATTCAGTGTAGTATGTCATGGATAGCTATTGCTATAATTGCCCTTGTTCACACTATTTTCTTTCTCAATAATCCCATATGTTCTTGGAATTCAGAGGCCAGATTTCACCTTGTCAAGGGTGATCACAAAACTAAATATACCACTGACATCAGCATCTTCACCAGGTGCTGACACATGACAGAACTATTGAGTCGTAAGACACTTTTAAGCACTGCTCAGTGCATCTTTACCAAAGAGCTTCCATCACCAACTGCTACTTTGCTAAAGGTAATTCCCAACAAAGCACTTGCAGGCTAATTTACCTATACATTAAAGGCAACCAAAATGTTCTCTGCCCATGTTATTTCCCGTGCGTACTGTACAAAAGCAGGCTTCGCTGGGCACTGCACATGTTCCTTAGCATTCTCCAACATAAACATTTGTTTATATCTACTGCAGAACATGGAATAATGAAGAAAACAGTTCAAGCCAAATAAAAAAGGCAGCACAATGAGCAACTCTGTCACTGCAAAATCCTTAAATTCAGTTGTGCTCAGCTCATAAGATGCTGGAGGAAAATGCACTATAAAACACAACCAAACTTTTGCCCTCCGAAGAATGTCTCCAGTTAAGCAGCAAAGAGTTCCTTGGGAATGTGGGCCTTACATAGTAGGATTTTGGCAACTTAAAATTCATATTATGTTGACTATAGCATGTTCCCTTCTGGCATTCTTGATTCAAATTCTGCACAGGTCAATGCAATGTGAGCACATCTTCTCACTTAGCCAGTTGTGTGTCACTGATCTGTCATATTTTACCATGTCCAAAAGGAAAATTAAGGGAGGGGGGATGTACGGGTATGTGTTCATAGAGGGAAAAGGGCAAAGCTCAGTCCTCACGCTGGCCTTGCACACTCTGCGTGGGAGGCTTTAGGATCTGAGGTTTAGCATCTGTGAATATCTGTGCAGATGGCTGTCTGCAGCAACAGCAAACAGCACAATTATAGCAAAAAGTATCTGTAGACTGTCCCACAATTGGTGAGCTCAATATTGTGCACTGAGATTGTATGTTATGTATTAAAATTTTAGATGTATAATCTATAGAACACTGCAAGTTTACATAGCAACCCCACGGTGCAGGGGTATTTTTCAGTGCTATGTTTTTATATGCCTAAAAGGCTGCTCAGTATTGCCTGCTAGCAACAGCAAATCAACATACAGCATGGAAAGGTCTCCCAGAATCAGTTCTTAAAAACCAGACTATCCATATTATTGGTAGTGATGCTGTAAATAATTTCTTATAACTTCAAACTAAGGGGATATCAGAAGTAGTAGCTGATTATCACTTGGCAAAAAGTGAGTTTAAGTTGGGAACTCTCTAAGCAGCTTGATGAAACCTTTACTGCTCATCAGTTTTAGGAAGAGTGTTCAATCACAGCCTGAAAAAGAAAAGTTAACTAAAGATGTCAGAACTTCTGTGGAGGGCAAACGGTACCCAGGGAATATCAGTGTGCAGATGATATACACCGTGTGGAGAAGAAAATAGTTTGAGTAAAATGTTGATAACACCAGCAACTAATAACTGACTAAATCATGCTCATGTGAAAGAGCCTACACATAGTGAGAAAGTGTTGGTCAGTGCCCTGGAAATACTGACAGGCAAACCTCCTTGGAGTATTCATCTTTTGACCACATTGGTCATTGGACCACCCCTACTGAACAGCACAAACTTTTGAGTAGATACACCCATTAACTCCAGTGGCAATCTGAGGCAAAGTCTGCTGTAGAAAAGATTTTGCTGTTTTAACCTACCCCGACCAGCTGGGGAGGCTCTGAGGTTGGATGAAAGAATGGAGAAGGGAACAAGACCCATGTACCCCAGACACACCGACTGTCCACACAGCAACAGCAGGTCCCGCATCAGCACAGACATCACTATCCTCCCATGCCCTGAGCCAGCAGGGTGTAGCACAGCACCGAACACACCATGCTTCTCACCAAGAGCCCCTAGGCCTTACAGCTGCAAGAGGTCAGTACAAACCCCAGAGACTTCCCTGCTGCCAGTGCTGGTCATGTTCAGCAGCCCCCGACGCGGGGTTCTGCAGCACTCTGCACTGCCTCGCATGCACACACAGACATGGGGTCAGGTGCTGACCCCCACATTTGTATCAGTAAATGGCTCATCATTACCTCATGGAACATGCACTCCTCACTAGCATGGCTGGTTTACGTTTCCTGTATTGTCCTTTTTCTTTCACTGCTTATGTATCTTCAGGACAGACCCTGCCCCACTTAAAACCAGAGACTGCCCAGCAGTAACAAATTTGCACGCATCACTTGTGTTTTGCAGAGGAGAGCACAGCATTTCATTCTACAGGCACAGCTGCAGAGCCAGCCCTATTACATGCCCTATACCTCTTCTCTGCCACAGCAGTTGCTGCTTCTTCCCATAATACTGTCAAGGCACTTACCCCCTCTCAAACCCATTAAGGAAAATGAATAATCGCAGAAAAAGTCACGTCAATGCGTTTGTCAAAAAGCCACAAAAGCCACCACAGTGAAACAGTGCAGCCTTCCTCTTTTTTCTCATGCAGGGGAGCAGGAATCACCCAGAGGTCACAAATCTGGATTCCTGCATTCTGTTCTACAATGTAGCTGGAAGATGCATGTGAAAGCTTCTCTCTGCTTGTCTGAAGGGTCTCCAGTGTACAGCTTGTTCCTATCAAACCCGGTTATTGTTTACACTTACTGAATTGTCTGCCTCAGACACTCCATACAGGATACATTTGTGCTGCAAAATAAAACACTCATGCTGTGTGCTGCCATCCTGAGAGCAGAGTGGCCACTTAGGAGGATTTTAGTGGACAGTGAAGGGTAATAGTTGCACCACGATTTCAAACATCATTTCTATGAACTTCTCTTTGAATCTGCGCTGGCTGGAATCAAAGCAGCTTCTGAAATAATACGTATTTTCTAGTCTATCCAGACCAGACCCATGACAAGAGCCGGCCCTACAAACCAAGGCACTGAAAGGCCTGAAGTCCAAGCACTTGCTGCCTCCTGCAACTGGAGCTCTGCTCTGGGGCTCAGCCCCCGGTGCCAGCAGCACAAGAAGCTGGCACACAGAGAAGGCCTTGCCTAAGGCAATGGGAAGAAAACATGAGACAAGAAAAACACCCCTACCCTAGTCCTGTTCCTGCAAGCACAGCAGTCTTGCATGCAGGCTGAAGCAAGGCTCCCCACCCCTGCTGGGCTCCTGGCACTGCCATGGCACTCCATGCTGCACTCCCTTGCAGCATCACTCAGTGCATCACTCACTCCCCTGCCCCCTGCATCCCACCCTGCTGTCACAGAGTCACAAAATGGTTGGGGTTGAAGGTACCTTAAAGCTCAACCAGTTCCAACCCCTGCCACGGCGCAGGGACCCCTTCCACTGGAGCAGCTTGCTCCAAGCCCCTGTGTCCAACCTGGCCTTGAGCACTGCCAGGGATGGGGCAGCCACTGCTTCCCTGAGCACCCTGTGCCAGCGCCTCAGCACCCTCATAGGGAACAACTTCTTCCTAATACCTAAGTTCACATATGTGTGCAGAGCAAACTTTGTGAATTAACAGCCTGCCTTTCCCCTGTAACTGTTACATTAGCTGTAACTTGTAATGACAAACAAGACATTTTGTAGAACAACTTTTAATAGCATCTTCCTATTAGGTAAATGTTTGGCACTATGAACATCTAACTGTTCTTTCTGCAAGAAAAATACAGTCCCTCCTGGATGTGCATCAGCACAATAATTTAACATGGAAAGAAATACCGAAATACCAGATAATTTTCTTCCTACATATCAAAGCTCTTCATTTAATAGACCCATTTTTGAGATAACAGCCTCAGTAATGGCACTACAAGAAATGCTCATCAGGAAGCTCAAAACAGCTAAACTCTAGTTTCCTTTGGTGTACTGTAATTTGCGAATCACTGTACTTTCCAAGATGAGAAAGTAAGAACTAAGAGAAGCAGTTTAAGGAGAAAAAGGAAAGAAAACCCAACCCCAAAACCACAAAACTGCCATGCAAAAGGAGTAATACAAAGGCACGCTGCAGCCTCATTCTATGTCTGAGACATAGCAACTCACTTTGTTCTGCGGGAGTAACGTCCAATGCTCACACTGCATATACACATCTTCAAACCCTCCCTGTCACCAGCACAGTAGGAGCCTGGCCAAACCCATCTGATTTTGGTTAAGAAACATCCCTGCAGAGACACAGGGGACACAGGATCTGCTCACAGGTCACAGAGCACATTAACTCCCTTTTCAGGGAACAGAGCTACCTGTCTGCGAGGGGCAGGGCTGATGGAAGTGCCAAAGGAAAGATACTCGTCTGCTAAATTAGAAACTCCCATTAAGCACAGTAGAGCTGCTCGCCTGCATCTAACCCTAACCCAAACCCACTCTTACCCCTTCAAGCTTTAACTGCCAGAAAACAACACCATTCTCATACACGGTAACAGTGAAACGAAAGCATAACAACACATCTGTATAACCAGGATGTCTGCTTATGTCTGAATAAGATGCAAGCTGGACCAGAGCTATGGCTCCTTCATGAACTGCATAAATGGGCAGCAGCCTGGTTTTGAGCAGTCTGAAACCTCAGTTTTCATCTGACCACTAACTGCATTTTGATCCTTACTGCATGCCCAGTTTGAATTGTACTTTTAGTTCAGGAAATTGTAAAATAAACCTGCTCAAAACTCCTGAATTCCAGTTATCCGTTTGGCACTTAACATTCTTCTCAAGGGCATCATTACCACGATGCACCTCCCACAACGCTTAAGAACAATTTTGGGTTTAGTCACTTGTGTAGTCACTCCCCACATGTTTCTGTTTCACTTATTTGGCGTTATCTATCCAAATGAAGCCAGAGCAGATGTAATGAACTATAGACATTTACCTCCTACATGGTCTGCAGGCACTGCTGCTTTTGCAGTATTGATTTTGGGACTGGAATAGGGAAGAGGTTGTGTTACTTCCGCATCTACCTTCTGCTTTTTCTTCCTATGGATGGTGGGGTTTATACAGTGAAATTACTTACAAGTCAAACCATATTTGTCTAGGATGTGTGAGGCAGCTGGTGTCTGTTTATAGTGATCAAATACATTCACAGGTCTTGTTCCCTTCTTCATTCTTTCAACCTGGTTACTTCCCATAAATACCTCTCTAGTTTATTTAACTCCTCAGGCATTTCTCACTTAGTCTTGCCATCACTTACATCAGGTATTGCAAACAGCCACCTCTGCAATGCCTACGGTTTCGCTTTTTCCTTTTAACATGTGCATCTGACACTGCTCAGCCTGGCTGGGGAGATTGAGGTTATGTGTTAAAGAGGAATCCGTGGCTATCTGTAAAGCCCAGGTGGTAAGTGCCTTATTTGTAAACACTCATTTACAGAAATCCATACTTGGCTGAGAGTTTTCTGAAAGCATCCTCTCCAGGAGCCTGTGAAGTACATCCTGAAGTGCTCTGAACTGGCATCAATTAGTCAGGCAACTCCTGCCACCTGAGGGCCCATCTCCTGACTTCTCCAGCAGCTAATTCCCAACCCTGCAGCCTTGCTGCTGGCTTTGACTCAGGTCCTTACCTCCCCGCTCTGCTCTTGGCTCAGAATTGTTCTGGCCCCCGGCTTCCTTCAGGGCTGGACTGGCATTCTGATGGGCTGCTGCTGCTTGATCACCACCTCTCAGTGCTTTACTTGCTTTTATGCTTTGAATTTGGCATGTGATGGATGCTGGGGCTCTTGAGATACCTGTTTCTATGGAAGCTTTTTTCCTCCACATAGATCAAGGGCACAAACTTCTAAGTGGCTGGTTTGAATTTATTAAAGCTGGCCCTCTAACAACAATTAATATTGCAAAAACTGTGCTTTGCCCCAGAAGTTTCTAAAGCCATTTGCAGGCAGGAGCACAAAAAGCCCAGTCACTGGGTCCAGTTCTGTGCAATCCTCAGCACCACACAATGGGCATGGGAAGATAACTAGACTCCCATTAATAAAGGTTATTTTCCCCTTTGTTGTTTAAAAATCAGCAGAGTACTGTGGGAACATGGCCTTGTCCAGGTCCTGGTTTATATCCCTGACTTGAGGCAGGCTCTGCTTGGATGCCTCTTGCCACCTCTGCAACTTCATTACTCTCTGCTCTCATAGTCTGCAAGGGTGCAGCAAAAAAAAGGATTTATCTGAAGCAGAACCCCCTTGATCCTGACATCCACAACATCTTGATTTACCCTGCCTCAGATATGCACAGCTTCAATCTGCTGCGCTTTCCTCCAAGCCACAGAACATGCTCAACCCCAGCGTGCACACAGGGGCTGCTCCCCAAGCTTGGCTTGTGCTAACAGCAGGTCTGCAGTCTCTATGGCAACCCAAACTGAGAGCAGCACTTACAATTGATCCTCTTATTAATAATTTCATTGGCATTCAAAAGAAATCACAAGACCCCTTAGCAAAGGCTTTGTCAGGGCTCCTCTGCCGTAAGATACCAGAAAAGCATCTTTTCATTAGCAACTTGCCCCAGGCAGCAAAACTCCACCTTCTGCCACTGGTTGGACTTGATTGCTTCAAACTGCTTCCAGAGACCCCAACTTTCCTGGTCTCACATTACTCCTCCTGAGCCTCAGTCAATAAGGAATTACGTTTTGCTGTTCTAGGAGCTGAGGTACCATGATCATAAGCATGAGAGGAATCCCTTGATGGATCTACCACGATGAATGTAGTAAAACCCACCACATCTCAGACAAAAAAATCACTTCTCTTTAGCAACTGAGGAGGTATCAGGAGGCTTAATGACAGAACAGTAAACTGTGCTCTAATCTGTGAAAAGTATTCTCCTGAGCAGTTTTGTGTGCAGTATTTACAGTGCTTACTAGCTGTTCGTTATTATTACAAATGCAAATAATACTGATGATGACAGTAGTGTTTAGGGGCTAGCAAGAAACAAGGCTGCATAAATACAAAGTAATAGCCAGCCTCCTTGCTGGTAAGTAGGATGGATGCGAAAACTCAGTGAACAATGAACAATAAAAGCTTTCTTGTGTGATACAGCTCCCCTGAGTTTACCTGCTGGTCCTTGTGCTGACACTATGATTAGTAAGAGGAGTTTCTCCAAGTGGCTCTATAACCTATTTTTATTAATCACAAATATTTGTACAATGTCTAGAGGCGAGAATACAAACCAGAAACCCATGGTATCGGTGGCGGTATGTACACTTGAACTTATAAGGTTATTTTCCAAAAGAGTAGATCGTCTAAAGGGATGTTCATGCTGCCACAAGAGAGGAAAAAGGTGACAGGGATTCAGAACAATAGCAGAAAGACTTCATCCAGCATGTTAATGATATTGTTTGAAAGACAGACATTGTGAGGGTGAATAATAACTTACTAAAACACAGTAAAGCACTGAAATAAACCGATTACCTAGAAATCTGTTTTCAAAACATGATGACCGACTCCATGTAATGTTTTAATTTGTGCCATTATAAGGTAACTATAAAAACAATTAAAATACACCAGTCTCATTTCTCTCCTAACAGGACTGAAAAGACGCTATTAAGCTTTTAATTCAGGAATTACAATGGAATTTACAACCTGAATGTCCACGACTGAAGTTAAATCACCTGACCCTAAATCACCCTAAAACTACCTCAATCACCTCCTTACTTCCCATATGCCTTAGCACAGTTTCCTGGAGGACCTGCTCCATGACCTAGCAAGGCACAGAGGTGAGACTGACTGGCTTGCAGTTCCCCAGGTCTTCCTTTTCTCCCTTGTTAAAAATGGGGTTATGTCAGTCAGTAGGAACTTCACCAGACTGCCACAACTTCTCAGATATGACAGATAATGGTTTGGGCACTTCATCTGCCAGTTCCCATGGACTTGTGCACCTTCTGGACCCTTAGATGTTCTCAAGCCTGATCTACAGAGGGCGGTTCTTCATCCTCCCAGGCCCTGCCTTTCCCTTCTATGACTTGGGTGAAGGACCCAAGTCCCTCATTGTACAGTTGCTTTCCCAGCAGTATTCAGAACCAGCAGAAGATGACAGAAACTGTTGGTACTAACAGCAGTAAGCTTCAGATCAGGCCTTGACTTACACCAGTAGCACTGAAAAGAGCCCTCCCTAATTTTCAGTAAAGGGAATGGCAACATGTTAAAACAACCAGACACAGCCGTCAGAAATGAAGAGGATGAAAGACTTGTTTCTGCTTTTGCTACAGAGTATGAATAGTTCCCAAAATCTATTTTGAAACATCAAAAAATTCAGAACAAAAGGGGGAAAAAAAAAGAGGGGGGGGGAGAGAAGAAGAAAAGTAATCCTCACAATTTACCAGCCATTACAGTATTCAGTGTTCCTGGAAGAAGACAGTCCTGGTTTATGATCCAAATTACAGATAAGAGCTAGCAACAAAGCAAGCAATAAGATGTTATTTTATGTAAGTGTGAGAAAAGCATGTCTGTTATTTTACTCAGAGCAAGCCCAGTTCTCTGTCAGGAAACATGACATTTACCATCAGCCTTATGAGGAGAAGTAGATAAAAGAGAAAAATAACAGGTGGTTGATGGGAGAAATAATATTTGTGCCTCCCATCTGTCTAGAAGGGCAAACTGAGGGAAGCTGCTGTTCTGCACCTAGCACATGTTTCATTCCATGTAAGCACAGGTTTACTAGAGGAGCTAAAGGAAGGTGTAGCCCTTTCCTGCCCTCCCAACTATTGCTGAAGTAAGAACAGTATCCTTTGGCTAAAACGAAGATTTACCTGCATCTTTCACTGAAAGAACTGATTGCATCAAAAAGCTTGTGTAGCTGTTAGTCTTGAATAGAATTGTTTTGTACGTACGCCACTCTACTCAGGCCAAAAGGTGCTTGCAAGTAGTCAGAGAGTTCATAGAGTCCAGTTACAGAAATACACCAAAGATGCAGAAGTTGCTTATTTGTTCTCCTTCTAATAAATAAATTCTATGAGATAAACAGACTGTGATAACTTCAATGTTTAGTATTCTAAGACTGGTTCCCTTTTTCACTATTTTATTTATTCCTGATAAACTTGCAACATTTTTTCCAATTTTCTTATTACTGCCAGCTGTAACACAGTAGAAGTTTCCCTTCTTAGAATTTACATGCTTAGGTTATTTGCTCCTGATGATACCCTTTTCCTTACAGTTAAGACTTAAAGACTTGCATCCAGCTGAACGTAAATGAGTCATATATATTGCTGTCAGAGTCTGTCTGAGGAGTGATTTGTGACTACCTCATCCAGGCAAAAATCATTAGAAAAGATTTAATCAAGAAAGAGTAATGAGCTTGAGAGAAGCTGGCCAGACAAATGAGAAAATCACTTGACTTCTGTTAAAGATGTTGGAGTTTGAGTTACACCCTACATTTTTTATTAAGTTAATATAACCTCGGTTGTCTGTTTCATCTGAACTCCTGTTTCCTACCTATAAGTCAAACTGTAAGTCAGATGTAAGTCTGCTCGTTAGGGATCTCTGTATGCCCATGAGTATATATCAATATGCATACATACATTTAATCCTGTAGATCTGAAAATCTAAGGTGTTTTGGCCCTAATATCTGACTTCTCCTTATCTACAATCTTGCTGCAAACTGCAAACCCAGATTAGAAATGCCAGGATGCCTACGAATGCTGCCAGTACTTGGGCATTTTTGACTTTTCAAATAAATGAGTCTTAGAAGGATGAACAACCAAAGAGAAACAGTCCCTTATTTGGTGTGTTTTCTTATTTCACAGAACATGCAACGAGCTAGAAAGACGTGTATCTGTTTCTGGTAAGAATTCCAACACTGGAGTAAGGCACCCCCACGCTTCCAGAACTACTTTTTGTATTCAGATCAAACACTCAAATGTTCTTAGGAAACACACATACAAACAGACCCCCTTGCATCAAGGTTTGCTGCTCAATTCAAGTAAATAATGTGATTATCTTTTTTTCCCATTGCTCAGCTCAGTATGTATTTGTGGTTCGCTAGCCACCAGCAAGGAGTCCAGATCAAGGCATTACTGTTTAAGACATCCATTTACAGTACATGCCATTTCACTTCAAAAAGAGAAAAATTACAAGGCCTTTATGCAGAAATGCAATTTCCAAATGGAAATGTAAGAGGAGGAAGAAACATATTTGCAGAAAGCAAGCACAGATGCTGTATTTTCAGAGTATTTCTATTCCATACATGAAAAGAATTCTTCCTCTACCTCAGTATTGTGTTTTCACATCTCTTGGTGTAAATCTTATCCTGGTTTTGTGCCACGCTGATCCATCCACTCTCTAATGAATACATGAGGGACATTACCAGGCAGTCTAGAAATACTGAGGTGAAAAACTAACACTTTGCAGCAAGCTATATATCCTCTGAAGTGCAACCCCTTCCTCACGTTGCATTCTATCATGAAGAAAACTATACTTCAGGAACAAGGCCTTAACCCTGGAAAAAACAAAACCCCCTCCATACACAGCAGTCCATCAGCCTTAAATCATCTACCCCACTCTGATAAATCTGTCCTGAGAACTATTTAAATGAATGCTTCCAATAGAAATATGAAGGGTAAGGCTTAAAAGCAGGACAGGAAATTGTATTAAGAAGGTCACTTCTGTCCCTCTGTTGTCACTGCACACTAGAATCTCTACCGTCACTAGAACGGAACAAAGTGAACTGAAAAGGTACATCAGTCTGGCAATTTTCTGTACCATTCCATATTTGCTTGAATTCAGATGTAAAAGCCTTTGTCTATTTCATTTTCAAAATCAAAACAACCTAGAGTGCCTTATCTCAAACACGCGTAGTCCAAGAAAGTATGTACGGTGGTAGATACCCTCAGAGATCAGAAGGGCAATTTGGTCTGGTTTCATCCTGAATGAATGAAAATAGTTCAAAGGCTACTGAAGATGATGCTACTGACAGCATCTTCTTAAGTAAAAAACGTACTACCCTTATGATTTTTAAAGAACAATCATTTTTTTCTACCACTGAGCTGTCCTGGATTATATAAGCAGGAAACTTCTCTAACATAAGCAGTAATACTTTCCTGTCTCTCAGATCATTTCAGAGCATGATGAAACAATTACTGTATCAGTGTCTGCACTAGGAGCATCACTGACTGGGCTGTATCTCCCTAAGATCATTTTCATAAGGTTCTTTTCTCTATCTTGCAAAACAGGGTAGCAAAGTGTAAATTCATGGCTCAATGTCTCTTGCTAATAACATCGCAATATAGACCTCCCCACCTCATAGTGTCTTAGTACAAGAATTTCCTTAATAGACCAGTGTTTCTCTAATTAGAACTTGTCAGTCTCTTTTATTTCCAGGGCAAACTGGGAAAAAAGCCCCAACCAACCACCTTGGTCACATTATCCAAGCAGTATGTTACAAAACAATATGCTGGAGCCTTGCCCAGTCCAGGACATTTTGAAGCAAAAAGCTTCAAAAGGACCTTAGAGCCAAGAACTGTAAAAACAGCTCTTGGAAAAGTGGGTACCTAATGGTTGTTACAAAATCTAAACTGAAATAAATGCCTTATGGAAAATAACTCTCCTTCTGCCCTTTCGCAACTACAAGCCTGTGATCCCAGTGAGGGTGCTTCACCCACACATCACATTTTAGCTCACAAAATACTAATGTGCAAAACTGATTTTTGAAAGGGTAGGAACTGAACCAAACTGCCACCTTTAGTGAAGTCTCACTGTTCCTCCATTGCCATTCTCTCACATTTATTGATGTTATCCCTCTCTAGCACCTAGTTTTAAAATGCAAGTGTGCATTTTTTGCTAGAGCATCAAACGTTTACTCTGTGTATACACTAGGAGCACAGAGTACTCCAAGCCCCGATTTCTGCTTAGTGCCTTGCAGTGCTGTCATAATACAGTAATAAAGAGAACTGTAATAATAATATCAAAATTATGAAAGAACATTAAGAACGCACATCTAGAACTAATATTGTTCATCCACAGTTTAATAGGTCCCTTAATTTCCCATAAAATCACCAATGCAGGTCAGGTAGGAAAGAGAAGAAAAAGCAAAACCATTATACTAGCTTTCATATTTGAGTCAAATTTATGAGTCTTGTAAAATGCAGGCTTGTCTAATAGCTGAAGAGCTTGGAAAATCCACCTTACTCAGGGCCACGCAAAAAGCAGTAGAGTTGGTACTTGAGCCCAGGTCTCAGGAAAGGCAGGTTTGTTCCTTCCTGTGAAGAAGCCCTTCACTCCATGCTACCTTACCTCTGTGTGACCAGCCCAGCTAAGCAAGCACCAGGTACCTCCTCATCTGCACAGCCAACCTTGCCACAGCCAGGAACACTGAAGTGGATGTGAACGTTTCCAAACATACACAATTTAAATGTGCAAGAACCCTGAAAGCAACAGATGGTGGCACTTTCTGTTCTGGGGGTTGTTCCTTTTAAGGAAAACCCAAAGGTAATAGGTACTTGTAAAAGATTCCTTTATGGTCACAAATGACAGCTAATGATTTGCCTTTCCCTTCCTGACCACTCTTAAGGATTTCCTCTCTGAGAATACTAGCACTTCTGAAGGTTATGGTGCCATATGTCACACTATCAAAAGTCTTAGAAAGGATAAATTAACTGCATTAACACACTCAGATTAATTCAGTTCCTTAATCTCCTATTATAGGCTTCATGAAACGGGCGGGATTCAGTTAAATTTTTGATAGTTCCAGAGAAGCTAAATTTCAGATGTTTTATTAAAAGGAAACATTGCTGACAGACCCTGTCAAAGAAGGCATCTATTTACCTACTCAAGCTACATTTCAATTTACATAAAACTTCAGGATTACTGTCAATGTTTAAAAATCTGATTCAATCACAGAGAGAGACTTAACCCTTACCCTAAGGGTCCAACTCGGAGAAAGGCTGGAATAAGCTCTATGCAATCACTGAACTCCTATCACTGAACCATCCTCTAGCTTCTAAAACTGATCAAATCTTCAGCTTCAAATCAAGAACGTGATTCTGAAATTTTCATAGGTGACTATGACCTACCTTCCCACCCAGTCAGGTGGCTCGAAGTTACAAACAGAATACGTCTTAGATATTCTCTTTCTTCTTAGCCCCCACCAAAAGCCTGAGCAGCCCTTGAGAAGCAGAATATCAGAGTAGCAGTGAAGTTTCTCCAACTCATTCAACAGGTCCCTGCTTCTCACTTCTATTTTAAGCAAAAGGGGGACTGTGTGCAACCTAGAGTTAAAAAGTCAAGTGAAAGCCCCTCTCAGAATAAAAGCAGAACTCTGCAAACAGCCAAATGTTAATAGAACAATCTAAAATCTATTTATTACTGGGACAAAGAGCATGCAGCTCCCATGATTCCTGACATTCCAGCTTAAGACCCTTCTCTCAGGCAGGCATAAGCAGCCAAGACTATTATCAACAGAATGACTTCAAGTACTTGCTGGTGTTGACTCTTAACTGCTAAAAGCAGGACACAACATGTAGGATGCAGTGTGATGTGCTCTCAAGCAATGCAAGCTGCTCAATGCTGTACACAGTACAAGCAAGGAGAGCTAGTGTATTCATATCTTTTGTATGAGACATGAATGGGTGCTGTGAGCAGGTGGTGGTACTGGGCAGTCTCAAGAGCACAGGAGCTCTCACACAGCACAAGGCACAGCATAATCTTTTTGGCCTGATTATTTCTTCTGCAGGTACTTTCCTGCAATTACACACACATTTCAGCACAATATCCAAACAGAGAATCTCTCTTCATTTACAGAAGGCATTTGATCAGTGCCTCCATGTACCAGTTAGACCCTGTTGAGTAAACAGCATGGGCACTTTTGTGATTTCTGCTTAAACTGAATCCAAGCCTAACCTGTGTATTCTCTAATACGCTGCTGAGTACCCAGCCACATCTTTAGGCAGCCAGCTTCAGTTTTTTTTCATGCCATTGCCCTAAGCATCACAAAGTCTAAAGGACTTGAGCAACTAAATCCTGCCTTCATGAGCGACTTGGCAGATGGAAATCCAAGTAGTAGAAGGCACTGAACAAGTCTTAAAGTTCAGCTGACATGGGCAAAGACATTAAAATATGCTTAACTCCTCAATGCAAATGAATACCCAGCAAAATGTGCAAAAAGTGACTATGATCCAACTACTTTCAAAAGATGTTTTTGAAGATACAGCTATGTGGGTTTGGTCCCATATCACTTAATGATGTTTCTCAGATTCCTGAATCAGCTAGAAGCTTCCAAAAAATGTTTCCTTATTCCTTTCTGTAAAATGCAATTCACAATAATATTTGGAGAGAGAGGGCATTCCTAACATGACAGGTATTCCTCATTTAAGCCTTTAATGTATTATGTCTTTACAAGGTTGCAGACAGCTATAGCTACGCAGCAACAAACTTCCCTTCATCAGAGATTCTGGTGCAGTATTTATTTTGTATGCTCTTGTACTTGAATTTCAGTCTCTAAAATAGCAATAGTCAAATTGGTTTCAGTGTTCTCTTTGCATCCTTGCAAAAGGAAATCTCATTCAAGTCAAAATGGTTTTTATTATCCATTGATCTTGATAAGCAAAACCTACAGCAACTAATTTCCGGGATTAAACTAATAAGTTAACTTTGACTCACTAGAATCCTGACTATTGCAAAAACAAACATTAAGGGAAAGAGATTTAATGAGATGAAAATCTCCATTTTAGCTACATTTTCATAGCTCCTTTGGCCAGGATGAGCTGACACTTATCGTAATCCAAGACAAAGACATATAATGTTTAGAAATGGTATATAAGTTATTATTCCAGAGAATGAGCAGAGTGTCTTATTAATCCTGGGTTCTTAGGCCAACTTAATTGCTGTCAGTGAATCAGCAATTATTTATGTAGCTTCTTTATAGTAAGTAACTAAAGGCTTGAAAAGACTTATGACACAGCTGCTTTGCAAAGTCAATAATTATTTTTTGATAAAATATAGTGTATGAGGGTACGTTTACTTGGGGAGCTTCTGCTGTCATATAGTGCACTATGCACTATGCACTATTCTATGTTCAGCACAGTATCTTGAGTGAAAGTGTTAGTTAGCAACCAGTCCCTGTTAATATGAATTCATCTCCTCTTTGCATGAATTAGGCAGGACAAATACACATATAAAGTTGTTGGTATTTAGTACACTGCAAACCAGTAGGGATAGGTTTCACTTTAGGTTAGAAAGAAAATTAAGCTTTGAGAAGTCAGGAAGTGATCACGCAGTGTCCCCCCAAGAAATTTGGTATACAAGAAAATATTGGTTTACAACTCTCACTGCAGTAGTCACCATCACTTCTGCAGTTACAGCATCTTGTCTAAGGTTGAAGGAGTT
Source organism: Neopsephotus bourkii (assembly GCF_033783945.1). Lineage (NCBI taxonomy): Eukaryota > Metazoa > Chordata > Aves > Psittaciformes > Psittacidae > Neopsephotus > Neopsephotus bourkii. The sequence continues at coordinate 1,936,724 of NW_026901291.1, read as the reverse complement.
CCTACTAGATGGGTGTTTTTTCTCTCTCTGTTTACTTGCTACCAGGAGCAGCCAAAACAAAATTGAAGAATCTGTTAATCTGACAAACTTGCCATATACACAATTAAATTCAGAGCTCTTGAGCTGTATGAAGAATGAACTGTCTGTACTATTCACATGTTCTCAGGCTAAGGATCCCTGTGCAAGTCAGAGTACCAAAAATAATGAGAAATTCAGCAGGATTCAAGATAAACATAATGTTATGGCACTAAAAGCAATTTCCACAATTCTTAACTTGAGCAGACATAAGAAATAAGGAATACTGCAGACTGGCAAAGGCTGAAGGTGATGAAAAATGGAATGGGCTTTTTTTGGGGCAGATGAATTAAATAAAGAGACTGTAACAAGAACCTGTAACAAGATTCTGACACAATTCAGACAGCCAAGATGATCGTTTTTTTTGTGATCCCAACTTTGTAGCTATTTCGTAGAAAACAAAATCAGATCAGAAAGTTGAACTTGTTCAAATCACTGTCATCGCTGAAGGAGGTTAAAACAGCTGTACTGTTGTTACTTACCCACCTGGATGTCCTCAGGCCCAGGAGGGGGAGAACAGCATGGTTGTACCACAGGTATGTGTAACAGGAGCACTGACCTGATCCTATCTTGCTCTTTTCTTAAAAAATAAGATTTTCTAATTACAGAAGGACAGCCTAGAGACTATATAGATGTGAAGTACATAAAAAACCATAATGACACTACATGGCATGTGCAGAATAATACGTGGATTACCAGTAATGAAGATTTTACAAGTACAGTTAACATCTATGAATAAATGGCTGTATAACTTACTAGAGGCTTTGAAGATACAGGCAAACCTTCTTATTCTTAGCTTTCAAACTGTTATCAGTAATTTTCAAGAGCTGAGAGCAGTCCCTCTAAAACCTCCTCAAGCTGTAAGTTAAGAGGCTCCCTGTTGTCCTTCTTTTCAAATATGCAGTTTATTCCAGAAAAAGAGGCCAGGAACTCCTGAGGAGACAGTCTGCCAGAAACGCTGCAGCAGCTAAGGCCTGCCATTCGCTCCCATTTTGCTACTCATTGCAAAGAAAGTATTAGAAGGCATTAGTTACGCTCTGCTATGATGGAAGCTATTTTCCAGCCAGGACTTAGGAGATCAGCAGCATCTTGCAGATGCCAAGCTGGCACAGCTCTTGGGAAGTCTTCCTAAAGGCCATCTAAATGGAGGGGGAAGAAAGGGAATCTGCAGAATATCATCTGGATCTGATTAAGGAATTTAGATGTGGCAATAAATTAATAATAACCACTACAGAATATAGTAAGTGAATGATTTCTCTGTACAAAATCCTCTGTGTGTCTGTTAAACATTTAAATGCTATGTACCTTTCATTTACATTTAAATTAAACTGAAGTCATTCAGTTCTGAGGCAAACATCCATGAAAGTTGTTGAAAGAGTCTGCAGTACTTCCAAATGTAAAGTAATAATAGTATTGTCTTGCAGAAGTACTACATGTTCCTGGAAATGGCAACCAATTGTGATTTCTTTAGTGATCTAATTGGTATGCCATTGCCCCTACTATTTCATTTTGCTCAGTATGAACATAAACAGATGCTGGTTTTTAGAAGAGAATAATGATGCTTTAGATATGTGAAAATGAAGGGTTGGAAACATGATAAAAAAAACAGTTCCTCTGAGAAGTGGGGGAGCTGAGTGAGAGCTCAGATCAGGGAAATTATAGAAAACTTAAATGATACATGTAGAACTGTAGCACTTGAGACAGCATACAAGCCTCAGGAGCCAGACTTTAGCCCACTCAAAACTGACTTGAAGTTAAGATTCATTAAAAACTAGAAACTTCTAGGACATTAAAAACTGGGAAAAAGTATCTTGGTTACGTTCAAGGCAACAAGTTCTATTTTCACATAAAATAAAGCCCCCATAGTGACTACATGTTGAGAATAACGTGAAAATAGCATGGTGTTCACAAACACAACTGAAGACGAAGCCTACTCCCAGAAACACACTTGGTATTAACTGGGAGTCAAGCAGCAATTCGCTCCCTGGATCTGTTATTGTTTGTATCCTGCTATGAAGAGCAACACAGCCATACTTCCAAGGTGCCACTTCCATTAACTCTCTCTGTCATTAGCTGGACCTGAGCAAATCTCTTGTCTTTTGGCTTCCAGGAAGCAAAAGAAATTACTTTGTGGACCTACAGAGCATCCAATCCGCATTTCACACACACCTTCAACACTATAGCTAAATTAAGTCACAGTGAATGTCAGGAAGCAGAGCAGGAGGGAGGAAGAAAAGGCATACAACTACCTGTTATTTTAATGAGTATCCCTGGCTGTAAATCTAACCAAAATAATTTTTACTGGTGGTGAATATGCATCACAGAAAACAGAAGGATCCAGCACAAAGAATGATGCCATATCCTCCCTGCTGCTGGTAGCAGAGAGCTGCAGACGAACTGGCTGCTGTGATGTGATCATTGGGTCTGCTTCTATTTTGTAACTCAAGGTCTTAAGCTGCACTGAAGCATCTCACATTGGCTCAGGGTATGTAAGTTAACTAATTTAACTGACATTTTATTTTCATTTCTTTGCTACAAGATCAGCCCCCATTGTTCCTCTGTGCCATCTGCAAGTACAAAATGTTATCTTGCCTCAACTTTAATCATTGTAACAAATCTCTTCCTGGTATAAATTCTGGCAAAGTTTCAGATCTTTGCAGAAGGCCAGAACAACACAGCCAAATACCTCCTATCTTACAGAACAGATCAATTTTCATATCTAAGGTATATATTCTCACATAATAAACTGAAAAAAATTCGATTCTGGAATAAGCATAACAATCCTGGCTGCTCAGTTACTCTGTAATCACACACAACACAGGATAAATACATAATGAGGACATGGAGATATGAGGAAACTGGCAGGCCTGTGATCCCATTATTAGCTGGCTGCTGGCAACCCTTGCAATGTAATCAAAAGTGACAACTGGTGCAGATCAGCTGCTAAGGCATCCATTTCATGGCATGGTGTTGGTGGGCTCCTGTTGTGTTTTTGTATAGCTTCTCTAACAGGAACTTTAGTAACTGAAGGTGAGGGTATGATTTGTTGACTCTTGTGATCCATGAAGGTTGGAGCAGCCCAGCACCATCTTTCAAGCCCCATGCCCCTCATGCAGCACTGGTACTCCTCAGCTTGAATTATAGCATCTTCATCTAGAAGAGATCTCCCAGTGCTGTGACTGTTCCCAGTAGCTGTCCTTGCAAAACAATGTGTTTATTGTAAGGTAATTTATTTAATTACTTCTATTTTTTGCTTTTTCTCACCCCAGTGAACCAGCAAACTGAACTTGTTCACCAAGAAAGCAGTGTTTTGTGGATTATCTGTGAAGTTTAAACCAATGCAAAGTGGTCCCAAAAGCTGTATGGGCAGGCTAGTGTTGGTGTAACTGGATGATTCTGAATATTAAACCTGCTTCTGTTCAGTGTAAGTAAACCCAGAAATTGCCTCTTCACAAGGAATTAAGTGGCTACAAGCCCTTTGAGTTGAGTTCTATCCACCTGAAGACACATCAAAGCTGCTCCAGTGCCACTTTCTCACCAGCTTTTAGATGACAGTGATGAACATACACAGAAGTTAAAGCCAGGCTAATTCTTCAATGAAGTGGTCTTTCCTGCTTATGGATTGACCCACAGGTGAACATGCATTTTCCATGAGAAATCTAGAGGTTGTATGAAAATTGTTATTCAAGTCACATAAGGCAGAACAATCTTGAGCAAGAAATAAAATCTGATGGTAGATGGAGGTTTATGTGCTAGATCTTGCAGATTGCTTCAACTACTGTGATTAGCAAATAAATCTATAGGCAATTCAAAGTATACTTCCAGACAATTCGCCAAGGGCTATAATCACATATCGAGTTACTCAGTAAGTTCCAGTCTGATCTGTTCAGAGCTTTCTACAAAGAACATTATCATGTTATCTAAGCCATATTCTTTTAGTTTCATTCCTAAAGCTCTTTTTCTTCTAAATCTAATTCTTACAGTTATAAGGGTTCTCCTATGTCTATCCCTCTGAAATTATAGTGTAATAAAATGTATTTTATATGGTTGATACCAAAAAACACTTTTCTATGCACTGCAAAACAGGAAGGAATGTTATTCCCAGCTGTATTGTGCCCAAACTCAAAGCATCAGAACCATTCACTTTTTGTCTCTCATGTTACAATGTTAAATTTATGTATTTGTTAGTTTAAAAATGTAACTAACCTATTTGCATGGGTAGCTATCTAATACAACAAAATGCACATTTTAGCCCAAATAATCAGAAAGTCATCACATTTCCAGGCAGATCAGGAAAGAGTTTGTGAACAGAGAAGAGCAGGATGTTTGCATGAGAGCGCTGCAAAAGTCAGCAGGTAAAAAACTCACACAATACCTAGCCATCACTGCAGGTTACCTCTAAATTGTCTCAAAGTCTAGTGCATAATACCGTCACAGTACAGAGAATTAAACCGATTTGAGCCCCTGCCTGCATTCCTGACGGAGGCAGTTGGCTATACCTGCTCAAGGAGAACACTTGGCAGCGGGTATCATTATTGACACATACAAAGAAGCTGTTTAATGCTGGCTTATGACTTTCATAGCTAAATCTAAAGAGCAGAATTACTTCTCATCATGATGCAATCAACAGTATTTCTTCCTTACAGATTCTCAAAGATAACAAAAACCCCTCATGATACCTCACAGGACATCATCATTTGGTTCACAGTAGGTTTCCCAGCGAAGAAGTGATAAAAGGTTCATCTAAATGACATGTTCTGATCAGATGTTGGTGACTGCATTTTGATGGAGGAGAGGCAAAGCATATAAAGATATGTTCAGGACAGAGAAGATACATAACTGGATGTTACGTGAAGGAAGGGGCTTGCTAGAACTATGAACATATATTTGGCAGAAACCCCAGTTCTCTGCAAGCTAATACAGGATGACAAGCGTGATACTAAACACTCAGCATTGCATTATATAATTTAAGAAGCAAATATCTATTTCTACATTGTCTGACAAGGAAAAAAGAAGTTTGTTATCTCTAAAATGTGCGCTTTGTCAAAGAAAGGAACCAACCATGATGGACAAAATGACAATGTGTTTGTGTCTCAGATCTGTCAGTTTTCTTCCACCTTCAATTTTTCACAATACTCCCCCATCTTTCAAGATAAATAGAAACTTTTGATTTTACAGAGATTTATTTCTGTACTCAGTCTCCAGTCAAAAAAGGCACCTGTAGCCCTGACAAACATCTCCAGCCCTCACTAATCAGTGCTTTTGCTTTCCTTACAGCACATTTAATACTAAGGTCAAAGGGAGAGTCACAGAGACTGATGATCTCCATTTAATGACAAATAGGAACAACATTGAGAGTACAAGCAGAGGCTGCTCCTTGCTGATTAAACCACATGCTCCAAGCCCAGCTGAGATAGCTCATTCATAAGGGTAAAACATGAATTCAGCTTTCATGTCCATTTAGTCTTTGCTATGTCTACCTAGCCTAAAAGCACAGGCTCCAATTAGTGACATCAATCATCTAGCCCACTACTATCACTTCACAATAACCCTAATTTTTGATAAGCCACAGAACAGTCCTAGCTGATAGCAAACAGATTGTCCTTTTCCCATTTGGAGTATGACTTCAAATCGGTTGTAGGCAAGAAGTATTTTTGACAGCTATAACTGATAAATGATCTGGGGGGCAGTAAAAGGTTTAACTGTTGAGGATAAAGTACTGAACCTATTAATTAAACTGGCTTTGATGAATTTAATCATTATATATGAAATAAAGGTGCATAACAAGAAATTATTAGAGAGCACACTAAGTGATAAAGCTGAGACTGCTGTAATGATGGGCTAAAACAACGATAGATAACTGATCCCAAAGGACTGCATGGTTTTTCTTTCCCAATATAGTTTTGAACAATTTTAGAGAGAACAGCACTCAAATAAAAAATCATGCATATACCTGAGATGTTCTTTTAAACCTGTCTCTCAACTTGGACCACAGGCATTTTTGTTTATTAAGGCTACTTCAAATTATATTGTTAAATGATACTTACAATTCAGTATCATTTCCCTTTTCTTCACTCCAAAATACAATGAAAGGTATCAGGAACATGTGTTAGCCAATAAGATACATCATTTATATTCACTGATAAATTCTCTATCTTTTTATCAGGCTCCAGTATTATTTCCATTAAGACAAAAATTTGCAAGACAATGCCTTTAGCCCACATTAATCTGTCTTGCACCAAAGGAAACCCTCAATAACTTACAACAAAATGTACATCAACCTGAAAAATATGTTTTTCAGAGAAAATGCAATTTATTTTGGTTTTACTTGGGAAATCAGTTCACAGCAAGCAAAGCAGTCACTGCACAGTCCTTCCTGCCCGAGCACAAAAGTATGCAAAGTGTAAGCGTAAGTAAGAGAGCCTCAACGGGAAGCTAATGAGTTTGTTAGTGTAAATTCACACCGCCATGTTGTTTTGTAGACCAGCCACAAGAAGCACTTCATACTATGGGCTTATAATAAAATGCCCTAGTGTGTATTACCAGAAGCTAAGAAACGTGAAATCACAACTGTGCAGATTATCTGAAGAAATGAGCAGAATGTGGTTTTGAAAAGCAGTGGGACGTGTTCTCTGCATATTTTGTAGTCTATTCCAAAATGTTCCTCTGAACTCTTCGAGACAAGTCCTTAGACTGGCTGAGAAACAATATGCCTCTCTTCCCCCTTCTCCGCTTCCACCTACACACAGGGATGTGTCTGCCAGCACAATAGTCTCCAGGACAAAGCTCCTCTGCTCAATGAAGGGTTAGCATCTCTTCTTTCTTTTCCCGCTAGAACCAAAATCCATCATCTCCTGGGTTTTTACTGATCTTCTTTATCAAATAATGCAGCCACACTGAAGAGTTTGAAACAATCTAAATGCAGACCCCTTTGGCTTTCTTGTTCTACTTCTTCAATAACTACAGATATTAATACAGTGCACTTTGCTCTCTCATAAGCTCCTAAGGTATAATACCAAACTGTAATCAAATTTCAAAATGCAGTTGTCAGGCCTCAAAAAGGGAAAAACTTGCTGGACCTTGCCTATAAGTCTGCCATCTGATTTGCTCAAAGATATCATGGGGAATGCCAGATGATGTCCCTCCTGCCTACTTAGTCTTAACCTTCAGGTTCTCCTGAACAGTGCTGAATCTGTGCTCCTCCCTTAATGACAAAAGAGCTCATAATCATGTTAGAAAGTGAGGGCTGAGAAAGCCCATTATAAAGCACAAACCACCATTCTCTGCTGCACATCATCTCCTGGTAACTAATGCAAATGAGTCCCCAAAGATGTATTTACTGAACCAGACAGCTGTACAGGAGAAGAAATGGCAGCTTATAACTTCTGCCCATAGGTAATGCTAAAAATGAGATGCTTTTCATAATTATAGTAGCACAGATTTAAAAGAGAGGAGAAGAAAAACTGCTCTTTGCTAAGGCTTAAAATAAGAGATTTTAAATTCTTTCGCATCATGATGCTTGGCAATAAGCCAGACTAACCAGAAGTGGTACTTAATTCATGTGCAATGCCAGTCTGTATCAATGGCATCTTTTAAAAAGAGAGGGCCATCAAGATGTAGTTCATCAAATCAATGTAATTAAAAAATGAAAAAATATTATAACTCATTCTGCACAAAGTGATTAGGACTGTATGCCCATAACACAGCTCTTCTGTGATGGAAATGGCATGGAAATGGCATGGTGTCATGCAACCCTGTGCTAGCAGACCTAGTGAACCTCAAAGCAAACTTTGCTTGAGCTGTCTTCCACCCCCAAAACAAAGTCTAAGGAGGTACATGGGAAAAAAACCTTTACTCTTCTTGGTGTATCCATCTCTACTTGCTCTGCTCAGAGCACCTGAGCTCAGTGGACTAAATTCTCTGTGCACCACGTGCAGCATTGCTGCCTGGTGCAGATGCAGCTGTTGGCCCTCGTATGTGTACTAAGTTTCTAAGGGTGGAAAAGTCATGTCTTGCTGGAAATAATGTTGGCAACATTAATCTTAGTGAAATATATAAGGACTGAAAACTAGAGTTGTGTATGTCATTGTTTAAAAACACAGATATTATGACCATGAATTATTTTAGTAATCTTTCAAAAGTGCCTTTCATCTTCTTGGCCTCCGAAGTATTTTCTAACCATTGACTGTGATTCTGATTTTATGAAGCATTTAAGCTACATTTAGCTTTTAGCACATTTCAGCTCACCTGCAATCAGCAGAGCCACTTAGGACATGGTTAATTTTCACTGAGGCTGATGCCTGCTGGATTAGAGTGAAAACCTTCAGTGCTTGAGATTATTTGACTGCTGCTAAAATGCTGAACGTAATAAAGAGGATGTGGGAAGACACTGGATGATTCACAGAACTGGTTAACGCTCTGCAAGTATTTCTCAGCTAAGGTTTCACTAGACTTTATCCTTATGAATTTCCCACAGAAATTCCAACTTCTCTGAGTCTATTCTTTGCAGAAAGCTAGCAAACTTAATAGCTTAATGCACGGCCTCTAACATGGCTGTGTCAAACAGCTTAGAAAGCTCCTAGACTTGTACAATTTATAAGAACAAATAAAACACGTAACCAATACATGATGTCTAAGCTAATTTGGAGAGAAAAATGCAAAACCTATTATTTGACATAAGTGTTTAATGTCCTTAACACATCAGTGCCAACATTCAACATTTACTTGCTTTCTTTTTTTCTCTTCAACTCTTGGCTTCAGCAAATGCTGGAAACCAGCAGAGGATCATGATTACATTAAATTATTCTACTGAGTAAATACTGGGTCAATCCATCCTGCAAACAGGTCAAAAGAAATTTTTCACATTTCTTTCTGAGCGTACCAGGCTGATTTTAAAGCAATTACAGTCATGGCAATGATGCCTCAACTGAATCTTGTGTTTTTCTTTAGACTTTCAGCTGCAACTTGACTGAAAAAGTCTGAACAATACCCAAAGCAACTTCAGATTCTCCTCTTCTGACCTTAATTTGTCAAACTCAATCAGAGCCAGAAAGCAAATTGTTACTTATTTCCATACTGATTTTTGTCCTTGTCATGTACTAACCTAAAGACTGAAGGAAGTTGATGCTTTAGCAGTCATAAATCCTAACTTACTTTATCCAGTTCTTCAAAGTCTAGCAGCTAAGCTGAGAGCAGTGAGAATGAGTGATAAAGGCTATGTGTCATCTGTGGTTTAATAGCAGCTTTGTCTACTGATTTTTAATGTATGTTGTAGAGATTCATTTTCTGAACTACCTCTGTAACTAGTCTTCATCTTCTCTTCCCCAGTGGTTTCCATTCGGACTGACTGCAATTCTCCTGACTTCATTAGCATCACCAGCCCTGGCTTTTAAGCTTAGGATGGTAATTTTGGCAATTCCAGTCTCTGAACAAAGCAGGTGGTACATAATTTTTGAGGGCATGGGTCAGAATGACTGCTCATGAAAATTAAGGGAACCCTCAGGAAACCTGAAGATGTTCTGAATATGAGTTTTTGCTGATGGATGTCTCCAAGCCAGATGTCCAAGTCTGGCACACTGAGCTATACAGATGGCAGACAGAGCCCTCAGGTGTAAGGAATTGCTCCTTTGCTGATGCACTGCTGGACATAGAATTGTGCTTTTACCTACAATGTAAGTAATGTATTCTCAAAACAGCAGAGGAAACCAGATCAAGTTATTGCAGGAGTAATTGGCATTCATTATAACAAAAAAACACCCACATATAAAATATAACTTCAGCTGTCCCCTAGCTCTTGCCTCAGGGGAAGAAAATCCTAAGATTTACTTGCAATTTTCCCTGATTTTGAAGAATGCTTCATTTTGGTTTCAAAATTATTTGCAGCCCACATTAAACTGGTGGGCTCTGTTTTCTTGCTAAAATGTAGCTATACTTCAAATAGTCAGGAAACTGCATTCTGTATGTTCCAGTAGAAAGAAATGGATGGGAAGTTTCCTTAAGTTTCGTTTCTCCTATTTGCAGTTTCTGATTCAGCTTTGTAGGCATTTTAATTTGACTGCTGTTTAATCAGTTTCATTACTATTCTGCATTCTTTCCAGCCTTTTGAACATAATCTTAAACTCCTTTTCCTAAGCGCCAAAGTCCAGTTTTGCCCAGTATGAGCCTGACTACTTTGAAGCTTCAAGCTCTTGTTGACACATCCTTCTACATTATCATAAAAAATTCATACAGGGAAGACAGTTGAAATATTGTTGCAGTTACTGGTGTATGACTGGCACAATGCCACTGCATGCAACATATTCAGCACAGGAAAAAAGGAGGGAAAAGCCTAGGTAATTGCAAATGCCAGGAAGACAAATAGATTCTGTTCTTGTACATTTAAGACATATTTCTTACTACAGCTCAGTATTTGGCAAGCAGAGTGTATACTTAGCTGAGAAAACAGAGTGACACATAGTGTTTAGCCACAGAATGTTGCATTTTTATATATCCCTCCCCCCTCCCCGTATTTGTCTATTTATATATTTGAATTATGATGGAGTAGGAATTTAAGCTGCAAAAGGAATCCCTGAACACCCATGACAATACTCCTGTTTAGGATGATGACCCCTCTATTCTGCTTGTGCTGAGGCCGCTTCTGAGGCAGGGCATGGAAGCACATGCCTGAACTTAAAATACCTGCCATGCCAAGATCAGAATCTGTGGCTCAGATTCCCTTATGTCCAGGGAAAGGAACCAGTGTCTGTTATCTCAGGCTCACGAGCATCTCCGAGGTGCGGTAGGGGATCACACACTAGGAATGCCTTTCTCCTGCCACCAACTTCTTAGACAACTAGTTGAGATGCAAACACCTACACTGGTACACATTTATAATCAGGTGACATGAAGCCTACCAGGGAGCCTGTGGCCAAAATTATTCAGGAGCAGCTGTCTCTCAATAAGGAATGCTAAAGGCAGACAAGCTCCGAGACCTGCCAATGATGGGAAGGGATTGCTCTTGTGCAAAATCTGTTCTGAACTTTGTGGGGCTTGTGTTTCTATTCCCACAACACTCTGGGACTTCTAAGGTACATTCTTGCACCTGCAGTACCATAAAACTATCCTGTGATAAAGACACAGAGAATGTCAATGCCTATGACAATTTACATGACTGCAAAACAGGGAATGCCTGGGACAAGGATTATCTTTCTGTAATGGGTTGGAACTGGCCTCTCCTAAATTAATCTAACCTTGAGGAGTATGGGAGACTACTCAAATTATCCTGTTCTAAATGAGGTTTTCTAGTATATAATATAATATTAAAAAAAATACAGGCAAATTTCTCACCTTTATCTATTTGGGACTAAACTCTTCATTACTTCTTTAGGGACATTTAGCATACAGCTGTCTTTTACACAAAATCCCTTTCTCACTATATTGGCAGTTTAAGAGAATAACCAACAAACAGAAGTTTAAGAGGAAAAAAAACCCCAACAAATAATCTACTCCCAGTTTAATGCTCCTTTAAATGGCCAGAAAAGCGTCCCAGTGAAACTGAAGTCAGATCTATTGCTGGTACCCAGCAGCATATCACAAAAGAAGACACAGGTAAGATTAAAAATAATAATCATAAAAATCATCTGTGCAAAAGAATCCATCTAAAGTTGTTATTCAGTGTCTGGTACAGAAAATGCATTCCCTGCATGAGACTAGTAATGAGTCATCCAAGCAACTTGAAATGAAAAGCATATAGAAGGGAAATTGAAGAAAAAAAAGAATTTAGAATCCAAACCTAAAGAAGATGATTCCAGGCAGGTAAACACTTCAGTAGATTACTGAAAAAGATGGGATTAATATCAATCTTACCTCCAAAGCAGAGAAGTTAAAAGCACATCTGGTAATCTGCTGTTGTTATCAGTGTAACATTCATGCTAAATGACAGATGGGATTCAAAGCAGGCCTCTTTTTTTTCCAAGAGGGTTTGAAAATAAACAATAATAACTCAGTGTGTGAAAACATGGCCTAGCAGGAAGGTAAAAATACAAGAAAGAATTCAGGTCTCCATGAAAAATGTATCTATATGCAGGCTTCATCTCACACACTTTTAGAAATTAAGGTGTGGGATGCAGGGTCATTGCATTCTGGATGCTTTGAAGCAATATACTGAATTACATTACAGGCCTGATTCCTCCAGAGACAAGAGAGAAAGTCATCTTCAAAAACTAGAAAGGACATATGAGAAATAGAGGCTAAAGAAATCACATTAACTAGGCAAAAAAATGTCAAGGTAAAAAGAAGAGACTGTTGAAAAACATTCATGTGTACATGCTGCAGCTGACATAACAGTGCTGGGGAGCTAATTTAGCTAATGGTTAATTGAAACTAGATGTATATACAAGTGAGATATGCATGTCCTGCAAACTGCAGGAGGTGTAGCCAGATTTAACTCATCTGGGAGACGGGGCATGGCAGTAAATTCCAGACCCAGGTCCAGACCTCAAATATATCACAGGCTTTCATCTCATGGCTCTGCATCCAGGACACTTTTTATGTGAATAAGAAAATATACCCAATCATAAGAAAATTAAATAAGGCAATGAGAATAGCCAATAACTAAAAGAACAGAGCTGCTCTTCTTAGAATGCAAAGCATTTAAATTCAGAGAAGAGAAGGATTCCCAGATGGTGAAATATCAAGGGAAATTGCTTTGTCTGTAGAAAAAAAGAGGATGAACAATGTGTCAGACAATGGCTTTTCTAAAGGTATGATTATAATTAGATCAGAAGCAGTATGGTACATGATGTGACAGATTTGCTAACACCTCTCTATGACAGACCCATTTAAATAAGCTTATTGATGTGGAGCTGCAACACGACAGCACCCACTCAGTGCAGACTCCTGCGAGCATCAGCTCTCTCTGCACTCTGGTGGCAAACAGGATGACTGAAGCATTTGCTCAGTGTGGGCATATCCTTTTTACCTAAGCAAAGACGCTGTAGGATAGACAGATATGGGACATTGCAACGTATCTTTGCAAGACGCCCTAAGAAAGAATGGTGGCAGTCACATTAGGAGTGAGACAAGAGGAAATGAGGGATGAGTGACCAAGAAAGGCAATGGGCCTCCATGGCCTGAAGTCTTCTGTTTTATGGTGATAACCTGAGGAAAGATCTGATGTAGTCCAACTCAAGGTACCTGGCTTGGTAAGAGTAACAGAGTAAAATCCTATAGCCTAATTTAACAGGGGCTCAGGCCACATGATGTGAGGTTCCCTTCAGGCCTAAAAATCTATGAGGAAAAAAATTCAGTACAAACGTGGTAATGGCAGAGAAAGACTCATATGAAATTGTTTCAGCCATAAGAACTGAAGCTGGGAACGTACTACTTTATGATCTTATGTAGGAAAAAGTAAAATGGGAAAAGAGGTTGCAAATCATGAGAAGAGACAACAGAGAAAGATCAACATGCCACAGGCTTTTTGTGTAATCACCTCAGATGGATCTGAAAGGTCTCTAAAAGACAGTTCATTTGTCTCAGAATCAAGAAGGACATTTTTACTATAATCAAGGAGATCACTTCATGGGATTTGGGCCAAATTTGAAGACCTCTGGGTACTTAAAGGTGAATGTACATGTCTAACTGGGTTTGCAAAGGCTGCTAAGCAAGTCAGGTAGACAGAATGTCAATGCAGACTTAGGTATCTGCTAACACACTCTGGCACTTGGCAAATGTCAATGAGTGCCTATCTAAGCTTCATACTCTGCAGATCTGACCCCTGACAATTACTGGTTACTGCAGCCAGTGATGAGCCAGCAGCAGGGGAAAGCCCAAAATACTATATCCTACAACCTTATATTGCATTGCTAGAACTTAACCCTCGTGTCTGGATGCTTTACATTATTTTGAGTGATGCCAGATGTACAACTGCTTTGTGTTGTGGTAGTAGCCTGAAAAAGTCCAGCAATGCAGCTAAATCTGGTCCATTTTATAAAACTCACAGTGGTAAAGTGAGTAGTATGATGCCCCTGAAAGGTTTTTAGTAATAGAGACCAAAGCAATTCAACATCTAGAACATTGCATGATTTTGAAACAGACAGGTACAGTACTGTTAGGAAAATAGATAACAGTGACACTGATGCAGCGAAATAGAGCATCTCTCCATTATACATATACTGTCAATATTCCACATAAATCTGTTTAAATACAGGAATGTTGTGATACCTCCCAGCTAGACCTGCAGCCAAAACTTGTGATTATTTGTATTTTAACTGATAAATTATAACCTCACAAATACCCTTACCTGCATTAAGATTCTATTATAGCTATACAGAATATATAAATCTGTCTATGACAAACAGAGGTAATTTACAGCAAATCAGGTAAAAGGGTAGCAACCATCCTAAAATAACGATTTCAGCAGAAGTACTTCTAATCAACTTCAAAATCCATGCACTTGAGATATCCTTGAGGATTTTAATGCGCTTCTTGTACTAATGGTATTTTTTCTGTAAAGTTAATGTAGTAATTTTCACACCATTTTAATGTGTTGGTACTGTTCATTAAAGCAAAGATTAGGCTGCCAGATGATAGCATGCTATTAAGTCTAATAAAAATGAAGAAAAGGAACTAACTATTTTGACACTAACTACACATAATGAATAGCCATCTAAAGTGGGTTTCCAAACAATAGTACACAGCTTGTTGACAGTGGGACAAGAAATTCCATGAGAGCAAATGTGTCCAACTGCATTTTAAGCTTTAGAGGTTTGTATAAAACACATGTAAAAATTACAGGATGGAAATTGGAACTCCCACCTCTTGTGATGGCACCACAATCTATGTATATCTATCAACTGATATACCAACTAACTAACATTTCAACCACCAACTTTATGGTATACTTGTGAAAAACTGATGCTTACAGCAGTGCCTAATAGGCATTTTTCTCAGTTACTACATTCAGAGAGGAAAAAAAAAAATAAGAACCCTATCAGATTGTTCTGCAGCCCGAAGTAAATGTTAATAGAACTCACTGGGGGCTGGCTGGATGTGCCAGTACTTACTGGAGGGAGAAAAGAAACAAGTCCTTCTGATGTTGTTTTAAGCTGGAAACATCTGTGAGACCAGAGACTTGCTCTTTTGCTATTTTTAGTGCAATAGACAAGTGTAGATACATACATCACTTAAGCAGTTCATCAGTGCTATGATTTACAATGCAGCCACTTGTTAATCACACATTTAAATATAAATACAAAACAAACCATACAAATCCCTACTAATTCCATTGCTGACTTTCTGCTTGTATTATTTAAATATAGCTAAAAATGACAACAGTAAAGGTTTCTGTGACTGGCTGTCAGTAGCTAATAAGAAGGCAGGACTCGGGGCCCTTGCTACCAAATGCATTAACAGTAAAATATACATCTGTCAAGGTAACAGAAAAAAAAATCTTCTGCTCTTTAGTTGCCAAATTCTGTATCAGCTTACATGGAGTAATGTGTAGCCCTGATACTGTTAATGTATCTAGGCTTTTCAGCTCCACTTCCATGACATACAAATTTAATATTCCTTTGAAGTACTAAATTCCTTTTATACTTTTTTAAATAGGAAAATAATCCATTTCAGACCTATTCATCTTTCTGATTATTCTCCTTGTCAGGTATTTGTACGTCTTTACCTTTTGTAGGAGTGCACATGAAAGAATAAGCCTACTAATAGAAAACAGTATTAAACACCTTTGCATTCCTGCTTTTTCAGCTTCTCTAATCCGTACTTTGTTCCCTCATTTAAGCAAGACAACACACAAGACTCACTCAGCAGAAACCACTCAATTTAATAACAGATAGCTTGTGTTTGGAGTGAAGGTTTCTGCACCCTCCTAATGGTGCTTTGATTTGAATGACTTCAAATGAAATGCCATGATTGCATGCTGCTGATTATCCAGACCTGCTGATACTGGGCCTAGAAACAAGTGTCCAGCCTGAAAACCAGAGCCTTACCCTTGTCCCTCTGTGAAAGCAGCTATTTTCTACTCTTGAGAGCCCACAGCTGTCACTGCTACTCTCTGTAAGAAGGAGAGAAGCTCTAACCTGAATTTAAAGCCAATCAGAGGATGAACTTAAAAGGAAGCAAAGAATAAATCACATTAAACTGGGAAGCAGCCACATCTCTTCCAAAAAGCAAAGGTGAAATCTCATCAGCCTCACTGCCGTTCCTACCAAAATTCTGCTTGATTTCATCAGGATTAAACTCATCATGAATGTGAGTCCCTTGTGACCTACCGCTTTTTTTTTTTGGCCATATGGAATGAGACTTTAAGCTGCCTGAAAAGAGAGCTCCAGCACTGACCTACAGAGACCTGCTATCCCAGCACACAGTATTACGACCATTCCTCTAAGGATTCTTGGCTTTATTGGTGATTAGTTTTAAAATGTGCTTGCAGAACTTGAAAATAGGCCTCCTGATCTCCATTCCTCATTGAATTTAATTTCTCCACAAAGTGTTCTTAATGGTTTATGAAATTATTTTCCCTAAAAAGACACAGGAGAGGAAATCAATGCGTTCCATCCTGGATGGCAAGGGATCTTCGGGGGGTGTGTGTGTGTGTGTGTAGAGAAGAAAATTATAATAAATTCCAAACCAAAACCCCAGGAAAGCCCACTTCCCTTTTCCATTAAAATAAAAGGTAGATGTTTCCATGCCTTCCAATTATAAATGTGATTCAATGGGTCACTAAATCAAAGCAATGATAACTAAAATCAACTTTTTGTGTAAAAACATGAGATAAAAGAAAGTGTGAAGCTCTCTGATGCATCAGGTCTGTTAATCATCTAGAGGAAACAGATTTCCAGATCACCTATTGTACCTTATGTGAATAGCAGCTCGCTTTCTTTTATGTAACTGAGACGTGCTTCAGAGGTAGAAAGACTATCCACTCTTCACCAGAGGGACTTGGCTAATTATTAGAAGTTTTCAAGCTACTAATACTAACGAATCTAAATCTGCCTGGCACTGTAACTGCTCCAGCCTATTTGGTAACATACTACAGATGTTTTGTGAACTGCTGGAGGCACCCGTTTCTTCATATGCTCAGTGTAATGAAGAGATGGGGCTTTTCTCGCTGATCTTTGAAAGAAGAAGTTTTAATGAAAACAGAATTCTTCTATCCTGAATACACTTCCCCCACTAGGAGCAAGAAAATGCTGCACTGATTCAGAAAGGAAGACATTTTTGTACATAAAGAGACACTTCTACCTATCTTTTAGTACAAATTATTCATATCCAGCTGCTTGTTATAGCTTTTGTTTCAAGAGGATGGATTATTACTAAATGATTTATACAGAAGCAAAGTTAAAAATGAATACTTATTCTAAATTAAACTGAACAGGAAGGATAGGCCTATATCTTAGCACTACAGGGGATCTGAGATCACTTCCCTGCTCTCCCACGTCCTGATCTGTGCGAGGAATTAATCTGCTCTGTATCTCACTTTGCTGCAGTACAGGAAGGATAACAAGCCTTCTTTTTCCCTGCTATTTTTTGCTTCTTACATAAGAAGTATATAAAGGCTTTGAGATGGGGACATACATAAACAGTTCCTAACAGAGCTGGCCCCAGTCTTTGGAATAATCATTTCCATCAGAATATAGTAAGTAATAACATCACATAACAAACCTGCACATACTTGAAGAGACCAAGAACACCTTATAATAAATAAGTTTAGATACAGATTCTGCACCAATGAAATTCCCTTTGGGAACAATGAGGAGAAAACAGTATTATAGCTATTGAAATCTTTTTGCATAAGGCAAATGGACACACGTATAAGCTTAATCTCTAGAAATATTTATCACATTTGCTGAGCCATTAAACATGAAAATGGAAACACAATGCCTCCATTAATGGTGACTGTTGAAAACTGGTATTTCAATCAGTGTGTAATACAGGTGAATTCCAGTAAAGCATTTACTTTGCATCGCTTTCTTTGGATCAGCTGAAAGCTTGAAGATCACTAATGGGGGATTCTTCCAAACAAAATGCTTTCCTCTGCCTTTACAAGAACAGGACTAGAAAGCTGTGCTAATACTGACTTACATGGACACTCAGTATCTTCCTAGAAACCCCACAAACTAAAGTTTTATTTGCATTAAAGTATTGTTAAAGCTTCCTTAAAAAAAGCAATCTCTTTGGAAAACAGCAAAAAGTATCTCTCAAAGATAAAGGCTTAAGGAATGAATGGGAGTCAAAGGAAAAAGAATACTGGTAATTTTGGAGTATGCAACTTCTGGGGTTAGTATTTAATAAATGTGCATTACTTGAAATCCACAGGAAAAGTGGAATTTTGATCAGCTGGGCACATTGCTCTGTATAATTATGAGTCAGAGTCCACCTCCTGCTGTTCAGAAAAACCATATTACTGAAAACATCATCTGGTGGAAAGTGTGTTAGTGCCGCTTCCCCACAGGTAACTCAGTCTCAAGTGAAATCTCCAAATTAATTTCTTTGCAAATGTGCTTTATCCTTTCACCAGAAGACTGATAGCTCTGTTGGTCTCCCAAGGAATCAGGCTTCAGTGTCCCTGGTTCCTTCAAGCACACAGACAGGCCTGTAATTAAATACATTAGTGATCCCATATGTGGAAATCTCTGTGGGGTTGGGAATCTACATTTTACTCTAGTTAATAACAAAATCTCAAACCAAAACCAGCATCTGACCAAAACAGACCTCTTCAGGTAAAGGGGCTTTTTAATGTTGTTCCTGTTTTAAAAGATACCTCTATTTCTTGTCCTCTGTTTTTGTAATTCTTACATATTACAAGATCCTGTGGCTCCAGCTCAAACTTTGACATTAACTTTATGAATTCTTAAGCATAAAGTTCTTTATAAATTGAGTTTCGTATCTGGGATATGAAAACAGATTACCCAATGTTAGCCCATCTTTTGCTGTAAAAATAAATATACCAATAGCACTGAGTACAAAACAGCTAAATTAGACACTAATATTCATGGAAAACAAGTTCCGTTAAAGTATGCCTACAAATATCTCAAAATATGGCATATTAAAAAAAATATCAAAACAACAAACCACTTTATAACACTGATACTTATTATTATGCTTACTGAAATTCCTGTATTTTCTGTCTAACCAGGTGTTGGGTACTGCTAATTACCTTTCATTACAGTTAATTCACACGTTTACTATGTGAAACATCCAAAGTAAAATAAACCATTATCAGCTGGTATGACAGTGATCTCTGACTTTCCAGAGGAAAAGGGCCTCAGCAGGATCTTAATACAGGCTGTTATTTGTTTAGGGTAACTGATGTTTTCCTGTGGCTGCTGTAGTACGGACCACAGCGGGATGAATTAAACCATTCTGCTATGAACTGCAGAGGAGCTGGGTTTTTATACAAGTGTGTGGATGAAGCACACAAACTTGTTCATATCCTTTTCCACTGCTAATTTTTGGTCTACAGATGTGGATAAAAGTCTAGCTTCCTTTGAAATACAGTTTGATATCTACATTTAAAATATCATTATGCATTTGACACAAAGGTAAATGCAAGAATAGCCAGATTTACACTGTGAACTTTGAAGCAGAGCTTAGAACTATATGGCTTGATGATCATCTTTGTAAGATGAATAAAAGAATTAGCAATAAAAATACAGTCAGTTCAGATGGTGACACTCCAGTTAAACCATTGAAAACTTTCATCTTTTCATCCTCCCAAAGATCACCACCTCAACTCCTGAATCCCCTCAATGGCTTTCTTAAAAACTTGATTCTTCAACCAGTTTCTTGTCTTTCCCAGTGTTAAATTTGAATCTGCTTTGATTTAAGGTCCAATCCATCTCATGCTGAGTGAAACCCAAATGGCAGTATATACATAAATGCCATTACATGTATACCATAAAAGCAGAAAAGAACCAGAATTGAATTAGCATTTCTCTGTAGCTTTATATGCAGTTTTAGAAGCTAACTGAGCCTACTGTGACTCTTTTTGCATTTATAAAACTGTAAAGTTTGTGATGTGCCTTGTTTCTACCTCAACATGAATTTGCTGCTGAGTTATAATTGCTTACTACCTTTAAAAGACATTTTTAACCAGAAAATGTTTTACCCTCCTTGACAGACTGGGCTACACGCAGGAGACAGGATACTCCCATTGGTATCACCTTGGCCAGCTTAAATGTTGAGGCCCCAGGTGCAATTGCCATGGCCAGTGACTTCTGAAGGTGCTGTATATAGCTCCAGCTAAAAATCCTAAGAGAGTCTTACGGGAAAGCAGCTGGAAAAAACCCCACCAAAACTGGCAGAAGAGAAGGAAGTTACAGTCCCTATCCACGGACGGCAGTCTGATACTAGCTGGACTCTAGAAGTTGGAACCAGTCCCTGAACAACAGGCAATAGCAATAACTGTGTTTTTCAGATGAACGGGATAAGACAAAGTGTTCATCTGAAAACTGGGGAGAAAACTGTATTATTTGTTTTGTTAGCTCAGTCTATCCCACTTTAAGATTTGCATTTTCTTACGTTTTCATGCATTTGATTTCCTCCAAGAAAATATCAAGTCTGCTGTGGATGTTAAGGCAATGAGAGGCTGAGGCAAGATAATACTGCAAAGAAGAGGCTTACCAACTGCCCACTGTGGGCTTTTTCTTGCATACGCTGCAAGAGCAGAGGCCAGATACTTTGATCATGAAAGGGACAGAGTTCTAATTCAAAATTATCTTTTTCTATGGAAAAAATAACAGATGCTCTGCTAAGTGACAGAAGGATCCTGGAGAACATGTTCAGAGCAGGAGCCACAAAGACAGTTTAACTAGGATGTTATTCACTCTGTACTAAAATGGCAGCCAAACCAACCTAGTTTTAAACACCACAACTGACATGGGGACAAGTTCAACCAGTGTGAGTGCTGTTCTCCAGGAAATATTGGATTCATTTCCTCCCTCATGTAGCACATGCACCCAAGTTTTTTGGCTATGAATGGCACCCCAGTTTTACTCTTCTTATGCTACTGCATGGCACTACCACATGGACAAATCCATTCCGAGCAGGGTTATTCTTGGCTATCAACAACAAATCAATTTTGTCAGAGAACTTGCTTATTTTGAAAAATTGTCCTTCATTACCCTCTTTTTTTTCTCCAGCAAAGTCAATAGCTCTGATTTTCTAAAAGGTGAAAACAAAGTGTCCATTATGCCTGAGGAATGATGATGCTTTTACTATGTGATGTTTTTATTGTAATTGTCTCCCCATTATTAATGAACTTTTTCGTTTGGATTGTAAAACTCTAGAAACAACCTTTCAAATGAAGGCAAATGCCTGTGAAAGGAAAAATCATACACTCCATCCTGGCACACATCATAAATGTTGAGCAACGCTCACCAACCAGCACCCACTTCCTTCTCTTTCAGCCTTTTAGTTTCAGGCAAGTTCCAAATATAAGATCAGACAAGATGAAGAAGCTCTATAGTTGATAAAATAGTGTAGACTTAATTTCAGTCTCTCTCATGCCAGTTCTCTAAAGCAGTTCAAGAGATAATGTTGGCCTTAATTTACGAGGATTTAAAATACTCTGGGATGAGTGAGAGAGCGCCTATCAATTTTGTAGCACTTTGATCGCGTGAGATATACTGCACTGGTACCCGTCCGGCAAAGCCTTTAAGCATTAATATCTGTTCTAAAGCTCTGTGTAAAGTAAGTCTCTTGCATGAGGCTGGAAAGCAGGATGGAAAGGAAAAGAAATTAGAGAGATCTAGTCCTCTAGATGGGGATTCATCTGTTAGGTAGAAGCAGGCCCATGGTGTAAGTAGATGCAAGTGACTGAAAAAACAATATAGACAGGAAATGATGTCATTACTATGGCAACAGCAGACTAGCAATTATGTGAAATATCACAGAGAGTAAGAGGGAATGGTGGGGGAAATACTGATTTTCACCTGGATTCTCATATCCTAGTTCATATTTTCTTTAGCTCTACATATTATATACACCACCTGAATCTTGCCTTTTCCCTTACCAATTCAGTGGGAGAATTCATCACATGCTTAGTCTCTTAAATCACACAAGGGAAGATAGAGAATAGAAAAGGGGAGGAAAGGAAAACTTCATATACAGGTGGCAGGGAAGAACAGGAGTGAACAAAGATGGGAAACCTCCTGCACTGTATGCGTGATGGACTTCTGGGGAGAGTGCCTGGAAGCAGCGAACTTACTGGTCTTTCACCTATACCAGCCTGAACACAGACAGTCACAATCTCTCTCTGCAGCACAACTTGTTTCAATGTCTGCCTCACTGTTTGCCTTGTTTTCAAAGTCTGATCTATTCTAAGGGGTTTCAAAATCTCATTTTGTCCACACAAAGGGAATTCTCTGTGCAGCTCAGCTGAAGGATGCTATATGCCCAGGCTATGACCTGTTTGCAGTTCATGCAGAATGGGTTAATCTATACCAATATGTACGAATCCAGTCCAAACCACCTGAGCTATACCTATGTGGTATTTCGTAAGCTGACTACTTTTCTAACTCATCACTGAACATCATCTGCTTCAGCCTCCTCAAGTATCTTTACCTGCTCTTTTTCTGTTCCTTTTTCACAGCACTGGAATGAAGGAGCCTCAAAAAATCTTCTCTCCTCATACAGCCAGAAGGCCTCAAGCTAAGTGGTGCTGGGGGCATGAGTGTGAGAATGCCTACCTATAAAAATCAGATTTATAACAATCTCTTAGAGAAACAGCAGAGCAGATTGGGTAGGCAGGATTTCTGTGGATGGAAAAAACCTCACTTTGAGGACAAGTCTGAAAGACAGATCATAGCACATCCAGCAGGATCAGAAAGATGACAATATCACAGTCCTGACTGCTGTGAGTAGTCCAAGTTCAGCAATATTTTCTTTCACCCAAAGGAGTAAGAATGAAAAGGAGAAAATCATGGCAAGAAATGACACAGTGGACAAGGAGGAGATCCTGGGCCTGCTCTTCTCACAACACAGCAACAGTATCTTTAAAACTCTCCTGAAATTAAGAGTATTCACTGGTTATCATGAACCAGTGTCAGGGCCGCACTGTCTTCTGCAGAGATTAGTACCTAGAATGTTTTCTTAAATATGGAGTAGAACAGTGAAGGCCATTGTACCTACGCAACAAGAGATGCTGTCAACTAAAAGAAGAAAAAAGTAAAAAACAAAGAAAAAAAGAAATAATGAGATCAGGAAAAAATATAATTGCTAAAAAAGCTTCAAGTAGGAGTCAAAAAGCTCCATTTTGCATGAATACTTCCCCATCTCTTCCTTGCTTTGTATCTCTAATTATGTATAGAAAAATAAAAAGATTAATTTCTAGCAAAGAGTATTTGTGCGGGTAGTAAATGATGAATTGTGGTGGCACATGTGGCAGCACATGCGGCTCCAAGGATACAGAACAGAGCTTATGCTCATAAACATCACAGTGCAATGGCCAAGGACAGGAATGGCACATAGATTCTGGTTTATTGGGTGCTTTTTCTCATGCTGACATTAATATTAACATACTCCGGGAGGCAGCCTGTATATTACTGATTATCAATAAAGTGGTTTAATTTTGGGTGAATGTACAGACAAAACCATACTCTGCTGCTGTTTGGCTTTTCAAAGTCCATTTATGAATAGGTGCAGTGGTACAGAACTGGAGACTGTCAGTAAGAGATTCTGGAGTCGCCAGAAAAAGCAACATATTGCTTGTTCCACAGAGAGCCCTTTAGTGGTACTACCTCCGTGGGCTGAGCTGCTCACTGCAATGGATGCGGAGATATTTCCTGTTTTACAGAGTACATACTTTGACTCATGCCAAACCTAGGAGAAGGCTATTTAATCTGACAATATTAATTAATTCCATGTAACTTATAAAACATAAGGAGTTGGGCTTGTTTCACTCGAGATGGATTCTTTACTTAGTTTAGGCTTTTTATCAGCTTTCCATTTTTCCCAGGGTTGCCAGACTGACTGCACTGCATCTGGCCTTTCACCAAGAGCAAGTGAGGTTAAAACTATTCTGAATAGTGGCAAAACCAAAGTACTATACTGAATCCCATGGATAGTTGGATAGAGCACCAGGATGCCAAAAATATTGCCAATTATAGCTCTCTCAGCCAACATTTTACACTTTTATGATAGTTTAGACAGAACAAGGAAATGGAGAAATGCAATCCACATTAACAGGCTGAGTCGTACACCCATGCTCATAAACATCCCTCTAGAAAAAAAGATTTAAGTGTGATGACTAAATATTACCTGTCTGGATCGACATTACAGGGCAAATTATAGCCACATATGCCATCAATGACTCAGAATTGTTGAGGATGACAGTAAAGTCAAGAGAGAATGATAGTAAAATCAAGGGGATTTATACCAGAATAAAATGTCTATGAAACAATCTAATGCAGTGATTTTTGCAATAGCAAATGCCTTCAACTTAGCTTCAACACTTCTTTAACTGGATAAAGCCCTTTATAGCTACCAACGCATGATCCAAATTGCTGGAAACTGCTACACTGAGCATGAAAAATGATCGCT
Source organism: Neopsephotus bourkii (assembly GCF_033783945.1). Taxonomy (NCBI): domain Eukaryota; kingdom Metazoa; phylum Chordata; class Aves; order Psittaciformes; family Psittacidae; genus Neopsephotus; species Neopsephotus bourkii. The sequence continues at coordinate 1,912,118 of NW_026901291.1, read as the reverse complement.
GTTGTAATTCCATAGATCAGTATATGTTATCGTACTGGAACAGGATTGCAATCACTATTAATGGAACTGCAGGAATGGTAGTTTCTGGGTGGAAGTAAAATTGGGAGGGAAAACCCGTAACCATCAACATCTCCAAAGAGCAGTGCAGCACTGCAGAGAGACAGGAAGAAGATAAGTCAGAAATATTTTACTGCCCTGCTGGGTTAAGTTTTGTCATTCAACCAACTATCCAGCAGGTTGACCTACATCTATTACCGTCTTTCCTGGTTGAAGAGGAAAGACTTCCAAACCTTTGAATAACAACACATGAAATCTGCAGTCATTTTAAGTGGAAAATATTACAAACGCTAACCTGTTTAAAACATTCAAATTGTTATTATCCACTTCCATCATTCCTTCCATATTCTGTTCTATTTTTTCTTGCCAAAACAAAACCTGTTATATAAGTTTTTATGCCTCCCTTTGTGTGTTCCTTCAAATACGCTTCTGTTAATTGCTTTTCCTCTGCCTTTCAAATTCAGCCAACGCCACTTTTTGCTTGAAGCCCAAAACTTTCTGCAGTCTGCTGTTTTTCTGTTTTTAAATTAGTTCCTATTTGACATTTCCAGATCATCCATTTGGCTAGCAATAATGTGTGTTTTTAAACAACAGCAAGGAAAATAACCTCCCCTCACGGAGCAGTGAGGGAAAGAGAAGGAAATGCTGCATCATTTGCAATGCCCAAGCAGCAGGTTCTACATGGCTGCAGCCAGGCTCTGTCTCCTCAGACACCATTTCAGGTCAGTACCAGTCACACAGTATTACCAGCTCGTTCCAACGGCAATAACTGCTTTAAGCCCTTTGGGTGAACAAACCATAAAGAAGCTAATTAACAATAAGCCTGGGTGGACACAGCTGAGGAGAAAGGAAAGAGGCACCAATATGTTTACAAATGTTTAGAGTTCAGTTTGGCTTATATAATGCAATGGAAAACTCACTCCAAAATTATATGAGCTTATAAAAAAGAAACAGCTTGTGGTTCAGGATATATTTCTCCTGCCAGAAGTCAGGAGTCCCAAAAATTCTCTTAGAAAACCTATGGGCTGACACTTGGGCTGACACTGTCAACAGGTTCCTTCTCGAACACCCATCCCATTTCTGTGAGGCAGAAGGTTAAATGGGTGACTCCAAAGAACATAAAATACATTGCGTCTATCTCTTTGCACAGGAGTCTGAGACTGTAATCAAACCAGATAAATGACCTCCTGACAAATCCTTCAACTTTGGAAGTAACCTGAGTGACTTTTTTTCCCTATCACAACAAGAAGGAGAAGACATGAAGTCTTTGAATATTTCACATCTTCATACTGCAAAGTCTTACAGTATATTGAGTTACAGGGATAGAGGTATATATATCACTGATATTTCTGCACAGTTTGAAACTGGGAGTAATAGAGATAATCCATCTTAAATCAGCCTGAATCCTGCTTTGGATTTGAGCACCTCATTTTCAGCACAGTCCTTAAGTGAACACCAGATTGTGTTCACTGAAGTGTTAACATGGTCAGCACAAAGGTCTTGCCCTGGTCAGTGCTGTGTTGGTAAGCAGCTACATTTCAATAACTCACAAGCCAACATTTCCTCTCTGCTTGCTTCACTCTTTTTTGGAGACATTGCTACGCTTCAAGCAGAAGAGCAGTGTGCCTCTGGCAGTATCTGCTTCCCAGTCTGTCATAGGAAAAGTAGTTATGTCCTCATGAGGGGGAAGCCACAAGTCACTGTCTGGACCTGAATGACTGATTTCAATTTGTCATGAGAGACCGGGCAGGCTTCTATTCCACAGAGGAATGAAGATTCATGGCAGCCTCTATCCTCGTGAGTCCAGGTTTAAAGTACCGTATAAGACAGATATGAGAACTTTATAAATGGAAAAGACCTGGGCATGAAGATTTGAATACAAACCTACACTAACACTGCAGTTAAGATACCCTGTAATTGTTTTGCTGAACTGAGACCTCAATAAAAGGTTGCCGTTTTTGTTTGCTAATCAGGCTTAAATCTTCTCAAAAGGATTAGTGAACATTCCCATAGCACCACTAAAATGTACTGCCTTTGTTTTCAAGTGTGTAGCTGCTTCTGCTGGGTTTCACCATCTGTCCATTCATAATCCTAAATACTCACTGTCATCTTCATTTGGACATTTTCTTTTTTACAGTGCCTACTGATTTCAGTATCAGCTCTATCTCCTGTTACAGGCGAGAACAGAGAGCAAAAAAATATAGTAGACTTGGAAACTTTTAAAAGCTTAATTTTTTATGCCGTCAGCTTTCTGCTAACTTCTGAAAAACAGATTATACCTGTTGGTACGGTTAGCTAACAAGAATGGAGTGAGGTTGTTTGAGGATGGAAAGGTTAAACAAGACTGCTCTGTCATTAGGGATGGTGCTGTCTGTGAAAATCAAGCACTTTGCAGAGGCTTCGTTCTGCGATCACAGCAAATGTTTCATATCGGCATCTTTCCCAGCGTGAAATCAGAGCTGATCCTGTTGTTTCTCTGCATCAGTTACCACTGCAGCACATCCTCAGCTGCCCTTTTTTCTTTTTCCCAAGGACATATATTTCCTCTTGCTGGGAATTCACATTAATGAACCCTTTGATTTTGCTGAGTCCCTCCCTTTACATTTCCCCAGGGATGCGTGTGAGGCTGAGCACCACAAAGAAAGGCTATCCAAATGAGTTGTGTTTCCTCTTTGTAGGGAAGCACACGCTCTGCTGTCAAGGTCTCTACTGCTGAGGAAAGACAAAGTTTATTGCTGTTACTCTGCCTTCTCAAGCCTTTATTTTGCAAGATATTCCATGCTTAGAGATTTGCTCTCACATTTATGTAACACAAGATCTAATAAAAGACTACCCAACCAAGAAGATAGGGGTTTTTAACTATTGTTTTGCAGAAGAACACTCTGCAGAGGAAGCAGCAGCTCTCTCACTATGTAACCCAACTTCATCAAAATGGTATTAAATAACGTCTTAGATACTCAGCTTCCTGACTTACCATCCCCTTTAGTTACTGAATGCTGGGCAGGTTTTTTAACATCTTTCATCTTTCTACAATCATTTTTTTCATCTTCACTGTTCTCAAGTACCTTTCTCTAGACAAGCTTTTCCATCCCTCACTATCCCTCATTTGAAGCCTTCTGTCACTTGTTTGACAGGAAAGCCATCAGTATATAAAAGTTTTTGTTCCTTGACATGAAAGTACGAGAGATTTTAGTTCTTTACTTGAGTATTTTAACTCCTCCCAAAAGCTGCCTAATTATTTTGTGAGATTCAGAATTTTCTGTAGCCCCCAAACCAGCCAGTAAAACAGTTTGTGTCCTTAAAGAGCTGTAAAAATCACCCGCAATTTCTATCCGTATGTCTTACAATGCCATACTGAGAAAGAATATGCAATTAAACTTGACCAAGTTCTTTTACCGCTAACAAAATAACAGCAAGTAACATAAACCCAGCAATCAGTGATTAATAACCGTCTGCAAAATTTCATCCATGGAGTTTATGGAACTATTTATAATGGAGAGGAATATCAGCTGAAAATAAAAATACCAAGCGGTACATTAGTAACCATTTCCTAAAATCAAGACCTCTCACTGGAAGAAACCAGGACTCCAAGCTGCTGTGTAATGTTTATCAACAAGAGATCTCAAAGCACTTCAGAAAGGATGTTAATAGCCTCGCCTCATAAAGGAGCATCTACAGCACAGAGGAGCAAAATGAGCTGCCATAAGATTGAGGCCAGATTGGTTTCCCATCTTAATATACCAAAATATACATATTTTAATGGTAAGACCGTAAGTGAAATCTGAGATCCTCAAGGCTACTTAAGGAGGCCATGACCCATTGATAAATGCCTCATTTGAACATTATCTGCTGTAAGGCACTGAAACAATATTGATTCATTTAAACCTGACAGGGGCAAGTAAGTGACTAGCTCTATAATAAAACCAGTTCTTCTCCTATATGTACAAAAAGTGAAGAAATGAAGCATGAAAATACCGAAAAGACCCTAAGTCATCCTGCAGCTTTTCCCTAATGCAGTTCAGCTATATCCATCCCACTACACTTTCTGACACTTTGAGAAGAGCTGAAATGAGAGAATGGGGTGTTCGGACTGGCAAAGACAGCTCAAAGCTGGAAGTCTCTGATTCCCTACTAATAGTCCCTAAAATGCTAACTTTGTCTAGGAAGAGCGAGTGACTTTGCTAGTGTGGCACCTCATAGATCTGAGGTGCCATATCTCTCACCCCTTGGATGTGTAATGACATTGGAGAAGTCTGGATGAGGTTGACTGCCCATTAATTACTGAACTGTACTCTTAAATAAATAAAAGCTAGAGTAAACATAATACAAAAAATATTCATTATATTAGCACAAACAAACAAAACAAAGAATTTCTTTAAACAGAGGAACACTAAAGAAGTGGCACAGGCTTGGATGAGGATTTCAGTGATTAGTGAATGTAGACTGAATTCTGGCCTTATATTGCCAGAAAAAATATCACTGTGTAAACAATATAATCTTTATTTTAACACATCCATACTCATAATATTTTATAGTTTCCTGATGTAAAAGAAATCTTTCTCCCAGCATGTGCAGCACTTCATGAGCTTAAAGGTAACGTCTACCTGGAGTCATGGATACACACATTATGCACAGTAGAGATTTAAGGATAGAAACTATTTATCCTATTGAAGACAGCCAATGTATTTCCTTATGGCCATAAGGAAAATCGGACCATTTCCTATAGTAACAAGGCAACCACAACAAAAATATATTTTTGTATAATTCAGAACTATAATAAGATTGATTGTAGGTTAATATCTATGTAAACATACGGATATTTTTTCCAGGGCAAAGAGTGAGCTTTCTATTTCATTTATATAAAGGAATATATATTTGAATAGGAAATCATTAGGAATAATTAGTTTCTGTGAACATGCACTGAGTTTGTCTAATTTGGCTTTATAGCATTAGCCACTGCAAAATAACACTCAAAACAAATTAAAATGCTTTACTGAAGCTGAAATGGACAATTTTGGAATGCAGAACAATAACGCTCACAAGGGCAAGGGAATCAGACACCTGAATGAGGAAGTGAAGCTTTAAAATACTGAGGAGGTTGAGAAAAGTACATAAACTACATACACATATGTATTGAACCTCAAGATGCTTTGGGATGTTTTTCTAAACAGCAACTTCAGCTGCCATTACAAGTAGTACTGAAATCATAGCAAATTCAAAAGCAATTTTGAGCTTCTTTTCTCAAGTGACACCATACAGCTCTGGGATAAATTACTTTCAGATGCTTTAAAAGTAATTTAAAACTTACCACTTACAATAAGGAAAACATTGTTTATGAATGTTTTATAATCATATTATGGAAAAATCCATCTTTGCTCAGATGATGGCAAAAAAAAAAAAAGAAAGATTGAGAAAAAAGGCTTTGGAACAGCAATACTTGCCAGGTTACTCCCACTAGGTCAGGAGATGACAATAATGGCTTTTACTTATACCCAGTGCTGTTCAGAAAATGACATCTACTTAAAACATCTTTAACAGCTCCAAAAATTATTCTATTACAATATTAATAATTAAAAATTACTTCCAAAAATGGATCAAACATAATTTGCATTATCGAGTAAACCCTGCAGGAGCTGGGAATATAGAAAGAACCAATATGCAAAGAAATTAGACTTAATAAATTTTGTAGCATTTTATTCACCTCACTGGAGATAGTAATAGAACAGATCAGTAATCTATGATGATTTGAATTTATTTCCAGACAGTATGATGAAATGGCAGAAGAGGGCAGGTGTAGCATGAAGGAAATGTTGGAGACCTGTGCTCCCAGCCTGGCTGAGCTTTGAGAGCAGACAAAGGAGATGGTTTATTTGTGTGTGCTAAAGAGGTGCTCCTGGCCTGGAGGAGTTCAGGAGCCATCCTGCACCTGTTGGGTCCCCAGGGCCACTGGCCCATGGTGCTGCTATGGGCAGAAACCTGGAGGCTCAAGCAGGAGCCAGAGAGCTGTGGCTGAGATCCTCTGCAGGGCAGCATCTAGAGGGTTTAACCCAGCCACGCACACAGTGACTCAAGTTCAGTGTGACTGTGGCAGTAGAGCCACATCTGTCACTTGAGAGAAAAGGCTTGAAACAGGAGTTGAAGGGGATGGAGCATCACAGCTTCTACACACTGTGATGCCACAGGTCTTACTGAGATAGAGACACCTTTTCCTCCCTGCTCAACAGCTTTTTGTAAGAACTATGTTTATGAAAGAAGTAATGACAATGGCTGTATTACTGAGTGAGCTAAGGGAGAAGGATGAAAAGTTTGTTGCCTTAAATACCCGAGTTGCCTACTTTGTACAGTGGTCCTTGGCATCCCTGGATTCTGGTACCAACCAGTTGTATGGGGCACAACATTTGTTCTAACTTGATTTTGCTACTGTACGCACCTAAATGATCTTGTTGGTTGGTTTGGTTTGGTTTTTAAGCACAAAGATAACTCATTTTTCTGTTTCCCAGAGCATACCCAGGTAGTCTGCTTCTTTCTGCAAACTCGTAGCACAGAGGAATCATGTAGCCTTTGTTTATAGCCTGATTATGGAACTGATTTCCCTTTTCTTGTACTTGTATTCCTAAATTGTCATCTAACCGAAAATCTCTCTAAAGGCAGGATTTCCCCTCTGTTCAAAATCAGAAAAACATTGGATCTCAAAAAGAAAAAATACTTTCCTAAAGCTTTACTAAAGTATAAAAGGCAAACAACAAGTAAGATGAAGATTTTAAACATGTTTCTGTGAAAACAAATTTTCACCTCATCAGGAGGAAAGCTGTAGTGAAACAGGTTTGCCTTGAGGAGCAGCACTGCCCCAGGGCAGCTCTGGTGACGATCTGAGGGAAAACCACAGGGTATTTGGTTCCTTTCCCTGAGGAAGAGGAGGCCATGGGCCTCCTGCTCTGCCCCTGCCCTTGCATTCACTGCCTCCCCTCTCCCCACCCCCTGCAGGCAAAGGAGCCAGAGAAATAGGGGGAAAGATAGTAACACCTTGGGTCACATCAATTCCCAGAACAGCAGCCTTGTTTATCTGCATGAAGAGCAATGGTAGCAGTGCCATGGGCAGCAGTGGCACAATGAAGTGCCATTTACCCTCATTTCCTTACACAACAATGCAGAAAAGTCATCTGATTAAAGGGGCAGCTCTGCACTTTATTGCTCTTGATTTCTTTCTTCTTCATGAATCTCTGGATAAATTCAACCTACTTTTCAAGAGCATCAGAACAACCACAGGAGCATTTGAGAGCTAAGGCAGCAGTGGGATGTACCAGACATACAGCTTGAGCAGTCACAGCATTGCACTGATAGAAACTGAGTATAAACATCCCCTTTAAAGCCTGAAGGGAGGAGAAGAACTGATGTTTCTGTTTATGAAATTAATAGGTCCAAAAAGCGTAGCATGCTGAGACATCAGGCTGTTAGCAGGAGCCCTGCTGACAGCCCACTTAGAGGGAAAAAAAAAGCCAACAAAGCTGTGACAGTGGATTAGGTTGAGGAGTTGGAGCTTTTTGCTTTGTTTTTTTGAAGATGTATATAGGGAAGTCAGCAACCTATTTCAATGATTGCTTCTCCAAGTCTAAAAATAACACACAACCCTGTCCCTCTGTGGTCAGTCAAGAGCCCTGGGCAAACACCCAGGAGATGGAGGTGACACAGCACCCTATCCATGGGGACAACACTACTCTAAACAGCTTGGTGGCAAGGGGCAGACAAATGGCTATGTAAATAAGCAACCCCTTAATATTTACCTCTCCAGCACCCTAGGCTAAAATTGCGACATTTATAGGCACAGTATGGGACCTGCTGAGGTCTTTCTTTTTGAAAGTAATTGATCTGTTCATCAACAGATTTTTTCCACAGTAATTACCACAATCTGGGGTAACTGCTTTAGGGTGAAGTATTAGAATTAAAATGAATACACATAACTGGTCACCAGATGTCACTGTCTTGTCATTCCAACATGGCCAGGAAAATATAAATCCATCAGCAGAAAACACAAAGACATCCAAACAAGAGGTAGGAGAAAACCTGGAAATGAGGACACAGCTCCTTGTCAAGTCAGCAGAACTGGAAGAAGATGTCATGGTTTACTTTAGCACGTCTGTCAACTCTGGTATAATCATTGATTTATTACATTAATTTCTTCCCCATTGGTAGATGCTTCTGATTACCTTACAGATGTAGAAACTCAAGATGACCAGCGACACTGAGCATGCTTCCACTGAAACCAGACAGGTCTTTATGGTCAAGATTACAGTAACCAGCTCAACCGGCTTTCTGAGGAACTCATTCTATTGCACATCTTTCAGGCAAACTCCAGTGCTGTGGTATGTACCTCCAGTTGGACATCCCTCAAAGTGATGCTAATATTGAGGTAATATCAGTAGCTCCTTGTCAAATAACACATCAGCATTAAAAATACAGCTTGCCCACTGCTTGACTCCCTGGTGTCACAGGGAGGGCCAGCTAGGCTATTACATTGTCCTGGAGCAAGCTGTGGTTCACGTAACAGGCTGTTCTGGACAAGGGCAGAACTTTCTGGGGTTTTAAACACTACTGCTTTCCATAAGAGGAATGTTTCACTGGTAGATTCAAATCCCCAGGAATGTGACTTTGAGCTCTTACCCATTCTTTGCACCATTTTGGAAAGTGTTATATAACGATTTCAAAGGCACAGTGCATAATATGGGAACAGAGGGGGACTGTTCGACTGCAATCAGTGAACTAGAAAGGTGAGTTGATAGCTACCTGTAGTTGCTCTTGGATAACATAGTCAAATTCACACTGAGGATTTTAAAAGTATCTACTCAGACAGCAGGTTCTCTGGGGAAACGAAACGGTCCTTTGCATTAAGAGCAGCATACACCTCAATCTTTTCTCACCTGCCCCACAAATTAAATGATTCCTTTTATTTGAGCTAAGAATACGACTTCTTCAAAACTGTTTTCCAGGGAGGGCTTCTCTCTATGCCAAGTGCTTTTGTAATACAGGGTAAAGACAGTCACTCTGATGAATATCTTGGAATCTGAACACAAAAGGCAGAAGGAAAGGAGTTTTAATCTTTTTAAAAGAATGAAAAACTACAGCACTGAAAAAGCAGTGCTCACATTTCCAAAAGGGGTCATCAATTAATAATTCTTTCCCATTTATAATTATTTTAAAGGACCTGTCCTTTATAAATTTTACTAAGATCATACTGCAACTCCTCATTAAAACTGACAAGCTTTAATGGGAATTCTGAGTCCAGTAATATGCCATCCACTTTTAATCCAGTCCTTTGCATTTGCAGATCTCAGAATGACTGAAAGTCAAAGATTTAACATTCATTTTAAAATGGGGGGATTGGGACTTCTGACTGATTTGCCTACCATGACCTAGACAGACGACCAAGGGCAGTGCTGGGGATTGAATCCAGTTTTCATTACTCCGTGTCTAGTATTCTGCTGTGGCCAGCCTTGCTGACTAATAAGAGCATTATATTCTGGAATAAGGTTGAAATTTTATGGACTTGTAATGTTCCCATTCATAAAAATACTCTATAATCTTCCATAAAGATGGAACAATACAATAAACTGCTGAAAACCTTCATGTAAGAACTGCACCTTCCAGCTTAGGAGAATTATCTAATTGCAAGTATTTTTTACACTTAAAAAAACCCCACAAGAGGTATCCTACACAGAGAATGAATGATGTAATGTCTCTGCATGTCACAAAAGGGTGAAACAAATCCTTCCCAAACTCATCATGATGCACAACAGCTTAACCAACACAATGAAAGAAGCCGCAACCTCTAAGTGAACTAACATGTCGTACACTTTCCCCAGAGTTACAAGGCATGTGATAGCATTATCAGTCAACCTCTCTGAATGTCCTTCTCTCTCACTCCTTGCTTTGCTTTAGTGAAGTAAAGGAAACTGCATATGCCTGAAGTGAACCAGAGACTTGACAGCTTGTGCTTGGGAACACCCAGCTTGGCTTGACATAAGGTCAAGTGCTCTTAAAGCTACCAGATGTACTACTAAGGACTGCTGCCTTTATCCATTTGCAGCTGCTTTAGTTGTACCCTCAGTTGACAGATACCTGTACACACATGTAATTAACTTGGAGACAGGGAGATTTTTGGATTTGATTATCAGGACAAGAACGAAAAAAGATCTTCTGTTTATTATTTCAAACTTTGCCTTCAAGTAGCATCAAGGCTACTTTGGAGTCAGGCACTATAATTTTTGGCATAGCTGAAGACTGTTAACATTGGTCCTGTAAGTTTTCTTAGTGATGCCCATGTGAAATGCTTGCTGACACTAATGAAGAGTTGCAGGTTAAGCCTTCTTGCTTTGGACAGGCAATAGTCAAGTACTTTTATAAAGGTACTGTAAGACACTAGCACTCAGAGGAGCTATGACTGACTCAGACAGAAGGCTTCAATAAGCTGGGAAGGAGCTTATACTGCATATTAATTTGAGTTCTTATTCTGGAACAAAAGCTTTCTGGCTTGTAGCTGTCACAGAAATGCATGCAATTATTATTTTTTGTGACAGTTTTACCTCCATTAAAGATCAGGAAAAAACATAAACATTTGTAAAATGGGAAAGGCTGAAATGCTAGAGAAAAATGTATTGAGCAATGACAAATTATGAGGGGAGAAAAGCCACCAAGCTTTTCTGATTGTAATTTTACATTCAGATCTCATCGTAACACCTGGAAATTTCAATCCAGTTACAACCCTCGCACAACAGTCATTGTCCAAGAGTATAGCAAATGGCAGCTCCTGTCCCAAGGAGATCAGCATATTAATATCAAGTGATCTAGAAGATGCAGTAATTTACATTAAGCATAAAATTTGCCCTTAATGCAGCCAAGACCTATTCATTGATCTCCAAGGAATGAAATTCTGTGCTAGTATTTAGTTACGCATGCTCTATTGAATGCCTTTGTGAACTGTGGATATTCATTTTGTATCACTAAAACTAATTTCAGATGACCTATCTTATTTTCAGATAAAAAGCAAGTGCAGTAAAATTTATTTAAACAAACTCACTGTGGAGGAAAATCTTATTTTCTAGTAGGAACACTCAGAAAAAGGCAGCATCCATGGGGTCCTTAAAGTGGTCTTGCACAGTGCAGTGCTACATTGAAATCTAACTGAAAGCAACTGGACTGAATTAGATAACACAGAACCTTAACTAAAGAATCAAAATGGCTAAACAAGAGAGTAGCTGAGCAATGTGTGTGATGACAGAAGCACTTCATTACTCTGTCAACTGGAGTCACAAAGAGAGCAATAAACACACTAAGCCCAAATGCCTCACATGATGTTGAATCTTATCAGTAGGGTTTTTAACAGGGCTTGGTGTTTGTCTCCTCTCCCACTGGGGCTAACAACATCTCACCATTATCAATGGGGACAGACGTATCCCACTGGGGATTTAACGGGGACAGAAGTGTCTTGACCCACCAAAAAAAAAAAAAAAAAAAAATAATTCTCAAACCAGAAAAACACACCTAAAAAGTACTGAAACTTGTAGACTCCCTTGCAGAAGATGCAGGCACTGTAATGGATGTATCCACTGTACTCTTTCCAAGGCCATGGGTATGGGGAAAGTACTTCGTCCCTTTGTGGATTAAGCAGTGATGCCAACCTCAAGTCTCAGGCTATTCAGGGACTCACTCTTCAGTCTCAGCATCTCTCACCCTCTTCAAAAGTTCAGGGAACCACTGGCTCCCAAAGTTGTTTATGAGTGTGGGAATTAAATGGACTGGGGTAGACAGGAAATCATGGTGGCACCTCAGCTGAGCACAGGGAAGTCCTCAGTTTAGCAGTACTTTAGAACTTTTGTAAGTAGTTTGCTATCCTGGGGAAAAAGTAAAACAAAAGGCTGACGGTGTCATTCTGCATCAAAAGGTCAAACTCTCTTCTGTCACAAGCACCATGTCCATGAATCCTCTCCATAGAGGTACTGAGGCTGATCTTAAAGAGAAGTTGGGCTCTTTTCCCTTAGTCCCTTATTCTGATGGAAAGGCTGCTGCTGCTCCTCAGTGCTGTTGTGGAGGGGAACCTGCTTCTAAACTACTGGTCTGAAAGTATTAATGTTGTGTCTATATTTATTCGTGTATTGCTATTATCCTCCTCTCTCCCTTCATTTTCATTTATATATAGCAGTGATATGCCTATTCAGACTTCATGAGAATGAATAAGAAAGCCTCTAGCTTCCTCCTGCATGATCAACTTTCCATTCTCCCAATTATATGAGTAATCTGCTGCTGCTTTTCTGATTTTAACTCATCTTTCTTTAGCATAAATGAACAGAACTGCAAACCTAAGCAAAAGGAAGCCATGTCAACACTTTGTTCAGTGCCTTAAAGCTCCCCCTCGTCAGGAGTTTGACTCTATTACATATTAAGTTTTAATGTACTTATTCTGCATCATCTGCACGATGCTGCAAAGTACCAGGCTCCTTTTAAAGCAGAAGACAGAAATTAGTATTTGCAGGAAGATCCACATGCAGGAATTGGATCCAGTGTGCCCTATGTGCTCACTTTAACTCTGTTTCTCTCAAAAAACCCTTCCCCATGAAATACAACATAAAAGGAAAGGGAGGGGCAGAGAATATTTTCTTTAACACCATTAAACATTCTATGAATTCAATCAACACAGTCATTGTAATGACATAATTAAAACTCAGAACGAAGTAGTGTAATTGCTGGTGTATGGCCATCATTACATAATGAGTGGTTTTATGGCAATCTCAGCTAACTCTGGGTTTGGGCAATTTGGGGAAGTTGTTGATTTCCACAATACCACTCATGACTTGATCTAGAGCACTTCAAAAACAAAGGAACTCTTAAAAACGTTGTTTGTGGTTTCCATTTTTAAAAGATGTGAAAGAAGGCTCCTTCTGAAAGGGTTCAAGAAAAGCTTAAACCTCAGCAAAGGAAAAGTGGATTTTTTTAGAGACATAAGCAGCCAGCTTCCAGCTGATTAACAGAAATGTTCAGCTCAGAGAGATTTTTAATGAAGACAATAAGCCCCAGAAAATACCCATTTATGGGCAATATATAACTTAAGTTAAATCGCAGCTCAATCATGGAGTCTCTGCCTCCCACACACCAGATTACGTGCTCTGCATCTCAAGATCTGAAGCACAAAAGAGCCCAAGGAAGAGAAGGGGAAAAAATAATCTTTGTGCGTTTATTATGCCTCTCAACTATTGGTACAGCTTGAGAGGCTTTCTGTCCTAGTGCTGCCCCTTCCAGCTACCTAGGAAATGCTCTGCAACTCAGGTCTTTCCTTCTAGTTCCCTCCTGTCCCTGTGCTACGCCCACCAAACACCTCGAAGGTAGGGGAGCACTGGATAGTATTATGCCTCATTCCTATTTTGTGGGAGTTGCTATGGGGCCTGTTAATCCCTGCAATTTTAGGAATGTTGTGCTTAAGAACAGTATAAAGAGCTCTGAGATGAATGGTAGCAATCAAGCAATGCATATAATTCCCTATGACAGCATTTCTGGGCATCACAACAGAAAACAAATCAGGCAACCAACTGCCACTTCTTATTAGCCCCTGTACAACCACAATTGCATAAATATTCCTACATTATACAGCAATGAGTCTAAAATTGCTGCTTGCGGAGATGAACTGGAGCTAGTCAAGCACATTACTGTATGCACACATAACACCAAGCACAAGATCACATTGCAGGCTACAAGTCTGAGAAAGTAACTAAGTTACTAACCTGGACAGGTTAACTTGCACAGTTTTTGTCAGTCCCTAGCCTCGGTGGGCTAAGATATGCCTACATGAGCTTAGATCTGACCTTTAACTGGTAAGCAAATGTATTTTTGGATTATCTCTTTCACTGTTACCAAAAAAATAATACCTAAGGTTGCAAGAAAATCTCATCTACTCCCATTTCCTATACTACAGAATATCCTGGTGTCAGTGCTTGCTTTTTCCTTGCCAAGGAGAATAAAACTACAGACATGTCAACCTAAAACCAAAAAAAGCAGCTGTATATTACAGAACATGTTACTAACAGAAGCTGAACTCAAAGAATATTTATAATGTAAGAGGACTCAATATTGCAGTACTGAGATTAGCATGAATCATTCAACTTATTTCTCAAATTTGTTGATAACATAATAATAATAATCAAGAAAAAACAGTTCCCTTTATATACTCCAGTAGATAATAGGAAAAAGTGCCACATTTGGGCAATAATAGCAAACTAATATTCTCCTGGTGAACTAGAACAAATTGCAGCTTACAGTGTGCAGATACTGGGGAAAATGGAGTTACCTCTTCAACAGCACCTGCGTGTCTAGGAGGCTGCATGTATTCTGTTCTTCAAATAAACCACTAAAGTTTCCTCCAAGTACATTTGCAGTGTCACTGAAGGCAAGTTTGCCCTGAAGCAGTGGGTGGTAAATGCTTATTTATGACTGTAAGCTAATGGTGCCACCATCTTCAGAGCATGAGACCTTCACAAGTAAAACAAGCTGATTAAGGTTAATGAGTCAATTAATTTTGCACCTGGTATCATGACTAGTGGGTAACATCCTGCACTTTTTGTCCTGGGAAAGTATATAACAACCCAAGACCAAGAACAGAGTTATTTGGCTTAGAAAAAGGTAACCATCATCCCTGCATCTCACAAGCCCTGAATGAGCTCAGACAATTAAATACTCAGACAGCTGTTTTTCACCAGTATTAACAACTTACATATTTTTTCCTCCAAAAGCATCCTCAAGACTTAAAGTGTGCGTGTCATATCCGAAGTACTTCATGAATTGATAATGTCATGTTCATGACTTGCTCATGCTTGGCACTCTTAAGTCAGCAATGAACATTTTCATAGTTTCTGGCACCTGTGCAATTCACCCAGTCCTCAGCCTGCATTTTCTAATATAACTACAGTTAAAAAATATCAATACCAAAAGATTACAGTCTACAGGACTAACTGAATCAATACAACAGCTCAAATTTGATTCTTATTGAATACACATTCAATTTCATGGGTAGGGGAAGCCCTAAGTTCTTGCTTCATTCACTCTTTTATTACCTAAAGTCACCATATTTGATGGATATTCATTCATGAGTGAACTTTTGGCCCTTTGGCAAAGAATGACATAAGCGTCTACATGCTTCTTGTACTCAAAGCATCATTTATTTGTAACTCTGATTTCTAAACACACTGAGTAAAGGGGTCTTAGCAGTTATTTTATCTAAACCATGATCATGCAAATTACATCAGGAGGTTTCGCGTTCAGCCCTAAATGGAATTCTACTCAAATCTGCTTAATCTCATTGCCAGTAACATACATTAAATCTGGGCTCTCATATTTAAGCTTGGCTTTTACTATCTCATCCATTATAGGCAGTTGCCTCTTGTCTCAAGTTATTTTAAAAGGGTATTGAAGAGTAAGGCTTTAGATTCATATTTAAAAGACAATCCTGCTCATGTCAAGATTAACCTTTGTATTTCATCCTATCGAACTGTGCATCAGCCTTCAGAACAGGCTAGTTCTTTTCATGCTAATGCTGCCTACCTAATGAGAGAATTGACAAAGAGAAATATTCTATTAGTGAATCAAAAAACAATTACCTCACTAAAAAGTCTGTCCTTTTCTTACCCCATAAATCTGATATGGAGGCTCTCACATTTCTTTGCCTTGGACTCTCCTAAATTTATAGCGCATTTCCCCATTTTTACAGTCAGATTTACCTCACACAATGTACAACATAGGAGTTCTTTGTTCTTTTTTAAAAGAAAGTAGGGGCTGGGATGGGAACCCCACAACCCAAACCCAATGTATTTCTTGTAAAGACCCCAAATTCTCCAGTTATCTGACTCATTTCACATTTTCTGATCTAGCTGCACTGTAAGTTATTTGCAAGACCAAGTTCATAGCCACTGAGAGCACAATGGAGTTCAGGCATCCTTTTTCCAGCCCACAGGGCCAGGTGGAGTTCTGCAGCTAAAGACAGCAGAGAGGTAAGGTGAAAACTGAAGTATTACATTCCATGTTTGATCTCCTCACCAAGAGGCTCTTCTCAATTCTCACAGTTATGAAAACAGATTGAAAATAAAGACCCCACAGATACAGTATTCTAAGCCTGTGGTAAACATGATGTAGCTCAAGTTCCATGACTACGTTTGGCTTTGAAGAGATGCAGCAGAAGAAACGAAGGAAGTTGTTTAGAACCTGAGTGCTTAGTGCACAGCAGGCAGCTGTAAAGATCTGTACTCAGCTATTTTTTTGTTCCTTTTTTGGACTGTGAACAGTATCTTTATTTATGCCAAAACAATCTGGCTGGAACCATTCATTCATCTCACTTCTCAGGTCCATAAACATTCACTCCTCCTCTGGATTTGATATTCTGCTTTTTGTTTTATTTCCTGCCTGCACAAGGTAGAAACAAAGACTCTTGCATAGTAAGCAGCAAGAGATTTCTGCAGGGACATTATCATTCAATGTCTTTATGTGCTCCTATTCAAATGTGAACACATCGGTGTGTCTTTCCAGAAATCTTCATACCTTTTCTAGCAGTTAATAGCTTTCTTTGGAAGCAGAGGTACTCTAAATAGTGGAAGCCAAAAAGTACATTAGTGAATTCATCTAAGAGAAGTGTGCTGTTAAATAATAATATGTAGACTAATTAATGTAAATGCAATGGTGAGAACATGCTGACATTGTTGAAGTTAATGATCCAGCTGCATTATAATTTCCATCACTGTAATACCAAGAAAACCAAAGAAATTGGCTTTCTGCATCCTGGAACAGCATTTTCACTAGGCATCTGGCAGAGAGAGTTATACAGTCTTTCTATACTTCAGTTAAGACCGCTATTTGATTTTTATCATGGAATTTGGGACAATGGTTGAGCTTTACATACAGCCTTGAGCAAAATGTGACACTGAGGTTGTGCTATGCCAGAAATAGGTTCCAAAGCCCCGTGATTCAATGACACAGCTTCCAGAGTCCCAGTTCTCAGTTTCAGTTTTCCACTTGCTCACTTCTTTCTTTGTTGGCATGGTTGACCTACGCTGCTGGCTCCAGTAAATTTTAATACCCTACCTGATGAGTCAGGAGTAGCAGTTACCTCATTGAGGTGGCAAACACAGCATCTGACGCACTTCCATGCCTCATCCCCTCTCAGGTATGTGTTACCTATTTTTAGGCTATTTTCCTATATTTTATAAGGAAACAGATTTTAAGAAATACAGAGCTTTGACCAAAGGCCAGTAGAGTCTAGATGGAACTTATTCTGTTACACAATACAAAACTATCTCCTCTTATTACTTCATTCTATTGAAGCAAATAATCCCAGTGTGGCTGGGATTTAAACATTTGATATTTAATGTTTTAAATACAAGTATATGACCAAAATGGCCTACTTTATCAAGGAGTTAAACTCAGGCTATGTTTCAACCATGTTCAAGTCTGTTAATGTCAATGGAGTGCCACTGTTTTACAGAGGTGAAGATGGCAGGGTACGGCAGATGTTTCTTGGTATAAATTTATAACTCTCAAAAGTATGTAGGCATCTTCACCTGCAACTAAGAGATGCCGATGGCATCTGGTGGGACTTTCAAATGTGGGCACTGAAATCAGCAAGTCAACACGTAAGAGCTTTTAAAGACTCACAGAAACTTGACATCTGGAGTCTAAACTCTTGAAGATCTTTGATAACTATCCTGTAACAACCTATGTCATTATGTCTGATCACACGTTTTGCCTGTTAGACAAAATAAGCAGATGAGCTCCAAAGTTTACCAAGGAGTTGTTCTGTTGAATAAATACTATCTTTTATGTATAATTACTTTTTGCCTCAAACTGCTCTTCAGCCAAGGTGTAAGATCTCGAGCATGGGCACTTCTAGACCTTTTGTGTATGGCAATGGAGGAGGCTTCAGAAAAAACCACAACACACAATGCTCTCAAAGCAACACACAATGCTCTCAAAGAAAATGAACAGAAGAATATAGTGCTCTAAATGGCCTAAAGGACAGAACAGCCAGTGATGGGGTTTTGGTTCATTTCAGCAGGACTATTTTTGTTGCTAATTTGCAGGGTTCAGAATGAGGGGTAATATTTTATGAGCAGTACAAAACCACAATGAAAATGATCATGCCATTGGGTCATATTTCACAAGTCAGAAATCATTACTGTTTTATTTAAGGAGGGTCAGGATTTGTCTACAACCTTGATTCATAACTGCATTTGGCCAAAGGACTTTTTTCACAGTAAAAATGAAGCACATACATTCTGGCCCCTGCCTCAAGCACTGCTGCTGTATATTCCTTTTCTACTCCAGTGTGATTCATTTTACAATTTCCAAACTTCCCTCTAGCTACAAGTCCTGCAAAGGGACTGCTCCTTAGGAAGAATAAAAAATGGCAAGCACAGCTGTCCATCTTGCCTAAAGCCACTCAGTCACAACACGTCTTTGAAATCCCAGCAACAGGGACTGCATTGGCTAAGTGAGAGATGTGGCAATGTTGCAGGCAGACCAACAGAACAAGGCTTTTTCTATGACCAGACAATTACTGTGAAGATTACATTCTAGAGACAGATTTTCTGGGTATCTCAGCTCCCCTCTAAATAAGCTGTACAGATTCTAAAAGATACACTCATTGCTGGAAAAATACCAAATACAAGATAAAGCGCAACAATAAAACCCCATTTTAGGAGAAAATGGAATAGACACTATCTGTATTTTTTGCTTTTTCCCTACCTGTTGCTTGTGTTTTCATCAACAAAGTGTGTCAGTCAAATAGACAAAGGTCTATTAGTCAGTGACCTTCACAGGCAGCCCATCCTTGTTGAAAACCACTGTCAGAAACAGAGGGATCAAGAGTACACCTCATGCCATGCAATCCAGCCTTCCCACAGAGTCTACTCCAGTTCAGAAAAACAGAACTTCAAAACTTCTGGTCAAAAAAAACCCAACAGTATTTGGAAATGATGCTGTGTCATGCCCATTTCTCATGAGCTGGATTCCTATTTCACATGGGACATCACACTTGTGATACATCACAGTAATTTGGTAAAGGAAAATTATTTCATGTGACCTGGAATATAAAGCACAGCTGCTGGAGGGGTTTGGAAATGCACAGCACTCAGGATGCTGTATCTGCAGATGGGATTTATATTTACGTATCTTTTCAGCTGAAAGGTTAAAAAGAAGAAAAACTTTTTGTTACTCAACTCAGCTACACATATGCTTTATGTATATGAACAGATGACAAATGGTAAATATCTTTACCCTAGGGAATTACTCTACATAACAAGGCAAACAGAGGCCTAGTTTCCATTTCACACAACTTTCACAAAGACAGAAAAACTGCTGAATTCTTTAGATAAAACAAATAAAGGGATGACAAAAAAAGAAAGAGGGAAGAATCCATTGTGGTGCAAACACCTTTCCAGATACAGGTAATTTTCTACACAGTGCAGAGTTACCATGGTGATGGGCATGAACCAGATTAGATAATTTCTCTGCTCAAGAAACCCTTCTACTGAAGCCATTGGCTGTTTTCCAGTTGATCAGCAGCATTAGGTCCATGTTTATTATTTTTTCCTCTGCAGAACAAATTGTGTGAAAGGTTAAGTGGCAACATTTGCACACAATAAGATTATCTAAAGGAAAGACAAGGAGGCAGTTTAGACATTAGTTACAGACTGGCTCAAAAGCTTACTGTAACCAAAAGAAAAACACCTATTCATTTTAGATAACTTTCAACAGAGCTCCATGAAAACACAGAAAACCTACAGGAGGAAAAAAAGCCAACAAAAGCAGAGAAAAGAGAGGATGAAACCCCTTTGATGTATCAGTATGACTAGGTAACTGCAGATTGTGATAATGGACATCTTCAGAGCCTCAAAGTGCCTTTCCTAAATTAGCAGCTGCCGCCTTTACTATGCCTACACAGCATCCTTATGGGGATTAAGGGACACCAAGCTCAGTGTACCCTGAGCAGAAATTTTCCTTTACATGGGAAGTGGACGGGAAAGGCGGTAGAGCATGCAGAAACAGACTTCACTGATTCCCTCTTCTGAAACATGCCACTCAACAACACATAAATCCCTTGTTTTCACCCACGGAAGCAGCTGCAGCAGTGTAGCACAATGAGGAAGGGCTTCAGACCCTCATTTACCTTCTGCTCCCTTGTCTGGACATGCTCTTGAATGTAACCATGTAAGGAATTCCTTCTGTCAGCACGGTAGCTAGCATGTCCTCAGCCTGCTCAAATCATAGGGTAAAATGTACTGGCTTGAATTTCAATTATTCTGCTATGAAGAAATAAAAGGACTTGCCCAAAATCATACAAAGTAGGAGGAACGGTATGTTGCTCTGAGGCCCATGGCTACATCACTCCAACACTGCAAGCTTCAAGATGCTTGAGCCATCTGTCCAACTTCTCAGTTCAGTTACCTACAGAAATCTGAACAATTATGTATCTTACTGGAATAGCAGCTCAATTCCTAGCTAACAAACCACCCCCTTCTGAAAGCCACTGGAAAGCCCTTCCAGAGAGGTAAGACCAGAAAGATTTTATTTCAAACTGAAGTCTACAGTGGATGTTATAAAATGACAGTTCTACTTTATTCCAGAAACAAAGGCTCATCATCATTTTGATGCTCTCAGTGGAGCGCATGTGCAAAGAACCTTTGGTTGATTATACAGCTGCTAACTGGAAGATGCCAAGATACCACAGTATTTCTCTAGGGATTTTTTAAGCTGACCCTTTCTTGCCTCTTTTGATCTCTTAAAAGCTAGTGTCACAGCAGCCCTTGCTGGAGTGTCACTGTGTAATGCTTCCAGCATTTTGGAAGCGCATTCCCATGGTAACACTTCAAACCCTGAGGGCTACATAATTTCAGCACAGTAAGCTTAATATCAGATGCTTGAGCCATCTGTCCAGCTCCTCAATTAACGTCATTAGCTACTGAAACTTGAGCAATTACGGGTATTATTGAAATCACATTGCAATCAAGGAACAAATCCACGACACAAAAGCAGGACAGAGGAAACCCTAAAGCCACGCTGAAATGGAGCTAGTATGAGTGAAAAGAGAAGGCAGGACACTTCATCCAGAATTTAATGCAAATTAGAACTTTATCTGGCCCATAATTTCCATCTTGAGTCTTCATTTTGACTGTGGAACAGTTTGAATCCTGTCCTCATTAATGGAAATGGCTGTGTAGTACAAGGGAACAGAAAACCAACCTCAGCACTTGTCTCCTCTATAAACAAACTTAAGAAAAACACCTTGAGACTGAGATGGGAACAGTAGCCTCAAGCTAGTCCATGAGAAGGAAGAGGTCCTTTTCTGCTTGGTTTAGGTTTCAGCTAAATACTGTGCAGTCATCAGAATTTATTAAAAACCTAGTAGATTTATACTGACCACAATCAAATCCTGGAAACTGGATCACATCCTATGGAGGCTCCCTATGCATGTTCTTCAGATACGTGTACAAATCATTAGGTTAAAGCAGTACACAGAGGCCCTGAAGGGACAGCAAGCAATTTCCTTACACACAGGGAACCCCGGGAGAAAGTGAAAGCCACACCACACGCAGGCAGCAGGCCCAGAGGTAGTGACATGCAGGGAAGCTGAAACAGAACACGCAGGAAAGGACGTTGTGGGAAGGGGCAGTGTTGAGATGGCAACCCCTGGGCACACGTGGCTTCGATGCTGTGCAGAGCAGTTGTCTCACTGTTTTACCTGAGGGCTGGGAAAAGGGTCTCATCTCACCTGCCTACAGACCAGTAAAAACGAGGATCTTCAACTAGTTATCTACAACATCCTAATAGTCCTTAGAGAGACATAGGCATTTCTACAGCATGACTAGCACGGCACTTTAGACATTTACAATACAATAAGACAAATCATTCCCTATTTCTCTCCATGGACTGTAAAAGGGCTCTATATGCCCAGCTGAGCTAGAGATGTCTGTCCTGCAGATGTCTAAATTAAAGCAGCAGAGCCCTACCTTGGAGTGCTCTGATGACTGCAGTATGAGAAAGAACTGTTCTCTTACTTTAGAGGAGCCCACTGTTGATACCCATCCATCACAATACTAAGGAAACAAACGATGGTTCCTACTACAGCTACAAGGTCTGCCCTGCTAAGTCATTACAAAGAGATGCTCAAGACTTTGTCCTGTTTGAAACAGCAGCCTGATATCAGAGCCTCCTTTCTGTTTGCAGCAAGAGAAATTCTGTTTCCAGTAATAAAAAAAAGAAGAATGCATGAAACTTAAAAGAAAGACACCAAACAAGAAAGTGTATGTCACAAGACATAATGGTCACACATGTCAGCAAAAGAAAGGCAAGGCACAAATGAAGATACTTGTAGCAGTTTGTTCCCTCACAGCAAGCACTACTGCACAGCATTTCATCTTTCAGCTCATGCTGGTTTTGATGTTTAACTCTTGATGGTATTTCAGTTAGTGGTTCTATTTCTTGGAATGAATCTGTTAAGGGAAGCAGTAATGCCCATAGTTAGTCCTCCCATACGGCTTCCTGTTTTGCAGTCTCACATTCCCAGAGCTCACTTCGCACAAGAGCTGGAGGGTGACCCCTCTACCAGCAGCCACTTCCCAGGCTTTCACCCAGGTCATCTCAGCCTGCAGCACAAACAGCCTTTCCAGCCCTTCCTCTGTCTTGTAGCTTGCTACATCCCCTCCACCTGGACAAACACGCCCAGGAATCACCGCTTAAAACAAAGTGTCCATGAGTAGTCCAGTCCACAGAAACTCAAGAGCTTTGCAGCCTCTGCAGGAGGCAGAGAAATGGTTACAAAAAGTTTGACTCCAACTCAGATTTGGGTGCCTGGAGAGTTTTCCTAGATGTTTATCTATTTACAGGTGTTATTCTATTTCCTGAAGAGCATTATCATGGAGTAAATCCTATTTCCCCTTAGAGGGACACAGGGTATTTTGACAACATCCCTTATGTCCCTTACACTGTCACGATGCTCTTCACTTCTGTATTTTTGCTGCAGACTATTAAGTCTGCTCCTTCTTATAAGATACATTTTTCTAACTAGAGCAATTCACAGAACAGCATTCATTTTCTCCTTATTTTATATGAATGTATTGATTTGACCACAGCTATAACCGATGATGTGGGGTTTTGCTGCTTCTACATTCAGGTACTTGAAATAATGTTGCCATGTGATGCAATGCTATTAACTGCAGCCTAATATCTACCAGCCAGTGATGTGTGATAGAAAACCAGAGAACTATCCCAAAGGGAAAACTCAAAGCATGTTAAATATAGTGATTCAAGTAATTATAATTGTTTCCAATAACATTCAAATACAACATTCAGATTATGAATGTTAATTCTCTGTACCCATTCATCCATTGGTTTTTCAGTTATTATAAATCCCAGCTATGACAAGGTTCTTTGTATGGCTTAACAGTAAATGAGCCATATGTGCCAGACTGACCTTTTGTCACATTCTATTATGAACTGAAGCCTAAAAATAGCCTCCAAAATCACTATATGCTGATACAAGACTGTCCACCTTCTTGGAATCAGATTTCCCACATTTTAATCCTGTGTATCATTAATATTGGGAACTCTGCTATTAAAAGCTAAAGACTATCTCTGGCACATTTTTGCACATCTTGTGGCAGTGGCTTGGCTGGAGCTACTCTTCAATTCTGCTGGCTGAAACTGCAATACTGCGGTACCTTTAGCTCCTGCCAGCAGCATCAGCCACATATGCTTCTGAGAGAGACCATTTAGAACAAAAACCTGAATATGGTTTGGGTTCACTTGCCTGCTCACAGGCTTGACTTTGCCTCTGAGTGCTTCCTGTGATTGCTTCTTTCCCTGGGAGAAATCTCTGGTGCTCCCCAAGGATGCAAAAGGCCTGAGCTGCTGTATCCTGCAAATCAGTTATGAACCTCCTGGGTCTGGTGAGGCATAGATATGAGTACATAGAATTAATGTACCATCTTTTAAATCCAAACATATTTACAAGAGAGAGGGGTTTGCTGGTGGTGGTGGTGTTGAATTTTTAGAGATTGGTTGGTTGTTGGGGTTTAATAATCAATACATGATTTAAAATCTATTTTCCCCTTGCATTTTCACTGAGTGACAATCACACAATCAGCAACTGTTACTAAACTATGAACATAACATAAATTAAGGCTACAGTACTTCCCTGTGGAGGTCTATAACCATCCAGGATCTCAACTGCTCATTTATTTCTCAGCAAGTCTGTTGTTAAATCAGACAAACATATGCACACATTAAACACTTGAGTGACTCAGTATAGCCTCAGGAACTAATACCAGGAACCAGCACATGCATATTGTTTCATTCTGAAGAAGTCCACAGGTTTTTAGTAGAAGCACGTTAACAGAGGGCAGAGTTGTGGTTCACTCTTCCACTGACACACAGCACAAAGGCAAGCATACAGTTAGGCCAGTGATTTCAGGTTGCAAACTAGCTCATTCTGTACCATTAAAATGTAGAAATACTTACTGTGATTGGTAGTACTTCACAGTACAAGTTCTGCTGTTCACATTTCTAAAACTGTTTTAATGCTTCAATAATCTGCAGTTTTGTGACCTAAGAGGAAGCCTCATGTAATTTACTGAGTCTCTGAGTATTTTACAAAAACATTAACTTTCCTTTTTAAAGAAATGAAAGATAAAGTTTTCATGATGGTAGAGAAAATATTTTAAATTAGCAAAATATGTGTCCCAAAGGTCCAAGCAAAAGAGAATTATGCATTTTAAGATTTTCTGATTTGAATCCAGTCGTAGACCTTAATCATAAAATAGAACTCTTGGGATTGCCATTCCAACTCCAGTGCCTGTCTGTTATGGAAATGGGAGAGGCACAGAGACTGCCTCAGTACCAAGCCATGACATGAACAATTATTTTATGCTAATCACTGATACAACAGGGTGCAGCAAAAATGTTGTTTCCCATATTCCAATTGGGCAGGGCCTTTAAGTATGACAGTAAACATGGATAACAGCAGCCCACTGAAGAAAAGCAAATACACAATACATTACCACTTCATATACCTTTACTAGTACCTCCTCATATATACAGCATAGATTACTGTTCTTCTCTGTCTTGCACTCTCACCTTTGATCTACCTATCTGACCCTTGGTATCTTTTTCAGAACCTCCCTATGTGGGCCAAATGAGGAAAGGAAAAAAGACTGAAACCCAGAAGCTGTATAAATCTGCTGACACCACTGGCCCTACATGTAAGGACCATCCATCATATTCATCGCCTCAGTAAAACTGTTGGTGTGGACAGAATGCAAATCCTGTTACTGCAGAAGAGGTATCTGAGCACCTGTGCGTACTAGCCATCTAGGGGTCATAATCAGAGGGTAAGTAAGACCATTTCAAGTGTAATGCTGATTGTACTGTACCAAATCTGCTAATAAAACCCCTCCATGCCTGAAAGCCACAGAACCTAAGAAAATGCGATTGCAAGAGGAGCTATAGTGTGAGCTGATTTATAATGAGTGTGCAGTCATGAAGTGAAAATGGCAAGGCAAGAGTTAACACAAGACTGGATGAAGTCATTATGAGCCCTAAGCTCTATGTAAAATGATAAAATAAGGGCATCTAAATTCCACTGCAAATCCAATAAGCTGCATGCTGGAAGCAGAGAAATGAGATGAACAAGGGCTCATCTACATTAGAAAGTTTTACTGCTTTAATTAATCCAAAACCATAATTAAAGCTGTGAAATCTTTCTAGTGTGGATGCAATTTTACTGGTTAAATGAACAAGCACTTGGAGCTTACTATGGTTCAGACATATCACCTACCATCTAACTGTACTGTACTCTGACATATTTTAATATACCCAGTTTACTTCCACAGATGGTTCTGGCCACAAATGTAAACTTCATATAGAAGTATTTATCTTGTATATCTCCATGGATGCAGAACTAGACCAAGGAAGTGTTCGGGAGATGGCCACGATCAATTAGACTGGTCCACTAGTCACATGTGCTGTGTACGCCAATTCTTGAAGCGGTTGTCCTATGGTTCAAGAATTAAATTGTAGTTAAATCTCTCCCCAGTTCTACTCCAGGCTTATCAGCTGGGATAAAGTTTAGTTTCTTCAGAGTAGCCAGTGCTTATACAGAGCCAACGCCTCCTCTAGTGGGCATAGGAAGTTAGCCTACCACTTGGCATTATTTCCACCCACAGATTAAGAACAATTCATCAATAAATAATTGATTGAAAGATCACTGTATTAATCACCATCCACTGTGCACTCTGAAATCAGTGCAAGACTTAGCATGAAGTGCCACTATGGCTTGCCTTGATACAAGTATGAATGTGGCAAATCTCACTGTACATTTTAATCCACTCAAGGAACCAAGACTACTCCAAAACTGAGTACCCCAAGACGAAAGGAAATGTGCTGAAATCATGTAAGTCCTTTTGGTGATCAAGAGAGAAAACACATTATTATTTACAATCTTCACAGTTGTGCTGAAGTTACGGTTATTGTAACTCAAGGGCCATTTCCTCTCACTTGACATGAACTTGTGCACTGAATTACTTTTAGGAGCAATGTGAATTAAGCATAAAGTGAATGTAACTGGAATTTCAGTCATTATTTAGCTGCTTTTCCCCTCTGCCCCAGAGTCTGAAACCCAATGCACAAATTTGCAACAACAGAATTGGCAGTGCAATAATGGAAAAACTGAAAGAGTTTTAATAAATTATTCTCAAAGATATTAGACAGATGAAAATTCCCAGTTCTTTTGAACTCCATCGGAGAGCTCTCATTTAATTTTCTGGGAATACACTTTGGCCCTAATCACTTACAAAACGGGATTAAACTTCTGGTTTCACAGTACACCTATGAAAATCTGTAGAATCATGTAAACACAGCTTCACAAAGAAGGGAAAGCTGCCTATGGAGCTCTATGAAACAGTTCCTTAGATGGCCACCTTCAGCACGAGCCAGCTTATTCTGTCATTCATAAATTAAAATGCCTGAAGTCAGAAGCAATTTCTTGAACTTGCCTTGGATCTGTGGGCTTTCCACATTTAAAGGTTTTTTATCATGCATTTAAAATTGAAGAGCGAGCATGAGCAGCTATCATTTCTGTAAGACCATAATAAAGGTCAAACATTTGTTAGATTGAGGGTGACATTAATACCTTCTGAATTCTTATTAGAGAAGGTCCATCATGGTATCATTTTCTTGAAGTGTAATAGGTCAGATGTCAACTCTATCACCACGTCTGTCTTTATTTTCCTACTTTCCAGGCAGGACCGAAGAATAGAAGGAAATCAAAGAAATACACATCTTAAAAGGACCGATTTGACAGCTTTACTCCCAAGTTCAAGTATGCAGTAACCCATTACCTAGGAATCCTAGGGCTGATTCTTCACAATACACTGACCTAAAGAAATTGAATTTGAGTAGGACTGCACAAACCAGTTGTATTCTTACGAAACTACTGACTTGAGAAATCTGAATGACTTAACCCAAAAGACATGAAAGAGTAGATTTTAGCTGACTTTTTAGTTAACAGAATTAAAGAATCACCTTCACACTAGGCATGATATCCTGTCCTTAGATTCAAACAGGCTGCAAAGAGTAGTTATGCTTTCAGTTCCTGGTCTGAAACAGCTGAGCACGACAGCATGAGTAACAGGCAGAACCTGGCTCCACTTCACCTTCTCATTTACTAATTAGAAAGAAGCAGTTGGAGCAGAGGGCATGTATCTCGCCCCCACACCCTGCATACAATGGAATACTTATGTTAGACCTGACACTTACTATTTACATGACAAATACTCAGTGAATGCCGTGGCAGGGATCAGGTATCAACTAAATCACCATATACCATTCAAAAGCACAATCTATCCCTCCTCCCCTCTCTCAAGAAAGACCAATAGCCCACATAAATCAGTGTAACACTTCATAGGAGACATATTACAGCTACTGTGATGGTCAGGCATCTCAAAGCACCATAATATTTGGTGAGTAAATTACTATATACTTTTACAAAATATTTACAATGAGAGAAAAAAAAGCAATAAAATGAAATACAGTGAAAAAAAAGACATATTTTATCTAATGCAGTCACGCTTCTGGTTTTAAATGTCAATGAAAGCTAGCCAAGTTACTTGTGTTTTATGTATTTGTACATGTTGGTTTAAGGAGAACATAAAGTTATGTAAGTGGAAAATACATTATTTTAACTGCAGAAGGCAAGTCAAGTGAGGAAAAAATGAAAATGGAGGAAACTATTCCTGTGTGGCTTGTCATTCAGAAGTAACTGCACCTCTTTTTAAACCAGGCCAAGACACAGAACAATTTATAAGAAAATCCATTCTTAAAGGGGTGGGGGAGGGAAGGAGAAGAGGGAGAGAGAGGATGCCCCAAACACTGTAAGAAACAGGGACTAAAAATTTGATGCCAGTGTAGCCAGGGAAAACCAGGAATAATTTCCATTTCAAAAGAAACTTCTCCAGTTTACACACATGCTAATTCAGTGAAGTCTGAGCCACTGACTTGAAAGCTAAAAACCAGAGTAGTGAACACAGCCAGGATTCGCAGAAAAAAAACAAAACCAACCATGTTGTTTGAACATTGAACAGGGCTCTCTCTTCTATCAGGCTGTTTGATAAACAGAAGGACACTGCTCTGCCCCAAAAATCATCATTGTTCTAATCACTTCAGTGGAACAATACTTATTTTTACCAAGCGAAACAGAGACAACCTTTCTGTCTGTCACAGAAGCAAACAAAGCTCCTTCCTCTGGATGGCCACACCCAAATCCGAATACAGGTACCAATTGTGGCATTGCAGATTCCACCATGAATACAGACATTTTTAATAGCAAGTATTCAAAACTCCTTTATATAAAGTTATTTGACAAAATAAGAGATTATGATTTACTGGTGAAATATACAGTACTCACCATCTCTTGGCAGCACTCAGATTCCAAAGTGTTGATAGCGATAAAGAGCTTCCTAAAGCTGTGGTAAAAAAGAAAGTTTCTTATTAAGTGAATTTTGTTTGAGAAGGGAGGACCAGATGAAGTTTCTCTGTACTTTAGCCACGTCATAAAAAAGGGTTCTCCCCAAAACAGGACAATGCTGACCAGCGATCAGTTAATCCATTTGAAGTGATTTATAGTCACGATTCATAGCAGGTACAGATGAATACATGATGACATCAATTGTAGGAATGAAGGAAAGCTTTAACTAAATGAATGAAAGCTCTGAAGGTGAAAAGAAAAATATTTTCTGTGTTAAGTATGACCATGTAGGATTTTTTTAATCTGAGTAATTGCTTGTACTTGTCTACAATACATTTGTCCTGTGTTAAGCTTTCACAACAGTTTCTACAGATTGAAGCAGCAAAATGGACATGATGGAAGCAGAGGAAAACTGATACAAGACTAATAACATGGCACAATTAAAGAGGGAGGACAGTCTGAGCAATACACATCATTGCAGAAGTAGTTCCTTCTCTGAAGCACTCTCTTTGCTACTATCCACATGTAACCAGAGACAGAAGTAAATATATAGTCATTTTTTGTTGTTAGATGTAGTAGGTTTAGCATCCTCCAGGTTTTATCCAATGCTGTGAGGATACAAATCCTCTGTATCTTGTATATACTAATATTACAGATTTAGGAAGAGTTCTTCCTGGTTTTAGCTGCCTACTAGAAGATTATAGAAAACTGCATCATGCATTTAAAAATCCATTATTAATACCATATCAGCATTTTGAGTCTCTAAGGAGGTAGATGTTGTTGCAGGTCACCCACAAAGAATCTACTTTCCATAATGAGGAGAGGAACTCTGACATCTGTCAACAGAGTAAATTCTACTGTTTTGTAAATATTGATCAAACAATCATGGTTAATGATACAACTCTGTAAGTGAATTAGACAAATGTTCCCACATGGCTGTCAATTTAATTTCCCAGACTAAATTAGCTTCTATTGTAAAGCAAAACCCTTTTAAGGAAGATAAATTGTTCAGTGACATCAATGTCCATTTCAATTACAGCTTTATTCTGGTAGAGACTGTTCTGCATAATACACCTGCTGTTCACCTGATTGTATAGTAAGAGTATACAGCAGGAGCCACATCACACTAACCTTGCACATTTATATCCTATGTCTATAAAATATGGAAAAGCTGATGTAAACAATACCCAAGCAAGTGATGACCTTTTTGTAACCAACAGTCAGTTGAGCTGGAATCACCTTTTTCATTTAATTCACCTTAGCACAACTGCGGTTAAGAACAGTGCTGGAGCTGAGCATGGGCTAGGTGCAAGAATGGGAAGCCAGAATACACCAAAGGAAACTTGCAAATACCTTAAAACCAACTGATTACCTCTTAGGAGTAACTCATGAATTGCTCTACAGCTTGCTTCAGTGGAGGCAAAACTGCCTGGGACTGAGCTCAACTGGCCCCTATAAAGCAACAAGGGAGTGGTGGGGAAGGGATTAAATTGATCCCATTTAAAGAAACAGGAAATCCTTTCCCCCAAGCCTGCTCTCCATTCAGATCTGAAATAATGTTCACTTAAGCAGGGTAGCTGCTCCCCACTGACTTCAGTGGACTTTGGAAAGCCTGATACAGAATATAAATGCCTTTTTATTTCTGCATGTTAGCCTTTTTGGCAGCAATTCATTAGTTCTGAAAGACCTAAAAAAGGCTCCTGAAATTGAATCTTAACCAAAGGATCAGTTATTTGCATACAGTTTATTTCAAAATGTTTATGCTAAAATAAACTTTTTTGTAAACATCATTAACTTTAAAACTTCATTTTGTGACAAAATGGCTATTAACTCTTTCTCCTAAGAGAATCTTTTACTTGATATGCTCTAGTTGCATATTGTGGACGGAAGGAAAAAATCT
This sequence comes from Neopsephotus bourkii, assembly GCF_033783945.1. NCBI lineage: Eukaryota > Metazoa > Chordata > Aves > Psittaciformes > Psittacidae > Neopsephotus > Neopsephotus bourkii. The sequence continues at coordinate 1,881,120 of NW_026901291.1, read as the reverse complement.
GAGTAATTTCTTATTCAGAATTATGACTACATTGCCTTTTCCCCTCACAAGACAGGCAGTGGCTGCTTAAAAGATCTTACACGAGGAAAGAGAAAGCTTTATCCCTCTTCTGCAATGTGGGTACATACACGGATTGCCCAGCAGAAACAGCACAGCATGAATCTCAAAGCCCCCTTGTTACATTATGCAAAAGCAGTCACTAAAAAGGAAGAGGTTATAAAGGCAATTTGCATACTGCATTTAGAGCTTAATGAAGCTCTTTTTTGAAGAGGGGGTCAGCTAATTTTTAGGATATTCAGGTGGCTAACTCAACAGGAGCAAAACGCCTAAATGCCTTTGAATCTCCCTGATGGACCTCATTCTGACAATTTCATTTCAAGAACTGGGATATCATGGGAACAATGAATTGAGTCCTATTTAGACTGTGAGAAAACTTTGATGTTTATTTTTTCTCTGTTATGTTTCTTTCTGTGTATTTAACCCCATCTTGAAAAGGCACAGTCTGAGGATCCACCTCAGTGGAAGAGAGTTGTTGTATAAGCAGAGGAAACCGTGCTGAACAAAATCTATTTGAAAGTTACTTGGGGGCTGCAACTACATCACAGATGAATGCTGCCTGGAATGTCTTTCATACCTTAGAATACTACAGCAGTGTCCCAGCCCAGAAAATGCTCACCCCTTACAAATGCCACTGCTATCACAATTTGCATAAGGAAACCCACCCTTTCCCTAAAAATCCATGCTATCTGACCTGATGAGCCTCTCTGCTCCATGAATACTTAGCAACAGACCAGTTAAAGGCCTTGGACTACAATTTTATGCTGGTCCAGTGTTACATGCACTGGCAAAGCACTCCTGACTGTCTTGCCCTACAGGTGACTGGTTCTAAGCTCTGTGTTATGCATATATGCCATCACATATCGTATCCCTTCCCCTCCCAGCCCACTGGTGACTGTAAATCCATTATAATATTAAACAGAACCCAGCTCCCCAGCTGGAGTGATCAAGACTTACTCTCTTAAAATCTGTTAACTGTCGTGTCTGAGCTGAGGTCATGCCATGTGTCAATTGAGTCCACAGCTGCTCTGTTTGCAGCTTGCTCTTGTGTCATTCCTGGGAAATCACATAATGTGCCTGCTTTCACCTTCTATTTACTGCAGATACCTCCATCAAATTTGTAGTGCAGTGTAAGAAAAATTTACCAGAAGTTATAAAGCATCACTGTGAATAATTGATGGCAACCCTAGGGCTGGCCAGAAAATGGAACACCTCTGCAGCTCATTCCAGCATTTATTTTCATTCTGAATCTAGATGAAAGTCAATGAATCAAAATGAATTGTACAAATTCATGTAAACATTTCCTCATAATAAACAGGATCCTATGAATCATTTAAGTGAAAGTATTTCCAGCAAAAGACTGATCTTTTTGTAACCAGTTGTTATCTGGGAAATAGGTAATGATGGGAATGCTGATTTATGATCACACAATCAGCTCATGGGGGTTAGATGGATGAAACAGTTGCTTCTCCATGGTGCCAGTCTCAGAATTAATTATTTAAATGTAAAATTATGCACTGTGGAGCTTTTGCAAGGTTTATTTCTGAGGCCATTACTGCAGAAACCCTCTCCTCCACTGCATGACTACATACATCACCCCACTCACGGTCCTCACACCCTGCAATTGCTCGGTATTGCTCACTGACCATTTAAAGATTTGAGACATAGGTTATCAATGAAGTTTTTCTGTACTATAATGTAGAAATTCAATTTTAGGTAATAATTTCATTTTCAATTCTTAAACCTCCAATCTACCAAAATTCTTGGGTGCATGGATTTGTTTATATTTTGAAAATAGTGAAACTGCTGTACCTTACTGATGGCGTTGCTAGAAGCTAATTTACTATTTAACGTGAGTGAAGGATTATTTAACAGTTGGTATAAGGAGAAGAAAGGTTTGTTTCTAATACTGACTTGAACGGTGCACTGGAGAATGTTCTCTTTTGGATGGCTTCTTTGGGTTCCACTTTTTGTTTATTTTTCCCCCCTGGACTGGGTCAGTATCTGCCCCATGAAGCGTCTTCTGAGATGTGACCCATTTTTCTCTGAGTGCTCCTCTAAGACCCCTCAGAAAAGGGATGAAAGCAGTCCGGATTCTGGTTTTAGGCTATATGAATAATCTGAACAATCATCTGAACAGTTATCTCAATAATCAGGAACAACCGAATCAAGTCTCACAGAATAAAGGCCATAGAAAAAGAAAGGCAAAGCTCTGTCCAGGCTCAACATGGAAGAGTGGGCATAAAAGAACACCTTTATGCATTTTACTATGTGTAGATACAGGCAAAAGCTCTAGTCTTTTCTGATATAAAGTTGCCACAGCACTATCATTCATCAGAGTACAAGAAACACATGAGAAACATTGGCCTGGCACTCACTACAGCACAACTTTGACCAAAGAAACATACTCATACTCTTAACGCTGAAGACTGAATGCTGCAACACAGCTAGCTTCTTTCTAATATCCTCAGTGAACAAAGGCTAAACAGCAAATTTAAAATGGAGCAATTTTCTTTTCTCAATTGAATGGGCAAAACTAAATCAGGATAATTGAAGAAATTGAAAAGCAAGATAACATCACTTGTCTGTGAGCACCGAAGGATACCTTGCAGATTCCTTCCTTGAGGTCTCTTGCACTTACACCATGCACTTTATGCATGAATCATAGGTCTGAATTTATCCTAATTTTCTGACATCCATAAATTCATCACTAAAACAAATCATATATTGACATAAATTACAAGCCCACTGAGATCTTACAGAATGTATTTTGTGTTTTTTTTTTACCACTGACTTAGTTGAACATAGAGACAGCCAGTTCCGAGTGCTTTTGCTTGGCTGACATGGGTAAACATCACTTTCTAAATTCCACTGTGATATTTGCAAGAGAACATACCTGCACTTTCAAGAATGAAACCTCATGTCCTGAGACAGCTAGACAGATATAGATATAAACAAGGAATCTGAGTCACCGAGAAATAGAAAAGACTAATCAATACCAAATGAAGTTTCTACTTGTGGGACAAGGAAATGCTGGTTTGAGATATGCAAAATGATGCAGTCATAAATTCTCAGGGTTGTTGTTTAGAATTTTAAGTTTAGAAGATTCAAGATCCAATTCAGTATCTTCTCTCTTTTTCTCTTTTTTAAAAGCTTGTATTTTCTGCAACAATTTCAGTTACAGGTATTTGTCATAAAATACAATTTTCCACATACTTTCTCCCTTTTTTTTGAACATTTTATTGTTGCAGTTCCAGGTTCAATTCCAGTGTACATTCAAATAATATCACCTGGATGAATCAGCAGCAGCCAAATGAAGTAAGAGTCTTGACCAGACGCTCCTTTCCCCAGAGACAATGTAATAACTGATGGTCTTCTCTGACTCCAGACATTTTAGTATCTGATTTCATTTGGGAAGATCTAGATGACTGTACAGACTGACTGCTTCACCAGTATGCTAAAACAAAGCTGGAAATCACTGCTCCCTGCAATTATTTTTTCTCAAATATATTAAAGTCGTATCTGTGAGACTTCAAAGGCCCCTTCTCAAAACTGAAACAATTTTAGTAACAGCTGCTGCGTTTCCCACAGGCTACTCCTAAGCTTACTTGAATCAGTTTAAACTGCACAACTTCTGGGCTTTGGCTTAGCAACAGACATTAATTTCAGCAACGCTTTTGTGGTAATTAATACACAGAATTAAACACACAGCTATTAAATACTGTACTGCGACTGGCTTTCTGGTTGTCCCTGAGCATGATGCTTACGGCTGTGGTTGTTTTATAAATGGCTAATGGAAAAGATATCACGATGTTAATGCTTGGTAGAGGCAATTGCAGCTGACAGTGTAAAGACAGCAATCTCAAACACCGAAATGTGTCTCATTTAGTAACTTTAACATTGATGGGACTGTAATGCTTTCAGAATTTAGATATGGATCCAGATCATAGTTTCAAGGATGGCTTAAATTACTACAATGGATCAAATTAAAACTCCATGTCCCGACATGTGCAGCTCCTCAAACCGTGACTTAATGACCCATGACCAATTCAGCAGATCATGGCAGAAGCATAAGGTCTGAATATTTATGAATATTCTGCAGAGGCAGAGTTGTTATTTTGCTCTTCAAAACAGATGACTATATATTTTTTCACAGAAGCTACATATGTAAAAGTACAGAGTGACTATAGGAACAATGTTGATTTTTCAAAAGCATAAGGAAAATTATGGAGAGGCTAAGTGGTGATATTAAAAACAAACTTCATATTCATTGGTGTGATTAATGAAAAAATTAGTATTGGTTTGGAGTACAGCATTTTTCATAAGATGTGAATGGTGAAGAAAGGGTGGGGCCAAGGTCAAAGAAAGTATGGGCTCTTACATCTTACTTGAGCTTTGCCTAAGGTAGAAATCGTGTATAAGGCATTTTAATTTTGTTTCACTGCTTCAGTAGAAGACAAAGGAAAATAAAGCCGGGAGGAAATTTACCTGAATCCTTTTCTATGGATCTGTTCAAGAAGAATCAGAAAAACAGCAAAAACCCACAACAGATGCAGCAGAATGACAGATCTCACCTTAAGTAAGCTATAGCAGAAAGGAAGCCCAAATATGCCTCAAAGAAAATCCATCTGGGTTGAGTATGTTGCATCTGCATAAGGGCTACTCAAGGAGGAGAATTTAAAACAGGACATAGAAATGAAGTAAAATGTCTCCTAGTAACTTATTCTAGCAAAATTGTTCAAATCTCTTGAGATACTTGTTCACCATGCACAACAAAACCCACTAGGATCCTGGGATTTAGGAATGGGGAACAGACTGACTAGAATGACAGGCTCTATATATGAACAAGGGAAGCAACAACAATTACAAATTCATAGCTGGATTTTTTTGGTGCGGTAAAATGTATTTCATTGACTCAGTGAAACAGCACCTGCAGCACTTGCCTCTAAGAAATATTAGAAATGCCACCACAATCATTAAGAAAAGTTCAAGAACAAATGACATATCACTTTATAGCAGCATCTGTTTGGGGGAGGAGTTGAGGGAGTAATGGAGGTGCAAAATCAAGAGAGCTGCATCGTGTATATGCAATAAATTTCTGCTTGCAAAAGCAATTTATACAGTCACTGGGAAAGCTAGAGCAGCAACAAATGTCACCGTATAAAATAGCACTTCAAGGTGATACTACAGGATTTGCAAGTTCAGTCTTCAGAAAATCTCCATGTTCTAGAGCCTAATTCTTCTAAAACTAACTCCTGAAAATGTGACTTTTCAGGGGGTGTCTCCTCCATGTCAGCCCTGTTTGGCAGGCGTTTGGAAATACCCATGCCCTTCCATATCCCTTCAAACAAAACCAATGACAGTAAACCCAGGGGAAGCAACTGGCCATACTTTTTGGCAGATTTCCCAAATGAACAAGGATTAGATTATCAGAGACATCCACAAATTCACAGATTGACATCCTGTTAAAAACGAAATGCATCTTTACAGGTCCTCTGCTTTACAGGACACTACGACACTGTTCTCAGCAGTTCCATGCTTGCCCATTGGCAACACTGTGGCGTGAACAGTGTGTTAGGGCAGGCAGCTGAACATTATGGATTTAAATTCTCAATGAAATGGCCACTTGAGCCTGAATTTAATGATTTTCACATCCCACAAAACACTGTAAAAGTCAACAGCAGTGAAAGAAAGCATAATGTTTAATTAAGAAAGGATCCCAACTTCAGTGGTCTATGCTTACAATTCCCTGCCTGTGCAACACTGCACGTACCCTCTGGATTCTTCATACAGTCAGCTTGGTAAAAGTTTCCATGTTATCTATCTATTGATTAAACTGAAGCACATCTCTTTAGCTAAGATACACTCTTGGTACACTATTATCCAGTAAAAACACACAGACATGTGCCTAAAAATTTCCCCACTGCTTTTCTGGATGACTCACAACAATTCGGGGAGTAAGAAATGGCAGCAGCACATGGGTCCCACTCTCTCAACCACAGCATCTCAGCACATGGAAAATGCGTTTGACGTAGGCTGAAGTGCAGAACAAGCCTGCAGTCTAGTCCGCCTGCATACTGGTCATTAATAATCTTAACAAATGAAACAAACGACGCATGCTGCCTACCCAATGGCTTTAACCAGGAGTGATGTTCCATAGTTTAACTTACTGAATGAGGCAAGCTTGTACTGCACAATTTCTCAGTTTTGCAAATTTAATAAGATAGAAATGACTTCATTAACAAGCCCACAAGATTTCCAGTGCAAGATTATACCTTATTTTCCAGTCTCAAAATGACACAAGCATCAGGATTTCTTAATTGTGTTTGGAAAACACAGACTTGGTTTTTTTACTAACATCATGGCCAAGCTTTCTTACCTTTACTGTGAATTCACTCTTCCATTTTCCAGAGATTTTCTAAATGGAGTAAGTTCCAATATCCTGAAAAATAAAAAAAAAAAAACAACTAATTTTAATAGTTTTAAACAATTTATCTCACTAACCGTACTTTCTGCGCTATGGTGCAGTGCCAAATCTTCACGCCTACTTCCACAGTAGAGACCTCTAGTCCTTGAGAAAGGGTTCAGGAGCCCAGGTGTCTCAAAAACTTATTTCCACAAAAGGAAGACTTTCTGCTTCAGCTCAAAAAGAAAGAAAATGCAAACTCTTTGCTGCAAGCTTCTTTATCTCACCCATGCAGGCTGCAGCGTGAGGTCAGAGTGATTCCTCACCAGAGGCAGGATTTGGTTGTCAGTGATTAAGAGGACATGAACATTTTGTTCATACAGAACAAAAGACCATATAGACAGATTGATCCCAACTAAAAAACTGAACTTTGTTTCATTCATTTTGATGCTCTTTTTAAGCTGAAATATCTTCAGAGAACAGGAAAAGCACACATAAATTCCACTTAGTTGAAGCAGCCCTTTTCATTCTCTGCCTGGAGTATTTGGGCACGTCTGGGCTTTTCTTTTCCTTATTCAACAAATGATGGGACTGAGGAGCTCCCCATACTTTCCAGGCTTCACCCCATCCAAGACAGCAGTGACCTGTGACCTTTGACCTCCCTGCAGTTGACTATTGCCTCAGTGAGGGTCTTGAAGGCTGTGTGCCAGGACCCTCAGAAAGACACAGGTTAGGATGAGCCTGTGCTGCATTTAGAGCAATGGGCTCATCTGTATGTACAGTCAGCTGACAATTTTGTTTTAATTTTAAGAAGACAGTTCTGGTTTTCTTTTGAAAGTTTCTTGTACAAAAATAATGTTCTACATCCTCCTATGAAAACAATGACAAATTCATTATCTCAGGAGAATCTTTAATGTATGTGCCTTAAAAGAGTATCTAAACTACCTCCTTTTTCATCTAGTTTTGAAATGCTAAAATGTGGCGGCCTATTTTTCTTGAGGTTGAAATAACATGTGCATCTAACCTCACATAAATAAGATAAGGAAGAGAAGCAAACGTAAGGAAGAGCATAGCTCCTAGAAATCCTGAGCACATCATTCACAGCAATTCTCTTGAGCTTTTGAGAGCTGAAAACATGGGGCTGACAAGGAACGTTGCACTTCCAAAACAAGAGCATTCATCAGCAGGTGTATTCTTTCCCTACAGCTGTTATGAGAAAATTCATTTTGTATTCCATGTTTTTCCCATTCATTTTGCACCTGGGCAGTAAAATTCAAAAGTATATTCTCGCTCATCTCTTCCCCCCAAAAGCTGGTGCACCCATTTGTGGTGCAAACAGGAGCGCAGACCTCCCACTGCCTCTTGGATATGCATGGGACTTTTTCCTCCTACAGTTCTGGAAGCTTGTTCCATCTAGAAAGAGAGCAACGGGGCCATCAGCCTCTCAGCTGCCAGATAATCCTCAGAGCACCATTAGCTGCAACGTCACTTCTCTGCCTTCAGTGAGATGTCACAGTAATGAGAAATGGAAAAAACAGTGTTCTGCAACTGCAGAGGAGGGAGTAAGGGAGGAGATCTTAAAACAGGAGTCAGTTCTGGAAACTCCTGCAATTACTGTCAGCTCACCTGCTAGGGTAATTAAGAGTCTGCAGTGCTGTCTGATGTTTAATGCCACAACATGTGCCCAAACGTGAGTAAACACATGAAAAGTAATTCAGCCTATGATTTTTTTATAGCATTTTATGAATGAAAAATAAGAAAGTTGTTAGGAATTAAGCCAATCATTGAAACTGAGAAATTGGGACAAAACTCCTAGTGTTGTTAGTTTTGTAATAAACTTACTCTGGCACTGAACAAGGCACCTAAGTGCTCTGTGCCTCATTTTCTTATAAATTGGAACAGCACACCAATACACATCCTCTTTGCACATCTTGCCAGTGTGAGACCTAAACTGTTCCGACTGTGAGTGACTTCTTACTTGGGGTCACCTCTGGAGAGCCATTTGGTAAGAAGAGATGTTTGCATTACATCTAAAATAGGAGTTGTATTTCTTTCCAGTTCCCTGGTGTGGCTACTGGTCCCTTCTGCTCTCTGGTCTCCCAGGAGGGAGGAGGCATGATGCAGCATTCTTTGCTAGGTAGAAATCCCAGTGAGTGGCTCCGGGAGGGAATATCAGTGCCTTAAACACAAAGACACAAAGCTAAATAGGAAAGGACCAGTAAGCAGGGTATGTGCTGTGGTAATCTGCTATTCTGTTTTGGGAAGCAGCCAGAGAAAAACAGCTTTCTGAGAGCTAAACTCCAGGAACAAGTGGTTGCTAACCTCAGAGAATCTGGGGACACTCCGCTCTAACTGTACACATGAAAGTACATTAATCACCACTGGGGTAAAGTGAGAGAAAAGAGACATTCATGTGAGCTTGCAAAGAGATGTCAGACAAAGCATTTTGCACGTGAAAAAGTGAAGTCCGTATGTTGGAGTATTCTCTGAGAGACTAAAAATACATCTCGGGCTCTCATTTAGGTACCTTAAGTAATGTCATGGTGGAAAAAAAAAAAATCGATGTTAGTTGCATATGCTTTCAAAATAGTCTAAATTACTCTATTAAAATAAAGCCATGCCTCAGGAAACAGCCGTTGTTATTGCATATTAATAGAGTAAGACAACTACTCCTTTGTGTTTACTATCTCTTTTCTCTGCGTGTTTCCTAGTGAAATCTCCGCAACGGCTGTTAGTACAAGCTGCCTGTCTACACTTGTCCTGTCAGACTCTCCATGGTCCAGTGAGACCATGGCACCACATCAGGAACTTTCTCACAGTCACTAGAGCCTCTGTTCTCTCCTGTACAACAACAACAAAAGAGAGGAAAAAAATGAAGAGGGCAAAAATACCCGTTAAGGTGAACTAATAATGAAAGTCAGACTTGACAGGTGACACCCACCCTTGCCAGCATTCCTGAAGGCAAAAGGGATGAGACAGCTTTTAACACATGGTCTGGTGATAGAATAAAGAAAATCCAGATGAGAAGAGGTACTAGCCAAGAGCTCCAGTCTAAAACTTTACCACAGAGATTGCTAGGCTGCTGTATCTGGACAGCACCACCAGCTCTGCCCAGCAGCCACTCCAAGGAAGGATAACATCAGCGGTATTAATAATATTAGCAGGTCCTGGTTTAATAAAGGAAATAATTCTTCAATATCATCTGAGATTCTAGTTAAAAGCTCAAATTAGGAAGGCAGTGACCTCATAAATGAGACAAAACCAAACTTCAGAATACCTTAGACAGTTACAGGCATATATATATAAAAGCTGTAATGGATGCTTGATGCTTATGAGAAGCATAAAATGGTTCTCTCTCTCTCTTAAATGACTGAAAATACATTAAGTCGTTGTTGGGAAAGAAACGTCAGGTGCTTTGTTACCAGCATGCTGCTGTGCTGCAATCTACTATTTGCCAGCTCAGGTGAGCTGCCTGTCTGTCCTGGCAGGCAGCCTGAAGTGAACTTGCAGTGCTGCCAATTCAGCTCTGCTCAATTGTCCTGGGTCCATTGTGCATGCTTTGCTTTTCTTATTTGGCAGTGAATAGTGATAACAAACACAACACAGGTATCCTCAAGGGTAGTGGAAAATCTAGTAGGCACTGTTAATCAAACACAAGTGCAATGTCTCCTAACACATGGTACAACTGTACATTCTATAAACTAGAAGCACTCCGTAACATCGCTTTTAAACAACAGTTCGCAACTTCCCTTTTCCCTTGTCCACATAACTAAAGTGAATTTCTTTCACTAGCCAGACTCTGAAATCACTCTCCCACTGAACACTGCCTTACTTGAGAAGACGGGAAGAAATTCAACAGCTGTGTACAACAATCAAAAGCTAAAGATATAAATTGTTTACCTAAATTAGTTTACAAATTTAGGACACAATTAACATGAAATCTAGGACAAAAGAACCCTTGTATAAGCCACTTCTCTCTCCCTTGTTTGTAATGGAAACAGGTATTGTTGTCAATTGAATGAGCATACAAGCAAACATTATAGAGATACAAATTGACAAGAATAAATAAGTCATTCCTACAAACTGACTTTTACTGAAATCCAACAAAGACATATCATATTAAATATTAAAGGCAGTCCAACCACTAAAGCAACCCTGTTATAGAATCTGCTGCTGTTCATGGTTACAAAATACTGAGGGCTCTTTTAACTGCACTGGAGAGAATAATTACATCCAGTAGAAGGGAAGTAGTTACTGTTTATAGTATAGTTACTGGCTATGTTCATATATGGCATAAATCTGAATTTTTCAGAATAAGGACTTGACAAAACCTTATGTCTTCCTCATCTCAGTTTCTCCAGCAGAGAGAGCATTTCCTTCTGTAAATTTCTGTAACCCACTGTGTGTCAAATACAACATTTCCATGCCATTATTAATAGTGCCATTTTGAAACGCTAAGTAAAATTCCATTTGATCCAGTCTACGCTCTGAAGTTCCCAAAACAGGAATTATTCCCCTAAGGTGAATCCCAATCACAAGTATTTCATCAGAATACAATCAGCAGTTACAAAGGCTCACACCCAACAGGGTATATACCAGCCCCAATAATGCCTACACCTATGAACCTGTATTAGTGCTTACTTGGGTAAAGGCAGAAAACACTCAAGTAACTCTAAGAACTATTTGTCATAAAATTCTGTGTCATGATGTCTGTTTCATGTAAATTAAATTCTAAGGATGTAGACAAAGAATGGCAAGAAGGTAACAACAACCAACACCATCTGACATGAACCTTCTGAAGCTCTGCCTGGCTTAATAGGAAGTAAGTCTAGGTTAGCTTCTCAACTAACTAAATTGTGCAAGACACTTAATTTTAGAAAAGCTGTTCAATGTCATTAAGAAACAAGAGATAGTGCCTGTGATGGGGCTCTGTTTATTGTTCTTTGTTCAGAGGTTTCGCAGGGATCAAAGTGCCTGTGAGCAATGGTGGCCAGGAATAAACGTTACACAGAAACTTGGAATAGAAAAGCTGAAGAGTAGAGTTGGGCTGGAGGCTGGTGCTGTGCAGGGCTCCCTGTAGGACAGCCAAGCTGCAACAGGGCGACAGGGATGGTCTCCATCCCCTCCAGCTTACCTTGGAGAAGAGCAAGAGCTGGAAAAGAATGAGCTGCTTTCAGTGAAGAGCTGAATAAACTTCAGAATGTAAGAAATCCACATAGCACTTGTATTCCCATTTCCCTTGAAGTGTAAAGATTAACAAGGAGAAATAATCAGACAAAATAAACTAGTCTGCAGGTAACAACTGGAAATTAAATATCTGTCTATAGGAAGGGATACTGAAGCATATTGGAAAGTAAATAGATTTGGGGAAAAAACAGAAGCTGTGTGGCTAGAAAGGAGCAAAGCACCTTGACTTGCGTCAAAAGGATGCTAATAATCAAAATGACATTTAGAAATTAGAGTAGTGGAAAGAGCACATCACGTACAATTTAAAATGTAAATTCCCTGCAAATGCAAGAAAACCCTGCAGATACTCCAAAGGCAATCAGAGAGCAAAATCAAAATTAAAAAAGCCAAAGACAAGAGAACCTCATATGCTCAGAACATCTTTATATATTTAATATATAAACATATTAAAAATACATAATTTTCTAGATGCATGTGTAAGAATGCTGCATGTGCATGTATGCATGGCATGCATGGCACTCATATGTAAGAACGCATGCCATTCTAATCTTTCTTAATTTCTCATCTGAAAACAGACATGCAGTCTGTGGCAAAATGGCTCCAAGTTTTATGTCTGTAGCCAAGAGGTCTGGAGTGCAGCTGTACAGTCCATTTGCTCCACTGTCTCCCACTTACCCACCTCCAATTTGACCTTGGGATAGACTTTAGTGTCTGTTTGAAGCAAGGTAAAATTGCCAGGACTTGAGATTTCTAGTTATTGTTCACTATTATGCTAGCATTCATCCAGCTACTCTTTACTAGTGTACCAACACACCTAACAATGTTTCTTACCTCACTACAGCCCTGCTGAGGAGGGAAGCACTATTCTTTCCTCTTGGAAAGTGCCATATATCTACGGTGCAGTCACAGTAAAGACTGCTGAACATACATCTGAGCTGATGTGGGAACTGGTGGCAGTTAATCTGCAGTAGGATGTGAACTGCACACATTAAATGTCCAAGTATTTACCAGATAAATCTGGTCCCTCCAAACCAATTCAGTTCCAATATGTTGCACTGAAATGCTCTGTAAATTTTAAACTAACACTGCCATAAAAGCCCCAAAGATTAGGAAGAGAGTTCATACCCCTGTCCCAGACCTGGGATTCAGGGACAAGGTAGAAAATATCCAAAAAAATTCCATTGGAGTGCTCAAAAAAGAGCTGAGATACATTGCCAGCATTTCACATTTCAAAACAAAAATAACCACTGCAACACACAGGTGACAGCTGAGACTGGTGCTGGTGCCCAGACTGCACTGTGGCTTAGTGGGAAAAGTATTTCCTCTGCAAGATAGGGTTGGAGATCCATTGCCCTCATGAGTAGGAAGGATCCATCCAGCTTTGCTGGACTCATCCATTCACCAAGCTTCAGAAGCCCAGGATGCCCTCCAGACCTGCCATGGATACCTCACTCTGCAGCCAACGGCATGAGGATTAGGAAGACAGGGGAGAGCAAGAAAGCCAACAAGAATATGGCCCTACAGCTGAGACACAAAGGGAGACTAGGAATACTGTCTTGTATGCCTCGTTCTGGCTTTTGGTCCACTTCTGTACAGTCAAGGGTTAAAGGAGCAGGAGCTGGCATCCTGTCCTCTCACATACTGAGGGGTTTAACCATACGTATGTCACAAAAGGTAGTCTGTTATTTGCAGGTATGGAGTCTAGTCTGTGAATGTGTAGAACAGAGGAACACTCAGCATGCAGCTCGTGGGGCTAGTATTGAGACAAACCCTATAGCTGGTGGCCCCCACTATTTAGTAAGCTCTAGTCTGCGCCTGCATCATGTGCAAGATTCAAGTATCTTATTCTACCATAGTGGAAAATTTCTTGACCTTCAACCACGCCACTTCAAAGTCTCATTTCTTTAAGCACTGCAACTCCCAGATTGCAGAAGCCTAAGCAGGCTTTCTGGACCTTACTGCACTTTTGCAATATCCATCATTTAAATGTCACTGAGAACTGTGAGCCCTTGATCATTTATCTCTTAAAGGACATTAGGAAGCAGAAGCGAACTTCTTAGCAAAGTTCTTCCATGCAGTGAAGAGGCCATTCTCTGTTGAAGTGCAAAATTATGCACACAAAATCAAGAACAAAGAATGATAATTTGTGGGTGTGCATCAGAAATGAATCATTCCACAACTGTCGTCTCTTTACCTTATGTTACTGAAACAACAGTGACATTATTAATTAATTTAATTGCTTAACTTACATGTTTTACTGTATTCAACATCAGGAATTATGTGAAAGAACTGAATACATACCAGGCCTGAGAAGTTTCAGTTTTCCTGATATAAACTACCACCGCGTGAAACCGAGATAAAACTACACATCCTTTTCTCCTAGACTTCAACTGAACTCCACATCCCTATAGAGGAGAAAAGCAATAAAAAAAGGCTTGAGTAAACCTTGAGTAAGGTACTGAGGAGGTACAGCTGAACCACTGTTGAGGAAACCTTGCTATGGGCGGGCGAATTATTATTCCTAGGAAAAAAAGAAAGGGAGAAGAGTGTTTCTTATGTTTGTTACCTGGTCCCTGATCTGCTCCAACACAGCTATGAAAAGTTCTGAATTTAGAATATCATGTTTAACTTTGTTAATACTGTGTTTTGTTCTATACAGGCTAGCTGACCAGCAGACACCTTGCTATCCAGAATTAGGTAACAGTTTACGTATCTGTCTGCATCTATATGTTATTTATCTTATCCTTGTGTTATTGTAACCTCTTCGTGGAAGCAAATATCCTTCTGCTTTGATTTGGTATGCTGCCAGGCAAAAAAGGGCAATACCCAAGCTGCATGACAAATAATAAACAGCAGTTACACAAAACAATGGCACATTTGTCAGCCAATATTCAGCAGAAATTCTACTGTGGAAAAACAAAACCAGTGCATTTAAGTACCAGGAACTCTGAGAGATCTCTCTGATTAGTTTGCTTTGGCCACTACTGTCAGTCACCAGTTTTTATTATTATTTATTATTTTCTTTTCTGGTCCCCTTCTTTCCCATCTCTGCTGCTGTTTAATTCTGAATAATAGAAATGGAAATTACTTTTTTAATTATTTATGTTTTGGTAGTTGCATAAGAAAAATTTAGTGCTGCTTGGGAATAAAATGCTGGTTTTGATCTTCTCGGCAGTTCTTCATGTGTTTCTCATAGATATTACGTACAGGAAGACCAGCTGAGACTCTATAAAGACCAGTTTCAAGGGGTTTAGAAAATAGCTTCAATAGTTTTATCACATCTACCAACATTCAAAAGTGAATCAGGCTCCCCTCTCCATAAGGTACTCAGAGTACGTGAGTCAGCAGGGCTCCTTTTGCTGTGTGGCATCTCTGGGTTTAAGAAGCTTGGTAAGGGAACTAAAGGCATTTGAAAGAGGCAGGGTTATGTGTAGAATCTTTAACAGAAAAACAAAGTATCAAAAAAGAAAAGAAAACCAAGTTGATTTGGTATGAATGCAAAATAGCTCCTTGTAGAGATAAGTGTAGGAACAAAAGATGCAGCTGACTGTGTCGGATTTAACAGTGTGAGCAGCAGAAATCTGTGAATATTCCTCTCCTTCCACCCTTCCTACTGGGATGAAACCTTGACCCTTGGAGCTGCGGCCCTGCAGTCTGTTCTTTCTCTTTCCACTTGGTAACTGTGAGAAGCAAGGATCAGAATACATTATTCACATCTAAGACTGTTCCATAACTGGATAAACAACATATATCACTATTACCTAAACCAACGGCTAGAAAGTCATTAGTCAATTATATACAGTTAAATACATACCTTCATACATACATCCATACATGTATCTGAAATGTTTGCGGACAGGAAAACTGGCTAGATAAACATACGAAGCAGAATTACCATTTCTGATTCACTTAAACCTCCCTCCCGTTTTTACCTTCTTTGGATAATCTGTCTTTCCAAAGAAACCCTAAAGAAGGCAATTTATTCTTCAGCAAGGATTAAAATCCCCTAACTGTGAAACAATTAATTAGACTGTATCAAAATTGGATGAGAAAGAACCTGAGTAACTGTTAAAAAATGGACTAGAGAGAGATGAATATGAGAAAAAACGGCCTGTCACTTAAGACAGTGAACTGGAATTAAGGAGATTTAAAGCAATCCTCAAATCCTCCTCAGACATCAAGAACGACCTTTGGACAATCACTGTGTTTCAATTCCCTTTATGAAATAGGTTTGGAAATAATATTGACTCTCTTTTGCTTCTGGGCTTTCCTGTCTGTGGAACTGTAAGAACACTGAGTGAAAGATGACTCACGCCTTGTAAATCTAGCCCTAAGCATTTTCCTCTTTCTCCAGAAAGTTAAAGAACAGTATCATTGAATGGGTTTCTTACAGGGAGCAAGTTACCAGCAAGTAAAGAGAGGAAAATTGAGCTCAATTATAGCTAGTAAATCCAAAGGACAAAACAGTAAAGCCAGATTTTATGACCAAACTGTATCTGGAAAAAAATCTGGACAATACAGGCTGCCCAAAAGGGATTTGCTGTTTCAGGGACAATTTCATTTGTCCAGAGGGCAGAGACAGCTACTCGGGGAACTGGTGCCATGAATTTGATTCTAACTCATAAGGAGAAAAATTTGAAAATAGAAAGAAATTTGAGGAGGGGGAAAACCAAGAAATTATCTGAGTTCTCTATTTATTGCAAGGCACAGTGCAACAAGAACAGCAAAAATCAATAGGTTCAGGGAATTAGTAAGCTGAATCTTTTGGGAAGAAATTATATGGGAAAATGTAGTGCAGGAGAATTTGCAGTTATTAAAACAGACTATATTGGAAAGACAAAGGCAAAAGAGTCTACCATGGAGGAAAAAGACCTCGCATGACTCTTTAAAGAACTTAAAAATCTAAAAAGGACATAAAGGAGGAATGGGAAGGTATTATACAGCTAGACAGCTGTACAATCAGAAAAATGAAGGTTAAAAGGGAGCCATTACTAGCAAGGAATATCAGAGACGATAGGAAAAGCGTTCCTTCAGTATCATGAGAAGGTGGCAAAGGTGAAGATTATTTAATAGGAAAAAGAGTAAATAAGAGATGAGAAAGCTGAAGGATTCAAGGTATTCTGAGGACTTACGAAGGACAAGTAAGATCCTAACAAACTGAGGAAGCATAAATACAGAATCTGTTTGCTGACATATGAAAGTCCAGTTAGATATTACTCATTTCATCATGCACGAAGCTGACAAGTGTGACCATCTCTGATACAAAGTGACAGTGTCTAATTAAAAGCATCGAAACCTGACTCAAGAAAACAGCACCAGGAGACAAAAAAGGCTCAGCTTTCCCTATATCTCAAATGAACATCCCACTGAGAGAAGACAAAGGGATATCAATAGCAAAGCAGTCAGGCAATCTATGCTTTCAAATTTTCATATAAGAAAAACTCAGTTCAAGCCACCTGTGTACTAGCATACCAGCCTAACACTTGGTCATAAATTTGAAGTTTAACAAAGCAATCTGTATTTTATATTTAGATTTTAAATTGCCTTTGGAGGCCCAACCACACCTGATCTTCTACCTAAAAGAACTTGACACTAAGCCTTTTGCATGTGTCCAAGCATAAACTTAAGTGTATTGGAACATAAGACACATATTTTCTCCCTGTGATGATCCTGTAAGCTGTTCAGTTCATTGAAGAACCAAGCTTTGAAAAGCCAGTTAGGTTTTGAGTCACTTCAGTGTTCAGCTGAATTATTATTTATCAAGCTTGGCCTGCTTGTTGTTATCTAAACCACAATAATGTTTCTACCATCTATTTTTAAGCACAAATTGGATTTTAGAAAGCTTAACTCTCTGGACTCCTGGTTTTGTCTATAGACAATGTGTCAGAGCAGGAGCTTAACTCAGCAGAAGCCTCTCTCTGTGTAAGGAACATACATAACTGGTCTTTGAAGTCTCACTACCTAAATTACATTTTCTTCAGTACCTCACACAACCTTGATTATGTGCAACTGCTTGCAGATGGAAGCTACAATGTCTCTTGAAACAGCCCTAAATATTAGATACTCTGATCATTCTGATATGACTGAGTCACTTTAAACACACCCTGACAAATAAAAGATACTACTCACAATGTCCCAATTTTTTACCAAGCAGCAGAAATAACTAACCATCAGAGCAGATGCACAAGAAGTCATAAATGAAAGAGACAACTGACAAGTGTCTTAGATTTGGGCTTTACTTAAGAAAAGCTTTTATCCATTTTTTCTTCAGGCTACAATGCAACAAGAGAGTAGATGCATACAGCTTTAACTTCTGAGCATTCCTCTTAAAACAGCAGGACTACACAGACGTACCTTAAAATGCTAAGTGCTCACTAAATTAAACTGTTCGTATTTACTATACAATTAAATTACTTTTCCCAGTTTGTCCTTTGGAACCACTCAGGAAAGTGCTTGGCAACAGCCACTGCCCATTCTGAATACACTGAAAATTTGGTAATTCTGTGGAATATTGGTTTCTTCAAAATATGATTCAGAGGAATAATTCCTGGTACAAGACAGAAACAAAGCATGTCTTTGTCAGCTTTAGAGCCGTTTAGGGAAAGAAACATCACTTGGAAATTGTGTAACTACATGAAGTGATCAAACACAGAGCCATTCCTCTCCTTCACTATGTTCTAGTAATTGGACAGTTATCTGTTAATAAATTATAGACCAATTTCTGTCTTCGAAACACTCCCTTCCCATCGACTTCCAGTTCTTCCATCAGAAAAAACTGTCACTGTAATCAGTAAGAAGTTTGCACTTAAGTGCAGACAGAATCTGGTAGTGCTGCGGTCTACTGAAACAGACCCCTAAGCACTTCATAAACAAATAAAATACCCTAACTATCAGTACAGACATGCAGCATCACATCCTGCATTTTAAATGCATATAAATTTGTTCACCTGTTATCCAACTCTCATCATTCTGACTAAGGCTGTACTGACCCCCCAGATTATTATGACTGACCAGTTAGTTACAGAAATCACAGTGGTCCTAACACTGTGTCTTAATTCTGCAGCCATGGACACTATAGCTTAGCTCATCACCAATGAAGCAGCACAGTTAGTACTGAACAGTCTTTGGAGCTGAAAACTGTAAGAAAGTAGATTTTAATCTTTTCTTTCCCCTGCATGTGTGCTGTGTTTTTACTTCTGCCTGCAAACCTCCAGGCACAGCACCTTGCTACAGTTTTTGACTATCAGTTCAATATAAGTCAAACGTAGACAATGGTTATTATTGTAAATGCAAAGTCAAGTAGATGTATCACAAGGGACAATAATTACCTAGATCTAGCAGAAAAAATCTGCTCTGTTTGAATATCTGAACATATTAATGGCATCATGGTTTTCCTCCAAACAAAAGTTTCTTTCATTAAAGGAGTCCATTACAAGGTGGGGGTTTTTATAGCTAGTGTCTATTTTGCAGGAGGAGGCAGAGATTTGCCCTATTTATTTTTTTTTTAAGAAACTTAGTATTTTATTAAAACTCAGCATTCTTTCTCTGGGGGGGAAATATAAGAAAAAAATTGGTTTAACAACATAGTTCCAACTGACAGTTGACATCCAGACACCCTTACTACTATAGTAGTTTACTTCCTGAACTTCCACGGTGGCATTTACTCAATAAGACAGTATACAAGTAAGTCAGTCAAAAGATCAATATGTGACCCTATGAATTCACAGCCACCAAGACTTCCCCAATATTTGTATATATAGCCCTAGAAAACATTTAATCTATATGCTTATCCTGCAACTGCAAAAGAATATCAACATTATTTGGAAGCCTAAGCTAACACCACATTGCAGATATACAACAAACAGCAATTCCTGCTTTTGAGCCATGTGGATCAGGTACGGAAGAGAATAGATGTTTGGATGGTGCAGCACGTGTCCTGTTTCACCTCTAACGTTGGACCTGCTCCCAACAGCTGCTCTCAGACTATGAGACCTAGTAAACTATTTTCCTTGAGGATCCTGTTCCTGCAAATGAATTTTAGAGAACTGAAGCTTTCATTTTCAATGCATTTTTAAGCATTGAAAATCTGATCTGAATCTTAAATACTCAGAAATTAAACAGCCATCGGAACAAACTAGAAAATTATTGGTAAAAATCCCTGTGAATTCTACGTGAATCACATGCTGGTTTGAGTCTTGAGGCCAGCACTGCATAAACCAGAAACTTTCTGCTCATTTTCCATATCTGCACACTAGAGCTAGGAAAAATATGGAGGAAATTGTAGCTAGAAGTGTGTATGATTTATAGTGCTCTGGGCTAAGTGTCACAATTTATGCACTATGTCCTACATAGCCTAGCCCAGGGGCTCTGCATAACATTTTGATGACGATTTAATTTACTTGCTGTAGTGACAGTATAGTCTGTCATATCAGAATTTAAGCACATTAAACAGCAACACCATAAAACTTCTCATATTCATTCATAATTCTAGCAGGGGAAAAAAAAGATATTTCACATCAGAAATGGTTATCTTCTGAGACAATTCTCTTCTGGTTGGAAACTGTAACACTGACAGCCTCTACACCCTTCTGGTCCTTTGCTTTAGAGATATGGATAGGCAGCAAGGCAGCAATGCATGGACATTATATGCGGCTCTCCTGTCCTAACTCCCTGGGCAGTACAATAAATTAACACCATGTGCAATGAGATGCCAAACACATCTGAAACAATCCTCGAACATGTTTTCATCTGAGAGCTGGTACCTGACTGTCTGGGCACTCCTTGTCTGTATTAGGTCTCAGCCAAACAGAATAATTTAAATTATGAGAAAACAAGCCCTATACACTTTGCCTTCCAAGGTGCTGGGATCACTCAACCTGGCAGCTCCTAGTTGGAGCTAGGTGCACTGACTGATTGTAAGTGATGGGGATCTGCTTTCTAAGCAGCTTCTTAATGAGAACATTTCAGACTAGAGCTTTGCTCTCCATCTTCCCATCCATATGGGGAGGTAAGAATTACACTCTCTGATGCAAGTCCTGGTGTTTTTCCTCTTCCAAATACTTTACTTGCAGCGAGGTTCACAAGTATCTGTTGGAAGACTACCTGGTCAAGTTATAAAGCCTCAATCCAGGCCCAGTGCCGCACTGGTTATTACTATGTAGACTCAATCAAACACAGCATTACGAATTCCAGTCTAGCATGAGACACTCTTAAAAATCTTGTCATAATTTCCCTGGATTGAAACAGTAATGGATTCTCCTTTTCTATGGACACTTTGATAGGAATTTGCCAAATATCTTAAATAAGGGATGGCACATGCACAGAGGTTAAAAGGAATTATTCTCTGTAAACTCATTCCCTTCTGCTCAGAGTAAGTGACACTGATACATATATATCAGACTTGCAGGCTTATGCCATTGAGCTTAGTGACAGACTTCCCAAAGGGATGAGTTTTTGCTCACTTGCAAGTGCAAACTGGGTTCACTTAAAATTAAATTTGCATACACTCCGTTTTTATTATTAAAGACAATGAGAAAATACTTGGCTGGACTTGGCCTAGAAACCGGATGGATTGCTTTCCATCTCTTGTTTTTCTGGGAAAACTCTATCTTGTTTAACAGGAGCTAAATATTCCTAATGCCGATGCTCATATGGGCTGAAAAATCTTTAATCTCAGAAGCTTCCTAAAGAAGCTAAAGCACCACCTGAAGAAATAAGAATAGGATAAAATCTGACTTTTCCTCTTTCTCTGGAGCTTTTTTGCATACACTTGTATTTTCCTTATTCTCAGCAACCAATTAAAGTTGCTTTTATCAAGCATTCTCTTCCCTAGTTTCTGCAGTTAGGAGCCCTGTGTGAAGTTTAAACACTCAATTAATAAAAAGGGTGAAAGTCCAGTTATTAAGTTCCATTAATACAAATGTTTTTGAAATGCTGTTGCTAACAAAATACCAGCAAATTCCTTGTAAAATAACTTGTAGGTCATTTGTGACTGAGGCAACTTAGCACTCAAAAAATCCCTGCTTTGACTAATTACTTTTAGTAAGAAGTATCTTACTAAAAGAAAAAACAGCACAGCTCTCTTAAAGGCAAGACCTAGAAAGATGATTTCAAACATCAGCCACATGTAGCTGACATTCAAACAAGACAGATCTTACAACAACAAAAGCTGAAACCATCAAATTACCACCTGGGAGTTTCTTCAACTCAGAACATCTGTAGTGATTTCAGACCCATTCCAGTTCCACTGAATTATCCTTGAAACAATGCTAAATGCTGTGGCATGTAATAACCATGAGGGAAATCCTATTCTTAACGGTGCAGATCCAAAAAAAAGATTTCAGTATCGCAGCAGCAGTGTATTTTCTGGACTTACACAGGAAAAGAGCTTAGGAAATGGAAATTCTACAGGTGTTTTACCATTTTCTTGGGTTCCCATTACATTAATTTTAACATTTTGCAATTTATGTTTCTGTTCTTAATGTGACTGGTGTCTCTTTTCCTGAATGAAACATTTCTCTCTAATCAGAATGCAGCTCCTAAAGCCCATTAAAATCAGAGACATAGTGTTAAAATGTCAAGTGCGTAATTGATGTGTGAAATAAATGGACTCTCAGGGCTGTACAGAGGATGAACAGGCACTCTGAAGGATACTTCAACTGAATACAGTAGTATTGTCTGTTCAAATACAATAAACAGGAACATTTTAAGCCAGCTTTTACCACTGTCCTTCTTTCTTTCCTGCAATGGCTGTAAAACAAAAACTCAACAAACGAGGTGTTTCATTTGGGCAAAACTACTGCAAATCTCCCTTTTCTATGAAATAGATGCCAAGTGAGAAAGATTTGGAAACAGACCAAGGACCCTGATTTTATTTTCTTCATAATAGCAGCAGACAATCATGAAACTGAAGTTAGTTTCTCATTACGTTTTACACAGCGTAGTAAAAGACTAGTTGTAAAAAACTGCCCACAGGCTGAAAAGGATGAATGCTCCAAATAGACAATATGTAACTTTAGAGAAACCTAACTTTTGGCACTATTATTGATCTTATTTAAATAAAATTTTTATCCATCAAACAAGCATAGGAGTTATCTCTCCTTACTCTCTTTAGTTTGTTCAAATGGGATACTTTTCTTCACACTGAATTTTATGACTGCATGAAAAATGGCACTTCTACATTTGAGAGATTAAGACATCAATGCAGATATTTATGTAAATAATACTAATACATATTCATTTTTAAAGAAGTTGCAACATTCTACACTATGATAAAAGAGTTTATTCTGTAATTCAAGGGCACAGATGAACACCTTTGGAGCATCTAAAGAGGACAGATAGCTACAGGGATAGATGGTGGAGATTAATAGAGCCTAACCATCTTCTAATCAGTCTTAAGATTTTAATTTCCACTGCCACCAGCAGAATTTAAATATGTATTTAATTGCATAAATGTTGCCAAGTATCGTACTTTGTATCTCTATGGTCCTTATGACTATTCATATAAAAATAATCATTGCAAATAGGTTGTCAATAGAGCAGATAGACAGTCTGAAATGCTTAATAATAATCATCATTATAATAATTGACTCTTGTATAGTACTTCCCATCCAAGGTATATAATGGCCCTTTTTCTTCAAATTATCAAAACTTAATTAGGATAGTTCCCAATTACCTTGGGAGACTGAACTGTGAGGGAGTAAATGAGAAAGACTGGCCTACAAGAAAAAAAGCTGGTCTTGTAGACAAGCAGTGAGCTACACATGGAATGACAAGAGGATGTTGGCACATGTGCCAAGCCCCGATCTTGGGCAAGTCTATGTGCTTTTGTAAATCCCGAGTAATTCGGCTTCCTTCCCCCTTCATTAAAGACTTCAAGTAGTTTGGAGTTGAAATGAATTCAGTATTTCAGCCACTTAATGTGACAGAAATGGTTCTCTCTCTCTCTCCCTGGCATTCAAGATTCCATATTGTTTTGCTGTGAAGACGCCGGTTACAGTTGTATTTAATTCCTCCCAATAACTCACAGGAAATAATAATTTGACCTTTTCCCTTTGGTTGTATTTTTTCTCAGCAGTGACAATAAATGAAATATCGAGGCCTAATGGAAGTCTGGGATCTATGAAGGATGTTCAGACCTGCACTTAGAGCACAGTAGTCTTGCATGTCCAGACCTTTCAAATCTGTTATCCACATCCTTGCTTTAATAATTATGTCTGTTCTGCTCATGATTTACTCTTAAAAATGTTAATTGCTCTAGTCCTAGAGGATCCAATGACAGAATACAGACAACTTAAGTTATCACTCCTCAAAAGAAATAAAGAGATCGACCTTTTCCACCTTTGCACTTAATTGTAAAGCAGAATATAACGTGTTAGCTTAAGCCATAGGGGGACACGTGCCATCATATGATCATTCCTAGATACAATTCACCACCCTGCTCCAAATCTGACAGACGAGCTTGAATTATCGAGGGAAATTCAATTCCCTAGGGTGCCTCAAGGTTTGTACTTGCCACCAGAAATGTGTCTTGCATCAGGTCAGACAATGCAAAACAGCATTTAAACAGCAACCATCATTTCCAGTACAATTACATGCAATCACCTTACTTAAATCTGCTTCCATGGGTTAAAAAGTAAAGATCCTTTCTGGCACAAATTGCTAGAAGTCTGCTGACTTGAATGGAGCAGAGTTGATTTACACCAGCTCAGGACCTGCCAGCAAACATCTGAAACACAAAGTATGTCCTTTTTCTTTAAGCCACTGCATTTTTATTACCCTTTGAAAGGAACTCTGAAGTGTTTACTTGTCAAGAAGATGAGATATTTGCTGTTAAAGTTCATTCCCTTAAGTTTTAAAGTAATTACCAGTATTGCAGGGGTCGTTCTTCTCCCCATACCAACCCCCAGTTTAAGTGGAGAGACATTAGTTAATGTTCAGATGAAAAAACAGCCCAAGAAGAACAAAGGACATTTATGAGCCTGGGAGCTGCTGAGACATGGAAGTTCTGCCCTAATGCACAATGGCTTTCCACCTCTCACCTCTCTGGGCCCCACTGACTTTTTTTCCCCCAAGTTATCCATGCAGAAATCAGATAACAACAGGAGTTTGCCAAAATGCCCACCAAGAACTTAGGCTGTCAAATCCTTGCTATTCCTGAGAGCCTGCTGCATGGGGGTTTTTAAAGGCAGAGCTGGCACAGTTAACCCAGGGAAAGGTGAGAAAATGGCAGAAACTGCCACCAGCATCAGACTCTTAAAGACAGGATTTTTGTAGTGATTTGTAAAAGCTTGTTTCTGTCAGTGTTATGAGGTCTTTATGGCTGTTTTAAGAGGTTAGGGAATGAATGGAATGTTTTTAATTCTGGTCTGCTTATGAAACAGGGAAGTACTCTGACACATCCCTTCAAAGACATGTTCCCCACATTTTACTTTCAGATAAAATTATGTGTAGTTGCTGCAAAGAAGAGGTGAAACACAGTAGTTTTAAAGTAAATGCAACTTTCAGTAAACATGAAGTCAACACTTGGAGGAGAGAATTAAATAAACCTCTGTTACATTACCTGAAATCTATTCTACCAGTCTCAAGCCTTCAGCTGGGCTAAGTATAGCTCCAGGAAACCATGAGCACTTGTTATTTAGTGCAACAATTTGAAACACTGTGATACTGGTGCCCATGTTTGCAGAGAGGAAGAAGAGGTTCACGAGAATCCATTGCCATATGGGAAGTTTAGGGAGAAGAGAAAGGCAGAGCAGAAAAATGAACCCAGACTTTCCAACTCCCATATTCATACCAGTGGACCATGTTTCTACCTTCTGCACTTCAGAAGTTCACACATTCTTTTTGAACAAATCATTGCAGGGTGTTCTTTGATACAGTATTGCCTAGTCCTCTGGATCTCTAGGATATGCAAGCATATTCTGCCCCAAACAGGTAAAGCAAAAATACCTTTTAACATCCTTTGCTTTGTGCGACTTGTAAGAGGGATGAAGACTGTAATGGTAATGTTCCTTCAGAGAAACAGAGTGCTACATTAGGAAGGAAAATTAATCAGCTAGCGGTTCATTAGAAGCAAGATCACCGAAATCACTGATGTAAAAGTAATTTAATTTCCTCTTTCAATAAGATGCAAATGTCTAGTGTAAGATACAAATATAGAACAGGGAATTTCTGTTGTTAGATGGCTCTGTTGGTGACCAGGAAAAAATGTAATTTTTCTGCACTTAACAATATTGTTCCTCTGTGGTTCAGAGAACTGATGGAGATGATGTATCTGTAACTGCCACCTGACTCCTAAAAACAACTGAGCTACAGTCTGAAGGGTGATCTCCTGGATCTGCCATATCATCCTTCGTACTGCAGCACACAGCAGCATGAGCTGCAAGAACAGCCATCTCCCTGCTAGCAGATGATAATTTTCAAAACATCCCTCTCCTTTCCCACTACTGTCCATGAAGTGAAGCAGATATTCAGCCCACGAGATCAATAAAAACATTTATTAGGTAAGGAACAGTCAGCTCAGGACTCCATGCAATTAACCACAAGAGTCCTACTCTGAAATCATGGGCCTGTTGAATGAGTTACTACATCCTGAATCAGCTGCAGAATGGCAAGTGAATACTTGCATGATTAATCGTGTTTATCACTACTTAGCCCCTCTGAGTTGTCACTGCCTATTATCTAGCTTCTATACACATTTATGCACTGTTACTGGTAGATTTTGAAGCTTCTCTAAACCTAGAACTTTTAGAAAGTGTTTTGACTTCATTTTCCAAACCTATATAAATATATAATTTTATGTACTTTAGTTTTCGTATGTGGAAACCCAGCTTTTCTTCAAAGGAGCTTTAACATTGCAAGGCCAGGTCCATTATTTGATAATTACAAGCTCAATGAACTTCAAGTGCCTGTGAAATATTTCTTTCTTCTTTGCTTCTTTCTTCCTTTCAAACATTATTCCAATTCTGGACAATTCCTTTAACCGGTCTTTGACAGATTTTCACTGAAAGTCCATTCTCTCATTTGGCTTAATATATTTCTTAGGGTCAAAGGAAAATCAGGTCAAGAGTAATGTATTTACAAAGAATATATTAGCTTCCAAAGGCGCAAATGAAAAGAGACCGACTGCCTGAACCCATCAGCACCGGGATTTGAGGCATCTCATCCCTCATACTTTCACCATTCTGGCAGGTAATTAAGATAAATATCTCCATTTTAATCAGAAATCAAACCCTAGAGATTTTACTTATGCTAGCCCATAGAATATTTAATCAAATAAATATTCTATGCGGTAATGGCGAACATGCCAGAGCACGTGTGATAAGCTAAAAATATTCTGACAGTGTCAAGATTACTGTAGTCTGATGCAGGCCAGGAGCCCACAACCCACCCCACAACTACACACACCCCTGACAAATTCTTTTGCTTTTTGCACAGATAAAATTTCAAAAAAGAAAAAAAGATATAATTAATTGGAAAGTTATCAGAACCTTCGCCCTTCCACACAGGAAGGCAGGCAGGACTCACCAGAATCTGAACTGAAGCACAAACTATGTTGATCTACTTTCCCAGAGAGACAGTTCATTTGTCACTGACTCCCTGGATGCTGCTGCCTTGTCTGATACCTGAAAGGAAAAGGTTGAATGTCTGCAAACCTATATTCTAACATGCTGCTTACTTGGTATTTTTAGTGATCCTCTCAACACATTGCAGTTGTCAAGTTTCTAGGAGAGGATCTGGTTTGGGACCATCTTAAAAACCTGAACGTGCACAAGTCCATGGGACCTGATGAAATCCATCCACAGGTTGTGAAGGAGCTGGCAAATGAAGTTGCTAAGCCGCTGGCCATCATATTTAAAAAATCATGGCAGTCAGGTGAAGTTCCCGACGACTGGAAAAAGGGAAATATAACCCCCATTTTCAAGAAGGGGGAAACGCATGACCCAGGGAATTACAGACCAGTCAGTCTCACCTCTGTGCCTGGCAAAATCTTGGAGCAGGTTCTCCTGCAAGGCATGCTAAGGCACATGAAAATCAGAGACCAGTAACGAGTGGTGTCCCTCAGGGATCGGTGTTGGGACCGGTCTTGTTCAACATCTTTGTCGCTGACATGGACAGTGGTATTGAGTGCGCCCTCAACAAGTTTGCCGATGGCACCTAGCTGTGTGGTTCGGTTGATATGCTGGAGGGAAGGAATGCCATCCAGAGGGTCCTGGACACGCTTGTGAGGTGGGCTGATGCCAACCTCATGAAGTTTAACCATGCCAAGTGCAAGGTCCTACACCTGGGTCGGAGCAAGCCCAGGCACAGCTACAGGTTGGGCAGAGAAGAGATTCAGAGCAGCCCAAGGAGAAGGACTTGGAGGTGTTGGTCAATGAGAAAATGAACATGAGCCGGCTTCAGTGTGCGCTTGCAGCTCAGAAAGCAACCGTATCCTGGGTGCATCAAAAGGAGTGTGACCAGCAGGGCGAAGGAGGTGATCCTGGCCCCTCTACTCTGTTCTCGTGAGACTTCATCTGGAGTATTGTGTGCAGTTCTGGTGTCCTCAGCATAAAAAGGACATAGATCTGTTGGAACAAGTCCAGAAGAGGTCACGAGAATGATCAGGGGACTGGAGCACCTCCCATATGAAGATAGGCTGAGAAAGTTGGGGCTGTTCAGCCTGAAGAGAAGGCTGCGTGGAGACCTCATAGCAGCCTCCCAGTATCTGAAGGGGGCCTGTAGGGATGCTGGGGAGGGAGTCTTCATTAGGGACTGTAGTGATAGGACAAGGGGTAATGGGTTAAAACTTAAACAGGGGAAGTTTAGATTGGATGTAAGGAGGAAATTCTTTCCTATTAGGGTGGTGAGGCAGTGGAATGGGTTGCCTAAGGAGGCTCTGAATGCTCCATCCCTGGTGGTTTTCAAGGCCAGGTTGGATGAAATCTTGGGTGAGTTGGTTTAGAGCGAGGTGTCCCTGCCCATGGCAGGGGGGTTGGAACTTGATGATCTTAAGGTCCTTTCCAACCCTAACTATTCTGTGATTCTTGATCTTTTTATAGTTTGATTTACATAAATGCAAGTGTTTCTTTCCTCCAAATAAACATTCAAGTAATTCAAGGCTTAACTGAATCCCAGGCTATTGCAAATGTAGCAAGAAAAGGCTAAAGATGAGAAATTACACCAGTAAGTGAACAACAGAAAGAAAGAATGGGTTTATCTGAGAAAATATGTTTGGCAAGTTCTGCACTAGCACAGTCAGGGAACAGTCTCTTATAATAATGCTTACAGACTCCCAAACAAGTTTAAATCCAAATACTGCATTACATCCAAAACCACAAAAAGAATAAATAGTCCAGTGCTGCTGATTTAAACCAAACTGCTAATAGTTTAAAATATCTGACCAAAACCTAATGCATTCTGTACGACTTTGTATGTCTGTTTCCTATTGCAATCCAGAAGAATTCCCATGAAACATACAAATCACCATCAAGCTTCACGTATCAAGACAGAAAATACAGTCAGTAATTTCTGTCTTGGGCTCTGAGTACTGGATATGTACTAGATTGAATCATTCAGGGAAAGCTTACTGAGGTTTTACTTGCTTAGAAGGATAAGCAGCCAGACCATGCTCCCAGTACGCAGCTTTGCCAATGCAGTGTCACTCTGACTTGTAATGCCAATTCCCAGCCTAAGCTAGACTTCAATGCACTTCCCCCCCTTACAATTACTCTGCCAATCTAATGTTCAATCTACAGCTCCAGTGGTAGCCTGCTGATTACTCTGCTCTGTCAAAATTCATGGTAGTTTTGTGAAAGGACAGACCCTAAGCCAAGATTTCCATCCTGCAGAAGTGTCTCATTTTCCAAACTGCAGTGAGGAGGGGGAAGGGGTGAAGCTGTTTTTTGTTCAGGATCACAACCAAGTTTCAGCAGTAAGAAATTTTCCAGAGATGGGAACTGAAAGAATTTGGAAGAATGTAATTTCTGGCATGGCCAGAAGAGTCCATCATCAACCTGAAGGGCTGGAATGACGGGCATGAGTTCATCTAAGGGGATGAATGGCCCAGAACTAGCTGGCTGAAGGATTCCTCCCAGCAGCACTGGCCTGTTGGAGCTAACAGAATGCTTCGACTCCTATCAATAAGCATTTTTTCAATGAAAACCTCTTTAAAACACTTCAAAGGGCTCTGATCACTTAAATGTCACATATCTCCTTTACTGTTATAACTTTCACCTACCAGCATTTGCAGCATGTCCTGTCCTATTTGTATTGTATAATTCAGTATAATGCTGCCTGAAACAATATTTTAGTCTGATTTTCTTATGCCCTAGGTTGGTAAGAATTACAGAATTGCTCCCTGGAAGCCAGTGAATACAGAGGAAGTGTGAAGACAGCCAAAACTCTGCCTCCGGACTAATTCGAAGGGTGGCATGCTTACTTTTAGCCTTTTCTAGCTGTTTGCTTTCAGCTGTGATTTGGCATATGAAGACAGCACACTAATGGCCCATTATGAGATTAAAAAAGTGTTTAGCGATGGATTATATTTGGGTGAACATTCCGAGCTCAGAATGGTATAATATGGACATTTTCTATGCATCTTAGTGTAATCAAGGCAGGTTGCTTATATTGTATTTGCATTTCAATACCAATTTTGGGGGTTTGTTTGCAAACAAGCATTCAGAAGAATTGAATAGTGGAGTATCACATATAAACAGAAGGGAAAAACAGATTTAATACAAATATTCTGAGGAACAAAGGACACATGCAGAAAGAGATAAAGCTAAATATATTACACTTCATGTATATTATTTTAAATATAGTGACAGATGAGCTTCACAGAATGCTACATGTCACTAAGTCTTTTTTACCTGAAGAAATTGTAGTGCTTTATGTGCTGAAAAATCAGACAGCACATACATTATAACCAGAGTGAGAGCTTTTTGCCATGGTTACAGCGCTAACTGTACTTCTGGTGATTGCCAGGTAGAACTGTGTTGAGTGCTTTTTGTCTGAAGAATTCTATGAGCATGAAGAAATGCTCTACCAAATAATGCTGCTCTGAATATATACAGGTGAATTGTGAATACTGTTTTTTTCCCATTGATTACCTAAAAAGTACTCTTACATTTTTCTGCTGGTCAGTCCTTATTCAAACATAGTGATGATGAGCAACACCAAACTGGGTGTTACATTTAGTGATACTGCTGCAAAACAGTACTGAGTTTGCCGTCTCTCCCCCAGTATTGACTTTTTTAGACTTTCATACAGCACTGGACACCTAATTGTCACAGAGGTTATTGATGATCCCCGTGTTTCAAATCCCTTTACAGTTGAGCACTTTAAATATATTTAAATTAACACTGCTTGCTGATAGAAATGGTTGAAAGTTATACAAGTACTAAGCGACAGCAGTACAAGACAAAGCTACTCTCTAGCAGGACAGTCTGATAGATACAATTATTGAAGTGATATATTAAATGTATTTCTCTTGAGACATATAATGCTACTGTTAACTTAAAAGAAAAAGAAAATACATTAGTTTTAAGGACACAGAATTTTGTCATAGCAAATAAAAAAAGTAGTGAACATATTTATTAAATCTTACTCTTCCTTCTGTACCAAGATCAAACATTTCTATTAAAAAATGTGTTTTCTGCTGAACAGCAATAGAATAAATCAATTTCTGTTATGATTTGACAATCTTTTGTGAAGAAATATATCTATAAAAAAAATAATTCCATTAAGTTTTGTGTCTTAAAATTTCAGAATTGTGCAAATTGCTTATTTTTTATATATGTGATTTCTGTATTTATGTAGAAATATTATATATACACAATTAATTTGTTTATTTAATTTAGAGGCTGAAGAATAATTGCTCCCTGAGAAAAAAATAAGCTACAATGGAAGACACATGTCTGCACTGGAAAGGAAATTAATATAGATTATCAAACAGCACCCTTTCAAGAATACAGAAGAAAAAGAACAAAATTATATGAATTATGTTCAACTAGAAAATGGGGATTTTGAAGGTTCAGCATAATTGAAATATGAGCAAAAGGGGGTTTTAACATATCATGCAGGCTTATCTTTTGTCCTTCTATCCAGCGCTTCATCCAGCCATCTCTAGCATCCCGACAACACTCAGCAATGGCATTAGCCAGCACTGGCATGTCACAAGCTGACCAGGCATAAACAAGGCTTGTATCTTGGAAGGCTTTTCAAAATGACATCTCTCTTCATATAAATTAGATCCTCTTCCATGCTTAGAAAGCAGAGAGAAGGAAGAATTCCCATTCCTTTTCCCAGCATTCTGATCTGCAAAGGCTATGATCAGACCTGCTCCCAGCCTTCTTTTTAAACTGTTCTTGTCTCTCTAGTTCTCCTCGATTCTCTATTAAAAGCATGTACACACAATGAACAACCAAGATAATGTGATTCATCACATTCAACCAATGAGATTCTAGTGAAATAAAGAAAAAACTGCTATAAATAAATCTTTTTCTATGAAGTATTTGTATTTTGGATTATTGCCAGCTATGTACCATATTTTATAGATTATTCCGTAAGAAGATTTTAACTCACTTGAAGATAGCCTGTGATGATACACACTTTTTAACCTATATTCAATAATTTATATCTGAATATTAATTATTCAGCGAGTTATTTTACCCACAAGGTTTTCAGGCAGGCTATTAACTGGATAAATTATGCCTTTAAATTGTCAGACAAGGAACTCAATACTAGCCACTTTCCATCAGATGCATTGCTGCACAAGCAGATAAATACCTGTTTGACAAACATGTGTTAAGCAGCAGCTTAGAAGGAATTGCATTGTCTAAAGTTTAATGAAATCTTTGAAATTGAGGTCTAAAGATCATCACAATTATTTCCCATCATCTATTTTCACAAGAGCTGCAAAGTCAAAACAGGAAGATAGGAGCTCATCTCACAATTAACCTTTTGTACTAAACTGTGCTAAAAGTCTGCAGAAAGAAGAAAATTCTTTCATAAGCATTCTGAGAACATTTACATCACCTGCAGTGCCTAATGGGGTTGTTCTGTTGTCACTCTGAAGGACACAATACCTCAGTGAGACATTTGCAGGC
Organism: Neopsephotus bourkii; assembly: GCF_033783945.1. NCBI lineage: Eukaryota > Metazoa > Chordata > Aves > Psittaciformes > Psittacidae > Neopsephotus > Neopsephotus bourkii. The sequence goes on along the minus strand of NW_026901291.1, from coordinate 1,848,384 downwards.
AGTGGAAATGAGCCAAGGCTGCTGTGATAATGCCACCTGCAACAAATATACCCTGATGGAAATAATGCCCTGTTTTTTCAGTTACACATAAAACTGATGTTCTGGTTCAGAGGCAGCTTTTGGTTGTTTAATTCTCACAACCCATAGAAGAGGCTGCTCTTTTTTTCTCATTAGCATTACCAGACCCTTTTGATCCTTGCTGAAGAGAAAACAGCTTCTACCCAATCTGTGTTAACAGAGTTAATGCATTAAATGGTTAAGGCTCTTGCTGGAGTTGAGACACTTTGTTTCCCACATTTCACTTTAGCATTACAAATTGCAGAATCAGTCACTTTCAGAGTAAAAAAATAAAAATAGTTACTTGCTAGAAACACAAAATGGATTGAGGCAAAATCATGCTACCAATGCCAACACAACATCTGAGCAAACCTGTGTCATGTAGATCATATACAAAGACATTCCCATCAGTATGAAAACTGCAAAGTAAAGAAATTCCATCTGTCTTTCAATTTGGAAATGTTCTGGAGGGTTTTTTAACTCTATACTTCTGTTTAGAACAAACAGAATCCATTTAGGGCTGGATCTCACAGCACAGCAGCTCCTGTGAGCACGTAGTCCACTATAAGAAAGTTCTCAGAGAACTGTCCATGTAGATGGAGTCTGTGCAAATCAGCACCTAAGATCTGTAAAGGCCTTCCACAAAACCTGTGGTTTTACTCAGATCTTTGGCACAAATCAGTTAGGGGAAACTTACCACTTCAGGACAAATGTAAACAGCTTTTGCTTTCAAGATTTGTGATAACATCATTAGTATTTAGATACGAGACATATGAAATATCTTCTCTTCAAGCATCCTAAAAGCACTAACAGACTTACACATCCTTTCTGAAAGTCTGCCTTCAGACTACAGCTTTCTTGCATTTATCATCCTCTGAAAGACAATGGAAACACAATAATTTCCTCTCTGACAATCCAAACCAAATAGATAATACAAGCATGTCCAGTGGGAGCAGTAAATACGATAATGTAAGGTTTTAAATTGAACTTTAAGCTGAAAAGGGTCCACAAAGCCCTGTCCAAGGCAGGAATAAATTGAAGTCTTACAATGCTGCCTAAGGGTGAGAGTCAGCCATGGCGATGGCCCTCAACACCACTGCTCTTTCTTGATACACACCAGACAAGCAGTAAAAAAGGAGAAAGGCATCTTTTGATGTCAAGTTGTACTGATGAAAGGAAGAGCAGACAGATTGCTATAGGTAATACTTCAGGTAAAAGCATAGAGACAGCTACAAAAAAGTGGTACTAGTGAGAAGGAAGAAGGATAGAGAGACCAAAACAGCCTAAAAGTTTTTTCATACACCTTAACTTCAAGACCAGCTCATGGTGTTACCTTTGACAGCCTTACAAATTGGCACGGTTTTTAGAAACTAGTGCAAAAATACATTTCAGAAGTGAAAAGTGGTTTGTTTTGGTTTGGGTTTTTTTTCACACAGAAATGATGCAAGAGCCAAATGTTCACGAAAACCAGAATTCTATTTTATGCTTGTTTTATAACTCTTCCAGCCAACTGATTATAAACTCGAAGGAAATATACTGGTAGTTCAGGTACGTAATAGTTTAAACAAGGCGCAGCAATGTCTTGGTACCTAAAGGAAAACACAGCATTTACTTTTAGATGCAAGCTGTAAACTTGTTAAAGCAGCTAATGTGGGCATACCACTTCTCCTGACTAGAGAAGTACACAAGAGCGATTCAAATATACTTCAACATTCTCATTATCCAAGCTTATACTTCAGAAAAGACGTTACTTTAGAAAACAAAAAGGCTCAAAATAGGGGCTTATAATCAAATATACCTTCATTTTTCCACAGGAAGAATCCCAGTCTCTCTTGGACATTGCATTTTCCCACTTCCAACAGGCATATATCTGAATTGGATTGCCTTGGTGTTATCCCTGACCTTTGGAAACCTATCCTCCTGAACAATGTGGAGTCATTCCTCCAGAAGGTGTGAAGGTGTCATCAAAGTCCTTAATATTAGGTTTGTCTTACACTTGGCAAAGAAAAGGAAATGGCTGGTTAAAAATACCATGTAACGAAGCTGAAAGCCTAGCCTTCCCTGTCAGGGTAAGCCTCAGAATAGAAGCAAATCCAGTCAGTTGGAACTTTCTTGTGTCCAGAACCAAAGACTCCTCCATCAACAAGCAATTAAGACAACCCATGTAATTACAGAGGTGAATTTATCTGCTTCCAATTCAAGGGTAACAGTCAGTGAAATAATACCTGTCTCAGGCTCTGCTGAGGTCTCCATGGAGCCAGGCTATTTTGTTTTCTTCTTGTCAGGAGTGATAATACAAATGTCAGACACCTGAACCACGTTTTTAGTTTCATCTGCTTCCGAATTATTGCTCTATGAAGCAATCTTTCTTTCTGATTCAACAACAGTTTCATTAATCAACAGCTCAACCCAATACAATAATAGATGGATTACAGTTCTTTGGTCACTTTGTAGCATCAATAAGCATTCCCTGAACATCATGATTTTGCATTTAACCCTGGTTCCTTCTTACACTTAGGAAGCATTTAATTAATACACAGCTTCCACAGGATGCCATATAATTAACTTCTACAACCTCATGTATTAGTAACCCAAATAAACAAAATTATCAAATTATTCCAGTGGTTTATGTTTAGCTTGACAACTCTACATAGTAAGTTGCATAGGACAACTCTGTGCTCTTCATTCCTCCAAGGGGAATGCTCTTCTGAAAAATATATCCTAATATACCCAAAAAACAAAAATATACAAAGAGCCTCGGGGTATTTTGGTACTTCACATTATATTGTTTTACACACAGTAAGTACAAATGTGCTCATCTGCAGTAAAATTAAAGCACTAAGAAACATGTTCCAAAATTATAGGCCTCTTTATGATGTCATATTAGTGCAATAAGGTAAAGAATACAAGCATACAATCATTACGTTAGTCACCTCACACAGCTTGCCTTAACTTGTTTAATTGCATTTTCATCATTTCTATAGACTATCTACATAAGCTGCTTTTCAGAGCAATTTAGAGAATTTTAATGTTATAGATATCTGTTTATGCAATTTAAACTTTTATAGATATCCATCTTAGCTCTGTGTAACAAGTTACAAGGCTCCTTGTACTGTTCTCAGGCACATGGATTAGAAAAGGGAGGAGACAACAAAGGATACAGAAAAAGTATCTGAAAAAGAGGAAGCAATGGAGAAACTCGAGTCCTTCATTACCCTACATGCCATGAAATGCTTCATATTTAGTCCCTCCTGTATCACTGATGCTATGATGAAGCCTGTACCTTTTCTCCTGTATCGGTTCTGTTCTGGTATATACTTTTGTGTTGTATATAAAAGGCCTTATCATGCTGACACTTCTGACAGATCCATTTAACTTTTTGCCTGGCCTTTCATTGCTATGGCCTTGTTGCAATACCTGACCATCCCCTGGAAACTGTTCTTGGCATTTAAATCAGATTTAAGATGTTCTCTTACACTTATCTGCATCCTAATCAGTAAGTCCTTTACTTCTGTGGTGGAATTTAATGCTATCCTTTACCGCTACTATGGCTTATCACTTTCCATATATCAAGAATGACCTTTCTCCTTCAAATTCCTATTTACCTAACTTGCCTGTACTAATTTCCTCACAAATCATCACTGCTTACCTGAGAGATGGCTGCCACAATAACTCTTCTGCATTTAACTCCACTCTAAGCCACTGAAGGAAAAAGGACATGGTTTCAAAAAGCTTCTAATGATCTCAACACTCAACTTTAAAAGGCCTGATTTCTGAAAGGTCTGAGCAATTGCCCTCGCTTTGACTAGGTATCAGGCTGATTGTTTGGGATGTGACTCATTCAAAAGCACTGGTTTTGGAAAAATAAAGATTCATAATTACTTGTGACCCTGATAAATCCCTCTGAAATTACTCTGTGATGGACAGTGAGCATTTTGTTTGAATTCTCAATTCTGCATTCAAATAAATAATTGCAGATATAACCAGATGCAAATAATCACAGCAGCAAATTCTCTTTCATCAAACATTAAAAACATTGGTTTTGAAAATGAACTGAAGGAATTACAGTTGTTATAGAAGCTTCCTTTCCAGCAACATACCTCCTCTGCCCAATGCTTGTGAAGGGCAAATTGCAGATATTATGATTCTTAATTTCTCTGAAAAATTATGTGATCTCTCCTTTCCTAAATGGATAGGTGAGAACGAGCTAATTATTGCCTGTCAGACAATGTTTTGTTCACTGCTTTTCTGAATGTACTCTAACCAGTATTAGCTATTCATGTAAAGAAACAATTCCTGCAAGTCTCAGACAAAGTTTGTGGTGAAAAAAAAAAAAAACGTAATATCATTAGAGAAAAAAAATAAGTTTGGGGTTATTTTTGTTGGGTGCTTTTTTTTGTTGGTTGTTTTTCGGGTTTGCCATGTCAAAATAGAACTTGACTGAACATACACTAACTTGTGGCTTTATCTACTGCTTAAATATTAATACTAAACTAAATAGAAGTGACATCTTGTCTATAAAACCTTGTAATCAGTGCCTACTCTCTTAAACTGACTATCAATTGTAAATGAGTGTTTAGTTGGAAAGAAACATTACTGCAATCTACATCAGGGAAAAAAAGCATAACAAGTTACTGCCCCATAGTTTAATGGATAAGTTGAAAATTTGAAAAAGAAAAGAAGACAGATGCTCTTTCCAGTTAGATGGGGAAAACATTCTTCACCCGTACACCAATGATGGACACAGAACAAACTCTTAGGTGTACACCTGATGTTACTATGCCAAGCTCTAGCACATATTAACCAGCAATGAATCACTTGGATTTTACAAGAGTAATTTTCAGGTAGTCAGCAGCATTGCCGATCCACTGTTTAAAAGAATTACTTCTGTGCTTTGATGTTTGATCAGTCAAGGTGTTAACTTTGTAGCCATGAACATCTGTCACACCACACTGCCCCTCTAACAGCATCCACATACCCACTACACTGATTACCAAAGGAGGAATCAATCTAAGCAGCAAAACAATCTTTCCTATTTCCATTATACAATCAGTTCCATAAATCAGAGTTTCAGAAATGACCAACTATCTTATTCTGTGTCAGGTTCTGACTAGCATTTGTGTGGAAGATGGTGTCAAGTCAGAATGGTGAAAACTCAGTGAAAATTTCATCTAAGTTATAACAGAATTTTTGCTTTATCCAAACTAGAAAATCAGAAAAATGACTGTAGTAAGGCTCTGACTGAGAGAAATTAAATTCAAAACTGGGCTCTAGATAAAGACTATGTAGAGCAGAAAAGCTGCTTTCAAAGGATAGAGGCACATCAGCTCTAAGAATACCTTCAAAATCTTTCTCACCTGGTGAAAAAGTAATACCCATGCTCCACGAATTAACCAGCTTTAAGGATTACCAAACCTTTTACCTTAATGCTCAGCAATGAACTGTAGTTCTGGTTGGGAAGAGGTGAAGTACACCACCAAAAACTGAAGAGACCTGCAGAACAACTTACATCATAAGTCTCAATATACTTTGTATATTAACCATTTGTCAGAAAGAGAATATTAATGTAGGAATCTGCAGCCCATCAGGGAGTGTCAAGTGCCTAGTTACACAGCAACTCCCTACAGTCCCTCTGCCCAACACCATTCAGGCTTCTCTGAGCAGTGCCAGGAAGCACTTGCTTCCCCACATATTGGTACACATAACAGGATTCTTTTACAGCACAAGAACGATGCTTCACTCACAATCTTCAGCAAAAAGAATGACAGCTAGCAGCAGAAACTGCACTCCCAAAGTCACAATGATTTAGAAATCACATCTATTATATTTCCTAGGGTTATACTGTTTCCTTTGTGATGTTGTCCTACTAACCTTTAAAGAAATCATACATTTGCAAAAAATAAGAAATGGCTTAAGGAAAGGAACAGCACCCATGAATTTATGTATTTTTTATGGCTGTACTTATCAAACTAAAGGAACAGGAAAAATTAATACATTCTCTGCCTGAGGTTTTTCATCAGTAATAATACGTCAGGTTTAATAATACTAACCCAACGCTGCCATACAATTCAATTCATTCCTGTTTGCAACAGGCTTTTGGCAGCTTTGGGTGGATACCTCCATTAAATAGTAGAGCATTCTACAGCATTTAACTCCTGATAAAGCTTGCAGTGGCTGGACTGATACCCTAGAAAACATTTCATGTGTCCCTCAGTTTAGGCAGAAGCAGGTGTGCTTACCAGCTGTTCTGCACACAGACACCGAACAAATAGGGTAAAGTCACTCAACCACAATACCATTTAGGTATTAAATTTTCACTGAATGAATTTTTAACTGCTATTAATCACCAAAGTACCTTGTGGTCTAGGTCTAAGTGTTCATATTTATACCAGCAAGATGGCCCATACCCAGACCATTTACAAATACAACATATGGATGCTGCCATTACATTTACTTCAGAAAGGTCTGAGAATGGGAAAAATCACTGACCAAAGAAATAGACATCAGCAATGAGAAAAACTGACAATATTGATGATATGCCTTTGGGCAAGAAAAAGAGGCTCTTCATCACCTTTCAGTGTGCCTTAGGCTTCTAGTGTGAAGCACAGGAAAGAAAGCCCAGAAAACTTTCATTGCTGTTTTACATAATGGGTTTCCTTTCAGCTGAAAATGGTGAGAGAGATTGAGACAGCTACCTCTTCCATAATGGATATTTTTGCTATCTACTATACATCAATGTAAATGATAGCTATACTCAAATAAACTGCTGAAGTGTAAAAGAATTCAGGCTTGGGAAAGAGTGTTTTTTGCCTGTATGAAACATATTTGGGAGTCTCACCTAAAAAGAGATGCGCATCTATATACAGAAGAAAATAATGCCAAAATATGGTCTTGTATTTCTTGAGGGTCTTTTCCAGTCAAACATAAAACAATCTGAGAAACTCAAAAGTCCTCAGTTCCAGGGTATTCTCACTCCCACCTTTATACCGTGACTATTACACAACACTCTTATATTCATTTGTTTTAGAAGAAAATGCATCATTTGCCTCTATATTGACAACATGGTGCTTTAATTGTTCGGACATATGTCTTCCCTGCGTATGCTATGCATTTTGTAATTTTTTTAAAAGCTGGACTGTGTCATTATGCTTAATGGGCCTCTGAAGGAGTTAAGGTATAGTATCATTAATGTTCTTAGATCCCTTAAAGCCACAGATCTGTAGTACTGTTTTTTTGTAAGTATTGGTTTTGCTATGTAACGGACAAAAGGAACTATGTGCTTCCCTGCGGAGGGAGAAGAGTTATGTTGTTTTGCAGTTCAGGAAGTGAAATGGATTCCTCTTTCCTCCCTGTATGTAGAGGCTATAGAAGTGTCAAAAATGAGGTTCAAAGTCAAGAGTACGTAGTGACACTGCAGCTTAATTGAAATCCGTAGATGTTCCCATTCAGAGGAGCAGGAATTTCATCTCTGGCTTATCACTCTCACCATCAGCACCAGATGTCTTTAACCTCAGACTGCCTCAATTTTCCCACCTCCAAAATGGTGGCGAATGACACTGATGACTGCCAACTGACAGTCTCGTTTCCCTTAACCTTTCCAAACACCTTGTAAATTGTGCAGAGGAAAAGTGTATTTTTAGATCACACATAATAAAAGTCCCAACATATCTAAAGACACCACAGGTAAAATCCCTTTGACTTCAGTGGGAATTGCTCATGCTTGATGAAATATGGATGATGCACAGAAACCTCCTGGCTGTTAGAACTGGCACTGACACATCTGCATCTGCTCAAATTTCACCTAAAGAGGAAATAACTTCTGTTGTTTTGTGAAGTATTTTAGCCTTGATATGAATGTACTGGGTCTAGTATTAACTGAAAACCATTTTAAAATTACAGTTATTAACAGATTTCCCATTTAAAGACATACCCCAATGTTGAAATTCACTTAAACTACAGCAGGAAAAAGAGAATATTCCGTGTTAGCGTAAAGTTAGTTTAGATTATTGACTGGTATGTGGAAATTATACCGTGCTTGATTTACTTGTACTCTTCCCTAAGCACCTGCTGTTGGCCTCAGTTCTGAGGCAGACCTTTGTCTTGATCCTGTACTGCCATTTATGTGTGCAATCCCTGTGAGATGACAGAGGCACCACCACTGGGTTTTCCAAGTGTGTGGGCCTTCAGTTTTGGTTTGTGTGGGTGAGACTGCTAAACTCTCATTTGGTCCTGATTTATAGTGGTTGCTAGATTATTAAGAAAGTACAAACGCTACCATTCACTAGAGAGCAGTGAAATGGAAACTGCTCCCACAAAGACTTTAAAATCCTGTGGATTCCAAAAAGTGTCTGAACTCCTGTAATCTTGGAGAAAATGCTTGTGATGTTCAGTATCAGGCTCCTAAGAACTCAGAAGAAAGCATAATGAATCATTAAGTCAGACTTGTTCTGACTTAGCTCAAATCCAAGGAACTTTACATGTCTATTACTAATTCTGGCATGTAATTTACTATTGTATGTAGTAGATTTCAGCATATTAAGTAATCTTTCTGAATGCAAATTTTATGACCTCCATTTTTTTTTAAGGTAAAATCCAAGAATATACGACCTTTCACAAAAACAAAAGAAACTGTTATGCAGCAGCAAAACCACACTCTTAAACAGAAAACTTCATGGAAGTTTAAAGTTAGTATTAAGCTATTTTAAAATTAAAGGTCAACACCAAGAACTCTCTGAAAATTAAAATTCAGCAAGAGTAATGTTAAGTTTGTAAAGGTTCCTAACTTGTCAAGCATTTTAACATTAAACAGGAAAATGCAATGAAGGGAATATATCTTTGTGCCTGAATTTCCACTGAGTAAACAAGCAAATGATTTATTGAGCTTTGCCTCCTTCTAAGATCCTGGAATATCTGTGAGCAATGGTTGATCTCCGTGAAGGAATCCATTTGAAATAGACAAAAATATTTTTACTGTGTAGATTGATTATAAAGAGCTGTCATTGAGGTTTGCCTTCTCTATGCCCCTCAAGCCGTCAGTCAACCAGACCATCTAGCATTCGTCAGCTGGACTTCATCTGCAATCAGTAGAAGTTGTTCCAGTGAGCCCTTTGTAGCTAAGATCAAGCCCATTTGGCAGATAAACTTTTCTGTGTGAAATCAGTATTTAGCAATACCCAAATGAGCATTCTAGTTTACATTCTGAAGAGCTCACTCTGTGGCCTTTTTATTTGGTAAGGGTGCTTGCATGAATAAATGTGAACACGGAAGCTCAGTCTGGAAACTGTGGCACAGAATTCTGTTGTTCTACTACTTGCACGTGGAAACACAAACCCTAAACACCATTATAATGTGTTGCAGTTATTCAAAAGCATGTAAAAAGTGAACCAAAAGGATGTCAAGCAATGGATTCACTCAATTTTAAGATAATTTCTAAAATATGTAAATATAATGATTTACTCTGCACACTTGATGAAAAATAAATCAATTTTTCATACTGTTGAACACCATTTCAGAACAGAAGATTTGCAGCAGATTGTCTCTGAGAGTACTGAATCAAAAATCTAAGAGCAAGCTAGAGAAAAATCAAGAGGAAATAGAAGTTGGGAAAATTGGCACAATTTCTCCCTGTTGTTTTAAGTATATCACATCTCACAAAGACTCCTATCAAATAATTATTTAGTGGTAATGCACATTTACCATTCAAATTTTTAGGTGATAACCTCTGTGCATACTCATCTATGAAACATATTCTGCATCCAACTGTATTATGAAGTACTGCTGCCTATCAGTGAGATCTGTCTGAGCAGCACATTTTCAGTTGCAGGCAGCATCTGCTGTTTTGAAAAAGCCAGGTATGGTCTTTATTCTGTATGCACTAGCAGCATAAAGGCTTTGAAAGCAACAGTCATTCCTGAAAAAGAAGGGAACACAGCCTACTCTGCCATAAATGTTACAGCTCTGGAACAGCGACATCACTAACATCCAAGCATTTCCACTGTCTGTGTGGTGACAGCTCAAGAAAAAAGGTTTAAATCTGTGTACAATTCATCACCATTTTGGTGCTGATTGCTTTTACAAAGCAGTCACTGCAGACTCCACAGCAGATATATATTCCTATTCTACCTCAATCAAGTCCCTGCCAGGACTCAAGATGAGCCTCTCTGGAACTGGCATGTGACAGAAGTCACAGAAGAGTCAGCGGGCAGAGATTTAGCCAGTCATTTCTTCCTTTGGTCTTGCTGCAGCACTGATGTTCATGTACTTGCAAAAGCCACTTCTCTCCAGTTACCACCTTTTTTTTTTTTCTTTTTTTTTGCTGCTCAGAAAGGCCTTCTATCAGTGTAGCTGATTTTCATATCCATGAAGAAATGCAAAGATTTGCTAGCCAAAAGGGGGAAATGATAATTGTAAGACAACCAGGATGATGGAAGAAACGTGATCATACTGCTGGCACTGTATGTGCCATTCATGTATATAAGGAAGTCTGAAGAGATTTTAAAAGTTAGAAATCTAGGTAAGCAGGAATAAGGCTTAAACCAGAGTCCTTTCACCTCCTCAGCTGCTCTGTACAGAACAGATCGACACGATGTTTTTCTAAGCATCTCACAAAATGCATTACTACAAACTTGTGAAATAAGCTTATGGTTTAGTGAGATTTAAGCACAGCATTGCAAGCCAATGAAGAATGACAAGTTGATTTATAGTAGTCAACTTCAGAAATATTATTGCTCATGTCAGGGAATACATATAAAATGTTATGCACTCTCTTTTTCATGATTCATGTGTACTGAAAAATGCCAAAATTAATCTTAGATATTGTTATTTCAACATCCTGTAAGCAGAATGCATACTGCATCAAACTGGTTCAGTGACTAAGAAGTATACAAAAGAATTTGCCGTATATCCCTAAGACAGAGGGGGGGGATAAACAGCTTTAATTAACATACAAAACCATGTTAAATGTATTAAAGGAAATAGTAAGAAAATATTTTAATCTGAGGTAGAAAACTATCATGACTGTTCCAATGGCACACAAACAGGTAGAGGTGAAATTACAGACATTTTGATTTATATAAAAAGGCCAAGCGTTATCTATTTGCAATGTTTTCTGATATGTAGCTGCTTCTTCAGTACCCACATATTCCTCCTGTTCCTGCCTGTGCACTCATGCCAGTGTCAGTCAGATCCTGTTTGATTATGCTAAGCCAATAGAAAACTAATGTTAACAAAGAGCAAACAACTTGCAGAAAAGGTTTTCCTGGTCAGCTTAATTTTATGCTGACTCAGCCCAGAAGTGGCTCAGCAGCAGCGCAGTGAGCTCAGCCTAACGCCCCTGGGAGCACAGCCTAGATGAGAGCCCCAACCTCCTCGCTTTGAAATCAGTCTGCCTCTGCCCCAGCTAATATGCACAGAAAAGAGTTCTGCCAAAGGACTGAGAGATTAACCAAATGAAGTGGAACAGGCACCTGACCATACTTCCCCAATTCCATTTGAGTGCATCAGGCCATTGGCAACTCTAGTACAAATGCATTTTTTTCTTCTCAGCATTTTATCCTGGACCTCAGACACTTCTCCTATTGAAATTTTTAGCCAGCTCAATGTACTTCTGTGAAACTTTTGGTTTCAGTATAACAGCATACCTATCATAAAAACCTGTGTTTCGTTATTTATGTTAGCTCTATTCTTGAAACTTCACCAAATGTACATTTCTTTCAATCCTCAAGAAAATGAACAAATCCAGTGAACTTGAAGGGCTTACAAGTACAAAGACCCCTTTCCCACTTAATCCAGAGGGCCTCCAGCAATTACAGCTCCTTAAGAGACTGCTGTATTTACAATGCTGAAATAAAGTGACTGGCATTTAATATTTTAATAATCAAATTCAGGTATGTTAATTCTGCAAATATTATCAGTATTTAAAGGTCTTGGTCATGCTTTGTTTCGTCTTTATGTAAGCGGACAAGGCTGTTTGTTGTTGTCCTGTTCAGAGATCAACTGCATGATAGGAAACAAAAAATTCAAAATGATCTTTATATCAAAATAATACAGTTCTCACTCAAGAGAATTCTGGCTTGTGCACAGAAATATCTACATGGCAGAACAATGGCACTGTTTGATCTTACCCTTCCAATTATTATATTCACATTATGGGAGTCAATCAGTACTTTCACTATAGAAAATGTCCACGATTTTTATTGGTCTGTCTCAGGCAAAACAGTTTCATTGTTCTTGGGAACATTTATTAAGAAATAAAGAAGTGACAAAAATAAAACAATACCTGAAACAATTCTCCGGAGCCCATGAATTTGCCTCACACATCACAACTAAAGCAATCTGTAACCTATGCAGAAGTTTGAGCATAATTGAAATCTGTGACCTTCAAAACATTATTACATATCGATTCTGCCAATTTATACCACAGGATGAAAAAGAATTTTGCAGTAAATTGCACCATTATTGCAATCAAAGATTTTAGTTTCCGAAGAAACAAAGGTTTAGAGAAACAGCTACAATAATTGAACTTACTCTGGAAACTCTGGATGTGTTAGGAATGTAAAGCAGCCTCTGATTGCATAATGCTTAACACAACAACCAGAGAAGTAATTGGTTTCACACTTCTTCTAGGTTTTGTTTCTTATTACCAGGCACAGGCAGTGATCATCTCCCTTTTGTTTCAAGGCAAGAAATGACAACTGTTGCTAATTAATACAGAATATCTTTATTGTAGTTTCTTAGACTTTTAATTTTCTGGATCTCTCCAATTTTGAGAAGTCCTCAACTTGCAAACCAACTTCTCTTGTAACTGCACAACTTTTATTTTCCTTATATTATCTACTGAAAAGATTACAAGAACTCAAGAATAAAGTTTGCCATGACAACTGCTGTGATAATATTTCCACGCATCTGAGAAAATTATCTCTTCCTGCAGTAAGCTGAATTGCTATTAGAGGTAGTTTGAATAGAGAACGAGGAGAAAGGCTGGGAAAGAAAGAGGGAAGGGACAAATATTATTGGCAACAATGTTATTTCAGTAACAGTGAACATGAAAGGCTAAAATGTATTTGAATTGTTTAACTGGTTGGGCGGTCAATGAAACTAGTGCACATTCTTCCTTCTACAGTATCATATGAAACTGATTTAACTGCCTCATATCAATGAAAATATTCTCTATGACTCTGGCAGGCCTTAGAATGGCACATTTCAAGAGCAGATTTGCACATACAGAAGTCTGGGTGGTTCAAAAGCACCAATGCTGCAGTGCATATGGTTAGAAGGTCTTCTTTGCTATATCCTCCATGCATTCATCTGCACTCACTACTACCTTATGTGCTGGGTTTGGCTGGGGTAGAGTTAATTTTTTCCATAGTAGCTGGCATGGGGCTGTGTTTGGGATTTGTGCTGGTAACAGAGTTGATCACACAGGGATGCTTTCATTACTGCTGAGCAGCACTTACACAGAGCCAAGGCATTTTCTGCCTCTCACCCCACCCCAGCAGCAAGGAGGACGGGGTGCACAAGGAGTTGGGGGTACATAGCTAGGACAGCTGACCCCAACTGGCCCCAGGGATGTTCCAGATCAGAGGACATCATGCTCAGCATGTAAAGTTGGGGAAGAAGAAGGAAGGGGGGACGTCTGGAGTGATAGCATTTGTTTTCCCAAGTCACTGTTACAAGGGATGGAGCCTTCCTGAAGATGGCTGAACATCCACCTGCCCATGGGAAGGGGCTTGTTTGTTGTGAGCAGCTTTCGCTTTATCTATTAACTGCCTTCTCTATCCATGATTTTCTCACTTTTACCCTTCTGATTCTCACCTCCATTCCACTGCTGGGAGGAGCAAGTGAGCGGCTGAGTGGGGCTGAGCTGTCACTGGGTTAAACCACAGCACCCTACTATTCCTTCATTTTCTTCATCTATGTCTTGCCAGGTACACCTGCCAACGTGTGACTAAGTTGAAATATGAAGCATTTGTCATAAATGGTGTATGACCAGGATAATAAATCTTGTGTCAACATTCTGAGTTTCCCTGGCAGTTCAAGAATCAGCCAAGCGCTGACACACAACTTCAATTCCAAATAGGGTTCAATTCTGTACTGCGTGTGCCAGAATCTGGGCACGCTGTTGGGATTTCTGGGAGCAGCAATGCAGGACACACAGCTGTGTGTCTCTCTGTGGCCCCAAAATGTTCCAAGGCTTTGGAAAACTCTACTGTTCACCTATAATACAACTGACTTAATCCCTCAGTAGTTTTAGAGACACAGTATTCTACCTAATGCAAGAAGATTCTGTCCTTAAAATAAAGTTGCTTGGTAATACTTAGTGTTCAGAATGGAAAAGGGACCTAACATTTCACCTTAAAGTACAAGATGACCATGTTAATATTAGCAACTCTGTACTTAAATCAATTGCTTTTAAAAATAAAAAAAAACATTATTGAATTAATTCTTTTTTTTTTCTCCAAAAGATGATTCTAAAACAGTTAAATATTGGAATCCTCTCTTACACTTGTTTATATTCTGGGAGTCAGTGCAGATACCTGACCAGATCGTCATGCACCTACTTTAAGGGGGAGCTTCCCTTCAATGCCAAATGCTTTCTATCCCACACAAGAACTTTCCGCAAGCATACATGTCATACAGCCATAAACCTACACAACGCAGTCATCTGAGCTACTATGCATAAATTGCCAAAATACAACCCACTATGTCACAATCTTTCAGTCAATGGCACATTTTCCCACTGAATATATAGGATGTGATTGATAGTGGGTTTTCCTCAGAGCATTATTTAGTCTTTTATTCCTGTCAACCCAATCCTACAGGGGCTGGGCATGTATTACCAAAGCCATTTTGTGTGCAGACTTCGAAATCCATCATCAGGCTGTCTGTTGATGAATTGTTTCATCTGTTCTAAGACACAGAAACAGCAATGAGAAAGCCAACATCTTTCTCTGCTGAAAACAGTGGAAAGAATTGGTACAACACAACTCACCTTACATAAGCTATCACAGCATTTTTTAATCTGCCTTTCTCTCCTCCCTAATTATCACATGCACAGCCCTCCAGTATCAGTATTTCCAGTTTCCTTCAAGAAGGTAATGCTTGTAGAGAGGTTTTTTCCACTCTAGAAGACAGGAATGATTTTTCTGAATCAGAGCCAAGGATTTTCTGCATACCCTATCTAAGAAAAAAGCCATACTGAATGGTTAATACTCCTCAGGACTGCCACAGGTTGGTTTTAGTTGAGAAAATAACTGAGGTCTATTTTTGATAGTGTTTTCTGCCTTGTTATAATAAATAGCTACCATTTGGGGGTTTGAGGACTCTTATATACCAGGATAATCTTCATGTTACAAAAACCACTTTTTTGGTTAGTGAGTGGATCTTGAAGCAGTCCTGATCTGTTCCTCACATCCATTATAACAAAGAAAATAACAGCACATGTTTTTAAATCATGAGTTTTGCCCCATGAAAAGTTCTGAAATACTCTAACACATTCCTGCTTTCTAGAAAAATTATTTTAGGAGTGCTAGTTTTGGCACTTTGAGCCTTATGCTGATTCTTACGACAAATTTCAAGCCTAAAACAAAAAAGTTCAGATTAAGAGTTGTGTATATGACTCTTTAGTGTGTGTTACTCATGCAGTCTGAGAGGTTTTACCTCTTTATAGCACTGCAGACTCCTACAGAAGTCAATTTAGGCACTACCAAAACTGCATCTCTGGCTGAATCAGGGGATCAGAAAACACTCTACTAAATTGCCTTCCACCTCTTAAAAGGTCAAGGTTAATAGCGCTTCCCACAGCTGCCTGTGCAGTGCTGCCACTCACTTCATCTCTTTGGCAAGACTGAAGTCACTCAGTCTGTCAGCACTTCAGCTGCAATTTGAAATGCATCAGCTTCTTTAGATGATACATCAGTCTGCCCACTCAGCCAAGTAACGCAGTATCGTATTGGTGATGAAAAAAGTTTTAATGATAATTGTAATTTTATATTGTTTTTTCCCAAAAGACACTGTGGAGATGCTACTGACAGAAATGACATGTCATTATTTAGCAAAGCAGGAGATGGTAATTATCATGAGTTACATTTCCCTTTGCACTACAATGGTAAAACGTGCACTCCTGTGCTCTTAACACGGAGGTCCAAGACAAAGAGAAGATGAAGCACAGCTTTACTTGTAAATTGAAGCTCAGAGTTCTGGTAGTACAGGACATACTGACTACATTATACTTACAACAGAAGGTAGAAGAATCAAAAAAGCAAAGCAAAAAGAAGGAACAAGAAATGAGCAGTATCAAAAAGAAAAAAAACAAACACCAGGCTTTCAGTTATGTGCTTACAGTTCTTAACCAATTTCAGTGACACAGAAAAAGTGTTTTCTTATGCCTGCCTTTCCTCAGATGTGCTACAACGGGAAAGCAGATAGTTCCCTTCTAAGGAAACAGCTTTTAACATGGTTAAATGAAGCTTGCTTTCTAAAGTTTTCCTCTAAAACAGCTGGTATTAGCCTCTGTCAGCATCAAGATAAATGGACTTAATCTTATCCAATATACTAATTCTTTTGTTCCTATTATTTTCAATCTAGCCAATCTACAAGGTTACGGGAAATCTATTTTCTGTTGGCTTTCAATATTGATTTGTAACTATTTTAAAGTGTATAATGGAACAGGAAATCAGTAACTAAATCTTAACCTTATCCTTTATCCTTGGGGTACTGGTGTCAAGGTACGTAGGTGACTTTCAAGTTCTGACCTGCTGGTTTTTTCAGCTCATGCATATAGCAATTGAGTTAATACCTGGTGACACTTGCTCAGCCAGTGGATCAAATTATAAACATAGAATTGTCATTAAATTTGTACAGCAAATATCCAAGTTTAACTGACTGAATCACATCAGCTTCTATTATCAAAAATAAGGGAATAACTTGATTCAGGGATACTCAAGGCATCAGGAAGTACTGATGACAAAGCATGTAACTGTGCTTTTATGGGTTTCTGCAAGCTCATTAAATTAGTATAGTCAGCAGGGAATTAATTCTATTAAGTTAAAACTTAGGAGACTCAATCAATATACAGAAGGTATGTTCAGTAGCTAGAGAGACTGCAACTAGAGGTGCATGAAGTTTTCCTTCTCTTGACTGACAGCATGATGTACAGCCTAATATTCACATATTTATCATACTAGTTATTAATCTGACCTTATAACTATTGAAGAATGAATTATGAGTGCTCATAGTGGGCTAGAAAAATAGTACAGATGGAAGACAGTAAAATGCACCCAAGGATCCATTCTCGGAGGAATTCAGAGTTTCACAAGAGATAGAAAAGCTTCACTAAGCCCACGGATGGGAGCAACAGGGGGGAGTGAGCCACCAGCTACATGGTTCTGAGTTGCCAGCTAGGCTTAAACCACAGCAGGGATGCAGAGCTGAAGAGGGACTTGACTTCACTCCAGTAATGTAATTTCAAGAGAATACATTTAAGAAGTGACTTTGCCTAAATGGGTCAAACATGGTAAAATAAACTACCTAAATGATCACTCTACTACACACACTAAGTATATAAACGATGTTCTGCAATATGCTGTGTATTTTTAGTGAATGTCCACTGACCAGCCATAATAGTTTTGTAACAGATGTAGCTTATTTGAAGAACTTGCTAAGGAAGAGAGGAAAGATCAGACCTTCACTTAGGTAGTATGAAGGTAACATTTCATATGGAAAGTACAACCAGAGCTGCTTTACTTATTTCAGATTACACAGAGAAATTATTATGAGATGCAGCAATTCAAGCGGGGCCAAAGCTATTCCTCTGTGGTAGGGACAAACATGCCTGTGCCCTGGGCTTGGTGGAGCAGCACTGTGAAGAGCCACCTGAGCTGGCATGGTGATTTATCTCCAGAGCCAGAAGCAACAGGGCTGCCTTGGTGCAGCGCTTTGACTAATTACCCTTTCAGAGATGCAGAACTAATTACCTTGGCTTGAGCCCAGATAAGTTTTTTTTCCAGGGCTCAAGCTCCTAGCTTCACATGGTGCTGCACAGTGTGCTGGAGAGGCTTCTGTATTTGCCTAATTATCTACAGCATAGCATTGCTTGAGCTAGATAAGCACATCCTACTTGATAACTGGTGGAAATGCCACACAACTATGAGAAAATCAAGTTGTTATTTATGGAACAAAAAAATAAGTATTTACTATAGCTGCAAGTCAGTCAACAGGTACTACCATCAGCTCATCGTCTCTGTGATCGATTATAATTCAGATCAAATATCAAATATAGCTTTTATAATAGAACCTTATCAACATTAAAAGAAATAATTTCAAACACTTTTGCCTTCCAGCATGGTATTTAGTAAACACACTTTCTCCTGGAAAAGAAATAAAATTACATTAAAATTTGCACAATATGCAATTTTCTTTTAAGGTTATATTTCTTTTTTAGCATTGAGACATTCAGTCTGGGTTTGAAATTGATTTAATCTTGTTTAAGCACAAAAATATTTCAGCCATAAGGAATATGCTAAGAAAAGTACTTAGAGCCATGCTTTAGAACACAGTTGCCAAAATGCCCTATACTTAGCAAATACTGACAAGGAGTCATTTGTTTCAGGAAGGCCCACAAAGTCAAACAGTGGCTGAATATTAGTCTTAAACAACAACCTATCAAACACATTTATCCCACCTCTTTAGCATGAGCTGAGGAACCTCTGAAATTCTAGTGTAGTCAGAAAACCTGTGTCACAAAGGCAGAAATGGGCAGACTCTCTTCTCTGACATTTTTGGGTGGAAACTGAAGCTATTGACCTAAACATACAAAGTGTTTTTAAGACAGAGGAATGAAGCAGGAGACTTTCCGAATGTTATTTAGAGGTTAAAGCCATTCAGCAGTTTCACTGATAGCTTTGTTTCGACAGGAAAAGGAGGATCAGATTGAAAATGCAATAACATAAACCCACCAATGGCAAACTTGTCCTTAACAGAAAAAATAACATTCTCACAGGAAAGCAGATTATCTTTTCACAAAGTTCTAGATTTTAAGAGACTGAATGCAAATTAATCTAGTTTATGAAGAAAACCTGTTTAAAGGATGTAGCTTGTGGCCATGGGACAATGCTGAGCAATCACACAGAGCTTCACCCTTCCTTCCAGTGCTAGTGAGGAACAGGTCCTTGTGCACAGACCCACAATTACTTATATTTCAGCATCCTTAGCTGAAGGTAGTATTAACATTGTCACCTGCAATAAATAGTTCCTGACATGATTTAATGAAGTCTAAACGTCAGGAACTAGAAGGTTACATATTATGCATTTAAACATTAAATGATGAAGTCCTACTCCGGATTTTTAAATCTTATCCAAAATCTATAAAAACTGAAAATGAGGCAGGAAAATTTTAGCATTATAAATTTACATCTCTTAAACAGAAGAAACCGGGAGCAGGACATTAGGGACACCACCACATTATAAATGTTTCAGATCACACCTATAAAAAAAAAGAATTTGCTATTTCATATCATCAGATAAATATAATCTCTGACATCAATCTTGGTAAAGAATCAGAAGTTGCAGTTAGTGTGACAAAAATACCTAAGTGGCACTGGAAAGCATAATGCTAGAAGTGTTTCAGCTCTCTCCATACTGTGAGCTCATCTTTCCATCTGTGGGTTGAAGCCAGCAGTAATACAGGTTGGGAGATTCAGGGATAATTAAGAGCCTGCCAGCTGCAGAAGTGACAGTCACCATTTCTTACAGTTATATGGGAGTGGCAGACTTTTTCATTACTAGTTTCACTTGTCTGAACCATCAAAAGCTCATAATCGTGTAAGCTGAGCTCTTATGTTCCCCTGTAGACAAAATCTCAGGAAAAACTGCCTCACACACACACTACATGGATTGATCATAGAATCACAGAATAGTTAGGGTTGGAAAGGACCTTAAGATCATCCAGTTCCAACCCCCCTGCCATGGGCAGGGACACCTTCCACTAAACCATCTTACTCAAGGCTCTGTCCAACCTGGTCTTGAACACTGCCATGGATGGCAGATACTGGGAGGCTGCTATGAGGTCTCCACGCAGCCTTCTCTTCTCCAGGCTGAACAGCCCCAACTTTCTCAGCCTGTCTTCATACGGGAGGTGCTGCAGGCTCCTGATCATCCTCGTGGCCCTCCTCTGGACTTGCTCCCACAATATCTGACCTATCACATCTATAATCAGCAAAACTTTTCTTCTTATAATCTTGACTCTTTCTTTTCATTGCTTTTTCACCACCTTCTCAGTAAGATTTAAATAACACTCTTTAATAAAATTTTATACTGACTAAATTAAAATGTTCAAGGTAATATTTGATGAGGTATAGTGATGCTGGCCCCACTGACTTGACTTCAGTTATAACCTCAGATCTCTTTTTAAATTACTATCACTGTTACAAACTTTCCTGAAGGTTGGGGTATACTAAGACACAGAAAATAAGCAAGCAAAGAAACAAATACATGCCCTACTTTTAAGCTTGGGGAGCTCATGTCTAAAAATCAATGAGTGGCTTTGACAAGTTTCAATGCAGCCAGAGATGTAACTGTCATTAGTTTCTTCGGGAACAGATCAGAAAGTTTTGACACCAGGAGTCATTTCACCAGTCCTTGGTGCCTTTTATTTACTTTTTTGAAAACTGGGGTAGTCTTCAGAGACAGATACCTCATTTTTCTGAAAAGCATTTTTGTAAATGTAGCTTTGTTCACGGGTGGAAACACAAAAACCTGGGATTTGCTTTTCAGTTCACTTCTTCCAAGCTGCGGAATTTTTCATCTGAAGCAATTAAGAAAAAACGTAAGTAGAATGCTGTTTAAGCTAAAAAAGATTAAAAACCATTGAACAGTCTTCTTTATGTGTGTCTAGACAGGAATGCAAGACATTAATTCAAGTGCTTTCTACTCTGTATTCATTTTATACCTTGTTTGCTATTTATTAATTAAATCTGTAATGCACTCCCAAAGAAAACAAAGTCCAAGGGAGTGCAGCCCTCATCTAGTTTTGCTCTGTCAAGAATAAGTGCATAAATGTATTCACTGAAAGCAAGCATTAATTACCAGGTCAGGTTTCATGTGGTGGTTTGTTTTCTTTAGGTTTCCACTTAGAACAAGCAACCCCCAGCTCTGTCAGAGCTGAGTATCCAAGTAAAATGACCAAACCTTGATCTCTCTGAATCTGTAAGTAACCCATTGACTATAAAAATATAAATGAAAATACACAAATGGAAAGAGGTGTCTCACAAGATACATAATACTTTGTAATATGCACTCTCTTTTGTCTTTTTCAATCTTTATTTGTTGGGTATGTTTTATATTTCTGTCCCCATTACAGCCTCCATTGTCATTCTTCCCCGGGGCCGGGTGGAGAGCGCTAACTGCCTGTATGCACCCCTCACTTGAGGGATGAGACGCAGTGAAGGAAAAGTATGGTTCTGACCTAGGAAAAACCAGCATGGAGAGAGCAGCTTTGACTCTCTCTTAGAAACCTAATGTACTACACATTAGGGAAAAAAACATACAGTGTCCTTCAGCTGCCTATGCTTACTGCACACATAGAAAAGCTGGAAAGAACTGATTACAATGGCTTTATTTTTTTAATCCGTGCATGTGGCTCCTTTTGACCTGCCAGGATACCCAACTGCAATTACGTGTTCCATCTCTTCAGTCCAATGTGCATGTATTTCTTTATCTCTGCTTTTATCTTTTAACAACTGAATTGAAACAAGTTGCAAACCCTTTTCCAATAGTGTAGATTTATTCTCTGGCTATTGACATAGTTCTAAAATACATTTATTTTAACTTTCAGAATTGCCTTGCCTTACAGGAGAGTTTTAGAAACTCTTGTCTGGAAACTTAGAGCCAAAAGGAATCTTTTTACAGTGCTATTGCTACTTGCTTAATACTACTTTTACCAGTTATTATTAGGATTTCAAAAACCAAACTAAGAAACTGTCTTACGCATGAAATACCTACAAGTCTTACAATCAGAAGTGAAGTGTAATGTCCAAACAATCTTTGCAAACGTCTGCATTATGTCAGCAGGCCTTAGTTTACATTCACCTTCAAACAGCACACCTATAGAATGTATTCTTCCCTATGTGGATTAGATGAGCTAAGCTTCATCTAGATGTGTAAGAGCTATTCTTTTAGGGGCCCACTGTTCAGCTGCAAATGTTCTTTACAGGATATAAAGCTGAAATATTAAGAATAAAGAGGCACTGTGCTCTCTGCCACATTTCTGTCATCTCAAGACGAGTCCACTGATTAGTCAGATTTTCTCAAAGGGGAAACCCCAGAAATTAGGGCACATTTTCCAGGAGCACTCAAACCAGTCAGAAGGAAATGTGCAAATAGTAGGATTTTTTTTATTAAATATGCTGGTTTACTAGTATATAGACACATTCTAGAAGTCTTTCAAAGTAATGTATGCAATACTGAAATGGTTTAAAAAGATGTGTCACTTCAATTTAAATGATTTAAATTTATTTCCTTAATTTCCTCTTAAAGCAGGCACATGCTTTGACATTTTTCACCAATGTTAGTTTCAGCAATGTATCTGATCATTATGAGCATTTCCAATTATTTTCCTGAACCAACAGTTGTTCATAATACATGAAAACAACAAGATGCGGCAAGGGAAATATAATGGATGTTATTCTAATGAAGGTAGAGATGCTGAAGGGCCACAGGATTTTCAGAGGGCAAAACCTGCAGACGAGGCAAGGCAATTCAGAGTATCTGTGAAATGACAAACACAACTGAGATAGCCAACAGAAACATTACAATAAAAAGGCAGACAGAAACTGAAAAGTCACCGGTCTTGTAAATTTAAGAATAGCCTGGAAAGACTGTTCAAAAAACCCAAACCCAATCTTACTTGCAATATTATTTTGAGAAGGCAAAAGCTCTGTGAACTGACAACAGTAAAAAAAACCCAGTTAATTTCAGTCTGACAGCCAGCTGAAATCCATCGAAACTGTATTATCTTTATGGGCAAAAATAACAGAAGGCTGGAGGAGTATCAGAGGAGTATCACACGCTCACCTGTGCTTTTGCCTCCTCCATAATTAAGTGCTTATTGCCACCGTTGTACAGGCTACTGGACTGGATTAAACCCTACTCTATACAACCATTCACACATCATGGTCTTTGTCACTGGACTACTACTTTTTATATGTATCACAAAGCTTTTGTTCTGGCTATAGCATTATCATCAAGATACCAAGCAAGCTGAACAAAAGCAGCAGCTCTATCACATCAGCTGGAGAAGAGCTCCCCTCTCCTAGGGGTGTACAGTTTACAGATATTTAGGGCTTCAAAAAACTATCAGCAGATCATTTTCCTCCTTCCTTCCCTTCAGAAAAAGGAAATGTTTTATATGCAATAATCATTTCTTCACTGGACCCATGCTTTTCTTCATTAAGAATGAGATTAGTATCATGTTTAAATCAGTACATTAAGATTACTGTTAGATACATGTGCATGAGTCATAAACTACTGAAAAATAGTAGAGATTAAGATGCCCTGATTAGCAAGATGCTCATAATCAAAGTAGCCTATAAACATGCACACAGTTATGTTGGTTCAGATGGAGAACTGTAACTTGTTCAGTTGTAACACAAATCTGTTTGATCATATTCCTATGTCCATTTTTTGCTGCAGGTATGTGACGAACATTTCTCAGTTTTCAACCACCACCTAACTAGTGTAATTATTTTTGCATCCCCATTAATCATATATCATAATGAAGTAATTTATTCTGAAGCAGATCATAACAAATGAGGAGTACATAATGGTGAAATTCTCTGTTACAGAGCAACAGCTGTTACACTATTTGAAGTTCTTATTACTGTTGACCTCTATGCAATACATATCACAGGCTGGACTGGTAAAACAAAAAGATTCCTTTCTAAACAGTAGTTGTGTCTATTATCTGCACTGGATTAGTGTCACTGCCTATGCTTTTTAATACACTTGTCATCCAGGATAAATGAAGATTGATGGCAGCTATTAGTCTATTTTTTCCATACTTTCTGTGGTTCAGTGCCTTACTGCTTGAAAATATTGATGTATAAAAAGGTGACATCCATCAGCTCTATTGTTCACTGGTTCAAATCATACAATGACAAAAATATCAGTGTAGTGCTGCTGACTTAGACCATAAGAGCATAAGAGGTCTCTGGGTCACTGTGTCAAACTTCTGTGATCACAGTCATTAATGTAAATGGCATTCAATACAGAAAGTTCTTGACCATGTATCACAAGCCACAGAAAAACCCATTACACTAAAGCACTTATACAGAAAAGACCAAAAGCCTCACAATATATAATGTGTGCCTTAGAAAAAAGAGCAAACAAGGTATTACCAGCATACTGTAATCCTTCAGTGTAAGAAAATTCGTTAGGTGTTAAAAATTGTTAGCATTAACCCAAATGCTCTGGACTTCTCCAGGAAGCAAACTGCACCCTCTGTTTCAGACCAAGGACTCATGTCCCTGGGGACACGACTTCACTCAGTGTGTACATAAGGCCCTTTTCATGGTGAAGTCTCGATCACATGCCATTATCCACAAGTGCAACTTAGAACGTTCTCCTCCTCTAGCTGGACATCTTCATTTTCAGTTCCTAAGGCGTGACTTTGCTCTTTGTATTGTTACATTTAATGCCTATTCTATTTACTACAGGCAACAACAACATTACCATATGATAATCTGGCTGCCTACACGACTGACAAACTCTGTTAGCTTTGTGTCAGTAGCAAATTGTATTTATCTCTTGATTATTCTCTTTTCTTCAAAATCCATTCTAATGCTGTGCATGGTATTACAGTCCAACTAAGAGGTCTGTATTTCTTATAGCTGAGTATCTGATAAGGCATTCATACTTTCACATTGTAATCCTCTATCCATCATCTCTAACTAGAAAGTAAAATGAGTTCCAAATTATGAACTACCTATATAGAAAAGACAGTAATTGAGTGAATTATTTTGCCCGTCCAACAGAGGATTACAAGCATTATGGAGCTGCTATCCCATGGTGGTGATCTAAGGGATGTCAAATTCCCCAAATGATACCACAAATAGATCTCCTTCCTTTTTCCCCAGATTCTCCATTCACCCCAGTCCTTGCAACAAGGCACTGCCTGCCTCCAGTTTTATGTAACTTTTGAGTCTTACTGGATTTGATGGAAGTTAGGTTAACCAGAATATTAATACTAGATTTTTTACTTGAAACAGTCTTAACTAAACACTACAGTCAGACAATTACTGTAAAAATTTATTGACAGATGATGCCAACACTGAGAAGCCAATGATCTCTTTTGGTAGAGGATATACAATTCAAGTGTGCACAAGCCACATGGAAGAAGTAGGACTCAGGAAAGTTTTACATGAAATGACTGTAAACAGATCATTAGAAATCCCAAATTCCTGCAGGAGCCAGCAATGAGACAGCTGCAGTCCAAGGAAAATTGGCAAGAGCATTTCTATCAGCAGAGAAGTAGAATTACCCATGTGCTCTATTTTTAATTTGTTTAAAAAGGCTTATATGCAGACTTGCATACACACGCCCCAGCATCTTCATGGAAGTTTACTACCATGACTGGTATGTCCCTATATAATTCAATCTAATTAATTTCCTAAGGTGAACTCTTTAAGAAGCTCTGCTTACTAAGCTGTAAAATGATCATCGTGTGTTTGTGATAGGGCTGAGATACCGCTCTTGTCTTCCCACACAGCTTTTTAATAAAACTGCTCCCAGTTTGCTGATCTTCCCCTCTTCAAGGTTAATGGTTTGCTATCAATGAATTACTTTTCATGATACAGCTTAGGTTATGAACTCCAAAATCATCTTCTGTGGGCTCCATCTTCAATGTGTTTTAGGCTGAGAGCAAATCACAGTTCCTAGTAACTGAGGCAGATTTCACAATAGGAAAAAGGTACTACAGAAATGAAAAAAGATAGATAATGTCAGCTTCAGAAACTTACCATTTTGTTCTATAAGACATCATAAAACTTCAGTTGGTCGACGTTGCAGAACAACTGCTGTCATGTTCTCTAGTAAAGCTGAATACCTACAGGACTGCAATTAGCAAACGTTGCCCTGACTCCTTTTTTTTGCATATAGAGCCTCTAGACTACAGATGTTGCAGAGAGACAACTGGCAACACTGCATTATTGCAAAGGTTTAGAAGCACGAATAGTCAGGCAATTCATAATGTGCAGTCTTTGTTATCATTATGGAACAAACGTTACTTAAGAGCCAACTCTATAATAAACCAATACTAGTATTTTTTAATCCTGTAAGAGGGAAAAGTAGAGATGATACTAAATTTGATCTTGAGAGGTACAGTTGCATTCCACAAGCAGGTGTTCAGCAACACCTTGAAGTTTTCATATACTTGAATGATATGTCACATAATTCTTTATCAGTTGGTCCTTTCCGCCCTTTAAACTTTGAGAGTGAATTTTATAAAGAAACCAATGACAAGACTCCAGTGTCACATTAGAACTCCGTACCAGGAAATACACATTTGCTTTCAAGCTCTGGGAAACATTAGAGTATCTACACTGTCAAAAAATAAGACTTCACCATTTCAGCTGTAATTTCAGTCATAAAAATAGCTGTAAGAGCCTCTCATCTAGTCTGGCTGTTATCTGCTACAGATAATTTACTTTACATGATGCCATTTCAAAAGGGGTGTAAAACCAGCCAACAATGCAAGCAAAGCTTTCTCAGCATATTTGTGGTACCTTTGCAAGTATAGTATTTGAAACTGCTTAATTTGTTTCATTTTGAATAAAGCATCTGTCACATTTTGATTTTTAAGGCAGAGTGATGCATGGTGGTATAGCTCAGAATTACAAGCAGTAATGACTCTTACCACTTTATCAACAGTGACAGTAAAGGCCAGATTTTCTCTTATGATTGACTAACAAATTTATTGTTGCCATTCAGAAAGTGCTGCAATTATGTCACCTTATTCTAACAGGCAATAAGCACAAGGTTGTTCTGTCCAAGTTGTTGGAAAGGGATTGCTAATTTTTCATCTATCTCATAAATGCACCCTCCATACACCCTTCTCCTATTTAATTACTTCACCAGTCCATTATATTGTGCATTAGAGCATTAGCCATGTGAAACCCGCTTTAATTTTCCATTCTTTAAGACTAAGTTATGCAATGGCTGTGATCTATTTCTTTTTTGTCTACAGAGATAATTATCAGTCTTTAGTTACAGCCACATGCGTAATGTCTTCAAGCTAACAGTCCAATGTTAACCTATGCTTGAAAAATGTTTTTAAAATATAGGCTCTTTTAAAGAAAAGCAGATATTTTCTGTGCTTCCAGTGGATTGTTATTCCTCTTTCTCTTAAAACTTTTTCGTATTTACATTTAGTTTCCACTTTTTTACATAGTGCACTGTAATTGTACATATAAAACAACAAAATCACACACACCCCAGATGTTATTTGTGAGAAAGAAAATGCGTGATTGCAGCATTTTCCACATTTTGCCAATTTTGCTATGGAAGCACAGAGCCAGCCTTAAAAATTCATTTGTTAACACCTGAACTGTCAAAAGGAGTCTAAAAATTGTATTTTAACATATTATCCTCCTTATCACAAAACATCAGAGTTGCCGTATTACTTCTTGTTTAGTTTTTCCTGCTTAATTGCCAGCTACCCATGGACAGAAAATAATCTTTTTGTTTTCAAATATAAACTCAACTCCTCTAATGTTTTGCTGAAATATTTGTTTTACTTTAGTGTAAGTCTTGTTTTCTCAAATACTTCATTTACTCACAGCAACCAAATCCAGGGTCCCATACCACTAGCAAGGGACAGAGATCTGGTTTTCATCTAGGAGATAAAGATCTTGCCAAGCTTAGAGACACAGCACTATTAAAATCAGCACAGGTATGAATAAAGGTGCCAGACAAACTGCCCAAGTGGCACTCAGCTTCCATTTGTGTTCAGTGAAAGGACTTTCAAAAAAGCAAAGTTAGAACATCTTTAAGTAGCTCTAATTCTTGATAAACATGCCTTGTTACAAAGTCTCAGACTGGGCACTCAGTTCCTAACACAAAACTTTAAAGCATGCAAGCCCTGTTTTCTAACATGGTTTAAACACAAGTCTTAAACAGACCTCCTTACGTAAAATATATGCTGAATTAAGCAAAACTTCATGGAGTGATGAATCTGATAGTGGTACCCTAAAACTTCAGCTTAAAAGCATCAGTGATCCTTTATGGAATAGATGTTATAAAGAGATTAAAAACTTTAGGGTTAAAGAGAAAGAACAGGGTGCTGCAGCATTTCCATCAATCAGGATAGTAAGACTATCAATTCTTTTGCCACTAAGCAAAACCTATACTGGTTTAAACACTAAGCCTTTCATTATCTAAATTAAAAGTATACTGTGCTTATTGAAATCAGAGATAAGCTTGCTGTTTTACACAGTGGTCTTACTTTGATGTCTCTGGATTAATATTCATGAGGTTTCAGACTATTAACTACACATGTATAACATCTGACAAGAAACACATCTTACAGACTACAATTAGCGTAGGATGCTTTTAGTTTTTATTTCATCTTTCATTTTGCTGTGGATTTCCACAGAGTTTTCATACTGTCAAACAATGTTTTAAGGTTGGTTCTGGCAGGTTTATCATAGTGATGGATCTGACTACAAGTCAGACATTCAAATCCAAAGGGCATTTTTCAATTTCTTTCTCATTTTAAGCAGTTTTACATGAGTGATAACCTTCAAATTCAGTTGCCTTAAATGTTGGCCTGAACTATCAGCAGAACTGCAAATCACCAGAAACTGTTCACTCCTCTATCAGTTTAGCCCATATTGCACATCACTATATGGACTATCGGGCAATACTGACACATCACTTTTCAGAGTCTTGAAGGCATGAAACCTTTGTAAACTATGATAAAAACCACAACTCACAAATGAAAATTACTTTTCCACATGGCACCAGTGCTTTGGAAATAATATCAACTACTTAAACAGAAAAGTAGCAGGAGAAAAAACAAGCAGTACGTAACGAAAAGTCTAGCATAATCAGGTAACATCAGTCACACTCACTGTGAGCTCATGATTAGTTCTAGATGGCACAGTGACTAAATGAGCACTATAGTAACTATAATTCAGGGAGCTGTGCACAATACGGCAACAGTTAAACGCATTGCTTTCTCTGATAACCTACTTGTGGTAAAGAACAATTCCTGATAGCAGGTGAAAGCTGCCTGGGAACATCAGCTCTTGGCAGCAAGCTTTCTTGACCTCTTTTGTGAAACTTTTTATCACATTCCAACCACAGGGCTGTAGAAGATCTCAATAGAGTAGCTAAGACCTGATAAATCAAGAATGTACAACTAAGATATGAAGGTAAAGAAATTATAAACAAAGATTTCCAAGTATATTAAGGGAAGGCTGTCAACCATAGGCGTTCTTCTGAGAGACCAGCATGCATGGTGACAACTTTTGGATAAGCTGGGAGGAATCATGTCGTTATTAAGAGAGATGGGCCCCACAAGCAGCCATAAACACACAAGAAATTGTGAGCAGATCTTTTTTCAGAATTGAAGCTAAAACTGAAAACCAAAAATCATGCACCACTTGTATGGTAATTACCACACCAATAGCTGCTGTGCAGGAAGCACTACCTGCTTCTGCCTCTGTGATGCCACCTAAAAGCTTCTACCTATTTCCCACAGTGCAGGAGAGAAAGTCATAAACTGCATGGCAATAGCAACAAAAGGCAATAACAAAAGCAAATGTCAGAATTTGAATTGTAAACTACATACGAGCCTTGACTGCTAAAACTAAACCGAGATCTGACCATGAAAGGTTTGAAGTTGCCCTGCTGGGGCTAAAGGTTGCTTCTGCTCATCCCTTTAATAAACTACCAGGCAGTACACTAGACCAGAGCAAGTAGGGATTGAGAAACACTGCATAGCAACCCTCAAGGGTAAGTTCACAGGATCCATAGGAAACATTTAGTATTTAATAGAGAATATATATGAAATTACTCCTTATATAATAAATTATTTTTTTCTAGTAGAGTTGTGATGCAGGAATATAACTTTCTAAAACAGAGACTAGTTTCTCCTGAAAACAAAAGCTACTTTAGGCCCTACTGTGTAAGCCTTAATTCCCATTCAAATCTCTGGATTTAGAGAAACAGAGAATTAATCTTCTGAAAGACACTGAATTTCCCATTGACTTGAAACCCTGGAGCTTCAGTTTTGCTGTCTTTCAGATTACTTTCATGAATATGGTGTGTGGAAATGCATATTATTCCTTAACATCAGTAAATCTATTAAATTGTGTGTTTTGTTCTAACAACAATATCATCACACAAAGCTTTTTTCACTTCAGCTTTCAGTGTAAAAGATTAAAAGGAAATTAAATAAATGCCATTTTTCAATCCTAAAATTATTCTCCAAAAGCTGGTGGGGAAAAAAGACTTGAAATGCCCAAACACAAAATGATGAAGTATTGACTGCTAAAAGCAGTTCTTTCCCTCTAAAACTGTTGATATGGAATTATTTCACTACACACGTAGTCACAGCTGAGAGAACTCAAAAGCCACAGACTATGTACCTGCAAAAGATAATGGACAAATCATTTCTCTATTATTAGCTACTGCTGTACTTTTAGGCTGTTTTATGCTAATGAACATTGTAAGAGTCTATTGACAGGCATACAGTAATAGACCCTAACATTTTAAACCTAATTTTAACTTGTAAACCAGACATTAAGGAGCTTAGCTAACATGTTTTATGTGACTGACTTTTTGCAAAATACACTACAAACTTTCTTAGTAGGAGTTGAAGGTGAAGGCTGTAGCAATCACAGAACATCACAGGGTGTTTGTTACTTTTATAGTTACGCTTCTAGCATTGTCAGAAGAATAAGGTGCAAAACAACCTGTGTTACTGGCACCTTGGGTTCTTTCGGATAAAGGTTACCATTTCAGTGTACAGAACTGAGGGATCAGAAAGTACTGCTGCTTAGAATCTTAAGGGAAAGCTACAAATTATTTTATCAGGACATTCTGTTCCCAAAGAATAATGCCTGAGGGATTTAGATGGCTTAAGAATTAGTGTAGATATGTCACCCTGGTCTCCTAAAACTGCAGGATTTAGAACAGCTTATTGAGCTTTCTGGTTTATTAATAAAACTTAGGAGAACTTACATAAAAACATGCTCCAGAAGTGAACTACAATTTTCAACATGAACATACTCAATGAGTGTTCTCTATCAGCTCTCCCCTACAGTGTTGGAGGCATACAGTAATACTATTTTTTTGAAAGAAACACAGTGATGCTGTCAACTTTCCCATGCTGTGTTTCAGCTTGCTAGTAACATCAACAGGAAAGCCCTGGGAACATAAAATACTTGCTCACAACTGGCTTTTCGGTGTGTTTTTCTGTGCCACAAGGACAGTAGAACAGTGTAACTGATCTGCCACTCAAACCAATTACTGTTTTGCCCTGCTTTGTTTGCCAGGGGCTACCATGTGGTTTACCCCCAGCTGTTAAATGAATCCTCAGCATTGCACTAGAAAGGTTTCAAACACTGCAGTGGAAAAACACCAAGTGGGAACCACTAGCTAAAAGCTGCAGAACTCTTGGAGCTCTGCCCCAAGGTTTGAGATGCTGCTTGACGCAGGGTTTGAGAGGGCTATAATCAATCTTTGATTCCTGAACTTTAAAAGGGCTTGTTTTGGTGCAACAAGCTCCTCTGGCAGCCACAAAGTCCCAGGATCTGCTTTAAAATAGTCACATTTTCTTAACATATTCTGAGCAATTGTGTTTAGCATGTCAGAGAGAGAGCAGCAGACACAGGAATTTATCACTCATCCTTCATTATCAGTGGGAGGAAAGAAAAATGCCAAATGATCTTTTGCCTGGCTTCTGCCACCTTCAGGGTCTTCTGTCAGCCCTATTTCATCATTGCCTCCTTGGGAGGCTGACAGAAGCAAAATGTTTGGGCCATGCAACTAAATCATCTGATGTGATGAAGAAAATTTCTTCATCCTTTGAAATGGTAACAGGAAAAGTATGTAGCTAAAGCTATCATCAGCAAAATCAAACTGCGACCAACTGGCACAACTGTCTCACACGTCAATCAAAATAGATACCAAAGGAAGGGAGATGGAAAACCAGGACGCATTACATCACAGGGAAACACACCTCCACTCCGTAACTGCAGAATAGCTACAAGCTTCAGAATTAAAATTTGACTGGTAAGGTCTGAGTCATCGGAGGAATGTATGTGATGAAAAGCGTTTAGAGAACAAACAGTACCTAGTTACTTCCTGTCTAAATGTCTTTATGACTGACTTACCCAGTTGTTCTTGCACCAGTGCTGTCTTTCAAATTCAGTGGCCACTTTCTTCTTTACTGTTCATGCCTCTGATGTGCACACAGGTAGCAAGCACACCCTCCTAATTTGATTCTGTCACGGTAAATTGCTATGCTCTTCTAGTTTTTCCTTGTAGATCAAATTTTATTTCTCTGATCATCCCACTGCTCCAAATCCATACTGGTTTCAATTATTCTAGTTTGGAAATGAGTTCCTGTAACAGATAAGGACACATTTTTGCCCTATGTGAAGGATGCAACATTTCTCAAACACTAGAAATCTACAGTGAGACATGACCTGGCATTTCCTTTATGTCGTATCACACTGGTGGATCATAATGATCCTGAGATCTAGTATCACACCCAGCTTTTTCCTCACTTCACTGTCATGGAGAAGACCCTGTGAGCTGACTTGCAGGATCAGAAAAGTCAACCAGAAGTACAAAGATTAAAGTATCAATGTACTAATGTATACTCAACTAGGTTAATAAACTCCTGCTGGTAGCCTGTTTTTAGTGAGCTATGTGCTTTGTTTAGTTAAATTACCTAATCCAAGTAAATTACAATGTTTATTAGTACTTACTGTCAACCAGTTGCAAGACATCATCTCGCTCACTGAATTACACCAGAGGGAAAGCAGCTCACTGTTGCAGTATGATTGCCTGGGACTGATTCCTATTCTTTTATAAATAGTTCTGAAAGCTCACCTAAAGGCTTATATTCTTAACAACAGCATTAGGAGAAAATCTGCCCACTATAAATCATTCTCACATTGAAACAGGTAGTGAAAATAATAACCTGTGTAACAACTGTCTGAAAAAAGGGAAGGCAAAATGAACTCCCGTTAAAAACAAGCAAAAGATGGGAGTGTTTAGCTCAAAATAACTCACTGAAGAAAATACGGCTCTCAAAACAGAAACTGGGCATTAAAAATACAAACTTACAACTGTATTATGCAGAGAACTGCCTTTAAAGTATAGATGCGATTTATACCTTAACAGTCATACAACTTACGAATAACTCTGCTTTTAATGTTGTATGTTGCTCGTTGCCAGGCATCAGAGGCAGCTAGGTCTGACAGAGAAAAATCAATGCAATTTTGCCAATGATTCACCTTTAGCAGTCCATCTTTTTACAGTAATCTCTATTTGACCCATTTGTTTGTTGTCCTTTTCTTTCTCCTTGCAATGTTAAAGGAAATTGCCTTTTGAACTTTCTTAGTTGTTTCTAGCTATAATAAAAAAAAAAAAGTGTTTTAAATCTGGTACACTTCTCATTTGGACAACTGTGCATGTGTGACTGTCAGTGCAACTACCTCCTTGTGGCCCAAAAGCATAAACGAGGAACCTACAAGGCTGTACTTCACCTGGATTTAAAACAAAGTTTATAAATCTCAAACTAATTCAAACTGTAATGTATGTATTTACAACAATACTGTCTAATTTATCTACATACCTAAATGCGTTATTTACCTTCACTGTTACGCTTAAGATTTTTTTTTCTGTTCTCTATTCCAGACCTAGGAGAAGTTCACTACAGAGGAAGGCTCAGTTATTTTTAAAACTAACAAAAACCATGATGTTCAGCCACCAGAAACAGCATCCATCAGAAGTCAAATGTATGCCAGTGAAATATGATTTTAAAAACTGAAAGTACTTTCCAGTTACATTTGCTTATTGTTTTTACCTGCAACTTGTTCAAAATGCATATAGAAAATCTCCATGCCATTTCTGCATCACAAGGCATTATCTGTGCCCATCAAATTTAGCAACCGTTAAAATCTAGACCAGATGATCATTTGATGTGACACTGTAGTAGCTGGTGATCTTGATTACATTTAAATCACAGTCAGTACCATTACACTGCACATCACACCCCTTTATCTATGTTGCATATCATTTTATTAACATGGTCTTCAGGCACTGGATAAAAGATTGCTGTAGCTGTAATAACCAACTGAAGTTTACATTTGATTTACCAGCCTTTCTTTTCTTTAGTCATCACTTCACTGTATGATAAAATCAGAACATAATGAGCTGGTAGTACAATAATACTTTCATTAAATATGAACTCGCACAGCTGAAAGAAATAGGCATAGTAAAATTTGAAATGAAAATAGATATATACATAGGAAAATGAAACAAAGTATATATTATTATTTAAAGCAAACCTTCCACAGTACAGAGAAGCTGAAATCAGGATTTAAAAAAGTGAAGCCCAGTAGTATCATCTTCAATTAAATGTAATTTAATTCAAATGTTGGAAGGTTTTTTCCTTATCAGATGACTCATACAAAGTAAATTCTGTGATGCAGTAGATCTGTTTGCACTGTAAACAACAGCAGCTTTTCACTTCCTTTTCACTTGGCAACACAGACTTTATAATGTAGTGCTTCGATTAATGTGTATACTATATTTAAAGTGAGAATTTACCTTAAAGATGATTAATGGCTGATTTTTCTGTCTGACAACGGAAAGAGTAGCTGGCATGGTATTTTTGACTTTTACCTTTGTAATACTAGAAACCACTGCAGTTCTTCCTCTCAGTAAATTTCAGGGTATACAAGAGCATTTCTAACAGGAACATTGAGAAGGGAATGATGACTGCAATCAGGCAATGAATGTTGTTAAAAGGACCAAGTGTTTTTTTCCCACAGATTATGTCAATTGTCTGGTCTGGAAATTTTGGTTTGCTTTTCAATTAACTGTATTTATATGATCAGCAGTTATGTGCCAGATCATAGTCCTGTTGTTAGGACATCCTGTTTGCTCATTCTGCTGTATGAAAACTAGTAGCTCTTACCTTAAAGTTTCTCTTTGACAAGGAAATAAATTTCACATTTCATTCCCTTTTCCCCAGTAAATTTCTTTGCACCCTACAGTAACTCAAAGAAATCCCACATGGATGTTAACACAGACAAAAGAAGAGACAAAGTTTTAGTTTCGGAGAGTGAAAGGAAAGAAAAAATTCTAAAATCTGATGAGGCCTGAATTAGTTTAACCAAAGTCCTTGCCTACATCTTCCCGCATTTGCATTTTACATGAAATGTGTTTTCATGACTTCTATAAAGACTCCAAAACAAATCTTAGTCTCCTGTCCATATTTACAGACTCTGAGCAGCATGCTGTAAGAGGCTTAGCTTTATGCACTTAGTAACAGTTCTTTCAAAAAGCTGGAGGCAACATACTATGAACAGAAGTTTCTACCTGAACCAAACATCCGTGTGTGGACAATCTAACCATCCTTTGATGTATTGCTCAGACTTCTCTCAATTGTGTATGTTTGTAAGAATCCCTCAAAATCCAATGACCTAACAGTACATAAGAACATCTTTGTACCTTTACCCTACTGCTAATTTATCACTTTCCACCTTATACAGCAATTACATGTTATAAAGGTGGGTTCCAACATTTCAGAAATTCATAAATTGTTACATCTAGAAACAGCATGACCTTGAGCACAGTCATGAGATCTAGTAAAAAAGAAGGCAATGTAGGGAAAAAAAAAAAACTGATCTACCAAGGGTTAAAGCTCCTGAAACTAGAAATAATTATTTTAATCACTAAATATTTTTATTTATATTTTCTGAATCATGGGTGTCAGTGTAAAAGACATTAAAACATTAAGTTGAAAGTTGTATGTTCAATTAGCATCTGATAAAAATAAAATATGCAGAACACAATCATCTTTAAATGCAGTCTGTAGCCAGAAAAGAGCACAGGTCACTGCCTTTGGTTGGGTGCTAATCCCTTACCATTATTAGCCTATTGTGAAAGTGTTCATACACTTGTCAGATACATCACTTATGGGTAATTCCATTTGTCAGTGACAGTTATTCTTTCTTGGATTTCAAACCCCTCCTTATCTTATTTTGCAATTTTTTATGGGAAAAGATGAGTTCTTCTATCTGAAGGGAATTTAAATAAAACTCCAGCCCAGCTTTATCCCTGAATTTCACTGGATTCTGAATACACTACTTAATAGGGGTAAAGGACTTCAAGCTTTCCACTGTGGTAATAGATTTTTTTAACTAAAGTGTTCTAGTCATACAGAGAAATTAACTGAAAATTTTTCTTTCAATAGATCTCCATCAATACAGGGAAATATTTCATTTAAGGAAAAAGTCCAGAAAAGCATCACCACTACAGAGTGAAGAATCATAGATTCATCAGCAGAAAGGATCTCTGGAGATCTCTAGTCCAACCTCCCACTTAATGAAAGTCTATTGGCAACATCAGATATGGGGAGCCTGGGCTCAATTTGCCTGCCTTGCCTAATTTGCAGTATTCACTTTCATTAATAAGCAATCAGATTAAACTGCAAAGACAGTTGTCACGGTCCATGGACATTGCACGTTAGGAAGAATTTGAGCTTTGTAAGGTACAGTTAAGATTACCTTCTAATCTTTTTCCTTGTTAACACATGGAAATATATCAAAATACAACACAGCCCTAAACCAATCACCCTACTGTGCAAATGCAGGAACTCAGCAGAGAAGCAAATTACATTCATTCTATATTATATGCATAAAAGTAAGTTGTTTTGTGGTCAACCTTACATTTAAATAAAGCAATTCAGAATGGCTTAATTTTCTGCTTTACAGCAAATGTAATAAAGTCTGTATTGGTCCCAATCACCATCTACATTAAAAAACCATGCTGCAATCAGCTGTGGATTTCAGAAGGATGTTATAATTAATGGCTTGCTGCTGGCTGTATTTTTAGTCACTGTGTTCTGCATGGAGTTATATCTCTTTCCAGATTTGGGTAAATGACAATTGCCCACATTTCTCTCACAGTGATACTATTTCTACATGATTTTGCTGAGCATTTTTAACATAAATATACATTTCTTTCCTGTGTATGATAAATAAGCATAATTAAATTTGTTTTAAACAGCCACAGAGGACTACAACAAAAGCCCTCTGGTTAATAGTGCTACACTTCACACAAAGGTGGGAGAAAACTGAAAACTGAAGCCAGGCTGGCTCCATTCCATCCTGTATCAACTATTATATAGTTACACTGACAACAGTGGAAATGCATTGGTGTAAGACGAGCTGATATATTTAGAAAATCTCTGGGGCAATCCTCAGTAGCCTAAACAACAGTTATGCAAGCTGCCAGGCAACCCAGGAAGCGCTACAAGAGTTTACTTTCAGAATTCCAAAGCATTTTTTCCATCAAAAGCAAACTGAGAAACTCAGAAAGCAAAGGAGAAAAAAAAAAGAAAAGAAACTGGAAATCACCTTACCCTCATGCAAGCTATGGATCATTGTATTTCCTACCATTCCCTGGTTTCTATGATAGCCTCCAATATGGAATTCAATCTGCTGAGTTTTGATATTTAATGATAAATACAAGACAACATTCATTGTATTTTAACTGGAGAATCTAACAAATGGGAAAGAAAAAAACTCAATTATTTTCATGTTTTGTTGGAAACGTAGTGAAATTAACGCTCATGCCCATCCTGACAGCAGGGATCCAATGATTCCAAGACCACAACGGCTGCTGGAGAAACTGCTACAGGAAAAAAAAAGACTGCACAGGCCTGAGTCTGGGATAAAAAAGCATTCACTTCTTGCCAACTTTTATACCCGATACCTGTTACTGCTTTAAAACAGGTTGCCTATACCAGACCAAGACTACAAAAGCTATTTTAACAGGAAACCCACAAGGCCGTATCTTTGGCTACCATATGCAACTGACCTGCACTGGATTTATACAATGTCAACAGTGGAAGATTAGTTTCCAATATGGGAGAAATCCACTGCCTAAAACAAAATTTACAATGGACAATCTATTTGTTGAAGAGCAAAGGCTGCGTTTCTACTGTGGATACTCTAGAGTGGGACAATGTTACCCACTGATCAGCTACAAATTAGTTTGTGTGCATAACATACAGAATCCCATTTATTGCATAGCTGGAGAGACTATTTGTTTCAAACCAGAGTCTGAAGGGTACTGCATAAGCAGAAGGGATATCTTACCTCACTGGTCTGAGTCAAGAGTTCAGTATTTGCAGTTCTCTTTGTTTTTTTTGCTAGCCTTTCAGCCTACATGTCTCTGGCCTCTTGCATACATTTTTATAAACTCAGAACTAATTCATACTGTGCAGTAAACAAGAGAAAAGCACCTCAAATTGAGACATTCATAATAAATAATATTTTTTTAATAATATACAGCCCCACAAAAAAGAATTTGTATGGCTGTTACATCTGTGTGTAATACATGAGGCAGCTATCTTCTCTGGCGCTGCTACCTGGGGAGATTTCATGATAAATGCAAGTAAGAGCATTTGGGTTTGCAGGAGGAGCTCAAAAATTTTTCCTCTCCCATTTAAAACTACAGTATACTATTGCAATGACACCAAAATCCCTGTTGATTTTACTAATTAGCTTTCGTTCTTTTGTGGACTCTCTTGAAGAAATAAACACAGAGCCATCAGCAAACCTGCTAATAGTGTCAGACAGATATAAAGAAAAATAGAAACTCTCCCTGCAAATCTGTTTTGCGAAAAGGAAACATTATTTCCAGTGCCTCTTTTACCATTACCTTTGCAGATACAGCAGGAGGAATTTATACAAGCATGGAAATTTGTTACTGGCGCAGTGGAGCCTGTTCCTGACTGAAACCTCACTATGCTGCCAATCAAATCCCTCTCTCTGGGAAGGGTTCACTCTGCTCATCCCTGTGTTCATTAGTAATTGCAGCATCTTGACAAATTCTTATCATAGAGAGGGCTTCCTTTTATACTGCAAAATTTATACTGCAGTTGTTTTTGGCTGTATACCATCCTGCAAAAAGAAACATATGCACATAATAGTCACTTAGCAGCAGTCATACTACCTTGGATAAATGACACCTCAATTACGATAACAAACATCTCCACCAAGATGAAGATTTCATATAAAGGAATATGCAAATAACTTGTTATTTGACAGCCAGTCATAACTGGCTCTTCCCTATACCTATCTGTTAAAAACAGCAGGAGAAATGTGTCTGTGAAGTCTTCATGTTGGTGCACATGTTGCTTTGTGTAATGAGCACCCTATTGCACATATAGTACTCAGCGCCTCTAAAATAAAGCTACATCTGTAATACCTAGTATGTTTGGAAAGAAAATACAAGAAGGTGGTATCCACTGTCAAGGTAAAGTAGCTAAAGCTTGTTAATTACAGATTACATTTCAGACACCTTTAGTTGTAGATGAACAGAAGGAAATAATTTTGTTATTGCAGGGAAACACTAACCCTAGTGTGCATGAGATCTTGCCTTTAAGAGATCTGCAAGGTCATGCATAGCTCTGCTTCGCTCAGGAGTGTGAAATGGAGCAAGGAGCTCTAATAAGACATTCAGACGTATTTCAGGTTTATCAGGATCAATGTTGTAATGATCATATAGTCACATTGTTCTATATCATGACCATTAAGACAACTGAATTGCTAAAACATTCATACAGGACACTGGGGATGTTAAAAAACCCCATGCAGAAACAGCACATAGCATAAGAACTTACAGTTCAGCTAAACAAGCAAAATGGTTCTGGTCAGAACGCACCTGATCTTCTAATGAAGCCAATTACCAAACTCAATACAGATTTAGAAGTAATGACTTTATACGTGAGTGCAAGCAATGTAGGTGTGACCCAAATCCACTCCTTTATGCATTACTTGCTTTTGACAGTGAACTATAAACTTTTCATTTGCTTTCTTATGGACCTGAATACTCCTCAGTTTTCACCCACATCTGACTTCTCCCAAATTCACTTTTCAATCTAAATCTGAAGTTACAGCACCTACCCTAGGGTGCAAGCAAACAAAAAAAAAAAAGATACTTTTTATACCTGTAGAAGTATTTTTTCATTGCAATAATAAAAGTAAATAAACTTGTTGCCAATACGATTCCTGTATGTTCTTCCATATACTGCTAATTTCTCCAGGTCTCTTGCAATTTCACACTCACTGTACCTATTTATAGGCACGGTTAGGTTAAATAACTCATATCTCTGACTGATTTCTTGAAGGTAATTCAGATCATGTGAAGTGACTTTAGAACTTACCCTAAGCCTCTCAGTTGCTGACCTATCTTTCAATTTCAGTTTTGGCATTTATTTTTACCCAATAAAACTGGCACAATTCAATTGAAATATGTGAAGCAAAACCACTTCACACAGGCTGGACAACACTGGCACTTAATGCTTTTCTTTCCTTGATGCTTTCAAAACATAAGGCTGTATTTTTGAAGTGCACAGGAACTGCAGAAGCTCAGTGAATAAACAATACTTTGTTGTTCACTTTCAAAAAATACAAAGTACAATTCTTTTATGGACACTACTAGCATAATTTTTCAAGACATCAAGTACTAAAAACACTGTAAAGAATGCTTGCTGCTGTGGCTATGCTTGTTACTCCCTGTTGCTGTATAATTTTGCAGTAATATACTTCAGAAATCCCCTTTTGTGCAGGTAGAAAGCTATTACTGAAACACTGACAGTATGCAAGCAGGAAATAATGTACATTACACTGAAGGCACAGACTAACTCTGAGGTTTCCTGAGCTTCCTCAGACTCAGAATTGACAGTAAAGAGGTCCAAAGATAAGAGAGACATAAACAGTGTTTTCCCAAAGTAACTCTTCCACAGGTACTGACAGTTTTGATGTTTCTTCCAAGCACTGACATTCTTTATTTACTGTTGCATTTCATTTTATGGATTTTTTCCCATGTTGAGTTCAAACAAAATAAAGAGAAGTTTGAGTTATAGCATGTACCATGGTCAGAAAGGGAATTTATAGAATTAGATCAATTCTTGTTTCGTATCCACCTGGACTCATAAAACACTCATATTGACTCTCTGCTACTATAATCTTTGCGTTTGGTTTCTCGTGCTTCACAATCCATTACAAGCTAAAGGAAGAGCTCTTTATGAGAAAACTAGAAGTGCTGGGACTTTGATAATTCTACACTCTCTTCTGCATGATTTTTTTTACCTGAGGCATTTTGACAAGTTCTCCATCTCTTATTTCTGCTGTGTACACATATTAACTAAAACTCTTCAATGAAATCCAGTAAATATTTCAGTCAGGGAAGTCAATGGAAGTATATTTCTCCAGTTTGCTCAACAACAAAAGAAATGTCTTTCCAAAGAAAGCATGAATAAAATTGGACAAATTGTAGACGTAAGGTAAGTGGAATGGAAAGGAAATGAATGGGTGCAAGGAACTCCTTTGAGATAGCTCCAAAGGGAAGAAATTTATTGTTAGCGTTCTCTGTACTTATTTTCTCTTAAGTGATACCACAAAGGAAAAGTTCATGGAACGGATGCAATACTGTGTTCTAGAGGGAACTGAGAGACACATCAACTGACTATTTTGACACAGCAAAAGATAATATATCCAAGATGCTTCTTAACAACTATTTCTTAAATAGTTTTATGATGCTGAAATATGGATGTTAGGAAATGTCCTTAAAGATCTCTGTACAGGTCTATCTCTTAGATTCTCAGAACAATTTTAGCTGTCTTTACTCTGTTCTACTTTTCTTTGGAACCTTAAACAATAATGGCTTGAAATATAGTTCAAAAGATGCAATTTCCCACTTCTTTTGCCACTTCAGGCAAAAATGAAGCTGCCTGGATTTCT
This sequence comes from Neopsephotus bourkii, assembly GCF_033783945.1. NCBI lineage: Eukaryota > Metazoa > Chordata > Aves > Psittaciformes > Psittacidae > Neopsephotus > Neopsephotus bourkii. The sequence goes on along the minus strand of NW_026901291.1, from coordinate 1,806,277 downwards.
TCCAGTGTGGTTCTCAATATGTATGAAGGAAGAAACAATAGTGCCTGAGATTTAATAAAAGTGATTATGTGTAATGAAAAGCTGTGACCCCTCGGTAATTCATCTAAATGAGATCTGCACAATAAAAGGGAAAATTTCTTCCTTCTTAACTTTGACATTCTGGCTGAAAGCATCATCATTCCAGTTGAGATACTGAGATAAGCCCAAAAGCTACAGACTAAGTGCTACTGAGCACAAAGTTGTAGTAAGAAACTAGAGTGATTTTTTGAAATTTGTTAAGGAGAAGGCTTAGACCACATATTCTAAAAATTAGTAACATTTGAAGCACTCGTAAGACCCACTATGTCTTAATGTGTGAAACCCTCACACTCAGCTGCAGTTGATTCTAAGTGTTGCTTCTCCTGTACGTGAATTCTCCTTGTGTATACACAATTTTAGAATAAACCCAAGCATTCAGTTTTGGTTGGGGGGGGGGTGCTGTTTGGCTCCCCACCCCAAATACAGATCCTGAAAAGAACATCATGTGCGAAATGTAATTTGCTCTACTAAGTCATGACAAAGCAAATTTGCTAAATAGGTAAAATCATTATATTACTTATAATGATGGTGGTAAATAAATAAGCAGTGCAATTTGCTGGTTTCCTCTGTATGCAATATATGAAGCTATAACTGTTTTGTTAAACTGTGTCCTCCTAGAAGGATTTCCAGTATCAATTACAGTGCTGATTGCATTGCTACTAAACAGACTTCCCTGTCATGTTTCCTTGATTATATGTAAATATTTCCTAAATTATACATGTTTCAAGCTCCATTTAAAATGTAGTACAATAGGATAGTGTGTCAAAATCATGCAAGGAAGAACGTAACTACAAAGAGTACTGGACTAAGATTGTAACTTTTTAGTTTGAAACTAAAGGGGAAAAAAATCATTATAGATAAAGTAGTTTACCAATATGCTACTAAGATACTTTGCATTTATGCTATGGAAAGTAAGCCAGGTTTTCTAGGCTAAAAAAGAAAGATAAAAGCATCTGACATTTAGCTCAGGTAAGTCCCTAAAGCCTCAGATATTGCTGCAGCAACAAACTCAGAATTCAAGAGCGTGATGTAGAACAAGACCTCTTTCCATTAGTACGATAAATGAAGCCATCCAGGTGACAGGAATTGCACATGTAAAATAAAGACAGGTAGAGGAATATATTAATAACAGCCTGAAGTTTTTCATTGCTCACTTCAAAACTTCTGGATTATTTTGAAGATGCAAAGCTCTTACCTTCTGATCTTGGTATATTTTATTGTGTTAGAATTCTCCCACAGTCATCTTTTCTGAGTACTGAAGTCTCCAGAGAAATGCTAAGAAAGTATTAGAGAATAGTGGATCAACTTAACAGCTCAAAACTGAGAGGGTTTTACTTCAAGCATACAGAAGAAACTAAGAAGCCTTCAGGTAATGCAAGATTTCTTTCTTCTTATTTCTGTGAAAATATGCTTTTTATACACCTGCACACAGATTTCCTCAGAACTTATTGGTAAGTCACATATTTTATTTTCCATTGGTTTTGTTCAGGTTTGTCTGCTACTATGAAAGCTCCTCAATGTTATTACTTCCTCAAAATAAGAAAGCTAGGGGAACTTAAATTCACTGGTTTTCCTCACACTATTCACCTCAAGAATTCGGAAGATAACGGTGCACTAAGAAGTTTACTTCGAAGTTTAATACCGTCTTTAAAATCTTATGCCACAGAAGGTACAGATCAGAGTTTTAACACAGCACAGTCTCAGTCAGCCATGAAATGTGCTGAGTAAGCAGAAAACTTATCATGCTTGAGGGAAATTCTTGATGTTAGAAGTGAAAATCCAAACTGAAATTCACCTTTAGAGGAATATAAAATAAAAAATAATTAAAAAAAAGCTAAAATCAATTTGTGATTACTGGTAAATTTCTCAATGAAGACTGACACTTTAGAAATCCTTCTTGGATATGGTAAAACTGCACTCAAGCAAAGGAAATAAAATTAACTCTACAACACCTACCAGCCATCCAACCCATGGTTTCCAGTTTAACATCTACGCTGCATTCTATACAGCTAACCAAGCTTTTTTTTTGATCAAATGGGAGACAACTGTTAAATAAATTTTGAATGGCACTAATTAAACTCTGAATTAAATTCTATCTTCCTGAAATGCTCAAAGTTTGAGACAATCTGAAATATGACAGACAATAGAGTTAAGGCTTGATTTTTAAAGGTGTATTTTTGTTTATTCTTCAATGGGCCAGGAAATAAACCTGAAAACATACACGAGTTTGTACACACAAACTTCACAAAAATCACTGGATCTTTCTTGTGTAATCCAAAACTGATAACCCAGTAACTCGCATTCCTCAACTGTTCAGCTTCCTGACAGAATTTATAAAAGCCAGTGAATTCAGTCATTCCATTGACTTACAGGTTTTAGATCAGTAAACGACAGCATCAGCAGTAGGACAAAAGATCTGCTTAGTCTGCTCACTGAGACTGTTCAGGGAACAAAAGGCAAACAAGGGCATGGCTGCTGCCAATAGAGAACAGAAGTCACTAGGCAAAAAAAAACTGTGTTCAGTTATGTAACCCCTTAAAGAGGGGTTACATGTCAGATGCCAGAGATAGGTGCTCCAGGAGAAGACACTGCTCCAAACCATTCAAACCAGCAGAAAGAGGGGGAGGTCACCCTGACTCTCTGGGAATGGAATATGCACCAGACAGATGATTTTTCTTTCCCACTTTCATCCACTTGTGCTGTATATTCAGGCTCTGCCTCAGCAAAGCTGCACATGAACAATTCACCGTGCCTCATAGCTGAATGTAACTCCTGCAGGTAATTAGGCTGCTCCATAATATGCCTCATGCCTTGCTTTTTACTTAACAGACCTGACACACTGAAACTTTATTTCTAGGAGCGTCATCTGTATACCTAGAAGGTACATTTCAAAATTCAGATCTCATCAGACTCAGAGAATTAGCATGTACACTGGTAAAATGCCTTTTCAGAGTGTTCGCTAAAGCAGACCTCTTTGTAATAAACACCTTAACCCACCTAAGGGTTGCCAGGTGCACCTAAATACTGTGCAGTTTGGGCATAATTAAGCCCCCTGTTGCTACCCTGCTGCTGCTTGCTGTCAGCAGCTGCTTGTTTGCTTTCTTCATGAGAACCACACATGCTGGTGGCTCCAAGAGCAGAGAGCTCTTTGACAGAACATCTTATAAGCGTAGAGCTCATCACTGACTTTCTATTTTAAAAATGCAAAAATGTTAAATCCCACTCCTGAGTGAAAGCTCATGTAGAACAGCACTTCATGAAAATGAGGATGATCAGGAAACACTAGAACAGATGGACCATCCAAGGCAACAATCAATACTCAACTGTTGGCATTACTGAAAGTTTTCTGTAAGAAAGAAAAAGCATAGGAAACAATCAAAATTTTATAATCCAGACTGTGAATTGCAACTGTTTCAGCTATCCCTCTGGAAGAAAAAAAATAATAAAAAAATCTCTTTTCTGTTTAAATATCAATATAGAAACCTTTATGGAATGTCAAAACATAAAGCTGCATCAAAATCTCTCTCATGCTGCTCATTTGAAGTTTCAGTTTTGTTGACTGTTTCTTAGTATGAGTTCACATTTTTAGAGATTTCCCATTCATACTTTTTTAAATGACCAGCTTTGGAACATCTCCAGTTCTCCAGACTAAGATTACATGTGCCACAAATTTCACTGCAGTTGAGCTGAAACCACATTTTCTCCTTTCTACAGGCTGCTCATGATCAGGAACTGAAGGATTAGCAATATTGTCACTGCTGGATTGCAAATTTCAGTCTTAAATACATTGTGTCACTTAAATTTGTAATAAAACATGTTTCAAAGCAGGAATTTATTTTATGCTTCACCAGAAAACAAAGCCACAGCCCTTCACATTGTAGAAGCCTACCAGAACTAATTTTTTTTTAACCAGAGAACTGTTCCATAAGTGCGTAACTCCTTAAAACCTGCCTGTTCAACATCTAGCGGAACTTGCGTCTTTGCCTCTCACTCTCCATAATCCACATCTAATCTTATTTCCAGGTATCACTGTCATCACCTGATCTTCATTCAGGTCTTCCATCGCCCCCGAAAACTTTCTGAACTCCACTTCTCATTCACCACTTGTGGACATCCTGATTAATAAACTGTGAGATGTTACTGTCAAACCACAAATCAATGAACATTTCCCCCTTGAATATTCCCTATAGTCTTGGCTTAAAAGAATGCCATAGTCTTACTGTGCCTCAATTCCTCATTACTAACCAGCCCAATTTCTCTCTTATTCTCAGATCTCATGAAATTTCTCCAAGGATAATTCACTGAAATTTTTCAATTATTTGGAAAAACTAACAGTATGCCATATAGCACAGTCATAAGTGATCCAGCAAAGTATCTTAGAAAGAAAAGCTTTTCTTCCTGGTGGAATTTTCAAACAAGATTTATACTTTAATATGCACCTGACCACCTCCTGGGATATACAAGACACAAAGTCTCAGCATCAGGGTGCACTAACAGTGACAAGTACTGAAAGAGCCTGACACAGCTACAATGCCATCAGGCGGTGACAGAGTGTATGAAATTTGGGCCATGTCAGTGGGTGTGTCCGCATAAGCTGGTAATATACCATGGGCAGGTAACCGGATCTTTGCCATACACAATTCTGGAAAGTGACATTCTCTCCTGGATGCAAGGAGAGGGAGCGGAGGCACAGAAGATACTTTTTCTGCTTTCCCTACCTGACAGTTTTCATTCAACATTTTCATAAGTTACTTCTTTCTTGCAAATAGAAAAAAAAAAATGAATACTAGTCATCAAAGGCAGGAAGACACTTTTCTCAAATTCATCAGTCGGGAGTACAAAAAGAAGCCCTGACACACCAGAAGTGAATGGATAAGAGCTTAATTATTCTAACCACAGAGAGAACAAGGTTTCATTACCAGCCTAAAAGGTGCTTTACATTCCACACTCATGCTCATGAATGGATCTACTGCTAATCAACCAAGTACTGACACAGAAGGTAAAGGACTTTAAAATAAGGCCAAGTAAACTTCTGATGATGCTCTGTGTTACCACCCTTATTTACTGAGAATATAAGGAGGGAGTTATGGAACTTAGATGGAGAAATAATTTTACTGCAGAATTCTGGTAATATTAATGACCTAAAAGCTACACAGGAGCAGAGTGATTTAGATAGCAATGATAATGGCATAGTCACAGACAAAATACTCCAGGACACAGCCAAAATGCTAAGAAACAAGATAATAAATATACGTCACACCTAAGGCAACAAAGCAATACCTTTTTCAAACCCATGCATGCAAGACCCTGCATTGCCTAACCATAACAACCACTAGCCCAAAATCCAGCCTTGCTATACAGAGAAGATCCATCCTAGAAAGAAAAAACAAAATCACAAAAACCTAAAGCAGAAATCCATAACCAAAACAAAAACCAAACAAGCACCCCATTGGCATCTGCCCTTGTTAAAACCAGACCTCTTTATAAATCACAGCTTTTTGGAAAACTGCATCTTCCAGTATTCACCTGAAAACTTGATGCTTTGGTTCTTAACAGTTAAACCCAACTGCAATACTTATTTATACCAGTTTCTCTACTCCCACCATGTATGTAACCAGATGGGAGTGGTGAGGCCCCCTGACAATCCCAGAATCACTAGGATGAAGTTGAGGGCTCAACCACCAGCTTTAGGTCTGTTTTAGACCTGCACTGTTTGTGAGGTTTCTGTTCTGGCTTTTCTACTCATCTGTACTATCTAAATTAATTTGGTGTTCTGATTCAGTTTCCATTAGCTTCAACAACTAGATTCTTTCTTGCTAGCATCTCTGAGACAGGCAATGTTTGTCACTCCCTTCATGTCACCTTCTGGATTGCTTTCTGGTTTTGGACTTTTAAAATACACAGTGCCTTCTGTCTGTCACACTTAAAGCTTGAAAATCTTCCTGTAGATTAACACTGGGTCATCATGACAAGAATTAATTATGTTAAAACTAATATCCACCTCACTGCTGTAAATACAAGAGACCGAAATAACAACGAGTGACAGTGTAAAGCATTTCTGTGTCTAAACAGACAGATGGCTTCTGAACAGGAGTACACTACTGACTCTCCTCAAACAAGTACTGGGAAAGTTATTAGGCAGGAAAATAACAGAGATTTCAAAAACTATCGAAAACAGCATACTGTTGTTCTGAACATTTGGAGTGGAAGAAAGAAGCAATTTTTTTTATGAGAGGAGGACACGGAACGTAGCAGGATTTACTTATACACTGAGTAACTGAGTAATGTATCTGTCTTATATCTGGTTTTATGTAGTTTGTACATCTGTTTTCGATAGACATATGGACTCACATCTTGAAGCAGGCAGCTAACTGACAAAAGAGATACACTATTATTTCTTGATTGTAGATATTCTCACAAAAATGACACTGAGCTGGAAGGAGTACATCTTTTTACAGACTAAAAATGTTGCCTAGGACCACTTTCTTCCACAGTTATAGTTTATCACGGCTTTCTTACAGTACTCTGGCAGGAAGAATGGAAATAAATGAAAGCAAAGGAGAAGTCTAACAGACCAACAAAACTCCTTGGTTCTCCCCTTCAGTCTTTTACATCCAACAGTCTTCTGAACTGTACAGCAGAATAAAGAAGCAAAGAAAGGAACTCATCAGAAATACCTCTTAGAAAATCAACACCACACACCTGAAGCCCCAAAAGAAGATGCTATGTACATTACAAGCTTGCAAGTACCAATCTTTATCACATCACCTAGACTGCAACTGCTGTCCAAGTACTGCAGCTCTGCCTTTCCTCCAAACATGCAGCTGGAACTGCAGCGTTAACCCTCACCAAGCAACATGCAGAGTAAGACACCACTAAGGTGAAAAAGATGCTTTCTCTTAGGCATGCAGCTGCTCCTTCCGATGCTGCATCCTTCCGATGCTTCCGATGCTGATAGAGTTTGACAGAAGTGGTAAGTAGCAGCCAAAGCAAGTTTGGAGCTGGGAACTCTGGCACAGAGGAGATCTCTCCAAAGCAGTTATGCCACAGCCCCCATCAAGCGACAGTTAGAAAGCCAGAACAAACGAAAAAAGAACTCAAAAAAACAGATATAGTTATTAAATTATTCCAAATCTGGCTAGAAAAAAAACCTTATACACACACAAAAAGGATTTCCTTTTTTTGTTTTAGTAAGGGTGTATGGAAATGGCTAGACCTGCAAGATAAGCCAAATGCCTTTATAATATCAGAACACAGACAATAGACAGCCTGTCTCGACCATTCCAATCCTTGCTGTAAGATCTGCCGTACACCTACAGCAAAACAGAACCTTCTTACCTTCTTTTTCTCCCATTTCTTTTGGCCTTTCTACATAAATAAGGAAATACAAAGGAAAAGAAAAACTCCAAAACACAGAAACACAAGATTGGCCAAACCACTGAAACTGGCACACAGATTCAGAATTCTTCACCCGGACCTTAACAGATCTTTGGATCATTGGCTCCTTAAGCAAGTTTCTGGACAGAAAATTTGACAAAATCTAAAGCCAAATACTTTGCTGTCAAAGAAACTAGCATAGCTTAATTGAAGTCACTGACATACATTAGTTCAGACCACCTGAGAATTTGACCTCTAACATTACTATTTTGCATCACCTTCAGGTTTTAAATCCTCTACCAATCTTAATTAATTTGTCCCCTCTAGGCTCACTGGTTCAAAGCTCTTTAAACAAAAAGCAGGAATAGGGACTCAGAGAGGCAGGAGATTTCTTACTCTGAGCTCAGCCATCTTTAGTAATTCTTGCTAAAGGGGAGTTCCAGGGCACTGAGTATTCTCAATATTGTTAAGTGCTTGGTTTTAATATTGGGATTCAGTAGTGGATTATGTTTTATATGGGTATTCTGATGCATTATCTCAAGCTTGGATTGACTGAATCTTTGGTCTCTTCTCAGTGAACACGGCAGGGATAAAAATGCTCAAAGCATAAATGCCAATCTGACAGAAACTCTGAAATCACATGAAGAAAAGACTGTACAACTGTCCTCTGCAGAACAGCAGTAATTCTTCATAGCATATTATACAATCCATACTGCATCGACAGCCTTCAGTGCTGACCTAAGTTCTCACTCAGGTAACCTCTAACTCATCTCCCATCCATCTGTCTAGCTGTTAAATTTCTCCCCACTCATAGACGAGAACTTGCACAAATTCTGGTTTAACATTTAATGCTGGAGAACCTAGTTAATTCCACAGCCATTCTCGTATGTTTCACTTAGTGATGAAACACTCTTTTCTCTATGCTTCTTTCTAGTTCCATAATCTACATTTTCTTTTCAATCCAATCAGTCTTCAACAGTAGTAGAAAACAAGAAAACAAGCCCCCAGGACACTGTAAGCATTGCAAAGGTGTGATACGATTTTTAATTGCAGGCAGTTTTTATTTGGAACGTTTTCTTCCATTTGGAAAAAGTACTGCAGAAAGAGGCCTATGGATATCAATTATAAAACACTCTTACGTATCTGTAGCATAAATTGCACAGTCAGGCTTTGCTTGAGGTTCTAGGGAAAACTGGAAATCCACCATTTTTAAATGGGTGATTCACATCAATACAAACAAAGGGACACTAAACATGCAGTACTGAAATATGTAGACATAGCAGTCAGCCCTCTCACCTTTTAATTTGCTAAAAAGGTAATTAGCAAAGACAATTATGAAACTAATTTATTTTATGGATTTGTTTTATGGATAATTGCAGGAATTTCAAGTAGGAGTAGATTTTGAATGGTTCACAAAAGTACTAAAGCCATAAGCTGATTTCCTGACTTGAATAGTCAGGTTTCTTTTCCCATTCAGTAGCCTCAGCTTTGCCAAATGAGATCCAGTGGAAATTTGCACCCACACTTTGGGCACTATGGCACAGCAGTTACAAAAGCCCGAGAAAATTATCTAAAACTACAAATCACATTATACTGCATGAGATGTTTTTGTAAGCAACAGTTCAGCACACAGAGCATTAACTGAGTCACCTATTACAACAGCCGCTTTCCCTACTGCTTAAAAGGAACATGTAACACAAAACAAAGTATCTCCTTCAGAGTCTGTATCATTTAGAAAAGTTTTAAACTCGCTGCATGATTGAAACAGTACCAGTAACACATTGATGTTCCAGTTTTTGCTGAGCAGTGCTTGCACAGCATGAAGCCCTCTGTTTTTCACTCTGTCCCCCAGTGAATAGACTAGGGGGTGCAGAATAAATTGGGAAGGATACAATCAGGCAGATAACCTGAACTAACTAAAGAGATACTCCGTACCATGTAACGTCATCAACATTGTACAACCTTATGAGCTCAGCAGCAGAATGGAAAAGAAGGGGTTTTAGAGGCTTCACCATCTTTTCCTCAGGGGCTGGGAAGGAGTTGGTTAGCCCACAGGAGGGGGTGAACAAATGCTTTTTCATCATTTATTTTATTTTCTTCTTTCTTCTTCTACTTATTCTTTATTTGACTTTTTTTTTCTTTTTTTTTGCTATTTGGTTGGCTGATGATTTTTTATCTTGACCTTCCAAGTTTTCTTACTTTTATTTTTCCTTTCCTCCTCCCCTGTCTCACTGACGGGGAGGGAGGGAGTGGTCAGGTCTGTGGTGCTTAACTGCCCACTAGGGCTAAACTGCAACACTAAGCACTGAAAAAAATACATATATAAGTTAATAGATGAATGCCTCGAAGCTGAAACAGGCAAATCTGACACGAACTGCTAGTGACTAGTTATAGAGAAAGACCATAGCAATACTGCAAGGAGCTATAGGTGAAGAGAACACAGATGGGAGAATGCAAAGAATATTGGAATGACAAATATGCCAAGGTAGATTGGTTACTGATGTATATGGGATGTAGCTTTTCTGTGTGGTGCTATGATAATAAATAAATAATACTGTATTACGTTTATGCAGTGCCCTTCAGTGACAGGCTAAGGTGCTTTTCCAGGTGAAACACAGACAGCAACAGCAAAATTACTGGCACATCAATGCTTTTTCAACACTGGCGCAAAAATGCCCCAACAGAATTAAGTTCAAAACTATTAAAACAATTAGGCAAGCCATTACCACGGGAACTAAACAGAACCTGTTGTTCACAACTTCAAATTAGAATTTAAAACTGTACAAGGGAAAAAAAGGCTTGTAGAAGTCAGCAGAAGTTAACAGCCAAGATCAGAGGTGATCAAAGCAAGGACCAAATGGATGTTTATGCAGTTGTGCATGTAATACTGTAATGAACTAATTTAATATAACAGCTTTCATGCTTCAGGTATTTCCTAAGGAATAAATGCAGTAGCTTTAATCCATACTAAATACAAGCACAAGGGCACAGAGTCAGGCAACAGTGTAGCAGAGAGTAAAAAAGAACTTGAAATCATACAACATAACAAGTCCACTCTCATTACCATTTAAAACTGTTATAAAACATGCCTTGGAGTAGGAGTCCAGGTTCAGCTCAAGTGGTTTACTGATACTGTTCATAGTTTTTGACTCTTGATTATTACTTATAATTCCTGATTATGAGGGTGGTGAGGCACTGGAACAGGTTGCCCAGAGAAGTGGTAAACGCTCCATTCCTGGCAGTGTTCAAAGCCAGGTTGAACAGAGCCTTGGGTGACATGGTTTAGTGTGAGGAGTTCCTGCCTACGGCACGGGGTTGGAACTACATGATCTTAAGGTCCTTTCCAACCCTAACCATTCTATGTTTCTGTAATTCCACTTGAGAAAAAGGATTATAAAGAAAAAAATCCACAAGGGTTGACTGAAGCAGCATACTTGCATGAAGCACAAATGCTATGAATAAAACCCTTCATTTGCCAACCTACCTCCAATTCCTACACATTCCACTTGTGTAAATTTCAATTACACAAAGTCAAGATGTTTTCAATCCTATACATCTATTAATAGAGCTACTCCAGTAGATTTCTGTAGTAAAAGGTTGATACAACTCTCCAGACACATGAAACCCCTCAAAAATATAAACCAACTAACAGATGAAGTCAAGTTGATTCTCTGAAGAAACAACTGCCTTCAATTTGTAATTTATTTAACACCAGGCCCATGAACTATATGCTATGAGCTGTCAGCACATGATGGGCTGACTGTGTAGGAAAGAAAGAAGGCTCTTGGAATGCAGATGGGATCTGGCACTTCAGGCAGGATGGATGAAGTCTTTCATTTGGTCTAATAAATACGCATCTATTTTATCTAATCACTTTCAACCAGTTCTGCATTTTTCACTTTGTACTTTTGACTAGAGAATTCTGACAAATGCAAATGGAGTGAAAAAGTGAATGATAAATGTCACAAGAACAAAAAAATGAATTTCAATAGATCAAGCAATATGAGAAGTCATGGGAGTCTGGCGAAGTTCCCACCGACTGGGAAAAGGGGAAACATAACCCCCATTTTTACAAAGGGAAAAAAGGAAAAGCTGGGGAACTACAGGCCGGTGAGTCTCACCACAACACATGGCAAGATCATGGAGCAGATACTCCTGGAAACTATGCTAAGGCACATGAAAAATGAGGAGGTGAATGGTGATAGCCAACATGGCTTCACCAAGGGCAAATCATGCCTGACAAATTTGGTGGCTTTCTACAACTGGGTTACAGTGTCGGTGGATAATGGAAGAGCAATTGATATCATCTACCTGCACTTGTGCAAGGCATTCCATATTGTCCTACATGACATCCTTGTCTCTAAACGGGAGAGACTTGGATTTGATGGATGGGCCACTTAGTGGATTAGGAACTGGCTGGATGGTCGCACTCAAAGAGTTGTGGTCAATGGCTCCATGTGCAAGTGGAGACTAGTGATGAGTGGCATTCCTTAGGGATTGGTATTATGCAACTGTATTTCTTCTCCCCAAGTTTCAAAGCCTTAAAATGCAGAAAAACAAAGGGCAGTAGACCACACAGATTCTAATACCAACCATCTAAACTAAGATGCCTTCGGTCAGGATTGCCTTTTATACTCATCTCTAAGCATACCCAGTGCACTGCACTACATTCAGAGCTTCTCTAGTACTTCTGACCAGCCCATTTCTGGAGAGCTGAGACCCATTAATATAAGAATGGTAGCTGCTATTCCTTGACCACTGCCAAGAGGACAGAGATAGTCCTCTGTTGCTAGTGAAACTGAATCACATTAGCAGTCTTTTATCAAATGCTTCAAGTTCCTCTCATTTCCTCTGAATCTGAAAAGGGCAGAAGTTGTCATTCTGCCAGTCCTGTTCCATTATCACATGAATACTATCACCCAACAATTACACACTGGGCTGGAGCTATTTATTTGCTCTGTATTTGATATGTGAGCTACTGTTTCCTCTGTAGTGAAACAGTAGAGAAGTGAAAAATCACATGAAATTTGAAAATTCAAAGCAGCCTAATCTAATAGAAGTACACAAATCCAAATATCCCACACTCTGGTTTGGATTCATACTACTGATCTGAGAAATCAAATCAGCCACTTCCAGCTCCCTCCACAGTCAATGGAGGGAGAGAAATCCAGAGAGCAACTCTGTCCATCGAAGAGCAGACTTAGTCTGTATTTCCAAATACAAAATGTCACACTATCGACAATACTGTAATGTATTTTTATATAACAACTATCTTCTCTTTACATCAAATTTTCATTGAGAAACCCTATGTTCTACCAGGTTAGTGAAAAAAAAAGACTGACAAAACATTGGATAAAATCTCAACTTTGCCATTTGGATCCCAGGGAAATCTGCAGACCCTACCTTTAAACAGGTTACCCTTGTGGGGGGGTTTGCCTTCATGTACACATGGTGCTTACCATCCTTTCAGAAGTGAGCCATTTACAGATATTTCACACATAATTAGATCATACACTTTGCTTAGATGGCACCCCATATTTCAACAGTAAAAAGGGACTTGGGAGGGATCCACTCAAGCTGAGAATTCTTATTACACCCTAAGGGCTGTCCTGGGAAGTCAGAATACATTTGCTTTCTAATACAAGATATTACAGCCCACTGGTTTTTACATTAGCACATTAATACTACTACCATGCATTTTCCTTTTTTAAAAATTGTACCTACCTGAAAGTCGATTGAGGATATCCCGTTTGATTTTGCCGAAGGCACTAGGTGGCACTGTGTTCTGTCTTTTGTGGCACTAGTCAATTTGCTAAATTCCACCCAGGTTTCACCAATTTACATTCTTTCGTCAATCATTGCTTGCACGTTAGCAAAAATGACTCTTCAGCGCTCACCACTACCCTTTGCCGTTCAACCCTAAGCTACTTCTATCCATCAAAATGGTCGGTGCTATTGAACTCAACATCATGCTTACTTTTAAAATTAAGTCTGCCTGCCTGAAAACACAGCTTTCCTCTAGTTCCATTTAGAATGGGGAAGTTCATCATTCATCATTCACAATGAAGAAGATAAAAAATCCTGCAGTGTTGATTGCTCCACATCACAACAAGGAAAGCACAAATACCCCATATCCCTTCATAAAGTCTTACTGGCGTACTTTCTTCTAAGGCTGCACAAGGAAAGTTATTAGAACACAAGACTGAATGCTACAAAACTGTAGATCTACACTTTTAGTTACCTGCTTTCAACCTTACCATGATGTTTATGCCTAAAACCTTACACAATCCTTCTTGTCTTTTGTTATTGTAATGGTCAGATCAAAAGGCCATAAGCAAAAAGGTGATAAATACATAATGTGTATTTAACACACAAGCACAGAGAATGAAGGAGGTTCTGCTCAGAAGAGCTTTTAATTCTTTAAACTGTCTATTCAATGCTGAAGCAAGCAGATTAGAAAGAAAAGGCTGTCTTCTGATTTCCAGCTCATTAGCCTACCTTGTCTACCCCATGCAAATTTGGGATAATGTAGCTTCTATAACTGTAGCTTATGACACTTTCTTGATGTGCGCCTGCATTGACACTTACTTTTCTTGCTTGTATATTATCTTAGCATAAGCTTAAAGCCTTTGGAAGCTATACTAAGCTGTAAATATTTAATCAAAGAAAGCTTTAGCCTCTGAAAACAAAAGCATGTATATATATATACACCTATCATGCATGCTTTAGAGATAGTAAGAACAATTACAAGTGGAGTTTAAGAGATAATTCATGTTCAACTTGTGGGCATTTATCACTAAGTTTTCCTTCAGAGTTCTTCCCGTGTGCGTTGACAAAGAACAATTTTCAGTCAAATTAGCACTGAATCCTGGCACACAAAGGCAATGCGGTTTCACCAAACACATGGTCACACACACTTTCAGTATGAACAGCTCAGACAGCAAACTTGCCCTACATACTGATTACTGCGTATTTCCAAGTCCAGAAAGATCAGACAAAGGTAAATACAACTGTGAAAAGCCAGTGCTAAAGACTATTGCCTGACAGTTGTGTCACGTACCCCCCAGAGAACAGAAGTGCAAAACAAAGTAACTAAATGTTGTTCCTGCCTGTGCCATAAAGGTGCAGGGTGATCTTTGGAAAATCATTGGTCCTTTCTTTCTGGTTAGTCTCCAGCTCTCTGGTCCATCCAAATCACAGATGGAAGGGTATTTCCTGGGGTGTACGTACAGCATGCAATATAACAAAGGCTGTAGTAATGGTATAGATTCCTTAGGTACTGTCTCAATTATATTAATGTGACTAAAACAATTTTGCATGCTGATTCCAATTCTAGAATACGCCCACTTGCCTACCCTCTTTCAGCATTTCCTGAAGGTTTAAGGCTTATCTTTTTGCATATCAATCATGGTTTCAGTATTTTCAAGTCAGTTATTTCTAACAAGTTTCTGAAGCCAATATACACTGAAATCTGGGCATGTCAGCCAAAGGAAATTAACCCAATGAAGCATAAGACAAAATTATATCGTTTACTGATTTTAAGTCAGTCATCAAAGTTCATTCTGGGTGTAAAATATCAGGAAACTTTCAGAACTGAAATTGCTTCCTTAGAGCAATGTGCTTACTGCTTGAATTGTACTGTTTGTTCACTCCCGAAAGACAAAAAAGAATGCCGTAACACAGTGTAATGGCCAAAAACATCTCTGCTACAGAAACAAGAGAGCATAACTAGACATAAACTGAGTGCTTCTGAGGTGAAACTTCTGAAATTTAATTGTTGAAGCAGCTGGAGTTCAAAAGAGGAACCACACTTTACAATTCAAGGGAAGTATTTGCTTCTTTTTGAGATTATGCAGACATGAAAAGTTATATTACTAATAAATTCTTATCAAATCTTAATACCTTACCTATATGCAGGGACAGATTTTTTGTCTTGAAGCAGATGTTCATTGTGCCTGATTAGGGATTACACACTATTTAGCACATACAACAGCAATGAGTGGGAACGTTTACAGCTCTGAAATTTGGAGAATATCCAGCCACCCAGTGACTCTCTACACATGAATCAGAGAACGGGAGGAATTTTTTCATGAAAGCCATGGCACCCGGCACTCCTCATTAAAAGATTTACTAATTTTCTACTCCTCAACAGGAGTATTTTTTGGTACTTCTCTCTCTCGTATAAATTATTCCTAATTAATTAAAATGAAATGCTTAAGATGGGTGAGTTCATTAACTCCTTTAATGAGAAAGAACATTTTGGACCTCATTATTAGACTGTCATCAGTATCTGTTAGACAGTTAAATTAATAAAGTGATTATATTCAAATAACTCAGGCATTTGCATTTTATTTTTAACATTACACGTCTCTCTTGCTTGCTCTGAAATGGGGAAATTTTGCTGGCCATGCACAAGCACAGTCTGGATGGATTTCAGCCCATTGCATACCTGGACCATTAAATGTAGTTAGGGGTCGGAGTAGCTGTGGTGTGGGAGAGGTCTACTTCAGGTCTACTGGAGCCTCAAGGCATGATTCAAGCCCAGTAGACACATCCCTTAAAAATAAACATACTGTGGTCCCTTTATTGTTAGAAAGCAAAAGGCCTGAAAGAAAAGTAGAGAGAATTGTCATTTTGTATCCTTGAAAGCATCAAGATAAAGCAAGGCATGGCAATAATTTGCTCCTGTACTGCACTCTCTGTATACTGACAGGCTGTGAAAAACACCCACTGGCTAAAAGCAATATACAAGGCAGAACTCGTCTCCTATTCCTGTGTAAAGCCATGGGTGTTTTGTAATGATCTCACCACGTATCTTTCTCAAAGTGATCCTCCAGCTATGCAGTAGCCCTTTAATGGTTTTCTGGGACACTGATGCAGTCAAGGCACACCGAAGAGACACACAACCTTAGTTCAGAAAGAGAAATGCTACTGCTTTGAATATCAGACAAATAAAAACACGGTACCAGTTAAAACATTAATTTATAGATGATCTTAACCCACAAAATCTACATTTGATTTTTAGAATGAGGTGTCTGCTTTATACATATCCCTGTAAATCGAAATACCAGAACAGGAATTCTTGCTCCCAAACATTATGCAATAGACAATGCAAGCTTCTTTCTTCCCCCACCTCCTCAGCACTGAAGTTGAAAAATCATGGCTTTTCTTCCCTTTCTCATGTTTCCCAAGTCATAAACTTCTCATCAATCAATAATAATGAAAAATGAAAAAGACATTCAGTCCAGCTCCTGCATGGATTGATTTATATTTTAAATTTTGTAAACTTTAAAGCCAAACAAGATAAACTGCTGCTTCTGAAGAGGCTATTAGACTTAACATAGCCACATGGAAACAAACTACATGAGCAAGATTTGTTGCTCAAAAGAGACAAGCACAAAGGAGGAAAGCGGAAGATTTTTTTCAATTTAATTAAGAAATGGTTCTGTGTCTCAAGCGTTGGTGCCTTCTAGACAAGTGAAGCTGATGAGGAATTTAAAGCACTGCTTCAACTAGCTTGCTTCAGTTACAGAACTCACATTAACAAAGAGAAATTTAGCTGAAAAATTAGTATAACACCTGTAAGACTGTTTAAATATTTATGCCACAGCTTATTTCTTTCTTTGAGGCTTGTTAGCTGCACAATTGAATACCACAGCAGTTACATTAAGATTCATCCCAGAGATAATGATCGAAATTGAGTTATGCGTGTGAGAGCTGTCATCATTTGGAAGTAGCACTGGATACTCTGGCTTGAAACTATGCTGTTAATCATTATGAGGATACATAAGCTTCACAAGAGCTCTCTTTTGGCGGGGTGGTACAGGAATGCCCACAGAGAACAACCCCACCAGTACCTCTGCCCTATACCCAGCTCTCACACAAACATCCATCCTGCTTTCCTTTCCACTGTTTATTTAATCATAGCAAAAAAGTCACAACTGATGTGTGTAGCAGGCTCACAGCCTGAAATGACTATCAGTGGTGGAGCTGTGAGAGAAGAGGGGCCATTTGTGTCACTAGCTGTAAACCTAAAAAACCCCAATGGGCATCCCTGTAGTAAACACTTCCCAAAACACTTGAATCCAGCCAGCTTGTAACTAAACAAATAGGAAGTCCAAACAAAACTGCAGCTCCTCAGGTATTCCAAACATGGTACAGCTGCAGAGGAGGGGGCCAGAGCTGGGAATCAAAACCCACAGGCAGGCAGGCATGTTCTTGAGCAAAAATACGTAAACTAAGAGCAAAAAAATACCAATTTGCCATTCTGGAAGACTCTGACTAATGTAACATTAACTCCAAGATAAGTGTACTTTAAACCCCCTAGGTAAGTGCACTTCAAACATTGTCTTGTTCTTCACAGTATAGTCACATACAATTGACCAGCAATTCAATTCAAGTATTTGCCAAAAATCCATGCAATCACTATTCTAAAACAGTATACTCTTCTCTGCACTAAACCAAACTTCATCAGTTCAATGACACATCCATTTATACACAGTAAAAAAGAAAACAAATACCCTCTGTGTAGCCTGTTTATTTCTCCTCTCACTGGGAGATGCTATTTAAATCATTCATCCAATTACATGTTGGAAACAGAACTAACATAACATTGTATGTACAGCATTGTATCTTCGTTCTTCTGTGGGAAAAACACAAGCAGTACAAGGAGCCAAAATTCCAAATACAGAAATGGAATACTGTAACTGATAAAATTAAGTGAAAGATTTTTTTTTTCTTGTGAAGTGTTGCAGTGGTACCAGACAGAGCTGGTTTCTTTCACACCAGCCTTTGGTGAAGTAGAAAGTCTATAGCAAACCAGGGTTTTACCATTACTTTAATGTAAAGTGAGAAGACATTCAGTTCCTGTACACTGAATTAACTAAATTTTTATTGAAAATCTGTTAAGATTAATGATATATCTATCTTTAATTACTCAATTATGAATATTAAGGATAGGCTGAAATTCTCCAACATAACTAAAATTATGGCATGAGAAACCTCTTCTGATTTAAAATAACATTGCATTTCATAAGGCTTTTAATAGGCAGCTATAATTTATTGCTTAAAATGACTACAGTGCTTCAATTTATAATGCTATTTCTTGTTTCACCTGTGATGTACTACATGTTCTTATCTTCCTGTGTGCATCAGCTAGCTTTATAGTAGAGTTCTAACAAGTTTTATATAGTGTTAGTTACTGAGTTCACATGCCTGCATCCAATCTAGATGCTATCCCTCCTCTTCAGCAGGTGAGACTCACCTACATTTTTTGCCTAGCTTTTAAAGCACCAGCTACTTCACATTCACTTTTCAAAAAGAAGACCACACAGAAAAGCTGAAATTCTCTGACCTTTACGAAAAATTTGTATTCTGCATATGCTGAACTCAGGGAAATATCACGATTATCAAACCATTAGTGCAAGAATATTTTACAATCACATCAGTGAAGTGCCACTGGTTCAAGTTCAATTATGAAAACAGTGAATCCCTTTGAAAATACGGGGCATCTCCAGAAATTTAATTTCAAAAAGGTAACTTTCTGGTGCTTTTGAAATGAAATAGAAACCAAACATCAGAAAGAAGTGCTCTCACATTTTCACCATCCCCTTTTTTCTAGCACAGTTCACACAATTTAGCCGAAGTATTTTTTATTTTACCCTGTATTTTTATTTACATTCAGTATTCCTTTCTTTTCCCCGACAAATCTCAATATGAAGTTCTCCTGACAAACATGATCTCTTTTCACATGAAGTGATATAAAAATAAGTCAGTAATAATAGTTCTTTTAACCCCACCAATTACAGAAGGAAAAAAATGTAATGTAGAGACTTCTCATTTTTACCAACAGACCAGTTTAAATACCTCAACATAGAACACTGTAATTCAGCTGGTTCAGCAAAGCCAGGTTAAGTAACTGGTTTTGTTTCCCCAAACAAATCCATGGCATAAACAACTGAACTAAAAGACTGACAGTTTTAATACAAGTGGCTTGAAGGAATGCACATTTTAATGAAGTCATCCTGAAAATCAGGAGGAATTGTTTTGTAAATTTTCCAGTTTGGGTTTCCCTTTCAGTAGCATACTTTAAAAATGTATTAAGTCCAAGACACCTAGAAATAAATCACCACAGTATTTGAGTAACTGTTATCACTGCATTTCTGACAGTAGAGTGACAAGGCAGTGCTACTATTTTTCTTTCACAAACTAAGTGCTGAGGCACAGAAAGACTGACCACAACACTTTTTGTAAGATCTTCAGAGCACACATTTCAGTATATGAAGTTGCGATACTAAATTATTCTTCAAAACAAGTCTGATTTGTTCAAGGTCACATACAAATATTATGACAGAACCAACAGAACAAGGAAATGTGTCTTCATAGGCCTCCAGCTACTGCCTTTATCTGTGAGCCAAGCTTTTTTCCCCATAATAAATGTCAAGAGGATGTGAGCACGTGCTCTGCTGCATAGGGAATCAACTTACTGAATCAAAATCTACATCCAGAACCCTGGAAAATAGGCCAATATTTATTTTTTATTATTTTGTAGTATAAAGCAGCAAGAATGGTGATACATTGAATTGAATTGTGAGGCAAAGTTGACACTGCATAAATGAGCAGCCAATTTTCTTTTCTCATCACCATCCCTTAATATTACAGTACTCGCACAATTAAGCAGGATGTTGGGCAGACACTTACAAGCATGAGCTATGCAAGAGTTTCTGTGAGAGATGGAGATTTCAGAAGCAAAACTTGGGCAGTCACTGGAGTAAAGCTGGCATTGTCCTGAGGTAACTAATCTGAATTAAATTAATTTGTATATAATCAACTTTCACCACTATGGAAATACACCTACTGAAATAAGCTTCTTTCAGCCATTTCAGTAAGCATTTACTATCCGAGTTCTGAACTCATTTATGCTCACAGAAACCTTCAAGGATCTCTGAACATGCTTTGGGGGGGGAAAGATTTAAAAACCTTACATTATATTCGTTATTCAAAACCAAAGTAGTTTTGAATCCACCAGTGTGTAAATATTACCATAATACATGCTCTATGAGTATAAAATGCTGAATCAGCAGTGAAAAATTAACCACTGATCAAACACAGCTGATCCATACAGAGGAGATTTAAGCACAAGCTATATGTCACCCCTAATTCCAGTAATTCTTGTCAGTTTTTGACAGAAACTTTCAAAAACAAGCTTTCTGCTGTGCTGTTAGAAAGAAAAGACATTGCACAAAATTCAGACAAAAATGAAGGTTTTGAACTTGTTCTATAGTTTTGTTCCCAAGAAGGGAATGTACATGCATTTTCTTCTTTTGCAAGGTCTGCATAACAATGTACTTCCAATCATACCCAAATGTAAGAAACAAAGGAAAAAGTACTCAGTGAGAAAAGCTAGGACAGCTATTTTATCTTCTACATTCAAACCCCACACTTCCATTCGTTAAATTCCAGCTCATATAAAAAGCAAATCACAATAAAGATCACCAGGAGCATTATGTATTTCAAATCTGTATTTTAGCCTGTACTAGTGTATCAGTAGACTATACTGCTTTGTATGGAGTTCACTCTCTAGGGATGGGATTTTATTTTCTGAAGTTCTTCCTGACAGAGAAGTTCAAGGTACACAGTTGCAAGCCGTAGACACAAAGGAGAGCAAAGGCCAGCAGTAGTGAAATGAACAGTATCTGCACTAATCTACACTTTGGGGACTGCTCTGTTTTCTTTTCCAAAGTGATTGAGGTGATTCAGTTTAGAAAGCACCACTACAATTTTTTTTAATTGTTTTTCTTGGAAAAAAATAATGGCTGTGGCCAACACTAACAGGAAACCACAGATTAACTTGAACTGAAAATTTCACAACTAATGAAACCATCAGGCCACACACTCTGTGTTTTCTTTGTTTCTCTTCTGAATCCATTTGACAGAATGACTGCTCTGGATTTTCGTGTCTCTAACCTTCTGATACTTTCCTTCAGAACCTTATGCTAGACAGCCAGAGAAATACTAGGAGAAAACTAGTGTATCCTAGTTTATATACTGATTTAAAATAAAAGGAAAACCTGATCAAGAGAACACAGACACAAATTAAGGCATAGTAAAAAATATCCCTAAAATTTAGGGCAGATCCAAAATAATTATCTCTAAAATAGCTTAGAAGGATTATAAATGTGCATTTCAGTAGGCAGAACATTTAACACTCAATAAAAGGAAGCTGCTGAGCCCTTCTTTTCTGGGCTCTGAACTGTACTCTCAAAATGCAAAATGAAGAGTTAAATAACTGTATAGAGCATAGAGATTATTCTGCTTAGCAGGAAACTGTCAACAATTATATGTGTGCATTATGAGCCATTAACTGGGTAGCTTTCCTGTAGGTTCAGAAAGATGTTAATGGAATAGCTGCCAGATAATAGGATGGCTGCAGAAATATGTATTTTGCCATTTGTTATGTTGATGTACAGTGGTGTTCATCTGTCTGCAAATCAGCCTGATACAAAGACCACCAAAGCGCACAATAATCTTCTCGATGACTTAAGTAGCACTGGTGCAGGCTCTAGACAAATTCAAATCAAGGCTGGTAACCTCTATATAAATGCTGCTAAACCCTGTTAAAATAGATTGAATTATTTTTAATAACCTGACTTTGTCCTTAACATATTACATAGTTGTGTTGTTCCAGATTTCACTATGGTGGCTTAATACCGTTGTATTAAAGCAGCTTTCTCTTCTGCTTAATGCCATACCATAATCTTTTGCTAAGTTCATTGTCATGGCTGTACATCCAAGACATAATGGTCATACCTCATGAGACACACCCTCTTCCCTGCCCCTTCCCTCCCACCCCTCCAGTCTTGCATTTAGTTCTGAGGCCCTCAACATAAGGAAGAGGTGGACCTAGTGGTGCAAGTCCAGACAAGGGCCACAAAGATGCTCAAAGGGCTGGAGCACCTCTCTTGTGAAGACAAGCTGAAAGAGTTAGGGCTGTTCAGCCTGGAGAAGAAAAGGGTGCAGGAAGACCTCAGAGCTTCCAGGGCCCAAATGGGCCGGCAAGAAATCTGGAGGGGGGCTTTTTACAAGGGCAAATAGTGACTGGACTAGGAGGAATAACTTTAAACTGAAAGAGGCTAGATTTTAATTAAATACTAGAAAGAAGTTCTTTACTGTGAGGGTGCTGACACACTGGCACGAGTTGCCCAGAGAACCTGTGGCTGCCCCATCCCTGGCAGTGTTCCAGGCCAGGTTTGACAGGGCTTGGAGCAACCTGCTCTAGTGAAAGGTGTTCCTTCATATGGCAGGGTGCTGGAACCAGATAAGCTTTATGGTTCCTTTCAACCCAAACCATTCTGTGATTCTATCGTATATTGTTAGACAAAGTCTTCTTTAGAGTCGGCAAAAGCAGTCAAGAGTTTCAGCCATATAATTCATCAATAAATGCTTAGCACCAAACTTGGTGTAAACATGTTTTTCATCTATTTGCCATTTCTTTAAAGTCATTGATTAAGTATTTATTACTCACTATGCAAAGGGCAATTAACAGAGCACTGCAGCTTTCTTGTGGGCTATTAAATATTGAGAAACAATGCTATACAGACAGCTCTACACAAACTGTCACCATCTTTGTACTAAAATGTTTTAATCTAACATCATCTTCTCTCAAATTTCAGTATTTTAATTCCATACTTTGACTTGTCAGCATCTCTTCCTCACCCAGAGCTGCATTACTCTGCCAGTGGAGAACAATCGCTCTATCATCTTTGTTGTTATCTGATAGAATAGGTAATGTCATAGCCCAACAATGGGCAATATAATGTAAATAACAGGTAACAATACTGCCTTCTGGATGTGATACGCATCAACTATTAATGCTGTGCATACCTTTTTTCTAAATCAAGAAGCGATCTGACAACCACAAAAAAAGATCCTATTTTCTTGCTTCCAGAAGTCATCTATGGGGAATGATAATATGGGGTTATCAGCTGCATGAGGATATGTAAGACAAGACAAGTGACAATACATCACTGATTGCCTTCTGTGCATGAGCAAATGAAGCAGCATGCAGTAGCATAGAAAAAAGACACTCTAGGAATGAAAACCAGGACAGCACTGAGGACATTGTTAAAATCCACATGCTATTCTTTGAGTGATGAATTAGGATCTTGTTAAATCTTACTTTGCAAACTATCTTCTAATTATGTTGTGAATTCTTTGTATGCAGTTGTAGTCTCCCCAGCCATCGCTAAGCCTTGTGACTGTAACAGCATATTCTGGGCGAAGGCCACCCACTGTTCTGTCCCCTGTTTTTCCGCCTCTTTCCCTAGTTCTTCAACCATGAAGACCTGTAGGGCCCTGGTGTTACGTGCAGCACTTTCACCAACACTGTAGTTTTCTCTCACTAGCAATGGTCTACAATAATCATTAGCAATATCTACCCTGTTTTCATTTTTCTTGGTGGACTAATTCCAGAAACACCAGAAATCGTGGTCAGTATCAGTGAGGTGATTTTTTATTTATTTTTTTTTAAATCTAAATTCCCACAGTGCTCACTGCATTGAGCAGCAGAGTATGTCAGTGTCCTACTTCTAAGCACATTGCCCTAGCAGTATTTTGTAAATACACTATTATTCCTTTGCTTCTAAACCAGAGTCCTTCAGCAACTACAAGTGTCTATTTAGATTTTTTTGTTTTATTTCTTATTTTAAATCTCAAGTAATCTCATGAGACCACATTTGTTTTGGATCAAGTACTTTTACAAGTAATCATGTATAACTACAGAATCACAGAATGGTTTAGGTTGGAAAGGACCATAAAGCTCATCTGGTTCCAGCATCCTGCCATATAAAGGGACACCTTTCACTAGAGCAGACTGCTCCAAGCCCTGTTCAACCTGGCCTGGAACACTGCCAGGGGTGGGGCAGCCAGAGGTTCTCTAGGCAACCTGTGCCTGCGTCTCACCATAATCATGCTTTTGTTGTTTTGTCTGGGTTTTTTTTTATAGCCATGTCTATCAAAGCTTTTAAGGAGATGCTTTTCATGCACTTCATGGGAAATGTTCAGGCTAGCGAAGTCTCTTTAGATTGCATAACCTGCTGCCCTTTGCACATAGGACACAAACAGGCACACACACACTTCTGCAAATACACACCCTATGCACACATAAACCAGTAGCATTTTACAGACATTATGCAAAGTAAGGCAAATTCTATTTTAATCAGCAGAACTTTATCAACAAAGAAACACTGATTTGTTAAAACTGCTTCTTAGTAACATAATGTTTAACTTCATAAAAAGCTTTCTATTAAATTCTATCAGATATCCCTGCAGAATGGAACACACTGTAATAAACATAACAAGTATTTAGGAGGTTTTTTTGGTGCTTTAAGAGTTTAGAGGAGATTATATGATCCAAACAGTGAAGAGAGAGCTCCCAAATGAGTGCCCAACATATTTCAAAAGATCTTTATATCAACATATTGAACTGTATTGAACAGTTATGTTTAAAGCATACAAAAAGTAACATAGACCACACTTTATATGCCCCCAACACACGACTAAAAGAAATGAAAGTTATATTATCATATGTATTAGAATTATCTTGGTGAAAATCAACAGAAAATTATTTGGAATGCGGAATTCTGTGCAGAAACCAAATGAAAGATTATTTTATATAAAGTGCATTCTACAAAACATTATAAACTGGACAGCCGTATTGGCTTTTATCTTTTTGTATTTTATGATTCATTATAATTTATTTTTTGGAATGTTATATATAAAATGTGCAATGAATAATGGTTTATCTACAATTACATAGTTTATATAAATCATTAATAATGCAATGTTACAAAGAAATTATAAAGAATCATATTAGCATTCTTCTAAAGGCATGCAGAATGATTGTATCTAACTGTGAAAAGCATCTGACACAAGATTTCTTTTTATAAAGTTCACTGTCCTACCTATAGGACTCCACTAGTGGCGAGACTCAACTGGTTCAGCACCAGGGAAAATAAATTAGAGCCCAGCAGAGCTACAAACAGTGCTCTGTTCAGACACACACACAGTCCTAGTATGCCATTCCTTGTTATTGTTCAATGTCTTACCTATTCTGGCAATAATAACAATGATCGTAATAGTACATCATTCAGCTACATAAAGAGTCCAAAGACAGATTGTGATCAAAAGGAAACCAATGTAACAGAAAGGATGGGAGAAACTTACTGCATCACTGAAAATTTCTGTTTTAAAGTCACTAAAATGGTAAATTTAAAGTAGTTCAGTTTTTGTTGCTAAAGTCAAGACTCACAACCTTCCTTCCACCGCTACTAAAAAAATACTCCTAACCAGTACTTTTGATGCCAGAAGAAATGGCCATACTAACATACACTTATTATATTTCTCAGTTGGTAAAACCTCTAGTCAACATCACACTTACGTATTTTACACACATCAACACTCTCATCTTCCAGACTAAAAGTCTGCTTATGCTAATAAGCATGCACTCAAATAGTATACTTTTAACAGATCCAAACATCTACGTGCCTAGACAAGGCTCCTATGAAAGCCACAGAAAAGCTTTAAAAATAGCTATCAACATTAGGAAGTGCTTAAATAAGTGAGATTTACACAGCTAGATTAGGACTTTAAATATTCCAAGGAGATAATTTGCTTTCTATGTATTAAAACCCCATTATAGAGGCAATTAACAGAAAAGCACTAGGAATGCTATGTCTCCAAAGCAAAGCATCGCAAAGCATACAAATCAGCATGAAGTTACCAGGAACTGCTGTATAATCTGATAAAAGGATGCGGTTATTTTTCGTCTGACACAGCTTGCTGAAATACCCCAGTGAAAGGCTGACCCAGAGTTAGGGAGAAGTACTCTCCCTGGAGAGAGAGAAAGCAAGCCACCCCTTTTGAACAAGTGCCAAGTTGTTACTGGCTGAGCCAGAGTAACATTTATAGAGCTAGTCTTCTTTACTGGAGCAAATACCTTGTAGCCACTTATTATCCCTTTTTTCAGTGGCTCTTCAGAGTAAAACCTTCTGCAATATATGCATTCGCCTGAATCCAAAGAGCCCAGAACAGTCTTAGGATCAGCCTGTCCCTCAGAAAATTAAGTATACGGGGAATGGAATATAACAGCAGATGACAGTGTGAAAACAAATGCTTAAATTCCTTTTCTGATCTGATGCAATAACTAAAGCAAGCAGTGTCAACCAGGAAAGGACGAAACTCAAACTGCAGTAGGCAAACCATGGGAAGAACTTAAGGTACAGTGGTGGTTTTAGGTTTTAAATAGTAAAAGACAAAAAAGCTACATGCCCAGCTCCTCAAAAATCTAGAGAAAGAGTTAAATATTACATTTATAATGATACTACCAAGCAACCAAAACCTGTCATCGAGATGACAACTGAACTTGGAGAATAGACAAAAAAAACCCCAATCTTTTAATATAAAATGAACAAAAGAGGGGACAGTGTGTTGCTTCATTAAGAAACAACTCTGAAAGCTGTGCTTTAAAAACACTGGACAAGAAGCAAAAAAAAAGAAAAACCAGTGATCTAAGAAATATATTTCTATTAGAGATACAATTCTTCCAAGGTATGCAGACTCATGTTCAAACTCACAGACAAGTATTCTGGTACATATCATTCTCGCACTTAGTTACACCAGGGCTAGTGTGAGAGTAAGTAACACTGGGCAAGCTTTCCTTTTAAAGGTCTCAGGTAGCATCAGTGGAAAAACAAGAACAAAAACCCCTGAACTTTCAGGATAACAAAAATAAAATAAAAATAAACCTATAGTATGTCGAGTATTTGGGGATCTTGGTGCCATCAATAATGCTACATGAGCAAACTGCAGACTTAAGGCTCCATTTCCTATGATAGTGCTGGAGTATGGTACTTCACCCCACCCCTCACACATTAACAGGCTTC
This sequence comes from Neopsephotus bourkii, assembly GCF_033783945.1. Classification (NCBI taxonomy): domain Eukaryota; kingdom Metazoa; phylum Chordata; class Aves; order Psittaciformes; family Psittacidae; genus Neopsephotus; species Neopsephotus bourkii. The sequence goes on along the minus strand of NW_026901291.1, from coordinate 1,778,882 downwards.
TGAAGATGTCTGTAGACAACAGTTTTCAGTTTTCAACAGAACTATATACAGTGTTGGTGAAAGTCCCCATACTCTTTGCCATGGAAAACCTATGGATTCTGTCAAGGTCAGAGCCTCATCTGACCCACAGTCTTTGCTTGCTAAGGCTCTTGATTGCCTCTTTCAGTGTTCCTGCAAAATCAAATGACAGGGAAAATCCACTGTGTAAGATCTCTTCTGAAAAATCTGGTAATATAGAAAGGGTTGTTCCACATACAATCTCAGCTTCAGTGGTTTACCTGTTTCTGTCATTCAGAGATACTAATGTTTTCAGTTTTACTTTGGAATCCAACACAACAGTTTTTTATCAGTGTGAGCAGTACTTAACTTGGACAATAGTGTGGTTTTATAGTAGTTTTAAGAGTTCAGAACAATGTTTGGCAAAGGCAATGATTAGAATTTGATGGCTTTTTCAGGCAATCATTGCATGTAACTGTGTGCACAGAACGTTTTGCTCAACTGACTCCTCGTTGCAGACATGGCCTCTTCTGTAAGAGCAACATAAAAATTTTCGGGCTCACAACCACAGCAAGGTAGAGCAAGCAATTACCTAGACCATGCACTGCAAAAAAAAACAGCTAGCATAAGGTCACATAAAAACAAATTGAGAAAATACAGATCTAATTTTAACAAGATATGGAAGCCTTGTATGGAGTCATGGCTTTTTAAAAATCACCCAATAGTTAAGTAGAAATCCTTGCCCTATGTGTTTTGGGGTGAAAGGACAAAGACAAAAATATTGGAGCACTAAAGCTCCAGGAGGTTTAAAGTTCTTAGATACTCCCTACATCACACACTTTATACTAAGCTATAAACACAATGTTTCTTGCTTTGCCTTAAACATAATAAAAAGATTAATTTACCATCTGAAGATTTTTGGTAATTCTCCTTTCAGTGTAATTAGATGTAGTGATTAGAGTATCTTTTCTATTGCACTGAAGTTCTTCGTTAGCACCAAAGAACAGTGATACATGTTATTTACATAATTATCTCCAGTTACAGGATGTACAGAGCTTAACACAAGAACTGCCATTGCTTCCACTGGAGTTTCCACAACCTCCTGTATAATACCCTATTAGTGTTGTATAAAGACTTTGTAAACAGGTTGTGTCACTTCATTATCTGTATAATTTATTCTATTAAACACAGTCTTTTCAAACAATTTATTCATAGGTTCTTTTAGCTGATCACAGGTTCCCTCAGGGACAGATCTCCTTTACATCCCAAAGACCAAGAGTTATGCTTCATATGTTAACTACTTCCAGTCTGCCCATTTCACCTATCAAGTTTCAAGTACAGATAGGACAGCCTCAGCTTCTACTCATTTCATGAGTTGAGAAATGCATCTCTGTATCTTAATACATCATAAACAGTTGATGTATCATTAGCATTTTGAATTAATAAGAATACTCTTAGGAACCCTACAAAAAATTGTTAAACGTTTCTCATTTATCAACATTTATGAACATTTATCTTCCAATTTCTTGGACCATTAATCCAAGTTTTCTTAATAAGCTATACCAAAAAAGTTACCAGGAAAAAGTCATTTATAGAATGATTTTTGCTTACTTTTTTAGAAGAGAAGCAATGTCAGCACATGAATTATATGCCAATAAAGCAATGTACTTGAGTAACTTTCCAGTCATGTAATTGGAAGAAAACAATTTCAGCTTAAAGAAATATGGATGAGTTCTTTAACCTTTGACTCTCACTGAATGCAGCTAAATGACAATGATGCTCTTGACCAGGTCTAAATTATATTATCTATGTGTTCTGCATCTTCCATCCTAGGACTGCATGATAACAAAGCATATGCTGTTTCTCACTGACCTTGCTTTCTTTTGACTTGATAATACTATTGCTAATTTGTTCAGTAATCGATCTCCATCTGACTCATTTAACATTGCAATAGCTATCACAGAATCACAGAATAGATAGGGTTGGAAAGGACCTTAAGATCATCTAGTTCCAACCCCCCTTCCATGGGCAGGGACAACTCACACTAAACCATCTCACCCAAGGCTCTGTCCAACCTGGCCTTGAACACCACCAGGGATTGAGCATTCATAACTTTGGCAACCCGCTGCAGTGCCTCACAACCCTCACAGTAAAGAACTTCCTCCTTATATCCAACCTAAACTTCCCCTGTTCCCCTGTAACATATACTGGTGCATTCTTGGCAATTATAAGTCAGCCGGCCTAAAGATAACTAAGTTTTACTCACATGAGCTGTGATTTACTTTCTCTAAACTATTTGAGACCGGGACTGTTTGCTATGATGCCTTTTGTAAAGCATGAACTGATATGGCTCTATACCCTTCATATATCTAATTTGTACTACTATAACATGGGTTTGATGCAGATATTTTTTCAGTCTAACCTACGCTTTTCCCAAAATTTAGTTTCATAAATGCATCAAATTAAATGCATATGTTAGGTGCAACATGTGTAACAAAAAAATTTATTCCTCTCCCCTGCCCCTTTCTCCCAGTCAACTGCTGAATTAGCATGAGATGTCTAAGACTATCTCATTTCTATCCCCGTCATTTGCTAATGTCCACTTCCAGACTAAGACCTCCAACATAAATTATATAAATCAACCGCCTGTAGAGAAAATACACTGAAGAATGACCACATTTGCGTGAATTTTCCTCGAGTAATCAAAAAGAATTGAGGAAATCATCCTTTATTCAGAAGAGCAATTATGTACGTTTTTACCTCCCCACAATGAGATTTTAAACTGAGTTTGAATTTCAGTGATTTGCTGAATCCAAGCAAGCCCTCTAGTTTTGCTTGTCAATTCACCACTGCAACTCGTTTTTTCTTAATTCACAGTGAAAAGCAGCACTCAGCCATTGTAAGGGGCATTCTGTACTCAGACCAGGAATGGAAAATAGAAAGCTGAATGCTTTTTAAGATCTTTTGCAAGGGGATTCACTGTCAGTAAAAGTCAAGTCTAACAGTGAAAATGGAGGCTGCTGTTAGAACATGTCAAATATTTAAAACAAAACTAAGCAGTCTACCTCCTAACAAGTTAAGATAACATGGCATAGAGGTAGACATCTTGCCATGAAATTGCTGGAACCCAGGAAAAAAAAGATACTCTGATATTCTCTAAGAACCACTTCCACGTTGGTTTATCCTTTACAAATTAAAGAAGTCGATGACTAGGAACTTCTGCAGCACTTCCTCCACTATTTTTCCTACAATGTATATAAACAGGTGACAAAAAATAGCAGGCTAGGTAACAAGTGAAATGTTCTATCTAGTGAAGTGTCACAAGACATTTAAGGTTCAAGAAGCTCAGGATGAATATATCCTGTTAAATCAATCCAAAATAAGTCTCAGCTCCCTTATATCACTCCCTTGGCTATTATTCATGATGTAACCCTATTCCTCCTTGCTTTGCTTTTGAGAAAAGTTTCTTTGTAGCTTACAGTAATCAGAAAATTCCATAAATCCTGACTGATCTTTCTCTTCAGTCATTATTTGCTCTCTTTTTAATAATAATTTATTTACTGAGTTTCTATACTTTTAAAAGATCTGTTATTTATTTCCAATTTCTCAGATACTAGAAAGTATTCAGCAATTTTTGTTCAGGGCCCTTTTCATTGTATGTGTGATTCAAAGCAGCTGGCTACTGATATTCACACAGTAAATCATCAGATTTATTTTCAGACAGATAACATAAATGAGCCAATCAGCATGATGCTGAGTTTTAATATAAAAGTTTTAAAAATTTAACAGGTATTTAATCAGAATCATTGCTCAAGCTCAGTATGCATTTGGCAAATGTGCACACCGGCCTGGAAAATGCAAGAGGCTACATCTGCATACTTGGCTCAGAGCATGAGAGACTAGAAAACATTTATGCATATATAAGCCTGGGCCACACACATCCTTTTGCTAGCATGGATGAGCTGGCTCTGCCATAGGACTGACTGGCAGGAAGCCATATGAATGTAGTGGTGAAGGGCAGCACGCAGCCTAGCAGCATGCTGCTCTTCTGCAGGCGTTATTTGTTCAGACTAAGCTCAGCACTCACTGTAGCCCCACAGTATTTTGTGCAGCATGGGGGGGCAAGGGAGGAGAGAAAAAAAACAACAACCCAGAGTCTGCATCTGGCTGCAAAGAACTACACATAGGCCTAATGTACAAAGGACAAGGATCAGACTTCAGCTCACGCTTCCTCACAGCCATTCACTTGCTCCTGATTGTATCCTGCAGATTTGTATAGGCTGGAAGTGGACAAAGGAACAGAAATGCCTAATGCTAAGGAGAAACCCAGAGCAAAGATCCTGACATCCCTTCAAAGTTTACAACACACAGGCTTTTGTCAAATATGAGCTATGGAACTCAGCACAGAACCTATTATAAGTGCAATAGGCTGAGCTCTCTAGACAACCTAATTGCTGCTAGAAGGAGGCGCAGCAAAATTGGCAAGAGACTGACAGTTTTTGGAAGAATTGATTGGATTTTCTCACCAGACTTACAAAGGGTCGAACTGCTTTCTGAGAACATTATGTACCAGCACTCCTAGGCCAAATGGAAGCACCACAAGTAAGCACCCCCAACAGTGGTCTGTAGAAACACTTTTTACTGCCAGTCAAATAAAACAAAAACCCTCAGTGCTGCACCTCCCTACCAGGAAGTTACTAGTTTTACCAGGAAAAAAATACTCTTTCCAGTCATTACTGGGAATTCTCATCATGTCAGACCTACCCACCAAAAGATTGCTACAATGTAGGTGACCTGAACAAAACACTTCAGTGGAGTAACATAACCAAAACCTGGGTATTTTTTAATTTAAGATTCTGGACTTCCAGAGGAAAAAAAGTCAATGTGAGTGGAAGTACCTTTTTCATGAATCTTTAAATCCTTCCTCAGAGGAACTTAGTTTTATGTTAAACTTGTATCACTTGAAAAAATGGCTTTCTGTGCATTTCACATCACAGTCAAAGCCATTTTCACTATTTGAGAAGAACAGAAAAAGTGGAAGAAATAGCATAGTGTCTCACTTCTCACAGTGAATAGTAATAATTTTTAAAAAGCATATGACAATATTTTATTTCCGTTTCTAAAACAGGCTACAGACCATAGAGTCACAGAATAGTTATGGCTGGAAAGGACCTTAAGATCATAAAGTTCCAACCCCCCTGCCATGGACAGGGACACCTTGCTCTAAACCGTATCACCCAAGGCCTCGTCCAACCTGGCCTTGAACACTGCCAGAGATGGAGCATTCACAACCTCCCTGGGCAACCTATTCCAGTGCCTCACCACCCTAACAGGAAAGAATAAGTACCTTTATGAGTAATTAGTCTGTGCACTTGAAACTGTTTAACTTTCGTCTGTGTCCAGATGAATGAAACAAAAACACTACAAAAGGAGTATTTTATATCTGTACAGTGCATTTTCCTGTGCCTTGCTAAGAAGGTTCACCCAAGCTGGCATCACTCTAAACTTTATTCTTATATCTACTACTGGTCACCATCAGAGAAAGGACACTGGACTAGAAAAACATTTAGATTAGTTCACATTCATAAAACCCAAAGTAAAGTGCAAGTGGTGCCTCCCTTTCTTCTTCTCCTACACAAAGCACTAATGAAAGCTAAATCCTCCCGGCTGTGCTTATATTTACACATGCAAAGAGTGAAAGAAATTTCATTAAGTCAGCCGAAATATCAAAAGCAAGAAAGACTGTGTTGTCTTTCTTGTTACTACAGCTTTTTTCAGCAAGAGATCAAAATACCTTCTGACAAGAAAAGCATTTTACATAAATACTGTGTATGTTTTACTGTCTAAACGAGGGCTTTTTGTTGTGCTCCTCTCTTAAATTTTATTGTATTAAAAAACATTTTAATGTCTTAAATGGAACTAACACCATTTTGGGAGAAATTTTTAATGTAGCTCCCACCTACATTCTGCAATCAAATCCCATGACTTGGCCAACCAACAATTATTTCATATCATTAAATATAAGACTCCTTCCCATTGTCTCAAAGAAGCTTTCTTAGAACTGCTTCAGATATGCTACTGTACCAGCTGCTTCACATGTGATGAGATAATCACTCTTCTGTGAGACTTCCTTTCGTTGCATTTTAATATGCTCATCACCCTGATTAGAGAATGGGGCTCCAAATTCTCTAGAGGATGGTATGCTCACTGCAGAGTACTGTATGTGACTGCTACAATCCAAGAACGTTTAAATACTGTATTCTGAACCAGCAAATGAGTAAACCGTTTTCCCACAGGCTCCTTACATCCACCTCCTATATCAATCAAGCATTTACATTCTTCAGACATTGTCAGTAAACCAGTCAACTACATATTTTATAATTCACACTCAATATTTTATACCTTATACTCAAGGGAATTTTGTGTTTCCAAATACCTAGACTTTCAGGAAAACAAGGCTTAAGTCTGGCAAGGTCAACTCTGACATTCATTGTTCTTCACTGATGCACTAGGAAATCAGCATTGAACTGTCAAAGCAGGTATGCACTCCTTGCACAGCAATTTTGGCTGCCAAATTCCACAAGCAACTGTACTTGTATCTGTTGGATTTGAGAGTTGATATACAGCTTGCATGTACAAGTCACGTTCTAAAAAAAATTTTTCCAGCTTGTCTGGTGCGTTTCGACCACTGTAAATTCAAGAATGATCATTTTCAGCTTCTGTACAAGCACAGAAACTCTACTTCATTTTCTGGAAAACAAAAAATAAACAAACAAAACCAAAATAAAACACAACAAAAGACCCACAAAACAAAACACAAAGAAAGAAAAGAAAACCCAAGACATATCCAACTCCAATTTAGAATCTAACTTTCCAGGGAAATCTATGAAGTGGAGAGTGAGAAAGAGAGAGACCATGCAATTTAAAACCAGAGCAAACCTTTTCATTCGTAATGTCACTTTTTGTTCCTTATGTTTGTGTCTTTAGGAGCACTTAATAATTACTACTTTTCAGAAAAACTGTTTCAACTTCAGAGTAACCAGCTAAATATGTCAGGCAAAAGCCAAGCAGATCATTGTGTTCTTCTTCAATGTTACACTCTCAAACAACTTGCTTCATAAATTAATGAGCTTGTCAATTAAGTTTAGAGCTTCAGTAAACCATCTATATTAAATGTGACTTGGATATGAGCAAAGACTGTCAGATCAAATAAATAAGATTAATATGGGATTCTCAGAGCAGACATCTATCTACTGACTTTTGGGTGGAAAAATACAACAGGCTGTTCATTACCCTTTGTTTAGAGTTCCACCCAGAGCTGTGGATTTGCAAGCATCTTCAAAGCTTGCCATCTTTATTTATTTATAGGAAAAGAAACATCTTTTTCCAATAATTTATGAGACTAAACTTCACATTAATTTTCATGCTACAATCTTATGCCTTGTATTCCATCACAACTGAGCACATCAAAATGTATGGATTTTGGGTTGGGGGGTGGGGGGAGGCTTGTTAGTTTGGGGAGTTTTTTGTGGTGGGATGGGATTTTTTTTTAGTGGGTGGTGGTTTTTTTTCTCAAAAAAAACCAAACCACCAAACATTCACTACTTCTGCTGGAACACCTATTTACACACTAACATGAGAACTCTAGCCTGTCTCATTATTTATCACACAGCATTCGAAAGAGAGGTAGCATTTTTCCTCCCTATCTATGCATTTCTAGCCCATCTTCACCAAAGTCAACCAGTTATAAGCATATTTGATATAACCTTATGGATATGATAAGTGCTTCATAAAGGAAGGAAACTAATGCCTAGTATTTAAAGCAGGTATTTTTAAGTAAATCCAAAGGACTAACATGTCAAAAGCCCTGTTCTAGTCTATATATTTCAGTGTAATATCTTTCTGATTTAACTATATTTCCATGTGCAAATTAATTCTCAACAGAAATGGCTTTAAATAAGCAAGCTCAGATTTGCAAAACTAATCTGATTTACATCACTCTTTTTACCTACTACCTGTGGCAAAGCAAATTAGCTTGTTACTCAGTAGGAGCTTCCTCAATGAGAATCAATAAATTCCTCACTGACGGAAGGCTTTAATGTGTCTTTCAAGAGCTTAGAATTAGCTGTCTGACTTTATTTTGGTTTACACAGCTTTTAGCTACATTCCAATGAGGATTTTGGTGTGTGCATACTTATTTTTAAATTTCTTCCAAAACAGACTTCAGGTAGGTCCTGCCATATAAATACAAGGAAAATCACCAAGTGAAAGAGAAATAAAGGTACTTTTCTAGATAAGTTTGCAGTCCATTTAATGGACAGTCCTGAGGAAAAGAATCCTGATTTTTTAACACAAGGTACAACACCCCTAATTTCTTACACCTGAAATTCACCTTCCTTTGTGTGTTTAAATTAATCACTACTCATGAAACACAGGTGGTGTTAACAAAGGGCAATAAGACCACTTAACACACATATTCAAGGGGATTGTTTTTAACAAAGTTTTGGACAATTCCTGCTTCAATGATGTAAATTCCAACACGTTTGCCTGCTCTACAGGCAAAGGAAGACTTTTGGAAAAGTTTCAGACTACAGGCTCGCAGCAGCTTTTAAGCAGCATTTGTTTTTCTGAAGAACTAATAAGATCTGTTGTCTCTCCTGGGGTTTAGTTGTCATACCAGCTTACTCACAGATGCTCTAAAAGAAACCAGCAGAAACTACCACTATAACCTGCCATATGAGTTCTGCATTATCTTGTGCTTTCTATGTAGATCCTTGAAAAGTTGAAGATGAAGCCCCTCAGCCTGTGTTGCTCACTTCACATGGTCCTTCAGGCATTTCTACCGAAGTGTTTCCTGTTCAGTACTTTAAGATGCTAGAAATCTTTCCCATTTACCCTGATCATGAAAGACCCCTATGGAATTTTTCTATTTATTTAAAGTGTTGATTATTCATAATAAAAATGACAACTCATTAAAATAATCTCTTCATTTCTGTATGTAAGTCTATGGCAACTGGTAACTTCAGAAGCGCAATGACAGCTGCAGGGACAAGGTGCCCTTTAACACCATGCTGCACATTTACAGCAAGATGAACTGGATTTTTGTTTGATTGTGAGCATTAATCCTGTTGTGATTTAATCTACTGGAAGACCAGAGGGCACCTTCCTGTACACAATGCAGTAGCAATTTTATTTGGCTGCCCCTTGCCAAAGAAACACATAGAAAACTGATTTTAGAAAGCTAAAAAGATAATCTCTTCTGACTAATACATGATGTTAATTACAAATGCAAAATAATATTGAATGACTATTTTGCTAAAAGCATGCATTAAAAATAATAATAAAAAAAAAAGACTGAGGAGAAAAAAGTCAGGCACCAAGGTTGTGATTTGTAGAAGTTGGAATCTAGTCAGAATGTCAGGGAGCAAGTGATGCTTGGAATAAGAAAAATTATCCGGGCCTTTGAATTCACACACTGAAGTCTACAAGATTCAACATAAGATTTTATCTCAACTGCAGTTATTTCCAGAAAAGTACTATACACACTATTGGTCAACGTTACCCTGGAGGAACGGTACTACTGGATTACTGCCATGCCTTTTCACAAAAGTTCCCTAATTCTTCTGGCTTTTTTGGCAGCATTTCTCAGAATCACACTAACAGCTGTTATTGCTTCAGGCTATGCAAAGGATTTGCATATATCCACTGCCAAACAGCTGGGAAGCTACTGTAGACGTACTATTCTATAATGTATTTGTAGGTATGTCGTTCTTAGAAAAGATGCCCTTAGTTATGACTTTCATTCCTTCCTTAATAGGTACACTCTTATATCAAACCACGCTAGTTCCCACAATAGGTAAGATCTAGCCAGTGCACTGTAGTTACAAATACAGGCCAATGATTCTTCTAATCTTTGGTGCTTTTTGTATGGTATCATCCTATTTCAGATCATAAGAACAATAATAATGGAGCATGAGGTAACCATTCAGTTGGTGAGGGAGCAGCTGTGTGGTACTTAGTTGTCAGCTGGGGTTAAACCATGACACGCAGATGCACACCCTCATTTCTGTGGCATAGAAACATGGTGACACAGACCAAAACATACCTGGGGTACACTCCACTAGTCAGCGCTGACCTGCACAACTACTGTACTATCTGAAGATACTGCATAAAGCACAACCATGAGCTCAGCACAGACATAATGAAAATTAAAGTCATGTTCCTCAATTAGCCTGTGACAATCCATTTTACTTACTGGGTTGAATCTCACCACACATTATGCAAAACTGAGTCACGCAGGAAATACTTGAAAACACACTATTAAAATTATTAAAATAATGGCAGGATATAATGTGCCCTGGCCTTGATCGTTCCAACCATTTAAATACTCACAAGTATGAAGCTTTGGGGACCACGGAATTAAAGAGTATTTTAAAAATGGTCAGAGAAACCTATACAAGATGCCAGACAACAAAATATTGGGAATAATGCATGAGAATATTTGCTGCATTTAATGTTTTTTTTTAATATAATAGTAGATCTGAGTTTACAATCTCACTTCACTGACTAATTTAACTCATGAAGTCTGACTGATCACCATTAAATCCTTTGGCACTACTTAAAGATACTTCTACTAAGCAGAACATTTTCCAACATTGTCCCCACTAAGCAACAGCCATCACTAATCACTTGCATTAAGCTAGAGCCACTCCCTGGCAGATGTCCTAGTAAAGTAGCCATCCTAATTCATTATATTTCCCATTAAAGGAATAAATTCATATAGTCACTATTGAAATTCGATCAAAATATTGAAAGATTCATAAAAGTCCTCCCACCTCATCTGGGGAAGAGGAGACAGAAATTATCATAAGCCCTTTACAACATTTAGCAAGACTTTTGCTAGCAGCACATCAGTGTCACAGCTGAATTATGATATTCCAGAAATGCCAGGCTTTGTAATTCCAAAAGTAACCACAATCCCAATAAACTGGAAGGACACATCAAGGTCTATAGAACAACAGGATGAAAGGAATAGGGTATTAGCCTTCCATTTCTTCCCCACTCCTTCTCTGCCATTAGTTATCTTTATTGCACGATCAATTAAAGCAAGGGTGAGCAACTTGAATTTAAAGACCACTGAAACACAAAGACAACTTTGAAGACAGATCCCTAATAGGTGAGGTGTCTACATAAAACGAATAACTGGGTGACAACAGTCATGGTCATTTAAGCACCAACCACAAGCAGTTTGTAACCACATTAGCAGACACCTAACACAGATCCATCAGATGAACCCTGCAGCTGGAACCTCTATGATCTAATCTTGCAAGGCAAAGTGCTACCAGCTGCCTTGGGGGCAAACAGGATGCAAGAACAAGCACCTGTTGGAAGGAAGCCTGGAACACCGCAGAAGGACACTGCATTGGTCACTGCCACAGGAAAACAATGGATCTGGACTGTGCCCCATGGAATTACGGCGAGAAAGCTGGTTTTCTGAAACCACTATCACTATATTGCATTGAAAAGCAATAATCACGTTATAAAAATTTACAAGAGACACAAATTTTTAGTCTGATCTTTTCATAAGGATTACTTGTAAACAGTGCAACAGAGTCATAAAGCAGCCCCAAAGAGAAAATCTCCTCTGTAATTAATTGTGCTATTTGGCTAATAAAATAATGTATATTTCCATTAACAAAGCTGAACCCAAACAGAATTGATTTTCAGCTTTATTTGATGTAAACACAGTTTACTATTTTAAATTAATCCTTCTCCAGGCTTTGTTTTCTGGAACACATCTCAAATAAAGCACCACATAAGCAGTATTTTTATCTTTATAGCCTCGGATATGATGTAGGAGCTAAGACCCTATCCAAGAACCTGTTCATGTTACTAATACTAAAATCACCTCGTAAGTAGTACCCTGCTAGATGAAGTGGCTGCATCAGCCCTGGGGCTTAGTACCAAACAGCATCAATTTGTGGCAAAAGGTCTTTATGCTCTGAGCCATGACTAACACGAGTTAAGTGCTTACCACCAGCACGGCAGCCCCGGGCAAGCCGCCCCTCAGGTGGATGTGGAATGTGTCATTCCCTCCTCACCTTGAAAAGACCCACACAGTTATCTCTAACAGCGTTCTCAGAATTGGCTGCGTTACCTGCGCAAAACGCCTCCAAACCGCCATCTCTCCAGCGCCGTGCCGGCTCGCTGCCCGCTGAGGCGCTGTGAGGTACGAGCGCCGCCGTCCAGACCGGTTCCAGCCGGTTCCAGCACGAGGCACAGCTGCGGGCGCCTGAGGTAAAACATGCCCAAATAAGGGCAAAACCTGCTGGGCGCGAGGGTGGGAGCAGGAAGATGGAGGGGGGAGACAGGGGAGCCCTCCAGCCTCGATGGGGAGCCCGTGATGGCGCCGAGCCGCAGGCAAAAGAGTTCTTAAAGGTACATGTAAGCACAGGGCGTAACATTAAAAACCAGTGGGACTGAAGCTGAAGTGATCTCTTCAGTAATTTCCTCAGTCAGGCATTGAATAAAACACTGTTTAACCGAAGAACTTCATTTGCATTCCCACCTTTCTGTGAATTTACAGCACATTGTTTAATTCTATTTTCTAATCATGACAAGAGATGCAAAATCTCACTCACTATTTACTCACTTATTCACTACTTATTCTCTTCCTTCCTTAATAAAGTCTTTGGGAAATTCCAAATAAATATTTTTGAGCCTTTCATAACTTCCTTCTGGCTTTTCCCTTTTTTGCCCAGTTCTGATTCAGGTAACAGACTTCAAGGGGAAAATACACTTTTCAGAATTATTCTGATTTCCTCTCCTAATCACAGAGTGCCAATGGAAAACCTGCACACACACGCACACACACACTTATACTCCCATGATAACAAAATGACTCCTCTCTAGAAACCGCAGTCTGTGTGTAGAGTTAATGGTAGAACACCCAGACAGAAAAGACACATCTATGCCTTCAAACAACAATCAGTTTCTGTTTTCTTTGACTGAAAATCTGAAGGTACTGGTACCAGCAGGAGCCATCCTTACACGACCACTTCCTACCTTCCCAGAACTTCCAGAAATGGACACAAAAGCAGAACATGAGCTCTTTTCTGACATTTGAACTTAACTGCAAAGCTTCCTTTGCTCCTGTTGGTCTGAGGGCTTCTGCTATGCTACTGATACACGGATAAACTCCACAACTCATTAGTTATAAAGTAGGTACGCTTTATTCAGTGCTGAGCTGCATGGGGGATCACTCCTCCAAAGGCACTGTTTCCCTCTACACTTATCCTCTAAAGTAATACATACGTATTAGGTTACACAATACATCTATAAATATGCATGTCCTATCCCCGCTTCGTAGTATAATGAGCTAAAAGGTCCTTTGCGCTAGTGCAGTGTCTCCTGGTGGCGATGGGTGAGGGTCTCGAGATGGAGTAAATGACTCTTCCTCGGGCCCAAACTTTTCACCTCTAGTCGTGGCACATGCTCCCTGGGTGTTTAAACCGCAAAGCTGGTTTTAGCCAGCTTAAGGGCCCAGAGGGCAGGAACTAATTTATGGTTGCTTCCTCTTATCAGCAGTCTACATTGTTTAGCAAGCAGCTTCAGCCCCTAATAAATCATCCCTTAACCCTAACTCCCTTGTGCTGGTTAACCCCTCGCATCGCTACAACCTAACCAGTACAAATTCCTCTCACTAACCTGACCAGGGTTTACTCAGAGATAATTCAGTAGAGTAAGAAGCAGCAGGGAGAAAAATCAAAGGTGCTGCAGGCATTATGAGCTGGGGAGAGCTCATTAGCAGAAGATACTAAATGTAAAGGAGATAAAAAAGAAATAGCTAATGCTATCTGAAAATTATAACCCAGTGTTTGAAAAATCCTAGCTAATCGTAATTAGTAAGTGATCCATATAATTGGTGGAAATTATATAAAGAATTAAAACATCGGTATTTTTGTAACAAACCTTATGTAGTACAGAAAGACAAATTACAAAATAGCCTCACTGGATCATGAGTCATTGGATCAAATCTGAGACTTGAGGATTTGTTCACTCATTAGAAGTGGTTTGTTCTACAGTAATTTCTCAGGTATAAAAACCTTCGCAGTTTGCATAACTGTGCATTGAAAAATAACTGAAATATTTGAGATGCAGGAATATCCTTTGTGTTTTCTGAATATACATTTTTCAAATTAGACTTTTTCCACATTCCTTACATCCCCATCATGAAAGCAGAACAGTGTACTGGGAAGTTCAGACACAGTTTGGATGGGGAACATATTACCCATACCTGAAAGGGTGAGTTTGGAACTACTAAAGTAAACTCGACTGCATATGAAGCATCACAGTGCAACAGACTCAATATACTGTTAATCTTAAACAATATTTAAGGATGTTTCAAACTACTCACTAAATTAGTGCAAATTTTGTTTCCAGTAACTTGCCTTAAAATCAGCAAGTGCATGCTTAGCAGTTTAATGATGTTCTGCTTTTAGAAACTGCACAAAGCAGCAACTCCATCATTAACCAGAATCATAAATAAATTGCCTCAATTTCCTCTGCACAAGCTTTCTTTGTTATTGTATAGGTTCTATCCTAACGATGTAGTTTTAACAAATAAGTTTCTTGTGTTCTGTCAATCGTGTTGCTCTTTCAAGGCTTTAAAGCTGCTCTGAAAAAGCTGCATGCAATCTGCTGAACAGCAGAGAATGCTTTTGCAGCAAGTTTTCTCCACCAAGGATGACTTCATACCACTTAAGGCCAGAAGGGCCTTTACATGACATAACTTCTGTTTTGTGTATATTCTACCTGGTTGTCCCTAGAGGTAGTATCCCTAAGGACTTCACATAATCATAAGTATGGAAATTACTCTCCATTTCATCCCTTCTCCACATTTTTTTGATTGATGCAGAAGAAAACAAGGGCATGAATACACAAGGGTTCCAACTTCTGGTAAAGCACTTTTAAAATGTTGCCTGCTCTTATCTGAGAAGCAGTAGCTGGGTGTGCTCATTTCTTGTTCACTGCAATACAAAGCATGTTTATTTGCATGAAACTATTTTGGGGGCTACCTGGTCTCCATTGTGTTGTCTCTGGAGCACCACCTTTTATTCTCATTAGTGAAGGGATGCTATTGGGAATTATTTCATCTCAGAGATTAATCTTGGATAGTGTTTGTTGTGAGGGTATTTGTCTTCATATACATAATAAGAGCAGTGGGCTGTCTTGGAAGAGGAAATAAAATCTTGTGTAGCTTTATCAAACATGACACATAAGCATCTCTGAATCCTTCATTACAATTTCAGATGGAAATAAAGATAGAAATCTGGAATGTATTATTCTTAGGCTTTTGCTCCCTCTCATAACCAGGGGAGAGAATTCGTTTAAGACCAATTAGGATTGTTGTATAGCAAGAAGATTTAAACCAATAATGAAAGGAAATTCATTGTGAAAGGGTTGAATGAGAGCATCATTACCCAAACACTGCAAGCAGTCACAATTTAAACACCTATTCACCCAAAGTTCTCAAAGCATCCCACCAAATATTATTTTGACCTTTTGTGTTACAGATGGGGCAATTAAGGCAGAGAGTAAAAACCTCAGCAGATTCTTAAAAGTTCTGCTTTCATTTTTATGAGGGGAGAAGTAAAAATAAAAATCACACTTTTTCCACTGTTTTCAATTAAAAGCTGAAATCAAAACATTTTGCATTATAGTAGTGCTGACAAAATGGCCCCAAAATTAGACTGTAATAGAATAAAAATGGAAATTACAAAATACTATCGATATCTTCAGACCTAAACTGAAGGTCTACGTCCAGCTCAGCCTCTAGAATCCTTGGTACATACATAGACCGAAACTGACTCTCACTGCTACTTTCTCACTAACTTGCATTGATTTAGATGTCTGTGTATACAGTTACCAGAGCATTTCTACAGATAACCGATTCTGAAGCAAGTTATTTACAACAATATTATTCAGAAGCTACAGTTACAGTCACACAGGGATAGAGTATCTGCAAAAGCAGTTCAACACTACCTATGCATTAGAGTGAGCCAGGGAGCATTTAGGTTTCCTTGCATTTAAGGCATTTTGTAACTAAAAACCGTTTGTGTGTGGGGTTTTACCTGGCAGGGAAGGTTTGCTTTTCTGGAATTTAGACCTGCTGTACTTCCAGGTTTGGCTTTCCTAGATAGATTCCTCTATAGAATTCTTAAGGTAAACTTACCCAAGCTCACACAATCCTTTTAAATCTACAATACAGTGTTGTCGAGGAACACTGCTTTTCCTCAACAGCTTCACAACCAGCAGTGACAGCAAAGATGTCACATATGCTTTGCATAACATAAAGTAGGTTTTTTCTCTTCATTTCTGAATTTAATCCAGATCCAAGACGTCATCTTTATTTCATTTCACTCACTCAAACAGAACTGATGGGAAAGCTGTTTCTCCATGACTAAAAAAAAGTCTTATGTTTTAGCAGGACATTTTTCTATTACCTACAGTAATTAGCCCCTCAGTCTCAACTATTGGAGTTAGTTATTTCCACTTAGTACCTTGATTTCACACTCACCCTTACGAGCGTTGTTGTAAAAGGTCGTGGCTTGGTTGTAACTGCATCTGCAGCAAGTCCTGGTAAATAGAGGTAAAAGGATAAAAGGGAAAATATTGCTGCCATACGATGAGGCCTGGTAAAACCTGCATCTCTACCCACCTCTTCCTCCCTCCCTGATCCTTTCTGACTTGAGCTCCGTGCCCTCTGCCAACCCTTCAAATAATTGTAAATGAAACAGGCACTAGAAAGCAAGGGCCAGCACTTGCATTGGAGTGGTGCCTGGAGACCTCCTCAGGAACCAAAGACTATAAAATTGAAGCTGTATACAGCAAAGAAATAAGACTTGTACATTACAAGATAGAAGGCAGGGGTTGGAAAGCAGGTGCTCATTTTACAGCTGGAAAACACTGCAAGAGTAAGTTATTTGCCCAAGGTCAGTGCTTGAGGCTAGTAAAAGTGAAAACTGAACTATCTGGACTCCTAGGCTAGCAATTAAGTACCAAAAAAAAGCCATTCTTTCAATATTTTTGAGAACTATTCTTAATAGATATTTTACTTCTCGTATGTAAAGTAGAGGAATAACAAAGTAAATATGTGAAGTGAATAAATACAGCGCCATTCCAAGGTGCCAGAGATAATGGCTTAGTTCTCTTGCAAAGTTAATAATGAAGTGGCAGAATCAGAGTCAGTCACAAAATAACTCTTTGAAGTTTATTTAATAACAACAAACTCTGCTCTTCTCCCCAAGCAATTATCCAGGCATCTTGGGATATCAGAGACCACTTAGTAGGAAGACAGCTATTGAAATTACAATGGAGCTGTATTTATATGATCAAAGATGTTTCACTGGCAATAGCTTTACTAGTAAATATATGGAAGAGTCCACTTTTTCTTTTAGGAAGACAGATGAGAAACAGCATCTCGCAACTCTTCGGCTCAAAGTGATTTGAATAACACTGACACTGCATCCTTTTAAATGTAGAACTAGAGTGGAAATTCATTTTATCACCTTATTTGAATGTGTCTTGAGGTAACCATTATCATTGCATCTTAGCATTCCGCATGTACCAACAGATATATCTGGAACATCTAAAGGGGCAAAATACAGATCATACGCCTTATATTGTGGAAGGGGTAAAAGACAACCTGAATATTTTCTCACTGCAAGACTGAGCAAGATTTCATTTCTTTAAACCCCATCGTCCCCCTAACCCAGTGACCTATGAGGTGACTAAATTAGTATTTCATAAGAGCCAACCATTCAGTCCCCTTCCCACCACAATTTTTCAGAGGGTAGGTCATACTATCATAAGATATCAAATCGTAAATAGTTACGGGCTATAGAAATACAGATCCAATTTGAACTCATGAGTTTCATCTTACTGTCAGTAAAGGGAGCTATCTCATTTAACAAAGTCTTTAGCTCATGCATTTCTGCAGGATTTGGGGAGGACAGGTTTTGCTTGAATTGAATTGAAAATTGAACCAACATCTAATTACAAAGCACTATATCAAAACTGTCAAGTAAATTATTCTTACAGATCATTGAGTTACTTATAGTCTTCTAAAGAGGAAACTCCAATGCCAACACACATTCTTTGCAGCAAAGCAACAGTAGCCATGACAGATTAAACCACAGGGAATAGAAGACACAATCCTGAGAATAGACGAGGGCTCCTGAGGCAGCTACAGACAGACTGTTAGCACTGGCTAGGCCAGTATGAACTGCAGATTATGTGACAGGGAGAAGCTGTCTAACCTCCTTTTACACCACTCTGTTTTCCGGTGCTCTGCCTCTGGGGTACAAAGACTGAGATTATCCTTTGTTAACCTAAATACTTCAAAAGAGCAAACCCATGTCATTATTCATCTGAAAGTTACTATGGAATTTAATCAACACAATGCAGGTTGTGCGATGCATTTGTAGAACCACAGGTGTTCACAAGGGTACCTCACTGAAGGCATACTTTCTGCTAGGTTTTATTTTTTAACCAGTACACATTGCTCAACAGCATGTTATTACTAATAGTATAATCGAGTTAATGCAGCTGTAACCTTCCTATTACATGAAAAGGATGTTCTAGTTACGAGTTAAATAACCAAATAGTAGAAATAACTTTGTTTGTTGTAACAAATTCCAATCACATAAACCAGTTTAGAGGTAATGGATAATAAAAAAAAAAAAAAAAAGAAAAAAGGGTTAATTTAACATGTTACAAGGAAATTATTAAAAAAGGCACTAATGTGGGCATTCCATGCAGACCTTTGTTTTCAAGGAAGCCTGAAGCCTAGAAGCTCTTCTGAAGCACTGGAAAGAAGCAGGGAAAGGACACCTGACCCAAACAAGCCAAAGATGTATTCCATACCATTGAAGATCTAAGGATGATTCTCCCTCCCTCGCTTATTGCAGTGAAAATCAAAAAACTGTATGAATACAAATCTTTAAACACCCGCTCTAGTAAATGAGTCATTCAGAAAATCGTTTATAACACAACATTACTAACATGCAAACAATTCAATTAAAATGCCTTTAATTGCTTGCAAACAATTCACAAGAACATGAACATTCATCTATTGATTAAAAACTTGACTCTAAGTTAACTGTTCTCTGGCAAAATAAATGTCAAAACCACTACACATGCATTCAGAATGCAATATTCACAACTTTGTTATCCGTGTGCTGGTAGACACTTCATTTCACAGAGAATACACATCACTGACTTGTGATAGATGACCAGACGAGCCTTTGGGGTTTAAGTAAGTTATATCCTACATTCAATACCAAATACATAATTAATTTTTAACATACAGTTCAACTAGTGTCTTTGTTGCTCTGAGATTAACCATCGTTTTCCTTGTGCCTGCAGAAGCAGCATTAACCCAACACAGCATTACTGAAAGAGAAACAACAATCATAATGAACACAAGCTATCTTAGTATCCAGTAACAACACTAGATAAACATGGTAATTAGATAAAACATGAGACAGAACTTACACCCAGAGACTGTAACTACAGAACTACTGCTGCCATGTTCAAATTGTATAAGCTGCCAGGAAGGATACTAACCAAAGATTCAATATACAGAAGAAAACCTATTCCTGAGCACTCTATCTCTCTCCTATCGTATTACTGTATCTAATCTGGGATTCGGGGAGAGATTAGAGTTTTCAGAGCTGTCTTCTGGGGTGGCTAAATGCTATAAATATCCTTCAGAGTACAACTTGGTATTTCAGTCACAGGATTTACTATGGTTGGCTTTGCTGCCAAGGTATATTTGCCAGGTATTTATTTGTTCTCTGCCTATCACTGTTAAAAGATTGTGTGAGTGGTTAAATAGAACAAAGGAAAAACAGCCAGAAAAACTATGATTTAA
The DNA here is from genome assembly GCF_033783945.1 of Neopsephotus bourkii. Taxonomy (NCBI): domain Eukaryota; kingdom Metazoa; phylum Chordata; class Aves; order Psittaciformes; family Psittacidae; genus Neopsephotus; species Neopsephotus bourkii. The sequence goes on along the minus strand of NW_026901291.1, from coordinate 1,758,949 downwards.
TTAAAGAAAGAAATCAAAGGGATTATAGCCAACAAAGGAAGCTTAAATGAAAAATTTACTACCTCTGGAAGTAACTCCCTGTGTAAGGGTAATAAAATACCTGGCACTTGGGGTTCATTGTGAAACGAATCATATATCTTCCACTGCATGCTGTTCACTACACAACTCTTCTACAAGCCTCTGAATAAAAGCACCACTTCCAACAGCTGCAGCTAGATCTTGTTTTAGGCTGAATAATATTTCTTTAATATTTATCTCATCTTTCTGTTGATGCAGGAGACCTGTCTAGACTCTGTCTGCCAGACCAAAATTCAGCTTCAATTTCCTCTTGTTTTTCTAAGTCACTGATGACAACCCCTTCCCTGGACTTCTATGCTCTCTGAGGTGAAGGCAGGCTGGGCTACTCTGCTAATTCGCACCCAGGAAACATTTATCATTTTGTGACACTCCGTCATAGTTCTTAATTGCCTCCAATGACAGAAAAAAAGGTAAATATTCAAGTCATTTAACTCCAATTAGGCTGTGGAAGCAAAACTGGAAGTTTTTTAGAGAATAATGTTCTACACATTGAGAAACAGCATTGTAAAGGATTTATTTTGGCTGGGATGGGGCCCAAGGTTTGGGCAGACACTTAGAGCCTTGTTACAACTGACACCGTGCCATCAGAAGGAAAGGCAATTTTTGCTCACAGGCATGCGTAATTCAAAGCTTAAAATCCACTCAGCACAGATCTGATAGCAGCAAACTGGAGTTTTCACACTCATTTATGTAGGAGGCAGAATAGGACCCAGGAAAGAAAAGAAATGGTTTAGAAAGCAGTGTGCTAGCCTGGGATATGTAAGCACCTGATTAATTTCCCCTGTACACTACAAGTTTAAATGATCAGTGGCCAGAAATCTTGGCTGTCTGTGATCTCTCCATAATGGATCACACAGGCTGTCTTTCACTGGTTCTCTAAGGAAAGATATTAAATAGATTCTGGTAAGCTCCTGCTTTTTTATGGGGATGTATATAGATAGAAAAGTGTACTCACAGTCATATTTCAATGTATTAGACATTTAATTTCATTACTAGTTCACTGTAAAACTTCAATCAAATAACTTAATCTGGTTTTATTCATGTATAAAATCGAGAAATCATGTATCCTCTCAAGTTTCATCCAACCTGAAACAAAGAATTCTGAGTTTCTACTATCCCTCAGTCAGAAGTACCATCATGGGGTTTTCTGGACTGTCAAAAAACGACAACCCCTGCCCTCACAGAGAAAACAGCACAATTTTTACCCAAGCAGTACACTGTGTACTAACTCAGCTATTGCATGATTTGACATCATTGTTTGTGAAGCTGCCCAGGGGCTGCACCTTTAAGCACGCATCTTTCTGAAGAAGCTAAACCAGGAAAAAAGGAAAACATAACAAAACAATCACTTTTCTCAACGCATTTGTTTGGAAGGGAATTTTAGTGATTTAAATGAATAGAGAGAATGGATGAAATCCTGGGCTCATCATTAACAGCAAGAATTTCACTGCATTTAGGAATACTGTGATTTCAGTTGCCACACTCCTGGCAACTCTGTGTCACGGTGTGAACATAATGAGAGTCTAAGAGGGTCAGAGCTCCTTCGTTTGCCATTAACACTGCCTGGACCCCACTTCCATAAATATATCTCTGCAGCTCTGTTCAGCCTCCCTGGGTATATAAATCACATTTAAAGTTATCTCATCTTTATAGTGCATATAATTTTAGACATCCTTAAAAAACAAAATAAATCCCCCAATACCAATATAAATGCTTAGCATTGGCTCCCTACAGATTGGATTTATGTTGAACCAACATGACTTTTTCATTGACATTAAATGGTCAGATGGGAATTTGATCAAAACCACTCCAGTTTTTGTTTTCTTAAGGTTTCACACTGTATTAATAAATACATGTCCCATATGATTTACATTCTTAGAAGTCAAAAAAACTAGACCAGCAATCGGAGACAACTGAAGAGTTAACATGGCTGTAAGAAAGTTCATAAGCAAAGCCGAAAGGAGAACCAGAACTTGGTGACAAGCAACCAAAATAATGAACAGAAATAACTGCGAAAGTCACGCTGCATTTCAGTTAGTGCTGCCAAATGTCACTTGCACATAAAATTGAAACAGAATGCTCATAAAAATCCATATTTGCTTGCCAAGTGCATAACAAATCTTTGGTGACAATTAAGCTTAGATTGCATTTCTTATATTGTATTAGAGAAATTGATTTTTAACCTAGTTAACCTTCTTTCTTCTGTTTTCTCTATGCTATGAGAGGATTCTCATATGTCCTCGTTTCCCACTGAGCTCTGCTGCATTTCTTTCTTAATTTTGTTATTCCATTTTAAAAGGTTTTTTTCTCATTATTCCTCTGCAGGGTGTACAATGGACATACACATCTGCTGCAGGCAAGCAAAGCTTCCAGTAAGCGCTAATAGGAAAAAACAGTAGGAACACTTGGGTACAAGTGCAGATGGAAGGCCCCAAAATCACCAGAACAGAACTTTCTCTATTAGTTAAAAGTTCATTTATGGGAAAGCCATCTATGTGGTACTTTCAAAGATCCTATGATTCCAAATTAAATGGATACTTTAGAGAAAACGGGTCTTTACACGGGCAGAATGGTTCACACCACTCTCCTTAGAGAAACATAGAACTGGTCCCAGTGGAAGTACATCAGCTTTTCCAAAATGCTCTAATTCAAATCAAATACAGGAAAAAGTTCATTTTTTCTCTAGTGAAAACCAAGTTAGGATGGTAATAAACACCAGAAAAATCTTCAATTCCACTCTGCACAGATGAATTATCCTTATATCCTCTTCTATGTCTGTTAAGTTTTATTTCAGGATTGGGGTTTTACTTGGCTTCCAAAATATATACAGCACTATGGTTTCTGATCTCAAATTTCTTTTTATGATTTATGTTACTAAAAACCATACAAATAGCAAAGATTCCCAGGAGCAAGGGTTACCTGACAGCCAGCCTTACAGCCTATCTTTTACACCAGCTAGGTGTGGGTTTCTGATGATGTCAAGTCATCCCAGTGCCTTCTGCAGTTGGTTAAGTGCAGATATTTTAACACATCAATTAAGTGAAAAACAGAGAAGTCTAATTGGATTAGACATATCATACTGCATTAGTTAATATGCTTTTTATCCAAGAGACTGACAAGGGGCTAGGGCTACAAATCCTAATAGATCCACAAGGATCATTTTATTCCTAATGACTGCTTTTCTCTTCTTGTTAACACAGAAACTAGTGATTACCACTGGAGCTAACCTTAATTAGCTGTGGATTAAATGCAATGTAAATCCCAAAATCAAATGGTTCATGGAGGAAAACAGCTCTATCCTTTTATTCTTGTCATGTTTTCCAGCAGTGTCCATCCTCTCTCATTCAGATTTATCCAGCAAAGCAACTTACTGCTGTTGTTTTGACACAGCACTGTTTCCTGTAGTTTTATTAATGGATGGATGTTAACTGGCTGGGCCATTCAGGGCTGTTATCTGTGCTGGTTCAGACTGGATTGTTCCTGCTAACATAAAAGTCTGGTCTTTCTTACCCAACAGTCTGAACAAAGTGTATCTGAGGAGGGAACAGCTTCTCTGCCAGTGAGAAAACAATACAGAGAAGGAGGTGGGGGGGATGCTCATCATTCCTTACAGATCTTCTCTTGCTGCTTTTCCCATTGCTGGCAGGGATCTGGATCTTCAAATCTGGAAGGTTAAAAAAAAGGAGTTTCCTACTGCTCCATTCTGTAAAGATGTGCAGAGCAATTGATCTCAGACTTCTTGGGCTACTTGATACACACAGATAATCTGAATTACTGACATGATAAATGAATACTGTGAATGCTGCTTTGCCTCCTCCTTTCCCACTGCTGCTCTTCCTCCCTTCGAAAATGTTAACTTTAATCTTCACAAAGAAATCCTTCATTTCTAACTAACATGCACTGGGAACATCTTAAGCCGAATTTGAGTGATGTCACATCATTTATTTTATAGACATCCATGAATCAATGAGTTATGAGTGAAAAGAAATCTACAGCTTACATTGCAGTAGGCCAGACTAGACAGTCATAAATGCTCTTCCTGGCTTGTTACTCCATATCTAACACATTAATTTCTGGGGAAAAAAAATAAAAGTAGAAATATTTTAAATGGGCCTCTAAGGCAAGGCTTCAGTACCTGGATGAAGATCTTTAAACAGTAGCTTTGGTTTCTGAAGTGCAGCAAAACCAGCAGCTGTAAGTAACCCATTAAAACACTCCATTACAATACACATTTCAGTAGAAAACTGGAGAAGGAATTTCTACAGCACCTTGCAGAGGTTACTAGATTTGAAACCTAAAAATGTCTTGGCTGGCTAATGCAAACAGCTGTGCAGATACACACACAGACACAGAGGTTGCGTGCCGGTCTGCAATGCACACCTCATCTCATCTTCTTTTTCCCCAGTTGTGTGTCAGCCCTCAGATGTGGCAACCGGCAGCGCCCATCTGAGTATGTGAACATCCAGTCTGTGACAGAAGGAATGTAAGTGATCCAAAGAAGAGTTTATTTCCCAGTGTTGATCTCCGAGGAACGTAAAAATGAGGAAGAAGGTAAGTTAGCTACCTATCTATTTCTAAGGTGTAAAAAGGCTTGATTACAGTATCTGATTCATTTACAGCAATATGGCTTCAGATGTTGTGCATTTTATGGTTATTTTGGAATCTCGGTAGTTTACAACTTTCTGCTACAAAAGTTTCCCAATTAAAATGGAAAAAATATAGCTCACTATATAATACTTTTTAAAATAAAATACAATTTAAATGTTATTGTTTTTTTCCAAAATGGGTCTCCTTGGAATATACAACAGTTGTGATATTTCAGGGTAGTAAGAAGAATATACATAATAGGGCAGTTTTAGCTAACAAACAGCATGACTCTGTCAGTTCTACATATACAAACCGAGAAAGCTGCAGCAGAATTATAGGCAGTATTTTTAAGAGCATACTCACTTTAAAAGAATACTTTTAGAAGCCTGACCTGATGTTACATATGCCTGCTAGTAAATAGCTCTGGAACTAGTTAGCAAAACCTGCATGGTTTGCATATTAATGTTATTATCACCAGAAATGCAAGCAGAGAATGTGGGACTCCAGCACAGAACTTGAAAGCCGAAAGGCAACACATCTGTACATGGGAGGTGGTGCTATCTCCCACCGGCAGTACCAAAGCAGCAGCTCCCACTGTGATCTGTGAGGGCTGACAGCAGTCAGCTCCTGGGCTGAGCCCAGGAAGAAGCATTGTTCCTGGTGAGCAGGGGGGTTTTGTCAGTGCAGTGCCTGGTAGTTCAGAGCGTGTTTCTGTCCAGTAAGAGTTTCAACAGACTGTGTACACTGAGTGCACATACACCAGCACACAGCCTTCTCATGAATGAAGGATTTCACATAAACTATAGTTCCAGTCCTGGATGTAATTAAACTGGCCTAACTGCACCATCCTCTCTGACTAACAGCATTGGGGTTTGTAAAAATCAAGCCAATAAGACACAGTTACTGCCCTATCCTTCGTTTAAATTCTTTGTAAAGGCACTTCCCTGTGACACTGTGCAGCAAACAGATGAACAGTATTCGTATTCTTAATGGAGCCATTAGGAATTCCAAATGCCTGAAATAAATAACCAATTGCCAAAGCCCTCATCATCTTCCTGCAGCTTTTACAGTCTTGCCAGCTGAGTTACGTACATGCAGCGGGTCTCATTTTGTGAATTAATCTGGGTATTGTACAGATAAAAATACAAACTCGGGTCTCAGGAACTAGAAATGAATCGACAAGAGATGGTACAAATTTCTTAACAGAAAGAAACCGAGGGAGGAGTAAAGAGGCAGAGGAAGCAATAACACTGTGAACCCTTCTCTAGAGATAAGCTGGCTCAATTCAGAAAACACAGTGATTCTCAGATCAATTACAAAAGCTTTTTGGTTTGTTTAGGGGTTTCCCATGTAGAAAAGTATTTCCTCCCCCAGTTCTCCCATTTCATGTTGTTCCCAGTGCCGTCTTAACTGCTATAGGGAGAGAACTGACTTCAGAACTGTGATCTGCTTTTCAAAGTATAACACGGCTCAGATCCCCAGCAAAGCCATGAGGTGCATGTGAAAACAGAGCTCAAGAGAAAAATAAAGATAATGGGCTCTTCATTACAAACAGTGGACTAAGGGTACCCTTGTAACAACTTCAGATGTTGAAGATTACAAGAGATGCACTGGTAACTGTAGCTTATGTTTGCCTACCTCATTGCTATTGTTTTATTTAGAAAAATAATACCCCAGAGCTTCCTTACAAGATCTTCCTGAAAGCTAATCCAGAAATGAAGCAGTCCCTGGCCAGTGCAACAGCATAGCATACAGAAAAACTAAGTACAAAGCCTTCCCAGCAGCCAAAACCAGCAAGAATGAACTGCATAAACATCTCCATATATGTTTTGCATTTTATGACTGAAGTTCCACTGATGTTCCTGTTGTGCTTCGTGTCAGGCTCACGTCTTACCTAATTCTGCCCAGAAGCTGAGCTCAGTTCAGGTGTAACATTGCCACATAAAGTTAATGCAGTGAGGACTCTTTAAGGCCTCCAAGGATGGTGCCATTTAAATCATCATGGGCAGAGTCCTACTGCAGAATACCACAAATGAAATGATTGCTATAGAACAAAGACATCTGTTGTTTTGTAGCTTATAAGAACCTCCCACTTTTCCTAGGGAACATTTATCTAACTCTTCTCTTCAATATGCATGAACTATGGGAATCAGTAGGAATCTTTTCAGTGATACCAATGAGGTTTGAATTAATCCTCCTTATTTACAATGAAATTAGCCTGTCAAATCCCTGCAGTAGTATTTCATACACTATGCAGACTTAATGTGTTATGTGGTTAGCAGATTAATTTCTTTTTAGGATACGGAAACCCTGAAAATGTAAATACTGGGCCTCATTTAGCAAAGCACCTAAGTGCATGCTTAATGTTAAGCATATGAGTAACCCCATTACAGCTACATTTCAAATTAAGCACATTTTTCGGCATTTTGCTGGAAGCACTACTCCAATCAGTGTTTGGGAACCGGCTAAGTCAGATGAACTATTTCTTGATCATAAAAAGATCAGTGAGACAAAGGGAAAAATGTTCTAATTGGATTGAGAGTAGAAAAGAGAGATACTGTCAAGGTAGAAAGCATTATTTGCTTTCACTGTTACATTTCCTTTGACATTCATCTGTCACCCCAAGTGACAGCTTTTATTCCTGTTTTTATTTGATTCTCCTTTTTTTTGTGAATAATCACATCCCCTGGCTTCTTATTTCTTCTCCTTTATATATTCCCCCATATATGTACGTTCCTTGCCTACTGTTCTGCCCTGCTCTTCCAGAGAACAAGGTGAGAAAAAGGCAGTGAACATTTGCACTGTGCCAGGCCCTCAGCTCCTAAGCTTTGTGATATAAACTTCGTTTGTTGAGTGCCTCAGGCTTCTTAGATTTGTCTTCCCTTATTTGTTCTGCTTATCTGACAACTACAGCTTAAAGAATTTGGACCATGCAGTAGCCTCTTGAGCATACATCCCTAACCTGTCATATGAATTGCTGTGGGTTCTGTAAGGGTTTTCTCACATTTGCACTTTCTGTATATTCTGTGGATGTTTCTTAAACACAGCTTTCACCCTAGTATTAAAGGCTAATACTCTTTTCTACTAGCTGCTGTATCCATAGAATCTGAACACCTGTTCCAGGGTCAGATCAATGACCTTCACTGAGATAACATCAGCTGCCTCCTGCACTTGGGGAACTGAAGATGGCCATCAGTGACCTGTTCCCGTGAGCAGCAGGAAGTGAGGCACAGCAAGCATCACAAGCTCCACAGCCCAAGGGTAATGGCTGGCTGCAAGACTGTCTTCATAGTGTTCTATGAGGATTCTGGAGGAGAATTAATATCTCTGCTGAGGCACACAGCGTTCAGCTGAACTTTTAGCTTCCCACCAGCAAGCAAAAGCAAAGATGTTCAACACAGCGACTGCAAATCACACTGTGTGCAGGCTAGGAATACTCCCTGGGAAATGGGGAGTGTTCATACCAGCCATTTGCAGGTACCACACTTGGGCACCTACAACATATTCCCCACACAGTTAATGGACAGGAATGGTAACTCTTGCATTTGCAATAGCCTTCAAATGACAACGTTAAATTCCCTGAACCCTTTGGTGTTCCATGTCTCAATTAAATGCTGAATGGAAAGAACATGTTTTACTTTGTTATGCAAGTAAAAATTTCCGTTGTTACTGTAAGAAAACTGTTTAAAATTAGGAGAGAACATTAATTTACAGGTAAAACAAGGGTTGCATATTTTTCCCCACAGCCAACAGAAGTCTATTTTCCCTGCAGTATTAAATAGTATTTTTGTCACGCTAATAAAAGAGAGTATAGCTGTTAATATCCAGTTATCCTAGAACAGTCCGTACAGTATATTAGGGTTGTCCACTTATAAAACTTAATAACCAAGTTTTTTGCAGACTACATAGAGTCTGCTGCATCTTCCTTTCCAGCTGCTAAAGTTCCACATGGGGCAGTATTGCAGCATTATTATTTCCAGGATCCGATGACATACACAGCTTAACAACTGAATCTGTCTGAAGCCCTCAGCATGTTCAAAGAGAGCAGAGAGCTCCTGTCACATTCAGTCATGGTACCAGTTGAGAAATCTTTAGTCCAGTAAGGAGCACACATGTAAAACCCATGCTTCTATTTTCTCAAAATGCCTTTTACTCAGCACACTGAAATCACATCATATGCAAGTGCCAGATATCTAAATAGAGCTAAACCCTGAACAGCTTTTGTCCTGGCTCTGAAAATGGATAAAATCCTCTGTGGAGCTGGTCTCATGCACAGGGACAAAACAACTCTTCCTCCACTCCTCAACAGTAATTTCATTTACTGTAGTCCTGTAGATTTTGTCAAGTAACTGTATTAAATCTGTCTGAAAGAGGCAGAGAAGAAGAATGTCATGATAACTCAGTTTCAAAATAAATTGTGTCAATTAATTAAAGGTATCCAAGAAGGATCTCAAAGGTAAGCCAAAGCCATATTAGCAGCAGCAGCTAAATTGGACTTAATTTTTGTTCACTTTTAAGCTTGGTGACATCTTAGCCGCTAATTTGTAAGATGTGTGATTCAGTTTGCCAAACTTTAAAAGGTTTAATGATCTTTTCTTGTCTTCCAGAGACCTATTTCATGGATTGCTTTCTCTGTATTTTTCTGCTCTTTCAATATTACTTGGGAACGATAAACACAGGCTGTATAAAACAGGTGTCAAAAATCAGAGGTCTCCTTGTGTCAGAAAGACCCAGTTGAAGCATCAAATGAAAAACTCCAACAAGAGATAGTATTTTCACTGAAAATATTCATAAATGCCTTATTAAAAAGACCAAGACATCACTGGCATTGCAATGCTGCAGTTCACATACAGCTCTTTAGGATAATGGGTGCACGTATGTAACCCACACTGGTATGGGGGAAAAATCTGTGCTTTATATTTCTAGAAGAAATCAGATGTGCACTAAGCAGCTTAGCCTGTGTGCAAATACCTTGTGGCAGTGCATTAAGACGTACTTAAAGTGGAGCGTTACTTGATGTTTTGCAATTTATGAACTAACTTTTGATTTTTCCATTTTTTCTTTCCTTTCTCCTTATGCAGAACAAGGAGGCAAATAACCCTATGACAGGGTATCAGTGTATTACTTGCTGAATGCTACATACTCGGACAGTGGTGAAAGTAGAGGGCACGTTGTAGTTACTGAATTTTAGCCATTTCCAGTAGTTTTATCTCAGTTTTAATGGACAGGTTCATCTCTTCGTATCATATACTGGTATAAAGGCCTAAACAAATGCAAACAAAAGATAAAGGCACCAAGTGCAATCAAAACTCAGCAGTTTAGAGCCAGACAGCCTGCCTTGTTTTCCAGTGCAATTTATTTTATTGCCTTGTGTACTAACACTAAACCACTGCATCATTCAGCTGAAAGGGTAAATCTGGGATCTGTTCAGCTCCCAGCACTGTCCCTTGTGCACTGCAATTACAGAAACACCTGGTTTGAATGATTTCGTTGCATTCTACTGTAAAAATTCAGTGCTCAACAACCCAAAATCTCACCTCAGTCTGCAATATAAATAATGTATGTATAATCGACTCAGATCTGTAAAGGGCTGTGGACTTCTCCCCTGTGTCTTCACTTTCCATATTCATCATGGAACAACTTAAAAGGGGAACTGAGATTTGTTAAACTTTTTTCTGACATTATATGCAATAAGCATTTTTAAAAAAGAGATTAATTTGGAGTTTGGCCAAACCCTGTCTGTTCTGGAGATCAGACTGGAATTACCTTCTGGGAGCATGGGAGCATTTGTTCCTCACATAAAGCAGCTAAGAGGTGTCTCAGCCTATCGCCTACCATCACTTGATGGGGCTAACAGCAGTTTTGCACGTCTATCTGAAAATAGAAAGGGGTTTTTATTTCTGTGCTGTCCTCTTTTTAGAGCTCATTTTTCTCATCACATTTTATCAGATACTCATTTTGTGTCTCTCCTATACATGATTTTTAATTGCAGAACACTGTCTTCAAGCTATATCCACACGTTAATGTTGGAACACTCACACAGATGCACAGTGAAACAAAGGTTTTTAAATGTACCTACAGTAAACCCAACACTAAGAGTTTACCAAACACTTCCAGGTGTGATAGTCAGAAAACAAGTCAGCACACTTACTAGATCTGAGGTCTTGCATGACAGCCAGCGCTACACAGAAGGTGAACCTTGTCACGTCACCTGCAATGACTTAAAACCTAGGTTATTTCATCCTGTGCAGGATGCAGTAGCTGGCCGGTGCTGTCAGCAAGTTATGTAAATGTGCTAATCTGCATATGCAGCTATTTCATCTGCACCTTCTACCATGCTTAGGTCTATAAACTTCAGGTTGCTATAGCTGCTCTCCAGTCACCATGAAGTTCTTTAGTCACTTAGTAAGTATTTTCACGTTTCTAAGGTGACAAAAATATACATCATACACACTCCATAACCTAGAAATTGCATCACAGGGAACTGGACCAGGACCAGAAGCTATTAATGCAAAAATGGAGGAATTTAGTCATGCTGCTTTACCTCCCCTCTCACCTTACCTGTAAGAATCTGCTCCATGGTCAAGAAAGCTCCCTCCTAGTTCTTGGCATGTGTACAAGGAACATACAAAGTAGTGCTCAGTGGCGCAAATATTCCTTGGCTGAGTTTACTAATTTATTTCTTTGGGAGCACCCACTAATCTGCAAATACCAGCAAAGCTTTGAGTCCTGTTGAAGGAGAGTAACAATGAGAAGCAGCAAATCTTCTCTTGTATATTTGAAAGGAAGTTTTCAAAGACCAAAAATCTGCTCATGGTAAGTCCCTTGTGATTTACATGGGAGCAGAAGTACAGCCCTCCATAGTGACTCCAGTGTTACACTTACATAGCTCTCTTTTTGAAATCTTCATCGAAAAGAGAAAATGCCACCTCCTGACTTGATCAAAACAGGGCTCCTTTCCTTGCTGCACTCTGTAAACTCAAAGTCAGCTGCTAGTATTTCTATGAATATGAAATGTTTGCTTTGCAAGCCTTACTGGGGTGCTGCTGGAGGCCAATGACTTGGTGAGGTTTTTGTTTCTTGTTTGAATGAATGCTAAATCTCCTCTGGCATGCATATTTTTTGTTATCCTGGCAACACATTGCTTTGACTTTTCCAAGAGCCAGTGAAATACAGCAGAATTAATCTTTTCATAAGGAATATAAACCACAAATGCAGCTTGAGGAAATGTATTTATTAAATACAGCAGAAAAGTAACAAAGTCTTCCTAGAATAAAATCCCACCTTAAGAACATCACAAACCTTAAGAGCAAGCATCACAAAGTGCTTCAAAGAAACATGTGAGAAACACAAGAAATTAGAGTTACGGAAAATGGTTTTTAAATCCTTTCTTATATTTCCCTTTGGCTGTTACTCAGCTCATGGCACAACTCTTTGACTGCTAAATTTCCTTTAAAAATAATATTATAATCTCTGCCCAGAGAGGTGTGACATTTAAATTAATAGGAACCAACTCCTGTTAACTACACCTCTGGGGAGCAGGTTTGGCATGTTTATTATATGGATGCAAAAAAAGATTTCCTATTTTTTGTCTTATGGATTTACCTCCTGTGTGCATGCGCTGCAAAAGGAGAAATATGGTCTCTCCTCTTTCATTGTTATTCACTGCCTCCTTCCCCATTGCTATTCATCTTTTTAATTACCAATTACAGACTGATTCGTTCTGATGATCTAACATTGAAAAAACCCATTCAGTGTTCTCCGGAATTTTCACATATTTAATCCGTTTTTAGTACATTTAAGTTCTTTACTTTTACCACAGTTCCTTCAAGAGCCCCTTTCTCCTCCGAGCAGTTCGAGAGCAAGCTGCTGTTTGCAGTGCCTTGTATAATAGCTCCAATTGGAAGAATACATCTGGGGCCCATTTCTTAACTGTTGTGATTTCATGGACGAAAAATTACTTTGAGCATTTGGCTTTCTAAAAAATGGAAGTGGGGACGCAAAGGTAAAAGAAAATTGACATTAGTATGTAAATTGACATTTAGCTTGGGTGGAAGTTAATGAGCTCCATCCTGTCAAAGCCTGAAACTGCCTGTGAGCGCTCCTAGAAGATGCTTCAACAAACGAATGGGAACAATTTCCCAACAAAAGAAAACTTCTGCAAGCTCAATTAAAACTTCTCTTCGGGCTCTGAGCATTGCTAAACACAGGATGGAAATTTACTCCAACTGCTGCTGTGATGGGCACTACAGAGGAAACAAATGCATCAACACTTGGATCTCTAAGCAAACAAGTGTGGCTATTAAGGATCTTGTAGGAGCCAACCAAATGGAAGAGCGGACCATCTCTTTAACGTGTGTTCGTTCAGACAGTAACACATCTATTTCCAGCCTAGAAAATGAGCCACAGCATCAATAGACAAAAGTGTCACAGACCACAGTCAGCTTGAACCCGTACATCCATTCAGAGGAGAGAGAACTGCCTGTTGCATGGTGAAGTACCAGGTTTTCTATTATATTTAGTCTTGGATGACAAATGTTCCATAGCTAGATCTGCTATAAAAACATTTCCTGACACATGAATGGACAAGAGATACAATCTTTCTAGTAATACCATTAAAGAGACTGATTGCAGCCCAAGTCCTCCTCGATCTCTTTAGCAACACTTTGAAAGAGCTGTGCGATTCTCCAAGTCCTATTATTCAGCAAAGCAGTGTGGTAGAAAAGGTCTTCAATGCCCTAGAGAGCTGAATGGTCTGAAATGCCCCAGAGGGAAGGCTGCTGATGCTTGAATTTTTGAACCCAAGGTTTCTTCACTCACTACTATTTGAACTCTTGCAAAAGGCTGATCTCATAAATACTCTGCAATATTAACAAGAGGTTCTATGATCTGACAGGGCTATTGATAGGGGATTGCTAACTGCCCCTTTGAAACAGCTCCCTGAAAATGAAATGGCAACCTTCTTTGGCTTCCTACATACATCTAATGTGATGTATAGCCACCTTAGCATGTCTACAAACTATGCCTATTTTAACCCCATGAAAGAACAACCAGGAGCAGAGTCACACCCCACAGAGGCATTCCAGAGACACTCGTGGGTTTCCACCACAGGTTGTCACAATCATGTTAATAACTCAGTCATTACCAAAGAGAAGTATCCAAGATACAGCATGTAAATGGCTCCTGTTGAGCACCTACAGCACTGACGTCTTTTTAGGAATGCAGTTTCTAAAGCCCAGCTTCTCACTGGCAGGAGCCTTCTAGTAGAAAAAGAATGGGAAAGGTTCTTTTCAGAGAACAGCAGTTTGTGACAGCCTTCTTGACCTCAAGAACGCATGTGCAGGAAACTCTAACGTCAAAGTCCCCTTCTTTTTCCTTCACTGGCGACCAAACATGTCTCACTCTATTCTTTTATTGGTATTGTGTTCCTTTTAAAGTGACAAATGAATAAATAAACAACATCTGGGTTGTGGAGTTGCCATCTGGGAAAGTGTTTGAAGTGAATTGTAGAAGGGCCCCCAGAGTAGGCTTAAGAGACTGAGTAGAGGAATTTGCATGGAGAGTAACTGCAGGTGCACCCACTGAGAGAAGGGGCTCCTGTGTACCCACGTGTGACCAGTGAGGAGCCATCACTCATGCAGCACCTCCCTGCACTGACACTAGTCCCTCACTACTGCAGGTATGGGATGGATGTGTCTCCAATAGTGCAGCTGTAAAAAGACATTTTACTGCTGGGACACATCCCCTGCCAGCCAGTCTTTGCCAGCGGCTTCTGAATACAGCTCTGCTTTGGGCACACATTACAGGTTTTTATACCAGTGCTTTGAACAGCAATTCATTATGTGGTTTATTAGACCTGAAGTGCAGTTTCATGGTCAGACTGATTTAATGCTGATCTTGCCTTTTTGTTCCCTGTCTGCAAGCTTGCATACTCACCCCCTCGTGCTGGCAGCAGCGTGGCACATTGGGCCCTGCAGGCAGCTTCATCAGGAAGTTGATTAAACTGGGTTTTATTAATTTTTAGCTTTGGGCCCAGATCAGTTTCCTGAACTGGCTGACTGCTTGGCTGCACAAAACCTAGCTCTGGGAGAAGAGAGAGGATTAGAATGTGGCACGGGCTCACTCACTCTTAGCCGCACCGCACATCTGGATTATCCAGACTTCTTTGGAAAGCACAAGTGTAAGTGTCATGTTCACAACAAAAGCCTCTGGAATCTCCCTCCCTCTGACTCTTTTGCTTTGGGGATAATGGTAGAACTGCACCAAGATTACTTTTGCTGTCTTTGCTTCAGATCTCTAATTTGAAAGCTTCACAACTGAATTAAAATTAAGAATGGAGAAAAAGAGGAAAATGAGCCTTAGCTTACGAGTGTCCAGAACAATTACTTAAATCCATTTAGGTGCTTTCTTTATTACATCATCAATTCATGAATACTTTTAACCAAAACCAAGATGGGTTCCAAATCACTGTTCATCACAACACCAACAGGAATCTCTCAGCCACAAATAACAATTGAACTGAGATGTAGGTAGGAAAATAATTTATAGAAGTTAAACTCTTCGACAGGAATTTCATTCAGATGGTTTGGTGGAAATGTTAATTTCAGGCATCAAAACCATGAGATTAGGGTATTTCTTCTTTTAAATACTTGTTTTCAGCTACAATGAGAAGGTAACAGACCAAATTCTTCCCCAGCTGCTATCTGCTTCTCCCCTCCAAATATCTGAATTACAAAATCTGTTCCCTCCCGGTTGCACCATAATAACAATTGTGATGGTAATAGGATTATCCAGTGTTAAAGTCATTCAAGTTGCTTAATGACCTAAGAACTTCCTCGAGGCTTTTACTTTTCAGCCAAGGAAGTGCTTTTCATAAAGAAAATGATGCTAAAATAATCAAAACAAAACCACACCAAATGTTCATGCATTTAAGATATAAATAAAGAAGATTTAAGAACATACCCTTTCAGTGCTTTAAGAAAGTCCATCAGTATGTGTGCATAAGAATTAAATTAAGTGGCAGGAGTGGGGCGTAAAACAACATTATCATTCATAGTCCCAGCTGAATGGTGGATTCAGACAGGGAAAGATGAATTGCAGAGTGCAAAACACAGAAAAGGCCAATTCTACACACGCACGCCTGGATCCTCATGACAAAGCCCTACCTGCCCTCTGTACTGCAACAAGAATGACCATGCCCCTGCTCTGTGACTGAGTCTTCTGCTGCCGTAACACACCAAGGGTGAGAGGGGAGGAAGGTCCCTCCTGCTTTGCCCTTGCATATTCATCTACATCAGCACTGAGTCAGTAAGAACGTCAGCCTGGAACATCTCTCTTGGCAACAGCTTTGCTTGTGCTGCTCCAGTGTTTTGAGGATCATTTTAATTTTAACTGGCATCATCCCTTAATCTGTGTTGCCAAACCATCCCACAAGCGATGTTCCCATGTAACATGGGATGACAGACAGCAGTGGGCAGCCGGAGCTGCTTCACATGAGCTCAATGCAGGCTCAGCTGCAGTGTGAAGCTGTCACAACAGAAGTGCTTTGTACCCACTTTGCTTTGACACATCTGGTTAGGGGATTAAAAACTCCTCTACTTTTAACAAAAAATGCTTGTGATGCTGGTCAATCAAACTGCAACTGCAGCTTTTCCTTCTTGACTATATCTCTTTAAAGGTCTGAAAAGCTTTGATTAAGGAAATCAGCTAAAAAGCCCCAATTAATGAAATAAACTACAAAGTCTCCACTGGGTTTAGATGGAAGGACAACTTGGCTGTATTTGGACCACATCCCCACCCACTGCCCTAATATCTTACAGCTGCAATTCCACTTCTACTGAACTGAGTGACAGAAATTTCTAATGACTGATATTAAATGATCATAGAGCCATGCAACTTAATTTTTTTCACTGTGGTTTCTTCTGAAGTCAAATTGACATGTCACAGATTTTGTTAGACAATCTTATTTTTAATAAACCACTCAGCTGTGCACCCTAGGGCAAGTAACATGGGAAGTCCTGTGCAGGCAGTAATACTCTGAAGGTAAAACCAGATGCCAAGAGAGGCAGCATTCAGGTTTTACAGTGGGATCCAGCTGTCCTACCCTGTTTGTCTGAGCACATATGTAATACCTTACAGCTTAGGCACAAATAAAGAGCAAACAACACAGCTCATCTCACCTGGAGACAATGACATTCTTCCACAAAGCTGATAGGAATAAATAAGCTTCCATGACTTATTGTTCATGCACCAGTCGGTATTACAGCCTGATGGAACACCAGAACAAGGCTATTCTGAGTCCACACAAATAACAACATATTGCTGCCAGTTTTGTCTCAGTTTTTCCCCTTGCTTACACAGTTGTGCATTCTGGTGTCATAGCTCATTATATATAAAATATATATACATGCACGACATAGATAGAATATAGATTTTGCTCCTTGTCCACCTGACTTCGTTGTAGCACCTGGCTACTTTATCACAGCATTGCCAAACTTTTAACAGGTCTTTCTCATACAAGATGAAAACTAAAGCAGTGACATTTATACATTCCAGATGAGGATGCTATGGTAACAATACCCTCTTACTATGAAGAGTTGGAGAAGGCCTAATTTACAGATGGTTTTTGCTCATGGGTATATATATATATATATACATAATGCAGATTATGCAGATTATACATAATGCAGATTATATACACAATGCAGACACGCCACTACTATGAAGTGTAACCTTGACTAATCCTGCATGGCCCGGGAAAGAAAGCCCTCTTCTTGAGCCTTTTGCATCTTCCAGGTCAAAAGATAGTTTAATAATCAAAGGATCAGCCAGTAAGCCACATTCAGTGAGAACCTGTGCTCAGCTGGAACTGGCACATCCACTCTGACCTGGCCTACCTGGTACTACATGTACAACCTTAAAAGCTGGGCCAGAATCCAACCCCTTACAAGCACATCGGCAGTTAGTTACAGTCTTCCTGCACTGTCATCCATGCAGAACAGCCTGAAGTAGTCTCATAATACTTTAAAACGATTGGCTTTATAATTTATTATTAATTCTGGTTTGTAGAAAAATAACTTGCAAAGGAAAATGAAACCACTAACAAACAAGTGTATATTCCAACATCACTTCATGGCCTCCTAAATACTTCAATACTTCTAACTTCAGCTTCGTATCTGGAGGATGCCTGCTTACATTTCAGCGTATCTATCCATTACTGAGTCTATTAACCATGAATTCATTTATGTCAGTCAGACTTAGTGCAATATGCAGATTGGCATCAAAAGACAGCAATTAGGTTTTCTGAAATTCCATTACAGGTTGATGGGTACAAAGTCCATGAACTAGAATGAGCTTTTTGGCATGCTATTTTTACTGCTCCTGAGAAAATAAAAGCTTTGCCATTTATTAGGAACTGAAAAGCTACATTTGTTTAATTCAGCTGTGCCTCAGAGTCTCCTGATCACTGTCAGCAAGTGCTAAAAAGTGAAAAGGGAGGAAATATTCCAAACTTATGTTAGAAGGTAGTGCGGTCTAAGATTGAACACAAGGACTCTTGGGCTCAATGCCAGCCCCTAGGAATCTGCTGGAGATGAAATCTACCTATGTGCAGCCAGCTGTCATGAAGCACACACACCTTTTACATTGCCACATAAATGAAAAGCACCATGAAATGATGCACTGGCCGCCTGCCTTACATGGAGGGCAAAGCTCTGCAGGTGTTATCGGTGGCCTGTGCTTCTGCTCCTCCTGCCCAGCTGTAAGCAAGAAAACCCAACAGTGTGGGATGCATTAACATGCATTTGGAGATCACTGAAGAGGATCAGCAAGCACGCAACCAAGAGTTGATGTGATGACACCAAGAAGAGGGCAGAACTCTTAAGGCAGACTCCAGGAAAGATTGGCCAAGGCCTGTACAGCTATGAAACAGACTCCAGAAGAAAACAGTGTGAAGTCTTCATCAACACTCAATTAACAGGACAAAACCATATGGATTACAAAAACCCCAAACCACTAGGAATAATGCTGCATGCAGAAGGCAATAAAAAAATCGATTCAATTCCTTCTGCTCAGCTGTGTTCGACAGAGCTGATAGCCCTGGCTTTGAGGTATTTCCCACTATGGTTGGGAGGCAGCTACCTGAAAGGAGGAACACATCTGGAATGCTCCATGCAAGTAAGTGCAAGTTTCCAGGAGCAATCAAGGTAGCAGTGGGCAAAGTGCTGCTGCTCCTATCAAAGACTGAAACCCCAGGCTGGGGAAAGAAGGAAGGAGGAAGCATTTCTTTAACTCATAAAGCCTAACAATTTTTTAGGCTTCTATGTATATTTATAGCAACTCTTTATTAAAGACATCTGATAATGGAAAGTTTTAAGTATTATTAATCCATTACATATATGTACCTAATAATACCAGCTAGACTGAGAAGTCCAAAAAGACTCTTCCTCCCTAGCAGGTGTCCTTGAAATATCCTCAAAATGCTTAAACTCCAGTCTAATACTTTACCTTATCAACCCCGTCTCACAGAGCAAAGAAACACATTTTTCAAAGATTACTGATGTGCTGTAGAATAGAAATCTAAAGGGGATGCTGTCAAATTCATATGGTTAGAAATAAATAGGGTAATCTTCACGATGCTGAAGCCACTAAAACAGATGTGATACTTTTATCTGTGGCCACATATGTAGACAGTTTATCAGTGCAATTACAGGTAGGGAAGATAAATATAATCTTTGCTTTCCTGTGAAATGGAAAAGAAGGAAATTATTTGTCTTCTAAAAGACTTGAATTGAGTGGAAATTGAAGACCCACCTGTTGTGATAAACAAACGGGGTTTTTACTCTGAACTATCAAGAGAGGAATAGTAAACAGCTACAAATTATATCATTAAACCGTGCAAATCAAGTGCATTTAAAAACAAATAAAGCCAAGCATATTTAGGTATTAATATTTTTTAATGCAGCCAATTAAAATGAACTTACTTCTGGTGCTTAGTAAAGTACACTGCCTCGTCCCATATTCTGCTAACACTGGTGCTTACAACTGCACCAAGTCAAGAAAGAAAACTCCTCCCCTTCCAAGCAGGCTGCAGCTGCAGCAGTAACTCTGAAATCACAAGCTCATTTTAGCCACCATCCCGAGAGCACCTCTCACTCCAGAAGAGTCACTGGTCGGTGTAACCTGCCCCCTCCATAGCCAAACAGGCCACAGAAAGTTCTCTTCCTTCAGAGGTCAGCAGAAAACTTGCCAATAGCTGTTAGGGAAAATGCTGCACTCCTGGTTCACTGCACATCAAAACACTTGAGGCTGAGGTCTGATTCTTTTGAGGAGGTTTCTCTTCTTCCATCAGAAGAGCCTGCAGTCTTGCTGCTTTTCTGTCAACCAGTGTTCTTTTGCCATAATATGTTCACGCTCCTCATTCTGATCATTCTCTCAAATACTCTATTACCTGCATTTCTTACCCTCTTCCAAGTGGATGTATGTGGGTATAACTTACATGGGAGAAACTACACCACCAAGGCACAGTCAGATTCATCTTTCTGATAATGGTAGCATAAGCAAAGGACAGCTGAGAGGAAGATGAGAAAGAAAAATTACTCTTTGTATGTGGTGGATGCGCCAGTAATCCTGCTGTGTCTGTAAGTAGCGGCATCATACAGGACTGCCATATGTGCGATCAAATAGAACTACCAGGCTCTGTGGTTTATTCCATGAAGCATTAATGGCAATTTTCAGGCGAAGGCTGCTCACCAGCTCTTGCATATGCACATTTATTCATGCAGCTTAATGCCAAAACCAATACATTACTGTATGCTTCAACCCAGCAAAACCAGCACTGTGGTTTTTTACAGCTGACTTCACCAGACACCAAAACCTCACAAACCTGTTAAGAAAACCACAAGAAAGATAAATTCTCCTAAGGGCCTCTGGGAAGAACAGTGACAAATGCCAGATGTCTACACTGGAAGTATTTCAGCAGGGATGCTATGTCTGAAATCTTGGCAGCTGTGTGGCATACACCTCCCCGCCATGCAGAGGCAAACAGAGCAGGTATTCAGAGTCTTAAATTTCCAGGCATCTGCTTATAGGAATCACACAAGCACTACCCATATGCTTTTAGATGTCCTTTCAACTCCTTTTATAACAGAAGTGATATTTCTAGTTTATGGCATGATTCTATAAAGCATTTTTCACTCAAAAAGGTTTTAAGAGTGCTTTAAATAGCTTTTATCAAATAATTTCTAACCTAATAAAAAGGCCCAAGAGCCACAAGCATCTTGGGGTAAATACTTTTCTCCTTCCCCTGCCTGCAGTAGAAGAATCATGTAAGGCTCAGGGAGGTTGTTCAGTGCGTCAAGCTGCAAACCCTCAGCACACAAGTAATGCAGTTGTTCACCATTCTTGCTTCTTTCAACATCAGCTATTTGAATGCATTGAGGAGCCAGCTTGCTGAGACAAATGCTTTCTGAAGGGAACTTGGTATATTGAAGAGACAAGTATTCCTTTATGAACTGTTCACTTAAGAAGCTCTTGAAGCTGGTATTACCCAGGGATTCTGAACTTGGTCCCAAAGACTCCCTTCGGGATTTCCTGGCAATTACTTTCTTCAATATTCATCACTGAAATTCATCACTATGTACACAGGGCTGTCTGAGGTTTGGACTTAAAAGGTGACTCCTTCTTTAATGTCTAAGGTTAGACAGCTTGGGACAAAACTTTAAAAGATCCCCAGATTTCAAAGCATTCTGGGTTCTACTTGTTCCTAACAATTCAGTGACCAGATTTTCAAGTAGGTTTGCAAGGTCAAATGGCCACAAGGACATAATGGAATCTGGATCGAAGCTTATGAGCTTAACTACATGGGGCTCTAGGACAGGCCTATGTGGAGGGTGCAGTATTCCTACACTGAGAAAAAGGTATGTGTCAGACACTCCGGGGTAAGGTGCAGGAGGGGAAGTATTTCCCCTGATCTGCACAGAAGTAGTCACTCATGTCAGTTTAGAGAGGCTTTTGAGCTATAGTAGGTGGAAAACTTGATAAAACCAGGCCAGGCACTGATAATTTAGGAAGTTCCTGTGCTGTCCAAGCTTCCCCCTTGTTTCAGATCAGTACGACTCAGGACTGCTGCAAAACTTGAAATCTAGCTAATAGGAAAAAGGATTTATGCCAAAAGGGATTGTTCCTCCTTTCTGGAATGCTTTTTGTGAGGGTGGCAGCACAGATACACATTCATGGCATCACTTTTAAGTGTCGGAAGTTGGCACTATAGAAGTTTACTTCCACTCCAGCACATAAGTCATCTCCTGAATGTTCAAGACGTGTTTGCCCCTTGAGCACACTTGAGGGAAATACAACTGATGGCAACAAAACTACTTGCAGAAATGTGTTTTGCCAGCAGACAATAACAGAGTTGCCTATCTCCCCACAGGCATTTGCTTATATATCAAGATGTTTGTTACGAGCAACTGACTTCTCTAGAGGAGCCTAAGTTCTTTTTGTGCTCCTGTTGAGAGGTGTTCTGCCATACCAAGAAAACTGACTCGGAGACACACACTATAATAGACCTCACTTGACAGAATCACGGGACAGGGGAGGTCAGCAGCGACCTCTGGAGATCATCTATAGCAAGCCCCCTGCTCAAAGCAGCGTTGAACAGAGCGGCTTGCTTAGGACAGCACCCAGCCTCTGGCAGGGGTCATTTGTTCTTTGGTCTTAGGTTCAGCTCGTTGTTCTGCTTCTCCATACAGAATCTCTGCCTAGAAATCGTTATGGTGAGATGGTTTCACAATTTCCCAGTGCTGGAGCACCTGCTGTAGTCCCCTATAGGGAATAAGTGGGAAGAAAGCCCTGAATCTACATGGAGGTGGCGTGTGAGAGATGCCAATAAAGCATTCACAAGTGAGCCATTTCAGTGGCTTGTCCTGACAATATGCACTAGTATACACTCAGTGGGATCACCTTAGAAGAACTGACTTGATTGCTCTGATTGCCGAAGGGCTAACCAGGACTCCATAAAACCTTTTCCCCTTCTACAGGAATTGAGTGCTGTTCAGGAAGGGGTATCCACACACCACTGCTTTCTATTCCTTACTCAAGCTGACTACATCAATTCCCGCTGAACAGATCTCTAGCATCTCTCTCACTCTCTCTTTGTCCTGATTCTTAAAGGTTTTGTTTTCTTATTGTTATGTTTAATTCCATGCTGTCGAGTTTGTTTTGTCTTAATTGCCAGAGCTTTCTATGTAAATAGCTTCACTGCACCCTTCAGTTTGGGATGTGCAGTTTTAAAAGCAATTTTTGTCTGTGTAGAACTTTATATCAAATCTGCCACAGGAAATATCTTTGAAAGGGGAGAAGACTTCACACTGAGAATTACTTGCTACACATTCACACAAGTCAAAACTTTAAAATGATAATAAAAATATTTAAAATAAAAATAACTGAAGCACAGAAATACCTGAAATGTTCATTTCAGTAACAAAAATTTATTCAAAGTAGGTTTACATCTGTATGATCCACTCTCAGTTTAGAGCTTCATACCTGCCTACAACAGTCTTCTAGGGAAAAAAGTGTCCTTCTGGTCCACTCTCATATTTCTGGGCCAAATTATCAGGTGGTGTTGGTGCAGGAAGCTCCTTCAACTTCAGTGCTTAAAGCATGAGTTCAGTGGAGACACTACTTTACAAGTTTGAGACTAGAGCTAGAGACCATGCATTAGCCCACAGCCACCAACAGAACTGTAATGGATTGCAGGTTGCTGCAGGCTCTGACAAGCAATAATTACCAGGACCAGGTCAAATCAAAGGCCTGCGTAGCTTAGGATTTTGTCTCCAGTAGCAAATGCCTAAGGAAATCTGTGAGAACCAGGCACATACTTTGTGATGCTTATCCCAGCCTTCAGTGATCTGCAGCTCGGGCAGGCCTGAGGTGGTATCTTTGGTCTTAACAGCCTCAGATGAACTCTTTTTCCCATATATTTTCTCATTCATTGATTATACTTTACAACTCCTGGATAACTTATAGCCAACAGTCAAAGTCACCTAGAAAATTACATGAACCTCTTAAGCATCCTCTAGGATGGTGACTCTCGTTTTACAGGTTAGTAAATAGAGGTACAACCAGGAAGAGAGCTTGCATTTCAGAACTATGATCACCTAAGAAATCCTAGTGCTCACAAACAGATGCAAAACAATCCAACAGCCCAAACCATAACCAACACAAACAAGGTTGGCAAAATTCAGGTCCTAGCTTCCCTCACACCAAGTGTGTACTGAGGCTGATAGAATTAGATACTGCTTAAAGTTACCAATAAACCACAGCCAAAACCAGTCTTGAAAATGAATCAATTCAACATAATTTTTCAACTCACAGGTGTTATTTAAAACCACATTCAACCCTTGCTAGAGAGGATTTTGGATCTGCAACGGATGTTGCTTGCTACAGGCAGTGTTGAAGAATCATACTCATACTAAAATGGGGTTCTGCAGTGTACCTCTAGCCTTGTGGAATATGTTTCACATTGACATTTAACTACATCTGAGCACAGACTCTTGAAATTAAGATGCCTTATTTCCAGTTAAAGTACTTTTTCAGCTGGCTGTCTTTGTAAACAATACATTAATATTAATTTCTGAACTTACTCATAGATCAGTTAAGCTGCATCAACAAATCTGACACCAACGGTAGCAGATCTATGAAATACATGTGTTGAATATTTTATAATGTTGATATAATGTCTGGAAATTAAAGAAAAGGCATTAACTGTGACTGGCTGCAGAAGTAGGCCATATCCTGTATATTTTTAACTCATTTTCTGCTAATTAGAGCAGAGGGTATGCTTTGTTAAGCATGTAATTAAGCAATAACACCCCAGCCATTCAGCAAGCACTACTGGTATTTGGCTAATTAATGACTTCATGTAGTCTAATAGTAGTTCTCTTATTACTTTGATTGATGAGTTAGTGATCTCATAACAATATGGACATAGTTGAAGAAGTAACTGTCATCAACTGCACTCATATAACACCATTTAAACCAGAACCTAATCACTGTTTTTCTGTAAGAGTAAACGAGTATATTTTATACATCATTTTCAACTATATATAGCAGTATATATAGCATATATAGAATAGTCAGGGTTGGAAAGGATCTTAAGATCATCAAGTTCCAATACCCCCACCATGGGCAGGGACACCTCACACTAAACCATCTCACCCAAGGCCTTGTCCAGCCTGGCCTTGAACACTGCCAGGGATGGAGCATTCACAACCTCCCTGGGCAACCCATTCCAGTGCCTCACCACCCTAACAGGAAAGAATTTCCTCCTTATATCCAATCTAAACTTCCCCTGTTTCAGTTTTAACCCATTACCCCTTGTCCTGCCACTACAGTCCCTAATGAAGAGTCCATCCCCAGCATCCCTATATGCCCCCTTCAGATGCTGGAAGGCTGCTATGAGGTCTCCACGCAGCCTTCTCTTCTCCAGGCTGAACAGCCCCAGCTTTCTCAGCCGATCTTCATATGGGAGGTGCTCCAGTCCCCTGACCATCCTCGTGGCCTCCTCTGGACTTGTTCCAACAGTTCCATGTCCTTTAATATATATATACACAAACATAGTATATATAATTGTTACATTACAGTTCAGGTACCAAAATGTGGCATTAAGACAGACAACCAGCAAAAGCAAAAAGTACTAGATTAGATTTATTCTTGTTGGAAACCTTACATTTAAAGAGTATATAGATTTAAAATGCCTATTATATCAACCCAAGCCTCACCTTATCAATAAAAATGATTGCATACTATGCAAGATTAAGCCACATGCATATGGATGCTTGCCCCTGTTTCTGTATCTAGGCTGTCTTTTAGCTACGGTGCAGAATTGAGTTTCTTGGGGGTTGCTGTATATTTAGAAAACCTGCCCAAGAAAACAGCCATAAATGGGAACAGTCAGTGAATCTCTGCCTCAGCACTAACACAGCTCTGAACCCTTCCATACCCCCAGCCCATGAGCAGCATCATTACAAGTTTTCCTCATAACAAGACCAAAATTAACAATGACAGTGCAATTTCCTGTATAATTGTTCCACTAGCAGAAATAAATACAGCTCAAACATCTCGCAGGATGCGACTGATGCACTTGATTTTGAATACCTTCATTTCAGTTAATGAAGCCTGTAATATTTAAACAGGACCCGTCTTTGCTGCATTAAGTGGTGCAAAAAGTCTAGTGTGTGATTAATTATTAAAATTCCTAATGGTTCCAGAATATTTCATCACTGAATGATTCATTGGACAATGCCTGATTTAAATATCTAGCAAAGACCTCTTCTTACAAAAAGAATTAACACTCTACTAAGCCCTGAACACAGCAGGCCAAAGTTGACCATCAATTTCTTTTCTTCAGTTTCAAAGTGATTTGTCATTAAATATTAATCTCCACCCAGAGGAACCAGAGCTCATGCCCTTAGGCACTGAGAGCAAAAGAAGTGGTCCTTGTGATTTTTCTTTCTAGACCAGAGCAGTCTCCAAGGATTGATAGCAAAGTATGGAAAGCCTCTGTTATGCTCTCATGCCAGCCTTGGTAATGAACCTCCCATTTTGTGCAACACAAAATCACCGCCCCGGTGTCTTTGTCACAAAGCACAGCTGCAGAGTTGTGCAGCACATCCACGCTGGATTGTGAAACCTATAACCCCTTTGTTCCCAGGAACCCTCCGTGCTTCCGTAAGAGGAATTGCTTCATCCTGCCTCAGTTTAAATCTTTGCTTCTGCATTCTGCCCAGGCACCTCAGCTCAAGCCTTCATCTCTCCATCCACACAGCCTCAATCCATCTCATATAGCTCTATCTAGGGAATTCTAGTAACTCTTATTTCAAGCAAAGGAGTCCTTTCAGACCCCAAATGGATTATCTGGACAAGGCCTTTACTCCACCAAGACAAGCCAAATATTTGGGCTTTATTATTTTAGCATCTTTCCCTTTTTCCAGGGCACAACCTCTATCTGATATGGCTGTCTCGCCCTGTGACATGTCTCAGTGTTTTAGCAAATCCTGTCCCTGGGCTCTTACAACTTAGTTTTACCAACCACTGTGTGGAAGTTTACCAGAACAGAAACAGATTTAAAATACTCCTCCTGAGGAAGAAAACGCCTCAAGTTTTTCCAGGGGTGCTGAAGAAACGGTTCTTTATGAAACAGCAGCAGGCCTGATTTCCAGTGGGATGTTTGTCTCTCTAACTGGGCCTATTCCTTAAGCCAGAAGACAGAAGACTAATGCTCTTTCTGGAAGAACCACGTTCAGGGGTGTTAAAGCTCAATTGCTCATTAGGGAGGAGGCAGTGGAGAACAAATGTCCTGTCCTGCAACACATTCCCATTATTGCTTCACAGATACCTTAAGGTAAACACAGGGAACAGAGCTGTCTTCTGGGGTTGTATTTGCAATATAAAACAAAACCAGCAGAACTGCTCTTGAATGCTTAAGAGAAAGATCAACCACCTGTACCAAGTGTCTGAAGCTGATGGGGCTGTGAGTGTGGAGAGGATGCCCAGTTCGCAAAGTTCATGGGTGAACTGGACCATGAAAAGGAGTCTCCTCATTTATATTTGAAAGATCACCTTATGTCTGAAACACAAGAGTAGTTCTTGTCTTAATATGCATAAGGGGATATACCTCCAGAGAGAGATGTAATTCATACTGCTATTTCACACCCATATCAAAGATCTGCTATAGCTAGCAACACGCATAAAGATGAAGAAAACACCACAGTAGAGGTGATGAGCTGAATTACAAAGCATTGTATTCCCTGCACTGAGTGGAAGGTGACACACTAAAAATTAAAAGGGCATTCAGCTGTTAGGGCCCATTTGTCCCCCTGAGCCTGCGAATTAGCTGGCTCTGCTCAGCACCAACCCAGTTAGTCACAGGACACAAATAAGAGTCAGCACAACCCTCACTGAGGAGTGGACCAGCAAATGAAAGATTAAATGCTCCACAGTTTGTTACCAGCTTTGTAAATAATGCCCTCCTACAAGTAATTAAGAAGCAGTTTAAACACTTCTGGGAAATTGCTATATTTGGTTCCAGGATCAACATAGCCTGTTGCTGATGAATTACTTGTATCAGGAGTTCGATCCTGGATTCTTCAGCCTGCTGTAAAAGAAAATAAATGGTATCACACCTAAAGATTGCAGAGGGAATCAGTTAGGTGGCCATATGTTGAGCTTTGGACTGTGCAAGCCCCAGCAGTGATGCTATATATTTTGGGTTGGTTAAATGATCCGAAGAGAGGAGCACCATGAAATGATGTTTTCTCTTTCCTCTCCCTAAATCCAAATGGTAAAAAAACACCAGGAGATGATGCAGGAAATTATAAAAAGCTGACAGTTTCAGCCCAATTAAGAGGAACATTTAACTCTGGCCAAGGACAGTTAATTCTAAGGCCACATCTGAAATCAGGGAAAGCTGGGACAAAAGCAACCATAATTATATTAAAAGTGCCTCATTAATGTAGTGTTAAGCATCAGAATATTATAAGGAGGGGAGGGTGCAAGAATTAATAGTTTTATTGTAAAAATAAATTGCTCTGTCATCCTTCTTTTTCTATTTCTATCTAAAGCTTCCACTAGTAATTGAGCTAGCTAAATGTATCCTTTGTTAGATGAAAATGTGGCCAGGCTGTGAGCTCCCTTTTTATCTGACAGCTTAATAGAGTAAAGCTCGCATTATAAAAATGAACACTGCAAAGGAAAATTAAGTTGGAAGACTTTACTAAGGATCACACCATGTTACTTTTAAGGTAAGTCCTTTTTAAAGGAGTTCAATTGGTGCTGCTGTTTCTTTTGGTTTTAATAGAATCCATATATTTATATGCCACATAAAATTATGATAATGGGTTTTCTTATGCAGAATACATTAAATTTAGCACTGACACATCATGAAATTCATAAAATGTGTCGTGTCCCTTGTAACATGCAACAGACTTTGTAATGACTGGCATAAGAGAAAGGTAACAGAATATTCCTCTTCAGTGATCGCTTTTGTGTTGCAAACACCATTTATGATACTTTAATGTATACCTTTCCCTACACCGGTGCTGACTGGTGCCCTACTGTCATGATGTTGTAGGTAGAATGAAGATGTGATTGGCCCCAAGCACACAAGAGACTACACAAGCCTCGAGAAATTCATTCACAGGAATTACCAATATAAACCACTTTCTCCAAAGCATGTACTGGCTGGTAATTATTAGTTCCAACTCCTTCTCTTTGGTGTGCTGTTATGCATATACATCCAAACCAAACCAGTCTCAAAAGGTTGTCTTTACCCACCCTACTTATATCAGCATCCTGGGTCACAATGGAAGTTTGCTTTAGAAGACCTGTAATAGGGGCAGGGGGCTGTAGAGAAAAGGAACTGCCCCCCCCCCAGCACAAAGTATGTTGATGACCACTGGTTTCTTGCTGAAATTCAGCAAAGGAAGCAAGCCTAGCAGCAACATACAGAGCTTCAAAGAGAAATTAACATGCACTTTGGTATTGATTTAGTTGGCATTTTAAATAAAGTGCATCCTCTCTGTAAGGATACCAAAGCTCCATTCTCACTTCTCAACCTGGATGTGATGCTAAATATTTTTAACCTAATACTAAGTAATTTGATGTAAGTTGTTTTTACTTGAACTGTCATCACCTGCACCAGAACTAACACAAAGTCTTTCCTTGTCAGGCAGAGCCTGTCACAAGCCCAGGGAAAGGCATGGACCGTACTTTTCCCTTGTTTGACATTTACCTTACATTTGTCTAACAAGGCTAACAAGCTCCACTAAAGCATTCAGGTCTCTTCATCCCTAATGGGCACAAGAGCAAGCACTGCACTGGAACAAATTCCAAAAGAGCTCTCACAGAAAAAGTCTCTGTATGCCACATAATTAACGGTTTTCTCAGGCTAACATCTAATAAACCCCTTCACATGTGCTTTACTTTAAGTGAGCATGGAACAGTAATGGAGTCAGTGGAATTACTTAGAGCCTAAAATACTGGTGCATGCTCAAGCAATCTACTAAATCAAGGCTTTCATGACCTAGAAGTCTGTGCTTTACTACTTCTCCAAGTCAAATTGAACAGGGAGCTTTTATAGAGGTGTATTTTTGTTTCTTCTTTTATGTAATGGTAAGTCCTTATGTCACCTAACTCAGCATGTCTTCCAAGAAGCAGGAGTTATTTAAATGTTGTGTATTAAGAGCATCTTCTTCACTGGCTTTTGAATTTGTCATCTTCAATTTGGCTCAAAGTCTCCTGACTCTCTATTTGGACAAATAGCAAACAGAGTGTCTGCCAGCATCCCTGTCTATTTCTTTGCATTCTACAATGCTTGCAGTCTTTTCAATCGTTCCTCAATTTATATCACCATATGCCTGCAAGCATTAGTTGAAATTACATGAGATGAAGTAACTGTGTGAAATGGAATTGAGCCAGAACACAGCAAACAGTTCTTTTTCTGTGTAAAGATCATGGGATTTCAGCATATATGCTGCCATAAAACACAATTCTGCCTAGCATCAGCCCCAGAAACAAGTGTTCTGTAACATACTATTAGGCATTGGCCGAGTTCTGACCTTGAGGAGGAAATATCTGCACAATGACTTGGAGGAGTGGAGGACAAATGAGTCCCACCTCAGGTACAGAATTGCCTTTTCTCCCAAATGGGGACCAAGAAACATTTTCAGGTAATCACTGACGGATGGTTACTTTGTCATGCCATGAGGTTTCTGAGCAAAGCAGACGTGACAAAGCTTCTCTTTAATACAGACCCATCAACATCTGATGTTAGCTATACCCTGCCCATTTAGTGTCATGTTACTTGTAAATGTGCATTTCTAACAGATCTCTTTCCTATCCTGCCACAAGAAAAGTCACTGGCCATGTCCTCCATCAGAGGATGAGCTGCCACAGCAAAAATCACCCGGTACCTCTTCACACATGCAATAGCTGGTCCTGCACCCAAGCAGCAGCAGCTGGCAAGCAGCTCTAGACAAACAAAAGGCACTTGAATCATTGTTCATACAAATGACTATTACTGAAAAATCATCCATCACAGTCACATGCTACAGAAACTGAAAGGCATGGCTGCGACTGAGACATCAAATCTGACAAAATTCCAAAGTGCTTAGACCGAATTACACCAAACAGCTTGCCACACCACAGCCTCTGCACACCTCACAGGTTTGGAAAGTGTTTATCCTTCCACAGAAGAATGTGGAAAAAGGGTTTTTCCACATCAGTGTTTGAGATATGGGACTGATCCCCATGAAACCCACTTGCTATTCCAAAGTTATAAGGAACCTATTGGAGACTTGAGACTCTTTCTCCAAAGTTATATTCTTATGCTTTAAGCTTTGGGCTACCTCTCCATACCTCACGACTGCAGATAAACCCTTTCAGCAACTGAAGACCACAATGACCCCTTCACTTTCAATCTGCTACATAACTTCACACATGTCTAACTTTCTTGTCCAGATCACTTGGGTTCCCTGTTTCATCTTCAATGTTTGTGAAAGATGAAGACAAAAACCAAAGTGAGGTGGAGGAAGGGAGCCCCAGTATCAATGTTCAGGAGTTTAGCTCTGCCAGGAACCAAACACCCAGGAGC
This sequence comes from Neopsephotus bourkii, assembly GCF_033783945.1. Classification (NCBI taxonomy): domain Eukaryota; kingdom Metazoa; phylum Chordata; class Aves; order Psittaciformes; family Psittacidae; genus Neopsephotus; species Neopsephotus bourkii. Next base: position 1,727,637 of record NW_026901291.1, on the reverse strand, counting down.
TGCTCAGTGTCTTAGAGACACAGCTTCAGGTTCTTTGACTTCACCCATACGTTGTTATTTTTAGACGTGCTGCCTGTCTGCTGCAGTATCTTGATGATGCAGTCTCAGAAGGCTCTCTCTGTTCAATTCCTACCCTAACACAGTGCCACTATCAAGGAAAGAAGCATTTTCAATCACCTCTTGATTCCGAGCTGTCTTTTCCATTGCTAATAACATTTCCTATTTCTCTGTGACTTGAGCAAAAGAAAATTATATATATGCATATACACATCAACAGTCATGCAGAAAAGTGCACATACAGTCATTCAGATTTCTTATTCATTGCTGACAAGAATTTTAACTGGCTAATTTTCCATTTTATCAAAACACTAAATTACAGCTGCAATGGCTTCATTGATTTTCAAGGCAATTCCCTCCCCCCCCCAAGAGAAGGTTTGCTTTCAACAAACCATGAAAATTCATGTATTTCAGAACCACATCTAATGATTGGTATCTTCCCATTGTTACCTTGCAATCAGAGCTCTGTAGTTTATTCCTTGCCATTTGAATAGCGATTAACATAATAATTAGATTTTTACATAAAGCCTTGATCATCCCAAAGGAAATGTAGATATTCAGCTGAATAACAAGCTATTCAATTCTTCTTTAAACAAAGGGAGAGTTTGCAAGTAGCTATATTAGACCAGCTGATTTCATTGGGCAAATTAGAACAGCACCTAGTTATACAAGTTCTTAACATCCCTTCTCCAGACAGGTTGCTGGGTACATAAGACTTGGTGTTCCAACTCCATTGTCTGATCTATTATAAGATTTTACTTCTGCTTGTAACCTTTTTTCTTCCTGTATTCTTAGAACAAAATGTCTAGTGCCATTTCCAAATAAAAGCATAACCTGAAAACAAGACTCCAGACTCTTCAAAGTAGATTTTCTGCATATTTACTTCATGCTATCACTCTTGTCTTTTTAAAGGATTCTAAAAAATGCATGGTGATGCAAGGAATCATAGAGAAACTATTAACAGCATCAAGCCAGATTGCAGTGGAGCAACGTGACTGCCTCCCTGCACAGCTCTTGACAAGGAGAGGGTTTACAGAGTTCTGTGAGGAGTTCTGGAAACGCAGGATTTCAGAGAGATTACGGAAATCCTCCCACATAAGATTTTAGGGGATAAGGGCAGACAGTCTCCCCAGAGCCTCATCATTTGCAGTGATGTAATCCTCACAGAGACTTTGGAACTGTGCTCATCTATGTTGTTTGACAGACAGGGTAAATGTTGAACACCTAAAATAAAAGCATGGGGAGAAAAGTTTTCAATCATTTATTGCCAGTGCAGCTTGAAAGACATGGAAAGTTCAAAGGCTGCCACGTTGATCTAACTATTCCTAAGCAAATATTCAATAACTGGTATCACTGTGCAGGGTTCTTGTTTAAGACTACCCACAAGACTCCAAGAAAAAACCTAGTATCCTTGTGAAAAAAACCCAACAACCTAGTATCTTGGAAAAAAGAAAATCATTGTATTGCAAAGTAGGAAAAGAACCTGGGGAGAGAGTGAATTGAAAGAACAACTCTATTTGGGAACAGTAAATTTAGTGCTTTATCACCAAATTGCTTCAATGCCTTAAGAAACAAATAGTAGCTAGCACCACCAATATAGCAGATCAGTTCTCTACATGACACAAGTATGGACTGCAGAATAAATCATACTACTGATAAAATCAGTGGTGTCCTAGTGAGGTCAATGGCAAGGACCTCTTAGGTCTACTTTCATTTCCTCACTGTCCATGCTTGTGTAAATAATTTAATAGATGGCTAATAACCTAAGGTTTGTCCATCTGAATGGCCAAAGTAAAGGAACTCAGTTATTTTTCATTCCTATATTAAGATTTTAAAGAAAATGTGACTACACCATTTTGAATTATTCAGTGGGATAATGTAAGAAATAGAATCCAATGCAGCCTTAGTCAGTGTGAAAGTTTCCATTTTTCTCCTTTTCCAGGAGAAAAGAAAGAAGAATTTATAGCAAAGCTACTAACCTTACTGTTCTTTGTACTGCACCGTAGCTAATAACACTTTCCTAGCTTAGTTTAGAGTTAGAATGAGTTACCTTGAACATTTGGTCAAAGGAGTACTTTGGATGACAACTTTGGTGGGAATTAATTAATCTGAGGCTTGCTCCTGGGTAGCTACTAATTATTTATGGTAATCAGAAAGAAAACCTTGAACGGCTGTTGCAGTTAGTGTGAGGTGTCAAAACATGCTTAACCTCATCATTCCAGTTTTAATAACTCTTTCTTTCACAGTGATGGAATGACAGCAAAGGAAGCTAAAGCTGAAGGAAAGGGTGGCATAGAGGCAAAGAGAAAAACCTGGCAGATGAAGGAGGCGTTAAAGCTTCGCAGAGACTCTTACTTAGCCTGCTGGCATTGCTGGTGATATTACCAAGAGAACACTGTAGACACAGACATTTTGAGAATCTTCTGAGAAAGACTTCATCTTCCCAGGCTCACTTTGGAGGGAACAGAGTCAGCAGGGAACCTTGGTGCCCTTGGTGGCAGCATCATGCCCTAGGGAACAAAATGCCTCACCGTGGTGTGTGAAAAATGTTACTGCAGTAGAAACAAGTACCAGCTATAAATTGTTTTACTGGTTGGCAGATTATGTTAACATGAAATTGAAATAAAAGCCAGTGAGAAGAGTACACTAAAGAAACATGGTTGATACAGTTGGAAACAAGGAAGGAGGTTAAGTAGGGCTGAAAAAATTAAATAAATCACAGTTCATCATTCAGGGTAACCACACCAAATATAAAACTCAATGGAAGCAATGCAGGGAAAGCTGTAGCAGTGAAAGAAATGTAAGAGCATAAAAAGACAGCAAATTAGATACAACATTCAGAAAATACTGAAAGAATTTAGGGCTACAGAGTGAGGTTTCAATCACATCACTTCTCTCTCTTTCCAGCCTGTAGTAAGCACTCAGTTTCATTATCATTATCATGATTATTATTCATTAGCACAGAGGTGCTGAAAGATTATAAGCAGTTCAAAAAACAGAAAAAAACTACCAAGGACTTAAGGGAATGTATTTTGAGCAACAAAGTAGTTTGGGGATAAAAGGCTTTATCTAACTGAAAGTAAACCTCAAAGAGAACAAATAATTATTTACTATAAAGCACAAAGCAATGTGGACAAGTTAATATAGGGAAAGTCTAGGGTGAATAAAATAGAACTCCTCTGGCACCTTCATTGTGTCTATTCCCCTCAAGAATTTGCAGAAACTTTGTTATTTGGAGTACCTGAAGAGGGGGTATTGGGCTTTCCCTCAAGTGCATCACTACTTACTATCCAGCTGCTGCTCTCCCCAGACAGCAGAGACAGTGGAAGGAGCGATTTGTTCTGCTTGTAAAACAATCAGCCAGGGAAGCATTAAAGGGAGACCACAAAATGCATGAGATACTTGACTTCCCCAACCACTCTTGCTGTCAACAAGTAACTCCTGCAGTGAGCATCCGCCTGAGGAACTCACTCATTGAGATGGCTACAGCCCTGGGCCAAACGCGACCCGGTGAACACAAGTGGCACTTGCCATTCCCAAGAGGGTGGGCCAGCTACAGACCTTCACTGTTCCCTTGATGGCACAGTGGGGACTGCAGGCATGTCTCATTCAGTGGTTGGTGCCAAGCTTCACAACACAGTGATCCTGGACAGAGGGAAAAAGAGCTGTTGGGCACCTCTCCTGGAACAATACATATTACATGGTGGTCAATATGGCACTAATTATTATTTGGAGCTACAGGCTCTTCGGAAGGTGTACAAAGCACTGACATGTTTCTGTGCTGGTTTCTCTTCACTGTTCTGCAAAATCAAACAGATGGCACTTAAATTGATTTTTTGAAAATATAAATAGAAGAGGCTCAGTGACTTTCTGGCTAATGTTCAGTGTTCATGCTTTAAAGAGATCATGAGTTTAGGTTCGATGTAGCTTTCACTTCAAACTAAATCCCATCTCTATGTATGACTAAGTTATTTCATAACTTTTGCACAGGACCCATCCTTGCTTTGCTCTAAAATACTCCCAACTCTATGCTATTTTTACCAAAACTGGCTCAACTTCCTGCCCTGCCATGTATCATCCCCACACTCTCATTAGAAGTTGAATTTTATTTTAATGCCAAAAATGTCATCTTTTTCATCTCAAAAAGCCTGAGTCCCCCCCCCCGATATCTTTGGAATTCCTGCCCAAAAAACATAGCTTCAATGAGCTGGTGAATCTGACAGTTCCCACTTCAGAGTTATCTTCTGGGATGAAACATGGGATTTTGGTTAATTCTCTTTTACACCTTTCTCTTTTGAATAACTAGCAATAGCTGTCATTCAAACTCCCAGGTAAGGAGCAGGGATTCTCCTGAGGAAGTTTCAGAACAAAGTTGTTTCTCCAGCTTTTTGCTAGCTGCTTTGTGATGTACCTCTCCATCCATGAATCCTTGAGGAAGAATTAGCAGAGAAAAAGATGACCCATAAAGACAGCACAGCTGTTGTTTTCAGAACAGAGAGGATAAGAAAGGAGATACCTTCTTCCCCAAGGGCTCCAAGAAGAAACAACACACTAGTCAAGCCTGAAGGAGCTGGATTACAGGTAAGACTTCACAAGCTAAGCAATACCTGCTATTTGGGATGTTACATGTAATAAATCATTCGTGTAATGGAAAGAAAGAAATACTCCCCAATTAACCCAACTTTAAAGCCCAGTGGTATTTTCTGGAAGACAAAAAACACCTGTTAACCTTCTACAACCAATCCATCTGACTCTAATCTAGAAAACATACCCTTGCCTTTGGTGATTGATTTTAAACAGACAAATGATGTTCTTCTACTTCATGTAGAAGTAATTAGCATTTGTTTTCATGATGAGACTAGAGCAGTGCCACATCCCTTCGATCACTCTACTATTGACACCGGTTTTTCGGAAGATCAGAGCAGCTGAATGAATAAAAAGCCTCCAGAGAAATGAAAGCAGCTACGCTGGCTTTCATTGCAAGGTCTGCAGACAGAATGAATCAAACATCTGAGGCATGCACAGCTGCCTCTGCCAGGCTGAGGATGGATGCAAGAAGTTCTTGCACATATGAGGTCTCTCTCCTCAGGGTGCTTACATTATTGTCACGTAAGACTCACAGTACAAACAGAACAAAAGCTGGTGATTTATATTCAGGCTGTGATAGTAATCCTTCTGATAAAATGACATTGGCATTACATTCCCCACCTAGCTGTGCTCTTACCTGCAGACCCACAATGGAGGAGGAGGTCAGGGGAAGGTGGACAACTCACCATACAGAAGCCCTGCTTTATTCCATTTAGACCGTGACAGTCTGGATTATTTGTGCACAGTTGGTGCCCAGGGGATAGGATGGACTTTGCCCTCCCATTCAGTCTCTTACTTTTTAACCAATGCTGTGGTCAGCAGAGATTCTTCCATCACAGCAGGCACCTTGAGGGAGAGACAGGATGTGCCAGTCATAGAATCATAGAATAGTTAGGGTTGGAAAGGACCTTAAGATCATCAAGTTCCACCCCCCCTTGCCATGGGCAGGGACACCTTGCTCTAAACCATATCACCCAAGGCCTCATCCAACCTGGCCTTGAACACTGCCAGGGATGGAGCATTCACAACCTCCCTGGGCAACCCATTCCAGTGCCTCACCACCCTAACAGGAAAGAATTTCTTCCTTATATCTAATCTAAACTTCCCCTGTTTCAGTTTTAACCCATCACCCCTTGTCCTATCACTACAGTCCCTAATGAAGAGTCCATCCCCAGCATCCCTATAGGCCCCCTTCAAGCAAAAGCACAACCTTACCAACACTTCATTGCACAGATGTGCCCCTTCAGTTTTGCCTGAAGGAAATTTTGCTTTTCTTCCCTTTTACCTGCATCCCTGTACTCAAGAAGCTGTGCAGTGAAAGCCGGCAATAAGGCCCATAGCTGGATATTGCAAACTGTGTTTGAAAGAACTTAGGACTAATGGCAGAGATTGCATGTAAAAAAAACCAAAAAGCATGTCTGTCAGCGAAGATTCATCGCTTAAACTGATCCTTGCTTTATTTTCAGGGATTTATTCACACTGCCCTTGTCAAACTCACGGCAGAATTTACTTTAAGAAATAATGATTTTCCTAATACTATAATTTGAAACACAGTAGTTCAAGCCCTCACTCCCACTAAACCAAATAAGATATGATCCCAGCCCCTAAGATCCTACAGTTGAATCATTTGTTTCTATCACCAAGCCCTCAGAAAGCTTGTTAGCTCTTTATCATAGGAAACACTCTCACAGAATATTGATCTTTCCAAGCTTGCTACCAGCATTTTCTTTTTCTCCAGTGCTGCTATTTTTAAGCTATTATTTCACACAAAATTTACAGAGTTCGATAAACCTTTGGTTGCTGTTCAAGAGGAGTCACGAGCCTGTGTGGGCACAGTTCTCTCTTAATCCTCTCAAGAAAGGTCTTTCTCTTTTTTCTTCTTTTTTTCCTTTTTAATATCTTTTTTCCTGTTTGGAGAAGCCAGCAGCAGTAATAATCACGGTCCTGGTCACTTGAACATTGTTCTTAAAAGGGACCCAATATCAAACACCCAATACCTATATGAAGGTCAGAAGAAGCATGCAGACTCTTCATGGTATTGTATGGTAGGAGGACAAGAAATAAAGGACATAAATTCAAACAAGACAGGTTCAAACAGGATAGAAAGAAAAGCTTTTCAATGACCAGGACATTCAAGCAATAGAATAAGTTGCTCAGAGAAGAGGTATGGTCTTCATCCTTGGAGGTTTTTAAGATCAGAATACATAAAACCCCAACTAACCTGGTCTGACCATGCAACTTACAAAGCTTCCAAGAGGAGGTTGCAATAGCGACCTCCTGAGGTCCCTCTTAACCTGAATTATCCTGTGATTTTGTACCTCAATCTCCACATCCCTTTTAAATGAAGCTTTTGTTTAACCTTCTCACCTCCACACACAACAGATCCTAAACATGCTGTCAGCATTCTCACTACAAGGTTCCAAGATCTTTTCCAATAGTTACTGAAAGCATTTCAAAACAAACTGAAATAACTACTTTTACAGTGATTTGGAAGACAAGGAGTTTTATTTTATTGTTAACATTCATTCATGGCAAAAGTGACCCTCAAAGGCTAGTCTTTTCTTGAATTAAGTTATGGCACTTTGGGAATGAACTATACCTACTCACAGCCATTTGATATATAAATGGACTACATTTTAGACAGAATTTTAAAATAGTGAGGATCACTTACTGCCAAATGAAATTTAGGAGCATAGTGGGAAACAAAAGAGAAAGTGAAAACCAGTGATAGTCCAAGCATTGCCCAGGTACAGGTAGAAGAAGCAGTACCCATCACAAGGCAACACTTCAATTTGCTGCAAGGAGAGTGGGGAAGACAGCCAGGGAGAGTCATATTATGCAAAATGGGTTTTCAGCTAAGTTGGTTGCCCTCCATTTGTTCAGTATGTTCCAGGCTGGCTCAAGATACATGGTGGAAAAACATTCTCTAAGGCAGGTTTCATAGATAATATACAAATGTTTCCTCCCATGGGACCCAGGCTACGTAACCAGACGTTTTCCTAACCAACAGAAAATAATCAGTCAAAACAATGCTCCAGAAGCAAGCAGCAGTCCCAGAGAGAGCAGCAAAGCTCAGGAGAATTACATTATCATTAACTTAACGAGAAACAGTTTCCCATAAACTAAAGTTAGGTCTAATCTCTCAGTAAAATGGAGGATCTTTTACCTAAAGAATTACAGAACAACACATACAAAATCAGTAGAGTGCTAATTATATGCATTAACTGGAGTTTCTTATAGATGTATTTTAACACTGTCCCTCTTTCCTGAAATGAGAAATTCCATTAACAGCATTATTAGCTCTCCTCTAAATAGCTAATTACACCTAACTCCAGTCATAATGTCTAATTACTGGTTTATTCACTCTGAGTGGTTTATAACATGATGAGAAATTACTGAGATGAAATTGGATCAAAGGGTAACAGAAATGTATTTGCATTTCAAACTGCCTTCAAAGACAGAGCGGGAACTGGAGGGGAGTTTTGGTGCTGGAAGAGAAACAGCAGCATGAAGGTACAGCTATATTTCCACAAGCAGTCAGCATCTGTTCCCTTAAAAGCCCTTCTGCCTCCATGTCCACGTATGCATGTATGCTGCATACCTTGGAGAAACATGCCAGACCAAAGCAAGGAGAGCATTTACTAGGGCTTCATAACATGCCCAGAGATGTATCCAATTACTCCCACTGCCTTTGGAAGATCCCAGTAGGAAACCTGAAGCAAAAGGCTGCAGGAGAATCAGAAGCAGTTACATCAAACCAAGCCAATCCTGCAGTTTTCAAGGGCTTCTGTAGTGTTACCTTAACAAAACTCTGCTACCTAGAATGTGTGTACACCAGATGGATAATAAGTTTTATGTCATTATCTCACAGCAAAATCATGTGGGTTTCTTTTTGTTTAAAGTTTTCCCTATAAAAATGGAACAATTAGCACTCTTAGAAACTTGTGTCTCAATCTGTATGTGAGCTGAGGTTGGGATAAGGGTGGGAACAGTGTTCTACCAGGGGATGGATGGAGGGGTTTCACAGGGCACTAGTCTAAAAGTCTGGAGGAGCCTTGAAATAAAACAGGGAAGAATGTATACCTGAGAAAGCTCTCTCCCATCAGCACTTTCCCACATTCGTCTTGTTTGAAGTCATAAGCACTGACAAGTTTTATTGTTTGCACTTAGCAAAGTTGTATAAAAAGCACTTCATCAGCAGCAAAGTAACTTCAACCCAAAATGATTACCTTTTCTTTCTTAGTTGAGAGAATAACATGAACATAGCTGGGTTGTTGCTTGTTTTGGAGTAGAATGCAATGTTTGCTCACATCACTGAGAAAATTCCAGCAAAATTGTGTGGTCTTTTTAAAGCCATGTGAGTTAATCAGCAATTTACCTTGGCTCAGAAAGACAATCCTTTTAGTCTTCTGCAAAGACAGCTGTCTGCTTCAGCACCAAGGGAGGCTTGATGCAAATTCTTGTCACAGTAGATTGCACTTTCATAGGAAGACTTAAGGACCAACTCCATTCTAATCAAGACTCTGATCTTGAGGGCAATAGCTTATGCAAGCAGTAATCTCTTCTGCTCATGATTTAAAATGGGAGATGCTGCACAATAGTTTAAGAACATTTTGCTCATCTCGTTTTTTGTCACAGTGTACAACATCTTTATGCTTCATCTCTCTGTTCTTCCAGAGATGCATCACTATACACACTTTTTCAATGGCTAGTAGGAAATGGGAGTTGAACTTCATGCCTGACAGCATCAAATTAACAGGGACAGGTCATGAATTATACAGATAGCTTGTCGTTCATTTCCTTTAGACTGTACAGTTAATTAAGAGCTGTGCTTTTCATACCAAGTCTATAATTACTCTGACATATGCTAACCAAGCATCCCACCCCTGCCTAGTGTTATGCTCCATTATGAAGTAAAGTTAATGGTGGTATGTGGTTCTGACATTAGTCTGAACCATGAAAACTAATAGCTGAAACTCCACGTTATTGGTGATCCTCTTCTGTGACCTTTTGCTTAGCTTTATTAAAAACACACATCATCCTTCATGAGAAAGAGTCCATTTGAAAGACAGCCCAATCTTACAGCTAGTTAGGAAAGCCATTTCATGCATAAAGAAGAAAAATCTTTTTGCCTATTTGAAAAATTATGCAGAGAAACTGCAGAAACAAAGCTACCAATCTGACACCTTAGACTGCTCACCTCCCCTCACGTCTGAGCACCTCACAGTGTCATACATATGTTTACTACATTACAGACAGGCAGCACAGAGTAGTTAGAAACACAAACTGAAATATTTATATGGTGGCCCATTGCACTCGAGTGGTGAATTCTACCAATGAACATTAATTAACCCTCTGTTGCACGAATAAAACCTTGCCCTTAAGACAAGAGATGGATGGCTGAGATACAGATGTTAGTGTAGAAGCAGGATTTAGGCTGGAACACATTATTCTAAACATGTGCCTCACAAGTAAAATGTATTAGGACCACTTTTCCTTTATTTTTTCCCCCAAGGTTTTTAGATGAATTACAGAAAAGCTAAAAGCTTACTTCCCCCTCTTATTTACCAGTACTTCTCTGTTAAAAAGATCGCTGTCCCTAGGTCAAAATCAGATCTGTTTTATGCATGAATGAGGCACTCCAGGACTCAAGCTGCAAGAATCACATGGGACTGAATGTCATCCTAATTCATGAGTTGTAAGCACAAATACCCAGCTGATAACATTAGCAATATGATTTAAATATAATAATGGAAGAAAAACAGTTTTCTTTTGTGCATTCATGGTTTCTGGGACCTCTACACGTTACCAGTATATTAATGTCAAGGAAACACAAAACCCAGGAATCTGCCCCATGAGGTTTTACTGGGAAGCTGCTGAATGCAGGACTGAAAGAGGCAGAGACAACATCAGAAACTAGAAATTTTTTGCTTAGTTGTATCCAGCATAAAACCATTAAACTGATGCTCTGCTACTGTGCCTGTTCCACTTTCCAAGCTGTGACCACTCACCGGGATGAGTAGACACAGAAGTAAAAAACACATGCACTCTTATTAACTCTATTTAACCAAATAAATGAATCCATTTGAAAAGGTTACAGACAGATTAAGAATGGAACTGGTTTTCACTAACACATATACACAGGTTTTATACCTACAACTGAGAAAAAGAAACCAAGGAATCTAAGTGCCTAAAGTACATCATTTATTTCTTAATGTCCCTTCTGAAAACTTACTTCCATGTCAGTTATGTCTAGCATTTTTTCTCCCTCATGGATCAGTCACTTCAAGAGAACGCACAGGAAGGAAAAGAGAAAAAAGTTGAGAAGTATGTTTATCATTTGACCTTCTAGACGAAGATGCAGAAGTCTCTTAAGCACCTATATAAAACATTCCTCATTCTTTCTACAGTGCTTTCCCACCTCCCTCATTTTTGTATGAAAGAAGATTTGCTGCTCTCCCACAAATCATTATCTCTCCTTGACATGCTTTGACTTGTGTTTTCTGTGACTTTCAACTAGTGTTTGCATTCTACTGAAGCACAGACTTCTGGGGACAGAGAAGGAGACACACATCGTTACTACCTAATACCAGAAGTAATGTCAAATCATTCAAGGCTTTTCATATTTTCATGATTCTTCTCTATTTTCTAGCTTTTCCTAGATGTGCCCATTTAGATGTAAAGCCAGATCTCCAAATATTTTGCCAAGCACTATACGCACCACTGTACTAGAGACATTAACACCTCAGAATGCTGTAACATCCGATTGAATATGCAAACATCTCTCATGTGTGTAGAAAAGGTGAAACAAGGAATATCAAGAGATATCCATGTTTTCGCCTTTCTCACTGTTTACTATCAGTTCCGCCTGCACAGTTTTTCCACAGTTGCATGGAAAGATGCCATGTCTTGCGTGTCAAGAAACAAACAGGCTGTTCATTGCCTAGCTCCATTTATTAGCTGAAAGCCAGACTTTTAATAATAGTCACTAGACAGAGCAAATGGGGTTTTTGAAAAAGCCCAAAGTAACTGCTGTCCTTCATCCACTGAATTTCAGGTGGAACTGGGCATCTAACTCTTTAATATTCTAAGGGGAAAAAAAAAAGTGAAATTCAATAAAGAAACACAGCATTTACACCAGTATAGTCAATGACTAGCACTGAGTGAGGTTGAGCAAACAAATGCAAGCAAAAGAGGAACTGATTCAAGCAGAACAGTCTCAAGATTCTGAATTATTTAGGTTTTGCTGGCTTTTAATAAGGGAGTTATGTAAATACAAAATAGTTTCCAGACTTTGGGAGTCTTTTTCCTACTTCATATAGAGTGAAGGACATGAACAGTCTCCTCTCTTTCTGCATAATTTGTCTCAAACAGACAAGTCCTTAGACAACATAGAAGCAGCAACAACTCTGATTAATGTGTCTGTCACCCCAGGCACTGACTGGTATTCCTCCAGTTGTTGGTACCCCAAGAAAAACTCTCCAAGAGATGCACCTAATTCCAGGTGCTATGACCCATGTAGCAATTACACCAACATGGCACACAGACCTCACTTTGCTGTATTTCAAGTTACATATATGTATATATGTTACTATAGATATATGTTACCCTCTATATAGTAACACTACTAATTGCACAGGCAAAGCCCAACTGTTCTCCACTCCATGTGAAAATCCACATCCAAGCAAAGATGCCAATTGATGATACTGTGCACTACATCCTCTTGGTAAGATGAAGACATTGCTTCCCTTTTCAGATCATACACATGAGACCTTTAGGATGAGCAGGTAACTTTTACTGTGTTCATACAAAGTCTTCCACAGTGTAATTTAAACTGATATTTAAATCCCTAGTCTTTGCCATAGTGCAAGCCACAACCCATCATGATCATTAGCAGTGAAAGAAACCACCTTGCGTGTGTGTTTGCGACCCTGACAATCAGCTCTGCTTGCTGCCATGCCATACCATATAGTCAGAGCTCTCTTGCCCGGAAGGTGGCAGAGCAGAAATCAGTGCTAACAAGTCACTTAGACACATTAACTAAGGACCATGCTCAAGCTAGGCAGACTCATACTCTGTGTGACCTAAAAGAAACCACCTCATGCTTTCAACCCCCTGTGCATTAGTTCCCAAGTATAACATGGAGATAAAACTAATACCAGTTCACAGGAACACTGTGCAAATTAACCTTTCCAAAATACAGCAAAAGCTTCTAACATACTGCTAGGTTTCTTTAGAAATACAGCCTCATAGCTACTGCTGTTCAGGAATAGATCAGCGTTTTTGTCTGTTTGCTTGTTAATAAGGAAAAAAAGATGAGGTGAATTAGAAACACTGCTATTCACCTCAGTTCTTGCCTTCTATCTCTTCCTCTATTGACTGCTTCTCATCACTCACCTTCCACCAGTGAAGGTGATTGCCTATCATTGCACCTACCCCTTAAATCCATTTTTAGAGGCTGTCAGTTTTGATTTCTTGCCTCAAAATGTCATCTTCATCCTCTGTGTTCTGTCAGTCTTAACTCACAGTGAACTTAAACACAGCTTTCTGGAAAGCATGCTTCAATTTTAAAATAAGCAACCATTATTTCATGTTACAGTCTCACTCCCACAGGACATCTGATTAATCCAGGCTCCGAGACAAGAAACCTTCATGGTGAGCACCTAGCAGTTTATTGCAATGACCAGAACCAACCCACAAGGCAGGCAGTATGATGCACGTAGGGCTGGAAACAAAAACTGGCATAACACGCATATTGCCTGAGAGTCCATAGGCTTCACTGTTCCACATGACTGTGCAAACTGCTGTCTTGGTTATTGGATATACATCTAGTAGCCTGACTGCCAAGGAAGTAGAAAGATAGTTTAATCAGAACACTGGTCAAGAGCACAACCCAGGATTCTGCAGGATAATTTCATTTCCCAAAGTATTTCTTCTGAGCATGTAAGAAAGGAACACATAAGACAACTGGACAGGAAATCACCAGAGAGGAAAAAAAACCCCAAACTATTGTAGCATACAGCTCAACGTGAAAAGAAATCAGCAGTTTGGGGGATCTATGTGGGCTCCTAATCAGCAATAGAAGCTGCAAAATGTTTGAGGAAGTTGTGAGGCAGCAGCAATCTGTTCGCGATACATTTGGCTGGCGTAAGACAAGCACGATGGCTGATGGCCTGACCTTTCCTCATGGAGAAACGATAGACACTGTTTCTTCATTTGAAACAACTCCCTGGAAAGGCAGAAGTGGTGGTGCATCTTTAACTAGGTATTGCTTCTTATCAAGGAGCTGCACCTTTTACTCTAACAAAGATTATGAAAACAAAGGACACACTACTTCAGTAATGAGAACTCCTAAGGTGTCGACATTCCCTCTTTCCCCATTAACACAGGCTTTAGTTAATAACTTGGCCTATCTGTTGTTTCAAGGGCAAAACATAGTTTCAGGTGTTGGCAGTGATGAATTTTGGAAAGTTCCTATGAATAAACTTTTTCAGCCTTTGCCACATTTTCCTTCTTAGACTTCCTCAGTGTCCTTTCTAGTCTCTTTCTTCAAGATAAAATCCTTGGCTAGAAAACTGGAGAGCACAGGGACTTCCAGAGTCTGTGCAATACCTAGATACCAACTTAGAGACAACACAGAAAAACACTTTTTGGAGATTAGATGGCCTATGCTTTCAAAAGTACCTGAATTAGAGTCAGAAGTCACACCTGAAAGCCTTGCCTGAAGTGCTGTTTGAAGTACCTTGTTTCCTCCTGTTTTGTCCCTCTAGGTCATCATTTACTTCTCTGTGGACAGCACTGTGCAACATGATGTTGAAATACCCACAGCTTGGAATACTCCAGCACCTTGGTGCACATGATCATTCAAAGCAGAATAGAGAAACTTGCACATTGAATTAAGGAAAGGAGAGCACAAAGCAGCAGAAGAAACCTTTTTTAGCACAGCCCTAATAAACAGCATTCCCCATGAGACAGATGTGTACCTTGGAACGGAATAGAACAGCTGTATTACAGCTTTACTTGGAATGTGTCTTTTCCACATGAGATTCCTGCCACCTATTTCTCTCACCTACCACATAAACGACGTCACAGCTCAAAGATCAGCTTTCTTGCTCAAAGAAATGAACACAGAAAACTGTTGCAGGTTTTAACCTTTTTCTTTCTCCTTGTGCCCTTCAGAAGATGAAGCCACATAAGAGAGCAGTGAACACTAAAAGGATAAAATCTCACCATTTGTGTCTTTGTTCTACTGGAACTCAGCAGCGTAGGGCAATGATTAAAAGATTTGTGTCCTTTTGGCAGGTAACAGTTATTCTCCAGTGTTTCACAAGGGGCAACTGACATGAAAGGCACATACTGCAAAACTACTAACAAACCAAAACAGAGTTTCCAAGACAGCCTAGAAGTCAGTAAGTGTTCTTGTTTCCAGGAACTGCTAGCAAACCAACGTAGGATATAAAGCATGAAGACTGTAAACAAAGAGTACTTCTACACTGACAGTTAACGCTGCAGAAGAGATGACATGCATCAATAACAAAGGTTTTACCTGTCATGTTCTAGCTAATCTCTGTAGAAAACGTTTTTACAGGTTTTCCCAGGCATACATTGACATGGATTTTCTCCTCTGTAATCCATCCAGGCCTCAGCCACAGGCACATCATTTGATTTGCAGAAATTCTGTGCCCTCCTCATGTGCTCATCACAGTCAACAGCCAAATGAGACCAAGACCACAAGAATTCCTTCCTGTGGCAGGCCTGTATATTATGTATTGTTCCTCTCATGGGCAAGCTGATCGCCAAAACTCAGGTTTAAGAAGTTGATGAAGCTTGCTAGCTGCAGTGAGATCTCAGCTCTCATGGAAGAGCAGACACGTTTGGCAGCATTCCAGATACACCAAGGTACTGTCAAGTATATGCTTTCAGGATGACATGCCATTTGTCAAAGTCACACAGGAGAATGCTACCAAAGACCGATTATTTCACTGCGTTTTGGAAATGTCTTGTGATTTGAGCAATCTGTTGACATAAAGAAGCCAGGTGGGATACTGAGTTATTCACTCCTCAAATATATGATCTGAGTAGTTAACAAAAATTGTACAGAGCAGCTGTATATCTGTGGCATGCTGCTTCACAGATATTTTTGTCGTATCAATGCAGTGTCAAACCACTTCCAACCATGAAATGCAAAAGAAGTGCTCACAACTTCTGTTCCCAGTGCGTTTGGTACACAGAAGCAGAAGACAGTTGGTGTTCCTGGTACTTTTGCAGAGAATTTTCCATGACTTCCAGTGTAATTTTGGATTTGGAACTGCTTTATAGTCAGGTAGATATTGCACAGTAGGTTAAAGGAATTCTGTTTTTCTCTCCTATTGATCACCTGGATATAAGGGTTCTGCCTGATTAGACCATGTGATAGGTTTGGTTTAAAGCTTCATTACCAGCTCACTGTGATGCCGACACAGAATGAATATATCCTTTTAAAATGACAGTGGAAAGGAACATTCCCTGGAAGAGGTGGAAAAAATTCTATCACAGAGCATGTGCTAAATTCAGAAGCAAGGGAAAGTCCTACAGAGCAAATGAAAGAGAGAGATGGAAACGCTAACCAAAATTAGATAGTTTCTGTTGACCTGCTGCATTATCCAGAGTATGTTGCTGTATTTCTTGTGCAGAAAGGCATTTCAGCAGGGGAGAAGAAGTTAGCTGCTGTATGGTACATGCAAAGGAGCTTTCAAGACTGTTATTAAAGTAAAACAGCCAAGGATTGAGGCACTGGGAAATGCCAGAACCAATATTATTTATGCAACCTTAGTTAAACCATCTTGCACAAATGCATTGTGTCAGTGCCTTCAGATCTGTGACCACGTACTGATTTTCCGCAGGACTGCAGCCTCATGCAGCGCACAGAATGGGCAGTAGCATTCAGTTTGACTGACATGCAATCCCTGTTTTATTGCTTAGCTTTTTACCCTCTTCCTGCATCACAGGTAAATCCCAGTTTGAGAACAAAGTTCTGTTTCCTTGTCAGCTTTTCAGTAGCACTTCTTACAGGATATTTGTGAAGTTAAATCTACAGTGCTAATAGGAGGTAAGAGGTAGTGCTATTCCCATTTCACAGACAGGGAATACCAGCACAGAAGCAATGCTAAATTTAGCAAGATGTGAGTCACTTAAAATACAGGGGCTTCTCAGTATATGTATTATTCACACATCACTTAACTATGCACAAAGACTAAGACATTACATTGAAGTTTCAGCAATTTACAGAAGTTTGCTTCGAATGACTTCCCTTTAAATGTTTCAAAACTGCAAGTTTCTGATGGAAAACTGTGTCTGGTTTCCCACAGGAAATGAAACATATACAGTTGTGCCATCTGCCTATTCATGTGCTGTTAATACTCCTTCCACTTCATTTCTGAACCTGTTGGCTGCTTTCAAATGAACTGGTGAAGCAAAAGGTCTCTAAGTGAATGTGCCTAGGCCTAGCAAAAACTGGCAGCTAACAGGGAGCAAGACCCAAATTACAGCCTCCATTGAGAGAAGGAGGTGACACCTCTCCCCCAGCCCTGTCCTGCCAGGCAGTGAAATACCCCCTACTCAGTACACACAGCTTTCAACTAGCTGCTTGCTAGGGGCCTCAGAAGTTAGCTCCACACATTTGTGCCCTATTTTCCCCTTTGAGAAGCAGTTTTCTTATCTGATGATACAAAACAGAGAAGCAAAAGAGAGTAAAATCATCTCCAAGATAGACAGCAATGAGCATATCTCTGTAATGATCACTTACTGCAGGGCTGTGCTGTGCTGCCAGCCAAATGTCACCCTCTTCTATGACTGCAGGAAGAGGTGCCTGGATCCAGCACAGTTTTTACTTCCAGAAATGCCAGCACACATTCTGAAGGACAATCTGGTGCTTATCCAACAGGAATACCCAAGAATAAAATGGACCTGTCCCAGAAGAGAAACCCTGTCCCAGTCTTTTAAAAAAACAACCAAATGCTCTGCAGCTCAGCAGAGGTGAGAGAACCTAGTTCTGGAAAAGCAGCTGTTGAGCACATCCCAGATTCAAAATAAACAGAAGGCTATGCCATTTCTATTAGCACTGCTATTCCCAAATTTCCTGCAGCCAACCCTCACTTAAAAAATTGACACTCCTTCCCTTCAGCCTGCCTTGGCCTCAAGCTGGTCATCATCACATCTTACTCCTATCCTCTTCACAGCAGCCAGCAATTCTGCCCATGCCTTCCATCCCTTTCTTCGACACCCTGCCTGTAGTTACCTACAGTCATAGACTTTGTGCTACTTATCACCATGTAGTGAGATTGCAGGCGAATAAGGGGGTGACATTGATCTTGTGATGCAAATTGTGCTGAGCGGAAAAGCTGCAGTCTGCTCAAGGAATGTGTATCAGGCCTGCTGTGGCATTTACAAACCAGGCAATGAAAGAGACCATTTTCATCAGCTTAGAGATTTTTACAGCATACTAAATACACTTTTATAGAAAAACATAACTAAGCAGAGGAGGAATTGGCTGCTTTTACCATAAAGCATTCCTAGATAGGGCAATGCAGGTATTTGTGGCATAGAAAATTAGATAAAGACAAACCCAAAAAATAAATGGTAATACTGCAACAGAAAATTCACACTCTCTCATCTATAAATAGCTTCACAGCATTCTAGCAACTGTACAGAAAGTGGAACCTACAGAGCAGCCAAGAAGATGCCAGCCACAAAACCAGTGACATCCTGATTACTGCTGCTAGAAACCTACCCTCATTGCAATCCTTTTGGCATTCCCCACTCTGGACTTACAAATGAAATGAGATCCCAGGCTTGTGTGGCTTATGGTTCTGTCTCTTTACCAACACCATGCCTGGATTAAAAGGATTGTGCCCACTGCTTGGTTCAACAGTTTCTCCCACACAGACCAATTACTGTGTGCAAGCTGCAGCCCATAACAACAGGGGTTTCACGGGCCTGATCTTCACACTGGTGAAGTTGATGAAAGTTGTGCTTTTGGTTACGGTAGTGCAAGAGTGAGCACAGAGAAGGAAAACTTGGGCAAGTGAAGGCATAAGAAAGCAGTCAGAAAAATCCTGGCTTACAAAAAGCAGACACTTCAGAAGGATGGGTTTTGCTTTCCAGCAGTTTCCTCAGGTGACAGCTGTTTTCTGCTGTGCAGTTCTGAGAAATGCCACTATCTCTGTGGATTCATCTGTGTGGTCTAAATCAAGAGAGGGCTCTCTGTCACATAAATATAGCAAATAAATAAATAAAATGGGTCCTTTCTTCCCCAAATCAATAGCATTCAGAGCAGCAGCTGAAACCTGCTTTGAACAGGACAGTGGAGATTCCAGTTGTGCAGTTCATCTCTCAGGACAGGTCTCTAAAGAGAAAAATACTAGCAGTGCCAGGAGGTTATAACTGCAAGTGTTAGCATAGTCTTTTGTATTCTGTGCCTACTTGTGATGCCATTTAGAAGAGAAACAATACAAAATATTTAATATGTGGTCCATGGAAAGCTATTATAACTACTTCTAGCTGGGCACTCTGACTGCCAAGTTGCTCACAGTGGATGCCACAGCAGCTGCCTCCATTTCCAAAGAAATATGAAATTTAACTTGGATCGGTTCCACGTGGCAGTCAACTGGAAGGCACAACACAGCGTATGAGAGAATACAATTGGGAAGGGAGGGGGAAACAATACAAGCTGAAGAACTCAAATGCAGATGTGAATCTACTTCTCTACACTCAGAATTCCAGCTTGATTCATAGAAAAATACTGGCATAAACCCCAGAACATGGATCATTTGGTCCATCAGGGAAAAGTCCAGCAACAAGTAATTTCAGCCTGCCTTTATAATGGTGGTCCAGGCTAGAAAGTCACACTGAAAAGAAAATCTACTCTCCTAGGTTTCCATTTGATCTTCTTCCACAAATTCAGCTCAAATTTGGCGAACTGTCTGCTGACCTGTAAGCTATGTAACAGTCCAACAAAGTCAGATGAGAACTTGGCTTGAAAAGCAGTTTTGTTTTCTAATGTTAGTGGAGTTCCTGAAATAAACACACAAAAGTCATGCTAAATCTACACCATCAACAGTTAGTGAGAAATCAAAGGTATTACAAAGCACAATTTGTAGTTATAGATGGTTTATCTGTAAGCTGATTTTTCAAGTGAAACCATATTTTATCCTTAACTCTCTGCTTCCTTTTGTGTGTTGAAGAGAGGAGAGGAATCTCATTTTATTCAGAACTAGAAGAACATTTTGATGGGCAACTGCTGAAACAACTGAGAGGGGGATACCAAGATCAGCTTGATACTTGATACTCTTCTGCAGTGACCACTTATATAAACCTCTGTTTTACCAGTTCAAATATGTTTCAGCAGCAGGTACCCATCTGGATTCTGACCTAACAAAAATTACCAGCAGATTCTAAATGCATTGGTACACACAATATCTAATGTTCTGCTGCTTTAAACCTCACTGTAATAGCTGAGAGATAATGGTGAAATACTTGGGCTATTTTACGAATAATAAAATACCAAGATCAAAAAAATATCTTGACTCATAGATCAAATGGGCCTTAATAAAAACTGAAATTAGCTGGTTATCCAATAATCTGGGGATGTGATCCTCGCAGTTTTATTTTCCAAGTTGTTCAGCTTGCTGACTCTTTTATCTTTCATTCCCTCCTCCCCTTCTGCCACTGCCAATCTCATTAGGAGGCTAAGGTTGTGGTCAAGCCCATGAAGAATTCAGTGCTCTGGAACAAAGGAAATCATGTCATAACCATCTTAGGAAACTATGTACACACAAGAAAGTATCCCCTGCAGAAACAGCCATTATTGAATGTTATGTGAAGCTGGGCATTTTAAGACATTAATTGCTAGTACCCATATTAATTAGCAAGATTTATATTTCTACCATAATGAACAATAGCATAGAATAACAATGTGGGAAATTTGAAGAAGGTTTTTTCCACTTTGTTGAAACCACTGAAGATACCTGTCTTCCTCAAGAATGCACACTTTGCCCAGGTCTGTGACAACAGATTACAGCATGGGATCAAACCAAATGCCCAATCACAATCCCCCTACTTATAGCTTTTACTCTTAACACTAAGTCCTCTAGGATAGGAACTGCATCTGCAACGCCTTTCATAACATGGCTTTGATCTGAAGTGGAAAGTATAGAGTTAAATTCACAGTAATACATCTGTGATTTCTCTAAAGTTTAAAAGAAAAGTGTAAGAAACTGTGTGGAGAGAATGAAAGCAATCAGATCACTGGTCAAGAAGCATTGCTTTAGTGGATATGCACAGCATGTAAGCAGCAGTGGCAGGTACTTCAAAATGGGCAACAGCAGAGAAGCTGAATTTTCATGTAAGGGTGCTCCTACTGTTTCATACATCAAAGGCCCATTAATGTTAAATTTTAGGTCTCATGCATGCATGAGCCAGACAAATCTTCACCATTTTCTAGCCCTCTTCAGAAATCCTAAATGTGGATTTGGATATTTTGCATAGGCACTGGGGATATCCAGTGCCAGTCCCTCCAAGCTGTAAACTACAAGTACACTGCTCGAACAGGATCCAGTCCTGGGACACATATCATTATAGGGGACATTCCTTTGTCTTCTGGCAACTGTTAGGTCCCTGGTGGGCTTCCGCTACCTGCCTGCTCCTTTTCTAGTGTCTCTGTCCTCGCACTTGTAGCCTTTCTCTTAGGGTTGCTACTAGTTCATATCTGCTCTATAGTTCAGTACAGGAGGAGGGGTAAGTAAAGGGAAGCAGGAGGGGTTGCATTAGGATGGGCAGACTGTGAAAGCTCCAAGGAGCTGATCTGCCCTACAACAGACCTTGGAGGCCCTGTATACACAGCAGCTTTCAATTCACCTGCCACAAATAGCCAGCAAACTACTCTCCAGTCTCATATCCAGACCTGCAAAAATATCCAGTGACAGAAACAACCTGCCCATGCAAGCAAGCCTGTACATTCAAACAATAAATGCTGGACATAGCAAACAATAAATGCTGGAAATAGCAAGGCCTCTGCTGATTAAAGCAGCTTGCACCTGTGACAGAGGGAATGTAACTATCATCTCCTACCCGCAGTGATTAAAACTGAGTTTCTACTACTTCAAACATACAAAATAGATCAAGATAAGTAGCATGGACCAGTACATGTAATTCTTCCTGCCCTCATGACAAGTGGCCCTCCTTAGAAACCTTTCTATTTCTCCATAGGAAAGTCCCTCCTTTATGCACAAGGAGAAACATCTGCTCCTGACAGCGCCTGAACAGTGATGTTTGTATCTCTGATGGCTTAGGCTAATAAGAGCAAACCAGATTGAGCTCAGAACATTAACAGTGCCAAGAAAAAAAGATGTCTGTGCAAGCTGTTTTGGCTTGCGCGTCCAGAGCCCAGCGGGACTGAGCAGGCAGACAATAGCTCAGGCTGCCTTTGCGTTGGCGTGCTGGTGGGTTTCTGTTTTGCAGCATATCATGCACACAACACTTTCCTCACAAAGTCAAAGAAAACAAAATCTGCATGAATGCTACAAAAATCAGAATTTTGCCTTGAACACAAGGGAAAAGCGTAATGAATAGCTGTGACAGACTCCCTCACCATTGCTGTTCACCAGCTCCACAAAACGGAGACTTTGGCCAACCACATTTGCCTATCATTTTCTTCTTAAAGTTTCATCATATGTATTTAGGGATCCTGGATAAACTGCAGCTGGCTTTAAAATGAAATATATTGATTCTTAAGGTCAACATTACACTTTTGCTTTCCTCTGTCTGCTTCTAGTGAGGGTTTGCTCTATTTCAGACCTTTGTTTCATGGACTTCTACAAGCTTTCTGGAGGAGCTAAGAAAGAGGATGTAGGCAACACAGACCAGATGGGCAAACTGCAGAGAGTTAATTTTGCCCTTTGGTCCCACAAGATGATGAAACAGGCCAAAACTCGCAAAGCTCTATTCAACACTCAGAGCTACAATGCAACTGAAATGTCGTTAGTGCCTTCTGTAGTCAGTCTACTGGCCCTGGGGGTGAGAATTTGACCCTTTACACTGTAGAAACAAAGCACTAATTACTTGGAAAGTAAAAAGAACTTGTCTTGTAGGTTACATAACCCATGTTGCTGCTGTCCTACATAATTACAGGGGACTAAAAAATATCTAATTAAATGAAAGCTGCAATACTGGGCTGGGAAAAAATTGCTGAAATAATTAATACCACCAGTCTATTAAATCGACTTATAGGTTCAGTATTCCAGACAGAGCTGGCCACTGCAGAGTATTATCCTCCAAAGTCAATGGATTCAGCTACTCTGCAAAAACAAAGGGAAAAAGTCAAAGAAAATAATTTCTAACGTTTGCAGATGAAAAAAGGAAGATACTGAATGCACAGTGTGTACTGCATAAGGAAAAGGCATGCTGATAAATGAAAGGAGAAAGAAAGAAAAGCAGACATGAAGGATTGCCCAGCATACAGCCAAAAGTATAATGCAATACTACCTACCTGAATATATTGTTATTTGTAAAAGTCCTTTTACTTTGCCTCTCTGGTATTATTCAAAATCCAAAGGTAGAGCTTCTGCTCTGTATGATTATGTAGATACATATAAAATCACACACACACACTTGCATATATATGTAACAGAACTTTATAAGAATGACTATTTGGTCTCAGGGGACATCAAAGTACAAAGTGATAAGATTTCTATCTGTACGTAAAGTTATAATGGTAATAATATTGTCAGTTAACGATAAAATAACAATTTGCATTATTATCCACTCTAATGCAAATTGGTTTTTATACCAGCAAATATATGGCTGGCTTTAGCCTCAGCAGCAGGATGAATGTTAAGTCAGAGCTGATAAATAATTCATAGATCTTATATAATGCAATGGCTCATTCTGGGATTCGTGTTTGAAGAATGACTTCTCATGGTTAAATGCTCTTTAGATTCTGGGCCAGCAACACCCTGGCATGACCTGCCTGCAATGAGATAATGATCTGCTGATGAAAGGGTTGGTTTGTTGTCTAGGGTTTTTAAACCATTACAATTTCATTGTAAGGGTTTTCATTACACAGACATATTTACAGGAGGCTGAAATAAGCAAGTACATAAGTTCAGCAATCACGTTCCACTCACTAAAAGTTGATTGCAGAGTTAAGCGCAGAGTTAACACTAAGTTGATTGCAAAGTAAACTGAAGGCTTGTCCACATCACATACCACACAAATTATGGTACAGCAGAGAAAACACTGCACTTGGCATTAGGAAATCTGGGCCTGTTCCCAGATTCTCCAACTGCCTAGGACATGACAGAAACACAGGGAACAGATTTCCTTCCATGCCCTTGCATTGGAGAAAGGAAAGGAGCAAAGACTAACCTTCACAGGGCAGGGACAGAGCCTTGGTGGTGTTACAGACCGTATATTTGACTGAGGTGTCCTTCCCAAAGTAGCTGAAACAAAGTAACTTGGCACTGGTGGGAAGGGAGTGATGAGAATACAGGGTCTGGCTCTTCACCTACACTGCAGTTATACCTTCATCTGCTGTTAATTAGGTGATCTTTCTACTCTCCTTCTCACTTGCTTTTTATTACAACCAACTGCTCATACTGCTATGCTGTGTCTTCTGTATCCTCCTAGGACTGCAACTTTAAAATCCACAGTTTAAAAAGCAAGAGCACTTGAGAAAACAGGTTGATATTGCAGAGTTCCTTGTAATAAAAGCCAAAGAATCGGGACCATGCCTGTCCCCACAGGCACTCATTATGCATTTATAGATGACCAAATGCAGACTCACAGTAACATTTTGCCCCTTAGTTTGAGGTGCAAACAAAGGGCTGACTTACAAGTGTTTTGTCTGAGCTCAGATAAAAGTGCTAATAAATAGTCCTTTATTTGCAGGAGTGATGAATATTTTCAGTTCATGATCACTAGAGCTCAGCTTTGATGGGCAAGTCTTTGTGTCGTATGCCAGGGTGATGCTTCTTGAAAACTAAAAATATTCAATAGGCCTGTGAAAACATGGGAGGGAGAATGTAGCAGCTGAGACATCCCATTATTTCTCTGCTATGGCGGGGAAACCGAATGAGAAAGCACAAAGTCAGGGAGACGACTGAAAGACTCTCCCAGCAGGCTTGGCTCCAAATTGTGATATTCAGCAAGGCTTCTGAAGAGATGGGCCAGTGTACATTGAGCAATTGAAGTCTGAGGCCTTCAGATGTAGCTGGTAGATGGGTCTGGGCCTAAAGGCCACCCTGACCAGTTGCTGCAAGCACAGCCAAGGCCAAAGTTGCATGCTGCAATGCATCATTGATAGAGATCACTGAAGCAACTCCAGACAGGCTGGAGTGGTGCAGTGCTATATAGCACAGGTCCCCAAAATAGCAGAAGCAAATGTAGTCCTGTGGCTCAAGACAAGCAACCATGCTCCAGTTAATTTAGAAACAGCCTATTTATCCAGCAGGGCTGAGATCTGAGTGTCACGCTGCATTATGTACAGCAGAACCAACTGCCCATGCAGTAAGCACAATGCAGGTGTGGTGCTAAGGTTGTAGCACTCTTCTGCTGCAGCAACCTTTAATTTAATCTGCCCAGTTTGTGCTGGTTTAACCACTTCTTTGCTGCAGTGGCTGTAACTGAATTCATGTGACCACAATATATCAACAAACTGAAGTTGTTACAGTAATGTCCAAGAGGGGAGATTGCATTGCTTTGGGATTCCGTAGGCTGACACCCAGACACACTCACAAAAAGCACTGCCCTCATCACTAGGTAAGTGAGTTAATCATTCGCAGCTTTGGTGCTCTATACCAGCCTGCTTTCCTCTTAAGGATTCTCAAAACACTTTCTGCACTTTAAGGATATAGAGGTGATGACTGGCTACCAAACTGCTGTCACTTGTCAAGCATAGCTTGACAGCTACTTTGCTGCTATTAGCAGTACAATACAAGTGCCATATAGCAGCTAGCACAGCTGCTTATCTGCAAAAGAAGACAGATAAGTGGCAGATAAATTTGTTAATCAGAAATTTTAGATCATACTAGAAGAAAGCTGTACATTTTGATGAACTTAAATGCCACTGCATGAGCTGTTGTATACATCTCTATAAATCGCCTTGTGGAGCACTTGTCTTGATGAATCCCTAATGGGCATCACAAGTATTCCATTCAGTGGGAAACAGCATCGTTAGCACAACATACAGACTAACCAGACTTGGATGGTAAGTAATTTTACCAGCTATCATGAGTTGTGGGTTCCAGAAAGTGTTTCAGGTGTACTGTAAGAGTCTCCTATCTACCTACACGGTGGTATTGTCTAACTCTGCTTAGTGGGGAGGGTTGAGTAGTAGTCTACATGGTTTAAGACACACTAGTCTGATTTGTTATTTGTTGCACTATGTATATTTCAGTATTGTTGAACCTAAACTATATGCTTTTCATCTCATATCCATCTGTAATGTTCCCTCCCCTGTTTCTCAGAGCAGCTCTGCTTGCTTACATGGGGAGAGCATATAGTAAATCATCTAACTCATATTCAAATCATGAGATAGCATGCTACTTACAAAGCAAAAGATGCCTTGGGCTGAAGGTGTGCTGCAGTCTCGTGTGTAAATGAAGACAGCACAGCATCAAGAGTAAGTTTAGGTTGGATTTTTCTTAACGAGTAGTTGTTTCACACTTATGGCCTATTTATTCTCAGATGGCAGCATATCTGAACAAAAAACATGCCATCAGCTAATCATAATCCCTTACAAAACGAGGATGCTTGCAATCATGCTCTTATTAGCTAAAGGACTTGCATCAAATGGATTAAGAGCCAAAGTAGAAATGCTTGATCCCTGTTTTGATCTGAATTGTCACAGCTCTGACCTTACAGAGCACTGATCGAACTGCAGCAACACATGTAATGTATCTAGTTTAACTATAACTTAGCTTGTTTAGGCAATACAGAGTGAAGTTATTGTAGGAATAACTCCAGGCACTAGCTTGCACTGATAAATGTGCTGTCTGCATCTGCTGTGATGTTTATCTGGAACCTCTGGACAGCAGCTGCACCCTTCCCTATGGTGTTTGAGCAGGTTGATAACTATTCCTTCTCTGGGAAGGTCCAGGGATGCTTCCACTTCATAAGGCTCCATAATTGGTCTCACCTCCTAGCCTAGAGCTTGCCTGTCTGGAGGATGCAAGGTCCAGTACAGAAATGCTGAAGAATCTAGCTCAAAGCAGTAGCTGCTGCTTCTGGGAGTATCCCCCCTGCTGTGGGGGCCCTGTTCTCAACTACTTAACACCACTGTGGTGTTTTTGGGTGCCAGGCTCTTATTTATGCACACTGCTGTTTTGGGCACTGCAGGTTCATTGCTTAGAACCACCTCAGTGGCTGTTACAGAACCAGATTTATGTGGGCCTCAGAGGAACAGATTTTTACCAAATCTCCAAGTGGCAAACAAATTCTAAATTTAGCAGAAGAATCCTCACTTATCCTTTTTTAGGAGGACTTTTAGGAGCAGTTGGAGTGATATGGGCAGTGAGGCGTTAGCCTTCCTTTCGACACTTTGGCTTTTATCAAGTTCTCTTGGGAACTAACAGCTACAAGGAGGCAGAATTTATTAAACCAATGACTGCTATAAACCAGTTCCCAAAGGTGGGCTGTGTGTAAATGAGTTCATTGCAGTGTATATCTCTTTTCTAATTATTTTCAATCAGAGAAATGCAGGAGCTCTAAGGAATTATAGGTATTTTCATGGTCATCAAGAAAGTTAGAGAGAAATTACTTCTCTTCCTGTTACAACTAATGACTTCACATGAGAAACCCAGTCATTTCAACACTAGCCCCTTAAAACCATGCACTATGGAATAAAGATTGGAAACACACTGTTTTGTGGACATGAGAAAAGCAGGTTGGAGGCTCCTGACAGAGCCTGTGTTAAATTAGAGCCGGGACTCCAAACTGCACATTCACCTGTATAGACAGCGTGCAGATTGCCATGTAGTATTCCTGCTCTCACACATCCCATCGATAGATACAGCCCAGGAAGAAATAAGGATATTGGAACTGTTGTATTATTTAGACCTCTGGATCAATATTGTGTTCAGCAACAGATGGTGTGGAAAAAAGGTAGAAGAAACTGAGTACACCGCAGCTCAGCATGGAATAACCTGTTTCAAGAGGCATCCAAGCCTTCAGCTCATGTCAGTTATGAACTTTTTTTTTTTACTCTGAGACATATGAATTAATTTCCCCTCCAAAACTCCCTTGAGGAGGGCATGAGTTTAATTGGGTTATCTGCTTCATAATGTGAAATGTTGTCTGAGCACGCATTTAGTTACAAGAGCATCCAGAGCAGCATTCTACAATCCTGTTAAGATCTTCCTCCATTCCTCTTCTTGACTTTCCTAATTAGTAGAGCTATTTATAACATGTGGGAGAGAAGTGTAAAAAACCAAACCAAAACACAACAAAAAACCAACCAACCAGAGCACAGCCCCTTCAAAGCCCCCTCAAAACAACAGAGGCACTGTGTACTACAGAAAAATGTCTTTTTTAAAGGAGATGTTCAAACAAGTTCCCATGACATTGGGAAAAATGTCTATAATTTATCAGTTACGCTAAATTTCCCAAAGCTTTGGGATTCCTACTCCGTTTATATTTGTGAATAATACTCTCATTGTGTTGGAGCACCTCTTTCATACATCCAAGATTCAAGAAACAAATACGGGGTTTGGGGGTAAAAAAAAAAAAAAAGGAAAGAAAAGAAAGGAAAAAAAGGACTGCATCTGTAAGAATCATTACATTTATTCTTTGACCTCATCTTGCTATTTCTATTCAGTTACTCCAAGGACAATTATTCCAAGGATGCCATTCAAGTGAGTTTGGTTTTTTATGACTCAGAGAAATTCATTTATGCTGCACTCAAATACCATGGCCTTCCTTTTGCTGTTGAGATTCATGCCATACTGTGCTCAAGAGCAAGCTATGAAGCCAAAGGGTAGTAAGAGAGGAAATTCACTTCACAGTAACAAAGATACAAAAGTTAATGCTACAAAACTTATATTAATTTCTTTGATGTCACTTTTCTGTGTCTTTTTCATTTGAGTACTATATACAGCTGTGAACAGCTCAGCTGATAATTACCTTGTACATAATACAGGTACCTAGAAGTAGAACAGATCTACCACTGACTCTTGGCAGTGTGAAAATGCCTTAATGAAATTTCAGTTTTGTTCCTATTTGTGTTAATCTGTGACACTGTGTCCCTGTTCAATAGCTCTCCTCTCTGCAGCTTGGTACAAATCTAGCTAAATCAAGTTACTATAAGACAGGGAAATTAATAGTTTTAAAATGAAATTCATTTCTGTCTGTATTTTAAGATTTCATTGCCAGGTTTTAACATACTTGTTTCCTGAATGCTGACAAGCAGAACAACTTGTATTGATTCGCAATATTCACACTCTGTGACATCACTGACAGCTTCATTACATGGGATGCTAATTTTTTTTCCCATGTGATCACTCTTAATGAGATTAAATATACTTTGTATTTTCAAGCCATTTATTTGCAAGGAATTGTGATTGGATTGTCATCACATCAAGGTTATTTAACCTAATACACAGCAGAAAGAAAACATCCCAAGCACTCCTGAGAAGTCATCAACTGATGTTCTTTAGAAAGTATATATTACTCAAGCAATCTTTTTGAGAGATATTAAAGAGGTATTTTATTTGCAATCCTGTGCCATTTGAGTTATTCAGGCTGCTTTGAATATTTATAGTACACGCACTTAGGACAGCTCATTTCCTGTTTGGAATCAGAATTCAGGTTCCACTGCAGTCAATGGGAATTTTGCCCTCAACTTTAATGAAATCAGGACTTGGCTTGTACTATATGTAACTCTATTAATTCACATCAGTATTTGGAGTAGTTTGAAGCTATCACTGATTTCTGCCCCTGTTGTCAACAGTCAGGCTGGAGTAAAAACAATAGACACAGATACAGAGTTGCAAAAGAGGGTCACAGGTAACAGCGTAAAATACTGTGTCATCCATGTAATGGTGTTAATCTGCACGAATTTCCAGATAAATCTATCTTCTTGAATTTAAGTCACTTATTATGTAATCTGCAGGGATAGAATAATACATTCCTGCAGATAAACACACTGCTATAACCAGAATATTTTCAGTTAACCCCTACAGAAGTTACTGTTATATAAGCATATAAAGCATACAAAGAAAGAGATTGCACCTATCACAAAGGCTTTTCTTTATGATTACATAAAGATACGTACCTCAACTAGTACTTCAAATAACAAAATCTTTTCCTGATCCACTGCATAAATAAAGCAGCTATGCAAATTTCTACTAGTCCTGTTTCTATAATGCTTATGATTGGGAGTTCGATGGGATCATAATTTGGCTGACTGGAAGACTGTAAAAGATGCACAACTAAAGTATTGTGCCAAACAAAAATTCCAGAGCTAATAAGAAACACAATGTTCATTAGCAGCAGCTTCCTCCCAGAGGACTTCTACAGCCAGCAGAAAATCCCACACTCTAGTTTCCAGGGAGTTGTGCATTGTTGATGCAGACTCAAAACTAACTTTCTCAGGTAATTCTATTTTACCTAACTCAAGCATTTCAATGCTCATCATTTGCTAGCTCATCTCCTTCATCTCATCCTTACAGGAGTGGAATATTGACCAAACAAACATTTATCAAGGGACTCAAACAAACATTACACAAACAAAAAGAGATGTTGTTAGCCTAATCGGGAGAACACACTGCAGTCCATGTACAGCAACTTCCACCCACATACCTCACATCTGTAAATGGGACTGGACTCAGCCCTCCCAAAATTTAATAGTGCTACTGAGAAAACTTTATACAAGTGTCTAGTAAATGCAGGACTTCACATTGTTAAGGAGACTCAATCTTAACATTAACACGTTTTTACCTGTCCAGCTGCCTATAATTGTAAATAAGCATCTGCTTCCAGTCTCTTTTGGTATCGTTGTCTTGAAGGCTTGCATTTTGTTTTCCATCTAGTGTTTACTGAGAAGAGGTGGCAAAGGACACAAAACTCAGGTTTCAAAAGGCTAACTCTGTAGGGATCCAAAAACTGAAAGATATTGGCTTCTACAATGACCCTTTCTGAACTTCTGTTCATGCCATTTGTATCTCTCCCCACTTCTTAGAGAAGAGCT
The DNA here is from genome assembly GCF_033783945.1 of Neopsephotus bourkii. Classification (NCBI taxonomy): domain Eukaryota; kingdom Metazoa; phylum Chordata; class Aves; order Psittaciformes; family Psittacidae; genus Neopsephotus; species Neopsephotus bourkii. The sequence goes on along the minus strand of NW_026901291.1, from coordinate 1,696,775 downwards.
GCTGTTACATGGCAGAGGCATATAAAAGCTGTCTCCAATGGCAGCCAATTCTGTCACTCAAGAAAACTGGGAGAGATAAAGACCAAGTGGGTCAGTGCAGATATGGAATTTTGCCAAAGAGCTTTGAATGCTACAGGCAGTGCTTAGGAACTTCCATTATTTGACTTACCTTGTAATCTGCACAACCTGCAATCCCCAGTTAGCATAGATGCTTTCTTAAAACGCACAGTTCAGAAGTCATTTACCTATGCCACAGAGTCATCAGGATGTAAATAATGACTGCAATAACTGGTTTTGTCCAAGCCTTTACTTCATCTAAAGGCAAAACTTCTGAATCAACCATAAAGACCAGCCATCCTACACAACCAGAAGACCAGTGCAAACCTGACAGCCAGCAGTGCTCACTTTGATGTGAATGGATGCAACTGATTCTCTTTTAATGGCCATTAAAATTCACAGAAAACCTGCTAATGACTTTTCACCCTGTCTAGAAAGACTTACTACTCCTCCTAATTCCCTCCTCAGTTATCCAAGCCATTAGAATGTGTCTCTGCCAAAACTAGACAAGGAGCACGTGCCCCAGCCTCCTCTAGTTACAAAGCCTAGTTAGCAATTATACCTGCAGCAGCTGGGGAATGGGAGAGAAAGAGGCAATACACATCAGTGACAACAAAAACCATTGTCAGATACCCTTACAGGTCTCTTGGCATGTAAGGTCTCCGAGACAGTTTTCTTTCTTTGTATTCTGCCCCTTCACACACATACCAGCAATTAAAGCAGTACAATTACATAAAATCAATGGCATATTTTCCATCCTCTTCTATTTAGTAGAATAGAACAGAATTCCAAACTATTAGTGGGGGAAGTCTCATCAAGTGTGTATAAATACAGATGTGAGTGCACTGCACAAAAAAGCCTCTACTGAAACCTTGCAAAGCCAGAGGTATTCCTCCAGAAAGCCTATCAACCAGTCTTATTCAGGCACACACATACCTTCAGAACCCACTGTGCTGCATGGAGTGGTAAAGCAAGACACAATAATAAATTGGAGTGATGGCCACAGATTATGCTATCCTTTTAGCTGCAATATACAGGCATCTGTGCCACTCCTTCAGCAGTACAGACTAACAGAAGTGGGTATGTGTGTCTGCATTCATGGCTAAAGAGATTATGTATTATTCTGGCCCTCAGAAGAGCCTTGTAAACTCAGTCTTATAAATCACCAAGTTCAATTTTTGTCTTGTTTTAGGTAAACTCACATAATGTCAAGCATGTCTGATGCTTAAATGGCTGTGTTGCAGGATGAAGGAGAATAAGGCAAACAGACTAGCTTTTAGGTTTATTTGGTTTGGAGGTATTCCAAAACTAGATAACTTTAGGAGAAAATAAGCAGATTCTCAATAGACTTGCAAGGTTCACACCTTTATTAGAAGCAGCATTACCTTGCTCAGCAGGGAACTCACCCGCCATTTGCAGATCAGGCAAGAAACCTCTCACATGCTCCCATAGGTCTGCTTCTCCTCTGGTGCATTAAAAACCAAGTGTAGAAATGAACTGATGGCTTTTCATTTCTTTTCCTAATTACAAGTCACAGCAGCTGCTTGGGAGAAGAATAACAATCTTCCCCCTTTTTTTTTTTTTAACTCATTATTATTTGAGTAAAATCATAGGCTTGTTTGGTGCCTATTTTTGTGCCTTTTTTCTTATGACACTACTACTTGCTGCAGTCAAGAGCTGTAAGCTCTTAGTTATCTTGTTTTAGCAAAAACAAGATTTTCTAAAAGGTTTTGTTTCCTTGCTTCTGCTAAGGATGCTAAGGCAATAGAGTAAATGGCAGATAATTTGGTACATCTGTCCTGCATTTATTAGTTACTGCTGACATAGGTATGAGTAGGCCTGGACCTTACTACTTTTAGGCTGGAAGTCATATAAAATCTATGACCTGAACACCTTCAGAGATGCTATTCCTCACTATTGCAGTATACACTGCTAAAGGAACAGGAAGCCTCTAAGACAGAAAACTACAAGACCTATCCCTTAGGTCTAAGCTTGTCTTACTTGTCTAAGCAAAATAAGGACTAGAATAATTAATGACTACTGTGGCCAAGACTCAAGTGAATACAGCAATCTGCTCTTCACAGCTAATCATCACTCACCTGCTAAAGCAGTTATAACTGATCTGGAGAATGCTTGACATGTAGGTGTTCCCAGCAAGGAATTGGAATGGCACACAAAAAAATCCAAGACACCATGAGGATTTGAAACAGAATCACAACTAGGTCCAAGTTTTACATGACAAGACACCAGGTGAGCGCTGTGGTTAAGCTTGTGACTAGCCTTTCACTGCACTAAAGGATCAGGCCAAAATTATTGGAAAAAACTTTTGGGTATAATTTAGCTTTGACCAGGATCCAATTTTCATCACTCAGCTTTAGCTTTCATCAGCAAATTAGGTATGTGACATATTCTTCAACTTGGTAGTAACCAACGTTAGTTCAGCTTCAAAACCTTCCTAGGGCAAAACCTTTATGTGGATTCCACTTAAGGGCAGCTAGCTTTGAATAGTTTAAAATATTGGCCCTGGGCTCCAAGTACAGGGCTAGAACAGAGAATCTGTCCTCAGTTTTGCTAGGCTCTTAATGCATTGCCAAATGTCATCTTCTGACCAAGGCAAACAACAAAAATCTACTTTCTCCTGTTTAGACCCTGTCCTGTTTATGCAGAACAAGACCTCTCTTCATTTGGTGCATTGCTAATAGTACTAGGTGGGAATTACCCAAGATAATATATTTGCCTCTTTGTATTTTTACAGTACTATCAGATTTCTCTGTACAAAGCATCAGCACTTTTTTTACAAGGGCTTAATCCCTACAAGTTGTATGTAAATTCTTCTAAGGTTTGGTACTGCACATCAGTTGGGAAATTCATGTTTTATAGAAGACTACAACACATTCCTCAGTGGCTAAAACCACACATTATGCATACAGGAAGAACAAACCAGCATGCGACCAAAGTTGCATCTGGCCACGCAGTAAGGCTGCTACTATCTATCACTTAAATAGATGAGAAAAGTTGCCAGTAAGTTGCTGCCAACTGCTGCTCTAATAAACAATATTTCTCTCAGCAGAAAGCCAGCACCATGCACTGATTTATAGTAAATGTGCCGTTTTTTCCCTGTGCTATCAGCACTGAAGACAATAACAAGCAGCTCAGGTCACAAGAATACATTTTTATGAAAACAAAACAATGGGTGTTTGCACAGCATCTTATCTACTATATGCGAGCATAGAAGCATTTGAATTGCTTCGGTGGACACTCTAAGATCCTTTATTACATTTATGCTGTCTGTTTCTCAAGCACAGCTTTGTGAATGAAAACTAATGCATTGTCAATAAATAGCATTCAGTGATATACTTGACGCATCTGGATCTATGGACACAAAAGTCAAATCCAAGCAGTGAAGAGGTAGCAGAGGTTATGCCCTATTATGGAGGCAAGTCGTATGTATACTCTGGATCAGCCTGCACACACAACCAGAGGAGGAGCTGAGCAAACGCTCTGGTTCACAGATAAATCTGCAAAAATTCCTTATGCATCTTCCAACTGCCTGCCATTCAATTACCACCATTCGTAAGGGGAAAGGAGTCTCTAGAACAGTATGATCCCTCTTCATCATTAGCGGCTGATGGAGAAACATCCTGTTTTGGAGACTGCATTAGCTTACACAACTGTGAAGCTGCAGTACTCCTGTCTCCCATCATGTTCAAGATGCTTTCACAGTAGGTTATTAGCCTGGTAGCTGTACTAACACTGTTTCTGCACAGTGTGCAATATGTATACCGTTCAGCCTCCCCAAAATGCTCTTTGATTAGTTATTTCCATATACACAATACCATCCTGGGCCTCATCACCATTTTCCACTCACATTTTACTCAAAACTAATCGGAAACACGCTGTTCATTAAGAATCATATGTCTGCCTAACACCACAACTCCTCAACTCCACTCTCAGGCCCCTTGGAGGCAGTCACACTCCATCCTGAGCCAGCCACCCAGAAGGTCTAATCAAATGGCTTTATGGGCAAGCATCACTGTTAGACCTAGTGCAATTATTTACATTTGACTAAAGCTTAACACATACTTTGCTAAACTTAGTCTTCAAAAAAGTATTCAAAAAAAGGTACTTCAGCATAGTTCAAAGACATTTCAGGACATTACAGAGCAGAAAACTGTGGATTTATCACAGCAGTTGTGATGTATGTCTGATCTTTTCTAATTGGCATATGTCTAGCTTGATTCCATCTGCTGATTCTTACAAAAACTATTTAGCACCTACTGCTTCTTTCCCCATGAAAATACTACTTCATTATAATTTAAACCTCTCTCAATCTCTCCAATAACTGCATAGACTAAAACTTGAAAAGTTCAGCCCATTTCCAGATACACTTGCTATCTTGGCTATGCACATTTCCATACCATCCTCCTGCCCCAAACCAGGATTACACAAACTGACTTTGTTTTGCTTTTATTTCCCCAAACAACAAGGTTCCAGCTGGTGCTCAGGACCATTCACTGCAACTTTCTGACAATTACTCTTGTGACTGGAGACAAAAGAGTATCGACTGGGGAGTGTCTGATTGCCCAGATTCTGCCTAGACCCTTACACATGACAGGGATGGTTCTGCTTGGCAGAATTTACCTCTGGCAGACATTGCTGAAAATTTCAGGGAAACCTTCAATTCTTTTTGCATGTTTAAAGCTGCCAAGGGACAGAGTAGTTTCAAAATAACTACTGATTAGTTCACTCTTTTTCATTGACAGTGTGATTAAGAGCACATTAAGTGTAATTTGAAGAGAGAGATTTGTCCTACAAATTCCTACAGAGAGGAGGGAGCAGAATCCCACTTTCAGCCATCAAGTAGGTGCTGAACACAAGTGTTTATGAGGCCAAGTCTCTAGTCATAAGCAGCAGCTCCCAGTGGTGGGCAAGTAAACCAACTGACTCCAGAAGTTCTGCAGTGTGGGCTTGTGTTGAATCTCTGCATAATGGCCAGTGCTTCCATAGGTACCTGGCCATAAAAAAGAGGCTTTTAAAAATACAAGGAAGAATAATTTTCACATATTGCATTTAAAAGGGAGTAAACCTCAACCGTGGAAACTTTTCACATCACATCAACAAGGGAGAGGCTCTGCCTTTTTAGTTAAGGTTTTAGTTGCTCAAACACAAACATTTAATTACAGGACAGCTCTACAATAACAAACTGAGGAGAAACTTACATGAAATTCAGCTCTATTCCACCAAAATTAGAAGAGCCCCCAACTGGCTAGTAAAGTACCTTCCTCTTCATGGTTTTTAAGCAGAAACTTGACTCTACAATATACATAAATTGTAATTATTGAAGTATTTTCTGTACAAACATTAATTTGTTTGAAAACGCAGTTGGTTCAGTCCTTAAATGTGCATTTAATGGAAAACACAATACAGAATGAAGAAACTAATTATGGAGACACATTTGTTTGGGACCTACCCAAAAAGTCAACAGACCTCAGCAAAGAAAGCCAGGAAGAACAGCAAAATGCTGTAAATTACATTACTTTCCTGGTATTTTCTGTGCATTTCTTGGTTTGGGTTTTGGGGTTTGGTTTGGATTTCTTTTTTTGTTGTTGTTTGTTGTTGGGTTTTGGTGTGGGGTTTTTTTTTTTTTTGTCTATTTTGGGGGTTTGTGTTTGAGCTTTGGTTTGTGTCTTTTTAGCCTCTGCAATCCAGATATTTGTATGCTTGAGGGACAAGACAGTTGGATCCAGCTAATGCTTTTTCTGCCCTCTGAAGCATCAACGATCAGCTAACAGTCAAAGCAGACTACTTCAACCCTCTAAGTCAGCAGCTTTCTCTTTTTCTCTCTTTAGGAGCCTACACAAGCCAGAAATCAAATAGGCTGTTTGAAACTCCACCAAAACCAGAAAAATAATGGCAAGCTCTTACATACTTAACCTTGTGACACAGAGAAAATGTTTCCTTAATAGCTTTTCTCCTTCTGAAGTAAAAATTACCATCACAAACTTGAAAGGTGAACGGGTACTATTTAAGAGCTGTTTTTAACAGTCAAAAAGAAATATAAGTAGCAACAGCTTCCTTGATACAGAGAAAACCCTCTGGTAGCAACGCTTTCTTTATCCTGAAGACTACAGTGTTACCCTGTTACAGAAACTGAGGCTCTTATAAAAGTTAAATAACTTTTGCTTGGGAGACAAAGAAAGAAAGAGGGGGTGGGGAGGAGCCCCTAATATTTAATTTTCATCTGGGGCTTTTCCCTTTCTTCTGAGATTATATGAAGAATATACATCTGGATTCTTCTCTTATTGAAGCTGACAAAATACTTCTCAGGCCTAGGTTTTTGGCAGAAACAGTTGAGGAGAAGGGCTTCGGCAATCACATGTAACTTGGAAAGTTATCAGAAAAGGACAATGGGTTGAATATTCTGTAGAAATGGTAGAGTTTAGTAAACAATTTTGGCCTTTTCAGCTTTCTGCTGTTAAGTTGAAATCACAGTTTATCTTTTGACCCAAGAATAAAATGAAATACTGACTTCTTCTATAAATAATCCCACACAAAGTCCTACAAAATTACAGCAGCATTTCTATAACATAACAGTCTGGGGGGGGGGGGGGATAATGTGTTAACAGTTGGCAGCTACTAGCACCAGCTTCTTATTTTTCTACAAATCCAGCCAAGTTTTCCACCTCCGCAAACAGTGGATTAAAGCCGTCATGCTTTGATTATCACAGAAGCACATATTACCAACCACTTTGGAAGAAACAAACATTCTTAGGATTTCTATACTAAGCACAGAAGGAAAACCAAGTATTTGTTTCACATGGGAAATGTAGATAATCAGTATGAAAGTTTAAACTTTTTGTTAGCTGATTAGTGAGCAGCTTCCCAAGGAACTTTGGAACGGATGAGGCATTGTGTTGTGCTAAAAACACAGTATTCAAGATGCATCTTAGAGATCCAGACTTACAGGCTAGTCTTCCCAGTCTGTATGCTTTTTCCTCTTCCCGACTAGCTAACTTCTGCCCTTCCTTACTCAGGAAAGAGAAGTGAAAATCCCACAGCCCAGTGTGCAATGTACATACTAATACAGTTGAGCTGCTAACAGGCTGTTTGCCAAGGCGGCATAAATGAAGTCTCAGGAACATTGCAGCCTGTTGTCCAGAACAGCAGAACTTTCCGGGCACCAAGTATGTGAAAAAATAGGAGAACTAAATCATACTTTTGGACACATCAGAAACGATGATAGAGGATAATCCCTCTTCCACAGTTCTAGAAGACAGATTCCCTTCTACTATCATTGCACATGAAAGCATCAGTGCCATTGATCTTCTCATTAGCTTGTGCTGTTAGCCCTGAGTACTGTCAAGCAGCAACTTATTCTGTAACAGATCTAAATGTGCACTAGTTTCCAATGACAGGACTTCATTGTTAAGTACTTCTAATACCACCAAGCTAAGCTCCCTGCCCTTTTCTTAAAGTCTGCCCAAAGAACTCTCATGTAGTTTATGTTCCTTTCAGGCTGGAGCAGGGATTGGCACATGGTAGACGTTCATAGGATATTGAGGCAATTTTGCCAAAAAGTGCTTTTCAAAGGTTTCTAGTAGCAAGAATGCATGACTATCACAGCAAAACATTTTACCACTTTCAAACACCACTGCCAAATCCTAAGCTGTACTTTTCCCCAAAACCAGGGGTATTACTACCCAAGAAAAAACTGTAATATAAAAGAACCTCTGGCCTGGGGAGCCAAAACACGCTCCATGCCCCTTTTGAAACCACTTTTCTGGTAACGAAGATTCAGACTGAAAATTCATTGAGGACAGGAAAATTTCCTGCCCAACACTTAAAGCTTGATAAAGTTACAGTTTTTTGAAGCTGAAAATTATTTTTCAGGAGAAATTTTTAGGCGGCCTTAGAAGCAGAACTACCACAAGGCAAATTTAATACTTTTTAATGGTTTTGGAATTTTGGCCAGAACTGGTGTTACTTATATTGTACACAGGCTTCTCTCAGCAGTACCTCAATAGCATCAGAGATTCTTGCTTAAGGAAGGAGCCAGGTAAAAATGCCAAAATGATTGCATAGAAAAACCTTAAACCCCACATTGCGGTCTCACACTAAGTATTACACTTTGCTGGTTCAATACATTGAATCATTTGGGAATTTTACTTTTATGTGAGTGGGCTTCATTACATCTGAGTAAGTTATGGTCATCCAGGAGCAAGGGAGTGGTACTGGATTTATAGTAAAACACCACAAGCAAAAACAAAAACAGAAGAAAAGAGGCCAGCAAAGGAAAGATGTATTTTAAGACGTCTAGTCTGTTTTGTCAATAAACTGATTATAAAGAAAGACTAATATCAGATGCAGGGTGGGGCTGATGTTGGAGGGGGGTGAAAGATTATCATTTTCTGTGTCTTGTGAGATGATCAGGTCTCAAAGAAGGTATAAACTTACCACACTTCACTAAAAGTGGTTAGGGCACAAAAAAGGCACAGAGCAGAGTCATTTTTGGCATTAATTTCTGGCAGTTTGAATTTTAAGACTAAAAAACCAAACCAAAACAAAAAACCTTCCTTTGGGATAACAAATTTACCAACAAAACCAACAAGGAAGTGAACTTTGGGGAAGCTGTATGAATAACAGGTTGTTTAGGGAGAAAGGAAAGCACTTCTTCAATAGCCTGCCATGACAGAAGCAACCCCAGAAAAACTCAGCCTTAAATAACCCTGTTCAGAGTATGAATTTCAGAAAGGTTTGTGTGGTCAGATCCTGTCTAAAGGCAAAATTTTGTGCAGTGGTTCCTCAGATAAAGTGTTTCTGCAGACAACTATTGATTTGAAAATACAATGGTATTTGCTGCTTGAATTTCTGAAACACCGTGTTAGACCTTCTCAAGCTTCTTACTGCAGTAACAGTGCCCACAGAAAACAGGAAAGAAAACAATACTGAAGTGCTTCAAGTATTTCTAACGTGGTTGAAAGTCTGAGTTTCCTTTGGTAAGCACTGTTTCTTTTTCCAAACAAGCACTCAGTTTGGAGTCAAGTCACCCATAGATTTTCTTCTGCAAACAAGTCACCCATAAATTTTCTTCTACAAGACAGTCCCCCATAGATTTTCTTCTAGTTGTAAGGACTAACACTGCAAATAAAGCCCTCCATTCCCAGAACACATTCCAAAACTACACTGACATTTTGCAGATGCAAATTAGGCCAAACATTAATTAATGCAGCATGATCCAGAAACAAATCTTATAAAGAGGCAGGTTGTCAAGAGTCACCCAGATAATAAACAGCTGAAAAAGCAAGACGTGTCTGTGCCCTGCTCTACTACAAAGAGGATCCTATTCCATCTCTGTTTAACCACATAGATTTTTTGAGCACAGTAAATTTGGGTTCCTTCAGCTTTGCTAAGAACACACATACTAGGTCTGAGAGCATTAAGGTCTTTTTCCAGTATGGGTTGTCTGGTGTCTTAGCTCAAAATGCAGATTTTACCTTTGGAGGTGTTCTAGGATTTCTCTAATCCTTATGTCCTCTTTACATAAATTGATGCAAAATATGAAATATTTTTTAACTCTTCAGAATAAAGGCTGTATCTTGCTTAAAATTTGCATCTAGTAGTTCTGTGCTGTGCCTTCTTCGTACCTCTAACCCTCAGTTCAGTGATCAAGGCTGTCTGATGTTCATTTAGTTCAAACTCTGTCCATTCCCTAATCTCCACAATGGAACAGAAGTCAAGCACAGTTCAAACACAGTCAATAATTAGCAGGGTGTAACTCCTTCTAGCACTCCTTGTCAAGGTCCTTTAAATCTGCTCTCAGATTATGACACAAGACCAGAAATTCAAGGAAGTGCTCTCCCTTCTGTAGCTAGCAAGGAATCACACCCTCATGCACCCACAGGTACACACCCATACAAGCTATTTAGAATTAAAAGCTTTTAACTGATCCACATCTTGACAGAAGAGTACAAGTGTGATTCACACAGCTGTATGATTGCCTGTCTTGCTCAATGAAATACCACTAGTCTTTTCTTGAAGATAGTCAACTTGCCTGCTGCAAGTGTGAGTTCCCAGGGAACGAGTAACAAACTCCACTGAAAAAAATGGAAAAGAAGTGAGGACCCTCCAGCAGAAGCAGCTTCCTGCATGACACGTGATTTAAGACACCTTGATAGACAGCAACACAACCCAAGCCAAAATCCTGGAGAACAAGTGGAACAGTGACTAGAGAGGAAAACTTCAAAGTGAATAAAATCCACATTTTGGTTTTATCACAGCATACTCCCCACTCTCTACCCATCACTGCCTGCATCCTTAAAGGAGATACAGACCCTCTTGAAATTAATGGCATCATCTATTTCTCAGACTGAGTATGTGTCAGTGGAAGATGTATATGGATTTACTGGATCATTCTGATTAGAAAGAGCCTCGGGAGGGGTCATCAGTCCAACCTCCCATTCAAAGCAGGGTCACTCTGAAGTCAGACTAGGTTACTCAGGGCTTAAGTCAAATCCTTGGGCTGGCTATTTTATGTCTTTCAGATTTTTTTATGTCATAATCTTCTGAAGATGCTTCCCCTTCCAGAAACTGAATTTATGGAAACTGCACGATATGAAGCTTGAAGAAATCAACTTGCCTGTAAAGTGTCCTGGAAAATAAGAAGTTTGAAACGAAATATCAACCTGACCCTCATGGGGGGATTTCATTACTCCAGATTTTAGGGATCACTGTGTGTGGCTGGTTCAGTTTTTCCTTGCTTTTATCACTAGGACAAAGACATGAAGTAGTGCGTTATGTTCATAATTAACACTCTTATTTCAGTTTGCAAGGACTCAAGTCCTGTCACAAAAATATTGCTGCTTATGTCATAAATTAGATCTCCAAAACTTTAATTCTGTTTCCCAAGACATATTAAAACCCTATATGATGTTATTGCTATATTTTCCTTTGAAACATGAACTAGCTGTCTGATCCAATATTTCAAACCCTTAAGTTGTTAAGCAGAAGCCACCAAGGTATTGAACATAAATTACTTCTACTGGAACTTCAGGAATGACTGACTGCTAAGCAGCATTTATTTCCTTTCCATGTTAACACATTTAGGTGCACTTTTCTTCAGCCTGACACTTCTTTAACTCAGTAAGATACAACAAAGATCGTGTAGATCAGAACAGAAGCAATATAACGATAATTAATCGAGTCTTTCTGCCTCGAGCCCATAGCAGTAGAAACCCCCGGGCTTACTGAAGAGGTTAACACAAAGTGATCTTTAACACACCTATTGCTTATAAAGTTTATCTTTGACCCATCAGAGTATTCAAGAATTACAGTGCCTGTATAACTGAGTTATTCTGAGACATGATTTAATGTCTTCAGCACCAATGTGCTCCCATACAAGATGTGAAGGAATAAAGATTTAGGATTGCAAACAGTAGCAAACCAAGAAGAAAACAATACCAGAAGTCTCATCCTATGACTGGATCAGCATAGGCACACAGACATGCCTGAGCAGCTGTATGGATACACAGATGATTTTGGCAGTATTGAGCCAGATACTAGGTTGAGATCTTTGAAGTTTTCCTATATTATCAAGCCTACAGAAATAGAGAAAACAGCACAAGGCTTGGATTGCTTCTATGCAGAGACTTCAGCTTATCATGCTGATCAATATTGTCTCTTTACTGTGTGTGTGCTTTCCTTTCATGTCAAAGCTGCCCGCAGTATGGAGATGGCAAATACACCTTGCCTTTATTAATCATAGTAGATTTTATTAACTTACTCAGCACTATGATGCTTTTGTTTGGGCTTCTCCTGTACAGGCAAGTTATGTTAACTGAAATGTATTATGCAGTTCAGACTTTCAAGCTAAGAAAAACTTAACCATCACATTAGGCAGAAAGGCATCTTTATGAAGCATCAAGAGATCATGGAGCAGTTTGCTAACAGATCTGGTAGCTCACTTTTTAGCCCCTCCCCCCGAGCAATAATGTTCTGAGCCTTGCACGTGGAATTATGTATTATGAAAAACAGCATCCAAAAAGAAAGCAGCTGTGGGAATTTACATCAATAACGGAAGACAGCACAGCAAGCACAACTTGTCAGTGAAACTGAGAATAATAATTTTAACATAGGATGTCTCTTGCATCATCTTATTAGCATTTTCCACTCAGATGTATCTCGGATTGAAATATTTGAAATAGATCATTGGAAGTAAACACCTTTAACTACAGGTATCTTTTCCAACTTCAACCACCCTCAGAAATGGATGTTATCTCAATCATACATAGTACAGGCTAAGATATTTAAGCACATTTCAATGAACAGTAGCAGTGAGTTGGTTTTTTTTGTTTTGGATTCAAGTCCTCACATATTGCCATTATAGAAATATTAACAACAGATCCACCATGAAGGGACAACAGCTCCACTGCCTTCCCAAGTCCTTCTCTTGATCTCAACCAGTGTGCTAATGGGAAAGATGAGAGTTTTGCACTAGAGAAAACACACATCAAGAAAGCGGCAAATTACATATGACTTTACACTGACTGATTTGAAGGCGCAGTGTGTAGCACACTCTGAAAGCACCAGCTGTTGAGTGTTAAACACTTGACACTGCTGAGACATTTGGAAGCTAAACATTGAACACTGAAAGAGAAACTTAAGGAACTTTCATCCAAGAAAATCTGAAGCCTCAGAGGGAAGAATCAAACTGACAATATCAATATGAAGGCAGTTCAGCCTTTTTACTTTTCATCTCTTTTGAAAAGAGCAGCACTGTTTTCAAAAGCCAGTGTTGCTGGAGGTCTTTGCACAGTAGTCAACTTCAACATGCAAAGAGCCATAAGCAACAGTATCACGAAGTCTTGTCCCACTGTGCCAGCTGGTACTAGGCTAATGTGCCTATCAGTGCCTTCTTTCATGCTCCTGACAAGCTATTACTCAGCTACATAACTGATAGGTCAATTGTAGTCAGCTTTGATTTGTAAGCTGTCTACCCTGAAGTTACCATTTCTAGAGTTATGTTCCAACTCAAAGAAATGTTTACTTCAAGAAGCATTTTTCACGTTTTTAGACTCACAAATTTTGACGCAGTAAGAGCTAATGAAAATACATTATAAAATATCAGTTACAGCAGTTTCCCAAAGACCTCACACAAATATTTACTCCCAAGTCCATACAATTACATCATTTCATACACACTATCAGGGGCTTGATAGCAACATTTCTGCCTACAAGCTTGTCAGGCAAACTGCCCATGTCCAGGCAGTCTTCATCAGCAATTCTGAATGTAAACCTTTGTCCTGGGTTCAGCAGTAGCAGTCATTTTTTCTCCTTCTTAGTAGCTGGTGCAGTGCTGTGGTTTTGACTTTCGGCCTGGGAACAGTGCTGATAACACTGATGTTTCTAGTTACTGCTCAAATGTTTAGTCTGGCAAAGGACTTTGTGAGCCTCATGCTCTGCCAGAGAGGAGGGAAAGCTGGGATGAAGCAGAGACAGGACACCTGACCCAAACTGACCAAAGAGGTATTCCATACCACAGCACGTCATGCCTAGGATGTAACTGGGAGTTACCCAGAAGGGTAGTTGACCAGGGGGTTGGACTAGGTATTGGTCAGTGCTCGGTTGGGCTGGGGGGGGGTGAGTTATCGGTCGCCGGGTGGTGAGGTGTCACATTCTCTTCCCTTGTTATTTCCTTTATCATTATTATTATTGGTGGTAGCAGTAGTGATTTGTGTTATACCTTAGTTACTAAACTGTTCTTATGTCAACCCGTGGGAGTTGCATTCTTTTGATTCTCCTCCCCATCCCTCTGGGAGCAGGGGAAGGGAAGAAAGGGGAAGGGGGGAGAGAAACTGTGTGACTGGCTTGCCGACAGGGCTTAAACCACAACAACCTTACAGAATACTTCTCTCCTTTTCACCCCCAAACAAAGGGGCAGTGATTTTTATGTGGCAACAATCATTACAAACATTACAGCTCAACCTAGCCGAACTTTAGTTTTCCACCAAACCCCCCAGCAATGTGAATGGCAGTCTAACAAGCAGATGACGCACTGCAAATATATTACTAAACTTAAGAAGTTGCTATTTGTGAACATTCACAGGAATCAGAAAGTAATTGTGAGATGAACAACAGCTGAAAAATCAAAACTAAAAGATAGTAAAGCATACTCCAAACTGTTCACAAAAAGTATGACAACAAAGGGTGGGGGAGGATAATTTTTGGTCATTTATCTTTTTACTCATTCCTGCATCTCTGCATATGGATTAAAGTAGCCAATGAACAAAGTCTATTGACATCCAACTACCAGCATCAAAACCAAACCAAGATCACAAACCAGCATAGCCTCTACCATGGGAAGCTTAAGGGTTCCTCTGATGTCTCCTATCTATGAAACTTTTCAACATGTTATCTTAAATGACTAACCTTTGGTAAAGCATTTAAAAATTAAGTGCAAATAAGATTAAACTCTTCAAAAAATACTCTTTAGAACAGAAGACCACAGAACATTAAGAAGCTGATAAACAATAGAAACTACTGCTGCTCCACCTTCTTCCTCTAGGAATGATTAGTCTACCCAGCCCAAATCTTTAGCAATTATTTGCACAAAGTACAGTATTGATTTACTTAAAGCACACAGGGGGGCAGGAGTGTTTTAGCATCATTTGAAAGAGAAGCCTCAAAAAAACAATGGCTGCTGAAAAACATTTACTTCATTTGTAAAAAACAAATAGACAGAACATACACACACAAAAAAAACCACAAAACAACCCACAACTGAATCACCAAAGCCACAAAATTTGTGAATAAACCTTTCCCTAGATTATACATTCATTTTATCATATAAAACAACAGCCATTAATAATCTGCATTTCCTTGTTATTAGTAATAAATATGGCCTCATAATCCATTAAAGCTAATGAATCTGTCTTGGGTTCTTTATGCATGCTACTATTATAAATAATAATGGTGACTTTAATACAGGTTTACACACGGGCAGACTTTGACCTTTTGATACGTTTATATTCCCAACAATGTAACAAACAAACAAAAAAAAAATCAAAAAGCATTTATTTGTGTATCAAGTGGGGTCCTCTTCAAGCAACAGATCAATGACGGTCAAGGTGTACTTAGGAATGCTATCACACCTTCTGACAAATGCTACCACTCATAGGAAAAATTGAGTTTATTTTCTGCATGCAGTAAACCTGCTCAGTTATGACATTATTTTGCAAGAGAGGATTCCTCTTAATGGCTAAGAAGAGATTAAATACAATTGGCCGGAGCGTAACACAAGGTTAGTTGCTTTGTCGTACAATGAATTTAGAGTAAAATCTCCGATGAATACACTATCAACTTTGAAGGTTGCTTTTAAACACATCAGTGTTGTCTATGAAGTAGCAGTTCATTTTGATTCTTTTAATTGCAAGACAGAACATCACTTAAAAAATCAAAACCACAAAATAATGTAAGTTTCTATCCAGCGATATTATGCTTTGCAAACAAAACCACAACACATTCCTGATGAAACTTAACATCGGTTTCCACAGTAACAACAAAAGCAAATTTATGATGAAAGCTCAATATAAAGAATTTGGTTAATTAAAAACTAATTATATTTTAAGGTCACTTCATTTTCTCTACAAATGTTTTGTACAGTAACAGAAATTGCTTGTTGCACATTTTAACTGAAAATGTCTCATGCACAAGCACTTTTCTGAGGACAAACTCTAAGAAAACAAAGCTACTGCTATAAGAGAATTCAGGAGCAAATCCAACATTGATTGTTAATGCTACTCATAAGCTTTAATGTACCCTTTTCAATCACACACTAATACAACACCTTATAAAATACACCAGCGAAGACAGTTTTGAATACAGAAAAAAGAATAAAGGAAAGGGAAAAATGACAAGCTTTTTGTTTTGTTTTCTGTTTACATTTAAGTGCATCTCTATTTCTTACAAATTCCTTTAATAAAGAAGCCCTCTGACCTAAAGACACTAACCAAATAAATTAACCATAGAAATCAGCAGGCTGTGAAATAGTCACACATACACAAACTCAAAGCAGAAGAAAAAAAATACCCTATTGAAGGACACACATGTGTAACTTGCCCAAATAAGAATGGTCAATAGATAAAAACACTGTGCTAAAAAGAATATGGCAAGATTTCATAATTTTTAGTAAGAGCTAAATAGAATCTTTATACAATTCATACAAGAGTTAAGTAACGCTCTAAATACAAAGCCAGCAACTAAGCTATGATTTACAGCAAACTTATAGTTTAAAAGAGCTGGAAATCCTTAACCACAACTGCATCCACTCATTAATGCACCAGGTTACATACTGCAGTCAGTAACATTCCCACAAATCACTTACAGCAATTATTGTTAAACAGCAATTCTGTATTTAAAATGGGATTCCAATTCAATTGGATTGGAATTGCCACATGGATGCTACAGTAATGGCAAAAGTAACAATGAAATCTGCTCAAAAAGTCATGATAACTTAAAAAATACCTTCTTTCGGCGAATAATCATGCACAATTTCAGTGTTCAAGGAAACCTTGCAGGTTTTGTGCATCCTTCCCTAAAGAAGGCTTTTATTACAAGACACCACTAAGGCAGAATAAAGAAGTCTGACAAAAGTGCACGTTAATGCAAGCTCTATAAAAGTGATGACCAAAAAAGAAAAAACTTGGATCTTGGCTCCAGACTGATGAAGCAGAGCAGTTTCTAGAAAAATAACAAACCTACTTCAAAAGCTTGAGAGTGCCAGTCAGGACTGTTATGATGAGGTGCAAGCTTTCCATTTTTACTATAAAAAAATATTGTGCTTGGTTGATCAACAAAATCCTTAATGTTTTGTTCCCTTATGACCTATATAAAAGACTGCAAGCCTGTTCTTCGAATTATACTAAATTCCACTTCCCAAATTCTTAATTACTGAAAAATTGTACATGTTTCTGTACAAAACCACTTACCCATCCTGTGCTTTGGTTTCTGCAGTGTCTCTACTCCAGAGCTCCAGATTTCATACCTCTCATGTGCTTGAAATAATAGTAGATGCACTCTTTTAGTATGCTGAAGACTCCTTTGTATCGCTGAAACAGAATGTAAATGGTATTTTTCTTTAGAATCAACACAACATGCTTCTCTTTCAGAACTAAGAAATAACATGCTATTATACATTTTTAAGTAAAACTAAAACTGCAAAATAATAATATGTAACTACACTTCTAATAAGGAAAAAGGTTGGCATCAGCCTAAGAAAGGCTTAGGTCTTACTTGCTTTACTCCTGCTTTCCTACCTACAGCAAAATAGAATGAGAGTGAAAGGGTTCAATTTATTGTATTTCTCCTGTCACAGCTTGCCCTTCTTCATCACAGCTGGGACTAATCAAGGTCTGACTGAAATAACCTGGGCATCCTACCATATAAGTGCTTTAAACCAGAAGCCTATAGTAATTTCAGAGTGTTTTTTTCTTAGTAGTGGATATTAAAGTTAGATGTGTCTTTAAATGTGGTAAAAAAATTTACTCTGTATTATGATTAGCAACAAGGTTCCTTCTTGAGGATGATGTATAGTAAAAACCATATAAAAATGGAAAAAAGTATATTTTCCCTCCTCCCCCCATGCTATGCAAATTCATAATGCACTATGACATGCTTTCTTAAATCCATTACAGATCCCTGTATGAAAAGTCTGCCCATGTTCCTATTCTTTTCCTCAGGTACTCAATGATCTGAAAACTGTTGTGCTGTAGTCCTGCTCTTCCAGAAACCTCTCTTCTGTTTACTGGCTAATTACACGTGAACAAATAGCCTAAAACATCAGGTGCTGTAATAAAGAGAAAAATGCTCCCCCAGGCTTTGGGTGTCACTTTGTCACCTTTTTTACAGACCCATGGTTCCCCTCTTCCATTTCTTTACATTATTTTCACACCACCAAACTAACACAAATTAGTTTTTAAAGTGTTATCCCCTCCTGTTCTTAATAATTCACTGGGAACATTATCAGCACCTGGTGCTTGATTGCTCCTGGGTGTTCTGGTCATCTCTTGGTTCTTCCACAAATGGCTCAGCTGGCTGGAAAATTGCTGTTTGCTTGCCTTTATCCATTTCACCATTAAAAAGATCATTAAAATACTCCCTCCGTCTTTCTGTAATTGCAATCTTTGTAACTAAGATTTTCATTTTTGTCCTTTATCTGACTCATGCACAGTTCACATCCTTGTTTCAACTGCTGATATCCCAGTACATTGGTTTGAAGCTATTACACTGCCACTTAAGCTGCACAGAGCCATTTTTGTGCCATACTATCTTTTTGATGAGACATCTGCACTACTAGAAGACAAAAAAGGAAGTCACAAAATTCTCCGCCACATATTGCTTTCTTATACTTCCTATCAAAAACGTTGACTTTTCTTGGAGTCCTTTTTATTGTTTTTTTCCTGCTCTTTTCTTTACTCCAAATGTTTTCCAGCTGTATAAAATTATTGGACAATGACCCCATTTGTATCCTTGGTGTTCAGGTTGCACTTTGTTTCTCAAAGGCACATGGTACACTCAGAGCTTCTCCCTTCATTAAAACAACTTAGTCATTGTTTTTACAAAGCAGTAAGCTATGTCTGAAGAATTTACCTTCAGAAGATTTGTTCACTGACAACGTTGAAGTATCTGATAATTACTGGTAACTTTCACATATTCATTGCAAAGGACACAGATGTTAACTTGAGCAGATTTTAAAGCATCGTTTGTAGGACATAGAATGGCAGGTGAAACTGTATATGCATCACACAGAAAAGCAGCATTCTAAAGTCTACTCAGATTTTGTAATTCACTTGGAAAGATACTGCGGAAATCCCTTGCATTACTGTGTTCAATTTTATAACTCCAGATGAATAAAGCAGTGTCCAAGGAAGTTTCTAGATTCCTCTGTCAGCAAGTTGACACAGTAGCAGGTATTTCTAGATGCTGATGCAAGCTGTCTCCTTTCCAGTGCTTGTGAGTTGCTCTTCTCACAAGATTCTACGTTTAATTCCTTTGTGTACAATGACACCAGTAAGTCGTTCACACAGGAAAACCCCAGCAGTGCTGCCTGTATTTATGCACATCCAGAATCCCTCATAACAAAAGCTGTGGATTAACTCCCATTGTGAACTGCAAAACACGATGTGCTTCCTTACAAAATTTTATTATGACGTATGCAAACCAATGTGCTTCATCATACTTATGGTAGAACGGTTTGGGTTAAAGGATCCTTAAAGCTCATTCAGTTCCAACCTCCAGCCACGGGCAGGGACACCTTCCACTGGAGCAGCTTGCTCCAAGCCCCTGTGTCCAACCTGGCCTTGAGCACTGCCAGGGATGGGGCTGCCACAGCTTCTCTGGGCACCCTGTGCCAGCGCCTCAGCACCCTCACAGGGAAGGGTTTCTCCCTTATATCTGATATATCTGTCAGTTCAAAGCCATTCTCACTTGTTCCTGCAGGCCCTTGTAAAAAATCCTTCCCCAGACATCCAGTAGGCCTCTAGGTACTGGAAGCATTGCACTTCCTGAAGAGTGATGAAAATAGTAATCCTGAGGTAAAAAATGTTGAAAACCTCACCCCAGATTACACAAATTTGCCAAAAATTGTCCAATTTATTTATTTATAACTTTCCTCGGCGCCAGAGCTTTTCCCCTTTCAGTTTACACTCCCAGGCCTACTTTCCCCTTGGAATTCCCATGTGCGGCCTAAGGCGATTTCCACTTTCTACTCCACCTTCCCCACGTTCAGACGCCCTGCAGCCTCCCCCATTCTTTCTAAACTCTGTGCACACATTTACAGCCGAGATAAGCCACGAAAGACCCGATCTCCCGTAACAGCCCCCGCGGCAGGGACAGCCCCGCCCACTCCTCAAACGCGACAAGCGCCTCAAGGCGTCCACCCCACCCCCTCCCTTGACGCCGCGCTTTCGTCACGCACATTCGTCACACCGTGGAATTAGAACACCTGCTGCCTATCAACCCGGGCGCTGCTGCCAGACGCTGAGCTGCGCTGCCACGGAGCGGGGGTCTCTCCGCATCGCTCCGCGTTTTCTTTCGATTTTTCGACTTGGACTGTGAAAAGCGACGAATCTGCCGGGTGCTGGAAGCCGGCCGAGCTCTACTCCACCGGCGGAAGCGGAAGAGACGCCATTTTGTTTCGGGTGATGGCGGCTGTGGTGCTGTGGAGCTGGGGAGTTTAGCGCGGGCCCGGTGTCGCGGGGGACTCGCCGCTCGGACAGTCGCTGTTGCTGCGGGTTTCCTCCTCCTCCTCACCGCAGCCCCCGCTGATGTACGGAGGGGGCGGAGGTTCTCGACGGACTGCAGAAGAAGCAGGCCCGCCGCCCCTAATGTTGTTGTCAGGCGGGGGAGCGGTGCCTGGGCCCCCCGGAGGAGGTGGAGGAGGAGGTGGATGTGGGAATAGCCGTGTGGAGCTGCTGGTGTTCGGCTATGCCTGCAAGCTGTTTCGAGATGATGAGAAGGCTCAGTACCAGGAGCAGGGGCGACACCTTATTCCTTGGATGGGAGACCCCAAGATCATGATCGATAGGTCGGTGTAACACAACCCCCAGACTCTGCTGCGAGATCTGCTGTTATAGCCTCTTTCTGTTCCTCCCCTTGTGCTGTTGGGCAAGTGAGGGCGGGGGATGAACAAAGGGCTCACTCTGGCAGACTTGTGGAGAGTTTCTTCACTGTAGAGGTGAAGGGCAGCTCCTCCTGATACAGTGTTTCGAGTGCTGCTTCGGTAACGCTGCAGGGCTGTCCCTCGGCAGTGGGAACTCGGGGTTCCTGCGTTGGTAGTGTTGGGAAGGTCCCCTCCTTCTGGCACTTGGTGTGTGCTGGGCCTATCTGCTGCACTGATTAGGCTACGGTTTACAGGGCCGAGTGGAGAGGAGGAATGGTCTCTTCAATGCAAACCACATCATCTCCTCTTACTTGAAACCAAGGGAGCCTTAGTGCATGGGAATACTTCCTAGGCACTCTTAAGTGTTCTCTAAGGGAGAACAGTGCAGTATGAAGAGCAGAGAGGTATTTATCCATGTTTGGGGAAATGGTGTTTTCTTATTTCTCCTACGTAATCTGGCTGCAGGCTGTTGATGGGATGTCCTAAAAGTAATTCTTGGCCTAGTAAATTTTTTCTTGTGCCAGAAATAGCTCTGATTTTGGATGCTTGTTTTACAAATTTTTTGTTGTTGTTTTGCGCTAGGTGTAGGTTCAGAGCCAGAAAGGAACAGAATCTGCTTTGATGTTTCTTCTGGCCTCCTTAAGTTGTTTCAGCAATGCAGGGTGGCACTTAGAAATAAATCAATTCAGCATGAATTTTCTGGGTATTTTCCTGGAGAGGGGGAAAATGGGAGCTCAGGTTGGGTATATTTGCATGGAACGCTGAAAGTACAAGTCAAGAGTTGTGGTGGTCCCTGAAAACTTCAGTGGGAAAGGTGGAAGGATTTTGGTTTGAAGAAGATCACATGACATACTATAGATATTTGCTCCCTCAGTTTCATCTTGCTTTGGTGGTGTACCTGATTCTTACTCTTTTGATTTAACAATGACATTTGGCTTAGATATCAGTAAGCAAAGGTCTTTTCATTTCCTTCTGTAAGACTGGAGAAAAAAGAAAGGGCCCTAAATTAGCTTATGCCATTAATGATGTTTATGATTAAAATTAATTTGTGAAGTTGGAATGTGCAAAAATGTGAAAAAGCAAACAAATGTTTTTAGCTGTGTTTAGTTTCTTATGTACATGAGAGTGGAAGTGTTATGATGCACATTTCTAATCAAAATCACTTTTGTGACTGATTTCATTAGTAGGTAGAGGCCATTTATGTGATTCTGTGCAACAGTAACCCAATTTACAGGTGTTAAAGAAATTGCTGGGAGCAAAAACTAAGTATGTGCATGTACGTGCATATAACATTGAAAAATCTGAACACAAATCTGTAAGTTAAGGTAGCTTGCAATTACTAATCTTACAAACTCCTTTGGAGGCTTAAGAGTCCTTTCGTCTCCAGCAGCAGGAAGTTTTCTTTTTCACCATTTTGAGAAAAGCACATTGCTATGAGAAGACATGGGTTGAAGTTTGCCTGTGGACAGAGCTTGATTAACCAAACCTACGTGTTTCATTAACTCTTTGCTATAAGAATACTTACTTTCTTTGTTTTTGGTCTAGCGAGTTGGCACAAGTCAAGAGTTGTGTGTGGGAAGACACCTCAGCGGAGTCGAGTTTACTGTCACTTTACTTTCCAATCAGTTTCTCTGAAAACATTATCCCAATGCAGTGCTTTTCCTGCAAATAAAATGATTTCTGCTCAGTAGAAAGGAACTGTACATCATTGATCTTTGCCGTTTTTGCGGTGAACCTCCTGAAATTGCATGTATATGTTACTGTTCCTATGTATGTGTGTCTCTCTATCACATAACCCAGAACTTATTTCCTCAGCCAAATGGCTAGGGGCCGAGCCTAGCCATGATTTTACCTCCAATGGACGCAAGTTTCTATGGTGAAGATATCTCCTGAGAGTTCGGGACTAGCAGAAAGAAGCGAGGAAATTTCGACCGTTTGGTTCTTACGGATAGGTATTTATGTACTCGGGTTTGTGTGAATGTAAGCTATTTGACTTTCCAGAAAAACGTATTTTGCAAGTGACATTGATTGGTTGGTTGAAGCACGTACGGTAAGAGCTGTTAAGGAAATGGATCCCACGTAAATCTATTAAAGGATAGCTTTGCCTTTAATTGTAATATTTTACTAGTTTCTCTGAGAGGAATTTAGACTATTAAATTTTCAATAGTTGGTGACAAATGATTAGCAAAATTAAACTTAACTTCTAAAAGGAAATATGCTTTAACATATAAGTATTTTTGTTTCATTTTTAATGGGTAAGTATTTAAGTAGTCACATAAACTCAAGCCCTAAGTTCTCTGTATTGACCAGCTGTTTCATCCTGCAGGTACGATGGACGTGGTCACCTGCATGACCTTTCTGAATATGACGCTGAATATTCCACATGGAACAGAGATTATCAGTTATCTGAGGAAGAAGCTAGAATAGAAGCCCTCTGTGATGAAGAGAGGTATTTAGCCTTGCATACGGACTTGCTTGAGGAGGAGGCGAGGCAAGGTATTGCTCAAGGAAACTTCCTGAGTTTAGCACATGTTTAAATAAATATTTGTGAAATTAAATTTACTCCTAATTTTTATACTCTCTTTTTTCTGATGTTATCTTGACAGTACCCAGTGGATTCGAAAAACGGGAGTCTTTGCGTATGTGAGAGGACCTCAGGATAGTTTAAATGTAGATCCACACAGAAATTGCCCAGATGCTGAGGGCAGACTGGGATTTCAGACCCCCAAAACCCCAAAATAAGCACATTCGGCTTCATTTTTAGTGTTGTATAAATGAAATTATATGCTCTTGTATGTGTAACTACATTAGAATGTTTTAACCTGCAACCTTTATCTCTTCAGGAAGAAATAAATAGCATATGTACATGCTTTGTTTTTCTATTCACTTTTTAGCATAAAAGGTAAAATAATTAGGTGAAAACTTCCCATTTAAAAACTAAAGTAAGAAAATTCCCCCCTTTTTTTTTTTTTTAAGGAATTGGCTTTTAAATATGTTCTAATGCTTGGTAATTTCATTTTTATTCAAGAGGAGGAATATAAAAGACTGAGTGAAGCTTTGGCAGAGGATGGTACATATAATGCAGTGGGATTCCATTATGGCAGTGATTATTATGACCCTTCAGAACCCACTGAGGAGGAGGAACATCAGCCTGCAAAACAAAGAGGTAAGGGGGGAAAAATAGCAAAGGTTAATTGGGAGCAACAACATAGCACCTCTGTGTCTGTCACTTGCAGCTGAAGGTTGAAAATGTGTTTCATTAAAATGCAAGTAAAAATTTCAAAGTATTTGAGATAAGAATATGTATTTTTTGTAAGTTTAGATTTTGCCATCCTAATTACTGTTGGGTCTGTCTTCAACATAGTGTGCCCTTCTCTGTGATCTTAAAAAGTGCAGAATTCAGGTTCTCATATTCCCATCTTTAATTACAGTAACTTTGCATTTTTAACATGAAGCCTTAAGGATTTCAAGTGTTATTGAACTATGTCTTACTAAAGTAAGGATTGTTTAACAACTGGGTTGTCTTAACTGCATATTGGTGAGTTACTGTGGTATTAGATGTGCTTTCTCTTTTTACTGAGCTGAGTGCTATAATGCAGGATCATTTTACAGGTGCTAAAGCTTATTTAGTGTTGTGTTGTTTTTCTGCCCGGAGAGGTGGTGTTAGGGCAGCATCCATGCCACATGTGTTCTACCAAGGGTTTCTGCTGTGTTCTGTATACTGATGCTGAATTACATTGTCTTTTCTGGGCTTTATCTCATTTGTTTTATTCACACTTGTTTGATAGATTCCATAGGCAAATAGTTTCCGAGCTCTCTGTGTGTAAAATGCTTTTTTTGCTTATTATGATATGGGTGTTTTTCATGTTGTGTGGATCTACATATATGTAGGGAAAAGCCTCCTAAAAATTTGGAGGTGGTAGAGAACAATATGTTTGTGATTTGGCTTCCCCATCTTTTTCTACTGCTTAGAGACTGAACAGGCGAATGCCCTCAGTCACTAAAAAGACAAATCTGCTGAACCTTTACTGGATGTCTGCATTGTAGGAGGCCATTGCAAAACTGCTTGAAAATGTGCATAATGTTACAGAATCTGCCTTTCATCACGTATAGAAGGAATAAATAAAACATTTCAGTTTCATTTAGTAAGAGAGCTGTTGTGAGGTCAAGCTGTGTCTGGGTTGCTCCACATTATTTTGATTTCCTAGATTGATACCTAAAATAATGTATTTCAGTCTTAACAAAGTCATGTTTAGGAATAATGCTAAAATGCATTAGTCATTAGGAGAAAGCGAACTATCCAGTCTTCCAACAACTTAATATTTAATAAATTAATATTTGATGCAGCATGGAAGTGTCGTGCTAAGCTGTTATAGCATCTTGTGGTGTAATGTGAGAATTCTTGGTGCTGCTGGTAAGAAGTAGATATCCTCATAGCGGGTCATTGAAAGATTGTCTCAGTGTGAGGTTTTTTTTTTTTCCAAACTCTTTATCTTCTAGAAAATGTTTAGTAGTGGTGGATAAAAAAGGAGCATTTTCTTGTAACACTTGATAGTGTTTGGGGAAAAAGTAGGTGGGGTTGAAGTGAGTTGGAAACATCAATAGTAATATTGATTATTTTTTTCTCTGTAGTTGAACTGTACAGGCTTTTTATAGTTTGCTATGTGGTAATAATTTCCAATAATACAGACCTGTAAGTTCTTATTTTTTATTTTTTTTTTTAATAAATCCCAGCAGATTAAAATCCAGTATTGGAAGATGCAGATACAAGTAATGTGAATTACAGGCTGTAGTTCTGTGAACACTTCAGGTGTTAGCTGGAGCTGCTGCCAAAGGCAGCAGTCCTGTTCTGCTTTTTGTGCTGCTGTTTCTTCCTCCTATCCTCGATGCTAAAATCTCTGTGTGCCTTTATGGAGTTGAACTATTTGGGTTCATTTAAAAAATAACCCTGTCCCCAGCAACCCACCAGACAGCAACAAAAGTTAACTCTCTTGCATGGATAAGACCCTGTGTGCAGTAATTGCTGTGACATCTCATGGATGATTAGGCTGTTTTACTATGTCCACAGTTCCCATGATCAGGTTTTTGTGCAGTCTGTGCTATCTGCTTTGTTAATGATCAAACTGGAATACATTTCTCTTAAAGCTAGTAGAATAGATAATACGAAAGTTAATTTAAAAAGTAAACTTTCCATTTCAGTTATAATAAAAATTTGTGAAGCAAAGTCCTTTCAGAGGAATGTTTTTGATATACCAGTGAACAGAATGTAATACAATTTGGTCTTTATAGAAGAATAACTATTTTAGATGAGTAGCTCATGTGAAAAATGTGTTAAATATGTGGGTATGTTAAACTTGATAGAAAATGAACCATACCAACTTTAGACTGAACTCATAGATGAATGGCAACGTTTATTTTAATCAATCAGTAAGACAACTGCTGGTTTATCTCTGTAGGTGGTGAAAGTGGATTTTAGCCTCCCTATTGCATTCCTATACAATTTCCATTAGGCTTAGGAAGCTGATGAAAGTGCTTTAGGTTTGTTTGCATGGGCTGAAATGGTTGATAAACACAGAACTGAATTTAAACAGACCAGATATATGAGTTTTAACAGCTTTAGAAGTATTGGATATCTAATATTTTAGTTGTTGCTAGGAAAGGATCCAACCAGTGCATTGAAAATGGTTCCCCTTAAATTTGCATGGGCTTTCTTGTAAAACCAAAGAGTAATATTGGTGAAAAATGAAAGCTTCCTATTTGGTTTGACACTTGTTTGTCTACAGTACCATAGTCAGGGTAAGGTTAATAGGGTTTTAGTTTTCCTAATACCTCTCTTAAGACATAATCTTAATAAATCACACAACACCAGGAAGAGTAATCATATTAAAATGTGTTCAGTGCAAATGCTTGATTGCACATCTTTTTACATATACTTTTTGTTATAACAATTTTTTGTTAACATGTGGGTACTTTGACATTGTTTGTCCTATAGTATTTTATTCTGCCCTTTCTTGTAGAAACAGCTCAGGCAGAAAACACAGAAGAAAATGAAGAGCCTTTTGTTGCTCCCCCAGGACTGAACGTACCTTCTGATGTGGAATTGGTATGTGTTTCCATTTAATGCAACCTATGTTTCTGTCAATTTTCAAGGAGTTTGTGGTCCTTTACTGAATTGCTTTTTTTTCCCATTAATTTTAGTGTGGTACATTTTAAATTAATCTAAAGTAGTAGCTAAATTTCAAATATTCTTTCTTGAATTTCTGAGTTCTCTCAAATCTCTTAAATCTTCTTTTTCACACAAATTATTGCAGTGCTTATGCTAAGTGCATTTACTATCACTTGTGATATTATTTTAGCTAATGCAGGAAAAAAAAGGCAGTTGTTCTTGGAATGGATGCTTACTGAGATGTCAAGGTTGACATTCCAAATGTAAAGGATCATTAAAACAAAATACTGTTTCTGTTCAAGATTTTTTTCTGAATTCGGTTTGAGTCCCAGTGTGATGGGAATAGAAAGTGTTTAAATATAAAAGCTGTGTTTATGATTGGCCTGTTAAGGAGAAAAGCAATAATTTATTTCTAGCAAATTCTGAATTAACTTGGAAGTATTAGCATATAGAAGCTCTTCCCTTCATGTGATGTTACCAAAGTTTAAATTTCATTGCAACTCACGTAGTTTTCCTGAAGGGAGTTGAACAGTCACCTGCTTGAATACAGTTGTAACCATGAGGATTTTCAGTTTCTTTCAAATTCCATGAAGGATACTGGAAATTCAGATAACATTCTTTTTCCTTTCTGTGGTCATGAAAGTATTAATTTATATTTGGGCTATCTTCTGAGCTTGATAACCTGGGCAAGTAAAAATTCAAAGCACTCTATTAGAATAACTAATAGTGAACAAAGACTATGTGTGTAGGAGTGTTTTTCTACTTCATTAGCTTTTAATTGAAAATTTTTATCCTGTTACATTTTTTATATGAAGAGCTATTTAACATATCTAATGTGCAACTTTATCTGTTCTGATTTAACTTCCTCTGCTTTTCTTTAGAATCTTGTATTTCATTAGTGAAGTACTTAAAAGTCTACTTCTGAGTTCAGGGAGGATTTTTATATGTTATTGCCTTTAAACTATGAGTTACACGTTAGTTTTTGAGTAAGAATGTTGAGTTCTCAGTGAGAAGCTGCTTATTTAACATTTGCATGCTGTTTCCAAAATGTAACTGCCAGTGAAAGAATGTTTGGTATTTTAGATAGCTGCTTTGTTAAAATTTTATTCTGTAACTTCAGATCTATTTTATATGTAAGTTGCAGAATGCAGTGTGGGGCTTAATGAAGTAATTTCTCAGTCAGCTATGGAACTTTAGTGTATGCAAATGAACAGAAAGGGTATGTGGGCATATTTGGTTTTGAGTTTAAAGAAAAACCAAAGCATCTAGGCAGAAGCTCAAACAATGCATACTTGACCTTGGATTGTGAATTGTGGGATTCTTCTTTCTTTTTTTTCAAGCCTTGATTTGTTGTTCTAGTCAAGTCATTCAGTTTTACCACTGAATGTGTTTATTATGTATCTTTTTGATTCGGTTGGTTTGAAGGATAGAAGCCTGGTAAATTATTGTTGAGGTTTTACAGGTCTGTTTAAAAAACACTTCACTCAATCTTGAAAAAATAAAAAAGGAGAGAAATGCATCATAAATTCCATTGCTATTATGTCTGTCCAAAAGTGATTGGAAGAGGTGTACAGACATATTGCTGATCTGTGGAAATAGCAGGGTGGTGTTCTAGGTCTCTCCTGAGTTTACTGCTAATAAACATTCAAGTTCATTAAGTCAATGAAAGACGTGGCCCTTGTTGATGGTCAGGGCAGTTGGACGACACATGTAAATGTTGAATCATTTTGGGGAGGAAACTGCAGTGCTTGGGAATAGGATAGACTTTGAGAAACAATCGGAGTGCCAGTGGCTTGCTGAAGATTGGAGGATAGTTGCTTAACCATCAGCTAGGGAGTAAGGGAGGCTTGCACATGAAAAACTTTTAATTACAATACTGTCTTAAAGATTGGAATAGAATATCTTACTAGATGATAGGACTTAAGGTATTTTTCAGGTTTCTCTCTTTGCTCTAACGAATAGTCTTTCAGAAGTTTTTAACAACTCTCAGTTTAAATGTTCAGCAGTTTTATTATTTTACAGTATCTGTGTCTCTGCCATTTAAGGTTTTTCACTTTGTAAAGTTGCTAAAGTTTTGTAGACCAGTGGTGGTGTAAAACTTAGAAATCAATTAAA
This sequence comes from Neopsephotus bourkii, assembly GCF_033783945.1. Taxonomy (NCBI): domain Eukaryota; kingdom Metazoa; phylum Chordata; class Aves; order Psittaciformes; family Psittacidae; genus Neopsephotus; species Neopsephotus bourkii. The sequence continues at coordinate 1,667,784 of NW_026901291.1, read as the reverse complement.
AGCATATTCTTATTCATAGTGCCTGTTTGCTGGAGCTTATAGTGGCATTGGTTTCAAATTCAAGACCAGCTAGTAATTTCGGATACAATCTGTTTTGAGCTTCCTTGCTGATTTGCAGCTTTGTTTAGGAATCTTTCAGCCTTAAGTGTATTTTGTATTTCTGTGTAAGAACTGCAGAAATAGAGAAACGTGATGTACAATTAAATAGTGAAACTGGCAATGCACAAAATGTTAACCAGTTTGTTGAGGACTTCATTGCCTCTAATTAAAATAATCTTTGGTAGTGTTTTAGAGGGACAAGTAAAAATTGAAACAACTGATTATTTTCCATATTAAACATGATGTTCTAGTAAAGGATCCAATTGGCTGAAAATAATTCCTAAAAATGTGCTGTTTGATCACATTCACTTTTTCCCCCTAAATAGAGCAGCACTTGCATGCTTCCAATTTTCTGAAAAAGATTTTCTGAGGTTTGCAACATACTTCTGTATCTAAACCAATTAAAATCGTTTCAGTTTTGCATTTTTATGTGTCACTTCAATCTTTATAGGCAGACAGAGGATGTGTTTTCTACAGCTTATTGAGCACAAGACAAAACAAAGCTGAGTATGAAATTAAACACAGTGAATGATGAAATTCATTCATTCTATAACTATATTCTTGTTCTACTCACTTCTTGTGTTTGATATGACAGTGCTCCTCAGATGGGATTTCAGGAGTGGAAATCCATGGATGCTGCCTAACCTTCCTCATGTTCTACTTTGTTTTATTGCTAAAGTACTAGAGACCTGACTTTAACAAATAAAGAACTAGAGCACTGACTCTTTATGGGAACATAACAGCAAATAGGAACCGCAGTTCTTACATTGGGCTTAAGATGCAACAGGATCCTTCCAAGCAAATGCATAGTAACAGGTTTTTCTAGTTAGAGAAGTATATTTGCACAGTGAGTGGTAACAGAATAAAGGATAGTGGTTGGGAAGAAGACCACGCATGTTGAGTCTTCAGAGCACCTGGGGATATTGTCAGGTAGGACTGCTTTAAATTGACACAGCTGTGTTAAGAAACATCTCGTCTCTTGTCTTTTGCCAGCGGAAGTGGTGTATGGCTATGGAATGTACCTGGCTTGAAATAATCTTTTGCTACATCAAACTCAATCAGGATTTGTTCTCCAGTTTAGTGTGCAACGGCAAAAATAGTTGTGCTGCTAGGAGAGGGTTTTGCAAAAGGAGATGAATGAGCAGCTAGGCAAGACTGGGACTGTTTTTTTTAGCACTGGTGTGCTTTCACTAGCTGAAATTGATTATGAAACTGAGTTACTAGAGAAAGCTGGGAAGAGGCACAGGGAACCACTGCTTTTCTAGTTCCCACTTCACAAGCTGCTTATAAAAATACAAATATATGTTATTTTGCTCCCACAGCCACCAACAGCAAAAATGCATGCCATTATAGAACGAACTGCAAACTTTGTCTGCAAGCAAGGAGCACAGTTTGAGATTATGCTAAAAGCCAAGCAAGCACGCAACTCCCAGTTTGACTTCTTGCGATTTGATCACTACCTCAATCCCTACTACAAATTCATTCAGAAGGCTATGAAAGAGGGACGATACGCTGCTCCTTCTGAAAGTAAAGCGGAGGAGAAGAAAAGTAAGTTGTTGTTTGTCAAATGGGTGTGAATCACTGAAACATGTACTGGTCTGTTTTGGTAAAATAGCCATGTTTTCGGTGCGTTGCAGTGGCAGTGCTGTTATCCTGCAGTTGAGATTGGTGTCATGAGTCAACATCTTGCTTAAATTGATGGAGATTTTTAGAAGATTTGGTTTGGGAAACATTCAGATCTAAGAGCTGTTGTGATCTTTGAGCTTTTAGAAACACATGTATAGCTCTAGTCCAGTGGAAAGTTCGTCTGTGCATTTAGGTGTTAGTTTTAATGATGACCAGCAGTATCTTCTTGTATCTATGATTTGGTGAACAAGCAGATTTATGAAAATGGTAGTTTCTTAAGCGTGCTTGTCCTGTACTGTTTTTCTTTCCCAATACAAATTCGTAGCAAACCTACATAAAATTTGGACATTGCTTTTATTTAGACTCAAGAGTCAAATCTGAGGAAGAAGATGATGACGATGATGATGATGATGGAAATTACCTGCATCCAAGTCTCTTTGCATCTAAAAAATGCAGTAGGCTTGAAGAGCTCATGAAGGTACTTGATCCTATTGAAATTACTTTCTACCTTGTAATACACCTACTTTACATGAACAAAAATTCTAATATGCAGGTGCTAAGAGCTTTAGTTACCAACTTCTTTTCTTTACCACCCCATTCCCTGACTGTGTCTTTGTAATTTTGTCTATTTTGGTAAACTTTCAAGTTACCTTTTCTCTGGTACATAAATCATAATTTTTCCATTTGTAAGGAATTATATTTCTGTTTTTGATGCCCTCTGGTATTGAGGGCATCACTCAAGGATTTATCCCACAGAACCTGTACTGAAGCAGAAAAGATTAAGATATTTAATGCTTTCTGTATACAAGGAGAGAGAGAGTGTTTTCTTTTTAGTTTTTAGTAGATAAAATGTTGACATGAAGTCATAGTTTCAGGGAATTAATATTTCAGCAGAATGTGCTATTCATTAAATGTAAACATTTTTGGATGTTATTTTCTGAGCTTGATCAGTGATGGAATAATGGGAATGACGGACGGTTATACACATTTGAGGCTTTCAGAGGAATCACAGTGCTGCTGTCTGATGTTTAAAAAACAAGTCAGGTTCTGTGTCTTATCCCAGCCTTGGCAATAAATGAGTAAGAGTAATATCCACTTTTTTATGTCCTGGATTTATGTTCATGTTAAAGTATTTTTTTGTGTTGTCATGTTTTCCACTAATTTTCAAAGAAAATGGTTCTGATGCGAGAGCCACAAAACCAGTAACTTCAGTATTTGGACAATATCATTGATGCCTATTAATTTCAATGAGTTCACTTTCCAAATTAGGTTGATCCTCTCATGTTTTAAGTACATACTTCAAATTTTAGTCTTTTTATCTGTTCTCAAATATTTATTTTTTAGCCTTTGAAGGTGGTAGACCCTGATCATCCACTTGCTGCACTGGTGCGCAAAGCGCAATCAGATAATAACTCCTCTACACCACAGTCAACAGATGGGGCAGCTGTACAGACATCACAAGCAGAATATTCTTCTGATTGTAAGTGCATTGTGATTAGGCAGCTGATGATGTGATATGATGTGTGGTGTGTCTTGATGAATTTTATGTGGAAACTGGTGGGAAGTAAGTACATTAGCTTCATACTTGGTCATTTGTAACTGGTATTTATTCTTTTTCAATCTCCTCAGTCTTTGAAGGTGTGTTCTTCCACTGGGTGTCTCTGAAATTGTTAGCTGCTTAAGAAACCAAATGGGGTGGAGAGGGGTGGGCAGGCAGAGGGCCAAGTCTCCAGTCTGTGAGTATGGTTAGCATAATGTATTTTGATAACTTCCATCAATTTCTCTTAATAAAGCCTAATGAATGCCTTCACTGTTGAATATGAAACTGTTCTATAAAGTAATTCATGAGATTCCCATAGAAAGAAGCTTACCATATTAAGCAAGATGCAGATGGTAAATGTACTTAGAACAGTTTTGCTGGAGTGCCTAACACTGAGAAAAATCTGCAAAGATAAATTGAAGGATCTGACTGAAGTGTTAAAGCCAGGTTTTAGTGTGCCATTCTGCTCTAAAGGTGGAAATAGTTTTATAGTAAATAAGTTTTATTATACAGTCACTTCCTAGATTTTTTTCATTGTTTACCTTTTATTCTATGCACTGGTGCACAGAAATATATATGTTGAAAATAAAATGCAGGAACATGCAGAGTTCAAAGTAAAAAATTGGTCTTTTAAATTTAATTTCTCATTACGATATCGAGAAGGGAGTACTACGAGGTTCTATAGCTACAGAGGGCAGTCTGTAGTAAAGGAGTAGGTATTCTATTTCTTTTTTTTCTTTTTCTTCTTTTTTTTTTTAGAACAGTAACAAAAGCAATGATATAAGTGAGCAGTGTGGAAAGTTGTATGCTCAATTGCTTTTTCCATGCCTGGTAATGAAATACCAAGCCTTTCTCCTATTTCCAAATTATTATGAAATCTCTAATCTTAGATTTGAACCATTTGAGATGAGTGTAAATACTATCCTGTCTATAATCCCTTTTAAGAATCAGCTTTGCTATGAAATTTTTAGCAACATTATTCTGACTTCTCTGGATGTGTCTGATTTCCATGATCTTTGAAGCTGCTTAATATAGACCTTGTATAATGCTCCTGCAAATTCTATAAGTTCTGATACTCAGCAAGGTGAAGTCAAACTGAATTGGGTTTAGGTGCTTCTAATTCTTTTCAGGTGTCATAATTCTGAAAGTCCTTGATTCTTTAAATACAGAGATGAAACTTAAGCTTTCAGGTATAGGACTTCACTATTTGATACTATTGAGATATAAGAAAATTCATATTGTAGCCTTCACTACAATGAGGTTTCATGATACTATAAATTTGTAGTTGATGAGTAGTGTTACTTCATGTTAGTGGTGATGATGTAATTCGTGGGTTTTTTTTAGTAAAGTTGTTGCAAATAAGTATTACCATGATGATCTGAGTTGATCTTGACACACTATAGGTTCAGAACCCCAAAGGGTTACAAGTGTTGTCAGTTTGTAATATAGACAGAGGAATATCCATAGAAGTAATTTTTATTTAAAACTGAACGTTAAGAGAAACGTACTAAAACCGAAATGAGATTTCTGTGGACAAATTGAAAATTACTGGTTCTTTCAGGAAAAACTAAAAACAACTCTCTGCAGAATAATGCTCATCAGTTTTCTGACTACTTTCATGTGAGCCTTGAATCTGAATGTGTGTGATGCAGACTGGGACGTAATAATTTAGTAACAGTTCAAGCCAAGTTTGCAGCTCCTTTCCCTGTCTTTAAAACCTAACAGATCTTTATTCTGTTCTACTTATGGATAACTTATTCTTTGAAGAAAGTAAATACTGCCACACAGGAATGTTTATGAAACTTTTAAGAGGATAATTCATTTTAATTTAATGCATTGATTAAACTTTGCCTCCAGAAATGTGAATTCTTACTGTAAATCCTTTGAAATATTTTACGAGAATGCTTTCTGTTTATATGACTTTCTGCAGAAAATCTTTAGATTTACAAGAACTGCCATTTAAAAGTGTTAAGTAAATTAAAGCATTACAAAATATTGTCCTTAAAGAAAGCAAGCCATAAGCCTTTACACTCTCAAGAAATAAATATTTAGACTTGGAGAAGCCTCTCATGTGGAAAACTTGCTCTGATTTGTTGTTCATTGTGGTAGTGTTGAATTGCAAAAACTGTCTTTTTGAGGTTTCAGTAAGTAGGTGCATGTCTGTCTACAATGATATACTGGTTTAATATATATATGCATACAGTGATACTAGTGGTTTAATTTCTCAATATTTTGAATATATTCACATTTCTTTCTCAATGCATACATAGTTCTAACAGAGTTAAACTGCCAGAGGTGAATTAGATTAGGAAGAATGATTTCATATAAGGTCAGGTTTTAATAGGCCTTCTCTGGTTCACTTCTTTATTCATATCATTCTGGCTTCCAACTGACCTTCAGTATGTTCTGATTCTGTTCCTTAATCTACATATTTCTTATTCAACCTAATTGCTTTAATTATGTGGGTTTTATTTGTTTGGTTTGGGTTTTTTTTACACAGGAAATTAGGTACCATTTCTTAGGGTGTTGTGTGAATCTGGACGTATTTATTTATTTATTTCAATTGGGTGTTTTCTGATTAGAACGTGATTCTTTAATTTGTCTTTTCACAGCAACTGTAGCAGCCATGTATTACAGTTACTATATGTTGCCCGATGGAACCTATTGCCTCGCACCTCCACCTCCAGGAATAGATGTTGCTACATACTACAATGCATTGCCTGCAGGGGTGACTGTATCAAGCACCACAGGGGTATCAACAGTACCTCCACCCCCTGGTACTACACCTCCACCTCCCCCAGACACAACCGATAGCAGCAGTGCGTTAACTTCTACCACAACATCTACAAGGTACCAGATACTGATTTGCTGCTTAGTTGGAGGAGTCTCTTCCCTGTACTTCAATATGATGTATTTAGTAAGGGTTCTATTGCTGGTGACTCTTCAGTATCATTTGCCAGTGTTCATCCAACTCTGATTATCTCCCTTTTGATCTTTGATATTGTCCATGGTTATTGTTACTTACCTACTATGATGTTTTTGCATGATGGAAGATGAAGTTATTTTAACTGGATAATGAAATGGAGAACAAACCTCTATGTAAATTTTTGTTGTTGTTGTTAAAGCAAGAGTCTGAAAGATATGTTCTGTTTATAAAAGCGATGTACTCTTGATGTTTTCAGCACAATTGCTCCAGTGGTTGCCATTATACCTCCACCTCCAGATATCCAACCTGTTATTGATAAGTTAGCTGAATATGTTGCTAGGAATGGGATAAAATTTGAAACCAGTGTTCGTGCCAAGAATGATCTCAGGTAAGAGAAAATGTTATTATTTTAACTTCTGCCTTAAAAGTTGAGGGTTTATTTTTTAAATATACTACCAGGACATGAAGTAGTGGTTTGTTTGTTTTTTTTTTAATTGAAATTCAGGGACCTACTTAAAGGTAATGCCAAACATTATTGCTCAAATCCTCAAAACAGCCAAGCTAACAAAAACATCTTTAAAGAGCATGTTCTGAATGTATATTCTCTGGAATTGCAGGTGTAGTTACAGTGCTTCTAAACATCATTGTTACATTTACTAGAGAAAATCAGATGGCAAAGGATGGTTGATATTTACTATGTTCATGTGCACTTTCACATACTCAGTTTTCTTATAACAGATTTGAGTTCCTGCAACCATGGCACCAGTATAATGCTTATTATGAATTTAAAAAACAGTTCTTCCTTCAAAAAGAGAGCGGTGACAACTGTCAGGTATGTGTGTTTGTATATACATTTATTAAAAATGCGATGTGTGACAAGGACTTGCTTCTATGTTGTGTTATGGTGAGACATTTTTAAAATGGAACACTGAATTATGGAGAAATAGTTCAGCAAAGTATGAGAATTCTTTTTTTTTTTTTCCCTTGCTTTCTGGTTTTGTGTAGCATTTAAATAAGGATATGTGAGGTGGTGTGATATTTAGTTTTTGCTTTTTAGTATAAACCACTCAGTGTGGTTGTAATATAAAATGACAACCTGAAAATCTTTTGGCCTTCTAGACAAGTGAACATATGCTTTGTGGAGGTTTAGAGCTTTGTTAGATTGGGATTAGTGTTCTGTTGTCCGAAGAGTTATGTATAGCTTTTTAACAACCATACCTTCTCGCATGTCTCATGGTTCTTTGTAGAACGCGAACACAGTAGCTAGACTACTTGTCTTATATATATATATTATTTCTTTTTCTGTTGGAGGTTTTGTTAAAGAGTCCTGACATGATTGACTGAAACAATACTGGAGCTTCAAAATCTCACATTAGTTTCCTACTCATTTTGCTTCTTCTAGACCGTGTTAGTAGAAGATGGTATCCAGACTTGGCATCTTTGTTTTCAACCATTCTCATGTTAGCTAATCTCATTAGATTGTTCTCTTGCTGAAAAGAAAATTGCAAATAGTATCAAAAATACATTATCTGATGTTAACTTTTCATGGGAAAGAGCTATTTTTTTTTTAGGCCCTATGTCATTTGTCACCTCAAGGCTTAGATTGGGGAGCCTTAAACTGAAGAAGGTAGGCCTGTGGGTAAACTCCTCAAAATCGCTTTGTGGAAAATGAAGAAATTCAATACTAGTTGCTGTTTGAAATGCTTGTGTCTAATATTTTGTTTTAATAGTGAAAAATGTTTGAAAACACTGTTTTTAAAGATAAGCTGTTCTAAATACGATCTGACGTAGTTACAAAATTATCCTGTACAACAGTGCTGTTATTCTAGAATTTTTTATTTGCAAACCAGTGGGTTGAATTTTCATAATACTTACATAATTAATAAGGACTTGTTAACATTTATTTTGGGGGAAAACTGTACTCTAACCGAAGTGTAATAATAAAGGATTCGTTTTTAGTGTTTGAATGAGTACAGCTAAGAAGCAAGCAGAAGCTGGCTTAAATCCCTTGAGGTTATATGTAGCAATGCATATTTTCCTACTGCATGGTTTGGTAGATAATGGCATTCTCCTTAATTTTTTTAGAATAATGATTTCAATATTATCTTTATGCTTTAGTAATGTGCATACACGCAACTAATGCAATTGATTGTTCTCCTTTTGGCCATTAAAGTTAATAAGAAATTGTAATATGGGCTTCAGTAAATACAGGATGAAGTCCTTGATTTCCTTGTGTTTTTCCCCTTCAAAGATTTTCAGAAATTAGTTCTGCTGGTCAGGGAATGGCTGCAGGGATTGTCTTCAGTACCTGGTATACATACAACATCAAGTATGCTTAACAGCAGCCAGTGGAAAGCAACCAACTATTTAATGAGAGGCTTGTTGAAATGTTGGATTACTTAATGTCATTGCCTGACTCACCGTGTAGATGCGTTCTACGATACCTTAACATTTTTATGCTGAGTTTAGAAGTAGGCTTGAATGATTCAGTCACGTACTAGTAGAAGCAGCATTTCTTTATTTGCTTCAGAATCTCAGCACGTCTGTACTGTATCAATTCAGTGCCACAAAGACCTTCGATAGGCACAATGTACTTGAGCAAAATGGTGAAAAAATCTAACACGTTAACCTGGGTTGATCCCTGTAAAACCTGATTCTGTAAAGAAGTTATCATGCAATTGTACACTAGGGAAAAATTTCATAACCTTTCATTCTGTCACTGTGAATTAACTTTAATGGATTTTTGTCCTGGACCCTGGAGATCAAGCCCTAAAAGAATATACTTTGGAAAAAGAAGTGTATGCTTTTAGTGTCCAATTTTAAAACCAGAGTTTCTAAAACAGCTGTTGGCAAAAGTGTACCAGCTGAAGAACGTTTTCTTTGTTGTGAAATAACAGCACATTCTTACTGTAGGTCTGTAGTTCTTGCAGCCTGTGGATTTACATGAAGCAGTGCATTATTTATAAGAAGCAGACTTTTGGTCACGAGTGCTTATCGATGTAGAATTAGATGTTATGTGATTAGCTGGTAATGTGACTTTTGAAATGACTGGCAAAATTGCAGGTCCACAGACACTGCATTAATTCTTCATGCACTCCCCAGTTAGTAAGCTTGCACATTTCTTTTGAAAAGGGAGTATCTTCATCTGAAGATGTTCCAGCAGATACCACCGGTGATGCACCAAGTGAGGCTCAGTTTGCAGATGAGCATGCACCTGAAGATGCACCTGAGCCAAGTGCTAAGGGAGTTCCAGGAACTAAAAAGGATGTTCTTCCTAAAACTGTCAGTGATGGTAAATTGGTGAAAGGTATGTTAATGTGATTCGTTGTGCATGAGAATATTTGTTAGCATATACTTAAAAGAGAAAAGAAAGTGGGGGAGTGACAAGGGAAAGTAGGGAAGAGAATTTGATTGTGCAGAAAATATTTTTACTAGAAGCCTCAGAAAAGGACTGAAATAAGTTGTTTGATAGCTTTCATATTTCTTATCATACTATCGGGTATTTATGGTCTAACAGAAGAAATTCTTTTATTTCAGTTTTGTGCAAAGTTGAAGGCTTTCATTAGTGACCCCAGTAGAATCTTATTTTTGTCATTTTAAACTTGACAGTTACAAGCTGTGCAAGAAGTTATTCTTTCTGAATAAAAGCAGTGTCTTACTTGAAACCATACATATGGAGGAAGTACACTAGGGTTATCACTCAAGTTGCTCAGTCTTCCTGTGTTGGACATTAGTCATGCTGGAAAAAAAGACCCTTTTCTATGTTTAAATGGAATGTTTTTCTTTCACAGACATAGCAGCAGAGGGACAAAATTGGAGAATCTCTTAAGAGCCAGTCAGACACAATCAGTTAGCACACTGTTGATGTCCTGAGTTGGACAAGCAATTATTTATACCTGGGAACTGAGTCCTCATCTACTGGGAAAAGATATCTTGAAATTTCTTCTTTTCAGTAAAAATTAGAAACTTAAATCTTTTAAATACAACTGAAAGCTGTTGGAAAAAAAACATGAAACACAAAAAACAGTCTTGACCTGTGTTCCCATGGATGGGTACTGCCTTCCTGCCGCTTCAGTCGCTTTCTTAGTTGCAGATAAGTTTATCTGCTCCCTGTGGTCCTTTGGAATCTTTCTCCCTGCTTCTCTCTGCAATTTCTTTCCCCGTATGGGTTGCAAGCTCCAGGGTCTTTGCTGTGGTTGTCTGGCTATCTCTAAAGTTTCTTCTCTGAGCAGCTTGAGTAGTGTCCACAGGGAAAGAACACTTCCCTGTCTTCAAAGATGCCATATTAAGAGACTAATGTACAACACAGAATGATACTTTTTTTTGTCGTGTTAGCAAGTGGCAGATTAGAGCCTGTGCTTTAATATGATGATAATCTGCTCAAATTTAGATGGTGGAATGTAACTATTTTGTGACAGTCCTATTCCTATAAACTTATTTTAATTTCCTGTAATATGGTACAGATCCCACATACTTGTAACCTAAATACTGTACTTGGCTGCAAGACAGGCATAACATCAGCACTAGATTTTTTTCTTCTGCCTCTGAGCACGTAAAATCCAATTTTGGGATTTGTTTTGTCATATGGAAAATTTGGAAAACCCCCATTATAATACCTCTTCTCTTGGAATTCTCGAGTTCTTGATTTCTGAGTCTGTTTCCTTACCCCAGAATTACACGATGCAAAGATTATATTTTATAAAACTTGGTATGAAATTTAATTATTGTATTTTAGTTTCCCTAATTGAAATCTTGGAGGATATATATATGCAAAGGGCGTCCTGAGACAGATGAATATTGATTGCAGCAGACCACATGATAGTAGGTTGCTTCTTTTTGAGATGTGTGAGAAATCCCATTCTTTATTCTGAAAAGTTGCATTTTGGGTAAATGGTTTATAGATATTAATTCTGTGTTTTATATCATAGCTATATGTTAGATATACTTTATATATTTTTTTTAAAGATCCATTAATACAGCATAGCTTGAAATGATCCACAATTTTCTTTTTATTGTGGTATTCCACGTTTTTTTACAGGCATGAATTTTCCTTTGTGCTGTCATGAATGTGTTGTGCTATCTTTTTGTGTTGGAGCAGCAGGGGCTGCTTGAAAGGAATAGTTGACTACCAGTCCTGTTACAGCAAGACTAGCTAAGACATTTGGGGAAAACTACCTAGCTTTTGCGTTTATATCTCCTGTAATGAAATGTTGTTAACTCCCCAAAGTAATTAATTCTCATATAGATGGAAATAAGTCTTTAAATACTGTTCAGTGAGCCTGCCAAATGCTATTGTTGTGCAAACTATCAGTTTAGTGTGAAGGACACATAAGGGACCATATCATACTGTACTGTGTCAGGTGGAGTGTTTTCATCTTAAGCCTGGAAGAGTAGATTGTTCATTTGGGAAAAGTACTAGTATTGAAACTAAAATTTATTTGGGACAGAATATTAAATTATCTTGTTTCAGCAAATTTAATTCCTGAGATGGTTTAGAGCACTTTGCTTTTTTTCCCTGCTGCTAGTGAAGTATTAGAAAAAGACTTTGAGAGAGATCTTTACAGGACAAATGAAGTTCCCAGTGTTTCTTATAAAAAAGGAAAAAAAGGAAAAAAGAAATTAACAGATTGTGTTGTTCTTTTCCCCAGAATAATTAGCATCATGTAAGGATGATACAAGTCTCTTTTAAAGTCAAGAAATCCAACCTGCTTTGTATTATAGTCAGTGATGCATAAAATCTCACTTGTTCATTCACAGCATCATTTGCTCCGATAAGCTTTGCAATCAAGGCCAAAGAAAATGACCTTCTTCCTTTGGAGAAAAACCGTGTAAAATTAGATGATGACAGTGATGAGGAGGAAGAAGAGGGCAAGGAAGGCCAAGAGAATGCTAATAATGCTTCAAACCATGCTCCAGCTGTTGCCACTCCTTGTACTGCTACTGAAGAAAGAAAACCTCAACTTACACAGGAGGAGTTGGAAGCTAAGCAAGGTATCCCATGTTATGCTGACAACAAAAGGAAAGATTGAGTCCTCAGGCAAACTACAAAACTGTCATGTGAATAAGTATGGTATATTGAATCTTCACTGTGTTATGTGAATAGAATCAGAATTCTTTTCCCATGGTTTTCTGCTTTATCGTTAAGAACTAAACTTTGCTGGTTGTTCAGCTAAAATCAAACTTGCAACTTACTGATATTGGGCACTTTGCCCTAATTAATGAACTTCCTGGTTTTTTGGGTTTTTTTCCCCCACTACAATGTCCAAGTAAAACACTAAAGTTCTAGTTTTCAGATTGCATTAACAGAGCCCAGAAAAAGGCATGTCCATTTATCATTTTCTTCAGAGAACAATGAAATGCTTCAAGCTGGTTTTCTGTTACACAGCACTCTGTTAAGAGACTAATATCACTCTGTTGATGTTTTGTTATACTTACAGTGCAAGGCCATTAAGTCTTTCTATGGGTTTTTCCTGTTACTGTGTTTATATGTGTAAAAGCAGAAGGGTATACTGTGTGAATTTGAATGAAACCATCTTTCAGAGAGATCAGATTTCCCTCATACCTTCCCAAGGCTGTTTCACAGCAAAGTGTTTAATAAAGTGGAGGTGCTGTCAGTGTTCACCTGTTTAAAAACTTAATACTTCTGGTACAATTATGAGTATACCACAGGAATTCAATTTTTCATTTCAAAATGTTTTTTTTTGTGTTCCTAAGTAGTAGTTCCTTTGTAAACTTCAGTAACACAAAGTATGCTATGGTGATACATATACCTAAAGTAAATATGAAACACTTTGTGTGATAATAAGAATGAAGTGTAAAACATACTTGGAAAAAGTGTGTTAGAAAAACTGCACTTGAACAGCAAAACCAGTCATCTTGTACATGCACAAAAAACAGAAGTGGAAGATTCAAAGGATTAGACACTTATCTGTTAGGTACACATTTAAATCAAATGGCTAATTTGCTGTAATCACACAACAATAGCTTTTAGTTGTAACAATGGTGAAACAGGTTCTGAAAAGTTCAGGAGCAGGCCTTTATGTAACCATTTTAAGATGTATGTAAATAGGGCTGGAAAATGTAAGGTAAAGATCAGATCTGTGGAAAGAACAAATGGAGAGTTTGCGTCGCTTTAACAAGTACAAGGGAAAGGTTCTGAATTTAGAGTGCTGCTTTTTTAGGTAGCTTTTGTAAATGCAAAAGGATGAATATCCTGAATTTTTAGGGTTGGGCTTTCATGTCGTTTTCCTTAATCTTAAATAGTTTTACTTTACCTGTACTGCTTTTCAACAAGCAGGTTGAATTATGGTGCTTGGAATTTTGCAGTTTCAGGCTGGTAGATCCTTATGTCTTTGGCTGTATTCCATTTGAAAATGGTTGGAGGGGGTGTTTTGTTGTGTTTATTTCGAGGAAACCTAAGTTCCCCAAGCATTACTCACTCTAAGCTTTGTGCTTAATTATCTTTCTTAGCAAAGCAGAAACTAGAGGATAGATTAGCAGCTGCAGCAAGAGAGAAGCTTGCACAGGCCTCCAAAGAATCAAAAGAAAAGCAGCTACAGGCAGAGCGCAAAAGGAAAGCTGCGCTGTTCCTGCAGACCTTGAAAAACCCTCTGGCAGAGGCAGAAACTGAGAAAATTGAGGAGAATTCCTTCAGTAATGAGGTAAGCACGAAATAAATTTCTCTTTATGGTAGAGCTTACCTACAAATTGTGAATCTGATAGTATGTTACAAAATTGAAGAGCTATAGAAGCTTTTCCAAATGGAGAGAAACTTGAATTCTAACCACTGATAATCTTTTTTTAGTTATCTTACGAATGTCTCATTTGTCATTAAAGAACTGGTAGAGAAATTATGCACAATTCAGAGGTCAGCCAGTTACAGAAAGGAAAATGAGCTTGTAAGCTTCACTCTAATAGTGGTCAATGAATTAGAATGCTTTCCTTTCAAGAGTATTTGCCTATCTGTTGTGACATTTAATGTATATTTTCATGTGAGTAAACATCTTCAACTTCAGAAACAGTTCACAGGCAACTGAGCTTATTTTAACACTTACTTTGCACCTGTTCTGCTGGGGTTTGTTGTTTGATACTATTAACTGGTATGAAACAGATGAACAGTTAGTAAACCAGTCAGTGTGATTTAAGGTTTCTGGCTGAGACATCCATAAGAAAAACCATATATATGAGGTAGAAAACTAGGCATATAATGGTTGTTCTTTGTCATCTTTATGCTAGTTGAGTATTTAATGTAAGCTTCTTAAAAGTTTGGAGTGTTAAGATGTTTTCCTCTATTTTTTAGGTCTAAGTTTAGTATGGGAGTTCCAAAAGATTTTGGTTTATTATGAGGACAGGATTTTTAAGATAAAGCTTAACCTACAGATAGCGGTACAGAATTCAAACAAATACATGTATGCATGTTATTCAATGCAAAGTCAGTGAAGAGTCAAAACAAACTCAGTGAAGTAATTGAGGAGGCTAATTATTTTGCTAGCTGTCTCCCAGAGAACTGGAAGTGCGTGCACACTGTGTGTGCCTACTTGCTCGTGGAATGACCTAATCCATTGGGTTCGTTCAGCAGGATCTTTGAAGAGTATAAACAAGTGTCTTTGTGTAGCACATCAAGTTGGAGCATTAGTATTCCTGCACTACTTTCAATGAACAGTTTCTGATAGCTGTGATAGAAGTCCTAACCCTCTGCTTCTTTCTAGAAAACTACAAGGAAATAGTCATGTGGCAGAGGCAGACTGCTTTCTGTCTTTCTTCTGCCTTCTAGTTCTCTTGTCCATTTGCACCCATTTTCATTACAGTCAACAACAATAGATAATGCTAGGGTAATGTAAGTTTTCAGAAGCTCTGTTTTGAGGAGGTTGTAATGATACTGTACTCTTAGGCCAAATGTAAGAGTAACCTGGATATTGATGATGAATTATTAGTTTTCAGGAATTCAATAACATAGTTAATAACTTCTCTTCCCATTTGGCTGTTTACACTGTTGCTTCAAAAGGAAATTGAAACGTAATTTCTCATAGGCATATATTACATTACTAGAATTTATCACAACGAGGAAAAAGATGATTTATCATGCAGATGTAACTGATAATCAGTTGCCATCTTCTGCAGAGAACAGAACTATTATGAGTCAGTTTATTGATGAGTAGTTATAATAAAAATATCTTTTGGGGTAGAGCTTCCAGATATCAGATTTATAAGACTTAGAATTTTCAAGTAGGCAAGTTTAAAGAGGAATCTTGGGCCAGAAGACTTCAGTAATGAAATAGAAAAACAAACTCTAAAAACCTCAATTGATCAAAGGCATGCATTTGCCTTTTTCCCTACTAAGAAACTAAGAATGCTCTTGCAAATAGCTAAGAAATAATGTGTTTCACATAAACCCTTTCTGATTTCAATGAAATAACTGTAATTTTAAAATCCTAAATGGAATATTTGAATTTATTATATATGAAAAATCCTTCAACTTTTGATTTGTCCCTGCATCGTAGCGCTGTCCTGAAGCTTTTCTTTCCCTCTGCAGGTTTTGCCAGCAAAGCTGTGTTTTCTATCAGAGAATCACTTTCCCGTATAGGTTGTATATTTTCTGTTTAAGTTCCTAATGGCTGAACTTCATCCATCCACAGGGGAGAATAGGTTCTGTTCCTGCCTGGTTTCTGTTCTTTTTTTTTTTATTTTTGCCTTGTTCCAGCTTTTTCACTGAGCCAGTCTTTCTGCTAGTACAGTGCTTGTCCTAGCTTAAGAAGCAATGCTTTTACTCCCAGGAGTGTCACAAGCACATCCCAATCCAGCGTGATCTGATCCATGCTTGCTAAAAGACAGGGGAGTCCGTTTTTCTAGCACTTGTACAAACATCTCCAACAAGTCCAGATAACTTGTTTTCGTAGTGGAAAAAAGACTGTCAAAATCCGTTTTCAGCAGTCGCCTTGCACTTACCTCTTCACTGCAATATCTGTAAGCAGCTGTAGATAAAAAGTAGGAATGAGATTTGATGCAGACTACGTAGTTTCCTGAAACTTAACCCAAATAGGGCCAGAAATTTGGGGCATTGTTGTAGGATCTCTCACAAACCAGACATCCTTTGTATATATGCTGCAGTTAGACCTTCCATGCACATTGCAAATGCAGAAATCGTTGGGAAGTAGAACCTTACTTTCCTGATACTGGAATGATGTTGCTTCCAGAAAAGCTAGTAAATCACTCCTGGTTGTGCTAATCAAGCAAGATACTTGAGATGAAAGTTTCAGACGGTCATTGTGATTGTGGTTGTGTGGTTACAAGAATTAACAACATGGCTTTCCGTGGTTTTCTTTCCCTCTGAAAGAATTCCAGTACCTAACAAGTACTTCATTGTCCAGTTCTTAACTTTTCCAAATTATGGAAAAATTATCTCTCAAAGTGCTTTCAAGGGAACAGACAATTGACATACCTCCAGTTTAGGTGATCCATATCCGCACACATTAGCAGATAAGTGAATTGAATGTGGTCATATCCCAGAAGAGATCCTGTGGATTCCCATTGCTACTGCTAACAATTTTTCCCTGACTGGCACATCAGAACTTTTTTCCAGTCATTGAAGAGTGAATGGAAAGAGACAATGATAATGCAAAATTGCTCAGCCTTGCAGTTCTGTTCCCCTTCTCAAGGGGGCTTGTCAAGGGCATAGATATTTCTAAGCAAAATTTCTTTGGTATTTTTCAAGAGCATACCTGAAGTAACCAGTAAGTCTTCATTCAACTGAATCTCTTTCAGAAGAGCAGATGAGTGTCCTCGCTCACATATGAACTTACCAAAGCTCTAAGATGAATTTACTAAAAGCAAGTGAACTTCTCAACAGAAAAGCACTCTAATCCCACTTCTCAGTAAACTGATTTGTATATAAGAGTGTTAAAGTAACCAGTTCCATTACTTCTTACCAATAGAGATGGTGTGGAGGGTCTTTCCTTTATAAAAGGGTTTAGTTAGAATTTCAGATGTGTGTTTAAATGTCACAGAAGTGACCATCTGTTTTGAAATAAAATTGACTTCTGTATTTGAAGTGGCAGAACTGTCTTAATGAACAGTCAGAAATACCATAATGTCTTTGGAAGTAATATTCCTTCTAAGTGTAGCTAGTTTATTGACGCACTTACATATGTTTATATAGATACATATGGATAGATTTTGCATATAAAAGTTTATTTTGAAACATGAACGTTTTTCATGTGGTTATTTTTTCATTTGCCGTATATGAAAAGCTTCCATCTATGTTTGTTCCAATGAGTGATCTGCCTTTTGCTCTACTTGCCTCGTTTGCCTGTTTGTAACAGCCCATTTGAGTCAAGAATTTTATTGGAAAAAGACAAGTGAAATCATATTGTGGATTTGTTAACCTCTGTTTTATATACAGTGAGGATCCAGTAAGCTGCATCATGCTGTCTAAATCAGTTTATGTATGAACAGGTAGCACAGGGGTTTTCTAAGCTATTTTCAGTCATGTTTCAGAAAGAGAAATCTATTTAGAAACACGGATTGCAAAAGTAACAAGAGGTAACTACAGTGGCTGTAATTAGAAAAAATAAGTATGTATATTAAGTCAAGAGAGAGATGTTAAATGAGTTTTGTAGTTTGGTCAATGGAACTAAAAGGGGAAATTGCAGAAGAAATAAAATTAAATATTTAAGTTCACCAAAAATGTCACTTAATCTATTTCATCTCCTGTTTTGGGGGAAGGAGCAACCAATGAGTAGTCCAGGAAACAACGATTGGGTGGTCATAAACTTAATGTAGTGGAACAAGCGAAGTCCAGGTTAGATATATGGAAGAAGTTCTTCATTGTGAGGGTGGTAAGGCACTGGAGTGGTTGCCCAGGGAAACTGTGAATGCTCCATCCCTGGCAGTGTTCAGGGCCAGGCTGGACAGAGCCTTGGGCGACATGGTCTAGGGTGAAGTGTCCCTGCCCATGGCAGGGGAGTTTTAACTTGATGATTTTAAAGGCCTTTCCAACCCTAAATATTCTATGAGTCTGTGATATTTGTAGCTTAAAAAGTTGAATAATGAAGGAGGTGTATAATAAAGCTTGAATCGGAGCTGAAAATGTCCACGGGAGATGTGTAATTCCAGTGACATTGCCCCTGCCTAATAGCTGTGCAAAGACTAGTAATGCTGTTTATGTGTACAAACAGTGTATGTTCTTGCTGAAAACCTGCTTACCACACTATGCAGGAATACATTAAATGAGCAAAGCTTTTCTGACCTCTGTCAGATTTTCCTGATACCAAGCATTTATTGAAAGAAATGCTGGTGCTGGGTACACATTATACCTTTGAACAAAATTGATTCCACTAACTGTATGTAAAGACAATACCACAGAATATAGTGCTTTTAAGCTTTTTTGGCTTCAGCTGAATCTTAAAAATAGTCAGGTCTACTTTTTCCATAGCTGAATTGCTTTTTGTATGGTTTCCTGCTTTTCCTTAAAAGTGAAATCAAGCAAGAGGAACAAAAGGTTGGAAAATGAGCTTGAGCAATGAAGCAGCGTAGCTTTTCACAAATAGTTTCTCACTGTTCTTACATGCATTACAGTTGTACACTTTTCTGAATAGTATTTCTTCAAAACTTGGAAAATATGGAAAAACTTGGAAAACATGTAGCTTAGCTGAGTTTCCAAAAGAGATGCTGTTCAGTAATGTTTTAGCTTGTGAAATCTGCCCTTTTTCAGGATATGGGTAAGCAGTACTTGGGTGGCATCTTACTTCTTGTGTTTACATGTATAATGCACATAGACACTCTTGTAACAAAATCACACCAACTGGCACATCTGTCAGGTAGTGTCAGTAAAGGGAAGTTGCAGTCGCTCTGCAGTGAACATAGGTTCTTTGTCCTACAGCAGCAAACAACCTGTAGTTTTAACAACTGCAGTTGTAGGTCTGCAGAGCTGGAGTACACCAGGTTATCTGGAGTGCTGCATCAAAGTGCCTTCTCATTTTTAAACAGATGAGGTGTTTTCTTAATATGAAATTAAAATCTTGTTCCAAAATTATTAAATTTAAAATGAAAAAAATAAGATGTATATCTTTACCTATTATATAAGTAGAATAAGGGCTAGTTTTGCACATTCCTATATGTATGTACCAAAACTTGATTTAAGTAGACCAGATACTGGGAGTTCTCATGTTAAGATGGTATGTTTGGGATTTGGGTTTGTTTTGGGGAGTGGGGTTGTTGGGTGTTTTCAATGTATCATTGACTATTGGCATGAGTAGAGTTCTGAATACAAGTGTCACGCTTGGTTGTCATCCTAGGTACAGTACACTTGGTATGGTAGGCATGTCACATTTTTGCCACCTTTTTCAGGACTTAAAATGTTGTTTGTCTGCAGATATGCCAGTTCAGGTCTTTTAGTTATCCCCAACCGTGTCCATCTCAGCAGTGGTGTTCTTAAGTGCATCAGAGAGAAAAAGGTTGAAAAGAGAAAGGAAAAGAATCTGTTACAGAGCAGTGTTTCTCCATCTGTGTGCATCCAAGCCTCACAGAAGGAAATTGGCATGGTTCAGTGTCTTGCTGGTGAACACTTGCTTAATGTTTTTGTTAACACATCAAGTGCTTGATAATGGTAGCAGGTTATAGGAGTCTCGCAAAGGGAAAATCTAAGCTGGAAAATCAGCTTCCAGCAAAAAGTTTTGGTAAGTGTCATTTGTGTAGGTAAAGTCTCCTCCCTGCTGTCCCTGTCACAGGAAGGCCTGCAGACCTGCGTTTTTTTGTCAAAGAAGTTGGTCCTAAGTGACCATTAAATGGATTTAATTGATAAAGTGTCTCCCAGAATCTACTGGGGCTGGTAATACCTGCCAGAAATGGGGGAAGGTGGTGCCTGGCCAGACAAAGCACAGTCTGTTCAACTTCTTTAGAGAGGTTGTTGTAGTGGCAAGTGTTCTGTAACCATAGTACAGTTCAGTTTTTGTCTATAGGGATGATTTAACTAATAGTGTGTTTAATACAGGTTATTCTGCTCATCTCTCATATTTTAGCCTGTGTCAGAAATGCTTTAGGGGTGACAGTACTTTGATATGCATGTAAAGTACAATTGGTTATACCCAAACTGTTACCTGTATAAACCTTAGTATCCAATTTAAACAAGGAGAGAAATCCTCAATCACAATGCTGCAAGAACAGACAAGCACATGATTTGAAAGTAACTCCTATTTTAATGGCTTGTTCCAAATGCCACCTGCTATTGTGCTTCTGAATATAGTGCAAACCAAAACTTCCCTTATTTTGTCTCTTTCATCTTCCATCTTCTGAAGTCCTGTTTCATTGTTTATTTAGATGGCTTGCCCTTACTTTTGTCCTGTATATAACAAGTTATTTTTCTCTGTGGAAAGCAGTGTGTTTACAAGTGAAATAGAAATGTGCCATGTTTAAAAATGAGATGCTATTCAAGTTTTGGCAAGTGTAACGGGGTTATCAACAACTACAGATGGTGTACGGCTTTCACTCTCACAGCTGTAATTGATCGTACTTTTTTAGCAGTGGACTGTAAATATTGCTGCATGCCTCTGGGATAATAGTTAGGGTTGGAAAGGACCCCAGGATCACCCAGTTCCAATCCCCCTGCCATGGGCAGGGACACCTCACATTAAACCATGCCACCCAAGGCTCTGTCCAACCTTTCCTTGAACACTGCCAGGGATGGAGCATTCACAACTTCCCTGGGCAACCCATTCCAGTGCCTCACCACCCTTACAGTAAAGAACTTCTTCCTTATATCTAGTCTAAACTTCCCCTGTTTAAGTTTTAACCCATTACCCCTTGTCCTACCACTACAGTCCCTAATGAAGAGTCCCTCCCCAGCATCCCTATAGGCCCCCTTCAGATACTGGGAGGCTGCTATGAGGTCTCCACGCAGCCTTCTCTTCTCCAGGCTGAACAGCCCCAACTTTCTCAGTCTGTCTTCATGTGGGAGGTGCTCCAGTCCCCTGATCATCCTTGTGGCCTCCTCTGGACTTGTTCCAACAGATCCATGTCCTTTTTATGTTGAGGACACCAGAACTGTACACAATACTCCAAGTGAGGTCTCACGAGAGCATAGTAAAGGGGCAGGATCACCTCCTTTGACCTGCTGGTCACGCTCCTTTTGATGCAGCCCAGAATATGGTTGGCTTTCTGGGCTGCAAGTGCACACTGGTGGCTTGTGTTCAGTTTCTCATTGACCAACACCCCCAAGTCCTTCTCCTCAGGGCTGCTCTGAATCTCTTCTATGATGTATAACAGAATTTTACATTTGCGTATTCTCTTAATGTTAATTTGTGAGCAAAATGTAGTAGTCTAATGAAAACCATCCAGTAAGGATTTAAAGAAAAAAAATGCTGTAGAATATTTCAGGGCCATTTAGTTCTTATTTTACTTGTTTTAGGATATAGGTGTCCGTACCTTCTGTTTAGCATGGAAGGGTGTGGGTGTCTGTCTTCCTTTTCAAAAGCACAGATAAAAACATAAAACAAAATGTCACATACTAATGGGATGTTAGAGGGGGATAGCTCACTGGCATTCCTCATACTGTAAATACCTCAATAGGCAGGAAAAAAGGTAAATGTCAGGAACTGTCATCTTAATTTATATAGATGAGGATGCTAAGAATGTTCTATACCTTGGTTTTTAGTCTTCAGAGTACTCAAGATACAAAGGTATATGGATCCATACAGCAAATAGATTCACAGGCACTAATTTCTTTACAGTTGGCCCTTCAAAAGTGAGAATGCAGAATTCTCTCTGGTTTTGAAGAATTTACTGCAGTCCCTGTACTGCTAATTGCTGTGTTTCAGTACATCAGCTAAACCCTGATGTAACTGTTGGGCCTTCGAGTATTGAATTTGTTCTATAAGAACTTTGTGTATAGGAAACATTTTCATCACCTCTGTTTAACCACTTTGTGCTGATTTTTGAGGTTAGGACTGACAAACTCTTCTAAAAGCAGTAACTGTTTGCTTTCATGCACAGAGCAATCATACATTTCCATTGCTGGTAGAGAATTGCTTATTGATGCTCAGCCAGGGAACACTTCACCATAAGCTTTGGGGAGCCTGTGGTAAAAAACTTGCAGTGGTGGAAAAGAATCTGGAGCATTTTCAGGTTTTAGGAAAGTAAAAGAATTGTTGATTAACTCAGTTCTGACATCCTTCACTCTCTCCGGTTTTGATCTAACATAGGATTCAACTTCCTGCAAAGTTCAGCTGTTCAGAACAAAAGAAGTATTAGCCAGTTGTAGAAGTGTTAGTCATGTTATTGATAATGTTCTTTACCAGCAGATTTTATTTGGACCAGGAACAAAGCTTGTGTTTTGTTGTATTACAGTAAGCATCTTTTGGTTCCCTTCTAGTGTTGGCTTTGTGTATTGATCAAGTAGTGTAAGCCCAGAATAACTAATGCATTTTCTGGTCTTAGGAATACCGCGAATATGCAGACACCTTGTAATGAACTGAAGTGCTCGTTTCTGTTCTCATATAGCTATAAATTCATCCTGATACCGAGTTCTTTCATAACCCATTCCTGCTAAACAGGCACTGTGGAATCATCTTTGTTTTCCAAAAGGTTATCTCTGAAACATTTTTTTATACCAAGTGTTTACTGTAGAAAGCATTATTTTAACCGGATTTGCTTCAGTCATGCGAGCAAAATGCTGGAGAGCAGCTCTGCCAGTGAAATTGTCTGACAGTGTAGCATTTAATAATGGCCAAAAAATGTGCTGTTACCTAAAATGGACAAAGAAGTGTGATTCAGTAAATGCTATCTGAATGTTTGCAGTGCAACTTCTTAGAAGAGCTCTCAAAATATTTAAATCTCTCATCCCTTGCGATGCATAGTAAAAGCCAGCAGGTAACCAGAATGTTGCTGTGCTTTCCAAAAATGTGTCCCTGCTGGCCTGCAGACTTGCAGAACCTGGTCGGGAAGACAGTCTTTTCTGCCTTTTGGAAGTGCTCAGTAATCTCCCAGTATCTTTGTTTGCTTTCGTTTTCTTTATTTCTTATTCCCCCCCTCTCACCTCACATTCACGCCTCCAATTTAATTCCCATTCCCTTAGCTTGCCTAGATGAGCTTTCACTAGTGAAACACCAGCCACTGACAGCTCCTTCTGTTTGCCAGAGAGTAAGACAGATTTATTTTTTCCCAAGTATTTGTATTCAGCAGCATTATTTATACACCTGGAAATTTCTCTGTAGCTTGGCAGCTCCCTGAGGTTAAGTTCTCTCATTGAGCTCTGTGTTGTGCTCTGGTGGTGGATCGTTTTAAGGCAACCAGAGTTGTCACTGCAGGAATCGGCACATTTGTTCACAGTTGCAACCTGATAACTCTCACTTGAGCTCCTGGTCTCAGTAGTGTGTTGAGTAGGTTTAGACAGGTAGGTGACTTCTCCCTGTGTTGTAGTTGTTGTATCTCACTTCAGAACCTGCATACTCACCTGGAGATGAAGTTACTTCTGCATGGCTTTCCAAACCTGATTCATTGGTAACCTGAAGTAGTGAAGTCTGAATCTACAGCAGGCCAGTCTGCAGTTGTGCTTTTCTCAGGGGTATCTGGACAGTGCTGTTACTCTTCAGTAAGCATCCTGAAAGGCAAAGAGAGCCCACGAGTTCAGCATCCAGTGCTTTTGGATACACAGGGGAGCTTAGGACGGTGGGGTCCTTTGTTCTGATTCCTGAGGGAATCTCCATATGTGAGCTGAAAGTAAATGTGTCACTCATTTATTATCTTCCTTTGTGGCAGTGGTATGATAACTTCTGTTTTATGCAGCCAAATGAACTTGGGCACTGAAAACTGTTGTTTTTTTTTCTTCCCTCTCTTGTTTTCCTCTTTACTTTACTTTGCCTACAGCTATTTTGTTTCAAGCTATAGGGGTGCCTACTTCAAGGCAAACTGATCTATTACATATTCAGTAGTGTTCGAAGTGAAGACTAGGGTATTGTATAAAGAGGTGAATAACACTGTGAAGGAAGAAAGTCAGCTGCAGTGGTCCTTAGGAAATTGAAGTTTGAAAATTAGGTGTCTGGATTACACACAGGTTGTGAAGTTAGTGAAACTGGAAATGGGCCTCTGTTAAACAGGCCACTCAAATGATCATGCTATAAAGTGTGTATAATCCTTGAAGTAAGCTACTTCAGTATACTGCTTTATTTCTATGTTTGTAAATATTGTGGTAGCAGTTACTGGTTAAAGCTCAGAAAAGTGTCATGGCTCTCTTAACTTGCAGCAAAGGTGGATTTCCAGCTAGTCAAATGTGGTCAATTATTGCCTTGACGTATTCACAGTAAGAGAATGGTAAAAGGAAAGGAAGAGATCAGCTGTTTTGAATTCAGTTATTTCAGGTTTTAGTGTATCACTTTTTATTCTGATCACACTATGCATCCTCATATCAAACAGTGAAAGTGTCAGGTGGAGCAGAAACGATGACAGAGAGAAACTGATTTCTCCAGTTGCCTTGAAATGGCAGCTGTGGGAATGACAGGCTTGGAAATGAGGAGCGTATCTGTAGTACCTGACTTGAATTGTTCTAAACAAGGCATTGAGCAGAATCCTCTCCGGTAAAAGCTGATAATTTGAAAATGCTTTGGAGTATGGTATGTTTTGCTTAACTGACTGCAGTCAGAATTACTGAGCATGAATTGTGCATGGACCTGGTTTTGAAATCTTCCCAACCCTTTGCATTCAAAATACGTATTTCAGCAAGTGCAGAAGCAGTTCATATCAACACAAATTAATTTTACTGTTTTCCTTGAGCTTGTCATCTAAACAGCACAGTTCAGGCATGTGAGTGACATGAAAACATAGCTTTGAATGTCAGGAGGTTCTGATTGTATCTTCAGGTTTAGCATTTTTAAATAAAAAGGATAAATAGATGCAAATGTATCTGATAGTACCCGTTTTTAGAATACGTTTCTTCCAAAAACTAAAGATGAAAACTTCAGAGCTATGTCCTAGTTAAGCTGACAGTCTCAGCATGCATGTCCCACTTTGCATATGTATCTTTAGGGAACTGTGTAGGCCTCCATTCAATACTACTAGACGCACATTTTTGAACGCATCAGCCTTACTTACGCATATTTTACGTGATACTGATGCAGCATTGTGAGGTGTTAAAGCATCCGTGGGAGGTTAGATTGTTATTGATTTAGCACCTATGTTCTTAAGATGGATGCATTTCTCACTTTCATGAATCAAAAAATGTAAGGTGATCGTTTATAGTTATTATTTTCCTTGCTTTTTTACTTGTTATCCAACGTTTCTATCTACCAACTACTACCAAGCAGTATATCTTGGTTTCTTTGCCAGAACATGCATGTATGTGGCATGCACAGGAGTAGATGTAGCCCCTGTATAAAGGACTAGAGATGCTTACATGTTGTCAACACTTACAGGACTTTCTCAGACTAAAAATGTGTGTGCAGCTTTGAAAACTGAACACTGTTCTTTGTTTTCCTTTGATTTCAGAGTGTCAACAGTATACCATGTCCTGTGACTGCAGTCAGAACATTACCCACCTTCGAAGTTAAACAGGCAGAAAGGCCTTCAAGCAAAAGCAGAGATCTTCCTAGGGATGAAGAAAAAGAAAAGAAAAGGAAAAAACACAAGAAAAGGTCTCGGACAAGATCTCGATCACCATTCAAGTATCATTCATCGTCTAAGTCCAGATCTAGATCACACTCAAAAGCAAAGCACTCACTTCCCACTGCCTATAGAACTGTCAGGCATTCAAGGTGGGTTTGGAAACCAAACATACTCTTTCAAGTTCTCTGTGGGCTAACACAATTTTTTTTCACTTCTTCCATTATTTATGTGCCTTCTTATCCATTACAAAGGGTATAGTCACCTTGAAGACAGTATGTAAATATCATCAGATGTGGAAGGTCTTTGAAAATAGTTTTAATGAGATAACGAGTCATTGATTTCTAATTACATAGTGTGAAATTTGTACCAGTAAATGCTTTTTCACTCTGGTCTGTGAAATACCTGGCAATAATGTGTAGGAATGCAATTACAGCATAAAGAGAACTTGCTAACAAGTCTGTGGCTTTTGCTGGGGTAAAGTAACCAGACACTATTAAAGTAAGAAATAGAGGTAGAGAACTGCGTGGTTGAACAGCAAAGCTTGGAAGGAAAGCAGGCATTTGGGCAGCATGTGAAAAAATGATGAATGAATGGCTGGAGAGAGATGACAAGAATCCAAGAAGAGTGAAAACAGAGTTTATGAGTAAGGGAGACCGTAGAATGAATGTAGCCCAGTGCAGTTAACTATATTTAATCTTTATTGAGATTAAATGCGCTATAGTAGTTACCTAGCTATAAAACGATATATATACTGTGTTACATTAATACTGTTAATTACATCTGAGGCATTTGAGTCAAGGCAACTTAGAGTTTATTTTGTGTAAAATTTGTCATATCTGAGTCCCTGCTACACAGCAGTTACTGTGGTCAGTAGGAAGGGCTTATTGTTGAGGTTATATTCTCTGGATCATGCTGCAGAGCAGTGTTTAAGTAACTTGTTCAAATGAGTTGTGTATATAAATACTACTGCAGTTATATATGTCTGTGATGTAGGCAATATCATTAATTTCTTTGTCTTTGTAGCCATTCCTGACATGTGCTTCTTCCTGAAAAACAGCTTCTAGCTCTTTATGGTGGTGTGACAGAACTTCTTGTCTTTTTCTTGTGCATTTTTTGTTTGTTGATGAAGTTTCTACACGAATATTATACACTAATATAAGTAGGTGTTAACACATTAAAACTCTTTATTTTAAGGTTAAATACAGTACTGTTGCAGAAAACATCTCTGCTGTTCAGAGATTCAGGGAATTAAATGACCATAACTTGGGCTGAAATGATCAGTTGGACATACCACTTGTTTGACTGCCTTTGTCAATAGATGATCATGATGCTCTGTTACAAGGCACATTTCAAAGTATTGCATGTCATTCTTTTCTGTGCTTACCACTGTGTAAAGGGAATGATGCTGAATGAAGCTTTCCTTGTTTAAGTAGTGAATGTAAGTCTTCTCAGAGTTAAGGATTCCTTGGAAAAAAGTCTCCTCAGGTGAACCACTCATCTTTTCAATTTCCAGCCAAGCCATATTTTCACTTAAACCTCCCCCATGTTACTTCATCTAAACTATATTGCATATATTTATCCATGATTTTACTAATACATGGTAAAAGTAAAGAGAAGCATCATTCATTGTAATGCAGGAAAACCCCCAAACAAACAGTAATCTTCTGTGGTACCTTGAAAAAGAGAAAGAATCACCTGAGAAGATCCTTATCAATAACTGGGTATGCAGCTTAACAGGATAAAGATAATCCTGCATGTTGCGTGAGTCTGCATTGGGCAGTGACCAGATTAATGGGAACTTGCAAGTTCAGATTGATATGTTTTCAGTGACTTCAGGGAGGTAAGATGTGTGGTCCTTTAGAAGCCTGAGTATTTCCACCAGCTCATGTACATTTGGTTCTGCTGGTGAAAAGACAACAGTCTTCTGAAGCCTACCACGTACACAGTGGATAGTCTCATTATAGATGGGTTTGAATTTTGGGTTCTTTTGCTGGCCAGCTGGTAAAAAAAGTACACAAAAATCCCCAAGAGCAGTTAATCAACTGGAGCTCATTTTCATGTGCCACCTTGAGCGTGCCTTCCAGCACAGACCAAACAATAGACGCATAAAAGCCTTAACATTGTGAACACCTGATTAAGTCTGGTTGGGTATTTCCTTGAGCAGCTCTTGAATTCTACAACCTGGGAAATCCAATAAAGCTTCATGCTGGTAGCTGTGTTTTGAAATTGCTTCAGAAAAACTCACCATGTCTTGCACATATTTTGCACATTTTAAAACTTGACAGAAGTTAGACCTGAATGGGAAAGGGCTTTCCATTCAGCCTGTCTTTCTGTTCTGCAAGTACTGGTTGAAATTAAGGTGTCTGGAGGGTGTCTGTCCCATTCAGAAACCTGTTGTTTCTGGGAACTTAAGACCGTATCATCAGTGCTGCATGAGTGCCTGTTCCCTTTGAGCTTTTTGCAGGCCATAAGAAGTGCAATTAGTGGTAATTATATAAGGTGGGAGACCTGTTAGAAATCTGAATATACCTTCCTCTCTATAGCATTTCACAAGAACATGGCTAAATCTAAACTTCTGACCAAGGACCTCTTATAGTTCAACTGTAAATATCTTTCTCCTGCAACTGATACTTAATATGGTGACTGTATTGGTTTAATGTAGTCAGTAAAGACAATCAAGTCTTAAGGCGGGATGCGTCAAGTGTCTCCTCATCTGGAAGATGTTCTGTTTGGCTTCAGCTAGAGTACTGTGTCCAGTTCTGTGCATCCTTTAGAAGGAATTAGACCATCTGGAGGATGTTTAGAGGGAATCATCAAGAATTTTCAGAATTGAGAGAATTGGAATGACTGTTTGGAAAGACTGAAGGAAGATGAAATAAATCTTCATGTATGCCAAAAAAGAGGGAAATGGACGTTCTTCTTCAGTCCTTGGAGTTTGGACAATAAGTAACGGATTTAAATTGCTAACAGACTAGAAAGCTTTTCATAGTGTCTCAGTGGTAAAGGCAGTTAATACAGCTTGGAACACTCCATTGTGGGAAATTTCTGTATCAAGAATTATAGTTCGGAGAATATTGAATAGTCTTTATTTCTTGAGGTCTTTTCTAGCCCTGACTTTCTAATTAGGGCCCACATGGTCTCACATTGTACAAGAAATGGTGATGATTGAAGGCTTGCTTTATTGAAGGTGTAACTTACTCACTGTATTTCCAAAATTAAAGCTCTTGCTCCTGAAACCAGAGGATTTGGAGAGTAATCAAGAGTGGGAGGGTGATTCATAGCCTAGTTAGATACGGACATGTTTTGTCTCACGCCTTGTCTTAGTAATTGCCAAAAAAGGTAGAAGTTGTTGCCTAGCTAGAAGATATGACTGGTTTCCTTTCTTTTTTCTATGTATTTATATATTTAGTGTGGATTCAGAGAAAATTATTTCCATGGATTGTCTTGTCTCATTCAAAACATGACACCTTTCACATTTCTTTCCTCTTTAGTTTCCCCAGTGCTTCACCTAAACCAGAATTTTTTTTCCCTAGATTCCCCCAAACATTGGATGTTACAGCTTACTATTGAATGGTTATGTAAAAGGACATACCTTCCTGGGATAAAGTGTAATCTATTTGTAGAGGTCTATATGTTCATCTGGTATTAAATGAATGGTGATAATTGTGTGGATATTGATGCTAAATAATTCTGGAACACCCTAGTTTGAGTAACAGCTTTATTTGAGTATCTCAGTCTGATGTTGTATGTTTGAGATTTTATTGCCTTATTTTATTCTGTTCAAAATGCATATTCTAACCTACGAATCTCAGTATAAAGGGATTAATGCTGCTTTATTTTACCTCAGGAGTGGACTGAAGAAAAAAAAAAGGGATTTTCCATTTCTGTAGTAATTACTGCTCCAGTTCCTGGAAATTAATGAACACAGGATCTTTTTTTTTAATAAAGAAACTTTCATCTTTATTAGAGAGTAGCTTATTAGGTTTGAAGTATCTGCAGCACAGTGATGATAAGTATTTTGGATTTGAAGTTCTTTAAACCGTTATATTTGAATGAACTGTGACATCCAAAAGAGGAGTTATGTTTATTTCATAATTTTTCATTAGACTATCTTACATTCAGAATATAATGAATTATCTCTAAATTGTAATAATGACTACTCAACACATACCCTGTATTTGGGGAACTGTCTTGAAGCCTTAGATTTTGTGAGGTTTCCATATAAACGTTAGTAGAGCTTCTCTTTGAAAAGACTTTTGAGTAATTACTATTTAATGGTATAATATCTTTCAAAAAGTAAGATTAAAAGCCACCTTTACCATATAACTTATCATGACAAGTTAACAGAGAATGAGAAGTGGAAAGTGCAGTTAAATGTAGAAATTTGCAATAACTTTCTTTGCTCTCTATTCAGGGGATGTTCAGTATACTTTTCAAGCTCTTCGGTTTTTGGTTTGTGTATCCTAATACTATCTTTTCTCCAATATGCTTATTTTGCATAGAAATCCTACAGATGAATGTTGCAATATACTTTTCTCTATACCATTTATACCATTTGTTTATCACTTATTTTTGCATTGTTAGAGGTCTAGAGGCTCCACTTCATTTAAAAATAGTCTTTTGTGGTAAGATGCAATATTTGCACTGTTGCATTTTCTTTTTAAATTCTTTCTAATGCCTTTTCAGCTCTATTGAAGTAGAAAAATTCTGTTCCAATAACATGAAGTTGATTCAAAGCATGCTTCTGGGTAGCACAACCAAACCTGTTTTGCAGCAACAAGTTTAAAACACTGCAGCTACATAAGGAACCCAGATATATTGTCTTAATTGCGGCATGTGGTGTGCTAACAGCATTTCTCTTTATATCTGCATGTTATTTTCCTGGAACAAAGTTTCTGTACCAAAGTTAGTCCCATCAAGCGCCTAGTATTGTGCAGTTTGAATTCTAGACCAACTTGACAGATTAAAGCTTAACAAAAGTCATGGAAATAGTAAACCATGCCCAGAAGTGCTGTAAGGTGTTGCAGCGTGGATTGCTGTGGAGCTGTTAGTCCCAAAGAGATAGTTGGTTATTACAAATAAGTACTCAGCGTCAAAGATGGGGCACATTTGTTAAATCTGATTGGAAAATGAGCAGTCTTTGGAACCTTTCGGTCACCTCTAGTAAATGTTTCAGCAGTATCTTTGTTCCTGATTGATTTCAAAGCACCACTAAAAAGTTTGATGTGAAATGCACCTGAGAGTGATGCTCTATAAAGAAGTGTAGGTTCTCAGTCACTGGAGTCTTCAGTAATCCTGTTCTAGCTGAGAAGTGAGGTTTTACAGTTGGCTGGCAGTAAATGCAAAGAATTATGGTATTCATCTGAACTACCAATAGATCTTTGTGCTACGTGATCTAAGCTAATGATGTATTTGTATGTGTGAGTGTGGTTTGCTTGTGTATGTAAGAGGAGTGGAGGGGAAGCAGAGGTACTTGTTACGTAGTGATTTAGTTAAATGAAACTTGATAGAGACAGAACATTTAAACTTCTCTTTGATACTGTTTTTGTTTTATTCTTTACACTGTCTAGTACTACAGGAGTACTAAGCCACAGAATTTATGCAGTGAGTTCTAAACAGTACTGAGTAGTTGCATACTTTATTAACTGGTTACTTTTCAGTAGGTTTGGATAGCGTACACGTGTGAATGTGTGTTTGTTGTGCTACTTTTTGCCTCAATGTTAGGAGTTTAAGAGACTTGGAAGTGCCTGGGGTTTGTAAAAGAAAAAAAGGTTGTTCGGGTTTTTTTCTCCTTCCAAACTGATTTTCTCATTGCTGAGGCGGTGTCCATTAACGTAGTTTTAATTCCTAGTTTGTAATGAGGCATGCCAAGCTTTGTAGCCCCTTGAACTGTTGGGACCTTGACTAAACAGAAGTGATATTGGCTTTAAAAGGAATAGAGTGCCTTTTGAAATAACAGTCTAATGAAAGCAATAATTGATGTATTGCGGTAAAATTGTTAAGCTGCTTTTACTTGTTTGAACCTAATGGCCAAAGTTCTTAACATTTGCTGATGTTGTAGAACCACAAACTTCAGTTCATGAAAATGAAGCTAATGACTTTTTCTTTCTGATTGGACTTTTTTTAGGCTGGTCCATGTAGGCATGTTTCACTAACGTTCAGCTTTTGGTTAAGGGGCTGAGCCTTTTCAGGAGTCTAGTTAATACCAAAACTAGGCCATTTTATTCTCAATGTGAAGTGTGTGCCTCCGTATCACAGACTCACAGCATCCACAGGGACACTGAGCATGGAGCCGACTCTGAGCAGCTCATCAATGGCAGCAGCAACAGAGCGGGGAAATTATCAGGCAACTTCGACAACGAAAAGATTTGACTGCTGGAGCTCTTTTGAGGGAAATCCTGGTAAAACGTCAAGGTGTCTGACTGACCCCAAACTTTATCATCTGTTGGTTTTTTCCTTTTTAATCCTTCTGAATGGCCTGCTAAAGATCAGATTTCTAAGTGACAAAGCAATTAATTTGCAACACTTTAACTGTCATTGTGATTAATTTTTTTCATTTTCAGTTGATCTCTTTCGTTGTAGGTGTAAGAGAAATGGTTCAGGAGTGTGTGTATGTATATGTATTATATATATGGTGTGGGTCTGCAGAAGAGCAGTGATTTCACAAATGACTTGTCTTTTAGTCACATCAAATTAGGTATTTTCAAGAACATCAGTGCTTGGTATACATGGAATGACATGCCTGTAGTAAATAAAATAGAAAGACTTTAAGCAAGTAGAAGTAAAATTATTAGAACTATATATTTTAGTGAGAACAAGACTAGCTGTTACTGCCAGGAATTCTGGGGGTGGGTTTGGGGTAGGTTTGGGGTTTTTTTTTCTGTTATTCCAAGCTGGGTCCCTGAATTACCCCCTTTATCATCCCCCCTTTCCCCTGCATCTGTCAGGACTTTTCTCACTTCATTTATTTTGTTTAGAAATACTTGGAATTTACTTGCACATCCACTTAATACCAAATCATAGAGAAAAGGAGTTAAGCGCTTAAGTTGATCTCTGATCTTAACTGGGCATGCTTTATTCTTTCCTCTCTTGATCTCTTTTTCTCACTTTTCTAGGAAAAGTATTTCAGGTCAAATTGCTAGTGCCAAACAACACCGGTCACGGGTTGTTGGTCACTTGCACAAGTGAAAATACTGACTGTGCTAGGATCATTCTGCAGTATCTCGGATAAAATTTCCTGGACTTGTCAGTGATGGAGATGTGCCGAAAACAAAAACTTGTATTTGTCTCAGTGATGCAGCAGTTCTAAAACCATACCACTAATGTGAGAAGACAGGGTCAGGCCTGACAGTCTCAGGCTTTGAGCCAAATTTGTCTTCTGCATACCACTGTTAACAAATTCTGTTGCCACAAAAGGTGACAGGGCTAAAGTAAAATCTTTCCACCTACTACTGCAGAAGTTGACATAAAAATAGCAAAATATAAATGTTTTTGCTATAGCAAAAAATAAATGTTCCCCCCCTGTTGGGAGTGAAAAGCAATGGATAACTACATCCTAAATGTCTTGAATGGGTAAGAAATTTTTATGCAGCTGACAAGTCTTGGACACTAAACACCCCATGTTGATGTAAAATAGGCATTTGAAAGGTGTTCTATTTGCAATTGCTGACAGCACAATTCCACTGAAATAAAAGTAGTGAAAGAAGTAACAAAAAGCAAACTGCTGTATTATTTTTTTTTCCTGCTCAGGTCACGATCAAGGTCACCTAGGAGAAGGGCTCACACACCAGAAAGGCGGAGAGATGAAAGAAGTGTTCCAACAGCTTATCGCATTAGTAACAGTCCTGGAAATAGTAGGAAACGCCCGCGTTCCAAGTAAGTATACCTGCTCCTGGAAAAGGTTATGTCCTGGCATCACAAGGACCATAAACATTGCCTGATGTATTGTAACCTCTCTAGGTAGAACTTCACATTTCTTTATGTTCTGGGCTTTATTTTAATAAACAGGTATTTCTGGGGAGAAAAAAAAGTATAGAAACTGTCATTGTCTTTCTTGAATTCTTGCATATATTTAAACACTAAACGTACAACCCAACCAGTGAACTTTAATATGCTGCTGTGTCCTAGCTGTGAGAGTTCATGTTTTATTTGGATCCTTGTCTTTCCTTCTTTTTGAGTTATTTTCTTATGCTCTGCCTGTGTGAACCAAATGGCCTCTGCACAGAGGTCATATCAGTGGTATTATGTTATTCCTGCTGGCATTGCTTGACACCTCATCATACCTGCAAAAATAAGGGGAAACTCCAGTTTAGCAAACAGTATGCTTTACGTTTAGCAGTTATTTTACTAACAGAGCGGAACGTGAAACATGAATCAAGAGGTGTCTTTTTGAGAGCACCTTGCATATGGTCTCTCTGAACCTATTGTAATCAAAATGGCATACCAAATACTATTTAAGCTAACCAGTTGCAGAAAGAAAGCGTGTGCAAAGTGTGTGCCCAGAAGGCTTTGAAATGTTTTGTGTCTACTATTTTGTGTCATGTTACACCTCCAGCATGCAAGGAAGTGAAAATCTTTTCGTGCTTGTATATGTACACCTAACCCAGCACACTGAATTACTAACCTGAGCATACCAAATTTTTCTTCGAATTGGCAAAGATTAAGTCTTAACCTGTTTCTCCTTATTTCCTGTGGAATAAGAAGCAAAGAGATCACTTTCAACCTTACGATTGTTTAAAAACGTCTGTTGTTTCCTGAGGTAACTTTCCATGTCTTGACAGTTTCTAATTAATTGATGTGTGGTATGCATAATTGAGAGCTTCATCAGTATACTTCAACTGATTCCATTTTTCACATTCATCAACTAGAGATAATAAAAGGCTTCTGTGGAATTCAGCATGCAGATTTGGTTAAGCAGAAAATATATGGAGGCTTAAAATGTTTTCCTATAAACACACACAGGAATTTGTTCCCATCCCTGTGCTGTTTTCAGCACAGTGTTGGTGTTTCTGCTGCTTGACCATTGAGCATCTTAAGCTATAAATTATCTCTACAGTTATGCCACTAATGATAAATTATGATGGTAATTGTGAAACAAACTAGATTCCTCCTTAAACAATATTTATTTATATAAAGGGAAATTGTTCGTATAAGTGGAAAGCTTATATAAGTTTATGTAAGTGGAAGTGGTAAACTTCTGTTAGGCCTACACTTCACAACAAAATATGGCAGTAAGTGCAAAAAATTATGGACTGAAGAAAGAATATTGTAATTACATGTGGATGAGAATATTTTGCAGCTCTGACTGCAGAAAAACTACTGTTTTAGCCCTCTTATGACTGACATGTTAATTTTTTTGTGCAAAAACGTGGATGAGTGGTGGACTTGTTCAGTTATGGAAGAGATTCTTCACAATGGTGTGATGGAAGCAGAGGTTGGGTTCGAGGTCTGTCGGAAGCTAATTGGTTTACTTGAGCTTTCTGTGAGTGAATAGTGTATATTTTGCCTAGTAGGTGAGAGCAGATTTCAGTCTTACATGGCAGCAGTCAGCTGAGTGGGTTTTATTAACCATCATTACACTAAGTAGTAGGCAAGCTTTAGAATCCAGTACTCTCAAGAGGACTGAAAGTTAGAATTCCTGAATACTGCAATGTTATAAGCTTGCTTGGGACATTAATCTGATGTCAGTCGTGGTGCTGAATAGCTAGCATTGCTTGTAAACCCTTAGGTATGTTTCCAGAAGGAAATATGTAAGAACTAGGAAGCTATGCTTTGTCTGGTTTGGGAATTACTGGCTCACTGCTTGTAGAATGAGGTGTGCTTCAGAATAAATATAACAATTGTCTTTTGTTCTGCTTATCCTGTACCTCAGTTGCTATCACAGTCACTTTAAAAAGAAGTCCAGTGTAAATGAGTGTTTTAATCTGACTGCAGTGAATTACTTTCCACAGAGAATATGCACAGTTCTTTGATGCTAGCTTTTGTACCTAGAAAGGTATTTAAAAGATATGCCTAATTATAGCAAATGGAATGTTCTAAAAATAGAAAATGGGTGGACACATTCATTCAGATATTACCATGTTTGTTCTTCATAATCTGAGATGAAAAATACTGAAAGAGGTAACTGTAAAATATTCTTGTATGATGCATGTTTGAGATTTTCAAGAGTTAAGTATGAAATATGTTCACAGCTTGATTACATTATAATGTTTTAAGAACTGGACAATTACAGTACGTAATCTGCTTGCCAAGGAAAAACTGGCTTTGTAACTGAGGCTTTCTTGTATAGTTGTGAAAATGTTGAGGCCAGGAGAGCTGTGGGGTTTTTCTTTTGCCACTTAATGATTATTTTTGCAAGGAAAGTTTAAGGAGGTTTTGCAATTACAGGTCTTAAATGTTTAATACTGTATAAAGACCAGATATTTGTATGATTAATTCTAAGCATCAGAGGTGTTGAATATTGATACAGGAATTTAATGTTATGGTGTAGCTGCTTTTAAAGTAGCAAATTCCAAATAAAATCAAAAAGAAACAATAATGTGATGCTTAAAAGATAGCTCAAAGTTTTACAGTGTTTTAAGAGGTTCTAGAAGCTTCAGCATTTTTCTGAACAGACTTCTAGCAGTATATGCTAGAGAGATATGCCTACAATGAGGTATTGCCTAACTCTAAGTCATTACTCCTGTAGTTCTAATTACAGTAATATCAATATCGGTGCGTAAATCAGATGGCTGTAAATTCATAACCATGTATAAAGATTTTGATAGTTCTGTCTCTAGTATAATGCTAATTGAGTTCTCTTTCAGTTTAATATTGTATGTGAAGAGGCTACCTCTGTTTTCCTCTTCTATCAATAATGAAAACATCAGATACTCATAAGCCCTTTGTTCCAGCTCTCATCATGACAAACATCTATCTACTTTCCAATTCATAAACTGTTTGCACTTAAGACGTGTTGCTAGGTCGAGGTTTGTTTGAGTGGCATACAGTACCTTGTTTATAATTTTGAGCCTGCCATTGGCTACATTAGATTGGATCACAAGGGGGCTGTTTCTTTTAACAAACAAACCATGGATTTGCCTTGTATATCTTTTGCATAGTTATGATTCCATGGTTTAGTTCATTTACGAGCTAGGAAAATTGTAAGGGATATAAATTCTTACATTTCTCATTATATTTTAAGTGTCTGATGTTGTTTGGAAAAGAAGTTCCCTCTAGCAAAGTTATTCTGCAAATCTCCAATGAAGGATTTTTCATTGTCATCCTTCAAATTGTCAAATACTGTCCAGTAATTCCTGTGTATCCATGAAGCACCATTCCAAGTGAGAGCCTGAGATGTTAGTAGTTGCCTAATGTAATATGTTAAAAAGAGCTTCTGAGAGAGTTTTTGCACAGATCATAGAAGTATTGGGGTAAAACTAATGCTTGCTGAATGCATGAGAAGTATTGTGTGGACAAGGGCTGGGTAAGCTTTTAGAAGGGCGACAAGTGACTTCAGTTGGGCAAGTGTACTATTGCTAAAATATCCTTCAATAGAATATTTTCTTCTTGCAGAAGTCCCCATGAAAAGAAGAAGAAGAGGCGGTCTAGATCACGTACCAAGTCCAAAGCTAGGTCTCCTTCACCATCCATGTCACCAGGCAAACCATCCACACACAAAAATTCTGTACATTCAACTAGTGTCTCTCCTGTGGAGAGCAGGGAATCCAGCCAGGAACGCTCCAGGTAATATACTCCTCAACTGTATTACAGCAATGCTGATGGTTCTTTTCTGTGTCTTTTGATCTAACATGGTGAGGAGCTTTGTGTGTGTGTGTAATGTACACCTATTAAAAGTGGAAGACTCTGGGAGTACAGCGCTATGTGTATCAGTCTAATGAAGACACTGAATTTCTGTTGCTTACTAGAGTAAATACTCTACAAACTCTTACAGTAAAACTGGTGCAGAAGATTCTGCAACTGAATTCCAAGTTAGAAATTGAAAACTCACTGAATGGGAGAACTCTTTGAAGTAGAGTTTTAATGGAATTGTGATGTCTGTGCGAGATTCATAATTAGATTATTTCAACACAATATGGAACAGTCCTGTTAAATTCCTAGGCTGTTACCCAGACTTCTCTGCATCAGTTGTGTGAGTGGCTCTTCTGACTGACTTGTCATGGCTTCTAGTTGAATGGGAGAACTGTTGACTTATGAGATACTTGTATGAAGTGTCTCTCATATGTATAAAACTCATGAGTAAAATGTTTTTTCTTAAACATTTACTATGAATTCTTAATTCTAATTTTACTTTGTTTTTAGGGGAGTTTCTCAGGAAAAAGATGGCCAAATCTCTTCAGCAATTGTGTCTTCAGTGCAGAGTAAAATCACTCAGGTACAAATAAAAAATTCAGAGTATGTTACCTAATTAAGTGTGTCCATCATGTCGCTTTCTTACTACCTTCTACTATTCTGAGCTTTTCATGTGATACAGAGACATGTTCATTGTCGTTCCTAATCTGTTTGCTTATGAGAAGAATAATTTTGTTGCTTCTGTAGCTGCTGTCCTTTCAAATTTAATCAAGCCTCTGAAGACCAAGCTTAATTCATTATGCCACAGTATATCCACTGTTACGAAAGTCGCATTATGCTACAATACCCCATCTTACCATGTAGGGCTCTTAACAAGTTTCATGGAAGAAGGGAGGAAGGAGAAATAACATGGCAAAGGCTAAGTTTAAGCAGTATCTTCAACTCACTTATTTCACCCTTGTTGCTGTTTATGTCTCTGAACAATTGTTATGATTTTGTTGATATATTCAAGTTTGCTGTGAATCATGGCATAATAAGTAAGTGCCTGTATATGCTGTATAGCAATCTAAGTGCATTCAGCTCATTCAGCTTCCCTAATGCAGTTTTAAGATACCCAGCCTCCATCAAAAGAATTCCATTCCTGTTTTAAAAGCTACCACATGGTACCACTCTTTAAAATTTTTAATTTCACTCATCCTCTTAGAGCCTTCATGCATATATTTAACTTCCTTTCAGTAGAATATGCCAAGTTTAGAAGAGGAAAGCTCTTAATTAAGCTTTGGGAAATTTACAATATCAAATCAAGAGATGATTTTTATATTCTTATTTTTTCCAATGGATAGATTATTCTTTAAATAAATTAATATTGTTCAAGCTTTTAGTTCCACTGGTGAACTAAACTGGTAGACTAGTATCTTATGTACCATATTTGATCCAGTTTTTAATGGGATACCCAAACCAAGCATATTCAGGAAGATAGAAAAATACCCAGTATAGGTACTAGAGAAAGAAAATGGAGTACTAATTCCAGAGCACTTCTTAGGCTACCGAACAAATTCATGGGTATTCCTGCTGTGAGTAGTGGGATATGAACTACTTTGTGGTCTTCAAAGTAGAGTGAACACTTCACCCTTAAAAAAAATTGAACGTTTCAGACAAAAAAACATACCTTTCAGACAGAAGTGACTGATTCATGCATTTCTTGGCTTAAATAGTGCTTATGGCATAGCATTTCCTAGTTCAATATTAGTTGGCTTGCTTGAAGTACAGCTGTATGAGGAGGAAAGATTACGATATTAAAATGCAGTTCTTAGTTATTACTTGCAAAAAGCAAAAAGAATGACGCTCTCGTGAATCTGCAAGATATTTTCCAACATAGAGTAGTTAAGCATCTTTTTATCTTTAAGGGCCCAAACAAATGCAATTTACCTAATCATTACTAAGATCATTTTGCTGTCAATGTGTTGGCTGACCATAATCAATTTAGTATCTATTTTTCTTTCAAATCCTTCTATCTGTAAAGAGAAATAGTGATGCTGAATTCCCCTATGAAGACTTTTGAGAGCTTGAGATGCAAAATGCTTTAAAGGACCTAAGGATTCTAATTCTTTCATACTGCATTTGTGAAGAAATATTTTAAGTAACTTTAATTCATTACCAATACACTTCATTTTGTGATCGTTTTTTGCAGCCCAATTATTCGGTGCCATTTACATGAAATTTCATTTCCTTTTGTAATGCTGTTTCCAGTGGATATGCAGACAAGACTGAGACTTGCTGTTTGGTTTCACAACAGACTTACTGTTTCAGTCAGTCTGTCAAATGTAAAAATACTGCTGCTATGTAAATTTTTGATGCAGGTTTGCAAAACTAACAGTAAAAAGCTTTCTGTTACAGAGTAATTGTTAGCACTCTCTTCTTGCTCTTTCTCTCTTCTTTTCTTTAAACCTTAGTAGTTGTGTGTTCACTACCGGTTTTGTAAAGATACAGGCATAGTTTCCTTCCATTTCTGTGTTTCATTGTAGAGAAACTGCTCTAAATATTTATGTAGAGCACTTTGAAGCATTGTAGTAAACCCAGGCTTCAATTGCTGGCATAGGAACTTTTCTCCAATTATTTCACTCATTCAGCCTAGGAACCATTAGTATCTGATGATCATGACTTTAACTGTTCTGTGTTAGAATATGGAGCATAAGCTGACCTTCTCATTCAGTTTTTTTGCAATCACATGCTTTAGCTCTGTTCGAAGCTCAGACATGTCTGATCATTTTCCTTTTATTTTCTACAGGATCTTATGGCCAAAGTGAGAGCAATGCTTGCAGCTTCCAAAAACATACAAACTAGTGCCTCCTGAGACCTGTTGAACTGACCATTAAAGAATTGTGTGAAAAAGAACAATATTGAAAAACTGCCTCATCTCAAATGTACAGCTGATCTTAGGTCACTTGGTTCACAACTCGTCTACTATTACCAGAACTTGGGGAGCTAAAACCTATCTTTCTGTACAGACGTGTCTCCTTGAAATTTCATTAAACTTTTTTCAGCCAGAATATCTTTGGGAAGTTTTTGGTTTTTGTAAATTGATTTTTTGACTAATTCTTCAGTAACATTTTATGATCAGCAGTCTATATGTGTATATTTGTAAATACCATGTTTCTGTGAAAGAAGTATTACACAATAATAAAGAAGGAAACATCTTTCATTAGCTGGAGTTTTTGTGGAGTCCTTAATTGTTTGCAGTTGACTTTTGTTACAAATGAATTTCCTTCAGGAATTTCTGCTTTTTAAAATAACAGCTGGTCTAGCCTGCTTGACCAAATACCTTTTTATCTTCCTTCATGCTTGGAATGATCTTAAGAAAAATGCTTGTTTGATTGGATGTTAGTAGTGGATAGTTTGGAGACAAGGGACATGATTTTCTGTGCATCATTTAGAAAGATCCCTGAGCCTCTGAGGAGTTGATGCTTTGAAGTCAGCCACTAATGGTCAGTGGCCTGTTTGTCTTAATGTGCCTTGTTCTCTCTAGTTAGCTACAGAAAAGAGATTATATTTTGTGGTCATTTAATGACATACTTTACAGAAATCCAGCATTCTTCTTTTTTAACATCTTTCATACAGTTGAGAAAGATGTTTACTAACTTATGTTTTACTGGCATATACCAGTTAACACTTTCCAGAAGGCTTGTGGCCTCAGTATAATTGCATGTTTTTTTATTGTGTGTTCTTTGTTGTACACCAAGACAATTATTTCTTTTTAATTTAAATGATGTTAAAATGAGTGCAGAAAGGCATGTGTGAATTTTTCCCCAAGCCTGCTTTAACTGTGAGAATTTATAATAGTTGGTGTATTCAGTGGTGCTCTCATGAGCAGTTATCCGATTCCATAGCGAGTGCAATCAGAGCTTTTAATAACCTCTGAAAAACTCTGATCTATCATCAGAAATATTATGGTTGTAGTGACTCATGTCCTAATTTTCTCAAATATTATCGAGAGTAGGTGGAGGTTGGAGATGGATTAGAGAAAAGAATGTGGTGAAGTTTACTCTTACAGACTAGTTGGTAATTTAACTACACAGATTAATATCTCCAATGCATAATCTCGTTCAAAGCAAGGGGATGAAAAACAGCATGTTCATGTAACTCAAGCTTTGAGTAACATGATGGTCAAAATGGCTGTTGTTATGCCACTCACTCACTTGGAATGCAAGAGATTTAAACCATTGAAACAATAATCAGGTTTCTTTTCAATTTTTGGCCAGTCATAATTAGCAGCTTACACTCCTACAAATAATATAATACTGTGTCTGATGCACAGAAATTTCATTGTCCACGTAAATGACGATGAAAAAAAAGCCATCTAAATGGTAATGTAGAATCATGTTATCTGCCATTTACCTAATTTGTTATTTGTAATGTTTTGACTGCCAAAAATAACTTTCAACCAGTGCAAGAAAGGTAACATTTTCTCTGTATGTGTTGATGAAACAGTACCAGTAGAGACAGAGGTAAAAAAAGGACATAAAGTAAATTACGCAGGCAGCTGTTGTGGATTGTTTTGCAGTGTTAAACTTACAGCAGCTATATTTTTCCCTTCTAAATGGAGTTAAAAGTCTCACCATAGTTAAATAATTGGCAGATTGGATGCCAGTTGTTTGTCATGTAACAGGAAAAAAGCCCAACTCTTTGATAAAATGGACTGGGCAGCTTGTTTTGCTGCTGCTTTGCAGATTTATTCTCTCTGAGAAGGTTGTTGCTTTAATGACTTCTTAAAATATTATCCCTCCCTCTGAGCAAGCCTTTTTTGTCTTTTTTTCCCTCTTACTCCCTTTTGTGTATGAAGTGAGATGAAGGGTTTATCACCAAGAAGATTTAGATTAAACTGCATTTTTATACACTTTCTGTTGTTTACTGAGGACTGTTTGCATTTAGCACTTTCTCATGGGTAGGTGCATTCTCCAGAATTTAAGAACTAGTAGTGATTTTATGGTGTTATTTTTTATTCTTTAACCACAGTGGACACTTTCACTGTATTAAAGGAGCTTGAACTGCTGTACGAGAATAATTCCTTTGTATGTATGCACATTTAGAAATTAGTGCTGCTTTTTTGGTCTGTCTTCACAGGCACTGGCTGTGTTATAACTGATTGTGAATACAGCGTGGAGCTTGTGATACAGTTAGTACTGTTTCTGGTCTCTGCTATATCAGGAGAATGTGTAACCAATAACAAGATAATGTCCT
Organism: Neopsephotus bourkii; assembly: GCF_033783945.1. Classification (NCBI taxonomy): domain Eukaryota; kingdom Metazoa; phylum Chordata; class Aves; order Psittaciformes; family Psittacidae; genus Neopsephotus; species Neopsephotus bourkii. The sequence goes on along the minus strand of NW_026901291.1, from coordinate 1,624,978 downwards.
AAGAACTTCAGACTTGGAAGATTCTCACATTTCTGTTTTCCAGGGGCAGACTTTCAGTGCAAGCCCTGGAAGAGACCTCTTTGTGGACCCAGTTACACGATCCTGCCGAAGCATCTGGGACCACAGGCAGCAGGTCTGGGCTTTGCAGAAAAAGGGGCGCTCACACCAGCCTCCCATCCACAGAAACTGTACGTACTTCATTCTTTGCAATGTGGCTATGCACCAGGAAGCCTAAAGAGGCCCTGTATCACCTGACTGTATTGCTAGAATCTTGTTTTTGATGCTTGCTACAGTGGGGAGTTAAGAAATTGGGAGATCTTCAGCTGGAAGAAAAGGGAGCTTTGAAATGAGGAAAGCACTGTGATAGCTCTGAGTTGCCAGCAGCTAGTTTTAGTTTTTCAAATTTCTTAAGTTTTGTGGGAACAATATGAGACTGCTTTACTTAAAATTTGGTCAAATACAGCAATTTAAGCAATTCTTTAGCTATAGGTAATTTGAATTATTTCCTCTGCATGTCTAACAAACCAGGACTTGAAATGTTAACTCTAGCTTTCCAAGGCGCTTTGGAAGGGCCTTCTTGTCTGTAATGTGCTAGGCAGTCTGTCCTCATTGTCTTAGGGGTTTTAATCATATTTCTGATGATAAGTTTTTTTTAGTTGTCAGTTTATACAATAAAAACTTCATTTTCCCTATTCACACAGAGCAGCCTTCTCTCAAACAAATTCCATTGGCAGTAGGAGCTGCTCGAGAGGTGTCAGCTTTTATTCTATGGAGATTAAGGTTCAGCTGAGAAGTTGAAAAAGTACTTTGCAAATGATTTAGTGGTTCAAAGTGTAACAGACTTGGGTATTTGTAGGTGTTACAGACATTTTCTCAGTGATGGATAGCTTTATGAAACAAAGCTAATGGGACAAAGACATCGCTGCAGCAATTGTAGTGTGTAGCCTTGAGTTCTCCACCTTTCTTTGTCAAATAGAAGTGAAACAGATGTTAGGTGCTTGGATACATCTGTCCTCCAGTCCCTGGTATCAGTTTACTTTAGAGTGTATTTCTCAGTACAGCTGTTTTACTTCATCAGTTTTGCCTAGCCTGCCTGTTTAGGTATAATCTTCATAGTTCAATAGGTGTATTAAAGATGCTCTAATTTGAATTAGGTATGTTCAGCAGCTTACTACTTGCCTCTTCAGTCTGCTGGGTAACCTGTTAATAAACTTAAAATAACTTAGATATATCAGTATATACTTGGTTTTCTACAGGTGAAGGGACCTTGCTGCCACTTGTAGGGCAGCTTCTGTTGAATTAATAGTTTGCCATTGAACAATTTGACTCTGTCAAGAAGCTGACAGCCATTGAGATATAGCTGCCATCTCCTTGCACTGATCACGATTTCACATCTGTTGTCAGTTGTAACTCTTTGTATTGTAACATTTCATTTGACAGCAATTACTTTGAAATGCACACTTTCTCACTTGTAAACTTCACCTATTAGAGACAATCAAACCCATATTCTCCGTTTTTCAGCACAGCAACAAATGATAACATTTAGAATTCATGTTTTCTTGGATTTAATGCAATATCTATTATCTTGTGTGAAGACATTTTACTGGGAAATCCTATTACATTTCTACTTAATTGAGTTGCGTTTATCATCTATTCCTCTTCTCCCATCCCTACCCAGCAACTAATTACATGAAGCAAAGAAGTAAAAGACCTGTGGACCGAGGTTAGTAAGATAATAAAGCATTTTCTTTATTAATTTTCCTTTTGCCCCATGATCTCAAATGATGAAATACAGCATTGCACTTATCTGACATCCTTATTTTCATCTTGTAAATTAACTTGGCTACAACTTTATGAAAATTTGATTGAAATTCTTCTGGAGGCAGCTCTTGAAAGCTCAGTGTTTGAATTTTTTTTCCTCCTGTGATTTAAATATGCATATGTTCTGAATATTTTGCTTTTAGGCAGATCCTCTCAGCACCAAAAGCATAGTTTGGTTAAGAATTAGATGTAAAAAGAAAGGCTTTATTGGAGCAGTTGGTTGGAAACTTAATACCTTCCTGCACACTAATTAGGTTTCAGTCTTTCTGATGGCCAGCTTGGCCTGGTATTACTTTTGTTATTCTGTTTGAACCAGTGAAGGATCCTTGATAATTCTTAATGCAAAGCATGTGTTTGATTTCTTGCCATAATTTTCCCTGCTCTGAATTACAGAGGAGGTGAATATAGGTACGGGAATACTCTACTGGATCTTATGTTACTCTTAAAGCAAGTCCTGACTGTTTATAACAAATTCACTTTTACCTTCCAGTGAACTTCAGACTTCCATGGTGTGAATTTAATATCTTTAATTTGAATGGAGATTATAATCTCTTGGCAACAGTTCATCCTGAACATGTAGCATGACAAATGTTACAAAAAGCTCTGCCAGACCATTTCAAAAGTGATGGTGGTAATCTGCCATTTCTGGATCTATGCCATACTCAGGAGAAGTACTGTAACTTGGTTTTGATAAGGATGAAATGGCTGCATATCTAAATGCATGATGACAAAGACTCTTTAGACTGAGTATTAAACTGTTGATGACTAAACAGAAAGTGTGATGACTTCCTGATGATATTTGACAGTTATAAAAACAGCTGCCTGGTTGAGTAAGAGAAATCCCAATCTACAAAACTGGAGAAGGGCAGATGTGACTTGTATTTCCTCTATTAAAAAGTAAGAGGATTTGGCGTTTCTTCTTAAAATGCAATCCAAGTGCGTTTGTCTGCAATTTATTTATTAGGATATGGTAGCCTTGCTGATTGTAGAACTGTCTGTTAAATTATTGCTCTGGTTTGTTATAAAAGCTTTTTCCCTTCATAAATGTTAAGGCTTGGAAAAAACTAACCTTAACTCTCCTCAAGAAATAAGTCAGAGGATTTGGAATCAAAAGGAAGAAAATAAAGCTAATCTCTCTTTTCCATTTTTATTATTATTACTATATTTTATTTAAGTTATAAAACTGTTCTTAACCCATGGTTCTCCCTTTTCCGTGGTTCTCTTCCCCATCGCACCAGGGTAGGGGGAGTGAGTGAGCAGCAGCATAGTAGTTGCCAGCTGGGGTTAAACCGTGACAATTGTCCGCAGGTCTTTTGAGTGCCCTAGCTTATGCACAGTGAAGATTATAAATCACCATATACAATAATTAAAATATTTTACTAAAATCATAAGATGTTACCTTAAAAAAAAAAAAGTTGGTATGGGTGAAGCCTCTTTTACAATGGCACCATTACAGTCAATTTTCAGTGAGCTGTCTATGCTGCAAGAGAAGTTAGGAAGCCATATGATCTTGACCTCACCCAGAAACCTTCTCCCAGTGGATACTCACCCAGAGTGAAAAGGCAGCTACTCAGAGGTGTATTTCTGGCAGTAAAGCCCTTATTCCCTTGGATTCTTATAGTGAAATATGTGGGATTTAAGTGTAATGGTATCATAATGATGGGCAGAGGAATGAAGGTTCTTTAAGTGCTCCAATCTATTGTTTTATATTCCCAGAACTAAACATTTCATGTATTTGCATAATAACAAGCCACCAGTTTGGTCAGTTGAATCATGAACTGTGAAAGCCTTTGAGTTTATAAGTTAATAGTTTTCTCAGAATTGCCTTTGCAGAGACTAGACAATCATTATCCTTTTGTGCTGGTCACTTACCTGTCTGGGTTCATGCTGGCCCTGTAAGTTGTGCTGCAACTTACAGAATTTGCAGTGGGAAGGTATTTCCAGCTCACTCGTGTTCTGTCTGTCAGGGCTCTGAATACACTGATAGACCCTAGTGGTACTGATCAGTTTGGCATGCACCTTCACCCACGGCCTTTGACCCACAACCCCGTTTCAGCTCAGCATCTCTCTCTCTGCTAAACACTGTAGGTATGTCTCCCTAGGTCCATGGACCTCCTTCAGGGAGCAGCTGGCTGTCACGGCTCCAGTTCAAGCAGCTGTTGTCATTGCCTTGAGGGGTTGTGAAGCCTCTATCCCTGGAGACAGTCAGAACTGATTGCACACAGCCACTCTGCCCTAACTCTTCTTGCTTTGAGTCAAGGGCTTGGATGCAAAGACCTCCAGAGGTCTCTGCCAACCTCAGCTATTCTGTGGCTCGTGTTTGCTAACACTCCCAAGACTGTCCATTTTAATCAGGGTGGAAATGACTGTGGTTTTGCCTCCACTCTGCATATTGTAGGTCAAATGGTCCCCTATGTCTCAGGAATAGCTTTTCAGAGCTATATTAAGTTCAAAGGTGAATTCCCTATCTTACCACAATAGGCAATAGAAATGATAACAAAGACTGGAAAAAAAGCCCCAGTGTACTAAAGTAGCTTTTATTAAACTTCCATAAAATATACATTTAAAAAATATAGTAATACGCTGTGTAATCTGGGAAACCTCATAGATGAACATTGGCAGCTTCATGATCCTATTAAAACACTCCCTGAACCCACGCATCCCATTGCCAAAAACTTCCTATGCTTTAAACCTTTGTACGTCACGTAACAGTTTGTCTCCAGTTGCATCTTCTGTTTGTGCTTCTTGAATGGGTGTAAGCTTGCCTGGGTTTTTTTTAATCAGGAAATGGGAGCAAGTAACAGTCTCAAGCTGTCATTGTGCACAGAAAACATCGAGACATACCTATTAATCCTGCAGAAGCAGCACGTTAAATTCCTGCTGTTCGTAATCTTCCGTTGGAACCAATATTGGCTAATGGCTTGAATGGTATTACACTTGGCAAAAATTAAACGCATCTTTCATTCTTTCCTTAAGCTATTTCTGTTTCAAAGCACTGTAGATAAGGAGACAAAGTGGACAAAGAATTATTATATGTTGAATTTAAGAGAATAGTGTTAAAATGAGTGAGTTATCAGTTACCTGGCAAATATGATGGCATTTGTCCAGTATTTCTCAACTGGCAAAGAAATGTTCACTCAGTTCTGACAACCAACTGATTTTGATAACACTGTGATAGTTTCTTGAGCATGGGTACAATATGTGGTGTTGAAAAGCCGTTGTTCTCATACTGTGACAGTGAAAATTTGCTGGGTTTAAGGCCAGTGCAACCCTGCCAATGAATAAGGTCTTACATCTTTAGAGGCAGAAGCAATTCTGTTTCCTTCCCAGGGCAATGACTACTTTACATGGAGCTGAGGATAACAGGCAGTATGCTATCAGACTGCTTGCTTACAGAAATGATTGAGCTACTGGCCTTCAGAATCATTGAAGTTGTTTCTTCTTTTTGACAATCCTCCAAGCCCAAAGCAAAGGTATGATTTAGGAAAGCTAGGAATGTGTTTTCTGTAACATCTAAGCTAGGTAGGTCTTTTTTTCTCAAGGGCAAATCGGTTGAATGCCGTTTTATAAGTAGGGGGTTGGTTTAATTGTCTGTGTCTCTATTTGAAGCAATAAACAGTTCATTCTTCCTATGGGTAAGTGGGTGACATCTCACAAAGAGCCAGAAATAGAAACAGCTATTGAGGATGTGCATGGGTGAGAGACCTCTGCTCTGTGAATTGGCTGCTCATGATGAGGCAGGGGAGCACTTAGATTCCCCAGGTGCCCAAGTTTAGACTCACTGTCTTGCTGCATACACTGTGCTGAAATTTGTACTGGCAGAGGCACTCTGAAATGTCACTGGAAATGAGGTTTTGTATCCTGCTAACTTGTCAGTGTTTTCTTGTGACAATACAGAGGAACATGAATGTGATGATCTTACTCAAGCCACAAGCAAACACAAGACACCAGCTATAAGGAAAGAATATTATTTGCTCTTATGCTTTAAGAGTATGCAGATACAGTAAATACTACTATTTATCCTTTAAAAAGTTATGTTGTGGGAAGTCTCCTTTCATCAGAGGCCTGTTCTGCATGCAAAGAGAGAACAGAATATATTCTAAGTATCAGTTAAAACAGTGTACAGTTTAAAATGGCAAGAATAGATTCAAATGGGTGTTACGAATTACATGTAGAAACTTGTTCAGGCAAGTATAACTTAGATCCCACAGCTGGCATAATTCAGGAAGTCAGACCATAGGTAGAACAGAGCTAAGTAGGGTGATTTCCAGTTTCAGCTACAGTTCAAGATTATTCCACAAAGTTTTTTTGCCTTTTTCCTTTATTTTTAAAATACTGCAGATACCAACCTTGCTTTTAACAATAGAAGACATGCTTCTGTATTTTGATGTGTTTGGCTCAGACTTACTGATGTTCTTTCTCATTTGGGAGTGAGGAAGGGGAACAGTGCTGTGATTTAATGTGCTTGCAGATTCAAGAACTGAGTTGTAAGAAACTGACAACTTGGCTGGGACATCGTCTGAACAATGGCAGGAGATTTGCAGTGAGTTGAAATGTCAAAACACATGTATGTACAGGGTCTGTCCAAACCCAATGGTAGGTACATGGTTGGAGAGCTGTACTTCCATCGCCAGTGGTGGTAGCTATGGGTGAAGGTAATGCAGTTGGCTGCTGTTCTTCATGCTTCAGAGTTGTCCCTTTCCGTTTCACCTTGCTGAAGGTCTGGAGAGTATCTTGTTAAGTCTGAAAATAGTGACAAGTTTGAGCAGCCGTCAGCTGATTTGATACTCTCAGGGAAGTACTTTCGTGGTCTCTTAAAAGGCTGCTGCGAAGTGTTTCCATACAGTCTCAGCAATCTGCTGTCTGTGAGTGGATCTTCCTGGATAAAACCAGCTAGTCCCCAGATGCTTATAAGCACTTTTTTCCTTGTGGTACATGCTTTCTGCTTGGCTAGTGACTCACTTGTGACCAGTCCAGCTTCATCCTGGGCCTTCTGAAAGCTCCAATCTCATGTAAGAAGTCACAGCATTCCCTAAGGAAAGAAGTAAGCAGTTGTGACCCTAACACAGTACCCCATGCTGAAGTTTCATTTCTAATAATGAGTACCTCAAAGCTCAGTTCTGACTCTGAACTTGACAGACCATACAAGCCCCATTTTTTCAAGGTCTGTCATTATCTGAATGCTGGAACTTTCAAGACCAAAGTTTTACAGTTTTTAGCCCTTAGCTAGTAATGAGTTCTACACCTTAATAAAAGCTCCAGCAAAGTAAGATCTATCTGCAGTTTCTTTAAAGTCACTGAAGAGTCACTGATTTCATTCAGGCATTGTCAGCAGTACAGAAGCAGCTTCTCAACAGTCTTCTATAAATGAACTTTTACCTTAAGAAACAGCTTCCCATTACTGTTCTCATATAGTTACTGTTTCTATCTAAATCACATAGTTTGAGTTGAAATGTTGTTCACTCCATTATAAAAAGCTTTCAACACCATTTCTGTTGCCTAGACAGAAATTAGCAGGAGGGAGGTTTCACAGAACCTCCCTGAAAACCTATGATCTTTGCAGAATGGACTGCTTATAAAAAGCCTTCCAAATCCTCCTGTTGCTCATACCACAGAGGCCAGGTCTGTGAATGATCTGCTCATAAATAAAAATGACGTGCCAATCACACTTGTTTTTCTCCACCTTCTTAGAGAGGTATTTCACTGTTCAGTGCATAGCTGAACTCTGAAAAACATTCCAGATGATCACTTACTGTGTCAAATTATGCTGTATTAGGTGGCTGATAGGTGGCTATTTACTGGTGTGCAGCTGTAATTCAAGTTACATATGTGGGCTTAGTAGTCATGGCTTCAGACAATGGCAGGAAGTGAGGGAAGTATTCCATTTTAACAGCCAAAGCAGTATGAAAGTAATGGTTAAGAAGTGCCATTTGGGGACAGGGCCACCTGTGGCACTGCTGCAGGGCTGGGGAGGAAGGCACATGCTGCTATGCTGTCCCGCTGGCAAGATGCATTATATGAGATCCTGCCTTCTGCTGGCTATGCTTCTCAAGCACATCTGCTGGCTCACGCTGGCTCCAAGCTTTTATATGACTGATTGGACAAATAACTTCAGGACTGTTTTGAGAAAGCAGTGGTGGCAACCAGAACATTCAGGAGATTTTAATTCTTTCAAGAGGGGAACAAAAGGTAAGGGTTGAATCTTAAAATACTTAAGCCTAGTTCAAAAGTGTGACTTTAGCCACAGTATCTGGAAACCTCTTTTTATGAAGAAAATGAAACACTCATTGCAGTGTAAAAATGCTGCTTTCAAAAAAGTCAGTAGTCTGTAAATGGCAAGGAAGTCAGGCCCACAAGCAACAAATCAAATAGAATGTGTTTTATTCTGCCAGCTGTTGATGTCCTGAAATAACAAAGAGAAATGCTGTAAATATTGCTGTATTGGAACACTGAATCACTGAATCTAACTTTCCTTTTAATTGGACTGTCTGGAGGATGAGCCTCTGCAGTGTCTGGAAGTACCCATGAAAACTCAAAAGGGAGAAAAGGGAATATATTAAAGCAGCTAATTTGTAGCGTGGTGCCACTCTGCCCTTTCTATTCTCCCTATCAACAGAAATCATAACAGGCTAATTCCTCACTGTAAAATGTTCTTTGTTATTTGTACCTCTGAAGCTAATGGTGTGCTGCACAGAGTGAGAAACAGGGAGAGGGACTGGTACTATCAGACAAAATAATCATCTCATTCCCTTGGAGCAGCACTGAAAGGTATTCTGTAAAAATGGTCACCCTCGCAGAGGGGAGGAAAAAGCCTCTCTGCTGCCACATATAAAGCAGAGGAATTTGCCTTTTCTATTGAATATTACAAATCATATTGCTTACAGTTTTGGTAACAAAATTTGATGAAAAAGAGGAAATCTAAATCTCAGAATCTCCTGTTACCTTTATTGATCCCTGTTTGTAATATAAATGTAGGAGCTTTATTGAGGGAAGGACCCCTGAGCACTGGAGTTGATGCTAACACCTGCAGGCTTTAGGCATTTGCTGCCACTCAAGGACTGCAGTGCTATGAGTGCTTCCCCTAGTTCCCAGTCAGGCTGTTGACTGTTGTTGACTTGCAGTAAGAGGTGTTTACCGATCTGTGTCCTTCAACTTACCTCCTGCAACCCTGCTGATGAAGAAGTACTGTTAAAGGTGTGTGAAGTCAGTGTGTCCTTGCAGTAGCGCTACTCCTGGCTGGCACCTTTGTGTTGTAAGGCTGCAGGCAGCAGCAGGGATGCAGAAATTAGAAACAAAGGCATAAAAGAAGGGATGTTTGGAGGTGTTTTGTTGCTCCTGTGTTGGCTGCTACCAAATTTAGGAGTATTTGAAGCTTTTAGTTAAATGGAAAAAAAAAGCAGCAAAGCAGTCCTTCCACAGCCAAACTATAACCTGAATCCCAGCAGCACACAGCACTGCTGCAGGAAGTGCCTTAAAGACTCTGTTATTGCTTCAGCTTTAGTTTATATTCATTGCAACTTTCGTCTTTGCACAGTATAGCCTCGCATTGTGAATGTTATTATCTGCTGGCTTTGATTGTCAGGATTTGTACAAAAATGTTGCTGTTTGACCAGTTGAATTCTGGCCAAGTGCACAACAGCAGGAATTGGGCTCTTCTGCTAATTGCACTGAGCTTCCTACCTGTTAATTTATTTGGATAAGTATTAACAAAAGGCTTTGAGAATGAACAGCTATTTCTGGAATGTGCCTATCGCCTGTCACCATCCCCTTAGACTGTGGTTGTAAACTATGGTTGAAGACTGCTCCTCCAACTCTGAGCCCTGTCTGTTTGTTGTCCTGTGCAATGAGGCTAAAATCTTCTGGAGACCACACTGCAATGCAGGTAGTAATCCTGCATTGAGATGTCTGCTGAGATGTCTGCAGCTCGTTCTGTGAGCGTGGTGTTCTTGATAAGAAACGCACTTCCAGTAGTGTAAGCTAGATTGGTATTTCCTAGTGCCAGAGGTGCTATATGAGACTTCTGTAACGTTTTAAACTGCATTTTTCCCCTTTTCTAGAACTTAGAGCTTACTTGATGTTCAGCAGCATCATAGCATTAAAACTGGCTTTTGGGTTAATTTAAAACAGATTAAATTCTTGAATGGTGGAATCTTAACAGTGCTGTGCTAGATAATGTGCATTTCATTTTCTTTGGGTTTGCATCCTAAATGCCTTCACATAGATGAGGCAATAGTTTGCACTTTCATGCAAGAAAATGAGCTCAGTGGTGATGTATGAAGGAACTTTCCTTGTCTGGTTCCTTCTTTTGTGTGGGTGTGCTTATTTCCAGGAGCAAGAGCACTGAAGACTTCTTTAACTGATGGCTTCATTCAGGTCATCTCAGGGATAGGTAGGGAAGAAAACTATTGACTTAACAGGTGATGCAACCAATAAGATGAATGCATAGCTAAAAATGACATCTCAGGTTTTGAAACATGAAGTTTTCTGGGCTGCAAATAGTCTCTAATATCAAAAAAGTGAAGCTGAACCTTAGCAATAATTCTTTCTTCAGCAGCAATGGGTCTGTGCTGGGATATTTTTAAATCCTAGTTATTGATCTTCTGGAGAGGTGTTGTGTTGAAATAATTATTTCAGAGATTGAAGGAAAAGCAAGATCATCTTTGCACAAGAGGGTTGTTTTTTTTTTTTTCATCACTTAAATATATTCATTGTAGAAATACCTTCCTCAGATAAAAGAGGTGAAGATCATTCCCAGCATCCAGGGCTGCTTTTTTTTTCTGCTCTATCTGCCACAAGTTTTGCAGCTGGCACAATCCATTAATTCTGTTCAAACTGTGTTCTCTTAAACCAGCAATGAATCTGATCATCAGCATGCTAGGTTTTGAACATACAGTTTTCTTTTTACTCTGAGCTACTCACCAAGTATTACTGTGCAACACAATAGCTTTTTCCAGGGCTTTCTCTGGAGTGGCAGAGTGGAAACAGCAGCGTATAGATGGTGTGAAGGCATTTCCATCTCCTTGGTAGGAAATTGGTTAGTAGACATTACAACTAACATCAGCACTAGGAAGGGATCAGTCCTGTCACCTTCCTGAAGGGAAGATCCTGCAGTTGCCAGGACAGTCCAGGGCATCAGAGCAGGCTGGGACAGAGGTTGAGAGGCGGGAAGAATTTGTAACAGAACAGCTAGGTAGCCCAGGGAACATGGACAGGGGTGCAAGTATGAGGAGAAGTTACAGGGGCAGTGGGAATGAGCAGGAATAATAAAAACTGGAAAGTCCAAGGAAAGAAAGGCACGTGCAAGTGACAAGCCTATATAAACTTGCACAGATGTAGGCATGGATAGATATAAACAGGGAAACGCCAGGCGTTTATGACTATCTCCATAAAGCACACTCATCTTCAAAAGCATACTGTCTACCTCTTCTTCTTCTGAAAATTTACTGTTTCATGACAAAACCCCAGTCCTATAAAGGCTCCTGATATATAATTCATGTAAGTAAAGGATTCTCTTTCTTTTCCCTTGCAGATCTTTCTGGAGTACTCCAGGGAGATCTGTTTATCAGGTCCAAAGCAAAGCTTTGTTTTTCCCTCTCCTCCTTGACAAAAAGCCATCACTAAGTTTCAGTGTTCAGAGCAGCATTAGTCTGAACGTGTACAGGACCCCATTGTACTGCCACATTCCTGTCAGCTTTCCTGTGAGTGACGAACTGCTGCTGCCTTCATCTCTCTATGTGTGTAATAGTAACAGCAGATTTGTTGACCCTCATGTTTGCTTTAAATGTGTCTCAGTAGAGCTGAAGCAACGCACAGTTTTTCCAGGGGAAATAATAGACAGGTGACTTAATGGAGAAATCCACCCTCTCCTTTGACTACCCTGTACAAATATTTCTGTAGCTGCTGGTAAATTCATGCACACTAATGAGCCGAGAACAGCTTCCCAGGGTGGAAGAGACCAATCCTGAAATCCTTAGCAAAGCAGGGCTGCCCACAGGGCAGTGTGTCTGGATGAGTGATGGGGACCGCAAAGACAGAGCTGTCAGTGCACAGCCGTGCTTGCCAGCTCCGTGTCACCCTTCCACCCTCCTCTGTGCCATCCTCACTTGCCCGCAGTATTGTGCGCTCCCCAGAGAAGCAGTTTTGATTGTGGTCAAACTAGTGAAATCCCTGCCTCAGATCACTGCAGACATCTCTGCCACCCTTGCCCTACATGAAAAGTCGACAATTCACCTTATCCACCCTGCCCCATACACCTCCGATCCATCCTCCACACTGTGTCCTCCACTGCTGCAGAAGAAGCCTTTTGTGCACAGGAATTTTTACTGCATTTGTTTTCCCCATGTCCTTTTCACATGCCCACATTGTTTTAAATGCAGCATGGACAAACAGAGAGGTTCCTTTAAATATGTACATTATTTCATCTGCTGAACTTAGATTAGCTTTTTTTGATGGTTATTATAAAAAATCATACTAATTTACACTGTTCATGACAGGTTTACCAGCATTCATGCAACTTATTGTTAATAAGCTACTGTATGTGTGTTACTTCAGAAGCCAGACCTACTGAGTTGTGTTTGCAGCCAGTGGGTACCATTCTGCTGCCTTCACTGGCATTTCAGGTACTCTTCAGCAGCTGGTTAAACCTGCATGCTGTTGGTGATGGTCTTGTTCCAAAGATCTGGGGGATGAAATCTGGACTAAGTTCAGAGTTGCTGTCTCACTAGATTTCCCGTTGAGCAAATTGTTTCCTATTGTTTCCTTAAGCAAAGCAATATCTTTTTCCAGTCCCTGTTTGCAAATAGGTATGTAGCAGGTAGGAATCCTGTCCCATGGCCTCAGCTGAAAGGACTGATGGGTTGACCCTGGCCAGCAGGAAGCCCTCACCAGCCCTCCTTTACTGTTCTTTATTTCTGTTTGGTTTTGCCTGTTTGTAGCTGGGGATTTGTGGGTTTGGGTTTGTGGGTTTTGGGGTTTTTTTGCATTCACAAAGGTACATTGATCAATTCTTCACTATTTACGTATTTCTGTTTCAGATGCATTACCAATGGAGCAGGATGCAGACTGCATCCTTTTTGTTGCTGGCTGTTAAACAATGTGTCATGTTTCTACTTTAAAATCCCAGATAATTAGCTAAATGTACCCAAGGAAACCCTAGTTTATACAAGGTTGCTGAATAATTGTTACATTCATTTAAAATTAGCTAGATTGGAGCCTTTTCTGTTCTGCCTTTGCTGATACGCTCTGGAAACGGTGGGGATTTGGCTGTTTGCTGAAGACAAGGACCTCTGAGGCAGGTAAAACATGACCTTTGTGCTGCTGGGGCATGTCCTCTCACCTCAACACACTGGCGGTATCTGCACAGGAGGGAAGGGAGTTTGGGATGGAATATGGGAAGTTTTTGATCATGTAATTGACTTCTCTCCCTGTGTGCTGAAATACCTGTAAAAGTGTCTTACTTTCTGCTAAAAATAAATAAGAGAAGTAGTCTCTAACACCCAATTATCTCAGACTGGGAGAAACAGTTGTGTAAGGTTTTCAGGCAGCCTTCAAACAGGCATCTGAAGCTATGTCCAAATAGCAAGCGTAGGCAGATGTAGGATAGAAGGGAATGTGATTAGCAGCCATTGAGTCAAGGGGTGCATAGGGTAATAAAAGAGGTGTTAGGAGATAAAACTAAGGGATGTGGGAACAGCAAAGCCTGTGAAGTAGCTGTTGATGGAAAAGTGGGGAGCTGCTTGAATGGAGATGTTTGGAGGAGTGGTCTAAGGCCATCAGCTTTGAACAGAGTTGACACTCTGGCTATAGGAGTAGGTTTGCCACCTTTTGGGGTAGGAGCACAGGAAACAGGGTGGCTGAAAAGCAGGTTTAGGGAGAAAATTCAGAGTTTTCCAAGTATGTTTGTGTTCTCCTCTCGAGCAAAACCAAAACCTTTCCTGCAGCCTCTGTGTGGTGCTGTTGTAGTGGCAGCCCCTCACCATGCTGCCCTGGCTGCCCCAGGGCTGCGCTCTGTCTTGGGACAGTGCTGTGCTCTGCCTGCTGTTCCCCTGCAGGGATGTGCATTGATCTTGGCCAAAGCCATGGGCACAGGCTTGATGAGAAACACACATTGCAAACCTAGTCTCAAGACCTAACAACATACCATTCTGCATGCCCGCTATGGAACAGTCCTCTCTACAAAGTGCCCCCAAACCCTGAGTTCTGTCTGAATCCTAGAGCAGAGAACTAATTTATTTAGGGTTTTTTTTCCCCTCCCAGAAATCCCCCTGCTGCCTCAGTGCCAGTTTCCACTCTTTCAAGCCTTCTCCAAACAGTCCCCAGCTTCTCAGAGGCTGAGCAGGAGGAAAGACACAAATCAGTGCCCGTCTTGATGCTTGTTGTGACCTGACACACCTGATATGTTTCTGGCTGCTGGAGACAACTGGAGCAGCTCAAGTGCCTTTTCATGACACTTGCTTTGCTTGCAAAGGCAATGACATCTGACTCTTTCTCAGTAACAAAACCCCACCAGAACTCAAGGGATTTGTTGAATTAGCCAGCACGCTTCCATCAAGTGCTAAAACACTTGGAGGGTTGAAGCCAGGAAGTGGTGTGGCTGTGGTCCCCGTTGGGCTCGGTGTTGTTGCTCCCTACTGACATCCATCACGACACATGTCAAGGCCCAGACAGACACTGAGTGAGGGCAGGGAGGCAGCAAATATTCCAGCTCTATTTCTGCAGATACTCTGCAGCCAAAACAGCCAGGGTTTCATTCTTTTATTATCAGTTTTCGGATGTGTGTGGGAGACTTTGGCACGGAACTTGCAGAGGACTCTGCTGTTTGTGCCAGCAATCAGAGCTGAGTTAGGGACCTGATGAAGAAAGGGGACAAGGACACTGAGTCAGTGTGCAATCTAACCCAATATGTCAAAGGCAGGGGGGGGGGCTTTGGTGGTGCTTAATGGACTGTCCTTTAGAAATGCAGTGTTTGCCTCTGGGGATGATGTGCTCGCCTAGCTGAGCTGGGAGTGCTTGCAGTGAATTAGGCTGTATAATTTCAGGTTGCCTTTGAGTCAAAGAAAGTTTGTGGAGATTCATTCTTTATTTATTGATGTATTTTCTTTTGCTTCAGAGAAAGAAAAGGAAGTTTCCTGCAAGGTAAAAAAATAAAACCACTTTCCATCCTGCCCATAAACAGTGCCTCAGGATTTTTATGAATTCCTTGTTACAAATTGCCAGTGAAGTTAATCGGAAGACTGGACAAAAACCCAGATTGGTGCTGGGTCTTTTTCTTTACACGAATTATTGCCTTTGCTTTGTCTAAGTGCACTCAGTGCCTGAAATATCAAATGTGCCCATGTCCTGAATACTTCTGGGAAGTTTAAAAAAAGGAAATGGGGGGGAAGCAACTAAACCAAGCCCTGAATTGCTCAAAATAATTCTTGCATTGTGTCTCGTTGGCTTAGGGCTGACAGTACCTCAGAGGTACAAAAAAGACAAAGCAGCTATCCTTTTTCTAGTAAAGCAAATCAGAGCAATATGCCAAGCTGAGCTTTTGTTGTTCCTGCAGCCCCAGCTGGGGCTGAAAGCACCCAATGTTTTGTGCTTCCCTTCCCTAATCAGGGTGGCCATCTCTAGGCACCAGGGATCTGTCCCACACCAGCACTGGGAAGCCCTAGTGCATTCCTCGTGCCTGTTTGTAGCTGCATCTTTTCACAGTCATGGTAAACTTAATAAACACCTCTGCTGGGAGACCACTGGCTTTTCTTTAGTCCGGCTCTCACAGCGGTGGAAGAAGCAATGATCCGTGCTGAGAACAAGCAGGAGGTAACAGGTTTCAACGTGCTTTACAATGGCATGGCAGCTATTATCATTCATTTAGGGGCATGGAGGCTGACTCAGTGGAAGTAAGGCTCTAAGGTGAAATCTGCTCCATTATTTTCAATCAGAGATGTGCAGAGCATAAATAGGTTGGTATCTTCAACATGATCAGCAAAACAGCGTGGATTAACTACCGTGTAATGCCCTGCTTTATTTATGACAGGTCTGGATGTGCCTCCTATGAGAAATGTCCCCACGTTTAACCAGTCCCCACCTGCAGCAAGGGCTGGTGGCCCCCAGCTGCTCACATCACGGCTCAAGGGCTGCAGACGGGGCAGTAAATCCGTGTTATTCCTTGAGCTCCTTTCTTGGCTCAGCCCAAGGTTTGTGCAATTTATGTCATCCTTTGGCAAACAGCTTCCACACAGATAAACCAGAGTAAGAGTAACTTATGTCTCCTTCCTGCTGCCTGATTAAGGTTTTTAGGGTCAGGATTCTCCCATACTAGCTGTGTCCTGTACCTACTATGGTATGGTCCAGTCTCAGTCAAGCCCTTTCAGGGCTGTTTTTGTACCAATAAATGCAACCAGATGCAGATTGACTTGGGGCTGGGTGGTACTGTTATATTGCAGTCACATTCCTGAATGGCAGCCAAGGTTCCCTGCCTGGTAAAGAAAAATATATAGTGGCGAGTTTTATGATTTGCTGGGACTATGGCAAGGGGTGCAAGGTGGAAAGTCTTTCCTAAGGCACTCATTTTCATGTGAGTACACTGTGTTTTAAGGTTAAAAGGTTATTCATTTTCCTTATGTGCTGGAAAATGTATAGGGTGTATTTGCTAGCACAAGGGACTCTCTAGTGTGCTGCTGTGAGCTTCACTGACTGGGCTGACAGGTCACTGGCTTGGACTCCAGTAAGGCCCTGCTAATGTGCCCAGCTCACCCTGAGGCACTCCTTGCTGATTGCAAGTCCTGCATGGGATCCTGGCACCTCATGGAAAAATGCATTTGGAGTGAGAGGGGAAAGAGCAGGAGGACTCATGGAGGCAGTAGGGGGAGGCAGACGGGTGGGTATCACAGTCCAGTGGCTGCAGGATTAATGCTCAGCTGCTTTTCATCTTGCACAAAATACCCAAGAGATGAGGAGTTAAAGGAACCAAGCAGTGACTTATACAAGTGTGTGTGTAGCACTGGCATAGTGAAGTCTGTTGTGTCAGTGGTTTTTGACTGAGCATGACCGGAGCTGCCAGCAAGGCACCAGTGAAGGGGAAGAAATGTGGGTCTGGTTCTACCCATCAAGATGCTGCCCTGAGCCCTGTGCTGATGTGTGTGGGGAGAGGGAGCCGGGTGCTGGTGCTGCTGTGGGACCCAGTGGGACTGGCACAGCCCAGAAGCACTGGCAGTTTCAGGGAGTGTGGGGACACAGCTTGTGGCAGGGAGTGAACCATCCTGGCTCCTGCATAGTCTTTGGGAGAGTAGATACCACCTGCCTTTGCCCACCTCAGGGCTGCAGATCTGAGCACCCACTGCACCCACTAATTATTCTATATATTAATATACACATATTAGTGTTATATAATGTATGTAATAGAAACAAGACCTTGTCGTAAACCTTCCATTTTAAAAAACCTGCTGGCTCCCTCTGCTCTTTGGTCTGGTGGGGAAGGAGACACAGCAACACCCAGCTTACCTCCCCTCTGCCACCCATACACTGGGCAACTCTCTTGCAGCTCATGCTGCATGTGCTCTCTGGAAGCCCACAGCACTGATGTGTCCTCTGCTGCAGATCTGCTCCTTTACTGCTGGGCTCGTGTTTCTGGGACAGCTTGGCCTGAACTGGCTGAAGTGCCGTGTTTGACTTTAGCATGGTTGGGTTTTGGTGTAACTTCTTCCAGGCCTTTATCATCTGCATGCTGATTACTGATTTTCACCTCCCTTAAGCCCTAGCGAGGTGCGAGAGCCCTGTAATCCTTCTCTCTCAGCACATTAGTGTAAAGCCTCATGAATCTCTATTAAATTTGAGAGAGAACATGAAGATAGTTTGCAGCTGCCTTGTTGATTTTATATTTCCCCTCATTGTAGTGCCTTGCCGTGAAGCTGAGAATTAAATGGCTAATAAGGCATCTGCTCCAAGCAGGAGTTTCAGGATTGTGACACAAACAGCTTACATCAGGGTTGGGGTTATTGGTTTCTCTTGCCATCACATAATCATGTTATTAAAATCTTTAGAGATACCTGATTAGAGATTGTGAATGTCAAAGCCAGCTTAGCTGGCTGAGTACATGAGTAGGCAGCAGCTGGGACATTGGAGCCCTCTCCATGGGTTGGATGGATGCTGCAGCTCTGCCTGTGAAGTGTCTGCAGCCACGGGGCTGGGCAGCATGTGCAGGCAGAGGACTGCAGAGGTGTGGGTGCATCATGTGTGATTGATAAGCTGGAATCCTTAAAGAAATAGACTCTGAAAGAAACATGAGAGTGCTCTATTTGGGGGTGACAGCTGGAAAAGGCATTGAACACCTCCCAGCAGCCATCTGGAAGAGCAGCACCCAATGGGAAAAGAACCATCTCTGGAAGTAGGAGGTAGGCAATGGCTGGGCCAAGGCCAGGCTTGTGCATCGTCAAGTGAAGAGTTAGCTGTGGGCTTGGGAAGTGGTGACAGTGGTCCTCCTGCTGTACACTTGGGTACCAGCATCCAGCATGGACCACAGAGCTCTGTACATGTATGATGAGCCTCTCTGCTCATGAGGAGGAATATGGGGATCACCAAACTGAAGGCAGAGAGACTCAATGGCAAAAGGGAGATGATGGGGTTGTCCTGAGCCCCAAGTGCCTCAGCTGCACGTGGGGGCATCAGAGGGAGCAGGACGGGTCTGTCCCAGTGGGAAAGCTCAGCAGGCATCTTGGACATCAGAAGAGGCACTGTCTAATTTTGGCTTGGGTGCAGATAATTGATTTTTAAAAAAATATGTTAAGTTAAAAACTCCACTGTCAGACCTGTCATTTTCATGTTAATTTGAACTCTAAGTTCATACTAATTCAATTAATTAAAGCTATAGCTTGATGGAATGGGTCTGATCCATTCTGACTGTGGCCTTCATCGCTGGGATGAGCAATGCCTTGAAGATAGATTATTTCTTTAGATGTGCTTGGCACTGCTTCTTTTGTCTCCAGTTAAAGTGTTGTGTATTGCAGAGATCACAAAGTCACTGTGCCTGCTACAGCGATGCACCTAGGAAAAAGGGAAAACTTTTCTTATTAATGAAGTTGCACCCATTTTCATTAAAATAGGTCTGTGCTACTTTGTTAGGATATCTGCATAATCTTTTTTTCTTAATGAGGATTTGCTGTAGGCTGGTAACACACAGTTTTAAAGAGGAGGCTGCAGGTACTGAGCACTAAAACTACCACTATAGCCAGTATGAAGCTTGGCTCATCAGCTCCAGAAATGAGGCCACTTTGGCCTTCCAAGGTAAAAAACATTGGCAGCAGATTAATGATCATCCCATGTGTGAAACGGAGTCTGATTCCGTTCTGCTTTGTTGATGGCTTTGTACAAATACCTTGTCTGCTGGGGACTTCTGAACTTGGATTCCTTGCGGTGTTCAGCCTTTTCTTCCTGACATCTCAGATGTGGTCCCCAGAGCAGAGGTGCCCCTGCAGTTCCGTACTGCTGCGGAGGGCATACAAACCGAAGTACTTCGTGGTGTTTCTGGTGATTAAACCTTCGTTAAAGTTCACCTTTACCATCTTCAGCTCCAAAGTTTTTCACTACAGTTTAATTAACTTCTGAATGAAGCCTGATCTCTAATAAGCAACTGTGTCTTCTAGGTCTTTGGCGGCATTGAAATCAAATTGGGTATTTTTATTCTTTTCTTTCCCACCTCCTCAGGCTCACCCCAAGCATGATGTCACCAATTTCAGGGATTCATTAGGCCCACAGTTTGTAGCATAGTTAAAATACCATCCAGAGAACTCTGCAAGAGACTTTCTGCTCTGCCCTAAGCCTCAAGTGCTGTGTGAATGAGAAAGACACACGTTTGTACCAGCAAAGACAACTCTGACAGTTCCTGATGGATTGGTGTGATTTGACACTTCCCTCATATATTTATTTCCCCTGCAGATGAAATACACTGTTAAAATTGGAATTTGCTGCACTAGAAATCATTCCAATGCATAACCTTAGCTCCTGCTTTTGAATTTCTCACGTAAATATTGAGAAGAGGAGGCTTGTGGTGGCTGGTTTTGGGAAGGAGACTTGTCTGCTTTATGGGTCCTGCTGAATCCCTTCTGCTCTGTATTTTCCTACTACTCCCCTCAGGTAGCTACCTTCAGACTGATTGCCAGGCCTTGGGTGGATTATACAGGCATATTTTACTCCTGTAAGACTCTCAAGATGGAAAGTGCAGCATGCTTGTCCTCTGTCAGCTAGTCAAATATTCTCATTTCTGCTTGATGCATTCTAAAACCCTTCCTCCAGGCTTTTCCTTCTCCTTAGAAAGGAGAGCTGACTGAAGCATGCAGGATCATTTCCATCCCACTTCAGGTGAGTTTGTTTTGCCAAGCACCGTGGACACTGGCACCAGGCTGAGATCTGAATGTAGGGCTGGTCCTTCCTTCATCTCCACATGGGACAGTCCTGCTATGGCCTGGCCCTCAAATATTCTTTATGCAGATTAACTTTTGCATAGCTAATCACTGTCTAATGATACTAACCTGACCAAAGTAAGCCGTTAGAAGTGCTTTGCCTTTCCCTGACCTTGAACTGGTGCAAAGATCTAACTTAAAAAGACGTTACATTAAAAAGAGTCTCTGAGTATCTTTTGTCTTAGCTAAAGGTTTTCCAAGTGGCTGCAAAATGTTTTCCCAATGCCCTGATAGTGATGTGCTGTGCAAGCTGCTTTTGCTGGTTTCTTATCTGGATCTCCCAGTTTTATACATGTGAACATGTACCCATGTTTCTCGTGCTCCTAACTCAACAAGACCCTTGTTTCCTGTCTGTTCTCAGTCAAAACTCTTCATGCTGTGGTTGTGTCCCCTGACATGGAGGTAGGTACCACGAGTCCAGGATGATAGTCACTTCACTTCCATTTTAAACATCTAATTCTGGCTTCAACAAGATTGGTCTTCACCCCTTCCCCTTTGCTCCCATCATGTTAAGCGTTAAACACCTTCCACGTCTTGTCCCTTTTGGTTTTAACATGCTCAGATTAACAATGACCATGTTCAGTGAGTAGGAAGGAATATATATATTCCACTTGACTTTACTGGTGCTGTTCAGGTCAGTGGAAAGAAATGTTTCTGGTGGTAAAGGGAAAGGCTATTTAAAAATAAAGCTGTGAAAGCGATGCTGCCAGCACCTGGACTGAAAGGACGAGTTCATTTTGGGAGTATTAAATCCTCTCCTAAAATACTTCACTATCTATTTCTAGTTACAGCAGGTACATGTGTGGCTCCAACAGTTCTCAAAGAGCAGGGTGGTGGTGGTGACCAAGATGAAGAGTGATGGGAAGGCTGATGGCTGGTTGGGCTCTAAAGCTCAGGTGGACCCAGTTTCCAGCTCTGCTGCTGAACCCTGCGCTGATAATCTCAGTCAGGGGGAGACTTTCCCCATAGTTCAGCCAAACTAAGTTCTGATTGTAGCAATGCCCTATTTCAACATCAAGATGAAAATATCCTGATAATCAAGTATTTTAAATGGACTGTAATTATTGCAGCAGTTCCAGGATGGAGCTCCCACAAAGGGCTGAAACATGTGCAGCACTGCCCACCAGCCAGATAGGACATCCTGATAGGGGAAAATGGACTGGGGCATGAAATCCATATCAGGCATGGCGAATAGCCAGCAATGTAAAGGTCAAGGCAAAACCTCTTAGCTCAGTATGTGGGTTGCTTGTCACGAGCTGGGCTGATGGGGCTGTCCTGTACCACTGGGGCCACTTTGTCTCTCCTAGGGTGATGTCCTGGCTGTGCGTGGAGTGGTGTCACCTTTTGGTAATGTAGAGGCTTAGATGCTTCTTTTAAGAGCTTTAAAATACAGCTCTCACAGATAAAACACCTCCTTACACACCCCAAATCCCTACAAAGCCCATGTGCCTCCAGCACAACTTACCTGTACAATTGAACTCCACTGTGGCCTCACTACCAGTGCTCAGATTTGTCCCAGTCATATCCTCCAGCACCATACCCGTTTCTCACAATGGGAGCACAGATGCTGTGGTACCCAAAGGATGCTTAGGATAACTGAGGATGCAAGAAGATTCTTCAGTCTGTAGCCAGCTGAAAGTCCTCGAGTGGTCACGCAGTTAAATGAGACTTGTACCTTAAGTACCTGAAAATCTCATCAAACAGAGCCCTATTCACACAAGATCTGCAATTTCTGTTAAAGTCTCTGAATTCAGCCCTTCTGGATATCAAACTGATGCGCCCATTCTGATGATGGCTCAGTGACACATTACATACCAGCTTGTCTCTTACTGCTTTACAATAGCATTCAACAGGATTTAAATTAGCTTCAGCACTCTAATCGTGTTGCTTTTATAACAGCAGCAAGATAACTCCCAGGCTTTGGTTGTGTAGCCTGTGAGGGAGAAAGATTTTGGATGTGTTCAGCAGAAATGCACTGTGTGAGCCATGGTTATAATTTCATTAACAGGATGCTACTCGGCTCCTGCTGGGAGTCGGAGGAGATTAGCATTATAATGGGATCAAGCGCCTTTCCTTGTGTTCACACTACTCTCCAGCCTGCAGGAGGATGAGCTGTCGGATGATGTGATTTTCTAACCTCTAGCCCAGTATTTGACCCACTCATGAGGCTGCTCTGGAAAGGGGGATGCAGTACTGCTGCCAGCTGCGGGTTGGGACCCACTACTCTGCAGTGAGACCTGCTGGGCTCTGGCAGCCTGTGCTCAGTGAAGGGTTGATCCCATCCTGACAAGCCTCCAGCAGCGATGCTGGACCCACAGCAATGGATGACAGAGCACTCTGCGGGTGTTTTCAGTGGGGCACCAATGGGATGCTGTGTGGGCGCTGAGGAGCCGAGTACCGATGGGATGTGCCTGCCACCCCTCACAGACCAGGGTCCATGTGCTTTCCTGAAACAGGCTGTCCAGAGTTTGCTGTGCAATGCCCGAGGCACAGCCCTTGCAGGACAAACCTTCACTAGGCACTCAGGCAGGCTCCAGATGGATCAGGGCTGCTTACAGGCCCGTCTCTTACCCAAGTATGGTGGCTAGCTGTGGTGTCTGACTGGGGACAGGCAGGTGAGTGTCCATGCAGTGAAAGCCCTGGATCCTTGCCAAAGGATGCTCACAAGCATTGACATTTAAATCCCTGCCGGCTCTGCAGACAGGGAAGCGCAGCCCCAGCAAGCCCGGGCTGTGTGAGGCTGACATTCCTGAGAGCCCTGGACACCTCCTGCTCAGGTTCTTGTGTTATGTGTGTGTGTGAGCACCGAGATGAGCTCTCACGGTGCATCCTGTGGGAGACCCCAACCTTTGTGTTAGCACCCGTGACTGTGCACATGGGGAAGATGTGCAAAGCCTGTGCTCTGTGGCCAGGAAAGCTGGGGCAGCCCAGCTGGGATAACCCCATCCCATAGCCACCAGACCGGCAGCTTCCCACAGTCCTGCCAGTGCCAGCAGCCAGATCCCAGCCCTGACATCAACCTGGGGATGCTGAGGACAGTGCTGGGAAGAGCAGGCATTGACATCTCTCACAGAACTGCACCAGAACAGGCACATGCCATCAACAGCAGTACCTATGGGTTTATTTAACCTTCATGTCACGTAAGTGATGGGCACTGCCCACGTTACCGCAGCACAGGCAGGAGGCAGGAGCTGTCCTCTGACTTCAAGCAGTACCTGAGCATTTTATAGGAGATCACAGCAGCCTGTGACTGGCACACACGTAACCCCCAGGGGAGCAGAAGGACCCTGGGAAGGGACAGGGACACCAGAATGGCAGCAGGCCCAGGGCATGAAGCTTTCGTACCGGTTTTCCTATTGCTTTTTCAAGTACTCCAAGTCTAAACAAAGTTTCTCTGGGATTTCTCCTGGAACTCCACTGTTTCTCCATCCGTACAGCACCATTTTAAGTGCTTTCATGTGCAGGAGGCCCCAGGGCAGTTGGTTTTACTGAGCACATGTATTCTCATGGGTTATTCACTTCAGCTTGGTTTATGCATTTCAGCTCAAAACACAAGATTCAACTAAACCTGTCAGTGCCAGGATCTGACCCAGCAGTTCACCCCAGCCTGGGGCTCTCACTGGGAGCCATTTCCCCAGGAAGGAGCTGGTCCCAGCCCTGCATGAGCTGTAAAACCAGTGCCAAGCTGTGCCTGAAGGCACCTCCTGTCTTCCGGCTGTGCTGGCCATGATGTGGTGGTTGAAATGGTGTTTGCCTTTGGGGTATCTGACTTCTCTCATCCGCCTCTGCTGCCTTGCACCCGATGGACAGGGCCCCATCAAGGCTGATGCCCCAGCTGCTGACCTCTCCAGCCTTCCCCTGCTTCTTTCCTCTCCCAAAGGAAATAGTCTAGAAAGCCAAACTTTTAAAGGAGAGCTCTAAATCTTCTTGCTCATCCTTTTAACCAATGAAGCCATGCATTTTTGGTAGAAAACTCCAATAAGTTCAGTAGTTTCTTGTTTTTTTTTCTTTTTAAATGAGCTGCTGAAAGCATGTTATAAAGCAGAAGGAAAGAATTGGTGCCATTTTACATCTGCATGAGGTTTTCAGCAGTTTTGTTTGAGTGGAGCATCAGTCTCCTGACACTGCAGGAGGGGGGCCATGCCCTGCAGTAAGATTTTCCCTTAAGCCATATCTGCTGGTTGGAACAGGATGCAGATTTGTAAGGTCTGGCATGTCTTAACGTGAAGTAGCTGGGGCTGGGAGGCAGCTGGGGAAGAGTGATGGAGCTCGCACTGCTGTTTGGGAGCAGAGGGAGAGCTCCAGAGAGCTCACGGTGAGGCTCCCAGCAGGCTGGGTGGCTGATGCTCTTACTTCATGTCTACCTTGCCAGGCTGTATCCTGCACATCAGAAAGGAAGTGTGGAGCAAGCATCATTGGAGATGTGGGCAAGCGTATTGGAGTGAAATGGTGCAGGTAGAGCTAAGCCTGTGTATTGTATTTCTATAGGTGTATTAAGTGTGAGGGTAGGGGTGAGAGGAGAAGGGGAAAAGTGATCCTGCAGTGTGGTTAGTAAGGGAGCAGGAAGTGATGTGCCCTGCTTTTTCAGTGTGGGTTTTTTGTTTGCTACAAGTGCAAAATCTTCCTTTAGATAGTTTTTCACAGAAAATGACTGATGTTTTAAAACAGTCTTTTTGTTTGCAAATCGTGTCCTCAAACACATCATTCTTCCAGGTAAAAGAGGATCTTTAATAACTGGTGCCGTAGCATTTCCGAGCACTTATTCCCTGTATGCTCCGTGCTAGGTTTCAGTGATGTGCATCATGTTGTCACCCAGTTCTTCCTGGGGTTTGGTCACTGGCTGCTGTAGCAGGGACAGACCTGGCTGCTGCTCCTTCCTTGAGCACTCCAGAGCAGGGAGCCTCTTCTCCCTCCTGGGGGGTTCATTGTGCTTGAAATGAGACTCATTGGGAATAGGGCAGAAACATGCCCTGGGCTGACAGGGCTGTGGCTCTGAGAGCCCCATGTTTCACCACCACCTCCTTGTTCAGTTCTGATGAACTGGGGGCAGCTTTCCTTCTGCTGCTGCGGGGTCACCCCAGGCTGTGTAATACATTTCCTCCCTTAAACTCCTCGGGAACAGCGAGGGCTGCGCCCCATTTGCCACTGGAGTAATTGCCAGTACTTTGACTGCCTTAGGGTGGGAAAGCTCTTGCAGGCTGCTGGGAGATGCTGTGAAGGGGAAATGTGGAGCTGGGCTGAGTGCTCCAGGAGAGCCAGGCTGGAAGCTGTGGAGCAGGAAGGCTTTTGGGGCTATTCCCTGTGTGGAGCTGAGCAAGCACTGAGTTCGTGTGCAGTTTGTGAATATAAATCTTCTATAAAGCAGCAGGCCTGTTTCCCTCCCCTTGGTTGCTGCTGTCAATAAAAGGAGATTTCTCTCTGATGCTTTTGAAAGAGTTTCCAGCTCTTATATGATGGCAGAAATTTTGCCCCCCTGGTTGTGGCTGTAAAGGTGATGGGGGCTGTGCTGGGAAGGAAAAGCTTTGGCTGGGAGGGTGGTGTGTGGAAATAGAGAGAAAAATCCCAACAGCAGCAGCAAAGAAGCACTGCAGTTATCAGGGTAAAGGGGAGCTCACCCCAGGATGGGCGATGCTCCTCTGCCCCTCACCGGGTGGCTCTGACCATGCTGGACGTGAGGCTGATAGGGAACACTGCCCTTACAGATCCCGGGGTGGCTTTCTGGGGGAGGCAATGGGAGGTGTTGTAAAGCTGTAGCATTGTAAATCCGTGAGCAAGGAGCTACTCTTTGGCTCCTGACTCCCATAAAGTGCATGCAGCTGACTTGAAGCATCACTCACTGAGTTTAAACACTGACAGACTCACAACAGGCACTGCAACAAGCTAGTCTGGAGAGTCCCTCTTTATTGTGCTTGCAGAGGTGTTGGAGGTGCATCTCCTTATGGCTGCTGCCTGGGAAGAGGCTTTGGTTTTCTTCTGCCTTGGTACTCCCATGAGAGCAGCCCCTGCCTTGGGCATGGCCACAGCCATGAGGAAAAAGCCTCTCCTTTCTCCAGCAGCATCTGCCTGTGCTGCCGCTTGTTCCTCTGGGGGACAGCCACCTCCAGATCCTGCCTCTGCCCTTCCTTCACCCTCATGGGGTTCTTTGGTATCCAGTGATGGGGATAACCTGCATTTGAGAGAGTTCTGGGGAGAGACCTGACTTCCAGAAACTGCTGAGCACCCAACTGAGCTGGGTCCCTGGGAGCTCACAGGCTCCGGTGGGCACCCGGAGTCCTGCAGAGCATCTGCTCTGGTGTATCCATGTTTGCTAGGAAGGGATTGAAGAGGGACAAGGGGAAAACGACTGTCAGTGGGTAATAATTGGGCAAAGTGTGGAGTTTTCAGTGTTGGAGATCTCAATTTACCAACACAGCACTGCCTAAGGAGGCTGATGCCCGCGCTGGTGTTCAGCTCCCGGTATGAGGCTAATCGCTTTGACTGCGGTGTGTGATAACTGCATTGCTCCCTGTCTAAAACAGCTCATCACGTTGGATGCTCCTCTAA
Source organism: Neopsephotus bourkii (assembly GCF_033783945.1). Classification (NCBI taxonomy): domain Eukaryota; kingdom Metazoa; phylum Chordata; class Aves; order Psittaciformes; family Psittacidae; genus Neopsephotus; species Neopsephotus bourkii. Next base: position 1,598,174 of record NW_026901291.1, on the reverse strand, counting down.
AGCATCCTCATGGCTGCAGCAAGCCTCCTGCCCTTCTTCTGATACACAATGGAAATATTCTTGCTTTTTTAGCTGGCTGCAGTCAGTCACTTCAGTTTATGGCCCATTTGGGAAGGTGAATGTCTTCTCCCAGCTCTCCTCTTTCACCTCTTTTCAATCTCTCTGCTAATGACACATTCAGCAGCTCTCTTTCCTCTGCCCACAGGCAATTGCTGCTAAAATTATATATCTTTTACTACAACCTTTTGAAATAAATGGTTCTATTTTAACTGTTAAATCTTTGTGGCTGTCCTTTAAGCATCACAATAAAGGAAAAGTGTTTTGTTTCGGCAAGATTATTTAAAAAGGGAGGGATGAAACCCAAGAAATTTAAGATGAATTTCTCTAGTTACTGTGGATGGTGGGTTGGTTTGGGGTTTTCTTGCTAGTTTCTACAAATAAAACCCTTTATCTGTCAAATTCCCTGTTGATCCAATGCTGCTCCTTTCTCCCCCTAAGGGACTGCTTGCCTCTCTTGGCACCTAGAGGGGTCTTTTCTACTCTAAAGTCTTTGCAGCAGCCCCTGTGATGCTCTGCTCTGGAAGCAAATATCAGAGCAAACCAGACAGGCAGGACATGGCTATTGTGAGAATAGTTCTGTACATTCTGAAGTGTCTGTCCTTAGGCATGTTTCTGGAGCAGGTGTGATGAAATTCAAATCAGACCTTGCAGGTCTCATTTTACAAATGGGGTTTTTCTTTGAAGGCTAAGGAGCTGTGCTTTTATTTCCCCCTTTTCATAGGAGAAGCTTGTCAGAGGGATACAATAGCTTTCCGCATCTAGTATCTGTGTGCAGAGCAAAGGATGTGAAAGACAGATGTCAGAAGATCTGCTTATTCAGTCAAGAACTCTTGTCTTCCCACGGTACTGAAGATGTTCCTGATCCCATCTATATGTATAAAGATTAGCAAAACATCATGGGCCCCAGCAAACTGGCATTAATCATATTCTGATTGCTTCTTCTTGGGTGTTTTCCCTCCTCCTATCCCTAAGTGAAGCAAGGCATTGTCCAGACTTGGCTAGTGGTCCCTGTGAAGCATGTGCCTTTTTGGAGTCACCTGAGCCCTGTGGGCCAGAAAACCTCATGGGAAGAGTACCCTGGGCAGGTTGCCATCATGTTGTACGTGTCAGGCTTCTTGCAGCATTTTTCTTCATCCTTCTCCTGTTTCTGTTACCACCCATCCCTACCTTTCCCTTAACCCTAGCTGCTTTTGGTGCAGAGGACACGCAAGAGGGACCCTGGCAGGGTTGGCTCATCCCAAATGTTCTGCCCTTCCCCATTACCCTGAGCAGGACTTGGCCAGGGGCACGGCTGGCGACATCCCTGCCCCAGACCTGCAGCCCTGCTGCTCTCTGGCCGTGTTCCAGGAGGTACAAGACAAAACCCCATTGTAGCCATTGAGTGATTACAAAATGCCATTAACGGAAGGAACCGCAGCTGCACGCAAGCTCCTGTGCTGGACGAGCATCCTCACACAAATTACATTAGGAGTAGGAAGAAGCCTACTCTGCTGTAGCAGAGAGCAGTTAGTGTGGCTTTCCCATCAGGAGACAGCCGGCTCCTCCTGGGCAGGGAAAAGTTGCTTCTGTCCCCTGGGAGGGGACTTGTGTGCACTGAGAGCTCCAGGGATGGGGGCTGCATTTGGGGTGATGTGTGCTGCAGGAGGTGGGTAATTAAGGTGCTCTGATGCATCACAGAGCCCCTACACCCATGTCCATGCACACTTCCGACTGCTCACACACACCAGTGCAGCTGAGCACAGCATAATCAGCCACTGGTGTGGGTCAGGACCAGGGTATTTCTTGGAAAGCAGTGGATTTAGGACCCCAGACCTTTGCTGTAGCAGCCTGATTTCTTTCCACAGGCTTATTACCACATTGGCTGCACATCTCATGCTCAGTCCCGTATCCTCCTCATGAAGCCTCTGAGAAACATGATGCTGTTGGTTGTGCCCAATCTCACACAGCATCTCCAGGCCAAAGCATCACGTTCTCCACCCTGCTCCCAAGCAGTGTAGCTGCCCGTTCCCAGAGGAAAACAGGGACAACAATGTGCAAAGCTGGACAGTTTTAGGCCCCATGTCCACTGCCAGCTGTCTTCTGACAGCTCAGATGCAACGAGTTCAGGGCTGAGTCACTTGGCAGTGGGGCTCTAGAAACCCCAGACCCAATTGACTGAGGATTTTCAAGAGCTAGACCCTGCTCTCCTCACCGAAGCTTTAATAATGCAGGGAATTAGTGGTAAAGTATTAGATGATTTAAAAATAATAAAAAATTCCTCTAGTGAAGCTTAAAAAAAGGGGCACTTGATTGTACTCTGATTAAGCACTGAGAGAGGCTGTATCTAAAGCATCCCTTTGGACATCTTGGTGCTATAACCACCATAATAAGTTTGGGTTATGGAACAGCCTGCAGTCTATGTAATGCACTTTGCAGTGTGGCCATAGAGCTGAGCTGCGCTGCGATTGCCAGGAGCCGTGCTAATCAGTTCTTTTGAGGACACAAGGGGTAAATAAGAGATTGTCTGTAAAGCAGGGAGCCTTTTCAGTGAGACCTTCAATAGAGCAGGGAGATTTTTTGCCGTCTATACCTGGGAATCATTGCAAACTGAAAGATTTACTGGTAGCTTGAAGCCAGAAGGTTCACGAGCAATTTACTTCCGAAGCACTGTGCTATTGCCCAGGTTTGTTGTTGGTAAAGGAAACCATCCAGGGGGGTTTCAGGTTTCTTTTGCTGGTTTTGGTGTTTGCAATTGTTGTTTTCTGTGGGTTTTCAGGTCTGATGCTGTACTCCCTGCAGCAGCTTCAGCTTCTAATGCAACGTGACACAAGTAGCTGCTTCAGACCCGGGGAGTAGGAAGGAGTCATTAAAATTGAATCCTGAGCAATAATGAGGTTCCCAAAGTTGCTCCACAAATTATGCTACTCTTTGTTTCACCTGGCTCTGACATTCAGAGGCATCCTCCTTCCAGTCTGAATGGGGCTTTTGTTCTTCACCTTTCTTCAATCCAGGGGAGAACAGAGTAAGAGAAGGATGTTCCTCCTGGGACTTGCCTTGTGTTTCCAGTAGTGAAGCCTCCCCCTTCCAACAGAAGCCACTTACTTCTGACCTTTATGGAAATTACCATGGGAGAGAATGGCCAGAAAGAGAAAATACGAGTTTTGCCCCCAAGAACAGGTTTCATAGTAAGCATTTGCTGTATTTAACTGATGCTCTCTCTTCAGGCTTCAAGCAGGGAGGACTGATCAAGAGGGTTAAACTTCCCTTTGCTTGTAGTTTTGCTGAGGAGGTCTAGAGGAGGCTGTGGAGTATCGCAAGTATTGATTTGTGTGGATTTGATGCACTGGAATAGCTTTACGTGACAGATGCAGGGCTTTCCCATTAGGGCGATAACAGGGAAGCTGAGTGGCACTGGAGGAAGAAATAAAATGTAAAACAAGATTAGGAAACCCATCAGGAGTCTGTTCTCCATCCGTCTGCACCAGGGGGCCAGCCATGCCTGAGCTGGTCCCGAGAGCCTCTTGATCTAGCGGTGGGGGCTCCACAGCCTTTGCAGGCAATGGGGTTCAATACTTCACAATCTTACAGCTTTCTGTAACGTCTATCTCACATTCTTCTAACCTCCTTTCTGCTTGTCCCACCTTTGTGAAGAGTTTCTTTACTGCCTCTTATTTTCTGGTGACGTTTTCATTTGAAAAGATGGGGATGGTCAGTCTTGAGCCGTTTCCCATAAAACATCTCAGTGCTTTTCCTTTAGCTCTCTGTTGAGCACTGCAGTCAAAGCCCATCTACTGGGGACTGCAGGGAGCTTACAGGGTATGTATATAAGAAGGGTTGGGCAGAGGAATAATTCTGGGGTAAACCACGAAGAGGAGCAGCCTAGAGATCAGGGCAAGCATCCCTGAAGCAGCATTTGCAGGTGGGGGTACTGCAGCAGAGCAAGCAGCTGAGGTCTGGGTACTCCTCACCCATGACTCTCTGAGGGAAAGCATTGCATTAGGAGCTTGCATTAGAAGCTTGATTGACCTTGCCAGCAAAATCCCCCAGCTGTCTGAGCCAGGTCTCTGGAAGGGCTGCCAATCAACATGTCATGTGGAAAGAAGATATATGGCTAGATTTAACTGACGAGATGTGCCATTGCTAAAGTGCCGATCTGCCTCTGCAGGGTACAGCATACGTGTGCATGCTACGGGTTGCTGGCTTTTGATGTACGCCACATAATTTGCTCTCTTCTTGACTGACAGGAAGCACAAACACTTATTAAAGCACTAGAAAAGCAGGTCAAAGGCCTCATGGTGTTCCTAAGCCGAAGGACAGCCTGCTGGTTTTAAATAGTGTTAAAATTAGTACTTTTCTTCAACTGGAAAACTCCAAATGCTGGGGTTTAACTTTTAATTTATCTTTGGTTTGGTTTTTTGGATTGTTTTGTGTTTGTTTGGGGATTTTATTTTGAAGGACTATGTTCCATTTCTCTTTAATTAACCTCTGGACTTCTCTCTATCGCTTAAACAAGACAGTGCATGAAAAGATGTTGTTATTAAGAAACAATGGGAACGGGGATAGGAATGCTGCTGGTGAGGAGACAATTACACTTCAGTTTGCTTTAGTATGGCAGTCTGGCCCGTCCTTCTGCCTGGGTCGTTATTGCAAGGTCTTGATGGAGGCTTTGCTTCATTGAAGCTTGCAGCAAAGCCAAGCCAAGAGAACATGTGCATCTTTTGTACTGTTTCATAATTCATGGCTGCTAATGCCTTAAACAGTGTTCTGTGAGAAGTATAGGATGTAATGGGGAGGCAGAAGTGGGCGGTGGTGTGGGATATGGTGTCTGCTCAGTGGCAATGTAGCTGTGAGCTGAGTAATTGGATGCTGTAGCCATCGGTGATGTTACTGTAGTGCCAAGGGACTGGGGCAGTAGGTCAAGATGACCTTGTGTTAGATGTCTCATGAACTTGGGAAATGGAGTGCTGTTACCCAGGAGAAGGCACAAAACAGGGGATGACTGCAAGGAAAGAGATGAAAGAAACTATAACTTGTTGGAGCATAGTTGCATTGGGAAAAATGTACCTGTGGGATCCTGATCTTATAGGATATGTTCATAGGCAAAGGGAGGGTAGCACAGTTGACTTGGGAGGAAAAATCCCCAGGCAGAAGGGCCAGCGTGTAAGAAAGTCTGAGTGTAATTGTCTGAGAGCCTAGCATAGGAAAAGAGAGGCTGGTCTCATGGTCAGCTGGAGAGGGGAGCTGATTTCTTGCTGCTAAATGAGTAATCAAAGGCAAAGCAGGGTCGAAAATGAAAGCCTATGAAATAAAGATGAGCAGTTTATGTTTGATCTGATACACAGAATTCAGCAGAGAGAAGTGTGGAGAGGACTGCAGAGAGATGGTCAAAGGGATAGGCTTGGAAAAAGACCTCTGAAACCACACTGGATACACACACCTGTAGGACTGGCAGAGGGAGATAAAAGAGAAGGATCTGGGGAGAGCTGCCCCTGTGTGGAAGCCTAGGGAAGGCTGCATTTTTCAGGTGTTACATGGGAGAACCTGCAAAATTTAGACTGTAGAATGAGTTAGAGAGGTCTAAACTTTGCTGTAGACTGAAGTTGAATGAGCTACGAGGAGGGGGTAGCTTTGGCCTGTAGAGCTGGAACTGGCAGATGGATACCAATGAGATGCTGGAGATCCTTTTGACCAGAGATGCGGAGAACAAGACTACTGCAGCCAAGAGCATTGCGAGCATCTCTGCAGCATCCCTCCCCTCCAGAATCCTGACCTGCAGGAAAATACTGGTTTCCCTACCCCTTCTAACTCTGGCTTCCTCCTTTCATGTAAGGTATTGAAGAAACGTCAGCAGGTTGTTGAGAACAAGCAAGCAAACCAGCTGTATGCTCCCGTGCCACCTGTAAATGTATTCTTTGGTTTTGCTCATGGAAAAGGAAGATTTCTAAGCCTCCCACGAGTAATAGAGAACACATGTAACTGGGTGCCTTCTACTGGTCTCAGAAGAACAACTGATTACTGGTTTTGTCTGCACTGGTCACCCAGCAGTCCTGAAAGTAGGCAGGCAAATAAGTAGCTTCTAGGCAATATTAATTATAAGCAAGCAAATTAGATTCCAGTAACAGGTTTTCCCATGGCTACCAAAGCCTCTAGGAGAACAGCAGGATAATATCACAAATGTCCTCATTCTCGCACTTCACAGCATCAACTGATTCATCACTTGGGCTCAGCAAGAAGCCTGTGCTACGTGGCTGTCCTTTGGGAATGCTGTTTGCGCCGTCGGAGCGGCTGCTCCCAGGGAAAGGGAACCACGTCAGCCCGGGCCCCAATCTCCTGCAGTGCTGTGATTTCTGTCTCCCTGGTTGATAGGGCAGAAAATTATCATTTCCCAACTTGCCAAAACATGAGCATCTGCAGTGATATAACAGGGCAGGAGGAGTTATCCAGTGCCTTCTGATAAGAACTGCTGCAGACTCAATGCAAAGGGTCTTTTAGGTGTGTAATTGGGAAATTACATAGTCTCAATGTTGTCATACATGCTAATTATACTGAAGACACTGAGAGGGAAAATCTTCCTCCTGCGCATGGTGTATGCAGTTACGAGATAATGACATTTTGGATTCATACTTGCCATCTTGGTGCGTAAAGGTGAAAACACCTTCAGTATGTGCATTCTGTTTGGAATGGCTGTGGAAAGGAAATAAATACAGCGTGCTTGTTGAGAGGTTCTTCCAAACAGTGGCAACAACGGGCAGATCAGGGAAATGCAAACTTGCAGATCAGCTTTACTGGCATGTCTTGCTTTGCGTTGAAGTTTTGTGCTAAAACAGACTATAGGTACCTTTATAAACAGCGCTGTGCTCTGTCTCTCCATTCGCTTGTTCTTGCTTACAGATGATTGCAGTTATCTGTGTTTTGTTGTTGTGCAAAGCAAATATTTTGGCTAAAATGTGTTGAAATGCTGTTTTAACTGAGTCATTCATTTGCAACAAATGAAGCATAAAGAATGCATTTTGGAAGCTACACTTAACAGAATTAAAATCATCACGCTGTTCCTTCCTTAAATAAATTCTATTCAGCAACTCTCCTGGGTAATGAATGGTATGAAAACTCTACCTACCCCCGCGCTGTTCTTGTGACACAAACGTGGGGTTAAACCTGTGTCACTGAGGTGGGGCTTTTTATTGACTGAAAAGGAAAGAGAGGAAAACATATTCGCAGTTCAGTTTGTTCTAACTAGGTTCTTCACATTGCCTATAGCTGCAAGGAGCATCCATACAATCTGCCTCGTTATGTTGTGCACAGCTTCCACCTTTCCAGGAAGAGATGTACTTTCATTACCTTCCTTTCATTAGAGTGATGTCAGCATGATTATTCATACACTATAGTATGTATCCTACACCAGTCTGAGGGTTTTGAGCTTCTCTGATACTTCTTTGAGCCTTGATGATCAAGCAGTGTTTTGTTGGAGAGGAAGTCTCATGCAATGAAATTAAGCTATTAAAGAATCTCTCCCTGCTGTTTGTACATGATTGTAGACTCCTTTGGTATTGTAATTTGTGACATCTTTTGATTAACAAGCAGAAATCTGCCATCTTGTCTTTTATAAATGCATGCTAAAGATGCTTATAAATATGCTGGGAATTGGTTTAAGAAGCCTTAGGTATGGACAAAGCATCTACTCATGCAGCATATATGATTACTTACACTGTAGGTTCCTGTGGTGCAAGGCTGGCTCTCGGGTGCTGTCACAACAGATGCTAATAACTAATACCTGGGCAGATGGTGAAACAGAGCATGTATTGACAACGGCAGAAGTCAGAGCCTGGAAAATTCAGCCACCTGAAAACTCTGAGCCTTTTGTTGGGTTGTTTTTCTTTGGAAATCTCAGCCGGATCTGGAAAACTGTCCAGCTCCTACCGGGAACATGGCTCTGTTCCTGTCCCAGTTGGAGCAAGATCCATAGATCACAGCCCTGGACCCAAGCCCACACCAAAGCTGTTTGGATGCAAGTGGTGATCCTGAGCTGTAAACTGAGGTGCTTCATTGAGTAGGACTGAGGGTGCTGCCCATCCACCAAACTTTACACTAGCTGAAACACTGCCTCTGATGCTGGTCACTCAAGGCCCTGTTTCAGCAGCGGAGAGCAACACACACACCTCTCCTTTTGCTGCTCACAGATGGGGCCAAGGCAGCACTTGGGCATTTGAAGTCGCATTCAAAGCTGTCCTGACCACCCAGAACTCAAAATTCCCCTGTGCTGGTGAGCAACTGAACCAAGCAAGCAGAGTCCATCCGGCCCTTGCTAACTGAGCTCAGTGTTAAAAGCCCATCTCTTGGGGACCTGTTCCCATCTGCTAAACTAGCACTAAAGGAGATTCAGGATCGTGATTTGGGCAGTGCTGGATGTGAGTCCTGGCGCCCATAATATCTGCATCTATCCTAGCGTTACAATGCTCCCCAACAGTGGCTGTTACCAGGAATAGATGATACGTTCCTTCAGCACATCTGACCATCTGCTCCACCAAAAGCTGGTCTGCCCCAGTCAGAGTGAAACTCATTCGTGATATGCTGGAGGCAGGAGGCTGTGCAAGGGAATGCTGGTGGGAAGCTGGGCTTCTGCACAGTGCTCCTCAATGGGAGGATGGAGCTGGCAGCTTGGGATGAGTCTGATGCAGTAAAACGTTTTGCAAGCACCCAAAGCTCTGCAGTTACATACACTGTAATACATGGACGTGAGAAATGGCTGTGGGGAAAGTATTCTTTTGCGATAGGCAAGTTTTAGTATGGTACATTTGGTGAAAATGAGTGCACTCTTACATTTAATGCCACAGGAAAGAATCTAAAAGGATTAAAGTACATTTGACGTAGAGCAGCATTTTCCATTTACCCTGCTGTCAATCTGCTTAAAATGCTCGGTCTGATGGAAACTGTGAAGATTTCATCCCTGATGTGCTGCTGTGAGAGGATGACCCAGGAGGTGAGAGTAAAACTGGTGCACATGCCCTAAAATCTTGACCCCTTGAAGTTAAGAGCAAAGCTCCTCTAGCTGGAGTGGGCTCAGCCTTTACCTTTTGGTCCAACAGCTTCCAGGCTGCCCATGATGAACCTTTATACTTCATTGCCTTTATGTGCAAAATGGGATTAAAGGTCAGGGTGGAGCGTTCAACATCTTCCAGAACCACGAGGAAGGAGCTGAGGTAACCTTGCTGCTTCAGGATGTGGCCAACATGGGAGAGGTGGCACTGTGCATGTGGTGCAGGACCAAGCCCTGGAGCTGCAGACTTCCTGGTCTTCTTGTGCTGAGCAGTAATAGGAGAGCCCCGAGCCCCTAGAAAGCATTTCCAGGTGCTGTCAGTGACAACCCAAACCCGTTTCATGTCGGTGAACTTGTGCTGGCAGTCAAGGCTGTCACTGCAGAAGCTGCTCCCCCCAAGGGCTACAGGCTTGTCCTAAACTGAGATTTTGAGTGTCCTCATAGCCCTGTGTGGCTCTGCTGCCTCTGCTTTTGTACCAAGGATCGCTTTGATCTGCCCCCAGTCAAGTCAACTGGCAACAAAAACGATCCCTAACAAGAAGAGACTCTGGGGCTGCTTAGCAGGAAATTACTACGTGGGATGTTGTTAAGCAGTGTCAGGCTGACCTGCCTGCCTGGAATAATGCTTCTCCACTGGAAAACCCAGGAAAGGTTGAGAGGTGGTGGGTGGCTGCTGCTTGCTGCTCAGAGCAGTGGATTCTGGAACAGAGCAAATAATGATCCTCACTGGGGTCAGTGTGACATTATTGGAAGCAAGCAACAGAGCTCCCCTGAGAGCAGCAGCAGCTGTGGGATGGACAGGATGAGGCCAGAGCAGCAGGAGTGAGAGGGATGTACGCAGGGGGAGATAGGTCTTTGCAATGAGATGGCTCTGGCTATCTTCCCAAAGTGACATTAAATAGTCAGTGGGAGCTGCCAACCCCATTGCTCAGCACCTGGGCATGGGGAGCTCCTGCCCTGCAGAAACCCCATCCCTGCATGTATGGATCCAGAGGGTGGGCTTTGATGTGCTTTTTAAGCTGCTCAACCTTGCTTTACTAGTGAGAACTCTTCTGGAGCTATAACAGGTAGCTCTAGTTTGGTGAGGCTCTGAGCCCCATAATCCAGGGTTTCCCTCTGATGTCTCTGGTGTTGGAGCAGTAATTTCAGGCCAGCTCATGAGAACACAGAGTAGCACGGACTCGCCTGTGGGAAGCGAGGGCTCTCTGTCACTTCTCTTTAAGCAATTTCTTCTGGACAAAGATTTCTTCATTTTTCCTTTACTGCTTTGCTTTAGTGCTGTCTGATAGTAAATATCTCCAGGAGCAGCTATGGTTTGTTGCTGAATTAATCTGTTTGTGCAGAAGGTGTCATATCGATGTCCATTACAATATCAGCAGCACCTTGAAGCAATTTTTCGTCTCTGCCAATTCCTCATTATTTGCATTTCTTTTTCTTTTTAAGAGTACATTTACAGTTTCCATTTTAAAACAACTTTGAAGATCATTTGCAAAGCTGTTGAGTGTATTAATGTGCTAATAGGAACTGGGGAACGCAGATGCTATGAAGTGCATTTTCATCCTGAACTGGCAGGAGCTGGAGATGTCAGGGTGTCCCCTGCCATCTGGCCTGTCAGAGCATGTGGCAGATTCACGGCTCTCGGGGGAGGGCACGCTGCAGAGTCCGTAGGATCCCATTATGCTTTTTATGGGGACAAGCCAGGCATTTGTCTCGTTGAGACTCGCTATCAGCTGGGGACGCACCAAGCCCCCGGGCTTTAACACAGCGCCTTAAACACTCGGAGGGTGAGCATGGAACTGAAAGACGTTTCCATGCTTAGAAAGAGGCGCCTCGGAAACCTGAGGCTGGGAGGGGACACAACCTGCCCTGGGTGCTGCGCGCTCCCCCGCAGCCGCGGCGGGGCCGGGGCTCGGCGCTGCCCAGCTCCGCGCCCACACCGCGCTGCACCGCCCCCTCCGCGCTGGAGCCTTAACACCGCCTCTCTCATTAGCATCCTTCCTCCTCCTCCTCCTCCTCCGCCGCCGCTGACCGGGCGCTCCGAGGCAGAGGGGTGCATGGCAGCAGCGACGGAGCCGCGGCCGCCCCGAGCAGCAGCAGCCGCCGCCGCCGATTCGCGCTCTGCTCCGCGGCAGAACCCGAAGCAACTTTCTGGCCCCGCGGGCTGCGGGACGATGTGACCGCTCTCCCGCCCCCCAGCAGCCGCCCCGGCGGCGGAGCCCCCCCGGCAGCCAGCGCGGAGCAGCGCGGAGCGGAGCCTCCCCGGCAGCGCGGACGCGGAACGGAGCCCACCCCCCCGCCGCGCCTCCCTCCCCGGCGGCGCCCACAGCCCGGGGCGGGAGCGCGGATGCGGCGCGGAGCCCGGCGGAGCCCAGCGCGGGGCCGGGGCCGGGCCCTGCGGGCGGGCGGCGCGGGGGGATGCTGAGCCCCGCCGCCCGGCCCCGCGCCCGCCGCCGAGAGATGCTTCTCGTGGTCGCCCTGTGGCTGGCGTGGCAAGAAGCGCCGGCGGCGCCGACCCCCGCGGCGGAAGACATCACCCGGGGAGTTGTGAGTTACCCGCCACCCCCCCGCTCCCACCCGCGCCCCGCTCCTTCCACCTCCGGGCACCGCCGGCCGCTGCGGCGCTGGGAACGCTCCGCGGAGCCCCCCGCTGCTCGGTGCCCCCCTCGCCGCCAGTGCCCTCCAGCTTGCACCCTCTGCTCGGTGCCTCTTTACACCCCGTGTCTCCCCTTAGCACTCCCCGTGGTGCCTCTCATTGCACCGCGCCCGCGGAAGGGTCTGTTTACCTCCCGCACCCAGCGCCCACTGCACGGAGCCCTTTCGAAGCGGTGTCCCCCCTCCCTTGCAGCCGCTGTACCACGCATCCCCTTGCAACCGTCTCACATCCTCTGCACCCAGTGCATGGTGCCACCTGAACCCACTGTGCTGCCCCCCCCCCCCGTACCCCGGCGCGGTGGCTCAGCTTTCCCCCAGCCCAGCACCCGGTGTGATGGCCCCAGCAGCGTTCACACATGGATGGTGATTTCTCAGGCGCTGAGAAAGGGCTGAGCCTCTCCCAAGGGCTCCCTGCCTGCGGGGGAGCCACACAAACTCCTACCAGTAAGCTGGGTAAAATGGCACGTTTGGAGTACGAGTGATCCCTGAGGACTCGGACACACTGGGGGATGTGTTAGGGGCTGTTCTGTGCTGGTAACAGGCAAGGGTTGGCTTCATTGCAGTAGTCTGCACAGCGTGGGCATCCTCTTGGTCCTGCTTCTCTGCTTACAGGTGCGTGCTCGGTTTGCAGTGAGGTGGCAGGTTCTAGCAGGCAGCACGGGCTCAGGTCGTATCTCTGCCAGGTCAGCATGAAGCTTCTGAGGGGGCAGAGATGGAGGCTTTGCTCCTGGAGGAGGAAAAGTTTCTTGTATCTGCTACCAGCTGTAGCTTAGGGAAGCTCCATGACCACATCAAACCACATTGAAAAGCTGTGGCTGGGCATGGGTCGGGTATTCCTGGGGCTGGACCCGCCGGTTTGGAGAAATCCCCTGACATTCAATGGATTTCAGAGCGCTGCCGTGCAGGAGAGCGGGAGGATGGATCTGTAGCACGGCAGGGTTACCTAATGAGCGCCAGAGCACTGCCTCCGACACCATGTGCGTGCTCCGGCTCGCAGGCTCCTGCTCAAACACCTGCCGGGAAGGACAAAGCCCATCGCTCGCCATCGGTTCCTAGCTGAATAGGAGATGTGAGGAGGATAAGGTACATCTGCAGCGTTACGGTCCACTTGCTTTCCTCTATAACCAAATGTTAAAGCTGGAATTAATATTTCATGCAAACAGCTCGCAAATCAGTGTCTTCTGCCCCAGTGAATTTGACACAAACTTCATCTTTGACCTGCTTTTAACCTTGCTACCGTACATGCTGCACTCAGCTTTTACAGGTTAAATGTTCATACTCGAGGGGGGTTATTAGTTACCTCTAACGATTTTCAGGTGTTAAGGTACCTGCTTGTGTCCTGGACTGGATTTGAGCAGTAGCTCAAAACCATGCTGAAGAGCTGTGCTAGTCTCGCAAGGCAAACGCTGCTGGGGATGGTGATAACAGTGCAGAAGTGAACTGCAGGAGAAGGGGAATTATGGTGTCCTATGTTAAAACCAAGCTCTATTTAGGGTGGGAAGTACAGAACAGATGATGCCAGGTGGGTGTCTGGGTGTTTTCTTCCTTCTGATGGGTGTGCTCTCTGGGGCAAATACATCTCTCTGGCTCAAGATGGTGCTGGTGGAGTTATGAAGGGGTTGCTTGTAGAGCAGGTTTGTGCTTATGCCATCTAATAAGCAGCAGGGAGCAGAAATCACAAGGTATTTTCAGAGGTGCTGGTCAGGAAAATACCACTGTGTGGGAAGTGAGAACTTTAAGAAGAATTATTTGATACCCACTTGATGAAGCAAATAAGGAATTAGAGTTCTGTGATGCATTTCAACCAAATATTTGAAACTAGGAAGCGTGAAACCATAGCAATAGAGAGCTCCACTAACCTTTGAAAATGACATCCAGCAATTCTCTGCGGTAAATAGAGCACAATGTCAACCCAGCTTTTACATCCCAAATACTCCCCCCTTACACCCAAGCAGCTTTCAGCACGGGCAGGACCGTGTCTCCGAGCTGCATCCTCTGCTGCAATCCCGCTATAGGTTTGTGTTAAACAAATCAGTGATGCTGGGCCAAATTAAAGTTCAGCAAAACGAAAGAGGGCTATAATTCAGAGGCAGCTCTTGTTAGAGTGCTGTCCAAAGCAATATAATATTGAATGATTCTCCAGATTTCATTACCAGTGGAATATCCTGCCCAGTTTATAAATCTAACTTGATTATTAATGTTTTTATTGTTCTCCATTAGCTTTTCTAACAAAGAGAGCATAAAACAGCAGATGGAAGGGAGCTTGACTTGAGTGTTCCCTTTGAATTTTAGTGCTTTGCTTTTGAGATTTACTACTTAGCATTTCGCTTTGCTGCCTTTACAGTAAACCCCCAACCCCTCCTCACTGCATTCACAAATTGCATCTTTTTATGGCTGTTGAGTTTGAGAGTCTCGGGGGGGCAAGCAGCAAAAACTTTGTATATGTTAGCAGTAAGTGGGTAGTAAGAGCTCTCCCTTCCCTGGGCTTTGAACCAGGACGGAAGGAAGGAAGGTCTGCCTTCAAGTTCAGAAGAGCCAGTAAGCTGGGGTCTGTGCACTGAAGGTGGTGGAGACCTGCTGGTTTGCACAGGAGCTGGCTGTCAAGGGGAGATGCTTTGCCCTGGTGCTGAGTGGTGGTAGCATCACCGAGGTCACCATAGGCTTTGGTATCAGTGCCCAAGGGATGCAAGAGTGCCAGGAAAGTTTGGCTGCAAGAGCACGGGTGCAAAAACCAGACCCTGAGCTGCTCTTTCTTGACTCAGGGGTGATGGGGAAGGTCTGTGTGTGCCCCCCAGGTGTTTCTTCAGCTGAGGCTTGCTGGGCATTCCTGGGGGCTTGCGTATGACTGATGCCTTTCTCAGCCTCCCGCTCACAAAGCCCGTCTGTGTTGCTCCCAGAGGAGTTGCTCCCAGGGGATAGAGGCATTTGCATTCATCGATGGAGACCATGGACCCGCATCCCCCTCTGCGTCCCAAGCGGCTCTTTGTTCAGGGCAGGGCCCTCGCCTTTGTGGCAGCTTCTCATTTGAATGACAAGGATACACTTGAGGGGAGAGCCCGGGTGGCACAGAGCCCTGTGATGCTGTGCCCCCCCGACCGGCTGTGGTGGGCCGGGGCGACAGACAGAGGTTCCTCTGTGTCCGCACATCAGGGAGCGGAGGGCGGGAGGAGCAGCAGTTTCCTATGGGTCTGCCCCATGTCTCCCAGGTGACAACTTCCGGAGTAAAAGCCAGCCCATAACTGGGGAACGGGCTCCTTCTTGCTGTTTCCGTGGTGCTTTTCCTGCCTGCAGAGGGTAGGAGCATCCCGCTGCTGTGGCTGGCAGGTGCCCACATGCTGCTGAGCTGCACGTTCCAGTCCAGCCACCTCCTGTTCCCACCTGCTCCAGGATCCGCCAGGATCTTTCCTATGTTGCTGCATTTAAACACCTGGGATCAGACACTGTGTCCCTGAGATGCGGCTTGCCTCCTGGTGCAAGGCTTTGGATAATTGGCCCTCTGAAAGCAAAATCCTTTTATGTGAATAGCCTGCTCCCTCTACCAGGAGCAAATACCAGGCTTGTAACCTTCTGTTTCTGCTAATGGAGAAATTAAAAATAGATAATCCCAGTTGGAGCTTCATTCAGCCTTCTGGAATGGCAAGTCCTGCATGGCAAAATGCTCACTGGATTCCTTAAACAATGTCTTATGGTCAACAGCATTAGAGAGGGGAGCTTTGCTTGGCCCCTCTGATATTGAAGCACTTCATTTAATCCCTCTACAGAGCAGTAGCCATCCCAGGTCCACAAATTCCCTCCAAGAAAGTTAAGCTACCCTGTTAAAAAGACCATAAATGTGATGCTGGTTACGTTTTAAGGTACCTCATGAAGCCAAAGTACAATGCAAACTAAATTGGCTTGACAAAAGGCTGGCTGGAAGCTTTCACATAGACAGGCTTCTGCAAAAGCATTTAATCAGGTATTAAAGCCTTGCCTGGTTTGAACTGCCACTTCCCTTTCAGATTTGAGCACCCCAGACCTCCAGATACAGTAATGCAATCTCCTCCTGGGCTTGGCTGCTTCTGTGGGCCCTGCCATGTGAATTACCTGGCATAGTTAAGCTAAATTGCCTGCTTTAATGAGACCGTGCCTCTGGATGAAATCCTGCTGTTGCTGGGGACTTCCCCATGGTTGGCACTGGGAATGGATAGGTGAGCTCCTACCTTAGCCTTGCTCTTCCTTGGTGCTGCAGTGAAGTGCTGAGGGGTAGAAGCAGCTCCTGGCTGGTAGGACCTCCCCCAGTTGGACCGCACCATCCTTGGTGGCAGTGTGTGATGGAGCTGTACCTCAATACCCTCCTTTTGCCCCTACCTAAAAGCTCCCGGGGCTCTCCTGAGGGAGGTTGCTGCCTCTGTGTGCCTGCCTGGCTCTGCCTGTGAGGTTTCAGTGCTCTCCCTCATTAAAACTTGCAAAGAAGCAATGAGAAAACAGTGTGTCCCCATCCCATCCCCTGCTGGCATCCCATGGGGAGCTCCTGGTTTGGTGTCAGGGTGTTACTCACCAGTGGGACCCCGTGCATTGACCCCACTGAGGACATGGGTGATGTCAGCACCAAACAGGGGGGTTTGGATGTCAGCAACACCCTGTTTGTCCCTGCAGGGTCACTGGTGCCAGTGGTGGCTCGCTGTGGCCGCACGCTGATTCCTCATTACTTACTCATAGGCAAAAGTGCTGCAGGAATGGGCTGAGCAGCTCTGGGAAAGGTCAGGCTGTGGCTGAGAGAGACTTTTTGTGGATGTTCTGAGAACTGTCATGTCCCCCGCATGGGTCTTGGGTCCTATCACCCTCCTGGAGGTGACTGTGTGGAAGGGAAAAGCTCTTGTGTTTCAGGTGTGAATCACCGCCTGCGGTAAACCTGGACCAGTGCGTTGCTGCTCTTTAAAGTGTCTTGTTCAGAGTAGAGCTGCACTTGAAAGCCAAGGATTTGCTTTCAAAATAACCCGAGATCTGACAGCAACAGTTCTCAAAATGCTTTCTTTAATCAAAATCACTATAAATGGGTAGATTTGAGAGTTTCAGAAGCTCTCGCTGCTCTGTGTGTGCAGCTGCGTCTTCTTTGTCCCGGATATTTATGAGGATTGTCTCTGATTTCTGGGTCAGAGAATTAAGAGATTTGATGTTATATTAAAAAAAGCCACACCAAACCCCATATGCAAAGTTAAATCCAGTGCAAAACAAAGCAGACGTGCGGGGGCTGAGGGGAAGAAGCTGCTGCAGGACCAGAGAGTTTTAGATGAGCTCAGTGAGAAACTGCCTTTGACAACGGGTTTGTTCAGAGCAAAGCCCTGCCGTGACTGACGTGGAGTAAATGCTGATGTCTGCTGGAGAGTGTGGTCTTCAGACAGGACCCTGGCAATTTGATTGGCATGATGATTTAATAGTAAGGAACTTGATTAAATCTGAGGAATTTTCTGCATCAGAATAAACCACACGCACAGGAAATCATTCTTCCAAGATATCTGGAGATGATCTCCAGATCCTGGTGAGAACGGTCCAAATGCAGTGGTTGGGAAAGCAGCAGCATATTCAGGATTCTTTTAATATCGTTTTCTCCAAGAGGGAGCTCCTGCCTGTTGACTGTCCGTGGCCAGGCCGAGTTCTTCACACTGCCTGACATATTATTTCATCCTGACAATATTGATCTTTTGGGTGGACAAAAGCAATTTTACCTGTGTCACAAGGTCCGTGCTTGAAGGTGATGGACATGTTTGGATTGTACTGTCTTGTCATTTAACAAACCCCGGCTGGCACCTCCTGTGGTTCAGCTCCCGCCTGCTGAAGATCACCCGACAGCCCAGGCACTGCATGGGGTTGCTCTGCAATTCAAGCGTGTCCCATGTGGCCCGCTGCAAACATCCCTTTTTAAGGATGCAGCACTAAAGTTTTCCTTATCCAAAATACAAGAGGGAGATGAGAGATCTGGAATGCTTCATCCACAGGTTTGCCTTCATTTGCAGAGGTTGTCCTACACCACCGTGGGGGCATTTAACCCACACACAGCTTCCCTAGGGCTCCCATCCCAAACCACCTGCCTCTGGATTTTTCCACTTCCCAACAGATACCCCTTGCTGGAGATGGCAAGCTACCAAGAGATCGAAAGGAAACTGCATGGACTGTTGGCTGACTCTGGGGATCTCACTGTCCAAGGCTTTTTGAGTTTGAGGAAGCAGAGAGTGGTGACGGGACCAAGTGAGTGGCTGAACCCTGGAGGGACCTGAATGAGATAAGAAGATGGAAAAGACCAGAATGCGAGGAAGGGGGTCCCCTGGGATCCCTTTTGGGAGGAAGCCCTGGGAACACTCATCTGAGGAAGCATGCACTTGATTGGCAGCTGTAGACGTTCCAAAATACTGTGAGTTACAGCCTACACGGCTTGTTCTCAGGCTTGTACTGCCTGAGTATTGGCCAACCCTTGATGAAGATTTGCTTTTCTCAATGAGATGTTGTCACATGCAGAAGAGCTACTGCTGATAGTGTGGCTGCAGCGCATCTCAGGAGATGGATTTTTGTGTTTCCCTTAAAGTTGAAGCTGTGAGCCCTGGTGCCCTGATCAGCTGGGTGGCTCTGCTGGGCTCCTCCACAGCCACCCTGGATGCAGTGCCTTACTGAAAGCTTGCTGAAGGGTGTAACACAAGAAGCTGCTCCTGTCGTCTTACTGTAGCTCCTGGGAAAGTTACAGGATCCCAAGGAAAGCACAAGGAGCAAAATGATACCGTGACTGCTAAAGACAACCCCACCATGACTCCAGACCTAATTACCTGTAAGCTCTGGAGCTGATGAATTCAGCCTTTGGGAAAGGGTGACAGGTCTCGTTTGTCACTGAGCAAGAGCAAAACAAAGCTGTCTCTCCTGTTTTCCTTGAGACCAACATGTGGGATGTCCTCCGGAGACATTGCATCCACTCAATATTAGTTATGTCCTAGCTGGTGCTTGGTGGACAAGGCATGAGGTGGGGAGCATGGAGAGCTCCCACCAGCCCGTAGGCTTGTTCCCACCTTGTTACTTGTGTTTACTTTGTCATTGCTGTTCCTTTTTCATGCTCAGAGTGTCCCTCTGGCACACCTGCCAACAGAAGGGCAGTCAGTGATGTGCTGAGAAGCATCTTTGCTCCTTTGATAAATTCTCTGCATTAAATTGCCTTTTATTTTTCTTGTTTGTTCTCCATTTTGTTGCTGCTCAGCCAATTCCCTGTTGCTCTGCACCAAGCCATGCTGTCTCTACCTCTGCGTCCCTTGTGTCAGAGATGCGTTTTTGTTCAAAGGCAAGAGGAAATTGGGTTCACAAAAGGGAAATCCTCATAGACATGCCTGTGAAATAGCGATGTGTTTTATATAAAGGCTCAGCTAGAGGTAGGTGGTTCGGGACTTTTGCCACCTTTTGTTTATGCTACAGAAATGCATCCTCCAAGTCTGATCAACGAGACTCTGAAATGAGGGATAATCTTGCATGGCCTCAGCCGGCACTGAAGCACACAGCAATCCAGTTCTTCCTCCCGGGCTGGATGCGTGTCATATTTCATGACAGAATGACAGTCCCATCAGACAATCTGTTGCTGCTTGGGCATTTCTAATACACCTTGTGCTTTGGTGCATACTCGGTGTCCAGCAGGATCAAGACAATCTAGAGGAAATCAGCTGCCACACCAGGGTCTCATATGGGCAGTGAATAGAGCAGCAGTGATTTGAGCAGGCTTCTACAAGCTCACCTGGGATAAAAAGCTCGGTCCAGAAGAATCTGAAATGCTCTTTCTCTGCCTAAAACCTGGAGGACCAAATGCCTGTTCTGCTGGGCTCTGAGGCATGAGGTGTAGTGGCTGGCTGAACAAGCGCATCACTTACTGAAAGGGGACCTGAGCTCTGAGCGCCAGGTTTCCAGTAGTAGTGGAGGAAGAAGCACTTGGTGTATGTGCTCAGAGTTGTGGTATGAATGTAAGTGCGCACACTTCTGTTACTGGGGGTTTACTTTCACTGTCTATCTCTTTCCAGCTGGGTCTTCCCCTGCATCAGGGCATCCCATAAGCTCCTCAGTGCTGTTTCTTGAGAGGTTCATGCTCCGTGCTTGGGCTGTGCACAGGGATGCAGAAGTCGGAGGAGGTGGGTGGTGGTGGGGGCCCCTCTGGACACACCGAGAGGATCCATTCCCTTCCCCGCAGGCTGTCAGTGTTAGCAGAGCTGTTAAACAAAACCTCCTTTCTGAGCAAGAGGGATTTCTCCCCGCAACAGCAAACACCTCGGTGAGGCAGGGCTCCTGAGCTGACACCTCCTCACTCCCAGCCTTCGCAGGGAGATGTGCATCAACCGCTGTCCTCCTGCAGACTGAACCCAGGGCCGCATCCTGTCCCTGAGCCACCCCGAGCCTCCCTGCGCCCCTGCTCCTGCCTCCGGGTGCCGGGAAGGGGCCGGTGCGGGGCGGGCGCTGCTCGGGCACACCGGTTGTGCCGGTCGGTGTCGTGCCGGTGCCCTCTTGTGGAAACTGGGAAAACATCCGGGAAAACTGGTTGGTGCTGGGCTGGGCTGGGAGCAGAGGGTGGAAACCGGCCCGTGGGGTGCTGGGGTCTCCCCCAGGGCCTGCGCCCCAGTGCCTTTCCTATTGCTGTTATCAATAGGGGGTGAGGGAGGCAGGGGCTCCCAGCGTTCAAATCCTGCCCCATGGTGCAGACCTTCAGTCACTAAATCCCTGCATGGCAACAGTAGTCCATGCTTTGAGTGGACAAGGTTTTCAAAGCGTTTTCTGTGCCTCCTTGCTCTTGTCTGCAGTGACTGCCATTTATCTCTTAGCAAATACCTTTATGAGCAAACTTTGACTTTCTTCTTCAAACAGTGTAGCACAGATCTGAGCCCGGCGGGTTTCCTGCAGCCAGAGAGCAGGCACAGACCAACCGCTGCCCGTGCTCTGCTGCTGCCCCCAGGAAGGTGCTAATCTGCTTCAACCACCCCCGAAAACACCAGGAGGTGAACAAGCCCATGGGACAGCAGTGCTGATGCTCTGGCCCTGGCCTCCGCAGCCCAGCACCACCCCTTCATCACACTTGGGCAGCTCTGGCTGCAAAGGGTGATGATTAATATCTGCCCTGGAGCAAACCTGCTGGTGCCAAGCATCCTCTGACCCTGCCAATGGCCTCGCTTCCAGGCCGCTCGGCAAGAGGTGTCAGAAACCGTGGTCAGTCTGCTTTCCATCCTCTGCTCTGGTTTCCCAGCCCTGTGGGACCCACGTGCCTGTCTCCCACCTCCACTGCAGGAGCAGCTCAGGCAGTGGATCTAGCCCTATTGTTCAGGAACCTGAGTCCCACAGCTTCCCTGAGATAAAGTGCTCCCTGTCTTCTCCAGGATGAGGGGGCAGAGGGGATTGCTCCATTGAGATAATCCACATACCTCCTTGTTTTCAAGGGCATATAGCTCTCTATCTACACCATCATGGAGGAGGAGCTTGCTCCTGGGGGTGGCCCACACACCATGGGACCAACATTGCTATCTGCTGTGCTTGTACCATGGAAGTCTGGATGGAACATGCTCAAGCCACCCAAAAAGGAGCTGACCAGAACAGACTTCTTTGGGGACTGTGCAGAAATAGGGATGTTCAACTGAGGGGTCACTGCTGGTTCTCACTTTGCCTTATGTTCAAGGGCATAAGAGCTTATTAGCTAGAAAAAAGGGCAATTCTACTCCTCATTGAGAAGCAGAAAGGAAATTGTTTTCACAGCATCAAAACAGCAGAAAGAAGCTGGTGGGCTCCATTCTGCCCAGGCCTGACTTGCTGGCACGTGTTGGGGCGGGAGGTGACCTCAGCAAGAGCAGTGACCGAAACAGCCACAAACAAATCCTTTAAGGACTCTCCTGACTTAAATAAACATGGAAAATAAATGATGTCCCCGGCACTCTGCCCTCAACTGATGGGAAACAAGCTGCATTAACATAGCAGTTCAATAACCTGGAAGAGCTTCAGAAGAGACCTGCTCACCAGCCAGCCCCAGGAGAAGGGGGAGCGCTGCCTGAGAGCATGCAAAACAAGGTTATGAAATGTGGCAGAGCACTACACGATGGGGTAAGAAGGTACTTGTAGTTTGAATTATGAGATATTCTGGTTCTCCTGCAAGGAAGAGCAGAAAGGACAATAGGTGTCTGTAGCTGGTTTTCTGTTCATCCCATGAGTAGTAATTGTGCTTTCTGCAGGGGAATATGCTGAGACTCAAGGTAAGGGCACACAGAGTCTCCTAGGGGACTTAGTGATGTAAATCCCATCCCCAAAGGTGCAGAAGTTGGTGCAGAGGGGGCTGCCGGGGGGGCTGGTTCTGCTGCAGTGGGCCGCTGCCCTTGCTCTTTGGCACAGAATGCCTCCAACTTCAGCCCCAGCCCACCCTGCTCCTTCCTGCTTCCCACCACTTCAACCCATCTTCTGCTTTATCCTTTAATTAGACAGGACGGGGCATTACCGCGGTATTCAGTGCTCTCTGAAAGCTGCTCTCTTCTGGCAGTGTTATAGCTTCAGACTGTTGCGTTCCTCCAGCTGCTCTAGAAAATTCCCTTTGCCCACTCACCAACCTGTCTGTTAGGGCCCAGATGGCTGCTTTCGTCTCGGCTTTAGAGATCCCCTGCTTAATTCCCCTGGTGCCCTGCCAGCCCTGTGCCGGGGAGGGCAAGGCGAACGCACGGTGTGCACTGAGATGCTGCAGCCAAGGGGCGCTGCTTGCAGGGCTTCCCCAGCACCATCCCTGCTCATGGGGGTGGCTCTGGGCAGGACAGAGAGGACTAAAAGCTGCCATGGTCTGTGGAGGGGTGGCTGGAGGATGCACGCCACCTGCTGAGGGTCTCCTGTGATCCTGTTTCTCCCCCCTGCCCTACCAAAACAGCACCACAATGGAGTATTATTCCCAGCACTCACACCTCTGAGAGCCTTTTCTTATCCCCAGCCTTGTGTTAATGCTGTTTCATTGCATTTTGAGTTTAACTCTTCACATTAACTCTTGATTTCAGTGCACTGTGCTTGTGATGCCAATGACCTATGCCTGTGGCAGGTGGCAGGTGCCCAAAGCATCCCTGGGCATCACCACCTCTGTGTGCCAGGAAAGAGCTGAGCACCCCATAAACCTCGCACCATTTGGAGTGCAGGGACAAGAAAACTGGACACACTGAAAGATGTGCAAGTGTTTTAGGTGGGGGGGAGAGTGCTGAAGCCCTGGCTGTGTCTGGGGAGGCTCTGCAGGAACCGACCCTGCTCTGCTGTGCATTCAAGAGGAAGAAAGCACGGCTGAGAATTACCTTGGTGCTCAGGGGAAGGTGTGCTACAGCCAGGCAAGGCCTGAATATTTCTTATCTATTGACTTGTGAGATGCAGCTCCATTCTAGAGGAAATGCTGTTATCAGGGAGGGCTGTTGTGTGCAAGCAGCACTCCATCAAGGCAGCTGACAGCAGTGCCCTGTGCGGAGGCAATGCTGTGTGACTGCTCACTCGTGTGCTTTGCAGCTCTTTTTACTCTCCTTCTAAAGCCACTTTTGCAGGGGAAGGTCTTCCAGGAAGGCAAACCTCCAAAAGCTGGGGTGGTGACTCAACCAACACGCACCTGCATTGATGTCTTCACTGCAGAAGCAGGCTCAGGACCCACTAAAAGGAATCACGTCTTCATTGCCATTCTTTATTCCTTTGCTGTGGGCAGCACCACAGATAAGAGGCCTCTTTGCTCAGGGGATGGTGGCTTTTGTGGAATCAACCTCTTGCTCATTTTCTCTGCCTCATTTCACAGACTGAGCTTTCAGATCATGTTGTGCTTTTATGTAGGAAGATGAATTTGGGCCTGAGGTGGGTGAGGAAAGCACATACTGCAAATGCATCTGGGGTTCCAGTGTGCTGCTGAGGTATTGGATGCTGTCTCCTGTCAGAGGAGGGTTCAGCAGGGCCTGATGCTGCTGGACCACTCTTGTTCACCCCCACCATGGCTACCCTTCCTGGGGGTACCACCTGCCCTTTGCATTTCAGATGTAATGCAGAAAATGCATCTTATCTTGAATGCATCTTAATGCACTCATGTTGAATTTAACGGTCACCTTGGCACGGCAGCCTTACTCATGAGTTCACTCATTCATCTTGTGTCTCAGCATCCTTTGATCACACCTGGGTCTGGATTGCCCTCCTTCATCTCTTACTCTGCCCTTTTTGGCTGGTCCAGTACAGGAAAATGATTGCTGCTGTGGTTGAGTTAGAGTGGGGTGTTCCTTGCAATGTATTGAATTATGTTAAGTATCTGAGTATATGCCCTTACTAAGTATTTGTATAAATCCCTCTGCATGCCCTTAGGTTAAGCTCTCATCTATATAATCAAGCGGCTTTCCCCAGAGGCTGCTTATACTCAGTACAGTTCAGCTGTCCAAAGGCATGGGTTGTAGGGCTCGATGGGCTTTGCACTGACTTTCCATGGATTTTTAGAGAGCCCTTTACCTGCTCAGGTATTTGGCTTCCCACCCATTGCAAGGGGCTTGCAGGAGTCTTCCACCTTTAGCAAAAGGCTTTGTGATCTTCTGAGCACTGGTGGTTACTTCAAAAGGGATGCCAGAGGCCAGGCAGGTTTCCTGGCATGGCTTGGTTTGCTGTGCCCATCAGCAAGGCAGGGGCAGACCCAGGGATGGCAGGATCAGTGGCCAAGCCTGTGCTGGGCAAACCTGGCTGTTGCCACCTGAAGCAGGGGGCTGACCTTGGCTCCAGCATCATAAGCCCTGTCTGGTGCGCATTAACCAGCCATCACCAGTGCTGTGACATTCCCCATAGGTGAGCAGTGAAACAGCTAATGACTTCTGCCTCCTGACAAATGTTTCCTGACACCACCAGGGAGGTCGTTGTATTTTCCCCAGAACCATTTGTCTTCTTCTCCCTCCCATGTCTGCATTCAGACAGCATCCTGCCTTCCCTGCCTTTGCGCAGCAGGTGACATGCTTTGTATTGGATGTATCTTTGGCAAAAGATAGGAACTATGACCAGCTCCAGGCAGTTTTGCCTGGGAATCAATGTTTTTGGCCTTGTTCTCGGTTAAAACACTAACTTCAACCATTTAAAACCAAGGAAAAATAAGGTAATACATAAAAGTCTCAAGGGGAACGAATAGCAAGTCCTCACAAGCAAAATCAAATAAGACAGAGGAGCCTGGAATTTTGAAGTTGGAGGAAATGCCTTTTCCTGGATTTATTTCCCCTTGAAAGGGTAAAGCTGCTTCCAATCAGCATGGGAGCCCCTTTCCTGGGTGCCAGTACCCATGCTGAGGGCAGCAGGGAATGGCAGGAGGTAGCCAAAGCATCTGGGAAGAGGGAAAGAAGAGCTGGATCTGATCCTGCTGCAGAAGAGGCAGCGCAGGGTAGGTGCAGAGCCTTAAGACATCACTTCCAGGTTCCCTGGGCTTCACCATTGATGGAGGGGAGCATGGCAATGCCATAAAGGCCAGGGAAGGTGGAAGACTTGGAAGACAGTAAAGCTCTGCTAGGGAGAGCATCATTGCTTGGGTGGGTGTTGGAAAACATTCCCTTTGATTACTGTTTTCCTCTCGCTGTGCTGGGAGATTCTGGGCTTGTTGGGCTTTTCCCAAATCACTGCCATGCGGGTGGAGAGCCGAGGGAGCCGTGCTTCACGTTTCATAATCCCTGTGACTCGATTCATTCAGCCCTATGTTAAAAACCTCATGAAACTGGCCAGTTTTGCTGAGGTTCAAACAGATTATATTCATCTCCTAACATCAAGCCACTTGGTGGCTTCTTAAAATGTTAAAGATAGGGGGTAGGCTGCACGGTGCCAAGGAGAAGGCATATTTAAAAGAGATAATATGTCTTCTGTGTGAGCTGAAATGAGGAAATGGATGTTTGTGAAGCTCTTTAAAACACAGTAATGTCAAAAGCAAGGAGAGCACATTTCTTTTTCATTTGTGTGCAAGGTGAAGAAAGGGCAAGCAATTTTTTCTCTTCTCTGAACTCTTGCCGCCTTGCACCATAGGAATTGGTGATAATGGCTGCAAAATGGCCCAGCTGGGTCAAGGTGTAATTTTGAACCTTGAGTATCTTTCACTC
Source organism: Neopsephotus bourkii (assembly GCF_033783945.1). Classification (NCBI taxonomy): domain Eukaryota; kingdom Metazoa; phylum Chordata; class Aves; order Psittaciformes; family Psittacidae; genus Neopsephotus; species Neopsephotus bourkii. The sequence continues at coordinate 1,572,374 of NW_026901291.1, read as the reverse complement.
AGTGAGAAATTCAGATGATTTGACTTTGACACCTTGGCAACCCATCACTGGAACTGATAGAAATATGGGGAGTGGATGCCAGCTGCAAAGCAGCATCGATCCTGGGCCCTGAGAAAGGCCATGCACTGCCTCTCCTGACACCTAAGAACCTTTTCCACTGATTCACCTCCTTTTGGTAACTGGCTTTTTGCACATCAGCCTGGGAAGTGCTTTAGAAGCTGCTTTTTTATCTTTTTCCTTCTTTCTGGAAGATCTACTTAGTTTTGAACTAAGAAAGGGGAAGTTTTGAGGTTTTGGGTGAGGATGAACTTGGAACAGCAGGGCAAGGGTCCTCCGGATGCACTTGTGTGTGAGTGGGATGCGGCTCAGCAGCCCAGTGACCCTGCTGCTGGATCCAGCTGCAGCCATGGGGTTGGTGCAGTGTGCTGTGGAGTGGGATGAGGTTCTGCATTGTGTGCGTGCAGTCCCTTGTGTAGGACAAGACCTCATGTCCCCACTCACAAATACTGCTCTGTGACCGCCTCCCTGGGACGGAGGAACTCCTGTTTAATTACTGCGGCTTTGATTGTGACAGCACACATTTCCCTCGCTGCCTTCTGAGCCTTCAAGGGCTCCTGCCAGCAAAGATAAGCCCCCTTTGCAAAAGCTGTTTGCTCTCTTGAGGGTCCCGGTGCTCTGATGCAGGGTGAAAGCACGGGGAGGAGCAGAGGGTGATGCACGCCATGGCCATAGGACTTTCATTTTACCATCTTGAAAGGTTTGAGAAATGGGAGTTAATCCAGCCTGCAGCTGGATTAACCTGGACCCTGTCCCTCCAGCTTTCTGTGCATAAATGGGGCTGGAGGAACAGCGGCCGTGGTTTGGGATATGCTTGGCAAGGAGCTGAGCCTTTGGGGAAGGAGCCAGCTGGGGCAGAACCTGCCCAGCCCTGCCTGCAGCAGTTCCAGACACAAGGCACTGCAGGAACCTGCCTGCACAATGCTGGATTGGGCCCTTTGCAGAGCAGTGCTGGAGGTGATCCCAGCCATTCCCTTTACTGACATCAGCAAATGCTCTGGGTTTGTGTGTGGGAAACTCGTCATCCAGGTGATCACTCAGATGCAGCGCTGCCTGTGCTCCATTTGACACCATCAGCTGCAAATGGTTTGCCACTGTGTTGGTGCACCAAACCCACTACCAGTTCAATGAGAACTGTGGTTTCTTCAGCACTGCTGGCAAAATCTGGTGTTACCTTGGAAGATGTTTTAATTAAGCATCTTACTGCAGAGCAGAAAGCTTGAACAGAGCCCATGCTGCCTTCCACATAGCATGTGCTAAAGCAGCAAACCCAGAGTGTAACCCCACAGCACATGCATGCACTTGCCACCCCTTTGCAATGCAAGAGTTGTCTCTTTAGCAGCTACTCTTAATCTCCACTTCCTTGAGCTGAAGACATTGAGGTGCCCTATGGAAAGGGCTGGTGGAAGCAGGGCCTTAGGGCAGCTCCCTGCATCTCTCCCCTTCCACTGACTAATGCAAAAAGGATCTGTTTCAGGAGGTCTTGGCTTAGAGGTGGGGAAGCAAAAGGGTCTGTGTGATGGCAGCCAGGCTGATCCAATCTGATGGCTTAAAAGCACTGATTCAGCAGTCAGTAAAACATGCACATGTGTGCTCTCTTCAGTAACTACTTATTTACATGCTTAAAACTTAAGCACCTGCTTATTTCCCATTGACCTTATCAGGTCTTAGATACAGATGCTCACTGTAGCAGGACTAAAGAAGAGAGAGCACTTACATGCTTCCATCTCCAGGTATCTATTGTTTTGACCTATACATTTTTAATGCAGCTTCACTAGGGGAATGAATGTAATGTGAAAATGTAGGGTAAAAGCCTGGCTGTGTGGATGCCTGTGGTGAAAGTCTGTTCTATGAGGGTAGAGATTGCATGGGTGGACTAATCTTTAATTTCCTTTTATTGGAAGGAAGAAGGGGGCAGGTACATGAGAAATGAAGGTGTTTTGCTGAGCATCTGTGTAATTAGGAAAGCTGACAATTGGAAAAATTGGACAATTAGATTGTTGCCTAGGATAACTGGTGCTCTTTCCTTCTGGTACTGCAGGGAGGTGAGGGTCTTGCTTTGGTCCTCCTGGGTTTATTTTGCAGGGATACTGGTGCTCAGCAGCTGCCATTGGTGCTTGAGACCTATTTCATTTCTCCATGTGGTTTGATACGCTCTGACAACTCTTCTCTATCCTAAATGTGATATTGTGGTGCCAAAAGACATTCATAGGGGAATATGCTTGCCTAGCCCAATCTGTGTAGCTGACTATGGGTCTCCAGGGCAGAGAGGACCGTGCAGCTGAAGGTCTCTTGCCTTTCTCTCTGTGCAGCTCTTAAGCTGGTGTTGCAAACTCCCTAGCAGGCTCTCAGCCTTGGTGTGTGCTGGAGACCTCTCTTGTATATTGATGATCACCAAGAGATGCTCTTATTGCACAAACTCCTCGGCTACAGCTTCTAAATGAGCATGTGTAGCTTGGAGGAGCTGTATATTGTTATCTTCTAGGTGCTCTGGTAGGACATTAAAGTGTCAGATGCCAAGAGAGCCTCCAGTAGCCTCATTCCAGGATTGCTGCTTTTGGAGGAATTGCTGCCTTGTTGGGTATTAAATTATTTGTAAGTAGTTTTGTTGATTGTTGGATTTGAGAATTAGAATGTATTTGTGAAATAGAAGTTTTCAATAATGAAATAAGGCAACAAAATATAAAGCCATTATATGCATAATTAAAATGATACATAACTATATGTTCTTTATGTAGCTGCTTCAGCATCTCAACTAGGTTGTTAGGCTGAGTAATCAGCCCCTAAAGCCTCTCCCAGACTGGAGAGTCTAAAGATGCTGCAGAGCTGCTTGGGGCAGGGCCCTGGCCAGTCCCTTTGGGACAGTGGTCCCCCCTCATCCCTTATCCCCTAATTTCTGGGCTTGGAGAGTGGGATATCATACAGCAAGGCAGAAAGGCAAAGTCTTAAGACTGCTGAATAATCTTGTTTCATCACATCCTTTTGCTAGCGTATTCCTGGCTCTGGGTTTCAAGGTGCTCACAGTCTTCTGAGGGTACACTGGGGGAGCTCCATGCATCCCCTTCCCCCTTGTCTATTAATTAATCTGTTTCTTGGCACAATGTAGAGATCAGACACAATACTGCAGTAGGCAGACTGGGAATCCTTCCCTTGTGATAAGAAGCTCTCTCTGCAGGCGCACAGCATAAGGCATGCTGGTGAACAGGGATGAAGGAGGCTGTTGAGAGAAGCTGGGTCAAACCCTGCTCCAAGACTGTCCCAGGGCATCCTATGAGGTGATAGAGATACAGTGTCCTGCTGCTGTGGGGCAGGTCTGCAAGAGGAGCTGGATGAGGGCTTGTGGCTCTGCAGGTGCCTTGCTTGGGTAGAGGGCAACAGGGAGTGTCTGAACACGTTGGACCTGCTCAGTCCCTCTAAGAAACCAAGGGGAGAAGGAAGAGCAGTATCTGAGGGTGCTGCTTAGGTTTTCCTAGGGGTGTCCTGAAGATTCCCAGTCAAAAGTGCCACAAAATGAGCTCGAATAACAGCATACTTAGCCAGCTCATTAATTAAAATAAAGTGTTTTTCATCACTTCTCCAGCTACTCCCAGCTGGAGCCTGCAATGCGCTGGAAGGAAGAGAAGTATAATCTCCTGACAGTTCTTGTTTTCCCTCAAAGCCTGAAGCTCCCACAGCAGCCAGACCCACATGGGGTTGTGCTACCAGCAACATAAGCAATGCGAAAGACATCACTTCTGAGCCTTTGAGTTCAGAGAGAATAATTTAAGCTTCTTTAACCTTTCCTTACAAGATCCATTTCAAAGGGAGCCTTGCTGTAAGCCCACCCTTGCGTAACATTAAAATGCACTTACGCTCTGGGGCTCTGGGGAGGCTCCCATCCCTGGCTGCTCCCTGCTTACCCACAAGTTCTCATTCCCCTTTCCTTCATCTGCCCAAGCAGCAGGGGATTTTGCCTTTGCTTCTGCTCTCCTCATGTGCCTGGATTTGGAATGGCTGGAGCTGCCTGCCATGTGCCCAGATCCTGCCTGCACTGGCCAGGGGGACGTTCAGCCCTGCTTGCAGTGCAGGAAGCCAGTGGGGCCCCAGCAGCAAAGGGAGGCAGGAGCAGCCCACCGAGACGGTATTTCTTGCTATCCAGGTCAAGTACATCTTGGATTTGTTCTGCTTGTATTTGTTAGATTTGTCATAGTTGTTAAAGTTTTCTGACCCAAAGATCTTGCTTGCCTTCTCTCAATAGTTTCAGTTTGCTATGTGCTGGTGGATTTATTGCTTTCATGCCAGGTTGCTCAAGATGGCAGGGTTCATCTCCAACGTTTTGGGCGCAGGCAGGAAGATGGATGTGGTGGGTGCAAAGGCAGGGGAATGGGGAGCTCTGTGCCTGTTTGTTAGTGCCTAACCCCTGGGGGGCAAAACCATGATAGTTTTGTGGGCAGCATCACTCCGGACTGCTTGGCAAGGCAGGTGGGGATGGCTGATGCTGGCTTTGCTGGTGCAGGAGGATAACCTCACAAGTGGTGCTGGCGCCTTGGGGAAGCTGCCCATCTCTTGCAGTGTGCCTGCTGCCTGCCTGCTGAAGGCTTGGGCAGGTTTGGGGCAGCAGGAGGTGGTGGGCCATGCTTATGTCGCCTTAGCAGCATCCATGGGGCTGAGGGTTCTACCAGCACTGGTTCCTTCTTGAACCTGCCTTTGCTTTAGAAATCCCTGTAATGCAGATTGCTGCTGCATTTTTCTGTTTAGCCACATCTTCATCAGGATCTGTCTTATTTCTGCTCTTGTCTGTCACTTGCTTTCTCTCTCCAAGCAGTCTGTGATGGTCTCTATCAGGGTATGCAAGGCTTTCTTCTTGCCCTCTCTTTGGGTTTCCTAGCTTGCTTCGCATGCTGCTTTCCCACCTGCCAGGTTTCGGTGGGGGGGAGCGACCTGGTGGAGCCTGCCCACCCCAGTGCCCCACTGCGTGCGTCCCCAGGCTGTCTTATCTGTCATTCTCACCCTGAGAGCTGGGAAGCTGCTTAACGCTCTGTGTAGTGCACTCCATGGTGCACGATATCCTCACTTACACACAAAGCAAACAAGAAGTCCATTAAAACGGGCCCTGCTGAGCTGGTGGGTGGGGGTTACTACGGGCGTCCGCCTGCTGCTGCCTTTGTGGTTGCAGCTTTTAGTCAGATTAAACTGTGCAATCTGCATAGAGTGTTTTCTGTGCCTCCCTCTCCATCCATCAGTCGGAGGACACCTTTTGCTGATCTGTTTATACTCGGAGCAAGCTGTGGCCGTCCCTAAGGCTGGGTCTCGCTGTGTGATGGGTAACGGAGGAGGGAAGGGATTTCTCAGACCTCCTCACCTGGGTGATGGGATGCGGGGGAGAAATCCTGGCTCCTTGTTTTGCTGTGGGTGTTTTGGCCCAGTTTCGGAGGAGCTGAGATTTCACCCTTGCTTTGCCTGCCCTGTGCCTCCCCACACCTGCCAGCCCATGAAGTGGCAAACCGGGAGCCAAACGAGATCAGATTTGAAGCAGCACAAGTGCCGTGTTGTGCTCAATGCTGGCCTCCAGAGAAAGGCACTTCATAGCCATGGAACTAAGAGAAAAACATGGTCTTTCAGCTTCTGCTGCCCTTGCTGTGACCAGGACCTGGTTTTCAGCTGCTCCTCTTCGGGGATAGGTGTGGAGGAGCACCGGCTGCTGCCCACCAGCTCCATCCCTGCTGGCTGCAGTGCTCCTTCCCTCCCACCCAGCAAGCTCAATTAATCTGATCCATTTGTGCTCCTGTTTGATTCTTTAGCCTCTGCACTCTATTGATTAGCCATTACTTATTTTGGAGCTGGTCACAGAGAAACTTTCCTGAGTGTTTTCACATCTGTTTCCTCTGGAGCTCTGACATTAAGCTCTGTGACAGTGGCTTTCCCCTCTATTATGGCAGTTTGGGTAAAGATATGTGCCTTTGCATCCAGTATCCATCTGGGCTCGTGTATCTGATGTAGTAGGTGGTGGAGAGGAGGGTTGGCTTGAGGGTGAAGGATGCTGGGTCAGGCCGGGGAGGGTCCTGGTGTGCTGGTGGGAACACAGGTCTCACTGCTCCATCTCCAAGCCCATCCTGTGAAGGGCAAATGTGCTCTCAGCTCCTGCCAGCCATGTCTCTAATACTGCATGAAATGCTGCTGGCTGTTGTCAGTCAGCAATTAAGTCCTGATATATATGAACTGATTTGATTTGTGTCTCCCCCCCCATATGCCATTATCTGGCTTTGTATAGCTTGAAATATTCTTGATGGTCATAAAATTATCTTGGTCTTTTTAAAAGTCAATACTTGCTACTTAGTGAAACTGTGAGCCTAGGGGCTGGAAAAGGTTCAAGTCCTGCCAGCCTAGCTAAAAGGCATTAATTCACAGGATAGATACATACCAATGCTGTCCTGACCTGCGGTGAGGGCTGCCTGCAAAATTTCTTCCCCTGTCTACAAGATGGACTTTGGACATCTTCTTTTATTGCTCTGAAAGCTCAGTCTGATGGATAGATTGGACAAAGCCAAGCGAGGTCTTTGTATTAAAGCAAGAAAGGAGACAGATCAAAATTAAGTGTTGGGATGACTGAGATCAGTATGGGCTGGGTGAACCCACCCCTCTCTGGGTTCTCTGAGAGCAGTGGCAAAGGAAGGGGCTCTGATATGTGGTTTTGGCTGCTGCAGAGTAACTTTACTCTTGGGGCAGGTCATTTGTTCCTGTGTTTGTTTTCCTTCTGCTGTACCTGGTTAGCAGACAGGCTTCGTGCTGCCCTTGCTCCAGCACTACCCTCTCAGGAAGGCAGGAATGTCTGTGAGCAATTCCCAGCTCCATTGAGGGGCTTGCCCAGGGCACACTGGCCACAGGAGGAGAGTGCTGCTCACCCAAACCTGATCCCAGCCCAGCAGCCGGGCTGTGCCCCTTGTTGGGACTCCTTGATGGAGCCTGGAGCGGGGAGGAAATAGAAGACAGTGGCTGGGAGCAAGTGTGCAGCTGTGCTGCAGGACAGGCATTGCATTGTGCTCGGGCACCTCCAAGAGATGGGCAGTGAAGCTTTCCACTGGCTTGGTTCCCCTCTGCGTTGGGCCAGGCTGGATTTTGTCCCCCAGTGCTGGCTGTGACACCCCCATGTCTGCAGGGAATTGGGCAATGCAGACCTCAATGGCAAAATCCAATTGATTTTCCCACCCTGCAGTTTCATTCTGTTGGGAGCACAAATGCTTTTATGTAGGGATCCTCAGGGAGCCCTGCATGCCTCAGTTTATCAGCTCAGCCACTAACCACGGTCCCCAACCACGCTAACAGCTTGCTTGCAAAGCAGGAAGGAGAGGGGAAAGATGACAAAAGGCATTCATTTAAGGTAATTAAGTAAAGAAAGAAGAAGGAAAGGCTCTTGCAAACCCCTTACTCTTCCCAGCCAGCCAGCTCTGCCATAACCTCATTAAATGCAGGCGCTCGGCTGTATCCCTGTTCACAGAAACCTGGTTCGTTGCAGAAAATTCACAGGACACTTACATGCAAAACCATCACTTTTCCCAAGGCCTTATAAATGGTGGCATTAACTACAGAAAAGGGAGCAGAACAAAGGCTATGAGGGGTTCGTTTACCATTATGGCCTGATCTGTGCTGGCAGGGAGCCACTGACAGCATTGCTGCCATGCCACCTCCCCAGCAATATTCCACTGGTTGCAGAAACTGCCCAAAAGAGATGAAAATAATATTATTTTTAAAATCCATATTAAAAAAAACAACAAACAAACAAAAAAAAAAGGTTGAACCTGAGGCTTTAACCAGGAAAAAAACCCACAGAAAATAATACATAACACAAAGTGCTGCTGTGAGTAATTGCTGACAGGCATTGAGGTTCAATGGCCAGGGCACCTGCCTGGGACACGGGGCATGTTGTGCTTCCCACAGTGTGACCTCCAGCCCATGCCTCCTCCTCCCTGTTTCCCCTTTGCCATTTCTCTTGCTGACATGGAGAGATCAATCCGGCGGAAGGACAGGCTCTGCCTGTCTGCCTGTAGCCTCTGTGCACCCCTGCAGGACAGCAGCCTCAAAAGCAAAGATGCTATTGCTCACAGAGGGCTATTATTTGTACTATGGCTAGAAGAATGTTAATTTTAGTGCTGCTAGATTAAGCAATGACATAAATCTGTGATGGGCAATCTATGCGAAGGCTTGAATTTGCATTAACTTGGGGATTTACATGTTGATTTCAGTGTTTATTTTACCAAGAACAAGATTAACTCGCTTTAATAGCTTGATGGCTGAAATTGGCCTAATCATGCTTTCAAAGTTACATCCCTTTGAGGAAGAGGCTGTGTCCTACCCCTGTGGCTGCTGCTGTGGTTTTGCTTGGGGACAGCTGTCTGCTGAAGCGGGTTAATTGCACAGCAGCAGCAGATCTGCTTGCACCGAGATGTCTGTGTCCTTGCTATGGCAGAAAATGAAGGCTGATGTTCACACTGGTGGCTGTAGGATGTAGAAAAAAGGAAAATAAGCCACCAAACCAGAGCAAAACAAAGCTAGTTTCTTATCACAGCTAGTCAGCTCTCAGCATCTACCCTGCTTAAAGCTGTTTGAAAGCTCTCTGTGCTACCTTTGCATTCTCCAGGCTAGATGTACCCCAAAACATCTTTTCAAAGGCAGGCTGGAGCTACAGAAAGCTGCAGGTGTCTGCAAGGATCAAATTGTTTTGTTCCCTGTGTTGAAGAGAGAATAACACTTATTTACTGATATGTTTATAGCTCTCTTGTGCTCACTGCTATTTGAGCACAGCAGCATCCTTCCTTTCCCAAGCAAACCAGGAAGAATTGGCAGGTTGGTCAGGAGGAACAAGGATTCACCTTGCTCTTTATGAAAAAGAAACTCATCGCCTGCGTTTCTGAAGCTTCTTGCATACTTGAGGCAAAACCCTAAGCAATGCAGTCAGCAGAACCTGATGCTTTGCCTTAGTCCCTTCAGGAACATACATGCCCTGTTGTCTTCTATCTTTCTGGCAGGTTTTGTTTGCCTTTCTCCATAACAGTGTCTGTTGTGGCATCACTGCTCTGAGTCTTTGAGCCCCAGGGTGCTTCAGAGGTGGCTGTGTGTGGTTCCTCATCCTGTGTGAAGGCATTTGGCTCTTTCTGGGGGAACTGGCCAGCTTTGTGAGCTTTGGTGGGTGATCAATGTGTCAGCAAAGTGTGGGCATTTTCTCTGCTCCAACCAGCAGCACCTATAGACTCTGCAGCTGCAGGATGATGCCAGTTTCTTTTCTGCACCACGTTCAGCAGGAGATTAAACTGCTCTTGTGGTATTTAGGGCAGGAGACAGCAGGTCTGGAAGGTTGGCTTCCATGTAGTTAACAAACGGTACTTGATATATATATATCTGTATATATGGCCAAAGAGAATGGCAGCCCACTCAGGATGCCAGGGCATGTCTCTGCCTCTGATGAAGAGCCATCCTGGTGCCGCAGAGAGCGATTCTGCTCGTGACATGGTTCAGATGGTCGGTCACTTTGACGTTTTCAATCAGATGTGTTGACAGAGCTTGTGCCATGAAGCTGAAGAAGTCAAAATATGTGAGTCCTGAGGAGAACAAAAGGCAAACCAAACCTGGTGTGAGTTAAGTGTATCCAAGTTACCAGATGGGTTTCAGCTCTGCTATGCAGGATGGCTTGTTCCAAGAGCTTCTCTGCATTTCATATTCTGCTTATGCAGGAATGTTAGACCTTTCCATTTAATGAGTTTGATTGGTATCAAAACCTAGTCTCAATTGTTCCTGTTAGAATAGGTCTCAGGAAGGAGCCAGGGGATGAATTTCTGCATAAATTCCTAAGCAGAGCAGTGTCTGCCCATAATGGAGCCATCTGCCTCTTCCTGCCATCCCCACCAACGCCCCCAGTCCTCACAGATATACCTTTAGCTCAGATTCAACAAGATAAAAGTCTGTCTTCCTTTACTGCTTATGTTGTAGGGGTTACTGTGCAAGGCAAACCAAGCCAGGGAAGTGTGGCTCAGGGCTGAGAGCAGCAGTAGGTGGGGTGGTTGGATGGGATCCTTCTGCCTGGGTCTCAGCATGGGGTATGTGACTGGGAAGCTGAAACACCTTAATCTCAATATTTGTCTGTATTGCAAATAGATGTAATAGGTGTATAAAGTCTGGCTGTTCACATGTGGGAAGGTGAAGGATGCCTCCAGCTGTGTGGGGCTGTATCAACACCACAGAGAGGCCACAGAAGATTGCCGATATTTTCCCATTAAAGCTTTTTCAAAGATGTAAGTTTTATGATCTTTTTATCTCATCATTTGCTGCCCAGTGGGGGAGAGATGATCTTTGTTCATAACTGTGCTTGTTGCCAGCCGTGCTGGGAAGGGGATGTGCAGAGATGCAGGCTGGAGGGTGGTGGGGAGAGTGGGCTCCTTTATCACAAGCCTGGAGTGGCTTTTGATGTGTAAAATCGCAGGCACTGGCTTTAATTTGCACATCCCACGTTCCTGCGACCAGGACCGCAGTGGGTGAATTGCTGCTGCTGTAATTAAGACCAGGGTTGGAACCGAGGTGCTGCACGCAGCAGTGGTCGTGCAGGTGGCCATCGTATTGGGAAAAGGCTTATTCCTGCCTGAGGGCTTCAGGGAGCTGCTGCCCCACACACATCCAAACCCACATGAACGGGGGTTTGAGGTCTTTAGGCTGGTGAGAAGATGGCAGCAGAGAGACCCTGTAGCAATGGGCACATGGCATCGAGCCACTCAGCAGAAACCTGGGGTTGGGGTAACTGGGAGGTGCCCCAGGGATGCTGGTGCTGCTGGGTACCAGCCTCCTGGAGGGGTTATTTGAAGCAGTGTGGGGGTACATTAGGACAGTCCATCCTTCAGCGCATGGCTGCCTGGTCCCCTTTCCTTTCAAAAAGGCATGAGTCACAGCAACACTTTGTACTCATGTTCTTCAAGGGAACATTAAAAGCCACCCAAATGCTATTTATTGTCTGCAGCCTGTACATAAAGCATCCCCTCTGACTGAATGGCTGCTGCAGCTGGTGCCATCAGTCACAGCAGGCACCTTCTTGCTGCTCCTGGTCCAGAGCTGAGAACAAGGACTCCTGATTAGGTATTTAGTTGTCCATGAGTGACGCTGAACCAAGCCTGGTTCCCCCTACCGGGTCTTGGTTTGGGGTGACACTGTTAGAATGAGGAGCCCCTTTCCCTGGTTCTTCCCTGAATCCCCCTGGCTTCCACCCCATTTACAGGAGCCTGGAGATGATCTTGAGCACCTGAAATGCCTGTGCTTAATGAATCATAGAAGGGTTAGGGTTGAAGCTCCCTTGCTGCAGCCTGCTAGATGCTGTGCTGGCTGCACACAGCTTCCCTCTCCCTCAGGTACACAGTCCTGAGCTGCCCTAAGCACAGCAGTGTCTGGAAAATGGGAGATTTGGGCAAAATGGACAACTTGTTGGTAGTGTGTCAGCCAGAGACATTGAGGCTTGGTTTGGTTTGGGTCTGATGGGCCAAGCTGGTGAAATGCTCCAAAGCCAGTGGGACCTTCTGAGGATGTTTCCATCACATTATGATGAGTGCTGGGCAGATGGAAGTTCTCATTGCTGCAAGTGGGATGTGGGGTCTGGATCTTGTTTTCCTCTGAACTACCTGAGTAGGACATAGACAATAGTCCTTCATCTGGCGGCTCCCACACCCCAGGGATGGGTAGTGTGGGAACAGCAGCCAAAAGCTCCTCGCACCATCTGCAAAGTAGAGTTATGTGCTGCTGCCAGTGCCCCATCACTTGTTTCCTTTTACTGCCCCTGCCTCAGTTTCCCCATTGGTAAAACAGGACCTGTGCTAAGGAAGTGCTCCCCATAGCAGCCATGGAGTGAAAGGGATGCAGGAGTTTTCCCTGTGTTATGCATGTGGACAAGAGCAGCTGTGTGCTGATCACCAGCAGCGTGTGCGCTCGGAGGGAGCACTGAGTAGCTCCCCCGTGGAGCTGCAGCCCTGGCAGGGGAGGGAAGAGCTGTGTTACAAACAGCAGCCTCTCTCCTAGCAAGGAAGCAGAAAACCTCTACTTGTCCAGTATCCCATCAGTGTGCACTTAACCGGGATGAATCTGTGTGCCTGGAAGCGGCTGGCAGGGGGTGAGCAAGAGCGAACAGAACCGGTAGCGCATGCACAAATCATAGCCTGTGCCCACATTCCTGTCGGATAAAGCACTGCAAAACCTCTGCTCTCAGCCTGTTCTTCTGTGTGTCAGAGCTGTGGGTGCCCGCAGTGGGCCTGGTGTTCCTGGGGAGGAGCAGTGGGTGGTTTGCAGGGGGGATGTCAGCTGTGCACAGCTGGAGGGATGCATGGGTCCTTGGCAGGAGGAGGGCTTGGGACACGCATCCTTGGCTCCCACTCTTGTGTGGGAGCTGGTTATTGCTGTTTGCTCAGTCGTGGTGGTTGGGTACATAGACAAGTGATACTGCATTAATTCTGTACGGCTTGGCATGCTTAAGGAGATCACAGTGTGTGTAGCTGTGCAGATTTCTTCTTATTTAAACAAGTGTTTGGGGCAGGGGGAGTGCTGGTAAAAATCAGTTCAGTGTTCAGCTGGTTTGCCAGACTCAGGTACTGTATCATCTGGATCCCGCTGCGGAGGAGCACTGTCTGTGGTTTCGTTTGGTTTCTGCTTTGTTCTGGTTGTTTTCTGCAGAACCACTTTGGTCCCAGATCATGATTAACACCAGCTCTCACTGAAAGTAAAGTCATCCTGGTAGCCACAGGAAAAAGCCCAGGACTAGTCAGAGCAGGTTAAATTATTCATTCCAGTTAGCTCGTTTGAATAATTCAGGAGGTTTTGTCATGCTTTGCAAATTGCCCAGCACTTTGTGGTGATGCAGGCTTCTTTTTACTGTAATCCGCTGCTGTTCAGTGGGTAACTCCTCGCAGCTTGTACAGCCTGTGGGGTGCTCCTGAAGTACTTCTGCAGAGTTCCCAGTGTTTGCACCTGAGGGCTGCTCCCCTGACAATGCTGATATTATTGCTTCCTTTGGTTTAATAGCCTGGCTTGTGAACAGAAGGCTTCTTTTTCCGCTGTTTGACAGTTGCCCACAGCATCAATAATTGTTCAAGACACTTGTACAGCTAATAGAAAGCGCCTGTCAACAAGAAAAGCTCATTGTAATACCTCTGTTTTAAAGAGACTGGGAGAAGCAGCAAAACCAAACAGGTAGCAAATATGTTGTTCCTGCAGTCACATAGATCCAGGGCCGGGAGACAATAAGTGGGGCTTAATTTTCTCTCAAATGGATGCTCTATTTCACACCCCAGGACAGCTTCTGATTCACGGGCTTCTTAACATCACAATACTTTCATTGCTAAAAACTAAACGGGAAGATGCAGCCAAGCCCTGGTCAAAAAGCTGCTGAAGTAAACACAGGGACTGCGGCTGTTGTTTGCAGCCCGTGGACCAGTCCTAGCAGAGAGCACGGTGATAACAGCATTTGAATTCCCAGTTCACAGAGGAGTGGAGAATTTCTGCAGTCTCCTGAAAGGGATGCTGAGCCACACTGTGAGCATGTTTGAACAGGCAGACTGTGTCCTGAGGTTATCCTGAAAACCAGCCCTACCTAGCTGGAGGGAAGCGTGGTGCTACAAGGGGAGGAAGGATGCCACTGATCTCTGAGCTAATGAGTGGAGGGGAGATGTGCAGCTGAGCTATTTATTAAGTTCAAATGTTGGTTGCTGTAAGCAGGCAAACAGTTGAGCCATGCTGCAGCTTCAGCTCTGCTGCCAGGGGTGGAGGACATGGACTGGCCAAGGCAAACTGTGGTGTTAGGGGTCGTGCTGCAGGTCTGGAGTCCATCCTGGAGAAGACACTGTCCTAATAAAAGATCCAATAATAGGAGTTAGCGAGAGATTTGTTTTGATGTATAGCAGTCTGTTTGGTTATCTATCAGACATGGTTTGTTTAATGACTGAAACCAAAAGAGTAGGAGCTCATCTCCATGAGACCAGGAAAGAATATAGATTAACGCCATTGTGTTCTCAACGTGTCATTGACTTCCACTATGTACATGAGCAAACGTGCTGTTCAGGTCCAATGAGATGGACAGGCTCATTAAGCAAACCCAGCACCTCTAAAGTCACCCCCTAGGAGGGCCTTGCTGCGTAATCTCACTTTGGTAAAGAGCAATTTGTACTTCTTTTGAGAGAATTCATCATTTTCTTGCTCATCTTGGTCCTGATCCAGCTGGAGGACGGGAGTGTTTGGAAGTTCTCTGCATCATCTGCTTGGGTGATGTCAACAGCCCCACATTGGATACTTCAGAGCCTCAAAGGAATGTCCAAACATCTGTGTGCTGGGATGAACCACATCCCTGGAGAGCTCATCTTGCAGAGCCTCCCCTCTGCGTGTGGAGCAGGAGACTCAGCTCCCATGGGGGAGAGGCCTTGGGGGGCCCCCTGATGTGGGGTTCCCCTTGTGCAAGGGGCACAGCAGCTCCCCTCCCTGCCTGCGCTCCTGCTGTATGGATGGAGAGAGGTGGAGCAGTGCTGGGAGAGGAGGGTCAAGGCACGGTCTGTTCTCTCCGTCCATCTCCAGCAGATGTTTCCTGAGGAGCACTGTCCAGCTGGCTCTGCTCATAGCAGCCCCCGGCAGCGCTGGACTCCGATGAATCCCTGTGCAAAACCATCCAAGAACCCGTGGACATTCCTATGTCCTGTGCCCAGAAATCCCTGAATTCACACAGTTTTAGCTTTGATTTCTCCTCATAGAGAGGATGTGATTTCAGGGATGAGGCAACCTCTCGCTGTGATTTATTGCACTGTGTTGAGCAGGCAAATCTCTTTGGCTACGTGTGGACAGCAGCCGGGTACACGGGGAGGAGAGCTCTGGGCTTACAAATGTTGTCAGTACTGGATCTGGTAACATTTAATTTAACCCTGTCACCTGATCTGACATTAGATTTGATCCAGTTGTACCTGCAGGCATGCTTGGAGTGATGCTGATGGGGAAGGTGGGTGCCAGGGGGATTTGCTCCCTGGCTCTGGGTGCTTCTGGAGCTGGTGTGTAGGAGAAATGCCTGTCCTGGGGCTTTGTGTGAGCTGTGAAGGCTGAACATCATCATTTGCAGCTGCTTCAGGAGTGGTGGATGGCAGGCCTCATGGGTGCCGGTTGCTCCATCTCTCATGCTGGAGCTGAGCTTTTTCTTATACCTGCTTAGCCACTGTCTGTCCTACCTGGACTCCTCTGTCAAGGCCATATTCTGGTTCATCCTGTGTAAACAGAACTGAAGTGAGCCTTTGAATTAAGCCAACAGCCACCACCCTCCATGAAGCAGATGAAGCTGGGCATAGCCTGGGTACCAGCAGCACAGATGGTCTAAAGTAGATTTTAAAGCACATCCAAACTCTGCTGCTGGTATTTATGTGCCATATGTTGCAATGGTAATTACTTACTGTGCTTCTCAATGGGACAGAGTATTGGGGTGGTTTATAATCCCCGTGGTGATGTTACCTTACTGTGCTTCTCAATGGGATAGAGTATTGGGGTGGTTTAGAATCCCCATGGTGATGTTACCTTACTGTGCTTCTCAATGGGGTAGAGTACTGGGGTGGTTTAGAATCCTGATGGTAATGTCACCAGCCTCTGGGTGAACCAGAGGATAAAAACTCATCATATCTTTATTTTTAGTGCAAGCAACAGCACTTTTCTTTGTAGTAGGCAGGGGTGGGTCTATGCAGGGAGAGCCAAAGACCCAAGGTGATGTTCAGCACAAGGTCTGGCTGATGGCATCCATCACCAGGACACAGTGCTGCCAGGTGAGAGCCTCTATACAAAGGAGAAGGTTTATTTTCATAAACCATGCTAAGCAATGAGTTACATGGGTTAGAGCTATTTTTGCAGCAAGATAAAAGAATGCTAATTCGATCATTTACCTAACTTCCCATTACAGTTCAACAGACTATTATACACCAGGACTTTCTTCTTTTTCCTTCCTAAATAAGTCCGTGATGACAAAGGATACTTCACCACAACAGGCAGCATTATGCAAAACTAGGGCTGATTTAAAAAGAAAACCTATTCCCATTGAAACTCCTTTTTGATGGTTATGTGGAGTTTCAATTACACACAATTTTGTTTGCATCATTCATTGCCTTTGAGTGGAAATATTTAGGATGTGCTGTGAAACATCCAGTGATTGAAGGCCTCCCTAAAGCCCTCTTCTATTAAATCTCCACCAAGAAAAATACACATTTATGTTGAAAATGCAGGATAAACTGTACCTTGTTTATGTGTTTTGTCACTTTTTCTCACCCTGGTAAGGAACCTAAACCAGCTATAGCAAACATTGTTCTCAGCTATGCTGTTCTGCCTGCCTTCTATGAGTGGGAATTGGTTCTTTGATCTTCAGTTCAAAGAGGTTGAAAAGGCTGTTTCTGTGGTCTGCAGAGAATTCCTTTCTGATTCTACAACATCTCTTGATTAACTCTGTGTTTCTGGGGAAGCTCTTGGTGCCCTTCCAACCAAAGAGATGCTTAGGCCTTGTGTAACATCTACCACAGAGGGCTTGAAGTTTGCTCCCAAATCACTTTGCCTGGTGGAGGACATCATCCCCCAGCACCCAGGAGAGTGGGGATGTGAGCAGAGCACTACAAACAAGTAGTAGGAAAGACCTGGTCACGTCCGACAAGACCTGCAGGCAGCCAGATTGACATCCAGGTGCTGGCTGGAAAGAGAGCCGCGCTGGAGCAGAGGTGCTCTCTCTACTGGATCCTTGATGATCCAGATGTCCCAGGTCCAATGTCACCGAATGGTTTGATCTATGCCTTGCCAGGGGACCTGTTGTCTTCAGGACTTGTAGGTTGTGGCCTTTTGTAATGCCGCTGTTGTTAACCTGATTGAACATCTAAAGCAAGGAGGAGGGAGAGGAAATCATTAGCAGCTGCATTAACTTCTACCCTGGATTCTGTGCACAGCGTTCACTGGAATTAAATGGCTGTTTGGATTCCAGCGACTCCTCCGGCGCGGGCTAATGAAACCAGTCCTGCAGTTCAGCGGTGGCATCCACCAAAACCCTGCTTGTAATCCAGACTGCAGTTTGTTCTGCTAATGAATTAATCAGCTGATTCCGGGCGAGCAATAGCTCATTAGAGACGTGTGTGGCAACCTTCGGAAGGGAATTATTGGCTTTGTGTGGCCCGGAGGCCTTTACATTGCCCTCGGAGCATCGCAGCGCCATATGTGATGCTGTAATTAACGGGCGTTGTTCCTGAGGTCGTTTGATCTCGGGGCAAATGAGTGTAAAACTGTTAATACTGTAAACCTTTGAAAACTTGGGAGTAGAAGTCAAAGAGCCAAAAGCAATTTCCCTTTCATCGAGCTGCTGGTGGTGGTGCCTTCTTTTCTTATTTATTTTGTGAGCTTCCAGCCTGTTTTTAATGGTAGGTGCCGAGATAAAGTGAAGTGTAATTTGGAAATCAGTTCCAGATGTTTGAGTTGTGGCTTTATTTTAGCTATCTGGGTCATTAATTTTGTTGAATAGTTTGATTGGATTTTCTTCCCCAGTGTGTGCAAAGCACGACTGCACCCAGGGCATAAAGGGACTTCCAGCAGGAAAGGGAGCTTGCAAAGGTCTTTCCCTGGTGGGTGACCTTACAAAAACAAAGCCTGTTTCTCTGTGGTTATCTGGGGTGGACAGCAGGGTGCTGGGGTGGTTTGTGCTCCTGCTGCAGCCAGGAACACTGGGCACAGTGGGAAGGGACATCACTGGAGCTGCCCTGCTGGAAAGCCAAGGGCAGGGCAGGTCAGGTTTGGGTTTAGCTTCTCAGTCATGACAGGACCCTTTTCATATGAATAAAAGGATCTTGCAGCTTGATTAGTGAGCAAAGGTGCGGTTTGGTAAAGCTTTTCAAGGGATATTAATGAAACGGATCTTCTGAGTGAAAAGATGCTTCTGCTCAAGCTTTGAACTACCTTGAAAATGTGGGAATTTGGGTATACCAGCATCCTCTCCATGCACACCCAAAGAGTTTCTGGAGGACTGTTGCAGATCACTGCAAGTGCAGCTCCTTGCTGCAAAGAGGTGTCTGGAGCAGCACCAGTAGCCATGGCATGGAGCAAGGAGAGGTGCCCATGGGTGTCACCACCAGCAGTCCTTAGTCAGGGTGTTGTGGGTGCTGCTTGCACCCCTGTCAACAAGGACGGGAATTCAAACACAGCATTGGTGGGATGGGAATGGAGCCAGTCTGTGAGTCTGGGATGCTGGTGCCAAGCTCAGGGTCCAGAACAGGGATCTGCAGAGGAGCCAGTGACTAGGAGTAAAGCTCTGCTTTTGTCTCCACTTGGCAATGTGCTGGGTAAACTGGGAGTAGCTATCTACACCCCTGAACAGAGGGAGTGCTACAAACTGCAGGATTAAGGCTCTATTTCCCCCCTGTATGTTCATGCAACATTGAGGGTTAAAAAAAAAGAAAAAGACCCTGTTTTTAGGGGCTAAACTTTAAAAGCATGGTCATTATAATAATACAAGAGCAGGCAGAAGCATGGAGCTGGCTTGGGTCGAGTTTTTCTGCTTATCCTGATTTCAGTTTTGCCGTTTATCCTGTTTATCCTCTCCTTGTTATCCTGAACTAGTTTGTCTTCCTGTAAACACCAGCCTACGACTCTTAAAAAGAAACCTTCAGGAAGAAAACTTGCTGACTGAGCCTGTTTCTCGCCTGTGGCAGTTGAATAAGCCCATCAGCTTATATAATATTAATATTTGTAAAAGCAAACCTGCAGAGCTCATAAATCTCTCCCTAAAAGAGGGACAATACCTAGATCTGTTTTATAAGTGAAGCAGATAAGTAGGTTCTAGGACAAAAGGGTATTGATACAAAGGAAACGGATTGATGAAAGAAATAAAACTGCCATTTTAATCTGAAAATTGGCTCTGCATAGGTGATACCAGAGGCTTCACTGCTGCTGCAGCCAGCGTTTCGCTCTGGGTCATCACTTTGCTCTGGAAAGCCCCAGTCCCTGGCTGCTGCCACAGCAGTGTTGCCTCCTGGTATTCCATACAAGTGGGTTAAGGAGTTCAAATAAGTCCAGCATTGAAGCAGGGTTTGTGCAGATGAGAGGACTTCATTGATATTTTTCCTCACTTTGTGCCTTCCCCAAAAGAGAAAAAAGTGAAACGAATTCTGCAGTTTGGATTCTGTGAACCATTTTTTAAGGCAAGAAGTAGGCTTTTCCCCAGTACGCTGTGCCACGACAGTATGGGAACACAGACAAAAAAACACAACAATACAGCAATCTGTCTCCAGACACATGCACAGAGTGGCTCTGCATCACCGTTAACATAGTCCCTTATCAAAGGAAACCTGCTTTGAAGCAGTTGCTTTAAGACCTCCTTTCTTGGGTACCCCCCGTGGTGGGATGGGAGCACTCAGCAGCGTGAGGGCTCTTGCTGGCAGCTGTGTTTCTGTGGTGCAGAGGAGGGATGGTGCAGAAGGATGGGTGTCTTTGGATGCTGTTGCCAGGCGGTGCAGTTCTTCCTTCTTTCTTTCTTGTTTTAGTCCTGACCCTGAGCACAGTGGAAACCTTGCATTCCGTGTTGCTCAGTAGCGGAGCTGGATCAGAGGATTCCTCACAGGCTTTGCTCAGTCCCTGAAACTTTCCCCAAGCCCATCTTTCCTAACTTCCCACACTACAGAAGTCCATTGTGTGGGTCCACTCTTGGTGATGGCAGTGAAACACATTGGCTGGGTCCAGCCTAGGAGCCCCCCTTAGTTGGGGTTAAGCAAAGCAGGGGGCAGGCTGCTCTAAAGAGTTCAGAGTGAGCAGGACAAGTAGATGGGAGACCAGGAAATACCATTACAAGTGTTTTATAGATGAGAAATTGAGGGCCAGAGGCACAATGAGGTGATTCCCACAAAAACTGGGCTGTGATCCCCTGAGCCCCAGACCGAGGTACGTATCCTGGCCCATAGCATGAGTCATGTAATGCAGCCTTGCTCTTTCCCAGCTCATCTTGGAGCTGGAAGATGGTCAGGTCATTGGCTCAATCTGAATTTTGTGATGAAGCAATTTTTTTGCTTTTAGGATAGGGAGCTGCTGAAGCTGCATCTCCTCCTGGGATTAGGTCAATTCATTTAGCACAGCATATTTTTAAGGAAAACTTTTTATCTTGCCAACTCAGGCAAGAAATATGTTCAAAGAATTTTAGCATTCGGCTCCAATCACTATTTCATTTAAACGTTTTAAGCTAATGAGACTTGGCAAAAAAAGCTTTTTTTTATTAAAAAAAGAAGTGGCAATAATAAGGGAACGAGTTGAAGTTATCTCAGTGGAAAATGTTTTCCTATTTTCCATTTCTGGAAGTTTATAGGTTTAGCTTTTGTCCTAATTAAGGGTGAGAAAACATCTGAAGAGCTTTCACAGGGCACACAGAGTAGCAGCCAGACAGTTCCTGCTGCTTCTCCTCATCTCCAAGTCCAGCTGCATTTTCCCTAATGAAATTTTCTGCCACAGCAAAGGTGGAATGTGAAAGTTCAATATTATGGATCAGCTTTGCTTATAAGAACAGAGGAAACCAGGCAGAACCTGTACATGGGAAAAGAGATGAATGACAGTGATATCACAGAGCTCTATAAAACTATGGAGAACCTGAGTAAAGCATGACAAATGATGGTCCAGATGAAAAATCACATGCAGGAAAACGAGGGCTTGCAAGGGAGATCAGGTGAAGGGGTTGTGCTATCTGGCTTTTTGTCCCATCTAGCTCTGGAGTGTGTTTGTCCTTCTTCTGTCCCTTTTGGTTAAGAACGAGAGATGAGGAGGACTTTGCTGGACCTCACCGTGCCTTTACTTTCCCCAGCCTTTTGCTGCCACCTCCTTCTCCACGAGAGCCTGGGTAAAGCTGTGTCCATCTCCAGCACAGCAGCATCCCTGTTGTTGTTAGAGGATAAATGACACTGTCTCCATGGCCACGGAAGAAACCAAGTTAAACTCCACCATCCCCTGCAGCCGATGGGCCAGCTGCCGAGCTCCGTGCCACAGCTGATTTCTCACAGACAATCAGGGGTGAATGGTACCTCTAATTCCTGTCACAAATGTTTTTGCTATGAAAAGAGACAAATAGGAGCACGGAGAAGGGGAAGGAGCGCTTGGCCTGTCCTTCAGCCTTAAGTTGAGGGAAGGTTGCAACCACACTAACATGCTCCTAGCAAGTTGGTGGTTGATGTTGTTGCGTTAAGCAATGGGAAATGGCCTCATTGACAAGCTGCTTTTTCTGGCTGTAATAGCACACCATCCCACTAAAATAAGGCAACTATGAAAGAGGGTGAGGAGCAAAGTGAATTGCTGGTGAGAAACCTGGCACAGGAGAACATACTCCCCAGGGGGGAACCACACCAAGCATGGGGAGATCTGCCATAAAGCTCTGTAAGTGTCAAATTATTCCATTTGGCTTGCCAGATTGGGGCTGGGGATGCTGTGGCATTCAGGGAACACCAACATACAACCTCTAGCGATAAGCAGGTACTGACTTGTGGCACTGATCTGACTACAACATATTTGTGGTGTATTGACCACGGTGCAAGCCCAGATCATTATCACTCTTCAAGAGGCTCAGGAGATCAACGCTTCCTTGATACAGAGAGACAAAACAGAGGGCAGGTGTCTGTGGCTTTCCCTGCATGCGGTATTATTATTTGCTGATCCTTCTGCTGAGGTAGGGGAGGGGAGTGAGAAGGAAGGGGAGAAAGGATTTAGAAAGGTGATTTGCCAGACATTTAAAAAGTGGGTGTAAGAAGGAGATCTTTGGCATTTTCTCCATCAGTTTTAAGCTGAGGGCCATCCATCACCAGGAACGACTTTTGGCACTGACCAGATTTGAGGGGAAGGTTGTTGCAGGGTTTTCTCACGCTCCTTGTCCCCATATCCCTTCCTGCCATGGTGGAAGGGTGGCGGCACCCCTGGGAAACTATTGGCTCTTGTTGGGGTTGTGTTTAGGTTCCTGGAAGCTGAGGCTGCAGCTGCAGCGCTCGTTGCCAGGGAACTGGTGGGAAGGGGCCAAGCCAAGGTCCCACCGCACATGGTGGCCTCCAAGGAAGCAGCTTGGCGCGTTGTGTCTCCATGGTGTTTTTCTCCAGAGGGCTGGGCCCAATTCTGTGTCGATGCTGAGGTCATCTGCCTCGGGTCTTGGATGGCTGCATGGCCCAGATAGGGGTCAGAGACTTGGTGATTGAGTTTGTTCCCAATCAAAACCCCGATGTTGTGAAGGTACAAACCACCCTCATAGAATCGTTTTAGGTTGGAAAAGACCTTTAACATCATCAAGTCCAGCTGCCAGCATCAAGCCATTAGGGTGCATGGAGGGGTCTTGGACTTCAGGGATGTCCTTAACCCTGTGTCCCAGCTTGTCTCCACTGGGTGAAGGGAGCCTTTCCTGCCAAGCTCTTTGCATCCGTAATGCCCTGCATCCCCAGAGCTCCTCCACCCCAGCCATGTGTGGATTAGAAAGCAGCCGGAGGTCACAGCAGGATGAAAGCATTGCAGCACATTGGTTGAAAGGACCTGTAGAGCAGGCACAGTCCTCATGCTGGCGTGGGGACATGCAGAGGATCATGGCTTGGTCATGGAGGTGTTCCCTGTGCTGACAGGGTCCCCTCCTCTCACCCCTTATGGGACCTTACTGTGGTGCCTGTCGGGTACAACAGAAAGCCCAAAGCCCAGCACACGTGGTCAGAGGGGTTCCTCCATCAGAGCAGGGCACCAGCCCCAGCACCCTCTGTGGGCTAGGACTTGAAGTGGGATCCCGAGGGAGGTGGCATCACCTGGCCCCTGTCATGGGCAGTTTTCCTCCCCTCAGTGCAATTGGTCTCCAGTCAGAGCTGCCCGTGTGCAAGGAGAACCAAAGGCCCCGGTGTGGCCCAAGGGCTGGGGCTGCGCTGCCATCAGAGGTGGTCTGCAGCTGTGTGGGGAATTGGATGTCACCCTTGGAACGCGTGAGGGTCGCCAGATCCCAGTATTGATGTGAACAGATCTGCCCATTCATTAGCAGAGACCACGCAGTTCCATGGGGAAGCTGGGTATAAACACACAAACAGGGAAAGCACTTCCAATCAGAACAGAGGGCAGCATCTTTCCGTGTGTCTGTATCCTCTTCCCTTCCTTTTCTCACCCCAATCTCTTGTTTCACAGGACTGGCTGACGAAATTTGGGTACCTGCCCCCTCCGGATCCCGTCACAGGACGACTGCAGACGCAGGAGGAGCTCACCAAGGCCATCACTGCCATGCAGAGGTTCGGGGGGCTCGAGGCGACAGGGGTCCTAGGTCAGTGGCTCGTGGTCCTTCCTCTCTTTGATGCAGAGGGATGCAGGGACAGCTCCTTGCAGGTCTGGACAAGGAGACTTGGCACTGAGTTGTGGAGCAGCAGCATCTCCAGGAGAAGCTCAGGCGGGTGTAACATACGGCCCAGTTTGCAGCTGTAAGAGTAATTACATGGCTCAGGTGCTTTGTTGCCTTGTGCTTTCAAGAACCTGAGGCAAGCAATTATTTCACCAGACCCACACACCCTGGGGATCCTGTTGTGCTTAAAATAGCTCTTGGTGTGTTGAAAGATAACAAAGACAGAGAAACTAAGGCTGATAGGGTGTCCTGTTCAAAGCCTTCACTGCAGCATCAAATTGAATTCAACACAAATCCTGATTAAGCCTCCCAATTTGTATAAACAGATACTCTGGTTTCTTTGCTGCTGGGGCAGAGCGCAGGGGAGGGAGGGAGGAAGATGCTGCTGCATCACCCCAGCACTGCTCACTCCGTACCATAATATGCAGAGCCACAAAGTGCCTGCAGAGCTGGCAGAGGTCTCCTTGGCTCCCTGGGCACACTCCCCCCATCTCCTGTGGCCAGATAACAGCCCATCACCAGCTCCACCCGCCAGCAGGGGCAAGGCAATGAGTGCTTCTGCCTGATGTGGTAGCTGGGAGGGAGCAGTCCAAGGCCAGGATCAAGCAACACAAGTTCCCCAGCTGGCTGAGGTCACTCCTATCAATGTCCTCATTGAGGGGAGGAGAAAGCCAGCATTATCCTGGCTGTCAGAAGGATGCCTGTTTGCTCTCCTCGCTTCCCTGACACACAGCTGTGACCCCTTGCTGGGGGCCAGCTTGCTTCCGGTCCTTGGAACAGGATTAAGGGGACGTTCCTATTAGAGGGGCTGCTATCCATCCATCCATCCATCCATCCATCCATCCATCCATCCATCCATCCCTCCATCCCAACACCCACCAGCCCTCTACCAGTCCCCCTGAGCAGCTGCCACTTCACAGACGCTGTCTGCATCCCATCAATGGGGCTTTTGCTCTGCTCTTAACTGAGCATATGAAGTTATTTCTCCTCCACCTTATCACAAGCTGCAGCAGGCCCGGGAGCAAGGATGGCTTTACAGATGCATTTGCATTTTCAGTTTTGGAAGGGGTGTTTGGAACAGGCCTGAGGGGCTGCCCTGGGCAGGGCACGGATGTGGTTTGTGTCTGAAAACAGTGTCAAAGGGGTAAAGCCAGTGCAGAGAATGGGTGAATGCAACAACTCGTCTGTTTCAGCAGGTGAAAATAGGGGCTTTAAGCTTTCATTCAGTTATAAAAATGAGCAAGAAGGAATATGAGCTCCTACCTGAATAGAGACAGGTTATCTGCATGTGAATGTGCATCTGCTTTGTCAGAGGACTAACGGGAAATTCAGCAAGAGAGGACAAAACAGAGTAATCTAAAAGCATTTTCTTAACTGCAATCCAATCTGGCCATAGGTGCTTTCCACGTGAGTTTCTGAGATCCATCAAACAAGCGAGAACTTGCTGTGTTTTCTCCTGAAATCACTAACTGTCCATTGACACTAATAGCAAAGTGAGTGCTGAACCCCCAGCCATGAAGGAATTGCTGCTGGTGATGGGTGCACAGTGGCACAGAGGGGGCTCAGTGCCCCACGGTGTCACCACAGGTGATGCTGGAGCTAGTGCTGTGCCCCAGCAGGCTCTTGGGCACTGCCTTTTGCTCTGCTGCTCAATCCTTAGCACTTCACTTCCCATCTCCCTGTAGGACATAGTAACGCACCATTCCTTTGAGCTTATGGGGTTTTCCTCACCCTAGACGAAGCCACGCTGGAGCTGATGAAGACCCCTCGCTGCTCTCTGCCCGACCTCGCCACCACTGAGACCAGGAGGAAGCGATTCGTGCAGGCTGTCACCAAGTGGAGCAAAAGGAACTTGTCTTGGAGGTAGGAATTCAGCTTCCCCCACTGAAATCCTTTAGCAAAGGGCTGGTTCCTCGCAGACCTGGGCTAAACATGGCTTTGTGATGAGTTTCAAGGTGACGTGTTACAACATGGGCTCCCAGGACCCCACAGACTGTTTAGCTGACTCTTTTCCTGCTGATCCCAGGCTTGGGATGACTCAGACCTGCTTGGCTGCTGGCTGGGAATGGTGCAGCTTTGGCTCATGGGTTAGCTTGAAGCTTTTTGCTGCACTGCAATGGTTAGAGCATCGTTTCTCTTGAGCTCATTGGGACTTTGCAGTTTGTCAAGCAGCTGCCACAGACTTGGCTCAGCACAGATGGAGGAGCATTTGCTGGGTAATAGAGTCACTTTCTTTCTCCTAGTCTTTGCCATGGTCGAGTATATTCGCCTTGACATCAGGGAGCAGTGCATATGGGTCGCTCTGAACCTGTGCCATGCAGAAGTTCTGGTCCAGCTTCCAGAGACACTGCAGGTCAGGGTTGTCAAATAAGCTGATCCCTCTCCCACCAAGAACTGTGCTTTTTGGGGACTCATTTTTCCTCCCTCAAAGCCCATGTGCTGCAGGGATTGTTCCTCCAGGAAAGATTATCCCACCATAAGGTACTCGTACTATCCTGGAAATACATGTGGATGCTATGGAAAGATCTCCTTATTAATAAGCTTCTCTGATCCTGACATAGTCCCTAGGGCAAGTCTACCTCCCACTGCAGTAACAAATCTCATCTTGGCTGTGGCTGTTGACACGTGTTGAGCTGTGGCCTTACCAGGGATTTGGTCCATGTTCCAGCACTTCCCTCTGAGACCTTATTTTCCTAAAAGACAAACTGAATTCAGCTTCAGTAAGAAACAACTTTGGCTTCAGCTTCTTGTAATGCTGCTCCCCTCTGAGCAGCCCCATCTTGATGGGTAAGAGGAACAAACTTCGTATTCCAGAGGAAAAAATCCCTTTGGGTGAGGGAATCCTGGCACAGCGTCCTCAATCCCAGGCTGGAGCAAAGCATGGAAGGGAAATGGGGACAGACTGTCCTGGTGGACGGCATCCTTGCTGCAGAAAAATGGCCATAAAAAGGGGGTTAGGTCTGAGACGGTTTTATATGTGACATAAAAATATCCATCTCCTGACAAACTCGTTTCTGCTTTTTATTCTTTGATCCTTTCCAAGATCTTGGCTTTGGTTCAACAAAGGGCTGTATTTTATAACTGGAGGTTGTATAAGCCAACAGAAAGCTGTATCATTATAGAAACTCCAACACAGTATTTATTTACACCCAACACTTGAGATTAAAATAACTTCTTTAAAAGCGTTGTGAAAACCCACCAATAGAGACATTGTTTTACCTTTTACACATTGGTGAAGGGTTTTAAGAAAAGCAAACCAAACCATGCATTTAAAAATCAAAGAAAAACCTGAACAATTGCAAGGCTGGAATAAACATGTAAGCAAAGCTGAGCTGTACAGAAGGATGGTCTCAGGATAGGCATCCACACTGATGGAGAAGGCAGCATTAGCAATATAGGCACATAGGTTGCTCAGGTTTCTTCTTCTTCTTCCCCTTGAGTACAGCCAGCCCATGGGACTGGACCACTTAGGGAGCAAAACCAGTACAGGCTGCATCCTGTACAGCCCGCAGTACAGCATCCTGGTACAGCATCAGACACACACAGTCTCCTGTGCCCCATCTCCACGGGAAGTTTCCAGGATATTACAGCATATAAATCTTCTTTTCACGGGATTTTATTATTGTGTTTTCTGCGTTGTGTGTAGGTACTCGGGTCCCTGGTAGGCTGACGAGGGAGCAGTGGGATAGAGTTGGGATGCGGGAGGAGCGTGCTGCCAATGCCCTCTGCTGGCATCAGTGCCCGGAGCTGCCCGCAGCGAGCTCCTCCTCGCATTTGCAGCCTGGTTTTCCTTTAGCTCATTTTCCTTTACTGCCTCTGGTTATGCCCCAACGGAGGGGAGTTCACAGCCGGCATCTCCTTGCAGCCATGGGGAATGCAGCAGCAGGGCCATGCCCCCTCTCTGCACGGTTCAAACTCCCTGGGGCAGGGGGAAGCACTGCAGCTTTCTACATTTCCCATTTCCTTTCTTGCTGAGATCTCAGCCTGGCGCCCAACAGAGCTGACTTTCATCCACCTTCAGTTAAGGACAAGTCCCTGGTGCTGCTTCATCAAAGCTGCAGTCTTTGGAACTGCGATGCTCAGAGCACGAGGTGCCAGAGCTGGGGCAAACACAGGCGGCAGAGGGGCAGTGGTGTCTGTCAGTCACTGCTCACCATGGCTGTGAGCATCCTGAGCCCACCCGCACTGGAGGTGTGTCACTGCCTGAGCCAAGATGTGGATTTACTGCGGTGTGGAGGGGAGGCAGGTTCCAGCAGGTAGAGGTGTGCAGCCAGGATAACCCCTGTACCATGCTCCAGCAGCACCCCTGGAGCAGCAGCTCCTCTCACAGACTGAGAAACTGGCTGTGAAGTCTGATTTCACCCACCTCTTCTCTGCAGGATGGATTACTCCTGTATTGGTGCCCATTCCTGGGATGCAGGGAGCTGCCTAGCACCACATACATGTAAAGGACAAGAGAGGGATTGTGGCCCCAAAATATTCAGTATCATGCAAAGTGCTGGGAAAGGGGTGATGGAGGGTGCAAACATCCCCTCTGCTTTCCTCTTGTGGCACTGGGGTAGCACAAGGGCAGGGTTGCCACGCCATGGATGGCTCTGGGCAGATGGAGAAGCATGTTAAGCAAGGCAGCGAGCATCCACCATTTCAACTGTCCCCTCTTCTCTCCCCAGCCCAGATCAATCTGGGTTTATCAGGCAATCCTGCTGTGTTTGGTAGTTATTACCGTTTATTTTATGTGTCTGTGGTTTCAGGGCTGCAGAAGGTGAAGGAGCACCTTCATTAACCACAATTGATTTCTCATACATCTAACCTCATACTAACACTCTTCCTCTTCTCTCTTTGGGAGGACAAACCCAGAAATCAGAATTAGCTTTGCTGTGGGTGCCCCTCAATAGCAAACAGGGACAGATCAGCCCTCTCTGGCCTCTGCTTATTAACCAGCTTGGACCCAAATGCTCTTCGGGATGGGACAAGCAAAGGAGGGGACTCCAGGTAGATGTGGAGGGCTGGCAGCAGCTGGGTGAAAGTCAGCTTTCATTTGCCTGCGTGGGAGTGCTGCTGCCTGCGTGAGCTCTAAAAGCAGAGCAGAGATGCTCTCCTTGGCATCCATTTGGGTCACTTACCTCCGTGTACCTCCCAGCTGTGTCAAGCAGCGCGGCTGATGTTGCCTCACGCAGCCCCATCTGTGATGGGAACGGATGCTCCTCAGGGTGTCCCAGCGTGTGGCTTTGCAGAGGAATGTGGCTGACCCCGCAGCGCAGGGCAGTGTTGGTGGGGTGGATGGAGGGGGCTGAGCAGCCCAGTCCTCATCAGCTTCCCAGTGGGTTACAGGGACCATCTGGAGGAGAGAGCTTTCCCTTCAATTACTCACACCAGGCTTTTGCCTGAGATTGGAGCTCTGTACGAGGTGTCTCAGGAGGGATTGACATCCAAGAAGAAGTGCTGCTCTCTGCTGGGTACCTAAGCACCATTTACTACAAATAATAACAATAATCAAGGTAGGAAGAAGCTTATTTAGTCCCATCTGCATCTGCATGATGTTAGAAACGTGCCTCCTTCAGTGGAACTGGGTAAGGCAACAGGGACGAACATCCTGTCAGCATAATAGTCTTCTCCTAATCTCATTGAAAACAATTAGTAGAGCTCCAGCAATCAAATCGGATGCTGAACTGAAAAACCCTGATGGGATTTTCTTGACAAATAACAGTGGCAATGAATAAAGGATGGGGGGTTTTCACTTACACCTGCAGCATGCTGACAGAACGTGGGACAGCTCAGAGGTGCAGGGCCTTTTCAAAGAAGCAAAATAAGTATTGATGCTGTTTCTGCCTTCATCTAACATTTCTAGAGTCAGGGCTTGGGAAGAACGTTAATAATGCTTGTCTCTGTAGACAGGGCTTTTCATTCCCCATCCTTTTACAAGGGGGATCAGATTTCTAATCCTCATTCTACAGCTGGAAGGAGAGGTAAAGGAAAGGAAAAGAAAGGAGAGGAAAAAGGAAAAAGGAGCTCATAATGTTTCTGAATCTGAGTCTGTGCCCTAAGCACCAAGGTCTTGGAGACAGGTCACAATTCCTGGACTAAACACGCTGTGTTTTATATGTATAATGCCTTGTTCAGTAGAGATTAAAGCAGTGAAGGGTTCACTTAAACCCAGACAAGCGCCATGGAAGATGAAGATGCACATTTAAAGAATGTTTGGAAACCAGGTGGATGGGTGTTTTGTACTGTAGAGGTTTACACCAGCAACAGGCTCTTCTAGATATTAAAACTTACCTGACAATTGTCTTTCCTGATGGCATGCTCATACTGTTTGTATCTGTTTGTGCTGTCTTCTTTAGAAATGTGTGTTGTTTGAAGCCCTACAATTATCTACTAAACTAGAAGTAATTTAGTTTAGTAGACAAGGTCTTTATGTGCCCAGAATAGTTTAGGCGTAGCAAAGCCATAGCTGAGTGATTTCTGTTCACCTGGCTGTGTGTGTTTTGCCTGGTTCTCCTTTCTCATTCTCAGCCTCTAGGATGGGGCTCCCAAGCTCCTCGGAGAAACTGTTAGTGAGGTTTTTGCTTGTTCTCATGCATCCCTGTTTGCTGTGTCCTGGATTTAACCCTCACTGCTTTTGCCCGGGTCAGGAGGTGGTACCACTTTGGGCTGCATGTCTCTGCGGGCATGGGGTATATGCAAACCTCTGTGAAAGGAAGAGCATCCAACCTCAGTCAGTGAGTGGTTTCTACTCTGATCCATGCTCCCAAATCACTGCCCGTAGGAAGAGCTTGAGTGACGTGATATCCCTTTCTGACACCTGTAATTACCTCTGGAGGTTTAGTCGGGTCATTACTTCACACTGGTGCTGGGGAGTGGTGTAATGCTGAGCGATGCTCTCCCAGCTACATTATGCAGGAGGGCAAGTGAGGTGATCATAATTGTTGCTTCAGCCTTTAAAAATCTGTCAAGCCATGAATATTTCATGATCGCTTTGGTTGGCGTGCTGGTACACAAGAAATAAAATATCTGTTATTACCGGGGCAGAGCTGGTCAGGAATTTTCCATCAGAATTGGTTTTTGTCAATAATTACTCAGTCAACAGTGCATTTTCCTGGATTGTGTTTATTTTAGTCAAAATTGTCACTGAAAGATTATCTAAGCATACTCTTTCAGAAGCCAAGGTGCCCTGCTGCATCTCTGCCTTTTCATCTCCTCTATTAAACCAACAGTATTAGGAATTCTTTCTCAAGGCTTGGTTATATGGGAAATGCTGACATTCTTTCACACCAGCTCAGACCAGAAGGGAGGTTTGGATCCTGCAGCTGCAGGGCAAACACCAGCACACAGCTTATCCTACCTGGCTTCTCTGCCAGGGCAGGGCAAAACTGGGGACCAGGGGGTGCAGTCCTGCTGCAGGGAGACTATGAAAGCCCTGTGGTGTGTGCGGCAGTGGCAGAAGCCCCTGCTCATCAAATGCTTTTTCTACCAAGAAGCAAAGCAAGAGCTTCTCAACTGCAGTGCTCCATCAGATAGGCTGTCTCCTGCAAGCAATAGGCTGGAGGCATTTGGAATGAGATTTCCATCAAATGAATCCTTTTCTCTTCCTCTTTGTTATGGATTGCAGGCTCGGGCATTGCTGGCATTTACGGCCTTCAAGGTATATTTTATACCTCCAGCAGACATGCTGGGAAATATACAGAGGTAGCAAATCCTTACTGGATTTCTGTGCTTGTAATAAGAACAGGCAATGATCTGCTGTTTGTTGCAGGAAAACTCATCGGTCTGTGTGTGGTGCAAAGGCTTCAGAAGCCAGTAATCTTTGCATATTTGGGTTGCACTTGGAATGAATAAGTGATAGAAAGCATTTGTCAACAGGTCTGAAAGGGAGCTTGGGAAAGAAGTGGGCAAGCTCTGGAAAGGGATTAACGGTGTTGGCATTTCCCAGGTGGACAAGGGCTGTATTCCTGGGCATTGACAGCGGTTAAGTGTGGTTCTGAGGCTGACCAACACCTGGTACAGCAGGAGCGGGAGGTTCTGGGATTCAAACCCTGGTTGTGTTTCCCATGTGTGGGACAAGACTGGCTCGGTACTTCCAGAGGCCCCAAACTCAGCCTCTGAAATCCTCATAGCTGTGGAACCAGTGTGATTCAGAGGCTTAACGGTGCATCTATAAGGGGTGTGAGGGCACTTTGGAGGAGTGTTAAGAGCTCTGTGAAGCACCAGCTACCCGCAGAGCCCTTCCAGGTGGTCCTCAGAGATGTTTCATGTTTCTGACCCGTCCTCTTTTTTATCCTCCCTATTTCAGAGTTCGCACCTTCCCAAAAGAGTCCCAGCTGGGCCACGACACCGTCCGAGCCCTGATGTACTATGCCCTGAAGGTCTGGAGTGACATTACCCCGCTGAACTTCCACGAAGTGGCCGGTAACAACGCTGACATCCAGATAGACTTCTCCAAGGCAGATCACAATGACGGCTATCCCTTTGACGGGCCTGGCGGGACAGTGGCACACGCTTTCTTCCCCGGAGAGCATCACACGGCAGGAGACACTCATTTTGATGATGATGAGTATTGGACCTTCCGATCATCAGGTAGGGCAGGGTGGGATTGCTGCAGACAAATGCAAGGGCTCCCAGTTTCCTCCTTCTGCTTCACTGCTTAGAGTGGTGTGGCCTCTGCTGTGCCTACACCCTCAGCTTGGGGGTTCCAGCATCTTCTCCTGGTTCCTCCTCAGTGATATGAGAGGGAAACCAGCCTTGCTAGTGAAATCACAAGTTATCACTGAGGGCCTTCAGTGTTACTGGAAGCCTCAATGACATCTCCATGTTTCTCCCTGTCACATAGGCAGTTGCAGAACTCCCCAGTCCCCATGTGCTATGGGACCTGGACGGTTAAAGGTTGGACAGTTAAGGGCTGTTGGAGCTCTTTGAAGGAGACTGTATTCTCTGATTTTAGTGTCTTTTGGGTGGCTTCACTGACACGTACCCTGGTTTCCTATTTTCAAAGCCTACTTATAAGCTGACCTGCCTGGAAAGGGCTCTGTGGTCTGCGGGGAAAAAGCTCCCTGTGAACACTAGTTTTTCCCTGCCATCTCATGTCCATGACCTGACATCAGGGTGGTTACAAGCAGTTTTATTCCTTTTTCTCCTTTTATTCCATCTCACGTGGCTGGAGCCAAGCTTTAATAAGCAGAGTGAGTTCAGAAGCAAGAGCTCCTCAGCTGTGGAGCCATCTGTGGGGATCAGGTCCCCAACCTTTGTGTCAGGCGTGGTTTGACAGAACAGATCCTCTGCAGTCACCAGCTGCTAATGTTCTTGTCACGCCGCCTCCTCCGCCAGCCTCCCCATGGGCTGCTGCTGCCTCAACTTAATGATTTCATTTAGACCTAATTGCTGTATTTCCTGAAGCCAGAGAACACCTTCTCCCTCCCCACCCCTGTGCTCTCTGTGCCCTCCTCAGCCCTGCCGAGTGCTCGTGGGCAGGAGCATCAGCCAGATGTGCTGGAGGAGATCTGAGGTTCAGGGTAAAGGTCTGGACAGGGTGATGCTTGGTTCGTGCCGCTGCATCTGTTTATGGGGAAGGAGAAAAGCAGCAGCTCTGCTCTGCAGACATCCATAGGGGAGGGAAGCTGAGGTCTGGGAGCTCACTGGGGTGGATGCGTTACGTGGTGAAGCAAGGAGTGGTGCTCCTGTTGTAGCTGCTGTAGAAGAGGACCTCATGGGGGAGCAAGCCAGTGGGCCCTGCAGGGAGGATCCCCCCAAGCACCACAGGGGGATGATGCTGACAGCAAGAAAGTAGCCCTCTATTTTGAAGGTCTTGGAACCACCCGAGCTTCATCTTTTATTTATTTTGTTCTCCCCAGTGATTCCGAAATAACAACTTGTAGGGGATATAAAAATATCCCCAAGGTTGTCAGTTTGGCATTAAAATGTCAGAAAGCATATGTCTTGTTCTGCCCTAGTGCCGGGGAAAACAGCTCAGGTTGTAAAATCCTGCCTGTTTACAGACATGTAAATAATAGTCATTATGGAGAAAGCAGAATTCAGCAAAAATATCCCCCTTCAACACCCCAAACCTGATGGGGAGTGCTAAGAACAGTGCAGGATGAGCCATGCCTGCTCCTGTGTGATGTCTCCTTTGGTCCTGACCATGGCTCAGGGAACATGAGGCTCCCCTGAGCTTTGCAGAGACCTTTCCAACCTCCCTGCCTGTTTATTACAATACTTGCAACTGCAGTCTTTGCAAGAGCTGTACTTAAAATCACTGCTGCCCTCTGGTATTGCTCTGCCACAGCAGAAACATTGCTGTGCAGCAATGAGCAGCAATTGGATGGATGCTTGGCTCAGCTGGGTGGTGGGAATGCACTGAGCAGGATGAGTCCCATTCAGCTTCTGGAAGCAGTTCTTCCTGTGCTTTAGCAGCATTGGTGTAGGTTTGGGAGTGGACATTAACTCCCTGATCTGAGTGTCTGAGGCTTTGAGAGTACAGGATGGGTCTGTGCATGCGGTGTGAGGCACTGGGGGCTGAATTGCAGATAAGAAACTTAGGTGCAAAAGAACAGAGAGCCCAGACTGAGAGGGCAAAAGTCATCAAGGGAGGTATCAATGCCCAGTAAATCCCCCTGATGCCCAGTGTGGTGTGTGAGCATCAACGCATCTGCCTACAGGAGCAGAGCCTGGAGCTGCAGCCTCAGCAGCACATGGTGTGGAAGGGGAGAAGGGACAAGTCCTCCAGAAGCAAGCTGGTGGTGGTCACCTTCCCCTCCTGCCTTGTCCCATCAAGGCAGCAGAGGTGAGCGGGGTTGGTGTGTGCCCAGCAGGGACCAGCTCTGTGTTTGCAGGCAGGAGGGCGTTTGATGTGGGTTTGGCTGGCATTGTGAGGCAGGGAGAGCCCCATGGGCACCGCTGGGCACTCACTGCTTACTTGGCACATTATCACAGGCTTTGGAGAGCCTCTGGCTGCCGGCTGCAGCAATGCAGCATCGTGGGGACCATGAGGACCGTGCTGCAGGGTGAGACACGGGAGGAGGCTGCTCTGGCCCGGGCCCTGCAGTGCTGCTCGGTGGGGATGACGGATGGTTGTGCTGAGGTCGCTGTCTCAGACGCTGGTCCAGCTCTTTCTCAGGTGCCATCCGTGACCTGGGAATAGGAGGGGTGATCCCCTTATGTGTGTGGGGCTGAGGACACACTGGGGGCTGATGTCTGCCTTGCTTTCTGTTTTCATACAATACTCTTCAGTCCCCTTTTCCCAACTGGAGAAATATGTCTTTTCCAAACTTCACCTATCTAAAGCTTTTCTTTCCAGTTTATCCAACATCTACTGACACTTTCTCTTACAGCCCACCCAAATCCCCAAAATACAACCAGCATGTAGTGACTTTTACATCAATTTTGTCTTTATTTCCAGACGATCATGGGATGGACCTGTTTGCTGTAGCTGTCCATGAGTTTGGCCATGCCATTGGTTTGACTCACATCTCTGCCATAGAGTCTATCATGAGACCCTACTACCAAGGCCCAGTGGGGGATCCGCTCAAGTATGACCTACCTTATGAGGACAAAGTCCGAATCTGGCAACTGTATGGTAAATCTGTGTCCCTCACCTGGCAATGGCCCATTTCTGCCATGGGGCATGCTGCAATAGCTGTTTTCCAGGGTGAGTGGAGCTGGTGCGAGGACAGTGTTCCCCACTACTTCTTCTTTGTCTTTGCGCATAGGAGTCAGGGAATCTGTGTCCCCCACAGCCAAGCCTGATGTAAGCAAAGCTGACGACCACCCCGTCCTGCCAGAGCTGCCAGAGAACCGCTCCACCGTCCCGTAAGTCAAGTTTGTCTCTTTGCTGCAGAGGACATGTAGCAGTGGAGCTCCATTCGGTGAAGCCTGCTCACTAGGGCTCCACTATTTCCCTCTGGAGCTCTTGCCTCCTGGGAACCACACACACCGAGTGCCCCTTCTTCTCCCATCTGGTTATCCCCTCCATACACTATTGCGTTTTCCAAGCAGTACGTGGCCAGCCAGCCCACAGCTGGAGGACTAAGAGCGAGAACAAGTGACAGTTGCTGCTTAGCTCTTAAGTAATTCTTATCATTCAAGGCATGTCCAGAAATTCTGTAGCATCCTGCAGTGCTCTGCATTTCCCTGAGACTCAGCCTTTTACTCGTGTTAATGGAAATCTGCCCTCATCACCCTCACGTAAACTCCTCCTTGCTGAAACTTTAATCAGTCCCTCTGCAGTACCCTGGGTTGTGCAAGCATAACTTGCTAAATCTCTCCACGGTGAGCAACTCCCTAATGTACCTGTGGGTGTGAATATTGGAACAAGCGGACTGATAGCCTGCCTCCAACGCAGGTTTGCATTGACAAGGGACTGTTTACGCTGAGTGTCATCAAGCAACCAGCGTGCCCTCATGAAGGGATGCTCTAGATCTACTTCATTAATAAACGTTGGAGTTTCCACATTGCTTTACTACCAGGGCAGCAGGAGAGCAAAGAGAAGGGTCACTGAGCAAAAAGGCAGGAGTTCATGGCCACGTATATGTCTGCCAGATACCAGGAATGGCCCAAGTGAGAGCAGCAGAGACGGAGCAGGTCACCTTCACCTCCTGGTCTGCCCCATCTGGGGTGAGACCTTCAGGAAGTCATTTCATCTCTCTGTGTCTCAATGACCCATCTGCAAAGCAGGGATCACAGCACTGAAGCATGAACACCCAGATTAGCCCTAAAGTAATTGAACCAAGAACAATTCAATCTTGAAAAAGTATCCCTGCGCTGCAGTTGCTTTTCTCACCTCAGCACCTTTTTCATCCCATTTTGCCCAGCTTGGTGTGATGCCCACAGTACAGAGGTGCTGAGAACCTGCTCGTGGTGGAGGTGTCCCAGCTGCCAAGGGTTGAAGAAAGGCGATGAGGGCCCTAAGGGACCCTTCTCCTTGAACGTGCTGAATGCTGTTAGCTGTCTTTCTTCCTGGGTAGCTTCCTATGGAGCTTGTCCACAAGGCTCTGTGTGGCCGTGTTTTGACCTAGAAACACGAGAGCATTTCTCCCTGCTGCTGTAGGGGTCTGTCATCTCACACCACTAACAGGAGGAGCACGAAACTTGTTCGTGCCAGCCGCTTCCTCCTGCCCAGTGTGTGACTGGGAGGGAGGATGGGGTTCAGCTCTGTGTCTGTTGCTTTGTGGCTGAAAAGGGTTGTGAAGCTGGTGCTGGCAGCCCAGCACAACTCTTCTATCAGCAAATTAGATTTATGACTCCCTGTCACTCACAGCAGCTTTTCCATGCATGTTCCCAGCATCCTCTCCTTGTCCTCCATCAATCATCATTTCTTACATGGGCTTTGTGGCTCTTTGGGTCCTTCATACTCTGCCTTCCACACCCACCTTGTTAAAAGCAGCTCAGTACCTCGCTGTGACTCGCCAGCTGGCATTCACTGGGTATTCCATGGCACCATCTCTCCTCTGTGTCCCTCTGTTTTGGCTCAGCTGCTTTCTGCTTTGGAGCTCTGTCACCCCTCATTGGCATTTCAGACACTGGAGCAGCAATGTCCCCAGCCGCTGGAGCAAGATGCTGCTTGGCTCTTATCCACCGTGTGTCTTGCTGCCCGGTGCAGCCAGCCAAGCCATGCTGTGCCACCAGGGAGCAGGAAGCCAGCTCAGCCCTCACCAGTCCCTCTAGCTGGTAGATGTAGGATGTGTCCATGCTTGACTCCCACTGATGGTCTCTGGTGGCTCAGGAAGCATCTGCCACAAAGCTGTCTTCAGGCTGAGGGCTGCCCAAGCTTGCCTTGGCAATCCCTGTGCACATGGCTGGGTTT
This sequence comes from Neopsephotus bourkii, assembly GCF_033783945.1. NCBI lineage: Eukaryota > Metazoa > Chordata > Aves > Psittaciformes > Psittacidae > Neopsephotus > Neopsephotus bourkii. The sequence goes on along the minus strand of NW_026901291.1, from coordinate 1,535,169 downwards.
GGCCATGAGCAATGACAGATGGATGCAGCCTGTAGTCTGCTGCTTGGGAGATGTGGTCCATGGGATGGGGGGCATGAGGGAGGAGGAGGCAGACTTTCACTGCCCATCTGGATCATGCTCACCTGGGCATCTCTCCACAGGATCAGGCGGGATGTGCCCAACAGATGCAACACTCACTTCGATGCGGTGGCACAGATCCGGGGAGAGGCTTTCTTCTTCAAAGGTAAGCACACACTGTGGTCTTGGCCCATGTCAGCCTGCGGTGGCATTGCTGTGGTGGCACACACTGCAGAGAGTGTCAGACAGGCTGGGGTGGGTGATAATGATAAACTGGCTCTGGGTATGCAGGCTGCAGTGTCAGCAGACCCAGGGAAGTGTCTCACCACTGATTGCTTCTGGCTCAAACCAAAGGGCTTAGACCTTTAATCTGCCCACTGAGGCTGAGGGTGGGTGATAAGGAAATGTTAATGTCAATGCAAATCAATGCAGATCCAGCCCCTGGTGCAGAAGGAAACCACCTGGCTCGTGCCCTGTCTGTCACAGCGCAGCAGAGGCTCATGGCTGGGGACATGCAATGGCATTGCTGGGGGACCGTCAGAGATCGCAGCTAAATGGGCACTGTGAGGGAGGAGAAGGGATGTGGTAGAGGTATCCAAAGGACCGAGCAGTAAATTGAGCATTTCTTCTATCTAAAAAGGAGAAGGCCATGGAAACTTAAACACAACTTATTTTAAAGTTATAAAAATGGGTGCTCTACCCCAGACCATAATTAACCTGTGGGATCTGTGGCCAAGAGCAACTCGGTTGCACAAGCAGGCTGGGTTCTGGCAGGTGGTTAGGAAGGAGAGACCATTGGGAGCACTGGGCCTGGTCAAGTCCCTGCAGCGTGGTGCCCACAAGGGATGTATGTCCTGACACCAGGGCAGGTGCGTGTTCATGTGCCATGTCCTGGGGTTTAATGCTTCCCTCTGAAGTGGCTGGTAACAGCCCAGCATGTACCATGCCACACTGATCCATCATACTGCTCTGCGCAAGCGAAGGACTACAATCCGATGTATGAACTTTCAAAGTCAAAATCTGGGTAGAACCAAGGATGAGCAGAGCAACAACAGCCCACCACTGCTTTTCTCCATGGATACCTCCAGCTTTCCTTCCTCCCACACTTCACCTTCCCTAATGCTGCTTGCTGAGCATTGCCCAAAGACAACATGCACGTGAGTGTGGAGCCGTCTGGTTCCGTGTCAGCAAACACTTGTGTGTCCCTGCGGTGCCCGGCTGTTGACAAGGATCCCATCGGTGCCTTCTCAGCTGTGCAGAACCCATGGAGGCTGGAGCTTATTTTGCCATCTTTCCAAAATGGAGAAATGCCCACTAGGCACTTCTTTCCATCCCTGGGCACTGTTTGACAACCCCGAAGCCATCCAGCAGGGAAGCAGAAGCATCTTCCCCAAGGATGAAGAGCAGTGTCCAGGCGCATATAACCCATCTGGGTATTACACTGCGAGTCTCATGTTGCAGGCAAGAACAGCAAAAGGGCTCTGGAGAATTCAGTGTCTGTGCCCTTGGGGGAGCATAATAGGGAGGCTGTTCCCCTGTGGCATTTGCTCAGATGCCAGCTCCGAAAAGCCACAGTGAAGAAGGGAAAATAAGAGACAAGAACTGGTGTTTGGGATAAATGGCTGTCTCTGTTTCAGAGGGGGGAAAAAACAGATGAAAAGTAGAGAGAAATCCATCTCAGCATCTATTTTTGGATATATTTATTGTGGGCCAAAATGCAAATGCAAAGAGCACAGTGTCAGTGGGTGCCAGCTGCATGACTGCATCCGGAGTCCAGCATCCTCCATCAGAGCCTCCATCGCTGCCACCAAACCATCCGGGGCACCAAGGAACAGGGATGTTGCCTTTGAGGCAGGATTTTAATGCCCCCCTCCAGTGAAGAGCTCCTTCCACCAATGGGCATCTTGTTTTGAGCTGGTCTGGATGGTTCCCTAGCTGGAGAGCCGCATCCCCCATCACACAGGCACTGGGACCAGAGCTCCCCAGGGCTCCTAGGCCTGTACTGAAGGAACAGTGGGTTGGAAATGCTGCTTGTTTTGATTTAGGTGCCGTGCTACAGACTCCTGAAGTTTTTAATACGACTTTGGCCTCTGTGTGTGTCTGCACAGTGTGTGCAGCAGTCTTGCCAGAAGCAGCCAAAGTCTAGAGAGCATCATACACAGCTGGGATCAAAATCACCTGGTATTAAAGCAAGCAATTGCTTCATCCCTTCATCTGTATAAAATGAGACGCCTGGGACTGCAGGACTTCACACCTGGCTTTCATCCTGCTCCGTTTTCCAGCTCAGACAGTGGCTTTAAACCAAGTTTTTGAAACAAGCATGGGGTGGGGATTATTGTTTGTGTGTTATTATTATACTTCTGCATGCTAATGGGCAGCAATTCCCCATGGCTCTGGCTTTGGCTGATGATCACCCAGCACTCCGGCAAGCAGCTTGGCTGTGACAAAGCACGAGCACAGGCAGACTGGGGCTGTTGCATTCCGAATTCCTTGCTACTCGCTCTGTTTCTTTGCTGATAGCTTACCAAAAACCCAACCAACCCAACCACCAGCCCAAGCTGTGCCTGACTTTGAGGGTAGATTTAATGCGTGCTTGCCGCAGCTGCACACCCAGTGCTTGCAAAGGGTTGTAATGTCAAGAGCACTGGGGCTTCCCTCCTTGTCTCAGAGGAGCCCAGGCCACTCCGAAGTTCAGTGTTTGCTAAAGAAGGAATTATGTTGAGCTGTATTTCCTGTTAAAAAGTGAAGATCTGTCTTTGGTGCCTCGCTACTTAGAGATGCAGAGATCATCTCTATTTAAATACATGTATTTCCGTCGATACACAATGACCACCACATTTGAATCCTTTTTTCTTTTACATTCTTCAAAAGAATCTGTAATTACAGCAATTCCTACCATGTATTATTCATTGGTGTGCTTTGGTCACAGCAAATATGCAGACTGGAGCAGAAGAACAGGACTATGATATAAATCCTTATAATTAGAATAAAAGCTGCCTCTCTGCAGATGTTGAAGTGCTGAAGTTTTGCCTCCTGCATTATTAGGCTAAAATCCAATTTCCATAATACTTTAAAAGATGGTGTCACAATCTGCTGGCTCTGGAGGAAGGGCTGAGTGTCATGAATACAAATCTGAAGAGGCATCTTGGGTTTCTGTTGCTTATCCCCCCGTGGGAATCCATGTGAGAGCAGGCGTAAATAACATGCAGTGATTTCTAACAGGCACTAACAAATATGAGACAAAGTTGAGAGCTGCCGTTTGGACATGTTGCTCCAGCTCGGAACTCACTGTGTGGAGCTCTCTGGGGAGAACACAGCACAAGGGATGTTGCACAAACTGAGGCTGTGTAGCCCAGAGACACTGCAGAGAGCTGGGGTTTGGGTTGCCCCTAAAAATCCATCAGACCCCTCAGGAAATCCCACACAAGGCTCCTTTAACAGGAATACGTTTGGCATCCTTCCCACAGAGAACCAGCCTGTTTCTTTTTCCATTACCCAGAATAGTCCAGAAATACCCCAACTCAAACTGTTTTCAGGCTGGGGTAATGGTGCTGCAGGTGCTGGAAGTGTGTCTGCTTACCACCAGTACATTCAGCTCTGTAGGAGCCTTCTACTTATCCTGCACCTCTAGATGGTACCGAACTCCTCAACTGTGCCTCTTTTCCCACCTCAACCCCTTCCAGTTTTATTACTGTAGCTTAGAACCACAGAATAGTTAGGGTTGGAAATGACCTCAGGATCATCCAGTTCCAACCCCCCTGCCATGGGCAGGGACACCTCACACTAAACCATCTCACCCAAGGCTCTGCCCAACGTGGCCTTGAACACCACCAGCTTCCTCCTCCTCTGTTTTCTTTCTCCCTTTCTTCATTAAAGAAAAAGCCTCTGATATTTCCATGTTTTACCATGACCTCATACACCTTTCTAAGCGTGAAAGCAGGGATGGAGGGATGAAAGGCTCCTCTCACCTTGCTCCGGTTCAACAGTGCAGTTTCACACCACGGGCAGCAGGATAACCACTCCAGTGCCATGCCCAGAGGATTATTTTGATCCCCCCAAGGGGATTTCTTCTAATGGCTGCCAGAAATAGGAAGCAGGAGCAGGTGCTGCTGGAAAGCAGGATGTGCCTCTAATTCACAGCTCCCATCTCACGCGCTTTGCTTTCGGCTGCTGCCACGTGCCCAGCGCCCATCCCTGCCGGGGACGGTGGGTTGCGGTGTGGTTCAGTAATGTCCAGTCTGTCCCTCCAGGCAAGTACTTCTGGAGACTGACTCGCAATAAGCACTTGGTCTCCCTCCAGCCGGCTCAGATCCACCGTTTCTGGCGGGGCTTGCCTCTCAACCTGGACAGCCTGGACGCGGTCTATGAGAGAACCAGCGACCACAAGATCGTCTTCTTCAAAGGTGAGACCAAATGGAGGTAACATGTGTGTCTCCCCAGCGTAGAGCCCAGTGCTGAGGCACCTTGGTAGTGTTTTGACTCCTTCTGGAGGCAGGAGACACCTGTAGCAGTCTTTGAACATCTCCCAGGGCAGGTCCAAGACCTGTTGTGTATGAGCAGGGCCAGAAGAAAACAGCCCATAGGGAGGGCAGGCAAAAAGTAGCACTCATGTTCCCTAGAAAATTTGTCATTTAAGACAAAGTTCAGGCACACCTAACTGAACTCAGCTTTCCAAGAACGGAATAAAAGTAGGAATCACCCATGCACGCACTCCACAGGCTTTAAGTTCCCTCTTTGGCCCCTTCTCTCTTTAGTACTTGCTGCCGGGAAGAGAAGCAGCAGCAGAGGGGACAAAAATGAAACCTGAAGAGCTTGGGTTTGCTGATTCTATTTCTGTTGCTTTTTCTTTCCCTTAAAATAAGTGGCATAATCCTCACCTGTTACCCACAGCTAAGTTGCTTTCTGAAGAGCTGGAGGAAAGAGATTTGCCCTTGTTTCCTATACACACGTCCAAGTCCCCACAAACCATCTGCCCATGCTGGTTCGATGTTACCCACATGATGAATGTCACTCAAGCCCCCAGCTCTTGTTTTGGGCAGGTTGTGCACATGAAGAGCTAAACACATCCCAGCCTTTGTGCTCCCCAGCTGGAACCTGCTTTTGTCCCTGACTGTCGTGCTCCAAGCATGGGGCAATTATCGGTTGCAGAAATGATGAACCCAGTGCTTTTAAAAGCAATAATTTGGTTTCGATTCCTGCAGCAACGCTAAAGGAATGGCTAACCCTGTGCGAGGCTCTGTGCTCACAGAAGTGTTTCTAAGCCAAGCCAAAGCCAAAGCCCTTCCATGCACTGAGCATCACAGAGCAGCGCCAAGCGCTGCATCTTCCCAAGGGACAGCGCGCAACAGGCTCTGCTGCACGTTTCCAGCTGCCTCGGGCAGCACACCCTGCTCTGCCTTCCCATTAATCCAAGGGAATGGGGCCAGCTGGAGCCTGGCAGCCCTTGTGCCTGCCACTACACCCTCAGCCTGGCCTGTGCACCATAGCAGCACTCACTCCCTTCCTTCCCCTCTCTCCATGCTAGGGACAGACAGATCTCAGCTGTGAGGCCAGATTACGGCTGTGCCACAGCTGGAGGCTTGCAAGGCACAGCACTGCGTGGTCACACATGATGTGTGACCATGCATAGGTTTGTCTGCCTAGCCCCAAAGATTCAACTCACGATGTTATTTCCAGCTATAAAATACTGTCTCACTCTCTCCAGCGCTGTGTCCCTGGACACAAACCAAAGCACACAGATTACCCTGGCCTCTAAGGTCCTGCTGCTGATACATGGGTGTGTACTTAAGTGCCTCTTCAGATTTCCTAGAAAACCAAGAGAGGAAAAAACCTGGTCTTTAAAATAGGCTGTGTAATACCTAAAAGGTTCCTAAAAATGCACTGTACAAACAGAAGGACTGTCCCAGTGGTTAGAGGATTATGTAGGAATTAAGAGAATCATAGAATCACAGAATAGTTAGGGTTGGAAAGGACCTTAAGATCATCCAGTTCCAACCCCCCTGCCATGGGCAGGGACACCTCGCTCTAAACCATATCACCCAAGGCCTCGTCCAACCTGGCCTTGAACACTGCCAGGGATGGAGCATTCACAACCTCCCTGGGCAACCCATTCCAGTGCCTCACCGCCCTAACAGGAAAGAATTTCCTCCTTATATCCAATCTAAACTTCTCCTGTTTAAGTTTTAACCCATTACCCCTTGTCCTGTCACTACAGTTCCTAATGAAGAGTCCATCTCCAGCATCCCTATAGGCCCCCTAAGAGGTCTGGGTTCACTTTCTTGTTCTGCCACAGAGCAGGAGCCAGTGATGCTGTGCTTCATTTTCATCAGGGGGAAAATAACCCATACTGACAGTTCTCTCCTGCCTAGGGTAGCGCTGATGTAGGGTCCCTGTGTAGGACACCTAAAGAGCAATGAGCTGCTCAGATGGGATTTGTTGGCCCCTGTGTATCTTCCTTACATCCCTTAAACCCCATAGGTTCTTCAGCATGGCTGGCTCTAAAAGGAGTGGTGATTTCTTTTCCAAAGCGGGACTACACTTTGCTTCTCAGGAGTCAAATAGCAGACAGAAAGCACCCCATCTGCCTACTAAAGCTGCATGTAACTTCCTGTTCCTTGCAGCTGGATATCAGGCAGGGGCAGAAAACCTAATGCCACCACCTGCAGCCATTCAGGAGGGAAGGGGGGCTATGCCTGACTCAAAAAAGGCAACTATCTATTCATAGATCTAGGTTCTGCACCATCCCCATCCTTAAAGGCTAAAGAGCTCAGTGCTGAGGATTGTCACGGTGGCAGACAACGAAACATCAGCTTGTCTGTGGGGTAATGATGGTTTCAGCTGTGAAAGTGATTTTGCTCTGTGCTTCTTTCCTTTAACAGGAGACAGATACTGGGTCTTCAAAGACAATAACGTGGAGGAAGGGTACCCACGGCCCATCTCGGACTTTGGCCTGCCACTGGGGGGAATCGACGCTGCTTTCTCCTGGGCCCACAATGACAAGACGTACTTCTTTAAGGACAACCTTTACTGGCGTTACGATGACCACGAGCGGAGGATGGATCCTGGGTACCCTTCAGAGACCATGCTGTGGAAGGGAATACCAAGCCCTTTAGATGATGCCATGAGGTGGTCAGATGGTGAGTCCATATGCTGGTCCAGAAAACAACAAGAAATAAGCAATCAGTGCTTCATTTGCGCCTGAGCTATAGCCCCTTCTGACATAAACTGCTAAGCCCCAGATGGGATGACAGCTCCTGGTGTCTGAAAGCTGAAGGGGAGGTAGGCTTCTAGCCAGAGCTCCCTGCATGCTCGCTAAAAAGACTCTGTAATTTCAAGCAGACAACAGAAATATCTTGGGGGCCTAATAAATTGATTTCATTAAAAGCACACAGTTGATGTTGTTTTGCAGCGGTTTTTATCCTAATATGTGCTGATTTGCTCCTCACTGAATTTGTTGTCATTGGATTTTTAGCCAGATATATGAGGATGTGAACAGAAAGTATTTTTAAGGGAGATCTTTTCCCCAGAGTTACAACTTATTTTGCAGGGATGAGATTTCTCAGTGGTTTCCTCCCCTTAAAAAGACCACAAGTGGCCCCTGATGGCCTCTGAGAGATGTGTGGTGTGTGCAGCTGTGGATTTACCAGAGCTTTTACCCTGCATACCCTCATACCAGGGGGATGCAAGTGTTCTAGGACCCACCACAGAAGAGGCAACACATGACCCATTTGTGTGGTGGCTCCTGAATGGTGTGAGAGGTCCTGGCTGAGCACAGCATCGTCTTTTTGAGCATCCCACCAGCAGCCGCTGTGCTCTGCAGTGAGCGAGGGTATTGGCAACAAGCAGCAGCATTGCATGTGCCTCTCATACAGGGCGTGGGAGTGCTCTGAGTGCTCCACTGGGAAAGCGCCCATCACGCTCACCTTGCCTTTGGGCTTTGGTCTCTTTGCAGGTGCAAGTTACTTCTTCAGGGGCAAGGAGTACTGGAAAGTGCTGGACAGTGACCTGGAGGCGCAGCCTGGTTACCCGCAGTCCATCGCCAGAGACTGGCTGGTGTGCAGCGACATGCAGTCCGACTGGCCCGAAGCGGCCGGGAGCACGAGGACTGGGGCACGCTCCAAGCCGGGGCAGCACGATGAGAGCCGCTCCGAGAAGGGCTCCGAGGTGTGCTCCTGCACCTCGGCATCCCCATCCCTCCGCGCGAGCCCTGCGCTCGGACTGGCAGCCAGCCTCCTGCTGACCAGCGCATGGACAGCAACGCTGCTGCGTCCAGCCCTATGACGTCTCATCCCGCACAGACAACACCATGGTGCTTGGGGAGGGGAGGGTGACATGATCCCCTGATGCTAACTGTTGCAAGCAAAACAAACATTCCTAGGAACTTGCCAATGAAGGGTTTGAATTCTCCATGAGAAATGGACAGTGGTTTTTTTGTTTTGTTTTGGGTTTTTTTTTTTGTCTTAATTTTAGTTTAAAGGTCTAATAACAGACTGTGAGTTCTGCACCTTCTTATTCCCCATCCAGTTGAAGATGAGGGCAGCCTAACGTTGAATTTAGAAATGTTCCATAAAGATGTGCTGCTTTGGATGTTTAAACACGGCGAAGGAGGGAGGGGAGAGCTACTGTGATTGAATGGGAACAGAGGAGATGCTGCTGAGACAGATGGCAACATCCTGGAGGAAAGGCAGCAAGGCCATAGGCGAGAGGTAGTAGTTATGCATCCTATTGGATGTACTAGCTAGGAAGAAACTTTGACTCCACTAAGATTAACTGCAAGGTGATGATTTAATGTCAAACCCATTGTGGTCACTGATGTCTCGGTAACCTATATCAGTTTCTACCGGTCAGAAACACCTTTGCCTTTCAGAAGGCACTGCAGCTTATCTTTGTACCTGAGTCATTTGAATCTAGCAGTTTCTCTAATAAACCTTGGCTGCCTACACAGAGATCTCCCAGTCCTCTGCCAGACCAAGCCTGCCATCTGCAGTAAGCACTGACGACTGAGGCTGGGGAGCAGCCTTGTGCAGCCAAATGAGATGCGATTACACCCATCACCCCTGCCTAATCCTCACACATGAACTCCTGCTCTTGGAGCTCCTGTTTCAGGCTGGTTTATGTTTTGGGAGGGATCAAGATGTATTGCATTCATTTGTGACTCTGTCAACCTAGCTGCTCTGTGGAGGATGGGCTGGGGCAGGGAGGGATGCTGAATAGTCAGCATCAGACTCTTCTTGATGCCTCTGCCAGGAGTTTGGGGCCACAGAAGCAAGGTCAAGCACTGCATTAGGATGTTCGTGGTGGGGTTTTTTCCTAATCCATTTTCTGCAGTACATTTTGGGCATCTGAGAGTCCTTGAAAACGGTGAGAGAGAGCCTGTGCTAGGAACTGCATGTGATGGAGATGTCAGGAAGGCCAGGGTCCTGCAGGCTGGTGTTGTCAAGGAACCGGAGGAGGCAAACGAGCAGCAGCAGCTGGGACACACTGTTCCCTGCCCTGCTTCTATAAAGCTCCTACAGAGGTGCCTCTGGCTGCCTCTGCCAGGGCCAGCTCTTTGGAGAGATCCATCAGGAGGCAGGAAGCCACAGGCAGCGAGTGTCACTGTGGGACCCAAGGCTGCTCCACTGGCCCTGGTGCCAGAGCCCTCTGTGGCACAGCAGGAAAAGCAGAAGTGCCTCCTGATAGAGAACAGGGGTCACTTTGAGTTTTCCTCTCTGCTGTTTGCAATAGTCCCAGTCATTCACAGGGTGCTGCTGTTTTCAGGTTGATGGCTACAGGGTGATGTTGGGCATGAGTCAATGGAAACCTCCCATTAAACCATTTAATATCCTTTAAAAAGAATACAAACCAGGAATCCTCAACACATAGCAGCTCTCACTGCTGAGTGAAGCTGCCTCTGGTATTTCCATTGCATTGGTCTTGCTCTGCCCAAAGCCATTCCCCATTCCACCTCTTGCCATTGTGAGAGATGGGTTTTCCTTCGGTTCACATCACTTTTCTTCCTCTCCCCTCTCAAGCCAAGAGGACACAGCTTTTAGTCCTTGCTGGGGTGACACTGCATGAATGTCAGCATATGACAGATTCCTCTTGGGAATGAAGCCAGGTAGGAGCACAGCATCTTGGGGAAGACAGCCTCTCTCTCTTTCTGGTCTTAGTTCACAAAAGAACTACCCAGAAGCTGCACCCGAAGGATGCACTGCTTCCACATCTTTCCAGCCCAACCAAGGAGCCTGCTGTGACAAGGACCAGTGGCCCTGCAGCTATGCTGATGTGGTCCCAGTGGTGCTGGGCTCTGCACTAACAGGGATGTCAAGTTATATTCAGTTTATCTAACATGGGGGACTGTGATTTATAAATCAAGCCTGTGGAAAGGCTTTCAATATGCTCTTCTCTACTTCTAATTATGCATTTGGATGATCAGAAATGGATCAAGAATCAGGGCTCTGCAGTTGCTGGACAACCCTTGGGGAGGATGGAGGAACACTGCAGTCTCTTCATGGCATGTGGCTTGCTCCTCCATTCCCTCAGCTGCTGGTGAAGCCACCCTGCAGTTGCCATCAGCTCTGGATGCAGCCACAGGAGGCTCGAGCTCCCCCACGATGGAAATAGGATCTGAAGCCATTTCCTATCAAGGTCACTGGTTCAGTGCAGGGCTGAGGGGGTCGGCTGGGCTGGAACATCAGGAGCAGATGTCCACAGCACAAAGACACTGCTATAGCAAGCATGCTGGTGCTCTGGGTGCTGCATCATCTCCCATAGGGACACAGCAGTTCCACGTGGATGAAGCAGTGCAGATCCTCTAATGAAAGGGGTTTGTGCTTTGCAGCCCAAAGCAGAGAAAACCTTGTGCCCAGGAGTGTGTGGGGCTCTGTGGCACCCAAAGGGCATCCCTACAGTACTTCTGTAGCCACCCCTCCACGGTGTATTCCGACATTCCCCGGCCATTTGCAGATGGCTCATAGGGTGGAGGGAATAGGTGCAGATCACAGCCTGCCCCTGCTACCTGGGGAGCTCTCTTGGTTTCCCCCTGAAGCCAGGCTCACCGCCGGTTCCTGTGGCCCTGGGGACGATGGGCACTGTCTCTGGGTGGCCCTGGTGTGGATGCGGAGCCCTCTCCGGGGCCAGCGGCAGCGCGGGCATCCCCAGGGCGGCCGCAGGAGGACAGCAGAGACAGCGCCGGCAGCGCTGCAGCCGCGGAGCTGCGAGCGGCTTGGAGATACGGGTGTAGCACGGAGGCGGTCTCTGCACTCCAGAACGTTGGTGCTGCCCTGCTGCCGGGCTCCATGGCAGCGTCCCTGTGCCTGGACCCCTCCGCTCCTGCCCACCTCCACCCTGCGAGGTGACAACCTGAGCATCACAGGGCTCATTGCTCAGGCCGGGTATTTTCTGATTATTTAAACACTCAGAGACTTTTGTGAGGTCATTTCAGAGTGGAAACACTTCTCGTATGGAGCAGGAGGGGTGGCCATCTGAACACCGGAGTATTTAAAGCTGAAAACCTGAGTTTATGGCAGCTATGCTTATTGGGGCGGGCTCCAGGGTGCCAGTCAAGGTGTTTCCTGGCCCTCACTGTCCCCATCCCCAGGCTCAGCCAGCACCTGAGGCCTTTCCTAGTTTAATACCATGAGGAAAAGCAGGAGGAAAATTTAAAACAGCAGTTTTCAAAGGACGAAGCCACAGCAACGCCTGGATTTAATCATGTCATCTCAGACAGGACCTGGGATCAACCTGAGAAGCACAATGAGGTTATTGAGAAGAGACCCGTCTTTACACACTGTTTCAAATCATACAACAGGCTTGTGTGCTGTAAAAGGTCCCTGCCTCCTATAGCTCCCTTATAGCTGAGGAGACTTAGCCCTTACTCCAGGAGGCTGTTCTAAACTGGGACTTCCTGCTTTGTAAGGAATGCCTTTACCTTCTCAGCCCCTATTAATCAGAGAACATCCTTGCACATCTGTGGTCCAGGAAAGCAGGTGGTGGGGATCAGCCCCACAGCTCAGGTGGAGCAGCTCTGGATGATGCCCTATATCAGCACAAGGGTAGGGGCTCCTAAGCCTTTCTTGCCTTGTAACTCTTGCAGATGGAGCTGTCTTGCTTCTCAGATGGCAGCCTGGGAGAGGACACATACCAGAGCTGCTCTGCCACCCTGCTTTTTCCATGCCCTCTGCCAGGTGGGTGTCATGTATGAACCAGGGCTGAGCCTGGTGCTGCTGTAAGCAGCAGAAGCAATCCCAAGGAATGTTTTGTCCTGGGGAAGGGGGCTTGTCCTGGCTCTCCATGTCCCAGGGATTCCTGGTAAGCTCAGGGCTGTGCATTGCTTACTTGCTGTTGAAATTTCCAGACAGGGGGAGTTGCCTGGCCCTGTGGGGCTAAAATAGGCTGGCAAGGGGTATTGGACAGCCACAACCAGGGGCTATGTGGCTGAGTAACTGTCTGTAAGAAGACCAGCTCGGGCTAAGAATAGAAGAGGGTATTAAAGTTGGATGGCATGGGAAGGATTTCTGCAGGCATGTGCTAGGCCTGTTGGTGGGGAAGCAGCGGGGCTGTCTCTGGATCACAGTGCAAGGGATTACTGACCTTGTGGCACTTGCAAAACTGCTGTAAGAACTGCCCAAGCAGGTCCCTGTCCTTCACTTGGATTTCTGGCCTCTTGTTTAAAAAGAATGAATCCCAGAGCTCTTGGACAATGTGATCCTGTATGCACCAGGTTGCTGGTTTGGTGGGCTTATTTTCAATGGTATGGAAGGATCTGGGGCTTGGGTTTTGTCTGGGTTTCTTAAGGGCTTTGAGCTTGACTGTACACCCAAAACAGTCAATAAAGTGAGACCCAGGCCTGGCTTTTGCTTTGAGCATTTGTGGCTTGTCAGGGGAAGAGCTGCATCGACAACAGGGTCACTTTGTTAGGTGAGGACGAGGCTTCAGAAGCTTCCCAAGGAAATGCATCGAGATTTACGGGTTGTGCTGCTTGGGTTCTGGCAGCTCATCTTTGGGCTTCATGTGAGGAAAGGCACATCCTGGGGAGAGGCCTTCTCGCCCCATATCTGACAAGTTGAACCCAGCTAATGTGTTGTGCAGCTGGAAACTGGGAGCAAGAGGATCCTCTTGCTCTAGATCAGATATTTGGCCTGTTCTCCTCTGTCAGAACAAGAGGAGGGTTTGGGGGGAAGCATAGGTGATGATTGTGGAAGCCTGTTTGTATGCAATCCCTTCACTAAATATCAAAGGGTGCAAATGCCCTATTTTGCTTCCCATCTCATCTGTGCAATAGAAAGAGCCAAATACTCCCTGTGGAGTAGGGCAGGGAGCTTGGTGGTTACAGGGAAACTAAGTGACAGTGTCTCCTTCCTCTTCCCAGCCTGGGAAATTGATGGTTCTTCTGCATCTAATGCTAGGTTTGTCTGGGGAATAGAAAATTATGGTGTTGGGTGGTCTCCATGTGCCAATTATCCATCATCATCGTACAGCACCATGGCCATTTCCCATCCACTGCTCCTGGGGACTCACCCTGCTGCTCCATGTTTACTTGGATGTCAGCTACGCACTGCGTGCATCAGCTCCTGCGTGTCAGCAAGGAGGCAGTGCTGTGGGATGGGTTTCCTTGTTTCCAAAGCTGCCAGGTAAAGGAGTAACTGTGCCAACGCGGGCTTGTTGTGACCAAACTCCTGCCTTGAAGCCCTGCCTGTGAGCAGAGCTCACAGGGAGGGGTTCCATACAAGCCATGGGAACTCTTTGCCCCATTTAGTTGTATTGCTGTGCTTGAATTTATGTGAAATGTCACTGCTAATGCTCAGCTTGGGTTCTGCACTGCTCTGATTTCCTGAGCATGCAGAAGCAAAGGGATCAGTTTTACAGCAATTATCTGCTTTCACCCTCCCTTTTTCTGCTGCTGCGTTCCTGATGAAGTTCTCCTTCCTTATTGCAAGAATGAGCAGGTCTGGCTGACTGATGGTCTGGAATTGGTGGTCTCTTAGGGAATCAGACCCTGGAGCTCTGCAGCCATCAGTGGTTAGAGAACTTCTCATGTCTCTGTATAATGGATGACCACCACTCATTAAAGCATAGCATGACCTCAGCCAAGGGCCAGGAGGATCAGAAATACCACATCATACTTGGTGAATCTGATAGCCTGACCTAGGGATATGAAAGTAGGAGAAAGTGGGACGGGAGTGACCTGGGAACACGTATGGAATGGAGATTGTGTGATGGAATTTCACATCTGTCTGTGGTGCTGCTGCTTTAAAACATCTGTGCAAATGTGTCTGCTGGGCAGCAGCAGAGCTCCCAGGCTGCAATGAATATGTATGTAGAAGGCTATGTAAAAGAGTGGAGCAATTTGGCAGCTTGCAGCAGGTCTCATCTATAAACAGGACGTGGATCCTCTCCTAGTCTCATAAAAAGCACAATGCCTCGTGTAGGCTGCTGAATCTTCTACTGAAAGAGAGGGAGCTGACTCATCAGGAATGCAACTCCTTCATCTGTTGGCTCTGGAAGGCTTTTATTATCATGTACAAACAAGTGAGATCAGAAACCCCCTAAGTAAAAGCCATGCTCAGGTGAGTAGAGCTTTGCAGGGCCAATGGTAATCCCACTGTGCAAAGCACATGCCAAACACTTGAACCTCTTGCATTTATAGGAATGAAGTCATGTCCCTACTGGCCTCCATCTCCTTCAGGGGTACCAAAGGGCCCTAACTCTCAGAGCTCTCCTCCCTGTGAGCCTGCCAGGGAGCAAGTCTGTGGCTGCCCTAGGGAGCCAGGCTCTAAATAGTTCCATTCTGGCAGCATGAGGTAGTGGAGCCCCATTGTTATTCTTAACCCTTGGGTCAAGTAAGGTAGCAGTGATGTAATGGAAGAACTTCACTCTGCATGCTGTCCCAGCGGCTCTGAAGTGTCATCAATCAGCTGCCCCACTGTGATCTGCACCGGGACTTGTGTCGTTCTGTTTGCTGCAAAGAGGGATGGCCCCAGTGCCCCCCTTGCACTGGCATAAGCTGTTTCCCATTAGCAACATGAAAAGCTCTTCTCTGTGCTGTCAAAGGCAATCTGTTTACTGTTGTCCACCCTGCTGGGAGCCAGAGCAGGCTTCCTTGCCTCCCACGGTACCATAAGGGCAGGGCTTTGTGCTTCACCCTGTTCTACCAGTCCCTTTGGCATGGACAGGATGAGGTGAGTGCAGCTGCATGAGCCAGCACTTCTACAGATCCCAAACAAAGCCATTCAGGGATAATGCCTCTCCTTCCATGAGCATCTGAAGACTGATACAGGCTGATTCAGCAAGTGCTTGCAGGAGATGTTGATCCCTTAGTAATTCCTGTCTCCTTGGGTCCCAACAGAAGGCTGCCAAGTGATGCAGGCTTGACAAATATCTGAAGGGGCTGCTTTACTAGCTCCTAAGAAGTATCCATCTCTGCTGTGCTCTCAGAGCATAGGAATTGTTCTAATGCTATTGTGAGCCTTGCAAATGCATCTTAGGTGTTGAGGTTTAATTCAACTTTGCCTCTTACTTCTGTGTTGCTAAGGGTGAGCAAACAAACACCAACAGACTCCAGCAGCAGGCACAGCTGTGGGACTGCCTGCCTGTCCTTGTAATGTACATGTGTTTATGTGCGTGTTATCTCCAGCTCTGTGTGGACACTGCAGGTGTGCCCAGGGCAGCTCCTGGGGCTGCAGATAGCAGAGAGAAAGTGCAGGATTGTTCCCTGCTGGCGTCAGGGCTCTCACCTCACCTGAACCCTCTTCTGAAGCACATTGGCTTAGATGGGTGTGAAGAGCTCTGAATGCTAAGAAACAATTCAAACGTGTGTCAGTGGCTATCCATCACAGCAGCAACCTTTCCAAGGCTGGTATTTTGTGTTGCTGTTCCTAGTGCTGCAGAAGAGCAGTTTGTGCTGTTGCAGTGTTGGGCTGAGCCCATCTTTATGGGCAGAGCAGCAAAGACCATTTTGCCATTGGATTCTCCTTCACTTCTTTTCTCTTGAAACCATGAGCTCAGAGCAGTTGTTTCATAAACAACAAAAGCTTATTTATTTTCATAAGCAACAAAAGCTTGAATGCAGTATTCAACAAACCATGCTAAATTAGGGCAGGGTCATCAGAAGGAGAAATATTAGGAGTTAATTGTAATCTTGCCTTTCATATTGACTACAAGTTATGTCACTAGGGACCTGTATTCTCCACTGGAGACAAGCAGCCCCTTGTGACCGCTAGTGAGGTCCAGCAGCATCCAACTGGGGAGACAGTGCCTTTGCTGGTGTTCCCTGTCCCCTGTGGGAGTGCAGGTCGCTGGTCACTGACCTCTGTGGTGGGTGTTTGACTCGGTGGCTGTCTTCTGAACCCTTTGCTCAGTGCTCTGGGCCAGCAGCCAGGGAATCAGGGTTATCAACAGACAGGTTGTTTGTTTTTCCATAGGCTGTTTAACTTGCACCAGTGCTATCAGTGAAACCAGGTCTGTTCATGGCCTCTTGCTCTGCAGGTGGAGGCCTCTGATCTCCTGCTCCTGTGGGTTTTGAAGATGGGGAAACATCTTGTACCAACACAAGGCAACCACACTGTAACTACTCATAAAGACAAACCAGCCCTACAGCAGCAGCGCTGTGTATTGGGACTCATAGCAGGTGTAAAGAGGAGAGCAGGATGGACAACAGCTCTGGGGTTATGCAGCTGGGATCACTGAGCTTTCCACTGGTCCTGCCCTTGCTTGGAAAGAAGGACAGGAAAACACTACTGATTTTAAGGGTGGTGTTTGTCTGGTTAATGCTGGTGGGGATGAGACCGGGCTGGAGCAGTCTTGAGGAAGGTCAAGGTTTGGACCACATGGGCTTTTGCTCAGATCTGGAGTCTTTTGGTGGCTGATTCAGTTCTCCTCATGCCCCCACAGGCAGAGGTTTTACCCACTGGAGTTCCTGCCCTGTGCTGCTGTTCATGATCAACAACCATCCTTGATCTATACCCTGACAGGGCTCCAGGAACCAACTTGTCCTGTCTTGATAAAACTACCTGTGCTGCTGCTCCAGCCCTATGAATGTGGGCACAGCCCTGGGAACAGCATCTGCCTCTCCTGTATGCTGGATCTGGCTCATACCCAGCTCTTTCTCTATTGCTTCTCCCCTCCTAGCAAAAACAAATGCAATCTGCTCGTGTGTATGGTGCAAGAGCTCTGCCAGGAACAAAAAGAAGTTCAAATATTTGTGTTGGGTTGTTAATCTTTCCATTCAGGCAATACATGACAGGCTTCAGCAGAGCCTTTCGGTGCAGAGTCTGAGATTTCCACCGTACTGGCACCAGCGCCACATCTGCACCAAGATGAAACACCTATGATTAACATTTGGGTTTTAACTTGGGGAGTAATGGCTGAAGGCAATTGAAATATGGCCTTGAATATCAGACTTCTCCCATGTCTAGTGAGAAGTGTCTGGTTTTTGTTGCAGCTTCACACAGAGCAGTGTTTTCACCGTGTACTCTGGAGCAGTGCTGCTGATCTCTGTCCTAGTGCCTGGGATGCAAGCTGTCAGACTGCATGCAAACGATTCAGAGCTGCCTTTCTTGGGAAGACCCCAAGCTCAAAGCCATGTTGAGGCCTGAATTTCTCTAGGATTGGAGCTCTTGCTTCCATTTGGCTGAGCTGATCAATGAGCCAAAGGTGCTTGCTAATAAAACCATGAATTTCAAATCTCTACTTTTCAGTAAGTGGGAAGCTGCTGTGCTTCAGCACTCAGTAAACCCAGAATGGTGAGGCAGCCTCAGGTACAAGCTGGCTCGGAAAACAAGCACAAAATTTGAGGGATAAAGACAGGAAAGGCATAATCCATCCTTGCGGAATTTCACATGGCAACATGTCAGAGGAGCAGCAAAGCACTGCGGGGTACAACCATCCAACTACAGCTGTACAGAAATGTAGGTTAAACTCTGCTTTAACACGGAAGGACAAGGGAAGCAGCCATTAGAGCAATGACTGAGTTTCTCTGTCGTACTGAAAGAGATGTGGCACAAGGTACTCATGAGTTGAATGCTGAAGTTGAAAACAATCCTAAGGAAGCCCTTGCTGCTCTCTACCATGGGGTCTGCCTGGCTCTGTGCAACTCTGTTCAGGAGTGGGTATAGTGGATGCTTCTGCCCCGAGGCACTCCACCTGGCTCGATTCAGAGGGATAGGCATGATGTGTTGATGGTATTTTGGCTGCAAGATGAGCTGGGAATGTCTTCGGGGTGTTTCTGGTAGGATACACGAGCAGGTTTTTGCCAGTTCTTGTAAAAGATGCTGTAATCTGTGGCAAGGCTTGATCTCTAACCAGATGGTGTTTCTTTTCCCTTTTTCTCCCCACCCCCTTTGGTGTCTTTCACTGTATTACTTTGGATCTCCCACCATGCCCAGCCAGCCACAGTACTGCCAGCCTTCCCTAGCATCAGTCTGGGCTAGATAGCTCCCTGTGCTTGACACATCCCGATCGCCTTCTCAAGTTAATTTGGTATTTTCCATTAGTCCTGCCATGAGTTTCCCGGCTCAGGAATTTCTTATCAGGAATTCATTAGCCCTGAAACTTCAAGGACTGACTCTTTAGGCTTAAATACTGTCTATAATTACCTTCTCTTTGTGCTGTACTGTGGAAGACGTCTCCAGCATTTCACTTTACACAGTAAGCACTGAAGTTATTTCTAGTTCAGGTAACTGAAAAGGTATCAAATATCCCAAGAGCTTCAGTGGAATAATAATGGCAGAGATGAGGCTTTTTCTGGCTTCCTTTTTTGTCCTATGTATTATATGCAACTGAGACAAGAACACTGTTTGAGTTTGCTTCAGCTGCTATCTGTATTTCCAAAAAGGATCCATTCTGCCTCTTTAAGCTCCCTCCTTCTTACTTAGGTAATTTCTGAGATCATGTAAGAGCTGAGGTTTTCTGAGTAGCTTGCTTTTCTAAGTGCTCTGTCCTAATTTGTTTCTAGGCCCAGCCTGACACTTAACAGATGTGCCTATTTGGGCTGTAATAAAAGCATGTATTAAAATGTAGGTATCTCAGGCAGAGAGTAGAAGGTGGGTAGACTATTGTATAGTCCACATTAAAAATGCTTATATCAATTTATTAGCATAGCCTGACCTTAATGTCCACTGACTGATACCTTAAAGGAGTGGGTAGGAAAGGGCTGACTCCTTTATTGCTCTTTGTTCTTTAGCACTGGCAGGGGATAAAAGCCAAAGACACAAGGAGATAAACGTACTTCCTTTTTCAGGATAAATATAGGTTTAAAACAAACCCTTTGCAGAGGCTCTGTACGCATCATTGTCTACTTAAAACCAGTTGATAACAGTTCTTGCAATCAGCACATGCAGTACTGCTGGAAACTTTCTGGAAAACATATACACAGTAAAGCTGTTAGTGAGCGGGCTGATAAGAGGCACTGCACTTCAGTGAAGATAATGGGTAAACAGTGAAGAGGCTTTGGTTTCTTGGATAACAGAAGGAGGAAAAAAAGCAGGTATTATGTAAGTCAGCAGCATATAAGGCAGTCATTTTGTGTAGTTACAGAGTAGATTTAATGCTGGCTTTAATCATAGTACATTGTGAACCTGGAACATCTTAATTACCTATGTTCTCCTGAAATTTTTCATCTGCTCTCCCCTGTTAGAAGTAATCAGGCAGCATTCTGGCAGCCTTGTAGTCTATCGGCCCAGTGGTTCTTCATTCCCACCTGCAGCCTCTCCTGCTCCACCGGGGGGCCATTTGTATTGAAATAGCCAAACGCTGGCAAGTCTAATCTTAAAAGCTAAAGAGCTGGCAAGAGCTTTGCTAAAGAAAAGTACTGAATGGCTAGCCTAAATCCAGAATGTGGTGTGCCTTTCAGGACCTGCCAGCAGAGATCTTAAATAACTCACTGCTGCTGCAATGCATAGTGATCCCTTTACATGGCTGATGCTGTGCTGATAGCCAGGGATGGGCAGGATGTTTCCTGTGGGATGCAGACAGCGTGTGCCTCCTCTGTATCATAAGGAAACTGGCTAAACAATTATAAGGATGACACTAGATTCATTGTGTAAGAACAGTTCCTCTGTGATTCAGATAAGAGCACACTTATGTTAAAATGGTATAATTTGCTCCAGGGCCTGTCTGTGCATGGTCTTTCTAACTGAAGCCAACCACAAAGAATTTCTGTGATCAAATTAAGCAGGTCAGTTTGATATGGGTGGGTCTGTGGGCGGCAGCTCTCATGCTCAGTGACAGTGCTGACTTGAAGTGCCTGGTAATGTTTGTGTTCTGATTTGTTTCTGGTATATTTTCTTTTTAGCCTTATTTCTGGTACATTTCTCTTTGTACATATTTCTTTAAATGCTGCTGGGGCATCCTGCTCAGATATGGGGACCCCGCTTCTGAAGCTCACTGTAAGAAACAGTAAATCTCCCATCTACAGAGACCTAATCCTCCCAGCTCTCACTCGCATGCAATGATCAGAATGAATATGCACACATGAGAGAAAATGAGTGTGCATCTTGCTATGGCTATTCTTCCGACTCATGTCCAATGGCTCTTTCTGTGTCAGAGTCACGGGATGGCTCTTGTGTGCCTTACATGACAGCTTGTACCTATACAGCTATTGACAGATTTCTTTTTATCATGGCCTTACTTCAGTGTCCCATGACCCATTAAACTGATGCCACAGTGATTACACATCTTTAGAGCTGATTCTCTTTCTAAGCATGGTGGCTGGCATTAGCCAGCTCCTCCACTGGCACAGGTCAGTATAACTGGAATTGTTTCATCTGGCTGAGGCTCTAGGCTCCTATACAAGTGCCACATTGAGAATGGGGAACTATGAAGTGCTTGGATTTTTTCATGAAAGATGCTATTAGTTTAGCAGATTAAGACTGTTGACAGAAAAATCTGATTCTCAGTGTAAACCCTGAGATCTGAAAGAAGTCAGGCAAAGCAAATCCTAATCTTATATACTACGGGATAATGCCATCAGAAAATAAACAAGTTCTCTTAAAACAAATAGTTCCAGTGTTCCTCTTTCCCCTGGATGCCATTTAAACTGTTCTTCTGCCTACTTTTAATCTTTATCATACATAGCTTCCAAAAGAGAAAAGCTCTAATTTATCAGTATTGCTGGAACGATACAGTATGTTGGTTAAACCCAATTAACTGTGATGTTTTAAATGCAAAAGCTATTGTATTGCTCCCTAGACTTAGGCCTGTAATATTGTCTATACAAGAGAATTCGAACAGGTCATTAGAACCCCAGACAGGGTAAGGGTTGGGCTGAGACTGAATGCCAAATCAGCAATACCTTCTATCCCTTGTAAGTCTCTCAGTGGACAAGCTTTCCACTGCCAATCCCTTTGTATTCCTCTGCAACTTATACCTGTTTAACCAGCAGCATCCCAGGCTGCAATTGATTCCTGGCCCCTGCAGTTAACTTGTTAGTGTTAAGTAAGTGCACAGCAGTTTGGCAGAAGGGGAGACAGTTAACCTTGTGTTACTGTGTTTTATCTTGTGGTTCATTAATGGCTATATTCTGGTTTCTATGCATTTGAGATTTTGTTTATTCACACTAGAATGGAAAGGAGCTGCATTTAAATATGTTAGTATTAATAACATGCTGCATGTGGTCATGCTTTCTGTAATTGATTATATTAATGTTGCTATTCAAGCCTCCAAGCTCCAGAAAGTGTCCTATCCTAATTACACAACCTCAGCTGAGGTCCCTTGGTAATAAGTGAGTGGATAA
The DNA here is from genome assembly GCF_033783945.1 of Neopsephotus bourkii. Lineage (NCBI taxonomy): Eukaryota > Metazoa > Chordata > Aves > Psittaciformes > Psittacidae > Neopsephotus > Neopsephotus bourkii. The sequence continues at coordinate 1,513,400 of NW_026901291.1, read as the reverse complement.
AACTCTTCCTTATGCTTCCCAAGAGTCAGAGGATGTTGGTATCCTGCTTATTATGCCATGTTAATTTTATAAGGCTTTTATCAAGCAGCAACCCAATAGCTTTTCTTTCCTCTGGGTTTTGTTAGGTTAATCCATGAGTCATGGAATATTTGACTACAATATCATGAGTCATGGGAAAGCTCTGTAGCCCTCATAATTCTGGATGATCTTGCTGTCCAGTACTGCCAGGCCAAGTGTCTTCCCAATGCATGGATATACATCATGAATGTATCCTGCAGCATTTTAGAGTGTCAATAAGAACAAAATCCTTTAGTGGGAAATGTTAGAGCTAACCTGGATTATTAGCAGAGCAACTCTTGCAGCTTGTACCTAAGCCCTCGGGAGAGCATCAGCTATAGACAGAGAATTCCTAAATCAGGATTGGTCTTTTTCCCCTGCTCTCATTCAGATATTAGTTTTTATTAGTTGATTGTACCATTTGACACACAGCAAATGACAAGTGCTGAGAGGTACATTCCTGATCTTTAACTGGATGCAACCATTATTGCATTAGTCAATAACAAAATCAGAAATAGTACAGAAATAATTATGAGAAATTAGGTCTACAGAGACCTTGCCATTGACACATGAGGGAAAAGAAGAGACTGCAATCTAGGCGAGTGAAGTACCTAAATACCTCTCAGAAAAGCATCTCTGCTTTGTCAAGCAGGAAGTCAACAGCTAGAGACCTTCGCTCCCAGCCAAGTGCTTCACCTAAACTGCATTTCTGGGCAATGCTATGCGAGTTCATTGTCCAGAAAGCTCAGATGTGCAAAAAAGAGAGTAATGGAAAAAAAAAGCTTAAAAATAACTCTTATTTCATTATCTCCTTGCCGCTGGGTCTTCTTTATGGTGGGGCAATAAATGCTGGGTACAGATATCCTTGCACCTTGGCAGATCAGCACTGTATTGTGGTGGTGGTTCTTGCCATGTTTTAGAAAGCACTAAATACCAAAACTGATGCAATGCTGAAAGCTTTTTCCCCTTGTCACTCATTGCTTCAGGCTCCTGTGCTGCAGAAACGCCCCTCTGGATTCCTAGAAATGAACAAGGACAAGGAATTGTTTCTTTGGTGTGTTGCAGCGCGGGTACAGATCCCAGCTGCTCGCTGCAGCACACAGCAATGACCAGGCTGGCTGCAGGGTGCACCTGTACCAAACCTCACATTTCTGTGAGGCAGCTTGTCCTTGTCAGCTGGCTGATAACAGGTCCTCAGGAAGAGCTCTGCCCCCGCCAAGTGATCTTTGTGTTTGTGGGACCAGGATGATAACTTCCGAGGCCTGAGGTAGGAGTAACTGCTCACCCTGGGCTTTTAGGGAGAGGAAATCTCAGCCCTTGGCCAAAGCCAGAACACTGAAAACACACCACGGAAAGGGGGATGACATAGCCTGCTTGTCCAAGGCCACAGTTTGACCTTGTCTGTCTCATTCCAGATGTTTACCCAACCTGCCCCAGAAAAGCTCCAGCAGTGACAGTGCTCTGCTGCCCTTGCAGTCTGCTCCCCTCCTGAACCCATCAGTGGGGGACAAATGTCTCCTCATTGCTGCTGAAGCTCATTATGTCTTGTCCTATCTCCTGTGGATATTCCTCACTGTTATAGCTGTTATTTACACATGGCTGTAAATAAAGGAAACTATCATTTCTGCCCTGGCTTTACAAGGCATGAGTAAGGCTCTGACTGGACTAATGCCTACTTGAAATGGTATATGCTGCTGGCCTCTTGAAAACACAGACACCTCCAACCCAGTTAGTCATAAAGAGGAAAGTTTCATTAACAGTCCCTTCACAAAGTGAAGCTGTAAGCTTGCTGGAAGCAGTCAGCCATCCCAAGTGAGTCGGTTCCAGGCATGGGGTGCTCCGGGCCATGCTTCCCCTCCCCAGGGCCAGCAGCGCTGATGCGCTAAGCCCCAGAAAGAGCTCTGATGCAAAGGAAATGCCTGGGAATCTCATTCTTAAGTTGCTGCAGGTCTTGGACTTCCTAGGTTCGTGACAGAGGAAGAAGTATCTGTTCCTATAAGCCTGCACACTGCTGTGGCTCTTCGCTGTAATAGAGCAGGGAAAGGGTGTTAGACCTGCTCTCAGATTGGGCAGGTTTTGAAGCAGGAAGAACAAGGAAGCCTCTGATTCATAACAGGATAGATACAGGCTTCTCTGGGAAGTCACTGCTGGTTTCTATTTTAGCTTTCACAGGTGACTTTTGTCTTAATGCTGCTTTTGAGAAGGGCAAAGACACCTGAGGTGATAAATGTGACTTCACTGCCCACCTGGACTGCTTTGGAATGACTTCCTAGAGCTGAGAGGCTCTTTCTGACCAGGATTTTCATCCGTCTCCTGGAGGAGATGGTCCTTAAACTGGAAGGTTTCCCTTCTATGAGTCATGCCCCCTCTTCTCTCCATGTTGGCCCTGCCCTATCTGGAGAGAAGCCCAGGCTGAAGGCTGAGCAACCTTCTTCTGGCCTCCTAAATATATGACTCCATAGATGTGAAAGATAAGGGATGTGACTCCTACTCTTCCTCCTGTTGTGAGGTGAGTGGTTATTTTTAACACAGAGGTCACCAAAACAAGGGTTAGTGCTGAACCATGTTGGAACTGCTGCAGTAGATCCTGTTGACTTGATTCTTGGCTTCACCAGGACTGACACAAGTGGCCCCATGGATGGACTGATGTGCGTGTGCAGATACGGAGGGAGGCTGAGGGTGGCGAGTGGGGGTTTGTTCTCATCCAGGACAGAGATGACAGCTTGTAAGGAGCTGTATGATGATACCTGCTGATTTATGGACAAGCACTGCTTGTTCTGGCAAGAAATAGCTTCCAATTAGCCTGAAAACAGACTGCTATGGGTGGAGATTTGCAGACGCTCTTATTTATTGGCAAGCCTCACTGTAATATAATCAGCTGCTTGATAGGCAGGTTAGGTAATGGTCCTCAATGTGAGCACTTTCAGATTTGAACACTGAGTACAGCCTTTAGTACCCAGAGCCCTCTGCCAGTAGCTGACATGCATCTGATATTAAAATGCAAGGGGAACCTAGGAAGCCCCCTTCCAGAGCACCTTGCTGAGTATGTTAAAATGCTGCCTTCAATAATTCATAGAATCTGCTCAGTGAGCTGGTGTATATGTGTGGGGAGGGGAGGATTAAAATATCTCAGACCTGGCCTGCCAGGATAATTCAGTGGCTAGTTAAATCCCTCAACAGTATTAATCAATAAAGGGCCCACAGAGTGCATAAATCAGAATTTAATATGACAGGGCTATGGCAGTGCATGGGAAGCGATTCTTCCTCCCCTGTGTGATGCTAAATGCCATACTGCTCCAGCAACTGGTATTTGAATAACCTCATTGCTCTTGTTGTTCAAACATCCAGTCCTTCCAGCTGTGTTATCCCACGTTTAGATGTCACCTAAATGTCTTTGATTCAGCTGTGTATGCACCAAAGAGAACAGTTGGCTGTGAAAGGTTATAAACTCTGTCACCTAATTGAGTGTCTCTAGTTTCACTGATCAAGAGCTGATGTCGTGAGTGGAGCATCACTCCCTTTCTCAGATAAAAGCATTTTACCAGAGTCGGAATGCTGTTTCTGCAGATCCCTGGTGAGGTATGAACAAATACTCTTGACATAACTGGCACCATTGTTGTAAATTCACAGATGTTTTCAGGCCTCCAAATTAATCTCCTTGTTCAGCCTCTCCAGGAATGCAACACAGCATGGCTGTGTTTAAAAGTCACTTATCCTAGTATGACTTTAGTGCAATTCTTCTGTAATCTGTGTCTTACCCCTTACTGTAACTGAGCAGGAGTCCAGCCTACTAACAGACATCTGAAAGGGGCATGATTAAAAGATGTGTTTTTAATTTTCCATTAAATTCAGCCTTCAGCTTGCTTTCTATTCATTAATGCTAGGCTAATATTTACCATTTACAGATATTTGTAGACCTTCCACATATTTTTCCCACTGAACTGATTTTCAGCCAAGCGCTGCATATTCGGTTCCTTCACTCCTTCCTGATGAATCTGGCAAAAATTCCAGCATTCAGGTTAGTGTTGGCTCTGCCCAGATACTGGTGATTATGCTCAGCTATTAGGATGTTTGTGGAAAGCGGATGCGTAACTGTCTTAACACGTCTGAATTTGAATCAGATTTAGAATCCACATGAAAACAGTGTCTGCTTTTCATTCAGATGTACTCTGAAGCTAAGCCATACCTGATCTTTCCTCCTGTGCTACTCTGGCCATCTTTGTTTGACAACGAAATACCCAGAACAAGTTTAAAGCATCAATTTCTGTGAAGAAAATTAATCGCCCAGCAGTAGCACTACTCACGACTACATACCTACCATTGCACTACAGTTCTTGTTAAAGCTTACCTTCAAGCTTATGCATTCATTTCTTGCAAAGAGAAGATGTGTGACCAATTATACGCTCAGCCCATGTGCAGTAACTTGTTCAGTCACATCTTGCTCATGTGCCCAAACCTCTTAGTTCGGCATTTCCCTTCCTCCAGAAACACTTACTTGTTTTCCTGGCCCTTAGTCTGTGAGGCAAATGCTGTTATATAAAGATTACACAGGAAGGCCCTAGAGATTCCCTCTGCATTAAGCAGAACTTTGATTTCAAAATAGAGATGCATGGCAAGGGTAAGAACATGTTTTTTGTGATTTTTATCTGGCCAAGGGCTCCCCCACACCTTGTAGATACAAGTGGTTCAGCTTCATGGGTGGCCACTCTGAGGCTTCTGATCTCTCATTGGATGGTGTGGGGAACACTGGGATGGAGTTCTGAACTAGAAAAGTAAAAGCATTAGGATCTTGGGAAACACAGCAGTCTGGCCCACAGAGGGTGCTTGTAGTAAGTAGATAGAACAGTCTAGAAAGGCATCAAGAAGCATGTCACACATCTGACACCAATTCGTTGGGACATGAGAACACAGGCCTTTACTATATAGGAGCAAACATGAAATGTCACTTGTCACACAAGACTAGTCACATGGATATTTCTTGCTCTTTGGGTGTATCAGGAGGGGACTAAAGTCTCACATAAGTGTCCTCAGAAGTTCTGATACCTACAGTAAAGTACTCACAGCAGCAAGCAGCTGAGTATGCACCAGTCCTCCCCTCTGTTGCACCCACTCAGCTTCCAAGTTAGGCTTTGCAGTCCAAAACTAAGTGTCTGTTGTTCCAAGTTACTGGTAAAAGAGTCGGCTCACTTAAAACCAGTGTAGTTGTACCTACATGAGCTTCAGTTGTACCCTGAGCTACAGGTTAGGTGTGTACATAATTTATTCAATAGGTTGGACTATTATAGAAACCTTTTTTTGTGTTTATAATCAATCTTTAGTCTGATTTTGTTTGCATAATTCCCTCATGCTTCTGTAGCTTTATTCCACAGCACAGAGGTGGTGTCAGGGATAATTGTATCATACCTCTGCAGCCCAGAGGTAAGGATGGCACTCTTAGATTCCTGTAGGTAGAAACAGCTGTGCTTATGACTACTGATCAAAACATAGTATTGGAATAGAGTATCATCTGAGCCATCAGGATATCAGATGTCTGTTGCTTTCCTTCCTGTGTGAATTAGAAAAAGGAATAAAGTTGCATTAAGTTAAAAGAAGAATTTCAAGAAAGTGCTCCAAGGTTTCCCACAGTTGGGCGTACGATTACATCTTTCTCCACCCATCGTAAATCACAGCTGTAGATCTTCCCCCACTCCTGTTTTGCATTAGTAAATTGAACTGTATACTCTGTCCCCTCAAAGATTAATGCCTCCATCTGAGGAAGTAGTTGGATACGTGCTGGTGGTAGTACTTTCCTCATTACTGAATGGGAGACTGTGGGAGGAGAACAGAATTTGCATGTGTTGGATGTTGGCCTAAACGTACTCAGTGAATTCTGGACATCAGGGAAGAATTGATAGAGCATAAGCATTTAATTAGCAAACCACAGAAGAAAACTGAGGAATCCTACTTTTAATTAAAAAGCTTTTCAACCCTCTTTTGTTCCCAAACAAATGTTTTGCTAATACCATGTGTCTGCAGAGCGCACTCCAAATGCCTCAAAACTGCATTTGCTGTCAAGGGGAATTACATTGTATTAGTGGTCCTAGGGTAAGAGTTTACGTCTCTGTAGAAGTTTTAGATCTTCTCACTACTGCTACAGATTTAGCTCAAAGCAGGAGTCATGCCTCCCGTGAGAGCATGGGAGACAGTGCAACTTGGTCCTGGTTCTTGTAGAGACCTCTGAGTGCCTTCACAGTTCTTATGCTACTTCGAAGTTCCACATACTCACTAGAAAGCTACCCAGTGAGTCTGCTTAAAAACAAACCCTGCTTGCTTAGAATAAAAACAACACATCAACAGAACAAAGAGGCTGACTTTGCCACCTGTCTCTGGAGATAGCTGCATGCAGAAGGCTACCTTAGAACCCACATTTAATCAAAACCAATTTAAGTTAAATGCTTTCTTTTCTCCACAACCAACAGCACATGAAGGAACAAATAAGCACACGGAGTACAGAACAAAGAACATTCATCACTGTGATATTGTGGTCTCTAAGCGAACAGCAGTTATAACTTCCTCCTTTGCCCAGCACTAAGGCTTGTGTTTTGCTGTGCTAGGAAAGTAAAGGCAGAAACACCTGTGGTCACTAGAGATGTTACCATAGGTCTTACCAGAGTACACTTGCTAACCATGGTGCTCTGGCTGTTTTCCAGCCAACAGAGGGGATTTTGCCTGCCTAGAAGTCATCTAAAAAACTTCAGAACATTTTCTTCCCTTCCTGCCTTTAACTTTTGCAGCTCCTGTTATCTGCATCAGAGACAGCAGCTTTTAACTATGGGCAAATCAATTCCTGTGTCTGTCATTTGGCGGGTAGATTGATATTTTGGTTTTTGGTTAAGTTTGATGCTTGCCATTTTTACTAGTTTGTGTTAATTTTTAATTAACCCTTTGTGATCATTAATGTAAGCCTGAAATTGTTGACCTTCTGGATGGCAGAGGCCTAGAAGTGAGGAAGAAAACAAGTAGTTAAGTATTTAAGGAAGAGTAACTTTTTAAGAGTATTTAAGAAAGAGTAACTTTTAAATTCATTTCTGCTGAAATCACAAAGGTACTTTAGCCTTGCTTTGGTTTAAAGGCTACTGCAGCAGATGCTGATATCAAATTCCCATTGAAGAATAGCCTTATTGCTTTCACAGTTCCCACCAAGCATTTAATAACTGCTGGAATTTGAGATGCAAATTACTACCAGTCAGGCTCTGCTACTTTTTATATTGGTGCCTGGTATATGCTGTCATCTTTCCACCAACATCTTAAGGGCAGGATGCTATCTGAACAAGAGTTATCTAGCAACCAAGGGCAACAGACCACAGGCCAGACGCTGCATCAGTCAGCCACTGCTTTTGTGTATGAAACAAGGCTGCGACGTGCTGCTCGGTCCTAGTTTTTGCTGAGAGCAGTGATTAGTGCAGACACTCAGCATCATGATACCGAGCATCCTCTGTGCTGGGTGTCTGTACAGCCACCGGCACTGTAAGAGCAGGGTGTGCTTGGTATACACATCAATACGTAGGTGTTGACATAAAGCAAACTTGAGTGTGAGCAGGGGTGATGTGTGCTGGGATATGATGTTCTGCTCTGGAGACTTTGATAAGGGTGCAGATGACCTGGACTGAGTGTACATGTGGCCCAGACACCAGCATGGCTGGCAGGAGTGGGTTTGGGCAGCCTGGAGCAGGTGAGAGGTTCCTGCAGTGGAGTGCATGACCTGCAGGCCTATACCCACAGGGCAAAGCTTGTGGGTTACTGCCCGGCAACAGGCTGAGGATGGCAGAAACTCGCTGCCAGGCTGGGAAAGCTTTCACATCACCACACAGATTTCATGTTGAGTTCCAGCACTGGGCATCTATAAAGGTTTCTCAGTGGAGGTACCCAATCGCCCCTTGTGCATGCTGGAGGCCTGGTTTGCTCCATCACAGCAGCCATGGCCGCTGGCACTGCACTGTGTGGAGAAGGGTCATCCTGGGGAGGCAAAGTGATGCTGTGGGTGGTGGGCCCTGTCACTGCTCCTGTGGTGAACTGTTAAACATTCACCCAAACGGACCCATTCCTTTAGCTGGTGGCAGAATTCTCCCCTCCTCACACCCCATTCCCATCGGCTGGCACCACGGCGGGCACGCGGGGCCGTGCGCCCTCTGACTCAGGGCCGGCGGCGCCTTTAAATGTGGCGGGCTGGGACCCCCCCGCCTCAGGTGGCGGTCACCACCTCTGCCATCACCGCGCCTGCGCCGCGGCCGCCACTCGCTCTGCGCTGCCGTGCGCTCCGCTCAGCTCCGCTCCGCGCTCACAGAGCTTTGTCCGGGCCGCACCGGGTGGCGGAGCCTGGGCCTGCGCTGGGACCCCCGCGGTACCCCCCGGCCCCGCTGTGTCCGGGGGTCGCAGAGCGGCCCTTAAGGTGGACTCGGGTTTAAGGTGGACCGCTCCCGTAAGGTGGACTAGGAGTTAAGGTGGATCGCGCTTAAGGTGGACTCTCGTCGAAGCCGCGCCTGCCAGGCGGGGAGGGCCGGGACTCGGTATGGGGAGCCCCGCCTGAAGCGGCTGCCGGAGGAGCAGCGCCGGGCTGTGCTGAGGAGGAGATGGAGAAGGCCCGCTGCTGAGCAGCCAACTTCTGCCCGGCCTCTGACAATGACCAGCTCCAGGCCGTTCTGCGGGAAGAGGCAGCCGATGGACGAGGGCGAGGTGGGGGAGAGGAGCCCGGCCGGCACTGAGCTCTCGGGGGGCCGATAGGAGAGAGGCTCCCCCCATCAGCCGGCCTCCGGCCCTGGCTGCGCTTTGTGGGGGGGGCGGTAGAGAGGGTGCCCCGTTGTGTTTGGGTTGGGAGAGGTTTAGTTTGCTTTAAAGGCAGCTCCTTCACCGCTGCCATCCTCCTCCTCCTCGTCCCTTTGCAGCTCTGAAGCCGTCCCGGCCGCAGCCTCCCCGCCGGCTCCGGGGACCCCCGGCGCAGCGCCATGGAGACGGTGGGAAAGTTTGAGTTCAGCAGGAAGGACCTGATCGGGCACGGAGCCTTCGCCGTCGTTTTCAAGGGCAGGCACAAAGAGGTGAATAATCCATCCTTGTCCTTTTTTCCTTTCCTTTTTGTGAGTAGGTTTGGGCCGAGCTGGACACCACGTCCCGGTCACCCCGACCCCGCTGGGCTGCGGTGGCTATTCTTAGGCTGGGCATCAGCCCCGGGCTCTGGGGCAGCGCCGGCGATGGGAGACGTGTTTGTTGTCGTTTATTGTTGTTATGTCTGGAGTTTCTTCGGGTGGCAGGCGTGTGTCCCAGCGGGACCCGGGCAGGTGCCTTCACCTTGCGGTGGGGAGGTATCCACAGAGACCTTTTGCTCACCAAAAGCGGCCCTTACCTTGAAAACAGGCTAAAAATACCCCATCACACACGCTGTCTATAAAGCGTTCAGAGGGCTCTTGCTTTGTTGCTTTGTGTGTATGTGGGAAGTTTTGTCCTTCTCCACTTAATTTTTTCAAGAGGAGGGGAAACGGCTTACTGGTAAATAAACTGAAGCCAATCCGGCAGTGGATTTTCCATCATTAGGGCTTGGGATAAGCCATGGCTCCCACAGTGCGTTTATTTCTACTGATTAAATAAGAGGATAATCGTTGTATAAAGTAGTATCAAAACCCCCAAACCTTGGGCTTTTCTCCTTGGGCTGACAAGCATAATTGAGGAAAGGGCAAGTCTGAACAAGTGAGGGATAAGCATTGGGATATAAAGTGAGAGGCCTTTACCAGTGCTGTGAGACACTTCTTTCGGTAATATTTGTAACCTTTTAAAAGGCTGCTTATCCTAATGTAAATTTCACCATTAATTTACATTTATCTTTGAATTACATGTGCACTCTTTCAGAAACCTGAGCTGGAAGTAGCTGTGAAATGCATTAACAAGAAGAACCTTGCAAAATCTCAAACTCTGCTGGGCAAGGAAATAAAAATACTAAAGGTAGACTGTCTTGTTTTCTTCAGTCTTTGTTCTGTATGCCCTTTGTTGCTCCTGGCTTATGGTCTTTGTTTTACTTCTTCTAGGAACTGAAACATGAAAACATCGTTGCCTTGTACGACTTCCAGGTAAATACATTCAATTACATCAAAGCATGCTGGGTTGGGGAGAGGTTGAATGGAGTTTCTGGAATTTCAGTTTCTAGCAGATGTTTTTTAATCAAACGTGTATTCTGGGGAAAAAAGCATTCTTACAGGTTAAGGAAAGATACGAACACTGCTGAGCAGATCATGTATTAATTGTTGCCTGGACCACAGAACTCTTATGCAGTTGGGAGCTGAGGTGGGAGCTCCTACTCCCAGGATGTTGAAATGCAATGTGGGGTGAACATGTCTGTGTTGGAAACTCCTAAGTTCTGTGTTAGAATTAAAACAGTTAAAAAAGTAGTTATTCTTGGCATGCCTACCTTTTATTTTGTTTCTCTGATCTGGGTACACTCCCTAAGAAAATTTTTCTTAGGTAATATGAAAATAGTGTGAGCATGACTTTGTAGCATATGATTGTCCTCAGTTCCAGAGGATTTTAATTTGCATTTTTCTGCTGGCCTTGTGGCAATCAGTAAGTGTTAAAAATTGCATCAGACATTTTTAGATTATTGTGGTTTCCCACAGTTGCTTTTTCCTTCGAAGTCAGCTCTCAAGATCTAATCTAAGGGGCTCAAACTGATCCGCTCTGAAACCTGAGTTATCCAAAGGCTTTTCATTTTTCTCCTCGAATTTTTAGTTAGAAAATCCTGCTGGGTCATGGGGCAACTTTTGTTTGATATTTTGGATGCTTTTTAAAAAGCACTGCAGGATCACAAAGCCTGAAATGGGCTCCTCCTGTCCCTGGTGGAGGGGTTGGCATGCGGGATGCGGTACAGCCTGTGCTACCCGGAGATGGCATGTTTGTGAGTGAGGGCTGCGTGACTGCTGGTCCATCAGTGTCTGGGGTGGCTTATCTAGCACTGCCTGCCCTGTCCCGGGTATCACGTGTCCTGCAGGCCGCCGTGTTTGTTGACATTCCTCCTTCTCCCATGGATTGGCTCCGGTGGCTTCCGCGTCACCCCAGACCCGAGTCTCCCAGCCGGTTGGTACAGCCTGTTTGCAATGCCTCCTGGGTGCTGTAGTCTGCCTGTCACCCCGTGCTGCGGCCCCCCAGGGCTGTGTCACCCCCCATGCCCCCCTCTGCCAGAGCAGGGGGTTATGGCAAGGTGCTGCAGGGGGCCAGCCCTTGGGAAGGGTTTAATGCCTGCCGTGGTTTTGGCGAGAGGTGGATGGGGGGGATTTCAGGCTGCTCTGTGAGGGAGGAAAGGCTGCTGGGAATGGGATTGGCTCTTGGAAATATCCTCTGAGTGAGAGGCCAGCTGTGCATTGTGTCTGAAACACCCTTTAGAGCTGGGCTTGCAGAGCAGCGACTGCCTGCTGCAGAGCAGCTCAGAGAGCTGGGGAAGTTCCCTCAAGGCACAGGCCGCTTGGGGCGTTAGATCTGATGGAGTGTCTTTATTCTCCTCTGTACCTTCTAAATTTACTTAATAACTTTCCAGTTGAGGGAGCGAGTGGCTGCTCCTGTGCTTCCTCTAGAGTTTGCATTTGTATGAAGCATTATGCTGCTGGATTTGTTTATTGCACATCTTTCAAAACCTTTGTTCATGTTCTGTTCCTCTCCCTGCTTCAAGAAACTACTGGGTAGGAAGCAGCTTAAAGACATTTCCTGCAAAAGGAGTGATTTCATCACTGCAGCAATGCATTTTTCTCTTTATGTGATGGCAAATGAGCTTTAGTTAAATTACCTGTATAGCAGTGTAGCCTGGTGAGATATGAGCAAGAAGCTACCATGAGACAGGAACTTGAGAATGGTCCTGGGCTGAGGCCTGCCCAGGTATATATTTGGTTACCAGCTTTGTCAGAGTCCTTGTATGACCTGGGTGATATGATTTATTGGACAAAATGAGATGACTTAGGTAGGATTGGATGTTACACAGTGCTACCAGGGTGTGGAGCCTCCTGTGGTGTGAGGTGGTCAGTCATCAGACACAGTCTGATGCAGTCTACCCACATAGGCTCTGTGTGTATGTGTCTGAGTGCTTGGCGTTCCTCTGAGCCTGCTTAGGAGTTTTATGACTGAGTTATCTGCAGAGGTACAAGTGCAGTGCTGTGGAAGGCTGGCTTCTGCCCATCTTTCCTTACTTTGTGGAGAAGACTACTTGTTACTCACCTTGTTCCTCTGATACAAGATCAGTTGCTTCATTCAAAGCTGCGTGTATATTTACCCTCAAAAATGTGATGGTTGCAGTTAACCGAGCCCTTACTTTCTAAAACTCGAGAGTTTTCTTGTACTGCAACATCAAAGAGCAAAAAGGAAAAAATATTTCCTGTGAATCTTAATGTTGCCCTGTAGCTTTGTCTGTTGTTGCGTTTTGTGTTGCCCCTTCTCTGCCCTGCCTGTCAACAGTGACTTTAACTTTTACTCACATGTTCCCTACACACAAGGAAATGGTTGCCAAAACCACAGAGGCTGTAAGCAAGTGATTACACCCAGTGATGCTTTCGTTTGCATTTTCCTGGGTAAAAGCTAACGCTAACCAGGCCTCAAACAACTCAAGATTTTTGATGTAATGCTGGATTTGCCCCAGACAGACACTTGCAGTGCTGATACCTGATACTGACAGCAGCTCTCGCCCTGTCACACCTATTTTATCCTTCAAATTCAGGAAAATTGCTGTGTTCCTTCTCATTTTATAGATCTTTCTGGTACTTGTTCATAAATAATGACAAAATAAGCTTCCTAGGAATAAATGATACTGGTGAATGTTTAATGAATAAAAGTGCAGCGTCTGGACTTTTATAGATCCCCTTATTGGAGTCCTGAGAGCAGCATCATTTCATGAGAATGGCTCACAAAATGAAATATGCATATTCCCATTATTATATGCTCAAGTATTAATGAGAGGTACTGTGAATAGTCTAGGAGCCCCTGCTCAAAAAGAGGATAGATCATATTGCATTTTTAGAAGTACTGTCTGTTTACTGTTTGTATGGAGTTGTGGTATGGACATTTCCTAGGCACAGGAGTATTTGGCACAAAGTGAAAACTGTATTCCACCATATATAGAGTACATTAGTTGCTACTGAACAATCCCTGACTCCTCAGCTGGTTTGGGGTCTCCAAACTGCATCAGTCAAGGGGAGTGCAGCAGCCTAGAGGGACATCTGGATACCACAAGTCTTTACTTTGGAGACAGATAAATAATTCATATTCCTCGAGGTGGAAATTAATGACAACAAGGATACAAGTGATGGCTTCTGCTGGGTGAGGACTTGCTCTGGAAATGAAATTTCTTGGAAAACTGATTTCTGAAACCCTGAGGATCAGCTCAGCTCTTCGCGCTTGTTGACACCAAAAGCTTAGCAGTGTGTGGGCTGCTGCGTGGGACTTTGGTTTCTTTTGTGACTCGGGGCATTGAATCTGTGATCAGAGGCCACTTGATTAGCTAAGGGGATTCAGTGGTAGGAAGGGAACTCTTGAACTTGTCAGATCCTGGGAGCACTGTGCACTACACAGCTTCTGCCAGCATTAGAAGTGGGTTTGTAAATGAATGTAGCTAAGGGAGATTCTGGGTATGTTTTCTTCCCTGTGCTGTGCCAGCTGCCTCAGAAAGGTTGGTTGAATATGTGACAACCAGAGCTCTCATATGCGGCTGTGTTGGTGCTAGAGCAGAAAATCTGCTATTCCTGGTGGACATAAATAACACTTTGAATATTAGAAAGCATTTTCCTGCATGAAATGGGCAGAAGGATTATTTCACTGGCATGTTTTCTCCTCTTACGTGCTGTGATCTGAGCTTGCTTCTTAAAGCAGCCTAGCTGTAAGTGTGCTTGTGTGGATATCAGGTGTTTTGGGGGTTTGTTTGGTTTGTTGAGGCTTGTTTTCCCCCCAGTTTTTGCACGGGTAGGATGGACTGGTTGTGGAAGCACGCAGGGCATTGTGCTGCTAAGTTTCTGGTTCAGCCTACCTTACCTGAGGGTCTGCTTTCCATCATTTTTTGTCAGGTTGGCTGATTGTACTCATCAGCTCAGGCTGAGCTGCCAGTAATGCTTAACTCGTGCAGTACAGACTCACCAGCAATACTTCTGCTGGGGTGACTGTATTGCCTGGAGCTCCTGGAGACCAAGAACAGGGAGTCCTCACAGTGCAGATTTTCCTGTGCACGATGAAGGCATGGGTGGCAGAACAAATACTTCTCAGTTTAATGATCAGTCACCCTGGGCTGGTCTTGAGAGCCAGGTAACAACAGCCTTGTTCTGTTGTTGCTGTGTAGAAAGTCCTTGTGATCAATAGGACCATGGCTGTTGGGCTGTGATCTTCTGTTGTGCTCTCTGCACCATCACCCTTTTCCAGCCCAGAGCCTTTAGCTTCTAATCCACATGTTGTGTACGTGCCTCCTGCTGTCCCCCGGGACCTCCGGAGCTCCATCTGCGGCAGTGTCCTCTGGTGTGCCCTCCAGCACTGCTTGCTTCTGCTGCAGCACTTTGCTGATGAGTGTGATGTTGGATGAATCAGTGCTGCAGTGTCACCTCCTTGCCTCACCACCTCTCATGCCACCTAATGCAGGATCTGCTGCTCCTCGGGCACTGCTGTTCGGGTGCCCTGTCTTGGGAGCACCACTGTGACACTTGGAATGACTAAGGAGGCACTCTGTGTCTGGGAGTTCACACTCCTGAGGTCAGGCTGCCTGCCTGGTTAAATCCTGTTTTAATTCCATCCCCGAGCGAAGCTGGCGAGCTGCCTGGTGAGTGGGTGTAAAGTGCAGGCTTCTCTCAACTGCCAAGCAATCCTCTTTCTGTTTGCACTGTGGACAAGAATGGGGTGTCTGCTATCCTGCTCTGTCAGCATCCTCGCATCTGTTGAAGGGAATCGCTGTTACTGAAGATTGGATGTGGCTTAATTTAGAACTAGAAGGGGAAAAGGACAAAAAAACCCAATCAAACCCTGCCTGTAGTTTTGTAGAACGAGGCTTGAATGTTGTGGACCAAAATGGCTATGTTCATGCAGAAGAGAGAATGTTATAGTCTTGAACTTGTGTTTAATGTTGGCTTCACTAGCAGAGTACCCCACTGTGCAGGTCACAGAAACATCCAGCAAATGCTGACCACTAAATATAGACGTCAGAGGAGTCATGGGCTTTTTTTAGAGGGAGTTGTCTTGTTGCATTTCTGAAATGATGATCACTGTTCTACTCATCCTGTGTGTAAAGCACATACCTGTGTTCCTCTCACATGATTAAGATGTCATGGAAGAGCTGGCGACGTGGAAGTTAATAGCCTCCGAAGCGCCTGTGGAAGGTAGCATTACTCAGACTGTAATGACAGAGCAAGGAATGTTTCCCAAGAGTAATCAGAAACTGGTAGGCTGTTGTGCTTGCAGTTTGACAGCAAAGTTCTGGTAACGGCTGAGGTGCTATTTGTGCTGCTCTTCTTGAAGCTCCATCACTGTTTCCATGAGTGAAATTTCCACAGTTTAAACCCTTGTGATGATTGAATGCTTTTGGTTGGAGTGGGCAGAGCAAGGAGATGGAGACGTGGAAAATGGATGGGAAGAGGTGTTTCCTGATCAGTGGCTGGGTGGGATTGAATTCAGATTGAGAACCACTGTTTGAATCCTTCAAGTATTTATAGGTCCAACGAAAGCTCAATTAAAAGATGTTGTTTTGTGGCTGGACTGGACTTGCCCCTAAACTGTGGAACTGCAATAAAATCACGTGTTTCAAAAGCTCATCTTAATGCTCAAGTATGCGTAGAGAATTGAGGTTACAGTTCACTTTGTGTCTTTTTTCCACTCCCTTTCCTGCCTTCCCACTTACTGATACCAACTGAAAAGCTTTTGCACAGCAGGCAGACTAGCAAACAGCAGACATGAGGCGGTGGTGGTAGGAATCTGGACTGGATGGCTCTGGTTTGCTTTGGGGAAAACCCCTAAAGAAGCTCTGGTTCTCTGAAGCTTGTCTTCCATGGGGTAAACTGCCTTCATCAGATGGCAGGCAAGGAGATACAGTGGGAAATGAGATGCTAAGCGCAGGGGCGGTCAGCAGAGGTGGTGGTCTTTGGTCTGCAAAGTCAAGGAGAGGGTTTTGGTTTTGCTTTGTTTCAAAATAAATCCATACTTGTTTTGCTTGTTGGTTGGATGGATGGGGTGGGTTTTTTCTGTTTGTGTTTTTTTCCTGTTACTCATGTTCACGTAGCAGCACTAAATGGCAAGCTTGATGGAAAGTGAAGGAATGATGTGGTCTTCCAAGGGAATGTTTTTTAGGTACAGACATAAACATGCTTCGCTTAAGAGAAGCCATCTTAATTGTCTTCAGATGTTTAAGGTTCCCCTCTCAGAAATGTAATAAATGTCCACAGCAGAATCCAGGGAAAAACACCACCAACAGATAGCTATAGAACCTCTTTTGTGCTCAGTGTATAGCAAAGAGGTGCTTTAGCTGTGCGTTGTTTCCTGCTTTATGATGTGCAAGCCTTAATATAAAGAGATGCTCTCAAAATGCAAAGAGAGACTCTCAAAGCTGCATTTGTTTATGGAGCAAGGTTATTTCAAGGGGGACTGATAGAAATGAATCAAATTCTGCATCACTGGTTGCTTAGGGCAGTCATGTTCTGTCTGGCTGCAGGAGCACCTGGCTTGTCTCCTAGCATCAGAATAACAGGAGGAATTAGGTCAGCTGAGCTGGCACACTAGAGATCAACCACACAGTGTGGTTCCTGTGGGGGGAATAAAAGATGCTGAATTCTAAGTCACTGGAGAACCTATGTAGCAAAGGATCTTACATCCCTGGGAAGGGAAAGCCTCCCAGCTGGCCTAATACGTACTGGTAACCCAGACTGTGAGAGCTGCTGGGATGGGAAACCCCATGGACGGCAGCAGAGGGTGAGGTGGTGTCAGCAGGGCTGAGACACAGCTCCCTGGGGCTGCTGAGTGGGTTTGGAGCACATGGGCTGTGTCTGCTGCTCAGTGCCACGGTGCGCATGGGGACTTGGGCTGCTCTCTCGCTGGATGGAGGCTTCTTCATTTGCAGTATTTTGGTGTTTAGTTGGCATTTGTAGCCAGCATGCTAAAGATGTTTAAAACATCCTTGGTTCTTCTCAGTTTTCAAGTGCTGCTGAATCTGCAGCCCAGATTCTGGCTTTCCACTCTTAGATAATTTTTGTTTGAAAGAAAACCCATCCCATGCTTTTTTTTCTTTAAACTCTTTGTTATAACCCCTTTGTGGTGTGTGTGTTTTCTTAAATCTGGTACACGAAGTATGAAATAAATGAACATAAAAGAAGACTTGCAAAGGCCAGCCAATCATGGAGCTGCCATAGAAAACCCTGAGGAGGCTGCTCTTCTGATTTCAAAGAGTTGCTTAGAAAACACTTACTGCAGGGTATCAGATTGTGTTTGGGATATCCTGTGTAAAAGCCCAAGCTGTTCCCGACTTTACTGGTAGCAATACATTAATAGGTTCTAAAAATCAAACTTCCAGACTGAGTCACTTTGCTTGTACTTGCACCTATCTCAGTGAGTGTGTGATGAAAACTGAAGCACTCACTCTTGTAGCCTGCCTTACTGTCCACCTCATCCCACAGCAGCCCCCACTACTCCTGCTCTTTGGGCAGGCTCGTAAAATGCAATGTTAGGGCATGCAAGGATTTCATTGCAGTACATGTGACTGAGCTTAAGGTGATGGGGAATTCAAGCTGAAATGTTCATTTTATAATATGGCTCTGATCAGAAAGGAGACGAGGAATAAACACAGAAAAGCTAATCGGATTGTGAATATTTTTATAGCTCTTTTTAGAATTCTGAAGTTTCCCCCTTGATGGGATTAACACAGTGCATTGCCATCGCAAAAAAAAGGGCTTGCTTTTGTTTAAAGGAGCTGCTAGCTCTTACTCTGCCTGTTGGCAGAGGGGTTACTGCTTCTTTCCACTCCATGTCAGCAAGTCCAGCCTTTTCAGGGTTATGCTGCTTTTCTCCTCCATAGTCTTACCCTGGCTGGGCTGCTGTGCACAAGTGATGACCCATGCTGTGTGCTGTCAAGTAGTGCCTCCCCATGAGCTGGCAGCTGGGGGCACACACTGGTGTAGCTGCTGCAGCACTACCCCTGGCTGAACACGGCTGCTGTAAGAAGTGATTGCTTTCCAATGTCCTAGCAGCGTTAAGTCTTCAGTTTGCTCTGATGCGTGTTTCTGGCGTTGCCCTGCAGCTCTGTGACCTGTGAAACCTGCCACTTTGTCTCCATACTCTTATTATGACATTAATCCTATACTTTGGTTTCTGTGGTTAGGCTGAGGTGCAGCTCTCAGCTTTGACTTGCTCTATGTGTTACTGTGCAGAGGCCCAGTCTGGCTCTGATGGAGAGTCATGTTTTCCTGTCTGAGCTCTCTGCAGGTGCTGTAGCCATCAGCCATCCAGCAAGAGCACTGAACCTCAGGGCTTTGATCGAGGCCTGCAGTGAACTTGGGTGAAGCCAGCAGAAGAATGCCTCATCAGTAGGGCTGTAGGTAGGGGAGGAGAGGCAACAGAACTGGGGCTGGTCTGAAGGAACCTGCAGAGGTCTCATGTCCAGTGGAAGGGATTGTGAAGCTTCTTCAGGTCACTTGAAGATCGAGCTGCCTTACCAGCTGTCCTGCCATTTGGCTGTGGTGGTTGTGAGCTACCTGGCAAACATTAGCTCCATGGACATGACATTGTCTTGTTTGTTTTTTAATGTTGGGCAGTCAGACTTTAGGACAGTTGCCAGGGGGACAGGAAATACTTTCCCTCCCTTCCTGAAGCCTGTGTAGAGCCAGAGGACAGCTTTCTGCTGTTCTTAATCTCTGAAGTACAACCTGTCCTAAACCAACTCATCTGTTTTATAAGCAGAGAATACCATAGTGTCTGGAATGAGGTATCAGTGACCTTGGAATCGTTGTTACTCCGGTCCTACAGAAGTCTGCCTGCTGTGAGGCTGGCCATAAACCACTTCTATGCTGCAGGGCCTCCCTTCTGCTTGCCCTGTGCTTCTGCACTGCTGCTGTGCATCCTGGAGCAAGCTGACAGGTCTGTAGGAAGCAGGGTGCAGTCAAGAGCCAGTGCAAAAGTCTGTGGGCCTCTCTGGGTCTTGCTTCTTATGCTTGTTCCCTGGGATTTACGTGAAGAAATTATTTTTCTGGGAAGTCAGGTATCTTCTGACTGTAGTAATAATGCTTTCCACTCAGTAGCAGTAGGTTTTATTGCTGGACCTGGATTATCCAAAATAGACAAAGATATTGAGTAGATACTAGGAAGCAGTTCTGAATTAGATAAGGTGGTTGGAACTAGATGATCTTTAAGGCCTCTTCCAACCCAAACACTTCTGTGATTCAGTTATGGTATTTGTTGCTTGCATATAGTCTCCTGGACCATACTTATGTGTGACTGCTACCCTAAACTGAGATTTATCACTTCAGTGTAGCCTATACACAGGAGGAAAGGTACTGCTGGTTCCTTATAATGTGCTAACTTTCTTGGTGCAGAACCTCACGGGCTGTATGTCTCAAATCCCAGAAGTCTGTCCTAAAATGTACTTTTGTCTGGCTGTGAAGCTGTGTCTGGGTTTGAGAAGCATTTGTGGCATTGTATGTCTGTGCAGAGGAGATTATACTCCAGCGAATGAGTAGTTTCCCTTTTCTGCTTTTCTTCCTTCATCTGAGTTAATTTTTGTCTCCTGAATTGGAAACTTGCTTGAAATGTTCCCGAGTTCCTTATTGGTAAAATTCAGAGGAGTGAAGAGAAGAACCAGGACCAGAGAACAGAGAAACACCGTCTGCTCCAAGACATAGTTTTCTTTCTGCATGAGGTCAAAAGGCATGTGAATATCTTAGGATCTGTTTTCCAAAGGGAGAGCATTGGTAGGTGCTCCTGCAATTCAGATTGATGTTACTATTGTCTTTTATCTTGCTTCCCTTCAAGTAGTTGCGTCAAGGGATAATCGTGACGGTTTTCCTTTCACTCTTCAGAGGTTAGCCAGCTCAAGCCACGCTGTGAGCCACAGTGAAATAACACCAAGAGATTTTACTGTTTGGAAAGTTTCTGCCCTCTCTTGAGAATGGTAGGTTCTGTTTCTCAAGCCTTAGCTAGAGGCTTTCCAGGTGCTATTGGCCTAGGGATTGGTTTCTATAAAGCAAAACCGTGTTTGTTACAGCCCCTGTTCACAATTCCAGTGTGCCTCTCAGAAGAGTGATGATTAGAGACCACAGGCCAAAAGGGCTCTGACTTCATGAGATCCTACTGGCAAAACAGACGGATGTGATGTGCTGCTGCAGCAAGTAGGGGAAGTAGCATTAAAAAAACCCACACCAAAACAGAGTGAAAAAGCTTGGCTTTCAGCTGGTGTCAAGGTTATCTTCCACTGTCAGACCCTCGCCTTTGCTTCTGTTGTGTTGTACAATTAATGAGTTCTAGCCCTGTTCAGAGATCTGTGTGTGGCAATTATCTGTGTTGGCAGCTGCTCCGGGTGCTGTTTGAGAGCCGGTGTTGAGCAACACGTGGTAGATATCCTCTGAGAGGCACAAAACAGGGACCTTTGCCATCACAGGGAGGCTAACAAACGGGCAGTGGTACTCCGTTCTTCAGGAGAGTAACAAAACCAGTTTTGGTCACTTACATCCATACAGATCCTCTCCTGAAGGCAGCGGGACCCTTGTTAACCACGCGGTGCTCAGCACATGGGCATAACAGTGGAGCTGCATTTGTCTTCAAAGTGGTCTTCCTTCGTCCATCCTACAGTCTTCCTAGAAAAGAGGACTTGTGTGAGGTGGAAACTGGTTTTACCCCAGTGTCTGTTACAGCATTCATCCCACACAGACTGGTGAGAGCACAGCACTGCTCAGACAGTTTTAGAGTGCTGTGTAATTAGACTTCAACTTCCTTCCCTTCCTGAGCATCTTTCTAAACTGGGTGTCAGGCTATGGGCTGGGATCAAGAGCAGAGGAGGGTTTCTCTAAGGAAGTTTCCTCTCTCAGACTCTTCAAGCTGTGGTGGACGATGACTAACTGTGGGTACACCCAGACATTTCCCTTTAGACACACCTAAACACACACTTTCCAAGAAGAGGATCATGCCACCTTCCAGTAGGGGTGGAGAGAAAATTTAAAGGGCGACAGGACTGCTGGATATTGATATCCATAATGCCATCCCGCCTGGTGTCCGAGTGAGGGATTTTAGCATGGCACTGTCCTGGGGTGATTTATGATGTACTGCCATATGAATTCCCTTCATTTCTTTGTCCTCCATCAGCAGATGTGTGTTATTTGTAGGCAGGAGAGGCCGTCGCCTATTTTTACACTCAATTAAATTGTAACTTCATCGCTGGGGCCTCTGCTGCAAGAACTCCAAGTCAGGCAGTGATCCAGACTGATTAATTATCAGCTTAATCTCTTTGGCCGAGGCCTTTTGCTGCTATTGTGGAGCATGGTCAGGGTACTGCTGCGCTTTGTGATGAGAGCAAAACTTAGGGGGTTGCCTCTGTGCTGTCTGAGCTTGTTTAGCGACAGGATTAGCCTTGGCTGCATGCAATGGCACATGTGAATAAGAGGTCTAGGGTAAATTATCTGTAGCACTTCTTGGACATGAGCCTCTACAGAAATACAACAAACTGTAACGTTATTCTTGTTGCTGATGTGGAAATAAGAGGGTTTGACGTTTTGTTTCTGTTCACAAAAAGCGGTAGTCTGCAGAATTTGGCTTGCAGTATTTTTGCCTTGCTTTGTTAATGAACAAACCGTAAATACTGTGGAAGGATAAAAAAGGGAAAGAAGTGGTTTCTGCTGCTGAATCAGCTTGGGAGAAGTCCATGAGCCCATTTGAGAAACCAGAGATCTCTTTAGACAGTTGTATCTGTTGTAACCGCGGTAAGCTACTGGCTTTTTCCAAACACGAGCTTGTTTCCAGGGCCCTTCCTGAAATAAATGTTTAGTTTTATTGGCAAAATTCCTGTACATCTTTCTGGTAAGTGGGTCTTGAAGTGCTGAAGTTGCGAATGTGGAAGTTGTCACCCATGCTATGGGTGTCTGCAGGCTGACTACACACTGGCTTCGTGTTCCTGTGCTGCTGCGGGTGTGCGTGCAGCGGGATGGAGTGCTTCCTAGTGATGCTGGAGTGTTCAGAGGAGTGCATGGTTGGGGGAACCACCTGCTTCTGCCCTAGAAGCCTTTCAGGCATTGCCCTGTTATCTCTCCAACCTGTGTTGGTGAGATAAAACCACCAACCACCAAGGTCACTTTGTTGCTGGGGAAATGGAGCAGAGCGTCTCTCTTGCCTGTGTAGGTCCTTATTTAACCCCAGTCACTGTGTGCACTGGCTGCCAGAAATCAATTGCTTGCTTGATGCTTGTTTGCAGAGTCTTTAAATAACATACAGTGGGAAAACAGCCTGCCTGTACAGTGTATATTAGCTATTGGCTAATAACTATTACAAATATCTTCTGGACTTGGTCTGTGTAAGCTAAACTTCCCCTTCATTTTCTATGTAGGTAATGATACATCAAGCTTCCGCAAACCCTGCTGGCACAATGCATATTAAATGTGCAGAGTTACTGAGCTACAATTATCACAGCATGTTTAGGCAAGAAGAATGTTGCTGTGGCAGTCACAAACTCCGTGAGGGCTGCAAAGCCACTTCAGACACTTCCTCCATGCCCAGCGGTTGCCCTGTAGTGAGCTCCCTGGCCTGCAGCCCCACAGTCACTCCCTGAGCCCAGCACATCTGGGGTGTCCTCCTGTCTTTGGGGACATCTGTGGCTGCGCTTCCTGGGGAAGTGAGAAGGCCTGGGTGTCTTCCATAGAGCTTGGCTTCCTGCTGTTCTTGCAGAGGACAGCAGGAGCTGGTGGGCTTTGAACTCTTCTCACAGTTTTCCCCCAGTGCTTCAACATGTGCAAAGCTTGTGAGGGTGCCTGGGGTTTTCTCCTTGTGCTGCTTCCCTACCGCAGACTGGGTTCCTGCTTCATCTGAAGCGTGTGTGAAAGCGAGTGACTTATCCGTGTGCTGCTTTTGAACGCAGGGGTCGGTAAACAAACTCCTCCTTGAAGTATCACAGAAAATGGCTTTTTTGACAAACAAGGGAGCTTCCAAAAAGCTTAGCTGGGCTTGGTGAGAAAAGCTGTAAGAGCTGGGGATGGCAGCCCTGGGGTCTGAGGGGTGACTGAACCAGGGAGGCTGCTGGATGCCCAGTGCCTTGAACCTGCCCAGGGGAAGGTGGCCTGTGCTGCACGCAGCTGTAGGATGAAGATAGTTCAGCTTCTTCCCCTCTCCCTCCTTCCTGCAAGTCTTCTGTGAAGCAGCTGGAAACTCAGATTTCACATTGTGAGGTTAAAAGAGGACTGCAAGGGGACTGATGGGAGGTGCGGAGGACTTGAGGCATTGACAAAGGCAGCCAATTTGGTACAGGCTTGACAGGAGGTAGAGTCCTGTGGGCAGACCAAGATGAAAGAGGATGGGCGCAGACAGTGGAGACTGCTTGGAAACTAAAAGGCTGGTAGGGTGGATGCCGAGGCCTTTTGAAGTTATAGTTGGGCTCTGAGAGAAATCGGGCTGGCAGGTGTCTAAACAGCGTGTAAGTAAAGGCATGCTGCCCTGGAGCTATGGAAATGGAGGGGAGTCTCTTTGCTGCTTTAAGAGCTTCTCCTGCACTCAAGCAGTGGCTGCCTGTGCTTCTTTAGGACTGGGCCCTGAGTTTAGGACTGACTTGTGGCATCCAGGTTTTACATGGTAGGTCTGATTCTGCCTAACTTCTGTTTCAACAAGAGGATTTAGAGTCATTCAGCCAGGGTTGAAACATCTGGTTGTTTTCATGTTTGTTCTCTGCTGGTGGTTTGGCAGCTGCTTGTGTCAGTGTGTGTACTGCACGGTTTCTGATGTGGCTCCATGATGCTGTATGTTTGATGCACTTCTCTGCAGTATCCTGTGCTTGTGCCATGGATATGCTGCCTTGTACGTGCTTCCTCAGGCCAGGGAGCCAGTGGAGATCAGCTAAGGCTGGAGGTGAACTCTTGAGTTGTTAAGAAGCATCGCAGTGCAGCAAACTTAGAACACACATTTGGCCTGGACTTGGCTGGTGTTGACCCTGTGATAATCCAGAAAGCTTTAGCCACCTGATAATAACACTCTGTTAATGCAGCTGTAGAAATCGGTTGGCCCATATTGTGGTTTTGAAGTGCAGGACCCAAAGTTGTGTTGCTCTTATCTCTCCATTCAGACTAGGGCTGCTCATGTGGGCAGAGATGCTATAAAGGGCCAAGTTAAATGTGGAAATGATTAAGGCTCAGAGATAGTAGCGTGCCAGCATCTTTGTTGCGTGCCAGTGTTAATCCCAAGGGCCTGAAATGAACATAAAGACCCAAGCCACAACAGGAGATCTGCTTGGTTAAACAGATACACACTCAGAAATAACATGCTTAAATACCTGGCACTTTCAAAGTAAGTAATCTTCCAGGAATTAATAATGTTTTTTACCCTCTTTTCAGTTTGAATCCTAACAGAGCACAATTTACTTGTTTAAAAGGAAGTGCAGCAGTTGTAAAGCATGTGAATTTCAATGCATAAGTCTTATGAAGTCTTTATTTTCTCATTTTCTGTTTCCTCAGGAACTGGCAAACTCGGTCTACTTGGTTATGGAGGTGAGTGTGTTTGGCCTTTTATTTTTGTGAGCTTTTAAGCAGACCAGCTTCTCACACCCATAGTGCTTTCTGATTGCAGTCTCACCTGTGATGCTTTTGCTTATCTAATCTGCAGCAGAACTGGAGCGGTGTGGGTGAAGGTGGCAGCCAGGGACACTTTTCATACTGCTGCTGTCAAGCGGCGGTGCTTGGCACAGGTTTAATCAGTCAGAAGCTTTACCTCAGGGGTTGGATGGGTGTTACTGGGTAGTGTGTGCTTCAAAGATAGACGGAAAGAGAATTTTCTCGATGCAGCCTGCCTGCAAAGTGAATGTTGTTTTTCCTCTGGAGCCTTCACTCCAAGGTCTTGTTGACTTTCCTCAATGATGTGGAACACAATGTGGGCAATTCCAGTTTTCAGCCATGGCTGCTCCCAGGCTTTCCTCAACCAGTGTCTCCAGTGGTGACTGTTCTGCTTTGTTCTGCTTTTATCCTTCTCCGATGTGCATGTGCACATCCATGTACACTAAAGCTAGTTAATGCTGGTGTATCATAACACAGTACGATGTTTGGGGAAATGGGGTTTTCTCTGCCAACTTCTGAATACATATTTTGGCATGTGTGGTTATTTATGTTTCAACACTATAACAAAAGCCATCTTAGTGAAGTTCACTGCTTTTCTTTTCGATCTTTGGTTTGCCTTGCATTAACTGAGCTTTCTGTTCTGTTTGCAGTACTGTAATGGTGGTGACCTGGCAGACTATCTTCACAGTAAGTGCAGCAATATGGAGAATATCCTCTGTATTCAAAAGAAAACATTGACTCTTTAAGCTCATTAAAATTGCTGGGGTTTGTGCAAGATCTAAATAAGCAGATTGTGTATTTTTTTCTTTAATTCCTGCAAAATACACAGGATATCACTGCTCCTCTTCTAAGAGGTTCATCCTTGATAATCAGTTGAAAACTGAGAATCCATGACAATAAAAGCTAATCTTGTAGTCTTTCCTATGTAGGTCAGTAGTGGCTGTTGTCAGTTATGTATTTTAGTTTCAATGGCCTTATAGATTAAACATTTTATCACTGCTAGGG
This sequence comes from Neopsephotus bourkii, assembly GCF_033783945.1. NCBI lineage: Eukaryota > Metazoa > Chordata > Aves > Psittaciformes > Psittacidae > Neopsephotus > Neopsephotus bourkii. The sequence goes on along the minus strand of NW_026901291.1, from coordinate 1,487,592 downwards.
ACATGGTTTGTCTTTTGCTTTGTCACTGGAAAAAAGGTCTTTATGCTGAAATAGCAGTTCTATAGAATTGGATTAAAATAAGATCCCAAGAGTATATTTCACTTTAAGTTTACCCCTAAAGGTATCTGTCCCCACATCGAGGACGGAGCACATTTCTTTCTTCAGTGTACTGAGGGTGACTGTAGTGTAGCCAGTAGTGTAGTGTCGTAAGGGTGATGAAAACTACTAACTTCAAGGTCTTTTAGAGAATATAGCAACAGGTATCTGTGACTGTGGTGCCTTGAACCTTTTGGTGAAACTGAAGTGTGTCTTAGCCATCAAACTGAATGAAACATGCTTTGCATGTTGTCCTGCTGTGTTGTGGGACCGTGGCTTCAACCTCCCAGGCTGTTTTTCAATACACAGGTATCCTGGTCTGTGTGAAAATCACATTGCACCTGAATACTTCAGCAGCAGCAGGACAGTATGCTGCTTAGCTGCAGTCAGACACAGCCTTTCTTTTTTGTTGGCTTGGCTGTATTTTTCTTCTTCAAAGTAGCTTTCTTGTTGTTTTGCATGCCAAAGTTTATTCACATTGTTCAAATTAAAAACTAGTCAGCTGGAAAATACTTCAGGCTCCTCATTTGAGGTACATGATGCCTGGAAACGGCCAAAATAAAGGATTAAAAGCTAAATTTACATTTGCCTAAAGCTAGTGTTGGCATCCCTAGAATGATTATTTGGGGCTTGATGCTAGTATGTTGCACTATTCATACAGGGTAATGAATTACATTTGTGGACATTATTTTCAGAAGGGATTTAGTACTTGAAGGAAAATGAAGGAATATTCTGCCTTTTACCTGTTTTGCTTGCTTAAAATGTGAGATAGAAGTGGCAGGAATTTGTTTCTTAAATCCACGTTTATTGTGCTTTGTCTTACCTAAGTGACAGTGTTTTGCATCTGAGTGTTGTGGTTTAAAAGAAGCATCTTTGGTGGTGGTGGAACATGAATCCCATGTGAAAATGGTTTTGTGTTTCATACCTTCTTTTTCTCTTTCAATTTTAACAATGAAATGCTTTTTTTTAAGAGAAGTCAAACTTCAGATACCCATTCACAGCAGTGAATGCATGGGCTCTGAAAGCTCGGGTTTTCAGCTTTCATGCACATGAAATGAACCTTGATATTAAAGCACTGGGCTGCAGACTCCTGTAGGCAAAGCTGTGTGTGTAAACAAGAACACAGCTTCTGGCTGGATGATTTATAGAAACAGGGTTTATAGAAAATCTTCCTGTGCATCTTACTGCTTCTATGTGTGCATTGCCATGTTCTCCCTCCCACTGCCCCTCACTACCCCACCAAGAGAAAGATAAGTGAAGCGTATGTGCAATTCGCTAGGCTATTAATACAGCTCACTTCCTTGTTCATCAAACAAGGCTACTTCAGGCAGTTGGTGGATAGTTTGAGAAAGTGTTGATGAATTGTATTTTCCAAATAAAATTCAGGTTTCCCCCACTTTGGTCAGCTCCAGTGTCGCCTGGGGTAAGGTTTGTAAGTGCTTTGCCTGACCTCAGTGAGAAAGTTACCTTTAGCTCTGTTTTTACCAATAAAATACTTCTCCTTGACAACTGTAAAGGGCAGCTGTTGTGACTGGGAAATTGGTGCTTCCACTGATTTTAACTCTTAACACCTGTGTGCCAGTGAAGGAAACTCAGCAGGCACAGATTGCCAAAGGGAGTGGTCAGTCAGGGACTACAGCAAGGAAGCAAGCTCCTCGTATCACTGCAGTACTGATCTTCCAGATCCCAGAGCCTGGATGTGTCAGCTTCTGCTATGAGATTGCAGTCTCCATTCCACCACATGGTCCCTTGGGGCATCTCTTCTCCCAGCTTCTTGGGGTGCTTTTGGCAATAATGATTATTTTTTTCCTTGGAAAGTTCAGATTTCCTGCAGGTTATTTCTCTGGTACACAGGAGGCTCATCCCTATTGAGCAGCTATTGTGCTGCTTCTGTTGTTTTAATAATTGTGGTGGTATTTAATGACAACATCTACTTTCCCACTGACTCCTCAGACATTTTTGCTGGTGGTTCCTGTAACACTTAAGCAAGCTGAGCATGCAAATCTCCTGCTTCTCACTGAATGAGATGCTTGTAAGCTTCCCAGTCCATTCTGCCCTCTAATTACAAGCATTAGGCAATATGGTAATTCTGTGTAGAATCCAGAGGCACTCTAGTTCTCCTTGTCTTCCTAACTGGAGGACGTGCATATGTGCATGTTTCAATGCAATATGTGTTTTGGCTGGGTAATGCTGTTGGTCAGCCTCGATCTCTTTGATACAACCCAAGGTTGTGTGTGTTCTGCTAAGCATAACTCTTCTATCTTGTTGTTTATTGGTACAATGTGATTTCCCTTCTGATGGATCTCTGTGGAAGTTGCTTTCATTTAAAGCCCACCATAGGGTATGTTTTGAGCTGAGAAGGGCAGGTTGCTGCTGTGCATGGTAGAGCTGTGGGAAGCATGGCAGAAGTGGCTGTCCTCCGTATGGGAATAACTGGGATTTTGTAGCCTCAGGTTGTCAGGAGGTCAGAGAAGGCTGATCTAAAATAGCTTCTTAAAATTCTGTGTGTTGGCACGGACACAGGGTGTTAATGGATAGCTCATAACTGTGTTCATGACCTCTCCTCAAGCTGCTTCTTGGAGGGCACATCTCTGAAGGAAACTTCATACCCGAATAGAGCATTTCTTGGTTTGTCCACAGCAGGGGCAAAGAGCTGTTACCTTTCCATTCATCCCAAGTGGTGCAGGGACTCTCTTCTAAACAAGAGGTGTGAGGCACTGGTGTGTAACTTTCCACCCTCTACACCTAGGTAGTTAAGAAATGTCTATGGTAAGACTAGACCTATCTGCAGTAAGTCTTCTAGCTTGTACAGCTGACTGCACAGGAATCTCACTGGCCACGCTCTGCATGGATGGAGCTGGGATAGTTACAAGATGGGCCCCAAATAAACCAGCTTGGTCTCTCAGACTTCAGTGTGAGTGGGATTGGGCCCATGCCTGTGGGCAGGAGGAGAAGTTCTTTTTCCTAAGTAGCTTTTCCAAAACAGTGTTGTCCTGTAACATCGGCGGCTATACTCCAATGCATTTACCCTTGGATCAGCTGGCAAGGGCTGTTACTAGTCTAGAAGGCAGTTTCTTAGTAGGTTGAACATCTTTGCACAGGCTGACTTTTGAGGTGGTTTTGTCCTTTTCCTATGCTTCAAGAGCTACGAGGCACGCAGGCCCCACACTGACCCACAGTAAATATTTGCTCTGATCTGCTGCCCTGTGTTGCTGCTCCCCAGGCAGTAAGCTGAGTGCCTCCTCACTGAAGTGGAGCCCAGGAAAATAAACAGGGATATTATCGCTCTCAGTAATAGCAGAGTAAGGCTTGTGAAACAACATTCTCTGCAAGAATGTATTGCTCACCACAGACATCCTCAGGGATGCACAGACTTCACTGTGGGTTAGTGTTTTGCCAGTTTTCTGGTGAAGATGAGAACATCCCCTTTTTACAGAGATAGAAGAACAAATTCCCTATTTGGGAGGTATCAAGGGAAGAGAGTTTTGTTCTCCACGCTTGTTCTAATTATTCTTTTTATTTGATGGCACCTAAATTGAATGGGTCTTGTATATCTTCTCCCTCCCTCTGCTGATGGTGGCTGCTCTAGAAGATCTTTTGCAGAGCAATATCCTGAAGTCACTAAAAATGTCAGTTATATTTATGTCTCTGTCCTTCAGCTGGGGATTGCTGCTGGCATGCGGCAGACTGATGGGCTGAGTATAAGAGATAAGGACTTTTGTTTTTCTATTACAGCCTGTTTGTTAATGGAGGGAGGTAAAGGGTATGCCCCTGTAGCTCTCCAAGTAGCCAACTGTCTCTTCTGTGTTAGTGAAGGCTGCATCTCAGTTTCACAGTCCTGCCTGGCTGCACTGCTTGGATTTGTGAGAGTTAGTGCTGCCAGAGCACTCACCAGACCCCGTGTCTGATTTTGCTGTGCTTCAACACAGGCTTTCCACTATGCCACAGGAGTTGTACTGGGGGGAATCTGTCCTCAGGCTCAGTATGCCACCTTAGATCCTGCTCGTGTAAGGAAGACAGTACTTTTGCAGGGCTGAGAGCTTTGTATAGACTTCCAAGAAGTGGAAAAGCTTAAATTCTGTAGAAATCACTAGCTTAGAGGCCCTGTTTCCTTTGGGTAAATGGATTTTTCTGATCTTGGTAGGAATATTGTTGTTTTCAGTATGAAGAGGTACAATCACATGAGGGAGGTGCAGCTGGCTTGCTGAGGGGTGCTGGCTAGTGCTGTGTTAGCCTTACAGCCACCAAATTATATAAAGGAGAGGGTAACGCCTTAAGGATGTGGCACGCTGTTGGACTGCAGGTCAGAACAAGGCTTTCAACAGCATGGCTTCTCTGCTAGAGGCAGAGTGTGTTTAGCTAGGGGTTTGTAATTGCTTGCCAGCTTAGTAATGTTTCAAGTCCTGCTTCATGTTCAGGGGATACGACAGCCTGGCCTTTCCTGGGCCTCAGCTGAATTGGCAAAAAGACTTCTGAATTCTTGCTGTTCTGTTTAAAGATGGTGTTTTAACCGTTTCTGAATAGACTTCCTTGAATAGGAATAGCAGAAGTGCTGTGTAGACCTTTTATTGAAGAGAAGATGGAGCACAGCTAAGATGCTGGCAGAAACTGAGTGATACATCTCAGCAGGAGGTCAGGGAAGGCCTTGTTAAAGATAAGGCAGTGCTTTTCTTCGGAAGATGAAAGTGGGTTTGGAAGACTTGCATCTGAGCTGCCTCTTAATGTCCTCAAAATCCCGTCACAGAATCTCCCCTTCTTGCAGAGGAGTCTCTTGAATTCCAGCTGAGAGCCAGTTCACGAGGAAGAAGGCGCAGTAAGGGGCAAGCAACACTGCATGCATGTGCACTGGTCTCACGTGTATCAGTCCAGGACCAACTGATAGCTGCGGTGACATTTTAGCTCTCTGCTTGTGCTTCCTTCTAGAGCAGTGAGGTTGGGAGCGGTGGGAGTTTATTTTCTGTTCCAAGTGCTGTTGAACTTACCCGTGTCCCTTGCTGTTTCCCATGCACCTATTTTCAAAGTTGGAGTTTTAATTTCCTGTGTTGTGTTAAAGCTGTGTGCAGCCTCATCTGTGTTTTCGTAAGGATTCCTCCCTCCTAGCTGACTAGGTAGAGCAGCATTTTGGAGCTCCTGCCAGCTTCTTTTAATGTCTTACTAGAGAACAGCTGGAAAAACACTAATGAAGTACCAAGTAATTTACAGGGACCTTTTAGAGAAGAAATCATTTTATTCAAGAGGAATGGTGCTTGCTTTGAGCCTGACTTGCTTAGTGGCTGAGAAGGAGCCTGGCTGGTAGTGCTGTTGATCCTGGAGTTGGTTCAGCAGGCTGCTCCCAGCTTTGGCAAGAGCTCCGTACCTATAGCTCTTAAAATAACGAGAGCTAATGTTGCATTGCTCTGATTAGAAGAGCCAGTTAAACGTTATTTTAATCCCTTCAGTGTTTGTTTTCACACCGCAATTCTTGGGAAGCCCGTATCTCAGGAGAGGGCAGTTCAGAGCTTCCACAGTCACTGATGCTTTAAATTCCATATTTTAATTTGCTTATGAAAGCGTTCTGAGATGTTCTTGCTGCATCTATGGATGCAAGATGGAGTGTGTCAGATGCCAGTTTTCGGGGGCCATTTGGTAGGGGTATGTTGTTAGGTATTGAACTGATTCATGCTAAAACTGGGTTTGGGGTTAGGAGTATGGTTTGGTCTAGCAGGTGATGATGCTCAAGGGTTAGGCCTAGACTTGAACTCATACCCTACAGTTACAGATCCTACTGGCCATGTGTCCTGACTGATTGCCTGCATTTAACCTACCATTCCTTTCCAGGCCCAGCATAAGCCTTAATGATTCTTGCAGGCATAAACCTTAATCCTAACTCCTTCTCACTTCCTCTTAGCTCCACCTTTAGATGCGGTCTCTGTGATAAAGCTCTGACCTTAGGTATCCAACTGCTATCAACCATAGCTCAAAGGTAGTGATCCTCCAACAGCTTGGGCCACAGGAGTACATGCCTTGATTTGGCTGGCAGCTCTTGTGGAGGGAAGCCTGACCCTCACCAAATGTCACTTTTGGATGCAGCTGATAACCCAGATTCAGCATCTGCCACTGGCCTGAGTTCACCATGAGGGACTCAGGGCTCAAACAGCCCTGACCGCAGACTAAGCTGGGAATGCAAAGGCTCTCCCTTGTTGCCTGTAGGAATTCAGAAACTGTGGGGAATAAAACACCGTACGTGGAAATAAAAATGACAAATTATGGGTAATTGCTGTGGAGAAACTGCCCTCTGGGCTCTTTGGAGAACCAGCATTGTAGTGTTCTCATCTGGGGATATTTTTTAACTCCTTCCTAGCTATGCGGACACTTAGCGAAGACACCATCAGGCTCTTCCTCCAGCAGATAGCAGGTGCCATGAAAATGCTGCACAGCAAAGGCATCATCCATCGGGACCTGAAACCACAGAATATCCTCCTGTCCTACGCTGGAGGCAGGAAATCAAATCCCAACAACATTCGCATAAAGATCGGTAAGACCCTGTTCCAAACATCACCCTAAGCGCTCCCAGGAGGGGTTGGTGATGGATAAGTGGCAAGCCTCAGTCTTTCTTTGGGGAATTGTCTAGGAGAAGGGAAGAATTGCTGCACTTCTTAAAATGGCCTCATGTTTTTCATCTTCCTTGCTTAGTTTCTCTGCTAGATGCTTTAGTTTGTTCCAAGCAGTAAGAGTAAGAGCTTTCTGCTCTGCCAGGACACAGGCTAGCACAAAAGAATTGGGCAGGCCTTGCTCCACTTTAGCTGAACGGTGCCTCCCTTGGTAAAAACAAGTACCAGCCTGCCTTAATCGGCTTGTTATCTCCAGGCTTACCAATAAACGAGGAGGCATTGTGACTTTTGTCTTCAGTTTTTAATAGTATTGAGGTAAATGTTGGTGTCTTAAGGCCTGAAACTAGCGGCTCTCCTGCTTCTTGCCTTGGAGAACACAATGGGAGTCAGGCACACCTAAAAGCAGGCGTTGCCACAGTCCCAGTTAGAGGCAGGCTTCTTGGCTGCATCTTGGAGTAATTCACTTTTTGCACATTAGGCAAGTGGCACAGATGGACCAGTAGTTGGGACAAATGCTCCCGAAATCCAGAGCACATGTTTCTGTGGTCCTTCATAAATGAGGGCTGGATGATGCCCCCCTCAGTGGTTCACAAGCTGAAGCTGACACCAGTTAGATAAAACTGTCCCTCACCTAAACCTTACGCTGTGGAGAAAGAGTAACCACTTTCATTCAGCTGAGAAACGAGGTCCAGTGGAAAAGATTGGAATGTTGCTGCCTGTTTGGCTGAAGCACTGTTTGTGTTTGGGTTGATGCTTTCTCTTTTGTTAGTTTGGTTTGGGGTTTTTTGTTTGTTTGGGGTCCCCCCCCTTTCTTGCTTGTGCAGTGTTATCTGAAATGTGGAAGCAACTGGGAGATGCAGGTGCAGGCAGGAGGGCTGCAGGTATGGCTGCTCTTGGGTGTGATGTACCCTGCAGTTCCTCCCTGCTGCTTCCCTGAGAAGAACATGGTCCAGGGAGTAGCTAGTTGTACCAATTCACTGGTGACACATGACAGCATAAACAGCTGTGTCAGACTCCTAGCTTGAAATATCTGGTAACCTTGAGAGAACCTTTAAGTATCATATGATCAGATGCTGAGTAACCTGCAGAGGTAATTCATCTTGGTGTTCCTTGTCCCTGGCTCTTCTAGCTGCCAGGTGAACTATGGCTCAGCTTTCTGTCCTTGTACCAGGGTTAGCACTGTTGAAACAGTTCCTAAAGGAAAACAGTTCAGTGCTAAAGGGACAGAGCAAGACTTTTCGGTTGGGCTGGTCTAGAAATGTGGGTGGTGGTGAGTAGTGGTTTCTCTTGGGTGTCTGTTACATTGCAGCCTTTTCAATGGAGGGGAGCTTTCAGTTCCCCAGATTAAAAGTTGAGATAGCAGCAGATAAGATAGCTAATATGAACTGACTCTCACTTGAAGCCAAGAGAGCTTTTCCAGCTTCCAGCAGATGCTATTTTGGAGTGCAGGCAAATGGGTACGGGATGAAATGACTGCTGATGTCTGAAAAATGGATGGGAGTTTATTCTTCTTAATACTTATTTTGTGGCGTGGTCTGACCTTTACTAATGTCTGTGCATTAATAATTAGCACAAGGATGTGACTGCTCAGGAAGGGAGCTTTCACATTTCTCTTAATCTTTGCACTTGCTGTGAAGATTCATGGGAAGCAAAAGGGAAGATGGGGAAATCAACTGGAGAAGGTGCAATCTCCATAGACCTGGTGTCTGATCCTGACCTACCTGTGTTTCTCTTTGTAGCTGACTTTGGCTTTGCCCGATACCTGCAGAATAATATGATGGCAGCAACATTGTGTGGTTCACCGATGTACATGGTAAGTGTGTTTTGCCTACAGGTTTGTCTATATTGTTCTTGCTTTGCCCCCCAGAAGCAAGACTTTGTTTTTCCCTCCTCATTTCCCCAAAGGTGAAATTTTATTTGCTTGTGTGAAACCAGCTATTACACAGGGAGACTTCATAAAGTTCTAGGTGCCTCTGTTGTCATGTAATTCTCAGGTGAGCTGTGGATAAATGGAACTGAACAAAACAGAGTATTGATTGCTGTCTGCTCCCAGAAACAGCATCTTCCAAAGGGAGCCAGGGCTTCTCCACTAAAGGCATTGGGAAATGAAATTTATTTCCTCTTCTGTGAGCAAAGCAACAACAGAAGAGATTGAGGGCTGGGGTGATAATTTCACACATCTGGCTATATTTGAGATGCTGCTTCCTTGGTGAGGAATCTCAATAAATCACCGCTTCAGTAGGCTCTCTGGAGACAGAGTGGTTCCACAGAGCTCCTGTTACCTGGGCTTTGGAGTCATTTTTTGCCAAGGTCACAGCATCAGGAGAAGGGTCTCTTTCTGACAGCAGCTTTGTAAACTCTCCATCTGTTCTTAGTTCTTCGGTCTTGCAAAGTCCCTCAGACCTATGGACCTTTTGGAGGCAGAGATTTTCCCATTCTGGTTAACCTATTCCGAAGTGTGCTTCTATTCGCAGTTTATGTTTTTGTGCATTTCTACTTCTTAACACACCCCACCCACTCCCACTAATTCTTTCACCAGAGCAGCTGCTTCCAAGATGACTTCCTAGCTTGTGAAACAGATGGGTTTAAAACCCCTAAACTGATCCCTGTTACCCACTTTGTACTTTCCACTCTGGGCCAGGGTGTGAGGAGGTGAGCTCTTATTTGTGCTCATGGCAGCAGTCAAGATCTTGAGGTCTCATCAAGTCAGTGAAATTAAAGATGACAAAACCAGAGCAGAAATAGAAATGTCAAAGCTATGTAATAGTTCCGTGGGATGTGGGTGTCTGAGCTCAAAGTAAACAGAGATGCTGTAGATCATTTTAGGTTGAAAGTTTTACAGGTGCCCTGGGGCAGGAGGCATCTGATTTTGAACATGGTCTAATCCACTCTTAAGGGGTTTTTTGTCTGTACTCTTTGGGCAGAGCTAGGCTTGGACTCTGCTGCACTGCACAGGGGTAGGGTGTTGGGTAGTCTGCTCCACAGTATGAACTCAAGCAACACAGACTTCCTCTCTCTCCCTGTTTTTGGAAGCCTGATGTTTATTTGAACTCTGCTATATGTGAAGATGATGTAACTTTTTCTTCTGTGAGCGTTTCCTGAATCATCTATTTTTAGGGAAACTTTCTTTCAGAGTCTTGTGAAAGTCAATGAAAACACCCAGCTTATTTTTTGAAAGGGTGGAGGAAGCTGGTGATGGCCTTTTTCTATTCTATGTTTTTATTCATTTTAAACAACTCTGGACATTACAGGGAATCTCAGTGCTTCCTATTGCTTTGTGTTTACTGATGGATTTGAAAGAAAATGGGAAGGGAGGATTCAGTTGGGATTTAGGGGGTGTTTGAAGTCTCTCTTTAGTGAGCATCTGCAGGCAAGGCAGGCCTTTATTCCCTGCTTTAGCTTACAGCCCATTGCTGCTCTTTTCATTCTGCTCTTTTAAAGGAGAAATGTGTTTTACCCACACCAGCATGAGTTTTCTGTCTGAACCCTGACATGTAAGACTAGAAACCTCCTTGTGTAGTTCTTGTCCTGCTTCCTTGGCTTTGTTTGGTGTCATGCCTGCTTCCCTTAGGGACAGACCAAGCTCCTGTCCACAACTTATTTGCTGCCATTTTTTTCCATTGCATGTGTCCTTCACTTCTAACAGAGCTGGAAAACTGATCCTGTTCCACGCTGGCAGCACTGCAATGAAATCTGTTGTTACAACCATGTGGGGTTAGCAAACCTGTCCTTCTGTCCCTCTCTGCTGCTGCTCATAAGGCACGCTGCCTCCTTAGCCATGGTGGACTTGCACTGTCTCCAGCAAGCAAGCAAGGGCATGGTGTGAGATGAGAGCCTGGAGTCTGGGGCACAGCAGGGCTCAAGCTGTGTGAAGATCTGTCTTTGAACCCAAACTGTGACCTTTACAGGAAGCTCTGGATCATAATTAATATGCTGCCATTTGGGCTAAATCAGGAAAGTACATAAGTGATGCAGATCAGGATGAAGGCTGAAGCCTACCTGTTCAGTGTGAGCCTTTCCTGCTCTTCCTCTAAACCTGCTGCTTGCTTTGGTTTAGAAGATCTGTCTGTGCAATTTCAGTGAGGCTCCTTCTGAGCACAGGCGACTTCAGCAGAAAGTAATGCACTGAGAAGAAGGAAAGAACTGGCTTTGCTGAAATGAGCTGAGCAGCACAGGGTAATTTTCGTCTGCATGAATAAAAGTCTCTGCTTCTCCTACTCAGATAGGGGATTGGCCCTTTTAAGGTAGTGTTACAGTCTTTTCAGGAGCAAATCTTTCATGGTTACCCTAGAATCTAGCTCAACAGTTTTAAAGCATAACTGGCTTCTGTTTCTTTCTTGCTAATAAAAAAAAGAGAAAGGAAAAAAAAGCTGCATCTTTTATAAAACCCATTTCTGTTTTCTCCCCCAAAAGGCACCAGAAGTCATTATGTCACAACACTACGATGCCAAAGCTGACCTCTGGAGTATAGGAACCATCATTTATCAATGTCTAACAGGAAAGGCTCCTTTTCAGGTGAGTTGCTTAAATCTAATATTTCTGATTCTTTCTTACTTTTTTCTCTATCTCCTTTTAATCTGTTCATTTCTAAGGCTTCTGTCACCTATAACGTTAACTCTCATAGATCCAGCCTTAGGAGGTCTGGCTGTCCAACACCTGGACAATGTGGTACTTTATATGTTGTAATGTTTGATGTGTTACTCGAATGAGTCTCCTCTGGATTGTATCTCAATGAAATGTACTTCCTGGTTATAAATCCTTAGGAAGGGTCATCTGTTCAAAGAATTATTATGAATCAGTTAAAGCAGTTTTGGTTTTGTTTCCAGGCCACACTTAAAGACAGTTTCTGTTTACAACCATACAGTGTATGCTTTATAATCATAATTCTATTGGGCATGGAAGGACAATAAGGAAGATTCTAACTGCAGGTTCATGTTGGCTTTGTGGTAACTGATGTATTGTAGCTAAATTGACTTACAGAGCAGTCAAGTAGGCTCTTACCAGATCATCTCACAGCAAACCATTCCAGCCTGAAATGTTTATGTTAAGCAAGTCCAAACCCCCCAAATATAACAGTCCAGTAAAACTCCACCCTCTAATTTATGCCATAACTTCTGGATGAGCTAGGGCATATCTGTTGTGAAAAACCTTCTCTGATTTTACATTCTCAAATGATGGAGAATTCATCTCGGCCTTGTAACAGCAAGTTGCTTCAGGATTACTTCCCATTTTCAATGATGCGTAGCTGGAGTTCTTCTAGACTCAGTGTGTTTTTCTTGTTCCCAGTCATTAGTATGCCACACTGTGTATTGCTTTTCTTTTTCCATGCTGAATAAGGTCTGCAACTCTCCATTGCAACCACTGTTTTGAAGTGCTGTACTTGTCAGCATTGTTTTTCCTTGCTGTCTTGAAGCATAGTAGAGAGATGCTTGAGTTGCTGGTACTTTTTTGCTTCTTTGTGTGAACTGTCTCCAATCCATGGGAAAAGACCAGACCTCATATTTACATGCTGATGTATCAGCTGATGCCAGCTCTTCAGCTTTTTAGATCAGTTAGGGGCAAATGTGAATTGTGGCCCTATTTCCTCATGTACTGGCGTTTCTTTATCCCAGCTCTCTAATAAAAAAATCCTCAAACCAAAATCTCCAAACAGAACCAACCAACGAAACAAACAGTGTGTGTGTATGGAGCGTGAATCTATGCTCGTGTAATAAGGCACACGTTAGGAGGTGCAGGACTTTCTGAGCTGTACTTCCACAGCCCTTTAGAATTTCACACAAGACTTTGAGTGTTTCTGCAGTAGCATCACCAGGATAAAGTGAATTCTAAATCCATTGCAGGAAAGAGTGGGCAAATACTGAAGTAAATTAATGGTATGTTTTGGTTTTGTCTGAGCCAAGAACACTTTTATCCTTCAGAGTCATTTTTTCCCTGCTGCTGGAAGAATCTTCCATTCCGGTGCTTTATGTTCTGTCCATCAGCTTGCTCTGCATTTAGAGCAAGACTTCATTTCCGTTGAATGTTTCTGGTTTTGTAGACACCCCTACAAATACACTGCAGCTCCTGAATGGCTGCTTCTTACTGGCTGCATCCACTTCTTGTCACAGCTGGTATCTTTGTTAGAGAGGAGAAAATGACTGTTAGGATGAAAGGAAATAAATATTTGTGGATTAAGACAAAAATGTGGGGGTGGCGAAAGCAAGCTTTGACTCTACATGCATAGGAGAGCCTTGCACTCATTCTGCCTTGTTACTTGGTGCCTGTTAGTCCTTAAAGGCACCCTGATGCTGTACTCATTTGAGTTTAGTTATTGTTTAACGTGGTGGCTGTGTTGTAGGTGTTCTTTGCTTAGTAGCTCACACACAGCCGTGGGGCATCTGGTTTCTTTGAAAACATTAGGTGGCTTTTATCGTTGCTCGTTGAAGCATGTCACAGAAAGGTTCTGGAAACACTTGCTCTTACAGAGGAGACTCTTGCAGGCAGTAACATGGAATACTAGTCAGGTTCATTCAGCTCTCCAGCCAAGGTTTTGAAAGGGCAGGTGGTCAGAAACCCATCAGCTCTGCCTATGTGTATGTCCTCAGGCTCACACAGAGGTGAGAGCAGTCCTGTTTGCCTGTCACCCTCTGGTTGAAGCATGACAATACCCTGCCTTGTGGTGGGCAATGAAGGGGCATTTCAGTCCCTACCCAGCAGGTCCTGATCATTGCTTTGTGCTTGCTTGACTGGATGACTTCTCTCTTCCCCATATGCATCCAACATCTGTTGGGCCGAGCATGGGGTCATTCGTTTCCCTATTTTTATGTTTCCTTCTGCCCTTTCCTCTTCTGGGGTTTGTATTTTGAAGCCAAGTGCCAGGCCCCATTTGTTACTGCAGCAGCAGCTGTGGATTTGTTTGATTAGGGAGAGAGAAGAGCTCAGCCCAGATGGTTCTCTGTGCACATCTATTTGTTTTGACTATGTGTGTCACAAATTGCCTTCTCATAGCTACAGACGCCTGTCTAGGGCAGATGTTGGAAAGCTAGTTAAAGATTAACCTCCTTTATTTCTTTGTTGGCAGGACTATGTTGTAAGAATTTGCTGATGGTCACTGAGCAGGCGAGAAGCTATTGTTTACAGAGCTTTGAGGAGGAGAGAGGGGTAGTGGATGGAGGGGATGGGGAGACCATGAATAGGAATGAGTGCTCTTGGGAAGCACATCGAAGAATGGGTGAGGAGGTAACAGGCTGATTCCACATAGTGCCACCAGCAGACTCCGTTGTACAAGGCAGCCAGCAACTGGATTTCTGACATTAACCTTTTCAGGCTAAATCCTCACTGTGCCTTCCCTCCCAGGCTGGCAAGGAGAGCCCCTCACTTTTGTTTTGCTGAGATTCCCATGGGAATCTGGAGCATAGTGGTGTGAAACTGCATTTGGGAGCTCTGGCTGCTACATGCCCCGGTTGGGCACCTTCACAAGGATGCAAACCAAAGGGACTCCAATGATATCTGCAGTGAGGAGGAATGCGCTGTCTAAAAATAAAGCAGGGCTTGGGGGGGACTGGGCTAGAGGGAGGGAAGATCCAATGTGTATGGAAAGGCTGCGACAGCTGTCAATCCAGAAAGTGCCTGTTAAATCAAGGCAGAGATGTGTGCAAATGGGATTTCTGGCTGTCTCAAAATTAACTGCAGGTGGGTCACCCGAGGCAACTTCCCAGAGCCCTTCCTGTCCCTTCCTTGCCTCACTGCATGGAGATGAGAAAGAAGCTGCTGATGCTTAGATGAGAACAGTTGGTGAGGTGGCTGGTGAAGCTGTCTTAAGGAGCTTTTTGTATTAAACATGGCCATAAACAAAACAGTGAGACTGTCATAGGGATGAGATTAATGGGATTCATAATCCCTATAAACAGATTGGCTGAGCACTATATTAACGTGGAATTGTTAATTTGCCTTGCCTAATAAGTGGTCTGCAATTGCATTTCTCATGACTTGAAATTGCGTTTCAAGTCACTGAGGACTTGAACAGTGCATTTCCTAGTCTTGCTGACCACTTGCTGCACTGAGAAGTACTTGAGAATGTGGTGGGTTTCTCTTGTCCTTACCTGAGCTGGAAAGATTGGGCCCAAGTGCCCATGAGGGTGCTGTGTAGACCAGTGACAACCAGAAGCAAAACTGGAGGCAGAGAAGAAAAAATATCTTTCAAACCCAATCTAGTCCTTGTCAGATGGTATTTTAAATATGATTAGAGGTAAATGACCTCAATGCCTTTTATCTTGTTGGGGTCTTTTGCTGGTGGGAGTGTGTGAGGAATCACACTGATGTCCCTGGTGGCTTCTGTTGTGTGACCCCTTTAAAAACTGGACATCTCTTGGTAAGCAGATGCATCACCGAGCACATGCACTTTGTGTCAGAGAGGTGACACGGGTCTGCTTGGACATCAGATCCTGCTAAGGACCATGAAACCTGGTTGTCTGCTGTCTGAACCTTTGTATGAATCCTCTTTGGGGCTGCTTTATGGACATGGTGTGCTTTGTCTGCAGGAGAGTGAGCCAGGGAGCAGGGAAGTGATGGGAGAGGTAATGCAGGTTTTGCTGCCTTGACTGGCAGCTCTGAAAAGAGTCCACGTGCCTGGGTATGCTCTTATCCCAGCTAGATGAAAAATTGATTTCTAAGCCTGGTGTACCCAGTCCACTGCTTTATTTCTGGGTTAATTCTGCCTGCGTAAGTACTAGGATTATGTATCGCGTACCACAACTGCTGTGTTGTGAAATGGGCCTCGAGGAAGACTGGGGAAGGGAGGATTTTATACCCACAATTTGAGCTCCTGAGGTACTTGTTAGCCAGGCCACTCTTCTGTCCTCAGCGCTGTTCCTCTGGACTGTCCTGTGTCAATAAGGGCAGGTATTCCTAGCAGTGGTTATTCTGCTAAGTGGGAGCAGGGGTTGACTTGTGTTGTCAGTGAGCCATTGGCTTTTAGATCAGTGTTTGTGGGTCTGATCCTGCTCTGCTGGGAGCAGAGAGAAAACCATCTGTGGACAGCTAAAGAAGGTTTAGGGGTTTGTTTGTTTCTTTGTGCTTTCAGGTTTCCCCCCAGTGTCAGCCACCTAGTTGCAGTCATCTCCAAGTATTGACTGTTAAGACCGCACAAACAGAAGGTATTTGCAGCAGGTTTTCAAGCTATTCCCTAGAGCTGCTG
Organism: Neopsephotus bourkii; assembly: GCF_033783945.1. NCBI lineage: Eukaryota > Metazoa > Chordata > Aves > Psittaciformes > Psittacidae > Neopsephotus > Neopsephotus bourkii. The sequence continues at coordinate 1,471,731 of NW_026901291.1, read as the reverse complement.
AGCCAGAAACATCATTACTTATTTCCTTTTTCTGAATCCTCTCTGCACCTTTGAATCCTCAGGAATCCCAAAGGAAAGGATTGAAAGAACAGAGCGTATACCATAGACCTGCTATGAAGCATTGACTAGGCAGTGCTGTTCACTGGGGGGGTATGAACGTGTCTGGCCTTCCTCTGACTGAATGCTGGGCTTTTATATCCAGTCTTCACCCAAGTGCAACAAATCCAGTGCTGAGTGCTTAAACACCACCCTGCGTGCTTTCTGTGTGCAATTCACTTGCAGGCAGCCAGCACCGAATGGGATTTGGCAGGGTTTATGCTGAATGCCTTTGTTGGCTCAGCATATTTCCACTGGTGCTCAGGACAGAGTGACAGAGTGGCAGGATTGAATTTGTCCAATTGTCTTTATATATAGAAAGGCCAGACCAAACCAGAACCAGTTACACTAATGCAGCTGTTCCACAGTAACACGAGAGGGGGAACAAGGGTGTGAATTAGCCTGCTGGTGTGTCTCCTGTTTTGAGGGAAAACTGAGCTGTCCATTCTGCATCCCTGTTTCTGACAGATGGATGGTGTCCTGCAGGTAGCAGCTGGCTCTGTGTACCTTGAATGGTCTAGTTGTTAGGTACCAAAGATGTGCTTTTTCTGGTGTTCTTGGTAGGGTAAATCTGCCTGGAAGGTAGATTTCAAAGTAAGCCTTAGCTCCCTAGAAGAAGGAATCCAAATGGCATTTCTAGTATGTTGCAGACATTCTGCATTGCTGGTTTGGTGGGGTTTTTTTCCTCTTATGATTGTCAGAGAAGCAGAATTTATTGCAAGAAGAGGTGAGCAAAGTGGCTGAAGGTACCAGTGCTTTATGCAGTGGGTGCTAACAGCAGGAGAGCAGTGGTCATGTTACTGTGAGCCTGAGAGCCTGCTGCAAGGAGCAGAACTGTGTGACTCGGTTGATCAATAATGAAGTTATGTGAAGATGCAGTTGTTCTTTCCAACTGAGTGGTGATGCACTGTTGTCTGTGCTGGGCACTCACTGAACTGACTCTGTTCCCTAGCAGACAGCCACCTAAATCAGAGACCAACCTGGAACTATGGGCTCCTGGGAGCAGCCCTAGTGAGGAAGCATGGTTTGGGTGGGTCAGACCCTGACACTCTGTTCCTTGCAGAACAAGTGGGAGTTGTCCTGAGGCAACAGGATGTGGAGAAACAGCATCCCTACAGGGATACCTCTTTAATTTGTACTAAGAGGAGGGGATAACTTTGACAGAGGATTTTGCTTCTATCCGAACTAGTGCTTAGAAACCCTCTGTAATGAACTGGACTTTGCAGGTGTGCTGCTTTTAATACTCTCTTGTCTTTATTACCAGGAAAATTTCTGGCAAAACAGTGTTTGGAATAGATCAGAGCTTCATTGTATTTGTGAAACAATTGAGTTGTTGCAACAGGAAATGAACAGAGCAAACAGCCAAGGCTTCTATCTGATGTGAGCAAGCACTTGGCTTCCCTGCAGTGGAGTTCAGTTCCTTGTACGTTTTGTCTGTCAGGCATATTCTTCATCATGCAGACTGTTGTGGCCAAGCCATTTGGTTACACTTGCTTCATTCAGGTTTGCCAAATAATAAGAATCTAATTACAGGGTGAGATCTGCAAGGGGAAAGGTGTAAAATGGTGTTTTACCGAACCAGATGGAGTGGCAGTGATTGGAAATCTCAGTGCAGTTTGGTATCTATGTAAGAAGGTGCTCTGCTAAGTAACATTGATTTTAGTGGCTTGCAGAGAACATGGTTTTGCACTTCCTGTTGGATATGTTATTGCAGAAAGGAGAACCAGGAAATCTTTCTTATTTCCTTTTTTTAGGAATCCAATAGCTCTGGTACAAATTGACAGGAGAGCTGTGAAGTTTGGGTTGCTGAGACTATGCAAGGGATACTGTCCTGATCAGTACTGCACGAGCCTACTAGTATTAGCAGCGTCTGGGACTCCCCCTTTGGTTTGAGTTTTACACTGAACTCTGCTAGCCCGAATTTTCATCTTCAGCCAGAGGGAGGAGGTGATGTTGAAACAGCATCTTATGTGGCTGCTTTTCCAGTCATGCTGTGTTAATGGTATTTTGATGGCCATCTGCAGATCAGCTTGTCTGATTTGCCATTTTAAGTATCTTAATTGACCTTAAATGCTTCTAATTTAGAAATGGAAGTAGGTGGAAGGCTCGAGGGGTTTTGAAGCCTGCCCTGAACATCAGAAGAAGTTGCCTGTTGCCTCCTTGTTCACACTTTCCTACACACTCTGCTGCACCAACACTGACTGCAGATTAATCTCTCTGATCTTCCTTCCCTGTTTGTATGTGCCCTCATGTGTGTGTCACACCAGCCAGCCTGCTCTGCCTTTCATAAAGACACTTTGCCTAAGCAGAAAAGCTTGAGACACAAGGGTTAATTTACTGGCCTGTGTTACTCATTGCATAAAAACAAATGGAGGAATTATCTTAGAAGAGTTTTATGTTTCTGTGCTTCTATACTGGTGATTTTATTTTTAACCATAGCCATAAGCCTCTTGTTGTGCCTAGCTTTTTCTTTTAACTAATCCCATCTCTCCGAGTTTGGAATCCTGTTGTCAACATCCCCAGCAGTTGCGTGTATTAGCGCACAAATAGGAGCTGTGGCTTGAGATCTCCTCGCTTCCTGGAATTAAAATAGAAAATCCTAATTCAGTTGCTGTTTTCCCCATGTTCCTGGTCTCTTCACGGATCTCTTGCCCATCAGTAGGCTCCCTGCCCCTTTTCTAAATGCCCTGCAGCATTAATCCATGTTCTCAGCGGGATCTGCCATTCATCATTTGGGACTCCTCACGTCTGCAATTGTTTAGCCTCCTGGGTGAGGCTATTAGGCCAGCTCAGACCTAAGCCTCAGAGCTTGCTGCAATGAAGCTCAGCCCTTGGAAGGGAAGAGCAGACAGAACCAGGTCAGGAACATAAAGGCAGAAGGCTGAAATGCTGTATTTTCACTCTGCTACAGTGCTGGCTTTTTAGTCTAAAGCGAGCTGCAGGTTCTCATTGTCTGTGCTGGTTCAGCAATTGAAAAGTGCCTCTGCTCTTCAGAGTAACTGTGAAACAGAAATGCTCATCCATTCCCTTCACTGTCAACTGCTTCATGCACTGGTTTTCTTTCTTCTCTACAGGCCAGCAGCCCACAGGATCTTCGCCTCTTCTATGAGAAAAACAAGATGCTGATGCCCAAGTAAGCATTTTCCAGTGTCACCATTTATATGCATTTGTTTACTCTGTGTTTACACCTGTCCTTGCGTGCTCCTGGCTTGTCACCCGGGGGGGGTGACTGTAAAATACTTGGCACATGCCTTCCTCCATTCCTTAAACCAGCAGTGGCGTGGCCCAGAGAAAGACAGCATTGGTGTTCACTCTTAACACAGATCCTACTTCTCTGCTACACTGCAGAAGTTGGTAGTGATTTCAAGAGCCAGATAGTGGTCCTGTCCCACACATGGCTTCTCTGAGGCTGGGAGCCTTAGAAAGAACCCATGGCAATTCTTGAATCACGCGAGCAGCCCAGCTGTAACCTGCCATACCTGACTGCAGATCATATTCCCATCTCTCACGTGTCAGGGCAGCAACTGCTTGTGCCCATCCTGCTAATAGGAGGAAATACTATAACCTTGATGGAAATGGACACTGCTGCAGTTTCCAAGGGGAAGATAAGTGCTTTCGTCCCACCACGGTATATGTTACCTAGCTGCTCAGTGCTGTGATTTGTCAGTGTATTTTGGTTTTGTTGCTGTGGTCTTTCCTTTTGATCTCTGAGCTCTTAAAGCAGAATCTCATGCCTGCTCTGAAAACCTCAGCCTGGTATAGAGACAGGACTGAAGTTTCAGATCCTACGTCCAAAAATTAGAAGGCCTTTTTTAACCAGAAAGTTAGCTTCCATTTGGTAGAGCTGTTAATGCAGCCACATATGCAGGAAATTCAGTGAGTTTCTGTACATGGATTTTATCTTCTTTTCCTTTCTCAGTTTTAGACAGCTCCAAGAGGTAGCAGAAAGAACTGTCAAGAAGCTAGAGCTCTTAGCAGTGAAGTGAGCTATTCATTTAACTTCCCTTTAAGTACTTAAAGGGAAGGAGGAGAAGGGACAAATTTCTACCAGGATTAAATCTGAGCCATCTGTGTCCCTTCTGGGATTCAACCAGAAGGTGTCATGGAGTAAAACACCAAACAGAACAATTCAAAGCTAAAAAACCACCACATAGTTGGAGGTAGATAGTATGTGTGAGCAGAGAGTAGAGCTTTCTGTTTTCCCTACTGTCTTTGAGGTAGTCCTTTTTGCTAAGAGGGGAATTAATTCCTACAATTAATAGGGTTCCTTGTGTTGATCATGCTTTGGCTCATGGTGTATTCAGTAGGAGGGAGGTGAGGGGAGAAAGGAAGCTCAGCTGTAAGAGAGAGCATGTCTGTTCTTGTAGGGATTAGTCCTTCTCCTTTGTTGTTAGTCCTTTATGTGCTCTGCATTTACCATCTTCACTTATCTCCACTTTTTAACCACCAAATTCCTCCACAATTTAGATCCAAGCCCATTGTTTTTCCACCATAAATGTCAAATCCAAAGTGGCCTTTGTGTAAATGCCGATTCCCTGCTTTCCAAACTCAGTTTGTCTTTCTAACGTGAGCTGCAGTCTGTGCTGTTCCTTGAGTAAACATGAATAAACTGCCTTGCCAGGCCTGCCAACACAGGATGAAACACACCACCACTCGAGACCTCCTTCTCAGACTGCAGCAGTGCCAGGATTTGCTTTCATTCTCCTTGGGGCTAGGCAGGCTGGCACCCACCTCCATGGCATTGCCATGGAAAGTGCTGTGTTTTGGCTTGGGAGCCAGGTGGGGAGGAACAGCTCATTGGATGCTCAGTCTCTGCCTGTTGGGCTGGTGCTGTTGCTATTGCTGACAGGTGAAATGCCATTCTGAGGTGGGGCGCTCATGTCAGGAGGAGAAAGCCCAAAGGCCTCATGATTTTAATAGCACTGATCTAAATAGCTAACATTTATTGTGCTGATTTGCATGGCAAAGTATGTTATAGATCATGGGGGGGATAGGAGGCACTTTTGTTGCTTATGTTTAAAAAGATGGTGTTGTAAAATAATACTGCAAAGCTTTATGCTTTAGATGTGAGAGATAGGAGGCAAACAGGCTGTCTTCAGTCTGTGTTGCGACATCTGAGGTCTGCTACTTGACCTGCCTGTTTCTTGGCTTTAAAACCATACAAAAGCTAAAGTCATTGCTGGGAAATGGACTCATTTTGGATGAAAGCTTTATGTGTCGTGGATAAGTAATGGTGATAACGCTGGAGGACTGCAGGTCTGCAGCACTAATGTGTTTTTCAGGAGACGCTGCGAGCTGTGGTATCTCGGGTTATTCCATTATGCAGTGTGATTCTAAGGCACACCTTTTTTGTCAAGAGGGTGTTTTGTCTTGGCTCAGAATGTCAGTTTAACTGCACCCCTTCCAGAGCCCCCTTTGGGAAGGCACATGGAACCATTCTAGTGTCAGGAATGGAAAAGCAGCTCCTGCAGTACAAACAGGGATGAGGAATGCTTGCCATCTTTCTCTGTTCTAGGAATTGCTGGGCTCAAATTCCTTACACCAGCAAGGCCTAGGGCTTCACAGAAAAATAACTGGGTAGTACTGAAACCTATAAATACCTTGCCTCACATCTCTAGTTTCACTAGCCTGATGGTGCTAGCTAGCACCTTTTTTCCCCTCCCCTACTATTTTTGTCCCAGCTTCTTTTCTTACCCGGCCTGTAGCAGCATCAGTCAGGCTTGGCTTCAGGGCAGTGAGCAATGCCAGCCCAGCAAAGCCCAGCCCTGCCTCAGTGCTGAGCTCCTGAGCGGGCTTGGGCTCCACGCAGTTGAAATTGCTATGCTGAGCACACATGCCATTACCTGAGCTGACCTTCACGTGGGGAGAGCCTGGCAGACCATGGCTGTGATGAGCAGTGTTAGTGCTGAAAGGAGCTGGAACCATATATGAAGAGCTCTTCTCTGGCTGCAGGCAGGGCCCAACTGCTATAAGCCCTGAACAGTGCTGCTGGTTATGGAGGAAAGTCAGCAGAGCTGAATCCACTTATGCAAGAGCTGAACTCTGCTTTCCCTGCCTTAATCTGTTCATTTCTTCCTGTTTCCTACAATCTACTGGGGTTGTAAAGAGCTGCCCTGGCCTCTCCCCCATCTGGTTGTAGGGTGAGGGAGAGCACAATGATTTACTAGCTCTTCCTGTGCTGCAGTGGCCATTGAAGAGAGTGTTTTCTTCCTAGCTGTACTGGAAAGTGGGTAATAGCTGCAGTGATTTTAGCTTGATCGAGTGGCAGTTGCTCACGTCTCAGTTGATTAATAAATGCTGTATATAAGCTGCATTGAAAAACGAATGCTCTAAGAAATGGTAGTAATTGGTGATACATTTCACCACCATTGTCTTAACTGGAAGCTTCCACTTGGTAACTGCTTCATTTTAGTGACCTCCTTACCCCTTTTAGAGCAAGTAGAAGAGACCTTATTTATCATGTGCAAAATAACTGCATGCTGCATGGATGACATTGGCACCACTGTGAAAGGGAAAGATCTGCAGGTGCTCATGGGAGAGGCCACTAAAGCTAGATTCCCTGTAACCTTAACAATGACAATGGGGAGTAAAGGTCAAATAGATGCAAATAGAGATGTTTCTGTTCAGCCTCTCTCCAGTGAGCTCCTCTTACGTTCCTAGCCCAGCAGGCACAAAGTGTGTTTGCATTTGCAGGTTGCCTTCCTGAATATGTAAAAGCAGTTTAAGTAGACTGCAGGTCTCTCTGATTTTGCTTTTGTTTTCAATCCTAGCATCCCCAGGGAGACATCCAGCCACCTGAGGCAGCTGTTACTTGGCCTTTTGCAGCGTAATCATAAGGACCGCATGGACTTTGGTAAGACCTTCTTCCAGTTCAAGCTCTGCTGCCTGTCTGTATCTTCTGCTGCACCATGGTGCTGCACATAGCTGTGTGCTTTTGGCTGGTGCTAGCAGAAGCATCCAAACACCTGGATTTTACCTGGAAGGTTTTAGTGTATGTGCTAGAAAGGTCAGTGCTGATTCCAGCACAGTTTTGTAGACCTGGAGAATTGGCATACCTTCTTCAGCAAACACTTCCTATATGCATCCCTTCTCCTGGCTTCTGCTTTTATAATCTCTCTGAACTTTTACTGTGTTAAGTATGCTGCCAGGTGAAACGTCTATCTTTCTCTGTCATGGTTCCCTCCCAAAGCTACAGGCTGCACCCATTTAATGAACAATTCAGTCTGTACCCTCTGTTGCTCAAGGTCTGACTGATAATCTGAGCTACGAGACTGTAGCTGCTTGCAGGCCCTTCACTCCCTGTGCCGGTTTCTGTGGAAGGATGCCTTGGTTCTCATTCGGTTCAAGTTGGCAATCTCATGGCTCTCCCTTTAGATCTCTCTCTATCTCCAGACTTGGTGGGCATAAAGACTTCCTTTTTTCTATTTTATTGTCTTAATCCCTTCTAAAATGAGAACACTCATAATGTGCCAGGGGTTCTGGCTTGGGCAGCCTCTTCCAGATGCGTCTAGCTAAGCCAAAAGGTCTGAAGAACCTCTAGTGAAACCATGTCCTACAGGAAAGCAGGCAGAGGTAGAACCTTTCCTGAACCCCTTTTAGTCATCTAAAGGCAACTGTGTGGGGCTTTTTATTCTTTCCCCCACCTCTCCCTTCCCCTTGGGCAAAGGTAGTCTAGACTTGTCTCCAGTACAAACCAGGACCTGAATACTGTCTCTCACCAAGCAAGCTGGTCCTGGTGGTGTTTCCTCAGAACAGCATGGAGTAGCTTTGCTTCCATGGGCCAGTGCTGCTGGTGGAAAGGGTAAGTTTGCCCCTTAGCCCTGTACTTGAATAAGGTTTGATGTTGGGGAAGTCTGTTCAGGTGGTTTTCTTGGAACTAGGCTGGAGGCCAAAGCCCACAGATTTGTGTTGTGTCTCAGTCATAGAGTGTTCTGCTTTTGCAGGCAGTACCTTTGTTTCCTGAAAATAAAGTGATGCTGCTGTGTGTTTTCAGGGTACTGCTTTCTAGTCATGCGTGGGGTAAGAGGGTTTGAGATTTCTGTCTTTTGGGGCTTGGCTTTCTGTTGTTGTTGCTTATTTGCTCAGGTGGATTGTTTCCTGCTGAGCAGCATGTGCTAGTCTATGAAGGAAATTGTTTTGCTACCTGTGTTATTCTTTTGGATTAGAGATACCAGGAAAGCCTTTCTGGGGACAGTGTCACCTGGGGGAGGCAAGAATGTGGATTAACTGAGGCTGATCATAATTATCCAGTGCTGAATGCAGAGGGCCAGTTACTAAGGTGCAGAAGTGAGAAAACAAGCCTTTTGAAAAGGGTGCCATTGAAGCTGCTGACAGACTGGTTTGGATATAAGCACTTCTCAGTATTACTCCCTGCAGATCTATCTGGGATGTAGATCTTTGCTCATTCTATTATGCTGCTGTGCATTTCAGAAGAAAATATCCTTGAGGTTTCTGTTTCCCTGCTGTCAGAAATCGAGTCTGGCAAACCTTTTTAGCCCCCCATAAGCTGTTTTTGTACCTCTGGGAGCAGACTGCATGAGTCAGAGTCTAACACTAGGAAATTCAAGATAATAGGCTTTGATTTCACTCAGGACAACTGTTAACAGCGCATCTTGCTGCACTGAGATTATCTGCCCTTAATCACAGGCAGGATCCTTTTCTCTCTAAATCGGCACGTTCTTGTAAGACGCAGGTGATTCCCAGGTAGGGCTTGTGAATATACTCTGTACAGAAGCCTATATTTGGGATATTCCTTGTGTTTTATAGTTGGCAGATCATAATGGGTGTGTGGCATCCCCTACTGTATTCTAATCTCCTGTCAGTTGAGAGGAAAGCAAGTACCAAAGCCTTTATAGATACAGAATATTTATATATTATATATATATAATATTATATATGAAATAAATTATCTATGTTTATAATATTACATAATATACATAAAATAAATGCTTTATTTACACCAGTATGCTTCCTCAGCACCCAGTTGTATTTTTGGTCTCATCCACCTCTGCCTCCTCTGAAGCATCGGAGCTTCCTTCCTGCTTGTAACTCAGCTGTTTTCCTTTCTCCTGGAGCGCGGTCTTCAGCTCCTCTGTGTTGCTTGGAGACTCTCTGACCTACCTACTGAAGGGACCCTTCTTCCTTTCCCTCAAGTATCAGCTCAGGAGACCTCCAGATGATGCTCTTTGCCAAAGCAGTAGCAATACTTAAGTGAGAGCGCTTCTCTGTTCCCAACTATTGTGTTTCTAGCTGTGGCCAGCTGTGCACAAACTGTTGATGTCCCAGAGCTCTAGATCCTGTCAAAAGCAGATCTTCCCCTTCCCTTAGGTGGCTCCCAGTAGGCAGGTGCTTTGCCCTCCTACTGGCAAACTATAACATGGGTTGCTCTCTTCACCTACACTGCTCTGGCTGATGGCCAGGGTCTTTGTTCACTGTTCTTTACCCTCCTGCACTATGCAAGGTGAAGATCTGTATGAACTGCTGGGTCAGGGATGATCTGTAAGCCACTGTCACCAGTGGAGCAGGGTGTCCTGCTGCTCCTTGTTCCCTGAGTCACCCTGTAGTCTCCAGGACATGTGCGTGATTCCCTTCACAGAGGTCCCTCAGAGTTTAGTTGATTCATGCAACAGCAACACATAAGCTTGAAGCTTCATGTACTTATGTTCCAGCTGCTCTTCTACCAGGAACCGATGGTCTTCGCTATCTCGAGGTTATCTAGAGGAAAGCCAGGAGGGGTTTGAGTTCCCTGGTGGTGATTACAAGCAGGGCTGTTTAAATGTTGCTTTGCAAACACAAGTAACAAGCAGTTTGGAGAGGGAAAAGTGAAAGAAATTATCATTTCTACCCCTTCAATTGAATAGCTCTGCTGAGGGATGGTACCCTCTAGAGGAGCAGACTGAAGAAGCAGCAGGAAGTGCCAAATGCTGGATGTTCTCCATCCACAACAGATCTGATCTGAGAGACTCCAGCTTTTCCTGCCAGAGATTTCCATCACTTCTGTTGTGCGCTCTGGCTGCTGGACCATGGCAGTGGCAAGGAGGGGCTGAGGAGAAGAGGGGTTGTTCAAGTTTAAAAAGCAGACAAACAAAGCAAGCAGTTGCTACTTTATGGGAAGCTCGGAGGCCAAAGAGGAGCTGCTTACAGAAAGCTGTACAGAAACTAGAGGTTTGTAAACACCGGGTGTTGTGACAGGAAATCCATGCTGGGAAAAGAACGTGAACTGCCTGCAGTTAACCCAATAATCAGCATTGGTCCATGACTAATGGCTGAGTAGCTGGTTGTGATAGGAGAGGACTCTGGCATAGAGCTGCAGTGGATCAAACACGAAGGAGCTGGGAGTGGTGGTTCCATGTAAGGACAGGCAAACCTGTAGAGGGTCTCCAGCAAGCCAGGACAGAAGCTTTTCTTGTCCTGGAGCTGTAGAGTATTCTCCCATAATGAGTGAAGACTTCAGCACTCGTGTCTGGTGTGAAATGTGTTCTGGGCTGTTCTGTGCTGGCCCTTTAGAAAATGCATTTCCGCCTTTGAATGCCATTTCAGCTGGGGGCTTTGTCTTTTAGTGCTGTGTGGTACCTTGGGATTTCTCTCTTCTTGCTGATAGGAGCTTTTGATGCACATGTGTGTGGCCATGGCAGGTCTTGACATAGTCACACTATCTGGCCCTCAGTAACTGCTTCCCATTCCTAGAAGCATAAGAGCTATTGTAAGAGAGGAATATTAACAATGAATGCAGTGCATTCTTCCCAGCAGCCTGGGGTTTTAGCTTGCAGCAAAACCTTGCTAAGGTCTTTAATGCCCTGTGGGGAAGTAAAATCCATTAGTACAGATGTTGAATCCCGAGGTACAAACCCTTGTGTTATTTGGCCATGCTTCTGGCAAAGACTGGGGTTTTTCCTTTCCTTTCTTCATTCATGTAGTTGCCCCAAATGATTTCCCTTGTCTGTCCCTTACCCCCCTGATTTTGTATAGGTGACTGGGAGCAGAGGAGCCACTTGTTCTATTCATACTTAAATAGCAATATCTGGATCCAAATAATTTCCCATAGTAGGTCCTTCATCCAGTCTGTAGCCTGCATTCTTGCCCACATCTACACTACAGTCAGTCAACTTCCATGATTGATCTAACTGCATGGAAGAATCACTGTAAAACGCTGTAGCTTGCTATGCTTTAACTGCTTTGTAACTTCTTACAGCAATTTCCTTTCACTGAGTCACTGTTGGTTTTTTTTCAGATGAATTTTTCCATCACCCATTCTTGGATGCAAGTGCCTCGATGAAAAAATGTAAGTGTTGCATTTTTGATTACGGTCTTTGCGAACCATGACACGGCTTCCTTTGCTGCTAGTTCAAAAGAAAAAGACTGCTTTATGTTTGCTTCGTTATTTAGGCAGGATTTCAGCTTTTGTTACTGTGTCATGTCCAGATTTTGCTATCCAAGTGTATTTCATTTTGCTCAGTTATCTTCAAAGGGATGATTATGGGGGCTGTTTAGAAACTTAAAGTGGAAGTAAATATAGTTTTGAAGCACATTCAGCCACTTTGTATGAAGTGCTTGGGCAATGAGGCTGCTTGTAGGTAAACAGGATTATGAGCATGGTCTTGCAGGACAGTTTGGGATAGTGAATGGTGGAATCCGGTGCTCTTGTTTGTGCTTGCCAGGAGGTACCTTAAGCAGGCTCTGGTTACCAGCCCTTGTTTCAATATTTTCTTGGATCAACCTTATTTTAGAAGGCTTTAATTTGGATGCTCAGTGAGAAATGGCCAAAACAAGGACAGGTTTCCATTGAAAATTCTTCCTTTCCTCTCTCGATTCTGAACATTTCCAACTATGTATTCAGAATGAGTCAGGTGTTATTCATGATTCAGAAGTTGGTTTTCAGTGGGAAACAATTCAGAATTGCTTCTAGTGTATGGGATATAACAGTCCTCTGGCCAAGAGACTTGGTTGAGTGGAAATGTGTATGGTTGCCTCCTTTGGAAGGATCCTCCTGTGTCTTTAATCTTCTGAATAAATGCTGAGCCAAGAGTTTTCATCAGTGACTGATTTGGGTTGATGGAAGTTTCGGAGGAAGCTTGTCCAATGCTTTCTGAACATAGAGCACCTCTTGAATGTATGCCCATCCTTTGCCTGGTGTCCACGTCACTCTTGACAGTCTCCATCTCTCCTGCTTGCAGAGCAGGACTCCTCAGTTGTTCTGATACAGACTTTAACTGTGTACTTAGGTGACCGTCCTGTGGGCAAGAAAAGACGCTTCTGGTTTAGGGGAGCTTGCAAGCCAGCCAGGCCCCTGCCTCCATCTGCACCAGCAAGATGTGGGGCAAGTCCTGTAAAACAGGACTGCTCTGCAGGCAGGAAAGGACTCTGCCTGTGTAAGACTGCTCCTAAGCCAGCTCAGCTCTCAGCACCTGCTGTACCACTGCCATGTGGGAAAAGCCCTTCAAAGTCCAGTTCCCCTGTGGGCCCAGGGCTGCCTGCTCAGGACGTTCCTGCATGCCCACCAACTCATCTTTTGCTTCACTGGCCAGGGGAACAGAAAACACCCTGCAAGTGGGAGAGGGTTCTCCAGACTTGGCCTCAGTTTCCAGCTTCTGTGCGTTTCATGTGCAGAAACCAGAGGCATCACTGTGAGCAAGGGACTGTAGCTCAGCCTTTGCCTCCAGATGCACCAAAGTTAATAGCGTGGGGGAAAGGCCCAACAAGAAGAGCACCTTTACAGGCAGGTACGGACTATATGAACTACAGACCTCTCTGCTGCCCTGCTGCTCCTCATGTCCAGGTGTATGTCCACAGCCTGGAGTCCTCTCCATCTAGGAGAGACCACTACTGGTTCTGAAAAGACAAAGGAGAGAAATCTCTTTCCAATGCTGGAGGTCGTCTTGCACACAGAGATCTGCTAATGGGGAAGATGGTTCTTGTAGTCTGCTGTGGAGGTCTCTGCTACTGCCAGGTGGCAGTGGTGGATGAAGGTCTCTGGGGTATGCAGTGAAGAGCCCAGATGAGAAAGGCTGCATATGGGAATGGTGGTCCTTTTGATTTCTAGATAGGTGAGAGAAGAACCAGAGTGTCAACAAAGGTCTGGCTTATGGTGAACTCAATAAGAAAAACTCACCTGAGATGTATGGAATGCTGCTTAACATGGTAGAGTGCTTAACATTTGCAGTTTTAGCTGAAGTAGATGACTTAGGAAGGTGAAGTTGAGCAGCAGTTAGCTCCCCTGGCTTTGTGTGTAGAACTAAGATGGGTCCAAAAGCTTATTGTGCTACTTCATCTCAACATGTGGCTCAGCATGAGGAGTGTAGGAAGTATCAGAGAAGAGATGTAGCTGCATTTAAGTGATGATGCTCAGACTTAATTAGTCCTCAGGCCTCTGTGCCGTACTGGAGAGAGGAGCAGTGTGCCCTTGTGCTTTTGCTCTCCTTGGGAGCTGATAGTTTGGCTACCACTGACTTAGTGGAAGCAGAGCTACGGCATTCACATTTGAGTGTGCTTTTAGGAGAGTTTGTCGGATGGTCTGTACCAGCATTGTGTTTTTGACTAGTCGTGATTTCATGATGAATGACCTGAGACCTCAGCTAAGCTCAGGGACCCACTGTGCAGCCTTTACCTAAAGGACCTTCCAGTTTTTAGGTGTCTGCACCACAGAAACAGGCAGTGATGCATCTGATTAGGTCCTAAACCAGTTTTTAGGTCTGAACCCAGTTTCTTTCCATCTGAGAGCATTTTGCAGTCTGAGCAGCAGGTGGTGGTCTCCTACCCCTGCAGAGAAATCTGCCCTCAAGGTGGCAAGGGTGGAAGAGGAGAGCTGCCACCAGCGTGCAGAGCTGAGCACATCACCCGTGCTCCTGAACCCTGTCGAGGCTGGTCCGGAGCTGGTCCCACAGTGATCAAAATGAAGCGAGAGCCATTGTGTGTGTGCTCTGTGTGGGTGTGTGATAGTGCACTATCTCGTGGAATTTTGGAATTCTGGAAGGCTGGGGAGTCCTCAAACGTGGATAATTCTCCAAGTGGCTGACTTTGAAGTTGCTGCGGTGAGGGGACACCCTCATATAAATCAATTTGCTCTTCAAAGCACTCCAAAATCAACATTTCTGTCAAAAATCTTTAAATATGACATTTCTGCCAAGCTCATCCTCTCACTGTGGTTCCGAGGGATGACTGTTCTCATGTCCCTCCTTTCATCTCACTTCTTTAGTGAAGCAAGGACTTAAGTGTGCTGCCCGTCCAGGGTGTACCACAAAGCTCTTTGCCACAGGCTTTAGCTTGGAGAGTGGGTTCAGGGCCTTGGGCTTTGTTAACCAAAACATGGATTTGATTCTTTTGTTTATTTATATTTCATTTTCTATTGTGGTTTTGTACCCGTGACTAAGCATGTACCTTAGATGTGTAAAAATACATTAATAAAGTCTTTAAAATACCATGTCTAGTCAGAATGTCGTCTGTCTGTAGCCAGGTCTGATCAGCATATGGTATGGGGCAGTGCATTACAGTAATAATGCATGAGGAGGCATAATTAGATGCTTGTGCAAGTCTTCTCTCAGTAAACACACTGTAATTGGTACCCGTGCACTGTATTTTGGAGGCTTTTTTGCTCCTACCTTTAATGAATGCTGAGCTTGTGCCTCCTTGACTCTGAGCTAAGAGAGCATGAAATGTGAGCAGTTGTGGCTCAGAACGGTGTGGGGTGGTTCAGTGTCTGGAATATCTGTTAGGCTTAACTTTTATCATCTTCATAATCTTACTGTGCATAAAACCTGGCAAAAAAGCATCATGACTTCTGCATATAAAAGATTTTAATGGTGCAGAGTTCTAAACTTTTAAAAGCAGCTGTTCTTTGGGCAAGTCCTGTCAGCTTTTGAACTCGGAAGTATTGCCTGGTCAGAGATTGCAATAAGATAGTATTTGATGACTGGCTTTAATTGGGTCCAGATAATCACTGAAATGCATCTCTCCAGTGTGAGTAAAACTTGGATTACAAGTAAAGCTTTATATAAAGCTTGATACTGGGATATTTTAGGGCAGCCTGGCCCCTGTTGGGATGGTTTGTCACAAATGACTTCTGCAAGTGCAGCATCCAGGCTGAAGACCCACACAGCTGGAGCACAGGCTTGCCTTTATGTCTCCCAGCTCTCCCATTTTGAAACCAGTTGGCACTGGTTGTGCAACGCACAGGGTGACTGTTTTGTTGCTGGAGTGAGTTGGAGAGGACAATTATTAAACCAGACTCATTTACATTACAATTACAATCCAGCAATTTCTGGATTTGGGTGGGGGCCTACAACCCATGTTAACATTGCCCACATTCAAACTTGAGCCGAAAGCATGATGAGCCAAGTGCTTGCACCCCTTTTAATTTTAGACTGGGAGTGCCTGGGTGTGTGGAGGAGATGGAAGCGAGCATCCTGCTTTCAAGCTGTCCTACGTGGCTGACGCTCCAAATGCACCACCAGGGATGTGGCGGTCAGAGAGGGTTTGTCAAAGCCAAGCCTTGTGGTTCTACGTGCATGAAAGCCCTTTTTTAGTGTCAGGCCCTTTTGAGCTGGGCCTCACAGTATGAATTTGGGGAGTTCAGAGGGTTTAGAAAAAGAAAAATGATTAATAGAGGCTGTATCTAAAGGTGTGCTTCATGCAGACAGAGCTGTAACTTGAGTTTCAGATGATAGTGGCAAAGTCTGCCTGCTTGTCTTCCTTCCCAGATTAATGGAAAGCTGTCCAAAACAAATAGGCAAAAATAGGGAAGTCTCAATGCCAGCCAGGTTGAAATCAATAATGAACAGAGAACCAAAATAGAGTGGAGGGGGACCTTGAGAGAGAACTGAAATGACTCTAACAAAAATAACTAATTCTAGGGAAAATGCACGGTGATGCAAGTCTTGCAGCAGACATGTGGATACAGTTCAAAAATCATTTACCTACTCTTAAAAGCATCTTTACATAAAAGGAAGGTCTGGCTGTACAAGGGTGAATTGTTCTGTAAGAGCTGGCAGGGTAAAAAAAGGGGAGGCTTTTTCCCCCCCTCTCAGACTTCTGGTGTTAAATATGTGGGGAGCTGTGCAGGCACTGTGGGAAGGTTGTGGTACCGGCAGGATAGAGCTCCCCATGGTGCAGTCAAGTTCTCAGACCTCTGTGTGTGTTCCCTGAGCGTGGGGAGTGGGAAGCAGCTGTGGTGGCAGACTGTGTGGGGTGTGGATGGAGTTGCTCTCCATGCCAAGCCCCGACCGACTCCCAGAATATCCATTGCCAGGGTACCGCAGTCCCAGTTCCTTTACCGGAGCCAGGGCCGTGCATTTCAACAGCACAGTCCATAAAGGACACAGACATCAAGCGTAAAATAGATGCAGAGGATAAAAAATAGCCTCTTGCAAAGCTTTGGAAAGGTTTATTTCGTTATGGACCTAACCCTCAAAGTGCTGGCGGAGTAAGGCTGCCAGTATGGTCCAACACAAGAGGAAAAGGCATCTGTGCGTGCATGCGTCGCTGCACACAGTTCCCACGCAGCCGTCCCACTATGGCTTCATATTGCACAAGCCCTGGGACTCTGCTGAATCAATCTTTATTTGCAATATAACTTGACCTTTTAAAAAAACATTTGGGGTTTGTTAACATTAGCAAAGGGTGGAAGAGATCACTGTGACCCTGGTTAAACTATTGCAGTGGTTGGTTGCTTACGTTAAAACGTGTATTTGAAGTCGATGCTTCTTTGGCTTCATTTTCCTGTTGTTGGATCTTGTTACATCTCTGTCAGACTGAGGAACTGAGCGTCAAAGTGATTGCTCTTTTTATGCTAGGAGACACTGGTCCAGTCATCCTTTAACCTTCTTTGATAGGCTACATGGAGAGACTTCTTAAAGCCTTTTATTAAAGGGCTTATTTGCCCATTCT
Organism: Neopsephotus bourkii; assembly: GCF_033783945.1. NCBI lineage: Eukaryota > Metazoa > Chordata > Aves > Psittaciformes > Psittacidae > Neopsephotus > Neopsephotus bourkii. The sequence goes on along the minus strand of NW_026901291.1, from coordinate 1,454,757 downwards.
TTTATCATTAGAACACTGTTTCAAAAGTTAATTGCAGAGAAATGTACTCTCATTTTTCTAGCCGGCGAATAAAGTACTTTGTAATATCTAATGGGATTAATGACAGAGGTAGTTTTACTTCAAACAGAAACATTTTTCTTCTAGGTGTTATTAATCTTCCAGTTATTAAGTATGGGGTTCATTAGCACAGATCTTGTAAAGACAGAGTCTGATACAAGGTGCTAATTCTCTGCCAGCACAAAGGAAGAGCAGCAAAGTGCTCCTCTCCTCACTTAAGCATTTCCTCTGATCTCTATCTTAATACATACAAACGGTTGCAGAGTAAAATCTGACTTGAGGCTGCCTTGAAGTGGGATGTTAGGGCTCTTCTGCACTGCTCTTGTGCAGGTGGACTGGGGAATTTGAACCACTAAATACTTCAAAGTCCTTTAAAAAGCTAGGGTTACCTTTGCCTTGTCTCCCTCCTTGGCTGACCTGAGCTCTTCTAAGTTATTAACTGTACCTCACTTGCATAAGTCATTGGAGTTAAATATTCTTTTCTCTTATGATGCCTTGATCATTGTTTCTGCCTGAAGGTCAATGCTAACTAGTTCTTTCAGGGTGAGCTTTATACCTCTGTGAGAGTTATAAAAGCCAGTTCAACAATGCAGTGAATAAAATGGGCAGTTCTGATATTGAACAATAAAACATAAAAGGAAGGGATACAAGAATAGCTTGTGCTGTGGAACAGTTTCTGTACAAAGAGATTAAATAAGCAACACTTCTTTAACTTGCAGAAGTGACTCGGGGAGAAGGTGTTGAGGTATAGGAAGCAATGAACTATTTCCTTGTGGAATGGTTTATTGTGTGGGTGTTTTTTGGTGTATATGGCCTGGGATGCCTGAGTGACTGTTGGGGCAGCAAGCACATATACCGTGAGTAGGCATGTGTTTGACTTGGCACAGACATTTGATGTATGTGTGCTAAGCAGCAAGGTCTGATGAAGAAGAAACTATAAGAGTATGGTCTAGCTTCTACCCCTGACATGAGTAACTCAGTCCACTTCTCTGTTTATCTTTCCCTTCACTTGCAAAGATGCTTTGGAGTCTTTTAGGGCAGAAACCATCTTGCTTGAGTGGATGTCTGACCTTGATCAGATGTTCTCAGGCTTTCCACCCCAGGAGCTGTAGCTGACATAGTGCACAGTGGAGTGAGTGAATGTCAGTCATATAACCAAACAGAATGCTGCTTTTGTTCTCCTTTAATTGGTCACATCTGATACATGAAATACACGTTGCTGCACGAGATAAGCCATGATGGGTAAAGATGAAAAAGAACTTTTATTATTGATTAAACTTAGTTTGACAACTTGGTTTGTTTTTTCCTGGTTTTAGCTGCTTCCGTGCCAATGCCTTCTTACCCCAGTTCAGGCTCCGGTAGTTCCTCCAGCAGCTCTTCTACTTCCCACTTGGCATCACCTCCTGTAAGTACAGCTCAGAGGATGCACTGTTAATGAGTCTCCCTGCTTGCTTTACTGAAACAAGGTCTCTGCTTTTGCTGTCTTCTGGTGCAAGTCACTGAGCGCTTTGGTTCTGCCTGGATTTGGTTCAGTGGCTTCTGCAGTCTGTATGTTGCCCTTTTTTACCCACAAGTTGCTTTTTTTTACCCACAAGAAATATTTCAGCTTGGCCATTGCCTATTATGTGAAAAGCCTTTATGAAGGAAGTAGGTATTAATGACACTAGCTTGTCTTGGCAGAGATGGAAAGTTCCTTGGAACCCAAAACCAGTCACTAGTTCAGTGTAGAGCACCGCTTTCTTGGCTGCAAGTTCTCTGTTTTCAAGCAAAGTCTCCACAGCTTGACAGTATATCCACCCTTCTTTGTAAAGTGACCCTCCTCCTTTCTGACCAGCATTCCAGGAGCCACAGAGGGACATTCAGCTCAGGCCAGACCTGCCACAGTCCCGTGGTCCTGTGAGAGGTGATCTGAACTGATGGTTTTTCCTCTCGGGTTACCTGAAATGATGAAAATTCTTCTGGAGGCAGGATATGAACTGAGCAGTGAAGTGACATTCCTGCAGCTCGCTGAACTGGAAGCTTGGTTATGGAGGCTCTTGGAGAAAGCTGCCTTTGACTTAGAACTCAGGAATGCTGATGGTGCCATGGGTAGGGGAAGGGAAGGGTTGAATTTTTTCCTCCCTGGCATTACTTTGTCCTCTGAGTTTCCCTGGGCCAAGGTGTCTCAGCCTGGTGTGCGAAAGGCTGAGAGGCACTATCAGAAATACATGTAGGTGCTTATGTGAGCTGGACAAAGAGAAGTCTGCCCTCCTCTGAATGTCACATAACCCTCACATCTCTGAGAGCTGCTTCTCCCCTGCAGCTGCAAGTAGAGGGTGTTTGGCTGAGGCCCTGCTAACCATAAGACCCCCAGACTGGGTAGATGATGTGAAAAGCAGACTCTTTCCCCTGAGTTTTCCTGGCCTGGGAAGCTCAGGGATGGTGCAGGCTCACTGCCAGACCAGGAGGGGGTCCCACGTTAGAAGTGTGACTGCACCAATCCTGCTCTGCATTTTGAAGTTTTGCTGATGGAGGTGTGCTGGATCAGCAGATTGGGTGGAAAAGAGACAACTTTGACAGCTGGAAAACTCCTTCTGCTTCTATGTACTCCATGTACAGCGAGAGAGTCCCCACTAGTGTAGCAGGAGAGTCTTCAGAGGGTGAACAGGGTCTTAACAGGGCCCAAGTGAAAGCTGATTGCAAGTTTGTCTCAGCCTAAAAATGCATTAGGGTAAAGATAGTGATCTACTCTGTGGGTAGTTCAGCTGTCTTAAAGCTGTCTTAAACCATCCAGCCTTCTCCATCTGTCTGCAGAACATGAGGATTGTTTGGCTGAAGGAAGCAGAAAAATGGGACTTAAAGTTTGTGCTGCCTCTGATGACTGTGAAGTATTCATCTGTGAAGTGCTTAGCCTCCTTCAGGCCTTTCTTTAACTCCTTATCAGCACTACAGCAAAACAGGGTTGTTCTGAAAGTGCAGGGACACTTGGGTATACGTTCCAGAGTGCTGCTTACTGCAGAAGTGCTAGTAGAGACCAGATGTTTAATGTTTAAGAGCAAAACAAGAAAAACATAACCCAAAAGAGCAACCAAATCTATGTCTCAAGGCTCATATTGGTTTCACAGCCGTAGTAAATTGAGTCGGTACAAAACACATCATTGATCCAGAAAGCTTTAGCAGAGGGATGCAACAGCTCAGGTCGTGTTTTCCTTACCTGTGGAGCATCAGACATGCTGGTAGTATATTTTGTGTAACAAAAGGTGCTATTTTCTGACATGGGCATGAAAGGGTCCATGGTAGAAAACTAAACAGCTGCTTCTGGCAGATTATTAGCCCTGGTTTATCAGCAAAATGTTGTTTGTAGCTTGCACGGCTGAGTTGAAATGGTCGAGCAGGATGATAAAGTAGCTGAAGGCAGTGCTTGTTTTCCTCTTGCATTAGCAGTCCCTTGGAGAGATGCAGCAGCAGCTGCAGGAGAAGGCACTGGCATCTCCTACCCAGGATTCCCCCGGCTTTCTGCATGGATCCAAGGACTCTGCTGGAAGCAGCAGTAAGAATTCATCCTGTGACACAGATGACTTCGTTATGGTCCCTGCACAGTTCTCAAGTAAGTTTCTGAGAGTGCAGATGTTCTAAGCAGAGGGGGATGTGATGTTAGAGATAGTTACTAGAAAGTTGAAAGAGAGATTGAACCTGTCCTGACTGAGTGATGGAAATGGTTGTGTTATCAAGCTGGAAGAGGACATCTGTCTCACAGGCTGGGTTTGTATTTGGTAATTACCTTCAAAGATAGGATTTGAGAGGAAAGATTATTCAGGGACCTCAAGAAGGGATTGAACCTGGAAATCCAACTGGAAAAGAAGATAAGTAGGCTCACAGGGAAATGTCTTTCTCTCACAGAAGCCATTCCCATGTCATCCTGTCTTCACTTAGTGTCACAGTCCAAAACAGCATTTCAGCTAGTAAGATGGATTCTACACTGGAGAAAATCCCTGAGGGAGAACTAAAACATGTTGGATTTTTCGTCAAACTTTAATTTAATTTTAGCACCTTTATGTGTTTATATTTGATAGGAATTATTTGAAAATACTTGGGTACATGGGGCCAGGGCCACAGTTCAGCTACATACCTGAGTATGTCCATGCACAAGTCCTTACTTAACCAGCAGAAGGGTATTGTTTAACCTTGACCATGTTTATGATGCTTTGCTGAGTTGGAACTTGGTGGTAAATGCTGCGATTCCTCCTTTTCCAGTTGCACTACCTATATTAAAATAGGAATTTGGAGGGTAGAACTGTGAAATATCTCTGCTGTGCAATCCTGTGACAAGGAAGAGCTCAGTGTTGCTTGTGTGTTTCCTGGGAACGGTGATGGGACCAGTACACACTTGTCTTGTGCTAGTCATGTTTCCACTGTTCACATGCTTTGGCAAAGGCACAAACTCTCCCATGTTGTGTATCCAGCTGCCAGCTCATTTGGCTGCCCTGGATGTTTGCCACTTAAGACACAGATATTTCAAAGCCCTGTGTGCAACATATACCACTGTCTTCTTTCACAGCAGCCAATTGCTTGCACCAAGTGGGCATATACCTATTGTCCCATATGATTCTGTTGGGTTTTGGCCCCATTCCTTTCAGCCTAAGTTTTCCAGAACTTCAGGGTGTAAGGATCACACAGCAGCTTCAGCCCACATGTATTTTACAAAGCACTGGTTCAGAAGCAGCTCAGCAGGTCTTGGAGAAGCAGGAAATTCCACCCAAATCTCAGTTGCTCTGAATATATAAAGATTTTTAAGAAAATTATATTGTATTAATCTGTTTGTGCACTTCCTTGTTCCTCAGGTGATTTAACTGCTGAGGCTGCAGGAGGGAAACCAATCCAAGACAGCCTGATGTACAGTGGGTAAGTCCACCAGTGCAGCTGAAATCACTTAGCCACTGGAGCATAGTGTGCAGTAGGGGCTTTTGGGTTCTGGTGGATGGGAGGGAGGATGTGACTGGGTAAACTTGTGTTTCAGGGATAACCATTTTCAGTTTGATCATCAGCACGTGGCACCTGAATACTAGAGAGCACGTGGGCAGCGTGACAGTCCCCCAGGCTCCTAGACTCAGCAGGGCTGGTGGCAGGAGCCCAGGGAAGGGAGAAGGGCTGGTTTCCATACTCTGACAGCTGGGCTCTCTCTGTCATTCCTCAGGAGTTCTCTGGTGACTTCAGCAGGCTTGGAAAGCCAGGGAAGGACACCATCTCCTTCACCCCCATACAGCAGTTCTCCTAGCCCGTCCAGGTAAGACTGTTTGCTGTGACTATGCAACAGTGATTAACTGAACACCCGTTTGCTTCCAGAAGGGGATTTTACAGATGTTGGTGAGCTGGGCAAGATCCACATCTCTCCTTTAATTAAAGGGTAACAAGAAACACCCAGGAGGAACTCCCCAGCCTTGAGCACTGATCAGTCCCAAATACAGAGCCTATCTCTCCCTCTTCCGGCCCTAAGGAGGGGCTATGAGAGAACACAGTAGAGCAGGAACTAACTTTGTTCCCTGTGGGGCCAGGGATTATTCTCAAGCAAAAGGTATATGTACTCCACTGGCATGTATGTACTACTGATCCCCCTGTGCTCACCTTGCAGAGGTGGTGAGTATTCCAGCTAAAGACCCCTGTTTCTAAATTCATGGAGTGGATTAGAGCACAACCCTTTAGCTAAGGTTGAAATTGCAGTGAACTTGAGTTACTGTGCAAATGTGGAAGTGTTGCTCATCTGCCCTTGCTCTGAAAGACACATCTGGGCCTACTTAGTTGTTTGTATTTTGCTTGAAGATCTGAAAAGCTCCTTGCATTATGTCTGTATAAAGTAATGCATGGGCCTTGTTTGCTAACAGAGGATGCAGTAGTAGGAGTAGCAAGTGGAAACAGGCATTGACATAGGTTTAATTTCAACTATAAACCCAGGTTTGGCCTTTAAAAATGTTATAAGTGAGAGCTTCCCATAAACCCAGCTTTGGCCTTTAGAAATGTCATAGGTAACGTGTGGCCTCACACACTACCAGCTACCCAGCACCACCACTATGTCCAGGTGTATTTGTGTTCAGAAAATGTTAGTGGCCCATGGAAGGGGATCCCATTGACTCTAGAGCTTGAAGCTTTAGGCTGTGTGCTTAGCTCACAGGGAACTGAGGGTGTTCCTTTCATCTCATTCTTGCCTGCTGGGGAAGCAGGACAGCTTTCATCTTCTATTCTGTCAGTATGGCACCTACTGGGGGAGGACAGTGGAAGGAGATCTCACCCTGGGAGATGGATAACCCTAAAATCTTTCTTAAGAAGAAGATGTAGTCCCAGGCTATGTGCTGACACACTCGTCACGTAAATGGAGCCCAGAAAATGACAAAATATAGCCTCAAAGCATATAAATTTAAAGGAGAAGAATATTGCTCAAAGCCTTGCTGATGTGATCAGATTAATTGGCAAGCATGTACCACAATGTGGAGTTTAATTGCATGAGGCTTCTTATGCCATCGCCTGCTAAGCTTTTTAACAGCTTATTCCTTAACTGATTCCTTTGCATTCTGAGGATCAGTCTTTACTAAAGAAAGGATTTGGCCTTGTTTCTGGACAGCAGTGAGTGGAAATTCAAGAAAGTTGACTAAAAATGCTGCCTACTTTACACTGTTCATCTCTGTCTGCACCAAACTGGCCTCATCGTAGTCTATTGGATCATAAGGTGGCAAGTCAGTGCCAGCAGCTGGTTTGAATGTGGTTTTGCTCTGTCTTTTCTACTTGTTCCCAGCAGCTTCTGTAGAGCAGATGCCAGCCCCTGTAGTGCTACTTCCTGCCCTGTCCAGGATGCAAATAAGACATAAATAACAAAAGACTGGAGCAGTCACTCCAAATCCAGAGTGTAAAGCGTGATCTTTGATCTGTCCCCTGAAAGTGCTTTGAAGTGGTGCCACCCAGGTATGCCCTTACTCCTGACATGGCTTTCAGTGCCCTTCACTGCCGAAGTCATGAGGCCCATGGATTCAGCACTTGGCTTCGCCGGCACAGAGGACTCCTGATTTTCTGCCTGTCTTTGCTCTCTCAGAAGCAGCAGTTCTCCCTTTCATGTGTGGCTGTAGGCTGGAAGCAATGCTGGATGCATTCCAACTAGGACAGAAAGCAAAGGCTATTTTAGAGTGGCCAGCAGTGAGTTTTCCTCAGGATGTCACCGGATGCTCTAGAGAAGCTCTCCTTGTCCTTCACTAAGAGGGTAAGGACTAGGCAGAATTAAAACGTGCTGATAGCTGGGGTGTTTGGAATTTTATGGTTTTTAACACTTCCTTGTTGAAGACGTTTAGGAAGTCTAATGAAGAGAATTTCCTTGGGTGTATCCCACAGCAATGGATTTGATACCATTTTCAAAGAGCTTTTAATTACTGCCAAGTAATTAAACTCCATGTCCCAGCTTTCTCTCTTGATCTTTGCATATTTATGGTCACTTGTAGGCTTTAAGGCTTGAGCCCAATTAGGAGGTTTAGTGTATGTCACCTCATTTGGATGTTTTCTTTTGCAACTTGCACCTTGTGGAGAAACCTGCCTTCTAGGAGGACTTGATACAACTTTTGGGAAGGATCCCTTCACCTAAAAACTGCTTTTCTTCTGAAGGATTTTGACCAGATGGAAAAGACAGCATCTGAAATGCGTGCTGAAAATCAGGATATGCACAAAGCTTGACGTGAACCCTCCGATTGCTTAGTTAAGGCTCTGTTCACTTTGTGTCTGTCTTGACACCATGTCCTACATTGATGGAAGGTAGAGACACCAAAGCCTCACCTTTCTGCTAAGCAGTGAGTCACTTTGAATGCCTTTGGTTTATTGTATGTCAATGAAGAATCAAGGCTTCCATGCTGCCTTTTAGAGGCAAGTGGCAGATTAAGAGTCTGTTCTCTTGGTGGAAGAAATAAGAGCAGACAAAGAAGAATATATAGAACTTAAAAACTTAAACCTCTTGGGAGAGGAATGAAGAAATCGGGATCATTTTTTGATCTGTCAGCCTCGAAAGATCTCTTCCAGTTATTTGGCTGTCTTGTGAGAGTTTTTGTGTGCATAATGTGGAGAGCTGCAGACACTTTCCTGCAGGTCAGCTTTGTTCAACACCGTCACTGTAAACCAGAGTGCTACTGACCCTTCCCAAAATAAGGAATTCTGGTAATGGGATGCTCTGAACTGCAAAATAAGTCACAAACTCTTTTCCCTGTGCATGCATGTTCTTGCTGAATTAACTGTCTCCTTTCATCTTATGTAAAACACCTCTACTCCAAGTGATAGGCTGAAAGAAGTGATGCTTCCTGCTTTTCAAGCAAAGCTGAGATTTGTGTCTTTGATTGACAACAGGGAAGAAGCCTTCCTTACCAGTAAGATCTTAACGTAACTATGCAATGTCCCTCCAATTGGTGTTGGCAGTTGTAAATAGCATCACCATAGCAATTAATCCTAGAATTCTAGAGCCTTTAGGAAAAGACTTTAGGCTGCTACTTAGTTGAATGTGGTGTTTGCATGGATTCTGTATAGCACAGGTTTGTGTATAGCGTGGTACAGGCTAAGAGTAACAGGGGAAACTATTCCTCACCTGGGGGAATAGATATCAGATGTGAGCTGATTAACTTGCTTGGATGGAACTAGAAAGTCAGAAGTTTGCATAATGGACCGTCCCATTTTGTGTGTGTGATATTCTAGCTGACATTGATGGGTACATAGATACCACCAACTCTTGCCCCCCACATTTATTCTCTCCCAGGTTGTCTTCTCCACGCAGTAGTTAACTTGCGAATACCCTGTATTCCCTTTGTGGCACGCTGAGACTTTCACGGAGATGCCATTGCTGCAGCAGTGCCTCTGCATGAGTCGGAAGTAGCTCTTGGCAGCAGAATCTTTGCTGGTGTCCTTTGTGAGCCATGAATGTTTAGACTGTTCAATGATGTGCTCCTTGGCTGTGGATCTGAGCTGTTGGGAACCAGGCCAGTTGTGGTCTGAAATAACAGGGCTCCAGTTTTCCTGGAGGGAGTGGTGCGCTTGGGTGTATGTTTTGACTTCGCTCTATGGGTGGGAATTGTGCTGGAAGAAAGGTGCGTGTTTTCAGGAGAGCGAGGTGTCCCTGCCCATGGCAGGGGGGTTGGAACTGGATGATCTTAAGGTCCTTTCCAACCCTAACTATTCTATGTGTGGAGCCACTTCCCTTTGATACGACTTTGAGCCAGCTCCTAGCATAAACCCACAATGCGAGCGCAGCCACGGGGATGCTCCCTGTGTACAGTTGCTCTACAAAGATAAAACCTCCAATTACGTGGGTGAGGGCTGGGCCCTTACAGAGGCTTTCTTTGTGTGTCTCCTTTCAACAGCCGGCCAGGTCAGTTTTCCAGCAGCAAGTACGGACACTCCGTGCCCATTCCGGTCCCAACTCAGATCCACAACTACCGGCGGATTGAGCAGAACCTGCAGTCTCCCAATCAATACGCCTCTCCCCGGTAAGTGCTGGGGCTGGGAGGAGGGGATAGCATCAGTGCAGGGGCTCTGGTATCACAGCATGGGGGCTGTAAAACAAACTGCTTTACCGTGACTTCTCTGTCCCTCTAAATGGGTTCCGGAGGAGTCACTCGCTATAGGGAGCCAATATGGTGTGCGCTATGTGGTAACCTACTTTTGGGGGTTTGTATAGTGGTGTTGAGATTCATTTGTTACCATGTACTGTAAATCTTGTCTGGGTGCATGTGTGTGAGACAGATGCTGTCAGCTTTCAGTGCAGGCTGAGCCCCTTTGAGACTGACAGCTTTTCCCATGCCAGCTATGAGCTGCGTGTCCAAGCAGAGAATACCACCCATCTGGCAAATGTCTTTAGAAAAGGAAAAAGTTGAGATAAACAACTAAAATGGATGGGGCTACAAAACTCACCTGACTTCACCTCAATTAGTTCCTGTAGCCAGTCACACCACAGATGATGCGTCTTACACGAGTTGCATATTAATGTGGTTATGCAGCCAGGAGTAATTAAACCATGAGCAATGTATGTCTGTGAGGCAGAGCATGTTTGCTGAAGGCCATCAGGAAGACTTGGATGCCAGCCTTCAGCTGTAGAGCTGTCCTGGGTTCAGTGGCAATGCTTTGTACATTCAAGACATAACAGGGCTTCTGCCTCTTCTCACATATAATTCCTGGTTCTTAGAGGTTTGAAATCTAAGTTGACAGCTGATTGGGAGGAAACTCATAGGATCTTAAAGAGTTTGTACAGCAGGAGTATTCAGACAGAGGTGTCTGTGAGGTGTCATGTCTTTTTTTGGATGAGTTGCTTTGGTATCTGGATTAGTTAAAGTTTAGGTTTCAGACATAAGGCAATGCCTATGTCAGTATAAGTTTGGGCTTCAGCCAGCCTAATTCAGGATAAGGCTTATTCGAAGTAGACCCAGAAGTAGAGACACGATGTGCTGGTGTTAATCAGGGATCAGCAGAGATTGTTTTGTGCCAGTGTTACTTTAACACTGTTTTACGCTCACTTCTTGAGTATGTGGCAGGTTTTGTGGTGAGTTCCTTCCCATTTCCCACGTGCCTTGTGGTTTTTACAGCACAACCGGTGGACCCTGTTGGTGTTGGAACTCTCCAGAGTCCTGGTTATCCATGTGGCATACAAAGAGAGAGCTCTGGAGAAGGTGCAGAGGGTGCACCAAGGCACGCCGTGCCTACCTCAGACCGGGTGACAGGCTGCTGAGTTCAGGTTCACAGCCTGCAGCTACCAGTCAGGGATCAAACTGTCATGGTTTGCAACCTTTAGTCACCAGTGTGTAACGTTGAGATTGGCACCATCCCTGCAGAGGAACTCGAGGAATGGACACAATCAGCATGATTCACAGCCTGCTTTTAGCATCTTCTCAACACCTCTGGGGGCATGTTCTTTTCTGCCCCCGGAAGCCATAGTTCTCTCTCACCATCACTTCCTCTAATCAGCACATTCAGTAGACACCCTTCAGGAATGGAAGGGGAAAACTTCATCAGGCATTTAGTATGTGATTCCACTTTTCCATCAGGTGTATCAGATAGGCCTTTACAGCCAAGTGCCTCGTCATGTTTGCCAAGTCACTTGACATGCACTCTTGGTTCTGAATTCAGCCCCTGTCATCTGACTGGCTGGTGTATGCCTGTGTAACGTAGCCTGGTGGTGGATAGATATGTTGCTTGTTGAGATGGTAATTATGTGTGGTTACTTTTGGCCACATCACCTGTCCTGCTCATTTGCTTGCTTCCTTATCCCATCCTGGGGTGGCATTTGACATTCCACATCTTTCAGCAGCAGCAGTCAGCTGGGGTTTTTACCTGCAAGATCCTGATAGGTAATATTCAGCCTTCTGGATGGCTCATATTCTGGAGGCTTAATGGGGCAGCAGTTCTTTATGCCCTTGAACATCCCAAGTATCTTTCTTTTCACCTTGCCAGGTGCTCATTCCCTTACTGTATATTCATTTTGCTTCAGGGCCAGGCACTTGAGAGAGCAACCTGAAGAGAAGTGATGTTTTAGGTTAAAATTTTAAAGGATTTCCTTTTTTTCCAAGCATATGAATACAGCATAGATTCAGTTGGCTGCAAAATATAGCAACATATGGAAGGGGCAGGGTCAAATCTCAGCTACTGAAGTAGATTTATTATTATCTATTTATTTTCTGAAATGTAGCATAAACTAAAACCTACACCTTGTAGTGGTGTTGAGTTAGATGTACTGATGCTTCACCAGGATGACCTTGGCACTCCTGGGTAATGTAGCTAGCCCTGCGTGCAGTGCCAAAACCTGTATGTCTTTGTTCCTCCTGTTCAGATGCATATGGACAGCTTAATGCTGTGTCGCTGGGAGGGGAGGCAGGATACCTTGGTGAGAGCATCTTTCAGTGGTTTGAGCACAGAGGGAGATTTTTCATGGTATTTGTTGATTTCTGTCCAGAAAACCACCACCTACTGGCTGAGACTGGTGTTCTTTTAACAGGAGAAAAAATGCTTCCAATTTGAGAATAGAATAAAGGATTTGATGAAAAGACTGTTTTCTCATAGAGAGGAGTGTAATGGGAATCTAGAAGGGGCCTGGAGAGGCAGAATGACATTTCAGTAAATAGAGTTCAGGTTGTGTGTTCTAATGAGAGGTGAAAAGGTTTAATTACTGAGAAATAATTGTTGTACAATAATCCAGTCTCTCTCCAGAGTGATGGTGTGGATGTTCTCACTTTCCTGCTGGTCTAGGTTTCCCTTTTGTTTCATTTAGCAGCAGGGTAACACCTGAAGTACCTGCATGTGTGGGCTGTACAAATCAGTTGTAACTCCCTAAGGTGAGGCTTCACAAGGAGTTAAAGGAGTTTGGAGCCCAGGCAGTTCTGACTGTCCAGCCCCCAGAGAAATTCCTCTGGGTAGCAGTGAGCTGTTTCAGATCTGACAGTCACACATGGCTCTGTTTTACTCTGTAACTTCGGATTTGAGTCAAAGCTGTGTTGCAGAGAGTGCCTTTGGCACAGCTTACCTCTGCATCCTACAGCCTCCGCTCACAGAGGTTTCTACCTAACAGGATGCTCTGACAAAAGGGCAAGTGGCTCAGCACAGGAGGGAGACTTGAATAAAGCCCTCTCAGGGTAATAAAGATCTGGATGTGGCAAGATAGGGAACTGTGTCATGTTCAGGATTGATGTAGAAACTTGAAAGCATCTAAAAGTGACTGAAAAATTACAGGCTTTCCTGTGCAGCTATATTAATCTCCTTCTTTCTTCTCATTCAGTCCATCTTGTTTAGATTGAAACTCTCAAGAGCAAGGATTATCATCTAAATCTGTATTGGTGTAGCCCTGGGACAGTGGGATTTTCCTCCAGGATAAAGTCACGAAGCTCTGCCTTCTGTGGAAGTAGCTCTGTGTGTGTGTCTGTGGTACTGTTCTTACTCTGGCATCTGGAGTAACCCGTGTTCTGCTGTTGTTTCCTGTAAGGTCTGGTACGGTCCGGAGGTCTAGCAGTACAAGTCCTCTTGGTTTTCCTAAAACTGGTGCTTCCCCTCCTTATCCTGGAGAGCATGGATCCGTGCCCAGTGCTAGAAAGCTCTCCTTTGGCGGTGCCAAGCCATTTATGCCATCACCGCAAGGTAAGTTGTTAACTGACATGTTGCTGCCCTAATAAAACCATGTGCCCCTTTCCTGTAGCTGCCAGGTAATAGGGAATTCAGGTTGTTGTGTTCTCCCATGGCTCTGCTCAACAGATTATTTGACAAGTGTTTTGGCCTCAGTAGACTGGAGAGGAAGAGCCCCCTTAGCCCCAGGAGAGGCCAGCTTTGTTTTGGTGTCTGCATCAAACATTTTGCTGCCCTCTGAAGAGGGCTTCTGTAAGTGCAGAGTATCTTTCTACTGGCTTGGGATGGGGTGAGGAAAATACTATAAGGCAGTTGTTGTCAGAGCAAAATCCTGAGCAACTTTGGAAGTGCTATTCAAATTGAAGAGTAGTGTCTGAATATCCAATAGGCTGATGCAGATGCAAACAAGCAACTCATGTGGAAAGGGATAGGAAAAACCCCAGTGTGAAAGTGATGCAATTTGCTGGTTTTAATAAAGGCACAGACTCTGGTGTAACGAGCTCTTCTATATCACTGCTGTTTCCAGTCCTATATTTCTTAGTCTCTGATGGTGGAGAAATGCAGAAAATTCCTCTGAATTAATACCACTGCAAAGTCAGACTAAAATATACCGAACTAATACCAGACAGAGGGGTTTTTTCCTCCTTTTACAGCAGTTGTTGATCTTTTCACTACACAGCTAGGGCTGAGAAGATGGAAAAGATGACTAGCATCTTTCTGTAGAACAGGTGGTGCACAGTGTTGTCATTGCCTACGGAAACTTAATACTGAATAAACTTCTTTTTCTCATTGTGTTCTCTCAAAGTTGGAACAATCCCAGAGCAGCCCAGCCAGACTGTTATCCCGTCTTCTCTTGGAGCAGATGTGAGAAGCCGGATTCCTGTTGCTGGTGCGTTCATTAGTCCTTACCTTCCTTCATTATGCCTATGGATAAGGCCAGAACCATAGTCTCGGGGCACTTAGGGTTGCATATATTCCTTTGGCAGCTTCTCTTGATGCTTTTCCAGCCAGGATTTCTGTGTGCTGGTAGGTGTTGGGGTTGATCCATTCACATCCCATCACAGAACCATAGAACAGTTAGAGTTGGAAAGGACCTTAAGATCACCTAGTTCTAACCCCATGCCATAACAGTGTCTTCCAGTGCTCACACACCCTGACTCCCAGAATCTTGAATTTGGGGCTTTAAAGTCAGTGGATTGAATGAAGGAAAAGCATCCCAAAACTCCCAATAGCTCCTCTGCCAAGTGACCTGCTTGATGTGCAGTTTCCTTGCTGCTGAGCAATGACAGTCAGGGGCCCTTTCTCTTTAAGGGCTCCAGTGAAGGAGAGAAGCTATACCTTTATTTCCCTGCTCATGTCTCTTCCTCCTTTAGAGTCAAAAGCTGATCAGGCCTAGCAGTTTTGTGGCACTGATCAGAGTGCCATCCTTAGCCACCCACTGAAGGTTTTGGTCTGTAGATGTTTGAGCTTGATGTAGGTGTTTGAGTTTGAGGTGTTTGAGCCCTGGTCTTGGGATCACGCGTTTCATGTTAGAACCAGACAATGATGTGGTTTGTTACTTTGGGTCCTCTAGGCTCCTCAGCACCTGAACACGCTTCTCGAGGGATGGGCTCCCGGCTCCACAGCGCTCCCAACCTGTCGGATTTGCATTCCTGCAGGCAGAAGATAACCAAGCAGCACTCTGATCCTCTTGTTGCTCACTTGGGTCATACCCCAGTCAGCCAGCCTCTGCAGATTCATGGCTTGCAGCACTGCCGGCAGCTCAGATCCTCACCAAAGCTGTCTGAGTTCATGCAGAGAAGCCCTTTGCCAACTATAGTGGGCTCCCCTACAAAGGTATGTCAAGGAGGCTGCTTTTGGGTTTCTCACAGCTTGATCTTCTTGGGCTGTTTGGGTATGAACTGCTGCTGGGATAACTGACCTGGATTTATCACCGCTTGTCGCTTTCCTTCAAGGGCTGTTTAGTGATCTGTGTGAAATGGGGTAGTGTCCTGGTTCTTAGTGGACAGATCTCCCTTGGCAGCAGTGCTCACTGCGAGCAGAGGCCAGGGTTTCAAACAGGCAGTGAAAAGGAGCTGCCCAGATTAGGCAGAAGCGTATTAGAGAGCTGCAGTGCCTGGGCTGGTTTGCACACAGCGACTCAGCTGGTGATGCAAATGTGTGTCCAGGAGCAATCCCCAGCAGAGATGGGTGAGCAGGTGACAGCCTGGCGTCCAGGGCAAAGCTGGGACAGCATTGTCTCTGCTTGTGTTAGCCTGCTGCAAGTTTTCAGCAGTTTGTTGTCCTTTCACTTCAGCCCTTCTGGGACTGGGGACAAGTAACAGCGTGGGGTGGGATTTTCACCTCCTGAGGTTGTGAAGCATATGGTTTGATTTCAATAAATAATGGGGGATGAGGGGAACCCTCCTCCTTTGTTTTAAAGATGGGTCTCTGTTTGTCCTGTTCTTCTCAGGCCGTGTCCCCGTTTGAGTTTCCCAAAACCCCCAGTTCCCAGAATCTCCTCACCCTCCTGGCCCACCAGGGGGTCATGGTGACTCCGACACGGAATAAGACCTTGCCAGATCTGAAGGAGATGGGTCATTTCCACTGCCAGCAGACTGGTTTGGGATTGAGGCCTGTGGAGGAGATCAAGGGCAGGTGAGCTATAGTCTGCTTTATTCAGTGGTGCTTCATCTCTAATACAGGACAGATGGGGCAGATTTCAAACCCCATCTAACACCAAGGTTGCAGGGTTTCAAGTGGAGATGCAGAATTCTGTTACTAGACCAGACTCCCTGCAATTATGCAGGTGTGTGCTTTGCTCTGTCGTGGATGAGAGGGTGTTATGGGTGTTCCTTGTCCACCAAACAGTGGGCATAGGGCTTCAAACCAGAGATGTGTTTGAAAGCCATGTGCAGAATGTCATCAGTATTGCAGGATACAAAGTCACTCAGGTGTTAGTGTTAATGCAGCTTTCTCCAGTAACCTGGAGGAGTCCTCTAATGCTAATTTCTGTATCTTCCATCAAAGAAAACTTGTGTTGTAATAATGCTGTAGTCAGTGCTTGCATTACTGCACTTACTCACAGTAGTTGCATGCTTTCTGCAAGTAGCAGGAGGTGCTTCAGGTGCTCTGTTGAAAGAGGAAGAGTGGTTATTTCAGCTCCAGACTATTCACTGTGTAGTGTTCAGTTGTTGTGGGGCAGGAATGGCACAAACTGGGGAGGAAGGTAGCCGAAACATTGCAGCTCTTGACTTTCTGCATCATGTTGTATGTCCTCTTTTTAGATCTCTGAGCACAGGCAGGCTCACTGACCTGCTTCTGAAGGCAGCCTTTGGGGCACAGATCTCAGAAGCTGGCAGCAATGACAGCCTGAACAATGAGAAGCCAATGGAAATCGCAGGTAGGTGGGGAGGCCCGGCAGATCTGGCTGGAGATCCTGGGTTGGGGTGAACGGTTTGCCTACACGCTTCCTACAAACGGGAGGCTCCTTTTCTGATGGCTTTTGGCAGAGGAAGTGCTGCAGTGTGTGAGGAGTGTAACGATGTTTGCTTTCTTCTTGGGAGCGCTCGAAGGGCTGTGGGCTACGTGTGCTGTGTAATTGTTGGCTAGTGGTGTGATTTCTGTAGGCAGGGCTTCCTCTTTGGCCCCTTCTGAATGCGATAACGTGTGGAAGTGGGGATGTTCTGCCAGGCAGCTCGAGTATGAATGGTGGCTCTGCAAGGGTGGGTCTTCCTGGGCCTGCAGGTTGGGAAGTGAGGAGGGAAGAACAGCTGCAGCAGTGCCGTGATGCTGCCAGGCTCGTGTCCTGTAGTCCGTGCCAGCCTGTCCTGTTGTGTTCGTGGGGGATGATGCCTCCAAAGGGAGCGCTGCTCTCTGCTGGTAACCACTGTGTCCCAGGAGAGTCTGCAGGAGCACAGAACCGCTGGGTGAGGCACACCATGCTCTGGGTAACCTTCCTGTAATGCCAGTCTGCACCTTTCAACTGTCTCCCCAGCTCCCTCAGGTGCTTACGGAGGGACCCTGCACTCTGGTGCCCGGGCTGGGGGCTCTGCCAGCCCATCCCCAGTGATTTTTACTGTTGGATCCCCTCCCAGTGGAACAACCCCCCCACAGACCACGAGGACCAGGATGTTTTCAGGTAAAGGGCTGATACCTACCTGCCTGTTCCAGTGGGAATGCGGGGGGCAGAGCAATGTGTTGTTGAATTCCTTAGTGCTGAACACTGGTGGTGGCAGAGGGCTGCACAGAGCAGTCCGTGGAGCTCAGCTGCTCTAAATGCCTTTGAGGTTCTCATGCTGGCTCTTGCCATCCACAGTTACTGGTGGTGACTGTTTGCACTGGCAAAAGGACTAATGCCAGATAGTGGTTTTCCAGTAGTGGAAGAGACAGACAAACTCATGTATTACCTCATTGCTCTCTGCTTCAGGAACGATGCTGCAGCTGTTCATAGACCCAGTGGTGCTGATAGGTCAACAGATGTAAAGTTTGTATTGTGTTGTGATTGTTTTGGGTGAGCAGTGAATAAAAGTGTAACCATCTGTGCAGAGCATTTTCAGTGCACAAGTACTGTTAGGAAAGGGCCAGTATGGCTCTGTATGTACAGTTACTAGTGATGTTAACTTATGCTCTGAGCTGCCTGAGTAGGAGACTGGAAAATGCACTCCTGCTTGACAGATACTTCTTTTACAACACCAAGTGCTCTGGCCTCATCAGCCAGCAGCTGAGGCTGTGGCAATTGGCCTTTTTGGGATCGTGTGTCTGGCAGCTGGAGTCTGTGGTCAGTATAAGAAAATACTTGGACACTTCTGTGTGCATGTTTGGCTTCTTTGGGTTCTCGGCTGCTCCTCATCTGAATGTTGTTGACTCTGTTGTTGTTGATTACTGCAGGGAAGGTTTGGATGTAACCACAATAAGCTGCTTGACTGGGATGGGGATACACATGGGCTCAGTTCCTGGGTATAGCTTGCATTTCCATCATAACTAAAGCCACTCACATCCTTGATTGTCTGGAAAGTTGGGACTGTAATCCTTTCTTTGTCTTGTCTATTTAGAGGGTAAGCTCTGTAGGGCAGACACTCTTCCGAAGTGTCTGATGGGCCTGTAGCACAATGGGGTTACTATCCTGGCTGCAGCCTCTAGCTGCTACTGCAGTGTTACGAATAGAGAATTCAGACTTCCTGTATTGCTTTTGTGGGGTTAATAGCAATTTGGAAGCAGATCCAAGCACCAGTTTTTAGCAGGTTCATATTTAGATGCTTAAGGGTCTGCCAAACAGCCAAGATCTCAGATTGGATGCCTGAAAGAGATGGCTGTTGAATAGTGAACCTACAATACATACACAGCATTAGATGAAGGCAGTCAAAGCAATGCTGCTTGATACTTCGTTTATTAGGTCTGTGCAGTAACTCCTTACGTTATAGTTAATGCACAAAGTTAATGGTGAAAAGGAGAGCTTTGCAAGCTGAAACTCTGCACCTCGAGTGCTTGGACAAGCCATGAGAAGATCTCTTGATGGGTATAAAGGCAGAGCCTTTTTATGAGTCATCAGAACGACTTCTGCAAACAGCCTCTCAGAATTACAGGGTATCCAGAATGTGATGCTGTTGGTCCTTCCCTCCCTCTGAAAGATCTGGCAATGCTCTGCCAGGCTTTGATGATCCACTTAGCTTTGAAGCACAGCTGCCAAGAGGGAGGGGAGGAGACTGTGCCTCTCTGCAGATCAGTTGCGCATTATTATATTGCTGAACCTTCTGAAGGCAGGGTAGGGCAGCAAATTAAATTCATGGGTAGAAGGGAAACATCTCCCTCCCAAGGATCAGTGACAGTGGAGAATATTGCCTTGGTAGAATTAGCAGAGTATTATAGCTAGTATTGGCATCCCTGTGTGAGACAGAACATAACTCTCTGTGTCAGTGGATATAAAACCCTCTGGAGTGGTGAATGCATTATGAATACGCTGAGACAAACTCCTTTTGAAGTGTCCATCTTTTATATGCAGTGCGCTCCTAGGGTGGACTCAGTGGTCAAGAAGGGGAAAAGATGATGATGAGGGGATTGTCTGATGGACACCATACGTACTGGTTGTCCTGAATCCTGAGGTTAGGGTTCTGACTCAGCTGAAGTCACTTGCTCTCTGCCCAGCCTCCTATTTGTAAAGAGGGGGAAGCATGTAATGGAAAGGTCTCCTGGTTTATATCTAAGGGGTTGATGTGTTAAAACCATAATAAAACCCTCACTTATGAGAGGTGCTTGTTCAGTGATAGGGAGCCGGGGTTCAAACCATGCTGATCCTTGGCTGGGAACTTGGCTGTGGTGGCGTACCATAAAAATCAGCTCAGGAAATCACTGCAGGATTCAGAAAGGGTTTGGGTAAAAAGAGAAGGAATTGTCCCCATAACCAACAGCCAGTGTGGAAGGTGTGTTAAATCTGCTTGAGCTCCTAAGCTGGTCTACCCGAGTCGCTAAGGAGCTTAGGTTGGGGAGTGGTTGCTCTGCGTCAAGAGTTGTTGCGTCCTCCTCCAAAGTACCTGTTGCTGGGTCCTATCAGATCCATGGTCCTACAGCACTGTCCTCTCTGCTGACCTCCGTTCATACTTTCAGTAATCCCTTTGCCTGTTTTTCTTCCCAGTGGGGTCTTCCAGCTCTCTCAGTTCTGGAGGCTCATTCACCGGCCGGCACTTGGCACTGGGAACTGGTGGGGATGCTGCAGAAGGCCCCTCAAGTCTCCGGTACACTTTTGCTGATCCCATCACCGCCAACCTGGAAGGGGCTGTTACATTTGAGGCACCAGAGCTGCCCGAAGAGACGCTCATGGAGGTGGGTACATCCCAGGCCAAGGATGGAGGAGTAAAGCACATCCAGAGGTCAGATAACTCCATGTTTACAGCCAAGGGGTTTGCTTCCCAAGGTGGAGCTGAGTGGTTTCAAAGACAGTAAGGCCAGTGAAGTGCTCAGAAAAGCCAGGGCATGTTTGGCACGGTGACTTTTGAGTCTGCTACTAAGTTGTTTAATCCGTGACCAGGGTTAAAAGTCACCATTTCCAAAGCTGAAATTGCAGGTTGGAAACATCTGGTGCATCCTGTATGAACAGCTTCTGGAGAAAACCCGGCTAATTTGGGCTTTTTCCCATATAAAAGGCATGACATAGTGGACTTGAGAGGGTGAGTTGCTCAGTGTATATCATACACTGCCTCCTGCATGCACCTGGGGAGTCAGGCAGTGATACAGCCTCAGCTGAGAGAGTCTGAACTAGAGTAAACCTGTCACTTGTGCTGCTGATGGGGATGGGGGGACACCCTGTTCTGCACTAGAACAGCTGAATCAGATTGTGGAGCTGAAAGGCTGCCAGGCTCCTCTTCTCTGCGAGCTGAAGCAAAGCAAATGCGTTTGTAGCTGAGATATATTTGAAATGTAGGTCAGGCTGCCCATTCGCAGCAGAGGTGGGAGGAAGACTCAGGCACATTTTTAGCTCTACTTGTGATGCCTCCTTGGGCTGCCTGCGACTGGGGAAGGCTCTTTGTACCTGCATTTTGCTGGTGTTGCTAAAACCCCCTAGGTAGCCGAGGAGAAACGCATCCATAAGGATGTGGGTTTGCTCTTATACTTCAGGTTTTAGTTAGATCTTTTTTGTTGCTGTTAATTATGCATTCAATTGCATCGTTTGCTTAATTACCTGTAGAGCCAAAGGGCTAGGATTTTCAGCATTGGTGTGATCACAACAGTAGTGAGTTTAAGTGAGCATCCTACCTGTGTGAGGTCCCAGAAGTATGGGCCCCTGCTGGCTGCCATCACTGTGGACACTGGACTGAAGTGTCATAAGGAAGTATCAAGTTGATCTTGTTAACAGCACTCAGCTTCTGTCTGTAATGAGTCATTTGGGTTCAGTCATAGTTCCTGCTGAGCACAGGAATCCATTTGCATATCACAAAACCTTTACAGTGTATTTCAAGACCCCTTTGTGCCCTGTGGAGTTGGCCACAGTGCAAACCTGGCAGGCTTTCTGGTTTCTGCTGATACGTTCAGGGCATTGAAATCTCACTGTCTGAGCATCCTTGTTTATCTTGGGCAAAGCTGTTGTATTCAGGTGAGTGGTTCGTCCATCTTCTGTAAGTTTCTTTAGGTGCAGAGAAGGCAAATTAGAGGTTTTAGTTGCAGTGTTTTAAAAACACAATACAGATGGCTACAGAAGGAAAGACTCTTGTGATGCCAAATGAGGCCACAAATGCTGGGATAGGTAACAGAAGCTGACTGTATAAACAGAGAGGAAGGATTGTGCATTGGTTAGAGATACCAGGCTGAGGCCTGCAAGATCTCAGCAGTTTCCTGCTCTGCCACAAACTTGCTGTATGACTTGGCCATTACTTAATCTCCAGGTTCCTCCTTTGCTTTTAAAGAAAATAGAGGAAGATGGAGATAACACTTCCTTACCATACTGGACTGTCCAGGTAGCATGACAGTGGGAGGAGAGATTCATAATTCAGATAGTCAAAGCTGCCCTAGCAGCCAAGTGCCTGAGCCAGTGAATGCAAAGCAAAAGCTTGCAGAACTTGAGGACTGGGGGGAGTTTGATAAATTCATGTAGGAAACATCCTTACCCAGCCCCCTTTGAGGGAACTGAGCCACTGAGGATGTGAAGATCAAGCAGGTTAGAGAGTACAAAGAGTGGTGTTTCATCTGATCCAGGCAGCAGTTCATTTTGTAGACCCACAAGCACACAGTTTTTCCACAAACACTTCACTTCCCAAAAATGCTTGCAGTGACTTAAGCAACGCAGCTTCCCAGCAATGGGATAATCCCCTTTGATCTGCAACAGCAGAAGAAAAGCTACTTTGACATGAACATAGCACTTAGTGTGAGAGGCTCTGTGCCCTCACTAGCTGGACAGGAGTTGCAGATAAAAGGTTGTCCTTGCTGTTTCTTCAGAGGACCTCACCCAGACTCACTGTGCTGAACTGGGAGAATATAAAGACCAAAGCTAAGTGAGGGCTGCAGGGGGACACACACTTTGTTTGCAGTTTTCTGCAGCACAGGAGATTGTCACTCATGAAATCCACACTCACATTCAGTTTTGTACCAGCGTTACTGTGGTGGGAACTGGAGCTGGGCCCATGGTGCAGGTGAGCTCTCCCCCTTCCTGGCTGACTTCTGAAGGAGTCCCGCAGAGCTGAGATCCTCCTTGGGAAGGGGACGTGTAATTTCAGAGCACATCTCACCAGCTTCTCCAGGGAGCTGCCTGGAAGTTTCTGGCCTGGGGCTGTTGCTTGCTGCCCTTCCTGTGGAGGAGGAACTGGTGCCATGCAGGCGCTGAGTCTGGCTGTCCTTGCCCAAAGCAGAGGTGTTAGGGGGCTATGGGGCTCAGGTGTTGTATCTGTTAGCTGGGATGAGCTGCTGGCACAGCTCTAGGTGAGCAGCCCTCCCTGGTGTGCCAGCATTCCCTCTGTAACCCCTGCCTTGGCATCCCTTCAACAGCAAGAGCACACTGACATCCTGCGCAGCCTCCGCTTCACCCTGGCCTTTGTCCACTACGTGATGGAAATTGCTGCCCTTAAAGGCAGCTCCAGCGAGATGAGCAGCTCCGTGACAGCTGAGTACCAGCTCCAGGAGAGCGTGGTGGCCGACCAGATCAGCCTCCTCAGCCGGGAGTGGAGGTAAGGACCAGGGAGAGGTACCCAGATTCCAAGCCTCTGTCACTTCATCCCATAGCAGGCGTTCTTGAGGTCACTCACTGCTGTCCCTTCGTCTGCTGTGCTTTCTTTACAGCTATGCAGAGCAGCTGGTGCTCTACCTGAAAGTAGCAGAGCTTCTGTCCTCAGGGCTTCAGATGGCCATAGAGCAGATCAAAGCTGGCAAGCTGTGCCTCTCCTCCACTGTCAAGCAAGGTAAGGGGCTGCTGAGTACAGAGGATTCCTCTGGAATGGAAGTATTAAAAGTATGGTGGAGGGGATTGAGTGAGTGTGAACCCCCACTCATATGTCCAGGGCTTGTTTCTTGTCCCCTTGTACAGCCAGGTCTGGTTTTATTAACACTGAGAGATTGTTCCTCTCTTCACATTGACTTCATGTCCCAGAGCTCTTGCTCATGCCCTGGTGAGAATCTTCAGCACTAATCAGTGAGAGGGGGATGTATCTTATCTGATTCCTTGTTCATCTCTATCGCAGGTGCTTATTTGTACTTGAGTAAGCCCAACTTAATTACAGAGTGCGTGTCCTAGGAACTGCTTAGCTGGCAGATGGAGACCTGTCCTGGCAGTGGTGATTTTTCAAGGGAAACAAAAACACAGGAAGTACAGTACTGGTAATGGCAGAGTCACTTCTTTGTTAGTGTTATGGCCTTAATGTCTGCATCTGACTGGCTGGCTTGTGATGCAAGCTGGCTGTGATTCAGTGATTAGAAAGAACAGCTTTAAAACTACCACTGTAATATTACTGAGGGAACCTTCTGAAGCAGTTGGAGTACTTGACCCACCAGCCACCTTCCCCAGGGGCTCAGTCTTTGAAAGTACTCGTGTTGCCTTGGGATGGGGTGTAAAATAACAGCAGTTAAAGCAGTGAGCACACAGACCTTGCAGCAGGCAGGCACTGTGGAGCAAGATACACAGGTTTAGCTGCGCATCTTCCGCGAGTTCAGGCTAACAGGAATGTTGGCATGACCCAAATCACTCCTTTCAGGGCAGATTGCAGCATCTAGATTTGTAGTGGAATTTGTCCTCCCATGTGTGGAAATTGGGCAAGGCTGTCCTGTCTTGTTTCTCTCACCACAAAATCTGTTTCCTTTAGGTTCATCAGGGCACAGTGAGGACAAGAGGGTTCTCAAGATACTTGTGTCCCGTGTATGTGGAAAAATCAGGGAAGCACGACCAGGACACTGCCCTGGATGTCCTTGGGTGGTGTGTGCCAGGCAGGGTCTGTACCCACAGCGGTCTCTTCTCTGCCTCTCTGCAGTCTTACCTCTGCCTGGCAAGGCTGGGTTGGGTTGCAGGGCCTGGCTCTCATGTGAGGCTGCACCTCTGCATCGTAGCTGGGAGGCAGGTTCATGATATGTGTTGATTTGCCTCCCCCAGGAGTGAATGATTCAGTGTGGGGATTTTCAGTGTGCACGCAGCAGTTAATACCCATCAGATGCTGGTGGGAGTTTGTATCCATAACTTTGTGTAGGCCATGCCATGCAGCTAAGGAGACTCAAAGCTGGGGCATCACTTGCTGATTTGGATTGGTATTTAATCAGAGTCAACCTCGATTCCTGATTCTTTATCCTGTAACCTTCCCATATGAGCTGCTGTGTTCAGGAAAGGAGGTGGCCTTTCACAGGCATCAGTGTCCTTTCTTCCCGGGACAGCAGAGTCCCAAGAGAGATTCCCTTGCTTAGTCAGTGCTGCTCATCCACACGCAGCTCCAGCAGCTACCACACACTGGTCACGTACTTCTTCAGGGCTTGTCAGCACCCATCAGGTAGCAGGAGCTTTGTATCTGGCACATCTGTTGCTTCTGGTGGTGCATGAGACATCTTGCACTGTGCAAACTGCTCTGCCTTGTGGTGGCTGAAGGAAACAGACCTGGCCTCAGGTGAACTGGGCATAGGTGTAGGTGTTGCCACATGCAGGCTTATAACTGGGGAAGGTGACAGAGGAAAGGAGGAAGACCAGACCCTATTGGTACAGCAGGTACTTCCCTACCAGTCTTCTGTTTTGAACATAACCCTGTCGTCTGGAAGTTACTTATCTGGGGTCCTGTACATGGAGATTGGGAGGCACAGGGAGGACTAGGAGTATTGCCTAAAGCATTTCCCTCCTTTATTCTAGTTGTGAAGAAGCTGAATGAGCTTTACAAATCCAGTGTCTCATCCTGCCACTGCCTCAACATGAGACTCCAGAGGTTCTTCTTGGACAAACAGAAACTCATGGATCGGATCAACAGCATCACTGCAGAGAAGCTCATCTTCAGCTATGCCGTGCAAATGGTAATAACCACAGAGTGCCTGGGAACAGGGTTAGCACAGAGCGAGTGCTGGGCAGGGATGGTTCCTGCTCATGGTGCTGTGTGCAGCCTCTGCTCAGGCAGCTGAGGAGCCATTGGGTCTGGTCTGGGGGTAACCTCTTGGAACGGGGTTGTTGCTGCAGGTACAGTCTGCAGCCCTGGATGAGATGTTCCACCACAGAGAGGACTGTGCACAGAGGTACCACAAGGCTCTGCTGCTCATGGAGGGGCTCCTGAACATCATCACTGAACAGGGCGACATAGAAAACATCAATAAATGTGAGTGTTCAGTGACTTCTTTTTTAATCCCACTACAAAATGGGGTTTTAGCTGCACGGATGAGAAATTTCTTTAGCTGTATCTTGGAGGACATAGCAGAGATCTCTTGGTTTGTTACAGCTGCTCCAGCCTGGCCTCCTGCTTTCCCAGTGGGAAAACTGTTAGAAATGCAGGTCCCAGATCTGAGCCATACTTTGAGTTTCCCATGCAGAGCAATTGCCAGGGCTTTGCTGGAGCTTTTGATGTGTGAAGAAACTCGCTGAAGGAAGTGGTTTGGCAACAGCAAGGGCCTGGGTTTGGTTTCCAGCAGGAGCCATCCCTCTGACTGCACAGAGCACTTGAACGTGAAACTGCAGCAGCTGGGGGCAGTGATGGCTAATCACAGCAAGGGCTCCTCCTGAAACAGGGCTGCTCCCCAGTCTGGGTCCCAGCCCCTGGCCTGCCTGAGAAGGCAGCAGACAAATACTTCCCTCATCAAGTGCTCGCTCTAGCAGTGAAAGCTGAACTCTTCCCTGCTTGCTGTTGTTTGGCTTCGTCTCCCAGGGGCAGATGGATCCCTCTGTCTGCTGCTCTGGGCTGTCACCTCCCTCGTGCTGTCCCTTTGTCAGGAAGGGCGTTACTGTGCTGCTGCAGGCTCTGCACTGTGTGGAGTGGAAAGCACTGACCTTGCTTGCTCAGAGCACACTTTCCCTGCCCTTACAGCTGGGGTTAATCATTGCTGTTGTCCCTCTCTGTGGGAGGGGATGGGGAGTAGCTCTTGTCTGTCGGAGCAGCTTGACTTCTCCACAGCCAAACCAGCCCATCTGCAGCCATGCCAAGGCATCAGCATGGCTGAAGGGAATGGCTGCAGCTGGCAAAGCATTGCCTCTCCCCATTGCTGGCTTCCTGCTGTCTTCCATGGGCTAGGATCCAGCGTGCTGCCAGGCTGCTCCAGCCATCCATGCAGGCAGAGCTCACGGATGGGTAATGAGAGGAGAGGTTTCTGTCTCAGAAGCAATCAGTCAGTTAATTATCACCAGCAATCAGAGCTGAGGTGAAGCTCACTGAAGGAGAGCAAAGGGAGATCGGCAGGTCATGTGTGGTACCTGAGGGCTCAGTGAATAGGGAATACTAAGCAGTGTCTGTTGTACTGTTTCTTACCAAACCTAAATCACATCTTTTGTCCAGAGATACAGCTAATGCATCTAATAGATTTATTTTCTCAAGTGATATCCTGGTATTCCCTGCCTTACCCTCTGTTCCAGCTTCCCAATTGAGCTGTTCTCTGTTAGGCTGTAGTGGGTATGCATTTGATTTTAGATCTCAGATATATGATAACTTCATTCTGAAAAGTAAAACAATGAACCTAGAAATAACAGCAGGTCTTCCTGTGAGAGGAATCGATTCCACCAAACACTGCGCTTCTGAGAGAGTTTTGGGCTCAGACAATCTGGCACTGACCGTGCTGGGCTGTGTCAGCCTCCCAGTTGTAAGCCATGACAAATGGCGTTGCAGACCTTGAGTCACCCTGCCTGTTGGCAAAAGCCACTCCAATAACTAGAAGTGACTGAATTGTTCCCGGCAGCCGGTGGTTCTTTGTAACATCTTGATACCTCTGTCAGAACAGGCTTTCATTGCTGCATCTCTGATTATTCAGCCCTTTGACCTGTCCCTTCCCAGCGTGGTGGTTGTGGTCAGGTCCTCACCTAGTCTAAAGCAGTGCCTGGTAATGATTCTCAAAGGGCTGCTTTGATCTGATGGAGTTCTGCCTTTTCCTCCCAGTCTCCAGCATGGTTTGGTTGTCTTTATATTACCAGGGAGACGAGAGGCTGATTGCTTGCGGTGTTGTTTTGTGTCCCAGGTAAGCTGTGCATCGAGCGCAGGCTGTCGGCGCTGCTGTCGGGGTTCTGTGCCTGATGTCACCGTTGCTGTTCCTCACGCCCCAGCTGATGGCTTTGGTTCCAGTGTCCTGCTGCTGCGGTGGGAAGCGATTCTGGCAGCAGGAGCCCTGGAGGATGAACTGCTCAGCTTTGGGAAGTTGTTCCACGGACTCGGATCCCTTTGTGGGGATGTGTGACTGCAGCAAGCACAAATACTCCCCTGCCCAAAGGCCTGGGCAAAGGTGTAGCCGACGTGGAAAGGTTTCCCTCGTTGCCAGAGGGGTTGAAGGATGGAAATCTGCTTCTTCCCAGCACTTTGAAGGATAAGACTGCTGCCTATCCCTCTTGCTTAAGAACAGGGTATTCCAGTGCTGTGTCCATTGCAGGCGATGGATGTGCTGAAACTGCTGGCTTCAGTTAACGTTGGAGGGCGTCATTCAGAAATCAAGGCCAGTTTGTGTACTTCCCCCTACCCAGCTGAGAGCCAGGCATCTTCAGGCTTCCTGGCACCCTGAGGCTCCCCTCCTTTCCCTCCACTGTCCCTTCTCACACGTGTTTATGCCGCCTTGGAGTGCTTACTGAATGGCAGAGAGGAGGGAGGCAGCTCGCTGTTGCCTGAGTGCTGCTGAAGCAGCTCCCACCTCGACAGACTTGCTGAGCGAGGCAGAGGATGCTCTGCGCTGGGGCAGGCTGTGTCTCCCGTGTGGGCAAACCATGCAGGGAGAGAGACTGCACAGGGAACAGGAGGATGACAAAGTATTAATGCTCCTGTGTTGGTAAGAAGCCAAAATGAATCCGTTCCTCGCTTGGTCCCCAAGCTCAGCGGGATCCACATGAAGGACTCGTGGCTGTTCAGTAGGTATCTACCAGGAGGAAGCACTAGCGCTGTCCTGCTTTCAGCTTGATAACCCCTGTCCTGGAGCCCTCACCCCACCCCAACCTGAAAACACTAGCTTTGTGAATCAAAGGAGCACTTTACTCACTATGGGAACTTTGAGGAGTTGACTTTGCATCACACAACAACCCAGGAACATCACGACTGTTAGGAATGCTGTTCTTTTTATTCCTTTTCCTTGCTTCCTGGTTGTTTTATTGCACTACGTGTGTGCGTATATTAATATGTATTCCTCTGGGTGAATATATATTGATATAGGTCTGGTTTGTGTGTAACTGTACGTATTTAACTGTACTGTATCTTGTGAGTGTGAGGCAGAAAGCACTGCAGAGTCTGTGCTGTTTCTCCTCCACAGCAGGCAAAGCTGACTTGCAGTACCAAGGTTTGTTTTGTTATTTAAATGTTCTTTTAAGGACAGTCAGTATCAAGCTTTTTAAAGAGCTCAAGAACAGGCGTTCAGATCCCACACACAATTGGAAACCCTTTTTTTTTTTTTTAAGTTTTATTTGCTGCTTTGTGTTTTTTATAAAGAAATCTCATAGTGTTCAGTTTTATGTTCAGCATTTCTTCTAAGGAGACTCTGTAGCCAAATGAGACTGCGGGTGCGAGTGGCTCTGGTTGAGGCTTCGGATGCTGTGAGCATGTGTGAGAGGAGAGCTGGCTGCCTTTCCGTCTGCGTGTGCATGTGTGTGTCTTGATTTATCAGTCGTGGCAGTATTCTGTTAGCGCTGGGCAGAAAAGGATCTTTGAAAGCAACTCAAAACCTCAGGCTTTGTTCTTTGGGGATCTCAACGTATTTTGCACATGGTGGTTAAGTCCTCGTCGCTTTTTTTCCTCTCAATACTGGCACGTTCAGTGGGATACTTTACAAAGGGTTTCAGGAGCAACTCGATTGACTTTGGAGCTGGCATCATCTTTGGCAGCGTGGCTGTTGAAACACCAATAAATGAATTCAAAGATACTCCCAGTTGCCCCAAACAGGGACGTTTAAGTGTAGCTTTCACAAATGCTTCAGTGTTGGGCCGCTGTTACATCCTGCACTCGCAGCCTGCTGCTTCTGTGGCCATTGTGCTTGTGCCTGGGACAAAGAGAAGAGAAGGATACAGCCCCAACCAGCCAAGGCCCAGCCTGTGGATGGGAGCCCTGAGGAGCCCCAGACTGCTGCCCAAAGGCTGTTGCCAGCGCTGCAAAGGGCTATGCTGCGGGAGGTGGCACGGGAGCACTAAGCCAGGACTGACTCTGCAATAGACACCCTGAGCCCTCCCAGCACGCACCGACAGCCTCCAGCCCGGGACATGCAGGTAGGATGGTCCCTGTGCATGGCGAGCTCAGCACTAACCTTCCAGCCCTGCTTCATTACTTGAATGTATCCAAGTCGTCCACATCCAATGTACACAAGTGTATATTGCTCCGAAAAAGTGTGGTTTACAGACCTACAGCCGGTATAAATGTACGTGTTTGTGTATATACATACGAGGAGGTGTGTGTGTGCGTGTATGTGTATAGATACACACGCAAACACAGACGTGTATATATAGGTTTTCTCTCAATACTTGAAACTTAGCCACTGTGCTTGAAAAAACCCCAACAAAAACAAGAAAACACATAAAAAACCACCCTGAAAACTGGGGGGGGGGGGGGGGGGCGAAGAAGAAAAATGAGACAGGTGATTTATTTTGCCATCACTTTGGTGACTTTCTTTTTTATCTAATTGCATGGAGCGTGAAACCAACTTTTTTTGGTGAATATTTATTGCTTTGTAGACAAGGTATGCAAAAAAAAAAAAAAAACAACCAAAAAAGAGAAAAAAGCAAGAAACCAGCCCCAAAGCAGCCCCTCCCTGTGAAGTTGCTAGTGTAGTCCACCCGCTGGTGTCCTGGCTTCCTTCCTGTTGCAGCGGTTCTGTCTGGCGTCTTCAATAGATCTCAAGAAACCTCAGTCCCTTCAGGTCTGTGAGAGCGGATGGTGGTGATGTTCTTTCTCAGCAATGCTTGAGACTTTGTCAACGTTTTTTATTTGTGTTTTGTGTGACTTTTTTTTTTTTGGCTTTAAATTGTACAACACCAATTTAAGAAAATAAAACTGATTTGAAATTGTTAGTGCTCTGTTGGCAGTGCTTCATGACCCCACTCAGGGCAGTGGCTGAGTGAGGGGTTTCGTGTGTTTGGTGCTACCAGCTTTGCCTTTCAGGTGGAAAAGTGCTGTTATCTCCTTTCCACAGAGGATGAAGATCAGAAAAGCTCCCTTGCCTAAAGCCACATGTGAATCCTTTGAACCTGGGAACCATTAAGCCAGTTTCTAGATGGGTGCTGTAGTCACTGTTCATCATCCATCCTTCTTACCTGGACATACTCTTCTGCTATGGTTAGAAACTCTGTCATGAGTTGGCAGCAGATCCCTTTCCATCCAGGCAGATGCTTAAATATCATCCCCTGTTTCAGTATTTACAAGTTGGAGTCATTTATTAGTTGGCACTCCAGCATGAAGCACACTGGGGCAGGGGTGTCTGTAGGGACAGTGTAGGTTCGTGGTGGTGTTTCAATGCATTATTTTAAACCCTAGTGTTTTTCAGTCACTAGAGCCAGGCAGCTTGTTGCTGTACAGCAGGAGGTACTTCAAGATGAAGTGTGAGCATAGTGGTAAGATTTGGGTATTTTTAGGTATTTTTAATTAAGTATTTTCCTGCCATGTGTGCACTCGTTGCAGTCTGACATTTGAACACAATGGGTTGGCTTCCTTGTGCCCATGGAGCTTTGCAAAAAGTCACTGGACGTGGCAGAAAGTGCCGTGAGGATGCTGGGAGCATCAGTCTTGTCTTCAGGTGCCAGACAGGCAGTTGTAGTCCCTGCTCTGCATGGAAGGCTTTATGATGGAGAGCTAAGCTCTGCCCTGGGATGTGAAAACCATCCTGAATAAACCAGTCCTCCCATTGAGCAAAACTTTGGCCACAAAGGTGTAAGCTTTCAGGAGCCAAATATCACAATGCCACCAAACGTTTCCCAGAACTCTTGCTGGGCTGTGCGTGTTGTTGGCCATGAGCATCCCTGGAGATCCCTGTACGGGTGACTCCGCACCGCCCTGTACCGCCACTGCCCTCTATTGTCTTTTGGCAAGAAAAGACTTGATTTCAAAATCCTGATGTACCATGAGCTGGAATTGTTTTCTCTTGCTCTCCCTATTTATAACTCCCGTTTCCTGCCCCTGCCTTTCCCACCGCAGGGAACTGGACACGGCGTGTTCGCTCCGTGAGAGTGATCCTGCCTGGAAGCGCCAGGCTCTGGTCACTTGACGTTAGCGCTGACTCATGGGCAGGGATTCCTTTTCCCTGCAGTGCTGCTCCACGCCTGGCAGCTCAGCGTGCTTGGATCTCGGGGGGGGTTGGTGTTATGTGGGGGGATTTAACACGTAAAACCCCCTTTTGTGTGTAAAACCTTGTGTGTGTTTGTTCCCTGGGCATGGGGTAAAGAATATGTGTGTGCATACATATATATATATATATATGTGTATAAATATATGTGTGTATATGTATATATACAATTTCTAATCGTGAGGGTAAAGGAGGAAGTTTGTTTTGAAGCTGCCTGTGAAGAAGTTTAAGGGTCCAGGTGGAAAACCTATAGCCAAATGAAAGCTAAATCACTGCGTGTCACACGCCTGTGTAAATAGAGTGCTCTGCTGAATCCGTAGGACTCTTTCACAGGTAGCAAAGCCTTTGAACCTGGGGAAAGTGCTGGCTGGAGAGACTTAAACAACAGGGACAAACAGCCCCTTCTAACAGCACTAAACCACGGGGCCTGGGCAGTTCACAGCACCAGTGAACATTGCACAACCTTCTAGATGACTACTGTGACGTTTCACTGCTGTTGTTTGAAGGAGAAAACAAACCCAAGCCATTCTTCCAGGGCATTTGGCTTCACTCCCACGTTTTATATTTAGTTGTTGGTAAGTACGTCAGCAAAAACATGCTCATTCAACTCTGAGAGATCAGAGGCGACTTGGTGACATCAAGGAAGCAGAAACGGGGGGGTGATGTTGCACCAAGATATAAAGACCAAGCTTTAAAGCTCTTTTAAAGCTTTGTGAGGAGTTGACTCCTTCATGGAGTGTTTTAGCTCTTCACTTGTGTTGTGCCTGGTTACAGCTCCCATGTGCTCACCTGAGCGGGGTGGTGCTGAGGGAGGGAACAGGCTGTGTGTGCCAGGGGGACCATGCACTTGCCTTAGCTCTGCAGGGCAGGAGCCAGTGCTCTCCAGACAAACCCTAGCGGTTGGGTTTGTTTGGATGTATTCCCGTAAATGTAGTGCTGGTGCTGGGTGCCATTCCCTAGATGAGGAATGACACGTAGTGCAGGGATGCAAACCCCCCTGGGACCTTCCTGTTCTAAACCCAGCATTTTAGGGACAATAGAGTCAGAACCACCCCCCTCCTGGGAGCTGAAGCCTGGCATGGGATCTGAGTGCTTCCAGAACACATTAAATAGTGTGCTTCTAAGAATGAGCTTAGGCAAATGATGTCAAACCCAGGTTTCTGCATTAGGCTGGTTCAGCCTGGAGAAGAGAAGGCTCCTTAAAGGGAGACCTTAGAGCAGCTCCAATACCTAAAGGGGCTGCAGGAAACCTGGAGAGGGGCTTGGGACAAGGGCCTGTAGGGACAGGACAAGGGGAATGGCTTGAACCTGGCAGAGGGCGGTGGAGATGAGACGCGAGCAGAGGCTCCTCCGGTTGGCGCTGCCAGAGCCCCCCCTGCAGGCTGCTCTGCCCCGGCTCCCGCACCCGCACCGGGGCCGGTTCTGCAGCCCGGCCTGCCCCGGGCAGGGAGCAGCGGGACCCTGGGAGGGAGCGAGAATGGAGCAAGGAATTGCCCTGAGAACCCCTGAATGGTTTGTGCTGAACCACTATAAACCACTGATACAGATATCATTATGAAAAAACAAGCAATATGCCCCAAACCATGTCTCTGCCCCTCTCCTGCAGCTGCCTGGCTCCCTGTGCTGACCAGCTGCTCCACAAAGGTGTAATTGTCCATGAGCCTCCCCATGCACTGCTCCCCGGAACGGTTTTACGAGGCTGATTTCACTGCTGAGTAAACTTGATGGCAGTGCTCTCACTTATGGCCAAGCAGATGTACCATTTAAAGTGCTTTAATTCTATCAGTCCTATTAAACACGTATGAAACATTCTGCTCCTCACATAAACATCAGGGGACTTTGTGGGCTGTTTGCACCGATTCCAATTCAATCCAACCCGATGTGTGTGAGAGGAATGCAGCCCCCTGTTCATTTGGTTCCTGAAGACTCTGGCTGTGCATCGCAAATCAAACCCAAGGCAGTTTGCCGGCGTCGCAGGCCCCACACAGGGGTCTGCAATCGGCCCTTCTGCTCCACACTGCTCGGCCTTCCAGGGCTGCCTCCCACAGCACTGACCGAGCGGTGCCCCTCTCAGCTCCCTCTGATTCCTCCCTGCCCTCGGGAGCCGCCTGTTTAAAGACAGAAGAGGGAAATCAAGATGGAAGAGGCAGTATGTGCTGGGGAGCATTGAGAGCAGAGCTGGCGGTGCCTGTTTTGAAGCCCCTTTGCTGCTCCTGGAATACATAAGGGGCTGGGATACCAAAGCTTTTCCCCCCATAGGATATCCACGCGAGTCCTTCTCCTGGCCCACCACTGTTCTTCCACTCCAGCTGGGGCCTCCTTCCCTGCCTCAGATGGGGAAAGCAGCCAGGAATCACGGCGGGGAGGGAGCAGGAGGCAGTGGTGCTGGTGAATGGACAGAGGGGGTCAGCACAGCCTTCACTTCCTAAGGAAATGAGGCAGCGCCGCAGCCGCCCTGGCTGGAGCAACCGGAACGTGCGTTCCCGCTCCCCCTGGCGCAGTGCTGTGACAGGCCGTCTGTTACCACCTCTGTCCCGGTGCAGCCGGGACCGGCTTCCCCCCCGCCCCATCCCGCAGCTGGAGCAACTCGGAGGTGTGGGTTCAAAGGGACGTGCAGCACCCTTCCCCTTGCGGGCGCAAATGACAGCCAAGTGTTTGATAGCTTGGCCTGGTTGGAAACCTCATCCCGGTGCGACAGCGAAACCGTGGGTGCCTGTGCTGGATGCAGACACCGGCTGTGTGGGGAAGGGCGAGGACAGGGCTGTGTGCATTGCCCGTCCCTGTGCTGCCGGCAGGGCTGGTTTGTGCAAGGGGAGCGGGCCGGTGCGCTTGTACCGGTGATGGTCACCGCAGCGCCGTGGCTCAAGCTCAGAGCAACGACAGAGACCGGCCCAAAGACCGAGAACCGGCCCGGGCCGCGACCCCGTGTCCCTGCGCGGCCGCCGTAACTCCACGCGGGCCTCTGACGCCGCGCCTGCGCAGTGGAGTCGCTCCGCGGCGGCCTGTAAGTGGCGGCTTCGGCGGCTGGAAGCCCGCAGCTGGGGCCGAGGCCGGGGTTGAGGCCGCGGTTTGTTCCGCCCGTGGCCATGCTGCGGCTGCGCTGGGGGCTGACGGCTCTGAGCTGCGGCCTCTCGGCCCCGGGCAGCGCGGCGTGTGGAGGGCCCTGCCGCCAGCTGCGCTGCGTGCGTACCGGGCCCTCAGCCACCGGGGAGAGGGCGGGTGGGCAGCGGGGGAGCCGCCTCGGCTCGGGCCTTTGTGGCCCCGCTGGTGTTCTCGGCATGCGGGCAGCGCCGGCTCAGCCCCTTCCTCATTCATGGGGTGGTGGCGGCCTGAGGGGAGAGGGCAGCGAGTGCCCCTCTTGCCTCCGGCTTCTTTTCGAGCCCTGCGTCCCGTTCTGCTGCGTCGGGGGATGGAGCTGCCAGCTGTTTCTTGCTGACTCCCCTCTGCTACTGTGTCTCTTGCAGGTTCTGATGATGGCTGAGGATCTGAGAGCAGCGGTTGCCAGCCAGCCGAAGAGGCTGAACAGCAGCAGTGAGGTAGTGGAGAGGATAGAAGAAAACGGGCATCAGAATAAAAGGTTGAAGAGAGATGCGGATGAGGAAGATGGGGAGGATCAGAATAAAAGGTTACCCAAAAGGAAGATTGTCTTGCTGATGGCATACTCAGGGAAAGGCTACCATGGGATGCAGGTATGTGGTTTGACAAAGTGACATGATCTGCTTCAGTTTTGAAAAGTCTGTTAGGTCTAAAACTAGTCACAAGTAGGGAAGTAGCTGTAGCTTGAGAAGCTGGGGCAGGAGCAGTGCGTGTCTGGGTTCAAATGTCTTGGTAGGAGCTTGTATGAAAAAAGACTGTTACAGCTCAGAGTAGTCAGCCTTTAGAGCATCAGCAGAAATCTCTCAAAAACTGCTGCAGAGAAGGCTCTTGAGGAGACTGAAAGCACTGTTATGTCAAACCCCAGCACTGTCTAATGATCCTCTTCTGACCAGTGCTCCAAAGCTTCTGCTTAAAGCTTTGTATTTCAAAGCAGTTGGGTTAAATTTCTTCTAGGTCAGACCTCAGGTTGTCTCATGTGCACATTTTGGAGGCCTGAGCAATGTAATAGAGTTAAATTTGCATCTGTGTTGCCGTTTCTTGTACTTTCACGAAGATTATCTGTACTTGAAAACATCTGAAATTGGCTCTTCTCTGATGCACTCTAATGGTGTGGCTTGTAGCAGTTTAGAAACAGGAAGGCTGTTGCAAGACATCTGTGTTTGCATGTGGAATGAAAGGGATGTTGCTTCGTTACAGCCCCAGCACCAGGCCTGCCCTGCAGGGATGGTCTTGTGGCACACAGTACTGGCGGCAAAAAGATGATGTTGCTCCATCTGCTGCTCCTCTCCGTGCACTGCAGGCTCCACACGCAGTTGCGGAGTACTTTAAAAGCTCCACAGGATAATTGATAAGATGCACACAGACGGGAAATGGAGTCTTTCATGCTTATGCAACAACATAGATCTGTGCAACAGCAGTAAGCCTTATGCTTATGGGCACATCCGTGTAAGTGCCTATTAACTTTACTGCTAATTGAATGGTATGTGTCAAGGTGTGCTTTGCAGCCTTACACACCAGTGGAGTTGTGCATCTGTTGCTCATCTGTGAGTGAATGCAGAAGTCACTGGAGAATACCATAGTCGGCACAACAGCTCAGGTGAACTGAGCAACAGAACCCAACCCGATTTCTACAAGTAGAATTGGCAGAGAATAGGTTGGGAGCAGCAGCTGTTAACTCGCAATTAGTGTTAACTAAAATAATATTAACTTTTTCATTAGTGCCCTTTCAAGCAATTGAAGGAATCATTAAAATGCTGCAGAAGCATTGCACAATGAAATTAGAAAGGATCCTTCACTTGCAATAACAGTAGAAGGTAAATCAGGATGTAGAAGTTTTATTAACACTCTCTGGTAAGGTTATTAAGTAACACTCTCTGCTAAGTATTAATACTCTCTTGTAAGCTAATGCTTTGTTAGAGAATGGCAGTGTTTTTAGGACTGAAGGGAAGCCTTTCAAAGAATTTACAACAGTGTTCAATTAACAAAGCTTTTCAGTTATCCAGTTATTACTGCTTGTTCTATTTCTTCTTTTTCTCTAGAGAAATGTGGGATCTTCACAGTTCAAGACGATTGAAGATGACTTAGTATCTGCCCTTGTTCAGTCAGGCTGCATCCCGGAAAACCATGGGGAAGACATGAAGAAAATGTCTTTTCAGCGGTGTGCTCGAACAGACAAGGTATGTTGGTTAGGACCTGTGCTCTCAAACTGGTGTACTTCCACCAGTGCTACTGGGGTTGACTGGCAAAGTATTGTCTAGAGTAAGATCCAATAGCAAATACTATTCACAGTGACTGTTGCTTGAAAATTCTGCTTTCATCCACTGCTAAACTCAAGTACAAGCAAGTATTTAGAAAGAGCACGTTATTGATTAGATGGTGTTTGTAAAACTGGTGCTTTGTACTGAAGCTTTGTGTTTGCACATTCAGCTGCTTCAGCCTCTCAACCTGCTGCTGCAGCTCCTCATTGTTGCTGTTGTCTGGTTGATGTGGTGCTTGAGAGTAGCTGCATCTTGGTTCTTTTTTAAGCCTGCCACAGTGAGGTCCTGAAGTCTGAACTGGAGTTCAGAGCTGATCTTATGTGTAAGTGATTTTTCAGTTGCCACTTAATATAAGAGCAGTCAAATACAGTGAGATGTCATGGAGCGGAGTGCAACGTTCTGCTAAGGTTACTGAGGTGTGGTATGTCTGTACAGCACCAGCAGGTCTTCCAGGAGTGGTGACTTGGATTTCTGCCTGTGGCCTTGCCTTTGCCTTGCTTCAGCCTGAAATGACCAGTCAGGAAAAGCAATAAACTTGTTCTTCAGCTATTTCAGTTCTGCAAGTGCTATCCCAGAGGTTCCAAGGCACATAATTGATGTAGTTTTGTGTTTTATGGTTTTTACAGGGTGTATCTGCAGCTGGACAGATTGTGTCACTAAAGGTCAGGCTAATAGATGACATCTTACAAAAGATCAATAACCATCTTCCTTCTCACATCAGAATTCTGGGTAAGGATACTGCAACGGCCAGATAAAATGTTTTCAAAGAGGAGCTCTCCTGCAGAAGGTCTCTCACTTACTATGATAACTTACAAGCAGTTTAGTTTTAACGTAGATACGTATGTTTCTGTAAGCTTGAAATTAGGGCCCTATAAAATAAATTATCTTTTGATTGTATCTCATTTAAAAAAATATTCTTGTTGGTAGGAACAAGATGACAATCAGGTTGTCACCTACTGATTCAAAAACCTAATGTCACTTTTAAAACAAGGTCTGAAGAGAGTCACTGGGGGATTCAACTCCAAGAACAAGTGTGATGCCAGAACCTACTCCTACATGCTGCCAACGTTTGCCTTTGCCCATAAAGACCATGATGTGCAAGAAGAGGTTTATCGACTGGACAAGGAGACCCTTGAAAGAGTAAATAAACTGCTTGCGTGCTACAAAGGAACACACAACTTCCACAACTTCACATCTCAGAAGGGACCCAGGGACCCCAGTGCGAAGCGATACATAATGGAGATGTACTGTGGGGAGCCATTTGTGAGGGAAAACGTAGAATTTGCAGTGATCAAAGTGAAAGGCCAGAGTTTCATGATGCACCAGATAAGGAAGATGATTGGGCTGGTGATAGCTATTGTGAAAGGTTATGCTGCGGAGTCTATCATTGAGCGCAGCTGGGGAGAGGAGAAAGTTGATGTCCCCAAAGCCCCAGGACTTGGGTTGGTCTTGGAAAGAGTACACTTCGAAAAATACAACAGACGGTTTGGAAATGATGGGCTGCATGAGCCCCTGGAGTGGACAGAGGAGGAGGAGAAGATTGCTGTTTTCAAAGAGCAGTATATCTATCCTACCATTATCAACACAGAAAGGGAGGAGAAATCCATGGCAAACTGGCTAAACACCCTCTCCATTCATGACTTCAACTCTTCTGCTGTTGGGATGCAAGCTAACAAAACCTCAAAGGTAATGATTGAAGCCATTATTTTAGCAAATGGAAGCTGTCAAGTTGAAATGGCTCTTAGCAACATTTTTGTTTTCCATGCATATGCCATGGAAGATGACAGTCATCTGGAGTATGAAGTGTGTGTTATCTTCTCTGTCTTTGTGCACTTGATGATAGTGGAATGAACTATACAAAGTGTTACTTTGTGCAGGGTTTTGCAAGGAGCAGCTGAAGGAGGGAGGAAGGGATGCTCTAAAGCACAGGCCAATTTGCAGAATCATGAACTGGCAACAGAAATTGTAGGCACATTACCAACCTTTGTGAAACTGTTTGACTGTTTCCCTTCAAATATCTGCTGGCTTTTTGTATTCTCTGATGTGGGGCTGATTCTCACTTTGTGTAATGCCCCATTCACTCAGTAAGGTTTGGAACCAGTGGGAAATTTAGGACCAGGTTTTCCAGGTAAATCTGCCATGAGTTCAAAATGGGTCATCAGAACAAGTACTGAGTAAAATGGGACAACAGGGACTGATGTCAGCTGGAAGTTGCAATAAAATAAAAGTATAGAGTACATCTTTTTAATTATGAAAATATGTCAAATTAAGTGTATGGGGGGTGTTGAATATTTGTTTTTTTTCTGGTTGAGATGTAGAATAGTCTCACAAAAAAAAGACTGGAAAGATGTTTGGGGCATGCTAGGAGCAGGTTGAAAACCACATGAGGAATCTTGAGTCAAGCTCTAAGTATTGCTTTAAATTGACAGCTACTGGAGTGACTTAAAATACGACAGTGCTTAGTTGACAAAGGACTTGTCCAATCTGATCTAATTTTAAAGCAAGCCCTGCTTGAGTGTGGGGTTGGACTTGATGACCTAAAAATACTTCACAGTTCTGTATGTAATCCATATTTTGTTGGCCAGAGGACTGGCAAATCCTTGAAGGACAAATAATGGGCAGGAGTAAAATGTCTGTATAGTGCAACTCAGAAGAAAGTAATGGCCTTTCTTCAGTTAATGGAGTCCTTAATTATCTTTATTTTGTGTAGATAATGAACCTGCTCTGAAGAACATTAGGTTTAATCTTGTCTCTGCCATTTTTTGTTTGAGTATGGGAAAGTTTCAGTATATAAACCAAAATTTACAGCCTTGTTGAACAGTACAAGCAAGATACCAGAAATTTCTCAGGGTTATTTCTGTACTTGGGGTAATTGTTCTTCTGAAGTATAGTGCTGTACGGGGGCATCTGTGACAGGAGGTTATGACAAATGCCACATTAGTTTGGTTAAATGGGACCCAAAGAGACCATGTGGTGTGGAGAGTCTTTACTTGGCTTAAGGGTCATGATGATAATGTTGACAGGATGTACTGCTGACGGGTTCCAAATCACCGGTGAATTGCTGGCAGGAGGCAGGTCTGCTTCTTTAGATAAACTTGAGCAAATACAGTTTTGGCATCATAGTTAGCTGTCTGGAGGAGGATAAATAAGGGATGATACGGCAGACTTCTTTGAGATCTTGCAGACTGCTTGCACTTCAATGAGCTGTGCTTGCTGTTATGAAGGCAACTGTCTAGGTCCTGCAGAGTTTGTTTTGTAGTAGGATATTAAACTGTCAATGTTAAATTCTTGGGATTTGGAGGTTTTACATGTTTTCATATAAAACCTGCTTGTTTCCTCAAGCAGTGGTGAGGAAAAAAGGAACTACAGACATATTGTCATGTTAGCCTTTCTTTATGAAATCCTTTGATGCCAAACACAGCAGTCAAAATACTTGCTTCAAAAAATTGTATCACCCTCCCAAGTTCACTGACTTACAAAGGAGTGGCTCCCTGTTAAAAACTCAGACTTCAGTTTCCTTTTCAGTTGCAAACCCTTGTAGTATTTCCCTAATACTACTTTGTACAACTGATTTCATTTTTACACAAGTCTTAGTGAGTTCTTGTATCTCTAATACAGTTTGGACATGAAGTCTCTGCAGCAGGCAAACCAAATGTAACAAACGGCTTTTGAGGGATTTGCATGGAAAAAAAGCTTGTTAAAAAGTTAACTTGTCTCAGCTGCATTTATTTTAAACATTAGCATTAGTGCTATTACCCCACAGGTCAGTTTCCCACATACAGCACGCTAATTGTGTAGTTGTAAATACAAATGAGAAGAAATTTCTTCTGATGGTGAGTGTAATCCAACACACAAGTTTTTTGCTACAAGAAACATCATTTACCATCACAGAAGTTTGTTACAATAGATGAGCCTAAGATACGAAGCTGGGATCCAGACCCATTTTCTTATACTTTTGGAGAAGTGTAAAGTCAGTGTCTTTGGTTGAGGTCCGTCTCTAGATGTACATGGAATACTGATAAATCATTTTTCATTTTACTTTACAGAACAGCAGTGATCTTGAAGGCAGTGATGGTTCTGATGGTGATTCTGACTGAGCCAGTAAGTTGCTGAATGTGGGACCCTTGGTGCTTGCAGTTCCCTGTGTCTACAAAGAAGTGGCCTTTCTAAATCCAAGAATCCAGTCAAGCAGGGGTTTGTGTGCTTGCAGATGAGAACCAGATGCCCCAGGGAAACCCGGTGGGGAAGGCAGTACAGTAGGAAAAGTAAAAGAAGCTTTTTATACCACTGACTGATATACTTGAAAATAGTATAAAGAGAAAGCAGCGTTCTAACAGAGTCTTGCACTGCAGGATGTCAATTGCTGTTTGAATAATGTTTTTATTATATGTTTACCTGGAAGATAGTATTTTAAATATGTATAACCTCTACATAAAGATGGGGCAAATAGTTTTAAAATACTTTTTTTTGTTATTATTACGGTGTTATGACTCCATGAACTTTTGCTTATTTTTTATTACTTTCTTTACCTTTACTTAACCTCATCTCTAAATATCATTAAGCTTTTATTTTCCATGTCTTCCATGACTTTCCGGTGGAATAACATGCACAGTTAGAAACTCATTTATCATGCTGTCTGCTGTGAGTTCTGTTAGTATTGAAACAAGCTTTCTGCATCCTCTAAAGCTTTGCAAGTCTGAAAGAAATGATTCCTTAGTGACAGATCTTAATTTTGGAACATGGATTGAACCATGTATTTCAAGATGAGACCTTGTCTTTGGGAGATCCTCCCACTATTGTCCATGTGCTTGGGCAGACTCAAGAATATAGGTCCACAGCTGTGTGTTTCACACACCTATAGTTGAGACGAGAAGAGATGATGTATGTTAAGACTGCAATTCAGAGTGTGCAGCCATGGATGTTCTGGTATTGCCTATGGTAGATCACTATGGTGATCACTGCTGGTTTAGTATTTCTGGTTTTAGTGGAAACTATCCAGTCATCTGCTAGACTTGGGGTTGAATCGACTTGGTATGTGTGAAAGGAATGGTGCTGCCTGCTTTCATTCTGTGTGTGTGAACTCTTAATTCCTTTCAAGCTGCTCAGAATGTGTGCAATGAAATGGGAAACTGTCTTCCTTTGGGAATAAGATGTAATTGTCTGTGGTTTGGGGTTCTGTGTACTCTGGAGTTCTTGCTTTCCTGTCCCCACTGTGGTTTCACTTGTGGTTTACAGCTCTCTGTGGAGGTAGTAGAAGAAAAAACAAGTTAAGGCAGCAGCCCTCCTGCCCTGCCTGCCTATAGAACACTTTTGGAAGGGGTGGAACAAGACTCCCTAAGCATTTGGGTATTACTACAAGCACTTGATACACTTCCCTAGCTGGGTCTGTATTGTTACTGAAAATGAGTGGTCATTCAGTGGTTCCTGCCCAAAGCCTCCATTCTATGGCTCATTCTGGAATTTATGTTTTGACCTGCCAAGGCACAGGTGACCTTTGAAAAGGAATTCATTTGTTTGTTTTATGTGGGTTTTAATTAGAGCTTTTTATTTTATCTTGACGGCCTATCTCTGTTTTATAAGAGCAGTGTGTGAAAGTGTTCTTTTACCTAGATTTTTCATCTCTGTCTCATGCTGCTTCATACCATTGACCTAATCTGGCATTAGTCTTCTATCCAAAGCTCTTTATATCCCTTTCAATCTGACAAACACCCCCACCCTTACTTGCTTATAATAAAGGGCCCCAAACGGACATGTATCTCAGATGAAATCAGCAAAAACTTTATTTATAGCCTTTGGAGAAAAAAAATAGTAATAATAATTAGAAAGGGTATTTCTTACCTCTTAGTATGTGCTGGTTTATTTCAAGGGGATTATTTGGTATTTCAACTCCAGTTTTGGACCAGGAGCTCGATAAAATACTTCACCACCACCACTGTACAGAAGTGGTCTAAATTCTAAAGGGGATGCTCTGAAAGCTCTCGGCATGGGCAGTGTTCAGGGGCAGAGAACAGCCGAAGCGCTGCGCAGGACCCTGCAGCTCGCTGTGGTGGGCAGCGGCCTGAAAGGCCCGGGTGCCTCCCGCACAGCCCCTGCCAGGGGCTTGCACACGGACCTACCCCGCTTGTGGCTCTGGGATGCGGCTGTGAGCTTCCTGAGGGGAAAGGAAAGGGATTCCCCCAGGGACACGGGGACTCCGCCACTGCCTGAGACCCACTTGACCTCTCCATGCGGAACGGAACGAACCACCTCCGCGCCCCTCCCGGCTGCGCGCATGCGCCCAGCGCGGCGCCGCACCCCTGTGCGGGTGGGATGCCCCCCCCTCAGGTGAGACTGGGATGGTACCGCTCAGCGCGGCGGGGCCGGGGGAGTGCCGGGGCGGGAACGGGACCGGGACCGGGAACGGGACACGGACGCCGGGAGCTGCCGCAGGCGGGGCCTGGGTGTGTGCTGAGGCGCGAACGGGACCCCGAGGCGTGCGACGGGCATGGTGCGGCGGCCGGTGTGTGCCGAGGCGGTCAGTAAACTGCATCTTCCCCCCTGAGTACCGCAGCCCTCGTGGCGGGGGCAGGCTCAGCCCGGAGCCTGTCAGGACGCTCCTGACAGGAAGGCTGCAGGGAGCGGGTCTGCGGCACCGAGCAGAGGAGGTTTGGTACCGCGTTGTCCTTGTACATCCCGATAACTTTATCTTCGCGCTGGAGCTTCTTCCCAGCCTGGCCTGGCGGTACCGCGTTCTCAAGGCAGCGTTTAAACCCTGCCTGGGTTTATATTAATTACAAATACAATGTGTTCATACCTGGCTGTAATGTACTTATAAATCATGCTGCCCCTCAGACGACAGTGTTTTATGAAATGAGAGGTCAGGGAATTGCTTCCAGCTTCCATCATCTCTAGAGTACGGCTGCGTGTGAGAGGACTGTCCTCCCTCAGTCTCAACATCAGCATCTATGGGCTGGAGGAAGCCTGAAGCATTTGTTGACCGTCCCTTCCAAGTACCTATGTACCCAGCCAAGCCTCACTATGTGCTGCAGGAATCCTCCATCTCTGACTGATAGAAGCAAAGTAACTGGATAAATCTACTGGAATGGTAAAGGATTCAAGTGGTTAAACTGAGTTAAAAGGTTGATGACCGTTA
The DNA here is from genome assembly GCF_033783945.1 of Neopsephotus bourkii. Taxonomy (NCBI): domain Eukaryota; kingdom Metazoa; phylum Chordata; class Aves; order Psittaciformes; family Psittacidae; genus Neopsephotus; species Neopsephotus bourkii. The sequence continues at coordinate 1,410,768 of NW_026901291.1, read as the reverse complement.
AGATGGGTTCTCTTTCTAAAAAGTTGGGCAAGAAGCAATTCTGGGAGCATAAAAAAAGTTTTGTAGCAAAATAAAGAGTGAATTCAAAGGTAAATGTGGATAGAGCTTTGGAAGTGATAGACTGATGCACTATTGTATTGATAACAAGCTACTTTATTAGGTTAACTTTATTTTAGTTCCAAAACAGTACTTCATGTAGGGACTCATAATTAGCCTTGATAACAGCTTTAAAAAAGTTGTCACAACTCTTAAAGTAATGCTGATACATCTAGAACTAATGTTACTCATTTATGATAGAGTATGTATGATTAAGTGTAAGTTTTAAGCTTTGTAATTAAAGATAATTGCTTTAATAAGCTTTTCTGTACATGTAGCATTATATCTAACAGCAATTATTACATCATTAAAAAACCCTGTGGAGAATATATTAGAAATCTTAGTGAGCACTGCACATCTTGTTTTCATGCACTGGGCTCAAGTTTGCACCCTCTGTGCCTAATTTGTTGTTTAATTAATGTTGTTGCATGAAACTTTTCCTTTTTGGTCATTTGATGCCCTGATGGATGTTGGTTGCCCTGCTGGCACCTCTCTGGAGGATGTTGATAGAAATAATCTTTGTGTTGTTAAGTTAAAGAGCTGGTAAGTACGTTCTAGACAATCGACATGCTGATTGATTTGCATCTTTATGGCTTTTAGGTGTGCAGTTTTACTGTGGTATGGAAGAAAGTTGATTTGACCAGCTATGTAACAGTCTGTATTGACAATTTCTTTGGTTCTTTTTGATATTCTACTATTTTAATTACTGAAATTATAAGTGTTAAAAGTTTCTCTATAGGTGGGATGACTTCTGTTCCTCAAGTGGCTCAACAGATTAGCCAGGAGCAAAATCAACAGCAAAATGGGCAAAACTTGTCAAGTTTGCATAATTCCTTACCTGTTCCACACAGTGGGAGCCCAGCTTTTCTTCAGCAGGTACAACGAGCAGGCTATGACTTTGGTCCCAACTCCAGTTCCTGTAAAAAAAAAAAAGTATCAGGTTTGCATATTATATTGTACGTGGCTTTGAACATCTGGTTTTTATGTGTTGTCATTGCTGTTGTCTATTCTGTACCATTAAATAGTCTGTCTGAATACTGGGAAGAGAGTATCCTCAGAAACAGTAACATCTGTCTCATTAAGAAAGTCTAGACAAGATTAATTTTTGTCACTTTTACTGCTAGTTTCCCCTGAAATTCTAGTTCTGTGAACATCTCTGTTCATTTATGTCATTTGCTCAGCTCACGTGGTGAATGTTATCTGGAGGTAAATATAGCTTCATGAATAATTTCAGGCCTTATATGTCATGAAGGAGAGTGCTTCGCTAATCCTAGTTGGTGCAGCTGGCTCGCTGCAGACATTTGAGTTTTGATGTGAGGTATTCTCAGGCAGCTCTCGCTTGTTATCTGATGACTTCTATTCATGGTCAGTTTTGTACACTTATGTTTTTCTTCGAGTGCTCTGCATCGTAGCCATACTTGATGTCTGACTTACTATTGAAGAATTGTTTAGTAATTCATAGCTACATTTGAGCTGAATATGTTCATGTTTGTCATTTCCTTCTGCTGTTCTCCTCCACCCCTCTGTCCATTTTAGGTGGTAGCTTTAAAACTGCAAGTACCGTTAGAAGAAATGAAGAAGACAGCATGAAACTCACAGAACATGTCAAAAACAGGTAATAAGGACTTTGACATTTTTTTTTCCTTTTGCGTACTGGTAGTATAAGCCTACCAAAATGAATGTTTAGGAGCTATTATTTTGATCTGAGTTTTGAGTCATAAATATCTCCTTTCTCTAGCTTGCTAACTTCCTGTAGCTTACTAAAGCTTCTATAAAGACTTTTTGTTGCTGAGCTCTTGTTTGTATCTGGGTTAGTTTTATGTCCCTTCTGAGCCACGTGTAAGACTGAATTCATGTGTGCACCTGTGTCCCTCTGCAGATTGCCCTCTTTATGTAGGTTTTTGCCCTTTTTACTGTAAGATTTTACAAATGTATAATATTCTTTAGGGTAGAATTCATATGTTCTTTAGATGCTGGATTAACTGTAAATAGCATCAAACCTGTGAATGAATGATTCATCTTGGATATGGCAGCACTATGATTTTTATTGTTTTGTACAGAAATAAGAGACTGATTAAGAAAGAGAACCTTCAGAAGGAAGTGGTACTTCCAGAACTTCTCACATTCACTGTAGAGAAATACGTGCCAGATTTAGCAGATGTTGCTGATGCTGCAGAAGTGCTGTTACCCAGAAGCAGTGCTCAGATCATGCCAGTCTTAGAGACTGTGAAAGACTGGACTGGAGTAGTTGGCAAAGCTGTATAAGATAAATCTCAATGGCATTCTGGCTGATGAACCTGGACTTGGAAAAACAGTGCACGTTGTTGCTTTTTTTTGTGCACCGGGCATATAATGAAGGTATGAAGTATTGTAGCTCTTTTGTTTTATAAATCTGTATTTTTAACAGTTCATTGGTGAATACATTTCCTGTAACAGGAAAAAAATGCTTTTAATATGTATAGTTTAAAGAAATGTATCTGGAATAAATCTTGTAAAAAAGATAGGCAATTCCTTTCATTGTTAGTGCATATTGTCAAGATACACGCATTTGCCTTTTATTTTAAACTCTGACGTGTTGTGCAGTCATTTCCTATCATGCTGTACTTTTTATCTCTGTAGGTAACTGGGGTTCTGTTCTTGTTGTTTCACCAAACTTGAATGTGCTGAAGTGGGAGATTTGAACTGAAATGCTTGTGTCCTGCTTTGAAAATTCTTCTGCATCTTGGAAACCCATGAGAACTTTTTTGAAGAAGACAGGTATTGTGGAACAATGTACTGGGTAGCATAAATATTACACAAGGAAAATATCAGCCCAAGTTATGATTATACCATTGTGATTAAAAACTTCAGCATAGTCATATCACAACCTGTTTCTTTTTTGTTATGAGCATACTGGAAAAATTAAGCTATTTTCTTATTTCATAAGTACTGGTTCATAAGCAGTGTTTGATATTCCCCAATAAAAGTTGCTTTGCTGACCAGCAATTCTCAATCTAATCCTAGAGGAGGAAACAATAATCTCTGCTATTAAAGCCATCAAAGAAAGCCCTTAGGATTTTGTGGTTTTACATTGCAGGAATGGACTAACCCCAACACCTTTTTCCTGCAAGCAATTCTTTAAAGACTGTGAAGCATTCATGAAAGTACAATGCAGGTACCTAGTTTTAGATGAAAGGCAGAATGGTAACAATCTGACACAGGAGTGCTGGGATGCAATATTCAATCTCCAGAGGTCTGAAGCATTCATTCAAATTCTTCTTGTTGCTTTTGTCCATCAGTTACTTTCTGGAACAACTGCAGTGTTTAAAATGACAGGGTTTATTTTTTTCTTTGCTGTGATCTAATTAAGTTATGAAATAGATCTTATCTTAATTATTATTTTAATTATCTGCAGTCATCATTGTTTACTCTTGATGGATATGCTTCTGCCTACTGCCTTAAAAGATTTGTGGGCCATTGCCAGTTTCCTGATTTCAAGGATTTCCCAAATCTATCTGGATTTTATGAAAGTAGCATCTGTGGAGGGGAATAAAGATCATTACCAGAGAGTTGCAGAGTACATCTCCCTTGAGGATAGTATCTTAACTCTAGGATCTTTCTCTGAGGAAATAAAACTAGGAAATCATTGCATTCTATTCTTTTAGATAATGCAGTCATTCATTTTGCAGAGGTCCAAAATTCACGTTGAGAAGCCGTTATCAGAGAAATATTACCATGTGCTTACATGTACTCTTTCTGATCAGCAAAAGTCAATGTATGAAGACATCTTGTCTCAACCAAGGTCCATCTGTTGAGGAGCTCTTAATTGAAGAAGCATAAATAGTAATTGAAGATTATGGGCTATATATGGGACAAAGTATTTATAACTTGGGCAATTCATCATGCATCACAGGTTTTGTCTAAATTTAGTTCTTAAGTTATTTAGGAACTGCATATCCTAGGTTATATTGTTACATTGCTTTTCTGATATGTCTAGTTTGTATTTCCAAGTGAAATTGATATTTTAAAGTGATATTTATTCAGGCATTTTGAAAAAAGACCTCAATATTGACACTGTGTTTCATATACTATCTGATGTAATTTCAGTTTGAAACAGAGTGGCTATTTGAGAAATGTGAGATTTAAAATCAGAATATATTTGGTAAATTATTAAATGTCTGTGTGAATGGGAGAGAAGCTGGAGGAGTGGAAGACTGCATTTTTAAACATACTTTTCTATGTTTGATAACTTGGTGTTATCAGATTTATTCAGAAAAACAAAGCGAGTGTCCAGAAATACTTAAGCTCCTAAAAAGCACTGTTTTTTTTAAGATAATTTAAATTACATTCTCATTTTAAATAACAGAACTCAAGAATATCTCAGAAGTGGGCACTTCATCAGCGTCCTCCATGTTCTGACGCAGATGCTCAAGGTGTGTAATCATCCTGATCCGTTAAGTCCTTGGCTTCCAAGTTCTTCCTGTGTATTAGACATGCTGGAGTTTACAATTGCTTCTCTATTGCTGAATGCATTAGAATGGAATCTTTGGAAGGTGAGTAGGGAAGTAATTCTCTTGTGCTTGAATTGACTGGCAGAGCTGGGGGCTTAGGACATAAAACTTCTTACACATAATTTAGGTTCCAATTAAATATTTAACTCTGCATTTATTTTCAGAAGCAACTACTAAGATTATGTATAATAACCGCTGACTTTATGGTAGTACTGGATTTAGCAGGTGTGCTGAGAATGTGCTATACTCATAGAAGGTCAGGCTGTTTTGCAACATTTTCTGGTTTTGCTTTAAGTTCCCAATTAACCTAAACTGATGGGTCTTGAAATCAAGGGACAGATGTCATTTTTATCCTGTCCTGAGGAGTAGTAAGGGCATAGTTAAACTGTGTACAGCTCTGCAGATGAGAGGCTGTCAGATTCCACAATTCAGTTTCAACTATAGCATGTTAAAGTTACATTGCAAGGGGTTTAACCTGTTTTGTCCTAGTGATTCCAGCCATACTACAGGTTTAAGGAAGACTGGACAAAGCTGCAACAGTAGCGTTGTGTGTCCTGGGAACTTCAAATAGCTACTCCTTTGAGCCACTTGGGGAAATCATTTGGGGGTGGGTGGGTAGGGTAAGTGTCCAAGACTTGTGAAGGAAGTAGTGTCAATGTATCGAAGTGGGAATGGATGAGTCTGGAATGTCAGTTCTACAAAGACAAGTACTTCAATCGCAAGCATTGAATTAACTGCAGAGCTTGTAACTTGAGGTGCCATCCTGGTTTAGACTCTCTGGTAACATGAGCATAATGCTCTAATTTCATGGTGTAGGTTGCTGAAACCTTTTAAAGTAACGACAGCTGCTCTCTGCAAAATCACATAACACTTTACAACGCTCTTCCACGTTTTGGTTTGATTCTGGCATCAGCTCTGAGCTTTTTAATTGTTCTCAGATAATGTAGAACTGTTACCTTTCTGAATGGTTGAATTTTTCTTTAGGTTGAGGGGTTTGTTTGTTTGTTTTTTATAACTTAAGCATGCAGATCAGTCTGTCTTTGGTGTGATTGGGATGGAACACCAAACTACTTACAAAGCAAAAATACTGCTGAAACTGAAGATACCCAGGAAGCTTATTGAAGAGATCTGCTGTTCTCCTTCGTCCCCAGTGAAGCTCAAACCAAACAGGTATGCAGGGGTCCAGTAACTGATTTATTTAAGTAACAGGTGAAAGCAAGTAGTATTTATAGACTTCATCCACCAGGTTACTTTCGATTACCTTTAGCAAGTCCTTTATGCTTCCATGCAGATATCTTCTTTATTACTGTTTTTGAGTAGCTAATAGGCCAAGCTGTTTAAAAATTAGTGTATTAAAGTTTTGGTTTGTTTTATAGAGGTCTGTGAGTATTGCTAGCAGTGGCTTTGCTCCTCTGAATTTGTATGTAGTAAATCCTCCTTATACATACACCCATTAAATGGTTATATGTAAAGGTCTTGAAGAAAAAGGTCTTGAAGTTTAACCTAAAGGAACAGATACTTCCCTACTCCATTAAATATAGCAGGTAGCAAGGCCTCATTTTCTACAGTTTCCAGATCCCTGACTGGTGCAGTGCTTTTATACCTGTCTTTTTATACCTGCGGATTTAGGTATAAAAACCCCACTGCCTGTTATAACTGTGTGAATGTGCTTTCTCTAACTGTTGAATGCTATCTGCAGAACCTACAAGTTCTTATTTCATAAACAGGCAAGATGGAAGCTCTGGCTGCCTTGTTTTGGAAGGTGAAATCAAGAGGACATCGTGTATTGGTTTTGGTGCAGATGATTCTAGTGCTTGATTATACTGGAGCTTTTCTTGAACATCCATTTTCTTACATATGTAAGAGTTAATGAGAGTGGTGCTCACAGTTGGCATCATCTGGTAAGAGGACCTCTTGCTCAAGCTAATAGTTAATATATGCTCATAGCAGGAGGGAAAATGGTAAAGGGAAGTTTAATACATTTGCAAAATTAATTTGCATAATTTTATTAGTTATTTAAGCAAATTATGTATGTAGCTGTCACACAAATATGTAATTATATATGAAATATGTCAGTCATACTATTTGATGAGGCATCCGGGGTGCTTCCAAGAGGCATGCCACTAGTTGTCCTACATTTATGAGTAATTTGTGTTTGAAATACAGATGCTTTATTTCACAATATTTCACAATTTCATAATTGCTTTGGCTTTCATTATCTGTACCTATCTACACTGTTAGTACTGTAAGTGTACTTGCTGCTTTTATGTTGGCACTTCCTCAGCCTTACTCCAGGGGCTTTTGCTTTTTGTAGAGCGCCCTGGCATTGCCTGAGGATAAATTGAAAGCATGTTCATTTCCCTCCCCAGTACGATTCTCAGTACCCTCTGGGGCCTACAATTTGAGCAAACATTAACAATATAGTTAATTCATTCTTTTCCCTTTTCTTTTTTTTAATTTCCAATTGCATTGTTATGATTTCTGCCAGATGCAGTAGAAAACATGAAGGAATACTTTGCCTTAAAGCAAAACAAGGCAGCACAATAGAAGGGATTCAATTTAGTCAGTAGACAAGAAAAGCGCCGAAGCACACACAGCATAATAACCCAGTCAGTGTGCATAGTAACTGCAATGGTATTCTCTTGTTTTCCAGTTAGGTAAATGGAAGGAGCCTATTCTCAGTGATATTGGTGTGACATGAGGGGAATGTCAGATTTTTGGTCCTTATATCTCTTTTCTATCTTAATTATGGTGCTGTATTTGCAAGCAAAAGGAATTAAAATTCAGTTTAATTAACTTTACTATGCCCATTAGCCTGTAAAAAGTGTGACTCAGGTCAGTGGCAATGTACCGTTGTTAGCATATTTATTGTGAAAAGTACTAATATTTAAAGTGTACAGATTTTCTTCCTAAAAGGAGCTAAAACCCACAAATGTAAAATGGGAATATCAGCATGCGAAGGAGGTGCAAAATGCTTCAGAAGAAGTGAAAGAGGAACTCTTAACATACACCAGACAAAATGCTTATAGCACATAAGGGATCTCCAAGTCCTTTTTGACAGACATGATAACTTTGTCCTGCCACTTAGCTTCAACTGAGAGAAAGAAGCATTGCCATAGAAGGACAGCTGTTCCTCCACCTTCCCTTTTTGGCCAGATGACTCGAAGAATATTGAAAACAAGACAGAAGAGCAAAGCTCAGAAGACACTCCTCTGGGTAAAACAGAAAACGCGTTTTGTGAGACCTTTGTCAGCTGTCATCAAGTCAGCTGCTGACAGTGGCTAACACTATCCTGCATGGCTAACTGCTGGAGACTTGGCACTGTTCAAAGTAAGATGGGGCTTTGTTTATTTTGGCTTCAAAAACTTTTTACTTCAAAGTTTATGACAGCATGGTTAGACCTCAATTAAGGATTACCCATGCTTGTGCACACAACAGAAGCATTTAATTGAAACGTTACACTGGGGTGATTTCTCTCTGCCTCCTAGGCTACCAAACAGTTACAGGCACTTCCTTGAACCTTGCTATTGTGTTACCAGCAGAGACAGCAAACTAGGACTTTGTCTGCCATGTCTTTAACACTTGTAACTATGTTTATGGCTTCCCCAAGCAATGCCAAAATTGTTACATAAAAGCACTTGCAGATCCAGGAGGAAAGGTGAGTTTGAGATGTGCATTACATTGTGAAGACCGGGGTTTTTCTTTGTTTTGGGGTTTATTTCCTTTATTTTAAATTCCTCATTTCTGTTAGTGTTTGGTAACAACACTTCTGTGGCTGTCTCATTTTTTTTTGGTATTTTAGCAATGTCAGAAGCAGGCAACCCTGCTATATAATAATTTTTTGTCAGGTCAGAATTTTCTGTCACAATTATTGGTACAGACAATTAGGAAATAATTTCAGGATGAATCTTTACATGACTTCATGGTTGTGTTTTTTTTCTACTCAGAATTTAAATAATTCAAAAGAAGCCTATTGCTGTGGTCCCTCCCCTTCCATCTGTTTCTGTTGTCGTAGGTGTTGCCTGAAATAAAATTGGAGCAACAGCCTAGTCAGAAGCAAGAGGAACAATGGAGCAAATCCCAACCCAGTGTCAACCACAGGGGGAAACACAGTAGGCAGAGAAATACGTTCCTCACAGCTAAAAGAATCTGCAAGCATGGATTCATGTACACTTATAGAATCTGTTTTGACTTTGGTGAGGCTGTGTGTAGGACTTTCAGCAAATCTGGAGAACTGGGACACTGAGTAATGGGAGCATTTTCTTTTAACCGAGCTGAGGTGGTGGAATTTAATGTTACTTAAAAAGCAGACTCTTGCTCATGGATATAAGAATACTATTCAAAACTTAATTACAGACAAGCTCTTTCTTAAAGAATCAGGATTTTGGGCTTCATCCCAGAAGGGATTTAATGATGCTGAAAAAGGCATTCCATATATAGACTGGAACAAATGTCATTTTATGATACTAATATAATGGTACTTTTCCAGTGTGTGTATCTCACTCATTGGAAAAATTCCGTAAAACTTCACGTCCTCTTTTGTGAACCCTTTGGAATACATGTAAATGTTAAGAATACACTGTGTTTGATGACACTTCCAGGCCTTGGGACATAGAGTATCTCCAGCCATAACTGTTTTACCACAACTGTCCCTGGTCCCAGCACACCTGGAGCCCACAACCCCTGGCCTGTTTCTTCAAGCAGTAGCAGTTGACAGAACCATCGATCCAAGGACAACTGTGCAGATGCCTTTGATGACTCCACTCATATCAGGTAACCTTTTACTTGTAGTTTTACATTCACATTTTGCTATTGAAAATAAATTCTTAAATATTTACTAGTGTTGCTTACTTTAAAATTTACTGAAAATAAGTGAAAATGATGGGGGAATAGTCTTTTACTAAATCCTCTACTCTTAAGAAAATAGTGTATCCCCAGATGTTGTATTACTTATGTGTAATTGATTTTAGAATCATAGAGTAGTTAGGTTTGGAAAGGACCTTAAGGTCATCCAATCCCCTGCCATGGCCAGGGACACCTCACATTAAACCATGTCACCCAAGGCTCTGTCCAGTCCAGCCTTGAACACTGCCAGGGATGGAGCATTCACAACTTCCCTGGGCAACCCATTCCAGTGCCTCACCACCCTAACAGGAAAGAATTTCTTCCTTATATCCAATCTAAACTTCCTCTGTTTAAGTTTTAACCCATTACCCCTTGTCCTGTCACTACAGTCCCTAATGAAGAGTCCCTCCCCAGCATCCCTATAGGCAGATACTGGAAGGCTGCTATGAGGTCTCCACGCAGCCTCCTCCAGGCTGAACAGCTCCAACTTTCTCAGCCTAACTTCTACATAGAATTTTAAACACTCTCATCTTTGCATAGTGTCACCTATTTTCCATTTTATCTTAGACAGTTTGATCTCTGTACTTTGAGCTCCTAACAAATATTCACCTAAAATTTCATTTTAGATTTAGTTACCAGGAGTTCCAAGGACCAGTCCTGATCCTCAGACAACAGTAACTTCTTTGGCAGCGATGAACTTGGTGTAGAAGTTACTCTGATGCCCAACCGCTAGTGTACGTCAACCCCTGGAAAGCAGTGCTTGCGTACAGCCTGGATTCAGCCCACATCACTTCTTCAGTTGTGGTGTTAAGAACAGTGAGATGCTTGGTTTTAAACGGGAACTGCGTGTCACTACTGAGCAGGTGCAAACTGTATTTTCTTTATTGCTGAACTATTCTGCAATTGTTGGTTTAGGTTTTTTTTTCAGTATTTATTGTAATTAAGAGTAGCACTAAGCTACTTTTTTTTTCCCTTCTGCATTCCTCCCTTTGCACTGTGTGAGGATTTCCCTGCCTGTGCTCCAGGTGAGCAATCTATTGTTCATCTTTTAGATAAATTTTCTCTGTGTATGTTTAAAACTAGATCTTGCAGAAGAGGGGCAGCGCTGTTACCTGCGCAGGCAGCAATTACTCTCTTCCAATGGTCATTACACTCCCATTTCCGCACTGCAATAAAAGTTAGCTTTCTGCCCTTGTCCCCGAGCCTCGTTCCTCCATGTGCTGAGCCCCATTTCCCGCCGAGGCCATACTCCCTGTCGCGACATGGACCACGGCCGACAGCGGCGCGGGGGCCGATCAGCACCGTGGCGAGCCGTGCAGCTGCGCGCATGCGCTGGGTGCTGCGCAGGCGCTGAGCGCGGCGGGCGGGCGGCGGCGCAGGCGCGGTGCGGGAGCGGGACGCAGGAGGCGCGGTTTGTCTCCTGCCGGCGCTGGTAGCGGCTGCGGCTCCGGCCGCCCCCCGCCCCCGCTTCCTGCCAGGAGCGAATGGAAACTCTGGCCCCGGCGCCCGCGGTAAGTGGGGCCCGCGGGCGCGGAGGGGCAGGGGGGCGGCCGGGCCCCGCTCCTAACACACCCCCCCACCCCATTCTCCGGCCCCGCACAGGCCTCGGGCCCGAGGCCCGGCGGCACCGGTCCCGGCAGCGGGGGGGCGGCTGCGGAGGAACGGGCCTTCCTCGCGCCGCCGCTGGGGTGGGCGGGCAGGGCCGGCCGCGTCCTGGCGGGGGTGTGGTGGTGCCGCCCGGGGCGCTGGGGGCCGCTCTCGGCGGAAGAAGCCCCTCGCCAACTTGGGGCGCCGGCCCGCGGCGGGGCTGGGTGCGCTGGGCCGGGTTGCGCCGCGCTGGGCCCGGGCGGGCCCCCGGCCGATCGCTTAGTTCAGTTGTGGCACACAAAAGGCGATCCCTGCTCCCCGTGCAGGCGGCGGCCGGCAGAGCGCTTCCTTATCAGCGTGTAATTAATTAAGTGTTTTCATTCGGGCAGTAAACGTTAGCGAGGTATAGGTAATTAAAATAATAAGACCTTGTTCCCGGCGATAGCTGGTATCGTTTGAATCTTAATTATTTGGTATTAGTGCCGTGAAAGAGTCACAGTGCCACGAAGTATTGCAGTGTTATTAAATCTCTTGGAAAAGGTGCCTGTGAGGAGTGGAATCTCTTTTTCCCTTCCCGCTCTGCTGAGGTTTGAGATCCGAGGAGCGGGAGCGGCAGAGCCCGCCCAGAGCTGTGTGTTAGTCCGTGTGCAGGCTGCGCCCCGAGCTACCTCTCTGGTACCCATGTATGGGGTCTTTCCTCTTCGCTAGCACGTGTGAGACAGTGCTGCTCTGCTTTCACTCTTTCCCGTGGGCAAGGGAATGAATCTCTCCATCCTCAGGGCTTGAGTAGATGGAACTACTAGTAGATGCATATAGCCCAGGAGAGGGAAGCGGAGGAGTTGTGTGTGTTCGCTGCCACAGCAGCAGCAGTCGAGGAGTTGAGGCAGTCACCGCTGCACCGCGTCCCTTCCCAGCCGTGTGTTGCCACTTGTAACCAACTTGGAGTAAGGAGCAAAGACGAATGGCGGAGTACTTGTATGTGTGTTTGCCCTGAAATACCGAAAGTGAAACCCGTGTTTTCAAAATACAAGAGAGATCTTGAACAAACAAAAATCGCGTTTCATTTTCCTTTTTTCTGCTATGTGACACCCAGCGCTGAATGTACCTGTCAGCTCATGTCAGTGGAGTTTTTGTTTGTGAGCGATTAAAATGCAAAACCAGAGCGTTTTTTGATTTGGGGATAGCCTGGCTCAATAAACGGCATTCTAAATGAAATGCAGGTTTGCATTAATTTTCATCTCTTTAAGGGGGTAGTGTTCTTGAAGGAAAGAGAAGGCTGATTTAAATATCAAGTACAATGCTTTTTCAGACATCTTGGTGATTTGAAGATTTTTCATGATGCATTTTTTCTTCAGTAGCTAGAGGGATGAAGTTGAGTAGTCTGTGTCCGTTTTAATGGACAAGTGTTTTTAGTTATTGATGAAGAAACATAGTACATTTTAAGCAACTGTTGCGTATTCAGAAACATTGTGTTAAGTGTTAAAAGTACTGGAACATTTGGAATAATGAATGCAAAAAAGAGATACTTTTGATGGCGGAGACTGTTGATTCTGCAACTTCCACAGAACATATAATTTGTAAAGCTCTTCAATAGCTCTTTTTTTTAGGTAAAGATACATGTGAGGGATTTAAGTGAGCTTTGTGGTGCTGAGGGTTTTGGAGAAATTGAGTACGTATTTAAGCAACTGCCAAGACAGGATAGCCAAGTTCTAACAATAAGATACTCTTTAAATAGTAACTACAGAGTTTCAGTTGCAGAAATACTTTTACCTTCCCTGAATTTCTGTTTTTGTTGTATTTCTTTAGTGTATACTGTAAGAAACATCTAGAGCAGTGAGAATGCACCATGGTAATGGCCCTCAGAATGCCCAGCGCCAGCTCCAGAGATCCAGGTCCTTCACAGGCAGTGAGGGAGAAGAGCAACAGCCAAACCTACCCCAATCCCCTGCAGCTTCTTTTGCACCTTCTGCAAGTCCATCTGCACCCCAGTCCCCCAGTTACCAAATACAGCAGTTTATAATGAGCCGAAGTCCAGTGGCTGGGCAGAATGTGAACATCACGCTGCAGAACGTTGGACCGGTGGCTTCAGGAAACCAGCAGATAACACTCACCCCATTGCCAATTCCAAACCCAACATCGCCCAGTTTTCAGTTCAGTCCTCAGCAGAGGCGGTTTGAGCATGGGTCTCCCTCTTACATTCAAGTCACTTCACCGCTGCCTCAACAAGTTCAGTCTCAAAGTCCTACACAGCCTAACCCTGTGCCAGTGCAGACCTTACCAAGTGTTCGGGCAGGCACTCCAGGCTCTGGCTTGGGAATGTGCAGCCAGAGCCCCACAAGAGGATTTGTGGATGCTAGCGTGCTTGTGAGACAAATCAGCTTGAGTCCTTCCAATGGCGGACACTTTGTGTATCAGGAAGGACCAGGAATTGCACAGATTGCTCAAGGAGCTGCTGCACAGGTACAGCTTCCATCTTCTGGGACACCCGCTACGGTAAGGGAACGAAGGCTTTCACAGCCTCATTCGCAGTCTGGTGGCACCATCCATCATCTCGGTCCTCAAAGCCCTGTAGCTAGCGGAGCAAACATGCAATCTTTGACTAGCCCGGGCCATATTACAACGACCAGCTTGCCACCCCAAATCAGCAATATCATCCAAGGGCAACTGATGCAGCAGCAGCAGCAAGTGCTTCAAGGACAGCAGCTGGGTAGACCCATTGGATATGACAGGACTTCTGGTGGCTTGATAGCAGGAGTTGGAGGACCTAGTGCATTTGGAATGACATCACCACCTCCTCCCACAAGTCCTTCCCGGGCCACTGTACCACAAGGGCTGTCGAGTCTTCCTCTTACTCCTACAGTTAACACGGCAGTGAAAAAACAACCCAAAAAATTGGAGGAGATTCCTCCTGCCAACCAAGAGACTGCTCAAATGAGAAAACAATGTTTGGATCATCACCACAAACAGATGGAAATTCTTAAGGAAACTTTTAAGGAATGTTTGATTGAACTGTTTTTCTTGCAACATCTTCAAGGGAATATGATGGACTTTTTGGCTTTTAAGAAGAAACATTGTGTTCCACTGCAAGCATACCTGAGGCAAAATGACTTGGATCTGGAGGAGGAAGAAGAGGAAGAACAATCTGAGGTCATCAATGATGAGGTAAGAAAACCGTTAAACTTATTATTTGGGCGGAGTCTTGGGTGATATGGTTTGGTGTGAGATGTCCCTGCCCATGGCAGGGGGTTGGAACTAGATGGTCTTAAGGTCCTTTCCGACCCTAACTATTGTATGATTCTATGAAGCTGTGGCACCAGGATTGTGGAGTACTGGAGAATGTGACAGTACCTGAAAAGTCGTTTGTACTTGATGAAGTACGGCACTTTTTCTTTAAATAGCTGTTCTGAGAGGATGCAGCTCTGCTGGTTAGTGTGAACAAACGGGTTGGCTTGAGCATGCTGTTAGCTACATGTGTTTAAAAGGAACAGGATAGAGAGGTGAAATGAGCTTTTGCTGTCCTAGTTAGTATGTAAACCACCACATAAATAAAAAATGGCATTGGTGTGGAAGCTGTTTTAAGCTATCGGAATGAGTATGAGTAGGAATCCTAGATTAAATTTCACTTACTAGAGCTGCATAAACCGGAAAAGAATGCAGAGTCTTGTAAGAGGTTAACCTTTGAGTCATGTGACTTGTAACCATAGATGTTACTGAAGTTCAGCGTTGCTGTAGCCAACAAAGACCTGAATTAATCTAATTACATAGAGAACATGTGAATCACGATGTATATAGGTCCATAGTAATGAATCAGGTTACTTTGTCTTAGAGCTTTGTGCAGTCTAACTGATCAAACAAACAGCACTTACAGACAAGTTAACGTTGTTATTTATGCAAAGGTTTAAAATTACTAAGTTGAATTCACTGTTTATTAATGGCAAAGGGCTTGAAATAAGCTTACCACAGACAGATGCTGTGCAGCTTCTACATGTTTGTACCCATTCGCATAGCTCTTGCCTGCAACACCCTGCCGATGCTGGAGCGGTGCTTGTCTTGTGCAGAGCCTACCTGCAAGCCTACATGGCAAGCAGTTGCAACAGGGTGAATGTAACTGGTGCCTCTGTGTCACTTGACACTCATAAATACCTTTTAAAATCTGTAATAATATGTATGGGCACATAGATGTCAGTTTGTAAGGAACCAAACCTGTTACGTAGAGAAACTCAAACTGCTTGAAGATAACCTGTTAGAAAGGAGTGTCGCCAGGGAAAACTGATGACTCTCTTAGGTGTGAATCATTAGTGAGCATATCTTCAATTGGAATTTGTGGGAAATTTTAACAGTGTAACAGCTGAAGTTTAATTTGTTCACTGCTTTGTGGTCTAGGAAATTTCTGCTTGTGATTGTTATAGATAATTTTGAAGGAATATTCCTCTCTGTAGCCTGTTAGTGTCATTTATTGGCAATGGATATTTTTTGGTTTCACCTGGTTTGTATTTTGCCCAATTGTTTAGGTGTTCTTGTTGGGTTGTATGTTTGTCAGCTGAAAAAACAGGTACTTTTAACTGAGAGCTCTTTAGCGGGTGTAAATTGTCTAGATTCATTGAAGTCAGTGGCACTACTACAGTTTACACCAGTTGAGGCTTTACCTTCGGGTCTTTTGGGTTTGGAGTTTTTGTACTTCACTGCTTGCTTATGATGGGTCCTTTGTTTGTGAAAGCCATTTGTCCGTCTAACTGCTGGAGAACATTGCAAAGTGCAACAGCAAAAGTCTTTACGTGTTTTCAAATGATGAATCTTTTTGAAAGATAAAGACATCTTTTGAGTATGTTCTTTCTTTGTATTTTTTTGTTGTCTCCTGTTTTATTTCCCCTTCCCCTCTCTTTATCACTTTCTGCTAAAGCAATGCACTTCATCCCTTGCCTGGAAAGGTTGATTGCTTTGGGAATTCAAGGGGCGAGCGAATGGTGACTGTGCTCATTGCTTAAATAAATGTTGGAGCTCTCTTAAGTTCAAACTGTCTGTCATGCTAATTTGTTGTCCGTTAGGAGCAGCAATCCTTAAATTCAAAGGATTTCAGAAATGTTTCCAGTGATGAGAAGTCACTGTGAATAGTCAAGGCTGTACTCTGTTCTGCTACTAAAAGTGAGGCAGAACTCTTAAAAATGGGCTGTGCTCAAACCAAGCTGCACTGATGGTAGTGTAGTTATAATCCCCTCTCCAGTGAGGTGCCATCAGTACAAAATGAGTGTGTTGGGAAAAAAAAAGAAGAAAAACTTTTAAAAAGAAAATGATTCTCCCTTCTTTTGTTTTTTTTTTGTTTTCCCCAAATATTTCTCTCAGGTAAAGGTTGTGACAGGAAAGGATGGGCAGACTGGTACTCCTGTCGCTATAGCAACCCAGCTTCCTCCAAATGTTTCTGCTGCTTTTTCATCCCAGCAGCAACCATTTCAGGTACTTTTCAATGGTTCTAAAATGTAGTTTCATCCCAGATTTTTTTTCTTCATTCAGATTTGATATTTCTTAGATGAATTAGAATTTTCCCAAGAGCCCATCCCTTATCATCTAAACAAAACAAAGAAACCTTTGCAATCTTCAAATGCATCAGTACTAATGAAGCCTTGAGGAAGTTAAATCTTTGTCTCCAGGTTGCTGGCTTATTTCATTAACTTTCAGCTTGAATGTCTTCACTTTGGTTTGTTTGTCTTTTGTTTCCCTAATGCATTTAGTTCATCTGTGCGTTCTGCGTAGTGATAATACTGATTCTTTTGTCTGTGGCATTGTAATTGTGGATTTCTTCTTAATTTCTTTTCTTTTTTTCCCCTTATCTCTTAAAGGTTTTGAGTATGGCTACAGAAGGTTTTGGATTTCCCTTCCCTGCAATGTTGTAAACAATAATAATAACTCTCTGACACTTTGTCTTTTAATATCTAACAGCTTTCCAGTAGCTCTGCCATAAATGTTGGGAAGAAGATACTGAAGTGCTTATTTTTATTATATAAGTACTTTTACACAATTTCTTTTCTTTCCTTTTTTTAAATGAGGAAATACTGAACAAATAAAGAAATAAATGTAAAAATCAGTTAACATTTTTGTGGATCAGTGGTGATGCAGCTTTTAAATTCAGGATAGCATGGGTTTATGCAGCTACCTTCAACTCTTACCAGACACCCTGAGAAATAATATACCCCAATTCCTCTGCAACTAAATATTTACCTTAGTAGGTGTTACAGGGTGAGTTATTCCACTGTACCATGGAATCTGTACAGTCTATACTGCCTTTATCTAGGTTTTGGAAAACAGAGAGTTAAATGAGATGCAAAATGGGTTGTATTCCATGTGTAACAAATGGGATGTTCACTGTGATGCTTTACAAATGAGTGGCATAGTAGAGGGGCTTGCACTGAGAGCTTTTCATTGTGGTCAGTACTGATATGTCTTGGAAGTGTCCTTAGGTAGTCAGGCTCCGTCTAAGCGGTTTAAAATATGTAATATTATATCAGGTTATTTATTACAGTGATTAGGATTATCATCAAGCTACAGCTATGATTAAATGCCTTTGAAAGTATTATGCCGCTTCAGACCCATTTCAGAGAAACTAGCAGCTACATGCTGAAAACCTACAGAACTGTGTAACAGTGATAATACCTTTTAGCACAAACTGTTAACAAAAAGTAGCATCTCTTTCCATCAGCCTTTCTCTTTGTGACTGTTTATAGAGAAATAATGTGTCCTGATCAGCATCATCATTCAAATTTTAGTGCGTAAGCGCAGCACTCAGAATGATTATTGTGGGTGTGCTGCATAATAATAATGACCTCCAGAGAATGACATTACTTTAATTAAAGTTAGGACAATTTTAGTCTAACATTAATGGTATGTGGCTGCAAATTCGAAAGACATAACATCTTTGCTCTTTGAAGTGTCTGGCCTAAATTACACTATGATAATGCAGACAGCTGCGAGGCATACTCTTAAGGAAATGTCAGTCACAAGTCCTACTGTAGAGATGCAGCCTGAAGCTGTATGCAATCATCCAGGCTAAGAGAGCAAATAAATAGCATTTCAAACAGAGTTTGCAGGAAATACTTTCTTAAACTTGTGTCCCAGAAAGTATTCGATGCAAACAGGACAAGCTGAATTTGTTAGTTCAGTAGCATTGTACAAAGTTAAGTCTTTGTGACTGATACTGAAAATTCAATGCATACGATGCTTTGCCAGACACTGGCTGTTGGATTTGAAGCATGCTGCGTGTCTGCCTTGTGAGAAGACAAGCCTTTGAAAACTTAATCTATATTGGGTGTGAAATGACAATGAACCATGACCATTAGGGATGAATATGAGTCACTCTTAAATGCAAAATTCACATCTTAAGGCTATAGCTGTATCACTAGAGTGGCCTCAAACATGCTCCCAGCAGCAAAGAGATTAGATGTTATTAATTCATAGCTATTGATAGAATCTGAGTAGCATGACATATACTCAGCTCAAAAAGGAGTGTTTGAAACCCACTGATTTTAAGGTGATGTTGGCTGTGTTTATTAATACTGTTCGATGAAGCATTGAAGGTGCAGGGTTGTGACTGCTATGGTTTATTTCAACAGAGACTGGTGTTTAGTTTACATTAGTAGAATTTCTGTTAAAAATCGGAGAAGAAAAGACTTGTGAATAAACTAGAAGATTCTTTTGGGAAATTGCTGTCTCTGCTATGTTGTCGTAATAAATCTTCACACCATTTGCAAGCCCGTGCAGTACATCAATATGGCAAAGGCTCTCACCATCAGAAAATTACACTTTGAGAATTTGAGTGCTAAATTAGCTCATTATTTAAGGCATAGAGGGTGCCATACATAAAGTCCCTGTTTGCATTTTTGGATATAGTCACTTCTTGGGATAGCCCTTAGTTTTTCATATTAAGTTTTATAGTAGAATATTTGGTATAGCATGGCCAACTCTAAAGAGAATTTAAAATTATGACTTGGAAACTCACTGAAAGGAATTGGGCTTGCACAGACACTGATGGGTGTTAGTAGTTACTTGACAGTTGTGCTGAGGACCCAAAGAACATGGAAATTGTCATATACCCAAATTTGTTTGCTTCAGTAATCCTACACATGAGTCCTCCATCAGAGTTTGATGCTGAAAGGATTATCTGAGGTGTATTCTCTACCATCATAGCCAATATTAAATGTAGTACTTAGAAAGTTTTCCTGCACTGTGTAATCTTACTGAAGCTAAACTCCAACTTGATGAATGAACTTGGTGATTTCTGTTGCATCTCAATATCATCATCAATTTAATTATTGTTTTAAAATTTAACAAAGAGTATCTGTGCATGATGGACATCTGAAACTTTAGAGCAGGTATTGAATGAGCCTTGTTTTCTTTATCATACAGCTGTTCTGAAGGACTTGTTCTGTCCTGGCCTCTGGCTCTGTAAATTACATCTTGGTGTTAAACTGTCTACAGATTGAACTTTTGTGATTTGTTTTCTTTTTCCAATAGCAAACGCATACAGGGACTCCAGTAACGGGGACTGTGAACACCATAGAAATTGAAGCTTTTAAGAGACAGCAGGCACTTGCAGCAGCAGGTACGTTCCCCAGACAGAATTACACTTTGGTTCTCTTTTTCCCAAACAGTGAATGGAGCCCACTGTTTTGTAATCCTTGAAATACAGTTTTGCCTCACCTTGGGAATTGCCAAATCCTTAGGACTATCTATTGTGAATGGTGCTGTATGAAGAGTGTGCTCCACTCACAATAAGTAGGACTGGATTTGGTAGGCATGGAGACATTGTTAGGTTGATTGTTATGGCTAAGAAGACTGGAGATGGCCAACTTGAAGTTAGAGGGTCTCTGCCCTTGGAGCATGTTCTTCATAAATGCTACACATGTATAGTAGTCGTAGCTTTCTGAGCTGATGTTGGAATCATGTGTAGTAGTTTGCTGTGTAAAACTGAACCCATTCCATTATACCATGCCATAAATGGAATTTGAATATCACAGATTCGTCTAAGAGACCACGAATTGAAGTGGGCCGTCATGGGATGGTTTTTCAGCACCCGGGTGTGGCTTCGGGAGTTCCTCTTCAACAGCTAATGCCAACGGCACAAGGTACTGTGTCACCACATGCCAATTGCACATTAATTTAACAAGGAGATGTTAGTGATGGGACTAGAAACTTGGGCTTCTGGCCTGCCAAGATCCTAGTCCCACCACACACTTCTCCATGTAAATTAATACTTGGTATGCAATGCCTGGTTTGTTTAAGGAGCTGAGTGACGGGCTCCAAAGGTGCATGTGGGCATGGAAAAACGTCACAGGTGCTGATGCAAAATGGTTAACTTGAGAATTCTGGAACTGAACCAATGATTTATGAAAAGGGCAACATCATGACAAACATCCTAATTTGCAACATCATGACAAATTTTTATTCATTAGTCGTGCCAACCTTTAGAATATGTGTTAGAGTGAATGTACTGAGAACTAAGTATTTAGACTCAAAACTAGTTTTTTAGGTTGAATTCCAGTAGCTCACCAGTCCTTTTCTTTTCTTTTTACTATAAGAAATTCAGAGGACACATAATGACATGTTTCTTTTTATAGTTGCCATGCTCCATATTTTAGTTGCAGTCCTATGCATGAAATATTCGTTGTTTATTGTAATGGTGATTTATTTTGTGATTGTGATGTGGTATTTTCGAGTGATGGTGTTTTGTGGCAAAGTAAGTAACAAAACGGTCTATCTGCGGTTGGTTTCCTCATTGTATCAGTTAAGAGCATTGGATGTCTTAATTTCATTTGTGCTATGTTTCCTCTTGCTTTGTAGGTGGAATGCCTCCCACTCCTCAGACTGTACAGCTGACTGGACAGAAACAGAGTCAACAGCAGTATGACCCATCTAAAGGCCCTCCTGTGCAGAATGCAGCCAGTCTGCATACACCTCCACCACAGCTGCCAGGCAGACTGCAACCTGCAAACGTCCCCATGACATCTCTTCCAGCTGCTCTGCAGTTGTCACAGCAGCAGCCACAGATAGTGGAATCTCCAGCTCAGCCTCAGATTCAGGTGAAGATCCAGCCTCAAAGTGTACCTCTGACTCCTGCGCCACTTCCAGCACCACTTCAACAGCAGGTGCCACCAGCAATCCATGTGCAAGGACAGGCACCGAACCAAGTATCACAGCCACAAGCTACAATACAGCAACAGGTATGTGAACTTTATTGGGGTGAAAATGTTTGTTGCAGTGCCCAGTAAAATCCAAGAACGTTATCTTTTTGGAAATACATGAAAAGCTAAGTTTTTTTAATTCTACTGGACACTTAAGTCCTTTCCTTATAAAAATGCAAGTGTACATTTTTTATTAAAGACCTCATTATGTTTGCTGTAGTATAGACTAAGACAGTATTGAAGCCTGAACTTAGCACTAACAAATGTGTTTCTTGGGCAGACTGTGACTCTGACACGACCATCTGTAGATCCTGCCCAGACTTCTCAGCGTCTTACAGCAAACACACTACCACCTACCTCATCTGTTGTGCCAGCAACTATCTCAGGCACAACACCGCCTTCTACATATCCAGTACAAACAAACAGGAGCTCTCCAGCAACTAACAAGTCCCTGTCTCCTATTGCATCAAAACCCCCAGGCTTAGCAGTAGCAGCAGCACCTAAAACACAAAGTCCAGCTCAGAATGCAGCAGTAATACCACAGGACAATTCTCAAGACAAGCTTGCTGAGCAAGTAAAGCTGGTAAGATTTTTGGTTTTCCCTGAAAATTACGAACAGTTAACACACAGATATCAGTTAACATGAGCGATGTGTTTGAGTTATGAAAATGGACTGGTTTTTGAGGGGATTGGGTGTTTGGGTTTGGCTTTGGGTTTTTTTTTTTCCATCTGTTTTACATACTGAGTTTTGCTTTTATGGGCAGTCAGAGAAGTTGAAGAAGACTTACTGGTCTTCGTACTATTGTTCTGTTATTTCTATTTCTATTATGATGATTCTGTCTAGTCACTCAAGGTGACTGCAACCTCACTTTTTTTTATAGCTAACTGAAGGTGTTTTGCTTATTTAACAGGAACATCATAGAGAACTTGTGTTTTCACAAAATCCAGCAGTATTAATAATGAAAATATGTTTGTCTTCTCTGGATAAATACATCTGCAATTTCATTTTATGAAAAAATGGATTAGTTGATTGCAGTTTGCATCTGTCTTGTAACTTGGAGTTGTTTTTTTTTGCTGCCAGTGAACCTTTTTTATGCTGTTATTTAACAAAGTACCTCTTGTAATACAGGTTGAAGTACTGTGATTCTCTTTCGGTTGAATTTAGTCTGGTATTTTTTTGTTGATGTAGCGTTCAGACTTGATATTTGTAATGCATATATCACGCTGTTCATATTGTTCCACCTTTTTCTGCTGTCACTTATTTTGATGAAGTGGAAGCAATTATTTGTTCAGCTACTGTTTTAAGTGCATTCTGTAGCTTTGTTGTAACTGTAAGTACTTCTTTCTAAGGAAAATCAAATCCATCAGCGAATAGCAGAACTGAGAAAGGAAGGTTTATGGTCCCCCAGGCGACTGCCTAAACTCCAAGAGGCTCCAAGACCAAAATCTCACTGGGATTATTTGCTGGAAGAAATGCAGTGGATGGCAACTGATTTTGCCCAAGAGAGAAAGTGGAAGATGGCAACTGCTAAAAAGGTACTTGAAAAACATTTTTTGACTCAGAACAATCAGTCTTGGCATTGCTCAGCTTGGTAGCAAAGCTATTTAAACCATCTTTTTCTGCAGATAGAAGTGATGAAAATACAAGGCACTGATTTTTAACTTTATGTGAGAAGTGTTGTCAGCTTTGGATATCCTAGCATTTGAAACAGACTGGATAATTTTATTGGTTGTGGATGGAATTAGTAGTTTTGGATTTTGTGGATTTTATTCCTCTGGAAATCAAACAGCTTGTTTAGGGGACCCAGTCGACGTGTTGACTGTGTCATATTTAAAGTACAGCTAATGTGTCTATCTCACAAATCAGTTATTCCCTCTCCATGAAGAGTAAACACAGAATTTTGTAAGCAGCTTCTATTAGTGTGGTTGTCTGTCTTAATTCTTTCCTAATCTCAGAAACAGCAGTTGAAACGTGGTGGAGAACTGTTCCTGTAACTCTTCCCCTAGAGATCAGCACAGAGGGGATAATTAAGTCAGTGGTGGAATGGAAATTGTAGTGGTGTGAGATGAAATATGTAAATCAATTTATTTACAATAAGCAAGAGGTTTCTATGGATTCCAGCAATGTTGCATCTTCTTTTGGTACATTTATGACCAATTTGATATAATGAAGGGAGCAACTGAAGGTCATTAATTTAAATTACTGTGCTGTTTTTTATTGTATATTCTGAAACGATGGAAACTCAGAACCCTCTTCTCTGGAAGCAAAGTACTGAAGTAGGTCCATCATTTTGTAAAATGAAGATGTGCATTTTGAATATAATTTAAATCTGGATTTGAAGCACTTGTTCCATATATGGCCAATGGTAGCTTTTTAAGAACAGGAGAAACAAGAAGGGCAAATACGAAGTGATGCTTCCCCTGGCAGTATGCTTCAAATATCTGGAAGTCAACGTTTTAGGACTTTCCAAGCTAAAGCCTGCAATCAAGTCAGTCTTTAACAGCCATTGACTAAATGTTTCATTCATGTATGTACGCTCCTTTTGAACACATTTTACCTTTGGTCTCTGACATTTTGTGCTGTGATTTCTATGACTTCATATGTGCTGTCTCAAAAAAGGTTTTCTTTTGTATGTTTGCTGCTAATTTCAGTAGATTTTTTCCTGATTTTTATTAAGAACAGTGAATTAAGAGTTTCCTATTAACCTGTTTAGTTACAGTTCTTGTATTTTCTTTTTCCCATTGAGTTTCCTGTCTGTTGTTTAACTGGCGTAGTAGGAATTAGAAATATTGGAGGTAAGAGGTTGTGTGTATAAGCTATAGTCAGAATCTGACTGCTGATAACCATTATAACCTAAAAAAAGCAATGATGTGTATTTGGAGGTAACCTAATTCCATATATCTCATGCTGTTTCAGATGGTAAGAACTGTGGCTCGGTATCATGAAGAAAAGAAACTTAATGAAGAGCGAGCTAAAAGGGAAGAACAAAACAAACTAAGGCGAATTGCTGCATCAATTGCTAGAGAAATAGAATACTTCTGGTCTAACATTGAACAGGTAAAATTAATACTTATTAATACTTGTGCAAGTCTGAAGGGGATTTCTTTCCATCTTTGGCAATTAATTTATAAAATGTAAGTGGTTTATTAGACTTGTTTTACATTTCAGGTGGTTGAAATAAAACTGCAAATTGAATTTCAAGAGAAAAGGAAAAAAGCTTTGAATTTAAAGAGATTTTCAAGGAAAGGTAATTGTATTCCATTTCATAATAAATCCTGTATTAAATCTGATGCTGTTCTACAGAACTTCACTCAATGGAGTTTCATCTTGTTGGTGATAGAATTGTGAGATGCTAATAAGAGGTTGTGAAGAGATCTGAACTATGAGGGCGTATTTATGGTTTTCTGCTGGATTTTGTTAACATCTCTTACATTTTATGTTGAATGCATTTAAAAGCTCACAAAGAAACATAACATTGCTAAGTGACTAATGCATACATCAAGTATAATAATTTTCCAGGTAGGGATACAAGAACTGCAGAAGACCTTTTACTGGACAAAGAAAGTGAAATGGTAAGTCTCCTGTTCCTTAAAATCATCAAATTCATTTAAATATGATTAGCTATGTGAAAAATCTTGATAAATGTATGTTTTTCTCAAATACATGGTGATGACAGGCAGCTTTCTGTATATATACTGACAATTGAACATATAGTCACAAGAACAGATACCATTTTTTTCTGTTTATAAACCAAAACTTTTAATGGGGAAGTGGATTGTGATTGACATGTGTCTTTTCAAGGAAGAATTCCTACCTACTCAGTGGCTTTGAATCATTCATTCTAAGGTTGCAAGACCAAAAAGATGTACAAATTGATTGCCAGACTTCATTTGGGCAGGAGTTTTACCTGCTGTAACCAGGGTTATACTTTGTGGGTTATGAAAGTGTGTTTTCATCTCTTCAGCAGTGATTTACCTGGCGAGAGATGTAGGTTTATGTTACAGAATTGGTCAAACTGAATGAACTTTCTGTCTTTTGTCCTGGGCAAAATGCATGCTAAGACTTCTTGGCTGCATGTGTGCAATTGGAGAAAAATGGATGAGGGATTGCTTTGAGACCCTGAGCCATCTGGCATGGCACAGCTGGTGTCCACATACTGAAATGCTCCCTTTTCACCAAGCAGAATGCCTGCATCTGAATTTCTTGTTAGGAACAAGCTTTACCATGTGTTATCAGCCAAACTGTGGCCTAGCACTGTCTGTGAGTGTTAATTTGCAGAGACTAAACCATGGCTGGACAGCTGAGACTGAACAATTGTAGGCCTGTGCCATATCCCTTTTTTATTGGCAAGAGAAAATTGAGTCCTCAGTTCAACCTGAGTAAAAGGCTTTGTGCCTCCGTAATGTTTCTAAGAGGAGGAGTGTACTATGGCTTTGTGCCACAGCTGGACCTGAGCAATTTGAATCACAAACACTTGGAGTGGCTGACTGCATGCTACCTTCAGTACAGAAGCAGAGTGTTTGCTTTCGTATGACCACGGAAGTACTAATAGGTGTTAAGTGTCTATTAACAAGTGCTGTTGTGATTGCAAGGCTCTTTTTGCTTTCTTTAAAAAAACAAACAAAAAGCCTCCCTAAATTTGTTTTCTGATTTTAAGTATTCTCATTATTTAATGTCAGGGTTCATCATCTGGAAGGAAAAGAAAGGCAAGCACGTCTTTGACTGATGAGGAAGGTAAGTATTGTGCACCTATAGTGTAATACTGAAGTTGTATATTAAAACTAAACACACAGGGTTTTGGTCTGTTACTGCTTCTCATAAACCAAATACAAACCTTCATCCATTTCATAGAGAGATGAGGTAGGCAATTTCATAGGCAATTTTACTTAACAGAGCTTCAGTGAAAGTTTGAAAGTGATTTTTATTTTTATAGTTTATAGATTTTATATTTTTTTATGAATCCTGCTAACTTACAGATACTATTCTATGCTAGTACACTGCATGGGTTTATAACTACAAACTTCCTGAATTATTGTGTGTAAGTTAGCTTTTGTTTTTATTTTAGTTGAAGATGAAGAAGAAACAATAGAAGAACAAGAAGCGAAAGAAGGAAACATAAACCATCAAACTGAGTTGTCTAATCTAGCCAAAGAAGGTAGGCATGTAGCTTGATGCTTCTCTGTGGTAGGTTCTGAAAGAACAAGTGAGAACATGCAGCAGTTATATTTGTGAATAGGGTTATAGACGAGAAGTTGAATGCATTTAGATGTTCAGTCATAATGTTTTCCCTTTTGGAAAGCTGTAGCAGTTAGTTTATGGGAAGATGATGGACATATATGATGTACTTTATAAAGCAGTCCGTATACTTACCTAGTTATCAGGCAAGGTGGCTTGAGAAAAAGTATTCCTCTATTGAAGTGCTGCATTTCTTTAAAACCTCAGGCCAAAGCCCTCAACCTAAATTCTAGGAGGGCATGGTAAATACTTAAAACCAGTTGAGTATCAGACTGAACATGAATATTTTACCATCAACTGTCTTGAGTATCTCAGAAGGGATTTGTGACCCACCTGGTAGGTCTGAAAGGGCCCTGAAATGCCAGTCTTGGGGGTGGGTGTATAAATACTTGAACATGAGGGGCTTTTAGGAACAATGCTCTGGCTAGCAGCTCAGTTTCATTAACAACATAGCAACTGCTGTGCTGAGCTTGATGTATGCAGAGTATCCCATGGGGATCACTTCACTTATCATGGCAAAAACCTTGCTGATTTTTAGAGGCAAGCTTCCCATTAAGCAAAGTCTGTCTGGTGATTAATATGCGGTTTCCAAATCAGCTTGTTTGGTCTTTTTGGCAGCTTAGTGGCTGCAGCCAGCTGGCCAGTTGGAGGTATTATAACTCTTGGCCAGTCAGCCAAGTTCCTAATGAGGATGTTTCCTGATTGATTTGCCACTGCCAGTCATGAACCACATCTTTGCTTCAACACATCAGGCAAGGAATCATGGAGGTACTCTTTAGCAGGGTTGAGGTACAGCTCAATTTTGGAACTTTGAAGTCTTGAGTTGTCTTCAGGCCACTTGGCTGGATTTGGTGCCCCTACTTCCCCAACCAATGGTTTACTGCCAGTTTGTATGGTGGATTTATAATATAGCAAAAAGCAAGCTGGGTGAGCAGACAGCTTGGTGTATTGCAAAGTGTTCTCTGTAATCAAGGTCATTAAATAAATATTGCCATTGTCCGTCTAATAATTACCTCTTCCATTAACTTCTGATTAGAGGACTGGCTTTATACAGTTGTGAAGAATGTAATGCGATTAAAGACAATGGTACTGCTTGTTCCAAGATTTCATATTTTTAACTTAATCTTTTAATGACCTTCAGCTGAATTGCCTTTGGAAGATTTACTAAAGATGTATGAAGGTGCCTTTGCAGAAAGTTTTCACTGGCCCCAGCCAAAGCCTGACAGTGAAGAGGATAGCAGTGAGGAAGGTAAGTTACTTTTTGTTTAGAAGAAGTGCTGACTTACAAGGTAAAGTAAGTTGATTGGCTCTTCAGGTCTCTATTGAAAGCCATTTTATACTAGGGGAAAACAAGTACTGAGTGAATCACGTTTAAAATGTTTTTTAGTTTTAAGTGAAGAAGAATGTTATATACAAGAATGAATGGAAAGTGCAGTGGCTTACTTGCTAAGCGTTTAGAATGGTCATTAGAAAAATTACATTTGTTCCTCTATTACTAAATATTACAAATTTTAATTATTAATTATTGCTAAATGCTCTTTCCTTTCTTTTTAATTTCTCAGTTTAGGAAAAGAGGGTAGCATTTGCCTGTCTTAAAGTCAAGATGCGTAAAATGCTCAGGAGCAATAGTGAGCCATAGAAGGGCCTCTCTACACTGAATTAAACAGTACACTTTCATAGCTAGCTGTTATTACACAGTTGCCATCTGTTCTGTACTAACACGATGATAGAATTAGATGTTTGAAGATAGGTTTTAAGTAGTACGAGAGGACCTCCCTAGAAGCTGTGAAAAGTTAATGGTCATGTTAGCTTTCCTAGTGTGACCATCCAGAACATGTACATGATCCTGAGCTTAGGCTATTTTTGTGTTAGCTTGACTAGCCTGAAGATCCCAATTTTTTTTTTTTTTTTTTAAGTTAGCTGCCTCCTTTTAGACCCCTGTCTGAATTCTAGCCATCTCAATTCATTTGTGTATCTGCTACTGAAGTTTATTACAAATGCTAATGTAGTTATTCTCCCATAGAAATAGAAGACCATATCTCTGATAGGGAAAGTCCTCAGAAAGAAGTTGTCCTCATAGACTCCCTCCTCAGCATTGACCAGTACAAGGGTATAGACAGATCAAGTCCTCCAAAGAAGAATATGCGAGACATAGCAGAAGTTGCTGCTGCAGCAGAAATGCTGTTACCTAAAGGCAGCTCCAGGATAACAACAGCGGTAAGACTCCCTATTTTCTGCTACTGTGTATGCTCAAATTTACGTGATTTTGCAGATTTTAGCAACAAATTATATTAAATATTTTCTAGTTATTGAACTATAGAATGGTTGTGTTTTGTGGCATGCTCTGTGAATTTAACTTGGGGAAAAAAGTATGAAATTATTCACATTACAGATAAAATACAATACTCCGTCACTGCTGTATGGGCCTCTCAGAGAATATCAAAAGATTGGGCTGGACTGGCTAGCAAAGCTGTACAGGAAGAATCTCAATGGCATTCTGGCAGATGAAGCTGGGCTTGGAAAAACAGTACAAATTATTGCCTTTTTTGCCCACTTGGCTTGTAATGAAGGTAAGTTCATTTGTCCAGCAATTTTAGACAGGTACTGCACCAATGTTATCTTTGTGGCTTGTAGCCTAGGGTCATTTCTGCTGAACCATATCAGAGTTTAGATAACACACAGAGTAAAATTATGTCAGAAAAACTGTCTTGGATTGTGTGGCATAGGGGTGTCTTCCTATCAACCACACTGTCTGAGCAATCTGCTGTTACCTTCTGAGTGGCAAAATTCATCTGAAGCCTAGTTCATTGATATAAAAAAGCCTTAAAAAATCGTATAATGACCGAATGGCCGCATATAGTTAAATTGAAAGAGTAAATATGAACCCTTAAACACATGTGTTTTGCATATCATCTCAGATATTATTTACTGTGGTGTTGTACTGAGGATGGTTTAAGGACATAAGTAAAGCAAAGGTGGTAGTGTGGGAGTAGTATCAGTTATTCAAGCAGTTGATGTAGTTGAGGGAAAAATAGATAATAGGTGCACAAAGGGTACTTCCTTTGTGTCTAATAGATAGTAAAGTATAGATTAGTCATTAAAATACCTCTGTTGTTACTGGATCTCACATTTAATGATGAATTTAGTGCACAGCACTTAAAAAATCGGGGAGAATATAAACCCTGTGGATTTTCAGGAGTCTCTTCCTATAGTTAACTGCTGTTTCCCCTCCTATAGGTAATTGGGGCCCTCACCTTGTTGTCGTACGGAGCTGTAACATATTGAAATGGGAACTGGAATTGAAACGCTGGTGCCCAGGGTTGAAAATCCTTCTCTACTTTGGTAGCCAGAGGGAGCTTAGGGCAAAAAGACAGGTACTGTATTTTGCAACTTTTATGCTGGTGTATTCTCATTTTAGATGGGAAGAGCTTTAACCTGCACTTAAGCATTGATTTGAGTCATAGCATCTTTCTGTTCTTAGCAAAGAAATAGCTGGTTGTAAGATACTTGAGAATTCTGTCTTAAACTTTCTGTCTCCTTTTCTGTAGGAATGGACAGAACCCAACAGCTTCAATGTGTGTATCACTTCCTACAAGCAACTGTTCAAAGGCCACCCAGCATTTATGAAAATGCGATGGAAATACTTAATAGTAGATGAGATGCAACAAATCAAGAACATGACTGAGAAACACTGGGAGGCACTTTTCAGTCTCCGCAGGTAAGGAGCAGGGAATTGTTCTCCTGCTGGTAGTGATTTTTTCTCTCTTCATGTTACACAGTTCTCTTCTTAAGAGAAAACTGATAAAAGCCCTCTTGGTTTGATCTGTCCGATTTCCTGTGCAACATGTGCCTGCAGAGGTGTCTTCAGTGGAACAATCAGGATTGAGAGACATGCTTTGGATTATTTTGTTACCACTATCCTTAACTATAATTCTTCTTCACTGATACTCCGTGCTCCTAAACAGATCCCCTTGTATGTTGTGATGCTCTGCAACAAGGAATTTATTTTGGTGGTATATTCAAGAGTAAAAAGATAATTTAGCCTAGGTTTAAATTTCTTCTGTGCTTAGTTCTTCTGTGTATCTGACAAACCTGAAGTACAGCAAGCAGTGTTCGGATATTGGTGTCCTTTTCATAATGATGCTAGCTAAATGCTGTGTTGTTTTAAAATCTTCTTTTACTCCTCACAGCCAGCATCGTTTACTTCTGATAGACACTCCTTTGCATAACACATTGATGGAGTTGTGGACCATGGTACATTTTCTGATTCCGGGAATTTCAAGACCTTACCTAGATTTTCCAGTAAAAGCACCTAATGAGGAGAACCAGGATTATTGCCATAAACTGGTCATCAGGTTACACAGAGTATGTTGTCATTTTTTCTCATCTGTCCTACTACAGTAGTTAGATGTTGGGGGAAAAAAATAGGGAAGAAAGAAGAAATGGATAGATGTGGTTCAGCTTGAAGTTTCTGGCTCTTCTTAACACCTTGTTCAGTTCAGACAAAGTCCTGCTAAAAGCAGAAGTTTCTGCTACTAGAATAGTATGGAGGTTTCTTAAAAAAATAGTGTAAGACTCCAATTTGAAGCACAACATGCAGAAGTTAAAGAACAAATTAAAGCCTTAAAACTGTGTGCATAGCAATATGATTATATATGGCATATGAGGCTTATTGCTTCAGATGTATTAGGTGTGAATAGGTTTAGCTTTCTGTTGTAAAACTGCATCTTTGAAGTGAGATTTTTTTTCCTCTTGATTCTAAAATGTTGCAGATGATTCAACCTTTTATTTTGCGAAGATCAAAGAGAGATGTTGAGAAGCAGCTAACAAAGAAATATGAGCATGTGCTAAAGTGTCGTCTTTCTAGTCGACAAAAAGCTATGTATGAAGATGTCATTTTACAACCAGGGTAAGGAGCTAAAGCAGTAAATAATGCTGTCATTTTTGGTGCTTAAGCAAGATGGTAATTGATTGTCATGGTTGGAAGTGTTTTAGTGTTTTTGTGAGATTTTCCAGTATGACCAGTGGGTAAGACATGACTGCATTGTAAATGAAAATTACAGGCAAGTGGGGCTGTGGGGCTGATGAAAAACATGGGAACCTTAAAGTCAAGTTGTAATGGTCAGGTTTGCTGCTCTTGTGCTTTAAGATTTGTCCCTAAAGAGTGGTTCGTTATTTCTTAAAGCCCAAAGTGTTTCTCCTCATACCCATGCATTTACCTGTGCTGTGATATTAAGTGGTTATTGATAGGTACAGGGATAAAACAGAAACAAAACAGGTAGAGGTTAGGGAGATGGTTAGGTTGTACTTGACTGTAAGGTAGGACTGGTCCTAAAGTTTCATGTTTCCACATTTACATTTGGTTCAGTGCTACTTAAAATGCTCTAGAAAAAACTAGCTATAAGTTAAGTTGGTTTTCAGACTTTTGCATAACATGCTGCCATTTCACATTCTCACCTTGCTGTTTTGGGAACATCTCCATAAAAGCTGTACTTAAATTAATGTATTTCTGTATAAATTATTTGGTAGAACCCAAGAAGCCCTCAAAAGCGGACACTTCATTAGTGTCCTGCATGTCCTGATGCAGCTGCAGCGGATTTGTAATCACCCTGATCTGATAAACCCCCGGCTTTCAAGTACCTGTTATGTATCAGAAACACTGGAGTACAGAACTGCGTCTCTGGTGCTGAGTGCGCTAGAAAAGGATATTTGGAAGGTGAGTATTTTTCTCTCTTGACTGCTCTTGCAGAATTTCAGTGCTTAATATTATTGTCTTCTTATACATCTGAAGTCTACCTGAAGTTTATAAACAGAAGGAATTCACAGTTCTGTAGCTGTGCCTACCAAGTGCGTACTTGTTGCTTCTCCTTTTTGTAATAGCAGTTTGAGCTTTTCAAGTAGTTTGCAGTCAGTAATTTTTCATTAACTACTTGGTCAAAAAGAACTTAACTTTGCTTTCAATGTATTCATGTTTGCAGGAGTTTTCTGATGCTGAAATGTGTCAGGAAACATCTGACGGCATTCTGTAATTTTCCTTCTGCTTTCAATAGCTAAAGGAGAGCAAGACTTACTCTTTTTCTAAATTAGTATGCTAAAGTGACTAAATTAGTATGCTTCTGTCAATCCATGTGAAGTACCACTATTTGTGTTATCCTTAAAGAAGTAATTCCCCTCTTCAGGATAATCAAAGGAAATAATTGCATTAGAGAGAAGTACGAGTAGTGGAGCAGATGAGGTGATCTTTTTGATTAACCTTATTTCCTTCCTTCATATTCTTCTACTCCTAAATTATACATTTGCCTTTGTACTTTGGCATTTGAGCTTGAGAGTTAACAAACACCTTGTAGGAGTTCTACTTAGTTCTTTGGAAATTGTGATATATTAAGAATTGTTAAATGTGTCTTGCTTTGATTTCCATAACTGGCTAATGATTTAAGTTATTTTTCTTCTAATGCTGATGCTTAAAACGGGATTATCAGTTTAAGATTTATTTCCAAGGTTTCTAAACAGTTTTGGCTAATAAGTAATAGCTTACTTTTTAAATTTAAAGCATTTATTTGTAAAAATATAGAAAGTGAATTAAGGAGAGAACATGGAGAGGACTTAACTGTTTGGGTTATCACATAAAATAAACCTTATTTTACAATATCCCTTAGGAATCAGACCTGTCTCTTTTTGATCTCATTGGAATGGAAAACAAAATGACTCATTATGAAGCACAAATGTTGCCAAAACAGAAGGTTACTAGAAAGTTGATTGAAGAAATCTACAGCTCCCCTCCACCACCAGCTAGGCCCAACCCTGTGAAGCTCAAACCAAGCAGGTATGTACAACTGCCCTCCTTTTAAACTAGAATTACAGGAAGGAAATGTAGTCCTGTTGCTATGTTTTCAGCGTTCTGTCTGCATCTCTAGTAAAGTGATTCACACAAAACCTCAGACTTGACTGCATTTTATTGTTCTGTTGCTTTCTTGTTCACTCTTGAAAAGAAGGATTCTATTTGAATAGTTTTTCGAGGCGTGTGGCTCCTTTTGAAGTTTGTTTATGGATTTCCCTTCGTTTTTACTTCAGCAGCACGTGGATTTTATTCTTGGGGTCCTTGTTTATGGCAAGTGAGTGTTGTTTTGCAACTAAAAGACTAAATTGGACCTACAGGGCTATCTGTGCTTGCAGTGTTATAAGAGACACATGAAGTTTTATAGCAGTGAATTTCTAAGAGTATTTCTCTGCTAATGAAGCAGTGATCACAAAGTAAGGTGGAACTGTTTTTCTGGTGCAAAAGGGCTGCCTGATGGCATGTTGACATCTCCCTGGAAATGATATATGAGATCCCCATTCTTTTTCCAGGAATCGGGCTAGACTCTTTTAAGCTGTTTCCTGTAATTGTCACACATCCAGCAATAAACTGGATGTGTGACAATGAAAGGTTTCTTCTTTCTTCTTGGACTTAACAAAATGACTATAAAATGTCTGCGCTTGAAGTTTGCTGAAGTGCTGAGTCTTGCCAGTTTCAGTCATCTGCAAGAAAGACATGAGCATCTGATGTGATTGGTTTATACCATCTGGGTGGTAGAGCTCATTGTTAAAGGCTGAACTGTGACCTTCCTATAGGCTTTGAATTTTCATACTCTTTTCAGGTTGTTTCAACCCGTTCAGTATGGCCAGAAACCTGAGGGCAGGACTGTAGTCTTCCCAAGCACTCAAGTACAACGCACAGTGACCACAGCAACTGTAACTCAACAGGCACAAGTACGAGGAAGATCACCCATAGCTACGGTGTCTTCAAATCAAGGTAGGAAAGTTAGTGCTCGGTTGGTTACCTGAGCCTCTGTGTAGTCGGATAGAGGTCTGTTAATAGAACTCCTTTCCCCTCTAGCTTAATGGTCTAGAATACTAATGGCTTAAAAATACCAACAGACTAATTGCCAGTAAATTTCCCCACTAGTTTCTACAGTATGATCTGCCAGTATAATACAAAACTAAGCTTTGTGTAACCTAACTGTTAGCGTACGGAGTAAATATGGCACAGTTGGTATTTAAACCCTGATCATGTGTAATGTTCTATCAATGATGGGAATTTACAGTGCGTTTGTGTATTTATTTAAGCTTTTAAACAATGCTTTCCAAATACATAATGTTGTAAAAAGAGGATGGAGTAGAAGGTGTGGATAGAAATCCCATTCTGTAAGGACAAGCCATTCCTGTAGCCATTTTAATATCCTGTTGGAAGGTTTCTTTTTAATGCAGGTTGTTTAAAAGAGCGGAGTTAAAACCTCTAACAGCTTGCCCAAACAACCCTTATTGATTGCAGCCGCAGCAGCACAGTTTCAGACAACTCAGGCTTCCACCAGTGCTCCAAGACACCAGCCCGCAGCGACCTTCACCACAGCAACTAGCACAGCCAACCCTGTGAAACCGCGGGGCCAGACCTCTGCGCCGGCCTCTCAGCTAGGGCAGGCCCAGCCACAGGCCCCCTCGCACACCATCCAACAGAGTGTGCTGCCTCAGAGGCTGGTACTGACCTCTCAGGCCCAGGCACGGTTGCCTAGTAAGTGGCCTCCCCTTTCCAGGTTTCTCCCACCTTTATACTACAATGAGGTTAAGTTACTAGGCACCCTAAAAATGTGTACAGAATCGTTGTTTTTTTTTCACTCTTCTGATTAGCCTTGCTCAGTATGTTGCTTTATGACCAAGGAAAATCGAAAATTGGACAAGAAACAATAGAATTGCTGTGGACATATATTAGCGGTGTCAACTTAATCTCCTATTTCTGCATGTTTCTTCTGCTGGCAAGACTTCCTTCAGACCACATGTTTTAGCTCTATCCTAATTATTCCTTTCATATTAAACACTAATCCATCTGCTAAAGGCCTCTCGCAGAGAGGAAAGTCTCAACCGTTAGGCAGAGAAAAGCGATGAGGCTTTTTGCTTTAAGGTTGTATGTGCACTGCCTATTAGCATGTGTATAGAGTACTGAGCACTGATGTATTAATTTTATCTCTGGGGTAATGCACTGCCTTTACAAAAGCTACATTTTCACACCAGTATTTTCTCGATACCATAAAACTTAATGCTTAAATGCCTCTAACCTTTCTGCATTTAAATCACAAAAAGCTTGGTCCTTGTCACTTCTAAAGCTTTTTGGGTTGTCTAAGTGCAGATCGCTTAATATAAATCATGTTTCATCAGCAAATTTCAGGCCATTTCAACTGTATATTTACAGTGCCACATATGTGAATATTTTTGTCTCTTCCTAAAACTTTCCTTCGTGCTCTTGAAAAGGCAGTGAAAATCACTTTAATGTCTATACTCGTCCTGTTACAAAGTGTCACATGAGTTTTCAGGTAGCTCTTAACTTTTTTGCTAATGAAAGTGGTAACTCCTAAAATGTTGATGTTCTTACCCTGTAAACAATCAGCTTTTTTCCAGTTTGCCCATCAAATATAGAAAGCGATACCTGCTTAACTTTTATATGACACTTTTGATGCACTCTTGAGTATAATTATGCATGGAAGGCGCTTCAGCACCAGTTTACTAACCAAAACCTAGAACTGTGACTATTGAACAACCTGCCTCCCACTTTGGTCTTTCTTAATGCCTGTTTCCCTTTTTGACAGGTGGTGAGGTAGTAAAAATAGCCCAGCTGGCTTCTATAGCAGGAGCACAAGGCAGGATCGCTCAGCCAGAGACCCCTGTAACACTGCAATTCCAAGGGAACAAGTTCACTTTATCACATAGTCAACTTCGCCAGCTCACGGCAGGGCAACCCTTGCAGTTACAAGGTACTTATTTCAAAACAGGGAGTATTCCATTATTCAGAATGCTTTGTTATGGACAGGACATTCCTTGCTGCTGTATGTTAAAGAGATTTTTCCATCCCCACTGCTTAACTGTGTTCTGTTCTACCTGTTTTCTGTGTGAGACAGGGATAATAGGTAGCTCTGCTTTGAAAAATAAATGCCTGACAAATGAAAGGCATAGTTAGTTTCTTTTTCTGTAATGTATTTCATGATTTTGTAATTGAATTTGTTTTCACACGTATGCAGTACAGCTAAAGTAAGGTGAGGCTTTATTTCAGATTAAATCCCTAATGAGCAGAAACAGACACAACTGAGGGTGTTCTTTGTTCTGAGATGGTGTAAATAATGCTTGAGGATTGTTGTGCTTCTGTATTTTGACCCAACTATTACCCTGACCTGAATACTCTTCTTACAGTATATTTTGCCCTCAAGTTTCCCTTGCTGGTGGTGTGCGTGTTGCCAAATTCAGGAGAACCTGGAAATCTTGATTCTTTGTGGCCAACAAAATAGGTAGAGGGAACATTAAATGAGGATTTTTTGGTTGGCCTGATTTTGTCTGAATTCAGTATAAAATACCTAGATTTAGAACGATACTCCTACAATGTGAAACTCCTCATTAATTATGAAGATTTAGGCATTTCCTTCTTACCAGATCTTACGGTGCTTTAAATCAGATTGGTGTAAGAATTTATGTGCCAGTCTGTAACAGTAGTATCTTTTGCCAGAGAAGACTGTTTACACTCTTTATTCTTTTCCACTCTATTGAGCCTAACTTTTGGAAAATCCTTCATTGTAGGAAGTGTTCTTCAGATTGTTTCAGCACCTGGTCAGCAGTATTTGAGACCTCAGGGCCCGGTTGTCATGCAGACAGTTTCGCAAGCAGGAGCTGTTCAGAACGCTCTGAATGCTTTAGGAAGCCAGCATCAAGCAGGTGTCCCAACTTCCACAGCAGTGGCACAGCAAGGTAGGTTTTCTAATCTGAAATGTCTGTATCTAAACATTCAGTTACTAAAATCACACTGGTACATAACTCCAGATTGTTATAGACCACAGTTCTGTAAAATGAGTTCAGAAGCAGGTAAACTGTGTGGCACCTCCTTCTGATTTGTGTGTGATTAGGTATGCTAATTAGGTCATTTTTCAGTACAAACCTGGGAGAGCTTGAAACTCTGTTAAATATATAGATTTTTTTTTCCAGTTGTGTCATAAGTATATTTTTTGTGGGAAGAAGTAAGTGTGAAATTGTTACTTTTTTCAAGGAAAAATCAGGGTGATCATTTTTTGTACTGACAGAGAATGTCCAGCAATTCTCTCGGTTTTTCCACATTGTTTTTGCCTTTGTCTAATTTTCTTTGCTTCTCTATCTAATCAAGCTACTGTTTTCCCTCTGCAAATACTGCTTAGGTATTTGGTGCCTTGCTGCAAATGTGATTGGTTCCTTGCTTAAAATATGATCAAGATACTGGTTGAAAGACGATAGAGAAATTTCTGTCTAAGATGCATTTAAAACAAAACAGCACATTGAAAAATGATGATAAATGCAATGCTATGAGTTTGCTGGAAATGGCCATATGCTGTAATGTTCTCTGGATATAAACCATTCCCTCAGAACAGACTGCTTTCTGCTCCTTTTTGATGTATTAATGTGCCACTGAAGTTCATACTTTGACTCTCTGAAGAGTAAACATCTTGTCATAAAAAGGTGAGAAGAAGCTTCAACAGCCTCCCTGTTGTTGGGAGGTAAACGATTTCTGTCATAGTTTGGAAGAGCTGTGGTTCAAATGTTTCACCCTCCAGCTCTGATTGCACTACAGGTACTCTAATAATGGCCACAGTTCAGAACGAAAATTGGTGTAAGAGTTCTACAAAAACTCACGCATCTTACTACTCTCATGATGGTAAAAAGAGGGCTCTGTTAAAAGCAATAATAACTGAGTACTGTTTCCAATTGATAAAAGAGAACATTGTTATTATTGCTGTTCATCACTGGAGGAAGATGTAAAGCCTTTTGAAAATACTTTGACTTTCTGAAGTTTGGATAAAATGCTAAATAAATTCCATTGCTTTGGGTGATTGGAAACTGAAATTGCTGGAATCACATGAGGCTGTGTAGTAAAACTGGATTTATATTGGCTATCTCTGTTTGGTTATTCATAATAAAAATATGGAAAGGCAAAGCTTAAACCTCTGCATACTCTTTAGAGTGCGTTAGTCTTAATGTAAGGGCCAGCATCTGCTTGTTAACTGGAATGCAGTTCTTCATGGGTGTGTTGACTCACCACTACAGGCTCATAGTGACCAGCAGAGGGTTGTGCTGCTTTTCTGGTACAAATAACCAGTGCTGATGAGCAGTGTATTCTGACTGAGATAGAAACCTATATATCCTATCAAGAAAATAACTGCTACACATTGTCTGTAGTCTGCTAGTACGTGATCACTGTAGTTTCGATAAGCTGTGTGTAATGTTCTTATAGTTTAGTTAGCTGTCTGGGAAAACATTTACTAACAGTTGAATTCACAAGAACTCCACCATGAGATTCCATCATACAGTTTCATCAGTTTGTAGATACACTGAATTCATGTGTTTTCTGAAAAATCTTAGGTGTTTGCTTTAAGACGAATTGGAACAATCTGTTCCTGATTTATAGTATAACTTCTAAATCTTAATACCTACTGCACTTTACATGGCATTTTGAATAAGCTACGAATGCAGCAGGTCTTTGTGCAAAGCAAAGTCAAATTCCATTGATCTGTCTTGGACTTTTGTGAAAACAGTTGGTGTAAACAGATACGTGATGTGTAGCTAAGTATAAATTTGCGATACCCAGTGGACATCTGGGCTAAAAACTTGTCTGCAGTTATGCTGTGTTACAGCTATGAGATGTCTGCTATTGAAAATAATAAATGAAACTGATTTTAAGAATAAATATATAAACACAGTGTTTATCCTCAGTTTGTATTCCAGGTAGAACTGCAGTTACTAACTTGTCGTCTGGTGACATGGGAGCAGTGTTAAAACCAGCACCTGGTTTAATGCATGGACAACTGCAGGTACTTAATTTTTTGTTTTCTTCACGAAACAACACTTTTCAGGCTTGATACTAAATCCATGCAATAGTTGGAAGCCTTAATTTACGAAGCTGGGATTAATTAGGAACTTTGATGACTGCAAAGTACGTAAACCAGCTTCTGTCAGTGTTTCAGGTTGACAGAACTGGTGCATTTTCATTTGTAATACATAATTTAAGATAAATTCTTGTGTATAAAAGCAGCTATCAGGTTTCTTGTGCTGTGGCAGCAGACAGGTTCTTGTGACTCTAATACCTTGTAATTACATAGTAGTGCATAAATAAAGGAATCATAGGATTTTCACAAGCAAAGATACTCAAGCAACCTGTAAAGCATAGGGAAACATCAAGTATATGTTAAACTGTGCAAGAACCTGCATCTCATAAATATTAATGTGTTAATTGATGTGTTCCAAATATAAATTAATAGTTTTGGTTTATTTACAAAACTATGAAAATGTACTTTAAAAAACCAAGTAGGTATTAAAATAAGATATAATTGACTCTTTAACATGAATTTAATATGAATTCAAATTTTATTCAAAATTTATACCTTTAGTGATTGCTTTACGTAGTTCTTATAATGTAGGATGTTGGTGGTATAAAGCACACAGTGCTCTGATCCTGATAGCTGCATTCTAAAGAAACTCGAATTCCTACGTGTTTATGATGAGCAGCAAATGGTTCTTTTTCAACTCTCCTTGGCAAAGGAAACATATGAAGAGAAGAACCGGCTTCTGAAGGAGCGCCTGGACAGAATATTTTCTGGCAATGAGCGCCGTTGTTCACGGGCCCCGATGTATGGCAGAGACTTGCTGAGTGTTTGTTCTTTGGCTGGTGAAAGCAAGCCCTCTCAGCCGTCTTCCAGGCAAGACAACAGCTGGAGGTGGGCTGGCTTTGTGAACTGTTGCCTTTCTTCAAGTGCCTCTGGAGGCCCAGGTAGCCCACTGCAAGAAATGATCCTGACTTTGGGTCAGCAACAAGAATCTCTAAAGGATGTTGTTCACAGGTAATGTGTGACTCTGCCTCAAGCCTTTACCACATTTAGTTATTTCTTAAACACTCCTTTTCAAAAGAGCTTTAAAACCTTGTTTCTGTTCATGTTTGGTTTAGACCGATACATTTAGCATAAATGATGTGCAGTACAAACATAAAAATAACAGTCACTTCTGTTTCCTTTAGGATCTTTATAATAAGAGTTTTCCATACCTCGTTCCTAATTTCAAGCCCAAATTCAGCTGACCATAACTCATCTTCCATTCCTATGCTTTGGATTTGTTTCTGAATAGTTCTGAGTCAACCAACAAAAGCCAAGACACAGAGACAGAGGCAGACTCCATCATTTAATGGCATTTAATGGATTGCATGCAGAGCAATAGCTGCAGCTTTCTTGAAACATGAAACACAATTAGAAGAACTCAGACTTTTCTGTATTGCTTTTAGTAAGTTTGGTATGATGGGTATTTCTTGTGTTTGAGCTCCAGTGACTGAATGCAGTGGTCACAGTGCAAACACCTTAACAAAAGCTATCATCAAAGCAGACAAAACAAAAGTATAAAGGGAGATAGAGAATATTAACACTTTGAAGGCATTCAGCACTTATTAAGTCACTTTAACAAAGTGGGTACATAATAGTGTAAAATTACATGGTTGACAGGCTGAAAATTATTGCTGCAGATGATAATTTTTTATTTAACTTTTTAAACTTTTTAAACTCTTGTTTTGATGCTTCTCACAGGGCTCTCCTCGTATTGCCAGCTGCAGTTGCTGCTCCCCCATGTATGTATGTAGCAAATCCTCCCCCTTCATATAGTCATAGACTGAAACTCTTTAAGCACAGTCTTAAGCAGAAAGCAGCTCCACACTTGCATCAGTTGCAAAGGATTACCACTCCTCACTTGCTGCAGTTCCCTGACCTCCGGCTGGTGCAGTATGACTCAGGTAAATGATAACATTTGGGGATAATGCTTCCATGATTTCCTTTTTCACTGGAACAGAATTTCTGTATAAAACTATTACTGATTTCCTTGTTTGAAATGTAGGAAAATTAGAAGCTCTTGCTGTCCTGCTTCAAAAGTTGAAATCTGAAGGGCGCCGTGTGCTGATCTTATCACAGATGATTCTGATGTTGGACATACTGGAATTGTTCCTGAATTTCCATTTCCTCACATTTGTGAGGATTGATGAATATGCTAACCATGAACAACGGCAGGTAAGATTGACCTAGCAGTTGTCCACTGGAACAGCAGTATGTGCTGCTCAGGTTATTATGTGCTACAGCAGGAGAAGGAGATTTGCCTGGTTTCTTAGTCATATTGAAAGACTTGACTTGTTTTTGTCTGTGTTTTCATTAAGCTTTAGTTTGGCATTTTGTTTCTGTATATGGTTTATTTACTGCTTTTACTCCATTTGTATAGGAGCTGATGAAAATTTTCAACAGAGACAAGCGCATTTTCTGTGCCATCCTTTCCTCTCACAGTCGTTCCACTGGAGTCAATCTTGTTGAGGCAGACACAGTTGTGTTCTATGACAATGATCTAAACCCAGTGATGGATGCAAAAGCTCAGGAATGGTGTGACAGAATTGGGAGATGTAAAGATATCCATATATACAGGTGATGGTTACAGCTCAATGACTGCTCTTTAACATGCTTTAATGTAAGGTTAATTCAGATAGTGCTGCTCTGTATGATCTGAAATAAAGTGGAAACAGTGCTGAAAACTCCATCTCACTTCAATAAAGAAGATGCCATGTTATCATATGAAAATGTGGTCAGTCTTAATGACGTAGTGAATGAATTTTTCATACTTGTTTTTTGACAGTCAGCTTACATGGAGTTACTCAAATGAGGTGTCCTTTGATCTGTTTTTCTTGATTTTTTTTTAGTTACACTAGTTGTTAAATGTAAGCTTTATAGCAGAGGTGGTGGTATGTGTTTTGTTCTGGGTACGTACCACAACCCCACAAACCACCACATGCTTAGAGTTCGGTGTTATTCTCTAAGGGAAGTTTTCCTTTTTGTTTCTGAAAGCTGTTTTGGAAATGACTAATTAGATTTCTATTCTTTTTCCTTTTAATTTAGGCTTGTCAGTGGTAATTCAGTAGAAGAAAAGCTTTTGAAAAATGGCACAAAGGACTTGATCAGAGAAGTAGCTGCTCAGGGAAATGACTATTCAATGGCCTTTTTAACACAGGTAAGTTAATATTCAAAATACATTGAACTATCTGTGTTGGAATGGTTAGTAACAGTTTAGTAGGAATCTGTTTGGGCTAGAATGGGTAGCTAGTCATTAGATTTCATGATTGCTTGAACTCTGGGTGCTAGTGCCACATCCTCTCTATTACCATTCATCTGCTTTTTGTCCCGTTACTTGCACAGCGATGCACAGGTACCACCTGTGTGACAGTGTATTCTAGTTTCTTGTGCGCTGCTGCAAAACTCTGCAGAGCTTGTAAGGATGAAGGTTTCAACAACTTAAAAAATGTGACATACAAAGTTTGGGTATTTAGTGAGATAGGCTCTCAGTTGTTGCTCTGAAGATGCAGAAAACAGTGAGTGCAGTAATGAAGCTAGTCCGTCCCCTTCTGGCATTCTCAGTACGGTGGTGTACAATGAAACAATATTTCTGACTTCCCTATAAACAAGCTGTTAACACTTTATTCTACTCTGTAGTCCTACAGGAGAAAGTTACAGAAGAGAAAACAGACAATTCTCCAGAAAGAATAGATAGAAGTTTATTCTTTCTTTAATTAGTCCATAGTTTATAAGGTCGCTTGAACCTGAGCTAATTCAAGGTTATATAAAAATGCAGAATGGTTCTGACAGCTGAATTTACTTCTTTTTATTTTTCCTTCTACTTCCAAAGCAAACAATTCAGGAATTGTTTGAGGTTCATTCTCCCATGGAGGATTCTGGATTTAGAGTGAAAGCAGAAGAATTTGTAGTACTTTCTCAAGAGCCATCTCCAGCAGAAAATATTTCACCTAAAGTTGCAAGACCATTCATAGAGGTAATTATTAACACACATGTTAAAAATACAGCTGTGCAACATTAGTATTGAACAGTTGCCTTATCTCTTTTTATTTGGGTAAATTCTGCCAATCTCTTTTTCTGGTAGTTTAGTGTCGTGATTTCCCTTGTAACAAAACTTCCAAAGCCCACAGTTTTATTGTATACATTCTGGGGACTGTTTCTGTTGCCTCAGCAGACACCTATTCCACAAATCTGTGCTGGATCTCAGTGAATTTCTTATGGTGTTTCTCTCCATATTTTTGAAGTCTTCATTTTGTTTAAAATATGTCTTTTTGAAAGGCCCTCAACAGTATTGAACAAGAGGATGAGGAGTCAAACGATCATGTACAAGAAATAGGACGTGGCTCAAGCATTGAACCATTAATCTCAGAGCTCTGTGAGACAAAATACAACGAAGAGCCCTCGCAGCTGCAGGAGTTGGTTGCAGTTGTGGATCAGGTACCGTGACTTTCCATGAATATTTGGTTAAAAAGTAATGTTTAGTTTGAGTATTTCAATTTCTTTGCAGTCTGCCTTAATGCAACTTGTCTCTGGGATTGATACTCCCATTAAATGGATGGGACATCTCCTACTGTCTGAAGATGTTAAGCTATCAGAGAGGGAGATTAGTTTTAAAGAGAGCTTTGATACACTCTCCTTCAGTTCACATTCCTTTTATTATCCTCAATACTAACTTTTCTTTTTCCTTGATACGTTCTCTCAGCTGACTCCAATTGAGAAGTATGCTTTGAATTATTTAGAGCTCTTCCATGTTTCAGTTGATGAGAACGAGCCACGTCTGAATGAGGTAAAACAACACACCTTTCTTTTCCATATTGTTCTGTCACAGTAGGTATGAGCAGGGTTATATTTTCAATGTGAAGTGGAAGTTACTCCAGTGATGTGGAATATATTGTAGGCACTTCTGTGATCTTTTGCTATACTTTATGAACGCCAGAATGCCTTACAGAGAGTGTATTATTTTGGGATTCTCTTGGTTTAAGAAGGTGTCAGTTCTTAATTTCTTTTCTATAAAATGGGAATGACATGCTTCAGCACAGCTCAGCAAATATTTGTTGTACTCTATTGATAGCTGTGGGGAACAGAGAATTTAATTAACTTCAGTGAACCTGCTTAGTTGGGTAAACGAGCTGTGTTCTGGTTGTCTTGGTTGTTTAACTGAAATCCTTAGTGCTTTATTTTGAGGGTTTAAAGGCCCTCAACAGAGACCAAAAACTATCTCTTCTAAATGATTGTGAAAGTATCTATTAAGAAATTGCTGTAAGATTTCTGTGCCTGAAAATGTCACAGTTCAAGGAGTTTGTCCTTAAAAATACAAATTGATAACTTGTAGTCAGTGTCTGTCACTGCATAAAATTTATAAGGTGTCTGACTTTCATGTAGATGGAATTGAAAACTGCAAAGAAAGCATGGGAAGTCCAGAATATGAAGGAGTTAAAGGTAAAAGAGCAAAAAATGCTTTGGGAGGATGAAGAGGAACTTCTAACCTACACTCGGGAGGATGCATACAA
Source organism: Neopsephotus bourkii (assembly GCF_033783945.1). Classification (NCBI taxonomy): domain Eukaryota; kingdom Metazoa; phylum Chordata; class Aves; order Psittaciformes; family Psittacidae; genus Neopsephotus; species Neopsephotus bourkii. The sequence goes on along the minus strand of NW_026901291.1, from coordinate 1,365,933 downwards.
CAAAGTAAGTCCTGATTAGTCTTGTTAATAGTGTATTTCTTAACTGAATACCTTTTCCTTCAGGGTTCAGTTGGATCATGTGAATTGTGTTCTCTTTTTGCTGCGTAGGAATATGTCTATGAAGGTCCAGATGGACAAACTGAAATAATGCCAGTAAGTAGAAGTAACGCCAGGCAGCCTAAACAGGCTTCTTGATTTTTGAAACATAATGGTCAGTGTTAATATAGCAGTAACTACTAATTTTGTTCTGTAGCTTTGGACTCCTCCCACTCCACCTCAGGATGACAATGATATCTACATAGATTCTGTTATGTGCCTGATGTATGATACTACCCCTATTCCAGAATCAAAGTTGCCTCCAGTGTATGTCAGGAAGGAACGTAAACGACACAAAACAGATCCATCTGGTAAGGCCTTGTTCAAAACTGTTCTGAGATTTATTGCTGAAAGCTAAAAAAAAAAATCAGGGGATTTTTCATACCTCCTGCATGTTTGGACTAGAAAAGATCAAATGTACAGGTTTGAAGAAGTGAAAATTCTTGTCTCACCATGGTCTTGAAACAGTAAAATCATTGAAAACCCCAGTTGTTACAGTGTGTCTTTCTATTTAGACATGCAAGTGTTCCTAAAAGGACAAGTTTAGAACACAAGCATTCTATTACTTTGTAGCAGGCTTGTTTAGTTAGTGACTGTATGCTTTTCAAAGGCAGTGGGGAATGCTCTACACATATAGGAGCATTTTGCAGCTGTAAGTAGCAGAGGAATCAAAAGACTGGTGGTAACTATTTACTAAGAACGTTGGGGGGGTTTTGTCTTAGCTGCAGGTAGGAAGAAAAAGCAACGTCATGGAGAGACAGTTATTCCACCTCGTTCCCTTTTCGATCGAGCTACTCCAGGAATGTTGAAAATGCGCCGAGAGGGCAAAGAGCAAAAGAAAAACATCTTGTTGAAACAACAAACACAGTTCGCAAAGCCTTTGCCAACTCTTGTCAAACCAGCTGCTGAGGCTGGACAGGATAATCCAGAGTGGTTGATTAGTGAAGACTGGGCACTTTTGCAGGTCAGATGATACCTTCACTTTCTGCTGTTATTATTTATGTATTTTTGCTTCTGGTTTCAGAAATGGCTCTTTCTGCACTTTATTTCTCCAAGGTTATTTCTAATTCTTAATGGCTAGTTTGGCACTTTACTGACATAACTCATAACACATTGCCTAGCCTTTGTGTTCCTGTGAGGATAAATTAAAGGTTAAACTGTATGATTAGCCAAAATGTATGATTAAGTCTTATTTTTATTGTAGAGACGGCTTACTATTATGTTTAAGATTAGTTGTGCTGGCTGGACATTGGATAATGCAGCTAAGGTTCTTCCCACCCATGGGGGGAGAGCAGCACTTGAGTGGCAGCTCTCTTTTCCTCTTCTAGCAATCTCCAAGTGTTTTCTTGCATGTCAGTCTGCATAATAGCATTTTATGCTTATTTATTCTCTGTGAACATAGGTGAATCCATAGCCTGAGCCCTAAGCTATCTGTATCATTGTAGTAATGGTGTGTGGACACATGCAGATAAGGGTAGGTTTGGAAGGCTGAAATGATTTGTCATCTGAAGCTTTTGTACCTTTATCTATTGTAGGCAGTGAAGCAGCTGCTGGAGCTTCCTTTAAATCTTGCTGTTGTATCGCCAGCACACACTCCCAATTGGGACCTTGTTAGTGATGTTGTTAACTCCTGCAGCAGAGTCTATCGCTCACCAAAACAATGCCGAAACAGATACGAAAATGTCATTATCCCAAGGGAAGAAGGAAAGGTGAGTTTACATAGAATGATGCGTCTTTTTTTACTTTAAGTTTGTAGAGTTTTTTTTCCTTATCTCCATAAACACATGTTTTTTTTTGTTAAACGTTTCAACAGTGTAAATAAATAACTTTTAAAAGATTGTAAAATTATCCTCATCAGGATTTCCACTTATTTTATGTGATTTCTTTGAAAAGAAAAAGCACCTGAACAAAATCTTCCACAAAAGATCATCTAACTTTCCTTCTTATTTTACAGCTAATGTACGAAGCTAATCCTAAAAAGAAGACAAAAAGTATTTATAAGGTGTGCATTGGTATTCTTTCCAAATCAAATCTAGACACTGTGGTATTTAGCAGCAATGGAGGTGGGCAGATAATTCATATGAGATCCATGTTGAGTGTTACTTGAGTTCTGAAACATCAATTAAAATGCCAAATGTATTCTTCCTTTCTTTGTTGATACAGTGGATTGACACCAGCCTTCAGCTTTTGGATTTGATAGATAAATTTTAAACCATGCAAGAAGTTTGTGATTTCACTTAAACTGTAGTGGGTATTTTTCCACCTAACAACCACCATGTAACTTATCCTGGTCATTATGATTGTACTTAAGATCTGTCAGAATGTACTTCATGCTAGAGTCTAAGTGGATTACAAATATCTAGTGAATTTAATGCTCGAATCACCTTTTAGTAAATGAGGATGATAGTATGCTACAGAAACAGACATAAATTCCATGGTTGTAAACAACTTCTTCCAAACCATACAGCAATTTAGTGGCAGAACTGGGTAGAGAACCCAGAACTTCTGACTGTAGTCCCATTCTGTGACTAATAAGCAGGTTTGTCCCTGACTGGCAGTTTCTGCTTAGGAGAAGTCAAACGTTAGAATGGCATGGTGTGTTGGATGTTAACATAGCTTTGCTGGGAGAGCAGTGCAGTGATGGTTTTATTATATTATGTGTGCGCTATGTGTAACTATAAACTAATGGGCTCTTGGTTTGGGTACTGAATTAAACTTGCAAGATCTAAACTAAAGCAAAGATTCTTTTTCAAATTAGAGTTTGCCATTTTGTATGTCCCCAAGTGCTGATGCCAGTGTGACCGTGAGAACTGCTCCTTATTTTGCTCTTTCTTTATATATTTCCCATAGAGTTTTGTGTAACAGTAAGTTATCAGTGACACGAGGCAGAAACCAGTCTGTGATAGATATTGTTGGATTACGTTTTTAAATAACCTACAAGCGCACCATGTGTTTATACGTAGACAAAAAGCCATGTGGGTGTGTTTGCAATTGAAAGCTGGTGTCTTTTCATTTTTTAGACTAAAAACAGTCGCCCACTTCGTACCAATCAGATCTATGCTCAAGATGAGGGTGCAACCCACACGCAACTATATACTAATCATTTTGAGATGATGAAAATGATTGCAGGGAAAAGAAGTCCACCTATCAAACCTCTGTAAGTTTAACTGGGATCATTCAATCCCAATCACCCTGTCACCACAGATCTCCTGGAATCTGTTATGAATTGCTTTCACAACTGAGAGTTATTTTACATTCTGTTTCAAATTGCCAGTTTCTTTGTTCATGTTTGTTTCTTTCCTTGCATTCTGGTCTTGTGTTCTTGAAACATCTTCATATTTCATGTGTTTGGGTTAGCTTTTACTCACTGCATGAATTTGTTTTGTGGATTAAAAGCAGAAGAGCACTCAGTTTTCAATCTTATGTTATAAACTACACTTTCCATTTGCCTGAACTATACATACTTTATGTCTATGCTGATGACTAGTACATTGGTTTGTATATACATACAGTAACTTCTGTATTTGTTTACTGTTTACTCTGAGTCTTCCTTAAAATGTCTATCTGTATACAGGCTCCAGTATTGGTGTGAATATCATGAAAACTTCACCAAAACTGCAGTGCCATCTATTAAAACATGAAGTTAAATATTGTTTTTAAGTTTCTTCTGTGCCCAGTAATACAGTTTTGCTCTATTGCAGACTTGGCATGAATCCTTTCCAGAAGAATCCGAAGCATGCATCAGTACTTGCAGAAAGGTGGGTGCTCTATGTCTGAAAGGAGTTAGGAATTGAATAGAAGTGCTTTTTTTCTTTTCTGGTTTTTTAACTTTCAGTTACTTACTTTTAACAATTATGTGCTTTTTCTTATCATTGTTTCTAGTGGAATCAACTATGACAAGCCACTTCCTCCAATTCAAGTTGCATCCCTCCGAGCAGAACGTATTGCAAAAGAGAAAAAGGTATGGTCTCAGCTGTACATATGCCTGCTAAAAAATGAACAGAGGAAGTATGAGAAAAGCTGCCTCCTGAGAGAGCCTTGGTAGTACAGCAGATGTTATGAGCAGCTGCACATTGTTGATGTACTAGGATTTAGATATTCAAGGTCCAAAGTAGGACCTTTCCTTGGGCCTGTATGTCATGCCCATACTCGTATAGAAACATTCTTTAGGGAAATATATTACAAACATAAAAATCTTGGTTTATTCTTGACCATTCTGTAGCCTCCTTTCTTACATTATTCAGAAAGAGATACTTGTTCTTTCTTATTGATAGTAAATTGCTTGTTGTGCTATGCATTAAGCTATGTAACCACAAATACATCTTGTAGTTTGATACTGGTTAGGTCAGGTAACTGGGAGCTAGCGAGTTACAATGAAGACAGATTTGTATGCTGTCTCTGCACACACATAATACATACTTTGAATTAAAGGGATTTTGTTTGGTTTTTGGTTGTTTTGTTGGTTTTTTTTTTAATAATACACCCTGATTGTTACATGCTCTGTTTTGAAGACTGTGAAGCTCACACTTTGATTTCCTAGGCTTTGGCTGAACAGCAGAGGGCACAACAGCAAACAGGTCCACAGCCTCAGCAGCAGCAAGCTGGCCAGCAGCAAGCTCAGCAACCAGCTGTACAGCAAGCACAAGCCCAACCTCAGCCACAGGCTCAGGCACAGGTAGTTCAGCAGCCACAGGCAGTAGTGCAGACTGCAGTAACTACTGTGGCCAACACAGCAGTATTGGTAAGAAAGGGAGGGCTTTGTGCCTTTGATGTAGTAACTTCAGTTCTTCTGTGTGTATCATATTATGTGGTTTATTTTCTCTGGAAAGTGAGAAATTTAGGTCAGTGTAGTGAGTTAAAAGCTATTTCCTTCTTTCTTTTTTATTTCCTGAGAATCCTGGGTATCTTCCTTTTTTGCTTATTTATTAAGAGTGTTCATACCAGTATAGCAATAGCTTTTGGCATTCTGAGGTGAAGAAGTATAATATCCTTTGCAAAGATTTTTTGCATTTTTCAGTTTAGACTTTAACTTAATCAAGTACATTTTCACAGTCAGTAAACAGTGTTTACGCAGAGAAGGGAATGTGGCTGTAAGAGCTACTCTGTTAGTAGCTTAAACCCCAAAGCTTTATTAACCTTGGCAAAGCAAGTGGAATGTTGCATCCTACAGGACCTACCATGGTTGTGTTATTGCAAACTGTGCAAAGTTTTCATGGCTTCCTTAAATCTAGAGTCTGTTTTAATGTATCTGATGACAGGTCTGAGGCTTTTGCTTTTAGAGCCACTCCAGTTTGCATACTAATGTGTGCCAGCAGTGGTGATTTTATTTTGCTTGTTGAAGGCCTTTTACAAAAAGACACAGAGAATGGGTTCTGAGCCATAAGTGTTGCTCCGTATTTAATGTTCATGTGCGAGTGGTTGTCTGTGAAGTGCTAGAGTAAGATATTGCTCCCTTCTCCTCCTAAGAAGGATATCAAATGACCAGTGTTTACCAAACATTTGCTCATTAGAGTGGCAGAATCCTTACATATATACATCAGCTGTTGATACGTTGCGTGAATGAGCAACTGCAGAAGTATCTGTGCATTTTATTGCAGTTTTCTTACTTTGTTACTTCTGGAATACAGCCTTGTGTTAAACAGCAAAGTTTAAGAGATATAAACAGCAAAGATAAGAGCTATATTCAGTTTTCTTTTATTGTTTTTCTGATCTCTTACCTCAATTGTCTTCTAAATAGGCTGGCACAATCAAAACAGCAGTTACAGGGACAAGTATACAGACTGGTAAGAAGACTATAATTGGGCATTGGAGATTCAGATTTTCACTTTTAGAATCTCACATTTAATCCTCGCTTGCTTTCAGCTACAGTGAGTGGAAATGTCATAGTGAACACAGTTGCTGGAGTCCCTGCTGCTACCTTTCAGCCCATCAATAAACGTCTGGCTTCACCTGTTATACCTGGAACATTGACTGTGAGTAGATCGCATCACTAGTTGTGTCCATGGAGTGACCTTTGGCTGCATGTATCAGTGTATCTGTTTCCTTCTTTAGCTTTCCATGTTATCAGAAACTCTTCTTCTTGCTAATTTCATGTGCATCATCCTTCTCTATCAAACCTCTCTCCTTTACCAAAATATCAGAACACATGGAGCAGTTGATCAGAAAAATGTGCCTAACAGATACTACTGTTAAAAGTAGTTTGTAGGTAAGTGCTGTCATAGGCAGTGTATTATGTTGCTATCATTTCCAGTCTGTAACTGTTTTGTGCTTTGTTAATTATGATCTTTGTTATTATTTTGTTGGTTTAAGACTATGGGAGATAAAGCAAAATAAGTGAAGAATAGTGAAATCAATCTTCTGTTATGTCCTTAAGGGTTTGGTGATCAGCCTGTTTGAAAAAGGTTTAACCAGATGCTGACTGGAACATATCCAAACAGATAGATATGTTAGAAAGATTTGGACCTGCTTTACCCTTGCAATACTTTTGCATTTTTCATGTTTTTCTAAAACTGTACAATCCACTTCCAGAAAGTTCCATAGCTTTATATGAGGTTTGGAAACTGTGAGAAATAATGACTCTATTCTTTTTCAGACTTCGGGAGGCACTGCAACTGCACAAGTGGTCCATACCCAGCAGCGAACTGCGGCAGCACCTCCTGCTTCCACAGAGCTGGTGACCATTGCATCTACCCAGGGGGTCCGCGCAGTGACATCAGTCACAGCATCAGCAGTAGTAACTACCAACTTAACACCCGTGCAGACCCAGACAAGGTCTTTGGTGACTCAAGTTACACCAGGTAATAATCGTGTGTTTGGGGATTGCCTAAAGGGTCCCAGAACTTCTGCAGGTTGCTTGACTGCTGTAGCCCTACAGTATTGAAAGTCTGGGTTCATTGGCAGCACAATTAATCAGTGGTGTGATTTTTAACTTGCTTTATTGTTGGTGCTCAGATTACTCTTCTCTCCAGTATTTCTGGATAAAGTGTTGAAGTAGAAAGCAGCTTGGCCTCTAGGCATTACAATTAAAAAAAGATTATTAATAATCTAGCAGTAAGATATTAGAGTTACTGTTGGGACTAAAAATCATTATGAAGAAAGAAGCATACATTTTATTTACTCTGATTTTACATCATGTTTATGCTAATGTGTTGTTATTTGTAGTTATGTGTTACTTGTAGTTAGTCAGCAAACTGTGCTGGAGCAAAAATAGGCATTTAACAGCTTGATTTTTTTTTAAGTGAAATCAATGAATTAAACTGAATGTTGAAAATTTTCAGAGCATTTTGTGTTTTCTTTATTCGCAGCTACACCAACAGTCCAGCTGTCTGGCAAAACAATCACCCCTGCTCACTTCCAGCTTCTGAGGCAACAGCAGCAGCAGGCTGCTCAGGTGCAGGTCCCACAGATCCAGGCTCAGGCACAAGCCCAGTCTCCAGCTCAAATAAAAACTGTAGGGAAATTGTCACAGGTGAGGAAATGCTTCTGAAGTAAGGTGGCATGTTGTTACTGTCATTGTTACTGTAAGCATCATTAGCAGTGTGTGTTGTGTATCCTGCTTTTCTTGGACTAGAGTGAAATGCAGCTCTCTCTTGAATTCAGTCCTACTAAAATTTCATGAAGGCAGTTGTGTCTGATACAACTGCAGTAGGTCAGGATGTAAAGCACACGCTGTCACTTACTCACTAGCAACCCCTTGCATAAAGGAGTTGCATTCTGAGCTCTTTGATCTTGATAAAGTCTGTCATAAAATGTTTCTTTAAAGCTCCAGATCCATCTCCATTTTTTTTTCTAGTAGTCATGTAAAAGATCGGAAATTATCATAAAATGATAGAATAGTTTGGAATTTCACAGGTCATCCAGTCCAACCTGATGGAAGTGTTTGATTTTTGCAGGAGCAGCTGATCAAGCTGCAGAAGCAGAAACTGCAGCTACCCCAGCAGCAGGCAGCACAGCAGACACAGCAAGGGGCACAGCAGCAAACAGCGCAAGTGCAAGTACAACAGCAACAGCAAACTCAGCAGCTCACTGCAGTTACAGCACCTCGTCCTGGTGCAGTTCTCACAGGCACTACTGTGACAAACCTGCAAGTTGCTCGTCTTGTAAGTTGTCTTTAACTTTGTAAAAACAGCCCTAAACACCTTGTTCTTTTTGTGGGTTTAAATGAACTGGATGCTGGTCATCCATGCATACAAGTGCCCTTTGCTTTAATTAGGTAGTACAAAAGATATAGCTGGAAGATAAATAGCTTTAAATTGCGCTTACCTACCAATACCATCTCTGAATTATATTACTGTAAAGGAGCAATTCTATTTAGAAACATTTACAAGTATCCCTTCATAATGTCCTGTTATATACAGCAGATATTTTTTGTGCCAGTACAATAATCTTCATTCCTTATTGCTTAGACTCGTGTTCCTGCTTCCCAGCTTCAAGCACAAGGACAGATCCAGGCCCAAACTCCGCAAGCAGCACAGGTTGCTTTGGCAAAGCCTCCAGTGGTGTCTGTTCCAGCTGCTGTTGTGTCATCTGCAGGAGTCACTACGCTCCCTGTCACTGTTGCAGGCATTAGCGTTGCCATTGGGCAGCCGCAGAAAGCAGCAGGTATGTCAACAGGCTTGCTAAAACATAATGAAGTTTTACAACCTACTTTTATAAAGATAACATATTTTAAGTAATGTCTTCTGTGGGACACTCATGCTTTTTAAAAGCTTAAGTGATAGAGGTTGCACTCCTGTTTGTTTCAGAAATAAGGTAAGATATACGCTTACTCCATCTAACCTGGAGGTCAGCACCATTCTTTAGCCAGATGTGGTGGGGTTTGTTTGGTTTCCAATCTCTGCATGAGAGTAGGTGAGCAGGTTTAGTTTTACAAATAAAGACATGGTAATTTCATAACTTCTTTTAAATTCAAAATGGACATCAGGAGACTTGTATTTTGTAACAGCCTCCTGTAGTGTGGGCAGAATTTTTCTTGTAGGAAGATCATTGTTTTAACACAGTTAACTTACTCATGCCCTTAGAATGTTTCTTTTCCTCCGCTGTCAAAATCATATGTCTTATTCCCATTAAAATCAGTGAGCTGTTAGTGCTCAGAGCTATGCAGATGTATAAGTCTATAAAAAGCACAGTCTGTGCTTGCAAGCTGTGATTACTGGGACAAAGCAATAAAATGAAGACTCTTACAGTTCTAATTATTCTTGTAATTTTCAGGAGGCCAGACGGTAGTTGCACAGCCACTGCATGTCCAGCAGCTTCTAAAACTCAAGCATCATCAAGCAGCACAGCAACAGAAAGCTATCCAGCCTCAGGTTGCTCAGGGTCAGGCTACTGTGCAGCAAAAGGTACTGGCTGTTTGCTCTCCTGTTGAGTTACACTTTTGTGGTTATAAAGCGCCAGCTCTGAATTATGAGAACACTCTTAGAGAGTCAGTCAGGATTTCTAGGGTGAATCTTAAGTATGTATAGAGAGAACAGTTTCTCATGTGTCTTGTTAGGTGCTCAATATTTTTTTCAATAAGGTGGCTGTTCTCTGTCATTTCTCAGGCCCTGAATTGGATTTTCTTTCTTAAGTGACAAGATTCTCATTAGTTGTTTCTAACTTAGCCAGATGTGGAAAATTCCTAAAGATTTTCACTGTTTACAATATGATTTGTGCAAAATACACTTTTCTCTCCTGAAATGTCATGTTCTCATGGGCTTTGCTGTCAGTCAGCCACTAGTGTTGTTTTTTGGAAGCACATTATCGTACGAAGTGTGCATGTGCATGCAAGAGACAATCTTTTCAATAGATAGAATCATAAAGTGATTTGGGCTAGAAGGGACCTTAAGATCATCTAGTTCCAACTGCCCTGCCACAGGCAGGGAATAAATACTTACAGTGATTCAGAATATTTGTGTAAGTGCATGAAAGCTTTTGACCAGTGTTCATTTTGCTATTAATAATCCTGGAAGGATTTTGTTTCAATGATTAAATAGAATTAATCCTATTAGCTATCTACCTATTCTTTAAAATACATGGCTATTTTGTAGTCATTGATGCTTTTTTTTCTCTTCTGCAGATAAATGCTCAACAGGTTACAGTCCAAACCCAACAGCAGACTTCACAGCAACAAAAAGTAACTTATACTACACAGCCTGCCATTAAAACACAGTTCTTAACAACTCCAATTTCCCAAACCCAGAAACCAGGTGGAACTCAGCAAGTCCAGGCCCAGATTCAGGTACAGGTAACACAGGTTTACACCTTTAAACTCTGCTGTGACTGGAGCATTGTAAAGATGAGAGGTGAGGTAGCATTTTAGTGCTCACTCTTATTCTAGTCACACATTTGTTTAAATGGACTTTATAATAAAATTCACTGGTGCTGAATATGTGGGTTTATAGCAGGTTAGAGGAACTATCTGAGCTGTAAGTTTGCCTTTCCTCTTTGAAATAATCAAATTGAGTCACTCCTTTTTATTAAGCAAGAGATTCCATACTTGTATGTACTAAAGAAGATTTGTGGTGCTGCCTCCCAGCCTTATCTCTGGCAGCCAAGAGTAGGCGACACTTACTTTCTTTACTGTATAACTGGATCAGTCCATGGAAAAAGGAGGAGGTTAGGAACTGGAAGCTATACTCTTTCAGAAGTGTATCTAAGATAATGAGGTCTGTTAGAATTTACGTGCTTCCTTCAATTTTACATATAGTTAGGAGGAAACAAGTATGTTGCAGTTAAAATTGAAAAATACTTTTCCTCTGCTAGCTAAGTTCTTCAATACGCTTATCTAGAAAGCTTTACAAAAGTTCAGTATCACTGCGAATGCCAAGCTGCAACTTACTGTGACTAGGATCTTGGAAAGGTTTTCACCTGGTAGCCGTATAAGTATAATGTTTTGCTGCTATTAGCAAGTTTTTATTTTGACCAAATCTTTATTCCGTGGAACTACAGGTTGCAAAACTTCCACAAGTGGTCCAACAACAGGCTACTGTTGCCAACATTCAACAGATGGTTTCAGTTTCCCAGCAGGTAGGTTTTGTGCTTGTCAAATTTAGCGCTAGAAACATGATCCTAGTGATAGCTCGTTTGTTTTGAATGTATGCATTTTCATCTTATGTGTGGCATAGGTGGTATTTTTTGGGGATATAGCAAGTGGCTTCTATAAAAATGAGTGGTGTGAATACCGAGTCAGCTGCTGTATATTCTGTAGTCTAGAACTTGGGTAGATGGAGCAATGTTTATTCATCATTGTAGGTAAGTGGGAAAACAGATTGTAAAAGGTATTTTGTAGCACTGAAAGAATTTATAATAATTGGTTTCTTGTGATGTGTAGTCAAGATAGCAGATAACTGAACTGATGAGTGCTGAGTTTGTTCAGCTGAGTTTGTTCTTGGAGAGTTAGAACAAATTGAGGGTTACAAGTTATTTTGTTCCAGTTCACAAAGCTGTGCCAAGTGCCTTGTAAAAGTTTCAGAATGGTTTGGTATCTGTTCTAAGTGTTGTGTGGAAAGGAGTAGGGCAAGAGAAGGTCAAACGATTTGGTTACCCTCCCCTACCTACGAGGCTGTTTATTTAACAGTTAAGAACTATGTCATTCAGACCATTAGCAACAGGCACAACTTATGCAGTTGATTGGAAGCAATGATTAAGCTTTGGATGGTGGATGAAGTTACTGCCTTTGGTGCACAGAAATCTGAGCCAGTCAGCTCTTGATCTGTCACAATTTATAGTGCAGTGTTTTAGTGCAGAATAAAATCTGTGACTTTTTATCTCCAAACGATGATGAAGAGGTGTAAGCTGACTGATAGCCACTGCAAATGTGAATGTTCAAGGGCAAGGTAGACAGCAGGGCGTAGAAACCTCATCACTCAGCACAGTTGAGTTGTCCTGTGCAGTCAGCAGGAGCTCCTAGATAATTTTTCAAGGGACATTAAAAGCTAGATTTCCAGAAGTCACTGATGTTGGCATAAGTCCAGGACTGTTGAAATCCATGGTAAAAAGACAAATGACCACCTCCCATCTGACACAAGTCAGCGATGTCACTGGCGGTAGGATCAGGCCATGCCAAGTATGTTTAAAACTGCAGTCTCTATGTATATGTGGCATTCTTTTTGCCTCTGTTTTTAGTGCTTCCCAGAGGATTCCTCTTGGATTGATCGAGAGCTGACTTTCCCCTAGAGAAGCCCTTGCAGCTTCATTTGGTTGCTGCTTCTAAAAAAGGCAGTTGAACCTGTTCGGTTTTAATTACCTTGTCACCTGAACAAAGAGAGGCTGAATTTTCTTCTCCCTTGCTCTGGGTAGAGATATGAAAATTAGATTTCTGGATAGAGTTCGAACTATTCTACCCTAAATTGGCAATAGAGACTGGCAGCTGTAGTCTGAAAGGGGAATGTCAGAGACTGATAGGAAGCTTCGGTGGCTGTATTTATTGTCACAATAGGGGAGCAGAGTCAGCATTTTAATCTCTTTGATCCTCTGTTCTTTTCCCTGTTCCTTCACTTCTGCTTCTGCAGTACAAGAATTTTCCAGTTTATCCAGTGGGATTTCTATACCTTTCATCTATCTTATGTAAAGAATCTGGGGGAATGTCCTTTGATTTGCACTGCAGAGATCTAAGTTAAGGCATCTCAGCTCTTAGTTCTGAATTATAAGGCTCTAGAAGATGTGACAGAATGGTGTTTCTCAGTGAAACTACAACCTGTGCTCCCAGAGTCCCTCCCAGCTTTCTTACTTTGACCAAGATGTTTGTCAGTCAAGAGAGCAAATGCCTATGTAAGAAAGATGCCTTCTGTAGAGCAGAAATGTAATGAATGCTCAGTTTAATGCCAAACTATTCTGTCATTGCTTTGTCATCCTCATGTCTAGGTACAGGCTCAACCCCAAACTGTGACTCTTTCTCAGACGACAGCAGGTCAACAGCAAGTTCAGGTGATTCCTGCCACAACTGCTACTGCTCAGGTCGTCCAGCAGAAACTCATACAGCAGCAAGTCGTGACAACAGCGTCTCCCCAGATTCAGGCTCCGGGTGTACAGAATCCAGCCCAGCCACCAGCAACATCTGAAGCCCAGAATCAGCAAGCAAAAGTACAAATGAGGACGCCTACTGTCAGACTAAAGGCACCTACTAAACCAAGTTGAACTAATGGTTAAAATGCAATAACAGGGAAACACAGCATTTCTTAGTTGCTAAGCCAAGTGAGAAGCTACCCCAAACACCCCAATGAAGACAAACCACCTCTATTTTTTTTTTTAGCAGAAGTGTTTTTTGCTGGTGAACATTTAAACATGGAAACTCTCATATAACTTCAGTGTATTAGCAACTGTTTAGCACTCACAATCTGTACAAGCTGCATTCTGCCAGTGTTCTCTGTGCTCATTCAGACCAGATAACGCAGACATTAGTTACATTTAAAACCTGCCCAGCTTCACAAAAGTAACATGGTAATATGCCATACATGTCAGTGAAATTCATCTGCCCATGGGAATATGCAGTTCTTTGCTGTAGTTCAGATGTGTGCTGAATATCCACGGTGAAGCCATTAGAAGAACCAGGTGTGGCTATTACAGCAAAGTATTTTCCATCTCTATAAAAGCTGCGTGTTGTTCTTGCTTGAGGTAAATACCTCTGGAAGATCTTAACATATTTGAAGTGCTCCCTGCAAAGTTTAGCCAATAAATGTGAAAACCTGTAAGTATATGTAATTAAAAAAGGAAAGGAAAGTTTCATTCTCCATTTTTGTAAGTCTTTTAAAAATGTTTGTTAGTAGTTTTGTGTACAGTTTACTGAATCACCCAACCTGTGCCCTCATTCTCATATTTCACTTTAAGGTAATGGATATTTTAGGCATGAAATGAGTAAATACTGTGTTGATAGTAGATGTGTATTAAAGTGTAGCCCTTTCTTTTTTCGGTAGAAGATGTTTGGTGGATACAGCTCAACAATTGATCCATAGCTGTTCCTCATGGGGATTCCATCAAGGAAAATCTCCAACTGATAAAATTTAATCTCTCAGTTTCATTCTGCTCTTGCAACATGTTTAAATGTTCAGTACTTTCTACTCAGCTTTCAGCTTGGGGGGGGGGGGGGGGCTAGGGGACGGGAGAATAGTGAAATGAAATCTAAGACTTACTTCTTCAACTGTGTAAAGAATAAGATCTAACTTTTATACTATTCTTTTACTAAAGCTAATGATGAATGTATCTTCAGGTGGGTATTTTGGATGTGAATAGAGCGTGGCCTCTTCCTCCAAATCAGTTTGCCTTATTGTTATGATGAAAAAAAAAAACCTTTGCAAAAAGCTGCATAGAACTGGGGGGGTTTCTGTACTTTTCTTGCATAAAATGACAAGCAGACTCTGTTTGCAAACAGCACTGAGTGAGGAATCTGAAAGTTCTTGGTGGCTTGAATGGATTTGTTTTACTTTGGCCATAAAGGTGCATGACATGTCAAATCCAGACAGAATTCTCACATTCCTTCTCTGAGACGGTTTTAAGATTATTTTTCCATTCTGTGATCTTTTTACTCTTAGGAGGGGAGCCTTTTTAAATGCAAGGAAAGCATATCTCTTGTTCCTAACCTTTGTATGTACACACCTATTGGTACCCAGCAGCCCAAATGGCTTAAACAAGAAAGAATACCCATTAGTAGGATAGGGACAGCCCATTCTGTTAAGATCACGAATGCAAACACTGGGTCAGGCAGCCTTCCCGATTTATCTGTGTGTTAATTTTATACCTCTTTTCTCCTGCAGCCTCTTGGACCCTCAGCTCTGCAATTACAGGGGCAGTGTTGGGTTTTTTAAGCTGTTTGTGCATGTGGCAGCATTCCCTCAACCCTCTTTGGGGTTTGTGCCATTACCTAAATGTCATTTCTGGCCGCAAGGCTGGTGCTGTTGGCGGTGGGATAGTTGGAAATGCGAAGCAGATGCAGTGGTAGCAGATAACTGACACTGTGTGTACAGTATCGTGATGCTCATCCAAAAATACTGCTTAGTTAGCCCCAGTTTTACTTTTAAATGTTTAGCTCTTACTGTGTGCATGGGTGGGGGGGTCACACTTCCAGCAGTGGGAAAGCTGTTGTGTGCGCCATTGTGCTGATTTGGTGTCTCAAGAGGCGATTGTTTCTTGTTTAGGTCAGTTCATGAAGATAAATATCACCTTTTTAACTTTGTTTCTTTTTTCCTTTCGATGTGTCTTTCTCCCAGGAGGGCGTTAGGAAGTCAACCTGTAAATAGCTGATGAACATGCGCGTTTGTACTTGATGCAGTAGGGTTATAAGGAATAGCGATGTATTCTACCTGAAGGTGTAATAAAGTGTACATTTTTATAACGCTGTCCTGCTCTGCCTTCTGTAACCCGGGGGGATCGGGCGGCTCTCGGCACCCCTGCGGTGCCCGCTTCGGTGCGGGGCGGCTGCGGCCCCGGCCCCGCCTTTGGGCGGAGCGGCCGTGGTTCCTGCTCCGCCCTTCCGCCGGCAGCATGGCGCGGGGGGCTGCGGTGGCCGCCTGCCTGGAGGCCGTGCTGGGCAGCCGCAGCAATGCCAACCGCGTCTTCGAGATCCTGGAGCTGCTGGCGGTGCGGGCCGGGGAGCGGGGAGGGAGCGGGCCGGGGCCGGGCGGGCTGTGGGGCGGTGCTGAGGGGTGAGGGCCGCGGCTCGCCGCTCGCCGGCCTCCCCTCATGGACGCGCTCTTCCAGGGCCAGGAGGAGGAGGAGGACATCCTGTGCGCCGGCAGGGCCTGCAGCCGGCTCTTCGGAGCCTTGCTGGAGCGCAGGGAGCTGTTCGTAGGCCCGCTGCCCGCCGAGGAGGCCTCTCTGGCCGGTGAGTGGAGAGCGGCCCCGGGCCTGGGCCGCGCCTCGGTGGGTCTGGTCTCGCCCCGCCGCTCCGAGCTTTAAGGGTTGTGTGTTTCACCCTTAGATAACCACAGCGCTGAGGACAAGTACAAGATATGGATGAGGCACCGCTACAAGGAGTGCGTGGATTGCTTGGCGGAGCTCATGGGGCACGAGGCCTTCCAGGTCAAGGTAGGGCCCGAGCCTGCTGCTGAGTTCACACTGGGGTCCCTTGCAGTGCAGAAGCATTTATCGCTCCAGTATCTCAATGTGAAAGGGCCAGCAGAGATGTTGCTGGTGCACTGGCTCAACCCTGCTCACCAGGCTTGCAGCATTCTTAGTGAGGAGCATAGTTCATTCTCTCTCCTTTGGGTCTAAGCTCTGGTGCCCTTGTTGAGGTGGGGTTTTGTCTTCTTTTTAAAGGAATTGTCGCTGTGCACCCTTATGAGGTTTGTTGAGTTGGAGGCACGATACCCACTGATCAAAGTAGAGTGGAAGGGCAGTTTAACTTTTCCTCGTGACCTTCTTAAGGTAAGCTGCAGAACTAAGTTTCTCTTGTCAGTTACCTGATGGGATGCTCACCTTCTCCAGTGCTAAAACATCAACCTAGGAGGTTCTCAGTGCTAAGGGAAGGTGGTGGTCTGGAAGAGCACCGAGAGCTTCTTCCCCTGGTGAGGTGTCAGGTTTGAGCTGGATTCCTGAGTGTTTATGAAGTACCAGTCCTGGAGTCGGTTTTTGGAGTCCCTGGCTGCACTCACAAGGACAGGGACATGAGAGGGAAGGCGCTGACCCTGGTTCAGCTGCTGTGTCACTTCTAAATGACATTGTCTTTGATGGAAAGGGCCCCTTGTGGAGGTTGGGGGGGCCTGTCAGAACGGCTTGTGATGTTGCCCTGGGGAAAGCAGCACACAACCAAGCTGTCTGCCTTTCAGAAGGACAGGAGGGTGCCTCAGCCAGCTCAGCTCTCTGTCTACTCCAGTAGAGACTGACTTGTTGCTTTCCTTTACCAACCTTTTGTTAGGTAGTTGTTGATGGCTTGCTGCCCGTAAACGAGGACGCTTCACTGCTCATCTCTCGCTTTCAAGAGTACATGGAGTATGATGACATTCGGTACTTTGTCATAAGGGCAGTCACTGAGAGTATTGGACAAGTCATGCAGAAGACAAAAGAGGTAACAAATGTTCTTGTTGAGGTGGGTCCAGATAAACTGCTCTGAACCCGTGTGTCTTGTGCAGGAAGCAGGGAGCAACTAGGGGTGTATGGAAATGTTTGGAAGCAAGAGAAATGAGTATGCCTACTCGAAGGCATTGGGGATTAATTATCTTTTATGACTCTTCAGTCTCAAATTGACAGTAGTTCAAGATGCATCGTTCCTGCAGATCCTTCTGGTCCGGGTTCTAGCTTCTGTTTTACTCAAGTCTCTGCAGCTTGGGTGGCACACACAGAACTTTTAAGTCTGTTCTCTCTTTAGTGCAGAAGAAGAGTCTGTTTTCTTTAATTGGATCCACCAGTTGTGTTAAACCAGAAGCAGAATTTCTGTCTCTTTAGTTCAGAGATAGGTTTTGTGTTGTGCAAACAGATAATGCTCCACGACAAGGCAGCAATAGAGAATACACCAGTGTGTAGTTCAGCCATCAGCATTTTTCCTTTCCTTTTTCTTTCTTAGGTACATACAGTGCTTAGGAGGTAGCAAGACGCTGGCTTCAGTATTGCCCTATCTCTTGTGGAACTTGCTTCATGTTTAATTATATGCTTTTTTCTCAGAGGCCGCTGCCATTTTACCAACAGAACGTCTTTTCCCTCATTTCACCCATTAACATGCCGAACAAAGAGAGTGACATGGTCAAATTTCTGGCGAAGCAAGGTTAGTCAGCTCCATGTGATGATCTGTGTATGGAAAAGAAAATCAGGTTTAAGATTTTTATTATTAAATACTTATATTATTTTTTGGTTATGGAAAACATCTGCTGCTGTGATCTGAGTGATTCTAAACAGTGTTACAAAATCCACATTCCTCAGCCTGCAGTGGGGTTTCTTATGGACTTCTGTCAAGACAAGGACTTCAGCCTAAATTTTTAGGGTATCAAAGGACTAAGTAAAGAATGGTCATCTTAATTTTTTTAAACATCTGTTTCAAGTTCAGCATCTCTTTCCCCTTTCTTCTTAGACAACTGGGAGGAATTGAAAGTGTCAAAACTGCAGGTAGGTGTTCGTTTGGTGCTTCGGAGTTGAAATTTTATCTACTTAAAGTAGAGCTTTACCTACACCAGTGTTTGGTGTAGCTTTACCTACACCATGTAACTCACTGTTTGCAATTCTGTTTTAAGGCACACAAGCAGGCCTTTGAAAAAATGTGGCTCAGTTTCTTGAAGCACAAGGTGAGTGTTCCTTCTGCCACTGATCTGTACCACTCTTCTGTCACTAATCTTTAGAGGCTCTCGTTGCATGGAGCTCCTGGTAGGACCCCACTATTTCAGTGTTGGATGAGAACAGCGCAGTCACCACTTCTGCTGGGTTGTTCTGCCAAGAAAGATGACCTCATGTATGGTCTGTTTCTTCTTACTCTTGGCCTCTTTTTTTTCCACCTTAAACAAATCTAACCCAAGGAGTGACCTGCAGCAATAACAGTCTCTTTTCACATGTTGAAGGCTACCAAGCTTTATTGCTAGTGACTGTCACATCTGAGCTGTGATGACACTTTTAGTTGTGAGCACTTACTGCTTTCAATGAACTTGATGGTCATGTATCACTTGTAAGCTCTCATATTTGGGAACTCTTGCTGAAAGCTGTATTGTCCTGGCACATTGCCTTTTGTTTGTGTGTTATCTTTTTGAACCATGGGTTGCTGTTGCTCTCAGAGTTCTCTCACAATGATTGTTTGACTGTATTGTGTCATCCTTCACAGCTACCCGCTGGCCTCTACAAAAAAGTTCTTGTTATTCTGCATGACTCCATCCTGCCTTACATGAATGAACCCACTCTCATGATAGATTTCTTAACACTGGCATATGGCATAGGTGAGTGAAAACAGGCTTTTTATCTTTTGTGATACATACGTGCAATGTACCAAGTACGTATGAACTCAGAAGGTCTGCTAGATGCAGCGCCATGGCATAGATGATGAAACAGATGTACTTTTGGCTGGGATGAAGCTAAGGAACAAGGGTGGACTCCAC
Source organism: Neopsephotus bourkii (assembly GCF_033783945.1). Classification (NCBI taxonomy): domain Eukaryota; kingdom Metazoa; phylum Chordata; class Aves; order Psittaciformes; family Psittacidae; genus Neopsephotus; species Neopsephotus bourkii. Next base: position 1,346,854 of record NW_026901291.1, on the reverse strand, counting down.
TGTCACTAAAAATGAGATGGTTTTTACCTCTTTATCAGTGTTGTTGCTCCTTGTGTGTAAGGAAAATAATATTTAAAGCCTTGGGAAGAGTAGAATACTGGAGTTTCCTCTTAAATAGAGTTCAGCCAGCACTGCTGATACCTGGGTTGCATCAGGACACAGGATGCACAGATTCCTACAGGGATATCCTAAGACCTTTGCCTGCCAGTGTGGCTTTACTGAAAGATTAGAGCATCATGGTTTTGTGTCTCTGTCCTTCAGAGTCTGTTCCTCAGTTTAATCTTTGTAAGTCCTACAGTTTAATCTTTGTAAGAAACATGTGACCCTCTGGAAGGGTTTAGATTATATTGTGTCACTTTACAGCCATCATGATTTCAGATTTCTCTCTTCTCAGATTTCAGGTACTCTTAATTTTGTGGTCCTTCTGTGGAGGTTTTATAATAGAAACAAGTTGAAGCTGATCAGTTTTTGGGTTTGGTTTTGGTTTAATTTTTATTGTGTTCATACCTGTCTGCTTTCTTACAGGTGGAGCAATTAGTCTTTTAGCCTTAAATGGATTATTTATTCTGATTCATCAACATAATCTGTAAGTAAAATGAGCATATTGTTTAAAGGGACATGGGGGTTTGCATTTATATCTTTATGTAAAGGAATGGAAATGGATTCTCCACAGCTGCAGGCCTTAAATTCCCCCATGAGAGAGCCAAACTCTGCACCAGAGGCTCAGCTGTTTGGATGCTAGCTCTTTTGGTAGTCTGACTTTATTTGCAGCTGAGCCTAAATATGCTCTTCTCCAGACTGTGGCTGCTCAGCACTTGAAAATCGATTTCCATTGATCTGATTACATAGTGAAGCAATAGTCTTTAGTGTGCCTTTCACTGAATCGTGTACCATTTGCAGTCAGTGGACATAGCTTCACATCCTGAAAATGGCTGGGCACTGCTAGAGCCATAAATTCTCCTTACAGCTCGTTTTCAAGTGGTGGCTGTAGAGAGGAGACTAAGAAAGCTAAACAGAGCACAGCAGTGGTCTGTAGTGAAAGCACAGAAACTCCACAGACACAGTGTAGTCCCACCACTAACGGATGTCTTTTTCCTCTTTTATAACAGGGAATATCCTGACTTTTACAAAAAGCTGTACAGTCTTTTAGACCCTTCTGTATATCATGTGAAGTACCGAGCCCGCTTCTTCCATTTGCTTGATCTGTTTTTGTCTTCATCGTAAGTAGCATCTTTATGTTCACATATTTTCCTCCTGCTTTTCTGTTATTCTTGAACAGTCCCCCATGTCTGGATATTACGTATTCAGTGTGCCTACTGGATTAGATTCATTTTTACTGAGAAAGCTGAATCTAAGGGTGTTACTGTAGTGGTGTGTAATTTTTCATGTGCTGTTTCTGAAGATTTGCCATACAACATCTAGTTTCAGGAAGCGAAAATGCAGTTAGTGATCTGAGTTTGATCTGCGAGTGATTATGGATATATTTTGATCTGTATTCCATTTGGCTGAAGGTGGTGATTTTTCTGTCATTCTTTATGAATATGGAAAAGTAACATTCACAGGCTTTTTATAGGTGATAAAGCTGTTGATAAATTGATGACCTTTTGCAGACATCTAACATTGAAATATGAAGTGTTTGACAGTCTGTCTTGATCCTGTCAAATCATCGTACACAGGGAAGAAACGAGATAAGCAGCTGGTCATATAGTTGCCATCATATGTTAGAAAATAAACCAAGAGTAACACTTTACAGTTCAGCACTGAGCATTTAATGTCAGGCTGCTTGTATCCGTAGTGTACCTTGGAGAGAGTAACAAGCTCTGACAGATGGTGTCCTATGGGGTGGCTCTGCTGAGCCTTGCAAGTATAACAAGCCCTAGGGCTGAAGGCTGAGTGGCTGAAAATTGTCATTTTTCATCCTGGTTCTTCTGACCTGAAAAAAGTGCCTGGATGAGCTGATTGCTGTTAGAAATTTGCATTTTTACCATTAGAAAAAACCCCTTACCCTGCACATTTACATTATAGCAGCCTAATGTTCCCATTAACAGCTGCAGCGCTTGCTTTAGTCCTGGAAGTATTATGTAAATTTACCATCATGGGCTGTGTATTAATTAAACCCAAAAAATGACATGAGAAGAAGTGCTTGCCTGGCCAAATGTATAAACCCAGAAGTTTATAAAAGGACTGAATAAAGACTGCCATGTGAATGACCGTGTACCAGAGCTGTGCTTGACAAGTGCCTGGAGCGGTGCCATGCATCTGGATTGAATTGGTTTGAGATTATTCATGCACTGAATGGAAATGCTCACAAATTTCTTCCAGAGAGCGCACAAGAGTCTATATTGCTGCTTGAAATTAGGATTCTAATAGCTTCTCTTTACTCCATAGCCCAAAAACCCTGAAGATCCCCACAGATCTCTTTACACTGACCTGCTGTTTGGATTGGTGAGGCTTACTTGATAGGACTTTTACAAGCTGGTTTCTTCTGTCTCCTTTCCAACAGTCACCTGCCAGCATACCTGGTGGCAGCATTTATAAAGCGCCTCTCCCGGCTGGCCCTCACTGCTCCTCCTGAGGCTTTGCTCATGGTCATTCCCTTCATCTGTAACCTTTTTCGGAGGCACCCCTCATGCAAAGTGCTAGTACACAGGCCCAATGGGCCAGAAGGTAAGGGGGAAGGTGGGCAGAGAGTTGTGTGTTCTGCCTTGAGGCAATGTAGAGAGCAGGATTCCTGTGAAGGAGGAGATGAGATCCCAGTTCTGAGATTTAGCGGATCATTCTGTGCCTTGAGTTTGTGAGAAGCCAGCAGGCTGCTCCTGCCAGTTCTGTAGCTGTGGAGACCTGCCTGCATTGCTCCTCTGACCTCCGGCCTCAATGTTGGTTCCCCTGCTGTCGTGATTCCCTGGGTGAAGGCTGCTTTGAGCCTGACACACTGACCCAGGCTGCTTCCAAGTGCTGCAGGACTGGTGGAGCTGTACCAAACACTGAGCTTGTCTTGTTCTGCAGCATCGCTCTGGGTCTCCTTGTTCCCTTTGGTGTTACACACATCACACAGGAGGTATTTGCTCTCTGTTTCCTTAGATATTTCAGAAGATCCATATATTATGGAGGAGGAGGAGCCATCCAAAAGCAGGGCTTTAGAAAGCTCGCTCTGGGAGATTCAGGTATGTCAGTTAAAAAGGATGGGTTTCCTCCAACTTTGCTGCTTCCTTGACACATGTTGGCATTCCCCCTTACAAGAACCTGCTGAGGTATGTCCTGCAAATGCGATGAGCTTCTGGATGATCCTTTAATCTGCACCCTTTTCTGTCCTAGCATAAGAGGCAAAGGATTTCTTGTACATGTCAATTAGGGGCTTGTGAGCACACAGCTGACTCTGCAGCTAAAAAGTGTGCAGTTAACAGCTGAAACAGACTAAATAGCTGAAAATCTATGAGGCTTTTTATTTGCTATGGAGGGGAGAGAGGAACTTGCTGAGCACTGATGGAAATTAATTGGGTACAGCTAGGTCATCCTGTAGAAATGGGTTTAAAAATGCTAGAGAAGATTGTAAAGTTCACCTTTCACCCAGATCATTTGTAGGATAGTGCATGAAGGTTGAAGTTGCTTAAGTTACTCCTGACGGTTCTAAAACCCTAATGCCAGGATTATCACTTTCATTTAAATGCTACAAGAGTTTTGTGTAAGGGGCTGAAACAGCAGCGACAGTGTTGTGCAGGAGCCAGGAAGTCCAGAGAGGTGGAGCTTGGCTGCAGGATCAGGGCAATGGGAGGTAGCAGAGTTGGGTTATACATTGTAGGCATGACCTGTGGAAGAGTCCCATCTCTCGAGCTGGATTTGAATGGGGTGAGAGGGGCCTTTGATGTGTGTGAAAGATGGCTGAAATCAGGATTTCTTGAAGCTCCATGGTAGCACAGTACAGCAGACTTGCTCCTGCCAGAATTGGATGCTCCCTGAAGATCAGACCACCAAAGGGGCAGATACCTTTGTGGGAATCCGGAGGGATGTGTGTTACCCTCTATTTACGACCATCTCCTGTTTGTCTTGCTTTTGCAGACTCTACAAAGCCATTATCACCCCGAGGTGGCCAAGGCAGCTGCTATCCTGAACCAGTCTCTGTCTGAAATGGAGGATGACATATCAGGACTCCTGGAGCTCTCAGCTTATGAGGTAGTGTTGCTGTGCCTTTGTGAAAGATTGGAACCAGAGGAGACTGGCTCCTGAATGCAATAGCTGTGTCCTGTTCATCAGCCTTGCTGCTGGAGAGGGAGCTAGACTGACTTTTGGTTACTCAGAGCCAGGGACAAACAGGAAAATGTTCATTAAATGGTGGAGCACGAGCAGCAATGGTGACAGGGATGGCTTTTATATAAAAGGGTTTTTTTACTAGATCTTTTAAGAGGTGAGAGTGAGCAGTGGTATCAGCCAGGGTGAAGAGCTTGTACTGAGTTTTACCAATATCTTCTGGTTTTTTATTTGTAGCTTTTTGATAAAGAAGTAAAGAAGAAGGTGACTGATGTGCCCCTGGAGTTTGAGCAAGTGCGAGGCTTGTTTGGGAAGAAAAATGATGTTTTTGCAGAGCACTTTTCTTTGGATTGATGTGATCTCCTGCAAACACATCTGCACAACTGACTGATCTTAGGGACGTGCACAAAGCTCACACTGTGCTCAGCAATTCTGCCTTTGAAGTGTCTCCATGTGAGGAGAGCTGGACTGCTTGAGAAGGGTGCAGCCGCCTTCAGCGACCTTTGCCACTACCCATGGGTGCACTTCCCTTTGTTTCTCATGCTCGTGTACTGCCACCCAATACTTGGATTGTCCTCAGAGCAAGGTTTTCTGGACTTGTTCATTGCTGGGACTCCAGAGCTGCTGGTGCTGCCTGGGGTCAGTAACTGCACCATCAGCCCATCTTGCTGCCGTTCAATGGGACTGGGGGTACCTGGGGTCTCTGACTGCTCCTTTTACCTTTCAGATGTGTTATTTTTATACTAGAGCTAACTAACAACCTGTTTGTAGCAAGAGACTTCAACAAACAGCTGTAAGCACCTGGTGATATCCTAACTGTATTTTTTTATATACACTTTAGAACCCATGTATTGAGAGGGATATTTAGTTTCCTATGTTCCTGTCCGAACACTCCCATGTGTGAGGCACTGAAAGCTCTGGTTTGTCAAAAACAACTCATGGATGATGATCAGTAATTCCAACTCAAAGTGTTGCTGATGTTGTTTCATCTACATCCATCTCGTGCTGTAAGGTTGCTTAATTCAAAATGCTCATGGGCTTTGGAAGTCCTGGTGCCTCCTGTAGCAGGGAGGCCAGGTGACGTTACCTTGTTAGACTTTGCATAGTTTGAAAATCATGGTTTGTGGAGGAGAAAAATGCAGTCAAGGAAGTGGAGGCCAAGAAACGTCATTGCAGGCAGACAAGTGTAAGTCAAGGAGAGCTGCAGCTGTTCTGGAGATCCTAACTGTTAGGTTTTCTTCATGCTTTCCAAACAATGGGCATATCCTCAGAGTAGAGAGCTTGCAACCCTGTCTGCTCCCTGGGCAGCCTGCTTTGTTTTCCTTTGACTTCTGGTGTCTGGTAGGAATGCAGAATGGCTGAGATGCTCACTTACAACTTGAGAGTCCTCTGTTCAGGTTCACCCAAGCCTTCTATTCCAGCTCTAAAATGTGTCTCCCTGTATCTTATGTACGTTGTATGTATGTGTTCGGTTAACTGTTTCGAAGTGCTCTGATGCTGTAGTACTGAGGACCACATGGCTGCTTTGAAAGAAGCGTGTAAGTCTAACCCCTTTCAGATGAAATGAATGAATATATTGAATTTTGAAAAGAATGAGCATATATTTTGAATACTTTTATCTGCATCTTTTTGTTTCACCCAGGCTGGCCCAGTTACATCTGTCTGAAGTTACTGCTGGCAGTGTCATTCACAGCTTTCATAGTATTGACACTCAGGATTGTCAGGATTCTTTTTTAATGCACACATATTAAACCCTTTGGGCATGGGGCAAGTCCACGTCTTGTGTTGAAAATAAGGGAGTTTGGTTGGGTTTCTGTATCTGGATAGAGGGAGAGCAGAGTCTTTCCGTGAACAAAGCATCCAAAGGGCTGGTGTGTTTGCCTCTCTCTCGTGTCTTGGGGTCTCCTGGCACCAAACAAGAATATCCCAGACATTGGGCAAATGGAGTTGGAGGGGAGTGGTGGAAAGTGACAGCTTCTGCCTTCTGATACGGCCTCCTGCTGCCTTGTGGGCAGAGCCTTGCATCTTTGGGGTCAAATGACCACAGACTAAAATGTCAATATACCTTGAAAAGGGAGTGCTACTGGCAGTGGGGGGTGTTCGCTTTTTCCCAGGAAGAAGTCCATGAAGGTACCAACATCTTCAGTGTTTCACCAGCCATGAATCCTGGGTGAAAGAGTCTTGGGCTCAGATACGAAGTGAATGAATCATTGCATCTCTACCTGTGTCAGTTTCCTGCAGACCGGGAGAGTGAGGATTTACACTTTAGTTCTCTCTGCTGGAGACAGGAGTTAGTTACCATGTGCTGTGGTGTTGAAAACAGAGGCTTCATGACCAGGAGCTGCAGTTCCTGAGTGGAAGGCCTGCTGGTGAAGAGATGGGTCTCTGTGGGTGTGCTGCTCTGCCCAGGTAAGGTCCTCCTGCAGCCGAAGCAATGGTTCCTGAAGTTCAGTGAGCCTTGAGCAGACGTGGGTGACATTTGCTGCTGTGTCCCACAGGGGAGGCCAGGGCAAGGGATGCAGGCAGCAAGTGAAATCCCACCGTGTGCTGGCAGCAGGGGTGTCTGCAGCCATTGTCACTGATGCTGCTGTTACCCAGCGTGTGCCCAGAGCTTGGCTGGGTCTATGGGCCAGCACATGGTGATCTTGTTTGGTGTGTGCCTGAGGGTATCTGACAGCTCACCAGCCTCATGCTCCATGGGATGGCTCCATGTCTCAGAGCTGGAACAGATCCACTCCTGCATCCTGTCCCAGGACTTAGCTTCCTGCACTCCGTGCATCATGTCTAAAGCCATAGTGTGTGGCTGTTTCGATACAGTCTTCTCCTGTGAAGCTTTTCCTCGTTAGAATGACTTCTGAAGCATCATCCTGCCTGGCTGAAATGCTTCCTCTGGACCATTTCTGCCTGAAGGCTTAGTTTGTCAAAGGTATTTAGTAAATGAACTCCTGTTATCTTTGAGGAGCTGTGTATAAATAGTGATGGGAGCTTTTATTCTCTTTCAGCTTATCAGAGATTTATGGCCTTATTTACTTCAGACTTTCTCTTGATTTCATACTTGGCAGCAGAGATTGTTTTCCCAGCAGCAATCCTCCCTGTTCCGTGTGCCCAACAAGGCTGGAGTCTCCCATCTTCCTCCTGGGGGCATTGCTGTCACTGGCAACTTTTGCACAGGGGCTTTGGTCCTCATGGTCTTGAGTTGCTGATGTGGAGCCTGCCAGGCTGTGTCACAGAGGCCAGAGGAGCTGGGAGCCGTCCTGTGTGGTCCTCTGCAGTAACCAGGCCATGGAGAGCACCTGGGGGGGTGGTTCCAAGCCACCCCTCTGCATGTGTGGAGGAAAACGCTGCCCTGAGGGTTCTATACAGAGCTGGGCAGTAGGCAATTGCTATTTGGGAGTTCCATCCACTTCTGGTCACTTACCTCGCTGTTACAAGACTGCTTTCAGAAGCTGTCAGCTTGCATGGTCATGGAGAAAAGCAGATTGAAAGCCTCTGGTTTCAAACTAAGTCAGGGATCAGAAAGAGCAGCGGTCTCTTGGTAATGTCAGGTTTGTGCCCCACCACTTCGATGCAGAGACAGTTGAGGGCTGTGGGATGGGGCTGCAGCCAAGGCCGACCTGACCAGAGCTGCCCAGGGGCTCTGCCCACTCCCTCTGCCCCCGGGGCCAGCGAATCGGGGCTGGTGGCCACTAGAGGACGGTGCAGACCGGGCCAGGCTCTGCTCAGAGCCCGGCTCCCCAGCACCCGTCTGGCTGCGCAGGGAAGGCAGCGAGCAGCGCGTTTGCTGGAGGTCGAACCTGAACCTGGATTCCTGCAGCTCCCTTGAGGATACGTGTGCCCAGCCGGTCTGAATCATGAGCGCAGCGTGGATGGTGTGTAACTACGCAGGAGAGTAAATCCCAGCAAGCATTAATGGGATGTATGGTGGATCTGCCTAGGAAATGCCTTGCCGTGACCCTCTTGTGCCGTGTGTCACCAGCCGCGATGGCTGAGCCTGTCGGTGAATGCTTTGCTTGCCGAGGCTGCATTGCTGTGCTGTGTGAACAGCCTTCTCCTGGCTCTTCCCAAAGCAGTCACATGTGGCATTTCATCCTTATGGTTTTAAAGCGTGTCCTGAAGATTTTCAGTCCCAATTTAGAACTATATTCTCATTCAGGATAGCATTTAAATGTATGCTTTAAATGTCATGGCAGATGAGATGGAGATTTGTGCTTTAGAGCACTTGTCTGTGTTTAATGCTCCCCGGGGTCCTTTACTGAGGAGCTGGGGTGGCAAAGCACACACCAGCAGGGCCAAGACTGCAGCCCCAAGTGCCAGGCTTGCTCTCAGAGGTGCCTTCAACCTAAGCAAGAGAAGATGGTCTCGTGGTCTCTTCTGGCTTTCAATCTGGCTATGGGTGAGGGGTGCACATACAGATAAATAATGAGGAGAGGGAGCATCCAATTAAACCTTCATCCCAGCCACCCAGTAGGAACTACCTCTTTATCACTCTATAATACATCAAAAAGGCTCTCTTGGCGGTTTTCTACTGCGTATAGCAAAACAGAGCAGGATTCTGTTTCTGTTTTAGCTGTTTCTAGCTATTCATCATTGCTGTGTCTAAACCTGATCTTACCTGGATAATAGGGCTCCAAGCAGTGATAAAATAAAGTGAAATTAAAATAACTACATAATAAAATTCCAGATTAAGCTGAAATTATGGTAAATCTTTTTAGAGCTGTGGAAAGGTAATAGCTAAACTGCACGGACTCAGTGTTTTGTTGAGTGACTGTGATTAAATGTGTTGATCCTCGTTATAGCTTTATGTCTATTTCTGTGTAATAACAGTAACTACAGTTCAGCTGCAGTTTGGCACTTAAAGAGATCTCCTTTGAATTCATAACTTGTTGCCTGTCTTTTTGTTTGCCTTTTATACTCTCCATGTAGGACAGTATGGTGACGGGATGGGTGCTGACCCTGCGTATCCCGGGTCTTACAGCCAGGCCATCATCCCTTGACGGCAAACTGCCCGATGGCCCAATCAACCTCCTGGCCACCGGTCCCCATCCACCAGCTGCAGTGACGTGACCCTTGGCTTTTGGCTGAGGCCTTGTCATAGCTCCAATGGCACTTGAGAGCCGTGAATCATCTCAGCCCCATTTGCTAATTGCTGGAGAAGTCTGATGGCAGATGCTGCTTCCTGAGGGAGGAAGCTGTGGAGGTGCTGATGGAGCGATGCTCTGGTCAGCTGCGGGGACCTGGGGTTGCTGCTCGCATCCAGCACTTCTCATGTGGCATCCCACAGTGCTGGCTCATGAGGAGCTGATTCGGGCCAGGGAAGGGGAGCACCGATTGGGCAGGGGGGACACTAAGCAAGAGCTGTGATAACCTGCAGCAGTGATCAGGACTGAGGTTGCTCCTAAAAGCCCCTGCACTGGTGATGGACAGACTGACTGCCAGAGCTGTGTGTCCTCCAGTCTTGAGGGTCAGGTAGGCAGGATAAGGCACAGTGGTCGGGTGCTTCTCCCCAGTAGAACATCCCTTCCCAGGGCCCCCTTTCCTCCAGCCTCAGAGCTGGATTCCAGCCCTTCCAAACCAGTTGATGCTAAGAGAGGGAGACTGAATTTTGAGCATGCAAGAAACTGCCTCTGTGGGCTTGCATTAGAGAGTACAAATGGTGCCTGAATATTAATGTGCCTTTCAGCACACACGTTACGGAGGGGATCATAACTTCACCAAGTGCAGTGACATTGCACCAATGATGAATTCAGGCTGGGATGTCTCCTGGGAAACATCATCATCAATCCCTGCGTATCCCCCAAACCCTCAAGGCTTTGTTGGCTTGTGAGGACCCCAGAAGAGAGGCAGGGAGTGGGAAATATCCAAGATCCATCTGTACAATGGAAAGGTAAATTGCTCCCTCAGAAAACATGGTCCTGAGCGTTAGCAAGACACCAGCAAATACAGTAGCAGAGTGGTGCTATAGAGTCCTCGGTCCATGAGATCAAACCTGGAAGGCTGCTGTCAGAGAAACCAGCAGCACTGATTTCTCCAGTGGCCTGGGACTAGTTCTGCCCCTGTTTGTACCAGGCAAGAGCCGTGGTGGCTGCAGCGTGGCTGGGAAGGGGAGGAAGATTTGCCTGGCAGAATGAGCATTTTAATTGCTCATTTTCTGTCCTTTTTTTGTGTGATTTGATTGTGAATTATGTTTTCTGCATTTGTAATTAGGGGGGGAAGCAGATGGTGAGGGTTTGTCTGAAGTGATGGAGCCATTGAAATAATACGTGCTACGGGTGTGCTTTCCTAGCAAAGGGGGTGTTCTGCCATGGAGATACCCTGGGAGTTGCTCCAACAGAGCCTGGTCCAGACCTTTATGTGACAGAGATCAGCATCACATCATCTTCTTTTACCAGACACAACCTATGGTGATGTGCTGGGATGCAGAGCAGGGAGCTGAGCTCATAGCTCCCAAAATGAGCTGTTCTGCCTCCTTCCAGCATCCCACCTCTGAAAGATGTGGTGGTTCCCGTTGCTTTTCCCTGTGCCATTATAGATCTGCTGCTTTCCCTTAGGAGTCCTTGCCACAGGGTGAGTGTCTGGTTAAGGAGGCTCAGGAACCACTGATGGTTTAGTTCCCTTCCCAGGCTGGCTGAGGACTTGTTTATGACATTAAATTACAGTACATGGAAGAGCTATGGAGTGCAGCACACGGCAGCTCTGAAGAGCTCGTGGCTGCCTCTGTGCTGAGATGCACATGGATGAATGTCTTGAAGCCCTGGTTGTTGCCTCTTCCACTCTGGGGAAACTGCTGTGAGAAGGAGACAGAGGCGATGCTGTGCTGGAGCAAAGGCTCATCCCCATGTGGGTGACGCTGGGCAGTGCAATTCAAGGTGCACTTCAGGCTGTCCCTACGTACACTCCAGTTGCTCCATGGAGGCAGCAGAAGGCCAGCACACTGGTGAATCCTCCTGACCTCGCCACATGCCCGTGGCTGTAACCAGGTACCTGAACCTCGCTCTTAGGCAGCACTGACGCAGCTTGTATACCTTCTGATGCATAAAGGACCGCTGCAAAGGTCCCATAACAAACCAGACCTACTGATGGGGGCACGTGCCTGCTCTGGAAGGGCTCTGCTGGGTTCTGAAACCCAAGGGAGGAGCTGTGGGAGGTTTCAAAGGGAAAGCTGCTGCCCTGGTGGCTGCAGTCGAACGGGCTCTGTGTGATAGCACCTTCATCTCCTGTCTCAATGGGGTCACTTACCTGAGCTCTCCAGCTGCTGCTTCTAAACACTCACAGCTTTCTATTTCTATGCTTTAATAGAGCAGCGCCGTGAGCTCTTCCATTTGGAAAACCTGTCTAACAGGAATTAAAGGAATAGATTTACAAATGCACACACGTATCATTTAAGACAACAAATAACTAGGAAAAACGAGGCGGTCATAATTCACTCTTGTTTCTGCTCTGATGTTTTTAAATGCCTCAAGTTTTCCTCCCATGGTTTATGATGTTATCACGCTCCTGTCTAAACTACTACCTTAAAATACATTCTAGGGGGTTATTTTCTCCATAAAACCCTGACAATAATAATTTCCCCTGTAAAGGCTTCAGTTCCTGCTCACACTGTAATTCTGGACCTGCCAAGCCATCCCCATCCATTTGATGCCTAGCAAATTGCAGGCTTGCAGGTCCCTGCTATCCCTGCTGATGGCTCGTAGGTCACATTATGGCACTCCAATGAGTACTCCCTGCACTGGGCTGGGATCACCAGCGAGGGTGAGAGGACGTCAAGAGGCACATTTAATGGATTGTTTCCTTTTAACAGCAAGAGTCCTGGGCCAGCTCATGCTCTGCCTGAGCACAATGCTGGTGCCCTTGGACATGGGCTCACCAAGGGCAGTGCTGGCACATGTGCCGGCTGAGCCCATTTGTCCCTGTGTGTGTTCTTTGCATCCAGCACCACTGGAGCTGTGTTCTGCTCTGGGACCCATCACTGGTCCTTGCCTTGCTTTATCCTGGGCCCATTGTACGAGGTCTGTGCCTAAAGCTTTGAGCAGCCTTGTAGCCTCTGTGTGCAGAGGGTGAGCCTGTGGAATCCATGGGCTGCTCCATGCAATGAGAGGGAATTCAGATGCAGCCCCTCTTTGTTAAAGCAGTCCGCCTGCCTGCTGGAGGAGGTTACAACAGGAGAGGTGATCTCCAGGCTGCACAGTCATAAAGCAGCTCATAAAAGCCTGGGGAAGGGGCGAGGGCACCTCCTGCAGAGGGTAATGCACTGTTGTGAGCATGATTGGGGGATTTATGTGTTCAAGCCACTGCTTTGCCTCGGCTTAACTTGAACTGTGCCTGCAGAACGGAACTGAACAAAGCTTTCTGCCTTGTTTTGCCCTCGGAGCACTGATTGAGGAGATACAGAACCTGTTTTACATGCTCTGGGACAAACTCTGCCCTTCGCAACTCCTCATTCCTATTCTTTCTTCTGGGGCAAACTGTCCATCACCCCGTGGGGCCCTTCCCCACCTTTCCGGTTCACTCTTGTCCTCTTTGTCCCCTCCCTCTATTTGTTTTCACAAATAAATGTGTCAGTAATTGCTAAACCACACCAGTTCATCGCTATCTGGAAGAGGCGTTAGTAACGCGATTGCTGCGCAGTGAGTGAGGGGAAGTTAACCAGCTCACGGATGGAAGCGTGCACGTTCCAGCCTTGCTGCCCAGTTAGCTCGCACACCTCTCTAAAGTAAAACTGGCACTGAACAGCAGAGACACCCAGTTTATTGCTTTCCCCCCTTCCTTTTATTATATACATATTAGGATGAAATCTATAGGTGACGTTATGTTATATATGCTTTTAGTATGTATAGTACAAGTTCAAAGAATAAGGCCAAAACTATTGTCTTAATCACAGGTCGTATTCCAAGGAATATGAATTCCAAGGAACTGGGGGTTGGAACTCGATGATCTTAAGGTCCTTTCCAACCCAAAGTATCCTATGATTCTATGAATATGCTGCATTTTCATCCTAGAGATGTAATTCCAATGACCAACACAGAAGGAGGTGGTAGCAAGAACAAGCCATACATGAGGTTGGGGTTTGTTGTTGCTGAGTTTGTTATTTCTCTTTTCCACCATGGCAATAGCATTTGCATTCCGTTTTTATGCTATGAACATTTGTACTTGTCACTATTTACCAGCACATTAGCAATGAAAAATGGGAGTAAAATAGGAATATGATGTGGCCATGTTGCAATTAGCCCATTATATGCGTAATGATACAGCTTGAAGGGCTCCTGACGCAGAGCTAGCTTCAAAAACTCATTACAGCAACTGTATAAACTGCACCGTTGGCATCTGCTGTCTCTGCATCCAGCACTGTAAGTGTAAATGTTGGTTCTGAACCTGATCTGGAAGGAAGAGCTGCACTGATGGGACAGAGCAGAACCGGACACTCTCCAGTCACACACAGGCACTGAGTTTATCCTGTGGCAGGTACTTTTCAGGAGCATTGTCATGACAACTGAGTCAAGGAATTCCATTTCCTGCCCTTGTTACCGCTGTTGTTGGGTGAGAATTGAATCATGGCATCCAATTTGCTGTTTAATTCTTGTCTGTGCTGTGGATGTGCTGGGTTTCGTGCCCTGCACTTGATACAGTCGCTGTAAACACAAATACCTGGCATCTTACTGTGTTCTCCCAGGTTTCCCAAACGGTCTGGGAGGTGGGGTCTGTCCCATTTTGCCTTTGTTGGGTTGGTTTTGTTGGGATTTTTCCCCTCTCCTGCTGCATTTGGTGGCATCACCGCGATGACAAGGGGAATAACTGGAGCCTGGAGCTGTGGGAAGGGTCAGGGTACAGCATCCCCTGTGAGGCTTGCCCCAGAACTGTGTGTGTGTGCCCCCATAGCCAACAGCAGCCTCAGCAGCACGGCACTGATTTATGGTTCAGCTGGAGCAGGGAGCCCGTGAAGGGGTTTTCAAACTGCTCAGGCATTTACTTGTTCATTGGCCACTTGCATTAATTCGGCTTAAAAACTCCAGTGCCTTTAGTTTATGCTTATTACATGCAGGAGGCAGAGAGAAGATCTGAGGGGTGGAGCCATCAGGCTATAGCATCAGTATCCCCCAGATGCGCCTGACCATGTGTCAGCTCAGCGCCATCCCACCCTCTCCCACAGCACTGCCTTTGGGAAGGTGAATAGGAGTGATCATCTCTGGTGGGGCTGTGCTAAAGGAGGGTGCTGACAGCAGTGTGGATGCTGCAGGAGCGGGTCACACTGTGAAAGGGAGCAGGCAATGGTACTTCATAGTACTGAAGGCAAAGCAATAAGGCAAAGGAATTAATGGCCAAGGAAGTGCTGCCTGTCTTCACACAACCCATAAAGCTAGAGCCAAGGCAGCAGCCTGGGGAAGCTGCCTGCAGCATGGGATAAAGCAGGACTAGGTGACAATGTTATTTCTTCCCCGGGCAAGCCTGGGTTTCTTTGCCATTAGCGTGGTAGCCACAGCAACCAACTCACATCCCGTTATCCTTGGGAGCTGCCAGAGGAGCCGGCACCCAGCAACCACTCCTCCTCCTGGCTGCATCCTCTGAACCCAGGAGCTGAGCAAGCGGAGCTGCAGGAAATGTATTGGTCCCATAGACCTGACCCCATGCAGGGCCCCTGTGGGGCTGTACGAGTGGTGACAGCGAGGTGGGCAGCGGGCACTGTGGGACAACGTGGTGCATCATCTAGGGATGGTGCTGCTGTGTGCAGCATGGCTTGCAGATTGTATCAGACATGGCTGAGATGCTCTACACTGGGATTAACTTCCATGTGGGCTTGTTGGTGGCTTTCAATGTCAAATCTATGTGTTCTCTTCCTCTTCCTCATGCCATGTTATGTGGATGAACTATGACCATAACCTTGATGTCTTGCACATCAGGGATATCAAGTTTCAGTTCTCACACCCAGTTTAAAGGTACTTCTCAACTTAACTAAAATGAATTGCTTTTCCTAAAGATGAGCTATTTGCTAGAGGAAGGAAGAGGGAAGAGATGCTTCTGTGCTACCAGCCTTCGGGTTTCTGATAGAGGCTGTTTCCTGCGGTGCGGCAGCTGAGGTTTATTAATGGATACAATAACATTTTGAATCAAACTCTTAAATCTTGAAATTGTGCATAAAATGCTCAGTGAGATCTCCTTCAGCTCCCTGCGGACAGGGGCAGTGCTTGCTCTTCACAAAGCCGCCTCTTCTGCTCTGCGGGGTTGGAGGAGTCGGAATCTGAAGTTCAAGCAGGTGATGGAAGCAACAGGGGCTTGTGATGGCGGGTCAGTTTAATCTTCCTTTTTGGTGGTGGAGGGGTATAGCAGTGACTGGTCAGAAGTGAGGTTAGAGGGTGGGAGAGCTTGCTGGTCTGTTGTCACTGAGTCCCACATTGTCTATACCTGCACCCAAGGTCTACGTGAAGGAGGAGACAGGAAGACAAAGAGGGGAAAGCACATACAAGTCCCTATGCAAAGCTTCACTGGCATCAAGAGTGGTTTTAAGGGCTGCGTGGTTGCGAGAGGAGCAGTCCTTGGATGACCGTTATGTGACAGCAGTCTGGCAGGGCTGGAAACCCTGGCCCCAAGCGCACCTCATTTCCGAGATCCTGACAAGCAGATGCCATAATTTCCCATCCAAAGCAGGAAACTGTCGGTGTCCTGTGCACCTCCATGGCCAGCGCTCCAATAACCCTCCTGAAGTGCTGCCTCAGCAGCAGCCAGCACTGACACGTGTGATGGATGCCTCGAGCCGAGGCAGACTGCACTCACTGCAAGCCTTTTCCATAGGGTGAGAACTGCTGGATTTGCTCCTTCTATCCCAGGATTTGCTGTAGGGACAGAAGCAATCCCAGAGGGGAAAACCACAAAGCAAGCTGGCTCCAGCATCATGTGGAGGATATGAAGGCTTCCCTGCTGCTCCGTGTTCACACATCTTTGCATTAAAGCTCATGCTTTTGGCAGGAGAGGCAGCACCCGAGCTGGTCACCAGATGTATTGAAGCTCTCAAGAGTCTGTCTGCACTTCGCACTATTGCTCCAAGCTGCAGAGGGATCAGGAGCTTCTATATCTGTGAGTACTGGCAGTGCTCTGCACTTTAACATAAAGCCTTGGAAAAGCAGCAAAAATGAGGCAGAAAAGGGGCTTCATGGCCTGGGAAAGATTATCGGATTACTTAAAAGATACCTAAAGCATAAGCCCTAGACACAAAGCAGAAGTGCAACAGACATGGGAACAGCAGCCTGTGAGCACAGCTTTGTGTCTGGTGACTGAGAGCACATTTGATTCACAGCCTTAAACCAAGCAGCCCCAAAGGCACCACAGCATCCTTAGTTTTGGAGCAGCTCTGTCGGAACTGGCATATACGGCCAGATTAAGGGTAAATCCAAAGGAAAGGTGACAGCAGCACAGGGCATTAGGTGTTGCACTTGCTGACATGCACTTCAGGACGTGCTTCTTTCATGCTGCTGTAGAGGCTGTAAATAACGGCCAGCCTCTTTCCAGACTGTAGCTCATCCTTGGCAACATCTTCTGGGGAACACCGGAATTAGTGCAGCTCCTGGATCCATGAAACGCTCCCAGTCTGATACACGATGATGGTTTTCTCATTTTAAAACCAAAACCTAACTTGCTGCCTGTATTTTAGCTGCTTTTCCTGCTCCAAGCAGTGAGCAATTAGAGCTGCATCACACTGGAGAAGTGGCAACAATATCCTGTTGCTGTAGTTCAATCTGTGTAAGTATAATATCTTTGACAGCTAACGAGCTGCTCGAAAGGAAATTAATTATCCCATTGGGACAGTCGTTATTTGGAAACAAAAGCGCTCGGTTTTCTTTGTTCACTCTCATTTTGACCATTTCGTTCATTTTAAGAACAGGCCACAGGGTCCAGCCCCTTTCTCTGTG
This sequence comes from Neopsephotus bourkii, assembly GCF_033783945.1. Taxonomy (NCBI): domain Eukaryota; kingdom Metazoa; phylum Chordata; class Aves; order Psittaciformes; family Psittacidae; genus Neopsephotus; species Neopsephotus bourkii. The sequence goes on along the minus strand of NW_026901291.1, from coordinate 1,329,713 downwards.
TCTGGAACATGAACAATACTATGTGAAGCAGTCTTGGAACCTTTTACTGATCTCTTGAGAACATTAAGCAACTTTAAAATGAAGTCCAAGCCCATTGTGCAGATCTGCTTTGGGGGCTATATATCATTACGGGACAGTTCAGCCTGTCAAGTCTCATTCCCCTTGGTTAGTTTCTCATGAGTTACTTTTTCTTCTTCTTTGAGGACCGTGACTCCATTTATCGTAATAGGTGTTTATTGCCATCATATCTCTATCCAGGTTCATGTCATCGTGTTTAATTTGAGATTTCTTTTTTCTGAAGGGGATGGCACTGCTGTGCACGGGTTAACACGAGTACAGACCTTGGAAGTCAGAATCTGGAGAGGCTTTGAGTGCAGCACATGGCTTCTATGGCTTAAATCCTGAACTAACTTGTATGAGGGTACAGAGAAACAAGCAGTGCCATGACAGGGCTGGCCTCGTGCAGGGAAAACCAGTGTGTTGTGAACACCCTGCACTGCAGATTGTGCTCTCTCACCTGGCTGGGAGAGGGCTTCACAGCCTCAATCCAGCCTGCACTCCTACAAGCAGGGTGCAACGCAGGATGCAGACTGACGTACATCAACTTGAGGCTTTTGCCATCTTAGTATCCAGTGGGAAGCCAGCCTCAAACCCAGCAAACTCCGTGGCAACTGGCCTACATAGTCCCAGTCTTTAACAGCAGCATCATGTCTGTACTTGCTTGGGCAAGTCAGGAGGCATCTCTGCTTCAGCAGCAGCAGCAACTCCTGGGCACCACGTTAGTGCTGCTCTGAATCCCTGCCCAGGGCAACATGAAGGGATTAGAAAGCAGGCTAAGGTCTGTGCCATCTGCCATGTATCCACCAGCTCCTAACTTCTTTGTCACTACATGACATTAGCGTGAGGGGCAGGCTGGGTTTGTGTTGTGCAGTAAACACCAAGGCCTTGAGCTCAGCCAGGAGAGAATCACAGTCCTCCAACAGCCTTTCCCTGGCAGGTAACAGCTCCCTAGGTGACCCTGTGAATTATGGGCATCACTTACACTGCTTGTGCTTTAATGGGCTGATGTTGGGCCGACATTATTTTTAGGAAGACACTTTCATCTTACAGATTACAAACTTCGGGGGAGGGGGAAGGGTTCTGTATCCTCTACAATGCACTAAGGAAAATCAAACAAGGCTTTGTCACTACATAGGGAAGTTTCCAGCAGTGTAAGTATCTTACTAACATCCAACCCAACATCTCACGTGTGTTTGTCAGAGCTTTTGCAGCCAAGGTGATTTGCAAGGATTCTTGCTGAATCCCTGGCAGATACAAATGCTCAGTTATCCTTGCCTTTTCTGCTGAATCTAATCAAGGATATTGTTTATTAAAATCCTATTGTCTCTGCAGAAAAGAGCAAGGACAATCCCCTTTGTAGTGATTTAATACATCCGACAGTTCGGTGGGAAGATGTATTATGGCCAGCTGAGAGTGCAAACATGCAATGCCCAAGTCATTACTTTTAATTTACCTCTTGTTTAAAAGAAACGTATACACAAGGCTAAGACCTGAGTCCTTCTTTACAGCTCGGTGTGATCTCTTCTCAGTCTGGGGAACAAAGCAAAGCATAAACCCTCACCAGCCCTTCAAACAGAGGGAGGACATTAAGATTTAGCCTTGCATTTAAAGGCAGACTGTTGTGCTCCTGCTTTAGACTAGTGGGTTTTAGGCTAGAATCTGGTCTAAAAAATGAATCAATCAGACTTAATGGTTTAAATTACCAGTTTAAATCATCCAGTTGTATCTGTGATCATCTCCGAGAAGATCTGTCAGAGGAAAAAGATGGGTCTGCTTCATGCAGAGGGTCTCAAACCTGCAGTCTTCAGTGCACACACCTGAGTTACAGCAAGAGCCCCTCTGTTCAGGGTCATATAAACTGAGCTAATTGAAAAGGTGATGTGCACTGTGTTCTGTTTTCAAAGTAATGAGTGTTTCTTTGTGACTCAGTTTCATTAAGGTTTCAGGGACTGCATCTTAATAAATAAAGCACGAAGACAAATGAGTGACCACCATTAATAAATGCGACGATTCAGCTCTCTGAGCTTCCAAAGTGCTTATTTAATCACATGTAGTCTTTATTCACAGTGTTAGAACTCTTACATTACAACAGCTGTAAGTCAATTAGGAGAATGGCTTTCACAGTTTAAAGAAGGTAAAGCCAATCTGTGCTTTTCCAGACTACACGTGTCAGGCTCACTTCTGATTTTCCTGACTTACCCTTCTTTGGCTATGGAGAACTTTGTCATTGATTTATCACTGTAAGAAATCTCAATAAAACTCACTTCATTTGCTGATATTCAATTCTATTTTTCGCTGTTCTTTATTTATTACTTGCTTCTAGAAATGGCTGTTATTTGCCACCTTTCTCAATTAACAGCCACACAATTAAGCTCTGGTTTAGAGGTCTGCTAAGGAACAACAGCTAGATACCAAGGATGACCTACAAAGGCAAGCTGCTGCCTTCTCCCCTGTGAGACAGATGGGAGATGACAGCACCATCACCCCAGTTTCACTATAATCCAAAGGGATTCCATTATAATCTAATGGGATTCCACTATCTGCCATGGCTACTTTTTCTGCAGCCTGTTAAATTACATCAGTTTGAAACTCAATCCAAAATCTATCCCACATGTCCTAGTTATAGCAGCTTCTTGCTACGTGAAGCCAGTTTTCTGTCTCTTTGGCATTTTAGTATTTCTAAACAGCATTTCCAGCTACTTTCTTTCTCACTTCCAAAGCCACAAAATTCACAATTTTGAGGAAAAAACGAACAAAAATCACCCAAACCACATATTGGAGCAGTGCAGGTTTGGTTATACGTTCTGCTAAGGTGCAAAAGCAGGACAGTATTCACCTGCAGTATTCATCCAATCCCACCCTTGCAGCAGAGCACAGACCACTCCTGATGATGTCTCTTGACTTTGAGTCCAAAATTCCCTCTCTTCACTACCATTTAATTTGCACATAACTTACGGTGAGATACTTCTAGTTCAGATTTCATGTGTATGCCTATTGGATTTAAAAGAGTGTTTCCCCATCTCATTCTCACTAGCTGGCTCTATAGGAGTGGCTTCTGCTTTATTCATTTCCAGTTGCTAACCCTTAGTCCAGGCTGGCTGCAAAAATAGGAAAAATGAAAGCAATAACCCCAAAGCCCACATTTTCTCTGCCTTCCTGCTGTTCCTTTTTCATTTAACAGCTCACAGGTTTCAGCACATCCCCATTCATTTACCCCAGACTTCCTGCTCCAAGAGAGGCTTTATCTTTGTGTCAGACAAGCAAAAAGACAGCTCTGCGTTCTTGTGATGGCCCCTGACACCCATGTGGGATGGGCTTCCTGGGGGATTTAATGATAATGAAGGAATATATATCCAAATGTAATAAATAATACACTTGCTCTCCTGAGATGCATCACCCCAAGGAGAAGGCTGGAGCCACATGGTGACTGAGCTGTCACAGGCATCTATCTGCTGAGTGATGCTCTGGTCTAAGAGGCTGTATCTCTGTCCCTCCATCCTTCTCAAGGCTGGAACTCTACATGGCCTTTCAGGTAAAAGGGAAAAAATCCTGTTGTCTTTGATTATGTTTTAGCCTTTGTCCTGCTTTGAAAGTAGCTTGCACGGCTGATCTATGGGCGCTTTCTCCTGTAATTCTGCTGTGACCTTTTCACCATCCTTCCAGAAGTAACTCTGAAAAAAAGAGAAAAAAAACTCAAAACAAAGCCAAACAAAAAGGTTACAAACAGGTATCTTCTTTCTTCTGCCTTCAGAGAGTGTTTTTTAACCTGCCAAAGCACGTGTCTGCTTTACAGCCTTCAAATCCATCTGCAGAATCAGAGCAAACTGGTCAAAACCATTGGCAGCAGACAGCTTTGGACAGAGCATTCGGGAGGTATAGTCTCAACACTATTGAGCAGTAAGTTTTTTACCTGCAGAAAAGGTCACACTTGAATTTCTATTTGGAGCTAATACTTCCCTGGAGAAGTGACAGATACCTGTTGGGACAGGAACTGAAGGGAGAATATGAATATGAAGAGGGAAAATGAAAAGAGAGGATGAAAAGAAACCACCCTGAAAATGAAGTGGAAGGTCTGGCCAAATGTGAATGCATTAAAATCTTCAGTACAGATGAAATTTGCAACACAAGCTTACAGGAGATTCAAGGATGCTTTCCAGGAGTTATTGCACTGTATGCTGTTTTTTTCTTTACCAGATCTGGAAACTTTGAAATATCTTGGAAAAGAAAAGCTTTTGAATGGTATTTCATTCTCCCAGAAAAAAAAGAAAAAGCTATATAATAAAAGCTTCATAAGATCACCTGCTTTTACAACACTTTTTTCTCACAGGCTGTATTTTCTTATAGCATATAAAAGCATTCCAGTTCTGAGCTCTGAAACCTTGGCTTTTTTTATCTCTGCCAGAATCTCAGGGCCTGTTTCCATCTAAACCCAGATGAAGGACTTGACTGCATTTTTGAGGACCCTGCCATGTTCCAGCAGCTGGGAAGGAGCATCCCATCCCAGTGAGCCCATACGTGTGTCCCAACAGAGGCCACCCTCACATACAAATCAGTCCAGGTACCATCCCCTCCACTGACAAAGACATTGTCACAAAACCCCCTGAGCCATGAAATAAAAGAGGCCTCGTGTGTGGTATTTAACATGCTTTTAATTTCTTCAGCTAATGCTATCTTGTTTAGAATAGCACCATGGCTGCAGCACAGCGACACCACAGTGACTGACAGCACTGCTGCTACCTAACTACAGCAGGCTATTGGAATATATCTATTACATAACTATTATAACTATTATAGATATAAAACCACACATATAACTATACATACAGGTATTATAACTATTATATTTATATATAACTATTATATATAAGTATTCTATGACTAACTATAGAACTATTGCAGGCTATGGGGGTGGTAGTTTCTATTTTCCCCTCCTCTCCAGATTTCGGGCCCATTCTGGAAGTCATTGCAAAGATGGTGAAGTTGGTCGGACAAAAACCTGACCTCTATTCCATGCTTTCTGCACCTCCATTGTCCCACATCTTTTATGTTCCTCTTATCCAGACTCCAAGCTCTTGTGATGACACAGTCATTGGTATAGATAATTTGGCTCCTAACTGTTTTCTTTGTGCTTTGAAAAAACCCATCTTTGAGCAGCTTTAAATGTCATTCCTTGCAGTACACAGAGCCAGCAATAAACAATAAAATTATTCACCTTGAAGAAACCATCTGCTGTCTTTAAGGACATGACCAGGGTTTTTGTTGCTTTGAATGGTCCTCTGGGATGCTGTGTCATTAAAACACTGTTTCCCATCATCTGCGTGCCAGACTCATTTTGCCTTAGAAACAAAAATGATGATGGGTAAATTAAGCAGAAATTTAATTCTCTATTAGTTTCTATATTTAATTTATTTTGCAAATGTCTTATAGAATGCTTGGCATTTGGGATTACTCTTTGAAGGCTGCATCAGAACTATTTAGCCATTGGATGCATAATGCTCTGGGTGCAGCAGTCTGACCCATGCCTGATGATCACTCTCTGCCGTCTCAGCTCTGCATGCAATTGCTCAGCGCCAAGAGAGCTGACCTGCAGGATGTGTATACAGAGAAGCCCATGATGCTGAACCGCAGTAAAGCAAGGTCACAGTTAACTCAGGGACATCCATCTCCGTTCTTCTCCCATTTTTCTCATCTACTCAATCACGGATGGAAAGGATGTTGCCATTTTCAATGAAAGCTCAAGTCCCTTCCTCCTCTCCCTGTGCCTGCAATATGTATATGCTACCTGCCTTTCTCTGATCTATTCCTTTGTCACAGTGACATGGCTGACAATCACAGAACATCCCTGTGCACGGGATGGCTGAAAGAGGAATTGTCTCTTGCTCCCTAGGACAGCAGAGCTTCAATCCTTAGGGAAAGGCAGGCAGAGCTGTTCCCACTCCCCTCTGCTGCATGCAGGTAATTACTGGTGTCTTTCCTGCCTGCCCCCACTCTCCTCATACCCTTTCTCATTTCTTTTACTGAGTTTAAAGCAAAAAGCCCAGCAATGCTCCAAAAACTCCATCCCCACTTCAGAGGAAGAACCCTGGGATCAAGGCAGGAATTACAGACAATACTGCAGGAATGCCCATCTCAAAGCTAGCTCTCACTGTCCAGGGCATCAGTTTATAGGTGATGAAAGCCACATCCATCTACCCCCAAGCCTTTGCTGCAGCAGAAAGCCCTCCTGGCACAATCCTTGGCACAGGCAGGCTCCAAACACAGAGGTATTGCCGGGCTTTGGGATAGAACCGAATAAGAGGTCATGTAAGAGGCTGTTTTATTGAAAGAACAAAGGTTGAGAGCTGTGTTCGGAATAGGCTGAGAAAAGTAATGGGTTTTAAAAATAAAGCTCCATTGTTCTAAATGCTGTATTGTTTGGGGTGTGTTAGTTTCCTCCTAGTAAAAGCCTGCAAGAGCGGATCACTGATGTAATAGTCTGCCTTGCAGGGTTCAGCCTTACTTTCAAGGTTGTGAGGTTTATTTCTGAAGGCTAAATTTACTATAAAAGCTTTCCAAACACCAGCTAATGTAATGAAAAAGCAATCAAACTTCAAGAAACAGCCATGGCGTCAGAGACAACCCACCATTATTGATAGAGCTAAAACCAAAGGTTAAGGCCTGTCAGCCTTAAAAAATAAAATTAAATCTTTTTTAGCTCTACAGCCTTTAATTGCTTTCACCAATTGAAAAGGTATAAAAATATAAAGAAAAATATCAAGATAAACCAAAGCGCCTTTCAAAACGAGATGAAATAAAAGCACAATAAAAGCAGCTCAAGGTTCTAGTGACATCAGTTTTGCTTTTGTGGTTTCTGATGTCAGAGCAACCTTTGATGGGATTATTTCTCCATGCCTCACTATCCATTCATTATTGTACCCATATTATAGATTTCATGTTACAGTCAACAATAAAAAATACCCTTGGCAACCTCCATTACATCCTGCAGTTAATTTGTGTTCTTGCAAAGTGCTTATATTTACTATGAGTGATAATCATGCATATGTATGAGACCTTAAGTGAGGCAGAATGCACTTAGGAACTAATACAGAGGGAGGTTTGCCTAGAAAAGATGTCAAAATCAGTTCACTTTTGTTATATATGAGTAATTTAATTTCCTCTACAGTGTTATTAGGGCAAGAATGAAGTAACATTCTTTGGCATAATTGAAGCAAACCCTGGCAAGACAAGAGGATAACAAAGCCTTCCCGTCTTGTCATGTCAAATTCTTACCTACTATTCAGTGCACACAGATGCATCCCTTTTGTTGAATTAAATTATCCAGTTGAGTTTATTAACTTGTTATGTCCCATGACCTTCAGCATATTTACTGTTGGATCTTTAAACTTCTGTCTTTCTTTAATTTACTCCATCACAACTGACTTCGTTTCTGTGTCAGACCAGAAATATCGGTGCCATTCCATCCTTTTTCCAGCCTCAAATTTCATCAGTGGCTCCTCTCATTAAACCCTGAAATGCTCTTTCAATTTCTAATGCTCCCTAACAGATTATAAACCAAACAGCCAAAGAGTCCTGGGACTGGGAGGTTGACATGGGAGGCTGGCTCTTTCCTCACAATCCCTGATGTACAGAAAGTGATGCTCAAAGGCATCAAGGGTTGCAGCCCCATGCTGAGTGACTGCATGCTCCCTGGATTTCAAACCAGGAAGAAATGAGGGAAAGAACAGCACCAAGGAAAAGGATGGAGTCTTCATCTCCTGATGCCTTTCTGAAGGATTCTTTAGCCCTTTTTTTACTGGGACAGAGATAGGGAAACATTTCTCCCTTGTTCTCACTCAAGGAATATGGCTGTTCTCTATCTGGAGACGGATGTACATGTCCAGGTACATGATCTGATACAAGACCTGCCTTTGATATTTATTTGATACTTGTCAAGCTCTAAGAATATACTGCTTTTTGTGATCTAGCATGGCTTCAACCATGACAGAAAGGCACATCTAACTCTTGCTACCCCTGCTCCAGACTCAGCTGTCCTCTTCTGTTACTGCCATCCCTCTTACATCACTTGTAAAATAGGAATAAATGCTATTTATGCACCCTGTAAAGCATTTGAGAGCATCATAGGAAAGGTATTGTGCCTGTGACTGTATTTTTAGGTCTATTCATACAAAGAAATGTAAAATGACAACACATAAGCAATTTGCAACAACTCATTTTAGCACTGTTCAGCCTGGGAAGGTCATCATACAGAGATGCTCCAGAGAGAGAAAGCTTCAATGCTTTGAGCAAAGCATGCCCGAAGGAAGAATATTCCATACATCAGGCTCAGGGAAGCCTCAGCTTACAAATGTGCTTATCTTGGCTGTGCACAAGTTAGTCTTTCTTCACATGGTATTTAAATACTCTTCAACTTGTGAATTCCTGACTATGCAAGATAAAACCAAGCAACTGCAGGATGAACCTCAGCTCCCTAAAGCTCCCAAACAGGAATAGAATGAGTAGAAGCAAAAAAGGGAGTATTTTGCAGCTGCATTAGGTGGAGCCACAGGTTTCTTGCAGATGCTGTATGTCTCAGTTACTACATTCTTCTATTCTTGACTAGTTTTTAATTGTTCTCTTGAAATGTTACTCCTACGTACCTGAATTGTGTGGCTGTTTGAGAAAGGTGGTAAATAACAGTCATTTCTAGAAGAAAGTATTAAATAAATAGTAAAAAGAAAAATGAGTATCAGCAAGTGAAATGAGTTCTGTTTAAACTTCTTACAGTAATAAATCAATGATGTCCTCCATATCCAAAGAAGGGTAAATTATGAAAATGAGAAACAGCCTGTTACCCACTCTTAGACTTAAAGGATGTTCCACCTTTAGGTATTAGACACCATCCAGGTGTTCAGGATCATTCAATCCTTTGGCCTTTCTGCAGAGACAGTCTGCTGGCCCCCCTCTGCCCAGCAGAGTGATAGGTACCATTTACCTATAGGATACTGAACTGAGCCAGGGAGCTCATTCCATACTTACCAAAGGACAGTCATGAGATGCTTGGTCCATCAATAACATCTCAGTTTGAAACACACTACTTGGCAAGCTGGGAAGGAAAAAAGAAGACAAATTCTGCCCACTCTCCTGTGCCCTCTGTCAGTGCCAAAACTGCTGTGTCCTCACTGCGCTCCTCACATCCAACTGCAAACACAGCTCCAGGAAAACAAAGGGCATATGTTTACAGCACAGCCAGATCTGCTCTGTGGACTTAATCAAGATGGGAAACCACTGCACTGTGCTTTTATTACTTGCATGCAAGTTGATGCAGTGATTCAGGGAATTTTAAAGATAGAAGAAAATGTAACCATCTGATCTACTTCCTGAACCACACCACATCACCTGCAGGTATTGTGTGCTGTCTGATGTTGGAAGAATGCAGCAAAGGCATAATCTGTGATTTTACCCTGTTGTAGACCACCATTGGTGAAACTGAAAGGGGAACTCTTGAACTCTCTCTCTGCCAGGTAAGGGATAGAAAATTGCTTTCTGGCTGGTGTAGGCAAAGCTGCATTAAGCTAAGGTGTTTATGAAATTATTGTTATATTCATTGCAAGGGCTGCCATGACAACAGATGAATGCTGCAGGTAATTTAATTACATTTCTGTCAGCCCCTGTGCCTTTCAGGAGACAATGCAGCAGCCAACAGCATTTTCTTTTAATCTTGCAGGTGGCACAGAAAATGTCAAATTCTCCTCCAGAGGGCCTAATGAGAGCGTTTCACTTGAGTCATGAAACATTATTTAAGTACCCTGAAGAATCACTCATGTTTTTTCCCCTAGCATCTCCGATTCGTTCCCTCTGTTGTTTCAGTGCTGCACAGTGGCACTTCCCATCTCTCTTGGTGCTCACAGGCTGTATAAGACATCTATAGACTGGATCCTGACAAAAACTATCTGCATCCCGTGCCATCCCATAAGGAAAGGAGATAAGAAACCTGTGAAACTTGGAGTTGTTCAAGCAGCAGGTGAGAGCATGGAGGAAGCTGCAGTGTCCCCCTCCAGCACTTGTCTGTCTCATTCCAAGTGTGGTTCGGAAATCAGCGCTCACTTGACTCCATTCACAGGAATAAGTGTTGGGGGACGGAGGTGAGGACAGTTTCTTTTTCCCTGTCATCATGAACTGTGCAGCAGGGAGAAGAAAACAACTACTTTAAGGACAAAGTATTGACTGACATAACAGAGAAGTTAATAGATATTGACTCCCAGTTGCTTTAAGTAGGTCACACAGTGTGAGAACATGTTGCACATTCTTCTCTGAGGTGCAGGGATAGGCAATTCTTGCCACGATAAGCAAAACTGAGCGCTGTTGTGTATGTGCCATTCCCTCACACTGAGGAACAGGATTTTCATGTGCAAAAGTCCTAATTTCTGTGCAGCTGATGAAAGCCTGTGCTGATGGCCAGTACTGACCTCAGTGTGGGAGCTCAACATGATTTGAGAAGCGATTTGCGCCTTACCAAGGCTGAACCCAAGATCATTCGAATGATGTTATAATTCACATCAATTAAAGCAGGAACATGGCAATTATCTATTGTTTATCTGAGGAAACTGAGGAGCAATCCTTCCATACCAGGGTACAGACTCAGTTGCCATGTAATTAAGTCATAGTTACACAAGCAGCGAACAAATGTGCAACAAGATTCAGCTAATTCATTAACGTGATAAGGAATACCCAGGCATTTAGCTGGCACTGAGGAAATTAGCCACACCAAATTAGATATCAATGAACACATTTACTACCATGTCACTTATTATTCTGAGTATAAATTGAAACTTAATCATTTCGACAGAGCTTCAACATAAACTCATACTAGGAATTAAGGAAAAAATACTGTTCTTTTATAATGTTTGGTCTGCTGTGTGGTTTAGGACATTGATGAAGAAGACATGACATCACTGCCTTCTTAATGCCTCCCTAGACTGAAGGTAGAAAGGTGGAATAACAGCAAGACACAGGTTAAGGTCAAGATGAAGATGGTTGACAAAGCACTGAAGGGAAGCCTGGGGAGACCCGAATGCTTTTTCCCACCTCCTGAACAGCTTTTGTACCTTGATTTCTACTTTGGTACATGGAGGTTATGATCTTTGCGTTGCAAGGAGCTTTGAAATGTCTCTGATGAAAAGCTCTACAAAATAACAAGTTATTACTCATGCACTTCCATCAGGTTTGATGAAATCCCATGCAGCCAGGGAGGGGGCTTTCTAATACAGACTTCAGACAAGATGCAAAAGAAACATCTCCAGATATTCCGCCTGAAAGAAAGAAGCAATTTCTGATTACTAGATGAAGATCAAGCTGCAGAAAATACTTAAAAGCAGGAACACCTAGAACATCCAGTCAGAACGGGGATACTGTTCATATATTCAAATTCACACTGGGTTCTTCTCAAAGGAGTAACAAGATACAGGGTGATCTGATGAACAGAGAAATAAAGGTTGAATGTAAATCATGAATTCAATAAAAGAGACACATCTGAGCTAATATCTGGAAAAATTCATAAGGCGAGAAAAAAAGCATTAAGAACAAAGAATTATTGCACCATTTTACAGACACCATCCCCAGACCTCCAAGAGGGGATAAAAACTGGGATGGTGGAGTCCTCTGTTTAGGAGACAAAGGAATGATGCTATTTTTTTAAGGACAGCATTAACCAAAGATAAATTAACTTGTATACAAAAATATAGACAAGTGCATACATATACCCAGAAAGAGAAGACAGGTAGATAATAAAGCTGTGAGAATAAGACAAGTTTTGGATGAAGGCATTGTAAGTTATGCATGTTCACCACTTTGGATGAAGGCATTGCAAGTTGTACACATTGTCCCTCTATTCTGAATACTTCAGAAATAAATCAGGGTTGAGCAGCACTATTTCTCCTATCTTTCCACCAACAAAGCCAAATTCCCTTGGCAAGGCAAGAAAAAATTCAGAGAGCTAGCAAAAAAAAAAAAAAAAAAAATCCTTTTAGGAACCACTAAAATTGACCTAAGATAGCTTTATTTTATGTTTGCAATTTAAGACTTTAACAACCTTGGATTTTGAGAAGCTGCAGCCAGTTCTCTATATTTCACTGAAAGGCTTGGCTTTGTTCTCAGTGGTATTCAATTCCCAGTCTAATCCTCTGATGAAATAAAGTGGTTTTGCTCTATTGTCAGTAGATCTATGATTGGCATAAGCTCTTCCCATTGTGATAGGTAACGAGGTTGATTGTACTTTTGACTTCAATGTCTTTAAATCTCCATTCTCCACTAGTTACTTTGCCTGCATGGATCAGCCTTTGAGCTATCAGCCTTCTCCCTGTGGAACCACAGAATTCTGCCATTTGCAACCATGCACAGGCTGAAAGTCCTTGTACATCAGCCATGACTACATCAGGGTCTGATTAACCTCTTGCAATATCCCTCTCATCTCAAGAAGCAGCAGCAGTGGTTACCAAAAAGCCACGTATCAGATACTGGAGTAAAGCAACTCAGGGATTGCTGTTCAGGGCTGTGGGAAGTCTCACTTGATCTGGATGCACATGCTACATGTCTTTCTGTATGACTCTTATCTTGCCACAAAGGCTTCGGGCCCCTAACCCCCCATGCTCTCTCAGAGCTTGTTTCCTCTCTTCAATATTGTTTAAGATCCCTGCAGCAGTGGATGTGGCAAAATGGGATTGTAAATGATTTCAGAAATGCTAAAAGAGCCTTCAAGCTAACAGGTCATCTTGCAAGGATGCACCCAAAAGCTGCCCAGAGGATTTCCTCATTACCTTCCCCTCAGCATACTTATGGAAGAATGTCCTGGAAATTCTAGTAGTGCCTTTTATTATCCTTTGCCTCCATCCCAAGGCAATGAAGAGATACCTCTAAAAGATGTACTTCAGTGTTGGTAAATCAGTTTCTGTGTGTGTTTCAGTCCTTCACAATTGCACACAAGCATCTAAACCCCTAGATTTTTCCATATGCATTTGTTCTCAAGCTTTGTATGCTCCATTTGTACCTGCATGCCTTCTGTGAGATCAGCACCCATTTTCAGGCAAGTTTCTCAAAAATACAGAAATTGCCTTTTAGCATCCAACCACCACCTGCCCCTCTACGAGCTCTATGGAGGCCCAGCCTCTCCCTCTGGCGACTGTCAGGTCTTACATGATTATTCAGTGTGCTTTTGTTCATCCTTCAGAGCTGCTTGTCTGGCACCAATTTCTTTTAGGATCTGTCTTTTTCTCTGATGAAAAGGAAACATTTTGGTATGTGTACCAGCCTCGCTGTTTGGACAGTTTAATGAAAACATCGATAAGGCACAGACTGGAAAGGGAGAGGGAGGTTTGCAGTCATTAGAATCTCTTATTAGCATTTTGCACACCACCATGAGCTTTTGTACCTGAGCAATTAATACAGCAATAAATACCACAATGAGCTGGAGAAACCTCATTGAGGCTGGGAAGCGTAAACACTGTGCTCCACTTAAAATAATTGTCAGAAGCATTTAAGAAGCTTCACTGAAAGGAATAGCTGAAGAGCTGAAGCTCCTGCTTCAGACACAGAAGTTCATCCCCAGCCATGATGAACATTTCACCATCTTAAATAGAAGTCATCTGAGGGATTGAGAACAAATGCTATCCCAATCACCCCTCCAGATCCATATGCTACCAGCCCACCTAAATGTTAATACCAAGTTTAGAGAAGGATAAACATGATCAATTTAGCCAGCATGCATGACACGGAACATCAATCGGCTTTATTCTAGCTGCATAAAAGAGGACAAGAGATACCTGATCTGCTGGTATACACTGTTAACTCATGAAGAATTCTTGAGCACAGCTGAATGATGGGTTGAGTTTATACAGCAAAAGTATTTCTCTTGTATCTTTGACTTGACATTACAAACCCTAGTTCTCAATTGACTGTACTGTAAGACCATGGCTTGGGGTAAATACTCCCAAGGTAAGACCATGGGAATGCCCTGTACGGCCAGAGACAGGGCCTGGCTCTATGGGATCTATGCGACATGGAGTTATATGCCTTGCACCCACATTAATCCTTTGCCCTTGGATACAATTCTTCACTCATCCATTTAAAACATCTCACAAAGTCGAGTTTCCCCAAGGAAAGCACAGACAGCAGGAGACTTCTCCCACAATTTGCTTGTACATGCTAGTTACCAGCAACTTTGCTAATAACGCATTGCTCATGCAAATGAATTCAGCTTAGAGAAACAAGTCTTGATGATTATAAAATGCTGCAATCACAGTATTGCTTCCGGCCAGCTGAGAGTAAATTCATCAAGCATTTGATATTTAAAGCTGTTGTGGTGATAAATGCTTGCCTTCAGTTACGACTGTACACCAAGACAGAGAGAAAATGGAATACAGAAAAATGACTGCATGATGGGAATCCCAACAGAAACCACCAGAAACAAAGGCAGAGATATGAAATCTCTCTCATAATCAGCTGAATGTAGCTGATATGCAGCAACTTGTTCTCCTTTAACGAGGATCGATTAGAACAAAAGCAACAACAAATATCAGCTTCACTCAGGCAGAAGCACGGAGTGGTGTTCTTTTTTACTGTATCTGATAAAAGTCTTATTATGCCAAGGTCAAGGGCAGACATACAGTAAGTAGGAGGTGTCTCTGCCGCCCAGCAGTACACACACAGCCAACTGTTATGATTATGGATGCTTGCTCTGTGTGTGCAGAGGATATAAAGGGGAGGATAAACTCCTCTGAGGTTCTGATAACAACCCTGCTGCTGCTGTGGACCTTTGCTCTGTGTATGACATTACAGTAAAAACAAAAAGAAAACTAACAGCAATAAACACCCATGATAACACTGCACTGATTGTTTTGATGGTTTTATGTGGAGTCAACCTTTTGGGCAATGCTGTTCAAGCCAGAGAAAATAATTAATTCCATTGATATTCAGAGTAATGGCGTTAATCACAATGAATTCTTCTACTAATGAATGTGGAGAGAGTAGTGAGAATTAGTTGTAAGTTTTCATTCAACTGGAGCTCTGCAAACATCAGCAACCAACTGATGGGTTCTGAGACCATGGCACATCCCTGGCTTACCCCAGGACTATTTGATGGAGTGGGGATTTCAAACACCCCACAAAGATGGTCAGAGTGAAGACATTGGGCAGACTGTAGCAGCTTTTTCCCCTAGTTGACCTCAGGACTCATTTTGTCCTCGCAGCAGTCTCAGGATATCTTACTGGCACGATGCTGGTAGCAGCAGCACTGACCTGTGGCTGATTTGCTCTGCAAGATTCTAATAGATGAGACAGTAAACATGACCTTTTGCAATGTGTGGATGCACAGCACCGCATAACAGAGCCCTTGTGAATGGCTTTGTAAGTCCTATCTGCACTAGCTGTAGACAGAGAAGAATGGGGCTGGGCTGACACATCAGATAGACCTGATCCCACCTGGTGGAAAAAGAAGATCTAGGGACAAGAGGAAGTGAAAAACCCTTGGACATTAATCTCTTGGTAACCTGTGTTTAGCAGACAGACCTCTATTGTCATTTATCCTGGGCTCACATCTTAGAAAAAGGAGCTGTATTCCCATCTACTACTCTATAAGGAAATTATAAAGGAGCTATCTTTTTTTTTCATTAAAATTAAATAATTGAATCTGTCCGGTTTCATGTACTTTCCCCCCATGAGATATCCAGGAGAATTAAGTTTCAATTGACTTTCCAGACCTTGGTTATCATAGGAAGCTTTTCAAAAATTGGGACATTTGGCAATTTGAAATTCAAAATAGGCTTCAGTCAATATGTTTACTATTGCTAGACAGGCATTTTTGTCCCCTGGGTATTTAATGCCTCAGTAAGTAATTGGTCCTTTCATCTTTTATATGCACAGAGTGAAGAGTTTATGGCTCATACACTGAATTGTCAATACAAAGGATCTTTGCACCAGTCTTAAGTAACCCAGCTTCCAGCTCCATTAAATCCCATTAAAAATCCCCCCTCCCTCCACACGCCCACAACTAGCCCCTGAAGATTCTCTTCTCCTCCCCTGATTTTCAATGGCATACTTCAAAGGTAGCTCTGCTTTACTCACCAAGCCTAGATACAAAGACAGGGAGATGAACAGAAAGAATAGTCCCTCCACAAACTGACAATTCCAGGGATTTCCAGGAAAACCATTCTTGTACCTTTATCCATTAGGTCTGAAACTCAAAATAGTCAATGCACTTATACCCCGAGATTCAGATCTTTCGACATAGAAATGCAACATCAGTTTTACATAAGTGTTTTTCAGATGAAGATATCTCCTGAAGCTACAAATATTTTGAGACAACTGAAACATTGTGCTTCAATCAAGGAAAAAAAAAACTGTCATTGAAATGGGACAACTCTTTATTGTATTTAATTAAACTTGGCTCACAAGCTTTGTATAAGCAATAATGAACAATAATTAATAGTCCACTTTTCATTACTTTTCAAGGGATGCCTTAGTGCTCTACAACACATTGCATATGTTTAGGATTTTTTACCCAGCAGTGCAATAGCCATCTCTCATGATGCCTTGCAGCAAATCTTCAGCAGTGCAAAGAAACCCCCACTCACCTCAGACTACACAGACACCAAGTGCAAATGAAACAGCCCTCAGCAAGGGATTAGTAAAGAGGCTATATTGATTTATATCACAGTCTGGCAAACTGCTTGCAGAAACAGATTTGTGTTGTGTGAATGGCGAAATAACTTGGCATTACTTTTCCTTATCAGAATGGCAGCATGTCCTCTTGGCAAGAAAGATCAAATGTGCCTACAAGTACCAACTATCTTATCCCTTAGTCTGTAAAGTCAGTCAAGCCGATCAGGGTGAAAAAGCCCTCTCTCCAGTCAGTCATGTTTTCGGTCCATATTTGCTCATCCCTGAGGGGAACAGCTAGAATACAAAACAATTTCCAATGAAACAATACTTGTATCAGCTAAAATATTAAGATAAAATACTTAGAAACTTTGCTATATATTTTGTTTATCCATTGGAAAATGCACATTTACATTGTGGAGAGATCCCACATCTGGAATCTGTCTACTAAGCTTCACATTTTGGGGAGAGGGGGGCTTAGTCCCAAAATACACGCTGTTAGTTTTTAATTCAGGTGATGATAGGCATAGTCCTCTCCATCCTCTCCAGGCTGAGCAAGCATCTGCCATGTTATTTCCTTTTTTCAGCACCATCTGTACGCTAAAGGTTCATAGGAAAATGGTGCCTTGTCTCTTCTGTAACACTGGAGGTGAAGGAGAACTTGCTGCAGATGACTGTGTTATTCAGCAGATAGACACAATATCAGAAGTCAATAGCGTATCCTAGTTTGGGAAAGATCTATTCCTAATCAGGGTGGCTGAGCCCCTCGCTTTATCCTGTGTGCTTGTGTTAAATGGTGACCCCACTCCCAGGCTGTGTCAGCTGTAACTCCCTGCTTTCTGAGTAGTCACACCATGCTTATCTGCATTGATGCCCACATGTTCACAGCCAGCAGCTCACACCAGTGCGTAAGTCACAAGATTTTCATACAACAGAGGCTTCTAACAGCAAGTTAACACTGACCTGTCCAATAGGACATTGTGTGCAAGTATAAGGTACGAACAACAGCAAAAGAAGAGTCTTATACCTCCCTCCTGCAGGAGCTGAGGATGCATCCCATATATAAAGAAAGAAGAAAAGCTATCACAATATCACTCTGGGAGCCAGGAACACAGCACAGAGCCAGTCCTAGGTGTTGACAATCTTTGAGGATCCTGCAGAATTCACTGTAGTCAGGACTGACCTCGCCGATCCACACAAAGGGCAGCACAAAGGTGAATTCAAGCCCTTGCAGATCAGACTAGAGGCGCATCTTAAAGCATGTGCTGTCTCTGCTATCTCATGCATTGCAAAGGTCAAATATTTCTGCTCTGCAAAAGCCAGTTGCAGGGCAGAAATACAGCTACTCCCCTCAAGATTAAACAGAATGAGGAGAAAGGGTAAACTCAGCTGAAGACGAGCTGCTGCTGTGAGAGAGGAGAAGAAAACACATGGAGAAGATGCTGGGGCTCTGCCTGAAGCTGGTCACGAAGAGCCCATTCGCCTCAGAATTTTGATAGCATCCTAGTAACATCTGCTGTTACTGAAATTCAGCATCAACTTCCTGTGGCTCAGCATGAGAAATGTCTTCTCCTAGGATAAGAGGAAAAAGTAATTAATAGATAAGGGTCTTCCCAGTGGAGGCTGATTTGCTTTCTGATCCACAAAGCACTGCAGATTAAAAACTGGAACTAAACAATTCATAGCAAACTGAGATGGCTGGAGAAGTGGGTGCTTTTTTCCCTTCACAGATTAGGGAGACTGTTACCCTCATCTGCAATCAGGACTGCAAATCCCCCAGTCCAGCATGCCTGCTAATTACTCCCTTTGCTTCATTAAGAGGAGGGCAAAATGAAATTTCCTGCCCTGATTAGAGACGTGGAGAAGGCAATCACTGTCATTTGCATTCAGTCAGATGTTTTCCCCCCTGACAGAAGAGGACCAAACAAGGGCTATGCCATCTCACTAATTAAACCCGCCCTTCTGCTCTAAAATTGACAAATAACGACTGAGCTTGACTCATAATCCCTTTGTCTTCTATTATTTACTCTTTTTTAACAGTGATTTATGGCAAGGTAGTGCTTTCATTATTCTTGTTAATTACCTCTGTTCTCTACTCCAGCTTGTAAAATGTAATAGCCTGAAACATAAATCTAGTCTTGCCACCTATGTTCACACATCATTAATATTATTCTGGCCATTCTCATAAAATCTTTATAAAACATAATTATACATTTGCCATTAAGAGCTATGCTGTAGCAAAGATCCACTAAGCCTTTTCTGAGGACTAAGCTAATCCAAGTATTAAACCTCTCTGTTTGTGTTCCCCTAAGGAAAAAAACACACCACTAATTGGTCAGTGAATATCTTAGAGCCAATGAACACACCTCCAGTGTGCAAGTCCTGCTAAGTGGCTGCTATCACTTTTGTGACAGGGATGCAGAGGCACTGTAACGAACTCTCCTTCACTTCCCACCTCTGGAAACAATAATTCCACTGAACTGAACAGCGATCACTAGGCAAGAGTGTAGCAAACAAACGCAGCAGCTACTCACTTGAATGATTATCAAGTTTCTTTCTGAGTGTAGATAATCCCCAAACAAATTATTTTCATCCTCTCTGCCCCTGATACTTCAAACCAAAAGAACTGCGCATCCCAGAGAGCAGACGTCTTCCAGTGGCCGTGTTATTTTCCCTATTGTATTTTTTAGTATTGCTTATGATTATATGTAAGGAAAAAATCTATTAGGAGGAGAGGAAATGCATTATCCCCAGCTTATTGTTGACATGATATTAGCTCAGTATTTGTCACATTTCTGGTAATGAACAAGTTTAAACGCAGCACTTCATCTCTCCAACAAAACACTTGGCTATATGAACAGCAGTAATATTCCAGCTGAGCCTAGTGAGAAACGTGTTTATTATCTCTCAGAAAAAAATAATCTCATTCCTCCCTAATCCATCTACTGTATTATTACCTAAGTGTGCATTTGGAGGTACTAGATCAGCTAATGTAAGCCCTTCAGCCAGCAAGTATTATCACATGTATTTCCATTAACTTTCATTCTCCACTGTCATAGGAAGGACAGCCTATAAAATACTGCAATTGCATTTACAATTGTTAATTACTGTAAATTCAGTGTTTGAGATAAAAGCATTTGCCCTCTTCAGGTAGGTCTTCTTCCTGATGTATCGTGGTTATTATGGCTTTTAGTTGGATTCACAGTGGCGAGGTCCTGTTTCTGAGGTTTCTCCTGCCTTACACCAGCATGCAAGACCGGACTCAGACCTTCCCAGCACTACAGCCCCATTAGGCCCAGGACTTTAATGGCTCAAACCACATCAGATCAGAGTGCAGATCCCAGAAGCATGGGTCAGAAGGGGACTGATCAGGTTGTAGTCTGCTAGATGAAATCAAGACTCTTTCTCCATCTTTTCCTATTCTTTAGATGACTGCAAGGAAAAAAATATTTCCTGTCTGACTCCACCAGTGGTTTACTGAGTAATGGGAGTAATGGCATTCTCAATAATGCATTTTGCCTGAGGAAAGCACCGTAACTTGGTTAGCTTGGGGGAGAGCATGGAAATGGGGAAATGGGATGAGAAAGCTCTCTTTAAACCAATTTGGAGACCTATGCTAGATTGGGGTGGGCAGCATGCACAAAGCAGGTCAGAGGGCAAGTTCACCATCAGGCACAGCTCCCTGAACTAGACTGATTCGATTCTTTTCCTTTTTTTTTTTTTTTTTTTTCCCAAGAAAAGGTTTATTTCTTAAAAATCTTAAAATCAAATCTGATGTAAGTCACAGAGCTAAACCAAGTTCCAGGACCTCGCTTCCTTTACTCTAAACGTCGATCTGCCATAGATGTGTATATACCTTCTGGTGATTTCTTTCTCCAGAAAAGTAGTAAATCTCACTCCAGTCTTAAGTTAAACTGCTAAAGGTGACTCTTGAGCCTGAACTAATAATTCAATAAGGTCAGCCCTGAAAGTCTTCCCATTTTAAGTTAGTTGTACAGAAAAAGTTGGCAAACTTGCTTCTTGGTAACCTATTTTTCTCTGTTTAGTTTAGACTTCCAGACTACTGTCCCTCATGACCAGGGAAGCTGCTGTGTATGTGGTCACCTCATCTCCTGCATGCTGCTGTGAGATAGGCACCAGCAGTACATATGCAATTCTTGCCATGGTCCAGTTCCATTTCTGGATGGGTGTTTACATCCGAGATGTCTGCTGACACGGTTACAGACAGGCTTGGTGGCTGCAGCCCTGCATCTGGAGAGTGCTGCTCTGTGCACAGTGTCCTGGTGTCTCCTGCCTTCTGACCCCCTCCTAATTTGAAATCAAGGTCTCCAACGCAAGTGGTCAACAAGGAAGGCTGTGTCACTAGGGCCTCCTTACAGTCAGACACAGAATGCAATTTGATGCCAAGCAGGTCCCTCTGAAAGTGATTTAATTAAAGCTTCTGAATTAATAAGCCTATCCTTCATTAGTAGCCAGAGTAATAAAAGCAGCATGAAACTTCTCTTTAATGAAACAAAGCTTACCTAAAAAGTGAAGAGGAATGTGAAAAAAACAGTTGTACTGTGAGAGCTGCTTTTGCTGCTGTTGGCACAGTGTTATAATGACTATCAGACAACTGCTGTGTGCGTTCAAGTGAAGCAAGAAAGACTGAACAAAAGATTGCGTATAAGAAAAGCATGGAATCAACTTTGGGAGTTAAAAATACAGGTATAACAGGAAGAACCTGGGATCTGGTATCGTGCAGGTATTCCAGATCAGAACACCTCATGTATCCAGAGGGGATTACTGTAAGGTGTTTAACCATTATGTCTCTCCATCTCTCCATCAGGAGAGCAGTGGAGCAGACTACCTAAAACCTCTTCTGTGTGGATCTTTGTGACTCTATGAAGAAAAGTCCTAAACACAGAGATCCCCAAGCATGGCAGATTCTGAGACCCAGATCACTGGGTTCTGTATCAGGCTTGTCATTAATTCCGGATGCATCACATGCCGCTAAGCACATTTTATCTTTTCCTGAAGTTTGCTGTTGTTTTGTAGTTTTCCCCAAGTTTTACAATCTACTGTTACAAACCTAACACAATTGTATCTCTTGCACAGCTGGGGGTTCCCAAAGCTAGTTTTCTAAAGAAAATGTATTTTCCATCCACTGCCTCCATAAGCCTCCCTACTGAGAAGAGTTTATGCTTAGCTACACTCAGGACATAATAAATGCAAAAGAAAAGAAGGTAAAGCGAGGACTTAAAGAGCTGTAGCAAATTTCATCAGTGGAAGTTTTGGCGATGAACATGATCCTATTTTCTTCTGTTTAGTGCATTTTGGAGTTCATTTTCCACAGAAACCTCCTCATCCACCTAAGGGATATATTTTTTTCAAGTACCTAAGTGGGTGAACTGGTCAGGTTAATTGTGTCTGAAAGGCTACAGTTGACATACACTGGAGACTTAATTATGTAGTGTGCAGCTCCATCTGTCAGCTGCAATATCTTTTGTTACCAAGAATTAGACATCCATAGAAGATGACGTGACAGATTCAATTTGCTTTCACAAGGATAACAGTTATATGGGCATTTGAATGATGCTGCAAATTAGAACAACATTTACATTCCTTGTGGAGACTTTGAAATGCTATTTACAGAATGGCTTGTCCAAAATATAAAGCTAAGATTGAATGGGTGGCAGCCAATACAAAGCTGAAAACCAGGAAACAATTAATTAAAGTATCATGAAATGGAGAACAATCTTACACCCATACACATGCAAAAAATTCTGAAGAGGCTGTTTTTGTGTGAAGTTAATGGGAACAGCTCTTGTACTAAAATTCAAGGACTTTTACACCAAATCTGGTAGCAAAATGTAAAGACCATAAAATTCCAGTTTGGGAGGGAGAAGGGATAAAGCTTTCCCCTAAACTAGAGATTTTCTACCTGTTTACTGTGAAGTCTTTTCAAGGCTGATGCAGACGCTGTAAAACTATGGAAGCGTGATGACTATAACTTCCCTTTCATTTCTGCCTTTGTTGATAGCTCACAGATCACATCTCCAGATTCACTGTGAGGTAAACAATTACCCACATGGCTGGGTAAATCCAGCTCATGGTTACTTCAGCCTTGCTGCTACCCAGCCACTCATTTACCTGAAATAATCTGATCACATCCAATTGTGAGTCTAGAGCTTCCAAGGGACACCAGTACCCATGTAACACAGGCTGCATGAAAGAAGGAACAAATGGTATCTTCAGATATCACATGTGAATCGTTAGTTTGCCTCCAAGTTTTTGCAATCATGTGTTCCTAATTTGTCTTAATACACATGTCTCTCCCATCTCAGTTTGGAAGCCCACACAGACTACAGGGTAAGGAAAGTAACTGATAACAAGCTGGCATATTTACAAGGAGAAATAACACAAAAGAGGGGAAAAATATACTATGAGGGATTCTATTTGCTCTAAAATAAAGAGACTTGCTAATTAGAAAAATGCTTTTCACAACTGCTTTAATTTGAAATGGGGGGATCCCCCTTCATTTGCTCACAGGCTGCAGTGTATTTCAAGTGATGAACAACATTATTTTTAGCAAGCTATACATTCACCATATAGCAACGCATCTGGAAGTCTAACCTGCCATTATGTCAGCGTGCGATATACAGCTTTGAAAAACGTCCTCTATTTATTAGCTTTTGAATTCAGTGGTTGCCCAATTACCTCTAAAATTGTCACAATCTTAGTTTTAGCGGAAGAGCTTTTATTGAAAATCTACTGGTAATCTTCTGTAAATGTTAGTCATGAACAACGCTGCTAAATCATAAAAACATAACTGCTTGTGATTAATCTGGGGAGAGACATTAACATATTCACTTCTAAATGATCTCTCATCCCAGCATCCAGTAAGTACTGATAAATTGAATTAGCTTACTTAGTGTGAGGTTTGCCGGGAGCTGGTTTGTAAACCTCCCCTAAGTTTCTGTTTTGGCATCCTGGCAAATGTATGACAAATTCAACCCCAGACCAGATTTCCTGAAAACGGCACCAGTTTGCAAGGATCTAAAAGCTTGTAAGGATCTAAAAGAAACATTCTTCTGAATGCACCTCTAATGCTCATTTTTCATGCAGGTTTTACTTCCTAAAGCACAAAATAAGCTGAGGCCAAGTAAACCATGAGTTCTCCATAACTGCATCCCATTGCAAGCCTACAGCCTTTGCTCAAACTGAACCTCTGTCTGTCTGCTTCCTGTGCACCCCAGGCATTTAGATTTGCAGTGTGTTATGCAGCCATGAAATAAACAGGAGACAGAAGCAGGGGAACATTACCAAAGCCAGTGGAGGCCATCAACATGGGCATGTACAAACATGCCATAGCTGGGAACAGAGAGGCAGAGCTATGTGGGGTTGCTCAGGACTGTAACTGTGCATAGAGGCTGTTCTCCATCTGTATTTTGGTGGATAAGAGCTATCAGAGAAAACCTACATGCCCATTAACATGACAGGGATGCACAGCGTTTGGCTCCTCAGTAACAGAGCCGTAGCCGAAAGGCAGGCATATGCAAAGGATGGGAAGGATGTCAATGTTATGGGCTGGCAACAGTGGCGGCTCTGAGCTGAAACCAGCTCAGAGTGAAACCATAACCCCGCAGACTCCACTAACCATGTGTGGATGCATTTTCCATAGTAATTTGTATACTTTGCAAATACATCAAACACACCACTTTCTCTGCTACAATTAATTCATATCTACTTCCATTTTGACAAACTGTAATTGGAGCTGAAGCTGAACAAGAACTAATAGTGGTTAATGAAAATTCACTAAACACTGATTTGAATATTCCTCTCGTTTGCAGCCTAACTGGAGCTTGAGAGCTGCTGAAGGAATGAAGCAAATCTAATGAACATAAAACCAGCCCATCAGTGCTGCTTGCTTAGAAAGGAATGGCTGAATTATGCTGCTGGAACAGCTTGAGCAGCTGCAGAAATGTGTTCTCCAGAGGCCCTGCCAGCAAGGTGCCCCCATGGCCAGGGCTCAGGGGGCTGCTCCAAGCTCCCTCCCGGCAGCCTCCAAACTGGGCTGTGCGTGACTGCTATTCCCTGTGGAGATCAGCCAGATGACAGAGCTATTCCATGGAATTAATGCCTGCCAGCTGACTGCAACACTGGGATGAAGGTGCCTTCATTTTATCCCAATATTTATCTTTTCCAGTGCCTCCCCTTCACCTTGCTAGCAGAACCACCCAGAGGCAACTTCATGGTGTTCCTTTCCTTGTGGGGCTGTAGGGACAGAGAGGTGGGAGATGCCTGGAGATGGCTACAGGGGCTGAGTTCTGCCCAGTCAGCAGAATGTGTTGTACAGCAGACACATGGGCACCTCAGTACCTTTCACGTATAGGTAACGTTCCCTGCTTCCTAAATGCACAAATAAAGCAGAAAAATGCCTCAAACGGATCAATTAAATCCCACCTAAGTGACACCATGGGAGGCTTTTGACCAATGCAGAAAGCTAAGATACGTTTTACTTCAGCAAAATGAGTAAATAGCTTCTCCAGCACAGCAGAAAAAAATGTAGAAAACATGCAAACTTTAAACCACCACTTGGTGTTAAATACTTGTAAAAGCCTTTTTTCCTTAGATTAATCTCTCACGTTTATCTGCTATATACATTTTGGAGACACAGTGAAAATTGCTTATTTCTAATAAAATGTAGCAACTGCACCCTGAGGAAAAATTACTGTGTTATGAAATATTTTTCCCCTCTACCACAGCCAATTTAGTTTTCATTTAAAATTCAATAACTGCATCACACTCAGAATCTTCCGTGACTGTCATAATGACTTTGAACAAAAAGTGTGCTGTAAACAAGGAAGATTAGAAAGACATTATTGAGGTAATTTCTCCCCAAGTTTCTTTCACACAGACAGAGATGCTGAAAATGGATGTAACAGTTAGCATGAGTATGATTTAGAAATAAATAGGAAAAAGGAAACACTTTGTTCCACAGATACTTTGGTAATAAAAGTGTTACTTTCCCTATTTTATTTGAGTCCCCTTTCATTCTTCTGTGGAAGGAAACACTTTGTTGTTTCCTCACAGAAATACTGATGTAACTGAAGAAGACAAATGATATAATATTGCTAGGAAAATGCTGCCTACTTGCTGTACCACTGTCTTCCCTTGCATCTCAGGAAGGAGCTCTAACAGCTGCGCTGGCAGAAACGTGCTGTACAGGAGCTGCTGGTCCACGCTCCCAGAGTCCTGCATCTTGTTGCGTTGTCAGTAGCAGCCGCTTCAGAAGAATGTGCACAAAGAGGAGAGTCCCTTTTCTCTTTGTTCAGTCTCTGAAGACAAATTCTGCTCCTAGCATGTAGAAGGGATAGAAATGTCCAAAAGAGCCTCTCTTGCCTGCCCATGGCTCTGTTCCTTGCTGGGTGCATGGCCAGGCATACCCTCCAGAACAGCCCAGAGCCTCTGTTTTGCAGAAGGCAGCTGAATTTCTGCAGATGTATTCAACAAGTAAAGCTGTGCACATCCAGCTACATCACTTGGCGTCATTCCCTATGGAAAGCATGTTCACATTTGCAAGAATCATTTCTATCACTTTTATTTTAACTCAAAACAACCCTAAGAGCTAGTAGGAAGCCAGTGGGCTGTAGGATGGGTGCTGTGACACTGACTTGCCTTGCATGGGAGCTGTGACTAATGGAAAGCAGTGGGGAACTAAACAATTTTGAAGCTCCTTGTAGAGAAAGCAATCAATGTGGATGTTTTTCTTCTGAGACCAATTCAAGAACATTCCCTTTACAAAGAATTCTGGTGTTTTTTTTATCTGACTGTACTGTAAGGTCAGTCTTTGCCTGATAAATTGTGACCTTCCTTGAGCTCATGGGCTCCACAGCTGCAGGGAAATCCTTTCCTTTTCAGGGGAAAACAGACGTAAAACCCACCAGAAACTTCTGCAAACCTTAAAAATAATCTGACAATTCTTAGTTCAAGTAAATTCCATTTTCTGTAATTGCAAAAAGGCAACTGGGGAAAAAAAAAAAAAAGGGAAAAGTGCATTTCCAGTGAAGCTGAAAACTGTACCATCATCATAAACCAGCACAGTATCTCTACTTTTCCCACCCAAACAAATAGGAAAACCATAGTTGTACTTCTTATGGGAATGCAATATAAAGCTTTCTGTGCTATTTCCTGTTTGACCTCTAGAGTTAAAGTAGCTCATTTCCAGTCTTCTAACGAGTCCCATTTGCCATGCCAGCATTCCTTATTCCTGGTGAGGGATGCAGCCCAATGTGTTCTGATCAAATTATTTCCTGAGACTTTTTTTTAGCACACCTTAGACACCAGCAGTGACTGCCACAGGCGCCTGCCAGGCACGTGCTGTTATGCAGCAAGGGCCATTGCTGGTGCTTCATACTCTTCTATTACAACCTAATGGGAACCATTTCTGGGAAGAAGGTGAACATTCATAAAGCTGCTCTACCTGATTATAGCCACCAGCCACAGCTTCTGCACCCACTGAAATGTCACCTGTGGAGCCCTGTTCTGTTCCTCCTTCTCTCCCTTGGCTTTTTGGCTGCTCTTGAGATCACCTACACCATAACACACCTTCACAACAGAAATGCCCGTGGGTGTTGCTGCTTTGCAGGGGCAAAAAGAAGTACCCAGTGCAGTTGGCTGTTCTCAGGTACAGAGTGCTCGTCAGTAAAAACCCACTTCTTACCCACGCCCTGTGGGATCTGTTAAAAATGAAACCTTAGAGTGGCCACTACAGTCTACTTCAGTTTTAACAATAAAACCTGCTCTTCCCTTCTTTCTCCAGGGCTGTACAACAAAACAGACCTGAGCAGCTGCCTTCTCCCTGAGGAAGGACTGTATGCTCTTACTTAACAGAAGCATGCAAACCCACTTCTAAAATATTCTGGTTTGATTCTTCCCCTGTTCTTTAATCAATGTACTTTAAAATGTTGATAATGGTTTTCTAGGGTTTTGCCAGGTGGCTAAGTCAGAGGAAGTGTCTGTATGCCAAACCCTGATCAGATTTATGCCAGACAGACTTAGTAGTGCTCTACAGGCACAAGATCATGTTAACACCACTGGCTTTCTGTCCTTCTTCATTTATCAGAAATAAACTTTTATATCCCAGGAATTGATAGGCCATCTGCAAGCAGAGGTATGAGGACATGCCCTTTTTACAAAGCTATGGCATAGGCATCAGCAAGGAGTATGGGAATCTTTGGAAAAAAAGGACTGTGAATAGCAAATAGAGCTTTCATGAAATAAAGCCAGCTCCTGTAAGTAAGCAAGAAAGTGCTGGTCTGTTCTCTGATACACACAGGGTAAGAACCAGTCTCCTGCTGCACAGGACTGTTCTCAAGAAACAAATCCACTACATGGACTTTCCACATTCACATGGTGGGATGGTCTCTATAATTCACAAAGAATTAGGTGTTCAGGTTGAGTATCTGTTCAGCGCTGTGTCTGAATCATTTGTTCAAATTGGGCTTCACAAGATATTTTAATATCTTACCATGAAAAAATCAACAAAAATATCCCTTGCATCCAGGTACTATTAGATTTGATGCTACCCACCTGACGGAAGGGTAACTCCCACAGGTTACTCTGTTCCAAGAAACAACTCTCTGATGGAGTGGACAATTCAGAGAATTTACTAGATTTACTTCTCCTAAAGTACTAATTCATATGAAAAATAAGGCAAAGTTTCTTATATATTCTGGTTACCTGAACCCCAGTGTTGAATGGGGACATAAGGCTTGTGTAAGTCTTGGTGATTCCATCCCCTATGTGCAAAGATTGGGCACATAGGCTAGATTCATGCACATGACTCCTGACTCCGCTACTGTTCAGCATTAGTCACTAGTCACTAGAGCTGCCAGTCTCTGCAAAACAAAGAGAAAACCTGTTGTCTCCTCAGGAACTGCAATGTGTCAACCACAGTAAAAAACCAGCTTCAAATTCATGCCAGCCTTTTGCTATTTTCACATGGGATCTGCTGTTTGCTGTAAACACTTGTTCCTAGTCCTCAGTTTTGGGAAAGGTAAGAAACAAAAGGATGGATTCTGATTAGTCTTAATGCCGTGCTTTTGTGCAAGAGGCAAATTATCATGAAAGTGCTTTCCTAAAACCTGGCCACAGCATGCCGATTCAACAGGCAGTTTGGATTAGGAGATAAAAGGATGCTGCTCAGTCTGATTAATCAAACCCCCTTATGCTTGCCAAAGCCTAATTATTCTTTGATCTACATTAATGACTTCAGAAAGCATAGTACACCTGGTGGGAGTTCTCAATGGGGAGCATTTTAGACTAAAAGGAAAACTCCTCCCTGTGTCACAAAAACCTAATTTGCTTATATCAGTAGAATCAATTGTTTCATACAGAACTGTGATCTCCCACAGGTCCTGTTGGGGTGTATCAAAAGATAACATACGCAGTTTTTGCCAGTATCAAAAAGCTGTCATTTGACAAACAGCAAACTCCATCTCAGGGTGACTTTAAAAAAATCCCATTGCTACTGCATGCTATTCTGTATGTAGCTTTTTATTGAACAGCCTGGCTGTAACTCACATGGGCACAGAGACACATAGCTCATACATTGCTGCATTCTCAGTGAGATGAATGAGCTGCTCGCATTCCAATTTAAAAGTCAGCAAGAGATTAATTTACAATCCAGATCCAGAAACATTCACATGGATAAGGATGACACAGCATCACAAAATAAAAACCTATGAATAAAGCAAGTCACCCCAGATTTACTTGATTAAACAAATCCTATCATTAAAGCAAACTGCTGAAAGCATAAGGTTTGTGCTTGTGCAATGGCAACTCGTAACAGGAATTTAAGATATCAAATGGCATTTTACGGTTATCTAATGTTGGAGGCAGCCAGGACCAACAGAAACATAGAGAAATATGATAGAATTATTTCTAACAAGTTTACCTGGAACTTTTTAAGGTCTTGAGTAACGTATGAATCAAGATGCACGTGTGAGCACTGGAAAAAACAGCAGAACAAAGGCTTAAAGAATGGCCTGCATTTGTAACAAGATCAAGCTAAGGTAAACTAATAATGGCCACAGGGATCTATTTTGCTCTCCTCCATGCTGCTGAGGATAATTCTGGGAAGCTTTACCAGGAATATTTGCTCAAATCCCAACACCAGGAACAAAATTTCCTGCACATTTGCGGACGAGACAACGTTGACAACCCTCTAAAGTTTGAGAAGCTGATATTGTTTACTCAAGAATTTAACAAAAGAAATAAGGAACAAAGATTTTATGTAAGAATTAACTGTATCAAAATAGCTGTTGTCTACGGAGAACTCAGAAGAAGCAAAGAAACCAACACTCTGGTGTTTCCTTTGGGTACATGAATATTTGACAGTCCTGGAATAAATCAGTGCTGGAGTTTTGCAACAAAATGACAGACATGAGTTGTGTTTGCCAGAGAATTTTGGAATGCATTGGTTTCATAGCAGTATGTGGAGAAGAGGAGCAGATCAGTATGGTACCAATTGTCATTCAAAACAGAACATCTCCTCCAAGGCTCCTGTGTCCTGCTTCACGGTATTGGCTTCCCTCATGGGTGGTGATTCAGGTTAACAGTCTTAGGATCCAGTGAGACAAGATATGACTTTTTGTTTTAAATCACCCCCCCCCCCCCCCCCCAAAACTTTCCTGATTTAACAATAACCAAAAACATTATATCTAGAGAAAATAATTTATCCCGACCACCTGTCCAGATAAGCTTCTGGGAAGTAATTTTCCCTGTTAGATTCACTGATATTATTAGACACTATCACAGGATTGAAAAATACCAGTTCTTCACATCTGTTTACATGATCACATGTTTTTCTTCAGGTCTTTCAGCCCTCTCACCTCTGCATGCAGCACCAAGCAGTGTGCAACTGGCAGAATGCAACTGGAGAGTCTCCTGTTATTGATGGCTTCCAGAACTCAGCTCACTGACCAAAGCAGAGAGGACAAGTCTTAAATCAAGAACAAGACAAATGATTAAACAGCTTGATGGAAAGATCAATGATGACACCCCTTTGCTTCTGTCTTCAGCATATTATGAGCACATAATATTTTCTCTTGTAGCAGAATTCATTAGTTTAATGTGAAATGCTGTGGGAAGTGACAGCAATCATGAAGTTATGAGAAAGATTACATTTGTCTCAGATAATGCTGCCCAGAACTCTTTTTTGCTTAGCAATACTATTATTTCTCTCTCCATTTCAATATGATTTCTGCCTCCATTTCATTCTTTTTTTCCCCGGATGATTTTATTTTAGTCCCTTTGAATTTTAATGCCCAGGGCACAACCTGTCCAATATATCTATGGTCAGACTCTGTGTCTGTACAGGGGTTTGTGGCCATGAGAAAGCCCAGCACCTGGAAGAGAGGTACAATCTTGCTGGTTATAAGCCAACCTTTTCCATTCAAAGCAGCAAGGCACCTAAATACCTACATATACCCATAGTGCATATAACAGCCTCAAATCTTGTCCTGCCAAACCGCTGATAAACTCACCCAATTCAGGCTTTAATTGATATCAATCTATCAACCGGACTTCACTTATTTATGGCAGCAAACATTCTTGCCCTTTTATGTTTGCTTTGTACTATCAGTTCTCTCTCATCAAGAAATAAACTCAATTACACTTTTCTCTGCTCCAGGCTTAACTAATCAGCAGGCAAGTCCACCAGTAAGCACAGCCATTTCCAATACCTCCTCTCACACACAGATAGCTCAAATAAGAAGTGTTACTTCTCTACCCCTCAAGGGGTGCAGACACAGCCATTAATCTTCCTTTCATCTCATAGAATGCTAATAAAACAATCGCCTCCCTATCTCCGAATTGGGTAGGTCCTAATTAACATGCTAATTGGGCAGATCTTCCCTAATGACTCCCAAAGCTCAGCAGTAATATGTTATTTAGATGGAAAGAGTCATCTAAAAGATAGGTAGAATTAAAAACCTGGCAAGCCAGAGCACAGTTTGGATAGACAAAACACTGAAATGGACCTTTCTGCTGCGAGAATTAACATTCTCCACCTGTCTATGCTACAGATCATATATTTACAGATCCAGCATCATGCAAGGTTCAGAGAAAGAAGCATTTTGAAGGTAATATGCAGCTGTAATAAAGAATATTATTCAAGCAGAAAGAAACTGCATATGAGTAACAATGAAGTTTTAAAATATATTATTAAACCTGTTTATTTAAATATCTCTTTAAATAAACGTGGCTTTTATGATCTGACACAAAAATGTACATGTTGTTTTGCAAACCCAGCAATGGCAGCAGCTCTGGCAGTTTGTATTCATGAGCAACTTCAAGATGGGTAGTTTAAGTCTTAATGGAGTTAGTCCACTGGGGCCAGTATTGTGCTTATGCAGTTAGAAGCTCAATATAATCAGATTTCTTAAAGACAGCATTTGCTCTTTTAAGAAAATAGGACTCAATAATAATTTAAATCCCCTGTTAAGCTAAAATGAAAATACTGGCAGATGCCATAGAAGTCATGGTTCTGAAGATTTCTTTCATACACACCTCATAGATAAAAGCAGAGTTTATGTTGGTAAAAAATTAGAAGGTTTGAGTATTATAAATCAAAAGTTTGATGTGTCTCTCTCGAAACTTTTACTGCAGAAGTTCCTAAAAACGTGGCCTTTCCCTGCTACAGCTGCACATGTAGTTGATGAGCACACTAGAGCACGTTGGGTCTGAAAAGCAGCTTTCTGTACATACCATGCACGCAGCCAGACAATACTGCCTCACAGCCCAAGGCTGTGTTAGGGAGAACAGATTCAGTATGTCAGGACCACAAAGCAGCAGCTCTGTGCAACTGAGGCACCCACTCTAGGCAACTGAGACAAACCTGAAGCATGTGGTTCGGTCCCAAACTTGAAAAGCTCAGGGGAAAAACAGGTAATTTCCCCCTTCCCCATACTTTTGGAGCACACAGGAGGAGAAATACTGGCATGGGGACACGATGGTATTATTTTGTATGACTTCTTGGACTTTATTTAACTCTATTTAAAAAAGCCATGAGAAGGAATCAGAACATTTCACCGCAATAGTTTGTTTCCTGATGCAGAACAATTTTTCATTAAAAGGCTTTTCTACAAGATGCCAAAAGCTACGGTGAAATGTTTTTGTTTTGATTTCTGACATTCTCTCCAGTTTCAGGTTTTATGACCCTTGTTCACAAAGCCAGCATCCTTTCCCCTCCCCTCCTCCTCCCCATTTGACAATGGCTGCAAATGGTAACAAAAAAACCTCTACCTATTGATGTTTTTCATGCATATGAAAGAGGAGCAAGCAATGCAATAGTTGTTACTCATGGCTGTGACAGACCAAGAGAAAATGAGTACAGCTGAGCTTTGGACGCCTTGGACCCTTTCTTTCCATCACTGTTTATCCAGGTAAACCTCGTCTCACTTCTAAAGACCCATTTGATAAAGAATCTGCTGGTTTCATTCACTGGCAACTGCAATACAAATATTGACTGCAGATGTACTATCAGAACTCCTGTAAGGGGCTCATGCCCTACTCCACTAAAGTCAGTGAAGCACTGATTTAAGAAAAGCTCCTAAGCTCCTTTGGTAACATACTGCTGCTCTTGCCTTTGTATGAGGCAGTTTATAGCATACATTTAGATAAAATACAGAACAAGAGGCATCAGTTTGAACAGATAAGACAGAGTCTAAGTCACATAAAAAGGATAGCTTTCTTTTAGGCTATATTTTTAGGTATGCTATACTGAAGTACTTGGGATCACAAAGACACATCACTTTCCATTAACTTTGTTTTGAACAATATCAGTTTTCTCTTGGGAGTTATTGACAGAAAATAGCATTATAATGAAATTAATGTAGCAAGAAACCTGCTTCTTGTCGGTATTCTATTATATAGCATAATGTGACAAGAAAGAGGGTTGAAACTGCTTCATTACAGACCAGGCTTTTCTTTCATAGCAAGTTCTTACAGAGCATCCTCATCCCTGCCTGACAAATGGGTAATTGCTTTTAAGCACACAGAACTCCTTTATAACACCATTAGGCAGCACTTTCTTATGTCATCTTCATTCACCTATAAAGGGTCTGCAGTGATGGGAATCCTGTATTTACAAAAACATATGTATCCTCCCCGTTTAAATATTCCAGCTGGGCCTTGTAAAGCTGAAATGTGCCATTAGATATTACATATTCTGGCATTTGGCTGGACAGGAGTAAGAGATAGCAAAACCAGCTTTGTGCAGTGGGGCAACTGCTCAGTGCATCTCATACTCAGCACTGGTCTGCTGATCATTTCAGTGTCACAACTCCTTTCCAGCCCAGGCACCAGTCTTTTCTTCCTATTGAAATTAGAACTGTGTGAAGCAGGGCTCCACCTTGCCCAGAGATACAGCTGAAAAGCACTTTCTAATCCCACAACAGAGATGCAGCTTCTGGGCCAGCATCCATTTTGTTACTCTCTAATTAGAGTGGGTAAAGACCAAGCCCTCACAAAATCAGACAATTCAAAGTAATGTTCTGTGTGTGTTTGAGAATCCACATCAAAGGAACAGTACCATTCCAGCTGCCTAACACAGCTTTCTGGGATCTTTGGCTCTCCAAATTACCCCTAACAGAGTCGGGTAACCTGATTTCTGCTTAGGTGATCCTGGTAACTCTGGGCTACTATTTATTTGCCCACCTAACTTTACAAATATGATTTCATCATGAAGAGTGGCTTTAGAATTGTGTTTTGCCAACGAAACTACACTTGAAATGAAAGACATATTATCATTCCTGTGAATGAGCCAACTCCGGTTAATGGGTAAGCCAAGTTGTGTGTAAATGCTAAAATAAAGGAAGTAACCTTACCATTTCCTCCCTCCCTCCAATTTCCAGGAAATTTCAATTAGAAAAGCACTTACATGAACAGAAGTGTGCAATTCCTGAAGTCCTGAATAACCCTTTGGAATGACAGTCAGTATAACATAACAGTTGGATGTTGCTGGCACCATGTGGGCTATTGTGAAAGAAACCAGCATGTACAGGTTTGTACCCACACGTACTTGTTTTTAAATGCTTATACAAAGATACACTGTTCTTCCTTGCTACATACCTCATTAACAGACAGTGCTAACTATTTCTGTGTCCCACACCATGGCACCATGCTGTGGAAGCTCAGCTTGAAGGAAAATGACTCTCAAACATAGGCTTACAAGCAATGTAGCCAAACAGCTTCAGGGTGAGGTATCTTAAGGGGTGTGTTTTTGTGACAGAAATACAGTTCCCCCAGCTGTATTCACATCTTCTGCACACCCACATCATGGTTCAGTGATATAATAAATCCATCTCAGATCAAAACTACTGCAGCTGGGAGGCACAAAGCACTGATCCACTATAAATCTGCTCTGCTGATTCAGATTTGTTAATAAAACACATGGACAGGTTAACTTCCCTGCAGGCTTTGTGCTGGACCATGTACCATTTGTCTGACGCACTTTGACATTTTCTAAGATACCGTACCATCTGCAGCTACCAGAAAACAAATATATGCTCCTCATGCTTTGGCTAGTGCATTAGAGATGCAACTGCGTGTCCATGCCTCATTTGGTTTGAATCTGTGTTGATAAACGGTCCTGTAAGTGTTTGGCTCAGGTACAAACACAGAGAATAAGGTCTTCAGCCTTTGATGGAACAGTTCCAGAACATACTGCCCCAGGGCTAAGTGTCTGGTCTAAGTAGGGGGGCAGGTGAATGCTCAAGAAAGTCATTCTGTATGATGTGGAGCCAAAATCATGGTGTCCCCTTTAAGAATGCGTCTGGCCTAAAACCCAAAGCTGGTGCTGACTTTGCAGAGGCTGGACATCTTTAGTTAATATGGACTGCGAAGTATTTAAAAGGCTTAAAACCAACCATCTTGCTGCTCTTGAAAACAAATATCCCCTTTGCTCATTGTTTCAGAACTGCTTTTTTTCCCTTTTGGGTTTGGTTTTTTTTTTTTGGTGTTTTTCAGAAGCCAGTTTAAACAGGGAGGACTTTCCGCTGCCTGCAAAGAACAAGACAAAGAGAGGAAGCTTTTGATTTGTAACCTTTTCTAAACAACGAAAAAGCATGTAGAACATCCCCTGATGAGACATGGGTCATGATCCCCTACAAGCCACCCCTTCTCAATGAAGGTGAAATGGTTCTAGGTGAGCTCAAAAAGAGCTCCAAAGAGGAAAGAATGCTGAGCCCAGCTGAGTATCTAAGCTTAGTCTTTTTGAGATGACCTGTTTATTGAAGTTGCTCTGTGGAGTGTAATAGATCAGTGGGGTTTGAAAATTCACTGAAGGATGTGTGGGCTGAAATTATTAAAGCTATGTAAATGGAAATTTTCTTTCTAAAGAGTGAAATACACAGATTTTGTTCACTGCTTCCACATAAATGAATGACCAAATGAAGAGAAAACTGCTCAAGAAGGATGTATGCATAATAAAAATGTATGCATGCTTCATCTAAATTCACTGTCTCCAGAGGTTCATCACATAATTAATCTTGAGCAGCTGCATGCACAATAACATTTGCTTGCACTAGGTCTAAATAAAATTATTCCTTTCTGAGAATTGTAACATAACCAATCCCCTCCAAATGTTCAACAAGTGGCAACTCCAATTGAAACCACCACTAGAGTAACTTGTGTTTAAAAGGACCTACCCAAACCACGTTGATTCTGAGCTGACATTTGCTGGTTTTGATTGTGTATTTCACTGTAAGTAGCAAGAGCCTGAAGAAAGAGCTACCACATACAAAAGCTTATTAATGAATCAGACCAAATCCATGCATTGCTCTGCTCAACAAACATTAGAAGCTTTATGTCACAGCTGAAATATTTGATTCCTGCTGTGAACTGAGCAGAAGCTATTTAAGCCCTACACAGGAGATTTTAGACACTGCCTATTGCAGTGTCTTGGTTTCCTTTGCTTCCCAAAACCTCTGCGGGTAGGTCAAAGGGTTGGACTCTCTGGCAGGGTTTTGGGGGTACTGCTGCTCAGTGGGAGGTAAGGGAGAGCCTCACTAAACTTTCTGGAGCAGAACTTTGAAAGGTTTACTCCAGCCTGTTCTTTCAGTGAGATCACTTCAGTGCTGACAGCAGGATTTGTTCCAGCATGCTTCACTTTTTAAAATGTCTGTTCCCACCAAATTTCTTTGAATAATGATTATTACTGGATCACCTGTCTTGAAATGAGAGCTGGAGGCAATGTACGGACCAGACTGAATTGCTGTCTTAGGGCACTGATATCTTATAACCTCTGTCCTCATTAAACTTCCCTGAAATGCTGACACTGTGAGCAATTCCCCAACTACCAGAACATTATACAAGCACCCTTCCCGCTTGTACAAACCATACAGCAGGAGACTCCCTTTGTTGCACTGAAGTTAGTAGAAAGACTTCCACTGACTTCAGTGACAACTTGATCAGATGCTGGGCAGATGCATCAAAAATTCACAAGGTGCCAGTTTGGAAGCACTTAACAAATATCACTGTTTACTCCAGTAAGAGGAGCTGCTTGCTAAAGATTCAGCTCTCACGATGACCGAAAGGATGAGAGATGTTCTCCATTTACCATAGATAGCTATCCACCACAGCACCAGGCTGCCCATTTCCATGCTCAGCTATGAAATAAAGGAAGTTTTACAGTAATCACAGGACCAAAGACTGCTTTCCCTCTCCACAAAGCCAAATGAGTTCAAAAATGCTTGGGATGACAGATGATGACATCCTCTCTCAGACAAGATGGGTAGTGGCCCATGTAGTTTTGTAATTAAGCTAGGTTTGCACAGCTTTTATTTTGGAGAAAAAAAGAACCTAACAGGATTTCTTATAATTGGAAATGAAACTAAATGAATGCCACTGCCTTTATTCTGGCAGCTGAATTCAGAAATGCTTAGCAATTGCTGTGTTTGTAATGTAAATATACTACTGTCGCTGCACTGAAATAGATTTTCTCTTTCCCCCCCCTACTCATCAAAGTAAAAAACTCTTCCAGCTGCTGCTGATCAAGAACTGGGAGAACATTACCCAGGCTATCAGTATTCTGCAGACACTGCCAGGTGCACAAATAACTCACTAGCATCTCCCTCAACCCAGCTAATTGAATCATGGCTTGATTGGGTTCAACAGACAATAAAAAACATTTTCACACTTTGAAAAGTTTTGACCTACCTCACTGAGTAAAGAGTGACAACGGGTATCTCTACCAGCAAATTCAGGTTTGCTAGTCTCATCTGAACACATGTTCAATTTTGTGAGCACTCAGCTTTTCTTTTGCTTCCTTACTCATTTTTCTGTTAGTGCTGCAAGACAAATGAGCTAGCAGATACTGCAAAAGGTCAAAAGACAGATAGCAAGAGACATTTTAGCATACTAGATTTTATCATCCATAGCATGGTCCTGCAGTGCACATGTGTTCTAGTTGTGTTCTTAAATGGCACTGCTACAGCTACATTTAACAGAGCAGGCATTACCAAGGAGGAGATGACCTGTGCTGCACCCTGGGTCCATCCAGATAGCTGTCCTGCCTCCTGGAACAACCAAAGCGTGCTTCTCTTCTGAAGGCTGCAGTGTTTCGGTTTAAAAAAACAATGTTATGATTTAGCATAAGATGAAATACAGGAACCCCCAAAGACAGGGAGAGTGATTGGTTTGTCCATTGAATTCAGCTGGAAGGGAGATAACTAAAAGGGAAACAAAGGAATTTTACAGCTGAGAAAACCTTCTCTGCTGTGCAGAGCTGCCAGACCTTTCTTTATGTAAACAGACTACCCTCGTGCTTCCTAGTTGTCCAAAGGGTTTCTGCATTTGCCAGAAGAACCATGGAAATCAGCTACATCGTGGCTGTGCCAGACAAACCCTCTTTCCTGCTGTGTCTTCAGCTTGTTTCTCTCTTTCCCAAGGTGACACTTCCTAAATTCCCTGCTTGCCGTGCTGGGTGACATAGAGCACCACTCCCATCCCAAATCTGAGGGGACAGTCCCATCTCCAGCACAGCTGCAGCAACACAGAACCTGTTAATGAAGAAATGCAGAGCCTGACACCTGGAGCTTTGCAATCTTAGCAAAATCTGGGGCATTTGACAAGCACTGCCTAGAAAAGAGCAGAAGGGACAAGAGGACAGAGCAGAACTGCACTGTCAGCATCCACAGTCCCTATAACGTTTCAGTTTCTCAGTGACCTTGCACATAACAGTCTGGGTGAAGGTTGGCTTTGGGTCACTGCATGCATTTGCTGACTGACTGTGATCAGATTTGAACCTTCAGCCCTACCATCAGTGCACACTTTTCCACCTATCAACCTCCTCTTTTCTGGATTACAATAGGACAAGACTCACAGCCGATATAAATCAGCACATCTCCAGTAAAACTAGCAGGGCTGCAGTGCTCTGCACAACTCATCTCATCTAGAAGGCTCCAGAGATCTTACTATTTCATAAGCTACTAGGCATTACACAGCAGGGATGAACTGAATTCTGACAAGAGTTGAAGTCCCACTTATTAGGATCTGTAGAATATTTCAAATTTCCTTGTTTACTGAAAATTAGTATTTCCTAAATACTCACTGAGGGTACTTTTTTAATAGATACCAGCCTCAAATAATTGTCAATCCACTCAAATTCTACTTAACAAGCTCTCGAGTAGAGCCTGCTCTTCCAAATATGTTTTCTGTTTTGAGCAAACTTCAGTGCGAGCTAGGCCAGCTCTTAGCATCAAGCTTTGCTATGTTAACTGCCATCTGTTAAAAGAAAAAGCCCAAACCCCCCAAAACCAGAATACAAATCAAGAATTAAGAGCTTTCAGCTGCATTCAGTTGTCAAACAGGCTCTGGAGTATTAACAGATGCAAACAGTATGTATTTTGGTGCAATTAATATAGAGAAGGAAGACTGATGATGTAGAGTTAAGCATCAGATTCTGAATTAAATCCAAGTTTTATGTGCTTGATTGGGGTATGCTTTATTATAGTGTGACATCCACCTGCACAGAACAAGTTCAGGGTCTGTCAGCACTTCCCAGGCCAAGTCAGGTCTGTTTTTCAGGGCAGGAAGGAGGTCTGGGCTGTAACTCAGCTGTAACCATTCTCTTGAGTCAGTAGTTTGGCAGACAAGCTCTCCTCTGAGGACATCAGTGTTTGTTCTGCTAATTATTGTTCCAACTGGTTTGACCTTTTTAAAATCAAAGGAGAGTTTGAAAGGAAAAAGATATACAGGTCAAGTTTTCTACAATTTCAGGTAATTTCTTATGGCCTGAGGTACTGTGTTTTATAAATGTGAAGCCAGAACATAGATGAGATGCTAAGAACACACATAAGAATATGCTCTGTCATGTATTTGATAACTAACCTTTCTCTGAAAAGACCTTTAGGTCTACAAAGAGAAAACTGCTTCAGAGTCCTCCAAATCACAAAGATGTCAGTGTGTAATGATTGTGTTTGGGTCAATGCTGACTCAAAGTGATACATTTTTGTAAACAGCACATTTGTTTTCAGTGTTTTTCTTTGTTCAGGTAAGCTTGATTCAATGCAGTACATAGAACATTTCTATCAGCAGCATCGCTTCTCCAGATTTTAGAGATGAATATGGTAGTTGGAAATGGTTAAAAGTTGATAAACATGAATGAAAAGGAGCTGTTGTGAAGCAATTTACATGGCAAAAGCACGGAAGAAAGAAAAAGCATCAACAGGAATTTCTGGCACATAGGCAAGTTTTTCCTTAAACAGTTTATGTATGGACAAAAATAGAAAATGTGTAGGAGAAAGCAGGAAAATATTTGCACCAAGGGACATAGAAGGTTCATCCAGCCACCTTTTTGAAGTCAGAAAAGGGGAGGATTAATGTAGCACAAGGAGGGAACTGTTTCTGACTGCATCAGTTATGCTAATTCTGAACTTGTAAGAAGTTTTGATGAATTCTCTAGCTGGAATAATCAGCATCCACAGAATGGGAGGCCTGATACTGGACATTTGCATGGGTGAAAGCTGTACAAAACCATGCAGAATAAGGTGCTGCTCCGCAGAGTCTTTACATGCGACAACTTGCCTTCAGAATCCAAAACATCAGCAAAAAAGCTGGCAGATCAAACTCTTGAGCATCTACAGAAAATAATAAAATATTAAGATAATTAATACTTAAGATAATGAATTAAATAAGATACAAGGAATTAAAGAAAACTGCTGACTGCAGTGCAGAGAGATCTTTAAAAGTCTGTCCTAATTGTGGGTTCAGGCTACTTGTGAGAAACTGCACTAAGCTTATGTCACAAATGTGATGTATACAAACAGAACAGAGGACATAATGAAAGGGAAAACCAAACATTCCCCGATTTGGTTGGTTTCACTGTTTAGAAACCAAATTTGTCCCGAGGAAGGGCCTAGTATTGCTAGATCACTGCTGCAAAGTTGTGAAAAACGTTATGGTTTTATATTCAAAAGCAAAATCTAAATTCTGTTAAGAATAATTTTCTACCAATAGAAATGTTTCAGTTGACCCAGACTTCCTCTTTCTTAGCCTCTTAATTTTGGTTGCTTGAAAAAATAAGAAAATTCTGACTTCTTCTTATGACAATTTCAAGATTTGGAAAATTCTCAGAGAATGGGAAATACTTCCTATGCAAGTT
This sequence comes from Neopsephotus bourkii, assembly GCF_033783945.1. Lineage (NCBI taxonomy): Eukaryota > Metazoa > Chordata > Aves > Psittaciformes > Psittacidae > Neopsephotus > Neopsephotus bourkii. The sequence continues at coordinate 1,288,378 of NW_026901291.1, read as the reverse complement.
TATTTATGAGTAATCAAAATCACAGGAAAGATCTGACTTCTAACATCAGGCAAAATATGACTGTGTGAAACAGCAGAGAAACAAAACTGCTCATTTGCTCTTGTAAGGTCATATTTATGCCAGAAGTTGTTTTGGACATGGATTCCATGTGTGACTGCACTCATCCTTTAACAACATTTTCAGATTTTTAACAGAATTTGCTTAATCCATTTAGAAGAGAGGTTTATTCAGAAAAGGCACTCCTCTTCCAAAGCAAGAGCAACCACCCACAGGGCCAATTAGGACCAGTTAGATAGCTTGACAGTCAAACTTTGCCTCTTGGGCTTTTTGCATATCTTTGCATCTATACTTCTTGAGTATAAGTGTAAATATTGGTTCACCTCTTTCTCCTTTCAGCTATCCTTTATCCAAGGCCTATCGAGGCAGATGATTTAGTGAGTGGTAAGATAACATTTGCTTGAATAAAGGCACTGCTTGAGCCTGCTGCAGCTGCACACCAAGAGCCTTCATCCCACCCCCTCTCCTACAGGCGTCCTATGCTGTCAGAGCTCCTCCATCAGATGCTGTCACACTGCTCAGGCACAAGAAGTTAGAACCATCTGCTTGCTTCAGTTAATTACAGCTTGCTGGGGCTCTCACCTTTCAGGCATGCTGAAATGAGACCCGCAAGCATTAGGGGAATTGACCACACTGTCCCACCTTTTTAACAAGAACAAAGACATGCTTCTTAAATCAGAAAAATGGTATTATTTCAGCTCCCTAGAAGGGACTGGTGATGTCCTTCTCTGCAAATGACTGGTCATCACATGCACAAATAAGGCTAGGAGAGGTTGAACTGTCAAGAATGGCTGAATTTTCAGCTACTTGCTCTTTAATAAATAATGACAGGCTGTATTTGGAGTTCAGCAAAGAAACTCTATTGCCTTTCTCCTGCCAGGACATCTTTATGCATTACAGGATTGGACTCAAAGTTTCCTGACGCAGCAAGGTTAGTGCAGTCATGCCCTTGAAAAGAAAACCCAGTGATATTCAGGGTTGACAGCTGCTAAGTATTAAACCATTCAGGTGTTGTGCTCTTGCTTCGTGAGCTCCTTCACTTGCTTGTTTACTTGGAGACATGCCTTATGGGGAAATGGGCAATGAACACAGCAGCTTCTGGGTCTCATTGCAAAAGAGGACTGCTCATAACCCTGACAGTGAGATTTTTCTAAGTACCTGAAGTGACATGGTAATATAATTTGCCAATTAGAAACAAAATTGCTGCCTCAGAAATACCATGTTATATCTGATTTATCCTTTCCTCCCAAAAACATATGACTAAGTAAGGTCATATATATGTCATATGCAATGTCAAATGCAGCTTGACATTGCAGCTTAAAGAGCCAACCTGAATTTTGCTGGATTATTCCCAAATTCACTAAAACCTCCTTCTCATCAGCTGCAAGGTGATGCTAAACAGTCAAGAGTAGGCTAAATCTAACTGTTTCAGTGTTTTAGAGCCAACCAACTCCTCAGGGTTCCTGACAAACACATGCACCCTTCCCTCCCAGGAGAATTCAATGCACTTGCTAGTTTTAAACCAGCATTTGCTAGCTTGCCCTGGGTACAAAGAAGAAAGTTAAGTTTGTGAAGTGCTTCACATTTGAATCTCACTGGTTTTCAGTCCCTCCTGCAGATGCAATGAGTTACTGTGCCCTGTGCTCACAGTGAGCACTAGGGTTGCAAGGTGGAACAAGAGCAAGCTTCATTAGTAGCTCTACTGCTGGCAGGAAATCACCAGCGTATCTCTCAGTTTAGCCTACATGGGATAAGAAACCAGAAGGAAATATCTGCTCCTTTCACACTGCCTTCAGAAGGGCCACAGCATCCTTCATCTATAAAACCTTGGAGATATTGCTCTGAAATGCAAACAAACAGACTTGGGAAGATTGGAAACTTCCAAGGACTGTCATAGTTTATTAGCTTGCACCTTTTGCTCAAAATAGGCATAGGCATCTGAAGTCTGAAGTTCCTAAAAGTCACTGATCAAGTGCCACTTTAAGAGATCAACTGCAAATAAAGGAACATACATCCAGCTGTTAAAACGATGCAGCCCACAAATGCCAAGAAACAGTGACTGTGTATGAGAGCTGTGCATTTGCTACTTCTTTCTTTCCTTCCTAGGTAATGAAAGGATGGCTTTCAGATGATTCCTTCTTGTAAAAAAAAGGAAATGAGAACAAAAAAACCCACATGTGAATGAAGAGCTGTAAATCAGAAATAGAGGTTCTGAACTCCTTTGTATAGGGAACTTGAAGCCTGACAGTCAATAGCTTGAAACCTGACTTTTCTCCTCCACTCCCAGCAGAAAATGAAGGAGACGGTAGGTTGCAACTTTAGCACATTAAGGTCTCCTCTTGATCCATTCTTGCCAAGAAGCTGATTTTGGATGAACTTGCTGACGGCCCTGTAAACCTTTCTAGACTCTTCTCTGCTAGCGAATGACATCAGTAAGGGTCAGATGGCTCAGATTATAACCTTGGGCTGGAACTCCTTTATAGAGACTCTCAAATTCAATAACCTGGTATGAGCAATTCAGTTAGAGAGCCATCTCCAGTCAGTTTAACTAGAAGTTCTTCAAACCAAGTTCTCAAATTCTCTTCAGTAAATCAAGGCATTGATTCTCCCTGTCATCCATCATCTACTTGTTATTTGCCTGGCTTAAATATTTTAGCAAGTGCTTTAAAAATGTTTGCTGTTTAAAAATGTAGGTGGTGAATAAATATGCCAGTTTCCTATTTCTTAAGCCCAACTGATGCCAGGGAGCAGATATTAAAGGCAACACTTTTCTGCTGAGCTCTCAGCAGAAGAGTTGCACATTCACATTGTTGTCAGAGGACTTAGTACTGTATTGAATCAGTTCAGTGCTCTTAGCACATCGTTCCTTTAGACATCTGTAAATGAATAAAGCATATCTGATGGAAATCTGTCACGCACTAGTCATCTGCATTAGCAGATCTTTAAACTTTCATGAGAACTCTGTTAGACTTTAATATGAATAAAAACCCAACCCTAAGCCTGCATGAAATATATGCAAGGAGTAAAGGGACACTTTCTACACACAGATTAAGGAGTTTTAAATATATGAACTGTACAGCAGAGCTTACATCAGCAATGGTGGTGAGAAACATACATGGTCTACAAACTATTCACTGGATACAAAGAACATCAGGATCAAGGAAGAAGAGTAAGAAGTATGTACAGAAACTAATGGATTTATTCAGATTGGAAAGAGGGGAAGAAATATTTTCTTCAAGGAAACCATCCCACACCTCATTTCAAGTCCCTTGAGAATCTCATGTGCCTAAAGCTGGGTACACTCAGACATCTGATTGATGCTGGGTTCAGCTGAAGTAAGAACTGAAGAATTATTCCTCAGGACAAAGCAACTCCATTGCTGCCAAGGCATTACCCTGGCCTTAGAACTGGGCCTGTTGTATTTTTTCCCCAGTCTCTCTAGATTTGTTTTTTGATAATTGTGGGTCCCTGATAAATGTACCTCATTAATCAGAAAGAGCTGAATGATCCTGGTTCTGGGGAAAAAATGAAACCGAGCCCCCATCAGAGATTTAAGAAAGAGCATAAGGTAATATTAGTGATTTTTCCCCTTTTTACCCAATCACAAAATTATCCATGGCCCAAGCAATGGATCACAACAGAACTGCAAATATCTTTGAAGTCTGTTAAACAGTGGGATGTTTTTCATGTTCTCCTTTCCACTGAGATCAGTCAGAAAGACAAACAGCAGCCCACTATTACTAGACAACAATCCTTTGATGGAGCTCCACAGCCTGCAAGAGCTTTGCACAGCATGTGCCTTTGCAAAGTGTGTGTTGGCCACCATCTGAATTCATGCTTCCACACAGAAAAAAACTTCACTGAAAGGTTTGCTTCAATACAGAGCAGACAATGAACAGTAATTTAAGAACCTGTCTGGTTAAACAAGACCTGCTAGAAATGAAAAATGACATTCCTGATACAAGGCAATTACTGTAGTTCCAGCCCTCCAGTTGGGAGCAAGGTATAAGGGAATGCTTTCTGCATTTAATTTCCTACAAAATCACAGGTATTAATTAACTTGCTTTTTCAGAAAGGTGCTGCCTTTGACATTTGAACACATGCATATTTCACTGAGGTTTGTAACCACTGGTTTTGAAAACTTACTCTGATCTCTGTGACCTGCCTGAACAGCCATGCAGGGCAGCATTTAACTACTGAAAATGATTTCCTTCTTCCCTTGTCCAAGGTATTTAACAGCTGTAGTAAGGAACAAACCCTTGCTCAGGTAAGTCTGCTGACTTTTCAACAGCAATCACGATTTCTGTGGACATTAGCCCAGGGAAGTAAATAAGGAGCAGATTAAGAGCTGATGACCATGCTGATTTTCTGATTAGAAAGCAGAAGAGGTAGGTTTGATTATTAGATTTAGGTGGATCTTTGTCTGGCTAATGAAGCACTGGGAAAATTGTGAGGCACTGCAAAATTGGGAAGCACTATACACATTCCATCCTCAAAAATGGAATGTCCATAATGCTTCCCAATGTCCCTGTTTCCAAAATGAAAGCCTTTCCTAGAACAACAGTGAGCCCTGTCAGCCTGGGTGAGGGTTCTGCTTTTCCAAGTATTAGGAAGGAAACATCTTTCTACAAGCCCCAAATTTTTCCAAGTGAAAAGTCTGTTATTTCTGTTCATGTTATGTTCCAAGGTCAAGTTCCATCTAGCTATCATTATACAAAAGCAGCTTGATCCTTCCTTTAGGGAAAGAGAAATAAGTCTACCATATCTCCACAGGCAACACATTCTCCCCTGCAACCCATGTACGAATGTGAGCCCAACTCTACACACACGCAACTCCCATCAGCTGCTGCATGTCTGCTTAAATCTTTTGTGTGAATAGGAAAATGCCTTCACCAGTCCTGCCCTGAGCACTCGTGGATGAGAAGGCAATGTGCTCTGGTAGCCTCCTTGACATATAACGAGTATGAGGCCTCCACAGATGTGAGCTGAAACATGCTGGCTGCTGCCAGATGTTAGCATCAACAGCCAGGTACCTGAACACTGAAAGTCCTTGCTGCACACTGCTGAATATCCCCTCGTGTCTCAGTGTTCCTCACAATTCTCATTTAGATCTTTCCACCATACTTACAAGTGCAGAGCTGTTAATAAACACTGTTACTCCAGTTATGCTTTAGATAAATACATTGCAGTAATTAATAGAGGGTAACAATTGGATTTAAAAGATACTGGCTTGCTGTGGTAAGAAAAATGACTTTACTGTCATGGCAAGCTCAGCTAGTCCTCCATTAGATTGTATGTGCAGTTCACATGGGGAATCATACAGAAATCCCTCATCAGTAAAATTACATTCATTAGCCCTCAGTTTAGAAATGACGCTGGTAAACCAACTTTACCTACTGTCTGTGGGGTGAAGAGACTTTTGATAAGAGCTTTTTAATTAGATGAGGCTCCTTAGCATCAGCATGCAGATAAGTGAAGCTGCATGAATTACCTACACTTTGCAGAAGTAGAACCTTTGATTTGGAATACGACAACAAAAAGGATTTTAACATCAAAACTACCGGGGACAGAGCTGCTTATGAATAATAGCATCTGTATAAATTATAGCAGAAACAGCTGCAGCAGAGATGAATGCCTGTTAAAATGAGCCTCCTAGAAAAGAAGTCTGCTCACATTAAAACCCAGAGAAATCCAGTGCCAAGTGACTATTAAAACTTCCAGCCAGCTCCCACTCAGATGGATAAGAGCTGCCTCACACTCTCTTTTGCCTATGGGACCTTGATTATAAAACATTTACCACAGTTTCATCCCTTGTTAAATGATTCTTCCAGGGGAGATTTTTATTGGCAAGCATATCTAGTGCTTCCATATGCCATGCAAGCAGGAAAAACTGCAGGAGAATGGAAAGACTGAATATTTCATACAGTCCCTGGCTGCATGGTTGAATGCTTCAGGGGCACTCTGCAAAAGATATGAGGTGTAAATAAAGCTATTTCCAAGAAAATGGCTACTAAGTTTCCCCTTTGGAACCTCCTAGTCACATATCTTCTCAGTTGGGAAATAACCAAGAACCTGAACTTAGCTCTTCTCACAGGAGCACTGAAACCGGACTCCTAAGAAAACCCATCTTCCTCACACCAAGCCTTGTTCACACACTAGACCTGAGGCTTTCATAGGCTTTGCAGATGCAACACATTCTTTCTTTGCTGCTCTTTCTTAAGAGAGAGGAGAAAAAGCAACCTACAGGCAAGATGACTGCAGAAGCACCTATGGGAATAGGACAGGATCATACTCTTTGCCCCTGAGTTTTGACAGAAGACTGCTTTTAATGCTGGCTTTGAAATCCTAATTGTTAACACATGGAGCATGGCAGTCTGGGCAGGCACTAGGAGAACCAGGAAACTGCTGCATTCACTTGTGCCTTTGAAGATTTTGATAGACACCCATTTTCTTCCACAGAGTAAATATACTCTCACTGAATCATGAATCTGACACACATTTTCCTTCAGCAGCTACTATATGCACCCTAAGATTCCCTCTAAACCTCCTCTCATCATCTCTGCGCTGCGTGTACAGAGATAACGTGCTTCTGGCACTGAAAGTCAGAGCTCTCATTTCCATACTGAATGATACACACTGGCCCTATTCTCCTCCTATCCACATACCAAATGGCTTGCAGCATTCAACCTAGCCTAGAAAGCCATCCCCAGGGTCCTAAATCTGACAACTGCACCTATTTCCCATCAGTTCTGTGTAAAAGAAAGATTAATGTGATCTGAGGAAAACGCAGAGCCAGGCAGTTTCTAGAGGCTCCAGGAACTGCAGGATTTCTAAGGTTCAGGTGAGGATGTGACTGGATGTCCTGGGTTCAGCAGTAGCAGTCATTTTTCTCAGTCTTAGCTGGTGCATTGCTGTGTTTTTGACTTTCTGCCTGGGAGCAGCACTGATAACACTGATGGTTTTAGTTGCTGCTCAGTAATGTTCACTCTGACCAAGGACTTTCCTCAGTCTCATGCTCTGCCAGGGAGGAGGGGAAGCCGGGAGGAAGCAGGGACAGGACATCTGACCCAAACTGACCAAAGGGGTATTCCATACCACAGCACATCATGCCCAGTATATAAACTGGGGACAGTTACCCAGAAGGGTTAGATTGCTGCTTGGGTCGGGCTGGGTACAGGTTGGTGGGTGTTGAGCAGTTGTATGCTCTTCCCTTGTTCTTTCCCTTATCATTATTACTGGTGGTAGCAGTAGTGGTTCTGTGTTATACCTTAGTTATTGTGAGGCTGTACTGCCCTGCAATTGAGTGATTCATTTTTAACTCCAGGATGCTGGATAGGAGAACACCAGAGCTGTATACAAGTTGTCTCTGCTCCCACAAAGGAAGCTGGTAACAGGGATATCTTGAATCTGACCCTTCACTTGTTGTTCCAGAGTTACACCATGAGACCTGCTGCAGGGAAAAAATAAGTGTGCCTGACTCCCAGGAGCTCCTCAGCTTCTCGTAGCAGGCACACAGGGACCAGGTCCCCAGTGCTGTCAGTGCCCCAGTACAACACTGCATGGCTTTGTCAGTGATCTCCTCCTGCTGAGGTTCAGCCAACAGGCTTTGTTAACATGCCTCCTCCATACAATGCCTCTCACAGAGCAGAGCTTTAAGCTTCCTCCCGAGGCAGGTAAAGCTGGCTGCCACATAGCTCTTCAGAGAGGCCGGTCATGTTGTTACCAAGTTCCTTTGAAAATTCTCTAATACTCCCCTGTCTGCTCAACACTGAATTTTATGGGAAAAGATCTTGCCTGGGTTTGAAATAATTACAGGGAGAGAGGAGGCAACCAGAGGAGCACACACACCTTTGTGAACAAAGACAGCTATTTTACATACCGCAGAGCATCACTGCAATTTAAATGATGTCAAATGTAGCTCTTAGGATCTCTCAGCTCCAAGCAATAAACTTCCAGACAGTTATAATACAATTCAGTTGTCAAACAAAGTAGCAATTTACATAGTAGTGTACTACTATGCCTGTGAAGGTCCCAACTTTTTCATGGCTTCTGCCTCTGGGAATATTTACATTCTATTATTCAGTACAATGCAGCACTGTGGGTCCCAGTGGATTGAGCTGTCCTAAGCGCTTTATCCTTGAAACTATGGAAGTCTTTTGTGCTTCTTCAACAGAAGAAATTCCACCATGTGGTCTCAAAAGACTTGCAGAAGCTCACTACAGGCTTCAGCACGTGACATAGTGTGCTGTGTGCTGCACACATAGTGTGCTAAGCCAGGTGTGCTGGCTTAGCCATGGAAAAGGTTTGCATGAATTTTCCTGCTTCTCAGCAAGAAACAGGTAATGAGCAGAAAAGGGAATAATTCAATCCTGAATTTAGTTCCTATTCTGCACACCAATGTAATCCACATCCCCCTGTACCTCCAAATGCACTGGCTCTGCACAGTTTTTTCCTCAGTCAGTCACCAGGGAAGCATGAGAACACTGGCCACAGCCGATCCCAGATGGTAGGGGGCACAGTAGGGCAACCACAGCTCACACAGCTAGTTTCCATTGCTATATCAAGAGGTCCAATTAACATCTGCATTCCAAACATCCAAATGCTCTGCTCAAGCTTTTCTCTCCTCCAGCACAATCTGAACTAAAATAAAAACCCCCAAGAGAGTGCCTGCAAGAGAGCTGAATTCTCAGTGATGCCAGGAAGCAGGGCTTGTTCTCACTCTGTTACTGCCGGTTCAAGGGCAGTGGAGGCCTGGGTGTCACGTTCAAACACTGGGGGAGAGCCTCTGTTGCCCTGAACAATGACTGGGAAAGGTTTGTAACAGATGACGTAGACCCCGAGGAGCTCAGGGGCAAGAGGACATTGTATGACCTCTTGTGACTTTCTGACACATTCTGTTCGCACAGATCCCCAGAGCCTTGTTGTCCGGCCCATTTTAAAACTTCAAAGAATTCTGTTTGCTATTCAAAATGATGGTTTTTCACTTTGAGTGCAATTTTGCACTGCAATATTGTGCACCTGAACTTGCTTTTCTTTTTTTTTCCACGCAGAAACAACCAAATTCCTACGAGCAAAGCCTTCTCTGCAAGATGCCTAACTTGGTTGCCTGGAGTTTTACAAGAGCATCTTCTATGTTGGTATGTATATGACCTACAAACTGCTCTGAACAGGAACCCCAACTAAACTCAAGTTTGAAGAATAAGCTGCTGCATTTGCCACTTTTTATGAGCAAAAATACAGTGGTCTTACACAGTTCTGCTTCCCATATAAGGAATATATAAATCAAGATGCTTTCCCATGCAGAAAGGCTTTTGAATATATATACCAAATAACATGACTATGCCAATAATGTCAACGACCTGATCCTTAGGTTAAAAAAACCCCACAAACAACCCTTCTCACTGATATAGGACACCAGCCTCATATGGTACAGAAGTACAAATATTTCTTTCTCATTTTGAGATTTCCAGCAATTCCTTTGCATTCAGCACTGAGCAGACACAGACTAAGACAGACCATCCCTGAAAGTGAACTGAACTTACACCTTAAGGTTATAAATCTCTCCTATATCCTAATGTGGATTACACATACAAGTGAGTAGCAAGAATCTTCACCTAAGTAAAATTGTCTTACTTCGGATAAAATTCTCTCTTTGCCATGTAAACAGAAGTGCTTATTTTGGTGTGATACAACTTCTGTCCTTTCCATCCTTTCTACTCTATTTTCCTTGAAAAGATGGGAGATGACAACTGCACTCTTAGACTCCAGCTTTCATACGCTTATGCATATGAAGAGAGAGATTCAATGTTCAGACTTAGTAAATCAGTGTCAGTTTCTGAATACATCATAGAAAAAGAAAACCCCAACCAAACCTAACTTGTTATAAGGATTTTTAGCTCTTCCCTACATATCTACAATATTTACTGTAGTAATGTTGTGGTGGTGTTTTTATTTTTCCTTTTGTCTTTTACTGTTTGTGGAGGTGGCAAAGGTGAAACTGATGCAATTATTAAATAAAGATTGTGTTTTAGATGTTTTGCAGGGCCACCTAAATCTCATAATAGCTGCTGATGTGATACAGACAGAAATAGATGAATCAACATGCAGTCATTTTTCATAATGTTCAACTATGAATTGGTGATTAACCTTTGAAACATATTACAAAGAAAAGCATCTGATTCTCTGTCTCATTGCCTTTAGAGCAACGCTGCTCATCCTTCTATAACACATGCTATACCCAAGACTAAACTTCTGTATTCAGCACAGCACCAAAATTCTTCATCCTATTCTTTGTAATAGAAGAGACCACATAAGCATACATTCTCTTTCAGCTGAAACGCCATCAACCAGTGTACAAAACAATTCCAGTACCTACAAGCCAATATTTTAGTGTCCAAATCACAATCTTATTTCATCATTCTTTAACAATGTGTGGAAAACCTATTGTTTATTGGTATTGCCATATTCTAAGCCTCTAGAAACACTGCCCTTGTCTCCAATTCTGACGTTTTCTAATGCTGCTTCTCAAATTTTTAGAGAGGTATCAATTTCACCTAGGTGGGGATCATTCCACTTGGCAGCAAAAGAGAAGCTGCAATGACAGAATCCCAGAAGCTGATGGTGAGGCACTGAACATAATAGTGGCAGCAACATCAAACATTGGCAAAAAGCATCATCCGTCCTTTGTAAGTGGAGAAAACATTATTTCATGAATGGTAAACTGACACTATTCCTCACTGGTGTATGCTGATTTTTGGTCTATTTGGTCTTCATGGGAACACAATGAAAATTTCAGATTTGTAATGAAGTATTAGGACTTGTCCTTTACACAGTGAATTTTATAAGAGGGGACAGTTACCACAGCGTCAACACAATTCTCCAAAGTTGATGAAAATGACAGATTGACACCACCACCTCAATTATGTTTGTTCACTACCTCCAACTGCTGTCAGAAAACCAGAGAGAAGCACTCTACATGTCCTATGAACCTGCTTTCAACTCTATCAAGTGGCTTTAGATCTAACCCTCTAGTTTGCAAAATTCAGTTGCTGAAAAGATTTACATAGCTGTAATTAAATATATGAAAACCCCCCCCCGTATTTAAAGCTGTAAACTGTATGAAAATGAGAAGGGGAACATGTTTCTGGAAGACATGCATTTTCCCAACATGGGAACACATCCTACATCCAGAGAGTTCTTATAATTACTCGGAATTAAGAGGAGGATGTGAACTGGTTGAATGAAGGCAGAGTTGAGAATGGAGAAATCTTTGAAAATGAGAGAAAAACCAGACCCATGAAGCTCACCCAGAAAACAAAACTGTGTTTGAAACCAAATTTGTTCAAAATTAAAAATACTCAAATGCTCAAGTTCCACTCCAGGACCTGCTCTGATGAGTAACAACCAGCTGGTGGTGTCTGACTCCAAAAACCCAATTAATACACTTCTCCAGGTATGTGTAGCTATCAGTTTGACATCTATAGTTATAGGTGGGTACAGACAGAAGCCATTTATTGTGCATCAGAAACCACAGAAAATTTGTGTCTATTTTTTAATCCATGCCTCCTGAAACGTTTTATATAGCGGCTTTAAAAACACAGGAAAACCAACAAAGGATAAAACTGCAGAGTCATCTATTAGATGACTAACCCTAGTGTGTAATCATTAAGAGTAGTAGTAAGTCTGTCCAGAGAGGTACTGACACCGTGCTCTAGCTTTGCTGTTGCTTATTTTAGAATTAAAAACCAGATCTGGTAAATACCCTTGGCATACCTGCTACATCAAACTGAGTCTTCTGGGACAGAAGTCAGAGTGAACAGTTTGCTTTCTACTTGACCTTGAAGAAATCATTTGCCCTTTGAGTAACCTTACTAAAAAAAAAAACCCAAGTTGATAAAAGAACTTTAATGAGAACCAGATGCTGTACCTGAACTGAATTTTCATTGAGTTACAGAAGCTGTGGCAGCAGAGGTGGTATCAAACTTATAATTCAATTTCAGCTGATGTTTCAGAGCCCTGTTCCAGCATACAGAGATCCAGGGGGAATCTGAACAACTTTTCCTGAGTTCCTCCTTTTCCTCCACTTGAATATCAAATAATTCACTGATTCACTTCATGCCTCTGGTAAGAAATCCCTGTGTCTGATTCTTTATCTATCACAGTGGGTAGTCTCATATGCAAATACCCTTATTATGGCTAGGTACCACGTTTCCCCAGTATATACATGGTTAAAGTACAGAACAGTTCAAAAGGAGTCTGTCTCTGAAACCATGCTCAGGCGTGCTTGCAGCTTCCCCTGACTTTGCTGGATGCTTTGAAAAACACAGGCAGCCTACCAAATATTAAAAAAAAGCCGCTACTAAACAGCCTTTTCAAGCATTTACAAACCATCCCACCCCCATTATCTTTTAGCAGCTGTCAGGGACTACAGCAGGTGGAAATTGCTTTTTCTCTCTGTAAAACCTGTGCTGTGTAATTTTGCTTCCCTAAAATGAGAGAGTGCATACACAGAAACAAATGCAACATTCTTAGCTTATTTATCTTTCTTCTCCATCTGACACTCCAAGTGGCCTTTTGCTTTTCTGTCAACACATCGCCATTGAGCCCTTTTAATTAAGAGCGAGGCAGGTATTAAGGCAACCCAGGACCCAGTCTGATAGCACCACCTTAATTTGGCTCTTCTGTCTCAAGTGCTGCTGGTTGAAAAGGCAGCCGCCTGTAGCAGATGGCCCGATGTGCTTCAGTACACTTGTGTCACATGCAATGCTGTGCATCAGCACAAAGCCTGTAGTTCCAACCTCAGACCTTGCAAGTCCTTCAATGGCTCCTAAATTATTTACTTCTCCGATCAGGCTTAATAATGATCTGGGGAAGATTTTGGTTTTGTAATGAAGAGTGATTTAACAGAGCTAACAGTACGCCTACAAGCTTTGCCAGAGCTATTCAACACAGAGGTGAGCATTCTGCTGCTCTGTTAATGGTTATGGGTAGTTAGTCATCAGGAATTTACCAGCTGTCAGGAAAAATAGCTGCAATCTACCAGTTTCTAGACATGTAGCAAAGTAGCCTGTGCTATGGGCAAAAGTACTACCTTCTGGACCAGGTGATGAGACCACAAGATGTTGCAGTTTACTTTGGGTTTATTTTGCTGAGAAACTGGCATTCTTGTTGTTTGGATCAACTCTAATGAAACACCTGCTAAGTTTTAATTAAAATCAAATGGAATGCAGTTGCATGAACAGGTGGAAGGAGAAGATGATACACCATAGATCTCAAATCCCTCCATGTGTTTGGAGACTTTGCAAAGTCCTAGCTATCACATCCATAAAACAGCGATGGAGTGTGTCAAGAACATTTTGATTGTGCACATGAGTCTGGTTAAGAAGGCATCTACTTAGTCAGGGAACAGCAGAAAGACAATACTCAAGCAGCCCTACAGTACATCCAGGTAATGACTGGTGTAATGGTTTCTCACTTCTGATTTACTACATGGTGGTATTTTCCAGTTGTGAGAAGCTGGACTATTCAAATCACAATAAAACGTAAGACATCAAAACAGCAGCCAGACATCAAAATACATGAAGCATATAATGACTATGATAAAAAAAAAGTCATCCAAACAGAACCAAAAACCTGATTACATTTCTTATCCAATCTCCATCCTTTGTTGCAAAGAGCCATACCCGAGAGGCATGAAGCTGGCACCTCTATCCAACTGCCAAATAGAGCAGGGCAAGATTAGCTGTTTTGTTTCATGTTCTGTTTAAGCATAGAAGGGAGGTGGTGCTCTTCAATAGACCACTGCCTCTTGAATTTGGCACAAGGTTAATTGCCACCTATATGTGGCAAGAAAATGAAAGGTAATGAAGAGCTGAAGTCATGCTCCTTACAAACCTGGCCCTGGCATGAGAGAGAACGGAAGAAATTGTGAAACAGTCACAGTGAGCAGCCAGTGTAAGAGGCAGTTCTAGTGCTGTCATTTATGGACGATTTCAGTTTTGAATGACATAAGTGAACTTACTGGGCTAGAAAATATGGCCCTTTGCCAAGGAACGCTTAATACTGATTGCTTTAAATTAGGTCTGTTAAGGATTGGCTTTTTATGCATTTACTGTCAGTGAGCCTGGAAGTGTTCATCTATTATTACCTTGGGGAGTACTTTCTTCTAAAAGTATAGTTCTAGAACCAAGAAAAAAAATCCCATATGAAGTCTGAAAGGCCTTCCATTGCCCTCAGGAGAAACTCACATCATTAACTTTACCTGTTGCAAATAAACTACTACAGAAGTCCTTAGCGTGCTTTGTGTTCATCAGTAGATAGAAGCTATTTAGTGTACGGATTATTTATCTTTAATAAACTTTTTAGTTTATCAGGTTGAAGCAGTTTGATGTTACAGAATACTGTCAAAATACTTAGGAGAGGCTTTCTGTACATAAACATCTGCTGTTTTCTGAGATATAACACATAAAGCCTTCCTGATTTTTGCTTTTAAGATAAAAAAAGTCCTCCAAGGACTAATCATTTGTAAAATTTCAGTTGGATACCAAAAAAGAGGGGAAAGTACGTAGCATGCTGTATTCAAAGCAGCTCTTCCTTTCAAATAACTTCAAGGATTGCAACTGACTATAGTAAAATGTAACGGAGGTGGAAGTTTGACCTGCTAGCTACCTGCTAGTTCTGTTTGCTGTGAACTTTATACAGTGCATTGATTACTGGTTATCTGCTCTTAAGCAGAGAGTTTCTGACATGCTCAGCTCCATAATTTGGATCAAATGTCTGCAGTTTGTGCTTTGATTTAGAATGTGAAACAGCAGTGGTATTCTAAAAAGAGAGTTCTGTAGAAAAGCACACAGAAGTTGGGGAAATTTTCGCTTTCCCAGGAATGCAACCCAGGGCACTGCCCTCAGGCAATGGGCAGTGAATGGGGTAGGAACTAGATGATCTTGAAGTCCTTTCCAACCCAAACCATTCTATGATTCTATCTGAGGGCAAGGAAGTGACTGAATCTGATTACTTATAATAGATCATTCAGCACATTAAAAAGCATTTTTCTGTGTATTTTCAGTCCATGAGATAACCCAAAACCAAAGCACTTTTGAAGGTGGCTGGTTCTTACTTTCCACACTGAAGTCTATTTCCATGACTTTTCTTGTAACATCTTCACCTCCCATATGAAGTTTTCACTTGAGCTGTGATTTTTGGATAGGTCTCCCACGACAAAGCAGGCTGCACTAGCAAAGTGGGTTCTGCATAGTTGAAAGCCATGTTTTCTTTCACTCTCACTCTGCAGTCTGTATTTGTAAATCTCATTTCCCTGGCAGCTACAGTGATTGATTATCTACTGGGTAAGATGCAAAAAGTAATGTTAAATCAGGAAAATCCATTTAACAAGCTTTTTTAAATCCATTTATGCTGTCACAAAATATGTACAATACACATTTTTATACAACACGGTTTATTTTTGAACATGAAACACATCCCTCATTAAAGAGAAATATCTCTCACGAAGCCTTAAAACCAACGATGAAGTATGAAGCTGCACACTGACAGGAGCTAAGTTCTTAGATAAGTATCATCTTTAAAGATCTTGGCCTGTATTACCCAGGTTCTTTAACATCTCTACCTGCCTGCATTTGCTATACTCATGCATGCTTTGTAAAACCACCATGTTAAAACTTTGCAGCACTCTTCATCCACTGGTGTCAGAGCTATTTTCAGCACTGAGAGGAAAACACAGCAAGACTTTTGTTCCTTTGTGGTCACTGACTGACAACTTGTGAAGCCAAAGATTCAAAACCAGAAAGAATAAGGTAAAATAATAGTTATGGGGAAAGAGAGGAAGGGCAGGGAAGTCCAGCACGTAATTGTCCTTTCTGTGATGTATTATTATATCCAACACTAACTCTGCATTTGCATAATGGTAAAAGGATGTGAAACAACAAAAACAAACACACCTCATGTTGAACAGAAACAGATACAGATCTCAGATGCCCAAGGTATACAAAAATACATGGGCAGAGGGAGGAGGAAAGAGAGAGATCGCTTTTATGGTATTTGCACTACCAAAGTTCTTATTAAGCAGAATGAAGACCTGAGGCTTTGCAAAGCAGCTGTATTCTGGATTGTATTATGTACCACTTCAGTGCATAAACCACTGAATCACAAAGGCACCACTGTTCTGCACTGGGGAGGGGAAAAATGCATTTAAAAAAAGAAAGCAACTGCCACCTCTTATTACACAGACATTGAGGCTAATCCTGCAAGGGGTCTCACTCAACAACCACAAACGTGCTTCAAAGAAAGCCAGAGGAACTCCACAGCATGCAATTAGACAATAGTCTAGTGTAGACATTAGCACTAACACAATCAATGCTTCGTTTTTTGGCCAGAAGCCTGATACTCTGTATTGCATGAAGCCAGATTTCTAGGTAACTAAAGCAGGATTTGGCATTAAAATCACAGTGAAAACATAAACTAAGTTGTTTCAATACCACACATAAAAGGGTTGTTCATTTGCACAGACTGTATCTCTTGAAGCTCTGCAGTGGATTACATCAATAGCTAATCCAGTTTGCTCTATTCTCAGTAAGAACAGACTCATCTGGAAGATCACTGAGCATGTTTTTCTTCTCTGCAGTCTACAGATAAAAGCATACTTGCATCACAAGTTTATATATTTATATTTAATTTAGATATATTATTTATGACATCTGCAAGCAGATGCCTCTGGCTTCTTCGCTACGTGAACTCTGTCAAGCCAGTAACTTTTCAAGTACCTTCTAAAAGAGATGAATGTCTTTGGTAGTACACTCATTGCACACAGCAGGGAGCACTGGATTCCTTTAATAGGTCCTTCAGCATCAACAAGAGTAGATTACAACAAAAACAATATTTAGGTGTTGCTGAAACAAGCCCAACTCTTCCAGTAAAAATATTAAGCAGTTTAACTAAGAAAACACTTGCTCATGCACAGCTGGGTATGAGCTCATGTCAGTCACGTGGGCTGCACCAAAAAGGCAGTGACATTTAAACATAAGTAATTGGCTGCACATTTCTCTTGGCTGGTGCTGGTAGGCTGAACACGCCACTATCTCATTTTCATCACTCCTTCTCTGTTTCTGAGGAGCAGAAAACTAGTGGGTTTTTTCCCCTTAGGAATGAAAAGCAATCCTGTGGAATAAAACAGCAGCACAAATAGGCGCAGCACAATTGTGCTTGGAAGATCCTGTTTTCCTAATACTACAGTTTCTACATGGGCACATAGGAACTTCAGCCAGTTGCAGTAAAAAAAGTTCTATGTAATTATTTTTGTAAGTTTCTGAATGCACATTTGTTCCATTCTGTAATTTGGTCTCCTGTGTAACTTATGTTTAAGCTCTTACTAGGTTAAAAAGAAAGAAACCTGTTGGCTCTTGGATGTTTTAAAAAAAAATCCCCACTTTTGGACTCTATTTGAATACATAGCGGCTCTTGGTGGGCAAGTTCTGGGATTTGCGGGAAGCATGAAGGTCCACAAATGCTTCTGCATGAAGGTCAGAGATTAAGTTTACCCGATAAGACTGAAGTGGTTTAGGACCTTAATCAAATTAAGATTTGATTCCCTTCTCTCAACTGCTTTAATAGTGACAGTGAAATGAGCCCCCAGTGTGCCCTGTCACTGACCTATCAGGCAAGTTCAATAAGCTTTCCTCTTAAATATAATATTGCAAGGGCCTTGAGACACCTTATCCTATTTATAACCTGTCTCAGTCTGGCCTAACCCTTTCATACTTTCCTCATGTTTCTCTTCCTGTGCCATTTTTCTCTTTCCAGAAATACAAACTTGGAAGCTGGGACTCAGGAGCAAAGGGAGCTCCTACCTTCCCTAGTGAGCTCAGAGTGAGCTTTACTTACACCACTGCTTCCCAACTGCATAGAAATAGAAAGAAATCTCTTCTACACTTGCAATTCCCAAGCCTAACACTTCATTTTACAGAATCAGAACAGATTGCCCTACTTTTTACATCCTAGTAATTGTCCATTAATAAATCCTACTCTTGCTCAGCCTTATCCTTCAGTTACCCAGCAGCATCGCTGGCACCAGCAAGATTCAATTCAAAATTGTTCCCAGGAGGGCAGTAAGAAGTAAGCAAGCTTTTGCCCTTGGCAGGCATCAGTGATAATACTAAGTGGTAAGGCGCTGACCTACATCCATCTCACAAACATATGAGCTAGATAAAGTCTTGAATGCCAGCACTCTGATCTGCCTTTCAGCCCCAGTCTGTTCCCATGTATCAGAAAACTGGAATTAGAGCCAGTGTTGTGGTGATGGGTTTGGTTTGGGTTTTTTTAGTTCCTAGTGCCACAAGGTGTGGGAGCCAGGGAAACTATGCTATGTAACTAAAACCAACCCAGCAGTTTCTGGGCTAACCAGTGACTGACCATCCTTGGCTGTGATAAAAAGTTAGGGCAAAGGGATATTACATGTCTGAGGATCAATAGTACAAAACCGGGTTAGGAATGAAGAGAGGTGTGAAGGGTAGAAGGCTCCTGGTGCTGGAGATGTATACACACACATCCTCCAGCAGCATCTGAGTGTGTTTAGAGCTCTGGTGCTGCTCAAGAGCTACAGGAATTAGAATGATCATGGTTTTCCTTTTTTTTTTTTTGTATAGCTGCATTCATGATGGTACAGAAGCACACTGCCTGTTAGGACTGCAGCCTTACTCTCTGCTTATCTAAGTCTCTTCATGCTTATTAGTGAGAAGTGCTGAAGGTGCAGTACCCTTGAGTAAGAACTGCTGGAAGGTTAACTACGTTTTCTTTCTTTTGTACCATCGAACACAAGAGGGGTGTTATGCTTTGAGGCCTAATTTTTCCTTTTGCTTAAACTAAACTATTCTTTGTCCAGTGGAAGCTACAACTAAGAGAAGAATCTTTACATCAAACCATGGCTTGACATCGTTCACAAGCCCTCTCGTGGTGCTCACGGTCAGCTGCATTTCAGACGCATCAAGTCGGTGCAAAGAGGCAGACTTCAAGCTCTGCCTATGAAACAGATTCTCAGGGAAAGACAGCACTTTGTTTGATGCAACCCACCATCACTGTGACTCTCATATACAGTGTAGAGTAAAAGATACAGAAATGGCAGATTCTTTGCAACCCTCTGTCTCCATTCTAAACATGAGTACCCTGCTCTCCAAAGAATGAGCTTTTCTTTTTTAAAAGTAATTGTTTCGAAGCTATTTATAAGTTAGCTTTGCTTATAACTCTCTACTCTTTCTTTGTCCCCCCTTGAGCAAGCGATCCTCTCAACTTCATTTGGTTTCATCAGCTTTCAAAAGAAAACCTTTAAAGAAGTACCATGACCTCCACATTTGTGTAGGCATCTTCAAATCGATTTAGACAATCTGATTTCATGTTATGCAAGAACAAATCAATTCCAGTCGAAAGACAAGACTTCATTTTGGACTGTATTTATCTAAAAGACTCAGAAAAACCCTGATTTAAAACAAAACATTTTTCCCCGAGGTAGCAAATAGCTCATATGAAGATCGTTCAAACCTGCATATTCACAAAGCGAAAGTCTCTGTTCCATTCTCAGTGTGAATTTTTACCTAAATTGCTGAGAGTCCATAAGAGAAGTTACAACTCAAGGCCCAATTGGGAAAGCTGAGCTCTTTTTTCAAAGCCGAGAGATGACAATAGAGAGATAATATCTGCTGCAGGGAAAAAGCTATGGAGCAAGTGCTGTCCATTTGATCAGCTTGCTGTCTACTGTGTCCACTTCTCCTTTAAAAGGCTATTAGAAATAATTTCTTTAGGGATTGCACACAATGATAAGTGCAAAAGAGCTGTAGACCTCTACTGAATGTACTGATCAGCCACTTTCAAAGGGCACAGAAATGAACTCCTCCTGACTTCAGCAGCAGACTGGGAACAATTCAAACACTTCAGTCCTGCAAGCATTAGATTTGCACATCCATGGCTAAAGGAAAGGTTACAGCACCATGTATTTATATTTCCTTTCATATAGTCTCAACAAGGAGTACAGTTTAGTTTTTATCTGCTTTGCAGCATCTAACAGAGGATCCTTTGAAAAAAAACAAAACATGTTGAAATCTCAACTTCCAGAGCAATACATTTGTTCACTTAACTGGTGCTAAAGTATCACTTTCTATATCAAATAATTACTTTTAAAGGAAAATTATAGAAATAACCTATGAAGAGGAATTTATCAAAAGTTCTTAAAACAGAATCACATTTGCTACAGAAATGCCTTATCCCAGGATAAAACAGGTGGGCAGAACTCCATCTCATAAACTGAACTTGACAGGTATTGCCACCAGTGGAGTTGAGTGTATGGCTGTAGGTTCCTGTGAGCTAATGCTACACTAGTTATTCTGAGACATGCAGTGCAGCAACACTTAGATTAGATTCTTAACTTAATTCACTCCACCTCCACACCAATTTTGCAGCTCCTATGTACTTAGGTGAATGCATTCAGCAAAAACAGCTCGCTCCTGGCTGTTGCCAAGAGGTTTGCCCTTCTTGGGTTATACTGCCCTTCTGTGGCCCACTGCTGCTTTTTGTTCACAACTGCTTAGGCCAGTTTCTGTGGCACTAGTCAATTCTATCACCTATCCTCCAAAGGACTGTGTTAAGATGATTGTGCATTCAGTGGCATTCAGGACAAGCTGACTGTAATTATCCAGCTAATTCAGTTTTTCCTTTTGTATTTTGTATGATTTTACCACATGTATGATTTTGTATTTTGTATGATTTTACCACAGAACATTTACAATCATTGTCTTGTGACTGTATCCAGAGAAGAGATAAAGAAGAACTCATGAAAATTTAAAGCATCTGATGCTCCCAAATATGTTCTTAAAATTGTGAAGCTTTCCCAGAGAAACTACTGTATTTGCTATGGTACTGAAGCTCACAAGACATTTCCACTAGAAAGTATTACACTGTATTCCTTTAAACTAAAGGTCATGCTGAACTAAAGAAAAATATCTAAAGATGATCAAGAGGGAAGTGGTAGAGAGACCAATGTTCTGTCCATCACACAAAGGATGCTTCTGCTGAAGCCTGCTGTTTTTATGTGATTCTTTTCTTAATACTGAATGTTACATTCCTATGCAGAGCAGCTTAGCAGCAAGCTCCAGGCATTGATTTCCATTTCATTGTTGGAAGAAGGAAGGAGAGAGCAGGGAAAGAAAAGATGGAAAAGGGAAGTAGGAAGAATGAGTGATTTTCAGAAATCACCAAGGTACAACAGGGTGTTCAAACCACACAGACACATGGTCATGCTGCTCTCAGCCCTTCACTTGATCTTCTTGGTTCTTCATGCTCTCAATCACTCCCTTCACACATTCTCCAAAAGAAGTAATTCTGCACCCATTTGTGCTTACTTTTCAAACTCTATTTGTCTTAAATGAGACTTGGCAAGATGATCTTGGGATCAAAAAAAATTAGGACAGGTATCATTAAATATGTTTATGATTTCTTAACCACTGATTGTGCCTCCTCAGCTTCACCGCTAACATGTCACTAGTCCAAGAGTTTGGCTTTTATTCTGTGGTGTCAATCAGGACACTCCTGCAGGGCTCTATGAAGACAACTGAAGCTTTGCATTTCAAAGTGTTAAAGGAGAACTAGAAATAATAGACAGAGCTATCAGGCATAGCCACCCTCTGCATCCATTGGCACAATATTCTGGTGGGAATCCTCTCCGAGTTTTATCCTGTGCATATGCTTGCAATGCTGTGGTCCTCCCTGGGCGCCAGCACAACTAGAAACCTGGCAAGCAGAAGTCACACACCTCAGCTGAAAATCCAAACCTCTCTCCATTCAAATTCCATCCTAACCAGTAAACTTGGCCACATTTTATGTGCTAAAGCATGACTTTCAGTGTGTAACCTGAAGTTGCCTGCATGTTAAAGGTCCTTACTGCTTCTCTTTCTACAAAATAAAACTGTCGGTCTTTTACGTCGCAGTTAATTGCAGTGGGGAAGGCTATGCTGAGGCAGCGAGCCATACTCTGAAGTGCTGCAGGAGCACTGCAAGTCTGGGAAATAATGTTCTATCAGTCAGTGCTAATTGATCAACACAGACCTTGTGAAGACCTGTATTTACCTTAGAATCATTGAAAGATTCGGGTTGGAAAGGACATTAAGATCATGTAGTTCTGTCCATAGCTGCTTGCAATGCTACTGAAATGCAGCAACCTTGTTATAGCTGTTACAGCTTTCAGCACTGGCTCACATCCTCTGACACAGGATTTATTTTACTGAAAAATAAAATTGTCTGCCAAGACAATGTACCATCATATTGTCCCTTTGGGAAGTTACAGAGCTTTGAAGATTTCTTTTTTAAACTATCAGAAGAACATAGTGCAGCAATATACAAGAATTCCTGCATGCAATGGCTCTGAATGGAAACAACGCTGCTTTACAGATGTGGTTATATAAATATTGCACAGATCATTCTTTATGTTTACCTTTGCTGTCCGGTTCTCCACAGATTTGGTTGGACTCGATGATCATAAAGGTCTTTTCCAACTTAGCTGATTCTATGAAATGAGTCACATCTGCTCCTGAAGCAGTGTGTTTCAGAAGGGCTGCTTTATTGGAGGGGCCTGACTAGGGCTTACTGAATCTAGTGGAAAAGTTTCTACCAGCTTCTTTTTGCTGGGTCAATTTCGAGTGTTTTGGCAATAAACCTGCCCATTTATATAGCCTACTGTCTAATTTTGGAAGACTGCTTTAGAGACAAGCAATAATCAGCCAACCTCAATATTTCACAATATTCATTGAGTGAAACTTGTAGTTGATGCCTTTACAAAAAGCTCTTAGTGCCATTTGATTCTTACAATGAGAAAATTGGTTCTTTACTGACAGTGAAAAACAGAAGAGAAAAAGATCTTATAAGGATATAATAAAAAAATACAAAATACATCCTTGGAGGAGAGTTGCAAAGGAGACAGCTTTTCAGGTAATGAATATAAGCAGCAGCTCAGAACACAAGCAGCTACAGAAAATCAATGCAAGGGCTGAACACTTCTCTTGACACTTTTCCTTTTCTCGATGGCTCTCATAAATTAGGGGGTTTTGGCTTCTTGGAGTGCTTTGCTTCACAAAAGATTTAGAAGTGTCTGGATGTAACATTCCTGTCATTCCCCAGAAGATAATGTACTTGTTCATCCTGAGAAGAGTTATATAGAAAGCAAATTAAAAAATGCATGATTATATGAAATCAAGGAGAGTCTCCAATATTAATGTCTCATGTCATAAAGGTACAAAATGACAAAAACATTCCCTATAGGTAATTGCAAAAGCAGCAACCTGGCAAGCAATCAAGAAAAATGCAGCCCTGGTTTATAGGTCTGGTTTGAACTGGCTCAGCAGAAGAAGAAGGCTCGATTCCATGGAGTACATAAATGTATGCATAAATCCCATGGTTTCTAACTGGATGCTGCCCTTGCTTGCATGCTTTGTGTCACATAGGTGCCAGGGAGGTGAACAAAGACTGTTTGGATACAGGGTCCAATTTTATAGATCATTAATCTGCATTAGCCCAAAAGCTCAATGTTTAGAGCAAATTCATTAGCTGGTAGCCTTGGAAATGTCACATTAACAGTTTTACTCGTACTAAATTCTGATCCTCTGCTAAAAATTCCTAGGTCAAAGAACCAGAGCTGTCAAAGTTGAGGTTTTTATTCGTTTGGAACATGAACTAATAAAGGATTTGCACTGTTTCTGGGGAAGTAACGTTGCTGTACAATCACTTATATTTGACCACTAATAAGGACAAATTCACCCCCACACAATACACATCCACCAGTCCTGCCCCAGTTCTGCAAGGGTAGACTGACCAGATTCAGTAAGAACTTGCCAGCTTCCACTGATGGAGGTAGAGTTCAATTCCAGATGTTATTTTATCCAATAACTACTAAAGCACAGGCACAGAATTTTACTCAGTTACCCCTTTAGTGGCCAAATGACTTGTGTTCACTTAAATCTAAACCAAAACTGCCCAGACAGGCTGCAGTGCCTCAAAGGCTTGAACAGAGAGGAAGAAGTCACCTACTACTTAGCAACTTTTTCTAATTGTTAATAATGCTATTTTTATATTAAAGTGTATACAATCCACTGTAAATTTATTTGGAATTTTTCTTTGGCCCTTGGGTCTTTCAACTTCACTGGAAGTGAATAAAATTAATCCAAATTAAGAAAAAGTTTTAAGGTTTTGGGAGATCATAATAGTGGGACACACCTGGGAAACAACAGTGGTCTTGTTCACTTTTTTGAACAGCCACAAGCAGTCTGTAAAACTCACCAGGACTGCAAGCAACACAAGTGCTTAGTAAGGCTCCCTGAAGTACCTTTGCCATGTTGGAGCCTTGCCAAGGCAAGTGTCAGTACAAGTCTGCTCGTCAGTGCCACACCACCATTGACCTCAAACTAAATTCCCTCCTCCCCACCTCAGTCAATAGCACTGGATGAGCACTCATCACAGCCAGGGATTCCGGCTTGCACAGCCAGCTCCAGACCTGTCCATCTCATTAATGCAAATCAGAAACTTCTTTTTACCCAGGGCTGAGCTACCACTGCTCCTCCCTTCTCCTGTTTGTATTTTATATGGCTTCAGTTTTCTATCTTGCCATGAATGTCTCCTGTGCTTTTACAAGAAGCTCTCATCTTAAAAGGTTGTGTTTTTTCTCCTGTCCTTCAGGCATCTTCATTACAGGGTATTATAAAAACCCAACAAAACCATAGTGCAGTGTGCCAGTCGACAGTGAAATTATGAGAAGTGTAATCTACTAATGAGCTGATGAGTAAATAACTGTCAGGCCACTGCACTGAGCTATTGATTAGAGCTTCCCACAGAGCTGATATGCTGCATAGGTACCTGCTGCTAAACAGAAGAGATCAATATAGGGAACTTCTGGAAACAATAACGAAAGGTTTCAGATTTTTTTGATGCTTTCTCTCACGTGCTGCAGATCTTTATTGCCAGATCAATCTTCATTGTTAGTTCCTACCTCCCACCCTGCCTCCTGCCTTTCAGCTTGAAAAGGTTAAAAGTGTTCTGTAAACACATAGTACCCTGGGACACAAGAGGCTTATTAGTGAGAAGTGTAGTCTATAGCAGATATTAAAGCAGCTGGCTGAGACAACTTCACTTGCAATGAGTGCTCCAGAGAAAGTTTCCTTAAAGACTTAAGCTTTACCTTCTTGTCCCTACACAACACAGCCATTGCATCACACATACTGGCTTCCTATTCTGTCCAGAGCCAAAGCTTGAAACTGTTTTGCTTTCAAAAGCTTTGGACGAGCTTCTCCACTGGGTGTCATGCTGTGTCACTCCTTTGTATTCCACACTTATCATCCTTCATTTAGTACCAGACTTTCACGCAAGACTCATCTCCTGCTGCATCTTAAGGTCCGTTCCAACTCTTACTCTTCTATTATTCTATGA
Source organism: Neopsephotus bourkii (assembly GCF_033783945.1). Classification (NCBI taxonomy): domain Eukaryota; kingdom Metazoa; phylum Chordata; class Aves; order Psittaciformes; family Psittacidae; genus Neopsephotus; species Neopsephotus bourkii. The sequence goes on along the minus strand of NW_026901291.1, from coordinate 1,262,857 downwards.
TTTAATGTTTGAGTTTGGCTTTTTTTTTACTTTGCTTTCTTAGCTGGAAAGTTCTTTCCCCTTCTAGACCGCAAAGTATTCAATTTTCTGTCCTCTGATCCTATCACTTACTTGGACAGTCCAATTTTCTCAAGACTTATCATAGCTTTTGCTTTTGTCTTCATCCCTCCTCACTGAAACTAGGTACAGACACAGATGTCAGCCTTGAATACCAATTCTTAAGTTTCCTTTTTATCTTTTTATAAAATTACATTCCATTTCAACACTGACGATCTTTTGAAGTCCATTTACAATCATTAAATGAGAATGAAACATTTGCTTTTCTAATGAAAAAAGTCAATTGACATAGCTCATAATTTCAGGATCTGAACAACTGAAAAGATCTTATTTCATTTGGTGATCTATAAAAAAATCCACATTCAGGGAAGTTCTTATGAAACATTAAATCCTGTTGTACTGTAAAAATAGGGACTTGAATGTCGTGTTATTATCATCTGATGAATTCAAAAGCAGCTGTACCTGAAGTTTCAAGTGGATAGCACATTATCTCCAGATAAATAGCTAGCGACTTTGGTCCCTATTAGATACCCTGTCTAAATCAACAGCATATGGAAACATGCTGTTCTCATTCCTACAGAGCTGAGATTCTATAAACACAAACCATAAGCTTTAGCTTATATTTATGTAAGTCTCTCACTGAGAGAAATCCTGAAATAAACACACTATCATGTTTCTGTGGACTAGTATTATCCATTTATTTAAATATGAAGTTGACCACAAATAAAAATAAGTTTTCCTATCAGAAAATGGGGTCTGTGGTATTTTTCAAAGGTGCAACAACAGATAGATTTTTGTAATCGTCAAGAAAACCTCTGGGTTTTGTCAGCCAATGTGGTAACTTTGAAACACAGAAAACTTCTGCTCAGGGCTCACAGAAAGCCCTGACACACAGCACATTTTTAAACAACTGGTTAAAGTTTTCAAGATCAGCCCAAGTTTCCTCCTTGACATGTGGTAGGAAAAAGTTTCAAACATCAGTTTTCTGCAGGACTGAAGTTGCATGTGGTGATTCGTTATATAAGGTATATACTCAGCTTCACCACCAGAGTCCTGTGTTTTCAGATCTGTTGTGTGCTGTGGCTGTTTGGCTTCATCACATACCCCAGAATGATGTCATTACAACAGTTATTTTAAGTAATGTCTGCCTTTTCTTGCTCAAGCTCAATAACTAAAGATGAAAAGGGGAAGTGGATTAGACAAGACATTCTATCGCTTCCTTTTATGCTGCCCCAAATCATTTTGTCACAGGAAAAGTATTTTCAGCAGGTAGGTACTTGTCTCCATTAAAATGCGGCAGAGGAAACTTTTAAGAATGATCAAGGGGACACACTGAGGTCTTCATGTTAAACAAACAAGAGAACTTGATATATGATTCAGAAGACAGGGAATAAAAACAAAGCTTAGATAAGATAAAAGAAAGAACAGCACACAGAGGGTAAGTTATCAAAGAGAAGACCTGGAAGCAAAGCATATTTTGTTCATTTCAATAAAGAACATAAGATTCCACACAAGAAGATGGAAGAAGATTATTATTTGCTTCTCTGACAGATTCATGTATGTAGCTTTTTAAAATTTATTTTTATATAGCTGTGCTATAATCAATTCCCTCCTCCAGCCTCCACTCCCAACCTATAGATCTCAAGCCCCAGAAGCCAGGGTGCAGTTGAAGTCACTGTTAGCAGATACTGTCAGCTATGAAATTAGAAGAAAAAAAAAAAAGAAGAAAGAACAAGACAGATGAAAATATGAAACCTGGAAGCTGCAACGTATCAATAAAATGAACAATGGACACTACCGCTGAACGCACCAAAAGCTGTTTCACAGAGCCAGTATCTAGAGCCTTAAACTTGATAGGAAGAACTGGGCTGCAAAAAGAAAAAACAAAACCAACCTTACTCTTAAGAAACAATTCATTGCAGCCATGGGTCAAAGAGCAGAAAATCCTACTAATGTTCAGCACTTGTTTTAAGGGCACAGTTTTAAGATTTTGGTGCATTGATTTAATGTGGATAGATCTAATCATGCGGAGCATGATTTTATATATCAAAATGATACATATAAGAATTAAACCCCCAAAAGTAAAAAGCAGATTGTGACCAACAAGGGTGTTGCTCAGCATTAGAATCTCACTAGGTTTTTCTTCACATTGCTTTGTGAGGATCACCTTCCACACAAGGCAAATCTCAGAGTGCCTGTGAAAATGATAATCAATAATGCTAGAAGGAAAGATGAAAGAACTGACACAGTTCTCTTCCCACCACCTGGGACGTGGTGCTAATAGACAAGGAAGAGCTATGATAAGTCTACAATCACAAAAGGATAATCCCCTTGTCAAACAGAATGCCAGCAGACATCAGAATCTTAATCAATGAAAAGCTTTCCTAGTGTTCCTGGATGTGATCTGTATAAAACTGTTGATGTCTAGGGTACAAAGGTTTAACTGCCATAAATCTGAAGGTGCCATGTGTTTTCCTGCAGTTAGGATCCAAGACAGGTTGGCTTTTGCCTGAGAGCCCATGCATAGTACCTTCATAACTGTACTTCCAGAAATTGGATATGTAGTGTAGAACAAAGGAGACTCCTCTGTGTTTGAGACTTTAGCTGGCATGCATCAATCCTATGGCTAGAGGCGACAGTGAACAACAGAGCTGTAAGATGACACCTACATGCAGGCATTCTGACAGCATATAATCAGGCTGAGAAATTCACTGGCCACTGGATGTTCATTAAGGCTGAAAACATCAATCAAGGTTGAAGAGGGAGTAGACATCAGACGGCGATGCAGTCAGTGCAGATGACCCCAGCACTTCTAAGGGCCACTAAATCCGAACTTCCTGGCCTTAAGCAGATTTGTTTTGTGAGTAGACATTAGGACAAAAGCTTCAAGTCAAGGAAGAGGCAGCACAGGTTATCCCTCCTCCTAGCATGTGAAGGCATTTTCTTTTGAAGTGTCGGGCAGAATACTCATCTGATAGGTTACTAGCAGGATGTACTAATTAGATACAGGCACAAGCGGGCAATTACCACATCCACAAATAACTGTCACAGATTCTTTTAAATGCACTATGACATTGTTCCTGGTATGTACTAGCTGCTTTCCAAAAAAGCAAAGGAAAAGTCCATATTCTGCATTCCCTTGAGCGGTAGGCAGGCACATTAAGTACAGTTGCTGCCTTACCATATGCAGTCGGAGAACCCCCAATGTCTTCCACAACCCTGCTCAAGGAGTGCAAGATCTGATGGCTTGTGCTGAAGCTATGAATTGTGGTCATGAGGTTTCTTCCCTCCTATCTAACTGGGAGTATCACAGGAAAGGACAGGTTTCTTGCAGGACTGGCCACCATCCAGACCTAAGCATCTGTTAGAGAGCTCGCTATTGCTCTTGTCATAACAGATTTGGCTGGTAAACCTGGTAACAGCTGCATGAGCTATGTTTGTGATGCATACAATTAATTTGCAACTAGCAAACCTGTCATTGTTCATCACTAGATGACAGCAATGCTCTTCTGTGCATACCTTGAACTGTTATTAGGGGCATGACTCCAAGCAGTCCTGTGTGGCTCTGTGGCCTGTTTTCCTGCCATCATCACAGTTACGTTGGAAAATGATGGAAGGAGGTTGCTCCTGGGGAGATAACTCTGCATGGATGAGATGCCATAGACCCAAAGGGAGAGAAAACAGCAGTTCCGGAAAATAAAAATTAGAAGCAGTGGTAGTAGTATGGCTCAGGATTTACCCCAAAGGAAGAGCTGAAAACGAGCTCACTTCCTGTCGTCACCATGGAGAACACACTCAGAAGGACTTTAACTGCACTACATTTTGTCATATATATGACTTCCCTATGTCCACACCACAAGTGCTGATGCAATATAAAGCAGAGACATGAGAAGAGAAGCTTCCAACCCTGTGGTGCCATATAACTCTCATTACCAGAAATACACATGCTGGTCTGCAGGAAAGGAGTACCACAGACAGGAGGAGTGAAGCCTGTGGTAGCAATTTCTGCCTTCCCCTCCTGCTTCTGGATGTAGCACAATGACTAGCTGTGCTGGCAAGACCATCTGAGTGATTGCACTGCTGGTCAGGAAACTCAGCTGGCCTCACACCAACTGGGTCCATGTCCACCATTTTGCCTTGCAGACAGGAAGCTCACTGTGACACCCCCAAGCTGTTCTGGCAACACCACGAGGGCTGCCAACAGCAATAGCAACACTGAAGCTGCAGAAAGCAGGGATATTTTACCATCATGTCCCACACCAAGCAATTTTTCCAATTTGATTGTCTCAAGAGGTTACAACTTAAACTAAAGGGTGGATGCAAGTAAGCTCACAGATTGAGTTAGGGGCTGGAAGAAGAAAGGAAATAAAATCCCAAGAAAATCAGACTGGATGCATGACCAATTCCCAGTCAAACACTACTTCAACTGGAGCAACTACCATTTAATCCTCCAATTTCCATAGGAAGGCAGTCTATAAATTTAGATGCATACATACATATGCATACCCACAGTCACATAAATCGTTGTGTGAGAACAAGGAACATGAATATCTGCAGCTTCAGTGATTGCTTGCTCTGCTGGCAAGAGAAGAATAATATCTTGTTATTTATATCTATGACAAGCCATTTATTTACACCCATTTTTTTCATACTGCCCTTTTTCTTCTCACCTGATATTATGCCTTTGCTGTACAGCTCTTAGTTTATGGTAATGATTTTAATTCTGAAGTTAGCTTTGGGGTACGCACTTTTACAGAATAGAAATGAAGCCCTTGATCATTTGAGGTCATTAAAGACTTCATAGCAAGGAAATCATTTGTGAACAGGAAAAGTTGGTTCTCTCTGCCTAGAAGGAGTACGTGTATGCCAGTAAGACCAAAACCAGACCAAAACCAAAAGAACATCTCAAACAAACCCCAGCTGTAAGAGCACAGAGAAAGGTTCAGCTGAGAAAAGGAAAGCCTTGTGTTTGCATTGCTTCTGGAATAACCAGCTCTCTGTGTTATCCACTTGCAGGTGTCAGGGAACCATGCCTTGTTTTTCTCTCACTTCAGTATAATAATCTGTGATTATTTCCTCCAGAATGGGATCATCAACTAACAAGCTGGTCATTTTGTTCTAGTGGAAACCATCAGCCAGAGGTGCTCATCCTACATAAAATATATTTATTGATTCCTCATCCTTATGAGAACCAAACGTTCTGAAAAGAGTTTATAAAGGAAGCTGCCAGTTCAGACATTCACCTTCAAGACAATTACTCATAAAACTCGAGGTTTTGTTCAGAAGTGATGAGAGTAGAGAAGTAATAAAGGCAGAAGTTTAGCACAGTAGCCATACTGTGGACACTTACTCTAGCAATATTAATTTATAGGGCTTTTTTCCCTTCTCAGTCATCAATCCTCAAATCCATAGCAACTTCTCAGATAGCCCTGCAGTTCCTTAGAAGGTCTAAGGGGGCCCAGTCAGACTTTCCACTGGGCAAGATCTGAATGTACAGCTGCAGGAAGACACAGTGGAAAACACTGGGCTGCTCAAGCAGCTGAATGTCCTGTCATTTTATTGCCATTAATTTATCTAGCTAAAAGAAAGGTAGCTGGGCTGTCCTCTGCAACAGAAGTAGAGTGGGTTATAGAAAGCTGAATACTTGGCAAAACAATCAGAATTATTTTAGACCTTTTTCTACAGAAAATTAAGAGCATCCTGGGATAGCCCCAATCCTCTTCAAAACTAACGTACTCAGTTCTTCACTTAGTGAACTAGGTGGCTCTGAAATGCCATTCTTAATCCCAGCGTCTTTCTTCTGCTTTTATAATTGTGCCCAATTTGCACTCTTATTAATCAGTGCAGTATGCGATCCAGAAGACCTATACCAAGTTGCAGAGCTCCTTCCTGCTTCTTGCACACTTGCATTCTCCCTCCCACTGCAAACTGCACTGCCCTGTGTTCACTCCCTTCCCCACCAGCATCTAAACTTACCCCATCTCCTGCTCTACTTGAAACCTCTATCCCAGCAAGTGTGGCACTCACTACCCACAGCCCATTCAGTAGCTGGTATCTTGGAAAACAAAGTTTCTTAAGAAAACATGACACAACGTCACTGTGCTTTAAAGGGTGCTAATGATTGGCAGGGGACTAACTACTTTCTATAATGAAAGAGAACGTGGAACAGGCTTCTACTTTTGCAGCTCTTTGGGGAAGTGGTGTTGTTGTTCCTTAAATAAATTTTGCAAAGAGGACAGGTGAACTCTAACTGCAACTCCCTCTGCAGGCAATAAAGCATCTGATGGAATTTCTGCACATCTGTGAGTGGAAGGATATGGATTAATCAACATACATCATGATCTATACGGAAAGCATTAAAGCCTCCCTTGGACTCCCCTGCAAGAACATCCTCTTGACATTATTTTGATATTTATATCTCATCCTTTAGTTGTTCCTTATATTTTGGGGTGATGGATGAAAGTTAGAAAAAACAAGCCTCAGTGAAGACTTTAACTTTGGAAAATACTTGTCTTAACTTGTACAATGCACATATGGGTCGATTGAAATGGCTTAATTTTGTCCATTGGTTTCATTTATGTGACGGTAGGGAGAATTGGTTGGCAGTTTCTTGACTTCTCCCAGTATGGAAAAAAGGGAAAACTTACTTTTTTTTTTTTTTCCAGATAAAAGGTTTGGTTTGCCATAAAACTCTTCAGTTAAGCATTTTATAATTAGTAGATAGCCCATTTTAACATGCAATGGGAATTTGGAAAGACTTGACTTAACATTAGTTTCAATAGTATTAAAATGCTGAAGGAAGTGCAGCAAACACCAGGTTTTGAGTTGTAAGTTTGAGATATTATTTTTGTCCAATACGACACAAATAAAACCTAAGAGTCTCAGACCTAGAGAGGAAGTAGTGTTTATCTTAGCACTATCATTTGATTGTATTATAGGGTATAGCAGGAGATTTCAATGTTGTTGTCTTCAATACTCTCAACAGATTTTCTTTTAAATCTTGGTTTTAACAGCAGCTTCCTCTGCTTTGAGACAGTTCTGCAAGTTCTTGAGGACCTGCTTCAAAGAACAGCAGCCTGGTTTGGTGGGTCACATGAGCTGTTCTGTATCAAATAGCACTGATTTCAGCCATCTCTCTCCCAGATTCAGTTTTGTCAAAAAAAACCACAAAAAACCCAGACCAAACACAACCAAAGAAACGAGTAAAAACCCAAAACACCCCACTTGCTAAACTGAAACATTCAATTTAAACCATGATATAATAGTAAGTCTTACAATTCTAAAATCTAAATTTACCCAGGGCCAGTTTGTACATGATTTAGTTCTGTGCCAACATTGTTCTCTAGCTATTTCTTTTACATTTGTAGTTCCTCTTCTAGATGAATCTTCAGCACCTTAAAATTACTTTTCAGCCTACCTGATTCAACAAAGAGGCCTATTCATCAATTTATCCTCTGAAATGTTCCTAATTCCAAATGTAGTTCAAATGCCAGATCAGATCTTTCTAAATAAACCTGCTCATAAATCTTTGTAGGTAAACATATGTCATGCACTTAAGTAAACTGAAGGAAAAAGGAGATTCATGGCCAGTCAGTTACATACTTTACTCCATTTCTCTTTGCTGGTTCACCTCTCTGGTTGCCTACAGCTTGGCAGAGACAGAAAGCACATTTGCAGCAGCCAGCTCTGACTGCATTTGGAAAGGTTTGCTAACATGACCTTTTTATGCCTGCATGAGAACACAGAACAAAGCCAAAAGGGAAATGTTTCTGAGATGGAGAAAAGTACTTCATCAAATACCATAAGTAGCAGGACACATTCAATAATGATGATAAGCCAGTGAGAAGAATACCCAAGTCCAAATCTAGCAGCGATTAGAGCAACTGACAGAACTAGTAAAGGTGCTTAATCCTCTTATAGACCAGCAGCCAACCCCTAACAAACAGATCTCAGAGAGGAATTTAATTTCTGCAGTTACTGCACTGCTGCAAGGGCTGCAGGTAACAAGATAGCAGGCACCACCACTGCTGGAGGGAAGGCACTGGACATGGTAAAGTGACTAGTTTTCACATATCTTCCTCAGCTAATTCTCAGATGTACACTCTTCTGTTTAAATCAATTGTATGATTAGGAATGACTTGCTTGTGGCAGAACTGCAGGAGTTTATTAATATCACATAACAGAAAAGAAGAAATAAAGGAGCACCAGGGAATCTGACAGGTCACCAAAAGCATGCTGCTCCATCTTAGGGGCTTGGTTCCATTATACTGATAAATTATGTCTCTATTGCTTGTCAGCTACAGGATAAACCAGGGCATCTTTATTAGCAACAATGTACCCTAATTGGAATTTTAAAAGAAATTACTCGCTTAAGAGCTCACTCAAGACTATTAGGAATATGCATTACTTTGTGTTAAAGAATGGAAGCAAGCGTTTTAGTAGTAATGGCCTATTTTGAATAAATTTATCTCTGTATCCTGACAGTGCAATGCTGATTTAGCACCAGGCCTGTCAGTTATCTCAGAATAGTAATTCTGCCTTCCAGCTGGGGAATAAAGCTTTAATAAAAATATTTATGGAACATACGATTTTTCACAATGATGCCCAAGTTGTGCAGACTCAACTTTGAGCAGCTAAGCAAAATGCCACCCAAAACAATTACAATCAATTCTTTTCAGTCTATCAGCAGTTAGACTTGAAACATTAACAGATGACAAACTGGGAACAGTTACAGCAAAGTCACTGAAATTAAAGCAGTGTAAGTGAAAAGACATATTATTCAGAAATCTGAAAGGACTAAGCTGCAACTGCTTGGACTGTGCATTCTTAATGCCTGGTACTGCTTTGGTCATGTCTCTGACTCAAATTCTGAAAAAGTCACTGCTTGACAATTCCAAGAAAGTGACATTTAAAAGTGCAGTCATGGGAAATAAAGGAAAAACAACGGACAAAGTTCAGCAAAGAGAGCATTCATCTTTCACAAATGAGCAGGTGGAGAAACCAGTGCAGTATTACAAAAACAAAGGAATAACCAATTGAGCAAACAAAGAACATATGGTCCAGAGACACCATTGCACCATCTGCCTCCATTTGCAATGGAAATCTATTTGGAAGTAAATCTATCTTCGGAGCAGAGGCTGGACAGCTCGTCATCCCACCGGGAATACTGCTCTCTGAAACAAGACACTCTAGGAAGAACTATCCTGCTTACTTAAAAAAAAGCTTATGTTCCAGATTTTGGTTGCTCTCATCTAAAGCCCTGCTATCTTGTTTCTATCCAAAGCACATGTCTTGCAAAACATAACTGGCAGTCCTAAATCAGGAATACCTTGCTGTGACTGCTAAAGTAACCTTCGCAGTTGGCTGACAGTCAACAGATACAGCTATAAGATTCACAGAAGTGTCAACTGAAAAAAGTCAGTTTCATCAGCAGCAACATGTTTACAACTTAAATGGTGGTTTATATTTATTCGGAAACAGCAAAGAAATGAATGAAAGCAAGGAGTGTATGCTGTTGCTCCAGGGCTGAGGCTGTTTTACAGGTGGATTATCTCCAACTTGCTCCATAGGAAAAGATAAGGATGATAGATAGCCAAGCCTGATTCCATAATCCAGTTTTGTGAAATGTAAACGCTCATCAAAAGCTTTTGGAAGAGAACAGCATTTTCTTGACAGCTCATCAACCAAGGACTACTGTTTATCTCTAGAATGACCAATCCACTGTTGCAGTGTCAGCTTCTATTTGAGGAATACACCACAGAACATCAGTGCAGATGTGTGGGTACGCAAACTATTCTATCTGACAACTGCCACCTTCAATTATTCTTTTCTCACCTACATCAGTCTTCTTGTCTTAACCTGCTGTAATAAATTCTAAAATCCTCCCCAGGATCTTGGCACCTTCTAAGAGTCACTGGCAAAAATGGATTCCAGCCAGTTTCAAGTAGTTTTTGTGTGGGTACAATCAGTACACAATTGCATAGGAACAGCTTGAAAGAGAGAAAGGAGAATAAATCACACATGCACAAGTGTAGCCCATAAACCTGTTCATATGCATTTGTAAGCTGTATTGCTGCAAGTTAAAAGTTGTATTTAAAATTACTCATGATGTTTTTCCTCAGCTTTTGTCTCCAGCAAGTCTGGCATCATCCTAAAGGAGGGATAGCAGTGGTTCCATCAGTACTCTTTCTTCTTCTAAAACTATATGCAGGCTCTGATGCAATAGGAGCATATGCTGACTAGCAGCAGAGACCAGGCAATGCCATAGTGCTGAGCTGAGCTCATCTCAGAAACTCCTGTAAAAAACCAATTGGGAGTTGTAATAACATTAATCCATTTCCAACCACTTAGAAATCAGTCAATAGATTTGTACTACTGGCAGGGAAGATTCAGTCCACCTGTCTTCTGAAAGAGCTGCTGATTTGGAGAATAGCAGTTTTTGTCTTTTCAAGACAAAATTATTTTCCTGTAAGTCCAAGGAATTCTCTCTGAGAAAATAGGTCAGCCTGATATTGAGCTAAATGTCTGCCATTAAAAGAAAAGCATGCGATTCCTCTATATTGAGGTCACTGTTACCCCTAGCAGCACTGAAGGGTCTCCATAGTGAAGTAGTTCAGGATTTAGTTCTGCCAAGTGGTACAATTCATGTGCATCTTGTAGTTCAACCTGAACCACACAAGCTTTGAGGAGCAGAGTGCTTGCGCTGGAAGAATTTTAAGTACCTTCAAGTCATTACAGGTTTACCTAGAAAGACTGCAGTTTCTTCACATTCAATCTTCATTATAATCTGATCAATACATGACCCTTGTCCCCTTGCAATCAGCTTTGCTAATAGTTCCTGTTGCATTATCAATGCCCATATTACTGAAGCCTTTAACACCCTGCTGTTGGTTACACTGTTTAGCACACACCAGATCACCTGCTGATGCAAACTTCATGCACACCTGACTCTAAAGAACTTCAGTTTTCCCTGGGAAAGATGACTTTATAATAAAAAAAAAATCCTTTAAAATCCTTTCTGATCTTCATATCTATAAAAGCAAGTAGATTCCATAAAAGAACTATTCCATATGGTTTTATTTCAGAATTAAATCTGTTGGTAAATATGAATGGCTATTCACCAGTTATTTAAGGTGTGCAGAAACCATGTTTTCATGAACAAAAGAAGTGAGGGAATGAAGTGTTTCTCCTAAAGATTAAAAAGCAAATAAAATTATTTTTACTAAAGGTTTCTGCACTCTGGCTTGTGGTTTTTTCTTTTAATAAATAACCTAATGAGATGACTGTGGTGAGTATAGAGATTAGCATGGACTTCCGTAAAGACTCTCAACCAGCTGTTATTTTTATTTGTTCTTCTTTATCCCTTCCCCTAACTGCACTAACAACAGAAGAAATAAGTACTGCCATTGTCTTCATATATCCATTCGTATATCTGTTCTTTCTGAACAATTTTATTTTCCCTTCCTTCACCCAAGCTGTAACTCTATAACTTCATTTCTAATTACTGTTTTCTGTTCCATTTCATTTCCTTTTTTGTTTTTTTTTTTTTTTTTGTTTGTTTGTTTGTATTTTTGGTTTTTGTTTTTTAGAATAGGAAAGAGATGAACCCTATGCTGTTTTGACTCTGCATTATCATCCTTAATCATGTGAACCTGCCAGCTATTTTCAGCATACACACATTTCTCAGGACCCAACTGATACACTTCATTTCCTTCCCAGGGTCTTCTGATTCTCTTCATTAGTATGCATTTTAAACAATATTGTTTGCATTAAACAATGAGGTTGTCAGACAATGAAAGAAGACAGCTTTTTGTGTATGTACAGGTAAGAGACAAAACACAGTCCCTGTGGCAAGGAAGTGATATGCCTGTGTAACAGCGTTACACTTAGGCCTGATAACTGCACTACAGGATGCCTTAGTACTGGCAGAGCAGTCCATTAACACAGCTATGCTAATTTGGAGGTCCAAAAATGCTCACATCCCTCTGAGTATCACAGCACTGTGCCAGGTAGAACAACAACAGTACAGATAAAATCAGACTTTCAGTTGTGCTTCCTAGAGAGATAATACTAGCTCAAGCATGCAATTAAGCAAATTAGCAATTGTTTTAGCTTTGAACTGCATCAGGAACAGAGAGGTTTTGAGGTTGTACACTAATCAAAGAGATGAAAAGCTTTTGAAGACTAATTCCTATTTTCTAAATTTCCGTATCTTTCCTTGGCTACCTGAAAGTTGTAGTTATTCTGCTCTGAGTGCCACTTGCAGTGTTCATTTATATACCTACACCGACACGGCTTTTTGCACTTAAATTCACAGGATTATTCTCTGCCTCTACTGACTGCCTTTCTCAGACAAAGAAAACCCAACCCTAAATTGACCTATTCCGTCTTAGTTAAGCCAATTCTTCTGCTTTACAGTTACTACAAACAGAAACATTTATTCACCTACTTGAATTTATTAATTTCCATTTAGGTATGCTGCACCTCCATCATGCTGGGACTGATGTGGTCCATGAAACCATTTGCTCTAAATTGGGGTAAGTGTCCTTGGTATTTGTGAGGCAGTTACCACCATCAGGTGTTTTCATTGAAGTCTCAGGGCAAGCTGCTCATTAGAACTGCAATTCACATCAAGCTTAATTTCCAACATGATGTAAATTCTATGTATTATGTTGGGCCATAGAACAATGCCTGCCTGGTTTTAAGGTTCATCTTCATTAGAATTTGTATTTCACAATTAGCTACAATAAATCAGCTCTACCAAAAAAAGACTCCAGTAGCAGCAGATTTCCAGTCTCTGTTTCAACTCCTCTCTACCTGTAATTAATGCTTCATCATTGTCCTTAAGGGAGAACATCTGTTTTCACAGATCATGCTACTGCTTGGTTAAATACAACTGTCTTTCTGTTCCCCAAAACATATTTGGCAGATCCTAAACATAGTATAACAGATTTTTCAGGAGATTTTTACAACCATTGTTTACAACCATTTTTCTAGACTCCTTGCCATTCACTTTGCAGATCCTAAGCAACTTTTTTCATTAACTGAAAAGGAATTTCCATCCTGCTTCCACTGCATAGAGACAGAGCTGCAGTATGGAACCATTATCATTATTATGTTATCATTATTCTCAATTACACTAAGTTACAGTCACAAATAGTGCATGATATCACCATTACCATCACATGTATTATTACTGAGGAAAGTAAAGCGTGAAGATAATCAGCAAAGGGAAACTTAGACTTGCAACAGGCATCCATATCTTGGTGTAAGTTTCAAGTCTCTTCTATCCTTAAATAGGAACATTTGCTTACAGACACAATGCAGAAAGTGCATTTACTCTGACCTCAGCTTGCTTATTCCCTCTTCCCAATTGGAATACTCCAGCACCTTGAGTTTTCCTCTGGGGATCAGTCTCTCTAGATGCCAGTGATACACCCCTTCATGGACAGGGCCAACAATTCCAGTTGGAAGAGACAGTGTTATTACTGAACTGGAATGACACTGATTATGCTCAGTTAGATTAGCTTTAGTCTGTGAAGCTAAAGAGAAACAGTCGAACAGCTCTCCTACAATCTTCAGCTGAAAGATAACAAAGACTGAGAGACAACAGCTTCCTAAATCATTCTGCCCTGATTAGCATGAGGTTGGGGCTTCAGTTTTGTGTTGTTTGATTTTTAAAGATCTGCCCCCAGTTCAGACTACGTACATGACAAAAAAAATACTTCTAGGACATTGGTGCCAAAGTGACATGTTTCAACCATGGCCTAACAGGGTAATAATCCCTGGCAACACCAAGAAAAACTACAGACTATTTTCCTGCTCCTGTACAGGAGAACCTTAGCTGTGCCACTCCAAGCTTATGACACTTGGCTAAGTTCCCATGAACCTGAGGTCAGAACCCAAACAGCATGTCAGGCTCTCATTTACCCTCTTCAGTAAGGGCTATCCGGGCTCCAGTAAGAGCTAGCCAGGCTCTGCTGCCTCACTGCACCTTTCTGCTTGCCCCACACTGTAGGTAGAATAGGGTTAAAGAATAGGGGTGCAACAGCTGTGCTGAGGCAGTGGTCTGAATTGGGTCTAAGCCCACACCATTGTTGTAAACACATTAAAGATTTATTTCATTAGCACAGCTTACAAGTACTTAGATTGTTTGGCCCAATCTAGATATTATAAGGCTGGTTCAGAACCTCATTCCTCAAATGGTTAAAAAAATACCTTTTTGCTGTACCTTACTAACAGAAGCACTGGGAAATAGATCTTAGTGCCTACATCACACTGATCATTATGTTACAGCTGTGCTGAAGTAACAGGAGAAAATACTTAACCAACATCCCATGTTTCTGGGAGATGCTTAACACCACTTCCCACCATCCTACTCTACAAGTTCCTGGTACTTTCAGGTAAGGTCACAGCACTAGCATCTTCAGAAAACTCCCAGCTTAGATCATCAGGATATAATATATTTGAGATACGTTTCATTCTCATATAGGATTAAAAAGGAGCATACACTCAAGAATTGCTGGTTAGGGCATTCTGGGTTAAGCCAACACATATCCATTGTCAAGACAGAAATTATATTTTAACTGCAAAGTGAAAGCAACTGACAAGAGGATAATTCTAACAATCAGAAATTGCAAAGGTGACAGTCTTGGAATCAAATAATCATATTGCCAGCGGAACCATTTAAAAGAAAGTATAGCTTTTAGAGGAGTTTGATAAATAGCACCTCATTAGCAGAATCTAAAGAAGCCAAAGGTTAGTGAGAGTCAGAGTCCAGCCAGATTTGTAACGTTTTCAAATTAAACTCTCCATTTAGATTATCCACACAAAGTAGGTGCTGAGTTTTACAGCTCCTGCACATTTGTTACCTAATGGGTATAAGCCATCATTTTCTCTCTGTACCACAAAAAAGAAAGAATTCCCCTCTCTCGCTTTTATATGCATGCAATTGTCTGGTGTTTTCAGGTAAAAGCTTTAATTGTTGATACGTGGCAAGAGTAACAATAAGGAGATTTGCACATCTGATGTTTCTTAAACAGGAAACAAGCCCCACAGTCCAATTAGCTGCCTCTGATGGTAACCTTAAGTTCTAACCTTGGGTAAAACCCTTTCAAGTAAGCCACTTCATGCTCTGAGCTCCCACTGTGCCTGGTATTTATTTGTCACTGACAGAAAATGCTAGAAACTGTCATATTTTAACTCTGAAATTTAAAAAAATAAGGGCATTATAAATGCAGCTAAGAACTGCAGAACCATTCACAATCCCATTCCAAGCTTCTGTTGGATTAGTCATTGTAGATTTGGTAGAGACAAGTATAATTGAGCAACCATATGACAAGGATTTTTGTTAGGAAGAGTCTGTTATGAATTCAGACACCCAAGAAAGAGCAGAAGAGCAAGCTAAGAGGATTCTGAATCATCCCAGCAAGGCAGCAAAAAAGCACCATGTGATCTCACATCAGTGGTCCACCTCTGCCAGTCTGACAGGTTCATGCTCTAGAGCCTCAAATTGGTTTGTCCAAACCACTCAGCAGAAAGATGTAACAGCTAACTATAAGGGTATAAAGGAAGGAAGATGTTAAGCTATTGTCTCCTTCTAACAAGGAAATTCAACTGACCGTTATTTCAGAAATAGTGAAAGTAATTTCTGCTTAATTCCTTTAGAAATTCAGATCTCACTTGTCTTAGAAATGCCAGCCTGCAGGAAAGCATTTCTGTAACCTGTAAGGTAGTGAAGAGACTACACAGACAACAGATACAGAAATCTACAGATCTTCTTAGTATTTTTTTCTGAAAGGCTCCACATGACAATGAGCACGTACAAGACTCACCCATCAAAGGGTACCCCATAAGCAGACATCAGTTTTACAGCACACTACAGTGCACAAATACCATATACCTCCCAACCTTATACCTTCACTTTGACTTGAGGCTTCAAATTTACATCAGAAATTACCTATTGCACTGATTCAAAGAAAACAGTAAGAGCATCTGTACTTTGCCATCATCACATAAAACAATCATCAACCTTCTATCAAATTAACTTATTTTATCATTAAATTTAATGATCCTTCAAGAATGAATCAGCTTTTTTTGCCCCTTTAGGTATCTATAGATAGATACCCCACAACCAAACACACAAGATTAAGGTTTGGTGCAGAATTAAGTCCTAACAATATGTACTGCAAAAGCAAACCAATGAAAAGCAAACCAAACAATGCAAAAGACTAAGCAAAACAATTGTAAGAGAAAATAAAATGGTTACAGCCTTTATGAAGTCATTTAGCAGTACAACTTGCCTTATAGTAGAACAATAATTCATTGAGTAGCTGACAAAGTTTCCTCAAAAGCAGTCAGCAACCTTCAAGATTTTCATTCTAAGAAGTACTTCAAATTACTTTAATTTATTTTTGTGAAACAAAGTCAAAACAAAGTACAACCACAGCTGAACAAAAACGAAGTATCTCTTAAGAAGGCTTCTCTAAGCCCTTCACAGTCCTAAAACCCATATGGCAGCTAAAGCACCATCCCTCTGCCTTTTTGCAGGGCTAAGGGCACCTGTTTACCAAGTGCTAATTGCAGTTAATTAGCCATCAATTAAAGCAAACTGCATTTTCACCTGTTTCAGATCTAAATCCCTGTACTTCTAGCTTGTCCAATTTCCTTGTTCTAGCAACTGTTCGAAGTTAACTCCTTACGGACTTTAGATTTGTGACCCCGTCTTTGCTGTGTGCAGTATTTGACTTCTCTACTACAGTTACAGACTTGCTTGCACTCAGTTTCTCTGCTAAATTCTTTTGGGTTAGTACATTAGAAGTGAAATAAACATGTTTTTGAAGCAGCTAAACAGAAGTTTGCTAAAATATACTCTTGAATCATAAGTAGTTTTTCCAATTAAAATGCCTTCTTATTGAGGACAATTCCTTTATAGGCAAGTCCTTCTATTCTTAACCATTAAAAAGGAGCTCTTAACAGACTGTCTGCTTTGATAAGGCCTATTCTTCTCCTACTCAGATGTTTAGCAGTATTCTTGTGGTCTACAGTTCACTTGCTTGCACTGCATTAAAACTGCAGTGGAAGCTGGCCTGCTGCTGTATCCTTCTAGGAGGCTCTTTTCTCTTGTTTGAAATATTTTAAAGAAAAACAAACAAAGTAGAGAGCTTATTTTTATAAAGCCATCCGAGTTTTTAATTTTCAGCCGTCAAAAATAAAAAGGCATCCAGTTCTGGAATAAATAAAAATTAGTTCAATTATTATGAAGATAAATTAACTGTAAATGAATAATGTTTGTATTGTGGGTACCTGCTTTGCAGTAATTTCCTCACTGAAGAGCAATAAGCTAGTCAATTTGCATTAGAACAGTTAAGTACTTTAATTCAATTATGGAATTACTATTGGGTGATTAAAGACTGAGAACAAATAACTTTGTGTTCATTTTAGTTATCTACTAGCTACTACCTATATGTCTTAGCAATAAATTCATACAAAACTGGATGAAACATAGAGGAAAATAAAAATTGCACCATAATCTGTGACTGTAATCACTCAACATGTGATTACAAATGAGGAACTGATGCCTAATATGTGCACGAAGTTTTAGACCAAAGTGAGAAGTCTTCAGGTAACTACTTCATGCTATCTGTTGTGAACCTGCCTTAATCAAATAGGTATTTAGTGACACATAATCACAGGTTTCTCTCCTGGTGAGAGAGGATTTCCTTGTAGTTAGACACTCAGCATAGTAAACAACTCACCCTCCTTTAGGAGCTCTTCCCCATCCCTAAACATTATTTGATTGTGCTCCATGTAGGACTGAGAAGGCTGAAGTAAAAAAATCTCTTCACTTAATGTGCTCATCCTGTCATTTGTCCCTTTTGGCACTCCAAGGTGATTGTTAATTAAAACTACAGTTCTGCAAAGCATTATTGAATCTGGTTAATGGACAGCAACTTGCACTGAATGTGCATGTGTGGTAGGCACACTCGTAAAAATCCTTCAACATCACCAAGTTATTGCTCAGATCTTGGCTTGCAGTTGTTCCTTTTGGCACGCAGAAGACCACTTGGCTATGGTTAGGAAGCTGGAGTGTTTTGATCACCAATTATAACTCTGCCATAATTGCATTACTGGGCTATCGACTTCTCCCTCACCCCATCTCTTTAGTGGACTCTGTCATTACATCCCTTATAGATTTTGAGGGCATTTTGGTGGCAGCTGCCTTTCTATAAATGCTCTGTACAGCACAAGCTATGATGGCCTGAACCTTCTAGGCATACCACAGACCAAACAATAAAAAAGCAGAATTACTAATAATCCTTAGCACACAGTTGTGTCCCAAGGATAAAACACAGGACAGTGTATACATGCATTCAAACCTGGCATTCACAGTGTTTTCCATTAAAAGATACTGGCAATTTAAATATTTCTGGTCATTTACTCTTATTGTACCAATCATTTCTAATTTCTCCCAGGCTCGTCCAAGAAAATGATTTAACACACAGTGCAGATCTTTCATGTAAAAAAGACCAGCATTTTTAATTATAGTCGTTTCACAGGATCTAATAGCAATAAGGTTCCCATAAATGTTCAGAATCTAACAAGCTTCACAGCATTTTCGAAAGAGTAGCAATCATTCAGCAGAAATGTTAGAATGCCCTTTATTCCCTTTCTCCATTTCCCAGCAAGCATCCCAGGAGAATCATGAGTTTTAAATTTGCTCAGGCATGAAGGGTTTGTGTGCCCCTTGAGCCTTTGTATTATGATAATGCATACATAAACGTAAGTTTTATTAATTGGAGCTCTATCCACAGGGGTTACTACAACAAAGGAGTCAGGGGAAAGGGAACCGAATAGAAGGAGGAGTGACCCAAGTGAGTAGTGATTCCAAGATCTGAGATTCAAGCCTGATACACTCCCCCTTGACCCTGCCCTTCCTTACCCGTGCCTTGATTTAATGTGAGCTGCTCCAGGCAGTGCTATTTTTTAACAACTTACTCCAATTAATTGTCTTAAGAAAAATAATCAATACTACAAACTTCCCTATGTACTTACCTTAAAAATTGCTCTCAGACAAAAGTGGAATTCACTGCTGCAGCCTTTGCATAAAAGTACTTTGAGTTCATGCTCTGTGCATTCCTAACAGTTCTCTCTGCCTTCCTAACACCACAAGCATGGATGTGATAGATTTCTCAGTATTTTCCTCACTGCTGTCAAATTGCACTATATTTCACTCCTCCTTAATTTGTGTCTTTTTATATCCGTGACTCCTATCATTATTGCTTTCTTCTTACATCTTTCCCCACTTTAATAGCTGAAGGACACACAGGGATGTTTTGATGGTGCCAAGTCCCTTCCTCCAATTTTGCTACAACAGCAAACATGGCTAAACTCCTGCAGAGCCTTTCTTCTATCCCTTCCTCCCCAAAGGTTTTGAGCAGGTGGGGAGGTGAGCTTCTTCACTGTGAGAAACAAAAGCTTGCATGACAAATACCCTCTTCCTTTCTTAGCAGTTAACCAGCCTTTAGAGGAAGAAAGGAAGAAAATAAAACGTGGTGGCAGGCTGCTCTCCGGCTTCATTACTCATCTACTCAGGAGCCAGCAAACACAGGCTTTGGAGACAATTTGTAAACTCTGTTTGTCAGAGGGAATATCATCATGAAAATGCTATGTATTCACACCAGTAAATTACAAAGGCACCTGCACTGAGCAGGTTGATCTAATTATGTTTTCACACATTTCTAGTGGTTTCAAGTGAGACACTCAGAAAGCCCTTGGGACAGAGACTAGAGACAGGCCAAAGGCAGTAAATGTTGGGAAGAGGCCTGTCATGTATCAACATAATGTGAAGGGGGGAGAAGGAAATAACTGGTTTAGGTTGGGGACATACAAATAAACCTTCAGACATATGAATAACAGAACTCAGTATAAACATGAAGAATTCAGAAATGTATTTTTAGGTCCTCCCTTCTTCCCTCAATCCCACCAAATACAATAGGATTTTTCACTAACTTAAATTCACTGAAAACAAAAATGTAACAAAATTTGGACACGTTATTCATTATGTACCAGGAAAAATTTGCACTGTACAGCAAAATAAGCAGGCTTTGTAATTTTTAATAGGTAAGCTCAGAGTTATATTAAGAAATCATAACAATAACAAAGCCCCTTCTACAACCTTCTACTTTTCTCCAAATTCATTTTGCTATGAAAAACTGAAATGTGGCATTGAGGCAAATCTGAAAGAAAATTTACTTCCAGTTTCAAGCACCAAAGTTATTTGCATGGGACTTGTGCTGTACTAGTGAAAATAAGATATCAAATATCTATGTTCTACAAAGATCTTTTTATACCTTCCTTCATATTAATTCAATGGAATAGCAAGGAGTGGGACCAATACAAAATGAATGCTTTAAACCTTCTGCAGGTTCTTGGGTTGCGGCTTCTGCCTCTGATGCTCAAGCAGAGCCTTTTCACAGTTAAAAATGAAATTATTTATGAAGCTTTTTCCTTGTTTTTTTCTGCTGGAGACTCATTCTCTCTCAAGCTAAAGGGCACAAGTGAAGTGTAGTGAAAATAAATTCTTAGGATCTGATAGCTGACAGCCATAGCTTTTAAGATGTGCTTTGGCAGGAATGGGTAAAAACTTACACTGACTTCAGGAAATAAAAGAAAAATCGAAGAAGGCATGAAATGGGCCTCTCTGCCATCCTGCTGTGTGCTGGCCCACATGTTCTGGGTATCCCCAAAGCTGGCTCTGAGCAGAATTCGCTCTGAGCGGCCAGTAATTTTTGTGGATCATGCTACAGGAAAGGGAACTGGGTGCTTTTCAGAGCCCTGTCTTTTGCAGTAGTTGATCAGTCTTGGTCTCTTCCCTCCATTACGTTACTAGGGCATTATATGTCTTGGAAACAAGGTTCATGTTGTACAGCCTATGAGGGCTGGTAAATAAATCTGACAGCACCAAAGCAGAGCTTGAATCAGGCATGTCTCTCTCATTCCACTAACAGTTATGGCAAAGGTACTGGTTTACATACCATGCTCACATATACACAACTCAGGAGCATCCGAGCATCATGGTCTGCTGTATATTCATTGTGTCACAAAGTCTTTCTATTGAACAGTATGTCCCCACTTAGCAAACACCCTACCAGTCCATTTGGAAAGCAAGTATTCATAGGTTGTCATCAAGCCTTCCCACACCTGACAAATATTAGAAAAAGTGTAATTTAATAACAAAAAGGCTTGCAGAGTTGATACCTCCTCAGGTAGCTCCAATCCTGCTGGCCCTCCTAGCTACCTCCTTGCTTCAGTAGAAAGCAATAAACAACATTCTATTCCCTAATCTGACAAGTCAGGGCAAATTGACTTGGAGAGTTTAATTACTTCAAAAAAACCCCCACCAAACTAATGCCATTGGTTGCCATAGCAATACATTCTCATTAGATGGAATAGAATAGGCAGTATTGGAGAAACAGTCTATCTTTGTAACTGCTGGTCTTACAATAAAGTACAATTATTAATCATAAATGCTTTTTCCTGTTTAGAACTGCAAATGCATCAGTCAGTCCTGTAGTCAAGGACTGCTTCTGACCCACAGCTGCAGAAATTTGTGTGCTTATGGTCCTCCAGGCTGCTGCTGTGGCAGTGGAAAAGAGTACAGCCCAAATGCTACTACTTGCATAGTGTGTGACAACAGTGGGGGGTTTGGAGAAATGGGAACGGCTCATTGTAACAAGTGTGCAACATTTGATTACTCTGAGAATTATTCATATGTATGTCCTGATCTTAATCTTTCCTGAACACTTGCTTAGAACAAATTAAACCAACAAGTGACAGCAAATGCTTTATTGATGGAAGTAGTAAATAAAGCCAACCAGCCACTAAACAGGCAGTTTGGAGCCTAACCAGTTACGGCTGAAGGTGAAAGCAAGGTCCAATCTTTTGCTTTCATGAATGCGGTACCCTCACTTGCTTCTCCAAGTTTTGCTTTGCTTCTGGCCCTTCATATTCCTTCTCTCCTTTTCTCTCAGGAGTAGAGCTTAGGTAAAAATAAAGCATCTATATTTTTGCTGGCTTAAGGTAGGTCTTGATTTATGCCATTTAATTAATGTTTACTCCAGAACCTTTAATTTTGAGGAAACATTAGAACATTTCAGGGATAAGATTCCCTGCATTTCTTTTATTACTTTAAACTGAAGTCAAAGACATTGAAAGCCACAACTTAACGAATCTCTTCTCAAACTAAGGTGTATTCATGCACAAGTAGCATGCCAGAAAAATGCTGAAGACTTTGAAGCTATAAACAAATTCTCATTTAATAATCAGGTCCTCTGTCACACACATACTGTACATTAAGCGATTATGCTGAATTTTGGCAGGGGTCTGTAACGACAGGCATTAGGTGCATTAGTTGAAATAATACAATTCTCCTCAAGAAAATTTTGCAGTCAGTTTTGCCTTCTGGCAAGACTAGAACCTCTTGAGCATTTTCCGAGCCAGATTTATTCTGTTATTTACTGGATACCAGAAAGACTGAAAAGAAAATGGTACAAGACATTTGAAGCACCCAAGAAAACAAACATCAAACCAACAAAATACCCAAAAATTTTCAGTCAGACCTTCATAATTTAATAATTTTCAAGGTAATAATTAAAATGGAGTTGCATAATGAACCTCAGACCTTGAAAGAAAAATACCAAATCTAGCTAAGGTGAACAATGAGTTCTTTAATAGCACCCATGCTACTTTATTTTACAGTTCTAAAACAAAGTCAAGACTAGATCAGAGCTGCAAAAAACAGAACAGAGATTCTGCTCAGAATGCTATACTCCACAAAACTGTTTCAGGAGAAAAGAAATATTTATGTTAAGTGAAGTCAGATTTATATTTTAGCTTCTAAATGATGTGTTTTTTCATGGCATAATAAGGAAGTACGGTATTTTCTTCTTTACAAACTCCTGACAAGCTGAAAAGATACAACTAACCCAAGATTAATATTACAGCCCTCTCTTTCAATTAACATTTCCCAAAATGATATTTTGCTGTTAAAAATTCATTTGATAGTGCTGAGTCCTTGTCCTTATCAAACAACACAGGGGGATTTAACACAGCTGGAGTATTTTCCCTTGCTATTATGTCTGGATGTTCGTATTCTAATTACCAAATGAAAGAACATATGTATAATGAATATATGGCATAAGTTTCCCCCCCCAGCCTCCAGAAGTGCACAACAGAGCATTTTATGTGGATTTTTTTTAGCTTTTACATTTTTATTCCGAAGTCTTGAAATTCCTTTATAAAGTATATACATTTCCCCCAACTTACCGCTGACATAATGGTTGGAACTAGATGATTTTAAGGATCCTTTCCAACCAAAACCATTCTATGATTCCATGATATACTTGGAAAAAGTAGCAGGACAAAGGTTATGGAGTAGTTTTCTACATGAGCTCAGAATGGATCTTAGTGACTTGAGCCTCACTCTAATTTCATAAACAAAAACTGATGAGTGGACTTGAAATTAGAGGCCTATATTAGAACACATGGGACAGCAGCTGTAAACCAGATCAGCTATGCCAGTGCAATGTATGTTTTGCTTCCATCAACTGCTGTATTTCATGAAGAAGGGACTGGAGTCACAGCTGAAGTAAATCACTGCCTCCAGTGCAGCCCATTTATAACAGTGGGAAACCACCTCTGAATGTTTCTGTTCTATTAAAATTCTGCTATAATGAGCTGCATAGAGGAAGACTGATGCATCAAATACGTTTTGGTTTCCTTTCTTTTTGGGCTGATGTGCAAGAAATAGATTAGCTCTCATCAGCTGGACCACTGCAAACAGATGACAGAAGTATAGCAGCCTCTGGGCAAGTAACTGTCTGCCATATGTCAGTATAAGTGGTACCACCTACCCAGGACTCCTCAGTAGCCTCCCATCAACCAACTACCCTACTTAAACTCTTAAGTTCTTTGTATAGGGTTTGATCATTCACATGCATCCCTGTTATCTCTCCCTAGAGCAAGAGCAGGCCACAGAAACAGTGTGCTGCTCTCACACTCTTCCCCAGCTCTGTTGTGAGCCCTTGTTCCCCCGAGCTAACCAGCAAGTGGAGAAGTACTAGATCACAGTGACATACGACCATGTCTGACATGTGTTTTCCAGAAATCAATATGGATGGTATTAAGAACCCAGGCAGAATGGGGTAATAACATGCAGTGACACTCTGGAGAAGGAAGAATAAAAGGAAAATATATGGAGGTCACAGGTGGGTATTGGAGAAAGGCCACCCAGAGATCAAATAGGACCCTTTCCCAAAGCACTCACTAGTTAAAATTTACAAGCACAGTTCAAATGCAACATAGTAAGCAGTGAAATCGTGAGATGGTGGCGTTCAACACAAAGCTGTCAGTGCCCTATTTATGTTCAGCTGTTTTGAGCTTCAAGGTGTCAAAATAATTGAGAAATGTTATGGCTTACTGTGTAAGCATAAAATCTGGATTGTTCATACCAATTTGTGGCATTACAGAGGGTGGGTTGTGGAAGAAATATTTGGTTTAAGATTAAGCAACTAGCCTGTATTCTAGGAAAACAAACAAACGTCACCAAACCCCAACTTTCATTGTATTGATTTTGCTCATTGAGATAATCAAGATCCTTTAGATTTTTCTAAAAGAAAGAAAAGACTTGCATCTTAGAATTGGAGTTTGAAAATATGAGTTTTGCTTTTGTTGTGTCAATATATTTCTGAAGAGCTGTAAGCAAGCATGCCTGCAGGTGAGGATTTTGCAGCTTTGCTTGCCAACATGCAAGCAGACCAAGTAAACATTTCCAGTTGTTTTTCAGGAGCTGACCTGGGGATCCTAATGGTGAGAACACATCCAAGGTATAAAATTATTCCCTAAATTAATGGCTTTGAAATGCTCTCCACCATCAATTTAAAAAGAAAATCATAATAGTGTATACAACAGCCAAGAGATTTCTGTGGAAGGCATTACTCTCTTATTTGTCATCCAGCACTGAGAACAAACCTCTCTGGATTTTGCTTTTTTATGAAGAGTAGGAAAGAGTTTGTCATACTGGCACACAGTGTTGAAAAACAAAATGGATATTGGATTGTTCCTTTAACTCCAAGGATGAGCAGATAATCATGCAGTAGTTATCACTGAAGGGCAGAGGAAGCAATCAATAAAATTTTCCCATGTGGGCCATTTTTCTCATTGCCTCACAGAACAAAATCCACATCTCCAAAAACATGAAACATGGATAAAATTCACCTCTGCACACAAGGCCAGTGTTAAGACCCATTAGCTTCTACTGCCCTGCTTTAGGGATCTGAACTCATATACTAATTCCTCTGCATGGAAGCAAGTTTCATGCAGCAGACACTGTTTACCCCTAAGCAAGAGCAGAGTACAGGCTTCAGAATTTCACCATTAACACTGTTTATGTAGGAAAATGTAACAATGTTCAATAGCTATTGTAAAAAAGAGAAAAGCCAAACCCACACATATCCAAAGAACAAAAAACCCACCTAAACCATGACTTGCAAGATAGGAATAGTCAGTTTTCCTTAGATGCATTATTCTGCTTGCCTTTTATTTCTTATTCTTTTCCTACTTCCCTTCTTCCTCAAATCCACATAGATTTATTCCTGGCGCTAACAAAATTCACCTAATTATTCCAAATTAAAAACAGGGGGGAGGAAGATCAAGTAAGGGAGATGAAAACATCTAAAGAGAGGCTGCAAGTGGTAAATATCCTTCATATTTAATCAATAACAACTGGGATCCTTAAAGACCTGGAATTGACTTCTATGGGTTTCATAGCATGCTCTGTGGTTCTCAAAGGAAGCAAAGAACCTATGTCAGGTTTTGAATCTGAGTCTTAATAATAATTCATTAATAAAAGTGCTACCCAGGAGCAATTACTGGTTTGACAGCTACAGGAAAGGAGAAGTATGTCCAAGCTGCATGCAGTCCAATGAATACACACCTTCTCTCTTCCCCCCCCCAAAATCTCTATCAATCCAAACCCTCAAGTTTCAGAGTTTAGCAAAACCTGTACATTCCCTTTACTAATGAAAAATAACATTTGTCAAAATGTCAGATTTTTGCTTTTTGCTGCTGCTTTGAGGATTGCAACAATATAGGTATGTTCTTGAAGTGTCAACTTAATGAATTTCACAGTTCTTTTCACACTTTCCCTTGTTGCCAGCTGCCTTTGTACTTGAGCAAAACAAACATTGAACTCCTAGAATGGAAAAGCTGCTATTTTTTGTTTCTACTCTTAAAAAGCAGCAAACAAAGAAACTATAATTTCAAATGCTTAAAAAAAACCCAAAAGAAGCAATGCAGTGAATGTCTATACCACTTGTACAGCCACCTGAGCCACCCTGATCACACCCTGATTCCTCAGGCTCACACTTCCATAATTCTGACTGATTTCAGCCTCTTGCCTCCAAGCCCAAGGAGAAGCAAATCACATTTACACACTAAGCACAAATAATCTCATACAACTCTTAGTGGCCTGTACAGATTCCCATAAAGAAGGATTCCTTATTTTGAAAGCTGTAAGAAAGATAATGAGGGAAAGATAATGAGGGATAGAATTCAGTCTCTTTTAATTAAACCAAAAAGTTCTTTTTTGATGAGTGGCTGTTCCACTCATATCATTATGGAGAAACACTCTACTTTGATGTTGAAATGAGAGAGACTACATTGTCATGCAAGAGATGGAGACCATGTATATTCATCATGTGCTCTATAGTGACAAAATAATTGACTGCAGAAATTAGTCTACCAAAACAACCATTCCAGGTAAAACTTCAGATTCAGAGATGGGTTAACCCACAGAAACCTGCACTTTCCAGATGAAGAACAGTCGCACAGCATGATGCAGGCACTCCAGGTAATGCATTTTGCCCCTGTGGAAATACCTTACTGCTGGACAAACTAAGGCATCTTCCCCTTAGTCTTCAGGCAAGCAACTAAATGTAGTCTATTCATTTAAGCACAGCAGGACCAACATGATGTACCTGACATTTATGCCTTTTCCTGACAGCTTATTCATCTCCTGTGATTCAAAGATTCAAAGCTGCTGAAAACAAGAAGGTAGCTGCATCTTGCGCTTTGCTCAGCTAGTGAGCATTCAAAACAGTGTTCAAGTCTCTCTGGCTCATTCTTTGTTTATCTTTCATTTTGGCAAAATTAAGGCTTATTTGCAAACCCTGTCTACCAGCTCCGTTGGCCACAGCGTTCCAGTACACAGGAACACAATAGTACTTCCCTTGTCAACAGCATTCTTGTCCTTAATACCAGACAAAAGATGCACACCCCGGATGAAATAAAGCTTCCCTCACCCTCTGCTTTTGCTCAAATTTGCTATCTTTGAATGTATGCCATCAGCAATAAGATTCTGGCTGATGTAAAAGGACCTTCTCTGATAGAAGCCAAAGGCCACGTCAGCGAAGGGCATCAGCACTACTAACATTACCAACACAATCTGCTCAGCTGAGCTTTAACATCATTAGTATCACACAAGGTCACAGGGCAGCACAGCGCGTGCTCAGAGTTCAGACAGGAGTGTTTTTCAAAACCTGTAGGTGGTAACTTCTTCACATGTCAAACTGTTCAATAACTGAGGTTTCCTATCCAAACATAAAGCATATACACACATACACACACACAACTAGAAGCTCATTTTCATTGCCAACATAATTTTGTTCAAGAAAAAAAATATCTTGAGATACTCAGCAAATAACTGAATTTTTGCTGTTCCTTTCTCTTGCTAGAGAAAAAAAAAAGGTAGATTCAAGGACACAAGTACATGTTATAGATGTGTCATTTTTGTTGGGTAATCCAGTGTGACTTTTTCCCAGAGTTCTGAAAGTCTTACACTGGTGATGTTTTGGCCTTTTTCCCCCCTCCCAAATCAAACACTCCATTTTTCCTTCAGCTTCGTATGTTTAACTTCAAGAACCTATTTTTTTTTTTTTTAGTTAAAAGCTTCTAAGTTTTTCAATTTTAAATGCTTTGATCCAAATATAATTTAATGACATGCTAAACACTTAGACTAAATCTTATAAATGCAAACATTAACAAAAAAACCCAAACCTCAGCATCGGTTCTAGGTTGTAACACAGCTACCTATATACACACCCTTATCAAATTCTTGGCAAACAAGTCTCCATTTAAAGCGAAAGTGAGAGACTGAATTCACCTCACCTGAGACATCTCAATTATTTAATTAAAAATCATCTTTGGGCATGCTAATCCTGACTTGGGTCTAATTTTTGATCTCAGAAGAAAGCGATTACTAACTCAAGCAAGTGAACATTCTGCACTAGTATGGTACCTCAAGTGTATTTCTAAACAGTAAGGTATTACTAAAAAATAAAGAGCTTCCCCAGCTCAGATTAAGTATGCAATTCCAGCTGATTACAAACCTCTGCCGTCATCACAAACTCAACAAGAGATTGCTGAACCAGTACCAAGAACCACTCTGGTCCTCAAACCAGGACATAAAAGCTGCTGTTCCTTTCCTCCAGGCCCACACGTTCATCCTGGGATTTAACCTTTGTCTTTGACTGGTGGAAGGATAACTACTGAGATCTGGTCCAGGGTTAGGCAGGGGAACACAGAAGAGTAGCTCAGCATGTTAATGCAGCAGGAATAACTAGGCAAAGAATCCAGGCTATATTCCTGTCTTTTCTCTGTGCAAGTGTGGCAGTAACTCCTCAGATACCTCCTAGATGCTTTATAGGCACTGACCACTGGCGTTATTTGATGGAGGAGCACTGCAATTAAAAATGGGATTTTAATTATTAAAAAAGTAAACCCCACAACTTTTAAACACCACTTTTTCCCATCTTTACTGTTAAAAATTTTATCTTTATGCAAAATTTAGTTACTATTAAAAATTGCAATAGCCATGCCAATTCTGGTCAGCTAGCTTCAAAAAGGGAAAAGCTTCTTCTTGGTATTTCTTCAAGGTATAATATAGCCTATGAAAGATGCTAGTGTCATAGGGAATAAAAACTGAGTGTACTTGAAGGATAGAGGGTCAAATCCTCTTCTCTGGAAATAAAACCCTTTAGAGCCAAAATGTCTGGATTTTTTTTTTTTTTTTTTTTTTTTTTTTACAGTCCATTGCTCTAAGGTGGTCTGAGGAATAAAACAATCCATTTTAAAACATTTTCTGGCATTATTTTTCACTCACATACATTAACATATAATCTGGTCTGATCACAGCCCCAGAAATTCACAGTTCTGAACAGTACTTCTAATGCCTTGACTCAGAAAGGATCTTCTTGTCAGCGTTTGCGTTCCTGTGCAAGGACAAGGTAAGAAGAAAGCCTGTTTCCCTGAAATTGTTTGCGTTTCATGTGATTAAATGCAACACCACATAGCAAGAAAGCTGAACAGAAAAGAGTATCTGGCCACACACCATTATACAGCTCCTTTGGGAGGTAAGCCATGACCAAGTGTCCCCTGGTCCGAGGGGACCCTTTGAGTTTGACTCAAGGGACTCAAAACCCCATCAAGTCTCTCCTGAACAGACCCTGCTTATTATCACACCTCCAACACAGGGAGCAGCCTGCAAACCTGTTACAAGTGGCATTATCTCCAGCACAGTAAGCTGAACTCATTAGTTATTAATTGCCTGAGCACGTATGTGGAAAATTAGCATATGATTTGAGGCTTTCTAGGCACGAGGCTGCTCTGATAGACGCCCCTAGTCCTGATTAAATCTCTGCCTCAGATCTCACAGCAGCGTATCATCCAGAGCATTCCAGGCTCTGCCAATACCAGGTTGCTCTCTCACAGCCTGGAACCATCACAAATGTTTGTTTGGTTATCTGAGGATTTTTTTCCCCCTTTATTCCTGAATCTTTGACTAAATGTTGCCTTGCAACCAAAACACCTGTGAGAACATGGATGTGACTGCAGGGGAACAAAATGGGTATTACACGATGTATTAAAATAGCATTATGAACAGAGACATGCACAAGCTTCGGAAAGGAAGATAAATACATCTGCATGCTAGAAAACTGAATTCAGTGCCTGAAGCTTATTAGGACTGCTCTACCCTCCACACCATGGAAAACACACAGGAGCTGTTGTAACACACCCACCCTGTGAGCTCAGGTTTGCAGCCTCCTCCATCTCAGTGCCTCACCTGAAAGCATCCCAGACCAAGGAGAAGCCGCTGTCAGCCATCACTGTGCCAGCACCGCTTCCCGGGGAGGGAAGAGCCTCCAGGTCTCCTGTCAGTGATGGCGGCTCACCTCTGAGAAGCCGCCCAGCTCAGCAGAAGCCTCACTACCACTGCCCCTTTCGGGGTGCGTGTGCAGGACTCTGCCTCCAGCCCCCAGAGAGACCCAGCTCCCCTCAGGCCAGCAGTACTTTCCCGCCATTTGCCTGCTCCTTTGTTCCGGAAGCTTCCGCAGTGGAGCCGTGCCTCCTCCCTCTGAGGCGGCAGCGCTGTGGTACTGTGGCCTGGTGTCCCTCACAGCGACAGGGGCAATGGCGGCTGCACCTCCATCAGGTAATTTTAGAACTTTTGGGGGTTGGAGGGGACGGACCCTAAAGCTCATCCAGCTCCAACCCCTGCCACGGGCAGGGACCCCTTCCACTGGAGCAGCTTGCTCCAAGCCCCTGTTTCCAACCTGGCCTTGAGCACTGCCAGGGATGGGGCAGCCACAGCTTCTCTGGGCACCCTGTGCCAGCGCCTCAGCACCCTTACAGGGAAGGGTTTCTCCCCTATATCTGATGTTAATCTCTCCTCTGTCAGTTTAAAGCCATTCCCCCATGGCAGCACACGGGTGGAGCGGCTGCACAGCACCCTGCTGCCCGCACAGATGGCTCCTCCATCGTGAGGAGAAAGCCCTCAGGTTTCTGAGGTGCTTGTGGTCCCCAGAGTGGGGTTCAGTCCCCCCTACCCTTAAGGTACACAGGTTTCTCAGCCTCGCCGCCGCTCAAGGGCAGGCAGATGGCAGCAGCAGGGTTTAACGAGGTATTGATTTTGCAGATGGCGGCAGCGGTGGGTTGCTGGTTCCTGCCTGCGGCGCCCAGATTCAGCCGCCTGTTGTAAACGGGATCGTAGCATTTAATGCGTTGTGCTTGGCAAGGTCACAGCTCCCTGAAGCCTGCAAGCTGTATTGTCATCCCCTCCATCCCTTGAGTCACTAAATGCCTGTTAGCTGAGTGGCCTCTGGCAACAAATTAAAACCAGTGGGATAAGGTGGACCATAATCTCTGATTTGCAGAGCAGGCAATTCTGTACAGACATTTATTTAAGAGTTTTCTGCTCCCATAAAACATCCGGGTCCTTACTGATTCTCTCTCCACGGTGCTTGTTTTTCTTACTGTTGGTGCTTTGCCTAAGGATGTAGTGTCCCAGGGGCCACCTGAGACCCCCCATTTCTGTGGCTCACCACGTGTTGATCCCACAGACTCCCTGAGTGCCAGGACCACTATGATGAGCACTTGGGATAGCAGGCATTTGGCTCCTGGGGAGATTTAATTCAGAATCCCCTCAGTGTTGTTTGGACACGTCCAGAAGTTGTAGTGGAAAGTAGCTTCATTATTTATCTGAAAACTACTGGGTCTCACATACATGCCTTTCTTTTTCCTGCTGCATTGGAGTGGTTCAGCTGGCAGGCATCTTCGCAGCACAGGAGGTACAGAAGAGCTGTTCTCACCTTCCCTGCATCCCAGTCTTACTCATAGGTGGGCTAAAGAGCCTACCTTGGGTGCCACCAAGAGACAGAGGGACTTAAGGCAATTACCATTACCTAGATCCTTCGGTGGATATGGATTTGATAAAAGCATCCTTGACAGAGCCTGACTTCTGGGGTCCAGTCCAACACCTCCATGTCACCCCAAACTCCCATCACAAAATATTACCTCTCAGCATCTTAATAAATACACTTCTTTCTTTCCATGGACTGATCCCTTATTACATTTCAGGGGCCAGCTTGCAGAGGACAGGTTCATTTGCTAATACATGAATCATTATTGCTTTGAGCCTTTGAGCTAGCATTTTTATGAGTACGTTTCAAAATGTATTTGATTGCTGTTAGAAATCATTCTGGCTCATGCTCGACAAGCAGGCCAACCTAAGCCAATGTGCTCTGCCTGGCACCGTGGAAGGATGTTGTGAGAATTTAATTACTAACTGCAAGTTACTGTGCATATGGTGAATTTTAAAAGTACTATTTCTCTTTTTTTCTTGCCTCATAGATAAAAACACCCAGTTGTTTAGCTTATTAAGATTTCTATCTAACAGTTCTGATAAAATTGTTTCAGACTGTACACCCTGTGGAGAACAGCATGCTGCCTTTTCCCACCCTTGAGCTGCTGCAGACCATAAATGCCATCAAAGCCAAAGTGAGTCCTCTTTGCCCTTTGTAAGCCTGGGCTGCACATTTAAGAGATTAGCATTACTTCATGTAAGGAAGGTTTTAGGAAAACATTTGGTTTATGTGATAAGATACAACAAACATCACTTGAACAGAACTTCGTAGTTCTGGTGGCAAGAGATTCACCCTTGCGGAAGGGAGGAAGGGAGCATAGAGGTATAGACTGTAAAAGAACATATAGGTAAAATCTGCTCTTTTCTCTACTATTATGGTGGTGCTGGTGCTCATCTACTGTTTGGCTTCTATACGCTTTGATGACATGAAAGCTCCATTATATATGTCACACTAATTTATACAGTAAATCAGAACCCTGTATTGAATCTGATTTCATCAGCACATTAACAAGAAGAGGAGGAGGATGATTTTTCAGCATGTCTTTTGTAACATATAGTACAGCATAAAGCCCATGGAAAATAAAACCCTTGCATGCTTCTATTTGCACCCAATATTTGTTACAACAAATTAAATGCCTCAAGTCCCGCTATGTGTATATTACCATGAGCATTTTCCCCTGTGGAATATATAGTGTGCATCACACTCCCCACTGTCTTCCAGCTCACTTTCATCTCCTGGAAAGCTCAGCAGTGCAGTCTGGTTGCCTTTGCTAGGAACCTGGCACCATAACTTTCATTAGAACCCAAATGCCAGACCCACAAAGCAGCAGCATACCAGCTAGGCCAAGCTTTGGTTGCAGTAGAAGCAGGGAAAATATGAAGAAAAAGTAGGAGAATTTGAGAAGGTACCTTTCTCCAGGTAGTAAAGTAATACATAGCTTTACAGTTCAGCTCCTTTCCCTTGTCTTTCCATAAAACGAACATCCTGGTGCATAAAGCCTCCTTTAGGACAAACTTTTTCCACACTCCTGCCTTAGATACATCTTCCTACCTGTAAGAGCTGCATGCTTACAGAGATGAAAAAATCATTAAATAGACCTGGAAACTTCCCTTGTTTTGGTGGATTTATATCCCTCCTTTGTGTAAATTCCTGTGCTAATCTGCTTTCTTTGTGAAGTTTTTACCTTGAGGAATTCAGACTGGAGGGCTGAATATAAAGATTGTTACTTGAATTTACTGTAGAACAGAGAAACTGCTGTGGATGGTGAAAAGCAAGACTGAAAATCTGGAGTAGTGATGCCAGAAATAGAATAATAAAAACTGATTTAGTATCAGCCTCCAAAGAAGCATCTGCTGACTTCCACCTCAAGATAAAACTGAAGCTGCTCCTGAAAAACCCACTCTCCCTAAATGTCAGTGCTCTTCGGAGGAGGATTTGATAACATGCTGTTGGAATAAGAATACCACTGAAGTAAAAATGACCTGAAATAAATTTACTGTGCAATTGTGGAGTAGCTGTTCCGGAGGCCAGCAAGTTACCATTATGCTTAATTGTGAGTCTGGGAAGCACTTTCTCACCCACCATGTTCCTTTCAGTTACATCTAATTTCCCCATAGCTTACCCATGTCTGCTCAGCATTAAATCCTACAAGTCCACTGAAGATCATGAGCCACTTTTGCTTGCATGTATGAATAAAGGAGGAAGTATGTCTGTGATGGCTTCATGATACCCCTGTTTTGTTACACACCTCAGTGGCGACTGGCTTTAGTTGCTGAACTTAAATTTTGGAGAGAAAGGTGGAAAGGAAGAGGAAAAAGAAGAGAGCTCTTTGCTCTTGCCACCTCATTTCCCTGCAGAAAGAGCTATGAGTGATGAGCAGCTTGACATTCTCCTTAGTTAAGTGAGTGTTTAAAATGGGCTAGGATAAATTCAGTCTTTATCCTGTCTGTACTCAGTTTCTCCTGTTTGTGAGGTAGAAGATGCCTTACAAAGATACTGCAGGAACAGGTTCATTAGTGTCTGTGACATGTGCAGTTATATAACAGTGAATCACATTGGTACTAGGAAATTCTGTGGTTACTGTGATATGTTTCTGATTACTTTTGTGTCTCTGGATTTTAATTCTCACTATGAAATGCTTCAAGGAACTGCAGTATACCTTTTAAAACAAAATTACAAGCAACAGCTTATTTCTTATGCTTGCCACTTCAACAGTTCTTTGATTCTCATGTTTACAAAACCAGAACAAATACTAAAATCTGTATTTTATCTTTTTCCTCAGTGCTGTGATTTGCCAAGTTTGATACCTTCTGGTCCTTGGGAGCACATTAGACCTCCACATCTTCATTAAGTGCTCAGGCCTAGCACAAGTTAACTAATTAGGAACTTTGTTTTTTCTAGTCAGCCAGCATTTTCCTGCTTGTCTGGGATGAATCCTCTGCTGGTGTGGAAAAGAACAATTCTGTGAGACATGAAACTGTGTGCACTTATCTCAGACTAAACTTTTTGTCACATTTAACAATGCATTTCAAAAAGAAAAGAAAAAAATCCACCCTAAAAGTCTGTTGGTTTGCCTTGTGCTCAGGCACAGAAGTTAAGAAAGTACTTCAAAAAATTTAGAATTGGAAGGTTTTCAATAGGTTTAATAGTTACAGAGTCCCCTTCTTCTAAATCCAGTGATGTATAGAACAGCCTTGTGTCATTCTGACCTGATGGATAACAATAAGGGTCTTTCTCTAACTGTTTCAGAGTTAAGAAAGGAGCTTTGGCTCCAGCATCAAACCATAAAGCAGGCTCCTAAGACATGAAAAGTGTCCTGATTTTTTTTCTGATATGGCTGAACACAACACAAATCCCCCACTGCCCCTCAGGAGCCTACTGAAGCTTTGAACTTCATTTCTGTTCAGGAAAAGAAGGCAGCACAATGCAGTATCCTTGGCCTCAGTTTTATGATAGCTTGAGACTGGGAGGGAAACACATGGCTTAAGCATGCTAGGATATATTCCAAGTACTTAAACAAAAGCTCCAACAGAATAGTTCAAAATGTATCTTTCCAAAGAACAAAGAAAAACATTTTCAGAATACCTGTATCACTGTAACGGGCCTATGCTCAAGAGCGACTCAATGTAAAAAGAGAAAACCTGGATCCAAAGTTATTTAGGTTCAGATTCACAAGAATATTGACTTCTCACTGAGTTGGACCTCAGCTGATCTGCTTGACTTGCATTTGCATCTTTGATGTAGATTCTCTTCTTGTAAGTCTCAGCCTTTTGGTCAGCAAGACAAGAACATGCAGTGTTTGTCCAGCCTAGACATCCCCTTGCAGAGAAATAGTAGCCGGCCAGATCAGAACCTCGTTTACCCAGAATCATCCTGAACAGGCCAAACATCTTGCTAATTGCTTTTTAGTACAAACCCATTACCCTTGCAATGAAAATAGCAGTTTCTTCAGCTTAAACAAATAATTTTGCTGTTTAATTTCCTCCTTCTTGCTGATAGGTGGCACCATTTTCTGCACAGAATGCCAGCCAACACTAGAAGTAAGTGGAAAATTTCAATAGGTTTTGGCAAACGTGTCGCTGCTAACGCACCACAGCAGAAACCAGTGTGTGCTTTGGAGCTCTGTCAACAGATTAGACAGATTCACTGTAATAAACTGCAAAAGCAGAAAAATCTTTCCTGAATCCTGATTAAAATCTCTTTAGTAAAGCTGAGTTATTCACATGAAGAAGCCAGGGCCGTTACTAATTAGAAGGCTCCTTGTTCCAATGCTGGTCATCTGTGTTAGTAACACACCTGAAAATAAGTTCTACAATTACATTATGGTAGTAAGAGAACAGAAGAACATGAGAACAGCCTAGAAGGAAAGTTGGATAATATGGGAAAGGAGTAAAGGTGAGCTTACGATAAGCAAAACACAATCCAGAAAAATACTGTGTTAAACTTGCATGAAAAGGGCTTTTTTGTTTGCTGGTGCTTAGGACTGTAGTTGGTTTTAGGCACTGAAAGAAGTTCTTGGGTTTGTTTACAGCTTAGGAGCGTTCTATAAATTCTAGCATAAAGGGGGCTGTTGGTTTGCTTTTACCCCAACATTACAGACAGGAAAATAGACCTTAATCCTTATTTTCTTGTTCTAAATTCCAAACTAACCAGTCAGGATACAAAGGCAAGCCTCACTAATACAGGCACTCAGCTACATTACAGTAACAACTGATAGCCAAAATAAAATGATCAAGCAGTGCATAGGCTGACAAATCATTATCACTGCTACATCATACTCAGGCACATATTCATGATTCACAGTTGATTAATGAAGATTTATTGATTATAGAGGGGTGGCTACATTCATGATACACATTCTTTAGTGAAAACATCTGAGACTTAAGGGAACTTCTGCAGTACAGAGGCTGGATGCAGAACTGCTGACAAAATATTTATATGAACCTGATTTTGGTACATATTATTCACAGAACATTCATTCTAGCAAGCATACGGTACCTTTGAAGGTGACATCTATCCTTCCAAGAAATGCTGGCTTGATTTTAATAGGACATTAAGTCCAAAGAAAACCTTGGCTGGCAACAGAGCAGTGTTTTTAGAGTCCTTAGTGTGGATTTAAAAGAAACGCCTCACCCTAAAAAGACTGATCCTGGAGATAGAGCTAAATTTGCCAAGGCTGTGTTATGCTGTTCCTTCTGAGGCTGGCTGCATTGTCACCCCCCTGAAGACTACAGCCGACCCACCCTACTTCTTCTGCTTATATCAGGGAGTCAGTCAAACAGTTGCTCTTCCACTTGTGTAGTCACTGTCCTTGTAGAAGGCAGGAAGGAGAAAGCTTGTGCACTCAGGTCTCACCCAGTTTGTTCCACTGAACCAGAGGTGCGCAAGACAGTCAGGAACATGGAAGCATGTCCCAGTCCAGTCACGGAACTGTAGTACATGTGTGGGGCCCTATGGTCTCTTCCTAGCAGAAGGGGCAGGGCAAGGAGATATTTCTAGCAGAATGAAAGGTGTTGTCACATACTTTCTCAGATGCTCTGTGCTCTTTGATCGCAACTTACAAACTTTGTGCCTATATGTTAACGGGGGAGAAACAGTCTGGTTGAGATCCAAAGTCAATGTTAAAACCAGTAATGTGTGTTTTATGCTGCTGGGCAGTTCAGGAACCCAATCAGTTCTCACTGTGCCATCTCCCAGTCCAATACATGACACAGAGCTTCTGCTTGCGCTTTTAGGAAGTTGTTTGCCAGCAGTACAAAAAACCCCATGACAGTAACTTCTGAAATACATTTTAAGAGGGTGACAGAGATCAAACTAAGAAGGGTGTTAAAAAAAGAGTTGGCAGCAGTTATTTACAGTTTTTCTCCATAAAAGAACTACAGGGCATCCTATGGAGTGAAAAGCAGAGACTGTGATTTGTGCAACAGTGCTATTTATTACAACAGGATGTTGTGACATCCAGAGGTATAAGTGGATTAGATACATACAGCCCCACAGTAGTTATTAAATCTAATGGTTGGATTGGTGTGTATAGCCTCTAGCTTGGGAAGTCATTACCTTTCGAAACTAGGGAGAGATGTACAGTGAAAGGATCATTCTAGATTTCCCCTGTCTCCTATTTCATTCTTTTAACCATCAGTTATTGACTGTTTTCAGTGATGAGGTGTTGGGCTGTGTGGACTTCTGGTAGAAGTATGGCAGTATAGGAGGGACTTCATAAGCACTTCATATCCCCTTTCTATTGCCTTAGGGAAAAGTGCCTTTGGAAGCAGAAAAGAAAATCAAGCCAATAGCAATATCATCAGTGGCAACAGACCAGCTCTATAGCTGGTAAAAATTACAGTAGTGCCCACCATTTCCTTGGCTGCAGCAGAACAATGTCATTTCATATCATCTGTGAGTCCAGCCTCTCTGCTGATACAGGTCAGATCAGAGGGTGTGGGATATCCTTCAGTCCTTTGTATTAACTAGACAATTTGGGAAGTGTACACTGTTGTGTTTCTCTGGTTGTGTTCTTTAGAACAGGAACAATGCATCAGTGACAGATCAGTTGTGCTCTTACACATCTGAATTGATAAAACATAGCTCCAATGCAAAGCTTCTAGGAAGAGAATGCTTTCATCAGCAGCTTCCCAGCTGTGGTTCCATGGTGTATTTTTCCATTCTGGGAATGGTGCTTCCAAGGTCAGAATTTTTTTATGGGGATTGTTTTAATCTACGTTTGAATGTTTCGTGTGGAGTACTTACTAGTCCTGGTGGGACTATACAAGAACAGAGCTTGTACCGCTGTGTGGATTGCTACCTGCAAGCATTACACAAGTACATCATTGTACTGGGATAGCAAGACAAGCGTCCCCTCAGGTCTAACAGCCACAATGCAGTGTCACCACTTTGGCTTTGGATGTGTGTGCTCAGGGGCCAGCTCTCTAATGAGTGTGTGGTGATGCATCTCCTCTGACGTGCACAGAGCTCCTGCGCTTTAGAACAGCTTGCAGTCGGCTACAGTGTGCTGTGCTCATCTAGAAAATGGGCTGACTACCTTTCAGAACAGATTACGTGCAATTTAAAATGCATGTGTACTTTGTTTTTCTAGTTTTCCTTGGTGTGACAACTTTGAACTTTAATACAAGGTGTTCAAATGTACGACGATAAAAAATGCAGCTCATGTCAGCAGTAAAATGCATAGTAATTTATTATCTTTTCAAGTGTAAATACAAACCGGTTTGATGATGTGCCACATAATGAAAAATTCTTCACAGTCACAACTTGCATTCTAGTTGCTGCAGTATTGTTTTAAATTAAACTTTTTACAAAGAGTTTGAAAACCACACAATCCTTGTTGACAGCCAATAGGAAACTGTAACGCTGTGCCAAGTAACAAGTGCTTCTACAATGCCTTTGAGGAATGCTCTTTATTCAGACATTCTCTTCCTCAAAATCAGGTTGCCAGATGCTGCTTCACCGGCATGTTTATGAGTAAGTATTCCTGGTCAAAGACAACATTGCTTTTGCTTAGGGCATCAACTCAATACCTTTAGTTACATATCATTAATGCTTTTGTAATACAAGTCAGTGCATTTTGTGAAACCATTCTAAAATCCATTACAATGTACTGAAGACATCACTGTTTATCATATTTTTCTCATACCACTGATGTCTGGGGCATTGGGAGGACACAGCTAATGCCTTCACATGCATAAGCATCCCAGAGCTTTAGAGGGACAAGGTATTTTGAACAGTTACTAGAGTAAACCAGGATGATTGGAAAGAGTGAACCTGAAGCTAATTCATTACTTTTTAGAAGATGTAAATATTGGTGCATTTTGTGCCAAATTCACTGAGAACTACTAACTATGTAATTTCAGTATTTACTCCTTGAGCTCCCTCAGTTCACTAGGCAAGCAGAGTCCATCTCCAGCAGAATGCACTCAGTGCATTAGCTTTTCAAGAATATCCTGGTTACCCCACAGAAAGATGTAAATGCATGATGCACACACTTCAGTAGATCTAATGTATTTTATATGCATTCAGTACTTAACAGCTCTCACCTTAACTCCACTAATGTTACATATACACACACAAAACAAACTGTATTTGCAAAATGTGATTAAGAGGTACTGGCTACAGTGGCCTCTTGAACAGGTATTTCTGATGAAGCAATAAAAATAATGTGTTAAGTTGGGGATTCTTTCCAGAGAGAACATAATAGTAAGTTGACTTTGATGCCACCCAGATCTAGACATGAGAAGACCTGTTTTCTATCCAGCTTGTTAGAACCAGAAGCTGGTTCTTCTGTTGCAATACCGTCTTTTATCTGTGGCGTGATCTCACCGTCAGCTTTGATTAGCAGTAAGCAGCAGGAAGTCACAATAGCAGTAGTCAAAAATGTAATATCATTGCTAGAAACATTTTCAGTTAAGCAGATTCTGACAGTTGTTCTTCTTCCCAAAGCCTATCATGAGAAAAAAAAACAAAACCCACAAAGGTATTTGTGTCCTAACTGAACAGCAATATGCCAGACTCCTGAACTCCAACTTCTATTAAAGTTCTTCTTACAACCCAAAACAAGCCATAATGTGTTTTAGTATGGCTGTTAATGAAGCATTTCAAATGAATACTGGATACTCAAGGAATTACATGCTGTGTAATTGATCTGAAGAACAGATTAGGACTGGTGCTATTTCATTAAATCTTATTAGCTCTGGCTTAAGTACTTAAAATTGCAGCTGTCCTGTGTCAGCTAGATTACACCCCTTGTCACATGGCAAGTGAGGTTTTCATCTATTAGACCATGGGTTTTAAAATGGAGTAGGCTGATGAAAAGAAATACAAAGGAGTGCAAAGATCTGATCGTCAGACACATCAAGCCCCATACTATTCATTTAAATGAAACAAGATCCACGCTTTCAGAACATGTATGAAGACGTGTTGTTTGTTTCCATATTTTGTCTTAGTTCTCTTCTGTGGCACCAGAGTTCTGCTATTTGGATGCAAACCGTCCTGAAGAGCTCTCAAGCCTCATGGATGCCCACAATACAGATTTTTCATAACATCATAGAATCAACCAGGCTGGACGAGACCTTCAACATCATCAAATAATCACAGAGTAATGCATCAGGTTCTTCAACAAAACTTTTTTTAGCTCTTTTTTTCTCTTAGCTGCTTCCCACGGGAGGTTATCATGCTTCAGGGACCAGTGAGCCAGTAAAGCTAGAGGACAATTTTGGCGGAGTAACAAGTGGCTTTAATAAAGCCAAGAATAAATTAAGATTGGAAAACAGTTTATGGCTATCAAAGGACAAAGGGCTTCCCCTCCCACCCCCGAATGACTCATACTAATTTTTAGGGTTCTTTACGTAATTAGAAAAGTATCATTTTTACTGGTTTGCCAGTAAAACTATACTATCTAGTATCCTATCTAGTACACTAGCAGCGTATTAGACTTGGTATTCTTTCTCACCTTCTGTTCTTCTCTCCTAGGACAGTATTTAACTTCACAATCTCCTAAATCAAACAAAATAGCAACTGAAGATTTTTAGCTGGATTTTCTCTACAAGACATACATTAAATACTTATAATATCTGTACTCTTGCACTGTGGGAAACAAGACTGTTAATTTGAAAACATTAAGCAGGACTTCAGATTATAGTTAAGGGGTGAAATACTGACAAAAAACCCATAGGCTTTGGTTAAAAGAGATAATACTCAAGTCTTCTTTTATTATTACTGCTTTTATGAGAGAATATTTAAGACCCTCTCATATGCAGAGTCACCATGTTTATACCATAGCCAAAGCAGTGGTTCACACAGATAAAGACTAAAGTAAAAATAATCCAACAGATGTGGTTTCTTAAATTTAAGAAATTATTTCAGTAAATCTGTAAAAAATGACAATCAGAAAATACCAACTCCATATTTAAGACTTATTTGAATTCTTGTTTATTATTCTGTAAGTCTCAGAGCCATTTATCTATCAGGAAACTCTGCTTTCCTTCTTATATGGACAGTCTGGTTCTCACTAGCTCTCTTCAGCCTGTGGCATCTGCACTGCAGGCCTGCCAGGACTGACCACTCTGTCAGACAGTGTGGCCACATCCATATGCTTTGCAATGGGCACTGAAAGCAGTAGCAAAATTCCAAGGAAACCAATTCACATTTGTCATGGTGGTATCATAGTGAAGGCTTACCACACTTGCCTGAAACCTTTACCAGCAAACACACATCTATCTGGTCTTCTCAGCTTCAAATCCCCTAAACCCACAAATGCAACATTTCTTTGAGGATACTAAACTTAAAACCTGGTATTCCTCCAAATATTAAGCCTTCCTTTTTCATTTACCCAGGATTTGAAGGCTCGCTGCCCCACTGCGGAGGATCAAGTGTATATCGGCAATTCAAGGCAAGGAAGATAAAAAAGGGGGGAAGCATGTGGCATATTTGCTTCTGGTCAGTATAGTAACTTTATACTGTTATGCATTCAGTAGTCACACTGATAAATAATTACTTTCAGCTTTCAGCCATCTTCATATAAAATAGTTACCATTTACTCACTGGAAAGACTACAAATGATGTGACTGACCAGCAATGTTACTCCCTAGAAAGCTCAAACGTGGTCTTTCCCTTCTTTTGCCTGCTCATCTCCCTCACCAAAATGTTTCAAGGCATAGAGCTCCATCAGACTAAACAAAAACAGAATACACCTTTCATACAGTTTAAAAGGAAGCAACTATCTGGAGAGAAGATGAAAAGTTTCTTAGCAACAGAAC
Source organism: Neopsephotus bourkii (assembly GCF_033783945.1). Lineage (NCBI taxonomy): Eukaryota > Metazoa > Chordata > Aves > Psittaciformes > Psittacidae > Neopsephotus > Neopsephotus bourkii. The sequence continues at coordinate 1,220,277 of NW_026901291.1, read as the reverse complement.
TCCTGTACAAAGTGTTCAACATCTGATCCAGTGATGGTACCTATCCTTTTAAATTGTCTAATGGGAGGCTAAATACAGGGCAACTGTTCCCAATGTGTATTTAGTCTGAAGCTTCCCACCTGTTGAGGATCAACAGGAAGGCTTGAATACTGAGCATGTCCATGATTTTTTACTGTATTGCTTGATTTATTAAAGATGCTACCTCTCCCTGCAGGTCTTACTACACCATTCAAGAGGTCATGTTCAACTAACCATAAACACAGAATTTTAGAGCATTTTTATATTTAGAATTTCACCCAGAATGATTCTTTTGTATATATTCATGCATAACCTGATCATGTGACTATTTAAAGATTAGCCATGAGCCATAAATACAGTCATGGAGAATTGGCTTTGTATTACATCTTACACACTCCATTTCAGAAATAAACTTGGGGCAAAATACAGTGATATGCTTTCTAGATACCAACCCAGAGTTGACAAGAACTGATGGATTCTGCACGTTAAAAGTAAGTATTTTATTATTTATCATACCCTTGAAAAATTGGCTTTGTTTTCATTCTGTTTTGTTCAGCATGCCTTGAAATAGAAGTGGCAAAAGTTGTTCAAGAAACAGATCACCAAGATTCACAGTACCACAGGGTCTGCAATTACCCGTTTCCCTGGCTCAGTAAAACAAAACTTCTTTAAAAAATTACTATAAAATATTAAACAGTGAAGTTAACAGATACCATTTCTCTCTCTCTTTCAGTATGACTGAATCTTCTCTAAATGAAAAGCTGTCTGCCATGGACCTGCATCCAAAGCCTGCTGATGTTGACAGTGGTCATCAACTCTGACAGCCTTCAGGGTAAGCCCTTGTCATTGCTCTGGCTACCTGTGCACAGATACTGTGTGAACCACTGTACACATCATTAAATTCAGGTTCACAAAGATGCTGTCAATGAGTCAACTACACTAAAATATTTGTATTTCAGAGTAACAGTATTTATATATGCTCCTAGTTCTTGCTCTAATTTGCCCTCTTATCACTAGGTTTTGTTTTTCAAATACCAAAAAGACTTTGTTGGTTTGTTCAGAAAATCAGACAGTGCTCACAAAGCATATTTGCTCACACTTGACATTTTCACAGGATGGGTAATGAAACGGAGGATTCAAGTTGTTACATTCAACAGATGGCACCTAAGGCTGTCACCTTCTGGAAAGAAGTCATGAGTATCCAGCTTCCAAGGCAGTTTCTGGAGCAACACAACAGTGTACCTGCATCCACAGCACTGCAGGTGGGACCTTACTTGGTACTTGGGGACTGTGGGCCAAACTGAGGCCTCTAGAAACTCTTCCCTCTACTAGGACATTTACTGCCTCAGTTAAATATGCAAGGGCTATATTGTGATGCCTTTACAGCCAAGAGATGTAAAATGTGGCAGTATAATGGAGCATGTGGCTATTTTACCTATTCAACATTTACCTGTGTCTAACTAGAAGAGGTCTCTAAAATGCTGCTTTTTAGCAGCTTGAAGGTTGAGAACCACCTGTAAACATTTGCAGAACAGTCTCTTTCTAGAAACAGAGACTCCTAAACAATCAACCTTGAAATTTATCATATATTATATTTCCAGTGTTATTTACAGATCTTCTTGTTTAGTACAATGAACCAGACATGCTGAAAAGGTAGGATTTGACCAGTCCCCTTTTATACGAAGTACAATAAAAAAGGCACATGATTATTCACCATAGGAGTTGTGCACCAGTCAATAACTTAAAGCTAAAAAGCTACCCATCAGAGAACTCTCTTTATGAGGCAGTATTGGGATCTCTCCTTTCAACTCATCACAGAAACGTCTGTGTGCCAGTTTCTCTAGGAGAGCTTAGGGAACCCACTTTTCTGCTGTGTTCTGATCTTCACAGGATTTCCAAATCAACAGAAAACTCTTGTTAAGCTTCCCAGGTCATCTACCAGAGCAAGGAAGAGTCAAATAGGGCATGTATGTGTCTGCTTTTCTTTGTCTTTTTTTTTTTTTAACTTTGAATGCCCAGCTGCGGAGGACTTGAGAGCCAAGTCAAGTCCAGTTCAGACTAGTTTGCTTTAAGACAAATGCCTTGCAAGATATGGCACACTGAGCAATCGACAACAGCAGGAGAGGCAACTTCTGAGCCCCAGCAGTCAGTGTCGGCCGTGTTTTATCCAGTTTCTAATCATCCATTTTTGCCCCGAGCACCTCTGTACAACTAATCTGAGCCCAAAATTTGCATCCTTTGACACTTCCACTTCTAGGCAACGGCCAGTGTCTCTGCTGATGATTGGACCATTCTGAAAAAAAAAAGAAAAAGGAAAGATGGATTAGAAAAGGCAAAAAGACTAGAAGAAAAATAGTGCAACATCCGTAAATCCCTAGGAAACACTATAAAATGCTTGGGAAGTTCTATATACAAAGTGAGAAAAGTCCCTAGAATGAACTAGAAATTCCTAGGAGAAGTTAGATAATCTACAGAAACTGCCAGAACAACTGCTTGATAATTCTGGATTTAGGAATGTCTAGAAAAATCCACAGAAAGCACTAGGAAATCTCTAAAAAGCACTAGAGAATCCCTACAGACCCCAAGATACAGGAAATCCCAGACACTGTAAGAATGCCTTTGAAAGTCCTGAAAATTATTTTAAAGCCTTATGTCTAAAAATTCCCAGAAAAAAAGGTTAGAAAAATCCTATGAAAGTTCTAGAAGTAAAAATACCTGGGGACACAAAAAATTTCACACGTATGTTCTTTACACTACAAACATTGAGAATATTCCAAGAAAGGATAACTAAAATTTCCTAGTAATAATACAAGAAACTTCCTGGATAGCACACAATCTATAGAAAAGATATTTGACTATTTCTAGAAGGCATATGGGGGAGTTCCTCTAAAGGCCTCCTTGTTTTCCATTAAATACTTTCTAGAGCAGCATTCCTCTCCAACTTATTTCTGCAACCCGTCCCTGAACTCTTCTTTACCTGTGTGAAATCCCAGAACCTCTGTGCTGGCCTCAGGACATCTTCACACTTCTTCAGTGTCGGTGTCCTGCCCTTCCCATCATCAACAAGGCATTTTGAGTCGGGCAGGAAGGCTGTGGAGCCCAGTGGCCCCAGCTGCAGGACACCCTCGGAGCTGTAGCGGACAAGCTAGGGAAGAAAGGAAAGGAAGGGAAGTCTTTAACTGCAGCCCTGGGGACCCCAGTGAGGGGACACAAAGCCAGCCTGCAGCTGATTTCTCTGCTAGCTTCTGCCTCAAGCACTGGTGAGGAGGAGTCCTTTGTCCTGCTGTGTGTTGGGACATTCCCAGTCTGGCATACCGTGTTCAAGGGCAAAGCCTGGGAAACCTGTTTTACCAAGAGAGGTCTCTTGTAGGACACAATATTCCCTTGTTTCACACCTCTGTTCCCCACTGTTCCCTAACCCCTATTTCACTGCAAAAGGGCACTCAAGAAAGTGAAGTAATCAGTATGTAAATCATACCCACTCAGCAGGAGTTGGTTTAACAAGACACAATGTCAATTTGTCAGTGCACTTTGTTCTTAAGAGCTCTGTTAGGAGCTATTGATGGCAACAAGTCTAATTAATTCTTGTAAATAAAAAAATCCAACCATGCAACCAGGATCCAAAAATATGAGAGGAAAAAAGAAATGATGAGGAAAACAGCAGCAAATTTGCTAACATGTGCTTCAGGCCTACATCATTAAGAATCTCACTCTGGTACTTCAGTTTTGTTTGAGGCTTAAATGTTGTGCAGTTTAGTGAGGTTGTAAATGCTGCTGGCTGTAATTAGAGGCTTCAGGTGAGGGCCATTTTATTTTAGAGGGGTTTCTTTCATAAACTTAGGCAGACACAATCAAGTGTTGATTTTTACAGGTGTCTATATTGTTTTTTTGTGTCTATATTGTTAACCTTTCTTTTAAGTGATGATTTCACTTGCCTCAAGTCCTTCACAGTAAAATGGTGCTCAAGGAAAACAAAAATCCGTATGTAGAAGGTAACATAATGGTCTCTTATAATCTCTATATGAGAGAGAAAAGCAATCTGCCTCTTCCAGATCTGCAGTTTGCTTCAACCTGTATTCTAATAAAGCCTCAAAGCCTTACAGGTGGTTTTAGGATGCTCATTTAGAGGGGAAAGGTTCACTCTGTGTCACATTGCACTGAAATAACTAAGATAGCAATGGATTCCTCATTTAAAAGTTGCAAGAACTGATAAGTAATCCCCTTAATTACTATTACTTCTTACATAGCTAAGGGAGAGCCCACCGAGAGAGATGTCAAAGCACATTAAAATGAAAATGCACCATGTTAATTTGGCATCAGGCCAGTATATAAAATCAGACACACCTACTTCTCACTTCTGTTTAAATGAGGAATCATTACACCAGCATATTTTACCCTCCTTCCCCTAGAAGTAGTCAACTGCAGTACCCAGGTGCCAAAGACTGCAAAATGAAGTCAGGTACATGGCTTGTATGTTGTGAAGCTGGATACTGCAGGGTTAAGATCTGAGCCACTGAACAAATGCAGTTATCACCCAGGAAATTCACTGCCTGTCTGGTCTTACTGCTGTTATATGGCTGAAATTACTTAACAAAAAAGGGAAGGAAGGTCAGAAGTGCTGCCATTTATTGGATGTGACTGTCCAGTGCATGAGATATCATTAAGAGTCAATCAAACCCCCTCAAATTGGAGTCTAGCTTTCTACTACCATCCTTATTAACCTCAGAGGAATCATGCTGCAAATAATCACATCTTGCTAGTAAAAGAGCATAGTCTGCTTACTCCCGGACCAGATGCCCTCTGACAAGAGTATATGCTCATTTTCCCACCTGCCACCTCTGTTGGGAGCAACCATGTGAAGTGCAGGGTTAGAAGAGAGCCTGCATCAGAGAAAGCAAAGGGATAACCACATGAGGATGCTCCTTGGTGTTAGCATTATAATTCTTGAGGCATTGTCTGTACACATTAAATCAACACACATTTTTACTTATGGAGTACAGGGGACATACGTAGAAAAAGCTCAAGCAAGTATTTCACACTTCTCGTATCTAATGAGTACTCAGCAGAGTTCACATGAACTGCACATCTGAAATTCCAACTGACCAGGTATGCTTTCACCTTGCAGTCTTTATTGTATCTCTGCAGGTCCCAAAATACCTTCTAGCAATCTGGCTGGCTTTGTGTTATCCAGGTAATCAGCACCACTGTTTATAACGGGTTGCCTGTTCCATAGTACAGGATCAATTTTCCCTGAAGTTTAAGATAAGCAGTATTTTCTGTACTGATATTAAAATGGTCTAAAATAGTCTTGTCTTTAGAATCTCAGTGGCTAGAATTGCATGTGCTCTGCATCACAGTAGCCATGTACTTGAGAAAGACGTTGTACAGAAGCCTGACAAATCAGAAAGTACCATCTCTGCATTTGCTTTAGCAGTGGAAGATACCTTGGTCAGATCAATCCAAGGCACAGCTACAGGCTGGGCAGAGAAGAGATTCAGAGCAGCCCTGTGGAGAAGGACTTGGGAGTGCTGGTTGATGAGAAAATGAACATGAGCCAGCTTCAGTGTGCGCCTGCAGCCCAGAAAGCAACCGTATCCTGGGCTGCATCAAAAAGCAGGTCAAAGGAGGTGATCCTACCCCTTTATTCTGCTCTTGTGAGACTTCACCTGGAGTATTGTGTGCAGTTCTGGTGTCCTCAACATAAAAAGGACATGGAGCTGTTGGAACAAGTCCAGAGGAGGCCACAAGGATGATCAGGGGACTAGAACACCTCCCATATGAAGATAGGCTGAGAAAGTTGGGACTGTTCAGCCTGGAGAAGAGAAGGCTGCGTGGAGACCTCATAGCAGCCTTCCAGTATCTGAAGGGGGCATATGGGGATGCTGGGGAGGGACTCTTCATTAGGGACTGTAGTGATAGGACAAGGGGTAATGGGTTAAAACTTAAACAGGGGAAGTTTAGATTGGATATAAGGAGGAAATTCTTCCCTGTTAGGGTGGTGAGGCACTGGAATAGGTTGCCCAGGGAGGCTGTGAATGCTCCATCCCTGGCAGTGCTCAAGGCCAGGTTGGACAACGGCTTGGGTGAGATGGTTTAGTGCGAGGTGTCCCTGCCCATGGTGGGGGGGTTGGAACTTGATGATCTTAAGGTCCTTTCCAACCCTAACTATTCTATGATTCTATGATTTTATACACCAACTCTGTTACAAACTATCTTCAATAATGGAAGTGGCAGTTGTGTGACAGAACTGAAACAGTTTTACACATCACATGAGGATGGACCTTCGCTCAGATTTTCTCTTTTATCTGAGAAGAGCTGAAAGATCCACATAATAGAGCACTTAGCTTCAATGTCTTTTAAATACTCCAAGATCTAATCCTGATGCTATCTGCTGTACCCATGATAACATAAGATAGTTCTCGCTTCAACATTCAGAAATCTGAGCAGAATGGAAAAGATGTCAAAGGCTGTTTATCAAAGCCACTGTATCTGGTTCAGAAATAGTGATGCTGCCTGTGGCAGGTGATCCTCCAGGAGCAATGTGATAAGTAAATGGCAGTTTTTAACTGACGGATTTGACTTCACAAAATCCATTCCTGCTAATTCCCAGTCAAGTGAAAAAAAAAGCAAAAAATAACAGCAGGTAATAGTAGGAAACAGTTACAGGTATGGGTTTGGTAGCTTTCTGCACTAAATTGAACCCTTCTCTCACGTTCTTGTTCTCCAAGCAAAAGGAAATCTTTATTGTTTGGCCCTGCAGGTTAAGGTAAGCTGTAAGCTGACACATAAACTGAAACAGTGAGCTACACAGGCATCACAAATACCTTAAGTCTCTAGAATACTTGTGATCTGTCTTGTGACAAGTTACCAAACTTCCAGGTTTGTTACAGAATCTCACCTACCACTTCCCGCAAGTTAAACTTCCTTTTCATCCACCCCACTTCTAAGCAATCAGACCAGCTCCCTAGTGTGCCACTCTGGAAAGCCATAGCTCTGCCAAGCAAAATGTTAAATGCCTGGCCTCAAGCAACAGTTTAAGTAAAGCCTTTCATCTCCTCTTACTCCCATCTGTTTGCGTAGCTGTGAGCTCCAGGAATCGTCATGTCGAGAGCTTCCTTCTTTCTTCTTGATCTCAATGCAGAGGGAGTTCTGCTTTCACTGCTGCAGTGCCTGGTCTTTCTCTCGGTGTGAAAGGGAAGAGAGGAGGGCGGAGAAGGAGGCTGTTCTCCAGGGCCCTTCTATCCCAAGATGCCATTTTATTAAGTTGTCCTCTTCTTTCACATACCGTATAATCAGCTCCACATCACAGCATTTGAAACGGACTCCGAGACAGTGAGTATTTCCACTGAGGCTGTGTAAGTGTTCTCAGATGGTTCAAAACCTGCATGTCCTATAACCATTCTAATAAGCTTCTAAAACACCACAGTCCACTTTTTGGGGGGTAGTCTGTCACCCCCCTCTTAAAATGTCTTTTACAACAAAAGGGTATTATGTAATGCTATGGAACCATGATCAGGTTTTTTACAGGTGATCGTACAAGAGAGGCCACATGCAGAGGCAAGGCAGTCAAGACCCCCAGTATGTTCCCTGTTTTCTGAATTTTCTCTAGGCCTAGACTGTTTCTCCCAGCAGTATTTGCAAACAGTTTCTCCTGAAAGGGATTAGACTCAAACTTCAGATCCAATGAACACATATAAAAAGGACACTATATTTCTGCAAAACGAGTTCTGAAATCAACTTAGACCGATGTCTGGATATTCTTAGTTGTTAGCTTATCCTGACTTAGCTCAAGTCAAACACATCAAGCTAAACTGATGTAAACTCAGACTAAATGCATTAGAGAGCATCCATAAAAGAGCTTGTCCCTGTTTGAATAAAGAAATTTAAAAGCTGATGTCATTGAAAAGATGTGATTTATCATGGTAAAATCTGATCTTGAGAATACACACAGGGAAAGGCATTTTGTTTATGGAGCAGTAATGGTGGGGTGGCTTTATTTTTCACTGGCAGTACAGGACACCACCATTCAGAGGTGTGCAATATGCAAGGGAAACAGAAGAACAAGAAGTAGAAAAAAGGCAAGAAGTACAAGAAAAGAATATTTTATCACGGATGAACAGTATTCTTACTCCTAATTCAGATTTCTTTTTCAGTAGAACCATGTGTATGCTAAAATCACTAAAATTGCTTGTCAGAATTGAAGAATATGAAAACCAAGCAAGGCTGTAGCTGAAAAATGAGACTTTCACACTGGTAGGATGCATTAAGCACCAGTGATAACCTACCTGGTGTAAACGAGTTCCATGTTTATATTTGTATATATGCAGCAGGCATGTACAACTAACCCAAATCTCAACTCATTGGGGTAATTCATGCCCTGTGCTTGACATGAAAAATGTCAGAAACTGAAAGCTAAACATAACAGACAATTATGCTCACCCAGGCTGATGAGAAGAGGGGCTTTAAAAATGTTTGTTTAATGTATTAAAACGCTTGCTGTCAACACCTTTCATGCTATGTGCTTGAATATCCTTGATGAGGGTTTGTGCAGCTGTGGTTCTCATACTGAATTAATTTTGTGAATTGTGGTGTGAGATGATAAAAGTTTTCCAGCTATGCAGTCATTAATTAACTTGGCTGCCTTTGAGTGGCTCCAACCCATGCTTGTCTGTGAAATACTCTGACAGAACATCACCTCTGCCTTCTGCTTGGTATCTGAGGGATAACTTTGTTTTTCCCATTTCTTTAAAGGGAAATGGAAAGTGCTGCAGGATGATTTGGTAGATTAACTTTCTACCTTTCCCCATACTTTCATAATTCTCACACACATGGGATACTTTGGATTTTAAGGGTTTGGGAAGAGTGACTTCCTCTTTTTATACGTTTGTAGAGCGCAAGTAACAAAAGAGCTCTAGCTTGTGGCTGTAACAGTCTAAAAACAGCTTTTCAGGCTTGTTCAGAACATTCACATATAGAGGATACTGAAGACCCATAGCAGAAGAGAGCCAGAAGAGATTGGTCATGACCCAACTTCATCTTCTGGAGGAATAAATGATTTGTGAATTGTTATTTGCATCTGAGAGGAGCTGCCCAGTGTCTAGTCTAGGGCCCACAAGTCAAAAGGCATCCTTTACTAGGCACCAGATTTACATCTTACTAAAAGGAAAATTACATGTTCCCTAATGGAAAAAATTGGTCAGAGCTGGATGCTGAGAGGTGAACTGCTTTATACCCCCAAATTTACAAGAGTAAAGTCAGGAGAAGCTAGGCACATTGTACTTCTTTTCCAATAAATTCACAGTAACTTACACTCTCATGTATTTTCTTCTGGAAGCCAAAGCATATTGTATAAAACAGGAGTTGTAGAGGCAAACAAGTAGGTTAAGGACTTAAACTGCAAAATAAATTGTGGTCAGAACCAATTCTTTCATTACTCTTCCCAATGTTATCACGATGATGGGACATCAGATGTTGCTAAGGGACTTTTTGGAAGGACCTGAATTTGCAGCTTTCTGGTCAGAATTAGCATAGAGCAGGAGACTGAACTCTGAATGCCTTAACATCTCTAACTAGAGTCTTCTTGAGAGGCTCATTTACATCTAATTAAGCAACACTATTTTGTTACCTTACTGAAAGGCTGTTCCTTCTGCTTCTACTAGGAAAGTGTCAGTCAAATGTTCCACAACAATCCTGCCAAGGGTGGACATTTTGTCAGTAGGAATTACTGGCTCTTCTCTCTAATCAGGTGTGACTCCCTCACCAGCTTGCAATTAAGCACTATGGGCAATATTTGTATTTTGTGACTCTTGTTATTCTTCCAAGGTGACAGATGAACCAGGCATCAAATCAATGTATGTATGACTGAACTCCAGATAGTTATTAAGTCTGTGATAAGGTCAGAGTTTATTTACACATGAGAATGTTCATTAACGTGGTTTTGATTCAGACAGTACTTCAAAAGAAACTAGAATTACATTTCAGAGGAAGCTCAAATCCTGGATTTAAATAATACCCAACTTGTATTTAAAAAAACAAGTAACACCACTGTGAGTGTGGGAAAAAGAAATGCAATTTTAGAATCTTCAGACATCTCTGAGAAAATAATAATACACACAGGGACCAGTGAAAAAGAATTCTATGCTAGAAAAGCATTAACTTAAAAGATGTTTCTAATTCCCTTTGAAGTTGATGTTAAATGCGTGCTTAACTTTTGCCTACTTGAGGAATCACAGCAGCAGCCTGCTAAATCATTTCTGCATAGGAACCAATAGGACCAATGAACAGTTCATTTAAAGAGATACTATTCCTAGAACAAGCCAAGTCAAAACAAGAAGAGCTGCTCACTCAAACCATCTAAATTCATAGATCTGTGGTGGATCTCTCTATTACTAAAACAAATTATAACGAATCTTCTGTTTTCCTAATTAGCATCTTCAGTGTATAGATTCACATGCTGAACAGCCTTGGAAAGGGCACCCAAAAAAACCTGGAGTAAAGCCATTTATTTGCAACTCAGGAATATGCTGCCAACCTCAAATCAAATAAACCAAATTACTTTTTGTTTCTCCTGAAAATTCTTTAAGTTTTCTTACTAATGATGGGATTTAACCATTTACCTGAGAAGACATTCCATGGCATGGGTAAAGGATTGCTTTGTCATCCTCTTCAGCTCCCTGATCTAAGCAGTAGCCACTAGCTTTGCTGTTACGCACCTGTAACCAGATCAGAAAGAAAACAGCTGTAGTAGAAATTAATCTGTATAATGCAAGTCCAATACAGCTAACTCTGAGCTGCACTACAGCTGAAACAATGTAAAACTGTTTTGCTCTGGGAAACATGTGCTTATTCTCGAGGTACGACAGGATGCCAGTACTGACTTTGCTCCAGGAGAGACACAATTTGGACAACCTGCTGTAGTACCATTCTGTTTGCCCCTATTGCTCGTGCAGAAACAAAAAAAACCCATATGAAAATATTCTACTGGAATTGAGAATAAAGTATATGGCTATGTACAGAAGTGACATAAAGCACATCGCTGTGAAAGGATACAGCTATTAACTTCTTAAACAAGTTATTTAGATATTTTGAAACAGTCAACAGGTGACTTTGGTTTAGGCTGTGAAGTATTTGCCTGGCTACCCCCATAATATAGAAATAGCTGCTGCATGAAGTGTTGGAAAAACCAGTAATTCTTGATATTACAGTATAGAAGCATAACGGGGGATCTGATCGGATAAGGGGGTTCAACAGTTAAATCTGAGAAGGTTTATTTTATGACTCAGGTACTATAAAGGCTAAAGAAGATGAAGACAGCTTTATGCCATGGCTTTAAAAAATGTGAATTTAGTCACTAGAGAATATATTATTTTATTACTGTTTCAATCTTTTTCACATCTACTCAATACATTTATTTTCCTTTAAACTCACTAAAATCCAGACATATTTTTCCTCCAAGAAAATAAGCAGAAGAGAAAGTATTTAATAACAACTTGGTATCATTTAGGATGAAGCCTCTCGTTTTTTCATTGCAGGCATGCAAGACTGAAAGGGAACTATGCCAGTTTCTACTACCTAAATAGCTTGTGTGTTCTATTTTATTACAAGTTTTAACGAATTAGATGCTTGCATCACTAAACTTCCTGTTTGACTCAAGAACCTTCTATGTGACCACTCAACAGAAACAAACTTCTTTTTAGAGACCAGCTTGCTAACCGTCTGGTATAACTGACACAACATTGGCAGAACTGCCAATGTTCCTCACAGTTAACAGCCTTCTTAGAGCTGACAGTTACTAATAGCTCCTGTTGAATTTACTAAATGTCTTTCCTCAGTTACTGCCAGGGATACTTATATTAGGATGCAAAGTGATAATATGCAATAACTTACACTTCGTATCAGTAGCTGAAGCGCCTGACTTACATGAAGTCAATCAAATGGAACAGAAAGGAAGAATGTCCATTTAGTTGTCTTGTGTGAAAATATATTGCCTTCAGATTTAATTGTAGTTCAAGTAGACAATTAAAAGAGAATTGTAAAAACATTAAGCAGTAGGAGAGCTCCTAGAACTTCACCCCAGTTCATAGTCGTGACAGCAGTCCTTACATCACAGGCATGTAACAGATACAAAGAATTACAGAAGGGCTATCTGACTTCGCTACCTACTGGGGTCAAGCATATGCAGGAGCTTTGTTTGGTTCACAGCAGAGGAAGAAGTGTTTCAGAGAGTCAACTGAAACACCTACACATTTCTAACATGTTTAGATCCAGCATTTCAGTAAGGTTAAATAACTTATCCACTCATCTGCCTCTGAGTAGGTGTTCCAGGGTCTGACTCTGTACTGGTACCCAAATGACAATGAAAATACAGAATCTGAGCACAAAGCAGAAAAATGTTCTTCCTCTGACTTTTTCAGGATGAGATAAAGACCTGCCAAATGGTAGCCTCACCTCATAATCTGAGCAAGGGTACGTTGCTTTTAACGCTGAACAATGAGGAATGCAAAAATGATTAATAAAGTGAACGTAATCCTTCAGGTAGTTTGGTAAAATCCAAACAAAGGGTAATTCTTTACCTGAAAATAATTCAGCAAACTCAACTGTTCTCATTAACTGTAATTATTATAGCTGTCTTGACTGCTGATGTCTTTTTGAGGATGTCTATGGCATCCTATTTGGGAAACAATTACCCCAAATTTATGTTCCCAGAGCTGCTCCATTTTAAAGCAAAAACGAAGGTCGTGTATCATCAGTACACAATCATACCCCAGCAAGAGGGAGAGAGCTTCTCAAAGCCACACTTCTTGGTGGTGATTAAACACAGGAGAGGGCATTTCTTTTGCTACTACTGTGCTGACTTGAAATTGCTCTGTACATCCCGATACCCACCACTAAGATGAAAGGACTGCTCTAATGCAGCCATGATGTATTTTTCAAAGACATACAGTACCTCTCCATAAGTGACTGTATTATTATAAACCCTCATTTCAGGATAGACGTTCTCTAAGTACCACTTAAAACTCCGGCACTGCAGTCGCTGTCGTAGAGCTATTCTTTCAGAAACGTCTCCAAAGTCAACTCCAGGGTTCTACAAAGCAGAGAAAGAATAAAGAAATCTCACTGCATTGACTATACAGGTGTTTTCTTTACTGAAACCGAATTGGGAGTTCATTTCGTATACCAAGCTGTATTTTCTTCTCTCTTTCGTAAGTAGCAGCTTATCAAACAGCTGCTGTTGAGAGCAGACAATAAATAATAACAGAAGTCAGTGGAAAAAGAAGGATAACGAACTAGCAAAATCCCAACATCAATCAAAGTAATAAGAATACAATAAGAATGCTGTTACAGCAATTCTAAGTTTTTGCAACCAAACTGAACTCTGCTTTTAGATTCATTAGGAATTTAGGCAGTGATTCTGATTTAAGATATGGCAGTGTGATCATGGTTTACTCTAGTAACAGCCTTGGGTATTCACTAATGTAAATGAGATCAGAACAGACCTGTTAAAACTTCAAAGCAGAGCTGCTCAAAAAGTCATTAAGCTCCATTAAACATTTACATAGGCCAGCATTCAGCTTTTACTGGAAATGGAGCTCATTTGCAGACCTGAGCCATAAAATGCACAAAACCTTCTTTATAGTTCTGCTTCGGAATCTAATTCTTGTTTGAATTCAAATCCCATGAAAAACGCAGGCTGGAAGAGTCAAATCAGTATGATCAAACAAAGCCATTTAGGAAATGCCAGGTCCTCAGGTGGCATCTGTTGATTTACAAATCATCACAGTTCAACATTAAGACAGCAAGAACCACCTCATCTAAAAATCTTTTCTGACACTATATGAATCAAGTGGACTGATCACAGGGACTTGTGCATGAGTCTGTCTGAGGTACACTTCCTCCAGAATGATTCCTGCACGGTTTACAAGTTGTGTCTAATGCAGGGTTACAAGACAGCAGCAAATCTTAGCTCAGGGTTTATTAGAATCCCCAACAGATGCTTCATTTTCAGGAGAGAATACAAGTGTAATACTGAACAGGTTTTTCTATCTGCCACATAAAGAGTTTGCTGTGCTCACTGCTGTTTGCTGATGCATACTTTGTCATGAGCTCTCTATGCAGCATCCATTCAAATGAATGTTAATTTACGTACTACTTCAGGCTACGTGGAAGGAGAGCAATTCTTGGAAGCACTCAGCACAATAGAACATGCAATATAAGATTCCTTTATCACTAAAATTGTCAAGGAATAGATCATAAGCAGGGGAAAACCAACTAATTGGTTAACTAAACTAAAGCTATGCTGACCCACTGCTGAACGTTACAGGAATATGATCTTGCAGATGTGTCCAAAGATTATCTGCTGATCAAGAGACACATTATGCACAGATTTCTCAGTAACTTGGAAGGGAGTGAGCTGTGTTAAAAGATGCCTTGAATTATGAAAGGGTTAATTTGGATGGGGTTTGGTATGGGAGAAAACATGTATTTTACTTCCCTCCTTTCTGCCTATTCTAGAATGAGGCAGTACAGAGCCCTATTTGTGGTGCCTTTTCTACAGAGCAGCTATGATAGCGCAGTGCTTACTTCCGTATTAGCTGCAGTCATCACATGCGGGTTACAATGTGATGGCACAAGAATGAGGTGTCCACAGCATTTAGTATGTGGAAATATTCTTTATAACCAGGTGATGGGGTTTCTAGTTCTCCTGAGAAGGTTTTTGTTGTAGCTCATAAAAGTACAGTACTTCTTAGTCATCTGGGTTGAATGCTACAGTGGAATAACTCTGTGAACACTAACACTCACTTCCTTTTCCTGAGAGCTAATGGGGTTATTTTTATGATGCACATTTTATCAATTAATCAATTTATTTTATGGAAAGAAAATTTTAATGTTCAGTACTTCTGCTGACTTTCTGTCTCTTAATATAGATGTGCCAGGGATTTTTTTTACAAGCACTCTTGTATAGCTCAGTGCAGAAAACTACATCAATGGGTAATCTCAGAGAGATTAAAGGAAATCATGTTTTGGGGGGTAAATGCTTATTTAAATACCTTGTATTTTCCCAGAATTCCTCTGAGATGGCATCAAGCAAACAATTTTACCAAGGTTACTTTTTCATCTGACTGAAACTGTTTTATCAAGTGGATGCAGACAGGGCCAAAACAGCCCTAAAAACTTAAATGCATGCTGCTTTGTTTCCCTCCAGCTATCATGGAATTCTTGTGCGGGAAAGAAGTTACTTTGTTAAGGCAAAGTAATTCTCTGCAATTACCTCTCATGGCAAAAGAAGTCACCAAAACACATCTTCATAGAGCCCCTGCACAGAGTGTCCCATACTGAACAGCACTGAGCACAGTTTGGACACATGCGAACATCAGACATATTCAGACATCACATGGAGAAGAAGGAAACATGGCTTCTTGAGGCACAGGTATTTGCAACACCACAACAGGAATGAACAAAAACTGTACCTAGATCCCAAAGTACATATTTAGTATGTAGATATTTAGGACACAGTCTAAATCCTATGAAGTCTCTGACAAGACTCCCATGACTTTGATGGACTCTGTATCATAACCGAACATTCACAAAGACTTACCTTCCTGTTCTGGTAGGAACATTCCTGTTTCCATGTGCTTCAATCAGCTCTGGACCAGCCCCTCATGCAAGGGTTAACTAAACCACCATTACCTGCAGACTGGAGCATGCTTCCCCTCAGCTGCTCTCCCTGTGCCCCTTCACATGAATAATTTGGATGCAAATACCACTAAAGAATATAGCAGCAGTCAGCTTCCACCTGACTGGGATATAACATCCCTCTCCTCTCCAGGAATTATGCTCAGTGGAGATGTAGCATGTGATATACTTACAGAATAAAGTGATAAATTGAACCTACAGTTTATCTAATATTTATATTACATGGATTCCTAGAGGCCCCCACATGCCATCTACAATTCGTATGCATAGTGAGAAACAGAATATGTCCACATTGCAACTCGCAGCCTGTAGACAGTAAAACTATTTAATGTGTGATTCTTTTATTACATACTTTGTTTTTTATGCTTGTGAGGTCTATTGAGCCCCACGATGAATGATGATATTTATTTACAGACATTTCCGTAGTCCTCACTGCTGTAGCATATGAACACCTCAAAGTTTAATGGCATTCCAAATTAATGACTTCTTCTGAGGAAGCACATAAACCTGGAACATTTTGCACCAGTTAAATTATAAATCTGTGTCACTGCTCCTGGGTGTACAACAAAACTTACACTGAGGAAGCAAGTTTACATGGCAGAACTCTTCGTATTAAGCATGCACCAGCATGGAAGCACTCTTCCCCTTAAGCTAAGCCCACTTGGTACACCTGTAGTAATTATCCTTCACCTCCAAGAGCTAAGTAGGAACACCCATCCATGTTCCTGCCTCTGGCTGGGAGACAGCGTGACCTGTACTTACTGCCATGGGGATGTTCCATGCCATGTAAACATGCGACTTGAAGTCATCCATCCAGACCTCAGCAGCCCGCAGGGCGTTGCGCTTTGCATAGTAATCAATGTCGTTGTTGTAGGGTTTCTTTGTGCGTTCAATATGTGCCACGCGGGAACAGGGTAACACCTCCATGCTTCCTCCACATTGCCAGACCTGGGAGAAGAAACCAACAGTCACAGGTTGGGGAGGGTTGATTTGTTTTCTTCTGTTTCTTTTCAGAGGCTGTATGTAGAGCATTCCCCAGTCAGAGATGGGCACCATCAAACAACCATCCAACTCACCTTTCCCTGGACACACTGACTACAGGTGAGTCCCAAGTGAACGCACCTGGCTGTGTTAGGTACGTAATTTACATGTCACAGATATGCAAGTCCTTTTTCATACTGTCACTGTCCTTGGAACCATTAGGCAGAAGACAAATTGTAAGGTGGCAACCTCTATCACAGGGACTAATTTAACGTAGTGCTTTTTACTGAAACTTCAAAAAATCAGTTCTGTCGTCTGGCTGTCTACGTGGGGATTACTGTGTCTGCTCTCCAAATCAACAAACTTTTAACAGTTTAAATGTGACTGCCAGAAAAGTCTGATACACATTAGTGTGTATCAGTATCTCACATTACCTGTTCCACACCACAGTCTATTATGTGGGGTTTAAAACACCACCTTTGGGAAATAAAAGGAAACAAATTACCCACATGCACAATACCACCAGAAAAAAAGGGCACAGAAACACACTTACTTGCTCATTATAGAAACTTAAGACTTTGACTGTGAGTCAGGCAATTATTCTTTCTAATCCAGCCACTGCAGGCTTCACCGATTTTCAGTAGAGCAATTCTCCCATCACAGACATGCTTTGTCCTGCCTTCAGTAAGAAACAAGCACTGACTTACCTGGTAGCACAGGATGTCCCATGGAAATTGTACCCAAGAATAGAGACTCCAGTCTCAGCTCAGGGTGCCCTGGTGAATCTGGCCATTAAGTGAAACACATTTATTTAGCAACAGGGGTTGCTGCTGCACTTGGCAGTGGATGTGAGCACAACAGATGCAGTTCTCACCCAGTGCTCCTATATCCCCTCAGCTCTCACCTGTCAGCAGCAAGTGAAGGAGAAACCCATGGTGCAGCTGTTCTGTGTACCTTTACCTGCACCCTGGTCACATCAGAAGCAATAAATGGCCACTTACCTCTCTACCCCCAAGTTGATGAAGATGGAAAAAGGGGCTGAGTGGAGACTGTAGCACCCAGGCACAGCTGTGATGTACTGCACAGGTTTGTCCTGTTGATTATTTACTGTCTGAACTCTGGGATGGGAAACAATGAGGACTTTTCTCTTTGAATCAGTGAGATACGGAGTGATGCAGGGGGAGTGAAGCTTATGCCTTTCAGTTCCCTCCGGTCTGCACCCAGTGCTATAATGTAGCTGAAATAAATAAAAGGTAGTAAAATACAAGCAATAATCCATTGCTTTCCGAAGTCACAGAAGAGCATAAGAGCCCATTTCTAGGCAAGATGCACTGCAGAATAACACTGGGCTAGCTGTTCACCTAAGCTGCCTTCTTGGGGACAAAGATAAATTGCTTGGGAAGTGGCAGATAAAATCTTCTGCTCCAGTTTGCCTTTTTTTTTTTGCTAAATACTCTGATAGGTAATATGTATTTGCTGCTTCCCAAACAGTTCTGCAGTAAATCACTGGCCGCTAGAATTTACATCTGATAAATGAAATACACTGAAAAACGCACCACTCGTAAATTTGGCCTGACATATGCTGAGGTTTCCAGTGCAAAGGGGAAGTGCTATGAAAAAAGAAAGGGATTAATTGGTTTTCATGGTCAGAAGGGGAAATGAGCAGTACACGTCAGTATACTATTTGCCCAGCTCATCCTGGAAGTCAGCTATTTAATGCATGGCACATTTTTCTTTCTCTTGCTATAGTTAATGACCTTGTAATTGTCATTTATATATTTTGGTAGCAATGGCAAATGCCTTATCTAAGCAGCAGATTTATTTCCTTCAAATGCCAGTGCTCATGCAAACCTGAAGAGGAAAAGGTACTAAACTGCAACATTAAAGGAAATGGTTTAGCTCATCTGTAAATTCAACACAAGCAGTTATTTATCAGTGATAAATTCTCCCCAGATGAAATCCACAGGGAAGTCAGGCACCTGGCTTTGAAGGAAACACAACAGAAAAAGGCAGCAGCAGCCTCAGGCCAAGCAATACTCACCCTGCCACTGGGATCCTGGTGCAGGCAGCAGGAGCCTCCCCTGTTACCGCCCCATCTGCAATCTCTACATTGCCTCACATTTACAATCAGTCAAATCTTTCCTCTACTCCTCAGCCCCGTTTTGCTCTTCAAAGGGACAAAAAACCTGCTGAAGAGGGGAAGGAAGGAAACAGCCAGGAAATACTCAAGGAAATTTGCTTCCCATGGAGATACCGATTTACCCCAGATGACTTGTTTTTTGGGGGGAGTATGTCATCAGAATCTAGTGGGGCTGTTTCCCATGAGGCAGCCAGATGTACATTGCACAGGGTAAGGAGGCAGGAGGCATACACTCTCCCACCATTTGTCCATAGCCCAGATAAATGCTACAGCTGCTTGACTGGGGGCCATTTCTCTTCAGGCCAGACAAGGTCTCCTGTTTCACTTCATCAGGATTAGTTGCTGTTCAGTGGAGAACAGACGTGTCTCTGTATCCCCACACACCCTTTTGATGCACTGCCAAGTATGAAGCAAAGCTCTTGTCCTCTCCCTTTCCAGAGCAATTAAGCTTAAATGAAGAGCTTAGTACAACCAAATACATGCACCCCAAACCAGACAAGATCCCAGTAGTGAAGAGCAGTCATGTGCGATTTAGGTGGTTCTGAAGACTTGTGTCTGAATCAAGAGGATGGGGAGGTTTAGCAGCGCCTTCCTCCTGCTGCTGCAGAATTGAAAGACCCGTGCAATTCAGAAAGCCATTGCCTGTCTGCCTCTATCTACAAGAAGGCTCTGAAATACAATGAAGGATGAAGGAACAAGGGAAGTTTTACTGCATGAAGCAGATAAGAAATGTGTCAGTGGCTGCCCCTGAAACTGGTTTATTCTCCTCCTTTCTTCTTCAGAACTGTATTTAATGACCCGTTTGAACAGTACTAAACAACCCATTTCTTTCCACATCTAACTATGAAACTATGCCAGAAAAAATAATTACACACATCTCTACAGCATTTATCAAGCAGACTTCTTAAAACGTCTTACTATGGGAAGCAAACTATTTCTACCTGTGAGCACAAAATGACATCCAGATAGACATGTTTCAGATAATCAGAGGAAACCAACTTCCATGTCTACGACTTGTCTTCTGGGATAACAATGTATTTCCAATACAAGTTACTCCTCTCATGACAATTTGCTAACATTAAATGTGTGTTTCAAGGTTCACTTACTGAGAACATGCAAGTGGAACGGTGTCTTGGTCACTCCGTGCAAGGGTGCACATCACTGAAAACCTCACTCAGCTGCCTTTATCCTCATGGAGAGGTGGACTTTGGTTCTGGCATTACAGTGTGCACCCCCCAAACCTGGACTGTGGGGCAGCAGCCCAGGCTCTGCTGAAGGTAAGGTAGGTACAGGGTCAAAACCCTTCTGACAAGCATCTGTAGGATGCTGATGCTGGGCAGCAGCAGCACTGAAGCAGAGAGGCTCCTGCTTTGTGTGCGCCTCAGCTCCACGCAGCTGCCACAGCCCAGGGACTCACTTGGCTTTCGCATCACACTGTGCAGCGTTTTAAGGCACGATCAAGTAATTCCAAGAGACACTCAATTTATTTGCTAATTGTAGTTAATTTCTAATTTCAGTGTTGCTCTTTAGGCTGCTATAAACAAAACTGATGGCAACAGAAATGTTACCAAAGCCGTGTTACCTGAGCACTTTCACTGCTCAATTATCTCAATCAACTTTCCTACAAACAGGCATATTAAGTATTAAGAAGAACAAGTACCCACATCAGGGGTAAATTACAAGCTGAATTATAACATTTGTGGTTGGTGCTACAGTGATTTACTGACACTAATTATTAGCTGTTCCTGTGCACCTGAAATACAGCTGTCCTACAAAAAGTGTTCACCATTCACTCTGCAGCAATCAATTGCCATCATATTCTGTGCATCAAAGGCAAACAGATGAGACAGTGTGTTGTCTAAGATGACCTACACTGTTCATCACCAACACTGGCCACACCATTTAGAAGGGTTAATACATTGCTATGCTTTAACTCTTGCCAAACAAGAAGGAATTCTATGAGGAAATGTGTTTTCTCTTGTTGCTGGTAGGCCCAGCAGCGTGTTACATGGCACTGGTGAGATGGATCTGCCAGAGGCAGTGCTCCAGAGGTGGATGTTCAGCACATCCCCAAACAAAGCCCTTTTGCTGGCACCTGGCTGATGTTTTACAAAAGCAGGTCTGCCCTCCACCTGAGCAGCAGTTCACAGAAGTCGCCCTTCAGACTTTTCTGGGTGAAGGCAACAGAAGAGATGGAGGAGTTCTCAAAGCAGCTCAGATATCCCCGTTTTATGATAATCCCAGCGTGGGAATTCTTAAAAGTCAGGGATCTCATGTTTTCTTCTATTTTCAAGCAAAGCCTACCAAAGACGGATGTCTCCTAGACTACCCACACACACCTACAGCAGGACTGGAAAAGATTTTCCTATCATAAAAGAACTTCCATGTGTTTCAGAATTTTGCTGACCTAAATTGTCAGGATAACATCAACCTGAAATGTTTCCACTAGTTGAAACACATGCTCTTTGTCACCTCCATTTCCCCTCCAAAAAAACTACCCCAAAAGTGTTTTTTCTTAATAAGAGCATATTTCAATCTAAAAGGTCAGTTTAAACTGAAACCCCAAACCTTTGCTGCAAAACACCATCTTCTGACAACATTAAAAAGAGGTATTTGTTCTCATTTAGACATTTTGCCAATGGCTTAGACAGCCTTTTCCATGGAATATTTTGTTTTATCAGTTGGAAAAGCCTCAAAAACCTGCCTGTTAAACTTTAAGGAGGCCAGGGGCTCACAGCACTCCTGAGTGCATGTGGTCTGGAGATAAAGGTGCCTTTAATCACTGCGACCGACTGTCCAAGTGATGGGTTCTCACAGGGTGATTAATCTGTGGTTCCTCAAGGTGAATAAAGTCTGAGTACT
This sequence comes from Neopsephotus bourkii, assembly GCF_033783945.1. Taxonomy (NCBI): domain Eukaryota; kingdom Metazoa; phylum Chordata; class Aves; order Psittaciformes; family Psittacidae; genus Neopsephotus; species Neopsephotus bourkii. The sequence goes on along the minus strand of NW_026901291.1, from coordinate 1,198,583 downwards.
TCCTAGCTAAAGCTGCAGCACCTGAAGGGCAGGAGGACACAGAGCCCAGGTAGTAAACTCACAACAGCAGCACCACTGGGCCCTTCTCAGCTACTTGAACACCACTGTGTAACATAAACCCATGCGTACAGAGAAGTCAGACACAAAGATAACTCTTAACATTGCAATTACTGCAAATAATCTTAATTAAAATATGCATAGGAAGATGGTGCTGCAGTTCTGGCCTCTCCAGTCACCCACGGACCAGCAAGGTTTACATCAGAAGGAATTCTTAAAAGCAGATTTGAAACCTGACATTAAGATCCTTTCCCATCTGAAACACAGGAGCTCACTAGTTATCCTCCAGCCTTTAACGGATGTGGCAACTCTCCCAGTGCCCACTCTAGAAACCAAAAATGAGCATGAATACAGCACAGTTGCAGTCCTTGCATCTCTGCTATTGACAATTTACATAGTTCACTGAAAACTGTTTTTTCAAAGCAATTCATAACATGACATTTTATATTTTTTCTAATGGCGTTTTATGGCTATTCCCTCTTTCACATATTCTCAGTGCTGACTAAAGAGCCATATTTAATCAGATGTGCTGGATAAAGTGCTCTCTGTTTTTCACTTCACATAGGAAGCTGTTAGAAACAAGGGGGCTGTCATAATCAAACACGTCATATGGAAAATGAAACACGTGGTCCCGTTTTGTCCATCAGCTCCATTTTTATCACCATCTTCAAAGGCAGCCATAATTATGGTGCAGAAAAGTCCCAACACTCATTTCTCAAAATAGCCTGTGCTATTTCATGGTGCACTTACAGAGCAGAAAGCTTTCCATGCTGGGACAAAACAGCTTACATGAGAGATGCTTTTAGCTGCCAAGAGAACTGTAAAAAGGCAGAAATCACATCTCAAGATCCACAGATCATGCATTTTGCCTAAGATTTCAGGATAAACTTCTGACCAATGCTTGCAAATTACAGGACTCAAAAGGGTCCTTGATTGACTGATACCAACATTGTCTCCATTGCAGTCCTTGCCTTTTTGGTTTCAACTCCTGCTAACAGCAGTTTATAGATACTCTGCTAATAGCGAATACATAGGGAGTGTGACAGAATCTCACACATAAAAGCTGATTCTGTCACTAATCAACATAAATACCTGGTGTGTATATACCTAATCCCACTATTCCTGCTGCCCCGTAAGGCTGGGAACAAGCAGCGGTGTTCGTGGAAGGTTGAATTTGACTTGGGGCAATCCTCATGCTTTCTTTTCCCTGGCTTATTCAGCATCTACTTGATTTGAAGACGGAAGCATAGATACAGAGAACAGAGCAGACAGTCATGCGAGTCTTTGGTGCCTGTTGGGCACTAGTATTATCTCTTCACGATTGTTATTAGTATTTCAGTTGCCCCAGTGATGAATACTTGGAGCTTGCTGCTTTCCCCAAAACAGAGTTCCAGCGGGTGTGCATCCTCTTGCTGAGTCACCGACTGTGAGGTTTCCTGGCAGATTCCAAATGGCTCTTTGCAGGGAAGTGAAACAATTACATCATAGATACTTGATTAGCCTTTAATTTCTTCAGAGTTGGAGTCTGACCTCTTACTTTTGTTCCACTGGGGTTTTCTAATGTTTACGGATGAACTGCTGTCAGAGGAGGAAAGGCAGCAGGACCTCAATGTTCTTGCTACAAGACACTCAAGTGATGACTTACATTGCTTTACTCTTTCACATTTCTCTGGTCATTCTCCAGTAGCAAACTTAGAGGTTGTCCTTCACGTATTTCTTAGAGGTTACACAGAACCTCACACCAGCCCAGATCTCAGAAGTGACACCAGTGAGGAGATAAAACCCTTCTGCTAACCCCCTTGCAGCAGAAAATAGATAAGCATGAAGAAATTGAAACATGTCCTAGAGAAACACTCAGCAACTGCTATCTCGCTGTACAGATAAACTTTGTGTGTGAAGAACTAAGTCTGATAAATTAACAGACCAGCTGCTATGGGAGGGAGAGGATAGGATTTTAAATTGTATTAAAGATGTCCCATATGCTTTAACCACCAATCCAATCTCCATAAACCCCTATTCTGCAGAGTTTTCACAAAGGATATTGCACCTCTGCGAAAAGCAGGCCTAGAGAAGAAGCTGATGATTCCATGCGAGGTAAGATCCCTTCTGCAAGGAGAATTCCAGATGCTCTGAAACACCTTGGTGATGGGGGATAGAAGATGCAAAAAGCCTTCAGGGAAACAAGAGCAGACAGATGCCCCTGGCTGGCTGCACTGTGCACATTATATAGGTTTGGCTTTACACACAGATTTGAAAGAGCCACTAACTGGCATGGCAAAGGCTAAAGTGTCACTCCACACCAAGGTGGTTCAGGAACTCCTGCTGCAGTGATGACCACGACATGGTCAAAGACAACCTGCTCTGAATGAGGCTGTTTCCTGAGGAGCTGGAGAGGAGCCGGAGAGGAGCCTTCACAGGCAAGCAGAGCATGGCCGGAGTTGAGCATGAGGCTGAAATGATGGCAAAACACAGCTGGTTTGTACTCAAAGGAATGACAGCAGAGCTTATGCTTATACAGACTTCTATCACTGGGCTCTGGAGCCTGCTCCTCATTCCCACTCCTAGGATCATGACATCTATCCTTCCTGGCACAAATGGACACCTGATGGCTCTGGGGTAGCTCCTGAGAGAGGCACCAGGAGAATTATGCAGCGACTCCACAGATCCTGATGGATCAGTGTGCCACATGCCATGCGGGGACAGCAGCTCACCCTCTGCTGAGGGCAGGATGTTGGCACATCCCTCAGTTGGAAAAGGGTAGGGAGATGATCTGTTAGTCCCAGAAAGCACTTAGGGAGCAGAATTCTGGGAGATGGCAGCTTGACAGGTGATAACCAAGCAGCCAACCTCACAGCACGGTGTACAGGAAACACTGGCATGTCCTGGGCTGCTGACCTTAGGTGCAGGTAAGCGCTGCTCATATACCATCAACCTCACTGACATTATCACTTAGGGATGGCATTCCGGTCTGTCAGGACAGGAAGCACTGAGCAATGGGAACAGGGAGAAAGGACAGCCCCAGTAAGGGCAAGGTTTTAATTTTCAGACTTGTTTTTCTTAGCAAATGAATGAATGCTGGCACCTCAAAATGCTCCAGGAGAGCTCCTGTCACACAGATGACAGGCACAGAAAGGAGACTGCTCTGAGGCACAGCATTCAACTCCACAGACTAGAGACAAAAACTCTCCTTTCTCCGAATTCTCAAGTCTGAAAGAGGCTGCAGGTACCTTCTTCTGGCCTCACACCAGATACGTTGGGTTCTGCAAGCCCCAATCACTTTTCCTTGTATAACGTGAGTGCAATTTGGTATCTCTAAATTAGTTTGGTTATTGTCTCAGGCAGATGCTTCTCATAACATATTCTTCAAGAACACATTACATGAGAATAATTTTCTGCCTTCTTACAGATTTACTCATTTCTCCCCAGATCAACAGAACTGCTGTCAGTCATCCCTGCAGATCTGTCAGCACAGACACTGTTTGTACTGTAACTGCTAAAATTCAACAAATTGGCCTCGGAAAACTACAATCCACATGGGATACATGAAGTGGTGTTAAAGACGAGCCTGGCATGCTTCTTCCTCACTTCTCATTCATGTGATTTCTTTAGGTTGTTTCTTGTCACTCATCCCAAAAGACCATAGAGAAAATCTCCCTCTAAATTCAAGTCTCAGCAAGGGATAAAGACATACTATGTACATTATGCTTATAGCAGAAAGACTGCAACTGAGCTCCTGCAACACTGAAGTTCTGAGGACAATACCTGTTTTACCAGACTCAGCTTTATTAACCCGCACCAAACCATCAAATAATACTGACTGTGCACGATTCAGAAGCTTCCTCTGCTTCCACACAAGCACCACTACACCAGCTGCATAGTCCAGTGCTCCCTTGGATGCCATAAAAGAGGCCCAAGACTGGACCAGCTGAGCGCAGCAGTGGTCCAAACAGGCTGAAGGATGCTGTCAGTTGCCAGGAGAAGATTAGCAAGAATAGAGAGGGTCAGAGTAGTGGTGCTGTCACCTATGGACACTGTTCATAAAGCAACAACTGCTTCAGAAATCAACTGTTCTTCAAGAAATTCATCTCCTCAGTGGGGAAAAAAAAGTGGTGAGTCCAAAGGACAAGATCTGGCTAAATCCCATTACATTAACTAGTTTAAACACATCTCTAAGGTACTGCTAAAGCCAAAGACCGCTGTATTTAGATGGGGTTTGTATACACCTAGTTTATATTCAGGTTTGGGCTTTGGGTTTGTGATCAAATGAGGACAGTCTGAGCTTTGGATTTGTCTGGAAGAGTTGTTTTATGTTTCAAAGTCCTTCCTGTTTTAATCTGGTATCTCAGGTGAACAGGGATTATTTCCTCTGTCTAAACTAAAGCAAAAATCAACCTCCAATCTAGCAGCAAAATTAAAAGCCTTTGCCAAAGCAGGGCCCTAGAACTGAGACATCCACACCTGAAACCTGTGTGGCTGGTCTCTTTGTGACACAAATTCCAGATTTAAACTCTTTGAACTCTCAAAGAGGAGAAAAAAACCTACATACTAAGTCTGGACTCACACACACCAGTGCATGCAGCAGCTCAACTACAGAATCACAGAATGGCTGAAGATGGAAGGGACCTTGGAGGTCATCTGGTGCAACCTCCCCTTGCTCAAGCAGGTCCACCTACAGCCAGGTGCCAGGACCATGTCAAATATCTCTAGTGATGGAGACTCCACCACTTCTCCCGGCAACCTCACTGTCTCTGATTTCAATTGCCTTTCTTCAAATGTCAAATGAAATGGTTTTCACACTGTCTAGGGTGCCTACCATAAGTATGCCTGGGAGATAAACTACTTGTAACTTTGCAGGAAGGGCAGATAGCAAGTGTGTAACTCAAAGGCACCTTTTCCAACAGGCAGGCGAACACACTAGCCTGAAACTAGGCAGAACCTCTAATAGCATCTGCCTTCACTATTACCTAAGGTAAGCCAGGATGAAAGCAAAAGGCAAAAGTTTTCAACTTCCCCTTTCTTGTGTAATACCATTAGTTCACACTTTTAGTCTTTTACTAAAGCAGTGATGCTGACTGCATGTTCAACCTTCACTAAGAAGGCTGAAAATGATAAAATGCTTCCTGGCATTTTAGCTGAGACCACAGGGAAAAAGAATAAAGAGTGGAACTTATTGATGCTTCTATTAGAATAAAGTCATTCTGGAATAAGAAAATATTGAAACAGACTGTCTAATGAAGTGATCACAAAGGGTCTTTTCAAAAGACCCTAAGTGGATTCATCCTCATTTATTTTCTCTTTCCACAACAGGCCCTTAAATGATCTTTGTATATTGTCTGCACTAAATCCTGCAGGGTTGCTATTTCATTTTAAAGAAAAAAGCTTTTAGGCTGCAAGGGATTCATTCAGGCAGAGCTATTATGCTTATTGTGACTGCTGCAGAGCCAAGGGATTTACTATATGCTCGTTAGATCCTGCTTTGTTCCAAAACAATCTTTTACAATGCAAATTTTAGCATGCTGATCTCCTTAGAATAACACTTTCAAAAAAGGGCTATTAAAGTAAAAGCTTCTTCTAATGCAGAAATGCTACAAACTGAGATTAATTGCTAATATTTTAGACCATGAAGACATCTGGTGTCTCAGCTGAAATTCAGCTTTGAATATGGTTATGAGAAGGCACAGGACTCTGTGTTACAGCACGAAGCAGTACCATGGATGGTCACATTCTAAAGTCATCATAGATGAGGCACCTTTATCAGTTGGCTTCTTGGTGTCTGGCATAAAAAAGACTTGATTTGTTCAAGCACTGGCACCTGAAGGAGAGTGAAGAGGAGAAGCCTCACCAGCAGAGATGTTCATTCACCAGGACCTCTAAGGAAGCTGCATAATATGAGAGGTGTGAATTCTCCTCATCTCTACCACATCTCCAGAGCAGTGCTGATGAAAAACAGGAAGAGCTGGGACAGTTTCCATCTCTGTAAATTCATGTTTGGCACCTGTGACCTGCAGAGGTATTATTGATGATGCAGGGTGCACTCTTGTTTTTGAAAGCATTAATTCTATCTTGTTCCTCCTCCATGACCTTCCCAAGGGAACAGTTATACGAACACAGAACAGTGAATATTATCATCCAGGAGATATAGCTGGTAGCTCATTCTTAATAGTTCCATAAATCTCACTAAGTCTTAGTGCTTTAAGGGTACAGCAGAAGTAATACTGATGTAAGGAATAGTGGGAACCTGTCTCTCCTACATACAGAAACCAGCCAGTCTAGTGATGCTAGATTAAAGCATTCTCTCTTGTACTCTGATCAGCAGAGCTCAAACTGGAGGTAAAATTTATACTGAAAATTGATCTTTAGGAAGAGAATTAATAAAATATCATGTGTAATAAGAAAAAAAATAGTTTGCTAGCAGAAGCAGTAACAAATCATTACAGCAATTCCAGCCATCCTTTCCCACACACCCATTTTAAATCACATCAGCAAACTACATATGCAATTTATATTAAAATACCCACAAATCATCACCTGCTTATACTGGACAAGTTCATCTGGTGGGGATAAGCACCTGCTCACTAAACCATCTGAATTCAGATGACATCCTGTTTTCACACAGTAAGTGCCAGATCCTTAATGAACATCAGCTACAGATGTGCCAGGGCATGGCTTTCAATGGGAATGGTTATTTACTTCAGATGGCAAACCCACAATTAAGATTCTCCTCCCAGGAAAAACATAACCAGTGCCATAGGAAGGTGCTGAAGGAGGGGAACTGCCCATAAACAACTGGAATAAGCTACATGAAGCATGTCTGGAGTTCAAAAAGCACACCTCTGACCACCCTGCCCTTTCGCCCAGCGCTGCTCCCCTTGAAACACACACAAGTGTTCTCATACTGCAAGAACAACACAAAGAGGATGCAAAACCCCTCTGCTGAGCCTGTTACAATGTGCTTTGACTTCACCCTTCTGACTAAAGGACAGCACGTGCCTGGAAGGATTTTGGCTACCTTAGAGGAAGGGCACAAAGGCAGAGAAGAGGAACTTTAACAGAAGAAAGTGCTATTATGTCCTAGTCTTTCACTCTGCTTAAATGCTTTATTGCTGCTATTAATGGACAGATGATAACATTAATCATAGGCTGTGAAGTGCCTGACAAACTAAGCCACTGATAGGAACAGAGAGCTTTGACACCTAAAGAGCTGGCAAAGGGATGTGATTTGGGTAAATCACAACAGAAAAAGGTTGGTTGTGCTTTGAAGGACAACTCCCTAAAGAATCTCCAAATCCTAGGACTGCAAAGCAGGCTGTCACATTTGTAGATTTGCTGCCTCTCCAGGGAAAATTCAGTTGAGACCAGACCCAGCCTTGTACTGGCTCTTTTCATATCATTTCTTCAGAACCAGTTATTCCCATTTACAAAGATTTAGGCTTTAGTCAACAAATTCTGTAGTTTGGAAGATTTTTCTTTAAATTTCTGGAATTTTGTTGTTGTGCTGCTGTATAATGAAACCAACAGAAATGTATTGATGGTGACATAAAAAAAGGGATTGCTATGCATGTTTTTGTTCTTTAAACTAGACGGGACACATTCTGTCTAGCATAAGGATGTGAAAATACACATACACATTTGGCAGCGTTTTTCCCCAGAGCTGAAAGTGTCCTCAAAATTGAACACTGTAAATATTAGCTTTAGCTTATTGCCAAGCTAGTGTCCTGTATTATTAAAGTGCTGAGCAAATAAGGGATGTTGTTTGTGAGAGATTTCTGGAAGTTAAATACAATAGATACAGATATGGTTTCAAACTGAACCAAAAATGTGCTTGGCATTTCAAGGTGTCTCAAAATACAGAAAGTTCATTTCAGATCAAGCAAAAGACTTTGTTTCAACAACATCTGAAAATAGCCCTTTTGAGAACATAATTTAATGGACTCCCTTTTCCCAACAGATGAATTTAGCCATAAATTTCTTTTGCCAAATCTGTATTTTTTTTCCCCCAAAAGCTTTGGAAAATTACTGTCATACTGCAGACAAAAATACCATTTGTTGATTATAAAGAGACACTGACCTTTACTTTTTGCCTTTTTAAGGCTTCTTTACATCATTCATCATCATTCTCACTCCTAGGCTGGGGACCTACACACTCAGTATCTGCTGTGAGCAGGTTACATAAGAAACCCTTCCATCAGACACAGCCTTAAAAACAAACTGTGTAGGAGAAAGTGCCGTGCTCTGAGCCAAGTCCCTGTTCTCCACCTCACACATCTATCATGCTGGGAACTGGCAGCAGGTCTGTTCCTGCCCTTGGAGACAACTGTAAGACAGAGCTCAGCAGAGGTTAGGAGGATGTTTTTGTATCATCCTTCCTTGCTCTTAACCAAGGGCTTTCATCCTGACACCTAAGGATGAGTTGCAGACGCCCGCTGTGAGCTTGGAGAACAGTATCCCAAGTTCATGGACATGGAAATGAAAGTAAACTGGTTTTCATTGATGACTGTCCTCATAAAAATCCACTGCCTCTGTGAGCTTCTTGGGATGAAAGGGTTAGAACACCTAGGATATGTCAGACGATGACTTCAGGGAATATGAAGACAACTTGCTAACACAGCGTGCTTCTCCGTCCCCCTCAATCCCGTCCTTATTTACCCCTCCCAATCCCAGCACAGAATCTGTTCCCTCTTTGTTTCATGTATTGCTACACATTGAAAGTGATTATGGTGCAAATATGCCCTCACAAACATGGCACTGCTTGACTTGTGTCTAACAGAGCAAGCCAGAGCCAGTTGTATAGAGCAGAGTCATGAAATACAGGTATCGGTACAAAAGGTTGTCAGACATGACCAGCAAAGTATTGCATTAGAATAGATAGAGAGTTTACTTAATGTCCTTTGGCATTTTATGTTCCCAGAGAGTTGCTATAGTTTTACTCCAAAATACACACCTCAACTACAGCTTGGCTAAAACACATAAATAAACCCAATTCCTCTGCCACTCCAGTCATTTGTTATTTCTGGAGATCAGCAGCAGCCATTAAATACCACTTTGCTGAATTAAAGTCTGAATTTCTCACTGAAAAGGACAGTGCCACAGGATTAAGTAATTCTTTCATCACATGGCTGATGTGTTTTATCCCTGCTGGGTCGCAAGCTCTGCACTTACCGAGCTCCAGGTTTTATCTATTTATTTGTAGAGCCTTTGTGGGAAACATTCTGGGCTGCCAAAGAAATAATCATCTCTCCTACTTTTCTTTCCCAACTTGAATACAATTCTCTGTTAAAAACCCTCTTCTGGTAAAATGGGATGGATGATAGAAAAAATAATTACAAGGGCTGCATTGCTTTGTCTATCATGTATAAGAAAACGTGGAAAAATACAGCTCTACATCATTTTTATGGAGGTACTTTTCTGGACTTTCAGTTCATTTAATTTTGCCCTGGAGCATCTTTGCTGTGAGTAACATGGAACACAATCCACTTGTCTGTCCCATTGCCTCTAAATAATCTCTTTCCATCTTCTCTCAGAGCCGGGCTGTCACAAGCACTGTAATACCTCTACAGAGATGAAATAAGACAAAAGCAATAACCACAGTCAAGGCCCCCAGGGATTTCTTCACTAGTGCTAACAACAGTGTCCACTGTATCAAACCCCTGCCTTGTTGCCCTGTGTCAATGTTTACATGCTCTGCTGCTCCTGTCATTCACCATTTGCAGAGGAATTCCAGCCTCATCATCTGCTCTGTCAGGTGATGGCAACAACAGTTTCCCTTCCCCATTTCTCCTGTCACTGCCACCTTCTGCCAACCAACTCCTCACAGCTCTATGACTCAACTATGCTGAGCAATTCCATTAGTGTATGAAGGATGCTGTGCTTAAAAAGCGATTCAAGTACCCTGTAACACTGCAGGAGAAAGGGCTTTATGGGGGCTTGAGTCCCATTGCTGAGACTATGGTGACATGGTTTGTTCACCTGGGCCAGGTAAGGACCTTACCCAGAGGCGTTTGTGCCTATCCTGGTTCATTCCCCTGCTCTCCATATTCTCCCATTCCCGAAAGATTACCATTGCTGGAGCCGATCGTGCAAATGCCCTGTAATCTGGGTAAATTATAATATGATACAGTCTAGTTTAAACAATAATAAAACCTGTGTCATTTTGACAGATCTGGGAAGACTAAATATACAGCTGGGGCTTAAGGGGAACCATAATCTGGTTCAGAATGAAGACAAAGAGGAGGCAATGTATTCTCACCTGGCTTTGCTGGAAACAAGATCCCTGACTGTAACTTCTGTTGGCATGGGCCTGTTAAAGGATGAATTTTGGTTTTTTAGAAGAGGATGACTGTGGCTGTTAATGTGACAGCAGTTATGAAAGCTTCAGTGACATCCAGATCCTACACATGCACATACTGAAACACCAGAAGCATTTTAACGATCCTTTGAAAGATGGACATGGGCAGAAAGAAGTATTTTCTCCCACCTGCCACAGGACAAAAGCTGAATATAGGGAAATGAAATGAACTCAGGTTTTCCAGTGTTTGGGCTAGTGCCTTAGCTGAAAGATTATCCTAAGGCAAGAAGCTATGGTCAGTCTATGGGCTCTGCATGGAACAGGCACAGAGTTTTCCCTCACTAGCAGATGCCTGCAGGATTTCTGGCCACGACACATCAGTTCTGCTCAGTATTCCAGAATCTGCGCTCAACATGAGTTTCCTCACCTTCAGAAATCCTCCTTGGTGCTCTGACAGGAATCAGGCGCTCAGAAGCACTGGCAGCCCCAGGTGAACCAGGATGCGTGGGCAAAGACAGAGCTCCAGTGAACACACAGCCTGTCCATGAGCACCACAGAGCCACCATGGGTGGAAGCCAAGTCAGATAAACAGTCTGTGTGGTGTAAGATGAATGCAACCAACCTTGCCTTCCAATTAAGAAATACATTCTTAATTTCTTCTCCAGTGCAGTTTAACGGGGATCCTCCTTCCTGATTAGTCAGAGATTACTGATGGTTCCCAGAACACAGGCTAATAAATTCACATCCTGGCACATACATACAAGTTACCAGAATATAAAGACACTGTTCTTGGACTTGTCTAAATACTGTCTCCCACTGTCTGTGATGATTCATGTCAAAATGCCTAGGGGATGGCTCAGTAACACCATCTTCTCCCTTGAGAGAACATGTCACATACATTCAGTGTCTACCTGCATCCATGCGCATAGACAGGTAACACAACCGAGGGGAGCATCTGAAGGTGGTAGCCACAGATCACCAGAGAGCTCTGCAGGTAAACCTGTCCCATACCTGTACCTGTCAAAGTGGTCAAATCTCAGGGGGGACAAAGTCTGTGCAGATGGACCAAGAAAAAGTCCTTTTCTTCCTCTGTCAAATGAACTGTATTTCACTGGTGTTCTAAATCGTGTAATTGGGTTTTTACATCTCAAAATAGACCATACAGTGAGACTTAAGCAGCCCAATCTATTTTCTGAGAGAAGTCAAACTGAGAGTTTGATAACCAGCTGCATGGAAAGAACTTCTCTGTCCCAGCTCTTTAATGTATCAGAAAAAGACATTGTGAAATCTAATAATTGGTAGATAATGCTAAAGAAATTCTAGCTTCAGAATAAATTGGGGTTTTTTTAAGCAATAAAAGTAATTAAATATTGAACAGTTACTGGCTTACTATGGCAAACTCTCTACTACTATAAGGTTTTTTCACAGTGAAGCTAGGCATCTTCTAAAGCCTGCCAAAAACCTGGGGCTGTCTGTGTAAGCTGCTGGGTCAGGATCATGGCTCTCCATTAAGCCAGTTTAATTAAAGAAGCCTGCTAGAAGTCGGGGGATTGAACCTTGCATATCAAGTTTACAAAGACTTGTGGAAGAAAATACCATGGCTCAAAAGCAAATCTGACAATCAGCAAACTACTTCTCCAGCTGTCATGAAAGCATTAAAAATACAGCAGGCAAGACTGGGCTCAACCCAGCCTAATGATGCTTTGATGCAGAATTAGAATCAATTCAAACAGTATTTCTTTCCTTAAAGTTTTCAAGCTACAATTACTGTAACTGCAGGGCAAGGGATACAGGTGGAAATTAGTAACTCCTCACAAGGGGAAAAACAATGAATACATCATGCATCAAGTTCTGGTAATCCAAGACACAACAGAACAACGTCTTCCTTTGCTTGTAATCACTAAGGATGTGCAGTACACCAGGCGTTATCAAGCAGAGCAGACTTAATGCACTTGAGGTACAGTCATGGGTTTATATTAATAAACTCAAGAGTAGGCGGCAAGCAACAGCTACTACTGAGTGGGTGCCATGGCCAGAACTGAGCGCACTATGTGACAGCACCTCCAAAGAAAATGTTCTGCAAATGGCTTCCTCAAACAGAAAGTGGAAACTTTACCTTTAAGCTGGCCCCTGGACAGCCGTCATACAATGGGAAGATTAAAACAGGCAAACAAAGAGAGCAGAGGAAGCAGCGGTTGGTGGGAAGAGCCCAGGTGGAGGGAGCTGCTCCCAAACTCACCTTCTCTCAGCAAAGCCATCTCCCACCCATCACAGTGACCATGCACTGGCTTCCAACACTGTTGAGCTCCGAAGGCAGCTGCACCGAGGGTGTTGGGATGCAGCATCCTGGGGGGATCTCAAAGCCTTGGCAATTACTGCTCAGAGGCAGCTCCCTGCTACCCAGAGGCAGGCCTATGGACTTCCCTTGTATCCCTGGGTGGACTGCCTCCACTTAGACCTTCCAAACTACTTTCTATTTTTAACTATTAGATTGCATTTTGCCTTTGTCTGCTGACACAAGGTAAACTGCACTACTAGAAATCTTCTTTTATATCCTTTGAGATCACTAGGAAATCACTCCTTGCCTTTGCTGCTGATGCAGAATGGCGTTACCGAGGGCAGAAATGCAATTTGCAATTGCCTGTAGCTCCCGATCCAGCCAAGCACTTCACTGCTTGCTCAACTCTACAGCTCCATGTTATTCCATTGACTGCAGCAGGACCACTCGCACAGCTAAAATTAAATGCCTATTTAAGTGCCTTGTAGGGTTTTGGCTTGTTAGCGATGCACTGCCAATACCTCAACTTTACACTGTCGCTCTCACTTGCACTGGTTCTCCAGTGTTAACTGGAGTTTAAAAACTCCTTTTAACTCCAAGCTGAATAAGGAGATGTGCTTCTGAGAACCCCCATGAGAAGACCTACTGAAGAACCCGCTATCTTCCCTGCTTATGCAATTTCCATAACAGAACTGTACATCACACTTATCTCATCAGCAGTCATCACCTCAGGCAGTACACACAGTGTGGGTGGGTTTTCTTTCTCCTGATTACCTAGGAAGTCTTGCTGCCTCTAATTTTCCACAAATCTCATAAATTGACACTGAAATCTTTATAGCTACAGTAACCTGGAATGTAATGCGCTAAACCCATTTTATACCAAATAAAACAATTTAATACTTAATAAACTTTATGAAGAAAAGTGGCATATTTCTAAGCATTTCTTCATAATGAAATCAAACCAAAGATGCTTGAGGGAGAAAAGCTCCATGTCTGTGAGTATGTGCTGACATGCAGGGTGGGCACTGGGGATCTCAAAACCAACCACTACAACCTGATTGTCCAGCCAGATTTGGCAAAGCTGTAGCACTGGGTCCATCAATGAAGATGCAGAACTGGGTTCATCACTAACCCTCTTCACAACAGGCATAATGCACTGAAGCGTACCAATGCAGACAAAGAAGGAACACCAAAAGGCAGTGGAGAGGCAGCAGAGGTCCTGTAACTCTCCAATTAACGGGTTTGGTTTGGATGATCTTTGCAAAGCACCAGAAGCCCTTCCTCAGAACTGTGAGGACGGCAAATGCACAGAAACAATCTCCCACCGTCTGAGTTCAGGTGAAGCCTGAAAATGCTGATGTGTGAAAATGGACGTTAACCTTGCCAGAACATTCCGGAGTACTCAGATGTCAACCTCTAGAATCCTGCAAGAGATGATTGCTGTATTTCATGTAACCTGAGCACCGTGTAAGGTACCCCCAGCTGAAATCAGGTTCTGCAGTTTGGAGAACAGCCTCACCCTTTTGTTCCTCAGTGCAGTTTGTAACAGATCTGATCCAATTATAATACGGTTTAGCTAGAAGGGTAAGGAATTCAAACAGTGTGAATGAAAAGAGGATGGGTCACAATGGTAACAATGACTTATAAGGGTTAATTCTCACATCTGAAAGCCCAATAACTCATAAGCACCCCAGCCAGAAGCATGTTTCTTTTGTGCAACTAAAATGTTCCATCATGCATCCAGCCTGATGCACTGTAACAATTTGTCTCTCTCTACAAAATCATAAGGAATGCTTCCAAAAGCACTTCCAAGAGCCACTGAGGGTAAAAGACCTCCTTGCCTGCAGAAATGCCCATGCTTCAATCATCAGTGCTTTTCTACATTTAAAGTTGCTTAAGTGCCCAACACTCACAGTTTGATGCTTTGTAGGAAGCATGCCCTACAACGCATCACTAGCACACAGTCTATATCCCCTATTTCCTTCTCTTTTTTCCTCTGGTACCCTTCATACAACAAAACTAAACTGTACTTTCAGCTTGGTTGCTGTAAATTTACAATCACGTCACTGACTTGAGTGAAACTAAACCAGCCTAAGGACATCAGCTGGCCCTACAAGCAGCTTCTGTGTATTAGATGTGCTCCTCTCCTCTTGCCTGGTCTGTAACCGCAGCTGGGCACAGCAGCACTCTGTGTTTTCAGCATGTGCAACAAAACCCCAAACAAAACCCACTGCTAAGAAAACTAGTAGTGTATTTCTGCAGTTTGCCTTACAGACCCTTGGAGTAGATGGGGTCCTCAGCTTTGTAGTGAGAGGCTTCAGATTTTAAACTTATCTTAAACAAAACCACGAACTTTTACACTGTCTTTATCTTCCAGAGAAGCTGTATGGTAGAGGATAATCTTGTTCTGTCAGGGAAACAGTACCGATAATAGACTTAACTCCATTTCTCAGTTTCTCAACTTAACTGACAGCTTCAGGCTTTGAAGAAAAAGCCCTCACTGACATAATGACTGTACTGATGTAGGGACCTCTGAGTGACCTCATTCTAGATAGAAAACTGCTTCAACTTTAAACTCTGACCAGCTTCAAAAGGCAAATGCAAACAGAAGCCCATGAGATATGTTATCTGAAACAAAGCAGAAGATGCCAGCCCTAGTACTTCACCCCAGCTCTGGATACCACAACTGGAAGAAACCAGTTTGTAGCCCTGATGTGCTCATCTTTGGTTAGGTACCAGCAGTCTGTGTTTTATCCTGTCCTAACAGAACTTGCCCATTTCTCCTCCTGTCCATATCCTGCTCCATGATCCAGTTCGCCAGTTGCAAAAGAAAAATGAAGGAAAAGATCTACTCAATTCAGAGCTAATGTGTGTATTCCTGTGTGGGAAATCATGCTAATTATGACTGCGGTATAAGAACTTAGGTGAGTAAACCATATGCCTGGGTATGGTGAGTGAGTAAACAGTAGGACTGAAATGGGAAGTGTCTCAACACAAACTATCAGTCTACCTGCTTGATTCTGCCAGAAGCACAGGAGCTGTGAGCGCTCCTTCAGGCACCAACCTCTTACATTCTTAAGCACATACACAGTTTTAAGCATTTCCCACAACAAGTGGGAACTCAAATACTGTTCTCAAAAACCTCTGTAACATTGGGATGAAATTTAATCTGTGCTTGCCCTGGGTGCTACTGCATCTGTGAGTGACGGATCTCTATAATCATCTTCCACTTAATCAACATACAACTCAGCATAGCTGTGATTACACAATTTCAAATGATGAGCAACAGTCTTCATCTTTTGTTTTGATGAATTCAGAGTTCTCTATATAGATAACAAGGTTAATTTGTTATTCAGAAATGGCATTTAATCATTGAAGGACATTCTGATTCTGACCAGAAAAAAACACCCTAACAACCAAAGGAAGAATAATCACAAAGTGTTTGATAAATGCGATGTGCACTGAACAATTCTGTCCAAAGTGTTGAGCTTAGCAAAAGCAGGCTACGTGAGCAAAAACTGGACTGACAAATAGGAAAACACCCCAACCCTGTCTTCTTTCACTCCTCTGATACTTCACAACATCTACAAGTTGCTACACAGGAGGCAGGTTTTAAAGGAATTTGCAGTCGCTTTGTATTCTGGACAAATCCACTTGCTCAGCAAGAGAAATGGCATTAAACTGCTGACAGAATATACGAAGCAGAGCTGCTTTCAGATATTCATCCTTTAGACTGTGTCAAAAGCGCTGCAAACATTAACATCAAACCATGACTACTTCTAATAGAAATTATGAGAAAAGTCAAAACAAAATGTGTTTTCTAAAGCAAGAAGCTGAAAAAACCCATGTCTCGGGATGATAAAGAGACTGTAGAAAATTCAGGTACTGATTTCATGGGTATTAACCATGCATACATAATATACATATGTAAGAAGAGAGCGTAACCTTGTGGGTAGGGCATTTTTGTAAGTCAGAGAAGGAGAGCTGGCTTGAATCCTTAGTTCTGCCAAAAGCGGAGTGTTTGAATAAGACACACACCTCAGTGTACTCATATATAAAGGGCAGACAATAAAACTGCCTTCTTTCAAAACCACAGCAGAATCAGCAGCTTAAAAAATGCACAGAAATTAAAAGCCTTCCTCTGTTTTCAGAACAACAGCACAAGTGTTCTAACACACCCACAACGTGCCTCCTTGTGCACAACTTGGTACTGGCTCAGAGTAAGGGTCCTCCTGCCATTGCTGATTCCTGGGGTGCCAATTTGGGACTCCTTAAAGAGAGTCAATGAAAGCGCCTCTTTTTAGCCACCTACTGTTATTTCCCAGTTTACTCACAGCAAGAAGATGATGGCTGAGTGTGGTGCCCCCCTTTCTGCTGCTCCATACTTGACCATGCTGTGCAGCACATCCTGTTGTGAGCACTGCCTTTTCTCAGATGGATCATCACAAGTATAAGGGCACAGGCCATTAAATGTAATTCCGCCTTAACTCAAGTACCACTCTATGAAATGGTTACTACTCCCACCAATTTCAACAAGACACGTATTAGGGCAAACCAGTATTTTATGTCAACAATGGATGATATCTACACCAAGAATGAAGTAGAGTGTATTTCTTTAAGTCTCTGATCTTCAAGGACTTCAATTTAAACCATTTATATATGGTGAATATTACAGTGTATACAGCTTTCATAATTTTCAGCCATCCTCAGCCACAAAACAGGCCCTGCGTGCACCAGGTTAGCATCCTCCCTGAACCTCCCCCTTAAGTAACGTTGTCCCACAGCACTGCTTTCCCAGGGTTTCCCTGTATCAAGATGGAAGGCAGCATCAAGCTCTGGGAGAGCAGGATTTGGCTCTGAAGTGGGTACAAGAGGAAGTTCACCGAAGTCTGGAAGAGAAGACATGTAATCATCATATTCCCTTGCCTCTCTGCAACCCTAGAGAGAACCAAAGCATTGAGCTCCCCAGCTGCTAGGTGGTCCCCTGGGTAACATTAGTACCCAGGGTAGATTTGAGCACTCACAGTTTGCTCCAAGTTATATTATGCTGCCCATCTGTTGGTGCAGGAAAATGAACCTACCAATGCAGAAGCACTGGAAGTGCTTGGCTGTCCCATCAATGAGGTGATTAGTAGCACTGGCACACTTTCAGCAACTACTGCACTCAGACAGAGAGAAAGAAAATACATTTTCTTCAGCTGAAATACAGAAACTGAATCTATAAACGTAAAGCATCTGCTTTGTGGAAGTGAAAGAAAAGAGAAGGGAAAAAAAAAAGAGAGAAACATCGCAGCTTTAAAATGATAAAAGCCCCTCTAAGAACAACATAGTGTATTTGCTGAAAAGGTGTGCAGCATCGTTTGTCAGTTATGAACTTTTAAAGCGAGGATCAAAAGGCACTGAAGATGGAGTGCTTACATGACACTGCTCTATTCTTCTCTTTCTGAGAGCCTTGCAGTGCTTTTAACACAAGAAAACATCAATGCAGCAATCACATTTCTGCCAAACAAATCTTCAACATTGACAGTTAGTGGTTAGTAAGCCTCTTGAGTGCAACCAGCAATTGCAGGGATGACACCATTGGACATCAGACCACATGCCACTGCTTGCTGCTGAAAAAGAAACCAGCCTACTCAAACGCGCTGACACTTCTTACCAAGTGCTTCTCCTCTGGTGACCACATTCTTTACTTCATCTTGCCATACCATGGCACTGCTGCTCTTACAAGCTGTTCTTCAAAACTCAACTAAATACGCAATGGATTCAGGAAAACAAGATCTGATGTTTCTATCTGCATTCTTTAAAAGCAGCCTCAGGCTGTAGGGTTTAATAAACCCCATCTTTTTCATTTTCTTCAGCTGAATGACATAAACCAAGTTCCAGCCCTGTTACAAAATTATGCTCTAGTGATGTTGTAACCATGACGGTTTAGGTACAAAACCATAAAGTTCTCTGAGCTCAAAACCTTCCTACTTGTTCTATGTAAGTGGCTTCAGCTATGGAGTATGTAATTCCCTATCTATTTTACTACTACTGCTTCCTTCTTCCATTGTAGTACTTTGGAAATCCAGTCTTGGCCCCACACACCTTTGTATCTGGCACTTACAAAGATCCTGGCAGACAGCATCTCTTTTCATCCAGCCACACATCCTGGCATTACTGAGTGACATACAATGAGTGACATAAGTAATGCGGATGGGAAGTCAGTCTCCAGGCTCTGCCTAAGGCACAATAAAAAACCAACACATAGGAATTTAAAGCAAAATTGTGGCTGAAAAACCTAGGAATGACCCAACTGTCACACTGCTCTTAAATAACTGGCAGAATGCCTCAAAAGGGAAGAGTGCCAGTCTCTGCAAGGAGCGGCTGTGGCAACGTGTGTGAAGTACTTTGATGCCCCAAAAGACAACTTTATCTCTTAAAGAAAGCAGAGAAATAAAGTGCTGCTTGGAGAGAAGTGCCACAAACTGACAAGAGTTTCACCTGAAAGAAATCAAAACAGCCCTGCTCAGCCCATCTACTGAAAGACAGTGTTCCATTAGGGGAAAAAGAAATAAATCCAGCTGTTGTCAATTTCTTCAGAGGACAAATGTCAGCATCCTCCTTACTGTTCAGCATAAGAGATGAGAATCATATTAATAACCCTGTTTCTTCATAATGCACATAGGAGACACCTCTCATGAACCTGTTCTTTAAAATGGTTGTAACCTTTCTCATCTTAGGTGGACTCCTAGCAAAGCCAGCACCACTAAGTCAGAGAACAGGTAGCCTGCCTGACTCAGCTTTAACAAAGCCCGTTAGTGTTTGGACAAGGCTCTTGCACCTCCTTCCCATCACACAGAAGAAACAGCCCAAAGGCAGCACTTAGTGATTTGAGTCACCTTAAAGAACACAAGCTCTAATTGTTCTACTCCTCAGAAGATACATGTCGGTTCACACCATCACTCCTGGCAGTACAGCATCACACGAGGGCATCATTGCACTGTAAACACATTGAAAGAAACCCAGCTTTTACCTCAAAGTACTTGCTCCCCTCAGATAAATGGTGAAAATAAATGAAACAAAGACGGGAACTTTCCCCAAATGTTCAATTTTTATCTAAAGAAAGAAACAGCAGTGAAGCTGCTCTTTCACTTCCTAAGATGAATAACGGATTTGATATTTCTTCCTCCCTCCCCCCCAGTCCGCATCCCCTTCCTTCATTTTATCCCTTCCATCCTAGTCACTGTATTCTTCACTTTCAGTGGAATTTTCAAGTGGAAATCCAATGGGATGCCAACATACAGGTCACTGAGCATCACCTGGAATATTTCACCCTTTTTACTGCTCTTCACTTCAATCAGATGCACACCTAGCATTATAAAGAAACAGATGAGCGTGACTCAGGGCAGGATGGTATCTAATATTAAAATTACTTTATAGTTTCCACTCCACTTCATTTTTGGGCTAGCAATCAAGCCAGATGGATTTACATTAGCACAGGCCGTGGCTTTCACTTTTCTTCTGAATTGTCTTTACTGGCTGCATGTCTGTAGAGACAATTCAGCCTTGGGCATTCGGCAGGGCAAGAAGCCAAGGCTGCAGGCCCATGGATGTTTTTTGTTTGTGCTCTGTTTTGTTGTTGGGTTGTGGATCTTTTTTTAAGCTTCTTTTGGAAAGGTTTAGTGGTATTTATCTACTGCAGGCAAGTGGGCAGGGCTTACAAGGGAAGCTTTGTTTGGCAGGCTTTGGTGTCATGCAGGCGTGCGGCCTTATTTGAGTACCTCTCTATTGTGCAAGGGATTTGTTATTTGTTTGTTGTCAAGGCACCTCTGGGTATTAGCCCCTGCTTCTTATAAAGAGATTATTTCTCTATTATTTTTCACACTGTTCCCCTCCAGCTGCTGTAATACTTGAGGATGCTCCAAAAGGCAGAGGGATAATTCAGGGACACTGACAAAAATTAATGTTGTGGCTTCAGATTCTTTGTCCTGAAGTTGTTTTCCTTTGAAGTGGTTTCTTAGTCCTCAAATAGAAATTCCTTTTTCCTTCCTTTCTCTTAATTCCTCCTTGATATCTACTTTAACACAAGTTTTTAACTGCCGTGGCTTTACTTGTGTCATAACTACTGTTTACATGGTGCCAGATACATAGGCCTGCAAAATAAAGCAGGATCAAGAAGCCTGCCCCTTCTGGCAATGTTTCCCCTGGAGAACGGAAACCCTCTTGGCATCTTGATGGAAGTCACAAGGACTTGGTTTTCTCCAGAATAACCGACTTTCTCCTTGAGCCAGAGACCTGGGAACTGAGCCAGTTCCAGCACCCAGGCGCTGAGCCACACAGCCCTTCACAAAACCTAGCATGCATCTGGTCTTTAAAACAGGGAAGAGAGGTCTCTCTGAAGAGGAGGCTGAAAATAAACCTCGCAGGTCAGCACCATGGAAAATGCCATTAGGGTAACCTCAAGTATGAGCAAGAATAGGCAGATGGGGGGGATTAATATTACAAGGCTCCCTATTTCTCACCTCAGTGGGCACAAGGTATACGTTAGACAGGTTTGTCCTCCGAGCAGGTGAAGGAGTAAAGCACATGCATGAAGCATGAGTTCCAACAGTATGAGGCATTTCCAAGCTTTCCAAAAGCCAGCACTAAACTCAAGCTGTTCTAATTCACTGGTACATGAAATCAGAAATAGCGAGTCTGGCACCTTTCAGCTTCCTTCAGGATTACAGCTCTGAAAGGACTATGTCTGGAAAATCATCAACAGCTTTCAGCTTGCTAAGGCAGAAATATTTGACATGAGGCTTTAGAACACATTTGAAAAATAAGCAAAGTTTAAGGGGAATATGAATGTGGATCCACTGCAGCTGCCTGGTTTGTACCTTGGACTGCTGTGGACTGCCATGCCATTATCAGTTCCAAGGAAGCCACGCTCTTCCCCTAGCAAAGCATCAGACATAACCCCTTTATCACTGGCTGTAAGTGAGTCCTAGGACGTATCTCAGGAATTAAAAACCATGCAATATCAGCAGGTTTACACAGGGTAGATAAATGAAGGCCTAATGGGAGTGATGGGTAATAACTTGCACAAAAGGGTAGTTGAAGTGCATGAAAAAGAAACATTAGATTGCTTCATAAAAATCAAATGGAAACACCATTCAAAAAAAAAAAGTTATCTCGAGATGCTGCACTAAATCTAGTGATGAATGTGCTGATAACTCAATACTTTGTTTTGTGTCATTACTGTAAATCACACCATTTTTCAGAAGTCTGAATGTTATTCTCTCTTGGTCCATCTTCAGCTAAAGGCTTTCAGCTTTAATGGCACGAATAAAATTTATAGTCCAGAACTTCAAGTTGATTCTCATTCTAGATGGAGGCTTGTCTCCAGAGGTTAGGCTAACATATTTCTTACTCTCATGGATGCTTGGAACACTTTAAGGAAGTCTGAGGTTGCCAAAAAGCAGAATGAGAAGGAAGAGCTTAGGACATGGGGGAAAAAGAGGTTAGAATCAATATTTTAAGTTTTTGTTAGGCAAATTCTTCATTCTGGAAAAGCTGCCTTGTTCTTTACCACCAGACTGATACCAAGTTGTTCTTGTGATGTCAGTATATAAATTTATCCACGGATAACAACTACTGAGCCCAACTCACTCTCATCAGCCTACAACATGGGCTGAGCACAACAGAATATCCACTGAAAGGTTTTAGTGGTGCAGGACACAATTTAACACTTCTGCTTTTGATGTTTTAGGACTTGTCAACACAAAGATAATTAAGACTGGTTAATTAAAAGATATCAAAGTGAATGCATGTAACTAAATAAACATATTGGACAACTATGAAAGGTCTAATTCATGTGCAAGTGGCTCTACATTGAAGATCTTTGTTTAGCGATCTAAGGCCTCTGCACACACGCATGCTGACTTCACACTTTGAATTGATTTACTCCTTCTGAATCAAATCAGCAAGTCATTCCCTTAACGTCTTCACTGAAAGGATGTATCAAATTCAGAAAACACTTTGGAATTTGTCACAGACATGTAACCGAGACAAGTGATTTAGTCTTTAGTGTTGACATGAGTAAATAGTTCACTGCTACCTTCTTGAAACACTCGAGTGAAACACTGAACAGTGAAATGCGTTTATGTCTGCTGGAGAAGCAGCCTAAAACTGGAGTGGGTAAACACACATCGAGTCAGAAGACAAGAAGGAAAACAACTTCACTAAGGACACTTGGAACAAGTGCGTATAAAGTGTTTGTACTGTGCTGACCTATTGCACCCCATCCAGGATTTGTTAAAGAGATAGAAGAAAACCTTACAACTCTGCAAACACCACTGCAACACTGGTCCTTGCTGCCTACGTGTCCTGGAAGTGCTGCATGCACCTGACCAGACCAACTAGGCTGGAAATACTGTCCACAACACCCTCTTACAAGCTGTTCATCTTTCATTAACACATTATACACCTGTAAACTTACACACCATTAGGTTTCTGATTTACAGCTCAGCATTGAAAATGATGCCATACATCTATTTAATAAGCTCATCACCTGTATAGCTGTCCTCTTCCATTATGCACATGACAAAGAAGCATAAGACACTCATTATTACCAGCTCTGTTCAATTATTCAATCAGGGTTTTTCTCTTTGTGAAAGAACAGTGCAGATTACATAGCACATGCTGGGAAAACCCATCTAACGACTTTATGGCCATCTCACATTAAAGATTCAGTGCAGTGAGCCCAAGGTTTATATTATAGGCTAACGCTGACATCCTGAATGGCCTTTTCAAACTCACCCATAGCCTTCCTAACCCTCTAAACTGGCTGAATTACAGTAACAAAGGCTGCCACTGTGTGGTCAGTTTTCTTAGCATTCAGGTAAACACAATCTCCTTTCCTTTCTTTATTCCCTTGCTTCAGATGGGAAACTAGAAAGCGAGCTGCTTCATCTTGTTCTAGTGAATACCTGGGTGCAAGAACAAATCGAGGCTTTACATATACAGGGAAACAAAAGAAATACACAGTGCTTTGTGCCAAACGCTGTCTTCAGATACATCTCTGCAACCCTGCTGCCATCAGCTGCAACAGACCAAGGGAAATGAGATGCGTTTTGCTTCTGCCAGAGAGGAAAGGATGCTGGGAGAATGCACTGGTGAATGTCAATGGATGGGAAAAGGATCCTATCTTAGCTTCCTCTAGTTCCAAGCTTGAGAAGTCAGTCGCATTGCATGGGTGCTATCTTGGAAATGACTGGGGACTGATTACTAATGTAATTCTTTTCTGGTCATTCTTAACAGAACTTTCATTTCAGCCTTTAACTGCATTCATCCCATGTACTGACACAGCTTTAGCATTGCTCATGTAGCAAGGGCAGGTAAGTCCACTCAGCGAAAGCCTCCCCTTCCTGCCTATCCTACTAGTGAGAGCAAAATCCTCATTATAGAGAGTCAGCCGACGCATACAGTGAACACTGATGGCTGCTATTACTTACTCTGATCTATATAAAGCTTTGTTACAGGAACTCATGTCTTACATGACACTTTGCCTACAACATCACTGTGTTTCCTCTGATACCAGCACATCACACTACTTTAGAACAAATGATCTGCACACACAAGCGCAGATGTGGTGGAAACACGGATACATGTGAATGAAGCACAGAAAACCCAAATTATAGAAAAAAATCAATACTTCAAATCTGTCCCAGTGCAGTAGCTCTGGCCAGCACGTGAAGGAAGTACCCGACACCCATGAGCGACTGCATGCCTTTGCTTGCAGAGCCACAGCAGAGGTGCCCTATGATGCTTCAGAGAGAAGCCTGTTTGTTCAGCCTCAAGGTACTGGCACAGCAGGACCCAGCTCTGCTCTTGGGGTGGAAGAAGAGAAGTTGCACGGGAGGGCTTTCTGTTTGGTGGGACAAGAGGAGACCAGAACCGAGTCTCAAGCAGCTACTGCACCTTTACCTCTGGCCTCAATCCAAATGAGCTTTCACAGTGTGAATAACTGTGATATTCTGCCCACGGAGGGGACAACTAAAATTTGTCTGTTTTCTCAAATGATTTCTCTTCTGGTCCAAGCCCACAAAGCCAACAGATACAGTGCAAGAAACGATGTTAATGTGCCTCTTTCTTGCCAGTTAATTAATAGTTCTTCTCAGAAACCATTTAGTAAATTATTTGGATGATGAATAGCGCTTTGAAAGGGTTTCGCAGTTACTAATAACACCATTCTGTCTTCCTGTTCCACAGCTGGTTTTATTAATAGAACCCTTTCATAGATGAGGGCTGCTCTGCAAGAACATTTGATAAAATAACATGCAGAAAAATATTGCATATGGGCTGTTTTGAATCCCTAACCTCTAGGAAGCACAGCTCTGTTTTAGGAAACCATCAGTATGCTGGCTGAAGCGAAAGGAGATGGACTGCTTTGAGGAACACAGAGCCTGACATTCTTGCACAAAAAGCTGCACTGAATGTTCTAACTTTCCCTAAAACACCAGAGTTTCTAACAAAGAAAAATTCACTCGCTCCATCTCTTATTGAACTGTATCAAGCCTAATGGGCTCTACTGATTCATTTGCACTTAATTGGCTCCAAGATGTTACCTCATTATTAGTTGAGCTGCAGGCATTCATACCATCTTGGAAAGGTAAATTGGCCCTAAACCCAGAGAATTACTCCTTTAATTAGGCTGAATTGATCAGAAAGGCTACAAAGATCACCTGTATTATCTACAAATCAGCACATGAACCCTGCCTAGAGTCAGCAAGTGACAAATGACCATGAAGGCCTTGTCTGGTAGTCCCCACTAGTGTTAAGACCAAGATACAAGATGCTCCAGTAAGGCCATCATCCATCGAACAGGCCACAGGCTGCAATCATGCTTAACTCAAATTTGTTATTGTAATGAACTGAACCTCCTCAAAGCAGCAGATGCCAGGAGGACAGGATGTTATATGGATTTCCAATACCAGCCAAACAGCCTCAAACTTGGAGCCAAAATTCTGTCACTCTGCTGCTCTGTGGAGTATCTTGTTTATGGACTTTCATTACTTACTCGGCTTTGTAAACCACTCATTCCAGAGCTCCCAATGGTATAAACAACTTATCATCACTTGCCATCAGCTGTTGTATATTATGTGCATTAGTAAGGTTCCCCATGGAAACATAGCATAATAGGAGCAGTTAATTTCATTTTTCCCACTAAGAAAAAAAGAAATAAAATAAAGATTTCTGCAGAAATCAGCTTCTGAATATATAAAAATTAATAACAAGGTACTAAATGTTTCCATGCCAATTGACAGAGTAGGGCAATGAAAAGCTGTTCAATATGTTGGGGCCTGCCTTACTTAATACACGTTCTGGGAGGGATTTTAAAAACTGCCTAAGTGCTTTTCTAAGTGCCCTATTTTCAATGACATCTGTGATCAAAGCTGCTCAGGTGATCTTGAGGTTTCTCCCTTCTCAACCTACCTTTCCCTGATGGCCCAACCTATGCCATCAGACTGCTCTCAGTAAGAGCTGAAACACATGCAGCGGGGTACACAGATGACACTGCCGTTTGGATGGTGCCAAAATGTATTTTACAAAGTTTCCTGTTGCTTTATTCATTTTGAGTTCCATTGAAAAGCAGCCCTTAGTAAGGATACAGATACCCCTGCTTGAAAAAGCTCATAAACCAATCTTGGTTATATGCAAAACATCTGCACTCTGTATTCTGTTATGGCTATAAATCTGCATTATGTTTCTTTGAACACCAGTATTTATCTTCATTGTTTAGTGCACCTCTGCACACTGGAGAATTCATTAGGAAAACGACACAGTCATGCAGTGCAGCAATAAATTAGTGTTCTGCCTGAAGAAATGCTATTGATTTTGCATGGCATCCCTGGATTTGCATGTTTGCCAGTTAGCTTAACCATAAGACTGTAACGTACATCAAAGAATATCCTCAAGAGCTGAGTTTGCAGCCTACGTAAGGCTCACTTTGGTGGCACGTTAAGCCTTTGCAGAATGCTGGCCCCCAAACCAATCAATTCAGTGGCTTAGATTTAACCAAGCATTAAAAGAAAAGGTAAACTGTGTAGCTTCCCATCTTTAAGCAGAGCAACAGTGAGGAGTGAGCTCTTCAGCTGATACGCTAGAGTGCTTCTTCTCTCTCCAGCCATTTGAGGGCAGACCTTGGCATGCTAATCCATCCGGCTCACAACCTCAGAGAATGCTCCTTGCAAAACAGTTCCAGCAAAACGGGGTAAAGGAGTTTAGCTACCAGGCAGGAGAATAACAGTTCAAAGGACAGAGCCAAAGATGCATTCCAGCACAACCACGCCATTCAGACCAGCTTATCCATTTCACAGCCTGGAAATGCAGATTCCTGGAAGACTAGAAGCAAACACAAAGCCTCTGGCTGGGGCTGAGTAAGAAAATGCAGAACTCCATCACAAAACCAGTGATGCCCTGGTAAAGGCAATGGGGGAAGAACGCCCCTTGTGGGAGACACCTGCAGGACCTGCTATGAGGGATGCAAGTCAGAGGGAAACTGGAAGAATTTACACCAGGAGTTGGAAGATAGGAGTATACAAGGCGGATCTGGTCCTTGCAGACCTTGGTACCTGCTATCTGTGAGCTGCCCTGGCATTTACAACCGTGACAGTGACACCCTGTCTTTTGTCAGTTGGCTATAAAATCTTAGAACGGTGCGTTGGCTTTGAGTAGCCTGCAATCAGTTACTGCAAGAGAGCTAATTGATCACATATGATTAGCCAGATAATTTGCTTCATATTTCCATTAACGAGCCCAATGGGTATGATTAATCGCTGCAGGGGGTAGAACTTCAGCAGGGTTAGTGGGGAACTTGCTTTGTAATATTGTGAATCCCATTACCCTTAATGGAAATTTAACAGCCAAATCCCCTGTGGATCACTTAGAAAAAATTATCCCTTAAGGTTAAAGGGGATTTCATTAATCGTATTCTAGGATGCTCTGATTTAAAAGTATTGTAAGCCTCCAGTGTCATGTAGAAATATGCATCCTACTGACTTTTGCATGTCCCTCGTTATTATATCACATTACCCTTCTCAAATGGAACTTCAAAACACAGCTCAGCCTATTGAAATGTAAAGCACATCAAGGGTAAATTTTCTAAAGTTATTCAAGGAGATTTATCTGTTAAATTCCTATGAATATTAATGGCAATTGTCCAGCCACACTGCCAAAATACTACTCTTAACGAACCCCAACAGCAATTTATCAGGCTTCTTGAATTCTGACGCCCACATATAGCAGAATGCACATTACATATGAGCCTAAAATTTGGGCTGGAAATCCACATACCACGTTGTTGTGGTTAATGACATCTTGCACTTCTCTGAGATGTTGGCAGAGTCTTACAAATGACTTTTTGGAGTGTTTGGCATCAAAAGGCAATACATGGATGTCACTCGAATCCAGCTAAAGGATATGTAGAAAGGTATTAAGTTGTCATTCTAGAGTACCTTACTGCCTATCAATCACAACGGAACACTGGTGAGAAAGCGCTCCTATTGCTGGGCAGCCAAGTTGACAGAGTTAAATTCCCCCTGAAACACAAGGCTTAGGTTCTCTGGAAACCAAGATCCATTAAGATGGACACCCAAAAGAGTCACCTTTTAAATACGTGTGAAACAGCAGAATAGCTGCAAATATTAGTCAGTGTCTCCGACTGATGATACCAATCATTTCAAATAGATTTGACTATTTTCCAATTTACAAGTAATTCGCAAATTGAGCAGCATTTTCACGAATCATGCTTTGCTGATTAAGTTTTTGGCCATTTATTGTTAACATATGACTGTGACTAATTGCTAAACAGCTTGATGTTGGCCAAAGTCATACAGAGATGCATCTACTCCTTAATCAACTGGATGAAACTCTTCACACAGGGAAATGAGAACAATCAGCGTCAGCAGCATCACAGTGTGCACATGGACTCACTCAATTTAACCACAAACATTGACCATTTACTAAAACACAGCTTTGCATGCAAGCAATCAGTCTGCACACATCTATTTGTTTAAGGTGTTCAAATCCCATTACATTGGATGCCCACAGAAACTGCTCCCCAAGACACTTTTCTGTAACGTTTTACTGATGCAAACCAATACACGGTCATAAGTGATTGCTTATATATATATATAAAGATACTTTGATGTTTTAGTTCAAAGTTAGGGAAAGACTGACTGGATCAGAAAACATAAGTTGGCACAGTTATGTGTCAGCCACAGCTTGACGCCACCCCAGCCAAGTTGCTGCAAAAAACCTGTCTACTTTAGGAACACTCATGCACATAAGCTGAAACATCCACATTAACCAACTAAATCAACCTGTGTATAATATCAACCAGTTATTAGCATTAAAGCCATCCCTAAACAATGTAGCTGCAATGCATATGAAGAGATCACCTTGCCCATCTCTGACAATATCCAGGATATACAGATATGTGTAAGTGCACTGAAATAATTTTAAATATTGTTTTCTATTCCACTTCTACAGCCTACAATTGTTTTATATCAAAACTATGTCCACTTTAGGCAACCTGACCCTTGTGTGGTGCGGTGCCTTGAGGTCTATCATCAGCTTGATGAAAGGCAACACTGGATTCTCTTTTGCATGAGGTTATTTCTAGCTATTTTGTCCATCTGCCTAGAGTGATGAATGGATGAGAAGAAAGAAGGCAGCACTGAAAAGAAGTGACCACACAGAGAAAGAGAGACCAAAGAAGGAGAAGAGTCAATGAGGCAATAAGGGATATATGAGACAAACCTCAGAACAGAATTAGTTCTTGAGACCTTGAGGATTTCAGAGACTTCTCCATATGCACCTGATCCTGGCCCTCCTCTGTTTGCATCCACCTCTGGGTTCACTTCCTGAGGTCGCTGTTTCAAATTTCAGGTTTTCCTTTCAAATGCATAGCATCTCCAGAACTCTTTATCAGTCTACAGTCAGCGATGAAGTCAAATGAAAGCTCTGTGATCAAAGGCTGATTTCCCTACAAAAAAGAAGCCCTTTCTACTGTTCTTCTGAATTAATTTCAGTTCAGACTAAACCATTTCCTTTACAGCATCGTTTCATGTCACAGATGGGACCCCTGCTTAGTTTTTATTGCTATTAGAAAGGCTTTTTTTTTTTTTATACCCTACTCTGAGTAATAGGTTTTTCTCCTTGTCTAGTCTAGACTTCTCTTAAGCAAGAAACTCCTCGAACCTCCAATGCTTCCCTTACTTTGAACATCCATTGTGGAAGACATTTATGAGCTTTCCTGGGAGTTGCTTACGTACTTAAGAGGTCTGGTGTCCACAGCAGCACTGAGCTCATAACTAACTGGTACAGCTCAATGAATGTGTGGAACATTAAGGCCTGGTGGAGCTGAGCCAGGAAAGGAAGAGGGATAGGAGAGTGATGAGAAAGAAAGAGTAAGACACGTTGGCAAGAGCAGAAAACGGAAGGTGGAGAAAAGGTCTAAAGACTTGCCATAAAGAAGGGATTTAGGATTGGAAGAAAAACTGAAACAAAGTAGGAAGGCACATTCTCTGAATTTTCAACCTCACCCCTGCCTAGCTCAAGATGATTTGGTTCTGCCTATTTGTCTCATGCACTTGAGTAGCAGCTCATCTCCACTAACCCCATGGAACACTTCGTTGCCAGCTCAATGCACAGAATGCAAAAGATGCCCAAACCCCAAAGATGCCCCAGAGAGGATGACATGAGTGCTGCTCGCATGCTTCCAGGGTTGGAAACTGAACAAAGTCTAACACATACCTCCCTCTGCACCTGGTTTCTATGGCTCTCACCCTGTGGCCTGACATACAACCAGTGTGGTTACATTTACACCTTCCTTACTCCTTGGTTGGTTCTGTACGCTGGAACATCACCAGGCAGATCTGTTGTTTAACCCAAAGGCTGTTGTGAAAGCATCTATACATAAACAGTGGGGTGGTTTTCAGTCAGCCATTCATATTACACTCCTCATGCTCTTCATTACCTGTACTGGGCAGGAGATGCCAGCACTAATGGGGAAAAAATAAAGGATACAAATATTCTTTACTGAAGTCCTCATGTGTCTGAGTTAATGCAGAAATACTGTGTGAAGCCCTCACAGTGACAGAAGCAGAAATTAAGGCATGAAAGGAAGAGGGTTAGTACGTCAGCTCTTTATTAATGTGATAACAAGTGCTAAACAGCACTGGATTTACCAGAGTTGTTTTGAAAACAAGTGCCCTTCAGATCAATGGTAAACTATGATTAGTGGCTGCTGTGCCTCTGTACCTAGAACAGCAATCCACCCCACACACCAGGAAAGCATGAATATCATTCAAACTGGGTTGGATACTCCCTTTTGCTGTACATCACAATTAAAGAAGGTCAATATGCAGCTGGCTGGAAGATTTATCATGCAATCTCTAGCAGGCCCATGGATCCCTGTTTGTTAGTTAAAGGTTTTCTGTCTTGCTAAATCACAGCACTTTGCTCCTATACCTAAGAGGGTGTAGACATTCAGCTAATACCACTGAAGGAAAGTTTTTCCCTGTCTTTACTTATCAAAAGGAAAAGATTACAGGGTTTTTAAGCTACCTTTTGAGATGCAATTCACCCAAGTCACCCTATCATCATTCCTTCCTTCTGCTGTCACATTTGCCTCAATTTCTTACTTTGGCTGTGCCTTGACTCATTGCTAAATTTTAAACTAAAGTGCTAGATTGCACTATATCCTTCTTTTTTTGGCTTTCCCTGCTAAAAAAAAAGAGAAACAAAACAGAAAGAAAGATCAGTGCCCGACAAGGTATGTAAATGAAAAATTTTTGTATGAAGGTCTAAGAAACAACTTAGTAAGTGCTAGAATTTGCTATTTTTCATGTAGAAAATGCCTTTGACATTTGAAATGCCAGGAAATGTTGCTTCAGGAAGATGGACAACGGGCTATGCTTAATTAAAACAGACAGAATGAAACGGGGAGAACTGCTACCACATTTGCACATCACTATCTTTCTGAAGAGGTACTGAAAACAGACTAATGAGGGACAAGAAAAATGAACCCCATTTCCCTTTGTGATATTTTTTGCTGCGCTTCCTGCTTAAGACAACCATGAGTAACCTGTGTAAATGAAAGCATAACACAAAGAGCTGCTGCTAAGCACAGGATGACACAAACCTGGGTCCTAATTCTGCTTTCTAAAACACTTCTTACTTCTGCTGCAGCGCAGAGAACAGGTCAGCATGATGCTACAAGCAAAACACATGGACCCTTAAGTGCTCAAGAAGGCCAATACTAGAAATACTAACGCTTTCCTTATTTTACAGCTGCTTTGCCTAATTTCTAAGTCTAGCACAATACTTCCCTGGCCATCAAAATACAATCTTCATTCTCTTCCTGACCACTTTGTAAACACTGTTTTCCCTTAATACCAGTAATCAGAGCAGCACACATTTTAAGGCTTGGAGCCACCTGCCTGCATTGGCTAATCTTGCAAGAGCTGCTTTACCATTCTCAAATCCTTCTTACCAATCAATTTGCTTCTTACCACTCAGCACTGTGCCTGACCCTCCTTTCCACCAACACACCCCATTCCCTTCTTCTCCTCATCGCTGTTCTTAAAACCCTGATCACAGGCATGGTGTGTGATGTACACCATCCATCTGGTGAAGTTCCTGTAATAGGAACAGCCCATTCTCTTTCCCAGCCTTCTTTCTCAACCTCTGTCTACATTACCTGATTTCTACATTCATAAAGGCATTTCTATACAAGTAAAAATCCTTTTTGTGACCCCTTCCATTTCAATAACATACATACATTGAGGGTCTATCAGCCCAAACAGTTTGGCATATAAACAACAGATTTATAATAGTCCCTTTTAAATTATACATACACTATCAATTATATATAATACTTGGACCATTTGCATGCCAAACTGATGGTTGTGTATTTATAGTTAAGACTATATGGAGCTATGCAGAATGTTCACAATGAAAATAGACTGTTTTACTTTCATTTCGCAAAACTGAAGCCAAAACAAAGTTTCTCCCTTTAATTTTTTTGCTGCAAAATAAGGCACTCCCATACATTTCTGCTCTGGGAGGAAAAAATGCTCCTGTCTTTGAAACTGTGCATTTTGATTAATCATACTATGATTTATTCAGCATAAACCCAACTATTTCACAGAAGCCCTGAGAGAAATGGCCCAAAATGAGCACTAGTCCATGATCTCTAGATACATATAAATATGCATACACAGACTTATATATACACAAACACACAGATGAGTTGTCAAGATATCAAGATGGGGAGACAGAATGTGTGTACAATGCTGCAGAATGAGGGCATGCTTAATTAAAGGGATAACAGTACACAGAAAAGAACAAGTCTACATGATTGTGACAGTCTGGCCTTCCGATATGTCTTATATTGGAGAGCATTGCAATATTTGATTTTAGATTTAAGAAAACAAAGTTCTTAGAGACACGTGAATTTGTATCAGAAAAACCACACTCTATCCTCAAATTCTTTTCACATCCTCATTTAGCAATCAAAGATAACAATTCCTTGTTTAAAAAATAGAATAATTAAGCAGTGATTGATACTCCTAATATTTATGCATAGGAGGGAAATGAAAGATGTCAGTTATACAGGAGCACACAAAGCAGAGAACATGTGCTACAAGTCATGCAAGTTACTCCCAATACCTGCGTTGGTTTCCAAGTAAAAAGCCCCTGCAAGACAAAGATCACAAATGAAGCATGGACAGAGCTCACTACAGTACTACAGCACGTGAAGAGCTACTGCCAATGCCACTCCTTTTGTTTCATTTTAGCTGTCGCCTCTGTCCACTCTTGGGAACCCGAAGGCCTGACACCAAGCCATTTGAAAGCCACTCTGGATGGGTAAGGGCAGCTGATGCAAAAGGCAGCCAAAGTGCTCTCGCTTTGTAACACACACTAACCCAAACTCCTTCCGACAAAGGAAATCAATACTTCAGCAGGAGACGTGCCCCAGCTTGGCACTGAACCTCAAATGAGCAAAAGGCCTCCTCCTGCCTGAACATCATCCCCTGAGCACTGTCTCAAGACTCACCTCATTTACTACAAGCATCTGCAGAGGGTATTTTCCCCTCCAGGCCTCCCGCGTCCTTCTTTAACATTTGCTGTTAGAGATCAGTAGCCTATACAATTTATCGTACCTGTCAAGGCTAATTTATTCATGCGATCTGGCAGTAATCAAAAGGACGGAGATCGATGTGCCAGCAAACCTTGACATTTATTCATATTCTGAAGTCCCATTTGACCTTGAACTGCAGCTAACTGGAGCTGAACCTGTCAGCACCAACCTGGGGCTCGCTGGGTCGCGCAGATCGATGCCTCTGGGCTAAGGGAACAACCTCAGGGCAACAGATGCTCAGACCACAGACAGAGGGGTAGGGAAGACGACACCACTGACAACACAGTGGTCACAGACCTACCAGTCAGCCCAGCACGTGCGTTGGTGCAGCTTGCACCTGCACACTCCTGCAGTACAGATGTTCAATGCCAATGAACTTCTGACAAGGAGCAAAAAGGGTGAGGGAAAGGAGTGAGGAAGGAATATGACTTGTGTCTACCCGCAGCAGCACAAGCATGGTACCTGATGCTGTGATGCTGTCCTTGGCAGGCTGCTGCCAGACTGGCCCCATGCGGGCCACTCGTGGTGTGTCGGGAGGCAAAGGAAGAGACAGAGAATAACTAACATTACCTTCCCTCCCTGGGGGGAACAGAGACAGCGGCTGGTGATCCAGCCAGAAAGGGCAATGCAGGAGATACATCAGAAACTCTGTGACCAACTAGGTACCTGACAGCTCAACATGACACGGGAACAGGAAAACAGATCTCATGAGAACTGCTTTGAATGTGCTCAGTATTGCCTAGGAGCAGGCCTTGGGATTTGCTTATTTCTCTTGAAACCCTTTACCCTTGTCCTCTCCTCACTCAATCATGCCCTAAAGGAACATAAGAATTTGAAGTGCAGTTCTTCCTACACATGCATGTGCTGCAACTCCCAGTAATCATTTCAGGCTTTGAATTCAGGACAATCAAAAGGAAATACAATTAAGCCTGTTTAAACCAGTGACTCCCAAACATCCACAGAGGACACTGTTAGAGCCTCCTGACTCAGTTTCCCCTTGGTCAAACGAAGGCATACTTCTTTAGCTGCTCCCCCGAGTGTGCCACGCTCTGAAGTTATTGAACAGTTTTTCTGCTAATAGGAAGAGATTTGTGTAAATGACAAGCATTACAGATGCAGAGGAAATCTAAGTGGCATTTTAGGTAGAAATATGCAGCTACAGTTTTACTGAAACACGCAAATAGATTATTTTATTACAGTCAAAACACTTGAATACTTAATACGCAGCTGCACCTAGCACAGATTTCACAAGCGGATTTTGATGCTTCTCTGGGTTCTCCTTGGCTGTATTTCTCTTGCTATAAATTCTGTATGTCATATGAAATACGATTTTTCAGTGAAGTCTGCCTTTTCCAAGCCTAAAATACAAACAGAAATGACGGATACACCACTCTGTGTTTGCTTTTTCTTTCTTTTAAATAGCTAACACCTTTCTGTTATGTTGGAAGTTACCAAAGGAAGGCAATTGGCACTTTGACCAATGCATTTGCACGTTATATACACATCTAACCCTGGCAATCCAATCTGGTGTTCATGGAAGAGAACTGACAATGACATATGAAGATGCAACCATGATTTGCCTGTATGGATCTAGACTAACTGCAGTATGCAACCAACGCAACTACATATGGAGTTCTAAGTTACAATGAAGGTGCTAATAAAGCATTTCATCCAACCTGTTTCCCTATTTTAACTATGCACAAAACAAAATCTGAGAGAGAATCTTGGAACTTTTTCAGGGAGACTTATAATAGTTTTTTTGAGATATGCTATTGGGTTTTGTTTTCTTTTCCTTCCTTCCCTATGGGAATGACTTCATTTACTCACGCAGAAACAGAGCAGGAATTCGGCTCCAAAATAATGATGACAAAAAGTGCAGAACAATACGGTAAATGGGTATTACCAAGTTCCCAGCTCCTGGCAGCCAGTGTGATCTAAAGGTGTTCCACTGCACACATGCTCCAAAACACTGCCATGAAACATTCCCCCAAAGCTTTTAAAGGGCACCGAGTTAAAGGAAATGAACCTCTGCAGGATGAGCTTTTAGTTCTGTTGCTATTGTTTGGACAATTGACCACGGGTGTCCTCCTACAACATGAGCAAGCAAAATGCTCACTGCCACCAACACCAAAAAGGACAAGATCATAACACTAAGCCAAGCTTGAGAAACCATTTTAGGGTTTACTTGCACAGGAATATTAGGTGGCAACAGATGAACAACTCACCTGCTTGCTGTTCTGACTCTGTGCTAAACGCCCATCATGCCCACACACACTCCCCCCCGCCACCTCTCTGCAAGGTGCCTGGCCAACAGATGCCTTTCTGAAACATTAACTGCAAAACAAGTAAGAAGAGCTGATAATGCCATTAGCAGATGGGCAAACTGAAGAGGAAGGGTAGGAAACAGACTCCTCAAGCTGGTGAGTAACCCTCAGTATTCCTTGGTATACAACACAGTCACTTTGTCTGGGGGCTCCTCTGTTGTGGGTATTCCCATTGCACTACACAGACTAGTAAAACCAAATTTATAGGCGGCTTGCATTAAAACCTTCTCACTGGTGGCTAAACAGATGCTGCCCTAAAAGGAAATTGCTTGTCTCTTTCGCACAAAGTGTTAAATTGCCTTTTTTTTTCTGAGTGCTACACACAGTGCAGATAATGATGCAAGTTTTTGGCACCAAAGGAGGGAACCTTCATTCGACAACAGGTACATGCATTATTCCTTCCTGTTCCTGCTCCTCAGCTCAGAGGTACCTGTCACACAGGGCAGCTCAACATGCTTTGCTCTAGTGAGGCAACGCTATTGCAATGGTTGTTATTAGTCAGGTAGACATTTCTTTAGCAGGCTGCAAAACATACAGTAAAAAATGTTCTATTACCTCCCAAAGTTTTCCAGGCAGAATTAAAAGAAAACAACCTAAATCCCACATCTCATCAAAGATCAGCTCTGTCTTCCTCATGCTCACACAGGAAGAACACTTCCACCTGCCAGGAATAAGGATTTACATGCCCCTGTTTGGCATCATAAATAATGGTGACTTGAATTTTCCTACACGGGTAACACCTCAGCAACAGATGGCAAGTTATATATCTCAATGCTTACGATCCATCTCCAGGCCCTGCACTCCAGAATGGAACATCCTGGAAATCTCACCTCTAAGGTACATTTTCCCACATGAGACGGTTTGCCTGGATCTGGGAAAACCCTCCAGCCACACAACCACATACAGGAGCCTTGCCACAGCCAAGGAAAGCAGTTTGGACTATGGGTCCCACATCCAGAGGCTGCTTCTCCAGGACTTACCCAGGCTGCTGGTCTGAGTCATGGAACCTTCACACACAACACACTTCTTTGCTCTAACTGCAGAAGGACAGACTGAAAGAACTCCTGCCATCCTAAGAGCCCTTTATACCTAGTAGAGGGTCAGATAAAGCCTCTCCTCCCCAGAGAAACAAGAACAACCTGGGGAGCTAATCAAAAGGTCAATTAGCAAATGGGCATCTCCCTGCTCTGGGAACAGCTGGCATCTTGCAACACAAGCATCCTGCAACACAAACACTTCTGCATTTCATTTTTTGAGTGGAAAAATGATGTCTTCCACAGCACTTTTGTAAGAGTTCTGAAAAAGATCGTTCCAAAAACCTCAAAGTTGGCCTTTTGCAGGTGTGCTGGACCCAGCAGACTGCTGGCTGCTCACCTCTGGGTACACAACAGCCCAACCCAGGCTTTTGGTAACCCACATCAAAATGTAGAGTTCTACAGAACATTTGGAGTTCTAGATGAGCTGTCATTTTGCAACAGAAAACATGTTATAAGAGAAAGTTTCTGACCAGCTGTAGCTCATCTCTAGGCTTCTGGTTCAGTCTCATCATTAGGCAAGTGAAGCTTATTTCAATCTCAATGCAATTAGCACAGTCGCCTTCCGTGCCTTTTTCCTCTCTCTCTCAGTTCACACTTGCCACTGCAGAGGAACCTGTGTCAGATGTAGACTAAACCTGCAGAGAAGTGGCTGAAAAGAAAGCAGCAAAGAGTAAGGAAACATTGTCTTTCTCCAGTTCTTTCACTGTTGATCTCTTTCTGAAATTTCCATCCTTGTGCTTTTATAATGTCCTAGTACATGAAAGAGTTTGTAACACAAAATGTTTCACTCCATGGAGCATGATGTGATATTGAAGCCAAATGGCCAGATGCTCTTTCCTGAGCTATTTCCAATGCTCCCAATTTAGAGTGGTTTTAACGGTGTTCACAAATTCTAGTCCTACACTTTGCTGGCAATTTCATGCTAGAGCACCACTGCACCGTGTTCTGATAAAACCACTGCTTTTCATTCAAGGTTACAGTTATCTTCAATTTAATAAAAATCAAAATATAAAGAAAAAAGGCACACTGTCATTCAAGGAAATTGCAGCCAGGTTGCAGTTGGATTATCAATCCAGAAGCAAGACTCTGTGTCCCATTTAGAGTACAATTAAAGACTATGTAAATGGTCTGGGCAGAGAAAAACCCCAGCACCCCAACTTAACTGGAGTGGGCCAAGTGCCCATTTTCACATCCTTCTCTTTCCTATGGGAAAACCTTTTACAAGGAAAATCCTCCAGTTTGAATCATGGCTGATGTCACAATGTGAACCCTGGCGCTAGCTGTCACACGGAATTCAGCCTGTCCTCTTCATCTGCTTTTACATGGCTTCCTTGTTTGCTGACAGCAGCGCATCTCTTTGGTTCACTGCATGAAGGCACAAGCACCAGTTAAGGGAGGATGCAACTGCAAAGCCAGGACCAGAGTAACCAGAGCTGCTAACAGCTTTCTCCAAGCTGTTAGTACAGTTACTGGCACTCACACACTTTGGCAATGGGGCAGCAGTGATTCACGGTGACTTCAGACACTCCAGGGTTCAGCAGCCTAGGATTTAATGCCTGTGTGAGTGTCCTCACAACTAAGCCTGTCTCCTTTTCCAGACACAAGGCATTATTGCTATATAGAAATGTCAAGCCTAATCTCATCCTGTTTGAATCAATGAAACTCTGCTGGAATTAAAAGATGCTGAACATTTAGATGGGCTGAGGACCTGGCTCATCTTACAGGCACATCACCTTAGAACAGAATATTCCAATCCCTACTTTGAAGGGGAAAAGGAGCTGTGAATTAATGTAATCCAGGCACCATGAATTCAATCCTTTCATGATTTCTTAATGCTTGACTTTAGAAGCTTAACATTCTTTTACCTTAGAAAATGCCTATCAAAATGTTAAATTAATCTGGAATTGGAAAAGAGGACACTCTCACTTACACGGCTTATCTGGCAGGTGAGACCTGGGATATTTATCACAGAGATCTTTGCAGCCTATGATAGGGCAACTGCCAATAACAGAAGATTACATTCTTATAAGGATTTTGCTTAGGCAGGGCAGAGTTCAGTGCATAACTGGTCAGAAGCATTTTAATGGCATTTAACTTCATGCTGAAAAGACAGATTTATCACACTCCAGTGTGAGCAGGCATGTCCAAGGACAGAGTGCACTACTATTTCAGATGTCACCAATTGTGTATTTTGTTAACATCATTTGAACAACTGAACCTCTTCAAACTAAACCACTTTCTTTTAAAACTTCTCATTTGAAACCAAATTAATGTTACTAAAAATGACAATCAAGATACCAATGAAGGTTTTTGATTCACTGAAATAAGACATTCTGATTCAGCTGTATTTTTGTACAGTTTTCACTTGTATTTTACCACAGCATGTCACAAAACCCCTGTCATTTTGAGAATCTCTCCAGACTGGGGCCCCTACTTAGCTCTAAGGCTGGGAGCCTGGCCTCACAAGTCACACAGGGTTAAAAGCACTGTCCAGAACTGGGAATTAAAGTTTGCTATACATAAGCCTTGTGACATTATTATCACAGTATGTTAGAGATTGGAAGGGACCTCAATATGAGAGCATATCAGTCCAGAATCTGCATTTAAAACACTGACTGCTCAAAGAAATCTAAATCTCCTTAGCTAAAGGTAATAAAATCAGGTCAAGAACTCACTACTCAACAATCTACCATTAGCACTTCTGTTTGGAGAAAATGCAGCTCATCTGGTTGTAAAGAAAGTAAAGCTGGGCCATAAAGCATAAGTTTGGAGAGTACAGTGATTTGCTTGTGCATGCAAGTGCTGGGTAACGACTTTCATTTCCCCATTTTGAGAGTTCAATGAATCTGCACCATGATTTTTTACAGGACACACAGTATTCCTTGCCTAGCCCAGAGGTGGGACTGCATCTCTATACACACAGCCCATGCCCGAGTTCAGCCAGGCAGCCTGGCCACCACAGTGAGGTAATCGCAACAGCAGAGAGCGCAAACGAGCCAAGCTTTTATCCCATTGTCAGGCAGCTCTTTTCAGGCCCGATGAACTGTACTGTAACACTGCCAGCTCCCAAAACTTGCCAAAGTTACTGTGGACACATCTGCATGAGCCAAAGTCACAAACAGCCATAAGCACTAAGTTGTCACTTGAATTCCATAGAGATGATTTGTCACACGCGTACCTGGGGACATCTCCAACTGATTCCTCTGGCCAGGACCTCTTGAGCAGTAGGTTTAAGATACCTCAAATTGGGTAAGTCAGCAGTTTGTGAGTGCACTGGTTTTGTGGTTTGGTTGTGGGGTTTCAAATCCCTGAGTTAACACTCATTCATCAGCTGATGCAGATTCCCTCCTTTGAGGTGTATCACAGTGCTACTAAGAAGACAGTAGCGCTGCCAGTTGATGCTAGCCATAAAAGAGAAAAAGCTTAGCTTTCAGTTGTCAGTGTGGTAATGTATTTTTTATTTAATTTGTTTGGATTCTTAATGGTGGAAGCAGAATTTAATTTGTCCTGGAGCATCCTTTAAAATAAATGGTTGATCTCTTCCCACCCACCATTACAGTTGATGGGTACAAAATAAAATGAACAGCAATTCATTCACCTTATCACTAGAGCACCAGAGGAAGAGAGAGATCCTTAGTGCAATGATTAATGACTCACTATAAAAAGATGCATCGTAAACTGATTGTATTAGGTTAAATCATAAACTAGGCTTTTAATGTTTATATGATCACCTTCTAAATAATTAAGTTTATTGTAGCTCCCACTAGGAAAGGAACTTTCATGACACTTGCAAATGATGCAATTTCTTACAGGGTCATAATGTGCGACCCTCACTTAAAGGGATCCCTGCAGTCACCTCAAGCATTGCTTCAATTTCTCTAACTGTTGGGACATCTCTCTGTTCTACAGGTCAGAAAGACCATTTGATGTCAAGGAGCAGCAAAGATGAACATGATCTATTCTGAGTTCAGGGTGTCTTCTTCAGGCACAGACACATCCCACAGCTTTGATGCAGGAGAAAGTACCATTGCTTTTCTTCCTCTCTGCCTACAGGCTGGGAGGTGAACCACAGCTGGAATGAAACCAGGATACAAGGAGGCAGAGCAGCAGTGTGATGCGTGCCTGAATGCAGTTAAGAAACCAAGTTGCCTGTGCTTGTGAAGGGCACCTCATCCACAGAGGAGTCAGCCACAATTTGACTTCATAAATTCCTGGCCAAAATCAGCTTTTAGGTGCTCACAGACAATTCCCATCAACTTCGGTGGCTGGCTGGTGAACACACAGAGAATAGCACCATTTGTCCATAACAGAATTCAGTCCTGTATTTATCCATCCTCCACTGAAACTGTCATCTTTGAAAAATACAGTACAAGATGACATTAGATAAGTGTCCATCTATTCCTCACTATCACAAGCCTGCAATCATGTCCATCTCCCTTTCATTTCCCAGAACAGCTGGTGCTTTTCTCAGCCAAACCAGAATCTCCTGAGCCTGGCAAATAGACACTGGCTTCACTGCAAAGCTACTCCACTGGGAGAATGTCACAGCTCTAACCAATATGAAAGTTACTCATAAAATGAGATAAAAAAGAACAGTAGAGCCCTAAGCATTTTCAATAGATGTGGTAGCTCCAGTCAGTTTATATACTGCTTTGTCAATACAGAAAATCACTCAGGCTAATTATTTAAATATTTCCATTTATGGAGTTTAGATGGAAAAGCCAACAGTGGAATACCCAAGATGATGATATTTTAATAAACAATAGATTTAAGGGGGATTAGCTGTGTTATCAAACAGTATCCTCCCAAATCAGCTCATCAGTTTCACCAACTCTCCCTGTGTCACTTTATTAAAACAACTTAAATGAAGGTTCATTAATTGCAATGTAATATCATTCAGACACTCCAAACCTAATCCCTTTTCTTTTAGTAGTAACATGATAATAGTATGCAAAAAAAAATTAAAGGATTATTATTACAGCTATTTTAAATAGGGGCTGTCTTCAAACAGTGCCACCACTTCCCCACATTTTACTAT
Organism: Neopsephotus bourkii; assembly: GCF_033783945.1. Classification (NCBI taxonomy): domain Eukaryota; kingdom Metazoa; phylum Chordata; class Aves; order Psittaciformes; family Psittacidae; genus Neopsephotus; species Neopsephotus bourkii. The sequence continues at coordinate 1,156,392 of NW_026901291.1, read as the reverse complement.
TTCTTATATTATTCCTTGATCTTTATTCATTCATGCATTCATTCCTTCCCTTTTCTGTGTTTCATTGCTCCACACAAGAAGAATCACCCATGGGCACCAGCATCCCTCTGTGCATGTGTAGGGATACGCCAAATATCTCTGCGTGGGTCAGTGCAGCCAGGCCTTGGGAAATGAGGGATATTTTGTGACTGACTTTGAGATTCTGGAGTTAAAAAATCCACAGTGATTTTATAAATATCCTACAGAGAAGGGAGAAGGTTCCTGTGCATTTTCACACTGTTAGTTTCTGACAGCTCTGAAAGACACACAGGAGGGGATCACGCACAGGACTTGCAAATTAGGAGGCAGACACTGTATATTACTCACCCTGCTAGATCCAGGCTGAAAACAGAGTAACAGATCCATGCTATGGACATACAGCTTGTTTCAGAATGAACTCACTCATAATCCTGTACTTACATACAGCCTTTTAACAGCAGGGTTAATTACGCTTTATAAGGCAAACCCCCAACACTGCCATTGCCCCACAACAGAAAAACCCTACAAAGAATGAGAGCTGTTTTCTCGATCCCAGGTTTCTGCAGACTTTAACAGGTTCCCAACCCCTGAAATCCTGCCCTCAATCACTCCAAATCCTTGTCTCTTCAAACAAGTGCCATTTCATAATCCTATTAAAACCTTTGCCTCTGTTTACCAGGAGCCCTAATTGTACTCAGCAAGTTCTCCTCGCCTAAGGAAGAGCGACAGCGTTCAGGTTTCTAAGGAGGCTTATTCATCAGCTACGCCAGAGTTTTGCCAGAGTGTTCAATCTATTCTGGGAGCAGCCATGTGGAAAAAGTTTCAAACAGCTCAAAGCCCTGCACAATGATAAAGGAAAGCTCACACAATCCTGGTAATAGCCTGACCCTCTTAAGGGAAATTGGGTGATTTGTGGGAGCAGTTTTTCTGTCCCCTATGTGAATTCTGCACCTTAAACTATAAGCAGTGTATTCACACAGCCCCATTACAAACCCTATCCCTCTTGTGATGCTGGAATAATAAATACACACCCATATGTGAAAACAAACTCTTGCTGCAATGACCTTCTTCCTCAGCCCACTGGTGTGAAGGAGTTTGTAGTAATTTTAGAAGAAAAGAGTCAGATAAAGAATGGACTAATTTGATGCTCAGTGTTTCACCATGAGCAGAATATATGCTTTAATGAGCACATTACATGCACCAGGGACGTGTTACTGTGAAGCAGGGAATAAAGAGTAAGGGAAAAATAATTAAACAGTCAGCTTTATAATGAGGAAACTGTGTTCATGCAACATTAAGTAGCCTCATTCCCAAGTGCTAAGCGAAGCCATGTTCCTTGGACTTCAGAAGGACCTGCTGGCAAGTACCACCTTAAAAACAAGGGCAAAGGATCACAAGTATCAAACCTCCCAGAAGTCCAGAAGCACAGGGTGGACTCGTGCTGTCTCAAAGTCATTGGTCCACACTTTGCACTTACCTACCTGACAGGATCGAATACCTGTAACTCCTTAAGTCTATAAGGAGGAGCCTGAAAGCTTTAAAATACCACAGCATTCATCATGCATGCTATGTAGAACATTAGAACTGAGTCCTACCAGCCTGGCCTTAGGTTTCAGTTGGTGCTGCATCTGCCAGACCACAAACATCAGTTCTCTCAAGGCCAGTAAGGCCAGGAATATTCATTTACCAGGACTGTCAGTACCAGACAGTGTTGCAATCTCAGTTACTTTAGTGTACCTAACAGTTTATTCTGCTAGGCCACAGCTTCATGTCTCTATTTGCAAATAAGAGATGGCACAGTGTCTCTTCTTTGTTACTCACCCTCATGCCTAATTCAATGTTTTCTCCTCCATAGACCTCCATACCAGGGTCAAGCAAGCCAATCTCACCAAAATACTCTCGGTCCACTACAAACGAGCATCCAATCATGGCTGGTGTCCTGCATGGAGAGATTACAGCAAGAAATTAGGTTCCTTATTAGCTACCACAGAACCCACGTCATAACAAATGTACACAGGCAGAACAGTTCTTAGTCTTCCAGCTTACATTTTAAAGGTATCTATTAGTGTGCAATCACATTCCACTTCATCCCCCAATGGACAGAGGATCTAGTGGGACCAGAGCCAACTTAAACAACTAGCACAGTGTCAGGCACACTTGGACCAGATGCCTGTGAGACAGACAAGATGCAAAGTCAAGTTCTCTGGGCATGTAAGTGAAGCATCAGGCTGCTTTTCCTTTATTTTATAGGCACAACCTCTGTGCTGGAGCTGAAGTTCACCACCATACAGAGTAGCACAAGAACGAGAGAACGCTTCATTTGAAGATTAGCACACAAGAAAACCCCATGAGCTTTGTCAGAAAAGAGAAGTCCTGTACCCACATATTAAAAGTAAGTGCATGTCAAGAGCCATACATCAATCATGGAATGAAGTCCAGCAAGGGACTTCTGGAGTCAACTCTGGCAGATAAATTTCAGCCTTTGTGAAGCTGTTCCATGATTAACATTTCTGCCTTTGCTGAGGTCAGCCTTCAGAAAAGGAAGAATTTTCAGATGAAGAGATTCTGCCCCCAGACCAACTGGGTGATTTCACATAAATCATTTCCCCTCTCTGAGCATCAATTTCTGTATGTTTAAAACTGTGGTTCTGCTCTCCTTTACAAAGCAATCTGAAACCTGTCACTGAGCGTGACATGAGCAGCACTACATGACAATGGATTTTGAGATCATTTACTATAGGAACACAAGCATTATTTCAATGCAATACAAGCCAGTGACATCTGCAGTTTTCATGTGCTCTGGTTTAGTCACACCACCTGCATCTTCAAAATTCAAGATAGGAGCTACGTTTTCCTACCATAGCCCACAGTCAAGAAATATAATTAACTAACTTTAAGGTGGAAAACCAAACAAGAGCCTGCAGCTCCAGGTTTGACTTGCAACACAGCTGCAGGTTGCATAGTGCCGACTGCAAGATTATGGGTAGCTATCCTGCAGTCACATCTATGGGACATACCAAGGCCCTGGAGGCAGACCCCCCATTTTAGCAGGATCCTGACAGGCCAGATTGCTGAATCAGGGAAACTGTAGTGCCATTTGAGAAAAGGAACACTTTTGGAGCTGTCGTAAAAGAAAACCGTGCTCCCTCTTGCATTGAAAGGGAGCTGATTTTTAGGCCATCTGGCAGATACAACATCATTCCTAATGGTGCTATTGTAAAAAGACATCAGGAAAAATCCAGTTTATACCTATTTTCTAGTAGAATACAGAATGCTTGATCTATGGCCCAGGCTTACATATATACACCATGAAAAGGCCCTAAGGAAACAAAGATGATGGAAAAGGTCTAAACCCTATTTTAAGAAGTCTCCTTTGTAATGCACAGTGTACTGTCACTATCAAGTCTCTTTTGTCCCAGATACCTGCCTGTTTCTTCAATTTGTACAGAAAGCCATTCGCAAGGTGTTTGCCCCTGACATCTGAGAAACTATTGATGAGGCAGGTTCATACACATGTGAAAAACTGCCCTGGCTGAGAAAATGACCCCATTTTTCACTCATGGATCCCCCGGTAGCAGCAGGTGGCTGCTGGAACGATGTTATCACACCAGGCCCTGTCTCTCATCAGCAGCTCACCACTTCTACAGGAGGAGGTTAAAGAGGTTTTGAAAATAACCAGCCAAGGTATGGTCACAGAAAACAATTCTCTGCCCCTGGGCCTAATGCACACCCCAGCATTGCAGAACACAGCCCAGCCTAGGGCAGGAACTGTTTGGTACCCTTGAAAAGGTTCATTTGATGAAGTACTTACCTGTAATGGGCTCTGCTGTAGCACTCACATTACTGGTACTGCTTCAGCATCTCCCTTTCTCAGTATGAAAGCCATTGCAATCACTCAGATCATTACAAGCCTATGCTGCGGTGCACACTATCCCTCTCATGTTTTCGCTGCATAATTGAAAAAGGCAGTTGTTGATAGAAACACATCTGATTGGCACTGTTCTGACAAAGAAGCTGAAATACCTTGATAACTCTCATGTTCCACCCTTACAGAGCGAGATACATTCCCTGGATCAGAAGCTGAGGGGACACAATTCAATGGCAGTTACAAAGGCAAGCATCTGTTGCTGCAGATGACTTTGGACTCAAGCGGATCTCTCAGCCAGACCCCTGCACCCATTCAGTCAACAAGGCTGGAGGAAACTGAGGCCACATGTCACAAACCCTACAAAGACACTGCAGCAGGGTCACCACCGCTTCCATCTTCTGTTGATGCATACATTTATAAATCAGGATCTTTGCAGGATGGATGGCATTTAAAGATTCGAGTTATTTGGTAAAATGCATCTTCCTGCTTACAGCTCCTAGACCATATCTGAAGGCAGACTTGCCTAAAAAGGCTGAGAGCTCAGCACCAGACATATCCAACATGGATCCCACTGGAACATCCGCCATCACTGACAACCATATTTTTGTCTACCAAGAAATAAATTTGGTATAAAAATTGAAATAAAAGAAGGACATGACTAAGGAAAGGGAATTCAGTGGCTGTGAAATAAAGTAAGTCTCTGAGGGAATATTTAGGTATTTCTTAAGTGTCAACCATGGTAAAGAAAGGGGGTGTGAGGGGGAGAAACACAGGACACTTTCTTCATTTTCCTGCTGATGTATTTAAAGCAAAACACAGGCTTCACTAGACGAAGGCCTGAGTATCACTGCTTTGCAAAACTGAGCTGCTAGTTTGGGCTTTCCAGGCCCTCCCTCCCCAGATCCTCTGGAAGCAGCTCCTTACAGCAGTAGGATGCTCCCATGAGGCCGTTTCTCTTTCCTTCCTAATGAGGAACGGTACAGTCAGGCTTTGCAGACTGCTCTCAGGTGCTGAAATCTCCCTCTGGGGAATGGATTTTTGCAGCTGTCGGCTCTGACCATTAAAACACTGACTTGTTAATTGAATGGGGGTGGGAAATAGATTTTAGATGTAACTGCATAATCATCACTCACAGTGGAATGCCACCGAGGACTGCCTTTGTGTCTCCCTCTCTCTTCTAGCTGTTATTTCTTCTCATTAGACCTATTCAAACACAGGCTCCACAAGCCTTCATGGCTGATTCAGAAGAAAAAGGAAATGTTTTCAGGAATGAGCAACAATACCAATGCAATGGCAGGAGGAACCACATCAAAACTTGCCACTGTCACTGCCTTTTGCTACCTGAGTTTGGCTGCCTGCTGCCACTGCTCTGCACAGCAGCATGGCTGCAACCACAGCAACTGAACTGAGATGCCTGTGGCTCTGCCCTGGCAACATCCTGATGTGATGGAAAAACCTGCCTACGATGCACAGTGCTGAGGTTTCTGCATACCCGATGTTCAACACTTCCATCAGGCTCTACCAGTTTTGGACATCCCTGTGCTTTGAGTGACCCAGCTGCAAGCCAAGTGTAATGTGACTGCAGAGCCCAGTGAGCTGGTAACAGCGCTGTGAGCCGGTGGACCCTGACCCTATTCCCCGCTGTCATTCAGTGAGTCACCTCCCTCTGCCTCTGTTTCTGCATCTGTGAAGCACACATACTAATACTGGGTAAAGTCTGAAAACTGCTTCAGCAGTTTAAAAGCTGAAGATTTACTTCTAAGATCATTTTAAGCATACAGGGGGATAATTCTATACTGGACTACAGGGTTACATTTACATACCACAAACACTTAAAAATCACCCCTGCTCCCTAAAAATCCCCTCACTTGTTGTCATCACTGGGTTTTCCAGGACCTGAAGAACTCCAGTGTATCTAGCACCTTCAGTACAGCACAGGAAAGCCTTCCCTTGAAAGTTAGACATGGACATATGAGCAAAAAGCAACTGGGTTAGTATGTCTTAAGCCCTGCTCACTAACCATGGGGCAGCAAATGAGAAGGTGTGTGCCTCAGCACTTCAAAACTTCAGAGCAGAATGTATTAACCTAACCCACACTTGCTTTATGTAAAAGGACCTTCTCCCTTAACTAATGCACTTTCTTTTTAGGAAGGTGGCTATGAGGGAAGAGAGGCAGCCTATGGAAGAGGGCAGTGCCTGCTATGGGATGGGTACCAGAAAGAGAAGACATCATGGCCAGAAATGAAAGCCACTTGCTATATGCCTGCATCCCGACTGTTTCACTTTAGGAAGATCTCCAGGAACACAGCTTTGCCTGCAGAACTCCAACAGGCTTTGGCAGAACTCCGACACTCATTTCCCTAGAGAGGTGCATCCCCCTCCTTTACAGACAACTGAGGGATGTTGCCTGGAAGCTTCACCAAGAGCAAGTGAAGAAGAAAGGGATGAGCACCAGACTGACATAATGCACATGATACGGTAAGTTTTCCTCTCCCCTTCACATCTTTCTCCCTCTGCCTTAAGGTCAATGTACCTGTAATCGTGTCACATCTGAAAGAGTTTTCAGAGCATACAACAAGTCCAGTTTCCAGGATAACAGCTGCACCACCATCTCTACACAGACCAGCATGGGGCCTGACTTGCACATGAGGAAGGCATGCACGCTCCAAGCTGAAGCAGGCAGCACAAAGCATCTCACTGAGGATGCATCAGGTGCTAATTTATATCCATGAGCAAGATACACGTGCTTTCTGGAGCACCTGATCCAGTGTGTGTACATACACATTCCTACTGGCAGCCAGCTATGGCATATTAAAGCAGTAAGTGAGAACATATGAAACAATGAAATGCACCACTGCTGCTATAGGAAGATAAACTGGAAAGATGTGCAGTGCTTGGCTGAGTGAGGCTGACTGAGGTCTCTGATGTTATTGGCTGCTGATCAAGAAATCAAAACACAGAGCAGTCCCTCATAACCACGGCAGGTGAAGGAAGATGAGCCACAGCCAGAGCTCAGGATACCAGAAACCTTCCTTGCTGTCTCAACAGCCAGTAGCATTTTCTCCACATAGAAAAAAACCCAGCTTGTTTCAATGCATAGTCAAATTCATTAGAAACCCTCTGAAATAGGAATCCTTTCTTACACAGTTTGTTGCCAGATGATAAGGACGGGTTTGGGCAGTGTGTTCTCAGGAACACAAATGGAAGATGATGTGATGGACACAGTGTGTCAAAATAACAATCCTCATTTAAATCTTCACATTAGAGACATCTTACATCTCAAATGTCAAACATGAAAATGACTGCCTGCAGAAGGCGACTCGGGGAACATCAATTGTTCTGAATTTCAGAGTATTAATGTGGGAAGAAAATAAGAACTGACTTTAAACAGCATCAGAAATCCTTACCAAATCTGACACTCTGTTCTTGCTATTTTTTTCACCTTTGTTTGCACTTCAAGGCCACATCCCCTCTGTCACTTGGACCACAATAGTTGATGTGACATTTTATGGTGTGCATTTGACATGACTGCTTATAGGGTGCCCCACTGACTGGAAGGATAGTTCCCGCTCCTTCCCAGCAAGGCTCTGAGTAGGATCACACCGCTGTTAAGTGTTCAAGCAAGCAGAGGATCAGGCTTTAAATAGAAAAACCTCTGAGACAAGTAAGCACATCTGTTGTGTAATCCCAGCATAAAACACGGATTGGACTCTAGTTTCTAAAAGTCTTACCCAATTCTGCAGATCGATGACATTCATACAATTCAAACATCAGAAATGCCAGGGCTCTGATCCACACTGATAGGAGGGTAAGCGCTTTTTTTTTCACACTGACAATCTTTAATCCCTTTGGAGATCTGGGAGGAAGTATTCAGCTACCCCACTACCAAAGCTATTCATGGGGTTATTAGTTGTTAGCTTTTCTTCTACAAAACACAGAGAGACAGAAAACAAACCCACTACTTGCTGGAGACAAAGGAAGCCTTAAGAGGGACAGTGTACCAAGGACTAAATGATCTTGCAGTTTTCATGCTGATGAATGGCCCTGCAATCTTATGAACATACTGAACAGACACAGTGAACAAACACCCTCGGTGTGGACCAGTTTGCATGTCTGGCAAACTAGACTGACACAGACTAGTCAAGGTTGCAGTTCACGGTTTGAAAAGCTGGTTACGAAACCAAAATGTGTGCCAAACCTGAGATTTCTGGAAAGGTTTTCTTACTAGTCTGAATTCCCCTTCTTTCTGAAAGTATACATTAAATTTTCTACAGCTACTAAGTTCCCATCATGGATGCTTTCAAATCTCAATTTCAAGTATAGATTTCCTGAACCTTTTCATCAACAATACTCGCACGTTCGCTCTTTCCATTACCATAACTACATTGGCATATCACTTAAAAGCCACAGAATTGCACTGTATTTCTATAGGCAGGCATAACACGACAGCACAGCCAAAGGCTCTAGCAAATCTACCCAGGTGCTGCTGCTTCGGAGGCCCATCAGGAATCAGTGCAGTGTGGCTAGAAGTGGATACTTTGCCTCCCAGATTGCTGCCTTCAAAGCACATGTTCCCAGGGAGACAAGTGTTCATGGTTCAATGTTGGTGTCTCTGCATTTCAGGGCATGTAATTCATAATTTGCAGGAGAGACACTTATGTAATCACAGCATCTCAGTGCTCCTGATATTTGTCAGCAAGGGCTGGGCACTCTCCTCCTTGTGCTGCTTGTTTCATCTGTCTCTGAGCAGCTTATGCACTGTTTAATTGGAGGGTTTCTTCACTTGGGTTCAGAATAAAATTGCTGCTCTCAGGAGCCAGCTACTTATGTGCATCAGATTTTAACATCACTCACTGTGTAAGTGTGGACCTTACTCACTCCTGTGTCAGCCCACTCAGTGCCAGTACAACTCCAGCAAGAGCTTGAACATAAGCCTGAGAAAGCCCATGGTTAATCAGGCCCTGTATTGCTGAATAAAACCTGTTATCCCATTACAGGGATGACATTCCTTACTCTCCATTAAAAAGGTCTGTAGTTCCATTTCCAGAAGTGTTTTGCAGATGAAGCTTCTGTACTTCAGGGAATGCTTTGAGCTACCACCACTGAAACTCATGTCTAAGAACTTGCTGAGGTTAACCTCTTAGTTCAGTTTTATCTGATATGTGATCATTGTCTCCAGAACAGAAGATACCTGAATACTAGAACAACTCATATGGAAAATGATGCAGTGATTTCAAACATAAACTGGAAGTTGTGAAGTGTGCAAAACTTCAGGAATAGAAGACTAAAACCCTGATTTCAGGAATAAAAGCTTTGGCTGATCTTTCACCAATAAACTCTTTCTCAGGGCTAAGTGAAATAGATATAAAACAATGTAAGGAGACCAGGGCACGTTATCCAGGAAAACTGATTGTCTTATTAATTATTTTCCTGCTTACTGAGGTTTCAAGCTGAGCAAAGGGTCAGTGATGAAGGACTGTGCTGTCTTGTAGTAAACCTGTCGTGTAGTTTTGTTTCTCATACACACAGTGTTTCACTGGCTTATTAGTCAGGCCAGACTCCATTGGAAACTAAAAGAATAGTTGTTAGAAAATATGCTGTTGTCCTACTATGGGCTACAATGGGACTTTATAATCATAGAATGGTTAGGGTTGGAAAGGACCTTAAGATCATCTACTTCCAACCCCCTCTAGTTCCAACTTGAACCATGCATTTACAGCTACAGCACATGCACTTCTGTGATGCAACTCAGAGATGTAACACATGTATCCACAGCTTTGTAGAGCCATCTGTTTTCTTCAGTTCCATTTTGCTATCCCTGTACAACACCTATAGCCTTGCTTCACTTCAACTCCCCCCCCGACAGACAGCTGAGATGGAAGCATTGCTTGTACCGAAATGACAGCACATGGGAGATTTACCTGATGGGAGCTGACTCATCCCCTTTATCGAGCCAGTCCTGTGGCGGGATTATGTACATGCACCAGAGGCCCCAGTTATAGCCGTGGGCTGCGTTGGCGTACTGCTGCACTTCGAAAGTGTTGTACTTGATATTGTCAATTGCTGGCAGGATGATCCGCTTTCGATCTTCTTTGATGCGGGTAAGCGCAGGTTCCACCCTGAGAACAATAAAACCAGCAGAATCTTTTACAGCCATCCAGTAATCCCAGGCCCTGCTTTGCAGTCTGATAACACAAAGTTCTCTAATACAGACAGCAGTATTCCAGGCAGCCAGCAGCCCGAAACACAGCGGGATGGAACACAGGTCATCACCATACACTGAAGAGGCTGGAGACTGGTGTGAGGTACTTCACATAGCAACAGCATGTGAGTTATTACTTTTATGAAGCTATCCCGGAGTTGAACACCACCAAATTTTACCGAACACTTTTTCTGTCAGTTCATTTGGCAACGGACGAGTGTTTAGAAACAATATCACCAGGAGTAACTAAATGGCTTGCTAACGGCTACACCACCAGGATAGCAGGTAGCCATCAAATACCTGCTCTTCCTGACAAGGCCTGAAGAACAAAACCCACGTCAGGGACTGAATGAATGTGAAGGTTACTCAAAGGTTTTAATCATGTTTCCTAAGGGCTGACCCCATCAGACCTAGTCTGAATGACAAGTGTGGCTGCATTCTGCCTTCTAAAACCTCTTTGGTGATGAGAAGATTTCAATTGCCAGATGGTGCAAAAGCAGCGAACTGCAGGAAACAAGCCATCATTTCCAAAGGCTTTAGAACAGTGATGTGCTTTCAAGAAGCTACATCCCAAAGTGTTTCAGGAAAGTAAAAAGCTTCAGTGCAAACATTCATTTCTGACCAAGGTAGCCTGAGGTTGCTATGAATTTACAGAGAAACTGATGCAAAGAGGCAGCAGACTTACGTAAGGGTGGGAAGGACTTCTCAAAGCAGCATTAGAAACAGCCACTGGTTCACTCCTTTGTAACTGTTTTCCCTTGAAAAAAGCTTTGAAGATTTTGCAAAGCTCTCCTGTGTATCTTTAAGGGAATGGTGGTTTGCTGTGATTCACAGAGGTAGCAGGACTTGAACACTGATCTTTTCTCATTTGTTGGTGGTTAAAAGGCAATTATTACTTTGTCCTTCCAAGTTTGCTGCCTCCTATTCTGTTTGTTATATTTAGTTTGTGTAGGCCAACAGAAAGCCACAAATACGAAATTAACCCAACCTCTGTTTTCAGTCTTCACCATCCCATCTCTTCTGTCAGACAGCAATTTCTCTGCATCTGAATACAGCCAAACTATTTGTCTTTTGCATACACAGACTCCACGTTGCTTACATGACATCGTGCACTGCTCGCTTTCCCTTCTTTATACCCCTCCTGTCTCAGTAAGAATACAAGTGGGTTCAGTGAAACCCCTGAGAACTGATAATGAGCTACTTACTGCAAATAAACCATCAGAAACCAATACCATAAGAGCACAGCTGACAGAAAGACATGGTACCACAGCATTTCATTTGGAGACAAGTTGAAGAGAGTTAAACCAGTTCTATTTAGAATCCTCCAGAAGAATGGCATTTGAGTTTATCAGCTGGATGCCACTAACATGGAGCATGGAACTTTTAATGAAAAGGATGGTGGGAAGAGAGGAATGACATTGCAAGTTGCAGAAATCCCCCCCCTGGCCAGGAAGGTTATGAAAGAGATGCTCATCTCTTATGCAAATGTATTGGTTGGTTACTCTACTTGATTTACTCTGGGAATAAATCAATGCATCACTCATGACTGGAATAGCCTGAGGTCTCTCTTAGTACTGCCTGCCACCTGCAGCTTGGTGCAGTACTTCTGCTGCCAAAGCCCAACCCTCAAGGTATCAAAGACCTCCACAGAAGCATGAATGTGCATCAGCCCAGAGGATACACAGTCACTTCAGCTCAGGCATTTAAGGAACTGCACCCCAGACTCAAAAGAGATCTGTTTGTTTGTTTCCTGTGGGAGAGACAAGAAACAACTGAGGCTCAGGACAGTGCATACATGATTCAGAATGCCAATCTGTGTCATCCTTAGGCCACACTCATACACTCACATGAAGAACCAATGTGACCTGCCAAATCAGGATAAAGCACTTCCATCAATAATACAAGATTATATTTATGAGATTAACTGTTTTAAAAGCCAGTGGGTGGATGGCAGAAAAACTCTTGCAAATCCAATAAAGCAGAGAAGAATGCAGAAAAACTAAATCTGCTTTGTTCTTTCCATACCATTATCTCTGTTTATCAGCCTAGAGGAAATACAGCAGAACAATGGAGAAGTCAGCCAGACACCCCTCTCCCATCGGGAACCAGGTGTCTCCATGCATGCCTGTGGTAACCCCTGTGCTTAACATCAGCAGGAGGCTCTCCCACTGCCTTCTGGCCTCTGAAACAAAGGCTTTCAAAATAGCAACAACGGGTATAGATGACACTAATGACAAGCCACTGATGGTTTTACTCTAAGAATCCTCCTCTTGGTGATTGTGGAGCACTTACAGCAGAAGCTACATTACAGAGCTGACTCCCTTGCAAACCAGAAACATCTTGGGAAGTCGCCCACTTCTGAAGCCCTTGAGCCCTGCTTCAACAGATTTGGTGCAGTGGGCAGGTCACAGAGCAGGAGGATTACATTCTCCAGTGAGATCTGGTGCACATCACAGGACAGAGTTGCACCCAGTGACTCCCACAGCATGCACAAAATGATTATGCTTGGGTCTGCAAAGCAGGAAAACTGACTGCATGCCTTCTGAAGCAGGAATCTGTAAATGGGTTTCCTTTGTAAGAATCAAACTGTCATTCTTATGCACTACCATCTGATTCTCAAATGTCTTTGACAAGCAAAGAGAGACTGGGAACTATTCCCATCTCTCTTGGTTATACTTCTTTGGTCACCAAATCCTCAAGTCCTCAATTACTGAGATGTTTATGTTGATACAAAGCAAGATGGTTTAACCATCACACTTTATCTTGAAGTTTCCATTTCTTTCTACAGCTCCTCCTCAGGTGCTCATTTTGCAAGTATTTTACTTTGAAGGGTAGATTAAGACTGTGTAATGAAAAAACCTGAAAGAGATATAGATTTCTTCTCCCTTAATGTCAGATGTCTGCAACAGACACCCCGCATCCAAGGTAATTGCCTCAAACTTGTATTCTCAGAGAGAGAGGCAGAGGTTGGCACTTTTATAATAAGATGCTTCTCATAATAATGTAGACACTGAAAATAGGTGAGATTAATAATGTTCCAGAGGACCTGATTTTGAACACAAAGGGAATTTAGCTTGCTACCTTGCAAGACAGCTTAAAGTCAGATTGCTGAAAGTTGTTTGGGAAAGAATGTGAAGAAAATATTTAGCAGCCACTCTGAATTTTCAGCCCTCAATGATATCTGTGACTGTGTTCATCTGCCTTGTGTCCTGGAAAAGCTAATCCGGGTCCTTATTTCCTTCGTTACAAGAACAATCCACTCCCTGTGCTGCTGCTGCTGTCATACCAGCCATCACCAAACCATTCCTGTCACTCTAGGGTTGACTGAATTCTTGTGTTTTTCCAGTTGCACGGCTTACATTTCTTACCACCTGACTTGGTGCTTTGCATCTGAATGTCACAAGGAGGGATCTCTGGAGTGAAATACAGCAGTCAGATCAAAATACACAATGAAATTTCATTAATCTCTGCCAACCTATTAACTTAAAATCTCAGAGTTTGAACTTTTGCAAATCGGAGGTGTCCAGAAGCTGTCCATGTGTTGGAAATTCTGTTTCAGTCCCCTGCACTCAAGAAATACAAATGTTGAATATATTACTACTTCAGTAAGTGCCGATAGTTCTACCCTCAGGTTACAGAAGTAAAATGCCATGCCAAAGCTGTGCAGTGAATGGGTATGAAAGCAACTGCTGGAACTTCATTTTCTCCTTTTCCCTCTTTTCACCCGGTGGAGGTTATTTTCTTTCTCTGTATCCACATGTGAAAGTCTCATCCCCGCAGGTATTGGGAACAGTAAAGGTTCAGTATCTGGACAGACTGCAGCAATGCCCACAATATGCTTGCACCCACAAGTAAGAGAGCAGGCTCTGAGTCACAAATGGAAAGAGAAAATCTAATGCAGAGTTGTTCTCCATTACTGAGCACAACTCAGAGTGGAGAGCCTGTTAATTAAGCAACTTACACCTGAGAGGTTTCACACCTTGTCTTACCTGATCCGGGACAGCAGAAACAGCAATGGGGCATTCAGACCCAATCACCAGCTCATCCCAGTGAGATCCACAGGAACATTCAGATCCCAGGTTCTGCCCATGCCCTCTGCACCACCATCACTGCTCATGCTCTGTTCTTCCTGCCAAGATCCCTAGGCAATGGCCAATGAAGGACTATAAGCTTGAACAGGACTGGGTAATGAACTGTGCTTACATTGCTTATCTTAGGTAATCCATGAGGTACAAGGGGTTCTTTATTGCTATTCATTGCTAGCAAAACCCAGCCTTGGAGTAGTTCTATTAGGCTCAATAGACTTACACAGTGTCTTTGTCTCCGTAAGCTGAGCTGCACATTCATCAAATCCTTTGTCAACATGGTGGGTAATTCTGGCTTTGTCTAATTGCTTCAGGTTTTTCAAAGGATTATGATTAAATCTTTTCTAGTAATTTCTATTTTTTTCAATACTAATTTTAAGCTGCTCCATTATTATGCAGATTTACCCAAGCTCTTTACAGACACCAGTGTTCCTTCCCATTTGGGTTTGGGTTTTTCCCTTTTCTTGCTTTTTCCACTGTGCGTCTGCAGAAGTCAGGTGCTCCTGGCAGCTCCAGGACTAGAAGTGGAAGAGATTGCTGAAGTCCAAGTGTGTTCAACATGCTGTGCTGATGAGCTGCAGAGTGAGTTGTTTGAGTATTTCCTTTCCGCATGGCCAGTGCTGGCAGCGAGGCAGGATTCAGCCCTGCCTGATTAGGTACAGATGTGAATTTTGGGATCCATCTGTTTTTCACAGATACAAAAATATTAGGTTCCTAGCCTGTATGCGAGTCAACATACTTTATGGGCATAGAGCAGCATATATTGTTAACAAGTTATTTACTGAAGCAAGAAGAAAAATTCTCCCAGGCATATTCATAGACATGATGGATTTCAGCAAACTAAATATAATGAAAAGATTCAGCTTTATAGGCAGTGGATCACATCATC
This sequence comes from Neopsephotus bourkii, assembly GCF_033783945.1. Lineage (NCBI taxonomy): Eukaryota > Metazoa > Chordata > Aves > Psittaciformes > Psittacidae > Neopsephotus > Neopsephotus bourkii. Next base: position 1,141,330 of record NW_026901291.1, on the reverse strand, counting down.
CAGTTCTTTGTTCCACCTAATAAAACCCAAGCAGACAATTCAGGACATAAGAAGTTCCTCCCCTCTGTCCTCTCTAAAAGTATGTATCTGTCAGCGTCCTCCTCTCACTCTGCATAGATTTCTGGTGAGCTGTTAAAGCCAGAGAGAAAGGACAATAAATTTAGTTCTCTTACAGCCTCCACTAGACCAAAGAGTAATTTTCATTTGGTTTTATTTATCTGAAGCAGCTCCAGAAATACAGTAACACATGGCTGAAGTCTCATCCCCAGGACTCAGCCCTGTGATTGGGAGTGCTTGGTTGAAGCTACACAGAGCATACTGCTGTCCCATGGTTTTGGTGGGCTTCCCACAGGCACAAGGCTGTACTGGGAGGAACATCCACAGCGGGTGCCTTGGTGATTGCTCCTTACAGAAACTCTCTCAGGGAGTTTGTGCAAGGAAGCTCTGATCAGAGGCAAGTTTACAACAAAAGATGTGCTGATCTGTCTAGCAGATCCATAAACACAGCACATGCGTTTCATGCATTTAATGCTTTTGCCTACCAGTGGGGCAGTTTCTGGATTAACACTGGATTTTCCAGAGGTGTTGAGTCCCATAACTTCAGTGGAAGCCCCAGCAATGCCAGTACTGTGGGCCTCAAAGAATAAGTGCTCCCAAGATAAAGAGTTGGAAAAGAGTTATAAGGCAGAGTACAGAATAAGCTTGTAAGAAGATCATCCGAGAGCAAAGGCAGGGGTCATACTGTGATCACACAGGCTTCTCTAATCCCATTGTAAGCCTACCTCTGAACACATATGCAGTCTGTATTTAATATTGGGCCAACCCAGAGCAGCTCAAACTCCATGGGAAACCACAGCAAACAGAAATTGTCTGCTGTCTTACATCCTTATCAGGCAGTCGGAGTGCTCATACCAACCAGGAACTCTGATTCTTCACAATGCTGAAAAGAACAGCATCTTCCAGATGAAAATTAGATAAACCCAAGTTACACATAAGCTCCTCACACACATAATTATATAATGCACCCCTATGTAAAAACACGACAGGAATAAGCACACATAACCTAAGGGAAGCCACACACATGCTGCAGGCCAGATCCTCTGCTGCCCAACGCTCCTGCTTCAACGGACGTCAGTGCTTCAGGGATGCTTTGCTAACACGCATCGCCTGAGGTTCAGACCCAGAATACCTTTCAGTTCTTAATTAGAATGATTGTACTACAGCTTGTTAACACCTCCTACCCTCCCCCCACCCAAATGTCACTTGTTCTGAATTTGTTCAAAAGTACAAATTTCCTAACTGACAGAACTGCATTGGAAAATGTCTCTCTTAAGTTCTGCCCTGTCCAAGCGGGTACCCAAATGCTCTGACTTGTGGCTTCTTTTGAGAGAAATCTTTTCTTCCTCTTCACCATCGCTATTAAAGTCTTTACTTCAATAAAAAATGAAGAAATAATATTAAGAAAAAAAAAATTTTCCCCCATTTCACGGATCAGATTATTTACTATTTTTTTCCCTTGCAAAGACTTAAGGAAGAGTCCTCATAAGTCATATATGAAAGACAACATGGTCTCATCTTCTAGATTTTACGGCTCAGTGGGTTTAACACTGTATTTTACTCTGGCTGTACCACTGTCAGGTACCACAAAGTAAAAACTTAACACAGAAATGTAAGAATAAAACCTGTGTAATCTGAGAGCTTATTCTGCCTGTGTTTTACACACTACCTCACATCTCACTGGTGATACACATTTATCAGATGCAGACAAGCAGATCGACTGACATTCATAATTCTTCACTGAGGCCAATGGAGGAGTATTGAATGCAGGATGCTTTTCCTGTAAATAAGTGTTCCAAGAACTGAAAAAAACCCCTAAATTTCAATACTCCCTTTTCTTGGTCTCTAAGAGGAGAGAGAAATTCCCATCTGTTCTACCTGACATCTCTATCAGCATTCCTCTTTTCCAGGGGAGGTTTCAGACCTGCAGCCCCCAGCCAGAATGGAGAGAATGCAGCTTAAACGCCTGCTGGAGAGTTAAAGATCAGCTCTTAGGCTGCCAAATCTGAATAGCTCTTTTCTGCACCACTGAAAAGCAATGAGGACGCTTCAGTGAACACTCTAGGTTGTTTAGGTAGATGAATAGTCGAAGTTGCTTTTCTGGCATGTCCTCTTGTATGTACGCTGGCACCATCCCACAAAGCTGAAAGGCGCACATGGCTTATGTTGCACACTTCCCTCTCCACTCAGATAATATTAGCTCACTTTTTCTATCTAAAACGTGTATTGCATTAAATTACCAAGTGGATCCCAAGTGATGGTAGAGGCTTTGCACGAGAAAAAACTCCCTCAATAAACACATGTGCTTTCCTTTGCATTTGCATAAGTAAAACTTCCAGGTCAAACTTACCATGGTACTAGGCATGCTGCAATGAGCCATGTCCTGAGCAAGAGGGATAGGCTGAACCCTCCAGGGGAAGGGACTGCACAGGAGAAGGAGCAGTCGAGCAGTTCTCCCACTAGAAGGAGAGAACCATCCAAAGAGCCACCCAAGCTTGAACAGGGATGTGCGGAGTTTGCTCCTTGCAGAGGTTGGCTTGTTAACATGAAAATATTAACAAGGAGCTTTCCCATAACCATGTCTGTGTTACAGAGTGCTTGGGATAATCAAAGTCAGTAGAAGGACAGGAGGAAATCAACTTCCTTTTTCCTTTAACATATCTTCTTGAGAATCTGTTGCTAATGGCCACAACAGCAAATGGCACCACCATACTGCAGCGTAAAATAAGATCTGCAAAGTAATATCCATAGACCTGGGGATCCTGATCTTTAGCTCTTCTTAGTTCATTAAAATACCAGTTTTCTATATTTATAAAGCACTGCCAACTTAAGGGATAATGCATAATGATGGGATGTGTGTGGCACCATCTGATGGATATTCAGTATTTCAGGTCCACTTTCTCATGTCTGGTTGTCTCTGTCTCTCTGGTCTATTGAAATATTGTGATTAAATCCTCTTACTCCACTGCTTCCTTACTGATACTCCCCCTTTGTCTGGCAAAATTTTAATTACTATGGTACTGCATAACTCCATTCAGCGCTCTGATACCACCACTGTGACAGGAGCAAAAGCAATTCCCTAAGATAGAATGCAAGTATAATACTCTATCATTATGTCTTCCTTATGGCTCCTAGTACTCTCTTTATGGCTGCTAATATACTGTGGTCTCTGCCTTTCTCTTACTGATTTCTGCTCTCCTCCACTAAATGTGTCCTTTTCCTTACCCAGAGATATAACACCCCATCTCTGCTATCTCTTTCCTGCTCCCAGATATAATGTAGTGAAGTTCTCTTCCCCTTATCATGTTATTCTTTCCCATCTCTCAAAGACAGGAGGCTATATAATGCTCTACATCTTCTGCAACACAATTAGCAGCCGGGAGGCAATGGTCTGTACTCAGTGTTACTGTGTGTTGCTTAAAGCACAGTGGGTGGACCTAATAAAAAAGTAAGAGCAGAAACACTGAAATCTTCAGAGGACTGAAGGGAAAACTGAATTAACAAGCTTAAATATGCCCCCAGAGGGGAATGCACAGGAGCTTTTCATACCTATTGGTTCTGCTGGGTTGCTAACTCCTCCTGACATTAAGTACAGTTAAAACCAGACATGGTCCTACTGCAGGGCAGGCAGAATTTTACATGTGAACTGTACACGTACATTATCATGTAATTTTAACTTAAAATTCCATTTGAGCATCAATAGTACTGGCCTCCCTTTCAGCCAGTCCTCTCCACTTCTGCTCTCACAGCAGCAGTACTGGTTCACGTTATCAGAAGCCTTAAGGGGAACAGGTCAGTAGAAAATCTCTGCACTAATACATTTCAACACCTGAGAGGCAAAAAAGCAGCAATTAAGCACAGCAAAATAAATAATTCAATAGTTAATTTGACCTGCTGGGTTGTGGAGTATTTCTTTATAACCTACCAGATTGTATTTTAGTTTACAAGAAGTGTCCCTAGAGAGTAATGCTGTGGAAGCCCATAAAACGCTATAAAGCAGTGAAAGGCAAAGGGTCACTCGCAAATGGGGCAACTATTATTTAAAGAAGAGGGTTTTTTGTTGTCAGTGTCCTGCATATTTCATGAGAAAGTGATTAAGTCCTTCTATGATTCTTTATGAATTAATCTGCCAACTGCTTAGGCAGGTAAAGCAGCCATAGATTGGAAGACTGAAATTGCACTGCTTGTACTTGAATTTTAGATGGAACACAAACCAAACAGAAAGCTAATGCTCTGTTCTGTGGTAAAGGAATTGGCTTCTTTTTAATTGCCTCACAAATAATCCATAGACAGCTTTGAGTGGGAGCAATCCACGTGTCCTCTGGAGACATGAATATACATTGAAAACAGGGGAAATATTAATGCAAGATGAGAGTTAATAGGAGAACAGAACAGCGGTACTTTAGCAAGGTACTGCTGCATTACTACTGCATTTATAGGGCTATGGAGTAGGGGTAATGTTAACCTGGCGGGAAAAAAGAAAGCTGTCCAGATGGAAGGATTTCCAGTCCTCCTAGTAAAAGACGAGATGGAAATTGAGATGACAGGCACTGTGTGTGCACAGGTGGACAGAACTGAAACTAGAGGGAACCAAGTAGAACAAGGTATGAGATGGCTGTCAGAGGTGGAGGGGAACAACAGCAGCAACACCAGAAGGGAACTCTGAGCCTCCACATGTGGCTCTGAAACAAAGGGATCTGCAATGCTTCCAGGGAACGATTGCTATTCTCATTTATCCTGTGTGGCTACTCCAGAAGCCAAGTGGTCTCACAGCAGCTGCACAGTGCACTGAGACTTCAACACACTTCTTGAAAGCAGCGTACACCAGGGAGGATGCACTAAAGCAAATGCTCTTACCTCTGATATGCACACATTGTTATTTACTGAGTAGTCTAGCGTCCTGCCACGCTGATCTCAACCATTTCTGATCTTGATGCAAAGCAGTGAGGTTTAAGAAGCTCCAGACCAACCTAAAAGCCACAATAAACCCCCCTTCATCCTTACTGACACCACCACCTAGCTCCTCTGGGCAGATTACATCAGTAAGATCTCCATGTCTGTACAGAAGTGGTAACAAAATCCTCTGCGAGGGTCAGAAAACCTTAGCTTGGGCAGGAGAAGCACCGGAACAGCACCCTCAGCACACTCTCCCCTGTCCCGGATCCTGTCCAATAGCTGATGTTACACTGCATGAACAGTTGCAATGATTTGAAATATTTAGCTGCTTTAAAAGTAAATATATAAATTAAACCAGCTCTTAGGTTTCTAGAAAATTACTACAACTGCTATTATGGTCTTTCACAGTCCTGGGGGAAAAAACTCACGGTGAACATAAACCAGCTGCACTACAAGACTTATTTTATTGCATCTTCCATTTTATCAAGATATTCATGAAAATACAAAAATAAACACTCTACTCCTCTGCAATTAAGTTTATCTCTGGTTGTAAGTACAGCTATTTTTAGTTTTAATTTGGGGATATCTCCCAGAACTGCAGAGCATAATCAGCTCCACCACAACCCTGCATCATCAGCATCAAAGACAAGTCTATCTTTGGAAAATACACGTTTTACTCACTGAAGGTCCCAGCAGCCCTTTTCGAGCTGACAATGAGGACCAGTTGCTCCAGTCCCGACTTCCAGTAATGCCAAACATCGGCCACTAAGTGGTGCTACAAAGATTTATTCCAACTGCAGATCTGGCCCATTAAGCCCAAAACTGCACTTGCCACAGCTGATATTGCTCCCTTGAGAAACAAAGGGGATGAGGAAAGGTGTGCTCATTTCAAGCCCCATTAAAAATGCAGGAAATAATTCAATGTTTCCCTCAAATGAAATGCAAAGAAAATGTATGAGGAAACCAGATTGGTATTCAAGTTTCTAAGAAGGAATTGCAGAAAATGACAAGAGATAAAAAAAAAAGAGTAACTTGCAAGCATGCATCTTCCACCAGCCCAGAGCCTCTTTAATGGTGTCTCCCCATTTGACTGGTTTGGAGGTTTTGGATTCATTGTGGTTTAAACTACTTCTCTCTCCACTGAGCTGTACAAGAGCAGGCACAACAGCCTTCCTATGGATCTTGCAGCCATTCCAAAAGATTGTCAGAGCTGCTGCAATAATCAAGATCATTATTCAGAAGTAATTGCTATTGTGATAAGAGCAGCCTACAGCCTCATCCCTACAGTTATTCAGCTTTCCTGCTACTGAGCAAATCTCTTTCACAGCCTTGGAGATAAAGAGCATGGTGCAACAGTAATGCTCTCCCTGCGGGAACAGCCAACAACTTACCAGCCAATGTTGAACTCAACGTGAGCATCAAAGAACCCAACAACAGGAGATGTTGCTGCTTTCCAGCCTTGGATTCTGGCTCGAATCAGCCCTTCTCGTTTGGTATTGCGCACTATTTTCACCAGCCCTGGGTATCTTTTATTGACATACTGGTCCAGATTAAATTTTAGCTCAACTGCAAGACAAAAAAACCCAAATAAATATTCAGAATGAGAAAAGCCCTGAAACATTATGTTTTACTTTCATTTATTCTGCAACCGAAAGGGAAAGACATCCTGAACTATTCCTAAACACTTAAGTCTCACAGATGCAAACCAAGTACCCCAGCTGTGGCATGGACTAGTTCCAGGGGGCTCAGCTCAGAGAGACCTGCACAGGTTTAATCTCATGGATTTGAGTACTGTTTTGAAGGGGTATTTTGTATAAATATCATTAAATGCTCTCTATTTTAACCCTCTGATTGTTGGCATTAGGGTACAACTGGCCTCTGGAAGAGCAATTCTGACCTTATGGCACTGTAACAGTCTGCAATTTTTTACAGTCTGGTGGTTTGTTTTTCTGATTTATGCTATTCATTAAGAGTTTGAAAAATAACCTCAATGGATTTTGGGTCAAGACCTAATTCAGCTCACAATTAATTTGCCTTAATTTTAAAGGTTTACCCTTAAATATAATTAAGACTCCTCAATACTAGGCTTCTTCCCCATTCAACTAAATGGATACTGAAGATTTCAAATAGACTTCTCTTTTGTTCATTTTCAGGCATTCAACCACAGATGGAGCAGAACTCATTCACTCTTTATTCAGCTTCATTTCAATAGGCTTATGAACGGGCGAATTACCAAAATGCTCTATTTTTTTAAATCAATCTAGTTTGGTAATTCATTTACACTGCAGCTTATTCATAATGAGGCTTTTACTCAAATATATTTATTAGGAAAACTAGTAGAAGCTTCCAGGACATTAGAAGCCTCATTCTTCTGATCTATATTACACAGTAGAATCATTATCAGTGAAATCAAAGACCTGATAAATCTCCAGCTATCTAGAAGAATGACAGAGAAAAGCCATATAAGAGTTCACTGAGAAACAGTGCATCCAGTTTTCCTCTGTATCAGACTGACTCAAACACTTTGCAATCTCACGTGATTACTCCATAGGTTACACTGCTGTAACTGAAAGTAGAACTGGACAAAAAATCTCTTACATCTATAGGTTTGGGAATTAATTTTTGTTTGGCACTTATTTTTAGTGATTTGTTCTCTCAACCCTCCTTTCTCTTTGGGGATCTGGAAGAGAAACAGCAACTTCAAACTGAATGATTTAAAGCTGCTCATCTGTGGAGGAACTGCTAAACTTGAGCCTTATTTTAGTAAATATGATTTGAGAAGATGCATCAGTTGCAGAAGTGTAAGGCACAGCAAGTTAAATCACAACACCGCTGCTAGTCACCTGTACCCTAAAAGTTCTTCAAACCTTCCCGACCTGTGAAACGAGTTGATCAACAGCACCCTTATGCTCCCCAATATTTTGATTTTTGAGTGCTGTGGTAGAAGTGTTGTTTTTACATTAATGACTGAGATAGCCTGAAATAGGCATGCACTTTGTGCCCATTCTGTTTCACTCTCATAGTCTTAATTTACCCCCTAGCTCAAAATTGAAGAATCTGTTGCTGCACTTTTCCTTGGAAGCAGAATTTCAACTTTTAGTCTATTAATGACGATATTCCTCTGGATCTGAAAATCTTGAGAAAACTGTCATTTCTAGATTAAGATTGCCCATACAAATGCCATTCATCCTGTGAAGATTCCAATGAAATCAGCAGGGTTTATCCACATCATGATTACTTGTTATACAAATAGTTCATATTTACTCACAACTTTGTGTAAATGGCTCAATCAACCTTCTCATCAACAAACTCTTGTAAATTCTACTGACTTCAATAAGAGGTATGTTAATTTACACCATCTTGTGATCTCGCTTGTTAGCCATAAATCAGTGTTGCATGTATGACCTTCCTCTGCTTGCTATTTAAATGCAGAATGACTCAATGCTTTTTCACCCCAACACTGAAGAAGGAAAGGCATTTCAGCTCATAGTGACCAAACTCTGTTTGGATGCCCATTAACCACACCGTATTTACAGAAGAAGTTACTTGTGCTCACCATTGTCACTGTTGTCATCCACCAGAATGATCTCCTTGAGCAAGTGTGATGGGGTGTGATTCACAACGCTGTGCACAGAGCGCAGGATGACAGACAGTGCCTCATTTACAAATATAAAGACCACAGAGATCTGGGGAAGGTCCTCCAGGTAGGTCATCTGTTTGCATCTGGAGAGAAGAAAGAAGTGTTAACAACCAAGCAGCCACTGGGAGGTAAAACAGACTGAAGAGTGTCTTTTCCTCATCACTGTCCAGCATTTAGGGACTTGCAGGCTTTGTTCTTTCTAACCCCAAAGATGCACATAGTAAAAGCTCAATAGAAGCAACACAGCTAGAAGCAGTAGCCTCAGTGAAAATCAAAGTGTCTGCATGCACACAGACTTGCAGCAGCTCTCATTCTCCCGAAGGTTAAAAGCATCTCTTGGAAACCAAAGAAATACCAGTGAGTTTGCTCAGAAACAATCTGGAGAAAGCACACAACACTATAGCCTATCTGTGCGCCCTGGAGCACCATCAGAAGGTCTGCTCTTAACTCAGTATTAGAGCTCATGCTTTTAAAACCAGGACCCGCTCAAGCAACTTTTGCGTTTGCCCACACAAAGAGCACTTGCCACCTTTCTCATTCTGCAGTTTGTGCAGCAAGAACAAAGGCAGGATATCTGTTGTACAGAAACACACTTGCCCCAATGTTTGCAAAGCAGCTCTGCTCTATCTGAGATGTCACACTGGTAGGTACCTGCATCCCGAGATTCACAGTTCGCTTTCGCACTTGCTCACTTACCCATATATGTTGCAATACACTAACTAGAGTAGAAAAATGGAGGCCTGGAGAAGTTACACAGCACAGAGCAGAGCCTCTGCTCCCAAGCCCCCAGCCCATTTCCCCCCTAACACCATGCTGCCTTGTTTAATGGAATTCTCCCCACTAGCTAAGATAGTAACTTTAAAAACGTGTTCTCACAGTCAAAATCCATCCAGAATTACCATAGCAATTACTGAACCTGCTCTCTGAAACACTGCTAATGATATCACAGGAAATGACTTTTCCTGCTCTTATCAAACTTTCTGACCTCTTTCTCATTACTTTGGCATAACAATCCCTTTCCCCCCCACTACTGGCAGTCAGGGGCATGAGGAAGGTGACAAACGCTTGACTGGTGGGTAACCTCTGGAAATCAGTTATGAATTCTTGCAATTATTCATAATTCCTATTCAGCCCAGCTCTATTTGCTCAGACACTCACGTACCTGTCATTCAGGGTTACCACAGCTACTTGCTGGTGGCCAGCACCATACTGAGGACCACTGCGTACAACTTCTGGCTAAGCAGCATTCTTTTACAGTCTGAAAATAAGCCTGGAACAAGGACAGAGATTTCCAGGAGCTGAATGCTCTATCGCAACCTCCTTTGTGAATTCCCTTTTGAATGTGATTTTCCTCTTGACCACACCAACACATCAAAGAAGTCCATCAGAAATATGTCACTCACAGGAAAGAGCCATCGGTTAGAAACATGGACCTTGCAAGATTTCCCTTGTTGAGGGACGTCTTCGATTTGATAGCAATTTGCTTCAGAGCTTCACTTGCATCAGCAGGACACAGCAAATTGCATCTCAGTAAGTCAGACCGGTATGCAGGGAGTGGGTGCATTGCTGGTGGAAGTGAGGCAGAGGAGGGATCTCACCCCAGGTCATGCATCCTGGTGGGGTCCTGCATCAGCACTCAGAGCTAGCACAACATAAGGAAAGCTAAGAAACCACATAGCCAAAGCCTGGAAACAGCAAGGCAGAGGAGGAGGAAGTACAGCAAGAATGAGAGTGCAGTCAAAGCAGCAGCTGCAATGTGGAGGAACAAGCAATCAAAGGAAATATGGGATGAACACAAATGTCAGAGGCATCTGAGGAAGGACCAAAGTATTTTGCCTAAGAAAAGACAGGGAACCACTGAAATAGTACAGGACTCAGTGAATTAGGCATTGCTTCCTTTATCTTCTGATCCCAAACTTTTGCTAAACTCTTCTGGAGTAAGAGGTATTTGTTTTACTGGTGATGAACTGAAAGCCCTGTGCACCCAGCCACTTGCTCCTGTTTAGACAGAAAGGTTGAGTGGAACTGATATCCAAGGCTTTCCCTCCACCCTCCCCCTTAGGTTCTGAGAAAATCGGGATTTCTAACTCTAAAACCAGCAGACCTAAACCAGAACCTCTGCTTTTGATTTAGTTCTTCTTCATCACACTAAAGCAATGCATTATTATCCTGAGTGTGACTCCATGTTCTCACTGGTTCACAAGACTTCTCAAGCCTTGGTTCTCAATGATTACTTACAATGACTGTAGCTAGGCTTTAGATAAAAGGCTGTTTTGAATTTGTTATCCCACCTAGGTTAAGACATTCCTACCACTTCTCATTGCAGCCTCCCTTCTGTCAGTTGTCCCCTTTCCCTGTTAGCAAGACATAGTTGAAAAACTGCATTCTGTCTGCATTTGGGAAGAGCACTCCAGCCATCACGTATTAGAATACCTTGGGTAACTGCACTGCAAGAGGAACACCTAAATGGGCAAAGGCCAACCTCAGGATTTAGCAGGGGTTTAAAAGCTGTCATATTGTTACTTATCACAGCAAGGATGAAGAACAGCAAAAGCAGCCGCCCGGCTGAGCAGACGTTTCTAAGTACAGCAGTGATTTAGGAGTTTATTTCCTGCAGACTTCCAGTCAACCTTGAACTCCCAGCTCCTCAAGTCACTTCAGAAAATGAGATGGATGTGCTGAAGTAGTCAGGAGAAAGTACTGGTCCACTATCAAACACTTCTGATGATGTCTGAGAGCACGAGCAATCCCAGTCAAGGGGCCTTTCCTTAAAAGTGACTGGGTGCTTAAGTGCTTTCTTGGATTGCTGCCCAAGTACTTCCCAATGTATTCTGTAATTAGATACCAGCTGCAGCAATTTACAGTTAATACTTCCTTCATTCCAAGAAACTCTAACCAGCTACTGACACTCTGAGGCAAACAGTGACATTAGCAAGTCACACGCAAGAACTCGCCATCAAAGCACAACCACCTTTGCTTGGACGGATGCTGACAACAGACCAAGTGCACTGCAGTGGGACATTCAGTCCCTTGTGCCTGTACGTACGGCTGAGAAAGTCAGAAGTGTCAGGAGGACACATGAAGTCCTCTGTGGCGCAGCCCTTGATCCTGGCCCTGAAGCATGGCATCAGCAGTAAGTTCATTCCAGAGAAGTTCCAGGAAAAATGTAAGGCCAGGATAAGCCTGTTGACTTAATAAGGCATACAGCATCCTCTCAAAAAATGGATGGTGCAGCAGCCTGGAGACAGAGGGAGAGCATCCAGCAAGAAACCAATGCTCTAATGATAGAGGAGCTTACCACGAGACTAGTCACTTTTAGTCATTCTTTTGAGAAGCAAAGTAATCAGAAGGTGAAGACACCAAACCGCATGAAAATGTGCCCAGGTGCTTAAGGCAGACCTTCCTGGGGGGCAGATGCACCAGCACTACACCCAGCACCCTGCCAGGGAAGGGAGCTGGGTACCACCAGGCTCTCCACTTCCCTGCACTAGGTCTGATCACATTATCAACTGTGGCAACTGGAAGGGAGTTCAATTACATTAACTGATAGCTGAAACTTGGCCTCATTAACACCTGCCTAACACTTCTGAGCTCAGGAAGAATTTAGAGCATACATTTGACCTCTGTGGTAACTAACGATGGCCTAAAGTGGCCAGGCATAGCTCACATTTAATATTACTTTGAATCTAAATTAGTATTATGAGCTCTCACCAGGTCTCACAGTGTACAACCAGCAAAGAACTTCAGGTCTGCGTGAGAAGCAGCATCTCTTCACAGGCAGATGGCTCTGCTGTAAAGAAACACACCGCTGGATGCATCTAGGATTAGTGATTCCAGCAAAGGCTGACGATGCCAGAGCTAATAATTTCCAAGGACCAGCTGAGGATGGATAAGACCTGATATGTGAAACAGCCCTTCGGGCACCTTTCATGCAACCTGCCAAGCATCAGACCTGCGGCATCCTGCTGTTGTCTTGGGAAGAGTCTTTGAGCGCTCTTGCTCTGTATTTGCTACTGCAGATCTTGGCTGGCAACCCAGAGGTATATCCTTTGTATGCGAGTGAGACCTTGATGTCAGATCATTTTTCTCTATCCTGGAGATGATTTTCACTCTTTCTTTCCCTTGCATTGAACCACTTCCTTAAATGAACACCTCCCAACCAGTCCCCTGAGCCTAACTGCGAGCACTGTCGATGCAGGCACAGGAAAACAGGAAAGGCTCTTCAGCTGGCAGACCAGAACCTTGGGAAAAATATCATGCATTAACACACAAAAAAGGTCAAAGATTAGAAACTGGGGCACTGAGAAAACAAAAGCTGCTCAGATGCACGTGAGCCTGCTCACAGCAGCCCTGTGAGCTGGTAGGGAATAAAGGAAGGGAGTTTTCTTTGTGTGAACCTTCATTCCCTGATAGATGCATTTACTCTATTTGTGTCTGATCCAGCAGAAACCTGGAAGTCCTCTATTTATCAGAGCTGGGCTTACAGTCCATTTGAGTTGCACTGTTTGTTGTGAAGGACTGACACTACAGCCATGTGGGTAGCTCAGTGCATTACCAGGGAAAAAAACATCTTTCTTGCTCTCTTTCTGCCTTCTCTCTTGTCTGCATAGCTGCTAAGCTCCCAAAATTAGTTTTGCTTGCAGACCTTAATCTACTGAGTTTGGAAATGGATTAGGAAACGCATTTGGAGATTCCTGACAGCTTTGCCCTTCAGGAAAAAAATGCAAACAAAATTAAAGCTGCTTCATGAATCTTTAAAGTATTTAATACAAGATATTTTCAATTTTCAAAGCAAGGTTTTTCCAGTGAACCACTGGGATGGAGATGACTGTGGGTTTCTCTCCTTCACAAACCTCATGAAATCACTGGGCATGAAGAAACCTCCTCTGCAGCTCTAGCACAAAAAACCCCACCATGCTTCATACCCTGAAAGCTGCGGAATGGCCTGTGATTGTGTTTTATAGCCACAGCAGGAGAACAGAGGTGAAACAGCACTTCCTTGGGTACCTGATCAATGAAAGGACAAAGATAAATACTAAAAGGATTATTGAATCCTTGCTCGTTAATGCTAACAAATAGTACTTTTAATCACCAGGCCAATGTGTATTTTGAACCCAGTTAAATCAAAGGCTCAAAGTAATCTTATATACATGGTTACCTTTTAGGAGCTAAATGCTGCTGTGACTCCATAGGCACAGACGATTTACAACAGCTAAATCACTAAATCTAGCAGCTAGTTCAGTGCCTGACTTCTTTCCCCAGAAAACCACTGAGGCTTTGCAGCCAGTGCTGGATGTGACAGTAACTTTTCAGATGCAGAAAGAAATGTGCATTACGTTCTTATTCCACGTTGGCACAATAGTGAACAGTGAAAATGTGACAAGCTGGAAACAACTCCTTCCCTAGCATGGGATTCAACTGCTGACCAGTCCGCAATGACAGGCTCCAAAACTGATGAGCTTCATGGACCATCAATCTGTCAGACAGATGGCTCCAACTCCTTCCTAATTAATCCTCCTTTTCAATAGAAGGTGTTAACTCTATTATGCTGCAACATTCTCTTTCTATTAATGATGGATTTTTCTGCCCTATCCAAAAGGATAAAAAAACCCAAACAGTAAATTTTTGAGTTGAGGGCTTACATTCACTAAGAATCATATAATATAAACACACCTGTGAACAAGAGAGCAGAGGTACAGAACACTGATGCTCTATGCCTCCTGAGAGAAGCAGCCTGCTGTATTTTCAACTACGGTAAAAAGAGAAGTGACAGTTGTTTTTAAAAAGCCTAGAAATGATGGTGGTATCAGAAGGTACCTTTGAAGCATGGCTATTTCTTCACAGTTTGTGTTGCTTTATGGAACAGCTTCCACTTTGATTTCCCGTAGAGAATAAAAATCCACACCTTCCTTTGTCCTGAATTTATCTGGAGAAGTGCAGATGCAGGACACAGTGCAATTCTTGTTGGTGCTGTAGGCTTGGTAGTCTAGGCAGCTTCAAAAACCCATTAACACTGATGACCAAAGGATTTGTAGGGGAATTCCCTTCTGTGAGTGACAGCTAAAGAAATTGGGGTAGTTTTCCATCCACTTCTGCAAGTACTATAACACTCCTGTCAGTATATGGACATTCAGCATTAACACTGACTTCCTGCATGCATCGATTTTTTGGGGGTCCTCAGCAAAGAAAGCATTTGTTAAAGCAATGAAAGCCAATTTTGAGCTCTATTGCCCGATTCTTCTTGAAAGAACAAACTGAATGCCAGGTTTGCAAGAACTAAATATGATGCCAAAGAAATGACTGCCCTTTCTATTGCTCCAGAGACCATCTTCATAGCACGTGTTGTTTCAAACACCCCTCTGTCAGGACTTTACAGCCTGTAAATGGTCAGCTTCCCTGAGTAACTTCCAGCTGACCTCAGCTGCTCCCTTGGCCACGTTCTGTGCAGCATGTCCCTGAAGTTATATCTGAAGGAAAACTTAATGAAAATAAAGACACCTCCTCAACTGTTCCTGAGCACAAACTGCCTGTTCCTGCTCCCACAGTGTTTCAGTGCTTCATACTAGAGCCAAGCTAAGTCAACTAAAACAATCTGTTCTCCAGCTTTCCTGGTGCTCAGTGCGGTTGATGGTCATTTTCTGGCTTATAATAAATTGAGATCTTAAATCTACTCCATACTATGGGAATTCCAGCAGTGTTTTTCAAATGCCTCCTTGATACATTATTCCTTATTTTGAATCCAAAAGTCTCACAACGAAGTCACTTGCATTCATCAGGAAGAAATCAGGCCAAATCCTTGTTCCTGTGCTAGTCTCAAAATGCTTCCTGTATCAAGGAAAGGTGTCTTTTAACATCACGTGGAAACAAATCACCTCAATATGCCATGAATTTACCAGCATACATCTGGGTCCTGGGAATTTCCCACATTCCCAGGCTGAACAACCGGACCTCACTGCCTATAGGATTTGCAGCATGAAGAACATCTGCAGCCTTCTGAAAATAAATCTCTTTTCTACCTTCAAACACTCTATGATCTGTTCTTCTTCCTATGGAGAAGACGAAATTTACAGGAATTTCTGTCTTGTCACACTCCCAGAAAGGAGAAAGCCCTTTCAAGCTGGGATAGTTCCACAGGTAGGGTAAAGCTCCCCAGGAAGCTGCAATAATACACTTGGGACAAGTGTTTCTCAAGACCCAGACACGCACTTCTCTCCTTTCTGCTTTCTTTTGAAATTCCAGGCCAGCACAACCATGGAATTTCTTTGCACAAAAACTCCAACACGCTCCT
The DNA here is from genome assembly GCF_033783945.1 of Neopsephotus bourkii. Lineage (NCBI taxonomy): Eukaryota > Metazoa > Chordata > Aves > Psittaciformes > Psittacidae > Neopsephotus > Neopsephotus bourkii. Next base: position 1,125,449 of record NW_026901291.1, on the reverse strand, counting down.
ATCTTTGGTTTTTTAACACACTTCCTGCTCTATTTGGCTTAACCCCTCCCTTCTCTATGCCAAATTATTTTATGTGCATGGTAGAGAGCCCTGAGACTGATAGCACAATACATGCGCATAGTTACATATGCAGCACAAAGATGGCCCCACTTGTACAGAATAGAAACTCTTACATTTATGATTATTTGACTCTTCAAAAGTAGCTGCCATACACATAAAATAAGAGGCCTTATATTTCAGTGAGCTATTTCTGGCTTTCCTCAGGCAAACAATACCAGAAACATGACATCTTGTCTAATACTAATACCGATTTATACATATAAAAATGCTAAAACTACTCCTAATCACTTTCAGAACAATCCCTTGTAATAACAAGAAAAATGGCTGAAAGCTCATGCTCAGATCCTTCGGGAGTAAAAAGTCCTTGCCTTTCTTTGGTAACTTCACTTGAGTCACTAATATGTTTTGAAATACCATCTGTAAGAATCTTCCGCTCTAGCCCCTAGTGTGCCCGTTCAGATCTGCCAGTGGCTGTATGCATCCTGCATCACAAAGCATTAGGCTGATTGGAAATTAATGGAGAACCTGAAATCTGCTTTCAAATGCTCTTCAAAAATCCCCAAAGAAAATGTATCCCCCATGCGACTTCATTTTTAATGATGCTGCACTTAAGTTTAAGGCAGAGCCCAACTAAATTCCAAATGATGCGTATTCTGCCTGATTTTAGCTGATTAAACACAAATGGCTTATTTAGATTTGTCAAGTGATTCTCAAGATGTCTGGAAGATCCTGCTCCCCGTTCGAATTGGATTTTTGATTTGCAGCCTTTCAAAGCAAAAACTAGACAAGAACTGTCTTTAAAAAAATAAAGAGAAACATGGTCTTGCAAAGCTCTGCTTTGAGAGTGGAGAGCTCTTTGAACTTGATGTGAAGTGAAATATAAACATCAATAAAACCCATGAAGTGATACTAAATAGAGGCAAAACTAAAGGCATTTTGCCAATTCACAATAGCAGTGCTTTGACTCAGAGTTCTTACCTGCAAAATATACTTAGAAAACACTACCTTTTGTGCAACTTTTGAAGCTTAATTCTAGAAACCATGCTGTCTGTGGAGGAGAGACAGTATACTTTCATCTCAGTTCTTCACCAGAACTAAACCCTCATCTTCCAAATGACGAGGGTTCAGAAAGAGCCATTCAAGAAGCCAACAAACATTTTCTAGGGTGCATTTCACAACATGACGTATCCCAAAAAGGATCTTTATGGCAAAGGAAGAATTAATCCCAGCATGTGGGCAGGTGTGAGAAGGAAACAGCCCAGAAGCAGACTATCTTATTATGGATTTATTTATCTTAAGACCCCACGTTCTCTGAAATGTCTCTCTCACTGCACCCCAAGTCCCTGCAAGATGTAAGGGAAAAATAGTGGAATGGATGAAATCAAAGGAATCTTACCCAGTAAATAATGTATATGAGTAAACTCACCATTTGCAGTTTGCTTCAAGTACCCTTGAAGCTATTTGTTATTCAGGTAACAATATGTAAATACAGAAAGTTATTCTTGACTATTAAAGATTTTACTGCGAGTATTTAACATTAAAACTTCAAGGTACTTTTGTTTAACGTTGACTCTCTCAATCCCTCACAGCAGGCCAGAGGCTGAGCATCACAGTGTTATCTAGAAATGGAGGGCAATGAAAAAGTTGTCGAAGGAACTGCTGCACAGCTCTTCACAGATTTCATTACAGGTTTGCTGTACGCTGCAGTAAGGAGGAGGCCAGAGGAATGCAATCATTTTCCATGATTACTTCAGCTAACAATGTTTTTTATGGTCTTGGGAGGACATACAATAACGCTTGGCAAACAACCCTTTCTTTAATGGGCTCCAGTATTTCACAAGAGACCAGCTTTAATCTCTGGTCAAATCCTGTTATGCAGCAGGATGTTTCTTTCCACCTATGTACAAATACAGGACAGTTGGAGGAGTAAACAAGCAAACAGAGGTCAGTCATAAACTGAGTAAACCCATACCCTCACTGCCTGGCAAACCATAGTGAGAAGCTCTTCATTTTGCCTTGTCCCAGCAGTTGTAAGGCTGGTTGTAGCCCAGACAGGTGATGCTTCCCTGGAAATCACAGCACATGGTGTGTTGAACTGATGCAAAAGCTGATTTGATTAACCAGCAACAGCCTTGAAATGTTTAAACAGTAGTCAGAGGGGTTTTTTTCTTGCTTTAAATGATCAATTTCTATCAGAGTGAAAACAGGCCAAGTTTATGGTGTGTGCGAAGAATTATGGTTCAGATAGAGCAGTGTTCCAAGAACAAATGCATAAAGAACATTGATTTAGCACTGAAAATAGCAGTATTAAATCCATGATGTTTAGATGCTTTATATGGGATTGAGCAGAGAGCCTGGTGGTAGCAGCCGCATGTTTATAAAAGGCATGTCACCGAGTCAAGCAGAGAGGACAAATGAAGGTGCACGGGCCACATGTATTGCCCTCGCTAGACAGGGGTAAGGAACTGCCTGACAAACTAAACCTCTTTAACAGCAGATGATAAAGCACATCCAAAGATCTCAATGAACTTTGGATCAGGACCCTGCAGGATAAATCACTGGGCAAAACCAGTGTGGTGCAAACAAGTCAGATCCCCAAGCGCAGATGGGACTTTACTCCTCTTTGCATCTTTCCCAGTGACAGTTGCAGGACTGTTCTTTGTGTATTGTAACTACTTTATGAAATGTCCTATTGCAGTAAAGCAGTTCGGCATGTCTTAACTGCACTGGGGTTACTCAAACACTTAAAACTAGGAACATATTTAAGTGCTTCATTGGACTGGAGCCTAATTACACTTTTATAGCTTCTGTTTAAATTAAAGGCCAGCTAGAGGTGAACAGCACAGTATTCAACAACTTCATGCACTTAGAAGTTACATGCTAACAACAGTTTCTTACCTCCTAATTATTTTGGGCACTTTGGAAAACTCTTGCATTTTAATTTAATTCTGGTTACACTTAGAAATAAAAACGTTTCCTAAAACTCCAGCCACATTTACTGTCTAGCACAGAGCTAACATCTAGGGCACACACTTCATCGCAGCAAAACACTTCAACGTATGGGGGATTTTTACATTTATGAGCTCTTATCCTAATTCAGAAAAACAGGTCAACATATGTTTTCTCTTCACTCAGGCTGACAGAAATTCGGCACACATCCTAGACCAGGCAAGGTGCTTCAGTGTGATTGTGAATGTGAGCAAGCCAAGGACACACGCTAGTCTTTTCCTGCCTCTGAGAACCTACAGCCATCCTAACACTTCAACACTCACACACTGCTCCTGCCCAATCTGCCTGCTGAGAACCTGCTTCCTTTTTCACTCTGTGTTGTCTGGTGTTTTTTCCTACTTGCTCACAGACCAGAGGCATTTTGAAGTCACATCTTCAGTGTTTGCACTTTGAAATGAATTTGCCATCAGAAACAAAGCTAGAAGGGAGTGCTCTGCACTGGGGAAACAGGTTATTCCCATTAACTGTCTGCCCAGCCTGTGTTCACAACCATGCCCTTCTTCATCCCTCATTGACTGACAGACATGTTCAACCTCTTCCATCCAGACTATTTGCTCAAACCTGCACCTAGAGAAACTTTCCTCCTACTGCTCCCAGAGATTCCCAGATTGTCAGGCAAAGGAGCTGAGTGCTCCTCTATGAGCAAACAGAACACACATTCCCCATCTCCCAGGTACGTGTGGGTTAATAACACCAAGGCAATAAGCCAATGAACTAGCTGTAGGTCATGCATTTGTTTTCAGGCAGTGTAGAAAATACAGGAGCAAAGCCTCAATGTCATTTTTATCTTGAGCTTAATGTAAACTGCACCATGACCCTCTGGGAGAACTGTGTCCTAATGAAACATCCACGGAGGGGATGAAAGCTTACTCCAGTTGCTGAATGAGACAGCTGTTCATTTTATGGATGGAAATAACTCAGATTTATGCCCTTCCTCTGGAAGTTTAGGGGTACAGTCTAAGTTAGCAACAACACCCTGGGGTATTTTAGTGAACTGTTTTAATTATTATTGCTGCTATTAATATTGTACCATTAGTCAAGTCTGGAGTACAGTCTCAGCCAGAGAGGTGTGTTCCATGCTACCCTGGAGGCTAGCCCAGTGCTAGGTCATTCTGAAGACAAAATACATAAATGCGGACTAACAGAAGTCTGGGAGCGTAGAATAAATAATGTATTCATCCCTTGGAGCAAATAAGAAAATAAACTAATTAAGGAACTATTTGACAACCTGCAGGCATCTCACCGGTAAAATGCAACTCCGGAGGGCTTCATGTCTAGAAACTGAGAAGCAGGGAGCTTTGTGCATAAGCCACACACAAAGACAAAACCTCCTGTGATTTAAAGCTGCCTAATGCCTCACTGATAAATCCTGTCACACCACCACCCTAAAACTGTGGGTGCACTTCACAGACCAAGGGGACTTGGATTTTGCCTAATGTCTGCATGACAACTGTATTCATCTTCTCTGTTAAATTCAATCACAGGACAGATGTGTATATGCATGGGGTAGCCAGCTCTGCTATTCTCCACACTGAATGGCATCTCGTCATTGCTTAAGTGATCCCTACACAATATATAAGCTATATCATAATTGCCTACATAATTTCCCCAGGGAACCTGCCTTTCCAACACCTGAGCTAGTTAAAAGCTCCATCACAGTTCTGTGAAAAATGAAGTATTCCAGTTGTCTTCCCAGTGCTCCAAAGACCATTCCTCTCAATGCACAGAACCATCAAGAACCCCAGAGATCAGAAATCTGATTTCACAATACATTTTACACCCTTATCTCCTCCTGCTACATGCAGACAGGGGGGTTTTACCACCTTGGAGTTCTGAGGCTCAGTGACACATACTGCATGATGCCCGCTTCACAACGGTTATTTAACTGTGCCTGGGCAGCCAAGAAATAGACAACAGCCATCAGCCTGGTGCTGGCTTTACAAAGGGGGGAACAAGACACAGGTCTGGAGCTCCTGCTCCTCGGGGCTTGCACTGTATTTCAAGGAAAGGCTCCGAGTGGGAACATTCAGCTGCTGCAGGATTTCTTGTGGCCAAAAGGACGCAGGCCAAAACTGCACAATGATTTCTTAAGACAGCCAGTTAGTTTGGTAGAAACTTAGGGAAAAGACTACATGGAAAGCAACTGCCCCTGGACCTCCTTTGGAGCTGCAGCCAGCAAGGTGACCTGGTTTGACTACAGTTTGGTTTTGAGACCACAGCAGAAGGTTTAGGAGCAATACCACAGAAACCAAGGGCTTTTCAGAGAGCTGGAGAAACAGAGAATAGAGGCCCCATACTTGAACATCAGGAAACCATCAAACAACTTAACTGACAGAGAAACAAAACCTTGGAAAGCATCTAGATCAAGCTAGATTCTCCAAGGCAGGAAGCTTACATTTGCTAGCCTGTAACTCTCAGGTACTTCTGGCTCTGGCTAGTTTTAAGAGTCTCTCACTTTTATTAGCACTAAACTCACTCAAACCAGGAGACACGGGCAAAACAAGCAGGAGCTGACACTATGAAAATGAAACACTGCATCAAGTTGGAGTTCACAATTCAGACAGAAGAGTAAATTGTCTGACATCTTGGCCTGTTCATGTTTTTATCACAGAGATACAACAACAAAAAAACCTCAATGTTATTTGACCTGAAACCTTGACTTTCTTAGACTATGAAACCTATCTAAATAAACCAGGAAGGAAATCTAGCTAATTTTTAGGCATTTGGAGAAAATACTTATCTTGCAGTGTCAGCAGAACTAAATTTGCATGTACATTTGAAGAAAGAAAAGGGGAACATACCCTCAAACTGCTAGAATTCCTTCAAAGCCATAAGAAGGATATTAGGTGTAGTGCAACAGAAAGACTTGTAAGGAAACATAAAGGCAAAAGAAATATCGCCCTGCATTCATTGCCTGACTTGTTCTGTTACTTCTTTTCATCCTGTAAATGCGGTATCACGGAGCGTGACATAACATGACAGCTCAGGAAGGCACAGGAATACCATTCTCTCCCTGGAAGTGATAGCAGGCAACAAACAGCCACGGACCCAGGGGAGGGAAGGGAACAAAACTGAAATGCCAACATAGAGCTGCAGACAGCTGTTAAGTCATGGCTGGATCTCAGCAGTGCTTCTGCACTACCGAGCCGTATTTCCCTCTGAAAGGACAGCATGCACAGTGTGAAGGCAGCACCCCACCACTGCTCTTCTCACACAGGGAATACTCCTGCTATGAAAATACTGTGGCTCTCTAGAAAACTGCTGCAGTCTCTAAAGCAATTGTGCTTAAGGCACCTGTAAATGTGCAGGTCACAGGAGACACATTTATCTTATGATCTGTAAGAAAAATGGAGGGATGCAAACCAGCTTTTGGACCATCTTTAATTTTCCCTCCCAGCTGAAAACTGTGCTGCATCCACAGATTTGCTTCCACAGCTGCAGGGTAGGGACCTTACCCAGGCTGCCCATGCTGGCAGGTCATTCTTCAACATGTATTGCTAATACAGAAATTCCCTCTTGTTTCTGTAAGCCTTGGAACATTTAACAGTTTGGATTGGATTCACTTGAAATCCCATTTAAGCTGTCTGTCCTAGGCTCCCAAGGGAGATACCTCCAGAGGACATCATATATTATATACATCATATGCAATACTACCATGTCGTCTTCTTCTCCATTGACTATACAAGGCAGCTAAGTCAATCACCCTAAATTAGATGTCTCATTTTTAGTCAATGTTATGCAATCCACCTTAGGTAAACTATTCATGTATTCAAGAGTACGTTCTGGTGCAGACAAATTGCAGGGAATGGCTTCCAGTCTCACTGCATTTAAACACAACATTGCAATCAGTTATTTTTCATGCTCCCTAGTTAATCAAATTCAGCCTTCACTAAATCTACATTTATTAGTGCTGACAGTCATGCAGAACTTGTCTTCAACAATTAATATACACAAAGACACTGCAAAAATGTAACAGGGAAAATCACTGCATTTGAACATAAGGTGGCTTTTGGAAAAGGTTGCTCATTTTTATGATTCTTTTTAACTTAACCTTGCTGCTCCTCCTTTCCTTATCCCACGGGCCAGTGTTAATAATAAGGTCTATGTTATACACTCTGTGCTATAATTAAAGGCACTACTTAATTGGAAAGCCTAACACTAAACAAAAGGGAATCAATAATCTATCTAATGGGAATTCAGAAAGCTTGAATTCAGTGTCAGAAATAACTGAGCTCCTGCCATGTGTCCAGCACTGGAGGCACTACGGACACAGCACGGAGTCCAGCTCATGGGGACTCTCTGCTTAGGAGCCATGGCCTGCAAAAACCTTTGGTACTGTGTACCCAAACCCTCTGGGGTGACCAACCCCTATGCAGAACAAAGCAGAAAGCAGAGGTCTCATGCTCCTACCTCCCGGTCATGCCCTACCGCAGCTGGCCAAGCAAAATCAGTCTGAGAAACTTCCTGATAATGGCCTCGATGTCACTGGAAATGCTTCAGCATTATTGGGAATCACAGTCACAATGTTAACCTGTTCTTCTGTCAGCCTCCTCACTGGAGCTATTTCATGTTGCATAACTCATTAAACACTAAAAGACCTGATGGTGACCTGGAGTTCTGGAGACAAAGGCTTGAGCCCACATTCCAATTAACACACTGTTATCTATGCAAAGCAAGCAGAGCTCCAGCAGAGGTTGGGAGAAGACCTCCGGTACCTCTATGAGCAGGGTCAAGTCATGACTACAGGTGTCAGTGACAACCTCAGAGGTACTGTACAAACACAGAGCACTGGGGTGCTCAGTGCAGGGGCTGGCTGCCAGTGCCAGGGCAGAGAGACTCCCTGTTGTGATTCACAGGGAGTCTCTCTTACCACCCAAAGGAGTAGATGATCTTTCCCCTCCCTCGAGGGCTTTGCACGGTTCCAGTCTGAGCCCTTTACTGCAAATAGAAAACACTTCCCAACATGCGGTGATAAGCCTTTGGCATACACAGGGATACACAAATAAGCACAGCTGGCCCAGAGGCAGCAGTAGGAGCAAATTTAGGTTGCCAGCTGATACCCCAAATGAACTGAGTCAGAACTGTAACACTGAACACTGCAGTAGCTGTTCAGAGCCTGGCTCTCCACAGAGGAAGCAACACAAGGGATTTACTCAGACCACACCAGTTCCTTCTGCTCCTGGGCAAGATGAAGTCAGCTCAGACATGGGTACATCTGAAGCTGTGTCACCAGTTGTGCACACAGACACACTGTGTGCAAAGGAGCCTGTGCTATTTGTAGGGGATTCGCAGCCCGAGGAAAATGTCCAGCCTGTGTAGCTTGGCAAAGCTGGCTGAGACCTACATAGACTCCCAGAGCACATGTACACACATGTCCCCTCTGCACTGCTCAAAATCCACATCTGGACATTGATTTGGGATCTAATTAAAACACTTGAGTTAGTTTCAGCTCTTACTCAATCTCCCTCCAATAAACCATCCAATCTGCTGCCCAGAGGTAATGCTGTCTGCCTCGTTTTCTGTTTTCTCTTTTCTCTGCTTCAACTTACATCCTATGTGCAGCCAGAATGGCCAAAATGGGTTTGTCACAATTTAGCAGGGTTTTTTTTTCTAGATTTATTGAGAGTGGGTGCAAAAACATGAGTCAAAAAGTTTCCTATTGAAAAACAAGCCTAAGTGAATCCAAAATATTGTGCCCATACTGGCATTGTGAAACTGTCCTGAGGAAATGCTTCATTTTACCTGATATTTCCCTTTACTGTGACCTGACTACCAATCTGAAAGCACTGGTAGGATCTTATGATAGAGAATCACTATCTTAAAACAGGAAAGTGCATGTTCACTGCTCTAAACGTTTAAATAATCATTTTACAGGAGCCTAACACAAAACATTTTTAGGCGGATTCATTTCAGTTGTCGTTTTCTGCTCATCAGAAATACCGACTCCTGAAAACTGCTGGCTCTGTTCCAGTTCAAATATTCCTCACAAAGGGGCCCATTACGTCACACTGTGGTTACCCTGAGAGGAATCCTCAGGGTCTGTTTTAATTTGGAGATTCTTGTGTCATCTTCCTAAGCAGTGCAAACAGCCGGCGTCCCCAGAGGATTTGAAAAGTGGGTCACAAGGCAGAGCAAGCCACAGAGGTAGAGAAAATCAAACAGTACCAGGTCTATGCTTCTCCAATCCACTGATGCAAAAGCTGATGCTCTTTGAAAGCCATCTGCCTTCCTGCCCTGCTCCTGCAGGGACATCCAACACAGACGGGCAGAGCAGCTGCCCGCTCCAACAGCTTCGGGCAAGGGTCGTTGTACCAGACCGCTATCCTCCTCTCACAACACAGAGCTTGCAGACACACATTATTTGGCTCCAGAGTGCTGCTGACTGATGGCTCAAGTACCACAGTGAGTTCACAGAGTTCTACTGCCAAAGGAAAGGGTTAAAATCAAAGGTGAGCATCCTGTGCTCTCAAAAGGCATGAGCTCACCGGTCACTGAAGGACAATCTCTTTCAGAAGGGCTGTTCTCTAGCTACCGGCCTCACACTAGCTACTGTTATTAAACCCTTGAATGAACAAATCAGAGGTTATTTACCAAGTCTGCCCTCTTGATAGCACTATTTGATCAATTCCAGAATCCTTTTTGATAGGTAATTAAAAAAGCTTTTCCTTAGGTATAGAGTGGAGTGAACCATTAATTACACTTCAGAGCCCTAGAGATGCAATTGCTTCGCTATTGTGAAATGTCTATAGCAAGCACCGAAAATGCTCACCTCTATAGAAGAACTGAATAAATGAAAGTAATTTCCTTGAGACCTAGATTTCTTTGCCTTTTATGGCTAAGGACTTGAGTTGCCTCGGCATTAATAAGTTTGTTCTTTAGGGCTGAATTTTCTCAATACAAACATCCATGACCATAACACAAAGAAATACCTTCTCTGGCTGATAGAGCCAGCAGACTGAATCCATGTATTAGCATTATTGTTATCACTGAAGTGGCACAATGCACTCGGCATCAAGTTGCACAAAAAAAGATCAGTTAAATTAAAGATCCTCACCAAGAGGCGACAATTTCTTGCAAAAGCCAATTTAGCCGTTATGGAAGCTCCGGGATCATATTAACTTTTCTCAAAAGTATGCATAATGCATCACAGCAAGTGCTTTTGACAAGTGCATGCGTGCCTATGTGTGGACGTGTCCCGCATGTAAAGAAACCCCAGAAGTTATTTAAGTTGCAAAGTCAAGTGATGCAAAGTTAGAAAATGCCAGATTTACAGGTGTTCCCTTGCAATCCAGCCTGTGCACCAGAACAAACAGGGGAATCGATGTTATCCTGTAGACGATGCTCATGTGTGAAAGCATCTGGTTAGCTGACACTTCCCAACTTTCCAGGATGCTGCACTGTAAAACAAACAGCCTTTGAGAGCTTGGGGGCCTTCCCCCCATCTCTGGGTGAAATTCAAAAAGGTTTTGACTTTTTTCCTGCATTCTTCATCTTTGGTAAAGTCAAAATGTACTGGCACCCAGGGCTGCATCACCTCTGTCTCCATGTGTCACTGGGAAGGATGGAGTCTGATCCTCTGTTACTGGAGCACAAAGATACTTTCTGATACAGCTGGCAGCAGTGAAGGTTGCTATTCCCCCAAAAGCTGCTGCCATTCCTGAAGCCTACTGGAGCAGTGCAGCCTGTCCCAGTTAAACCTGTTCTCTTTCCCTACTCTCAGTACCCCTAACAAATTAAGCCACTTGAAGACAAAAGACTATGCAGGGCTGTAGGTGGGTGACTGCGGGCACTTCTTTTTGAAAGTGTGGGATCTTTATCAAAAATCTCACCTGTTTTGCTCCATATCTATATTTGATTATTCAGTTAAACACTGGCCCTTTGACATATTGGTAAGAGAGGCCTGGGAACAGCCCAGCAGATTTGACAGCATTCTCATGGGTAGGATTCAAGGCTCTTCTGCACCTGCACATATTGGTAGGGATAACAGATACAAATAGATGTGCTTATGCTTTCCTGTTCATATACATAGGGGTGACTGGACACAACTGGATTTATCTCCAGTAAGTACTCAGGTTTATGTGATCACAACACACTCATTTTGAATATGGAAGAACATAAATGGAAATTAAACCAGTAATATTTCACCATTAAATAACACTTTTCCCAGAGAATCACAAAATAAACTCTAGCTTAGCCAAGTGCTTCCACAGATAAAATAACCTGTTCCTTACAAGAGAAGGGTCTTCCCTTCCATTGCACAGAGGAAATAACGTATGTTAAGTGAGGGCTAGAAAGTCCTGCTAATACTTTACTGCTGGGAAAAGAGGCTAGGACATTAAACATCCTGAGCTCTCTGCAATCTATTTTCCATAACGGTATGGCCCTTGACAAACTCTTCAGATATTGATATTATCTATGTATCTCTGAAATATACTTTTATGCCTCTGATATTGAGAAGAAAAAGCTGAAACATTTATTACACCACATTAAGACCAAACTATAATTCTGTAATTATAGTGAGAACTGTAATCACAAGCAAGCTAGTTACTGACATTGCTTCTATTTGGCACACAAACAAAACATGCAAAATATCTGCTCTTGTCTCCTATACTTAGTGATTCCTATGCTAAAGAATAGCCTTCTGAGTGAAAAGGAGTATCTGCACTGTCAGCAGGAGGTAGGAAGGCAGAACACAATGCAACTGTTTAGGAAAAGCACCTTGAGAACAGGACTACCCACCCAGGTTTGCAGGCTGTACTGCAGTGGAAGGACATGAAGGTGACTTCAGTTTAGGAGCCTTCATGGTCACACTGTCTGACATCTCTTTAATGTAACATATTCTTTTGATTTGCTGCATGGGGATGAAAATCCCTCCTGAAAAGCAATTAAACTGCTGATTGTTTACTGAAGCTATGCTACTAGATGGAACAAAAGGCTTGCTCTACCAGAATAAGATACTGAACAACAGTAAGACGGAAGTTCAAAGATAAAATGAACTAAAAGACAGTATTTCTGATCGTATGTCTTTTAAAAGAAGACTAAGCCTCGGATATTACAAGTTCCATGCAGACTTGAGCATAAATTCTCTTTATCTCTAATTCCTACTGCTGTGTGCAGATCTGAACATTTTAAATGGAAGGCAGAACAGGGAAAAAACATGGTTTAATACTTTGGGAATACCTGGAATACTATGTGCAGTTCTGGTGTCCTCAGTATAAGAAGGACATGGGGCTATTGAAGCAAGTAAGTCCACAGGAGGACATGAGGACCATTAGAGGGCTTGAGCACCTCCCATATGAAAACAGGGTGAGAAAGTTGGGGCTGTTCAGCCTGAAGAAGAGAAGGCTGCGTGGAGACCTCAGAGCAGCCTTCCAGTATCTGAAGGGGGCCTATAGGGATGCTGGGGAGGGACTCTTCATTAGGGACTGTAGTGACAGGACAAGGGGTAATGGGTTAAAACTTAAACAGGGGAAGTTTAGATTGGATATAAGGAGGAAATTCTTTCCTGTTAGGATGGTGAGGCACTGGAATGGGTTGCCCAGGGAAGTTGTGAATGCTCCATCCCTGGCAATGCTCAAGGCCAGGTTGGACAGAGCCATGGGTGACATGGATGTCCCTGCCCATGGCAGGGGGGTTGGAACTGTATGATTTTAAGGTCCTCTCCAACCCAAACCATTGTATGATTCTATGAATGCAAATTCAGGTAAATGTTTTTATAGACTGGCCATGGACTTAGACATTAATTCTAACTTCTCAATTTAAAAATGAAAAGTCCTCCCTTTTTAAAAATGAAAAGTTTTGGGAATGACATGAATATAAATCACAAGCAGACGGAGAAGGGCTCAGCAATGAGAGCTATTATCAAGACACGGAGAGATGAGGCCATTGTGCAAGTCAGCATACAAAGTTGGACAAAACAAGTGGATAAAACTCTTCATCTTCTCCAAACTTCCACTCATTTTTCATGGCAAATTCAGTCTGAAGGGTAAGTATCTAGAGACAAGTGCTTCAATTTCAGCATCTAGACCTAACTAGAACCACTTCAAAAATGTCAAAAACGCCACAAGGAAGGCAGTTCTCCCGGTAACTCAGACAGTTAATCATGCAGCACGGCCATATGAGATTCCCAAAATGAGCATGTCAAAAAGCTTATTCGAATGACTCATCAAAGCTTTCAAGTAACACTGTGAAAGAGCATAATCTGAAGTGAAACATCACTGCACTGCAAATGCTGCCATGCTTCTGACAGCCACTGAGCTCAATCCAAGCTCTGCAACCTTTGCTTTTGTACCTCCTAGTGGAGCACTCTCATTTATCACCTACTTGACTGCTGCAGCTAATAACAGGCTAGGTCAAACCTCACTGGCTCTCATATGCTGATTTTTAAGGGTCTTTGGGCCAGATCTGACGCACAGCTCAAATATTTGCATAACTACAGACTCCGTTTTCCCAAGAATAATTCCATGGTGGATTTTGATGATCCATCAAGAGAGATGGAGAGATGAGACCACTGGAGAAGCCATGACATGGTATCAAAGCAGATTTGCTTTCTTTGCCACTTCTTTTATCTAGGTTTTCTTCTGTACAGCAAGTGTCTGAGGAAACAAATGCTGAGTCAATACTTCTAAGATGACATGAATATGTAACATAGTTAATGAAATTTGTAGTTAAGCTGAACTTTTGTTTTGCTGCATTTCTTTTTCTTTTTGGCAGCTCTAACTGCCTAAAATCCTAATTCAATTGCAGTTTGCAGCTGTTTTGCTTGGCTAAACTTTTCTTGCCACTTAATAAGATACTTTTTTATTTAACTTTCAGTTCTGCCTAGGAGCCCCAGCGGGTCTTTTAAAACAGAAGATTATTATTAGAAATTAATTAAGTATTCTTTTCAATTCTGCCTCCTGAGAGCAACTAGGCATTGCTGCTGATCTCCTCTGCATTAAGACGTTACTGATTGTCATTCATAGGATGACAGTGTGGATGTCTCATCTGCAAGATACATAACTCTATAAATATGAAAGACTTGAAAGGCATTCAGTACAAAATATAATAAATCAGCACAAATAATAAACATATAATTGCAGTGTCAAATGTAGCACAGGAATGGGAAGAATACAACACTGGAATAGAAATAAATACGTATTCCAAAGACAAAAGAAAAATCTTATTGCAGTCATAGAACCCCGATTGATTACACTCGGTCCTTGCTTCAGCACATTGTAAACCTGAGTAAACAGTTCTAAGAACATCAAATGCAATTAAAGAAAAGGCTGTTGATTTGATGTGTTGGGGCTTTTTAAGTGACCAGTATCTACAAAGTGTTTCTTGGCACATGTTACAAGAAGCACAGACTAAGGCTCCCACCTCTGATGGTGGGCTCAAGCTGACACTACCTGGCTTTTTCTAAGTGAACCAACCCAACAAGCACCCGTAACCTGATGCAGTTTTTCATCTGAGCCTTTGCATATGCATATTAATGTATTACTCACAGAATGAGCACACTTCATGCTTGAGATGGCAGTTGGTCTGTTTAATTTTCACTAAACTCAGAGCTTTATGTATGACTAACTGCTGTCATTCTCTAACCAGGAAGGGATGTGAAGAAAAGAATGCCACCAGAACAACCACCAATCATTCTTAGTAATAATGTGGAATTCAACTTACTTTTTTGGTCTGTAGTCAGGGATGGACCTGTCCAGTGATATCCTGTCACTGAGTTGGGCATTGTAACCGTATTCTTCATACTTAGTTTCTGATTCATGGCTATCATCTCTCAGGGTAGCAGCCATTCCTCCCTGGCCCAAGCCTCCTGGACCTTCAACTAATCCCATGGGTTTTGCCAGACCTGAATGAAAAAGACAAACAAACCCCAAATTATTAATATAAAGAAAATGGATCTAACCTCTTCTGTGACCACAGAATGTTATTAGATAAATGAAATCTGAACTCCCATGAAACACAGCTCTGAAACCCTCATGGCTGTGTGGAAATTATCCTCACCTTTTCAAACCAGAGTTCATAGCAACACATCTTGTAGCATCAGTGCATAATCAGTAATGAACAAACTATAAAGAATCAATTAGAACCTTTTATGATTTCTCCTTTTTCCTGTATAAATCCCTGGAAACAGGAATCTTGATTCCAAACATTCCAAAATGCCTGATTACCTGTAAGATAATTAAGATGAATTTGCCTCATAAGAACTGGAGGCCAGGCTCTTTCCCACTATAGACAATCACAGCTCCTTTCATTCATTGAATTTCTTCCACATGTAGAGCTGCCAGTTCAACTCCCTGTTAAATGTCAGTTCTGGAGTAAGTTTTGAAGCTGAGACATCTGTTCTGTGGCTCTAAGACTACTTGCAGCTCCCGAAAGGTTCAGGTTTGGTTCCCATGCTGGGAATACAGCTGTGCAACAGGTTACCAGCTGCTGCTGGGCTCGAAATATGGGGGAAATCTGATTTCCCTGTGCGAGTCAATAGATGGGTCATTTGGACTCAGCTGCACAATTGCCCTGTCTGTTCCCACAAAGCTGTGCTAAAACTATTAGGGAGCTTACACCATCTCTCACTTGGGAATTACTCCACATTCCCTCTGTCCTTCAGATCTCTGACAAATGAAATCTGTGTATTACGTAAGATACTCAGCTCAATACAGATTACAGGATCAGAAAGTCTGGACACAGCTGAGCTAAATCGATTAGCCCCACTTGGTTAGTGCTGAGACATTAGCCAGTCAGTGATGCATTTACAGATTTCATCACTGGTATATTACTGGTCAACTCAGAAATACATGTAAAACAAAACTAAAGTGACATTAAAAATGCCCACATGATCACATCGCCAAGAACCTTTTCCACAGCAACATGCATTTAACTTGGTGCTGAATTCTCATAAATAAGCTCCTCAAATATCCTGTGTTTAATGTCAAAGCTTTCCTTTCCAAAAGGCTCACTATCAACAAGTCATTATAAGCGAAAAAGAGATTTATATCCCTCTTGGGAATACCATACAGACATGTGCAAATATCCTCCAAATCATCTCCAGTGCAGAGCAAAACAATTAGAGTTTGACCTACTCAACATTCTGCTAATTAGGATTTCTTCAAGAGGAAGATGTCATTATTTCAACTAAACAATTAAAGAGATAGACAAAGAAACCGTCAACATTTGCTCGCAGCAAGCACCTAAGGCAGTATGAAGGTGGGACTGGCTTCTCCAAGTCACAGCAAGGACAGTTTAGTTCCTCATGAAGGAATGTGTCTTGCACCTCACTGCACTGTCCCCTCACTTGTTACAGCTTCATCATCATCTCTGCCTAATCACAGGACAGAACAGAGACAGCTGTTCATTAGTGGTCTGAACGAGTAAAATTAGCATTTTCCGCTGTAGTGCTTATGAGAAAACCCTTTGCTAAGGTTACGGGCAACACTACAAATGGTCTGAACATAAAAAGGAGTATCTGCAGAAGTACCTGGGAATCTTGATACTGAATTTCAGACATTGCCTAAAAAATACATACCTTATACTCCAATCAGTGATTCCAAGTCAGGACAGACCTTGTTTGTGTTTGTGTCTTTGATGTCTTCTTCATGTTCCTCATCATAATGCACTGAAACGCTCAAGTGTCTCGGAGTGAATCATGAGTCTTAGCAGGAGGGGGGAGGGCAGAAGAAATAAAAATAACACCCTACAGAAAAACATTCTCGGCGTGGCCAAGCTTTTGAAAAATTCAGACAGCTCCAAGCATTCAAGCCTAGCAAGTTGTTGCAAAGAAGGGAAAAGAGGCTCATGCAGCCATGTCCTCATTATAGGTGTCTGTGGGAGGTGAACTCTAGGTCTCACTGGCAAGGGAGACTGAACAGAGGCACAAAGACCTCTGAGCCCCCAGGCCACACTCCCATGAAGGGAAAGCAGGAAGACAAAGTTTCAAAACAGCACCTCTTTTCTAGGCTATTGTATTACCGGGACACAGAGAGGAAAGACCAAAGCACTGAGCTACTGGGATTGATGGTGATGCTTAATCAATAATGAATTTCTTCAAAGCTCTAAGTGAAACAAAACACTAGGAAGAAGGAAAGGTGTGCTCAAGGCAAGGGAATGTGGTGTCAGCGCTTCTTCAGGCAGTCACACTGCCAACCTAGGATCTTCAGTCTTTGATGACTTATCCCCCAACATTCAGTAATGCAAACCAGAGCCCTCCAGCTGCTTAATGACTACTCTGCCTCCCAGGCCAGCTGTGTTTTCTTCCTCTCCCAAACACGTTTTCTTTCAGCAAGGTATGCAACTCTCCCCCAGGACAAGTAGGAAAGTGCTCACGTCCTCGCTCAAGCTCACTAAGCGAGTAACTTCAATGCACATTATGTATTTCTGGAAATATTTTAGGAAGCTTCATTTTGAAGGAAATGGTAACATTTGTCCCTTTTTTTGCAATTGAGGTAAGAGGCTCTTTGGCACTTTGATGAGCTTTAGTAGCTAATGTTACTTCATTTAGAACAGAAGAGCCTGACTCTGTTACCATCCCTGGCCTGACAATTACTCCTTGCTCAAGTAATTAAAGAAATTACATGTCTGAGAATGTCAATCTCTCCCCACCCAAAAAGAGAACCATGGCAGCCTAAGATCCCTGCATGATACAGTCTTAGACTTAAAAATACTCTAATAGCAAGCAGTGAAGCTGCATGCCCCTGCCTTACTTGCCCAATATACGGCATCTTAGAGGGGGGCTCAGTTTCACAGGGAAGTCAGCAGTTCCCTCAAAAGGAAAAGCACAAACAGGCCTTGCTAAAAGGGAGTCAAATTAGGCACTTCAGAATGCAGAAAACTAGACACTTCATAAAGCCTACGTCCTTGAAAGACTGCAGTGTGGAAATTCATTTGCTGATCGTTTGGAATCATCTGGGCTGGGTTCTGATGTTACATCAAAGCAAATCGAAGACAACTTCATTAAAGTTAACTGACCTGCTTTGATGAAAGGTTCTCCAAGATGTGCTGTGCTCATCTGACTTTAAGCAACAATTGAAGTCCAGGAGTTGAAAACTTTATTCTTGATATTATATGCTCTTGCAGTTGATGGAACAAAACACTTGCATATTTATGACACAAGTCACAGGGGAATGAAACTTTCAACCCACAGGAAGCATCAAGCACTTTGCTATTTTTCTTACAGAGAACACAGTATTTTTCTTACAGACAATAATTCTCTCTATAATTCTTATAGAATTAGTTAGGCAGCCTTCTAAACCATGCATAATAATAATTATTTCATATACATTTTTCCTAATCTGATATTCTAGCTCTCCATGCTGCTAATCTGACCTTCTTTTAGGAAAGAGTCCTCATGTGTCTAACCCTCAGAAGATATTGCTGTGAAGTTTTCTCCACATTCATTACACAAATTTTAGCCTAATCAGACTGACAGTTCCAGCAATGCAGTAACACTGACCAATATAGAAGAGCAATTAAATAAATTGTATCACATTGCTCCATTCCTCACGAAAAGCACTAAAGTGTCTCTAGGATTTTTTAGGAGCGAGAAATATATTTTATACGTGTATGTGTGCTAAATGCAGCAATTACAGGCAATGTTCTTCAATGCATGCTTGGTTAGCTAGACACAATATAACTACGTCTCATAATTATGTTACCCTCTCTTGGGTAACATTTCCATAGCATTTGTCATCTCAAAGGATTACCTGTTGCTGCAGCAAATGTTTCTTCATCAAAGGACTTTGCTCCATGATTACCCAATTCAAAGTTATAACTTGCTAACTCCCAAATCCACAGTAATCTGCACTGGTTAGCCTTTTGTGAAGCAAAGAGAAGAGGGGTGCCCACAGTAATCTGCACTGGTTAGGCTTTTGTGAAGCAAAGAGAAAAGGGGTGCCAGTTCAGCAGCATCTTCTCATGAAAAGGTTGGTCTTCAGAGATAGGATCAGAAGGCAGGCAATGGGCCACAGTGTCCCCTCAGGTCTGGCTGCAGCAGAAGCTGCTGGTGAACAAGATGCACCTTCTAGCACATCCTCCAGACCCTCATCTGAGAGACGCCCAACAGTCTGGGGACTGGAATCATGTCATCAGGGGCCTTCCTGCATGCTGAACACAGGAACAACACCCAGGAGGACATGCAGGCGCAGAACACTCTACAGCAGTTCTACAGCAGGATGCATAGAATGGTTGCCAAAGACAGAATTAGCAAAGAGCAAGTTCCTTGTGCTCTAGGGTTTGGGAGTTTTCTGCTCAGCAAAAACCCAGCCAGCCTTCAAGGACAGCTCATTCACACGGGTCTCACCTACTGGAACAACAGGGAAGAGGATGCATTTCTGGAAGTACTGCTGCTTGGCCGAGAAACAATTGCTATTGATTGTATATGCTGGGTGTTAGGTCCTACAGCGTTGGGGAGCAGTATAAAACCTACAAAAGACAAATGGAGAAGGGCTTCTAGTTCAACATCCATCATATACCAGGGGTTTAACCAAGGCAGATCAGATGAGAGCATTTTTCTGCTTTCTCCTTCCTTTAAACTTTACTGCAGGCTTCCAGATCCTCCTCCTATCTCTGATATATCTCTACCTAGCACCCATTTCACCATTTTTCCATGTGAAGCCATTGTAGGCAGGGTACAGTGGCACTGCTGACAGTGCAACCCTGTGGCTCATGTCAAAGCAAAGGACTGAAATCATGCCGCCAGCTCTGAAATGGTGATGGGCAGAGAGGGGAGAGAGGGAACAGGGGCTATGCCCAGTGAGCTGCTATTTTTACAGCTGTCTTTTCTGTCAATTTTTAGACTAAAGAGATCTACAGCCCATAAGCTGGGATTGGTCATACCCAGTTCAACGCTGCAGATGACAATGGGGTCACAAATAATTAGTGTCTGTCATTCACTTCAAATTTATTGCTCTCTCTGCAGAGGCTTCTGTGGAAGACAGAAATTGCTGGGAGAATGGGGAGCAGAATGAACTGGCCTTAGTTTCTTAACCAGATTAATTACTCCGCAGGATACATAATTTTCTAGGAAGAAAAAAGACCTTCTATTTTTCACCACAAACCCTGTCACAATGGGAAAATTACTGAAGAGATTTATGTGAGAAACTATGGCAAAGCAAGATCAAACTACATCTGCGATGATGTGACTGTCCTTTTTCCTTTTCATTTGCAGCACAATTACAGCCAGATGTAAATCAGGTTCAGCCAAGGTTCTCAGTTGTAATCAACCTTTGACAACTCTAAATAAAAATAAGCAATTGAAAACAATTATACAGCCACGTTCACAATAGCACAGGTCTGTTCTTAGCCTTTTTGTGACCCTCCTGCCATGTCTGGCAAGATCACCTCCCCTTCAGCAGCTGCAGCTCTGCTCCCACACCTCATCCCTTGTTCATCAGAAGGGATGCTGGGCACAATCACAGCGCCAGCTCCATCCTGAGGGCCACTAGGTGCCATCAGCACTGACAGAACTGCTGCAAAGCCTCTGTAATGGCCCCACTGACCCGTCGCAGGCTTAAGTTGAGCAAGGCTCCAAAGCCAAACTTCTGAGCTTTATCTACACTTAAACCATTTGCCCTCCTGAGTAACAACACAGAAGTGTTCCGATTCTCAGCACCTTAAAAGGATGAAATAAAACATTACCTTCTAAAAAAACCCTGGCACAGTCACCCAGCAGTTTTACTTGTGACTCCTGAAATGCTTCTTTTAAACAAGAGACATAAAACTCACCATCAAAACAGTCATTTCCTTCCTTTTCCAGTTCTGATTTCTCAGCTGAAAACATCCCTTGCATACCTTGTAAGGCAATAAAAATCTTCACATCCTGGTTTAACTAAGGGGAAAAACATTCAGGGATAATAGCAACTCTACACAGACTGATACAGGTTTCTTTCAGCATTTCCAGTTACATCTTCTGAAAGAAAATAAAAAGGTTCGTAGTCTCTAGGGTACGTAACAGAGCTAAAACAAGTCTCAGCTTTTGATTTTTTTCTTTAAGCTGTTTCTATATAGAATCACAGAATGGTTTGGATTGGAAGGGACCTTAAAGATCATCTATTTCCAACCCCCTGCCACAGGCAGGGACTTAGAAAATGGTTGTGTTTGGGGTTTTTTTCCCCATGTGTATGTGTTTAACGAACATTTAATCTCCACTCTGTTTTTGACAACACAGAAAAAAGGACAGTGCTTAAACCACCTTCCCTGAAACCTAGTTTGGTTATACATAAAACCCTTTGGAAACAGGTATTCAGTTTGTTGCACCTAATGAATCAGTCCTAATGCTTCCATCTTGAATTACTGCACTGTGCTAATTCTGTAACTTATTCTTTTGCAACTAGAAGCTTCGAGTGAAGGCACAGCCTCACTGACTGGCATCTCTGTAGGCATGGAGTTAAAAACTGGTCTTCATCCTTCAGGAGCTAACAGTACATGTTAGAGCGAAGCGGATGCACAAGAAAAGCATCTGGTTGGAGGAGGAGGAAAGAGCAGTATGAGCGAGCTGTTCAACACTAGCAAAAGGTCTCAGCTCACCAGTTGCCTTACTGTTTATAGCTCCCTTTTAGTGATCCCTAAAAATAACCAAGAGGAACAAGTTTTCCAAGATAACATGTTTACTTCAGAGAAAGGCTCAGTCACATAAAGGGTGCCTTGCTTCTCATACGCACCCAGGGATGCTCCAATGGGCTGCTCAGCGCAGTACGGTGCCCAGTCTGAGTCAGGGGAGGCATCTGCGGGAGGCCCAGCAAGCCCCTGTAGGGCACTGTAACTGCAGCAGAGAGAAAAGATGCCACGACCTTTGCAGCGCCCCACCAGACAGATGGTTTCATAAAGAAGGGACATACAGAGGCTAAAAAATGGCAGCAGTAACTACTTTTACAAAATGCTTTCACATCTCCGGATAAAACCCACCCAGGTTACTTACTACATCCCAAAAGAAGCAGATTTGGGGCTTGAGATTCAGTATCAGAAAAAGATGGCCTTCTTAGCAATAAACAACATCCTTCTACCTTGGACACTTTAGCTGCTGAGATGCTCCAGGACAATGCTGCAACAGTCACTGAAATAACTGCAGTGCCTCCTGAACACCACTGAGCTTGGCTCCCAGCCTTGAAGTTGGAAGGAATCATTCCACACACTCGTGGGCAGAAATGATCTGCTGAAGGGTTAAGGAACTCCCCAGGACTGCACAAGATATGGTGGAGGACCCAGAAACCCAAACCAGTGGCTGCCTCAGTTCGTGTCCTGTTGTGGCTGATTTGTGAATGATAAAGCAGCCCCCCTCAGTTTCTAACACAGGCCCCTGACAAAAGCTGAAACACCTTTTGTCCAGTGAGTCCCTGTGCTGCCAGCAGGAGCCCATGTAATATCACACAGCATCACATGTAGAACAGTATTTCTCTCTTCTCCATCCTATGATCCTGCCCTGAATCTACCAAAATGCTGAGCAAGTTTCACAGCTTGTACTTCCTTTCCCCCCTCCCAGGCTGTAGCCTTCGTTTTTGCCAAAGGATCCTGTGCAAAGATTTACCAAACCAGGTATCTGCCTTTCCTTGACTCCCATAAATACTGCACAAAGCATGGTTAAGGAAGACATGACCATAGCTGGAGTGGCTCTCTGAGATTATTGCCTTGGATACTATAGGACAAATGTTTTGTCCTATAGGCACAGATCTGCTGAATGCATTAGCAGCTCAGTGCACTAAAACTGAACCTGGAAAAGTAAAAGCATTTTAGAGTTGTAAGTGCCAGGATCAACAATATCCAGAAAAATAAACTTATTGGAAA
The DNA here is from genome assembly GCF_033783945.1 of Neopsephotus bourkii. NCBI lineage: Eukaryota > Metazoa > Chordata > Aves > Psittaciformes > Psittacidae > Neopsephotus > Neopsephotus bourkii. The sequence goes on along the minus strand of NW_026901291.1, from coordinate 1,102,616 downwards.
CTACTTCACTGTTTGACACTATTTCAGTTAATTCTGCACACAGTAGTATGCAGCACAAGGAGTCAGTAGTGTCTGGCTCATGATCCAATCTAAATGTTAAACAGAGCCTGGCCCTTAATTTCTGCATATCCCAGCTCTCCATATCCCAAATCCATCTCTCCCACCACAACCCTGCAGTAAGCCTACATAATGTATAAGATCTGCTGCCCAGAGAACTGCTCTGCATTTTGTCCAAATCAAAGGTGCTTACTTTCTGAACTAGAAGGAATGCTGTATGTGGATGAGATTTAGTTATAAATACAGAAACATTCACCAAACCGCACTCTACAGGGACACAGCCTCCAACTCTCTGCAAAGAGGAAAGCAACAAACAAAACCCCATCCAATCTAAATGACTCCAGCACTTCAATTTATCTAAAATTCAAAATGCAGTCCCATTTTTTAGCGTTGTAATCAAGTTTGCTGCATCCTTGCTTAAAGATTTATGTTCCCTAGAATCCAGTATCAGCCCCAAGTATCTCTGAAGATGTACCAGGGAGAAGACAAACAGTACCCTGAGGCTGATGGTTTGAAAAAGTTAAAAAGTACAATAACTTGTAAAGTTGAAGCTCTTAATGTTCAAGCTTTTTCACTCTAGAAACTAGGAGGTGCAGTGGTTTTGTACCTTGACCTCATCTCCAGACCACTCTACCTATTCAAGTGGAAGCCTGTGACAGCATTTCTCAACCTTCATGCACAGATGACTGACAGTCCCCTGAGACACCTATCTGAGAGAAGACTGGCATGGTGGTGAAGGAATGCAGTGATTTGGCAGCTCTGCCTGTAGGAGGGCTGTCCTTTTGCTGCCCACAGAAACTAGACAGGCAATTAGCACAGACTACCTGGAAAGAGGACTAATAGCTAACCCCTTATGTGATTTGCCCTACGTTTCTTCCTCCTCTTTAAAATATGGACATTTCCTGCTTGCAGAGGGCACCAAGAGGCACAGCCTATGAATACCTGTCAAGTGCCTTAAGTGAGCTAGATGGAAAGAGTCATGAAAATGCTCTGGGCTGTTACGAGCATCTGGGCTGGAAGCTGACCCTTATTTCACCCTACACACTCTGCCCCTACCGTATTGATGTATTAATCCCTGAACTCATTCTATTAAGCTCTACCAGGACAGGATTCGACCAGAACTGTTTTTTCCTTAGCGTTTTCATAGTATGTAGTCTAGATTCAGGACACCATTGTAGCAGATGCTACACAAGCCCAGAAAGACAGTTGCTAGACCAAAGAGCTCGTTATTGATGTTGAAGACAGGAAACTGATGCAGAAAGATAATCAGGAAAGAAGACAACAAGACAAACATGGTTCAGTGGGAGAGACAGAGGCTGCAGCGCAACAGTGGCCTGTGGATTTTATCCTTGTCATAACAGCGAGAAAACAAGTTACTTCATAGCCCACTGGAGGATCATCTTTTCTACTCCACTGAACAGATTTTATCCCATACACAGATGGCTCCTTGGGAATGAAGAGGATTCCTAAGGAAAGGTAACGTAGGGCCAGGATTTATAGTCCTCTCCAAAATAATGTGATCAATATGTTTCCAAAATGGTTCCTTCTGTAGAAAAGCTTGTGATAAAAGCTCCCTACTCATTTAGATTATTTTGAGATGATGAAAGATGGCAGTTCTGATATATGTAAGGCAAATTTCCCACTGAGAAGGTTCAGCTCAACTCCTTTGATGCCTATAGAGGGAAGACGACCATGGAGACCTCTGCTAAAGCTGCTCCATGCCAAATGCAAGATTCCTGATGTATGACTTAAAACTTTGAGGAAGAGGAAAGGACTGCCTGAGGAAATACAAAGGAAAATGTGTAATGGAGGGCCAGATGCTGGAGACAAGTGTAGCAGGAAAACCTGTTAGCTCATCTTGGCATGTTGTGGAGAAGGACCAAGTCCATCAATGCATACAACAGGTCTGCTGGGGGAATAAAGGAACGTATGCCCTTGCAAAGCCACCTTCTCTCCCTGACCTGCTGTTCAAATGTGCAGAGCACAGAGCCCTGCTGGCTGCACCAGCCCCTTTACAGGCCCCATTCCTTGCTCATTGGCTTAGCAGGAGCAGAAGCATTGTGTAGGCTACTCCCTCTCCAGACACAAAATTCATTAGTGCTTTTTAATTGGAAGAAATACTGCATTTTTATGTACAGATATCTAATATCAAAAGTAATTGCTTTTATAGAATACTCATTTGGAACTGGATTCCCCTTGAGATGAGGAAATATATTCTAATTACAACAGATCATTCGAGAGGAGATGAACAGATTGACGACTGGAAGGGCCAAGAAACAGGAGCTACACAGACCACTGGAGATGAAAAGATCCTCTGTGAGGCAGGACACTGAGCCCAAGCCCATAGACAGTAACAGAGATGCCAGAGTTTTGTCAGAGGCTTGATATAAACACAGATCAAGGAGCCCTGCTCTTTAGGGGGAAGCAAGGAACATCTATGTGATGTATTTTTAAACTTAAAATTTTGAGTGACAAAAAGAAAAGCCTACCCCATACGCATAATTGCAAATAATACATATGTGATTCTGACTTTATTTTTCATTTTAATGATCAAAAATATCATTCGCAGAGGAAGACCGGTTTTGTTTTCTTTAAATAAATAACAGATGTCAAGACTCTTCCAGAAGTTTCACAGTCCCAGATGACTTGTGGTTTGTGCTGGTGAGACACATAAAACGGATTTTTCTCTTCAGGGCATTGGAGGAAAGCCAGAAAACTCCTCTGGTGATGGCATAAATCTGGAGCTGGGAGAGGGGAAGCTGAAATGTTGGTGTAGCAGCCCGCTGATATTAAAAGGAGACAAAATCCAAGTGTCATCAGTTTGGTATCTGGCCCCTGGCAGTTGCCAGTACCTGAGGCTTCAGAGGAAATGAAGCACAGATCATAAAGCCCTTGGCCAATTACACTCTGCACAGTCCCTGGAAGCAAAGTTCCCTTCTGAACCCCACAGGCAGGTAACTAAAGCCCCAAAGCTTACTATTAGATTACGCTCATTATCTTAACTCAGATAGGTGGAAACAGGGTTTAAAACTACCCAGCACCCTTTAAAGCCAAGCCAGTATTGGATTCAGCGGCCTCCTGCAGCAATGAATTTGCTGGTACTGTCACAGTGTCCCTGACTCACATGAAATGGATCACCTGTATCAATACATTAGATTTTCTTTAATTTTTCCAGGGAAACAGAGTGATCATTAAAACAATAACAGAGCCATTCTAGTGATAGGGAAAGGAGCTTTTTGAAAAGCTCCAAGGTGCAAGAACTGAAACTCTGGGGCTGTTCAATTTGATTCAGGAACAAGCTGCTCCAAATCAAGCTAAAGGGTTTTCATACATGAGGAAAGGATCTTTTGAAAAACAAGGTGTTTGCTTGTGTGGATCAAAGGTAGGGAAGGGAAGCAGTGAACCGTTGCAGGAAGGGAATTCTGACCCAAGGGCTGAAGGATACGGCCCACAGATGGAAAGATGCTGTTGGATTCAATGACATTTCCATGCACCACCAGAGCTGAGTACACATCTCCAATCATTACAACAGAAACCAAAGGTTTCTGTTGCAGTTCTGGATGAAAAATCCCTACTGGCCTGTTCTCAGACCAGCTCAACTACAGCAGTAAACCCCACAGGGTTAGGTTCCATATAGAAGAAATCAACTTTAAATACAAGGTATCTAAACCCATCACATCTATCTAACTTCAGGTCCTACACAGGCTTGTACTACTCTAGACTCTATTATGCTGATATTAAAGTCTAAACTAACTCAAGGCTGTATGGCATCCCACACTGCCAAGCCTGCCAAAGTACTTCCTTTCAGCCCAGGTTTCAGTCAGGCACCCTTGGGACTCTGCTCTGTCTCGGAGGGATTGTGTCCAAGACTAATCAAGATCCTCCTCTCCCCGCGCAAGGGTGTTCCGTGAGCTCCTGACAAGGGGCAGACAAGCTCATCTCCTGCAGCATCATTTTGTCATCATGCTCCACGTTATTTGCAGACGTTCATACGCCTCCCTGCTCATTTACCTAAACAGCCTGCTATTAAACTAACATAATCACATAGACAGCTTCCCCAATAACAAAGTTGCACACAACACTTGCTTTTGGAATGACTGCAAAGCTCATGGCTGTTCAACCCATTTAATGCAGCAGAGGACAACAGTATTAAACCCAGATGTAGTAACTGCTGGAATGCTTCAAAGCAGGATGTCAGTTTTGGTTCACCAAGTCCACCTCTGACAATGCAACAACTATAGAGAGAACGTAACACCTACAGACCTGCTGGCTATGTCCACTGTTCTCCCTTCCATGCTCCAAGAGTCCAGCGTCTCTGCTGGCCACAAGAGAATCAAATGACCTGAAAAAGTCCCTAGTTTTGCCAGAGCAGTGCTGTTTCTCTACCTGCTGCTTCTCAATCTTATCACCAGGCGTTTCTCCTCGAGAACAGATAGCAGAAGAGATCAGCTGCCATTGAGGACATGAGATCTCAGATACTTCCATCGGCTCATTTTAAGGGCCCACACCTGAAAAACTTGGATATTGGTTTTGACAGGAGACAGAGAGTGCCTCGATTCCTCTGTTCTACTTTCAGTGTGATACTGTAGGCTCTTCAAAGCAGGCATACTTTTCTTTTGCATCATTACACAGCAACACTGATGGCTGACTTCAAAATACACTAATTTCTGTCAGACTGTCTATTTTACATCTGTCGATACATGTTATTTTTCTTGAACTGTGTTTGTGTGCATCTTTTTCAGGCACATCTTTGACACCTCTCAGCAAGTTTGGCTTGGAAATTTGATTTGAGATAGAACTTACATCTTTGCTTTTCCATTGCCTGCTTCCCTTGTCTTTATCTTCATACCTCACGTCAACATGCACTACAGCTGTGCCTTGCCTGTCAATGCCAGGCTGCAGTGCCTCCTTCCACTAACCTCTTATTATATGTATGATTTAATTTTCCACCAGCAAGTCAAGTCAGATCAAAACCAAACAAAGAACACACTTTAAACAGCAAAAACACAGCCCAGAATCAAGCTCAGAATCAAAATGCTTACAAATCAACAATTTATGGCAGTTTGGAAGCTGTAACAGATAAGGAAAGTTACTATGCTGAGTCCTCCTAATTGGGGAGATAAATTGGCAGCCACATCTATAGCAGAATCCGTTAGAGGATGTGCCACAAATAAGGTCTGATTCTCTCCTGCTCACAGAGAAGTAGAAAGAGTACACGGTGCTAAGAATTGTACTTGGTTTTGAAGTGCCTTGCTATTGTTCAAGGAAATGCTGAGCCTGGATTTGCTTTTGGCTCGAGAGGAAAGTGTTTGCTCTAGAAAAGAAAACCTATTTAAAAATGAAAGACACAATGTTGCATGGATAGCTTATAAAATACAATTAATCAGGGATTTATCAGGGAAAAATAAAAAGAATTAGGTATCATATTCTCCGGAGAAAGTAAATCAAAGGATGCGACAGTTTTGCAAAAGAAAGGAGAAATGAAGATAGATAGCAATTGTCAATAAATTTGAGAAAATAAAGATGCAATGTTAGGGAAAAAATATTGGCACAATGTTTTATTTAAAAGCGGTAATAAAAACATTGCTTGCTTTGATTTCTGCCTGTTCGAGTTTATTGTTGATATAAAGATAAATTGACTCAGACTTCCGGGAGCGGGAAAGCTACGATCCACTGTCAGAGGCACTTTAAACCCCCGCACTGCTATAATACCTGATTCATTATTAACAAGATTGGCTTCATTGCATGTTGGTATTTTTACGAATTGACTGTGACCTATGGGTAGTTTGGGCCCTGACAAACTCACTGCAAGACACAGTGCCACCCTTTGACAAAAGCAGGGTGCATTTGGTAACAACACGGTACTCTGATCCGCCTACACAGCCTCTTTAAAGCTACCACATACAGCACATCAAACACAAAGGTAACGGCCAAGTTTCTGATTGCGGATCAGACTTCTCCAATTTACCTTCCTAACACCACTGACTACAACAGTGCTTAGCTGTTTCCACCAAGGCAATGTGAAAAGAAATTCAAGCTTTTCCAGAGACTCTTTTTTTTTTTCAAGCATTCCTTTACTTTATGCAGAAATTAAATAAAAGAATGAATGCTTCTGTCCCCTGATGCGCCTCAGGTTTGTACGTATGACTACATTATGAGATGCTAAATTACAGAGCAGAGAGAAATGAAGACAGTGATAGAAGGTGTCTTTATACAGGAGAAGATCCTTCAGTGAAGAGACAGGTACAAATCAGGATTTGAATTTCAGAAAACTGAGGTCTGAGTTTACAGCTTGGACTCATCACTCCTCAAGGACATAAAGCAGACGTGCAATCCAGTCACGCCTAAGCTTCAGGTCAGGCTTACATTTCCTATAATCAGATAGAGCTTTCCAGCACCAAATGGTCCCAGAGGAAGCCCACTGTGCCATGAGAGGTATGTGATGGGATGAGCAGCAGGACATGCTCCATGCTGCCTAGCAAAGCGCAGGATCATTTCTCTGCTCCTCCTGTAATGTAATTATGCAGTCACTACTGAAAGGCAATGAGACAAGCTAGTAGAACCTAGGTCTGCCATTTTTGGGAGCTCAAAATAAAGGAAGCTCTCCTGCAGTACTGCGGTAGTGTCAGGGAAAACTCATGCTGCTACAGTTATTAATGGAAGTGAGGAGAAAAGATGCTTGTGTCAACATATTGGCAATTAACGGAGCAAACAGAGGAATCCAATGTGAAGATCTGATCTGGTACCTTTAAAAGCCAAGAACTTTATTTTCATGTTTGTGTTTAAACGAGTAAAAATTCCATGTGTCACCAGTATGATTTTTAGGCTGGTTTGCTGAGAAAAGAGTTTGTGAGATCATGCTGACCGCACTTGTCTATCAGTTTGCTTCCCTCTCTCATACCCTCCCCTCACCTCTGCTTGTTAGACTTTGAGGACTGTGTCTAATTTCAGCCAAGGGTTGGCAGGCAGTCAGAGGTCTCCCAAAATTACATTTCTGCCAATGTCACACAAGTCAAGATCTGGGAAGAAAGTGGCATTAAAATATTCCTGCTGAGCAAAGGGGCTCAATGACAGAACAAATACAAGAGACCTGCTGGAGCTACTAGAGACCACCCAAGAATTCACCTTTAGGATACCAACCCACAAGAAAGTCAGCTTTTTTGCTTCTGCTGCTCAAGGCACAAAACACTTCTTTTTAGGGTTGACTGTGGTAATTACTCAATGTCTATGTCTGCTGCATATCTGGCTGTTATTTGTATCATTGATTAACAATATCACAAAGTAAGATGCTGCACAGACTAGTCTGAACTTGGATCAGTTAAACAGAGGACACAGGTAAGAGAAGGAGATGAAAAGAGCAGAGAGATGAGCTGGCACAACCAGAGAGCAAAGGAAAGGCACACCTGGAAATGAAGCCCAGGTCTCCTAAGCCCAGGTCTTGTATTTCAACAGGTTTAAATATCTTCTCTAAACCTGGCACTTAGGCTGCTGCTTTTGCCCCCAGTTCCTGTGAGCTTACACAATGATTCTTGTCAGATTTTAGCAGCAATGATGGGAGCAAGTTAAGTGATAAAGCAACATGCTTTTTGTCGCAGATTAGGGGATTCCTAATGAAATAATGAGGTATATCTGCAACCCCATTTAAAACTACTTTACCCATAAAGATGCCATGTTAAAGAAAATTCACATGGAAACACCTGATTCACTAAATAAGCACTTCTCCTCTTCGGAAGGGAGACACTGAGGTGAGGCACCACAGCAGCAGGACACACCGCTCCATGCAACTTGCCTGTTTCCCCTGGCCTTTATTACAAACTTAATCCTTCTAATCGGTAATACAGGGGGGCTGTTCCCTCCCTACCTCTGAACGGAACAGAAATGAAAGCACGATCCCAAATCCAACCGGCATCATCGGCAGAGTATCAAACAAACCCTTTTTGTTTGGGGTGTTTTCTTTTTTTTTAACAGGGAATTTGTCAGTTGAGTATCTGTCAAAACACTTTCAAAAATAATCAGCCTCTCGTTTCACAACCATATGCTGAGACACTCGTATCTAGCACAGAGAAGCCACAGGCATGCACCCGTATCAAGTATCACCCATCAAACAGATTAGAGACATGTTCTTTCATTTCAGGGACAAAGCCAGAAGATCATATGATGACTTTTTCTAAAGTAAATTCATATCCAGAAATATTCCATTTAGTTTTCTGACAGCACAGTGTACAGAGCATATCTCAGCCTACCATCGCACAGAGCATCGCCTAGTCATATCGAATTGGTGATGATCCTGCGCCAGCTGGCCTGTCCTTTGGGCCTGATTCTCATCTTGCTACTACAGTGTAAGCAGGCTGTGTAAAAGACAGTTTTCATCACTTGGAAGTCTGGTCCAGAACAATTATCAATCATCTACATTAACATGAATTGCCAAACTAAACTGTGTTACTGGCTTTATCAGAATAACCTGTTGCACGTTGTGCTGCAATGGGAAACTCCACCTCTCCTTAGGGCTAGAGCACTCCTAGCATGGCTCATGCACAGACCCTGATCCCAGTTCACTAATCCCATGTTTACTTCATCAACTATAAGCAACTTTAGTAAGAATAAATCTACAGAGTATTTCACTGTCTCATTCTTCCACAACCTCTGCTATGTTTCTAGGACAGCAGTTATTTGTGCACCAGCTTCTATGATTAAAGGCTGAAAGGTGTCTGAACAAGTAGCCTTATACCATATGGAAAAATCCCTCTGCAATGATCAATGCCTTCTCCAAGGGCTGCACCACTTAACCAGTGTCCATTCGCATGCTGGGCCGCACCACCCCAGCTTCAAAGTTAGGACATGCCTTTGTTCTCTCATGAATATTTCTCCTCATTCCCATGTATCTTCTGTTCGCACTTCTCACTGGGCAAGGGAGACTTAGAAATCTCACTCTGTGAGCTTTTTAATGTGTGACAGAAAGAGGGAGGCAAAGAACCCAGTTATCAGGCAGACCGGGTTCAGAATGAATCCCAGATGATCTCAATTCCCTGGCCTCATCTAAGAGGGCTCCCTGCAGCCTGGCTTCAAGTTTTGTAGGCCTGAAACAGGAACATGACTCTGAGTATGGGAACCACAGCAGGCTGCCACTTCCAGAAAACAGAAGGGTTTACATATAACCCCATGGGACACAAGTATTATAAAAGACAATTCCATTACAAAATAAACTTCCTATTGAATGAAAATGCATTGAGCCAGATGGATCTATTTCAGGAGGAGGATCAGGATGGCATAGGTCTAAAATCAATTATTGGGTTTGTGTATTCCAAGAGGAGCTGCGAGCAGAGAGTTCGTGCTGGTGCTGACATGTTGAGGTCTGCACCTAAAGGAGTACCCCAGAAAGGATACATCGAGTGAGTTTGCCTAATGTTAAATTGAAAAAGATGGGGAATTTGCCTACAGACCTATCTGCAAACAAAAGACATTCTTTAACTGTGGAGAGAGCTGCAACTTCCAGCACATGCAGGCCATTAAGAAGTGGGAGAAAAGACTGGTTACCAAGAAACAACCAGGTTCCACTGAAGGACTTGGCTGCCCCTATCCCTGTGAGGGTGGTGGAAGACAGAAGCCTCAATCTGCAGACCAGATCCTGGGGATTCTCCATATGACACAAATTGTGTAGTAGAACTACCCAAAAAAGTGGTTTCCAAACCCAATCTTAACAGAGGCTAACACCTAAACCACGCGTTTTTCTAAGCCAGACTCCCTCATTGCTTTGTCTAAGTTACAAACATCAACTCTTTCAGCAGTGAGGCAGCTTAGCATTAGTTTAATAACTTCATCAGCTCACTCTTACCTCATACTCCACTCCCATCTGTTACACAGAGCCACATGCAATCTATCATGTTTTAGGTTAACAGCTCTGCGCAGCAACATCTGGTTTTCCTATTAGAGATGTGAACAGCAACTAGTCCCTGCTCAGCACCCCCTGGTCCAGTGCTTGGACAGACAGGGCCATGGATGCCTCCCTGGCCAGCTGACACCAGCACAGGAGGGAGCAGCATCTTCCATCAGCAGTTTGTGCTGGTGGCACCAAAGGGATTGAGTTTTGCAGACACAAGATTCTGCAGCTATCAGTAGCCTCATTTTACGCATGGCTGGATGACTGGAAATGTGCCTTACAAGGAACCTATACAGCGACTGCAAATTCTAATCCTGAGGAAGGCTAACCTTTGGGTTATACAACGCTATTTCAATTGGGGATATTTTTAGTCTTATCACTGTCTCCAGTTCAGTATGCACAGGAAAGAAAAGCACCAATCTTTTCTACCACACAAGGCTTGCTTGAAAATGAGTTAATGTAACAAAAAAATGCATTTTTGTTTACAAAAGCTTCACATCCTAAAGGCATATGAAAGCTGTAGAAAAAACTCAATTTCTACAAGGGCAGTAAGGCCCCGTTGCCAAAGAAAATACAAAACCAGCCTAAAGAATCCAAATGAAAAACAACCAATTAACCCTAGCACCCCACCAAAAGTGCAAGAGACAAAATGAGAAGGAAACTTCTCTAGAATTGCAGGGAAAATGAGCTCCTGTGCAATAAAACCCCTTTTGCTCTGTGAATGACACAGCAGTACCTTGGCTAGGATGCTAGTCTTTGGGAAACAGAAACTGGAGACTTGGTGTGACCTTGCTCAAGTTCCAGTTTTTGATGCATTCGATTGCTGTCTCGTGGCAGAAGCATCTTCACTTGGCCACATTTGCTACTGGAGTTACTGAGCTGGTAACTATTCTCTGTGCTGATGCTTCTGGATCAATAGCACAGATGAATTTAGGCAACTGACTTCAACAAGAGTAAGTGCACGGGTGAGCTGAGGAGAACTTGGATCATTGCTGCAGGGATAAAAACCTATTTGAGCAAGTTTCCCATCCAAGCAGCAATATCTGTCACTGTCCACACAATGCCTGCTGACAGCAGAACAAGGGTTGGCAGGACCAGAGGATTGCTTAGAAAGCAAGTGTTGGACTTAGATTTCTGACTTTGATTCTCAACTAAACGTGGCTGCTGACTGTATCACAGATACGATTTTTAGCAGCTCTCCCAAGGAACAAAAACTACTCGCACACTGGTAATCCAACAGAGACTAGCTCTGTGCTTCACGAGCCTATGAAGTCTATGACAGAGGATACCCCTCACAGGTGTCTCTGCATAGTCTAACCCAGCACTGTGTGAACCTCAGTACATTTTAAGAACTTCACAAAGTGAGCCACCTGGCAGGATCCATTTTCTCCCCCGATCAGTTTATCAGACGTTAAAGTCTGGTTGGGAGACTTTTTATGCTGCTTGTACCAAGCAGTGTTTAAAATGCAGCTCTAGCAAACCCGGTTTGAGTCATGCCTTACAAAGCGTGAGGGATCCTTACAGCAGACAGTACATATTCTCATGAGCGCTCCAGGAGAGGCAACTGGACTGCCTGTGTAAGTAGTTCTGAAATGTAAGTAAAAAGTAGATAACTGAGCTCCACAGCTGCCTTTTTCCTACACAGACTGAGATTTTCTCCTCTCCCTCCTGCCACAGCTAATTGCTTGAAGACTGGAAAGCACTGGTTTGTACAGCTAAGGAATTGCCCCCTTGGAGTGGAGTCCAGTGACACACAGGTAGCAAAGGCCTTTACATCAGCAGCTTCTTCCACAGATGTCTTGGCCTTGCAGAGAGGAAGGAGGCATCAAGGATCTGTTGAGGCTTTTGCCAGTGCTATACCATGTTGCTGTGGCTATTGCACCCAAGGGAGACACCGGCATTACAACAGCCTCTTAGGCATCTGCTGTAACATTTATCCCAGGAGATGAAGATTGCAGCAAATTCACGGAAGAGTTCCAGAGGCCAAATGTGCTCCTTTGTATTTTCATCCACTGACTTGGGTTACTTAGATGTAATTTCCAAATGATGCTGAGAAACAGGAAACCCTCTCCTGTAGTATACAGGCATCAAATACTTCTGCCTGCCAGAACCATTTTTAAAACCTTTTCCTTGGTTTAGTTTTCTTCATCACTCCCAGGATGACATGCAAATTAAAGCTAAGGTATTAACAGTATAAATCAGACTGTGGTGGCAAGTGAAAGGGCTTCTAGAGAACAGCACCACAGGAAGCAGTGGAAGGCTCAAAATATTCAGAAATCTACATTCTTACCTTTTCTAACCATGTTTTGCTCTTTGACGTCTCTTCAGCCCCTGAGAAAACTATGCATCCACATGCTCATGATGACAAAGCAGAATCAGTCTATTGTCTACCCTGCAGCTGCCCTCAGTCTCTCCTCCAAAGCCAGTAATCAAGGACATACTTGGAAAACGATTGCCTTTTGCAATTGTCAGAGATCCCCAGAACTGGCCCCTTTCTACTGCATTGTTTCACGAGGGACTCCGCTCACTGAGCACACAAACCAATTCAGGATCCAAGGCTCACCCTTGACTTGAGAACAGATCATTCAGAGCAAGTCAGGCAGCCACATGTGCTTCACAGGACAGCTCTGCAGGCTGGGCAGAATGCACACAGAGTCACTTAGCCTGATGGCAAATAGCAAGTGGGTTTATCATATCCTGAGGACATCCATTTCTTTCTCTTACTACTAGACCACCAAACTTGTCTATAGATAACAAAGCGAGCCCCTCAAAACACATTTCAGAAAGAGTCTAGGATTCTGTGACACACAAGGCATAGTCAAACACACACAATTACTCAGAAATGAAACAGCCTGACAAATGCAGTAAGAGGAGCAGGAAACTGGTGAGAGCCCTCCTCTGGATGTTCCACTGGATTGCTGCACTGTCTTTCTGCACACAGCAATGAGTCCAAACTAGCTAAATGAGATGAAATAAAAACATAGTGCAAAGAACCAGAGAAGCACAAGCCCACTTCCCTCACCTTGGAGGAGAACAGCAGAGGGATAACAAAGCAGATCTCAGCTCCAAAATACCAATTCCTTGGACATCTACAGACTTGCAGACACAAACAGAGCTCACTCTGTTTACCTACACCAGATCATAGGTGAAGGCAGCTGGTGAAGCTCAATCTGAAGAAAGGACCACTTTGCCACACATAGCACTCCCATCTCAATTCTGTTTTAGGTGAACTCTTGTTGATGTAAATTAAGTCCCTTTCCTACTGAAGGCAAAAAAAGTCATACAGATTATTCACAGCACTCTTGTACACTACTAGTGTGGATATGTGGGCAATGAAACAGGACAGGACAGAAACCAGAGGTAAGCTGACACCGAAAAGATGAAGCCTGCCAAGTTCTGAAGCTATCTTCTCTGGGTGAAATTCCATACACTTCAGTACCGGAGAGTTTGCAAATAAGAACAGGGAAGCCTAGCAGATTAAACGGATATGAATTAAAGAACCAAGATTGTCACCTTCATCCCCAGCAGTACTACCATGAGTTTAAATACTCAAGTAACCTCAGCTAAATGAGGGGACCTGAGATCAAGTTGCATCATCCACTCCCCGATTTATTCCTTCTGTTCTATAAGTCAAGAATATCTTTATTCAGAAGATAGCCTTGCTGTAGGTAATTTTTATGCTCTTCTTATGTGCTAGAGGACTTGAGTAACCAGCAAGCATCAGCTGTACTGTAGCTTGTCTCCAAAACTGCCTCTGAAACCTGAATATTCCACAACACCTGAAAAGACAAAAACTATAGGGTAGAAAGACAATTTTTAACCTGTTTGCATCTGCCTTGCTGTCCTTGAAATGGGTTTTGCCTCCACCTATGAGGCTTTCAGATATTCACAGCCGTTTCCACAGCATCATAGCTACGGGTTTTCAGAAGACAGTCATATACACAAGTCATACACATCCAATTAGCACTTGGCTGCTTTAGCTCCGTGCTCTCAGGGGAAGATAACTTTGGGTCAGTGGGAGGATCTCTCTCTGGCTTTCATTCTCAGAAGCTAAACTTCTCTTATTTCAGAGGACAGTTTTGATCAATAGGACTACAACAAGGTTGGAAGCTGTTCTGCTGTCACTGGCTTTCTTCCTTCCTCCCGTTATCCAAAACATCACAGGCTCTTTTTCTTTCTCTTTGTCTTTTTTTTTTTTTTTCCCTTTCAGTTTTGGTAGTTTAAACTAAGTGATGGAAATGACTACCAGTGAAACCCCACAACTAACAACAATAATAAATAAGTATGCCAAGAACACTGTGAAAGACTGAACACCCATTAGTAAGGTTACAGAAAGGCATTAAGAATAGCAAGATTTGCTAAACATGACTCATTTCTTTTCCTTCCTTTCATAAATCTTATTATTTCCTTGGAGAACAGCCATATAACCAGTGGCAGGAACTGCATTCTTAAATGATGCTCCTGTTTTAACTGCTCCCTGCCTTTACCTACTAAAAAGCTCAAACACACAACAAACACCACACAAAACCACCCCCCACACCTCCCGCTATCAAGGGTATTAGGTTAAAGCCAGGTTTCTACATTCTCTAAACCTATGTGGTGGCTACAGATGTGCAAGAACCCCACTGCTGCTCTTCTCTAGAAAGATGGCAGGCCCATATTTGCTTTTCCAACTCCAGGTACATATATAAATAAATGGAAAGAAACTGAACTGCAATACCTACTAAAAGGCAACGAACACAACATCAGTCAACAATTTTCTTTCCACCTCTGTAAACATTGCTTTTAATGCTATATAGCATAAAATGATTCAAGTTCTACACAAATAAATGAGTCAATGATAAAATTACCACCATTTTTCTGTCAAAATAAGCTTTCTTCCCAGCTACAAACACAAAAAAGCAGAAACATTACATTAAAAAAAACCCAGTTACCAGTATATGAAACATAGAGTACAGGGAGAGACTTTAAACCCATTGATGTGCTGCTGGAATGAAGATGTATTTTTTCTATTTGTCAATACTTTAAAGAGTTGAATGCAGTTTTGCGTGTTTCACAGAAGCGATTTACCCTCTTCCTTCTACCAAACCTTTAGACCTTTTCTCCTTAAAGTGCCTGAACAGAGTAATTCTATTTCAAATATTACCTTATATTTTTATAGGGGCTATTCAAATATTGACCCATGATGTTTTCTTCCCTTATTTTGGGGAATAAAATCTTGGCCTTCCTGAAAGCACTAATGATGAGTTTCCTCAGCTCCATAAATCAAGTCTAACACAGCCAGTGTGCAGTGAGAATCGGTGTTTTGGACTTGACCATCACTTTGCAGCACCTTCAGGTCAGGCCTGTGACAATGGTTGCTTAACTAAGCTTGAGTAATTGACCCAGAACAATCAAAAATACTTGTTATATCCTGTGTGGTAAACAGAGAAACTGGGGAGGCACCGGAACAGGTTGCCCAAGGAAGTTGTGAATGCTCCATCCCTGGCAGCGTTGGAGGCCAGGCTGGACAGAGCCTTGGGAAACATGGGCTGATGTGAGGCATCCCTGCCTACGGCAGGGGTTTGGAACTGGATGATCTTAAGGTGCTTTCCAACCCCAGCTATTCTATGATTCTAAGACAAGTAAAGCACATGGCTGAGAACGGTCCCCCACATGTTAAGGAGATAATTATGTTAGCATCAGACCATTAACAAATTAAACAGTTCTAACAAAGACACAATGAGACAATGCAGTTTCATTGATGCAAGGCTGGCAGTCACACTGACTCTTCCCCCATGCACATGTGGTTTACCTCTGTTCTCTGCTAAGGAATTACTCTTCAACTGGAAGTTGCCAGCTGTAAAAGCATCTTTTTGACAAATTTGATGCAGACATTTGCAGGATCTGTTTGCATCCTGTTCCCAACCCTTACTTTTGACATGGAAATTTTAAACTATTCTCAACTGGTCCCAAGCCTATGGAGAATAAACTGGCCTTTAAAAAAGACTACTGTACCTTTTAAGTATGCAGATTGCCAGGCTGAATTTTAAATGCAATCACTTTGCTTCCAGTACACTCTAAAAATCAGGAGTCACCATCTGCATGAATCAGTCCTGTGCACCTAGGACCTGCTATTTCCAGCATTTTAAGCCAGTGTGCTGCAATTATGTGAATTGTCCAGCTTTTCCTCGACCTTCCTCCATGAAACGTGTATGCAATATAAAACCCATTTATCATACTGGAAATTGCTACTGTATTTAATCTTCCCAAAGAGAGCAAAATCAAATTATGATGTGTAAAGAATGATCTGTCAAATTCAAGGAAATACTCCAGACTTATCCCTCCACGTCTGCAACAGAGCAGGTCAAAGAGGTCTAATGTAGAAGAGATGGATAGGAAGACATGATGTGAGCATACATAATGAGAAGATGAAAATTCTCTTAATCTTTGCAGATTGAATGAAATCTAATTACATGCTGTATTGATTGTTGTGTATTACTGGAAAGAGACACTGAAAAGGGAAAAAGGCAATTACAGTGAAATTGTAGTCTGACCCTTCAATTGGTTTTGGCATGAAAGGTTATGCTCTACTTGGGGCATCAAAAATTCTTTATTCGCTATGATAAATCATTAGCAACACATTCAGATGCAAAATTGATTAGGGGAAGAATTCAGTCAATTAAATCTTTTTTATTTGTTCCCCTTACCAAAAAAAAACAGAGGCAAAGGCAGAGAATTCCAGGGTGTTACCATTATGCCACTTCATGAATTGCTACTAAGTCTGTCTGGCATTAGTTCTGTGCTGACTGACAATAAATCATACTCATCAATAGAAATGCCACAGTAAGAAGGAAAAAAATAGAGATTGATGAACTAGATCCAAAATAACTCAGTTTTTCAACTGTTATACTCTAAGTCAAATATCAAGAGATAATAGAAGGTTTCACCAAGGAAATTCCACTGATGTGTTTCATTGCTTTCGCTTCCCTTTGCACGCTCCATTCTTTTACTTACACCCCAACTCACAGCAGCTGAGCGAACAGAAAGCTTTTAGAAACACTCTTTTTCTAAGCTGATAGAAAACCAAAGCACGAACCAACTGAAAACTATTGTTTGGGTGTATGTCTGCACTGCTCTGCAGGGAATCATGGCAATTCTCGTTCATTCTGTTCCAAAAAGTTCTTGTTCTGCCAAAGATAATTGTGAGGACCAACTTTCTACTTTCACGTGTGGTCCTCTGCGTCCTGCTCCCATCTCCATAGGCATCGTGTGCACAGTTTTTATTCAGCCTAAGAAGTTAATGAGTTCTCTAGTGATCAGATTTGGGTTGCCTCTTGATGCATGTGTATCATTGCTGCTTGTGTTTCATTTTTCCTGGCAGAAAGTACACTTTCAAATAACATTTCTGTGATTTCATGCAAACAAATAAGTGTGATGGAAACAAAACTGTGAATAGCTGCAGGGCTGATCTCTCACAGAAAAGTCTTTCTATTGCCTTGGATCTTCGACAGAGTCCCTAGGAAATCCAGTTAAGGTCTCACCAGTTTAGGACTAATCCAAATAGAAGAGAAAAATGGAATAAAAGAGCACCGAGACTTTATTACCAAAAATACAGGACACTTAAATAGGTGGCTCTAAATTCTCTGATCTCAAAATAGAAATAAGCAGGAGGAGGAAATTGAAATCCTGATCTGGACAGACCTACTGTAACCACAGCACTGAACTGGAGGCAAACTTGCAGGAGTTCTGGTTATGGAAGGAATCCATATTCCTTATGAATTGAATCTACCCATGCCTGTCTGTCCATATAAAAGTGACTCTGACCTGCTTCATGAAAACGTAACATCCAAGAAAGCCTCAGAGGGCTCTCCAACGTTGTGGCAAAACAGTACCCAGGATAATGTCTGAGAAACCTTGCTCAACATGCGGATGATGCTGCACAGCTCCAGAGCAGACAGAGTGTTTCAGTAACACCAGTCTTTCTGTGAGACACGGTAGAGCATCGTCACAGAAAGGCTCCCTGGAATCTCAATGCTGCCAGAGCAGCAGTATGCCCATTAATGGCATAAGTAATGAGTCATGATACTAGAAACACAACACCAGTGAGCTAAACCCAAACACAGATGCTTGATCCCGATTTCATGTTACAGTGATGCAACTCTGATCATTTCAGTGGAGCACTTCCTAAGTTTTTTGACTTCTCAGTTTCATCGCTACAAGATGAAGAAAGAAAACAAAGACAGTGACAAGTATCATTTCACAATGATCAAATAATTCATCTGTGTGAATGTACCACTGTGAAATAAAAAGCCCCAACTGTGTCAGGGAGAAACTGAGGGGAAATGAACAGACCAGCTTGAAAAACTCTATTTCCTATGTAAGAACTTTCAAGAAGAAACTGCCTGCAGTGTTTATTATGACCTGAAGGAGCAATATAACATTTAAGTTCAAATAATTTGACTGGGCAGCTCTGTAGCCAACAAACTAAAGGAAAAGGAACAAACGGCCCCAAAATAAAGGCATACTTTACAGAGACCTTCCTGATCACTGTGAAGCCACAATCATTCATGCAATGGGCTCCTGCTGATTCTTGGGGGATGCTGAGATGAACCTTGGGTAAATCCTACCCAAGCCTCACCTATGAACACCACCAAGAACCAATCAATTCATAGCTGAGCTATGATGAATATAGCTCAGGGACTGATCTAATTTAGCTTGGGAACTCCATGACTTCGTGGAATTCAGGAGGAGGATTTCCCTCTTAAATCCTTCGAAACTGCTCCAAAATATGGTTAGGAAACACAGCTGCTGACACTTTCCCTCTAATTCATGACTGTATTTTTGTGACTGACACCCACACTCCACATTCCCCTTCTCTCTTCCCTGTTTACATAGAGGAGCGCGTAAAGGGATGCCTGCCTGTAACACTCGCTGGCAGACTGAGTATTACCATAACAGTCGAACCTACTTAGATTTATACATTCACTCAGAAAGTAGTAATAGGAAATATACTTCATCCTAACCCTCCCATTTGTCTGCATTCTGAGACTACAGTAGCCTGTGTTGAATCAATGTTACAAGTAAGATTTTCCCAAGCAGCCTACAAGCCCATTTGGTATACTGAAACATATTTAAACTGCAAGTTTTATTTGGTGCTAGACACTAAATGTTACATTTACATTACAATTTCATGTAAAAGTTCACTCCCTCATCCTCTCCTTGTCCAATGCACGGATGTATTTAATCACAAACTTATTTTTTTGATGTTCTACCCTTAGACCTTTACAAATCTATGCAAATACAAATGCACTTGTTCTAAAGAACCAGTTTCTATACGAAAGGTTAGTCATCCTACAGCAACTTTTATGGCTTAGGCTATTCCAACTGCAATGGAAGGGTTCTTTGGTTACCTAGCAAGACTTTTCAAGGCTGGTGAATTAGAACAGTATGTCATAATAAAAAGAAGTGGTGGGTGCTTCCCCCTCCTCACCAAAGATAATACCAAATATAAATGGCAGTCATTAAGGAAACGTATGTGTGCTATGTTTAAATAGACCATTAAAAGTACACAGCATCAGAACTCAGCAGAACGTGTTTAAAGTAGTTCTGAGACCAAGCAAATGACTTCCAGCTATAACCTAACAGTGTACTCGCTACACAAACACCAGGCAAAGTTAATATATCCGGGCAAACTGTAAACCCTGGTACAGTCGGTAGGAACTTCCACTAACCCTTAAACCCGTGAACCCTGCAGCCTCCTTAACTTTGTACCTACTGAGGAAGTTCTGACTTTGGACTGAGAGTTGGGGGGGCTCAACAAATCCCTCCAGCAAGACCCTGCAGCCACTTCATTTTCAGCCCTTCAGCACTGGGGTTAGTGTGTATGATGCCCGGGCTTCCCTCCTCACTTCGGGAGCACTTCCCTATCTGCAGCAGCCTCCTAGGACACAGCTCACCCTGGGACTGGTGCTGCACCCCCCCCCCCCCCAGCCCTCCGTACCATTTAGCTGGTTGTAGACCACTTCCTCCAGGTGGTCCAGGCGCTGCAGGATGGACTCCCTGTCGGCCAGGCTGCCCACCTTGGCACCGCGGCTCCTGGCCCGGCGGTCCGCGCTCCGGACGATCTGCACCAGCTCCTGGGAGCGGTCCTGGATCCGGCAGTACACGGAGAAGAGGATGATGCCCACGAAGACCAAGATGTTCACCGTCAACAAAGTTTTGATTTTCCGTGCCACCGCCATGGGAGCCGCGGGCGCGGTAGCGGGGGGCACATCAAGGCGCGGCGGGCAGCGGCCCCGCGGCCACTCTGCGGCGGGGCGCGCCCCGGGGCGGCGGGGACGGGCGCGGAGCAGAGCGGAGCGGAGCGGAGCAGAGCGGAGCAGAGCGGAGCTGTCCTTCAGCACCGCCGCGCCGCTCCCCGCCCGGCGCCCGCCTTCGCCCCGCGGGCCCCGCGCCGCGGCGGGCTGCGCGGCATGGAGCGGGGGGGGCGAGCGATGCTGCCTGCCGAGCCGCCGCCGCCGCCTCTCCTCCTCCGGCCGCTCCCGCTCGCCCGCCCTCGCTCCCCGCCGCCCCAAACGCAGAGCGCCGGTGCGGAGTGACGTGCTCCGGGGGATCTCATCTACATGCACACGGTGGAGCCGCCGTGCCGTGCCGCCCCGCACCGCCCCGCCCGCGGCTCCCCGCCCCGCATCCCGGCCTGCGGGGCCCTGCCGCGCCGCCCCGGCCCGGCCCTCCCCGCTGCATTTCAGCACGGCGGGGCGGGGAAGGAGCCAGGCGAGTCGCGTGCTTCTCTCCCACGACAGACACCAATGGCCGTTTTCTCTTCGCTGCCCACCTCGAGTCCTCGTCCTGCCCAGGCAGCACCAGCCTCAGCTCCTGACCATGCACAGGACGAAGGCTGTCCTTGCCCATGAGGTGCCCTGAAGGTGGGACGATGCCCCACCTGCCCCAGTACTGGAAACAACCCGGAACAAGCTCATATGCTACCCGCAACAGGGCGAGCTCATAGGATGTGATGTACCACACTGGCTAGTGGTCCTACTGCAAGTGACATGGCTGGGACCATGAGAAAGAAGTTCTTGCCAAGCATCCACAGAATCACAGAATCTTCTGAGTTGGAAGGGACCTTTGAAGGTCACCTAGTCCAACCACCCTGCAATAAGCAGGGAAATCTTCAACTAGATCAGGTTGCTCAGAGCCCCATCCAACCTAGCCTTGAATGTTTCCAGGGACAGGACATCCACCACCTCTCTGGCAGGCTGTGCCAGTGTTTTACCACCTTCAGCATAAAGATTTCTTCTTACGAAAAGGTTTGTCCCCCCCTTTCTTGTCAGCCCCTTTAGGTACTGGGAGCTGCCCTAAGGTCTCCCTGGAGCCTTCTCTTCTCCAGGCTTAACAACCCCAACTTTCTCAGTTTGTCCCCAGAGCTAAGGTGCTCCATCCCTCTGATCATCTCCATGGCCATCCCCTGGACTCACTCCAACAGGTCCATGTTTCCCATCATGGAATTATACACAGGTGGGGAAAAGCAGCCTAGGCCCTTGCTCTGACACGCACATCCAGCAACTGCTGAGGAATGACCAGGATCAATAAGCTTGATACCAATGCCCATTAAATAAGCCCTTTCATAGAGTAGCTTCTCCACTCACGTTCATAGTGATCTCCTTTCTATACCATCTCACTCAGAGGGCTGGATTGTGTTTTTCCCCTTTCATCCTTTCTTCTTGATTCTGGGGGCTGCCAAGCTCAAAATGCAGCAAAAGTTACAACCTCCCTGAGTTCACTGTAACTTGGCAAGACCTGCTCACTGCTGTCACACCTCTGACCTTCCTGTTGCTCACCTTTGAGTTCGCTTGCGAGGACATGCTGCTCTTAGAGGACTTCTTCCCTTGTTTTTTGGGGTTCGCTAATGAAACCTGTGTTGAGGTTTCACCTAGACTGGAGTTTCACCATAACTTAATTTATATCTGCCAAAAGATGTCACAGGTTTCTGCAGTGTTACCTCTTACAAACAGGTATAGCTATAGGAATGCATACAGGATTTGGTTACTTCATACAGGACTGTTCTATTCCTAAACATAAATACTGTCTAGATGCAGTGCCAGCTGTTCTTTCGCTGAGGCAATAGTAAAAGTCTCAGTCAGTTCATCAGAAGCAGCTCAGAACCTGCCATTTTCCAGTGTTTTGATTATTTTAGTAGTATTCTTATTGCAAGTCTGTCACAGCATTACTTTTCCTAGAAAATACCATTTTGGTTGAAGAAAACATATTAAACTAATGCTCAACTGTAGCTTATCACATGTCTCTACAGCATTTAATATATTACAGCTACACCTGCTGGTCTTGATATGGTTAAGAGTCTGTTAGATTGGTATTTCCATTACAAACTCCAAGCTCAGAAGCTGGCCATGAGAATTCAGTTTGGATTCTGCCACATGAGTGTACGGGTTGTCCTGAGAGTTATAAAAGACGTTCAACTACCTCAGAGAGTTCACCAAGTTTTGATGAGGGGGGTTTTGCATCACTGCAGGTTTCAATGGGCTCTTCCAAAGACATGATTTCATCCATGATTGACTGAGGTCAAACACTTGCTTCCTTTTGCTAAGTGAATGTTCTTAATGGTCAGCTTAAAAATAACCTATAGTGTATACAGAAGAACATGAAAATCTGCTTACATAGCTGAAACCTTACCTAACACCATTCCCATAACAGCTAGCTCTTTTAAATCACTGCTCTTTCAGGGATTTCAAAGTAAGTTACAAAAGATACACTGCTAGAGCTGCCTGAAGCATGGCAGTAGTGGGTATGGTAAAATTGCAAGGTTAGAAAATGCATTTTGTTTCTGCATTGGAAAAAGCTTTGCATTTTCACACAAACAGCACTGGGCTGAAGCAACTGTTTCATTCCAAAAAAGATCAAGTTCCAATTTTTCTTCCCTCTGAAAGGCTTCTATTGCCAAATGAAAACTAGATCAAAATCAATATATGCAACATCTGGATTTCAGGGAAAATGCTTTTGTTGAAGCCATACCAATCAGCTGAGGCTGCCAGTCCATCTTACAAATGGCAACAGGGGAAGGCATTGGTAACTTGTTCCAAATCAATGAACGAACCAGAAGCGATGCTGGCATCCCATTCCAAATCACAAATCCAGTTTCTCTCTCTTGCTATCACTCTCACTATTAGTCTCTTACTGATTTTACACATACTTCTCATGTTTTCACTCATATCATCCAAGATGGATTAGAAAGCCACTGTAAAGAAACACCGAGATACTGTGTATTCAAATGACAGTCTACACTTGGTCACACTTTTACATCTGTCTGCTATCACTGTGCTCACCCAGAATAGACACCTGGATAAAGGACAGCTGGCTGAAGCTGAAGATGATGTTAAGTAGCCAGAGGTAAAGACTCTAAAACCAGTCAGCACTCTAAATTAGCCATCTGTCATAGGCATCTCCACTAATGTTGTAAAGATGGTTTATTGCCTTGGGGCACTTCTGTCTGTCAAATAGCTAAGGCTGCAATGACAACAGCAGCATAAAACCCAGACCTTCCTATTGTCTGTGGTTCTCCTTGAAACTGAGATTGGTCTTGTATAATGTTGATCTCACAACAGTTTTCTTTGCTTTTGTTGACTCCTGTTAACTGCGGAACACTTCAACTTGGCACAAAGATATTGATATAGAAGAAAGCTTCCATTGCTTCTGCATTTACAAGCCTGCTCTGCTTTGCTACTGAGGTCAGAGACAGTAAATTTTACTTCAAACAACACTGAACAAAAAGATTTTGAACAGAACCTTTAGAAAAGCATCAATCTTACAGTCATTATCTGCAGAGCTCATCGTGTAACTAGTCAAGGCAACAGACTCCAAGTCAACTTGACCCTAATTCATTCAGAGCTATTAACCTCAGTCAATACAGAGGAACTAGATTTTACTGAAAGCTGTAGACTGTGCAGCAACTGAATATCACCAAGATACCCATCATCATGCAGACACTTCCTAAGTTCAGGTTTTCGTCAGAAGTGGTCAGAAAAAGTTATAAGAGACCATGGCAGACCTACAAAGTACCATTCTATAGCAGAACCCTTGAAATCACCATGCCCTCTGTTGTGAAGTCCCAGGTATGGTGGGCACATACTCAAATAAGTCAACATGAGTTTCAGTATTTTATGAAATGTTTTCTATTGAGTTTCCTTTTAATGTCCCTAGAAGGAGATGAAGGAACTGGCTTGCTGATGAAACAAAGTAAGTAAGATTTTACTTTTGGGGAGAGGCGAGAAGTGATTGAAAAGTTTCTTGTAAGTATTTTGCATCTAAAGAAGCTTAGATTGGAAAAAAACATTGAATTCAAGTTAATGACCATAAAATCACTCCCAACCACTTTTCCAAAAGGACACAAGATTGACTTAACCATATCTAAAGAGACATACCCTTCTGATCATTTTACTGCAAGATACGAGACATTTGCAAGAATGAATAATGTGTAGAAGGGAAGACTTTGATGTTTAAGTGTTTGAACAGTAGCTTTAAAGGGAGCAAAAAAAAAAACAGAACAGACAAAATATTATTATCCGGAATTGTAAATTCCAGCTGCAGCTATTCATATGCTAACATCACCTACCCTTTTCCTAATGAAATCCCAAGTGCCTTTACTAGCCCACCACTTATCTGAGATAATCTAATATTTTTCTATTTTAAATAATACTTTTTTATAAGAGAATAGCAACAAAACCAGACAAAGTCTAAAATCTCTGTTAAGTTGACCACACATACAGAACTGAGGCCCTCATCCTGTTGCAAAGAGGTACTGCAGCCCATCGAATTACTTGAGCAATTTGGTATGTACAGCCCCTTTTGCACAGTCCCAGCAAGCTCTGCAGAAGCAGATTTGAACAAACACTATATTTGCATGAAGTTGCATGAAGATTTCTGCACAAGTAGCCAGCAAGTTAGGAGAAAAATAAATAAGGAAGACTCAAGTGCCTCATACTTGAGCTGTTTCCAGCCAGCCTCTTACCTTCTCTGCTGCAGGTTCAGAAAAGATGGCAAGCTGGTAATTACAGTGGCACAAGAAGGCCAATAGCCAAATCATTCCTCTTGCAGCAAGACACTGCCAGGTCCCTAAGGCTTCAAACTGCCACTCTGCTCCTGCTGATGCAGAGGCTTTGGAGCACTTTCACAGTTGACCAAATGCCTGTTATTTCTAGCACAAAAGTGCTGTGGCCAGGCAAGGCAGAGAGAGGAATCCCCAACCCGGTATCCTTCTCACTCCATTAAAAAGGCTGAAAGCCCAAAAGACAGAGGGGTTTCCATGCTGTGATTCTGTGATGAGAATATTCGGTGCTGGCTCAGAAAGCAAAGGTCAGTGGTGACCGGACAGCCCTGAATATAATCAATGTCTACTTTCCTTAGAGCAGAATGACAACACAATGTGCTGTGGTTTCAACCAAGATGAATGTGTTTACTTTAGGAGATGACCTCTCTGCTCCACTTACCACACACCCAATGCCATGAACGTTTACTAGTGGGATCCTAAGGACAGTGTGCAAAGACTTGCATTCATAACCACAGACCTACTCAAACAGGCACAAGGCAGGGATGAAGTATTCACAAGATTAGTCTGGAGGTGCTGAATTTTAACTTCATCTTGAGAATGGGTCTATATCAAATGAAATGCCTTAAAATCTCAACACATTTCAGAAATTATATATATATACAAACACACACTTTTAATTTTGGTAGTATTAGTCACTTAACTAAGGTTACACAGAAGCCTGCTAAACGGGATTTTGGGATGCTTCCTTTTAAAACTGCAGCAATTCCCATTTGAACATGGGGCAGTTCCTCCGATACACAGACTGCACTATGTTCCACCATACGCTGCTGCACACACAAAGATGCTCTACCCGTATATTCCTCATATTGTATTAAAACTATGGGTTGATTTTGCAGAGAGGATTTATAATACACAGTACAATTGCAGGCAAATCTGCTGCTTTCATGCTTGTGATATTGTGCTGATGACCACCCTGTAGTAAATAGCATACAGATAAAACCCAACAATTATCCAAATGCACATTAAAAACCCCAATAAACCTGTCATTGTAAAACCAGAATATAAATAACTGCCAAGACTAAAATATTCAACCCACGTGCTTACATTTTATGAAGCTCTAATTTATAAACATTACAGCTCTCACCAATTTTAATAAGAATTACTTGAGCTCCTGCCTTTTTCAAATCCAACGGCATAGTCCTCTATCCATTTTCTATTATTATCTCCCACTGTAATTTCAGAATAGGTTCTTGTGTACTAAGAGAGGATTATCACCATTCACCACAATCAAAGATTATTTGCACGACCCTAGATTTTCTTCATGCAACAACAGAGGTAACACCTGAAGACGTCATCTCCCACAGAAGGCAGAGAGGGTCAGTCCATCAGCGCCTCAAGAAGGGAAGGTGGCTGGCACCTGCCTGACAGCTGCTGCAGATGGCTGTTTTTGATAACCATCATAACTAACTGTAAGGAATTTCAGAGGTACTGTGAAAAGATGGAGAGATTCAGACACTGGAAATAAATCTGGGAAGTTTTCAAGGACAGCTTCTATGTTTATGAGAATTCTAGTAAAGAAAATAAATGTGCAAGAGATACATAAATGTAATTTAATATCCAGCTATTACAGATACAGAAATTACCTCATTATACTCTTTGAAATCCATCTTTACTTATTCCTGCTGCCAGGAAACATACAAAAACCTAAGCAACAGCTGGGCTGTTTGCATGCTGAGACTCTTGCTTTTCATACTGACCAATACTGCCTTCTGGTTCTCTGTATTCTGCCTTCTGCTGCAGCCACTGTCTCTGCTCTCATGCTCTGTATAGCCTTTGAAACAGACTGCTTCTTTTTAGTGCAGTGCTAAAAAATGGTTCATGAACGGTGTTGCTGATCCCAGGAACAAATCAATCTTTGACTGTCAGCTAACATCTGTGGACTATGACCCTGAGTTCCTCCTTGGAATCTACTTACCCCATTTCCACCCTTACTATTTCACACCCAACCTTATGGTAATGGAATTTGCAGTCAGCTCTTTATTAGTATCTAATCAAATATTATCTTAGGCAGAAAAAACTGTCCAGATCAAGTTTTATATTAAGGCATGTTTTTTAATATAGCTTTAGGTAGAAATCTGTTTACTAAAAGACCAGCAAAAAGAAGTGAGCTTTCCCAGATAGATGTTGAGCCTAGCAGTTCTTCACTGGTACTAACAAGACTGAAGAATCTCTTTTCCTGCCCAATCCAGATGAAAGCCTATGAAAAAGTTGAGTGTTATCACTGGCTCTGAAGAGTTAAAACTCTTTTGCTGCTGGAATTGTACTGTATTCAGCAGGGCACATTCATCTTTGGCCATCTTTGTCATATCCCAATTCTGCCATGAGGTACAGACCTGTGAACTTCTTCAGGTATTTGCCCAGGCTCATCCACTTGCAGGAAAAGAGCCTCATACAATATTCATTACTTACTTGTCTCTGTCTTGATGCACATTATTAAGAGATGCACGGCTCTCCAGCAAAATCCTCACAACAGAATTAAGAAACAGAGCGAGTCATCATGTCAAAGTCAGAAGGGATTAAATATTCTAAACGCAGCAGCACAGGGCTAAATTAGTGCTGTTACCTTCTGACCCCCAGAGCTGCACCCAACGCTGGCTTTAAACAATAAAAATAATGAGATTTTAGATTCCATTTATTTCAAAGCAACAACTGGCAGCTTGAAAGAAGAAAACATGCTTTGGCAAATAAAGTTGACACTGGCATTTTTAGCAAAGCCTAGCTATATGGTGGCTTGTCACTGGGCAAATCTGAAGAATCACTGCTGCCTCTGATGTATGATGCTTTTCGCAGGGACAACGCGTGTGTGTGTAATAAAGAACATTTAGTACAGTTTGTATCTGCCTTGAACAGAGAAGTTCAGAATATTTAAATAGAAACCAAACCATTCTCAGCACTAAAGTTTTTAATGTATTTTTAAAACATATCATCATCAAAAAAAAGAAGATAAAAAGATGATGCATGGGAAAATTCCATCCTAAAAACCATGCCAGTGAGAAGCCTTAACAGATGGAGGTAGGATGACAAAACCAAACTCATCTAGTTGAGTTGAATTCCCAAATATTCCCACTAAAGGACAACGTCCCATTTAACACTTCGGGGGCTTTTAAATGCACTTGAACACGAGCCTGTGGGTAGGAAAAGAACATTTTAGATATACTGGACTATGCAAATGCTTAAAGAACTGTTAATGCTTTTCCTGTTCCAGACCACACAACTTCTTTAGTTTTCAATTTCTCCATCTGAAAACTGGGCACAGTTTGCCATAAAGAAAGTGACAGAATTTGCTTTTATTAATCTTCATCTCAATTGATTCAGAGACCATATGCAGCTTTAAAACAAACAGAAGTCCAAACCAAGAAAAACATGGAAAAGCAACGGATCTGCTACAAGGCACCAAAAGAGCAACATGGTGAGAGGAGCTGTAGGTAGACAGACACACATAGGTATGACATGCACAGATATTCATAACCCCTTTAGCTGTAGATGCTGGGAAGACATTCTCTATTACTCATTAATTCTATGGTGAGCAGATAGATTAAGCATTTTTCCCTCTTAATTAATCTTGCTCTGGGCCATGAAGTTGAAGAGCTTCATTTATTTACATATTTGCTTATTTTGAGGGGAAAGAAAGTACTTCTCACCAAAACCCTCCACAGTGAAACTGCAGCACCAGAGCCTCTGGCCAAGCTCATAAGCGTTTCAGAGTGTATGCCTTTAGCCACTACATCATGATATATAATTGCAGATACAGAACACTTACTGCTTTTGATACTGAACACAGAGAGATATTTTATGTCAGTGGCTTGATTTTCCCAAGTACAAACATTAACACCAGCCATAAAGGACAGATCATATTGCACCTATATAAAGAAACATGAAAGCTCTGTAGTTATCTTTATGCTATTTATTGTCTATTATATCCAACATATGTCTGATTGTATCAGCTCACAAAAATTTCCTGACATTAAACCTTTTAATGTCCGTTGAGCTGCGTTTGATTTACATAAACCAAAGATCAGCAACAAGCAGTGAAAAGGCTACCTAGTGCTGAGCAAAGCTTTTGTTGGTGCTGCTTGTTCCCTTCCACCACTTCAGCACACAGGCCCCTGGGAGGAGGTGACTCAGCACAGGTTAACATGGACCTCCATTGCTTAAAATACCAGGGTTTCAGTTGCTGTTTAACAGAGGCAATGCTGCACTGAGCAAGCACTACTGCTTGTTGGTGTGCTTTGTTCAGCACAATTAGTACGGGACCCTGCCAGGGTAAATACAAAAGGAGAGCTGAGGTGATAGACTGAGGTTATTCGACTTCTGACAAGAGGTTAGGGGAGTTCTCTTGAAACAGTAATTGTCTGTCACATGAAATACTGCAGCTTCTTGAACAGGGGAAAGAGGAAACTGTAACGTGAATTAGATCAGGGCAAGAGGAAGCTGGAGATAGGGAAGTTAATACAGTGGAATCTAATGGACTTAGCAAGGGACTCTAGGGTAGACTGGGCAGAAAACAAAAAACCCCAAAAAGTTAATAAAAACCTCTAATTCATCTGATGTGTCTGCAGTTAAAATAACTTAAGACCTCCCAGGTCTGAGGAAGTCCTGTGGCCAGTACATGGATAGGGAATGTCAGTGGTATTGCAAAGGGTCTCAGAGGCTCCGGCATGGGATGCTTTCCGATACGAGACAAAAAAGACAGAATGGCATAGGAAAAATAATACATTTTTAAGGGTGACAACATTTGCTACACAATAAAAACAGAGCCTCAAGTAATAGATCATCCTAAAGATCCAGAGCCCAGTCCAGACACAATGCCACTGTTCCCTGGCCAGCTGGAGCTAAGTGAAGTTAGTTACCTCTGCAGGCAAATGTTCTGTGGGTTTGGTTTGAGGAAGCAATACTTAAGAAGCCTTCAGAACGGGTGTACCTTTTGCAGAGGTACCATTTGAAACACATGGGCACACAAATCAGGTTTAGAACAGAGAGCAGAATAGGGTTTAAAGTAAAAACTTGCAAATTAATCTGGTAGTGGAGCCAGAAGTAACATTCACAGAACAGGTCTCACCGCTGGCTTTAACTGGTCACACACAACCACTGAATTCATGCTGCTGCTGAATCCTTCAGTATGGATCTTACAATCCCCCTTTTCCCCCTTGGCACTTTCCTCAATTTTTTGTTCTCCTTTCTTGAATAGAGCACTTCTCTATGAGCCCCTGATCTTGACTGGGACAGTGAGATGCTTCCATCTGACCCATAATACATATACAAAACAAGTAATAATGGGCAACAGTGATAAAAATAGCCCATTTTTATAACATTCACTCCATGTATGACAAATGAATACATTAGATTACCCTTAAAATAGCCTACTCCAAAATTAGATAAGTGAATACTGCCATGTATCACTGTAATACTAATGTGTTTGGTAGAACTAGATATAACAACCAGACTTAGTGCTGAGAAAAATCCTCTGCCTTAAAAATGCAAATTCATGTAATTGCCACTAACTGCGCATAGCATCAGTGTAAGCTCAAACAGCAGTACTGAGCCTGACCTCTGTCAGGTAAAACCTTCATTTTAAGGAAAATCTGTATCAGAACCAGTGACTGAATGCTCTTTTGTACCCACCTAGCTTTTGGAACCATTCTACACAAGTACAAGGACAAAACAAAGATAAACATGCCCGAAATTCATCTTAAATAAAGAGCAATTTCTGTGGCGCACAGAACAGTTCTAAGCCACGTCTTCCATCACTTTGCTCCTCAACTGCACAAGTGTCTGAACTTGCAGGACAGAGGGCAACCAGAAAGAAAAACTGATCTTTAAGTGCAGCTGAGGAGAGCACCTCTGCAGACTGTGCTCATATGGGCTCTTCTGGGCTGATGGGACGAACTGAACCATGGACTTGGAGGTTATATGGCAGGGCACAGCTACCTGCCTTGGAGCAGTAACAGACTGGGCACGACCGGACTGTCGTGTCACCAGCTGTCAATTTGGAAATGCCCGGTCTCCTCGCCAACAATATCCAGGGCTACACACGCAGCCTGTGGCTGTTGGTGAAAAGTCAGGTTCTACAGATGTGATCCACAACAGTTTCACATACTGGTAAGCTCAGCAAGGACAGGCATGCACAGCAGATAGAACAGAAATGGATGACATTTGACTTGTGCTATTTCTGGGGATTCTACTACTGCAGTGCCCTCAGAAACAAGATTTGGGGCAATTGTTTTTTCCGTAAGTATTTCTTGTGTGATTTTTGCCACAAGAAAACATCTCATTTACCACTGATCACAGTCATTTTGTCTGACAGAAACAATCTTGGTTGACTCTAGCATTCAAAAAACCCGCAAAAGTCAAACCCAAAGCCATCTGTAAGGAGCCTTAGCTATAACTGTAAGTCCTTATTGCTGTGTAATTTTTGGAACATCACCTTCAGGTCAGAAGAAAAGGCAGATGCTGTTAATATGCATCTGCTGCTAGCAGTGGGTCCTAAACCACTGGAGAATTGTGCGCCATCAGAACAATGCTTTGCTGTGATGCAGTATCAGCATTACATCCGAGCCCCAGAATGCTATCAAATAACTCCATCAGGCAGGGCTTCACCTTGGGAAAGCTCACCAAAGAAAGTATTAAAGTCTCACAGCCGTAGGATAATAAAGCGTTAAGAACTTGTACTGAGTTACAACTGGAAAAGCAAACCTTTTGTCCCCTTTTTGTCTTTTGAAATCTCTGTCTCCAAGTTGTGGTACATGGCAGCAAATCTGATAGTGTCTTAAAATGGTTAGAGAAGTATCTGAATGCCATTTCCTCCACTCCTTTAATTCATAGCGACAGTCACAGTAAACCCTGCAACAGGTAATTCAGCTTTATGATTGGGCTCTATGATCTTAAAAGATCTTTTCCAACCAAAATGATTTTATGATTTCATGATTTCATAAAAATTCTTACCCTAACAGGAATTAGGGGTTTTGGGGGTGCAGAGAAGGGGGAAAAGAAGACCCCTTTGTTTTAAAGAACGAAAGTCTGTATCTGATAGCTAACAAGATGCTAAACATTGCCAACATGGACACAATTTAGTATGTTAGAAGAAAATAGCTTATTCTTTTGAGAATATATTGTCACAAGCCAGCTGCTTCTACTGGATTAGAAAAGGGAATTAGAAGCTGCACAACCCAATTAAAAAGTAATGTTTTGTTTGTTTCTTGTAGTTCTTTTGCTCTTTCATACTAATGCCTTCTCTTTTTCTTTTTTACTTAATTTCATATTAATATTAATATTGATATTCACAAATAAAAACCTCCCAGGGTTCAAGCCTTTCTAAAATGCCTCTGGCATTTGTTTTCACACCATGGCCTGATCCTATAGCTGCAAATGGAGCTGTGCCAGCTTCAAGCTGCTCAGGATATAGCCCCAAGCACTCCTCTGCTGACTTCAGTGGGAGAAAGGCAACCTCTGAACACAGTAAACCTTCCATACCATCACAGCAGAACGCAAAGGTGCTCTGGCCTTTCAAGCAGGGACACCCAGACAAATCTGTGCCCCTTTCACAGAGGGTTACAGAAAAGCTGAAAGAAGGATCGTGCTGGAGGCAAAACAGAATGGGATTTTTCCTCTTTCCATGTGTTCCTCCAATAGCACAGGCTGGAAATGGAATTGGCACATAACAGCAATACGGCGCATTAACTCTACTATCACCTAGAGCGGCCTGTTAAAATAACAGTTACAGGGGATACCTGAAAGCAGCTCTGAAATTCCAGGAAACAAACACTTGCACTGGCTGTAAAAACCTACACGGACTTTAAGAAATACCAATCTCATGCCAGATTTGAGGGCAAATCCCCATTTTCCATCAAAGTGAAAAACAGAGCAAAATCAAATTACACAATTTCTGACAGACCTGTGGACTTCTGAATTCTCTATTGCTCTTAGAACTAAGAATGGGTTTATAGAAGCAAAGTCCCAACTCTTCCTTGGTCAAGAGATGAAATAAATATGGTTATTAGGTTCCTTTAAAGTCCATGAAAAATTTTCAGACAAAAAGCTTGTGGCACTTCACTTATTCTTGCTTTAATGAAGCAGCTTACACAGTTACAAGAGAAATGCAAACTTTCTGTACTGAGCTGAAAGAAAAGGCTGAAACCAGAAAAGAAGAAACAGCAAGAAGAAAACCCTCCAAAACCATGGTCTTGTACTAAATTCCCTTGATCTTCAGATGGATACATGGATCCCACTGTCCCATCTATGACACTCTGGATAATTTCAGTGCTAACTTCTCATTTTGAGAAGCAACTTGCAAAGAACAAGGAATCGTTCAACATTCGTGCCTGGAAGTCCATTTTTCCTATTCAGCATCACCCAGCTCACACAGATGCCACCTCCCAGCTGGGCTACTGGCCTCTGCAAGGGACTCTTGGTGTGCTGGGGACCTACAGCACCCTCAGATCAATCTGGTGAGCTTGTTGAGTGCAGTGCATTTGAATTTTAGACTGCAGAATTCCCTCCATCTTTCCAGTGATTCTTGTCTGATGCGCAAAGTCAGGAAGTCAATTGAAGCTTAATTCGTTTCTGCTTTGATCTATAGCAGCTGTGGATTAAGAACCTGATTTCAGGCAGGTTCAATTGTTTCCTCACTGAAAATAAACTAAGAGTTTTCCTTAAGGTTTGCGCTTTGAATAATGGCTGTGTGTGGTTTATCCTATTGCTCCACTATATTTTATTAGGAAGCATTAGTCAACCCTTATTTCCTGGAAATTCACCCATGGGAATTCATGTTGTCAGAGCATGGCAATGACTCAACAGCACTCTGTGCTCAAGACGCATGGGGACAAGGCACTTGGCTGACCTGGGAGATTATTTTGTTCATTAAAAAACAGAATTTAGACACCCAATTTTGGGCCAAAAGCATTCACTGCAACTGCTTTTGAAATAAACTTTAAAAGGGTCATGGCGTTTCAAAATTTTCACATCTTTCTACTCTGTCAAGTTTTCCATTTCTAAATGACACCTTGATAAGAACTGGACCCAATTTTGACCCTAAAGAACCTTCGGTTTTTATTTTCTTACTCATTTTACTGAAAAAGCTTAAAGAATTCATTTTGGATTTCGATATTTCTCTTCATCAGTGTTTTGATTTAGTCAACAAACAAACAAAAAACCCCACAGTTATTTGTCTATCTCCAGTCTCCCTACTAAAGTCTTCCCTTTTCAGAGTTCACAGGAGACAGAATACTTCAAAATAACCCACTTTTATATGGGGCTTAGAGAAAAAGATGCTTAGTTCATACAAATCAATATATCTTCAGTGAAGAACATGAAGCTGTGTGCTTTCATGCAGGGCCAGGAACAGACTGAGTTTTCCTATCTCGTTCTGAAGATAACTTTTTGTTTGTAAATATGTGTTCCATTATTCAGAAATATTCAGTTAAAAAATGTAATTACAGAAAACATTAATGTGGTATTTCCCTGAAAAGGTGCACTGAAATGCACAAAGTAATGGAAGATAGGGACGTCATGCTATACAAGAATAGGAGTCTTGACAAAAGAGTAACGCTTTGAAAAGATAAAGGGAAGATCAATATGTTCCATCTTTACAGACTCGCATCCTGTATTCTCCTGTAGTCTCAAGTCAAAGCCTACTTTTGTCTGTAGTCTAACAAAGAGTATCGGTGTTATGAAATGTACAGTAGTTCCTTCTTTATGCTCCCTGATAACTTGTCATTTACAATCAGCCTGAAACTCAAAACAGCTTTTTCTTTACCTGCCTGGTTCCCTTTGTATAACAGCCCACAGCCGCAGTATGGGACTTTGTGTCCCTCCATTTAAGAGGTTGTTTCCTTTGTTTGGTTCCTCCCTGTCAAGCCGTCTAAATGCGCTGCCTACAATGGCCAGAGCAGAAAGCTGGGTGAAGAGTCAATCTGTTTAGCTGGTGTACCAGGAGCCCACAACAGGAGGCAGTGTATTTTGTCTTTTCAATTAAAAAAAAAAACATTGAAAAAGTACATCAGCACTTTCAGAGAGAGCACAACTGGCTTTTACACAGAACAGACAACGCAATTTGGAGTTTCAACATTCAGTCTTTAACCAAGCTTTTCCTTGGTCATACTTGGAGAAAGTGGAGAGTAAGGAGGATGTGAAATCCCCATAGCTCTTGTTTCATTTCCAAACTCCAAAAGTCCATCAATGCAACAGCTGGGACTGTCAGGAATCAGAAAATCCTCTCTATACTGGCTCCGACTGCAAACTCTCAGCATTTTCTATTCAAGCAGAAGGTCAGGAAAGTGTAAGGTGGGCTCTTCTAATCTGAAAATGCAGTGAAGGCCTCCACTTGCTTCCTGCCTATTAGTCCAACCCAAGGGAAGCAGTGTGTCTGCCCCAGGGAGAGGATGGACCTCCTGCCCGGGGCAGCATGAGGAGACCTGTACCATTCCTTTAGGAGAGGCTGTAACTCAGACTCTTGATTTATCCTGGCATAACTGCACTCATTACCTGTGGTATGGCAGATAAAGAAGTAGCTGGTAGGACAAAGGAGTAAATGATGCCCGTGACCAGCCTTTAACTTGCCAACACAAGAAGTGACTTCTTTGGAAACTCAAAACTCCACTAGATTAAAGCCTGACTTCTCCATAAGGAGGCAGCTGAATACTTAGAAAAAATGCTAAAAAGACAAAATCCTTTTGCCGCAGACAATGAACTGCTATAGGAGGACTGCAGCCCACCCTTATCTTGCAGTGCATTTTTTGTCTGTATGCTATCAGCACGGCATTCCTCTGATCATTTGTAAATGTCATTTACAAACCCTTGCACAATTGTTCTCTGCAGAGTAGATCACAGGCTCCAGCCTTCCTTCTGTCAGACTGCAGACCATGCTCTGTGTTTAATAAGGATGCTGCATATTTTTCAGTTTACGCTTCAGCAGCTATGACCCATTCTGCACTGTAATGGACCAGACCCGCTACCGATTCCAGCAAATTGCTGAATGGGTGGTATGTGAAATGCAGAGGATCACACTCTCAGTTAGAGAACTTGTACTCATTCTCTCACAGAGCTTTCCTTCAAGGCACCACTGGCTCTGGCTGGATCAGGAAAGCAGCTGAACTGCCCATATCCACAGCAGTTCCATGCACATGAGGATTTCCGGCTCTCCTCAGGGCTGTCTCAACATAACTACACTGTAGGGGCAACCCCTGGCTTCATACCTACTGGTGTAATGTACCAGTCTGCAGCATTGGTCCTGATTTTGTGCCAAGGATAACACAAAACCCAACAGCTGTTCATATAGACAAGACTGTCAATTACGTTCAGTTTTCTCTCAGAGGTAGTGAGGCAGCCAGGGAAGTTTGATTTTGACCCTGTGCTAAGAATTACCTGTTTCTTGACTCAAACCCTACTGCAGACAGGTCTCAAATTCATGCCAGTAGTGTCCTTTAGAGGACGGTCAGACATGGCTCCTCTCTATTCCCACCTAAACAAAACCCCACCATAGCATTGGAACAGCAAATGAACAAGGTAGGGTAGACAGCAGACATGGCAAATAAAGCTCTTGTGATTGTAGATACCTCTGCTTCAAGCTGGGAGGTGCACTTGTTTCCAGGTATTTTAGTGACAGTGTCCAATTCTGAACAACTGATGTTTATTCATTTAGAAGGAGGAAATGGAACTCTCTGTTGAATTAATTCATTTCCTTCAATTCATGCAATGCTTCTCCTTCACAGTGTATGATCAAAGAAAGGATGTCTTAAATAATGTTAAATATGCTTCAGGTTTTACAGTGTGCCATCTGCTGGGCTGGTTTTCACTTCTCTAACAGATCTTCTTTAATCACATCATGCAATGACTGTGCTAAACACCACACAGGAACAAAGGAGCAAAGGCACCGAGTTCAATGTAGAAACCAAACAAAAACCAGTTCCTTCCTCATTATTGCCAGTCCTGAGCTGAAACTACAGAAAACCTCCTATAAACTAGCACCCACAACCTCCTCAGAACACAACAATGAGAAAACACCTTCAGTACTGAGACTGGTACCATGTTTTCCAGCCCAATCCAAAGTCAGTTAGGAAAGCCACTGATCCACAAATGCTACCATACACCACCCTTGTCCTGCACTGAGCAGGCGACATTTGGATCTCTGTGTGCTGCAGTAAGTAGCTGCTCTTCCATCACAGTCCAATGGCACGGAGCTGGTGCAACTTCAAATCGGTAAGACCATAGTCACCATGCAAACGATTCCAGCCCAATGGAGGGAATTATGTCATGTTTGCCAAAATATTAATGCATGTTATGCTCCACTGTTAACTAAAAACGTTCCTTAACCTATTGCCTAATCCAAACAAACAAATTAGTGAAATTGGAGAGCTGTGTTCATGAATACAGAGCATAAAGAGAGAGAACACATACTGTCTTGTTGTAATTCCTCTCAGGCAGCAATGTTTGGGCAGTTCTGCTCCTAGCAGGCTGAGCATACTGGTATAATTGATGGCAGCATTTATCATAACAGCAGCACAAAAGCATCAATTGCTTGATGAATTTATTTACTCCTGCCCAGAAGTGAAGCTGCGATTGGATCACTTTATAAACATCAAACTGCTGTAGACCTGGCCCATTGTTGATGGCTCTTACAGGGGAAGAGAAGAAAAAAAACAGAAGAAAAAAGGGAGGGGGGTGGGGGGGGTGGGTGTGGAAGGTCCTGATTGAGAGGCTGGAGGTTGGGTGAAAAGACAAATCTCTCTGATTAGAGGAAAGCAACCATTATTTTACCTATTAAGAAGAACAGTCAAACACTCTCAGACCATGATCAACAGCTGCAGTATTACCTGCTGCACTTCAGTGTAGTGCTTTCTCTGGCAGGTTTTTGTTCCCAACCCACAATATTCCTCGAGGTAGAGAGCTGTAAAGAAAGTATCAATCTCCCAAACCAATATGACAAGGCCCCTGGGCTTAGCAAAGCAAAAACACGAACCACATCACATTGGTGTTTTGTGAACTACTTGTCTTCCACAGAGAAATACAGGGCCACACTCTCCGCCCTGGCACTCTGCAGCCATTTAAACCTGTGCAAAACCCTGCTATTTTTCCTGTGTGGATTCTGTACTTTTTTGTGCACAGATGGAAGCAAATCCAATGGGAAATAGGTCCAATGGTTCTATATTTGTTAGGTTTTCAGACTGTAACTCTAGATCTAAAGAGGTCTGAAAATCATTCCTTGTGAAGGAACGATCTGTGACACAGTCTGCATACTAATAAAGTATGGTTGGGTTTCAGCAGTAACTAAAAGAACTATTTTTTTCCCCGTGATTTGCTCCTTTGACTCCCCTCTGGGAAGAGCAGAAGGCATCAGTGTCAGGAGATGAAAGCGTCAAACATCCAGCTAGTTTGGAGCAGTCTCTATTCAGTCTACATCAGAGCCAGCTGATTCACAGACTGAGAAACAACACAAATGCCATTAGGGGTTTCAGCAGGGTAAAGAGTTCACCCTTAATGAGATTTTGATGTCTCATAACTCATTAGACATAATTTAGTTTATGCTAAGAAACCAAAATGTAGTCAGGCCTGATACAACCAGGCTCTCAGCTCAATAGTTAAGACTCTTGAGTTAGTGCTTCAAACTGCTGAGAAACTAGTATCTGCTATTTAGCTATTCCCTTGGCTGGTAACATTAGGAAGAG
The DNA here is from genome assembly GCF_033783945.1 of Neopsephotus bourkii. Taxonomy (NCBI): domain Eukaryota; kingdom Metazoa; phylum Chordata; class Aves; order Psittaciformes; family Psittacidae; genus Neopsephotus; species Neopsephotus bourkii. The sequence goes on along the minus strand of NW_026901291.1, from coordinate 1,063,921 downwards.
GACACAAACCCACTAATGGGATAACATAGGCCATGGTAGTGCATACACAAAGGAAATTAGCTTCAGGTAACCTTTTAAAACAAAACCAAACCATTTTGCAATCAGGGTGTAAAATGGAAGAGCAATGTCTTCAGGCTCCCAGCTGGACCAAGAGATGTGACTCATCAAGTCTCTTACACGGAGTGTCTCATGTACTCAGATGCTCACAGACACAGCCTAAGACTGAAGACACACAAAGCTGCAATGCTTCCCATCCCTGCCCACCAGAGGAACCCACTAAAACCTGGTGCATCCAGTTATTACTATTACACCCCCCCGTGGAAAATGGGATGACAGCACCAAGACCTGTTTGTGGCCACTTCTTATCCCTGCCAAGGGATGAATGGGGAAAGGGACAGCTCTTATGCATGAGACTCCTGTTTTCAGGGCAGTTGATGGAATATATTAACACTGCCTTTAGATAGTAAAAAATAACTAAAATCCGGGCTTCTCTGTGGAAGCATTTAGTATGTCCTGCTATCTGGAGCAGAACCTTATAGACATTGTAGTGGCCTCGGCAGCTGAACTGACACCTTTGACTGGGCTTTCATTCAAGGCTTTGGCTGTGCCACTTAATGAGAGTTTCAGCTGTGAGCTCCCTGAACACGCACACAAGGGCACTTGCTTTCTTTGCCAGTGACCAGATGAAGAATGCGGGGAAGATTTTCTGTTGCTCTTTCAAATCATAGCTTTTGTGCTCAAAACCACAACTCTAAACTTGTCTTGCAAGAGAGGAGACTTACAGGCACGCTGCGATTCATCCCAAGGAGAGCAGCGAGGTGAAGCTGTCCTCCAGAGCCCATTCAAGCCAGCAAGGTTACAGAGAACACAAAGCAACGTGCTTTACAAGCAGTATAGTAACAGGGACTGGATCAGGCCCCGCACAGTGGATTTCAGAAGCATACACTGGGCTCAAGAGCACAAAAGTCACTGGATTTCTTTGGTACTCATACTCCTTAATGACTCAGGAGCTTTTGAAGAATTCCTGCTGAAACCTTTTGAATTCCCTTCCTAATTATGCTGCATCTACCTTTGAAGAGCCATATAGAAGGTGTTTTCTTACAGAGAGCGAGTACAAATACCCATGCTCCCAGTCACAGCCTGTGAAGGTGAATGGGAACAAGCGCACTGTCTCCCAAGTGCCTTCGGGATCAGACTTGTTTTTATGAGCGAGGCTTGTACCTCCTTTATGCTTCATGCAGCACTTCAAAATCATGGTCAGTGTCACACAGAGAACAGTAAGATAATCATAGTTATAAAATGCTAACCTATCCCAGTAACCTGTGCTTGGAAAATGGCAGCCGAGCTGGCTTCCAATAAAAATAAAGGGAAGCCTGAGAAAAGGGCAGATCACACCAAATTCCTGCTAAGGGAAATAACCCACCAAATCCTGCTGCCCCCAGTTACTGATGTTACACACCCCATGGAAAATGGGATGACAGCAGCAAGAGCTGCTTGTGGCAGTTTCCATCCTGCTAGTCTGCTGAGCACACAAATTCAGTGAGTCCCTGACAGCCTAGCCAGCGAGAGGGATGGCTATTAATGCAAAAGAAAAGCCTGCATAAGTAGGGGTAAGCAGATTTTACCATCCCCACTGCTGTTCAATGAAAGGCACAGCTGCACCTTTCTCTGAGTTATCAAAGATTATTTCAAAAGCATACAGAATGGCTTTTACAGCAAGATATGTCCCATCCTCTCCCTGTCACTGCTCTACAAAGCACTGGGACATGGTACTCCCCCCTTAGCAGAAGCCTCTTAGCCAAAGTAATGCTTCCCAGATGAAATGGCTGCTGCAGATAGACTGCAACTACCTTGCTCTTATCCTTCAGAGTGAGATGGTGCTCCCTTTGAGAAAGATGAGAAGACACCCTTCCTACAGCTATAGTTGGGACTTCAAAGAGAATGTAAAGTCGCAGGCAAATGCTTTGGTAGATAAGCCAAGGCAGCTCCTGTTCGTCCTTGCTAAGGGATGCCAGACAAAGCCTGGCTCTGCTGGGAGCAAGCTGCCTGACTAAACAAATGCTTGGAACGAAGGAACTGAGCATGCGATGAGACCGCAAGAACAGGCTTCAGTGGTTCCCATTTCAGCATGCATCTCTTGGGTTTCCTCAAAGGCTCTGGGAAGGAAGGCAAAGGGAGCCTCTAGTGACTTTAAAAATTCAGATGCTTTCAACTGGAAGGAACAGATTTCTATGAGATGGTTATTTTGCTTTTAGTAAAGCGAGCTTTACTTCCTTTAACTAAATGCTTTACTTACATTTACTAAAAGGACTTTTCCTGCAAGGCAATCTTAGCTCCTTAAAAAACTTTGAAGGACTTTGCCCCCCATGCTAACAGCAACTCCATTATCATCTTTGCTTTTCCCCCTTTTTGAATCACAGTCCAATAACAGAAAGAAAAGGTGACAGCCTTGCCATGGAGTTACTGCTTTTTCCACTGAGTGTGATGGAAAGAGTTTCTCTGGAGTTACACCTTCACGGAAGTCTGAGCAGCTCTTCAAGCCTGCTGTCCAGGAGAAGCTTACGGTTCTGGAAGCTGAGCTGTGCAGATGGCCAGCTGGCTGGTCATGCACAACACAAAGGTTATGGAGCCAGATGGCGGATGTTAGGAAGAGCAGGAGGGATCAGCTTGATTGAACTCGCTGGCATCGTTTATGGTCATTTCAGGACAGGCATGAGGGCACCATCACGAGTGCTGCTCTGAGCTGTTCTATCACATGTATGTGCCCTCACTCAGAAAAGAAAATCACATTCACCATGGCTTACAAAAAAGGCCTCAATACCATCAAAGGAAATCTTTCCTTACTACTCCAATATCCTTCTGGGGGATGCTTTACTGCAGCTTTAATGGTTATATAATCACTTGCAACTATTATTTATGTATTCTTTAAGTATTCCACAAGCACGCCTCTTAACAGGAACTCCTCTGCAAATTATTAATTGCAGAAATACTTCTGAGCTATGCCCTGGTGCCAGCTGTGTGAATGACAGTGGGATGTACAGCTCAGACCAACATCAGCAGCACACAACCAGAGACAAGAACAAGCCACAGAGCTGACAGTCACGCTTCCATAGCCTGGGTTTGGTGACCAAGACTTCCCCCATTACAGAGGATGGGGCTTTCCTGGAAAAACACATCACTGTCAACCACATTACAAGGGCACAAACAGTTCAGCTGTTCCTTTCCCATTGTCTTCCCACTCATTTTCCCTCCGTGCCATCTCTTTTTCTGAATGATCTCATTCACTCGCTCCTCCTCTACACATCGAAAGGATAACAGAATCACTCCCATCCAACCTGAGGAGACAAAGGAGAGCAATGCTTTGAGGAAACTGGCGAGGCAGAGCTGTCACATAGTCTCAGAGAGCATTAGCTTGGGTACAGGATGCAGTCTGACCATGGCAGCACTAATCCCTGAGGGAGATGAGCTCCCCAGGGTTCATCTTGCTTTTCTGGGGAGCTCTGCATCTTCCCCTGAGCTCCAGGCTGATGGAGCCAGATCACAATCAGGAGTGACTTTAAGCACAGACTGAGGATGCTGTGGACCACGTCTGCAGGTAATGTGAATGAGCACCGATGTCAGGACAGACCTACACCAGCTGAGGAATTTGTTTTCTCCCCAGCCCATCTTGCAAGAATAAAGCATTGCCTTTCCTCAGTCACAAGATGCTGGCAGGGTTTGCAGGGCTCTGTCTCCAGCTCCCTCCAGAGCCAGGCCTGCCTCCTGAGGGCTGCAGCACTCTCACTCAGGATGTTTGGTCTTTTCATTCAATTCCCTTAAACCAATAGCACTGTCTAGGCTTTTCCCTTCTGTCCTGATTAGCAGACCAAAACAGTTCTACATGAATTACGTAATTATATCAGCAAATCCATTTTCTTCTGCAATTTTCTTCCCAGATTCCCAAACTGTAGGGCTTCTCCCCCTGCAGAACTCCCCAAAGAGATGCCACAAAGCAAAGCAATCATGCAAAAAGATTTATGACAGTCATCTGTATACATGAGTATGCTCACAGACATTTGAGTTCCCTCTTCTGTCTTCTCCTTTTATTTAGTGTGAAAGCACAAGCTGTTCCCAAGTCACATTAATACATTTTTCATAAATCCGATACACTACTCATATCATTGCAGGGATGGACAGGAGGGGGTTTTGTGTGTTTTCTTTTTCCAGGGTCCCAGCACATTTCATGCTTTGCCTGAAGCATTCAGCAAGCATCAAATTTAATGGAAAGGGACACTCACCTCACGGCTAACCGTGACCTGGACTGAGGCTTTGCTCAGGGCCCCAGGTAGGCTTGGCACTAACTGAGGAAGGAAACGTGACTCAGACACAGCTCCTGCCTCACCACTCCACTGTTAGCTGGTATTCAGGCACAGTCTGCTCGCTCTGCACCTTCCAAGTTACATTCCTGCAACAGACTGGGCTGCAGGCTGTTCTGCAGGTCCTGTCACAGCCTGGCTATCCATCAGCATTAAACCAGCAAGAGATGGTTAAAGCACAGGATTCATTAAAACTAACACTGATCTCTGCATCTGCTATGGGGACTTGCAAAACAAACATAGATGTTCCATTTAGTTTTTTCCCCATCTCAGTTTTCTATTTGCAAATGCCTGCCCTATTTTATAATATCACACAGCAAATGTAGAACAGCACAAATCTACTAGAAACAACTTCTTCATCCTCCGGTTCTGGTCCTCCACCTATTTCATTCCCCCTGAAGAGTAATGAAAACTTCACAGGCTGCAGACAAATCTACCTTTTTGCCCTAAAGAAACCAGTGGTGTGCATGCATCGCATCTTTCAGCCTGCTGAAAGAACAAGACCTCACTGTTGATTAGCCAATGTCTGGTTTTTGCAGTCCTTTACCATGTGTAAGCTGAATATAAAAATGCTCAGGATGAGTAAGGTCAGACAGGCTCAGGAATTCGGAACCCTGATGTCTTAGGATGAAGCATGGGCTGCCCTGTGGTGGAAGGTGAGTTATAACATTTGCAGAGGTTCCCTCAGTGTTACAACCCCAGAAGGTCCATGATTGCCTATCACAGATCCACTTGCAGCAACACAACATGTGTAAGATTGGTAACAGGGCCTCTGTTGCAGCAAGGTAACACCTTGCTCCACGGCAGCTATTCTCTCTTCACCCTATTTATAGCAATGTGCATAAACCAAATGCAAGTGGCAGGATCCTTACACACTGTTTTGCATCCACTCTACGGAGGTGTAAACAACCACCTGAAGTGCCTGGCAGGGGGGAATCAAACCACAGCATAGCATTCTTCCTAAGTAGCTGGCTGGTAACTCATCTCATTACAGCATAAGCTACAAAGACAAGCAGCAGACTAAATGAATTCCTGAGTAGAATATCTACCGTATTACTCAGCTGAATGCTTCCAAATAGTTACCAGAACATATCAATCTTCTGTATTCTTGGCAACATGCTGATGCAGCACATGGAGCTACAGGCCAGGGGAGATTTCAGCCTTCCAGAAGTATTCCTGCCATCCAGTGCTTAGCACTAACCACCTCTTATCACTGCTCTCTCAGGTAGCGAAGTCTGGCTTGGCTGTGGCTGACAGCAGCCAAACAGAGCGCAGAGATCCATGTTTATCTGTGTTTATCACACATTTTGGGCTACTTAAGGCAAGTGCCTTACTTCTCTGCTTCAGCACAACTGTCAGGATTAGTTACAAATGGGGTTTTCTTCTTTCTTGTGGGGAAGTTGAACAAAGCCTTTGCCATTCTTGTCAAATGTACGTTTGCAAAACGCTGGCAGTTAACAGACACAGAAACCAAAGTAGGTGACAATGAAAGCTCAGTAAAAAGAGAGTTTGGGCTGTTTCCTATGAATGAAAGACAAAATAATGCTAGATACAATCAGATACTTCCTGAAAACATTTCATTTAATCGAATACAATCAGTTTTTACGGTGATGCCTGCCCAACACACAGGGCTGCTGAAGCTTTCTTCTGAAAAGCTTTGAAATTACACTGAAAGATGCCATTTCTGTGCATTAGAAAACGTTTCATATTTTAGGAGTCCAGCATAGCAAGACCAGTCAGCAGTGGAAGCAGTGAAAGAAAAAGGCCACTAAGTTATTAAACGAAGCTGAGGATCTGTCCAGATTAGAGAGCCACGAACACAACATCTCTTTGTTTTTAAATACTATGTTATCCAAAGCCTAATGTGACCAAAGGATGCTGACATTGCTGAAAGAATAAAGATGACTATGACAAGGTGAGGGGAAAGACAACAAACATTTTAGGAACTGATGGAAATAAAACCTGGGTATGGAGATTAGTCTCCCAGTACGGTTTTATTTCCAATCACTGTAAAAGGAGGTATGTTAAGGTGTAATGCCAGTCAAAATGGGCCCGTCTCAAGATCTATGGGTTCTACACTTGTCGGGGTATTTCTTAATTTCATTCTCAAGCCACCACTCCAATTGCTGGCTTAAATAATCCGGTGAAGGTAACAAGCAATGCTCTAATGAAAAACATCTTTTCCATCAAGTAAATCATTTTAAAGCTATCTGTGGCTGATCTGATGGACATTACAAGTGCTGGTAGCACCCACCTGGGCCTGGGCCAGCACCACACTAGTAGATCATTTTATCTAACTGACTAATTAAATTAAAATAATCTTTGAAAGAAGCTATAAGAAGAGTTGTAGAATTCCAGAGCTCCCTATTCTTTTCCTTGCCACTTTATCTACTCTGTCTCACTAGAATATTCTTCTGGATCCTGGCTGAGTAATATAATGACAGCCCTGATGGTTTCATGACAGAACAGTACATGAGCTACAACCCAATTAATTCCAGCCTCTCCATGTTAACTATTACCTGCTGTCATAAAAAGTATTGAACCAGATCCTTTTCTAGTCCAGGCACTTTGTCACTTACAGCAATTATCAGCATCTAGAAAACAACCACAGCTAACACAAACACCCTCATGAGATGGACAGGAGGCTCTTCATTGAGATACTGTCTTTCTGGCTGCAGACTAGGACCTTCTACAGAAGAATGCCCACTAGTTCCTCTTGTCCTCCAATTACAGAGGTGCTAAAACTCTGGTAAATCACGTTAACTCACACCGGGTTTGGGGCTGCTTTGTGTCTGCACATATTGCCCATTTTCTCACTCACCAATGAAGCAGACGCTGGCTGAGACATGGACTCTTCAGATAAAAAGCTTTTGCTAGGGAGAAGAAGTAATTTCATGATTAAGTTAACAACTAACAAAGGAAGTGCCAATACGCATTGAAATGCATGGCAGCTGCTCTCCAAGTTGATCAGTCCCCCTGAACAACTGGTGAGGCTTGAATTTGTCTGGAGGGATTCTGTCTAACGGGAGCTACAGATATGCTATTAAAGTAATACCTGTCCCTTCTAAAGATGAGATTCCATGCTCAAGCAAGGACAATGATCGTGGCATATGCTCATCCACCTCCTTATGTCCCCAAGGGCTGCAAAACATGTGAAAATGTATTTCCCTTTAGGTGCTTTCACTGCCAGACGCTCACCTAGAGGGCCTGCCTGCATGCTGGAGTACGAGTGCTTGGAGAAACTTGGGAGCAGTGCTGTCCTTAGGATACCTCTCAAATAAAGATCCCACAGGATCTTCCATCCAGCTCCACTGAGATGGAAGCAGAAACCTATGCTGAGCACTGCTCCACTTCAGAGACAGCTTTGCCTGATACAGGGAGCGTGTCTAAATCTTGGCAAGGCGCAGAGCAGCTATGTAGCAAAAAGTCCAGCTATTTTCATGTTTCTTAACCTTTCCATGTTTATTCAAGGTGTTTATTCACTATGAAGCCTCAAATTAGCATTTACAATGTTTTACCACATAACTTTTGAGAAGGCAAGACTCTTTGGCTTCCTTTTCCTCTGCAGAACAGCTCTTGCACTGTAGCCCTTTGCAAAGCTTGGATGAGAATTTATATAAGAAGTCCTGATTTCTACACTGACAGAACTAAACCTTGGAGCTTCAGCCATTTCCATCACCTGTAAAACATGCTTATTTCTATTTAACATGTACCTGGACAGACCTCAACACGCACAGAAGTCACAGTCACCAAATTCCTCGTCGCCAGTGCCTCCAGATTTACATTTCTGTAAAGGAGAAATATTTGACCCATATGGTCTTAATTCCTAATTTCCCTTCAGTAAATGAAATTGTTGGTTTTGCTTTCCCCAGTGTAAACCCTACTGTCTCTGCACATCTATAGTTCTAATAAACTGCCTTTCCTCCTTAATTGCCTTTTAAAATTACATCTTCAAGTTCACTCACATAAGGAACTTTCATTGCAGGCAAGCAAGTAGAAGATACCCAAATGACATCTGCCACCCACAAAACCTAATGCTTAAGAGCATTCGCCAAACCTACAGGCACACACCATCCACGTGTGGCAAGGGGGAAGTTTCTGGTTTGAATAAGGACAACGGGTGAATTCTGCCAGATCTTTCAGCCAATAAACACTTGGCACTTCAGCCACAGGCCAGTGAGCACGGCCAGACACACAGTCCCCACAGGAGCTATTATCATACTCTAAGGTAATGCGTGCTTAAATGCTTTGTTGAAAGGATGCTGGCATATCCAGCATCTTCAAGGATCAAGTTGTTGCTAGTATTTAAAATACCACAACAGGAGATAGGGGCAAACAGCCAAGCTTAGAAAGAGATCACAGCCCTGTGGAAGACATCTATAGGTATTCTGTGAGGTCAGTGAGAACATGAGATTATCTCAGTGTCTTTTGCAAGAACCGGCACGTGCAATGCCCTTTTTGAGGTGGAATCCACTGGCAGTTTAAGGTTATGGTTTCTTTGCATTACTTTGAGATAAAAGTTCCCACACAGGTGAGAGCTGAGAGACAACTGGACTGTGGAGGTAGCACAAAAAAGATGACAGAAGAAGGGAACAGCAAAACTCAAAGAGGAGCACTGCAATAAACCCAATGCGATGTCCTTCACAAAGGGCATTTTGCCTTTCCTTCTCATTTACAATCATTCTGTAAACTCTGAAGCAAGCAAACTAAAACAACTCTCAGTCTCACCTGGGACAGAAGAGAGCTGGGAGAGCGATACCGCCCTGCCCAGATGAGGACAGCCTTCCTGGGAACGCTGTCAGGAGGGCGAAGCTTCCCACTTGTTCATAACTCGGTATATTGCAAATGAAATCCATTGGCTCAGGCAGACAGAATGGGGAAATACTATTTCAGTCAGCCAAGATCGATGAGCAGGCTACCGACCGATAAAAAAGTCAAGAATTAGCAAAGCAAAGGATTTTTTAATGGAACTTTATATTGTCCATCTCCATATGCAATCGAGAGTCTTCAGTCACAGCATGAAATTTATTCAGACATTATAACCACCTAGCCTTACTCTGACATTGGGACTTAACATGCCTTCTCTTGTTAATATCATTCAGCAACAGCTGCATTATATTACCTGTCAAAAATTATCAATCCAATTCTGTTTTCATGTATATTTATCGTTCCGCTGCCAAGCACAGTCAAATGATTCTGCAAGACATATTGATTTCCTGAATGAATTAAACGGAAAGTATCTGTCATAAGCTTTACAGAGAGTGGAGTGATTCTCCAGTACTCTTGGAGTTTTGCTCTCTTTTACTCCTGATAACTCACAGATAACAACCAGGTAACAGAGATGTGCTACTAAGAGGAGTTTTTTGCTTCCTTTCATCTTACTTGCTTAGAAGAACTGCAGCATAGAGCCAGATACCCTCACCTTCCTCATACAGAGATTCCACTTAATTTTAGGCAACCTCCCTGTGCAAAATACTGTTGGACCACAACTGTTCATCTGAGTAGTTCCCAGAATCAGAGCTAATCAAGTCCATTTTAACAAAACCATTCTGTGCTCCTGCCCTCGCATTCATAAGACCCAACATACAGCAAGTTACTGCCCATTTCCCACCGTATGCAACAGCAGGCTTCAACCAACATCATCACTGATTTGAGCTTCACACCATTTAAAAACAGTTCCTCATTTACAAAACATGGTCATGCAGTGCACCACAGACTGCACTCTGCCTTTTAATACTGGGCTGCTACATGGCAGGAAGCGTAACACTTTTCCCCCAGTTATGAAATAGTTATCATTTATATCTAGTATCCATCAACAGAATTAAACACATAGAAAGAAACCAAGATGGACTTGCTAAAAGACAACTGGAAGTCTTGGCCACTGAGCCCAGGAGTCCTGCAGAAATGTGACACTTCTCAAGCAAGCTCCTTTCACTATTTTCTTCAATAGAAATTCTAATTCAGCTGACTGTGCCCAAAGCAAAACTTAAAGTCCATGGGGACTTCAAAAGTGACAAAAGCATAAGAGATATGTTAATACGATCCAAGAGCCCCCTTCAATCCAGAGTGGGAGGTGCCAATCACCTGGAGGTGACAGAAAGTACTCAATGATGTTCAAGTGATTGTCGAGGAAAAGCAATTTTTCCCCCAAAGTGTTTTTAACACCCAACTCCCTTCAAATGTTGGTGAACTGAATAAAAGCCTTTAAAAGCTTCCCTGTCTCCCCTTCAGCACATCTCCAAGGGCATCTTGTAGATGGCCCAGTGTTTGGAAAACGCTACGTTACAGAGAGGTTCAGCCCTTGCACAGGAACACTGCTGAGTGGTGAGGCAGAGGGAATCTGATTCATGTCTATTTAATAATGCCAGTGAGAACGCCCAAATGACCCCAGAGCTGTTCATCTCTCAAGCTCATTGCCTCCATCCCATTCCCTAGGACACAAGTTCACCTATCACCATTATTTGCCGGCTGTAAATCTTCCCTATCTTCCAAAGGACAGAGATGCAAAATGAAGCCTGTTTTCAAACACTGCACTGCCAGTAGCTAAGACAGATGCTCCTCAGAACGACACCAAATGAGCTGTGGAACACAGGCTGTTATGAGTTGGACCTTGTGAGCCATACATCAAGCCTTTAATAGTCAAGACACAGCACTGTGCAGGTGAGGTTTACTGCATGGTCTGTAGAACTGGTGTGAGATGCTGCTGAGCTGGGGAAAACAACAGCTGAGCAAAGCATCTGCCGCCTGTACTCCAGGCTCTGAGCTAGCAAAAAGCATGGCAGCTGTAGCACGGACCAGCAGTGGCCCTATCCTGGCACACAATACATCTTCCAAACAAGTGCTGCAATATTAGTAGACCATACAGAAAGAGACTCATGTACAATAATGCATTTTGCCATGTTTCCCGTTTCGGTATCTATGAAGAGTTTACCCCATGCTATTTACTCACGGATACAAACAAATCCAGGAGATGATGAAGGGGGGTAAAAAAAAGACAATCCCTCCACCCCCTCTCCTGCCCCTTTTGGTCAACCTAACCTTACCCAAGTCATTTCTTCACAGAAGCATGGAAGAGAAAGAACTTGAGAGGGGCTGAGGAAGCGAAGCAGATGCCTCCATCTAGAGACCTCCTCCACGGACAAGCAACAAAACACCAGAAACAAACAGAAAAACCACGTGGATTTTCAAAGGTGATGTCAGGTAGCAGAGATCTAAGAAACGGTGAGCACCCGCCTGGGGGAGTTCCCCCAGGAACAGGCAAAGTGAGAATCAGAAAGATGATTTCAGCATCTGTAATTATGTCTGGGTCAGGGAGAACGAGGCAGACTTTAAGGACACTAATAGAAAGGAGGCTACAATATTTTTGCTTCAAAGGAGTGACAGCCTAAGTAAGAGCCCTGACCAAACACAGAGAGAAAAGGGGCATTTCTTAGAAGTTATAAGGCACTGTTTATAAAGGCAGTCTGTCCACTGCCTGAGGGAGGGAAGGGAATCTGAGGTAAGACAGGGAAGAGACGGTATCTAGGTAACAGGCCTAGGTCAAACTGAGCCTATTTCCTATGCTCCCATATGTTTCCTCCAATATGGAGGAAAGCAGCAATACTGGTTTTCTTTTCTCCCCTGATGTGACAAAAGGAGAAACAGGGAATCTGTGCACAGTGACAGAAGCACCTCAGATCAGGCTTGAGTCAGGCATTTGAGAGGTTTCCTCCCTTCACCAACATGCAGGACGAGCAATGTCCTTACAAGTACATAAGAAGTGGCACTGACACCCCACCACATTAAATATTGCACACTGAGCGTATCACTATACAGGTGTGTAACAACCCCTTCCTTTCCTCGCTATCCCTGTCAGCAACCCCTTCTCCTCATTAGTACCAAAGCGCCTGTTTTGAGGAACCTGAAAAACAAATTACAATCAGCTCAATCAGCTGGCAGTGAATGACTCCTCCTGGTCTTGGGAAGCAGGAATGGCTGGTAGTTCAGTCACACTGCTGCCGGGCTCATCACCACCTCTGCATCGCCAAAGCCACCAGTAACCCTAAGGAGCTCCCCAGGGAGCATGTTAGTTTGCTGGAGCTTTTGTCCCCAAGCAGCCCTCTGAAGCTTCAGCTGGAAGAGGAAATGACACAGTGTACATACTAAAGCAGCTACAACGGAGGAGGAAATCGCCTTTCATTAATTTTCCATAAGTGGATTACACCAAGCAGAGTGTAAACAGTCCCACGGGCACCAATTACCAGGCTTATTCTATAACTGAATTGTCCTAAACAAGCACCATTTTAATTTGAATATCAAATACTTTACACAGCAGGAAAGAGAAGGAATAAACCGACCTAACAATGCATTTGTTATGGATTTCTGTGAAATTGCTGTGGAAACCTCTGTGTCCCCAGTGAATTGTGTACATTCGCTTTGCATATGCTCATGCTGCACACCTCCCTCCATCAGATGAGAGGCAGCATGGGCTCATGCCAGCTATTGTACCATTAACAAAACTGCTCCAGAACTTCAGGAGAGGCCAAATTACAAACCCAATACAAAGCAAACGAACAACAAAACAGAAAACCCCCCATTTAATTAGATTTGGCACAATTTCTTCTTCTTTTAAAAGACTGACTTACTAGACCCATTTTCTGCTTCTCAACATAGAATCACAGAATCTGGGTATGATTTTTCTTTAATAAACTGGAAGTAATAAAAACCCCTTATTTCCAAGAATGAGTGAAGCCAGTGACACTGAAGAAAGAGCACCCAGCTTTATGTGACCAGCAGGTTGAGGGATGAGATTCTCCACCTCTACTCCACTCTTCCAACCCTGGTAAAACACAAAGTTTTGTCCTCATACTTGCATGCAGTGCATACAAGTGTGGCTATTACAGATCAGCCCTGGTGAGTCTTGGCCTCACCAAAACATATTAAAGCCGCATAAAACCTGTCTGTGGAACTGAGTATTTGCAACCTATTCCGGCTGGAGAAAAAGTATAGGAGAGAGGCAGGGGTATCCCAATTTAAAGAGTGGAAACTGAGGCATGCATTAAGTAGTTTACTCAATAAAGCTCACACACAGTCTGAAGGACACCTACTGCTTACTGGGCTCCTAGTTCTTACTCTTCTTTCTTGTAGAACATTCATCCTCCAGAAAGAGCAACAACTCTGGAAGAAAAGCATCAGAACCTATGTCTCCTGATCTAAATCTCCACCACACCGACCGACAAGGCAGATTTGCAAGTAAGTATTCAGAGTCTTTATTGCTATAAATTCAGCAACCCTGCCACAAGCCACCACTGCAGTATGTTCCAACAGGCCACGCTGTAAATTGAAAGCAAAGTGTTCTCTCTACAGTTCTGAAGAAATAATTTGGTTCCTAGGTGAAGACAATGTTGTTAAATATCTTTGAGGCTCTGAATACAAAACAGTCCTTTTTTTCCTGACGGTATATTTTGGGTTCATTTTATACATCACGTAGATGAACAGGCAGGAAAGAGCAGCCTTCTGGAAACTGAGTTTGGTCTTTGCCCAAGCCCATTATTCATTTCAGTGTAGCAACAGCAAGAACTGCAAGTTCACCATTTGTACTTATAATGTTAAAATGAAAGGCCCTAAAGAAAAATGGGGGGACAGGTTCTTGCATGTAAAGCAGAAGCTATGAAGTTTCCTTTTCTTCAGCTTCATTAAGCTGAAGAAAGCTCAACAATTACTTAGACTGAATCTAATCATCTTATTTAGTAATCAGTCTTCAAAAAGGCCAATCCACAGTGTCCTTCCATTAACATCTACCTATGTAAAGGCAGGATTAAGCAAGTGGGCCAAAAAGACCCTAATGAGAAGAGTTTGATGTCCTCTAAATCTGTCTGGCTGCTCCTACACAGAAGCAGAAGTTGGTCCCCTAAACACTCCTCTGCTTCATACTGTACTGTGCCCAGACACAAAGGCCTGGGAATAATATCTCCATCTGTCATCCATCCAACCTATGTTCTTCTGAAGCTCCTTCCTTTCCCAAGTATCACTGAGGCAGCTCCAGGCACCATTCATTTCCAGACTTTGCCACCACTGAACGGACAGGAAGGGCAGGCACAGGATATAATTTTTAGCCTTTCCTGTGGCTGTCAGGAGCTCAAGCAACTCTCTTATCCATTATACGCATGCTGTTCTTGTATTCTGCTTGCTGCCTGCATCTGGCAAGAGCACATACTTCTCATTCAGCCCCATTCATCATTGCCAGCCCAATGGAAAAAGCGTTCTGATCCCTACTCCCGCATAGACTTCCCATGCGACCTTGACCAGGTCACATTCCTTCAGCTGGGAGACATCCATGAGCTCTTACTTCAACAGAGCACCTGAAGGATAAAATACAACCCACAGGAACAGGCAAGTTACCAACCAGTGCAGTAATGATTAAGGATTGCTGGTGCACACTGTTCTTTACTGCAGAGGTCACTAGATTCTGTCCTCAGACTTGCATGGTCCCCCTAGAGCCCTGCAACCATCCAGGCAGCTTGCACATAGCTGCGTTATGCTCCAAACCACATCCCCAAGTCTCCAGCTCAGGCTGTGTGATGAGATACTGGATGAAAAACAGGAGCAACAAATTTCAGGCTCAGCGGAGAAGCTCCCTGTTTATTTATGAGCCTAAGTCCAACCTTTAAAAACTCTTTTCCCTAGCGCAGTTTCCTTCGGAAAGAAGGCATGGATAAAACACAGAGAAGCTGCTAATAATAAAATGGCTGGGCAGAAAGAATAGATTTAGATTCCCCCTCCCCATCACTACTAGCCCAGTGAAATAGCAAGGAGCACCAATAATTTATTTACTGGTCTTCAGTACTCCACATCCTGCTGTTTTTCTGCCCCCAAACAAGACCCTGAGGGTTTAATTAAGTTTTCAGAGGAGGCTTGGGAGATATGATTTCACTCAGTCCATGTCATTTATTCCATGCTTTCTATGGATGTGTGGGGAAAAAATCTACAAGGCACAATAAATCAAACGCAGTGCTGGTGGGGAATAAACTAGGTAAACATGGCAAAACCTAATGCTCTGATGTTCTAATGCTTTAACGTTGCAAGGGGTGACCACAGCTACGGGAAGTCCAGAAAGCCTCTGCCTGTACAGGGCAAAGCAGCCCCCCAAGACTTAGCTTATCATGGACATAACTGTTCACCAAGACACAGGAGGAAGATGTGAACAAGTCCCCTGATGTACCTTTCCTCCCTCCCTCACCACATCTGCATGGCACTACTTTATCCCTGACCACCTATAACAAAGCTGGCATTTCCAGCCTCACATTTGAGACTCCCACAGGCAATAAACTAATGCAATGATCTGGACAGATCACCTAGGAGTACCAAAACAGCATTCAGACCTCTGGAGATACAAATGGGCATCTGCAATTGGGAGTTCAGCACTTGGAAAATCCACCACCAACCAGATGAGGATCTTGAGACAAGTTAATGGGTTTATGTATTGGGCCCTTAGACCTTCTGCCTCAGTAAATCACCTGCATTACAGGAGAATAGGAGTATCTGATCTATGTGGAACCCTGTGAAAGGCTTGGGAAGTGCTCAGAAACCAGAAGGAAATGCACACGTGCATCCCCCCACTTCCAGAGACAGACTTGCATGGAGATACAAGTCTCCCCAGGCTCACTTCTCCTGACGAGGACACAGAACAGGCCTGTGTGTTCTGGCACAGACTTCCAGAACTGATGTAACAGAAGGTAGTAGGGTTTTTTCCTGATGAAACCCTAGACTTGTTAATGATCCTCATTCGTGTCAAGCAGCCAGTACTCCTGTTTCATAGATGCTGTGTTCATGTCAAACACACGATAATCTGCAGTGCGATTAACCCATCTTTTTAAGGCTGCTTCTGCCAGAATTGGTAGTAACTATCTTTTTCTTTCCTGACACAGTGAACATGTTCTGTCCCCATGAAGCTCATGCTAAACTGCATCTTATGTCCCAGCACTCTGAGTTAATCTGCCGCCTCAACTGTCTCTGCCCTAAGGCTCTGCAATGATTTTAGGAGGCTCCAGGTCAGTACCAAGACTGCCTCTTGACTGTCTCCACTTGCGTGCACATCGGTTCTGATGTCTGCCCAGAGGGAACTCCTCCATCCTGACTCATTCAATCTGTCTGTTGGCCAAGAGGTGTCTGGGCCGAGAAGCTGGAGAGCCCTCAAGGTCCTTCTGGGGCAGATAACCATGGGGAAAGTTGTTGTACTAAAGCTTTTCTAGCTGACCATGAGCCAGTCAGTTAATCACAACCCACTCAACATGTGAGCAGACTACAGGTACTAAGAGGTTCAGGAATCATGCTTTGAGACAGATTAAGATCAATCCATATCAGAGGAACATGACAGAGCTCCAGAACAATAACTGAATACGGTTCCCAGCCTGAAGCCTTCTGTCTGCTTCTGCAGGCAAAAAAATCCCACCCAAACAAAAGCTACTTAAGCTTGGAGGCCACTGTCAGCGCATCCTCCATGAGTTTAAAAGATGACTGGGTTTATTTGCTCTCCCTGTTGTTCTAAAGCCAACATCTTGCAAAGCCTGAAAGTGAAATACTTTTCTTTATCAATTTGTTGTTTTTATCCTCCTCTGCCACCCATGCACAGTGGTTTGCTTATTGAGGCTCATTCATGTGTAGGGGCTGCTGGCATTGATGTATTTTGTTAGCAAGGTGGAGGGTATTTTCTGGTTTCTTTTTGTTTTCTTCTGTTTACAGAGCAGACTGGCACATTAATTCAGGCTGGCAGAATGAGCAGATGAAGATGGTGTTAATTTTGCAAGCACAAACAAGCATGGACACAAATCTTAGGCTCTTCGTATCATCACAGTAGGCTACACACAGACAAGCTCCGGACCATAATTCTGAGCCAGTCTTATCATGACTGTGTTGTGACTGAGGACCCACAGGTAAAAGATTTCACTCCCCTTTGAAAGTGTATTTAATAGGGTTTTTTTGAATTGTTTTTACTCTGATTCTCAGAACAATTAAATTTTGAGATAATCTACAAGGACTGTTCTCTCCTAGTTTCATTCACAAGCATTCCTGCAGTTTTGCTTGCTTGGCTTTCAACTTGCTGTTGAAGAACAAACCCCACAATATCACTCAACTTAATGTCCTTTAGGAAAAATGAGAAAGCTCTCTATAATGACATTGTGGCATCTCTCAGACAGGGAGGATGAGGAATACTCTGTGAGCATCCCTTCCAGCAGGAGACACACATGCCAGGCTCCGTCCAATCAGTAAAAACACTTCCTTCCCCTCACCCAGGTCTGAAATTGGGGCAATCACCAAAGAAACCAATTAAGGAAAAATTCTGAGGCAAGTTAAACCATACCTTACACAGACACAACCGGGTTTAGCCTTATGTGAGTGTAAGAAACCACAGTCATTCTGCCATTTCCAACCCAAACTGTACTGCGAAACTTATTTACACACTCAGCAATGTGGTCCATCTGCAGATGCCAATTCCCCACCCTCTTTATAGCCATCTATATGAAGAGCAGATCAGGGAGTGAAGTACAATTACTGCCATTCTGACCAGCTAGGCATGATCACTTGGTCAGCAGCCCAAGTGCTCTAAGAACAGAGAGCTAACAGATGGACAGCATGCATTTCAGCAGAAAGGAGGCAAAACATGACCTGCATATATATATATCACTTAAATGACATCCCTGAAAACTGTCCTGTCCTGCAGGGTCTAGACAACGCAGAAGAGTATGAATTCAACCCAGGCCAGAGCAGCATCATTCTCACAGAGAAACATCAACACCCCTGTGTTATGGACTGCCAGGCTGCATTGCCCAGCTTTTCAACAGCCAAGGTCAGTAGGCATCCAGATTTTAGCTGGTCAAACACACCTATTAAACACTAAAGCATCCAGCTCATCCAGTGCTTCTGCACTGTGCAACACAAAGTCAACTACTTATCTGCCATATGACTGCCTCCTGTGCTGCTGTATCTCCCTTGCCAGGCTGCCTGAAAAGTAGCTATGATGTGGGGGTTTTGAGTTTTGCGTATTCCAGAGAGATGGAAAGCTGCTCACAATGTAGAGAGATGAGGTTCTGCTCCAACAGCAGTCTGCTGGATTTATCATCCTCTGCCTACCCAGGAGGTAGAGACCTTCCAAACACAAATGTGAAGAGAAAGGAAAACTGCTCAGAGGATGAACCTCTCCTGTCTGTGATAATCTTATCATACCATGTTTCCACTATCAGCAGTGTTAATGATGTCAGCTAACTAAAAAGAGATAGGACTGATCTTGGTAAATGTGTCTTATGCACTTGGTCTTCATTGAGATCTACTTCAGAGTAAATCTATTACAGCTCTTTGCATGCTACTCACTTGTAGGTAAAATATGGACACCTGCAGTAGCAGTGAGGAGCAATCTGTTCCTCCAGGAAGCTGGATATACACCAGTTCACCTGCTCCCCTTTCACTATTACCAGTTCATGAACATTACTCACTGCCTATTCAGAACAATTGAAAGAAAAAGCAGTGATTTGTTTATAAGTATTCCTGCCCAAGCTTTTCACTGACCACTGACCGTGGAATGAACACTGCCTACCTTAGCCATATTACATACACTTCAAGCACTGTCCACAGCCTCATGTACCACATATATATCTGCTCTTGAACAGACCTAGCTCTGGGGGCCCCCTTAGCAGGTAACAGCATCTTCTATGCCTGTTGTCTTAGATCACTCACAGCATCACTTTGATAAAGGATACATCACCTCCCACCCTGCTTTTTACAGAGAAGCAATGTGATGTTCTAACAGGCCTCTTCCATCCCTTAGCATTAGTAAGGAGGTCTTGAATAATTCAGATAATTCAGACAAAAGTTAACTGTGGCCAGAATCAGTCCAATCACCTTCATTAGATGCAGCTCTTTGCATTGAAGAGAGAGGCTCTGTCTTTAAGAGCACCAATATTTATCTGAAGGAACCAACACGGACTGGGTATCCTACAGCAGAGGCTCACAGAGCCTTTCCTCTTGCAAACACCTAGTCTTGTCCCCCTGATGCGCTGTAAAACCAAGGGCTCCCTCTCCTCTCACCCTGCTTCAGACACAGGGCTGTTGCCCCGCTCCTGCTAAGGAAAAAACACATGATATTGGTAACTTTGTGCTAAAATTCATCTTCTCACTCCAGCATCTCCACGGCTGTACCTGCTAGCTCTTACATCCTTACAAGAGCTTCAGCTTGCGCTTGACACCACTCTGCAGCGGTGATTTGCTGCAAATACAAGGTACAGAGCTCCCCTGAACACATTCACATGCTTGTACCTACACAGTGTGTAAAATCTGTCATGTGCCTGGAAAAGGGGAACATGCCTGACATCTTGCACTCAACTGGAGGCTCCCTTGAAACAAGAGCTTGCTTAGACTCCTGCTGGACAGTAACACTTCTACTACAATAAGGAAAACTCAGAAGGAAGCTGAGAGTTTCAGGCATTGCTTACGGTCTCTTGTAACATCACAGATTATTATCCCCCCGTATTCGTTAGACGAGTTTGGGAGAAAGACGAGGGATTGCTGAAAATTGGCTTTTAAATCTGGCTTCCCCTGAGAGAGATGGTAATGCTCTGAGGTTTGTGGTATTACTTGATAAGCGGTGATTAAAACAGTAATCCCAAATTGTAATCAAAAAGCAGCCAAGGCTCTGAAATTACTTTTTACTAAGCTTTTTCCTCCTTCAAAGACAGCCCTGTATGGCAAAAGATAATAAACCCACAGACGCCGTTCCAAATTCATTTAGAAATATTTGATCCATTAATTTATAGTTTGGAAAGGCTTCTCTTCTTTTATTTTTCTTTAAACCCACATCAAAAGTGGGTCTGTAGTCTAGCAGGATGGAGGAAATTCTTTCTGCTGTAGCTGGTTTGCTATGGAAGAACACCTGATCTATTTATATGTCAGCACAGTATGAAGCAGTGGAAAGGTTTCCCTTGCCCACTGAAGGGCTTGCCAGTTAAAATCAGCCTTACCCATGCTTTCCCAGCCAACACAGTGTCAGGCTGGTCCATGTGCTGGTTAGCAGCATAAAGCCTCTCCTAACTGAAATGGTTTTGAGGTTTCTGATACACAAAGCTCATGCTCACTTGATTTTGTGAACGGCTCTGACTTCAGAATGAGCACTGCAGCATCACTGGACGAAGACACCACACAGAGTGGCTGCATTCAATCACTTCTGCCACAGTGGCTGCTAGGTGTTCATGTTGCCTCATCAGATGGCAGCACAGGCAATAGGTCATGACAGGTTGATTTTCACATAGAAAATGGTCAAACCAGCCATCAGTTTGTTTCCAACAACTATGCTTTCAGAGCAAAACCATTAGCAACAGGCTGGTCCAACACACACTTTTTAAGATTTCAGAGGTCAGTACAAAACCTCTGTTAAGTTTGAAAACTTTCCATAGCTCTGGGCAATGATTTGTGATTTTTCCCTTTTACCCAGATTTTGCAAGAAAACAGAAATAAAATTCATCAAGCTGTAAAAATCAATAGTGATGCTCTGTCCTATGGAATAGAAAACCAAGGTAAGTTTATCCAACTTAGCTGCAGAATTCACCAAGAACAGCAGGTTATATGTGCCCACAAGAGGAACTCAAACTACTGTTTGCATGTTACAGTCTAGCCCCACACCCAAGTCTTAATTACAAACACAGTAAGGACACTACATGGTGTTTGTTGCCTTTTCCCAAAGATGCCATTATAGCTCTAGAATCACACTTGATTATTTTAGAGACAACTTAGAGACATCCACTTTGTAAATGATACTTTATGGGCTACCCTAAAACAACTCGCACCATTCCAGGTCTTGCTTTTCCTCCAAAGATCAGTTAAGTTCTCTTTTAATCACATTTCTCCACACTATGAAACACTATGATATATGACATATCCCCACTGTACGCTCCCTAAGGCCAATGGCCTCAGGAAACAGGATGAGCTGCTTCTGTGGAAACACAGATCAGGCTGGCCTGAGAGATGAAAGATAAAGCAGGAAGTGGAAAACCTCCACCAGGAGCTTCCCCACCCCAAAAGTCTCTGAGACCACCAGCCTTTGCAGTAAGGGTGAAAAAAGACACAGTAAAGCTATCTATGCCTGCTGACTAACCAGTGAGAAGGCTCGCCACTAAAACTTCTATATCCTCGATTTGCAGGAGTTGATGAAAGCAAAGCTGTAACATGAACCTTGAAAAACCAGATTTTCTCAGTGATAAATGTCTCCCTTCTGTTCCATTGAGCAGCTGGGTAGTGAGGATGGAGAAAAGCACGTGTTTTAGCTGTGGATTAAATTAAGCCCTGGATTACAAGTTGTAATTGAACACAATTATTCCAATAGCACAAAAATTTAAGATTGCCCTCATGAGGTGGAATTTGCCCCACAGAGAACCATTAACACCATCAAATTGGTTACCAGCTACTAATGCACATTCTGGCACTCTATTTTCAAGCAGCTAGAAAAACATCTTCAATTTCTTGTGGAGAACAGAAAATCCCAAGACACCTTTGTGTTTTATGCTGGTCTATAAAACTAGCAAAGTGTAAACTCTATGAAATGGCTTTTAATCTAGCCCAAGTTTATTTTACACTGTGTGATACAACCATCTAGAATAGATGTTGTGGGTTAAGTTTGTAAAACAGATGACAAAACTAAAAACCCCCTCTCTTTTAAGATCTGGAGAACAAACCCCAGCTGCCCTCCATAATCAAAAGACTTGAAATCAACAGAATACACTATTAGCAATGCTGGTCAGGTTGGCATTTCTCCCTATAGAAGGAAAATTCCTACTGTTCTTTGGTCACATGAGTGGTACTGCTCATGTCAGTAGGGTAAATAAGATTTGACTTACAGAAAAACTGTTATGTGCAGGATCTGTGATAAATACAAATGCCTCTTTATCACTATCATTCAATCTCATCATTTTACACTTGTGTAATTCAATTGCATGAGCAATGAAATAAGAAATGCAGGAACTGGATGTCAAAAACCATAAAAATCGGTACTACATCTAGGAGGAGGAGATTTATTTTTGAGCACTGAGTTCATGCCCTTTAGAGACAGAAAGGGTTCCTGTACAACAAACAGCCGCTGATAAGCACACATCAGGTGTGTTAGGACATGCAACACCCTGAACATGCTTAAAGGCATCACCTCCAAAAAGTATGCAAAATCACCATTGAGGAGTAGCCTCAAAAACCCAACATCTTGTTTCATTGTGATTTACTGGACTAAAATGGGGGGTTTGCCTGCCCACTCACTGAGAGCCCCTTTGTGGTGGTGACCATGTGCAAACTGCAGGCAGCTTAAAAAGCACAGCATGTGTGACACACTTGTGTCATTTGGGCTATACCACAGACACGTGTGGGAGCTTTACTCAGGGATTTCACCCCAGGAGTAAACTGTATGATGCAAAGCCAGGCAGTGTTCTGTATACTTGATGAATGAGCTGGGAAAGGCAGCATCCAAGCTACAACAGTGCTATAACACATAATGTGGAACATTCAATCACACTGTTCAGAGCAGTGAAAACCAAGCAATTCTGAGAAGGACATGTCACCCAAATCCCTGGGTTTTTAAAAAAGAAGTATGACATGGGTCAAAATGTCCGTGTATTGTGTGTGAACTGAGGAAAGTGAAACAATTCACAGGCAAAACTGACTCCATTACGTTTGTCTTAAGAACAGCAAGAAATACGGGACTCATCAGAAGATTATTTCATCCAGCCTCTCCAGAAAGATGGACATGAAAATATTCAGTATCCCTCAGGATGATTTGGGATACTGTGGGAGCACCCAGAGCTTCAAAGAGCAATAGGGACCCAGTTTGCTAGGCAGCAAGGGACATGAGGCTTCCTATCCTTTGGAAATACATGAATGATTACAGATAGAGACAGCGGAGAGTGAAAACCCTGTTCAGCATTAAGGTGAATGTAGTATTTATAGTAATAGTGGTTGCAGTACATCAGCTCCCTTACTGCTAAAGTGGAAGGGAACAGTGATTCAGAAACAGGAGAGAGATGACAGCAGGAGAAGGATCTGATTATTACAGTGAAGGGGCTTGGTTTGATGGCCTGGAGGAGACGAAGCCCTCCTTAATGTGCACAGCAATCAAACACAAAAGAAGGTAACTCCATTCAGGACAGAGACATGAATAAGACTGTCTCCAGGACAAAACCCAACAACACAAAAGGCAGAATGAAACATGAGAACTGGGAACATCTAGAGGAGAATCTCGGCTGTGCAAAGAATGAAACTATACTGCATAGGAAGACTACAGACCAAAGGGGAGGCTGAAAAGTACACCAAAGAATGTCCCAGAACCTGTAGCTCCCTCGACCTACATGGCACTGATGCAGCATTCTTGGGTTAAGCTTCTTTCCATTTCCGGGATTTTTTTGATTATTGTTTGTATCTTTTTGTTTCCATTGCAAGAAATACAAGAATATATTAATCATTTCAGTGTATGATGGGCATTCCTGCCTGACTTCTGTAAGACACAGGTATCTCCAGATGTGGACAGAAACCCCATATACCCACACATGACACACACACATACACATACACTACACACAGACGTGGATAAAGGTCAGGCTGTGTCATTGACCTGCATTTAGGGTCTGTCACACACATCAGGATCTTACCGCGTTCCAGACTCACAAACCATAGCAAGAGCTCCAAACATAACAGAAGACAAACAAATGGTGGCTCAGAAGAAAGCAAGCAAGACATGACTGGCTGACAAAAAAAGTAATTTAAGCAAATAGGCACTCTGGCTGTGGTCAGGCTTCCTTGGCATCACAGCAAAGGGCAGTTTGAAAAGTGTGATTTGAAAGTAAAGTTCTATGGAGTTTTAACAGAAAGCTTTTCTAATTCATCTCAGAAATCACAGGTCCTTTTTTCCCCTCAACATACACTTTAGACTAGCTGTAACAGCAGTTCTGCGTGTGTGTATATATATATACACACATAAGGCAGAACACAGCTGTGTCCCCAGTTCCACCTCTCCCTGTAAACAAGTGAATTGGGGTCATGATTTGCAAAAAGAGGAAATTCTCACTCTACATTCACAAGGTAAATGTAATGACTCTGACCTACTGTTCTGACCCAAGATAGCGCAGGCTGTCCCTTATCCATCACCTGCTCTCGCAGCATACAAAGCAGTACAATCCAGAGAGTATATTAATCATTTTCTCCTTCTGCAGTGTACAGAATATGGACTGCTCTAGTGAGTGACTGCTGCTTTATAAGATAAGGTTAATCAATAAAGATAATTAAGACACTTCTGGTTAATATGTCTATGTCACTGAATAAAAGCACATAAAGTCCCTATTGAAATACAAACACTGGAATGAGTCCAACCGGTATAAAAATGACCTAACTGTATGGAATTCAAAACCTCAGTTTAACAGTCCCGTGTGGTTCACTCCAACCTGAACACTTCTGAATCTCAGAGGAAATCACATACCATCTCATTTCCTACAGTCTGAGCCACAAGATTAAACATCTGGGTTTACCCGGACCCATCCTGATTTAATAGATCTTTGAGCAATCTATGGCGAGGGTGAGCTTGTGAACGCCACAAAGCTGGTATCTGGCATCTTGGCACAACTGCCTGGGGGAAATCCCAGCTCCTTGTAAGACTGGAGCCTCCTTCACTGTTCTTGAACAGCAGCAAAACTGGAGGCTGATTAACCTCATGCCAACCCCTAATCTCTGCCTGCTCAGGCTTCCTTTAATGCAAAGGGAGATTTAAAGCAGGGGCAGTCTGTCCAGAG
The DNA here is from genome assembly GCF_033783945.1 of Neopsephotus bourkii. NCBI lineage: Eukaryota > Metazoa > Chordata > Aves > Psittaciformes > Psittacidae > Neopsephotus > Neopsephotus bourkii. The sequence continues at coordinate 1,038,783 of NW_026901291.1, read as the reverse complement.
CACAAACAAACCCGAAGGGGCCCACATGGCTCCCTCAGGAGGAGTCCTTCTTTCCAATTGCTTCTGGGGCACCTACATCTTTGATTTTCCATACCTGAGTGCCAGGCAGTTTGTCTCAGATCGGCTCTCAGCTGTGAACAGGGAAGGCAAGGCAAACCTCTCCAGCTAACAAGGAGAAATCTACAGTGATGGACAACAAGCAGAACATCTAGCTAATCTCCACTTGTCCCACTTTAACTGAAGCTTTTCACAAACAAGCATCGATCCATTGTTCCACAGTCACAAATCCCCCAGTAATTCTCTGTGAAAAGCAGCTCTTCTCTTCAGGAGGGGAGGGGAAGCTTTCCTTTAACCTACAGAGAGAAGCTGAAACCTTTCTGCAGCACCAGCAGCCACACAGAAACTTTGCTTCTGCCCACAGAGCATGGTCTCTCACAGTCACTAAGAAGTATCTTTTGCTTCCACTTCCCCTGGGTAACAGTGCATCCCCAGATGGGATTTGGACACCAATTTTACTCTTCTCATAGCTGTGTTATTGAATGCATCCTGCCCAACATGCAGCCACAGCAGCAGTGGCTGCACAGAGTTCCAGGGGTGGTTTGTCACTGCCTGATAAAATATCCAAGTTCCCCTTTTCAGAAACAAGAGGCAATACCAGCTTTAATGGAAGGGGGACAGAAACAACCACAAAAGCAACCAAACCCAGCAGAAACCCTTGCCAGAGAAAGCTTTCATAGGGAACGACTGCAGAAATAACATTAGGCTGTGGGTGCAACTGTATAATACTATGAGATGATGATCACAGCCCAGTGGAAACATTCTGAGAACTTTAAGAACCAAAAGCCTGAAACAATGGGAAGAAAGCCAGCACAACTGGGCCACGAAGCCCTTTTGATGGAAACCACACTAAGATGCTCCACACCACTATAGATCTGCACTAGCGGTTCTCCTGTTCGATGGGAAAGGGGCTGAAGAAGCCCAGGCAGGATAGTGCTTGGAGTTTATCATCACAAACAGTAGAAACAGGAGAAGGGAAGGTGGAAGATGAGCCCAACCCCTCTCTTCTATTTTATTAAACAAAATAGATTATTGGGGAGGGAAGGGGGAAATGACACACTGCCATTTTCTTGCAGATTCCTTCAGAAATTAAACTTCTCCATTACCTGCTTTCTACTAAGAGGAACTCAAAAGACCTTTGCCACCTTCTGAAATTCAACCTGTGTTAGCAGGTGGATCCCTCAGCAAAACATACAGGTGTTCAAACAGGGCTTGTGGGTGAGACTTTATTGGCTGCAGTACAAAAAAGAGACAGCAGACACCACCATCTGATCCTGAAGACAATGAATTCAGTATTTTTCAGGTGAATGGGCATTTACAGTGCAGAGAATAGGAAGAGAAGTGCTCTGTTACTGCAGTTTCTAGTATTACCTTTTTTGTAATTCTTTTTGACTCCTGATTCTGAGGTCAGAGACAAGTTCACTACCATCAAAATGTCAGATCTACCCAAGATCATTCCATACCCTCATGTCACCCTGAAAAGTAGTTTAATTGTTTTCATTATCCTTGGAGTTTTATTAGTCTAATTATCTGTGTGCCTTTATTATCCTAAATATTGATCTTTCTTTCTAATTAAGCCTATAATTAAGATAGGAAGATGTTGAGACTGTTTGTAACAAATGGCAACCAAGAGAGCATAAACTGAACTAACCCCTCGGTGCCATGCAGGGAGATGGAATCAAACATCTGGAAAACTCCTAAACCTCTGAATTTGACTTCTAGAATGTGAGAAATTTATGTTAGCTGTAGTTCCTACATACAACAAGGACCGACCCATTGCCAGCTTACTGACACAGGCAGCAAGGGCTTTGCAAGGAGAGCACTTTATTCTGTACCTGAGCTGAACGTCGCACAACGCTCTCCTGGCCCAGGACCACCGTGTGTGCCACTGCAGTGCAAAGATCAGCAAACTAATTATTCTCTTCCACATCTTATTCTACTGTTCTGCTTCGGTATTTAAGAAGTTATCATGGCATGTCAGATTTCATTTGGAAAACCTATTTTGCATGGATTCATCTATAATTTGCATGTGCTTTGCTGGCTTTTCACAGTGCTTCTTAGGTAGCAGGCATCTGTAGTAAAGCAAGGGGTACGTAGTAACAAATAACAATTAGCTGTCTTTCTGTTCAAATTTGGTCTTGTATCCACTGAACCAAGACTTGATTTCTAAACATCAGTGGAGGAAATGCTGAACTTGCAGCATTGATGTGTTTTGTAAACCTTAAAAAAACCCTAAGTAAGGTATAAATACAGACTGTTCACAATTCTGTGGCAAACACAGGATTAAGTGTTTGTGATGCACAGTAATACTTTTCTATTCTCTTCAAAGGCCCCTGTTAAATCTTTATGCAATAAAGCAGATTGAGGTGATGATGCCACAGAATAAACAACTGGGCTTCTTTAACAAATTCCTTTAGTAAATTACATCACATGTAACTGAAGTTTTAAATGCTTCTCCTTAAATTATTTGAGGTTATATTCCAGGCTGGCGTCCTGCTCCTGGTACAAGGAATGGAATTACACAGACAAAGCTAGAAACAGAGTTCAGGATAATGAACTTATAGTAGAGTGGGTACAGGAACACTGAAAACAGTTCAAACCAACACACAGGCTCCTGCCTCTCATTTTCTAACGCACATTTGTGATTCTGGACAAAGGAATGCGAGCCTTCAGAAATCAAAGTCCTACTCGAGTGTTTTCCATCCCACGGGGGAACAAAAGGTGGATCTTTTGCAGCAGCCTGAGTGAGCAGTGCTGTGGTGACCAAATGAAGCAAATCCAGCCTTACAGACCGCAGAAACTGGTAACTGGTTTTACACTCTTCAAGTTCTCTGATTAGCAAGAAGCAGCACTGCCACAGGTGCTGCAGCACAGTGGCCTTCATGGGGGACCTTCAGAACTGCATTATTGTTTCTAGAGCAAAACATGACACAAAGTCCTATTAATACCACAGTATGTAAAATTCTGACAGCCCCAACGGCTTAATTTGTAACATATGCAAAATCAGTTAAAGATGAAGAAGAAACAAATATCGAGCTGAGTTTTGCTGACAAAATATTATCATGACACCTGAAGAAGTACAAATGGTCATTAATTTCTGAGGAGGTTCATTCCAAGCATCTCAGCAAGAGCTAAAGGAATTTGTGACTTTAATGCTATGGCATGTCTCACGGAACAGCAGCCTGGCCAGACACTACCACTCTGCATCTTCCAGTTCACATACACATCCAGCTGACTGCACACAAACTGTACACTGGGAAATTCTGCATTTCAACTGCTTTATCACCTACCCAAGTAGCTCTGTGCTGCCCATCTGATGTGACTCCCAATTAATTTTTAAGCTAGATTCTTCAAAGCAAATGCACAGCTTCAAAACCTCCTGTTCTATCACATATGGAGAAGCCATCTGATTTGTTGCTGCTCCAGCATGACCAAGTCACTCGGCTCTTTCTTTCAAGGTCTACTGAACGCCAAGACAAAATGAACTTGGTGATAAAAGAGGGAGAAAGTTCACATTTGCTTTTCATTCTGCCGTGACTAAGAGGATGAATAGGTAATAGATGCTTGTTCTTAAGTACCACATAATACTAAGAAGCACATGTAGAAGGCAAGTGTAGCTGAACGGATGAATCATACAGTCACCAGCATGCTCCTTTATTTTCCATTAAGAAGCCTGAAGTGCCTACTCTCTCCTAAGGCCATCCATGCACTGGCAACAGCTCTCTAGGAAAGAGCAGCACATTTACCTGCCACTTTGTTTGCTCTCTTCAGTTTTGCTCTGCATCTGCGTTGGACAGGTAAATGAAAGCTGAGCTACCCACTAGATTTGGAAAGCTGGTACAATCATTTCCACGGGTTTTACTCTGTGTGTGTCCAGCCACAACACAAAACTGGAAAGTGTATTTCTCACACTACTTCTAGATTTGATGTGCCTATTGCCACTGAAAAGCCATCAAGAACAATTCAGAAGAGCCCTCTTATTGCAAATAAAAGGAAGGTCTGACTCAAAATCCTGGATATCACAAGTCAATCAGCAGCTTCAGCATGTGACAGCTATGTGAGGTCGACTTCTCCCTGCATCATGTTTCCTCAGTCATGCATAGGTAATGCTCACTTTACCTTTACTGTCTCTCATTTATCAGGATAAGCCTTTCAGTACAGTGACCATGCTTTTAAATGACCCTGTGGTGCCCACAACATGAATGGAAGTCTGCACTTGTTACTGTACAAAAACACGAGGAAATATAAAATGACCACCACGAAGGGACATCAGGCAAAAGAATACTATTCAGACATTTTAAAGCTATTATCTTAAATCTGTAATAGCTTCCAAGCTCATACAGATATTTATATTGGCAAATCTCTCCTCTGGATACAGATTGGAGTAACATATGTAGACCCCTCTATACCTGATGATGGTCCATGCCAAGCTTCACATCTTTGACTGAACAGTACAATGCATCTGAAATAATCCTGTCTAGATAACAGTGTTTGTCAGTGGCCTTAAGCCATTCACATGAGCAAACGGTCATAACCTGACAAGGCTTCCCAGACACTGAAATGAAGTCTTAATAACAAACCTAAGATGCAAGTCTTCTGATAAGCTGAAGGATAACACAAAAGCCACAATGCTGCTGTCAAAACAACACTGCTCTGAGAAACCTCCAGCGTGAAAACTTGAGTCCTGTTGGCTTCCACCTGCAGAAAGCATCCTGGGCAATTCGGGATCTGCTCAGATTACAAATCACCCTTCAGATGTGGTGCTGCTGGTGCTTCAGGAGAAGTTTTCAAAGGAAACCCTGTACCTACAGGCCTGTTTTCTTCTCTTTTGGTGTTACTAGTACATTGTTTAGACTGGATTAAAATATCTACTCTGCATAGGCAAGGGTCTTCTGTTTTACTGAACTGCTCCCATGCTGCACTAAGAACTTGTATTTGCCCAAGTTTTATATATTTCAGAAAGGCATTTGGCTGCAGCTCAAGAATTCTGGAGATGGGAAGCCATCACTTCCTTCTGGACCTTGTGAAACCCTGGGTCTCTGCCTTGTGCAGTCAACCTCGGTATTAACGCTGCCTCAGCATGTATTATGGAACTGAACAGATGAACCTACACTTTGTTTTGTCTACTGAACACATGGGGCCCTTTGCAGTGCCCTCAGATGTGTGTATCACCCTATGGGATTGCAATACCCTCTCTGTATTGCTCCAGTTTCACTATCTTTGCCACTAAGGAGCCATTCTGATATCAGAGCTAAGTCCACAACGGTTAGATCACACCAACAGAAAGCACACACGACAGTACCCTTTACCATGATTACTACCCTAACATGCTGAAGAGGAAACTGTTACTGAGAAGAGCAGACATTAATCTGCACAGAGCTTGCTGATGACAAGAACTTGGCAGTTTGCTAGTCTGGTCATCTAAAGACATATCAAAGCCTCAACAAGGAAACCTAACTGTAGCATGATTAATGCCAGTCGTTTACTCTTTGCCAATCCTCTCCTCCTCCCTCACTTCCAAGGATGGCTTTTTTCCACCCTGACATCTATAATATAGTCAGTGCTGTGTGGCTAAAAGGCAGAAGCAGAAATGAAAGGATGTGTGCATAACGCCAGATGGAAACAGAAGAATGCAGGGTGTAAGTTGTTGTATGAAATGGAGATGATTATGGGCAGCTCTATTAGCAACCTGTGCAGCTGCATTACTATGACTCCCCAGGTCAGAGCACACCCATATTGCTTCAGTGTTGAAAGCACTTCTTCACTACTGCAAGATGCTACAAGGCAGAACACCTCCAAATAATCCATCCCCCAAACCACCTATCAATTGGTGAGGAACTGACCCACACCTACCTCCAGTCAAAATGTTTTTCCTTTCAATGCTGGGGGTGCAGGAACAGTACAGTCACTGCAGTGAAAAGATTCCTTTAATTCAAACTGAGGAAATTGAGTTAGAACACTGCCTGTTATTGTTTTCCACATTTTAACACACTTAGGTCCATTTCCATCACTTCACTTGTGCCCAGAAGCTGCTCTCTTTGCAATCAGCCCTGCAGAGATCAACGGGCGGAATTCTCACCTTTGCCGAGCCAGAATGGGAGAGGAGGCCACACAAGAAACACAGGAGGATTTAGTTCTTCAGGACTGATGCACCAAATTGATTTTCACACCACGCTGAGAGCGTTAGCTTGCGCCTGACTTTTCATGGAGGCCTTGGACCAGCAAGTCCGTGATCAGAAGCTGCAGTAATGATGGGATTACTGACACCTCTGAAGTAAGGCAAGAACTTTCCTGAACTGGAAAAACCACCTGAAAACCCCAAACCACCCCACACCACAAAAAACCCCAAACAACTAAACAAGAAAGCCACCAAAACCACCACACCAGCTAGGACAGGAGAAGGGATGAAATCTCTGTTTTACCTACAGCACTTTCTTTTCTAATCTTCAGGTTTTAAATGCACAAAAATCTCAGAGGAATGCTACTCATTCCCTGTATCTGTTCTCTCCGAATGTGGCTGTGTGGTTCTTCCTTTAAAACAATTTAATATATTCTTAACATGAAACATTTAATGCCTGTTGCACAAATGTGTAATAAAATTCAGCCCCGTGGCTCTTTTACTGTCAAGCTAAATGGGATCCATTTGAAACGAACGTGCAGCTTTAAAATTGAAGGGAACAATTCTCTTCTCCCATCACCCACAGATCAACAGGGATTTAGAGGAGCAGTAGGAGGGAATATTTCTGCTTTGCCAGCCCAGGGGTTTGGATGGCAGAGCTGTACCCTACTGCACTGATGAAAATTAATCTTTCCTTAGAGGCACTGATCTGTGTATTAGAAGTATACACAAACAGAAGAAGAAAAACAGCCCCAGACATTTTCAGAGGAAGGAAACAAAAGGATTGGGATATGGTACAAGGGATAACTACTAAGAGAAGTCTTTTCCTAACCTGGGTGACACATCACTCCGGTCCAGTTTACTACCATGTACAAACATAAAGGTGTTCTTAGTAGTTGAAGGGGATCCTCTACACCACCACTGAGAACCCAGCTGAAGCAGACATTGAGTGAGCAAGCCACGAAAGGCTGGGGAACAGAGGCCCATATGAACCACTGAAAGTTTCCTGGCTTTACTGCCTACACTTAGCACTGATGACTTCAAGATTAATCTCTAGACTGATCCCACAGACTGAACACCCTTTAGCAGCTGGAACACATCTTCCAGTTCAGTTCCATGTGAACTGAAGTCCAGGATATGGGAATGACTGGGAGACTTACTTCAAATGTATGTTCCTGACCCAGCCTAAAACAGTAATGTAGATGCAGCCATAAATACCCAGGAATATCAGGTCTAACACTGTGTTGCCAACAGTTAGTTGCGATTCTTACTAGCTTCAAAGTGAGCGAGCTTTGTCGATATTAGTGCTAAGCAGGAGTCAAAGTGTTTTATTATTACAGATATGTTTAAAACTGTTTCCCTAACACGTGTTAGTCTTTGAATACAGCTGCTAAGTTTGGTTCAGCATCACCCTTAGAGATAGTCAGTGGTGGCTGCCAGAGGTGGTTTTCCGGGGATCTTTTCCTACCTCCTCTACATCTGTAGGCATCCCAAGAAGGTGTCATTAGCTTTTAGGGTGTCATTTCTGCAAAGAGGAATTGTCAGAGTATTTGCTTTGTGATGGCCTCTGTTCCAACACTGGCACAGGTATGTAAATAAAGAGATATGCACTTCATATAGTGATTCTCTGTTGTCTCCTCCACAGGGAAGCTGATCTGCAAATCTCAGCTTTCTTTAACATGCAGAAGCTGCACTACACCATGTCCAGAAGAGAGGCCTCTACTTTCTGAATAGTGAAGCATCCTTCTACTTATAAAAATGTCTTATTATAAAAGCACATGCTGCAAATCACATTGGATTTAACAGATTATGCGATTAAGCATGTACATGCAGCTTTGCAGGGGGAGAACAGACTAACGTGACAACTGGTACATGTAGAGAAAGAAATGAAAGCTACACGTTTTGTTAAATGTGCAAGTAGGGAGTTTTAAACACAAAGAGGGAGAGAGGATGTCAATTCATGCAAGAACTTCAGTCTCGGAACACTGAGCTTACATCTAACTGAACATTTCAATAAATCTAATTTATGTTTCTAATTAATTTTCTAGAACAAGTAATAGTCACGTTTCTAATAATCAGCATTTCTGGTTTGCATGCAAGTATTAGTCACTTTGTTCTTACGCAGCATGAGAATAAAAAGCTGGGAGTACAAAATAAGTCAGTAAAGGCAAAAAGCCCTCAATGCTGTAAAATAGAGAACGAAAAGGACAATGGTCACTCCCAGTGATGCATAAAGCCCTGTGGGGCTTTTAGGTTTTAATTGGGTAGCAAAGATTTCTACCATACCAGCTGCCACCAGTCACATAATGCCTCTGCACCTTTCCTTTCTCTGTGGCCTTTTCTATGGCATTCCTGCAAACTGAGGCTATTTCTGGGTTCTTAGCAACACATTTGTGTTACATCTCTCCTAGTGAGGACTTAACATGAACCCCCTCACACTGGTAGAGTCCCAGCACATAGATCGCTGCGGAAAGGATCACTGACCAGAAGACAAATACACAGCTAACATTACAAATACATGCTATTAATCCAAAGAGCCTCAGGAACGTGCTGCAGAGTACTGGGAAATTGTGGGAATATGCAAAGCTCTGGGCAAAACCATTCTGGAGAGCAACATGGCTGCTTCAATGGAAAGTTCTTCACAACCCTCTCTCCTAGGTCACACTTATTGAGCTGACCCAGACCACCTCACAGTGCTCTTATTTGTGCTTCTGCAGCAACTGGTGCTTCAGTTGAAGCACTGGTAAAAACAGAGCTGTAAAAGAAGAGAGAAGCCCTCTCTGAAGCACTCACAAGCCAGGACCAATTCTGTACTACCAGTCTGGTACCACAAACCAAAGCACAAATGCTGATGGGGTATGAAGTCTCAACGGGTATGTCCCCACCTTTCACCTCTGCAGCGACACTCTGCGAAAGCCACATACACCCAGAACCATTCAGCTGACTGGAGAGGAGTTATCTTTGAGCACATCCAGTATCAGAATGAGAGTCTCTGATTCCTCTTGGCTCAAGGCACCCCTGCACAGCAATTCCTTCAATACCTGTACTTAAAATGCCTCCTCTTTATCAGCCAGCAGGTTGCACTGGTAACATTCAGTACAGTTCAGCTGTGATGAACACACAAACTCAGATCCTTACAACCAATCTGCAATGCTGCATTGCATTAACAAGTCATACTCACTGGGAGATGGTATGGTCTAAAAGAGCCAACACGCCACAGCTATTCCAAAGACCTTATTTCACCCCTTTCTGGCTCTTTTCTCACAAGATTCTGAAGCAAGACACTGCTATCTGAACATATGATGGCCATCACAGGGCACGGTCCTTGGTGCCTCCTTTGCCTTGTATGACAGCAATGTGCTGTAAGTGCTGCTCAGCAATATTTGATCCCTTTCCATGTATCCATTTTCAACCTACTGGAGCTCCAAAGTTGGCTGATGTATCTGTATGAAACTATAATGTTGCAATCACCATACCCTGTTAATGTAGGATTAGTGTTAATGTAGCTTAGTGATTTACAAACTCTTAATGCAGGATAACATCAAACTGCAATGTCTGTCCCTAAAATTCTTTCTACTTTTTATTCTGCTTTTATATAGTCATACTTGGTCCTCTTTTTCTTATTAAAAACAGTGTTTAAATAGCTTTTTCACATATTGATTAGTCCAGTGCCTGAAGAAGAAGGGAAGTGATTGATGAATATACCTGTTCATTTAAAGTAGGTTTGAGGCAGCAATGAAATGAGTTGCTGACTTCAGTAATTTAGTCCCCAAATTATGCTCATGGAAGTAGCACAGAGTATTTCTGCTGTGCAGTCACAAAGTCCACTTTCGATGCTCCTGACAAAAGAGAAGAAATTCTGCACATGACTTCTTTACAGCATCTTGGACAGATCAGTAGCAATGTAGGGATTTATGCAGGAAACCCATAGAGTTAAGGATTTTAAAAGCACTGCTTTTTAGCCAGTGATAAGTCATCCCATGTAGAATTTGTGAAGGTGATATGGATGAGGAAATCACACTTTTACCTTTCCAAGTACACACTGAGGCTAAAAAGAATTACAATGCTACGTACACATACTGAAACCTGTTCCGAGCACCCTGGCACACTTCGAAGGACTTAGGAACATTTCTGGCTTGACTGTGCTGGGTTTCTAATGGAGGTACAGCAGAAATGCTTTCACAGCTTTGAGAGCAGCTTTAGGCAAGCACAAAATCTCAGATGTCTTAAAAGGACAGAAATGTAGACATGCTGCTTGAGTCCATAGGAAGAAGAGCTGGCCCCATGTTTACAGAGCCCTCCTCTTCTCTATAGGACACTTGGGCCCCTAAGGTGAAATATGTATGCTCCATTTATGGGACAGGCATGACACGATGCTGAGGATACAAGTGAACTTTTTGCTGGTGCATACAGAACAGCTCTGTCCCTGTACAACACATGTACTACTGCAACACCAATGCACCTTCGCCAAGTGTCATTAAGCTAGATCCTATATAAATACAGACTGAAACGCTCCCTGCATCTTACAGAAACCAGTGGTCAGAGGGGCAGGTTCACCAGTAGCCCAGTGACAACAGCAGCAGCCTCTTTTCTCTTCCCTCATCGCTCTCAGCATGTGCATGGAGAGGAAAGACTTTGTAAGCCTAAATTCTGGCAGCCCTGGGAGAGCATTTAAGCTACAGCTCAGCCTGTAGGATTGAAAACGTACTGCCCTGAGAGCCTTACGGCTCCTATGTACCAAGGGTTTACTTGGAGGTAGTCAGAGAGAAGAAAAGATGGGACCAGGCTTGTGACTGGAAAGAGCAGCTTTTACGTTCTTGAAAGACAATATATGCTATAGAAATACAACAAACAACGACTGCAACCTGCTTAATACTTGTCTGTTTCTGTATCACTTAGTCGTTGGGGTTCCTTTTCTCCACATCAGAAGCCAGTGGTCTGGCACACATCTAGAATAAATATTTAACACACCAGTGTGAAGACAACCTCTCTCTTCTTTCTTTGCCTGCCTCTTCATCACTCAGCGCTCCAACAGGACTGCTGTTTACAAAGCCTGATTAGGAATGCATCTTTAAAAGGACGTGGGGAAAGGAAGGAGCAGACATCCTTGAGATCAGATGATTCCCCAAAATGTTTGATCCCCCAGATCAAATGCCGTGTTTTTCCTCCCACTGTGTGCCTGTGTGTGAGCATCTGCATCAGTTTACTGGCAGGTACCACAGTCCTTAGAATTCCTGATCACAGTCACAGGAGAATCGTAGCAGAAAGGAACAAACTTTGTCCATTAAAAGACAGCCTTGAGTTGTTTTTTGCCAGTTTTCTTGCTTTAGGCTAGTACTTTGGTGTTCATTCAAACCACTGAAGTCTCTTATCAGGGACAGCACAGCACACAACTTGAAATGGAAAAACACAGACAATCTGAGCTTCCTTAGAAAATATTAGAATGCAAACTCAGAAATGTCTTCACTTGAAACTTCTCTCTCTTCACAATTATCTCTCCCTGAAAGCAAAACAATGACAATAAAGTGGCCAAAAGTAAAAAAAAAAAAAAAATGGAAAGAAAAAGAAACCAAAACAGGGGGAGACAAAACAAAAACCTGGAAGAACAGATTAATTCTTCAGGGTCTGCATTCTGCTTTCCATATATATCATCTGTCTTAACCACAGAACAGGAGAATCATCTCTTATTAATTACATTAAGTTTAATAGTACATTTCTCATGAGACAGAAACGCCTCACAGACAGTTAGATCATTTTCTTGATGCACCCACCTTTTTTCATGAAATAAAGTTCATATCAAAGGCACTCTAGGAATAAATGAGACTGCATCATCCTGCTACCAAACTTTGCTAACCTGGATTTGCTAACGATGGGAATGCAATGGTAGAACTACAATCTCCACAGAGCACACTGGGATTTTTCCCTTTCTCACCACTTGTCCAGGCTCAGCTGCTCAGAGCAGGAAGCAGAGCCCATGGTGAGAGCAGTGTTACAGCCAGGTACCGCACCTAAAGCTGTGGGTCTATTCTGCCTGTCAACCCTGAAGTTGTCCTTACCCTACGTATACCTGCAGAGCAGTGAAACACACTTACGGAACACTGGAACAGGCTGCCCAGGGAGGTTGTGGAGTCTCCTTCTCTGGAGACATTCAAAACCCGCCTGGACACGTTCCTGTGTAACCTTATCTAGGTGTTCCTGCTCCGGCAGGGGGATTGGACTAGATGATCTTTTGAGGTCCCTTCCAATCTCTAACATACTGTGATACTGTGTGATACTGTTACCACATATTGTGCCATTTCTAGATGCAAAGCTGACTAACAGCGCTACAATGCTCTCACATGCTTGCTTGTTATCTAACAGCTCACGTCATACCGCAGCTCAGCACTGGACTAATTCAGCAGACAATAAGAGATGCAGAAACAGGCTTTGAGTTGTAAAAGCACTGGATCAACTTACCAAAAGAACCTCTGCTTTTAAACTCTTATTTTGAACCCACCTGGTTTTCAGGTAACCAAGAAACTCATCTTTATTCATAAGTGATTTGTTTTACAGCTGCTTGTAATCTCCAGACTTCCAGACTGAAAATCATTTAAAAACAAATGAGCTTCCCTGCAGATAAAACTCTCCGAGCTTTTGAGTTAATAAAACTAAAAGGCGATGTTAAGTTGAAAGGGGAGATGAAAAAAAGAAGAAACCAGAAATCCCCATAAGGTTCAGAATTTAACCTCAAGGCTGGAAGAAATGGGCAGAGAGTAAATTCCTCATTTCCATATGCCATTTTATGGAATTGGGATGAGAGCAGCAGCGGAGAACAGTATCTATATCTTGTCAGCACCGTTCATATCCTCACGTGTTTCTGTATGCGTGTGTTTGTACTCCAGCTGGGCCTGGTGCCATCACATATTAAATATTCACAGCGTCAGGCATTACAGCCAAGATTTTCAAAAGGCTTTAGGAGCTTGAGCTGCCTCCAACACTGAAACATCCTAAGGAGAGCAGCTTGGCAGCACTTACAGTACAGGAGGCCTTTTGAAGGTTTCTCAGACTGGATGCTCAAATAGGCTGGTACCCCATAATCATCAATTTGTGACAAAACCTGGCAGTGGCATGAGGCACATTTTCATTTACATAAACTGCTGATGGAGTTGGTAGGCGGTTTGGGTTGGACATTTCAATACCATCTGATATGAAACACAGTGTAACCGTAAACCCGCCTCTCTTTTCTCCAGTACTTCAGTCTTTTAATGAACTGCACCATAATGCTTCACAGGAACACTGGGGAATACTGGGACCTGCCACTTGGGAAACAGCTCACTTGGCTGATTGGGAGCGCTAACCCCATGGTGCCCCGTGACGGCAGCTCTGCTGGGATGGGCTGCCTCAGTGTCAATGGTATAACAGTATCCACCCCAGCTCCTAGAGGATACAATCCACATGAACTGATGTAGAGATATGATAAAAGAAACCAGACGTACACCCTGTGTAGCATCGAATTCCTCTCCTGCCAAGCAACAGGATCTTTTCCACCGAACACAGAGCCACATTCTTTGGTCTATTTCTGCAGAATTCACCATTCTCATCTTTGTTGCAGTTCACACAGACACTTAAAGCCCACAACATAAGAACATAATGCAACTGCATGTCTTCTCTAATGCCAAGCACTAACAGAATACATTATTCACATTTTCTACTATTTTTTACAGATTCTTTCAGACTTGCAGAAGTCTTCCCATGATAACTGCAATTACACACAGCATGTAATTTGTCACTTTAATAAAGTTTCCTTAACTTGAAAAAGTGCCTTGGAAACAAAGTGCAAACACCTTTAGGCATATTCTCTTTCCCTACTTCCATGAAATTCAGCAGTGCAGCCTCTTCCTTGTTCAGGCTCACAACACTCTTGAGCTCTTGTTCCTCTAAAACTGGTCTGCCATGAGAGTCCAGCTGCACTGGGGATTGTACCACAGAGGGAACGGCACCAGTGGCTGCAGGGGAAGCACTCACTCTCTTTGCTCTCCAACTTTCAGCCACCTTAGCACACAGAAGAAAGGGACTTGCTCACTGAGTAACAAGCCACCACTGCTGTGAAAAAACCAGTTTACTGGGGAAAGGTGCCTTTAACATAACAAACAGGGAATACAGGGCAGAGGAACGCTGTTAGGTGAGGAAATGAAAACAGCTTGCCCAAGAAGAGGTTACACTCCGGCATGTTTTGTAGGGCCTTGCCTAAATGCAAATGTCCCTCTGCGCTTCTCCATATCAGCACAAAGCAAAGCACTAGATGGGTCTGTAGGAGGGGAGAGAAAAAAATCAGGCTAGCAAAGGAGCTCATGTGCACGCAACTGTTCCAGAAACTGAGGAGCAAAAAGGGAGGAAGCAGCAGCGCAATCGAGTGCACTCACTGCAGATCTCCTGAAATCACAGCCCTGACTCTGCAGCAAGACATACCTTTCTCACTGCACTCCTATGCAAGAGGAGCATGAAATGCCCGGAGACCCAACTGACAGCAGCAGCAATTCCGCCTATGAAAACAAATACTCCAGGAGAGTTTAAAACAATGATGAAATCAAAGAATTTGAGCTCAGTCAAGGAGCAAATGTGTTTTTACACACCTCCACATCACTGTTTCCAAGAGCACATGCTGTGACGCAAATACAGGCCAAACGATTGTGCTCCAGGAACTGAGCGGTGGCTGCAGTATCACAGCTACAAAGGTGTCACCCCACAAAGGGCACAAAGCCCTCGCGGCAGCTCGGTATTAAGATGCTGAAATAAGAACTGTGTTTTCTTTTGCAAAGAGAAGGAAACAACACTCCTTGACCTTCATCTCAGCAGCCTCTTCTGATTCTACCACAGTCCTAAGGCTGTAAAATACACTTCCCTTTCTCAAAAGGAGGAGGAAGATCCACATCTAGCAAAGAGAAAGATCAAATGAAACAGCGTTTGTAGAGAAGTCATTACCAGCACGTGACCGAGGGGTACGTGATCCTGTCCGCGACATCAGAGCTTCACCAGAAAGATGCCATTAGTTTCATCTCGCAGCAGAACCTCAAAGCTGCCCTAAAGGCACAACACACCCACAAAGAAATATTTCTTAACAAGACCCAGGTATCTTTCTCCCTCTCCAGTTTATAAGGTTTCACCACTGTCAAGACAGATTTCCAAATCAAACTTTAAAATTTCCATTTTAAACTGAATGAATGGATAGAAAAAGTAGAACAGAATTATCCCCAGTTCCTCACCACCAGATGTCTGGCACTCACCCTCTTTCTGTCCAAAAGAATTCATAGCACGATGCTCTATGATGTGTCTCAGTCTACTAAACCCGCATTGTCTGACTGCAAAATATACATGGGCTTTGTGCTTCTGTTTTGAGCCTCATAAACATCTGTGACCATATTTAGAAGATCAAAGACAATGAGTGACATTTTCAGCTGCATTGTTTTCAGTTAATTAAATACATCTTTTTGGGAATATGATAAATGTAATTGTTTCCATTGGATCAGCCAACTCAGCATGATCTCATCTGTCGTCAAACAAAAATAAAGAAAATGGAAAGAAAACAGCAGCATTCCAAGTGCCAAGCAGGGCTCTGAGAGGGCTCAGAGGAAGCAATATGATAAAGTGTGATGGCTTCACCTGGGAGAGAACTGCAGGATTAGCCACCTGCAGCCACGTTCAGGAGCAGCAAAGACAGCACCTCCACCTTATCACCGCCAGCCAGAAAGCAGCCAGACCAAGGAAGCTCCCTGCATTACTTTTCTGCTGCTCCTGGAGAATTAAGGTGAACCCTAATCAACAAGGCATGAAATTGAGATCTCTTACAAGAAATGCTGGAAAACGTCAAATTTCTCTGAACTTTGCAGAAAGGCCTCACACCAGTTCTGGGCAAGATGGTGAATCACAGAACAAACTAAAGACACTCAACAGTTTGGGCTGGCTTCAATGTTCAAACTGCATCTGAAAACACAACCCCCTGAACTGCCTGATGCTGAGCTTACTGGGACCTGCCAGTATTTTATTTTATCTAATCTAATCTAAGATATTCAGAGGTTTTAAATACAATCACTTCAGCTGTCCCCTGCGGATTCCAAGTGTCTTTCAAAGCTTTCTGGCATTATAAAGCAGAGTCAAAGAGCACAGCTTAACTTCTGTATCTCCCCTATAGCTTTGTGTCAATAGATGGGGATTTTTTATTTGAAAGAGTAAGAAGTGTTAAGATAAGGTCACCCTAATGTATACAGCACCTCAAACCAAAGGCTTGTTCAGTTTGTCAGTAAGAAAATCAATATGAACTAATTCATCTTCAAGAGTAAACATTATGTAGAAGGTATGGGCAGAAATCAAATTCAGCTGGACCAGAAATTCACCTTCAGATTTTAGGGCTACCCAATGGAACCTCCTGTCCAGTCAAAATACACAAGACAGAGATTTACAAGTAATTCATGCTCCCAACTCTATTTTCTAAACTCATCCATCTTAACTATTCAGTATCTATAATATCCTTTGCATGCAGAGAACACTAAAGGACTTCATGAAAGCCATAAGGAAAGCAATTTGTATTTTCTTTTAAGATTACCTGCCTCCCACCCTGGCTAATAATACTGCTAACAGCACACTGGCTGAGCACAAACAAGTAAGTATTACATTAGGAAGCGGTACATCAGCGTTGTTTCCTGTTCCCCCAGTGATGAAGGCATGTTTCCAATTCAATATGAATCTATCTCAAAATCAAATTCATGACCCTTTTGTCGTTGGATTTGTGGTGGTGTTGTTGCTGTTATATTAAGAAATGTAGATCATGTTTCATTTCCATCAAAGTAAGTACCAGTCAATTCTTTGTTTCTCCAAGCATGGACTGAATTACAGCACCTTGTTTTCTTTCACACACACTGTTTCCTCTCCCCTTTTGATTGCTGTTACTCAGTTCAAAGAGCAGGCAGTGCAAGGAAAAGATGTGGAAACAAGATAGCGGAATCAAACAGTTTCAGTTATGAAATGTAACAGATGCTCTGAAGATGTGGCATAAATTCTATGATGCATATCATGCTGCTAATCTAGATTTACTATGATGACTAGAGGAAATCACAATTTAAGGTAAACAAAACGCTAAAATCTACATCACCTTGAGAGGATACAGATTCTTCCATTTTTCTGCAATTGCTTGTTGTGAATTAAATAAATATTAGTTTTACTGGAAAATGCATAAAGAACTCAACCCTAACCAATACTTGTGCTCTAGGAAGCTGAACACATGAAAATTCAGAACAGCCATTCGTGTGCCTGTGACACTGTGAAGAACGTGAATCTCTCATCCAGAACAGAAAAGCCTAAGAAACTGGAAAAAGATATGTGGGAAAAGAGGAAGATGCCAGGTTTAAAACAAATTCTTTCATTCTTTTAAGACCATAGAAGAGAGTTAATTGCTTCATAATGTAGAAAGCAGTGAAGTATGAAAACAGTCTGCAATTCAGATAACCATTGTGTGTCCACAAGTTAAGAGTTCATTACCGATGCTTTATCCATTTATTTTAACATCACAGCACTAAATTCCTACTATCATTCATCCACTTGCACCACATCCGGAATTTCAGCAGATGCCAGTTCCATTCTGAACTGTTGGAAGCAGATAACTCAAAAGAACTGTTTATGTGGATACAATGGCTTGATGAAACAAGGTAATGAAACACCCTCCATTCCGCAACTGGGAAAAGCACTGGGGTGCTCCCCATCTGTCCAGCTACATTTGTATTGTATCTCCTGGACACCTTTGGCATCAATCACAGTAAAATAAGCTGCTCATATCCACAGTAAGGTCAAAGCACTGAGCAATGGCCCTTGTAGGCAGTTTGCACTGTTGTTACCATGTTTTATATCACAGGATTAGGCACTTTAGAAATAATTCACAGTACAGAATATCCTCATCCACCAAATAAATTCATGGTAGTCCTTACTCCCTGGATTGCTGTTGAGTAAATACCTTCAATTGCTCTGTCCATCAGACCTCAGTACACCCAATCTTCATCACTAGAGACAAATGATTTTGAATGTTCCTCCCCACAGTTCATTACCTGAAATCTAACCGGGGTGGATTCACCTTGACTGTTTCAGAAGCATGGAAATACTAACCCAAATTTTCCTTTAAAATACAGTTTTCAAACCTGACATTTATTTATTTATTTATCAGAAGGAACTGAAACTGCTTTCATATTTCCCTAAAATAAACCTACCATGGAGCACTTAGTTTAAATAATCATAGAATCACAGCATAGCTGTGGTTGAAAGTGACCTTCAAAGGTTTGACCTGCCAACTACACAGTTCAGCTACTAATAAACCTTCAGACCTCGCCTCATCTCCAACAAAAACTGACCTCTAACACCACCAAGCACTGCAGAGGCTGTACTGGCCTTCAAAACCCCCATCACTGGAAAATTCTGCTACACTAATGGAAAACAATCTGCTTCTCAGAAAACATGAGCTCATTTATATGTGAATCCATGTAAGAGTGTTTCATTTCTTCAGGCCTGATTCACACTGATAAGTTCTTAGTTCAAATAAGGGAAAAAGATATTTCATTAACACAAAATTGGCTGTTGAGCATCCTGCTCATTCACTCTGTGCCTGATCTGAGCTTTTGCATTCAATGTTACAGAAAACAGCAGCACCAAAATAGAGCACTAGAGGACCTCAGGGTATTTTTTTGCTTTACTGTTAACAGAGGAGGGTTTGGAGCCCAGAGGATATTGCACATCCAGAACTGGGAGACGTGAACTCAGCCACACCACCTAGGAAGGGACCTTATGGCTGTTTAGGGGGCTTGTCCATTTCAGCAAGATTCAAGTGTTACCCCTGGATCTCCCCTGGCATGAGTTTCATGAAGCCTCACCTTTGTTTGCTGCTGCTACACTTTACTTGTAACTGTCCATCTTAGGTGGAATTAATGTCTCCCAGCTCACACTGACAATAGTATTGTGTGAACAGCTCATCTGGGAGACCAGAAAAACATGGTGAAAACCTTTCAGCTGAATCCCAAGACAAATGATAGGTTTTTTCCCAAAAAAAATCTTTATTAACTTCAAATTAATTTAGGTCACACAAACTGCGTTTGCTTAAAACTATTACTCTTTGTTTGAGGCTATTGTTTTTAACATTGCAAAAATCATTCAGTTAGAATACTTGGGGGGGACACACACACATACTGAAAGCTGAACTACCTTTTAAGCATCACCCTAGAAACACCAGGAGCATCGGTTCTCTCCAGAAGGTTTTGCCCAATGTTATTTTTGTATCTTTTCCTGTTAGATCTAGAGCTGTCCCTCAGAAAAATTAATTAAGCCTAAACAATACAAAACAAAATCCTGTGTCATGTTCAAGGAACCTGCTGGGACCCCTCTGAGCTACTCTAAGATAATTTAATGAGTACTCATTAAATTAACATCTACCCCCACAGCAAGTTCAGCAGTAAAAGATATAAGCAGGAGAGCTTTAAATGGCTTTTCCTGCTCTCAGGGCTCCTGCTGTCTCATTTGGTTCAGGCAGTTTGAGTTCCGTGCCTCCGCACTCCCGGGAAGCTGGGGGTGGCTGCAGAACAGATTCACAAGACTTCGTTTTTACTGTGAGTTTCCAGCATTAAGAGGAAAAGAAGAGTTATTTATGAGCCTCAAGCACAGCCGCCTCTGGAATGAGAGATACTTCTCCAAAGGAGGAGCGCACGGAGCTGCATCCACTTGGAGACTCCCTCCCTCCAGGTGGGACCCCCCCGCAGCCCACCTTGGGCCCTTCAGCTTGTACTCAAGGCAGGATGCTGCCTAACCCCTCTGCAAGCTTTCAGCTGTCTTTCCTAATCCTTGCCTTTCCCAAAGAAAGGATGTTTGTGAGAAGCTGCATACCTGGTGAGCAGCCTACCTGATGGCTTGTAGGGGTCCTTGCTTGCAGATGGCTTACACTTTAAACAGCCAGGCTAGAGCCAGAGAGATGCAACAGTGACAGATTCAGTTTAATCTTACAGTGTGCTTCATATTCCTGCCCATTAATTAAGAAAAAGGGAAAAGAAGGTTTTCCTCTAGTAGGTGATTTGCTGCTGGAGTACTGTGGAGATCAATAGGAATGCATCAGTGCTGTACAGCAATACTGAGATGAACAGAAAGGAAACTCAGCTGGGTTTCGCGCTGACTCATGCCTTGGGTAAAATGTACATATTTTGCTTTGAACTCAGAATGGGTTTGTTTTTACAGCCTGCCATGCTGTTTGCTGACTGAATAATGCACTTGGTTCAAAAGGCACCTAAATACAATCGGCTCTTGGAAACAGCAAACTACTTGATACATTTTTAATACTACGGTACTACAAAGTAAGTTACCAACTCTTCAGGACTGCTCAACTAGCATTCAGGATCAGCCTAATAAGCAAGGAAAATACTGGTGTATTAGGAAACTGTGGAACTGTGTAGACGCAGCTTATCAAAGCCTTGACAGCACTTGAGTCCTGCTGCAAGCAGCAGTAAAAGGAGTGACTTTCTAAATGATTCTCTTCAAGAACAGAGATGAAGACACTTCTATCCTATAATGAGCGTTTTGGGGTGAAGGGTTTTTCGTCTGGAATTTAAAGAACATTATATCTCCACTACAGTGTCCAGGAGATAAGAGCTGTGGAGCTGTGCAGCAAGAGTACAAAAGAGGGCTATATACAGGAGGAAAGAGAAGTCTTTGCTCCCCACAGAATTTGTTAGTTTATTCTAATGTTGTGTTTGTCCCTGGGTCATTTTTCACATGGACCTCTTGGCAGAGCACGCCAAGAGCACGCAGAGACAGAATCGTTTTGTGTGGACTAACTGCTTTAAAAATGAAGAAGGAAGAGGGTACTGGAATTTAGAAATGGATCTGTTATGACGGAGATGAGTACAGGAATGATGCTACCAGTCAAAGATCTTCCTTCTGCTTGAAGTCTGTTGTTTTCTCCTTAGCTTTTCAGTTTTATTGTGTTTTAAGTATTTAGTGTGCACACACATGCCCGCTCACTTTCTCTGTCTGTTCTTCCCTAAATCCATAGCCCATCTTTCTCTCTGGGTGCAGCTGAACTGCAATAATGAAACTTCCTTTTGTTCTTGAAGCCGACTGCTGGGAGTAATGGGGGAGCATCGAGGTCAGCGAAGAATCAGCTGCATAAAGAGCCATGCGCATGACTTCCCTCCGGGTAAACCAAGGTGATGCAGCAAAAGAAAGCCTGTACTGAGGTTCTGTGTGCTGCAGATCCCTGCAGAGGATTTCACCCAGCTGAAATCAGTGTTAAACAGCAGCTGAAACTGTGCCAGATGTGAAGGCACTCTGCATTTACCCTGGTGGCTTGCAGGCTGCCGTCTAGCCAAACCTCTTATGAGGCTGTTGAAGCAGTGACTGGAGCCTGGGTTGCTTTACAATAATGCTGGAGCATTTAGGCCTCTGCTACTGTTAAATCTACTTTTATGAGTAGGCCATAAAGCTTGATGTGGTGGAGCACAACTGCACCCTATGGCCAGGAGCCATGCCCATCAGTCTGGAAAGGAAGAAATAGAAGCCATGCCCACAAACACAGCTTACAGTAAAAAGCAGCACACACAGTCTCAATAAAGCTCACTGTGATACAGACAGTCTTTTGTGACTGACCACTCCTTTTGCTCTGGAGAGCTGAGTTACTGTAGCCCTTGGGAAAACATATTTCACTGATTTCTACATGAGTGATTAGTTTTAATGAAGACCAGGACATATTAAGTCCTATATCTAACATAGCAAGAAAACACTAAAGGCCATCAACTAGCCTAGCGTAACTTAAATGCTCCTTCAAAACTCAACAAGAAATACAGATGCCCCTACCCCATGTATATATGTGTATGTATATGTATATACACTGAGCTTCTATTATGGTGTCCTGAAATCCCTGTCAAAACCTAGTTCTAAATCATGTTATCATTGCTTTCTCCTATCCATTCAGCCCCCATTGCCCAGGCCGACGTCAGAACCAGCTTGTAGCCCCAGAACAAGATCAGCCCAGACAGATGGGACACCCCTGCCATCAGACAGTACCAGGCACTACATCCCTCACCAGTAAGAGTGTTTGGGGTTTTCTGGCACCTCCTGTACTTTACTCCAATTACAACTCCTATCCAATAACTCTTCCCAATCCTACACCCAAGCACTGGTTAACTCCAGAAACAAGATCTAGCTCAAATCAATGTCTATAAGCCCCGAACCCCACATTTAACCATATTCTCCCCAAGAACAACCAAATCACACCCAGCCAACCCCAAACCTAAGCTGGTTGCCTGCCTTAAATTACAGTCTTTCTATCATAGTCACATTGCTGTTGATTCCTTATCTCAGTATTTCTCTTCATGCCTCAGGAATTCATAGACACACAGGACTTCATTGCCATCCCCAGCTGTAAAGGAACACGAGTTACTTCCAAAGGAGAGAAAGGCGTAGGTGGAACAGTAGGAAGCATCCTGTTCTCTAATGGTTATTTCCATTCAGCTGCTGAATCAGGGAACGCTTTCAGATTAGTGCTGCCACTGTTTGGAACAGCATCTTAAATGCTATTGATTTTTACGATGATTAGTTCATTCGTGGAATAATTTGCCATTTACAATGTTTTAGATGAACTCACCATCAGCTTCCTGGTGGCATTTGGAAAGCCATGTTCTGGAGAAACAAGCTGCCAGGGAATGTGTGAATGCTGGGCCACCTTCCATTTTTCTGACCACTGTCCAGCTGCAGCTAAGGAACACTCAGCTGTTAATCCATCTTTGTAACATTTCTTATACTGAGCTGTACAGTCAGATTGATTCACCATTACCATCTGTGAGGTACTTAAAGCAATGTACACATCAACCTTCAGATGCTTACACGTTTTAGGAGCAAGATGAGCACGCATGCCATCGTCTTACAAGTGAGGCAGCTTGAAGCACAGATGATGGCTGCTGTCAGAGCAATCTGTAAGCACCATTCATTTTGCTTTGTAAAAGACCAGGTCATCCCGATACAGAAGATGAAGGTGTTTGTAGTTCTGAGCTATGGACAGATCCTTTGAACTGAAGCTGCAAAGCATTAAGTTAAACACGCTGGAAGTCTGCACAGCAAACTCGCACCTGACAAACACACCAGCAAAGGGCCAGGAAGCAAGCACTGCCGTAATTAAGAGCAACAGCTCTTGCCATGCACTGACTCTAAAGTGTGGGACATAAACCTCCCAGATCTGATGTGCCTTTCAACAGAAATAAGTGTGTTGAGGAATCTGCTTAAGCAAGATACAGTTTCAAGGCTACTGGCAGCCTTAACCACAGCACATCTTCACAAGGCTTGATGGAAACAGGGCTGCAATTCCAGCGCTGCCAGCTCCGCCATCCTCAGGTGACTGCATGTCCTACTGTGTAAGAAACGCGACAGTCACCACCAGCATCTGCTTCTTGACTGTCACAAGGAGTCCTGCAAGAGGACACTGTCTGCGAGATTACCTACAATTTAATGTGGCTCAGGGCGAAGAGAGGCCAGCTTTCCTGGTTTTAATTAGCCTCTCTATGCCCAAGCCAATACACCTCCTGATGGCAGCACACATCAGCACATCGGATTATTTAACCCAGATGGACACATGAAAGAGTCTGACAAGAACTGTGCCTTCAGGGGATTTACCCCCGAGGCAGCTGCTCGGTGGGCTCTGGTTTAGATGATAGTTCAGAACAAAACAATTCCAAGTGACCTATAATGAAAACATCATCACTTCTCTGACAAACGCATGGTCAGAGCGTGCACGATAGCTCATGCCACAGCTCCCTTGCTAGGCAGGGCTAGAGCTCCTGGGGTTGCTGCCTTTATACATACTGCCTAGAGGCCGTATACAAGCACAGGCAGATGAACATTGCTGGCAGCAATTGGTTGGAAGTGTGCTAAGACACAACTCTTCTGCATCGACCAAAACCACATACAATACCATGAAATATTTGCCAGTAGGAAGGGATTACAAGAACCAGAGCCAGGTTTTATTTATGCACACACGCATACACAAAAGCACACTTTGTGTGTGTGGACATGTGCACACACCACTATAGAGCAGTCTCTCTCAGAGCCTCAATGGAAAGATTAGTTCAGGCTTTCTTTAATATGGCACTGACTCCTGACATTTCCTTTGTAAGTGTTATCACATGCTCAGGATTTGCTGCTAGCAGAAGCTGCCAAAACCCTTATTCTCCAACTCTCTGCATTATTCCCTTTTGCAATTGCTGCCAATCCCTCTTCCACCCAAGACACAAACACCTCACCCTACACCCACAGCCGGACCGCAATCAAAGAGCCAAAAAAAGGCGTCTTCCAGGCAGGGTAGCAGATCAAATAGAGAAACAGAATAAATTCAACAAAGAATGGATCCTGACAGAGAATTTTGTGCCAGTGGCCACCCCCTACTTATAACAGGAAACACCTTGCTTGTACCAGCTTGGAAAGAGACAACGGCCCTGCTGCCTGGATTGTGCAATGTGGAACTTTCAGGATGCTTAGCTTTCTAAAAGTACTCGTTTCAGAGCAGACTTGATTTATGGCTTCACTGACACTGCATTACAGCATTACAACAGTGGGTGACAATGACAAGGCAGCATCAGAGCTCCATCGCTCCAGGCAGGGTGAATCACACACATGACTGAGTGAGTGCTAAGGAAGGGATGGCCCACGTGCCTGATGGCGAGAGAGCACCAAAGAAGCAGGATGGGACTTCGCATGATGAAAATAAGAGCCAACACTGCTAGTTGCATCCTGTTCTCTTATTCAAGGCCATGTTCAAACACATCTTACTGATGCAAAACCTGATGTCGATGGTGTAATGCCCTGTAGTAAATTTTGAGATTTAACAGTATTTTTTGGCAGCGAAGCAGTAACACTATGGACACATCTCAGAGACCCAAGGGCAGCTGTGAGGGAAAAACAACATAACAGCAGATTAAACTGCACAGCTATCAGATAGATGGACGCACACTCACACTCTGGAAAATTACTTTACTTACAGCCAGTGTAATCCAAACGCTGAGGTATGGACACTGGATGAAGATGGTACCGAGAACCAAGTTACCAGTCTTATTTCAGCATCACATGGACACTAAGACTACCTGCTTCCCTCTGCCCACCTGACTAACCCAGCAGCACTCGGCAGCAGCTGGAGCCACATGTAGGGTGAGTTTGTACACAAGGGCACACAGTGAGGTGCATGTTTCTGGCCTAGGCTGTGTTCTGTTACAGCTGTCCTGTGGTGAAGGAAATACTGGCAGGAGAGATCTAAGCCCATCGCTTTGACAGGCAGGCAGCACAGGGAGGCAAGGTGAGTGACAAGCGATACAGCCTTTGCTCTTCCTACTTCTAGATCCTATTTCTATGAAACCACCTGAGGTCTGAGCACCCTTGGGCCTAAAGGTTTACAAAATCTGCTTTCATATCTGGTATTTTACCTTTTGCTTCATGAAAACTTTATTTTAATGGTAGAGATAAAACAGACAAGACTGAACAACCTTTATCTTGCATTTAATGAAAATTAGTACATTAATATTACAGGGAAGTTACGTGGAGTTTGCTTAATCAGACTTGCCTCATTATGGATTCACTGTGTAAAGAATTTTCTCTATTCGGTTTGCTACCTAAGGATAGCCTAAATAGATTTTAAAGGACTGATCTTTGCCTAAGACAAAGGTATCTTTGAAACTACATCTGGGGGGAGGTGGTGGTGGTGGTGGGGAGAAAGCCTACAGGGGTTTTAAAACAAAATCCAGCCTCATGAAAATTTGCCATTCCAGATTACAGACATAGTCCATTGCCCACTTGTTTTACATTTCAGAGTCACATCCCATTCAGATCCTTCTTCAGCTAGACATGAGCACCAAAGCATCCACATGTATAGATTATAACACCATTATCTGTATTTTGGAACATAAGGCAGATTGCAGTACCTCTAGATGCAAAAATCTGTTTATAAAATATATGATCTTTGTTCTTCCTTGGATCCTTTTCTAACGTACTGTGCTTGATAACACTATCTGATGTCACAGCGTATTTCTCAACGCCAGTTACAGGGCTTTGGTTTCCTTCTGAAGTATGCTTCTCATTGTTCATTAAAGCATGTTCTTATCTTCACAATGTCAAAGAATTAATCTTTGCCCCCCCTCCTTGATCTGTCTTTCCCTGTGCTCCAATGTGCAGCTGAATTTCTAATGAGATCTTATTTAGTTTTTGGAAACAGAATGGCAAGAGCATAAACCTCCCTGGGCAAGTGATGCTAGCCCAGAGAGGGCAGTCCACCTCATCAGGTGGTTGAACAGTTGAGCTACCTGGCATGCACCTTTTTACCCGATGTCCATTACTGGGGTTGCTGGTATCTTCATGCTCAGACATAATTCCCTATGTAGACCACACCTAGAAAAGATTGCTCAGGTACATCTGCTGCCAGGAACAGATCTGCACTGCCCCCATTTCCATATTTACTACCATGAAAAAAACACCAGTATGAAAATTAGGTGAGATTCTTCATCAGGAAAACTCATCTGTCTCACAATTCAAGTGAATGAGCAGCTTATCCCAGCATACAATTGCTTGCATTTCATCCTCAGTAATAACTGGTCTTTTGCTCTGGCTCCTTTTTCTGCTTTAAAGAATGAAGCACTGCCAAAAGCCTACTATTTTATCTGCATAAAGAGTTTTTATCCTTATAAATAATTAGGCTGATTCATCAGAATCCTGAATCCTCTAAGCAAAACTTCAAAGTGAGGCAATGGACTATTATTTTATCCATTTCAGAGACAAGCAAAGA
This sequence comes from Neopsephotus bourkii, assembly GCF_033783945.1. Taxonomy (NCBI): domain Eukaryota; kingdom Metazoa; phylum Chordata; class Aves; order Psittaciformes; family Psittacidae; genus Neopsephotus; species Neopsephotus bourkii. The sequence continues at coordinate 1,011,796 of NW_026901291.1, read as the reverse complement.
GATTCAGAGATGCCTAGTTCAGGCAGAGGTGAGTACAACTTCACAAGTCAAGATGTACTCTAGACCCAAGAGAGAGATCTAAAATCATTTCAATACCCGCCATAGCTGTTCTGGTAAACATTACTCATGCAGAACTCATTACTAATTGGTTTGTGAAAGCAACTTTCTGGACAGAAGCAACCCTGATGTAAATGGGAAATGCCAACCTACAGATTATCTGTCAGTATCTGTTATTCCAGGAGTGCTTGTGGGTGAGGATGAGCATTATCCCTCTTGTCCCTGGATGGACACAGATATATATGGCACTGAAGGACAAGACTGAAGACCCAGAAGGCCACCCAGCACTCATTCTGTAAGAACCCAGAGATCTGGCTCTCAACAGTGTTCTCTGTTGTCTCCCTACTTTTTCTTACCTTCAGCCTCTATCATACTCTTAATACTCAAAATTCACACTGAGATAACTGCAACAGGTAAAAACTTCAACCAGTTTCAGGACAGAAAGGCCTATTAATGTAATCTGCTACATAACACAGGCCAGGTGACATGACCCTTGCATTCTACTACAGATAAAAGTTTCCTCTCTCTGCCCATCTGAAAGAAAATAGATTCCTTCAGTTGTATGACTGGAAAGAAAAAAACCCTGCTATTTTCTCAGTTTTCGGTCTTTATATGAGACAGAAATAAAATGGTACCCAAGAATGGATTCTGTCTATCAGAGGCATATAGGCAACATATGCCTTTTCTTCTTTTATTGCCTGACCTCTGCAGTATCACAGCTTAACCAATTTTGTGAATTACTGTTATTTTTTTATATTATTACAACCGCAGGAAGTTTTTATATAGACTATAATGGATCACAGCTATCAAAAAGCATTTGTTACAACATTTTATTATACACAGTGAACAAAAGCACTGCAATCATAAGAACCATTTCAGGAACTGTATGCATTTAAGGCCACCAAATCCTAGTACTAGGACTGCATCTTAAATTTAATACAAGTCTTTTATTTGTAAACCACTATATTCAATTCCCTTTTTTGCTTATCAGTTACACTTGATAATGTAAAACAAACATGTCTGAGACTGATAAGTGAGTTCTTTCACTGGTTGACTCAATATCCAGGTTTCTTACCAAGCATCATCTTGAGAAAAGCCTTTCAACCCTCCCCAGTCCAACTTACCATTCAGCACTCAATGTAAACAAAATGATTTCCATTGGATGTGTCTGGTGTTAGATCGGACCATCCATCCATCTTGTCTACTTCAACTGCAAACGCTCTACAGCAAGGGTGTCTCAAAGTACATGCTTATGTACTACAGATAGCCCAAGGGGCCACAAGGCACACAGTGGTGACATAGCTGTGCCATGAGAATAACCAGCTGATGATTGGTAACAACTTTGTTCAGAAAGGTTTATTTACACATGTAACCACTTCCACTGCAAATATCATTAGAATTATTACTCTAGTCTTGATTTTCTTTTACCTTAATCACAAGAGCAGGATTATCATAGCATCAGGCGAGTCTCATTTTGACTGTCTTCTCCAATGTTCCTGATTCTATGAGCCATCTGGATGACTCCTTTTTTCTACAACTGACCTTACAGCAGCTTCTTAACATACAAAGCAATGCCAGCAACAAACTGTAACTACATAAGCTACTTCCAAAGTAAAAGGAGAGCAGTGAAACTACTTAAATGAGCAAAAATACTAGCTAGGTATATTCCTGTGCACTCCCAAATTACTTGGTAACTGGTACATTTCTTGCCACACAGCTATCCCACAGTGGTGTGTGCAGGCAAAGCATCTTGGATAATATCAGGCAAGCTGCTGTTGTCATGCAACAGCAGCAGACTCAGGCAGGGAGCCCTCAGAAAAGCAGGCACAGCCATTCTACACCCCACCATGCACCATCCTCCATGACTACGCTGATAGAGACGTGACAGCAGAAGACTGAATTATAGCATGGAATATGAAGAATAAAGACTTAAAAAGGGAAGGGGGGGGAATCACAAGACTTTAAAAAGAAAGAGGGAGAAGTTGGGAGCAAAGAGCACTAAATGTGGACTGCTGAACTGGAGGAAAGAGGTGAAAACTGCAGGGGGGGAAGGACCAGAAAATTAATATCAGAAGAATAAAAAAGGCAAATTAAAAACAGGAGAAGAAATGACCAAAAGAGAGAGAATAAGAGGCTTAGTGTGATGGCTTTATTATTCTCTGAAAGCTCCTTTAGTCCTAATAACAGGAGAGATTAAAGACACTTCTTTCAACCATCAAATTTTTAGGATATATTTCCTCCTACTGTATCTCATTTCAAATGCAATTTCTGCAAATATTAAATCAGAACCAGGGGATGCTTTTGCATTGGACTAAAACTGGGATAAAGTCTGGAATAGGCAGCAAGTGACGTTCTGCTGAACAAGGCATCATGGTATGTAAGGAGATTTTTGTTTTCTTGTTTGTTTGCTTTATATCAAACAGACTCTGCATGTTGAAATAAAGACAATATATTCATCTTCTGTTGCATTCCTACCCTTTCCAAGTTGCATCAAATGGCTCGTACTGAAGTTAGAGGAAAAGCGTTACTGAAGGTTACAGTAGAGACAAAATTCCTGACCCCATAAACAGTGTCAAAAGTATGTTTCTGTTCCAAAATACAGCTGTCTCCTAAAGACTGTGAAGGAAACAGAAGCACTGAAAAATCCCAACACAGTCCTTGGTGTACTTGGGATTTCCAGCACCTTACAGTGGAGGTGTTGCCACAGCCAGGGCATGGCCAACTGCCCAAAAGCTTTCTAGATTTTGGCTAGAGCCGTGACATGGAACCACAACACAGCTCTTCAAATCATGCCTGCCAGAAGAACGTTTTTCATTACCAGTCTCCTCATTCACATCTTCACCTTTCTGGGTCACTGCCCAGAAACAGAGCAGGAAATCCAGAGTGCTGGTAGCAAACCAGCGGGATGTACAATAATGTGGCCCTTGCCCATTCTCTGAGATGGGCATTCCCCTTATGGAGAATCATTCCAGGAGACAAACTCCTCTGAAGCAATAAAAGGCACGTGCATGACTGTAGAACACAGGCCACTCAATGAAACGAAAGATTTAGATATTAAAACAAATTACAAGCCAGGCTCTCATGCTTATCACGCGAACATGCTCCAATTCATTAATAGAAACCAGTCAATTCCCCGCGGTACCTGCTGGGATAACAGAACAAAGGCATCTGTACTGACAGTCATTGGTAAATGGCTAATCAATCCCTCAGTGCTTCTTAATTAGTGACCGCAGGAGACACTTTTAATTGGCATCTGATACCTGATTTGAACAGACAAATAAACTGCCACTCAACCCTTTTTCTCCCTATTAACTCCACTGTAGGTCCTGAAGAACATTTCTGAAGACCAGACCAGCTCTCTGCCACAGACCTGCTTGGCACTCTGAAGTATTTTATCATGATTTCAGTGCTGCTGTTGCATTGAAACACTGCATATGCTCTACTGGTTGCTCAATATGGCTCATATTAATACAAGTTGTAGGTTGTCACTGTTCAGAGAGTAGGTAGTTACAAGGAATGCACTGGTTACTTTATAACTGGAATAATTTATTATTGAACAAGCAAGTTCAACAAGGACTATAAAATCAATTTATAATTTTTATGCACTTCATCTGGGCTGAAAAATGGTTTTGTTCTCCACTATTTTCTGGCTAGACCTCTTCGACAGAAAAAGGGAGAATAAAGCTTTTAAAATTGCTTTTTGGTCAGCAATGCACTCTGGAAATCAAGATTAAAGATGACAGTTTTCAGATGCATAAGTTATGCTTACTTTGGTTTATGGACCTAAGGCCACCACGGTGTCAGGCATTCCATCGTGACAGAAAACCATCTGAAGGTGAAAAAAAGAAAGGCACTTTGACAGAGTCAGCTAAAAACTGGGGTGATTTGCATCAGCTGCAAAGCTAGTCCAGTTGTTTACTCCTTCCAATCGCTGCCTCACAAAGGCATGGTGCGGGTTATTAACAGTTTCAAGAGGAATGGCAGTTCTGGAGAAAGGACAAAGGAGTACTAAACTCTTCAGGGGCTGTGCCTGCAATTGCTATGCAAGACACAATCCGCACACCTTTCCAGTCACGTGAAATCCAATTAACACAGTTCTGGGAAGACTCGGTGCCCTAGTTCTGATGAAGATGTAAAGGTGCAATGACAGATTGTAAGACTTAGCTGGGCCTAACACCCCTAAAAGCCTTGTTAACACCAGCAAGATTTACTCAGCATGTGTCCAGCTGGTCAAGCTGAAGAGATAACTCATCATCCCCACTGACAGCATCTGGGCTTTGCACTGTATCACCAGATCAGGGGGAAGGAGGAAAGCACAGATATCTGGCAAGCCAGCCCATTACAGTAAAGTTTATTCAGGGTGTAACACTAAGATACTTATCTCTCATCATGCATCTATGAGCTGTTAGGGGATTAATGTATCACTGTCACCAGACCTCCCTGCTCAAATCCAGATCCATTCTATGGTGCTGCAGTTACAGAACTAACAGTCACACCTGCTCCAGCGCCCAAGCTGTCTGCCACTGCCGCTTAACACATTGTTTCACATCACACATATGATTATTACTTATTAAAAGGCAATCTGAGTCATCCTTACCAATGATTAACATTAGTGAAATGCCCTCTGTTCACAATCAGCCCTTTTCAAGGCCTTGTTATTTATCACTAACCCAGTTTCTCATATCACAATCACCCTACTTTACAGTCTGAACTGTTGTGTGGCTTGGAAATACAACTACTCTAATGCTTTTCATTAATTTCTATAATATTCAGCCTCTTGGAATCAAATATCCTATAAGGCTGTTGCACCAGCATCCCAACAGTGTACAGTGGAGAAGGGTGACGAACAGGGTGCAAAGCCAGTCATACACATGCTTATTCCTTCTGAACAGAACCTATGGCTTTTTTCTTCACCACGTAAAGGTGGAAGCCCTGTGTTTGATACATGGCTGCTTCATCCAGAGGGAAAGGAGATGAGAAGACACTGTTCCAAAGAACATGTAGCTCCAAAACCTAAAACTTTAGCAGGTAAAGGAAGAATTGAAGTGCTGGGGAAGCTCTGACCCCGGAAGTCGGTGGCAGATAACAGGGTCACCCAAAAGTTCAAGTTTTGCAGGATCATTTATCACTGGGACAGCAGCCTGCAGTAAGAAAAGTTCAACCTGTGCAGAGCATCAGCACTACACACTCTTTCTGCGCAGGAGGAGGACACCGCTCTCCAGGTGTTTTAGCAGTGGATTTTCAATGTCCTACTTATCAAGCTATTTAACACAAAGACACATCTGAGAGATAGGCTTAAAATAGCAATCCACAAAAGATACAGAGGAAGATACCAATGTGAATAAGCCAAGCATCTTCCTCCCCCTTCATACTACTCACTGGCTTCCCCTTACCCAAATCTACCGTGCCTGTAAACTTTTCAATAGGTGAATACCCCAAATTCATTGTGTGCCTGAAGAGACAGGCTAAGAACTGTGAGAGAAACACTGAGGTAAGCACTCCCACTGTGTGAATTTCAGAAGCATATGGGCTATCAATGAAGGAGGAAAGATGGCTTCATATGGAAAGGGGAAGGGATGGGGATCCTCATTTAGACCATTTCAATTTCCTTCTTCACCACTAAAGCAGACCTCAAATTTGTTCATCTTAGAACATTTAGCAGAGAAAAGGAGATGGGCAAGAGAAGCCCTAAATAGGAAGCAAGAGAATTTCAGACATATTCAACAGAAAAGTAAATGGTTTAAGTTAAATGGTAGATCTGTTACAAGAAGGCTTTGCAGATAAACCAGCACAACCACACGCACTGCTATTTTCAAGGGAAAATTTCTGCTTCCAATTCCAGCCTGGAAGCTGAAGAATTGTTGCTGAATGTAGAAATGTTATGGTTTGGAAGTGCCTTGCCCAGGGAAATGGCCTCCTATGGACCAGAACCCAGCTGGACAACACCATCAATGACACCTCACGATTTCTTCTTATGCACAACCAAGAGGACAAAGGCATTTGCAAGAGTCGCCCAGCTCAGGAGCTCCAGACATAACAGAGATCAGAAGAGTTATTCCACTACAGGGAAACGGCTACAAAATATACGACCAAACCTATTTTGTGAGGAGTGGTGATGAGTCAAGTTGCTTTAACTCACACACAGGCACGTTCCTGCTGAAAGCCATTCAGCTAGGGTCCCTGCTGAGCAACACTGGTCTCCCTGCATGCTCTCACCTCCACGCTGTTCTGCTCTATGCTTCAATAACTGTATGCAGAGCAAAGGGATCTGCATCTGTTTGGCAGGATGCTGTCTCTGGGTCTGACAGATATAAGCCTTTCAGCAGAGGTCTTAACCATCAGAGACATATCTGCCAGCTCCAGTCATCTTGAGAAAGACACAACTAGGGTATGGCATTATTTAACAACTCTCATTCCCAAACTCCAGCTTTGTGTGTGTCCTTTTCAAATCAACCAAAGACTTTTCTCTATCGCTACGCCATTTAGATGAAATGGTGCAATGACACAATCGGCACCTGAAGGGAGGTTTGAACACTCTGAAAATGTAATTACTCCAAAATTGGGCAACGAACTGTACGAATTTTCCCCCATCAGATCACACAGAGCACTGCTTTTAGATTCAAGTGCAAAAGTAATTTCCTCAGCCTAGCTTTCCCCCAGCAGCTCACTGATGAAACTCCACAACTCTTAAGGGACAGACTGCAGTGATGTTGGAAAATGCAGCTATAGGATGCAGACACGTGTCATGGCTTTAATCTGGCTAGCACAGGTTGGGAGCTGTGAAACTTCAACAGGGCATGTTTTATAACAGACCACTGGAGCCCACCTGCAGCCACAGATACTCACGCAACACCCTGGAGACTGGACCACATAACTGCCCTCAAGACCTAAACTGTTTAGAACAGAGCCAGCTGCAGGCATGCTGCACATCTTCAACCTCACCTCTAAATACCACATTAAACACTGAGGAGTAATGACAGCCTAGCACTGCGCAGACACCGAGACACTTCAGCATTGCAATGCACTTTGCCCTGACAGCTTTAGCCAGGGAAGGCTGCAGATGGGGGAATGATGCTGCATACAAAGTGGGATTTGTCTGTCATAGATTTAGGGTCTATATAATTTAAAGTCATGCACACTTACAGTGTCTGGCTTTTGTTGTTATACTTTCTAAGGGCTTTTTAAATGGCTCCAAGAAACATTTATAGGGTGAAAAATGGACCAAGACCTGGACTCCCCAAGATATTTCAGCATTAATGGATTAAAAAATTACTAAGGGAAGGCTAGAAATCATTTCTTAAATAGTCTCAAAGGTAATGAAACAAAACCCCTTGAAAGACAAATAGGAACATGAAGGCTTGAATATTACCATTTCTGCTTTAATCGGGTTCCTGAGAGACCTAAATCCACTAATGCTAATTAGCAATAAACAATAATAGCACTTACATGGACCTATTCAACTCTGAGATGTTACAGGCACTCATTTATAAGTGCATAGCAGACCAGTGAGACAGGTCCTATTCTTCAGTATCACCGATACTGGCTAAAATTGGAACTTCTATTCCAGGAGAAATGCTCACTGAGTGTAGCTTCTGTTCCAAACTGCAATAATTCTGTTGAAAACTTCATTTTTCAGGCATTTTTAAACACACTCTGCTTCATTTTAATTGACAAATCATGAAAATAATCGATGTCAATCAATATCAGGTCTGTTCCACAGCTTTGCAGCCCTATAAGCTGATCTTTTTCAAGTACTTCAACTCCATTTTTCTTTCAAACTCTGGTTTCATCTAACTGACACATGCTGCAAAGTTCAGTTCTGATAAAGCTGGGGTTTATAGAAGAAAAATGTGCTGGTCCCAAAGAAACCGCTGCAGCAGGAAGGATGGGGATCATGGATTCATTTAGCACCTCATTTTCCAAATCAAATACATTCAGGTATTATTCAGCTGCATTACTACCAAAAATGGAAGATTCAGACAGACCTGATGAATTAGCGAGCAGGAAAATAGCCTGAGCCACACAGGGACACAGGCAGCAGGGTGACATGCTCATTTTCAACAGAGAGCTGCCCCAGGAGGAAGTTTAATTTCAGCCATCCCGCTAAGCTAAAGGGCACTTCCATGTAACCCCTATCACGGGGAATTCCTTTTCTCCAAGCACTTGCCTAACATCTGATTGCTTTGCAGTGATTAGTAGCAGGGGCTGTTCACTTCTCGGATGCCTATTCAAAAGTTATTAATAACACACACACACACACAAAAATTAGCCTGTCTTAATTATGTCTCCATCAAATGCAATCACGCTGGTTTAAACGTGCAGCTCAGCCACCTTGTGCATCAAAGTAAGTGCAATCCTCCACGCAAAATGTTTACCAAGTCAAATAACCCAGAGCACTGGAAAACCGGTGTCACATGAAAAATTAAGAGCCTTGGTGTTTCTAAAAGCATTCCAAACAGTGGGGGAAAAGCAATCAAAATGCATTAGCAGAGAAGGGTATTCACACCTCCCCTCAACCCTTTTTAAGCTATAAAAGCAAACGCTGCATGAGCAAAACAGATACAGCCTGAATGGGCAGGATTAATTAGGAAACAAAACAGTAATGGGGAAAGCTGCGGTGCTTTCCCCCCCACCCCTGCAAGTTTCAGTTCACAAGTGGCCACTTACAAACAAAACACTCCAAAAATCCTAGCAAGGGATGACATCTCCTTGTCTTTCTTTGAGTAATGAACCTATTTTCTCGTTCCTTGAAGATAAGGCAACTTTTGACTATGAGAAATACGGGAGAAAGTTCTCTATTATAGGTATAGGTCAGCTAGAGAACAGGCAGAAAATTGCAATCCAGCAGTGATACAGAGTTGTGGAAGATAAGTTTTCCAGATGCCCTGCTACACTCTTTTTCATTGCTGGAATTCCAAGGGCAGGTACCAAAAGACAAGGCGCTGATGGGAGTTTGTTCATTTCATAGATAAAGGGAATAGATAGTTCATTTACCAGAATAAACTATGCACTGGTAAAAGGCTACTCCCTGTTCAATAACACTGTCAATTGGTAATACTTTCAATTTCTCTTGCATCCTTACTGTTGGACTGGGGGGAAAGTTGTATTGGGAGAAAAATCAAGACAGCACTGATGTGAAGCACTGTCCCTTTCTGCATAAATATTAAACAAAAAAAATGCCCCCAAACCAAAAAATATTTCACCACATAATGGAATATAAACTACATCCTGGGTTTTATAAAAGCCTCCAGAGCCAAATTCCTGAGACAACTCTATTTAGAAGGAAAAAGAAAACATCTGAAGTATTTGCAGCTTCCTCATGGTTTGGATGGTTCAGATCACACACTGGTTTTCTGTTTGTTTCTTGTCTAACACAGAGGGTTGAGATGTTGTTTAGGCACATTCTGCCATCAATAAGCATCCTCACCCATATGTCACTGATGCAATTCCAGATAAACTTTCTGAAGTTGAACAGTGTTAAATAACCATGATTCCTTGTTTTCCTCTTTCTATTCAGTTGGCTCTTGCATTTGACAATGACAGTATCATAAACAACTGTCTCCTTGTCAGCTGAAGAACTCTACTCAGAAAATTCACCCTTTTCAAATGATGCTGCATTTGTAGCTATGATGCACGTTTATTTATACTCTTCCTTTCTTTGGATATTGATGAAATACTATTAGTCCTTAAGAAACCATTTGTGAATCAAACAGCAAAGGATTTAGTGATGCCCTTGATCTTCCTAAGCAATCAGTCATAAGCACAGATAAGCCTCACACCCATGCAAATCTAAGTTTTGGTACTCCTACTCGGACACAAGATGCTGACAATTTCGTAACACTTGTAAGATAAGATCCTTCCTTCATCCTCGCAAACCAGGGAATGATCCACTGCTAGGGTAAGTGCTGCCCTGTGTACTCACATTAAGTACATAATTCCATAGCTGTTCTGTTCAAGTATCTTACCAGAGGTCAAGTTAGGAGTGACAGAACCTCACTATCACATACCTCAAGGCCTCCATCATCTCCTGTATTGTGCCCATGTTCTTGATCCTCTCAGGACCAGCCCTCACTTCTGCTGAAAACCAGGAAGGTAATATACAAATATGACACTATCTGACATACATTAGACCATGTAGAGCAGGTAGCTAATTAGAAACTGCATTAAGTGACATGTTTGCAACATGCTTTCTCCCCTAAGAGCGGATGACACATCAGCCATGTTCCTGAGCACATCCACTGACTGTTTTCCTATGGAGGCAGTTCTGAACTCAGACACTGCCTGTCAAAGTTTCAGTTCCTCCGGTTTGTCTTACCTTCCTTTCACTCAGATACGCACCAGAATTTGCTCAGGAAGACACGCACACTGCTGGGAAGAGGCACCAAGGACAACAGGATTTGGGGAATTCGTTTTAACACCAAGTAATGGTGTCTTTCCCTTAGTTATTTTCTTGGAACTAGTCACACATCAGCAGCTGATGCTCTGTATAAACAAAGACAGGCTGAAGTCTCTGCTCCGATCTCTTTACAGTACAACTCCAGATAGGGAATGAGCACTCCAAATGTATGTAGTGACATACTTTGAATGTTGATGACTCTCAAAGGTACTCTGCATGGCAATTGCCCTTTTGTTTAAGAAAAAAAAAATCAGCAAAACTAACAAAGCAAGAAGTATCACTTTGGGCCACTTCTAATGCAGTGGATTACGCAAGTCTGAATTAAGCTGGAACGTATCCCATAAGGATGCATTAATTCCACATACTCCAAATCCAGCAGTGTTGAACAGATTTATCAGGAACAGACAATTCAGACTGCTAGAGTGATTTAAGACCATGCACCACAGGGGCACGGATGCTGAGCCTCTCCTTAACTGGCTAATTTTTTTCAGCTGAGCTATCACTGACTCTGTCATATTTCATTCCTGTAGAAACCCTGCTTGGAAACAGCACGAAGCAGAATGCCCCTTTCGGTGCCTCTGCGAAAGAGTCTGTTACAGGTTTCCTTGCTGCACAATACGATTTCAAGTATTAGCAATGCTTTTCTGTAGGCCCCACCATGATATGCACAGAAATGAAGAAACATGTTTTTAACACCTTGAGGCTGAGCAGTGAGCACCAACCAAAACCTTGGCGCTGTTTCCACAGAGTTCAGGGTTCGCCTGATCTTCCTTCAGAGCTCAGATAACACCCAAAAGGCTGAAGACCTCCTGCACATCTAGAAACCTTCAGGAAACCCTCAGCTTTCTTATCTACCCAGACAGCTCCAGGACAACACTGTGAGCAAGGCTAACTGGCTCATTTTAACCACAAGCCCCTGTGCGTGGGCAGTTCCATCACGTCCATCATCAGGGTATCGTTTACATTTAACCTTCGCATTTGCCCTTTCTCGCAACTGATACAGGTTAGAAAGGCCAGATTTAGCTGACTGTTCACAGCATTTATCGATCTGAAGAGGTTATTATGATAGACTGCAAGTCCACAAGGTGCCTTGCACTCCAGCTCTGATTTCCATACAGCTATAGATTTTGATTACTGCTGCCCTGTATAGGTGCATTGAGCAAACAGTTGCAACGAGCTACCCAATTCAGCCCAGCTAAAAGCAGAGCCCCAGTGAGAACTCTTAGTGTGCTGTTTCCTCTGAGCATTGCTTAGCATTTTGCCTTTGTAGAAACACAGGTATTTGATTATGCAAACAGAGATGAGGCAACTTCATGTTGAAGACCTACAGATTCAGCTACACTGCACCAATGCTGGTATCTGGATTGTTGGATTCAACAATCAAGTATCATCCATGAAGTATCTGCATCTCACCAGAGCACTGACAGGGTCCCCAGAGGACCTCACTGATGCTACCGTTCCTCCTTTGATTGGCAGCCTGCTGCAAAATGAGCCTGGGCTATCCTCATGGCTGGGAAAGCCCAGCCCTGCTGATATTCATCATTGCTGCCCACCAAAGCAATGAAGAAGCAGTCTTTTTAACATTTCCCATTGAGAAGGCCAAGTAAAAAAGCTCAGGTATAGCAACAGTTCATACAATCACACTACAGGCAATGTACACACATTAAGCTTTGGTGACAGAGCCCCAAGGGATGCTTGGCATTCAAACCCCAAGCTCAGTACAGTACTTCCAAGGCCTGACTTCTGGACAAGCTGTCCTTCCTTTTGATACTCCTCCTTTACCTTGCTTAAGATGAGCCCCTCAATGCCATGTGGGGAGAACAACCCAGACATTGAGTTTTGCCTGAACATCTTTGATACTTAATGGTGCTCAAGCCATTTTCATCAGTACAGTTTTGAAGTACAGAAACAATGTAATTCAGATGAAGTTGCAGCAAGGAAAATGAAGATTAATCCCTTCATGTGTCACACCCACAGCTGTCTTCCTTCCAACAAGGATATCTATCAACACTACAACAGTCCAAGTTAACAAAGAAAAAAAAGCCCTGACACAATACTACTTTGATAAGAGATTGCAGCTAGGTTGGTGACCAGGACTGACGATCCTTAACATTCTTACCTCTGTTAGGCCATGCTGGGCATAGAGTGTCAACTTCCCTCTCCACGTGATGACTGATGACTACAGAACTGGCTTATAATTCAGGACACAGGGTAGGCTTGAATGCCCAATAGCATATTTTTCTTTCTCTTACAGTGATACCCATGGGTCTAGCAAGAGGTATCAGCCCCACCTAACACACTGCTGAGATTTTCTCACACAGTTACTTAGATAGATAAATCTCCCTCCCCAGACGGCTATGACACTAACAGGATGAAAGACTAGCCTGTACCATGACTGCCCCTCACTCTATATTAACTTGTGTCTTACATGGTATTTTTATTCAGTTAGACAAAAATACTATCAACTAGAGTGGATTTTCCTGAAAAGAACAACACACACACACCCCCCCGGAAGGATTGCTGCAGAACATTTTCCCTATGGCGATCAACCTGCACTGGAAGATGTTCAGGTTTCTGGTCACAAGACTTTCTAAAACCCACCAACTGTGCTCACAGGGAAGACACAAATCTGCACTTTTATTTGCTTGCTTGGTGCTTTATTTTTCTTTCAAGATTCTGCTGAGTCTGCTTGGCTCATGGCCAAGGGATGCATTTTGCCTCTCTATTTGTATAAGTTGAGAGTGGCCATATTCAACTTGATGGGGAACAGGATGGTAGAGAAACAGACTATTAAATAAGCCCATTTCCTTAGCAACAACCTCTTTCTCCAGCATTTTTAAAACCTTGTTTTTCAGTACCAGTCCATGCTGGTCCTGAACATTCTGCCTCTTGACCTGAAGCAGATCAGAGCTGTGTCAACACCAAGCGTCAAATTCAGATGGGGTAAATTGCTCTGAACCTCACCTGCCTTATAGCCTGCCCTTAAGCTGCCATTGCTTCATATTGCAGGAGAAATCATTACTCAGAGGGACCTGTAGCATTTAATGTGGATGAGCCCTGCCCCAGAGGGCACCTGTACTTTTCCAGTACCTTATGTGTTACCCAACCAATGACATCCCTAACTAAGGCCAAGTAAAAGCTTAATCCTGAATGTGCCTGGTTTCCAAAAAAGAAGACAATTATCCCCAAGCAGAGAGTGTACCTGGTCAGGATACTAAAGTTTCTGTGCTTAACACAAAGCCTTTGGTAGGAATGGAGACAGTATTTCTCTGCTCCTAGGGCAACTAATCAGTGCTCAGAGCTGTGCTCAAACATCTTTCCCCAATGCCAGATACCTCAGCTTTCACACTGAGCTTTCCTTAAACCTGAAATCTGTAATGTCTGTCTCTACAACTTAACAGAGCAAAAGCTAAATCCTTTCGCAGAAGGGAAACAAAAAAAGTGACCAAAACACAAAGGGATGTAATTAAGGAACAAGTCTTCATTTATCAGTATTGCTATGAACAGGTAAAACCCCACAAGGAGCTCCTAGGAGTCAAGAGTCTCAGGAAGGAGAGGACCCACCTTCTACAGGTTTGTGGTTGCTCTGTTCTCATCACAGCTGAACAGGAGCTGCCCTGAGCAACCAACACTCCCTTCACACTGGAGATAACCAGGAGAAACCTTACGTGATCGGGCATGTCTTTAATGAGAAGACTTCACTTGCTCATTTTTTGTGGATCAGATTCAGCCTGGGGTCTGAAGTTTACACACACTTGCCTTGAGAGCCTCAGGTGAAGTTAATCCATTTACACAAGCCTGATCAACCCTTAATTACTCCAGTCCAAGCAATTGGAAACAGATGCTCCAGATCCATAGTCACCCCTTCACACGTGCCAGGTGATATGTGGCACTAACAGAAGACCACACCTTTTATGATTTGTGATAAACTGCTCACTACTCAAACCTGCACACAAGTGGTTGCAGAACAAGCCCCAGGACTAGGAAAATGAACAGTGCTGCCATAAGCAGCAAATCTTTCATTTGGACCCAGGAGCCACTCTACAGCGGGTGTTCTGCTGGGCTTCCCCACTGGACCTGCAACTCACTAATCACCACATTTGTCTCAGGACTACTGGCACTAATTAACACTGCAGCCTAATTAATCAGAAAGCCAGATTCCACTGAAGAGCTTTTATGCAGCTATTTCTGTTAGGTGCAATAGAGGAGGTCTTTTGTGGTTGGGTTTGGCTTTTTTGATAGCTCATTTTGCTCTGAACTAGCAGCAAGATTAATAGTCTTCGACAGGAGTAGAATTGATCACTTCCTATTAAACAGCTTTCTGTATTTTTAACATTGCTCTTGCCAAACTCAAACACGTACCTTCTCCCTGGCCTTGTATTCTACTCTCAAAACACAGTGTTTTTTCACATGACAGTAATCAATATGTTAACTGTTGCTTGCTATAGATCTTTCCATCTCTAGCCTATGAGCAGCTTGGGCTTAATAAAAGAGTCACCCTGTGATGAATTTTAAAGACTGAGGTATCTGCTGTTCCTCCAGTGCTGGAACTAAACTCGGCCTGCTCACAGACTCACGTTAAATCACAGCTGTGTTCTTCAAATTAGCTCAACTATCACTTTTTCAGGGACAGTCACATTTCTTTCACTATGCTGATGGTGTTTCAAGGACAAACATGTTCAACTTGGCTTGCAAGAGGCCAGGACCAAGTATAGCCCCAGACTTCACAGGAGTCTAAAATACTCACAGCAGGGTGCAGATTCTCTGCTGCCCAGGCACCAGGTAGGTATGAATGTCACTGCTAACACTTCGCATGAAATCCTTTCCCTTTCACATACTCTAAATGGACATTTGGCTTCCCAGACACTTTTTCCCCCTTAAACATGTTAAACTCTGCTCCTGTGATGGTAAAACAAAAACCTATTATGTCATACTGCATGGCCTCCTGGATCTCCCAGAACCTCTGCTTAAACAAGTCAAAGTGGACAAAGTACCCCTTCTGGAACATTCTCAAACTGCTCTCTGGACAATATTGATTTAGCCACATGGGAGAGAACTTATGTTTACCAAAGCAGTGATTTTTGACAGATGTGAATGAACGTGAGTACTGGCTACTTTAACTGAAAATAAACTGTGAAATACACAACAGACCATAAACACGACGTGCCTTTAAAGAATCCTCCTTCCATACTGTAGCTCTACATCTCTATGCAGGGTTGTCATAATCCTTAGCCCTACAATCTATTATTAAGGTGCTTTGTTAGCTATTTGTACTTTGCACTGTTTAAATAATTCAAATGCAAGCAACTAGAACATTACACCAACCTACACTATAGAGGCTTACAGCTGACATGGCTTTAAGCAATTTTAGCACAGTTCAGTCACACAGTAGTTCACCAGCCCAAGACAACCCTTAAATCCCCATCCAGCAGGCCTTCAAGCTACAGTATCCTACCTGATTCTATGGAACAGAAGGAGATTGTGCCATCGGTGACTAGCTGGAAAAGCACACACATTCAATAAAATGGAATTCAGGTAAGCTCCAAGGTAAAATCCAGCAAGACGCCCTCCTGCTCTGGCTGTTCTGGAAGATCTGATTCTCTTAATGACCTGCAGGTGCTGAGCAGGTCTTAAATACCACAGGTAATGTGGCAAGTGCAGGGCTGCAAACTAGCACAGGGCTTAATCCTGACACTTGTAATGAGTCAAGACAAACAAAAGTTAACCCTTATCTTGCTGGAATCTACACAAGGTAATGTAGAATAGGTTGGGTTGGAAGGGACCTTTAAAAGTCATCCAGTCCAACTCCCCTGCAATGAGCAGGGACATCAACTAGATCCGTTTGCCCAGAACCACATCCAGCCTGGCCTTGGGTGTCTCCAGGGTTGGCACACCTACCACTTCTCTGGCAACCTATGTCAGTGTTTTACCACCCTCACTGTAAAACATTTCTTCCTCACATCCAGCCTTCATCTCTTCTCTTTAGTTTAAGGCTATAACCCTTCATCCTATTGCAACAGACACTGCTACAAGGTCTCTCCCCATCTTTCTTCTAGACCCCTTTTAAGGCTGCAATAAGGTCTTCCTGGAGTCTTCTCTTTTCCAAGCTGAACAACCTTAACTCTCTCAGCCTGAAACACAATTAAGTCCTCACTGGCTGTATGCTTAAGAAAACTTTCCTAGTTTTAAGACATTAAAACCTAAATGCATCTGAACAGGCAAAAACTTGTAGAAATGAAGCTCTTTGTGCCCCAGTGAGCACCAGGAGGTAAAACCAGGACACCTGATTGTCCTTTTCCTACCTCCACAGCTGCACGGAGAAATGGCAAGCACAGATAAGCTTCAATATGCAAACATCAGCAGATCCTTCACCAAATGCATGTTAACCCAGATACTTTTAAACTTGCACATGGATAATTTAATGCAGGTCTCGTACCCCTCTGAAAACCAAGGCATGTTTTCAACCTCCCATTACACATCCATGCATCACTGCATTTTTTGTATGGAAGGAAGGGGGATTTTGCAATCATCCTGATAATTATACCTGCAGCTGGTGAAAATAAGGGGAAGCCAGATGGTGTCTCACCAATTGTTGTGCAGCTGGACACAATGAAGGCAGCTGGGGAAGACAAACGCTCCCACCACACTCATCGCAGAGAGCAGCACACAAAAGAAATGCATCTCCTCCTAGCAAAACTCCAACTGATTATTCAAATTAAACTAGAGGGTTGAGGAAAATTGTTTCATGCAATTGCCAGGGGAGAAGAAGTGCAAAAAGAAGACAAAATCCCCAACCAATCCACCAAAATAACCCCCAAAAGGAGTTTGTAAGTCTGCAACGAACAACAAGGTCAGTTGCATTGCCAAATCAGTGCAGGAAAACCTAACGAGGTTGATTCCCAAGACATGGGACTGAGGGATGTGCTTTGCTGCAGAAGTGGTAGCTGTGTGTGCTCCTTGTGATGCTTCACATTTACTTCTGCAAGTTTAATTTCCTGCCATCCTCAGAACTGCTAAGGTTTTCCCCTCCCTCGGCAACACACCATTGAGAGCAGATGCAGCTTTAAGGCTCAGAAGCTCAGCTACATATTTCTGCTAGCCAGCATGTGCTGGCTCAAAAAGAACTATTGATTAACACAAGAGGTGAGATGATATCATAGCAATGCAACACTGCTCCACTGAAGTGCTTACCTAAACCCCAGGCCTTTGATTTCATTTGACATGATGCATGCAGACCTCTCGCTGAACGTTACAGACATCGCAAGCTTCAGCCAGCTCTCCTCCTACCAGAACTAACCAAAAAAGGAATCTGCTTCCAAAGCTTTCCATACTTCTCAAGCACCAGCTGACTAAGAGATGGGAACTGTCATTCTGATGATTTCACATCCGATTTGGAAAGGCAATTCCTTAAAGGGTCACTGACTTGTCTCTCTACACCTTTAGCTTCACTGCATCTGAGGGCTCTTCGGTTGCTGAATCCATTCCCAGAGCACTTTCCACTGCATCTCTCTAGCCAGTCATGCCTTCTAGCCTTGCAACCCTAAGCTGATAGCCCCACAGCCCGAGATAAATAGTGCATACAGACTCTTGAATCTATTTTTTCCAGAGCTGTGATGGCAGCAAGCACTCTAAGATATCTATGGCAGTTGTGCATTTCACGTTATTCCCCCTGCTCACTTCATCAGGTTCTCTCAAACTCCTCGTGAACACTCAGGAGCATTTACACACCTGCTGGACCTTCACAGTGCTCAGTGGGTCAAATAATTGGTTGGGATCCATCACAAAAAGTGTGTGTGGGGGGGGAATAACCCAAAACCTAATTTCAGCCTGCAGTAGGCTAAAAGCCACCGACATTCTTCCAGCGTGACAATACAGCAGTGACTGACACCTCTTGTCTCTGTCAGAAATTGCAAGAGATTGCAAATGAAGATGAAATGCTCATTTTCTTGAGCAGGAAAACCAGAGCGATCTCTAGAGACGTGCTGACAAACTCGCACAGCTCGTCCGTCACTCCACACCATCAGGCTTTTGTTCTCTTCCGACAGTCCATCTTTTCAATGTACGGAGATGATTTTGCAGCCAAGTACCACGCAGAGCTGCTACAGAGCCTTAAAACAGCTTCTGCACTTCACCCCAGAGGCTTCACTGTTTACATGACAAGAAAAGGGATTCTTATGCAGCTCTACCCTCAGCATGAGACTGAGGAGATCAGGATGACCAGAGTTCAGATTGGCTTTTCAGGCTGGGGCAATCTCATGGCTTGTGCATCTGACCCCAGAAAGAGGGAACATACACAGTTTATTTGGGAAAGGCAAATGTGTTCATTGACACTGCAGCTGCATAAGAGGCTCTTCAGTCCCTAGCTTGAAGAATACGATCTCTTAACTCAGCCTAGCTTGCCATTAGAATCAGAGGTCCTGGTGGGTAAGTGTCTAGTAAGAGTAGTACTTGGCCATTGAACAGTATGGGATGAGGAAGATTTTCTGTCCAGCAGCAGAAATATTATTAGTTCCCCCCATGCTTGTCCACTGTTAGGTACATGTGCTTTGAAGACACATTTCTCCACAACAGAGAACTATACATTAGTTTCTATTTACTGAATAAGCTCAAGCCTATAATGTGCTGAGTGTTTTCACTGAATGAGTATTAAGTATATAACTGTGGGCTTAGCTAGGTGAGGAAGAAGAGAAATAGCTCAACCCTTTGTGCTTTAGGACTATTACAATGTTTACTTTCATTTAAATAATACTGCTGAACTAACTATACACCTCTGGAACAAACTTGCAAGGACAAAAATACTGCCCCATGAACTTTTCCATCTAAGCTTGAATGTAAGTATGAGTAATGATCAAGGAAGGAAAATAGAGAAGGAGCTAAAAGTGTCATGCAAGAAACCCTAAAACACTGTAATCTCCTGTCTTTCCACAGAGGATGATTCACGCATTAAATCTAGCAACATTTTCAGACACTTAAGTGGAATAACACATAGTGTGTGGGTATGGGGTAACTGGAAGACTAAAGTGATGGATAATTTGAAATGTTAGGATGCTATATTAAGAACATGTATTTATTACCAGAGCTGAAGAGAGTTCCTATCTTTTTTTTACATTAACAAGTTCATTTTGGCTGTATTTGATTGATTTTCTTATAACTGCAACGTTTGGTAAGCTGAAAGCGAAATAAACCTAACTAGCTCCCTTAAGATTGAAGTACAGTGCCCATACTCCTCCCCACTGGGATCCTCTCAAGGCAACCACTATGTCTGTGTGCAGGCAACAGCTTGACCTCACGCTGCTGGCTCCCGCAGGTCTTAGCAACCCCTAGAGTTACACCCTGGAAAGGGAGGTACATGGATATATTGTGTGCACATAGAAAGATTTGTTTTTAAATAGAAATAGAGATATACATATAGAGTAAATAAATGAAGTACCAGAGAAGAAAGCCAGGCTAACTGGCACTGAGACTGCATAGCTGCTACTCTGGCCCTTGCTTTCAGCACACACCTATCACATCCCCAGGGCGCTCTCAGCCCGCGCTGTATCATACCATATCAACCAGCTCCACATGGACCAGCTCCTCATCTGGTGTGAGCTGGCACTGCTCCAATGACTTAATCAGAACTTTGCTAATTAGCACTGGCACAGGACTGACGGCTTTCTGCCTGAGGAGATGGGAACAGTCTTCCTGCCTGCTGCCTGTGGAAGCTTTTCCTAGCATGGCTTGATCTCTTCTGATGTGGCAGCAGCACAGTTGCGCGTTGTGTTGCCACTTCTGGAAAGAACTTCAGTGACTTCTTGTTGCACCCACGAGAGAGGCTCTAGCAGGCTGTGGTCCTGCAAGAGCCAGCAATGCCAAACAGGACACTTTGACAACACAGGTCAACTGGAAAAGCGTGCTTCTGATGCACTGCCAGAGGAAAAGAGCTCTCCTCATCAATGGCACACGGCTGTGCTGAGCTAAGCAGTGTCCCCCTCCTGCAGTAAAACCCCAGCATATGTGCAAAGTAATTAACAGCTCCTGTTTAACTCCGGAAACTCAATGAACAGGGACCAGGCTAGAGAACTTCAGTGCCAAGAAACAACACACTGAGTCTAATGAGGGATAAAGCACAGCACTTCCCTGCTCACTCCACACCCAGATCTGCATATACATAATGCCACACAGAAGAAAATAAGTCTCTCCTAGCATCCAAGCAATACTTATTATTGATATTGATAGGAAAGAACACCTATTTAGTGCAAGAGATGGAATCCAGCTGTGCTACCCACAAACTCTGCCTCCAAAAGCGAAACAAATATACCATTACGACAGATGAAGCCTGGCCAGGTTAAGTGATGTGACCAAGGTTACACAGACAGCCAAAGGATGCTGAGAATCTGTTACATCCCCCTTTTTTCCTACACTGGCAAACTCAGAATGCATTCCCAGATCTAGACAGACATCACAAGCAGAGTCAATACTGCCAGAAATCTTAGGCTTAACCAGAGTCACTTTGATTTGCACTGATACTAATAACAGCATGCAGAAAAGCTCATCAATTTTACTGAAACTTTCCTTAGCTATAAAGATGCTGGACAATAACAGGCATGAAATTAACAGAAGAAAAGCAGTGCAGAATCATATAAAATTACAGACTGATATGTGCTCAATAAAAGGCACTTCCACCAGTTAAGGTGTTGGATCACATCACCTCTTTCAGATAGACTCACTTTTGTAGTTGCAACTATACTGGTGTTAGGAACTGAGGCAGTGGAAAACACAGCACAGTTCTAGCTGTCCTGAAAATAGCTCCCACTCTCACCTTCAGTTGCTATTTCTTTCAATGCTGCCAAATGTTAAACAGACCCTCGAAGCAAAGAGCTCAGCAGTTAATGTGGCACAATTTACAGCAGGAGCTTCACCTATGTAAAATACAGATCTGCCACGCACCTCAGCTGCATGGATTTCATACAGAAGATGCAGAGGCTATGCTGACTTCCAAAGCTGTAACTCAGCAGAAGAGCTGGAGCAACAAGCGTATTTTACAATGAGAGGCTTCAGGCTATGTTTATTTATCCAGCTCGTGCACCAGGCAGATGCTAGGAAGAAGATGCAACCTTTTCCCCAGGCTAGCACACATGGGCCATTATGTGTCTGAACACCTCCCTCCCACAGAGAGCATGGAGTCTCACTCTGAAGAATGACAATTCAACACTGCAGGAAGCCAGTACAAGCCAAGGAAGGATGCTGTGGGAATACAGGATAGCTCCATGATTCTCAACCTTTTCCAAACTCCACTCTTTCTAATTCAGGTGAGAACCAGTGGCAATCCAGCATTACTTTTAATAACTTGATAAGGCTGGTGGCAAGAATAAGCTAACAGGTTATTAATCTCTATGTTGGGACAAGCATAAAATATAAGAGCAAGTATGGCCCAAAAGGGCACATAAGACTGTTTTTCACATTTGCTTTATGGAGAAGCCCTGCAGATCTTTTGATCCAGATGGAAACCAGCATGGACAACAGGACAATACAAAGGAATCTTTTAGCTACAGTTGCACACATACGTAACCTAAAGTGTTCAGGCACTGGGTTGGATGCTGTGACTTGTGCCAGGGACCACTTGAGGATAACGTCAATCAGTGTAAATTTAAGGGGCCACTCTTGAATCCAGGAGCAACTACTGCTGGAGGGAACTGGCATGGGCAAGTATTAAGAGTTTCAAGCAGCTGGATGGCAACTTAGGATTCCCTTACAGTGAGCTTACATGATCAAGTTGGTGTTACGGCAGTTCTGCAGAACAACCTGCACTTCAGGAAAGCACTTCCAGTGCTTCCTTTCTGGAGCAACAGCAGGACCCTACAGGGATTATGAAGGGGATAGGCAAAAGAGATTGCTTTTTAAAGATGAGGCCACGCTCTGGCCACTTCCCCAGCATTAACTGCAGCACTGCCTGCAGTGAGCTCCTCCTTATTTCATGGCTGTTTTCAAAATCATTAGCACACATCAGGGCACTGTGACTCTGGCAAGGAGGACTGTCAACCAGTGTGTCTACAGCAGCCCTTTCACCTCACTAGGATGCTTTGCCTGCAGAGTTAACTGTCCATTTGTAGCTTCACAATGAAAGTTGTCAGCTGTGTAAGTACTGTTGGCCCCGTGGGACTTTTATCTCCAGCCCTTGTTCCAAATAGCAGAGAGGCTGGGAAATCTGACAAACTCAATTCTTTGTAGGCTCCCTCTGAAGCCTTTCTGCAAATGATAGTCCAGAGAGCATCCTTCCTGCATCTGCAGGCAGCACATGCTCAGCAGCTGTGCCTGTACCTTCCTTCTGGTGCCAGCTCCTGGCATCAGGAAACGCTAGCCCCTGGCAGTGCACATCTTTGAACTGCACTATAACGGGGGCACGCAAAAAGCCGAGCGCTTGGGTTTTGGTCTGGCTGCAATTTTAATCTCATGGGCTGCTGCAGGATCACCTGGGGGGTTCTGAAATGACTTGTGCACAGGTGAGAAACGGGCTCATTTAGTTTGTGGTGGTTTCTCACAGAGAGTTGGGCAGCGTCTGTGAAAAGCAGCCATTTGGCTTTGATTAATGAGAAAGGTTTGCTGAGCACAGATGGAACAAACCCAAAACCACTGCGAGCACAACTGCTGGGTTTACCCGTATCCAACAGTCAAACACACAGCAGACAAGGACACGGAACTGGCCTCACAGCAAGACATGAGCACATTTATGTATTCACATGAGATAGGCCAAGAGGAGTTTGGAACACAGCTGCCACAGACCTTTTAAGACCATAAGGACAGGCCCAGTATCCAGAAGAATGAAGTCACTATTACGTGTATCACACGCCTGTTTTAATCCAGGCAGTACTATGCCTGTGTCAGTTTATGCTCACCAACATTCATTCCCCTTGGTCTCCCAACTTTCTCAGGTTTTCTAGTTCGTTCTTCTTTTGCCTAAAAATTAATGCTTGCACTTCCTTTTAGCAGTCCCCTTGATGCATTAGTCTTTCTGTCTTCTTCCCTATCTTTTAGTTTCAGTTCATACTGTTTCTAGCTTGCTCCCACACAGCTTTAGCTCCATCCACCTTCCCCATTCAGAATTTTATATTTCAATCATGTCCTCTCTTAATCTCCTATTTCTAATGAATTAAAGCCTAATTTTCTTAACCTCTCCATGCAGCTTTAAACCATCGAGACCTTTTATCCTATGAGTTATTCTCTCCTGCACCTTTTCTAATTCTTCAATATGCTTTCTGTAATAAGAACAAACCACTAGAGGTAAAAGCCTCTTTCCTGGCAAGTGGAAAGAGATTTATTAGAAAGAGCAGAAGAGTACTAATAGCAGCCCCATGTCCTCTCTGTGACGACAGGCACAGACACACACCCACTTGCAGCCGGGGTAGATCCCTAAGGATCAATCCCACAGCAGTGATGAAATGGCAGCATTTGATCTGTAGGGGATTCAGTTTGCTTTCTCATCTACTCATGCTGCACAGACTGAAGCTGCTTCCCATTCAGATAAGAGAACAGTAAGAACCTGATGCCCACTTCAACAAGTATTTCATTTAATGGAGTCTCAGCACTTCTGCACAGTGCAGGTACCTTTTGGGCTGAGGCAGAGCAAATTCCTCTCGACTGTTTTACCAGTATGCTTCTATCCTGACCTAGAGAGACAGGGTCAAGCATTTCATTTGAAAAGCCTGCCTATCAGACCCCTCATCTATTTCCTGGCAGTACAATACCACTGCAAATTCACAAGAGAGCTCCATCTAAACACAGGAAGGATCAGCATCTTTACATCCTGGATGCCACCTGTACAGTGGTCTGAAGGTTTACTCATCCCTAAAATAACTTCTCTGAGCACCTTCCTTTGGTGAAGCACATTCTCTGGTAGAACACAAGGATATGAAATGAAACATTAGGGATTCCTCCCTGAGTAACTGAACCCATTATGTTCCATGAGATTTCTAGATTTCATTTAGCCTGAAATAAAACAGAGTGTGTCATTCCTGAGTCTATTGAGTGAAAAAACAAATGTACCTTTAACAGAGCTGCAAAAATTAGTCTCTTCTTATTAAATCATACTTAACAAACTCCAGCAGCGACACAAGTTAATTGGAGACTTATCTGGAGGACGGCAGAGTTACCATGAGTCACTGTGTAATTAGGAACAGAGCACGACTTCTAACAGTTACCAAAGCTATCACACTGGAAGGAATTCTTACTGCAAAATGAGGAGCAGTTCCCTGTCGTGCTCTAATGCATTGCAGCCAGGTCCCAGTCACAGCACTGCCATTAGGTTCTGCCCCACCAATACCACAGTAGAAGCTCCAGCTGCAGAGGCATTCACTGTGCTAGGAAGATGGGCCCTTTAATGAGCTTCATGGCATGAGGAAGTTTAGCTGGAAAGGTGACAGGCAGATAGTGTCACTGACACAAGAGAGGAGTGAGCAGCACTTGGTAGCATAAACCCTGTTTACATTCAGAGTGAATATCACAGGATCCCACTGTCAACTCCACCTCTCACACATCCTGATGGGACAGGAAATGCAGCACATCATGTCTCTGCTCTTGAGATGCCCTTGGTCAACCATATGGGAAAAATGACAAAAGCTGCACAGATTTAAAGCCTGAGAAAGAACTTCAGCAGCGCGTTTACTGGCTACAGATAATCAGAGTCATGGTAAGGTTGAAGCTGTAGAAAAGGGGAGAACTGTGGCATAGAAGATGATAAATACAGACAGAAAACCAGCAATGCCTTGAGAGCAAGAGGTTAAAAAATGGATAGAGTAAGAGGCAAATACTGTGACACTTTTCAAACCAACATAAGAAAGGAGAGCAAAATAAAAGCTGAGATCTTCTTTTCACTAAAGATCTGAGACTCCATGGAGGATTTCTCTGGACGTCCCTCCAGAAGAGGATCAGAAATGCACTGAAGCACCTACACACTGAGAAAAGTTTGGATGATCACAATCACTTCATACTCAAGAGCAGCAGGTATTGCACAGGAATGCCAAGAAATTCACAGTGCCCCTTCACAGACCTCAGTGATTGCCAGGCTGCAATCATCAGTATATAAACATGGAGAAAAGTCGAAATACTTAATCAGGTTTAACTGGGCAAACTCCTCTGACAAAAAGCACCAGGAGTACCTGTTCTCTGCTCAGAACAGTCCTACAGTTGCTTCAGAACCTCCAAGTGCTTTCTGTCTGTGGTTTCTCTTGGGTAAGAGAATAACTGCTGGTAAGAGGCCTGCATCAGTGTGTGTGGGGGGTGCTAAAAGCCCCTGGGAGATTTAAGGCTGCATTTCAGGAACTGCTCACAAAGCATTCGGTGAAACTTCCTCGTTAAGCTGCTTCCCGATAAATCAGTGCTAAACTGTAATTGCAATTTGCTTTTCAAGAACACCCATTTCTCACACGTCCATAAAAGTTCAGGATGAACATCAGTGAAGCCAAATTCTGCACTGCAGCCCCTTTGTTTTTCAGATTTGAACTATCCCTGATTACCTTCCTTATATACCTCTGACATGTATGAGATCTATAGCCAATGTGTTCTGTGCCTGTTGGCAGGAGCACAGCATTATTCACACTACCAGATACCACTTGCTGTAATAACTCAGAGTGAGAGAAAGGTGCAAGCAAGGCAGCCCAACCTACCTGCAAAGAAAAATAATGTATTTCCCTCTTCTATGCTATGAAGAAGTTTGCTTGTTTCCACTCACAGCTGAAAAGGGAGTTTTGGAAAACAAAGGCCTCATTTTGAGCTTCATACCCTCCAAGGGTATAGGGGACAATCTCAGAGGTATGAAGGGGAGGAAGTAAAAAATCATGACAGCCAGCTCTTTCTGTCCAATTCTGCCATTTTCTATCACAGCCAGACATGCCTCCCCCATGTTTCTGGGATCACATGCCATTAGCCTAGGGTTCATGCATGCCTAAAGTAACCAGTGCTTTGCAGAGGGTCCATGGAGCACACAGCACAGATTACTGTTTTAAGAAAGGAGGTATTTGGAAGCCTATTTCCGAAACAGATGGGAAGTCTTTCCCAAGGCTCACAATGCAATGATGTCCTTCCATCTGCTTTTTCACCAAAAGATGCCCACAGGAACAGTCTCCCAGTGGTACTGTCTGCAAAAGAGGAGATGGAGAGATGCATCACTGACTCAGCCTCCGCCAATAGGGTCCTGTAGATTCCCTGATAGAAACAAGGAATCATCTGCCCCTAGGACTACTTCCATTAACAGCCAAATCTTGATATAGCTGTGCCAGCATAAATCACTGGGGCAGGCATCTGAGCCATTTACCCAGCATGAAAACAGGGAGTGCTACCCTGGTGGAAATCTGCAGCTTACAGAAATAGGCGCAGCTACACGGGTAGTTGAAAAACGAGAGCTGGATGGCAGATTCCCACTTCAGAAAAGACTCTCTGGGGAACACTTCAGCACAAAACCCATATGCCCATCTTTTGTATCAAGTTCTTGCCAGTGCTGACTATCAGAAAAGAGAGCTGCACGGGTAACTATGATGTACAACCCTTGCACTAGCAATATAGTGTTTTAGAAACACAAATACAGATGCAGTGCATGTAAGGACAGTGGGATCAAAAGCAACATGATAAAAAAAAAAAGATCATTAACTGGATCTGGATGGCATTTGCAGAGAGCAGCTACTTAGCATGCCAGATAATCAACACAAGGTAAATTTCATTTCAGATATGCCATTACTATATTCATTACCAGTGGACAACAGAATTACCTTTGCCACTGTCACTTTCCAATTCTGCTTACAGATTTGTTCCGTGAACTTCGTGTTTCCAAAATACAAACCATATGCTTCATTCTCTTCTGTCCATTTTTCCCTTCTCCATTTATGCTCAACAAGCTTTGTAGGAAAAGAATTTACTGATGCTTTAACCTCGGTGCACACCCAGACAATGCCTTCTGCAGATACTTGTATTTTAAATATGTAAAGTTTACTTGCAAGAACTTTGCAGCAATAACAATTTTCAGGACACACATATGCAAAGAAACTGGACTGCCACTACACTGCAAATAGATTACAGTCAACCCAGTCAGCTGCTTCCAGAAAACAATGGATTTCTATCTTTATTAGCACCACTGTCTGCTTAAAAAATGAACAAACCAATAAATTCTATTTGGAGGGGAGGAGGAGATTCTCTTTTGGCACTGGCTTTTGGATCGCTAGAGAAATCAGTGTTGCAGAAATGATCCACACCATGCTGAGTATTTTAATATAATGGGCATCCTCTAATTTGTACTGCGGACAATTTCATCTCTAGGATGCTAAAAGCTAAATTGCACAGGAAGAGAGCAGAAGCTAGGAGATCACAGAGGAGTTTAAGATCTGTTTATGTTTTGTCTACCACAATGGAGCAGCATTTTTCATTCCTGCTCAATGTTTGCCATCCATTAAATCTGCTTAGGAGGTTAGTCCGGCCGTTCACACACACTCCATCTGGTTTCACAGAATGCCGCATCCCTCGGTGACGAGTAAAGCCAAGGAAATCAAACAGTGAAGACTGCTGCTTCAAACAGCACAGAAATGCAAGTAACGACAGGCTACATCCATTTAAGTTTACCCTCTGCAGTGCAATGCAAAATGGGAATGAGAGGTTTATGATGCAAGAATTGAAATGATGTATTTGTAGCTCCCCTTTAACACCCAAAGACACTTTTGCCTTCACTGAGGAACTATAATTCCCTTGTGTATCAATCCCA
The DNA here is from genome assembly GCF_033783945.1 of Neopsephotus bourkii. NCBI lineage: Eukaryota > Metazoa > Chordata > Aves > Psittaciformes > Psittacidae > Neopsephotus > Neopsephotus bourkii. The sequence goes on along the minus strand of NW_026901291.1, from coordinate 983,621 downwards.
AGGCAGCTCATTGAGAATTCTCTCAGCATTTGGCCCTGCATTCAGCAAGACTGCATAAGCCAAGCAGTGGCGAGCATGCTGCCAAGGGGGTAACGAATAGGCCATATTGTATTTTAATTATGGAGAGGAGAACAAGGTATTCTGACAGACGATGACAGGCTGCATTGATGGCTTCTTTGATGGAAGCCTGTCTTGGTGAATGAAGTGTCTGTCAGTACAGTGAAAATAATGAGCTCCCTAGTGTAGGCTCAGCTATTTTTAAGAAACTGTTTTCTGTCTGTTTCACAGTTCCCAGCCAAGCTACACCAATCCTTTCAAACATGGCTCAGGGTAAAGAAGGGATAGCTGGAAGCGCGCAGCAGTCCAGCCTATCATTACGGATAACGACACAAACCGTGTCGAGCAGCACTTAACTCGGGATTTACAAATCCCAGTTTGATCAACAAGGCCCTTTACTGACTGTGCAGCTGTGCAGACACAGGCAGCCCAGACTTCAGGTGCACACAGGATGCACCCCTCGGCATCACCTTGGTTAACAGTCAAGATTCACCCTGAACACTGCCACCCTGAGCCCCTGCCATAGCCCCTGGCTCTGCCAGGGCACCTTCAGCACAACCTTTGTCTAGATGTTTTTCCAATGGGTTCCTGAATCTTGTCACCACAGCTCAGCTCTCAGCCCCAGTTAAAGCCTCCCCACAGCTTATTTAGGGCTGTCCTTCTCCCTTGGGACCACCAGGCTCTCCTGGATGTGATTTCTCTAGTAATAGTTTACAAGGAGGCTCTCAACAGATCCTGTTTCCCCTCCTCTGCCCTACCTTAAACTGTGCAACAGGATATCAAGTATTTTATATGACGCACAGCATCATGTATCCACAGCTACACTTCCCACAGATGCCAGCATTAAGGAGATATACTTTCTGGTTACTTTCAGCTAGGATGGTTGGGCATTTGTTGTCCTATATATCAGACTGCTCCACTACTGGAGAATAATACAGCCCATTATTGGGTTGTAATGCTTTGGGCCCAATACAACCCAAAGCAAAGGTGATTGTGCTGTACGCTGGGGGGGGGGGACACAAACTGAGGCCAATGCCAGGGCAAGTGCCTCTAAACAAATGCCAGATTTATAAGCAGAAAGGAGGAGAAATGATTAAGCATTGAAATGAATACTGACCATAATAGAACAGGCTAATAAAATGAACATCACATTCTAATTATGAGAAGGAAATAGCTTCTAGTAGTAGTACAGCATCAATTAACCAGTCAAAGAAAATGCAGTGGTAAATTAAAACAAAAGCAAAAAATTTTGAAGTTAAAATAATTTCCTGGAGAAAACAGGAGGCTTTGTCCCCATTTGCCCCCATTCCTTATAAATACATCATGCTTCCTAAAATTATTCTGAGCTTAATTCTCCTCTGGAATGAATCAGCATTGTTCCAGTAACTTCAAAAGCAGAAGGGACCTGATGCCAAAACTTAAGGAGGGGGAAAAAAGGAAAGGTCTTCTCTACTATCATTAATCTTTCATGAGCCATCTCTGATTCCTGCAAATCTATTCGTTATTTGAAAGTATTTCCCAAATAGTCAGCATGAATCATTTCCAGACTTTAGGCAGTTCACTAAAATGCCCATTTCAGCAGCATGCAATTCAAGATATGTAGTTTTGTACCACGTCTCTGCTTTGCCACCTGAAACGTTTCAGGAGGGATAGAACAAGGAGGCAGGCACTACACACCCAGCACAAGCTGCTGTATTTCAGCCAATGAGAAACCAGACACGAAGATGTGTTTCTCACACCCTGTGAGCATCCCCAGGTATCACAAGCATAACTGAGAAGGATGTGGTGAATTCAGCTGCATCTTTCAGTCAAAGCCGGAACCCATTTCTAAGTACCTGAATCAGCAAAGATCATTAGCCTGAATTATAACAAAAGATTAGCTTATAAAACTAATTCTTAATTAAGTATAAATCTCACAATTCTCTACTGTTAATGTACATAAAGTCTAAAAGGAGGCAGACAAACAGCAGAGCAATCCTCTAAGAGAAACAGCCATGCCTGGAGAAGCAGTGTCTGTGTGCACAACAGCTCTGCATCCCCCTGGGGGAGGAACTCCTGCTAAAGCCTGGATGCAAATCAGCAGTGTTCTCACCTGCACAGCAGCCCTGGACCAGAAACCAGGAGGCCATCCATAGAAGTTACCAGAACAAACCATATTTCCCATAAGTCAAAACTTGCTCATACAGTTCAAAAAAGGAAGGAGGAAACAGGGTCTAAGCCTTCAACTGCCACTCACCAAAGATTTGGTCCAACCTCAGTCTGAATGGGAGGAAGCTGTGAGGACACACTGTATTACATCTTTCCTGTATTTCTGTAAATACCCTTCTCACTGTGTGCAGGGTAAGAATTTCATTACGCACAAGAAACTAAAGCCCAAGTGCAAATGCAGTGTTTACCTGAATTGTTTCACTCAGTTAAGTGTTCACCTTCCTGACGATCCAAATAGCTCGAGCTTGATGAACTGCCTTCCCTACCATGGCCAGAATGGGATTTACCCCAAGTACAACCACGACTCAAGCATGTCAAAGAACCGCCATAGGACGCTGAGCAGTACTGACAGCTAAAGTCTCTGTGCCTGTCATTTCCAACACTTTCACAGGCATCGGTTGGAGTCTGCAGCATCTGACAGCTGGAGAATAACAACCGAGCATGCACTTCCCAGCACTGCAGGCGAGACACTTGGACAAATCAGCCTGGACTGCCTCCAATTAGAGTGCACTGACTCCTCTATAATCCCAAGAAACACAAGAAATGTGGGCTTTACATCCCAAAATAGAATCGAAGTAAATATGAAATGGGCTCCAGGGGCCCAAGTAGTATGCACTTGGATATAACACTTTTTTTCCAGTTGCTGATTCCAAACAGTGCCTGACATTGGGTGCAGTTAAGAAGTTGATTCTTCAGTGTCCAAAGATCCTGAATGCATTATGGTTTATAATGCGACTGTGCCAATCCAGATGCAGAATCTGCTGAAATCAGATTGGCATCACACAGTGAAAGAGATAGCCAGGTAATGAGACCCCGTTGCCTTGTGATCCTCTGCCATGTCATCCTGAGAGAGAAGGGGCATTGCTGCTAGAATGGAAAAACCTCACTTTACGATACGTACTGCCTGGGGATGTTCTGGTTTTGTTGTGCAGGATCCCATCCCTACTCTGATTTCTTCAGCCCTTGGCTGGCCTGAGACATAGCACAGGGAGAGAACTGCAGCCTGCAAGGGAGAGAGGAGCACAAGACCTTCAAACAAGAGCTGCCATTTGGCTCTGCAGGAATGAGGTATTTCTGTTAAGGATGATCAGAACTTCAGCAACATTTTCTTTCATTTTCCAAAGGGAAAATTTTGCTTTTCAACTAAAGTGCTTTCAATCATCTCTATGGAGAGAACAGGTCTGCTCAGACCTGTGCCTTTCTCTAGCCAAGGATCCCTACAGCCCAGAGCTGCAGCATCAAGGAAGCCACGGAAAGCTTTTGAAAGGCAGTGCTGTACTTTTTAAGCCTTGCAACATGCCGAGAAGGCGGCAGGTCACCTTTGCTATATCTATCACCACTAAGAGCTATATTCCTGGGAAGGGAGGCAATTCTACTGGCAATTGCAGACTCCTGTGTGTGTGTATTTCTAAAGCAGCTGGAATGAAGATGGCAGGATGACATTTGTTTGGAGCAGTCACCATATTATGCAGTTTGCTTTGTTAATGGGAAGGCAACTCATACCCTCGCTGTACGCAATTGTGCTTGTCTTCTGTCACCGCTGGCCCCTGTGTGCTGCTCTTTACCGCCATATAACAGTGACTGCTGACAGCATTTGTTCCTCCTGCTGCATGAGTTTCAAAGCAAAAGAGACCTGAGCCCATTAACTGTATTTTTTTCTTCGTTGTACCAGTGTGATCCCGGCTCCTACCACATCCATGGCACCATTCCCTTCAAGCTCAAATCAGCAGGTGTAATTCCTAGGGAGCTTTATCAATAGCTGTTAACTTCTATGAGCCGCCAATCAACTTCTAGGCAACAGCATTCATGACTATTTCTTGCCCTAATACAAAAAAAACCTACTCATGTCACTCTGCAAATGCTTCAACTGGTCCTAGCTCTACTCCTTCACTCTTCCTGAGCTGAACGCTTTAGAAGTTGTTGATTGTGACTGTAGATCTCCTAGCACAGGACCAAATTTCTCCTTTATAGTGTTAAAGACTGTCCAGCTGCCAATCCCCCTTTCCACACACATAAATAAATAGAGCTGCTGAGAGCATCTTCAGCCCGTTATCACTGCATTGGGTGTTCCACACACAGAAAACTGGAGCAGCTACAACTCACATTCCTTTATTTAATATGTATCAATGCCATCCAGTGTCTAATGGACATAATGATTGAATACTGACGAGCATATTTCTCCAGCCCAGTTCTCCTTTGGCAATAATGCCTGACCAAGATTGATGAGTCTAATACCAAAGCAGGCAGTCTGTTTGTTTCTTCTATAGGCTTCATTTTTCAAGTAGCTTCAGATTCCCATTCCCTCCTCCAGAAGAAAAAGGGAATGGAAAATTGTGATGACTACTGAGATACCTATGTGAGTTGAGCTGCTGTTTCCTCAGGCCACCAAACCACAAAGGTCAGACTCACTAATGCACTAACTAGGTTTATTCTAGCATAATTCACGTGGGTTTGTATCAGTATAAAGCTGGTCTGTCACAGTGACACATGCGGGTCCCTCGGAGAGGATTCGGTTACTGGTGTGGAAGGAAACCTGATCAGGCCTGATCAGATCACAACAGGCATATTTCACACATACTTATCAAGTGCTCACAGAAGAAACAGTTCTCAAGAACAGAAGACAAGTGTCAGCAGCACAAACAAAAGGAACAAAGCAGAATCCACATGCAAGGCATAGTTCTTTTTCTTATACTGGCTTTAGGAGCAGATCCCAAGGACATCTGGGAACAGCAAGGAAACACTGGCTTGCAGTGCTGAGCTAGGAGCCATTTTACAGCAGGGAGCAAGACCCCAGTGTATGTGACTCAGAAATAAGCCAGTTAAAGTTTGTCTTGCCTAAGGAGAATGCACTGGGAGGCAAAGCACACTGCTGTATGCTACAGATGGCAATTACCTAGGGAAAAGAGCAGTGGAAATGGGAGAAAGAGCTAAGATAGGAACTCGAGGGTGTATTTTCCTCTCCGAGGGAAAACCTCACAATGTCATATTTGTAGGTCAACTCTCCTGTGTTTTTATCAAGAGAGGCTTGGACCAGGCCCACTGCTCAGTTTTGTTGTTGTATCCCTTCAATTTGTACATGCCTATCCATGTACATGGATGAAACCTGAATTTTAAGGAGTAAACACAAAAGAACAGCTATATTAATAACACAACTAAAGCACCTTCATAACTATGAATTCAAGCACTGGGTCAAAAAACGCCTGTCCCAGAATCCACGGCGTTTGATCTAATGCCAAGGCTTCCGTACCTCTAAAAATGACATCAAAGTTAGCACAGTCTCCTTTCCTACGCTGCAGGCTCATTTTGGGTGGAAGCAGTCCCCTGCCTGCAGATGATAAACTGTAAGTGTAAATGTTATATAACATCCTGCTGAGATGAACCACCACGCAGCACACCCACCAACATTCCATGCAAGGAAAGAACAAGTGACCACGAGGTATCCTGCAGGAATATGATTTCCTGACACTTGTTTTAGAACACTAAAAAGCCAACGCATGACAAGACTCTGGAGAACAAGAACTGACTTTTGCCAGCTTAGGTAGAAGTAAGGAATCAAAAGGACAAGAGAGCATCACAGTGCTCTCAGGGAGCAACCTGAAAACTGAGTTCTGGTGTTTGAACAGTTGAATATTAAGCAGAGGCTGGGTCACTAGAGGTATTTGCAGTTTGTTAAATACACATATCCAAAGCTAGTAAAGAAAACCAACAAACTAAAGGAATCTTGCTCCTTATCAGATGCACAGACTGCTTTTTCTTCCTTACTCTGCAGATGCCTGACTCGGATTCAAGAGGTCCTTTTCTCAGCCCAGTATCAAAGTTTCTAGTGTTTTTTGTCCTTTACTAGTTTGGTTTGCGCACACAACACGGTATCTACCTATATGGGTAATTCATAAGAGTAATTTGTTTGCATCATTGCTGCTCCCATTTGCTTCTACAGCAGTAGCACTGAGGTGTCAGTAGATAACAGAGACCCTGCATGTCAGTGTATATGAAACTTAGCGAATCCCTCACAATCCAGTTATAACAAAAGAGGTTCAAGTTAGCACTAACACAGTCAAGGGTAAGTGCCTCTGTGAAAGGCATGCCAAAGGACACCATGCAGGTAGGTGGTAGCTACAGGTATAGATTGCTGCCTTAACACCATTTGAGCCCTCAGTTTCTCTGAAAAATAAATACACAAACTCTACTCAATTCACTGAAATTATCAGTAATTGCCTTAAATCTTATGTCACAGAACTGGGTCTTGAAGATACAGCTCTCAGAGTAAGACTTTTTTTTTTTCCCCTCAGAAAGCTGTTTTGTATTTTAAATCATTTGCTAAATGTGGAGGATGCACAAATTCAGCATCCTGGATCTCCAGGTCCCGAGAGCTGCCTCCCTGTTAACTGTAACATAACTGCTGATGCATCCTAATCCACCCCCCCCTTAGGTTCAGTTCAGCAGACTTACTCTCCATGCAGTATGGCAGGTGGTGATGTGTCACTGGAACTGTAACTCACGGAATAACCAGCTTCTCTGAGGTCCTTTGAAGTGATGTTACTATTCTTGGGGTATTTTCTAAAAGCCCTTGCTAAATGATCCGTATCCTCCACTGCAGCTGAACAATAATTGATTTCTCTGTTCTTTGTAAGCACTGTCCCATTGCCAACATGTATTTTTCATTTTAGGTCCTGGAGCATTTTGTTGCCTCTCCAGCTTAATCTTGCCTTTCCATAAAGTTACTTTATGAGCCTCCCCATCTGTTTCTGTGAGATGTGCGTGCATGTTCCGTGTATCTCTCTATCTAGCTATTACCCAGACAAGGTGTGTGTCTGTTGACTGCACAGCACGCACATGAAGCCTGTCAGGAGCTGCCGTGACAATGCTGTAAAATGAGATTCTGAATCTGCTTTTCTGCTGATCCTGCTCCCCACTTAATACCTGTGACCATGATGAATTATGCCGGACATCTTGGCTTCTCTTTACTGAACCACAGCCTGCAACGTAACACCTCTCCCTGGTGTTACACAGATTGTTTTGGGATTACAAGCTCTTTGTGTGCATTAAGACTCCATTTTTGGCCTGTTATTGTTCTGGATTTTATGCATCACATTCCTCTTTATCTGTCTGCCAATAACATGTAACGTTGAAATACTGAGTGAGGAATCTTATTGCACTGCCAAACCCTCCTGCTTAGTATAGTACCCTGGGGAGATGCATCTTATATACATAAATAAAGGTCAGTTGTAAACAAGTTTGGTCCTGAAAAAAATGAATCCTCTACCCCTTAAAAAAATCATTAATGTCCATAATAGTAACCAAAAGCCTCAGACTGACATGCCCCTCAAAGCAGCCCTTCCACATCCTGCTGTCCAGGGGTGGACATCAGCCCAGCAGCTGTATAAAGCCACAGGAGCAAGCTCCAGTTCCAAGGGCTGCTTTGTTATTGTGATAAGCACAGGATGCAAACCGACAGCTTATTTTAGTGTTCTTAGGATGGCTTTGTGTGCTTTGGTTAGCTGAAGAGAGCAGCAGCCAGATATATTCTGCTCAAGCCACTGGTCCCAGCAGGCACTGTTGTCTGCCGGTAACCTGTCACATTGCTGTCATCACAGCATTGTACTTGTCACTGTTCCTGCTAGGGCTTAAAGAGAGCATACATAAGGCTCTTTCTTCACAGAGGTACTGCATGATCACCCCAGCACCACAAAGCAGGATGCATGCACTGCATTCCCAGCTGCTTTGCTTTACTAAAATACAGCGCCAATTTGGTTTCTCTTTCCAGCCTTTGGTGATTTTTCACAGCTGAGGATGCATTTCTCTTCTCCAGTCCTCAGCTGGGAATTTCACCTCACTAAGCTCCTGCTGTTGCAGGGACCTATGATCTTCAGCATGCCTTTGGGCCCCCCTGCTCTTTTCTTACAGCACGGCATAGCTGTAGCTTGTCATTTTTACTGCAGGTCTTCAGTGTGTGCAGGGCAGTATTTTGTGCTTTATGACTATGTGAAGCCATGGAGGATGGATTCTTCCAGACACTGCATTTACCACTGCCCAAAGCGTCACGACCTTCAACAACAGGTCAGGTGCCTACCTCAACAGATCTCTTCTGCTACTGCTCAGCCAGGCACCTCGGGTACCACCACCCGCTGCACCAGGCTGGCAGCCACATGTCCACAAGAGATGGAGGACAGCAGAAAGAAACGGGGAGGGTACCTCGTTTACTTACACTGCCCAGACCGTAAAAACCAGGCTGCAGATGAGATGGAGAGGGAAGGCCATCAAACTAAAAGGTTTGCTTTGATGTTAGCTTGTTTTCCCTCTTAACAGATTAAATAAGTCTAAAGACTACAGCTTGCATAATTTAACATGTCTGCTAACATGGAACATGCATAATTGATGCTAAACAACATGCTAATCACCTCAATGTGAGCAGAGGGGCAACCTACCCGCAGCTGATGTGTAAGTAACAAGATGGAAGCCTGCTGAGCTCTGTATAGCAGGTTTCCCCCCTCCTTACATTTGTGTCTCAGCATGATGGTAAACCACAGCTTAGGCAGGAAACCTAATGTATTATTTATGCTAAGCTTTGAAATGAAATGCTTTTCTCTGTTTTATATAAATATATACATTACTCCTTCAAACACTGCAATCGATTCTGGCAGGTCACCATAAGACGTTCCCTGCTATAGTTAAAAAGGAATGTCAGTAGTGGGACAAGACGACTGTTTCTCGGTGCAGTGCAACAGATGTGGTCCCAGTCCTCTTCCCATTCCTGTAGCTGCTTTGGAAACTTCACAGAGCTCCAAAGAGTTACACCAGGGCCTACGCCAGGGAGCACTGCAAGAGATGCCTGCACAGATGATTTTTACCTCTGCCAGCTGTAGGACATCACTGACTACACTGTGGAGTACTGTCAAGAGGACCCAGAGCTGTTGCTGCTTCTAAGACCAAAGTCCTGCTTTTCTGGTAACTAACATCAACCTTTGTGTGAAATACGCCAAGCAAGCTGTTGGGAAACAAATTCCAAAATGATCCTCTTGTGGAGACACAGATGCTGATACGCAGAGATCCTTATCCACAATCAGTGCTGCTGCAAATACAGATGCCATCAGCAGTGAGACAGGAGTAACTTTCCTCCAGGTGTTTCCACCCAGAATGAAGGAATTAACTCTGTCTGCTCTCACAGAAACAGAGGATTTCTATCCAGAGGAGAACAGAGCATTATTATGGAAGTAAGGGAAAGCACCAAGGATTAAAAGAACAGTGAAAATATATGGAGCAGGAATTGCAGAGGGAGAGCAACAGGCATGCCCTGCTCCAGCCAGCACAGCAGGCACTACAGGGAAGCTGAAAACAGGGAGAGAGCCCCTGGTGACTTCAGAAGGAATACATGTGAGCACAGGGGCAAAATTAACCTTCATTTTATCACAGTTTCTTCTCCCAAGATGACGCAGGTGGGGGCTGTGCTGTGCTAAAGAGGTATTGCACAAAAACACAGCAGTGAATCTGCAAGTAGCTTCCATCTAACTCACATAACACAGCTCACTTTTGCCTTGTCAGAGGTCTGGCTTTAATTAAAATCAATCTTAAATAATTTACATGGCATTTCATTAAATGCATGCTGAGTCAGACCAGGGCATCACCAGTGCCATCGGAGGTATCCAGGGTATGAGCTGAGAAGCTGAGGTGCCATTTTCTTTCTCCTTTTTGGAATCTGCTGTTTAAAGACAAAACACCAAATAACTTTTTCCCTTGCTCCAGGCACACTAGCTCTCTCCCATGGAACATGCTGGTCAGGTAATTAAAAGAGCACAGATGGACACAAACAGATGCAAGTCATTCTGTTTTAATGCCAGGGCTGGTTCACCAGTGGCACACGAGTTCCTGCATGTCCAAACTGTGCTCTCAGCTGAACAAGGGACAAATATTTACTGCTGGAGGGGGGAAAAACCCTAAACAAATGAAAAACCACAAGCAACAAGGCAGAAAGAGAAACAAAAGGTTGTCTGAAATGAGAAAATGGAATAAAAGCCCTAAAGGGAACAGACAACATAGCCAGGACCAGCTGTACTAAGGAGAAAGTGGCTTTTCTGTTTCTGAAGGTATAGGTATCCCTTTAGGGTGATGGCTCTACCAGCTAGAAAAGTTAACTCTTAACTTTAGGATCATTCCAACTGCTATTCCACTCATAACTGTTGGGATGAGCCCTCTTTAACTTGGTTCACTCGGACTTCAACATCTTAAGACATTACATACTGTGGGTTTAACAACTTGAGTAATTCTGGTGGAGGTGGGTTCCAAAGCTCCTGCACAAGTCCTTCACGGGCACTTTGCAAGGATGGAAGCACACAGAAGGCAGGCAATGAGCAGCAGAGGTAAGGGGAGAAGTGTCTGCACTGAAAATGGCCTGTTCACTCCCAGGGAAGAAAAAGCACATGGAATACTTTCACTGGGACTGGGGCTCATCCATGGTGCTGCAAAGGGCTACAAAGCCAGTTTGGCTTGCTTGGGTACCCTTGTGCACAATATTTCTCCTCACGAGACAAGCAATAGATGCAGTAGGTCCAAATGACCCAGAGGAAAGGATATCTCTCTGCCAGCCACTGGTCTGCAGATTCATATGTCAGCACTTTCAAGAAGCAGAGATATACTAGATACAAAGCCACCTTTGCATTCCCTTCCTATCTTAGACCAAGGGCAACTTTGAGAGACCAGTATCTGTAGCACACCTAGATGGAAAACAGGTTTTGCTCATTTCAAGTAAACCCTCCTGTGGCAAGAACATTAAATGATGAAAAGAAGGAAGAAAAAAGAAGAAAAGAAAACCTTAATATTAAATAAGATTGCAAAACCAAGCTTCTATTAAAGAAATCTGCAGAACAAAAGGCTTCAAACTGCAGGGAATTCTCCTTGGGTCCTTCCTTACCCCTCTGTGATGTAGGAAATGCTCCACTGGAGTACAAACCTCTGCCTTTATTGCAGTCCATAAGGAAGCAGGGAAATGGTGGTCAGGAAGAGCAGGGAAAGCATTGTGCTTTCTAGCTGCACAGCAGACCTTTTCCATTTACAAGTCAGTGAAAGAAACAAGTGTGTGTGCACACGCGAGAGAAAGATGGATTACACAGAGGGAGATTGGTGTGAGACTTGCGCTGCTGGGAATGAAATTCAACTCTAAGCCAGATGGAGCTGAGTTTGGTTATGAGTCTGAACTGTGATATCCACTCAGTCCACCTGGCTGACACTGAAGGGAAGCCCTTTCAGTGGGTACCCTGGAAGTTCGGTTCTGCTTGAGCTTGCATTTCACCATTCCATGTCCATCAGTGGGATGCCCAGACTAGTGCTGAGGGTATCATGCGGAGACACCACTAAGATATTAAATTCAGCACACTCTTCCTGATCAATGCTAATAATCAAAGAGAAAAAAATCTCTCGAGCAATCCCTGCCAAATTTCTGCAGCGGGATCTCTGCAAAGACAAGCCCTGAATCTCATTTATAGAAAAGGTACTTTCCAGCCCTCTTACTTGCTGGTGCCTTACTGTGGCTGTAAATAGTACCAACACAACAACAGCCCTGTACCGGTGCCAAGGAATTTAGGGATCAACAGCAATGGTTTTCTGGACTATTCTTTTTCCTTCAAGAGTTGAGGCATCCTGACTGTAACCACACTGATGTTTAAAAGGGCAGATACAACACTGGATGCTCTGCCACCCAAAACCAAGAATCTTTAGGAGACTGTTCTCCCTGATATAGTCAGCAAGTAGCCAAGTAGAAAAACACCCAACTGCTTGTCTTTGCAATGAGCTGCTGACATCCAATACTCAACTGGTGTGATGCTGGTTCCTTGGCTCATAGTTGTCCATCAGAATGAGATGATAGAGGGCTCACAGCCACTATGAAGAAAGAGCACTCTTTTTTCAATGCAAATCTTCTCCCACAACAAGTGAGTGAGCTCTGTTGCTATACTGGGCAGCTATGTGGAGAATTATTAAGGATTTTTGCTCTTGTTTGTTTGTTGCTTTGGTTTTGGTTTTGTTTTAAACCTACAGGGAACCTATAGGATTATTACAATTAGAGTTTAAGCTATTAGTCTCTAAAGGCAGGGCAACAAGGTTGTCCATAGCCACCATTCTAATCATAAAAGAGTCTGGAATATGTCTCATACAAATCAGTCTCTCACTGACTTTAAAGGAGCAACACAGAGGGAAGAGATAGCCCTTTGAATAAGGCAGCATCATGTCAGCATGGTCCAGCAGTTCTCCAATGGACCACGTATAGACTTTAGCTTTGTTCAGCAGGGAGCATTGAGTGTTATTCTAAACAAGTTTTCATGGTTCAAACTACTGGTATAATTACTAATAATAAAACTCAAGTGAAGGCACCTAAAACACACCCTCAGCGCTGCTGCCACAACTTTGCTAGCCTCATTTATCTTCAGTGTTGCAGGCTTAACACCCCAAATTAAACAGACTGAATGAACTGAAAACAAGTACGCTGCTGTTTAATATTTGCTGTGGAAATTGCCTCTCATTTCGGAAGGGAAAATAAAAATAAACCAAGAAACTTAAGCAGGGTAAAAGTGATGATGATTGCTTTTAATTTAGCAGAGAGCGTTCTCCACTGCGGGTGCAGCCAAATTACTCCAGCCAGCCAGCCTGGAGCAGAGCAGAGCGAGTCTGTGGGACAGCACCGTCATCTAGTGGGCGTCTACAATTATAACATCGTTCTCCCTCAGCCTCCTCCTGGTTTGAGACCGCACAAAGTGCTCGCTGATTTGGTACCACACTCCTGGGAAACCAAGCTCAGAGTCCCCTCGGTGGACCCCCACGAGAGCTGCTCTGTGAGCTCCTCCATCACCATCTAGAACACAGCAGCTCCCTCTGGAATTCCAGACATAAATGGCCAGGTTTTCAGGGACAAAGCTGCTCCTACGGTACCCTCCCCTACCAAGTCTCAGGGTGTTTCTTTTCAGCAATCAGTAGAAAGACTCCTTTCCAGTAACAAGTGAAGAGTTCAGGCTGGAAAACAATGGACATTCATACCTGGAGGTATTTGTCTCATTAAAGCTTAGAGATATACCCCTTAAAAAGATACTTTCTTCAGGAAATCACTTCCCAATAAAGCCGTAGCAAGAAACTTCTTCACTAAAATCTCTCTTGGGAGAAAACAGTAAAACCACCAGGCATAGAAGGGTTGCAGCTGCTTCTGACTTGCAGAGTTTTAGGTCTGCACCCAGACCTTATTCTGTATGTTCACCACTGAGTCCATTGGCTATCCTCCAACACTTACTCCTCCAACCCAACTCTGCAGCCTTCCTCCAATTCCCACCTCTTGTCCTAAGACAGTATTGTCACTGTGCCCTGCCTTTAACTGCTCATCACTGCACACTCCTTAAGAGGATGCTTAGCAGTGGGGCTGCCTCCCCAGTCCTGAGCTGAGGGAAGCTTGTCCTCCTTCTGTAATCCCTCTCAGCAGCATTTGGAGCCTGGATGAGGATAGAGCTAACACTGGGAATATCACATGGAAGTTACAATGCTTAGGAGTCTTCGATGTGCTGCATCAAGCTCCTGTTTAAAGCTGAGTCTGCTTTCAAGACATCCGCCTAGTTTTGTGTTCTGGGGGTTTTCTTCCATTTTCCCACTAATTTTCCTAGCAGTCCCTCTTTCCTTTCAGTTCCTGGCAAAGTTCCTGTTTACAACGCAGTTCACCCCTTCTCCAAAGAGTTTAACCCACTTCATGTGCTGGGGATAAAGATAAAAGGGCTCTGCCTGTGTCAATTTAAATTCTCTCCTAATAAAAAGGACCAGGGCATCTATGCCAGCAACTATTTACCTCATTATGTGACATTACAGCCACATATGTGCTCCGGGTTTAAAGTAAGTGGCTAAAATCCATTCTCTATTTCTTTCCCTGCAAGAGGGAGCGCAATCAATTGCTAATGAGACTCCAAATTGTTCATTCCCAGCAGAGGAGGATGGAGCTACATTTAAAAGTGGAACAGCATAAGAAAAGGTGGAGCCTTAATTCCAAAGCAGACATATATAACACAAACTAACCAGCCGAGGTAACTGTGCTGCACTGGGATCACCAAGTTTGCTATGATGAACATATAGGACCCTCATCAGATTCTAGGAGCCTTTAAGATGCAGGAAGGTCAGACATGCTATCATCATCCTCAGAGCAATTGATTCTTCACTGTCTATAAAGAAGACTGGAGCACTCTCAAACACCATCTTGAGCTGCTTTTACAGATACATCCTTTGGAGGGCTACAAGTACCTATAAAATACCTCCAGGTCTGAATAGATTTGTCAGTTGTTGTCTCACTTTCAGATGACTCTGTGTATCAGAGAGAAACTTCCCAATTCTCTTGAAGTAAAAGGATACCATCAGAAATACCAACTCAATACCCACTCTCTGAGTTCTACCTCTTGCCAAATAGCTGTCTCCCACTACCCAAGAAAGATGCACTGCTGCCTTTAAAAAAATGCTTTACCTAAAGTTGCACCTTTCTAAGTTTCAAATCACTGGACACGGTCACAGCAGGCTCACTGTGAACCTGAGAATGGGTGCTTTCTACTCTTCCCACTGTGTAAAAGTTCTGTCTGTTACTCTTTCTGCTCTTATCAGATAAAAATCTGGTGCTGGAAATGCCATGGACATTGCCTTTACTTTCATTTTTACTTAAAGAAGCTCAAGAAAACACAAATATCAGCTATATTCATTCAGCTATAGAGAGTTTCTAAGCTTACATGAACTTTACTGAAGCTAAAATGAAGTTGTGACCACTGAAGCCAGTAACAGCAAAGCAAACCTGAAGAACAAGCATTCAGCTTGCAGTATTACTGTGAATGGGTAGGTGGGAGGGATTCAAAAGCATAGAAAACAGTGAAGCAAATCCCTGGTATTAAGCTTTAAAATACCCTTACACAAGACTATCCCAGAAGTCCCACTTGAAGCCACTAGATGTCATTCTTGGACTTCCAGTTGAAGCCATTATTTGATTTGGTGGGGGTTTTCCCCCCCTTTAGCTGTTATGCCAGTTGCCAGAAAGAATGAAAACCTTGCCATCATTTTACATCTTAATTTGATAGCTCCACAATAATATATTGGGCCTAATGCTTATAGGGAAAGACACCAAATTCCTCCCATATGAGATGAGAACTGGTCTGCTCATAGCTCAGTGCATGATTTCCTAAAAAGGAGCACCAGCTTCAAGAACTTCCTGTTTAAACATTGATCTTACCCTCAGCATTGTTTAACCCCTCTAGAAACACTAGAGGAAAGCAGTATTTGAGAAGAAGCTTCTCAAGATTGCCAGCACCAGAATATGACCACAGGAAAGACACAGCTACATGTGGTCATGGAGAGCAACATGAAGAACTGGGCTGTATTCAGAAACAAAAGTGTCAGCTCCAGACCATGATGCTCTAAAAGCTGGAAACTCCTGAGAGCATTTATTCCAAGTCCAGGGCTACAGACAGTCCTTTTACACACACAGGATTATACCTTTTGCCATGAAGGTTACTTAGATGCTTGAGTGAATCCATCTGACCCTGTCTCAAGGTTGATTAATCAACACACTGGATAAACATTCCCTTGCTAGCAGCAAGTGTACTTGGCGCAGAACAGTGTGCCCTCTGAGCTGATCCCAGCCAGGAAAGGTCACTACTTCTCCAGGCACAGCCCTGACATGACCAGATCGCAGCAAAGCACAGGTTTCAGTCCTGGCAGGATTAACCCAGACCTTCATCCTGCATTGACTCGCATTCAGTTCTTTGAGGGAAGGGATCACACAGAACTGCCCTTGGAACCAGCAGAAACCTCTGCCAGCTCTTTCAGTCAGGGTCAGTTCCTCTGGGTCCTTGTTTGCTTTCTGCAGCCAAGCAGGAGTTCACTGATCACAGCTGTTTCTCCCCACAGAAGGGAGGAGAGGGCAATAATCAACATGCATAAAATACACTGCCTTCCCCTCACTGAAGTGCAGGGGGAGGAGGATTCCCACTACCAGAAAGACCTGAGGATGCCTGCTGTCAGTAAAACAGCAGATGTGCTCCTGAAACCCATCACATTTGTGCTGGCCGTCACGACACCCCTTTCCTGTTCCACTTCCCACAAGATGTCTAATGTTTAAACATATGGAAGTGATGATCTAAAGACCAATACTCACAGTAAGAAAAGAAGAAAGAAAAAGTAATTCTAATCTAGTCAGGAAACAGAAAAAACCCACTACCTCACACAACCAAAGCAACCCAACTGCAACAGGCTCACAAGAGTCTGAATATCATCTTTACATACTGAGACAACTGGAGAGCAACAGATCGAAAGAACGGGATTTGTTTGGAAAGAGGGTGGGTTGGTTTTTTCTTTTACCAAAAGAAATGTGTAGCACTGAATTGAAACTAGTTCATCCAGCATTAAAGGTCCCAGTCTAACATTTTTTCTCCTGAGGCATACTCAGAAGTGAAACGCTCTCATGCAGGGATTGATTAATCTATTGTAAGCTACAGCCATCAGTCGTGGAGAGCCTGGTGACTGCCACATGAGAGCTCAAGATGCAGCTGAACAAAGGTATTTCTCTTGGACATGAAGTCACCGAACTTAAAAGAGCACATTCTGTAGCTGAAGAAGCTTCAGTGGTCCTTATGATGGACATGTTGCTATAATTACAGCTAAGCAGCTGTATCGTGACTCAGTCTTTTTTGTCACACAAAGCTGCTTCCTATATAAGCAATCAACTTGACAAACAACCCAGATGTTTCTCCCGTTCCTGCACTGTAGCAGCTATAGAAATCCTGAAGTTCTTCAACTTCAGCATTCCTTCTCCTGACCAAGAAACAGGACATCTGCAATGGGAATTCAGGATACAGTATTACATACCTCCCTCAGAGGCTGCCGGTATGTCCCAGTTCTGCTTTGGTGCTGCGAATACAAGGGGCCGAGGAGCCTCAGAGCATGGCTGGAGAAGCCCTGATTTATGCAGACAGTGGACTGAAGCTACAGTGAACAGATTCAGAAGAACACAACACGACTGTGTTACAAGGGGTAGCTGGGGATGAGCTTAGGGCAGGTGTTCAGCACCATTTACAACCCACATCACTATTAGGAAACAGCAGGCAGCTTATTTTAAAGGAGAAGGCTGTGGACAGAGTCTGAACAGTGCTATTTTAAAACTGGGAAACCCAGACAGCATTTGCACTGAGCCAGTGGTCCCACTGTACTTCTAACATGCTTAACATCGGGGAAAACATCTTAAGGGACTTTGAAGTGGTAATGGGCCATGAAGCATATGGCAGTGCTGTGGCATCTCGAGAGCCATATGCACAGGCCTCCAAACTGTCGGGATGTGATACACTACAGATAATATCCATGATAAATTATTCACTTAACCAAAAATTGTACATCAACCCTCAACAGCTGGTAAAAGCTGGATCCTTGCCCAGTACATTAAGGAAGTTTGCTTCCTCAAAGCTCTACTGTTCTTTGGGGGATTTGAATTATGCATATTACCATGAAAGCTAATGCTGTACATATGCATTCAAAGTTATTATTAACCTCATCAGGCAGAGAAGGAGTAGAGAAGGCAGCTGTTTTTCTAGCTCGTGTGCTTAGGATGTGGTGATGTTTAAAGGACCTGCTGAGAGCCAGGATATAGGAAAGTTTATTTTTCCCCTGAAACTAGCTTTACAGTAGCCAGTTCAATCTGAAGGGTCTCCTTTAGGGTGGTCACTGACACTGCTCAGCACCATTTTTATACTAGAAGAACCAAAAGGTGGTTCTTTTTTGTAACCTCTGTTAAAGCTCTACTAAATATTCTATCTGAGGAACTTAACATGCTTCCCAAATGTGAGGGGCAAGGTGGACCCAGATCCCCAAGAGCAGGCCTGCTACACTCAGCGACAACCCCAAACTCCACTGCGATTCCTAGATACCCTTGCTTGAAGGTTATGTCACTGTAGGACATGATCTTATATAGGTTGACCATGCTGTCTTTGCTGGTAAGCACATTCACAAGTAAGGAACTGGACCTTAAACCTTCAGTACTCAAAACCTGAGATGAAGTTTTAACAAATTGTGGTGCAATTGCTTTTGTGCAGATTTTGCACAATTGCAGAGCTCAGCAGGTATGAGGGAAGCCCAGAAGGGTATCCCATGAACATCTCTAGTTCCGAATTAGCTCAAGCAAAAACCCAGCTGCTGGGCTTTTAATCCCCTGTGACACAGATCATGCGTTCATAACAGCTCTTAATGTCACCACATCAGTGGCACATTAACGGCAAGAGCTAGGAAAAAATTAGGAGAAATTATAGCTGCTCAGTGCCCTCCCTCCATCCCCCAAATCATCCCTGTTTCTCTTCTCCCATCCTCCAAGAAGGGATGGAAGTTAAAATGGAGTTGTTTTCTATTCAACTGCATATACAACCATCATTCAGTCCTTCATCCACGCAAGGACCAGAATACAGGGAAACAGAAGGCAGCTTTTTCTCCCCATTGCAATACCCAGTACTCTTCCAGTTACAAGTTCACCAGTTCCCTGCTTTCTCAGCCTCTCCCAGCCCCTGGGACTGCTTCCCCCCATCTACTTCAGGGGACTGTCTTCTCATGACAATTTTCCCTCAAGGGTCCAGATCCACCAGGCTCCTACCTTTGATGTTTACAATCCATTATACCAATCCCAAGTTGAATTTATTATTATAGATGCAAAACCAATTTAAATAGCTTCAAAAAAATCTCTCCTCATCCACACCCCAAATTCATTGGGGAAGCCTAACTTCCCATTTAGACAACTTCGATTTTCTCTACACAGCTTGAGGCTGTATCAAATACTACCTGCAGGACTGACATCTTCCTCTGGATCCCAAGCAGCAGGAGTAAAGCTATGGCACAAACTGCAGATGCAGTGCCAGGTATTGTAAAGGTAGTACCATTATCTCCTGCTTGGCATAAACATGCTCTTGGCATTTGTTTTCTGTAGCACCCCCAGTCTCTCAATTCTCTTCCTTTCCAATGTTTTGCTCTGCCAAGAGATTCCAAGCTAGGCTATCCGGATAAATGACCAGCTGGTGCTACAGCACACAGCAGCACTGGCTAGAAATGGGTCTGGACAACAGTTTGAGGGCAGTTTACATCCCCCAGCCAAATTAGACAAGGGAGGTAGACCAGACATACTGCTGGGACCTGGAGTCAGATTTTGCAGCATTAACTGGTCAATTCTACAGCTGTTAGATAGAGCAATAATCTTCAAACATGAGTTCTTGGTCTCTTCTTCCAGAAAGACAACCTAATTAAAAAGGGGTTACTGAGAGATTATGTAGACTAAGGGGAGATTTCTGAAAGGCAAAAAGAGCAGCTCAGCAGCCAGATCTCCCCAAAAATCAATGTGAATTTGCCAAGTGACTCCCACTTGTCCTTCAAAATCTCTGCTCACAGCTTTTAAAGCTTCTCCTCAGATTAAAAATAAATAAACCCCAATTCCTTCCAGCAAAGCTATGCACCACTTAATACACATTTCTGATCCTACAGAGGATCGGTGCACAATCACTGCACAGCAGGTTTTGGTAGCACTATTCCCTTATCTCCTCCCTTAAATGATCGATCCTTTAAACACAAACCCATCGACCTTCACTCCACCATTAGCGAAAGGCAGTTGGTAAATAAGGCCACACATCCTTGGTCCTTTGCTGCCCACTCACGCAGCGCTCACTGGTAGGGACTGCGGAAACACGACAATTGAATCAGTGCATCCCCAGGCTGCCTAAAGACATGGAAGGAGGCAGAAAGTGCTGAATGGAGCAAGAGCAAGGCTCTGCTTCCCAAACAGCACACAGCCCAGGAGGCCAAAGCAGCACCTGTTGCAGAGGCAGCAGCTCTTCTCCTGGGAGACCCTGGGAGGAATTAGCAAGCCGCTGCGAAAGCCAACATCTCATCTTGAATGTCAGTGTCATTTACACAGGAAATGTCACTTAAAGCTAACACCAGAAGGAGCTTGTTGGTATAATTCAGTGAGAGCAGTGGCAACAGCAGCTTAGCAGCTCTTTTCCCCACATACATGTGTACATATAAAAATATATTTAGCTAAGATGGGGTCTGGACTCCAAAAGGTTTTCTAGTGATGACACCAGGGGGCCAAGCTCGAGTTTACAGCACTAAAATCTTCTACATGGTACAGTCAGGTGCCACAACCCAGACATATTTCAGACGCTGTTTCTAAAGGTGCAGGCAGTTTACAGTCAGTGCTGGCTAAGCCTCTGGCAGCTGTGGCTTAGCCAAGGGCGCCAGCCCTGCCTGCAGTTCTCAGACTAGATAAACTTGTCCATCCATAAAGGGAGTGAGAACTGGTTGCACATTTTACACTAACTACTCAACAACAGCTCCACTGAAATGACAGCCAGTCACTGCCAGTCTGGGTTTTAGCCAGGAAACAAGAGAACAGTTCCTCTCAAGCAGACTTCTGCTGTCTGGGCCAAGTGTCAGAGCTACCACTAAATCAAAGCTATCACTCTCTTAAATCAGCCAATATCCTGATCCCAACACAGCAAACGCAGCTCATCTTCTTGCAGAGATTCAGACAGACCCTTGCATTAATGTTTCTGATAAAGAGAGGAAGAGGAGGGAAGCCCAGCACACAGATTTCCTCCTTCCTGGCTCACAAGCAGCAGAGGAGCTGCAGAGAGCACTACTGCAGCTCATTCCCCTTCCAGGGTGAGGAAAGGAAAAGTGGCATTGTGCCTGGGGAAGCCATTTCAGATGCTTACTGGGTTGACTCTGGCCACACACTTTCAACCCTGAGCAGAAGATAAAGGTATTTAGACCATTTCTTACAGAGAGAACCTGATATGTGTAATTAACACATCCTTTGAACCACTAAATCACGTATCAGTGTCTTTTAGGATATGCCCATCTTCTCTCAGATTCATCCCATGCAAGTTCCCTGGGACCTGTAATGCAAACACAAGGGCAGGCTTGTGAAGCAAATACCAAAGAACTGTTATTTCTAACCACCCATACATTTCATTGCTCTAACACAACCCACGTGCCTGACATATGCAAACACAACGTCCACCTGTTGGAATGGCATCACCCATGGTGATGTGCAGTGTGTTGTTATAATGTAAAACACAGATTGGAGTTTTCATTTTCTCCTTCCTTGACATAATGCAGCTGCACGGAATTGAGACATAATGCGACAGCCTCATGAATCCAGAGCTAAGCTGCAGGAGGCCAGGAGCAAATAAATATTTCACAAAGTGTTAGCACAAGACAAGACAGCATAAATAAGTGTGAGGATAACAGCTCCAAATGCAATTTGGCTTAAGTCATCTGTGCCTTCAGAAATAGAAAGATGATTTATTTCAAGGCTGAATGACCCGAGAGGGAAGCAATGGGGTTTTCTCGGGCTATTTATTTATTTTTAATCATTATCTTTGACCTTTACGCAGGCAGGAAAGGCTGCAGAAGCAGTGGGTTGCTGATACAGTATGTAGGTTAGCGCCGGGAACATCTCTCAGTGGTCTGACAAATACCTGATGAAGTTAGCTGCAATGATCAGTGCAGTCCCCAAAGCCCCTTCTGCTGGAACTGGTTAACCTGTGCCAGTGCTGCGAGCCCACACTGTGGGCACAGCTGATGAAAGCTTTTAATAGCCCTCAATGGACATTTCTTCCTTTAATTCATCCAATTGCTTTTTGAGCCACATGAAAATTCAACATCTACAACATCTTGTGGCAAGGCAGGGAGCTGTGTGAGGCAGGACATCCTTGCTTGATTTGGGCCTGCCATCTGACAGTTTCATTTGATGCCTTAAGAACACATCCTGGAAAGTGAATATGCATGGCCTTTCCCCATTCAGTTTTCCTGTTTCACTCAGGATTTTACAGCCCTCAGTTACATCCTCTTCAGCTCTCTCCTTCCTAAGAGCAGAGCCCTTGCCCTTTTCTAGATCTACTGAACCATGTTAGAGCCAGAGCAGGGCCCATTTGTCCTGCAGCAGATGCCCCATGGATTCAGCGGCAGAACAAGGCTGGCCATGTTGTAGACTAAAATGAACCAACCATGATGCTTCAAGCAAAGACCTGCTTAAACAGTGCCCTAGAGCCAACTCACTCCAAGATCCAGCCCCAGGTCAGAGGGCTTGGCAATTACAGGAGAGAAAAGGCATCTTTAATGTAGTAAAGGGCTTAACCTGTTTTCTCATATTGGCCTAGCTCATACAGATTTAGGCAATATAAAAACCACGTAAATCTTTGGCAGCTATAAAGATTTCATCAAATATCAGTCCCTAATCTAAAGCACTGGATGAACAGGAAACAAAACAAACATGGATCTCTGGAATTCACAAAACATGCATTAGCACAACCTCAGTGATGCCACACAGTGCAGAGTCAGCTCATGAAGCTGAGCAGTTCAGGGTTTATTCACAGATAAGCATGCTGGGATTCCCAGCTACACGCACAAATTCCCATGCATCAGAGGAACGAATGGGTGTTGTATTTATAGCCGTTTCCCACTAACTATCTGGAGCCTGATGGTGCTTTCAGGCACCTCTCCCTGGTTGCAGAGGAACCTCTCCCATTTTCCACTGAAGGAGCTGGAATTTACCCACTCCAATTTCACACCGCAAGAGGCATGACGGGGTCTGGCAAGTTGCCACCCTCTTTCAGACACCAATCTCACAGCGCTGAGCCAAAGCTGCATTGGCACCTCCAGCTCTCCAAGCACCATGATAAGAGCATGGTGGGGGAAAAGGCAGAAATGCTTTAGCTATGAAGGAAGACGAGGGTTATGCACAGTTCTATTTAGCCAGCTGGAAGGGTAGTGGGAAGTCAGTCAACACAAGCACCTTATCTCTGGCCTTAATTCCCATCATAGGCTCAAGCTTGTTTTGGAGGAAGGCCCCACTGGGGAATGCTGTACTTGGCATTGTAGCTGCTCTGGCAGCTCCTTTTAGATGCTCTCTAATGTTAGAGTAGGAGGCAGATTTGAGGAAGGAGTGTGCAGATAATGATTTCCTCCTCCGAAATCCCTGCTTGACTTGGCAGTACTGCAGCAAACGCCTTAGTGAGAGCCAACCAGAAGGCCAGCCCTTCTTCTGTCTTCCTGCTTTGAGTGACTGGCAATAACACATCCAAACCCTAAATATCCCCTAGCCAAAAAAAAGCAAAAAGACACCAAACCAGTAACTGCAGTCCTAGAAGAGCAGAATCTGGTTTGGGAACGCAGGGCTCTGAGCTATGAAGGCAGCCTGCACGTTTCCACACAAAGCAACAGTATGTAGTTGACCATCTGCAGTAGGGCTGAAACGTTACTTAAAAGCCAACAAAGGGCCAAACGGCTGCCACGTGCACACCGATCAATCCATGCATGCCCAGTAGCTCTGACAGCACATGGCAAGGCCACGCTGGCACCTGCCAGGTCATCAGGAAAGCATCCTGGAGTCAGTGCTGTACTCCTTCAGTGCTGCACTGGTTCTCAAGAGCCGTCCCAGAGGAAGCCAAACCAGAACCAACATTTCCACATTGGGAAGGCAATGCAGTGTTGTGGCAAAGAAGGTGGCTTTTACTACCACTCCGCAACCTTCTTTTGCTAATACAACATGCAGACTGATCCTCAGGCAGCTGTGAACCAGCCCAGCTCTGCCAATTTCAGTGCACAGAAGCTGATACACTTCAGTGTAGGACCAGATCCTCAGCCTCAGGACAGCAGTCTAACTGCATCCAACCGATTTGACTCTGGGGCTGGATGCAGTAACATAACAAACATCACTTGAATGCTGAGAGAGTGGAGTCAGGTCAAGGCTGGATGCTTCTGAAAACACTACCCTTCAGCAGCCGCAAGGGCTGGCTTCAGCTCAGCAGTTTAAGAGCACTGCAAGGGTTAGAAACGTGACTCCGTAAAAATGATGGTCACATTCTCAGCTGGCATCATCTGGCACAACTCCACTGGCTTCAAGTGGAGCAAGAGCTATTTAGACCAGCTGACAATCTAATCAAATTACCCCGCTTTGGACCAAGAGGAGGTACACAGCTCTCAACCACAGCACACCGCCACACTGATCAAGGCCATTTGTACACATGTAGGAGAAAAAGGAAACTGTGCCCAAAAGACACTGTAAAATCTTTAGTGAGATTACTGTCTAGTTCACATTGTAATATTCAACTGAAAGAAAAAGGCTCATACTTGGTAGGTTATGCCATTTAAAAAGACTTTCAGTCTTACTGCAGTTAACAGACACCACCACAAGAAAAAACAACAAAACAAAACCCCAATACCCCACTATATCACATATCCAAAATCAATATCCAAAATCAGCTGCATTACAAATATTGTTTTATTCAGTGTCAGGATTTATCAGTCTCCTCCCCCTTGAGAGCTGCTACTGACCTCAGATTCACCTCAATGAATCTTGATTTTTGAGTGAAACCAGCAGTCAATAATATTTACTTCCTATTGACTTCATCCTAAACAGCACAAGGAAAAGACTGAACTATTCTTGACCTCCCTGTCTCAGCTCTAACCACAGTAGTACGACCCAAAGCACCACCTCTGTGGGTCATGGAGAGAAGTAACACCCAACAGCGAGCTCACCATAAGGGGATTGACAGCTCACACATTCAGCAAGTTTATTTATGCGAGGAGGCAATGAGTTTCTTAAAATCTCATGGCCAGTTCAGTGTGGCAACAACCTTAGTTTAATAAAATTACCCTGCTCCTTGCCAGTCATCTCTGTTAAATCTATCATGAGGGAGAAGCAGCTTCAAACCACATTACGGAGGCTTGCTATGAGCATCTGGCAGTAAAATTTGCACTGCTAGAGTGATTCAACTTCATTCCAAGGTTAGTGCTGCTGTTTATTTACAGCTTTCCTGATGATTCAGTGATTTTAAATGGAAAAAGCTTTCCCTTGCTACTCCTCTCCCACTAATCCTTCCCTTCACCTGGTTGACAGCCACGTATCTTTCAGATGGTCAAAGTCACAGGTTAGCGCTTACCCCTGACTGACAACTGGAAACTTAAACTCTTCACAGCACACCTAACGAAAGGACAGAAAGGGCTTTTCAAGGGCTGAGTTTGTTCTGTGCCTGCAGGATCATCTGTAAACAGACCTGTCAGCCCCGATTCAAACTTGATGGTTCCTAAGGAACACATCAGAATCTCTTGCAAATTCACCCTTCACATTTATCAGCAACTTCCTTATCTACGAGTCATGCTTTGATTCTCCAGTTTATTAGTCCTACTCCTTAAAATTCACCCTTTTTCACCCCTGTAGTCAATCGTGACACTGGCTACAAGTCTTGTGTTCAACACCCTCCTATATTCCCATCACCAGATGCTACGTCTCTTGCCATGATGTTTCAAGCAAGAGCTTGGTACGGTAAGTCCGAGTGCATTCCCTCCTCACCTCTTAAATTATGGCTCTGTTCTCAGCTTCCATAGTTCTGTTGCCATTTCATAAACCAAAGCTCCCAGAGCACAGCACATCTTCGTGCTGCCTCTACACCACCTGCTTCGATTTCCTCTTCTGTCTCATCTGCTGCTGTAGAACTTCTGGTCTAGACACATTATTAGACTTTCTTTACAAACACACACACTAAACTAAGCTTATCTCCCTCATTCTTAGTGCCATGGGCTGCAAGTAAAGCAAATATCACTGTCAAGGAACGTGGGCAAATCCCACGTGTCCAGCAAGGCACAGTTGTACAACAGAAATCAACCACTTGCATCCAGCAAGCACGAGCTAAAATAGTGCAATTGCCTACATTTTTCCCCCCTTGGTACGCCAGGCTCAGGGAAGCAGTTCCAGGTTACCCCTCATTAGGCAGATGTTCTTTAAATGATTTATGCTTCTATCAAGCCTGATATCCCCACAGAAGATTGTTAGTGAAAAGCTCTGTGTAATCATTTATAGTGGGATTTATGATGTTTAACTTAGTAACTCTCTGCAGGCCTTCTAACAGGATGAAGGTGGGCTGTGGGCAGTAAAAGGTCAGTCCCAAAGGAAGCCAAATACGATGCTAAGAGGAAACTAGAATAGGGCTCTAAAGGGCTTTGTTCACATTAGAGGGGAAGCAGCAGAGACTTTAATCATCCCTGCCAAAGGCATGCACATGCAAAGAATAGAGGAACCAAGCAAGACTTTGCCTCACATTGTCGTGGCTGGCGGCAAATGTGGGTTTAGGCTGTTTATTTGGCTTAACCTTGCCATCATTTCTGTTTCTATTATTTAATTGCCTCAATTCCTGCATTAAGCAAGCAGCCAGTCATGCAGTTTTAACCATTATCTTAATTTTTATTGTTTCAATGGTGTTAATTTATTTTCACGCCAAAAAGGCCCCATCCAAGCTAAAAAAACATCAAAACATTTGGTAAACAGCAAGGAATTGCACGAGACTTTGGTCCCCTTTTGCAGCACCAGCATACACTGAAGGAAGAGCTGTTAAAGTCATTTCAGGGACATCTGCAAACCACCAGGACACTCTGGAATTAGATTTCAAGCTTTAGTCATCTTTGTACGTCCCTGCTTCTTCCAGGACTGGGAAGTAAAGTGCTAGAATGCACCCAAAAGGCCAGAAACACCACGAGGAAAGCTCAATAACTCAAGAAGCAGGAACTACTGACAGGCTCCAGGGAAGATCCCGAGTTTTCCTGCTCTGCAGTGCAGCCCCCTCAATGCTTAGATAATTCAGATGTTTGGATTCTACGTACCCTGGCTAACATAAAGCACCTGGAAGTGTCTGCTCCTGAAGTCCAGGAACCTCACATTTGTTATTCATCCTTTCTTCATATTTCTAAACTAATAACTACTCAGATCTGACCCAGTGCATGATGCAGCTAACAGCTTACCATCATGGACAGCATCACTGGGCAGACAGGGAACATGCGCTGAAGAAAACTGCATTATAGTTCATCCAAAGAAAGAGCATTATCCCGAAGTACCCCAGGGAAGGAACAAGCAGCCCTGCATGTACCCACAGAACTCCTGCAGGGCTCCACTGAGCTCAGTTTTCTGCTTTTGCTCTCAGTTCCTTCACCACTAAGATGTGATTTTGTTTAAAACCCTGTTTCCAGAGCATGCTGTGAACACTCCTGGGGTAGCACAAGACTAAGCTGTTTACAGATCTCTTACTGGTTCTGTGCGAAGTAGCCAAGAGACATGGGTCTTACAGTTCATCACATAGAAAGGGATGCTTTCTGCCTGGACAGCCCCATAACGGTGGGAGGAAGCAGCAGATAAGCAAGCAGCAGCTCCAGACAGCATAAACCCTGCCCAGCACACACAGCACAGGCTCTGCAGTCATTAACAGTGCTGCAAATGGAAACCTGGCTTCTCCACAAGGTCTACAAACACCCTGAGAACAGCCTCGCTGCTTCCTTCCCACCCACTTCTCCCCCAGGCCAGCTCTGCTGGAAAATCCCATGCTCCCTCCTACACAGCACGGAGCAGGGTTTTGACAGATCCTGGAGGAAAATGCTGTAACCACACACATTACACTTGCACCTGCAGCGCCGGGCCCTGCCTGTCACCGAATGCACAATTAAGTAGCACAGCTATTGTAAAAACGAGCTACAGCAAAAGCTCCTTCATCTCACTGCATCCCACTTCTGTTTTGGTACCAGATGGCTCAAGGTCTATTTTTCAACAAGTGCTGTCTGCTGTACTTGCTGACACAAAGCCCTTTGAGTTACAAGCCAAATCTCTTCCCTTAATATCTTTTTCATCCTCCCCCCTTGCTTTTTTGAGCTCATAAGTATGTCTTTTCTTAAGGAAAAGGGGGAAAAAGAAATCTATTATTCTTCAAAGGCCCAGTTGTGTCCTTCATTTACTGAAGTAGTCAAAGAATGTTATGGGTCATTTTGTCACCATGGAAACCACAAATAGACCTTCAGGGTTTTGGAGAGGTGATATTATTTTGGAGAGGCCATGTAGGGTTCTCTGACAGAAAATAATAGGGATGGCAAATCAAGGAGACCTTTTATACAGACTATGTGAAATGCAAAGGGTATCAAACATCATTTTTCTGCCACCGAAGACTACTCCAGGCAGCAGTTTAATATGGTATCCTCTGACAGCTGAGCCCAAATGGAAAATTAATGAGGCAGCATGATATATGAGTCTTTTTAAATCTCATAACCAGCCTCCTTTATAGAATAAAAATGGCCAGATCAGTTTAATAGCAGTGGAGAGGTTCTCTGTGTGTCTTTCTTCAGAGCCTTGTCAGCGCAGTGCTGAAGAGACAGTTTTGTTTTATTGGCTGTGTAAGTCCAGCTGTTTTCAAGCTTTGGATTGCCTAAATCAAAATAATCCTGGCCTTTACTGCTTTAGCAGAATACAGCAAAGATACGGAAGTCTAAGGAGCACCTGGGCTCTCAGAGATGCAGTGTCCTGCCCTTTGGGACCAGCAGCATTGAAAGCAGCCCCTTCTCTGCCTCCTGACAGCATGGCTTTCCCAGTCCCACCCACTGGGATACTGACACTTGTCATTCCAGTCATTTTAAGGCATTCATGAGAACAGGTACTTCTTCACAGTGCCAGTGCTAGCGGCTATGAGCAAACAGCAATGCAGCCCAGAAAACACCCTAAATTGAACATAACCCCTACTAAAACCAGTCCATGCCCATGCAGATGTCTCCTCTTTGAGATATTAGTGTGGAAAAGAACCAGCTCCATCTATTTAAAGCACAAACTCTCAGGATAAATACATGATGTCTACCCATGCTGCTCCATCTGGGATGGTTCATGACGCTGCAGAGACCAGGTAACTCCCTCCTCCATCAGCACTTCCAATTCCCACAGCCCCACAAGGCCCTACCTGTGCTGCAGCCCTGAGACCTCTTTAATCTTTTTTGTCAAGAACCAAAACATCCTGAAACAGACACCTCCCTGCAGAACACTTCACCTTCAGCAGAAAAAGATGCTTTACAAGAGATACTGGCTCTGCTAACTTGCCCTGCGGAATGCTTAGAAGCAGATCCATAACACAAAATCACCCACTGTGGTTTGGAAGTTGTGGCTTCCCCGCCATCCCCTAGCTAGGGCAGTGCAATTATCCGGGCACCTTCAGCACCCAAGCCTCCAATAAAACACAGCGCTCTTTGAATGGAACCTTGTAACATTTGAACAGAAGGATCAGCTGAAGTTCAACCAAAAGCACTTTCTTAAAATTAAACCCTCAAGTGTAAAAAAAATGAGCATTCAACATGCAGCAACAGAAGGAAATTGCTGTAGACTTCATTTTAGCTTCCCACCTTGTTAAGACACCCCAATCCCTTTGAAATATTACACTGGCTAAGGTTCAAAACACACCATTGGCACTTTGCCCTTTTATAACTTACCCAGCTCCAGTTGTGCTGTACAGCCCTGGTAAGGAACAGCACTGCAAGCAGGCTTAGAGGAGGAGCAGCTCGGGCTCTGGCTGTCTCATCTTCGGCTGTTCACCCCACTCAAGTCCAACATGGATACGTAGCTGCTTTCCTGATTTGTATCCCACTGAAGTCCATAACCAGAAGGGCCCAGGTAAGCACGTGCCACAGCAGCAATGCGGGGCAGCAGCACCAAGCAGGAATGAAAGGCAGGGTCTCGTCATTAGCTCTTGGGCACCTGGAAGAGGAATCAGATAAAGCTGTGTGAAAAGGGGTGGAGAAGACAGCATCGGCCAAGCATCAGTGGTTTCAAAGATGTCCCCTTTGATATGTTTAAGAAGGAAGATGTTTCCCCCCAAACAGGGACATCAGAATTTCAAAAAGCCAACTTTTTATGATTTCCCTCATTTCTCAGCCCCTTTTAGACTTTTATTTCAACACTGCTAAAAGCTTACACTGAAATGAGTGATGCAAACCAGGTTGAACCTAGCTACTCCAGCGCTTTGTGGAGCCTCCTGCACCTGTGCAAGGCAGAGGTGATTTACACCTTTGCATATGCAGTTCTCTATCCTTGCTAGGGACATGAGCGCTGTAAGGCTGCCAAAGTTGAGTGTGGAATTAGAAACACTCAGTAATGTGTCAGAGAAATGCTAGTGAAAAAGGATGGCTACTGCTGCACCAACATTCATTCCAGCTACCAAAAACACTGGGATGCTTGGGATATGAATTCCTGCATCTTTCTGTGAGTTTAAACAAAGACCCTGATGGGTTTCATTTCTCTAATAAACAGCATGATAGTACTAATAAATGTATTTATTGGCTTAATAACATCTCCATTCCTTTTTCATCAAGAAGACTCCACTCAGCAAGACAAGGAGGTCATTTAGTATTTCATGTGAAAATAAAGTTCATCGCCCAAGGCAAATGGTAAATGTGGAATAATGTGTACTTGTTTCCTTTAGCATCTACTGGAGTGTTGGTTTTGCTGAAGCTGTAAATGCCAGTGCTGTTTCAAGTCCTGCTCTCTGCAACACCACCTGCGCTGCAGTGGCTGTTCATGGGCTGCACTAAGATTTGTTCCCGCTTTAATGATGCCCAGCAATGCAGCACCATATCCTGGGAGCAGGACTGTGCATGGCATGAAATACTGCCCAGTGTCAGTGAGAATACAGCAATCCAGTGTTAAGTTCTTCCTCTGCTAAGCACTTAAAGACGCTTCCTTCCCTAGGCTCCCTAAATGCTTTATAAACATTTATAAACAGGCAGAGTGAAAAATCAATGCAGAGATACTGTGGGGAGGAAGAGAGAGCAGGGAAAGAAAAGACAAACTCAATGAAAAACTGAATAGTGCCCATATGTTAGCTACCACCAGCCTTGCTGTTCCAAGGCTTTTTCCTTAATCCTACCTATCCCAAGCTTTCTGTGCAGGATGGAAAAACCAAAACATTTTGTTATGATCAACCATAAGAAACAATGTGGTTTTAATACTGACACTAATTTTGCTCCTTCCTTAAGCTAAGGTTAGATTTGGAAACTCGAAGATGGTTTGGGATAAATTCATTCTGGAGCCCTGGCTGCCCTCAACTGCAGTAATCAGTGCTCACAACCTGGCCTGGACCAGGATCACCAGGACGTTTTGGGACATCCTGCGAAACGAATATGAGCAGATGTCTGTGAGAAAGCCCTGGATGCATGAGGTACGCAGAAAGCACGGCGCACCGGCTCACCAGGAGCACATGGCACAGCTCTGGGCAGGCTCCTTTGCCCTGCCTGCACTATGCTGCCTGTGCAGGCAGCAGAAAGGCAGCGTCGCGCAGTGAGGCGACAGACGGGGGCACTGCATCCCTGCACATCACTTTCGGCGGGTCCCTCCGCTGCAGGAGGATCGGGACAGAGCAGCTGAAAAACAACAGTTGGGTACAAACCACTTGCCCTTTCTGTTACTCACAGTTGTAAATCAGTTCCATGCCCTGACAGGGCTTAGGTTAAAAGGGAGAGAGAAGACTATTGCCAGGTTAGTGGCGTCTTTGGATTCTGTCGTGGTTTAAGCCCAGCCGGTAACTGAGAACCAAGCAGCCACTCTCTCACTCCCCCCATTCTTCCTCCCCCTGCTCCCGGAGGGATGGGAAGGAGAATCAAAAGAATGTAACTCCCACGGGTTGAGCTAAGAACACACCAGTAACTAAGGTATAACACAAATCACTGCTGCTACCACCAATAGTAATAATGATAAAGGAAATAACAAGGGAAGAGAATACAACCGCTCACCACCCACTGACTGATACCCAGCCTGACCGAGCGGTGACCTAGCCCTTCTGGGTAACTGTCCCCAGTCTCTATACTGGGCATGATGTGCTGTGGTATGGAATACCCCTTTGGCTAGTTTGGGTCAGGTGTCCTGTCCCTGCTTCCTCCCAGCTTCCCCTCCTCCCTGGCAGAGCATGAGACTGAGGAAAGTCCTTGGTCAGAGTGAACATTACTGAGCAGCAACTGAAACCATCGGTGTTATCAGTGCTGCTCCCAGGCAGAAAAGTCAAAAACACAGCAATGCACCAGCTAAGACTGAGAAAAATGGCTGCTACTGCTGAACCCAGGACAGTTTCCTTCTTCCGTCTTCAGGAGGACTTAATGACCAAACAGTGAAGATTGCTTAGGAAAGGCTTCTGTATGTTTAGATGTCTGCATGCTTTTCCTGACCTCTAATTACGCACTACAGTTACCAGTACTGGTGATTCCCCATCAGACATCCTCTTTGCTTACCCCAGTGACTCCCCAAGTAGGGGATCGTTTTTGGCTGAGAAGCAACTTTTCAGGGACATCATTTATCCGTGATAAACACAGAGTGTCTCCCAGTGTGAGCTGAGGCTTCTGCTCTGATGCTGCAGGTGGGGAAATGGCAGCACAGAGGGGCAAAATGACTGGCAGGCTGCACTGTGGGCCAGCAATATGCCTGAGAATAGACTCCAAAAGGGCTGTATCTCTGTATCATATAAGCCACTGAGAACCAGGACTAAATCAGTAGGATTGCACAGACATACAACCAGGATGAGATCAGTCAGATCCCACTGCAGCTGTGTTCTGCTGCCTGCATTTCTGAGGTGACTTCAGAGAATTTCTAAAAGCACTGTAAATTCAGCAGCTCAGAACCTCTGCACCACCCGGACAAGACGTGCTCTTGCTCTGGCTTAAGCTCCTGGGAGTTTTCGCTTTGCCTTCAGCAGCATCAGCAGCAGGCCCTGAAACAAGAACATTTGCTATGAACACGCTTGGCGCACCTTGCCCAGGTGCTCTGTTTTATGTGGCCTAATGCAAACACTGTTATCTCCCTCACTCTGGCAGACTCCTAATAACAAGTGTATACAGTTCATCTTAAACAAATATTGGGAAAGTCAGCCCATGCAAGGTCTGCTAAATTGCAAAGACGTCTGTGCAACTGCAGTTGATGACACAGTGCTGGATTATACACAGGAAGAGGTCAATGCCAGTAAGGCTGTTTCTCAGAGCAGATTGCATGGAGGTCTCATTTAACACCGCCAACTCGGAACATGTGCACTGTATAAAGCAGAGCCTTTATTGCTCTATCACAGGTCCCTAATTCAGCTCTAGGAGCCATCTGCTGATTTAATAGGGGATCTGGATTGTTAGGGGTTATTTTCTCTCATTTTTATAAACACCTCAAGCTTAGGCATTTAATAGAGAAAAAATACTGCAGTGAGAAAATCCTCTGTGCAGGAAAAAAGGGGAGAAATAAATGTGTTCAGCTTTGTTTAATTTTGTCTCCTAAGCAACCAGCATATTGGGTATTGTTGGTACGAAACCCTAAGTGTGTGAAAGTCATTAAAGCAGCATTTCCAAGACTGCTGCAACTGTATTATTAGGAAATTTTAGATAAATTACACTGTCAAGACTGTTAAGTATCACCTTGTGCTTTTATCAGCCACTAATTAAGACTGAAACAGAATGTTAATGCCCATTCTACTTCTGCTAAACAAACACAGATAATACACACAATGCTGCATATACTTAGATAATAGGCACAATGCTCCCTATACACACATTCTTCCTGTATTTTCCTGTGCATGTCTACATAATCATTAAAAGCCCACTGTTGCCAGAATAAGGAACCTTGAAAGGGTATTTCACCTACTAAGCACCATAGCCAGAGCTGGTGACATTTCCATTTATCTTCTAAGGTAATATAACCTTAAGACTGTGTTTCCAGATGAGCACAATGGGAGAAGTGGGCTCACCAAGGCCCAGAGCTGGGTCTCTCCATGCAGATGATCTATCTGTTGGTGTGAGTTCTTCAAAACCCCTGAGCTGACACAAAGAGAACCCAATTAGAACAGGAGCACGAGAGAAAAACCAGGATTGCACAGGGCCGCTCCGGCAGCGAGAGCCTTGCAAACACCAGGGATAACCCCCAGGGCAGCACTCCCCAAACGTGTTCTCCCTCCCCTACCTGGGTGCAAGCCCTGCGCAGTGGCAGCCCCAGCAGCTCTGCTCTGCACTGTTCAATGCAAGTGTTTCTGGTAAGACGGATGCCTGCGGCACACGCTGCATAGCAACTGCTCCTTGGGAACCCGGGCAGCCACTCATGAAACAAAAGGTCTGCTCCTGCTGCTCGCCCTGTGCTGTGGAGCTGTGCCTTGGAAAGGAGTTGGCCAAGGAACCCTGACCAAGAGGTCTAAAGCAAAAGGCTTTCCTATCTCGCTTCCACCCATTAGCACAATGTGATCACACGAGGCTGTCACATCCGGGCTCCTCTAAATCATATTGGCTGCCCCCAGCTCAGTCTTTGTTGGCAACAATTTGCTTCTTTCACAGTAGCCATCTGCTTTTGCTTAAAACCTTCAGTTGTGTTCGTGTGCTGTCAGACAAACCATGTGCCCAGCCCCTCACAGCTGGATGTGGACATGCGTTATTAACGCTTCCATGTGCAGTCAGTGCAGGTCTTCCTCACTTGCACATCAGCTAACCAGACACAGGAGTAAAACCTGTGCAAGGGAGGTAGGAGTCAAGCCCTGCCAGCTCTCTGCCATGCAATAATAAGATCTTCAGTCACTACCATTTCTCCTTGTGTATCTCATCCTCATAGAAATGGCTAAAAGCCCCAAGCTGGACCCTACAGGTGCTGAGACTGAGTCACTCATTCAACATCTGTCTGTGCTATAGGTGGATGTTAGCTTTGAAGCAGCAGTTTGGAGCGAAGAATTCATCTGATGCAAAATTAATGCAGTGCCACTGAAATCAGCCTGCCTTCACCAGGGCTCCAATTCAATCACATTCCCTCATTTATAGGGAGTCCTGAACAAACATCTTATGCAAAGGTCTTGGATTTCTCATTTCAAGGGCTGTGAATCTCACAGGCAATTCAGAGAGCACAGAAATGGGGTAGAGGCAATTACCTTTGACTGGGTTGCACCTCAATTCCCTTCTAAATTCAGGGCAAGAAATGAGCTGGCAACTGAGCACTTCCCCGAGGCATTTTGCACAAAACCAAGGGCAGTTTGGGTGAAACCCTGAATGAAAGCAACTTTAGTCAAGTTCACTCAAATTTAAATGCTTCTATCTAAAAAAACCTGAATTTCTTAATAGGGCAAGTGTCTCACAAGATGGCTTGAACCTCTTGGATGTGACTGGGAAGACAAGACTTCCCTGACAGCTCTGTCCTAAGCATGGCCCAGTAACAAATGGATATAGTAAGAAATTAGTAGGTGACTGAAAGATAAAAAATACCAGAGTAATTGTGCTTATCCCTTCTCTACACTAGAAAGTATGCTCTTAAGTGCACCACTCAGGTGATGGCACAACTTTGCTTAGGGTGTTTCAGTTGTAGCCTCATACAACACAGCATGCCAGCAGCTACTCCACAAACAGCTGAGCTACCCCGGCAGGAGAGGCAGGCTCTTGGAGAAGGGTAAAGCAGAGCAGACATCCACAGCCAACTGTCCCACTTGGGAGCGTCCTCATTAGAGCCCTCTCTGCTCTTGAAGCATGCCCAGTTTTCAGCAGAGGATGGTTCTCCACATGCTGGCTTGCAGAACTGTCAGCAGCTGACTACCTTAAGCTCAGAGAACACAGCCTCTCCACCACAGTCATATGGGGCAGCCACAGCCTTCATCATCATTAATTATCTGATAGGCCATCACTGACTGGAGCCAGCAGAGAAGCAGCAGATCCCTGACTCACAGAATATAACTGAACCTGGAGGCCAAAGAGTCATTGTTGCTTCTTTGTGCAGTGGAAGAAGTCATCCCCTTAGCTCTCAGACAGACACAGCTTTGAGGTGAGTCCATGCAGAATATCCTAGAGCAGTTTCCCCTTGTGGTGATGTGGATTGCAAAGACCATGACCTGGATTCAAGAATAAAAAGTGTGGTACAGGAGCAAGATACTTACACTTTACAGGGGTGTAATGCCTGCAGTTAGCAGGCTGCAAGAGGAAAGCCAGGAGAGGTGGGAAATCAGAGCAGAATCAAACCATAGCCTAGGAGCTGGGTCTGTAGGTATGCGGGGATAGACCAGAGAAAGCCTGATGCAAAACCTGGCACTGCATTCTGGCACTCTGACTGACCTCTTACAGGAGGAGATAACTTAAGAGTCTCTCTGTTTTTGTTCTTTTAAATACATGTACAGTGTGCTCCAGCTGCTTGGCTCTGGTGCTGGCTCACGCTGCCAAGCCAGACATATTTGGCTTTGATACAAAGTTGGCTCAGCCTTCAAATAAACCACTGCTGTACTGTCGTTAGGAAACAGGAGCTCTTGAGTGATTTGGCTGGAGAGGTCTCGGAGCCGCAATACCAGCCCGTGCTGGGGTGCAGCCCTGCTCCAAGGCTGAACGTGACTCCAGCGCAGCAGCAGACCGGCTGGAGGCAACACACTGCTCCAGGAAAACCTTTCCTTTTCACATGTGTTGTTTGTTCCTCAGACTTCCATGGTTTGTGACACACTGAAAGCAAGCAGGGTTTGGATGATCTGTACATCAAACCGGACAACCCCCTACAGCTTGGGTTCCTTCTAAGTTATTTCAGGATATTTAGGGTAATACTGTCCAAACCTATGGCTGGCAACACTAGAACTGAGGTCTTTGATGAGCTTTATGCAGGTTCTCTGCTAATGCATTCACTCAGTTCAACTTGTCTCATTCACGACTAACAGCCAGGCTGAGCAGGGTGATGCTAAGGAGGACTGGCCTATTGCTGCAGCTGATGTTAGGACAGCCTAAGCACAGCACTTGAGTATCTGCACTGTGTTCATGGTCCTGTCCCACACTTGGTAGGATCACGCTTTATGTACTAGCAGCACAACAACTCCTTTCTGCTTGGTATGTCCTAGATATGAAATGTGCTGTGAGCACCAGCCAGCTGCAAGAAATCATCAGGGTTGGCTCATGAGAAAGCAAAGTCCCTCCTTTGGGACTGGAAAGCATCCCAGTATGGCCGTTCTTCCTTCTCCATCGTACAACTCAGCCCAGGGCATGCCCATGGTGGGAGATAGGAGCCTCATGATCTTAAGGTCCTTTCCAACCCTAACTATTCTATGATTCTATGAGGTCTGACTGCAGGAGCACCGCTGGGGCAGGACACACCAGGAAAGCAGAACAAGACCAGGTTAGAACTACTTGCCAGAAGCCAACAGTGATCTTGCTTTCATCTGCTGACAGAAGCTCTGACAGCTGTGCAGTCTGCCTGATTTTCTCTAGTACAAATTGCCTTAAAAACAGAAGTAGTTTAGCTTTCACGGGAGCTGGCCCCAGAGAACAGAAAGCTTACTAGACAAAACAGTGACCGCGGAGAAAGACTCCTCACTCTCATTCTTCCCAGCTCTTCAGCATAACGGATCCAGAAGAACAAACACAGCCACCCAACTGTTCCCCTGAAGACAGGAAATACAAGGAGAGAGGGGAAAAGCAAGAGACATCCTTCTATTTTTAAACACTTGAGAATGGCTCCAGAACTCCTGAGAATGGCATGGAAAGCACTTAGCTAGACAGAAATGACTCAAGTACATATCCAAACCCTGACTGACTACATCATGGGCTTTGCACTCCACCAGACGTTTCCTTCTCCCTGTGCTGGCTCACATGCCCTGCCAGTGGACAACTGAGGAAGGAACACAGACCCAAGAAGAGGATGCTGCACTGCCCAACCTGGCTTCTGCTCCTCCCCAGCAGCTCACCTCATCTCCCTTCTCTACAGCAGTGCACCTCCATCTGCCCCACGTGCTTTTCCCTTCTCCTCCAGTTTGCTTCCAAGATCTATGGACCTCGGCATACCTGCTGCAGATTCCCATCAAACCGCAGGGCAGAGTGAAAGAGGAGAGGCCTAAGGGGAAAGAAGTGTGTGACCAGCAGAAGCCTAGGAAGGATGGAGTCACACTGTCCTTGTGAACTGCAGAGGACTTGGGTAAAATCCTGAGTGATGTCAAAGGATTCAGCATCTTCATTTGCTTCCCTGAACTCCCAACATTATCACAAAAGTCTGGCAGAATTTAGGAAAAACTTACTCAAGATGTGATGGTAGCCTTTTTGAATCATATTCTGGTATTATGCAGGGTTGGGAGCTAAAAGTTACAGCCAAGTTATGGATTTTATCAAAGAATATTCTATTAAAATGAAAAATGAAGTAACTATCCAGATGCTAACTCAAAACAGGTGGCAGGCTTTAAACATGATAGCATTTACTGGTTTAGCCACATTAATATTATGGTTAAGACATACTGTACTGATTACAGCTTTAATTTAATAAATGTCAGTGGTATCTGATAGCTGACACCCATGTGATTTGGTAACCCTGCCTGAGCAGTGCTGCCTTGCCCCTTCCCCACCATGGCTGCTTGGTCACTCTTCCCTTTTCCTCCCAGAATTATTGTACAATTTAGCTTAAATGGACCTTTGCTCAAAGCTGTGCTGACTTCAGAGCCCAGGATAAGGTTTCTCTTAGAGGGACAAACAGCTCAGCTCAGGGCTTCCAGGTGAGTGGAAGTGCTGTGGGGCAGAAGGGCTGCAGTGACTGCCAGTGTCTGCACTCCCCTTCTCCATTCATTTTTTTCCTTCTATTTTGGGAAGAATAGGGCAAAACCATGCTCAAAGAAAAACTGCGTATTTGCAGAGCACAGTGCCCTGTCTGCTTCGGCCAAGAAGAACAAGGCAAAGACAACAGAAAATAAACATGAAAGAATATTGTATCACAAACGAGAACGCTCCAGTAACGTTGAAAAGAGGAGAAGCCAAGGACTGCCAAGGTATGGGTTTAATCTGCAGGAACTTTCTCTGTATGTAATGGCCCTACAAATAAAGCTGCCGTTTGCTGATGGGCACTGGATCCCCACAACAGACCACAGTAATGAACTCAAGCTCGCATTTACTCTAGAGTTGCTCTGCAGGGCCCACCAGCCAGCTACATCAGGAAGAGAAGAAAGGTTGATAGCCATTCCTAATAGCATTTTGAAAGTAATGTTTGCACAAACCATAAGAACAATAGCAATAACATTCTATTGTCTCTAGGTTTTAGAGCCACTAAGACTAATGAGTTCATTTATAGCCCTGATGGAAGTAATTAAATCTGAAAATCATTCTTGTTTAGTGCTCTTTGAAACTGATATTCTAATGGAATGCTATCAACAGCTAATTGAAGCACTAATCTTGCCCAGGGTTGGGCCCATTGCCCAGATGGCTAATATATTATTTTCTAGTCTGGCAAGCAACATATTGCATTGGCTGGCTAAAGCTGCGATTAGATAGATCTATACAATGGAAGCATACGAACTTTCCCAATCAATATTTTGATAAAATTGGCATTTAATGTCAATCATTTGACAAACTTCTTGCTGAAGTGCAAGGACAGATCCTTGGCTTTATAAATAAAAAATCTGCTGCCTTATGCAAATAAGAAGTCCTACCAACTGGATAGCAGTAGCAATACAGAAACATCAGCAAGACAAGGACAACTGGGAAGCTAAACAGCTTAATCTTCCTCCCATAGCTGAATCACTTAACGAATACCAGTCACAATTTCCTGCCATAACATGTCCTTTCTCCAAGTTTCTGCATATTGTATACTCTGTCAGAGGGAGGGGTGCAGGACAGTGCAGTCACGGGTAAGACACACTGACAATGATGGCTGAGCAGCTACACAGACAGGAGGATTCTTGTCACTTAATGGGCTTGGAATACAATATTCTGCTACTCTCAGAACTGGGGGTTAAACGTATCAGGGACCATGTCACCAAGTTTTATGTCCAAGGGACATGACTGATAGGATTTCAAATTAGCACATTTCCTGGCAGGTTCTTAATTCCTTTTTCTAACTCAATAATGGGACAGCTGTTGGCATCAGTTCTAGATACTCAGCAACTTTGGCCTCTATTATCCTTTTTCCCACAAAAATTTGCACATTCAGGTATTTCCATTCAACTGTACAGTGTCTACTCAGCCAGACCCTCCCCTGGTATAAATCAGCACAACTGTGCGAACATCAGAGGAGGAGAGCCAGTTTATACCAGCTTCAAATGGGTTTCTGAGTGTTTGGTGCACCTGGAAGCAGAGAGTCAATGAAGCAAGATAATGGGAAGAACATCCTTAAGGTGTTCAGTGATCTGTGTCTGCACTCTCTGAGGATGTGGTTTGAACTTCAGCCTCAAATCATGAATTAAGACTACTCACAGCATGTTTTTTCTTGTCAAGCACTGCATGAACCCTGGAGCTCCCGGGCAGCATGGATGCTGTTACACTTCTGCTCGTGCTTGAGGCTCTCACAAGCTTTTCAAATTGCACACCTGTCTCTGCAAGCACACACTCCTCTCTAGAAGGCACAAATCGCCCCCACATCACCCTGGGGCAGTGATATTCTTCCATCAGGTTGGTCAGATGAAGTATTTTGAACATTACAAATGTTTTAAAACACTAAATGGGATGTGGCTCAATGCCAGCAGAAGTCCAAATGCAGCATTATCGGGAGACGTAGCAGGGGGCAGCCACTGCTGCCTGTCATGATAGAGTGCTGCACTGAGAAGACAAGAATCATGATACATGGTACCTGAGAAGACACGAGTCTGCCTTGAGAAGAAGTTAAAGTGAGAGAACTAAACATTTATGTTCACCTGTAACTTGTTCCTTAGTACATACATCAAATATTTGGTATTTTGGGGTCTCTAACCTTAACACACAATTTGTAGCTTTACCTTCTGTAAGACTGACACTGTTAAGCATTAGTAAGTACTTTCCTGAGGTGTCTAAGTTAGAAATGTGATCATCCAAGACTCCCCCAAGGACAGGGAAAGGGAGAAGCAACTTCCAAGGGCTGTTCAACCCAGCTAAGATCCGAATTGCCCCTCTCCCTGTCTCTCTCTCTTCCTCCACAGATTCTAGGAGTAGCCTAGAAGAAGAGTTTCCCAACTTACCTGTCACTGAGTAACTGTCCAAATTCCAGGTGAGCTAGAAAATAAAGGTTAAATATGATTCTTGACCCTTAAAAACTCAAGAGCGAGCATATGAAAGAGTGAAGGCAGGCTCAACGCACCATGTTTTCCACCATCAATCTCAGAATCAAGTAAACATACAGAAACAGCAGCAAACTACAACTTGGGGCATTTTCTAATACCTCAGGCAAGCTGCCTTCTAGATCTAAATGATAGACCCAAACCAACATTATCAGATGGCCCAAAGGACTGCTTGCTCTGCTTGTTCCCTGTACAC
Organism: Neopsephotus bourkii; assembly: GCF_033783945.1. Lineage (NCBI taxonomy): Eukaryota > Metazoa > Chordata > Aves > Psittaciformes > Psittacidae > Neopsephotus > Neopsephotus bourkii. Next base: position 942,326 of record NW_026901291.1, on the reverse strand, counting down.
CACCAGTTGTACACTGAACAGCAGGTGAACAGTGTACACTGTTCACCGTGTTCCTGGGTACCTCCCACCATGTGGGGGATGATCCAAACTGAAATTGCAGGCACGGAAGAGTGAAGTTGGCATCAAATCCCCATCATGTGCTCCACTTCTTGAAGAGGAAATGAAATCCCATGCCCACACAGGGCTGTGGCAGGACGTTCTGGCAGGGCACAGATCTCAGAGTTAACGATTGTGGAACCACATTTTGAGTGCAAAGGAAGCTTGGGAACTAAGTCACAGATTTAGCAGTCAGGGATGTGATCCTGCTTCTTCAAGAGCCCTACTAAAAACAGAGAGATTAACACCTCCGGTGGATTTACATTGCAGGGAAGCCTTCAACAGGCATAAAACCAACCCCATAAAGGGCTGTTTAAAATGCTTGGTTTACAATACATCCATTTCTGTGGATTTAAGAGTGGATGCAGGTACCCAACACTGGCATTGTTCCCCAGAAACCTCCTGAAGATGTCAGAGATCCATTGGCTTTTAAGAGCAAAGCATGTAACTGTTTCCACTCTATTCTGAAATGCTGTGTTACCAGGATATATTCCCTATTATTTTCTCGTTACCATCTCCATGTAAGTTCTTAGCTGGGCAGAATCACTCATCATGAGAAGAAAACCCACTCGTGTTCTTATTTTAACTAATAATTAAAAAGCCTGCCTTGAAACCTCCCCAGGGGGTCGAACTGCTGGCTGAGGTGCGAGCAGGTCCCAGCACAGCCCTGTGAGCATGCAGGGAAAGGGAAAGGGAAGGGGAAGGAAGGTGTTGCACAGCCAGGCTGGTGAGGTGGGGATGGTAAGCGCCTCGGTAATAGCTGTTAAGAATAATGAACCTGACCTTGTCAAAGGCCGTCATTATTGATAATAACAAAGTTCAACAGCATTATTACCGGATTTCACAACTGTTAACCTTTATTGCTGGAGGGCTAATTGTGACCTTCCTTCTGTCTCCTTCACACCTAATTAGGCTTCCCTTGTAAAGAGATAAAAGAGTGTTTGTATCAGTGGGGCATCTTTTTCTGCAGCTGAATGAATTCATGAAAGAGTGAGATTGTTGGGGGGGGGGGCACAGAAAAAGGCAGGAGGCATTAATAGACTTTAGAATAAAATCCTGACAGATTCAAATTGATTCTGCTGCCTGAGAAAATTGAGTGCGGAGGGAATTAGATTTATGCACTGTTAAATGTAACTGCCTGGCAGTATCCATAGAGAAAGCTGTTAAAATGGTAATCTTTAGAGATGTATGAAAATTGTGTGTGAATAGACCAATGAACCATCACTCGAAGCATGCCTCTTCTAGCCGAATAACACAAGACAGTATTATTATTATTAATAATGTATTACAAACACTATGCATTATGTATGTAATTTAATCACAGCATCTAAATGTACAAACAACAGCACAGGCGCTCAGTAACTTTTTGCGCTTGCAGTTATATATCAACTTTCTCTCTTTCAGGACCCCCTGAGGAAATGGAGAGTGCTGCTGGGAGCCCTGTTCAGCTTCTTACTGGCTGCACCAGTGTCCCTTGCACCCTGCATGGGAGAGCCTGGCTGGGGGTGAGGGGTGTCAATGGGTGTTTGGTACTGCAGCATATACGCAGGGCGAGAAAGCAGAAGACAGCCTGAGAAAGGGCTCCCTTCAGCCAGGCAGACTGGGCAGACAGCCAAAGCATCTCCGATGGATTTTGTTATTTCTGTTGTTGTTTTAACCTTCTCAGCTAAAATTACCCGGTTGATAAACTTTCTAAAGGGTAATTTCTAGCAAGAGGCATAGACAGCACACCAAATCAATGGGAGTTCTGAGTTATCATCAAGGAAGCTGTGAACAAGTTTCTAACAAACATATCCATACCTGAGACTGAGGGGAAAAAGTCAAGCTAGAAACAGCTTCTTGATTCCCCCATTTGAATTCAGATGTGTGGTTCTTATGCCAGGCATCTGAGGCATCAAAGCAAGTCAGAAGGAGCCGATGTTGCCACTGATGATAGGGACAATCACTGATCTTTCAAGATCGGATTTAGATTAGGTGCTGCCTGGGCTCTTTTTATAACTCTAATGGCTGTAACTTTACCATTATTTGGAAGCGCGCTCTCTCAATTACTAAACAGAGCTACTGCACTACAGAGCAAGCTGCTCTTTGGTTCTTGCTTCACCCTATCAAGTACAGGGGCCTGTGGAAAGTTCTAAATCAGAACTTTCTATGGACTCTTTGGTGGCAAGCTCAAGCTCTTCACATACTTTCTTCTATTAAGAAAACATCACTTCTACATTGAACAACTAATTCACTAAAGCTTTGTGAAGAAGTACAACCATTTCCCAGCTTCAACGCAAGAAACCATCAGCTAGTAGCCAGTGCAATGGTCCGAACGAAGGCTCTCACATTCCCAACCCTCTTATTTGCCAGCTGTGTTGTTACCCTGAAAGGCATGTTTCATGTTATTTCATCAACTTTATTCCTGCTTTCTTCCACTGCAGATGCAGGGTTAGTCATGTGGAATTTCTGTTTTTCAGCCACCCTGATGATGGCACTGATGCACTAGTCAAGACAACAGTGTTCAATGCTCCAGCTTGAATGTTGTGTCCCTGTTCCTACTTTGCATGTTGTGGCATGTTGCACTTAACATTCACAAGGAGCTACGCTGCCAAATGGCTTCTCCAGAGAGACCAGGTTGGAGTCAGATGGAATCCTCCTTGCATGTATCTATAGCTCACACTGCCACAGCAAAACACATAGAACTGGCATTTGATCAAGGCACTGAGGGGAATCTCAGCGTCTACCCAAAGGGCCTCTACATCCCACATGTGCACTACACAGGGTCCTCTGTTTTCCACTCTGGTGTTGGAGTATCCAGCGTTCAGCTCCATCCTAACGCTGTGCACAGGCACTAAGAAATACAGCATAAACACACATGAACAGAGCATTTGATCAAACACCACAGACCAGCTAAGGGTGGTTCACTTGCCATGACTTCCCAGGCTGCCTACTGCCAACTGCACAGTGAAGCCACCCCGATGGCCCCACCACTGAAAACAGGCACGTGGACAAAGGTTCAGTTAAAATGAGATATGAGATAATCTTCCCTCCCTGGTTGATTTTACTGTCTCTACTTCTTATCTTTGTTCCTTATGAGGCAGCACTGAACACAACTTGCTCAACTAGTAACTGAACCACCTAGAGCAGTTTCCTTCTGTGCCTTTGAAAAATAGCTGCAGCCCTGCGCATGGAGCTGTGAACAAGATTCACTGGTATCTTTCCACCTGAGCCAAACCATCACTAATCTGTGTGGGGTTCACACAAACCGGTAGAGGACTTAATCTGCAGCAGGCAGGTTTTCCATTCTACTGTGTTTTGGTAAAGGACAATCCTCTCTGGTTGCAGAGTGCTGCAATATTGGGAATTCCAAAATATTTGGAAGCTCTGAATGTAAAAATATCATAAAATCCACACATTTGTTGGCATGAACTGAGACATAATAATTACAAAAGAGGTTCCTCTTTTAAAGCTATTTAAGGAGCTGGAACTAGTTAAAGCACTTGCCGATTATCCAGGAGAGCAAGCACCAAAGCTGCACAACAACCCTCTTTTTCTGGAGAGTGTTTTTCTCCAAGACTGGCCCAACTCCTTGTAAGGGAGTTTAAACTGCAGGAAGAGCCCTTGATCCTCCTGTATTTGAATCCCATGCGTACTATAGGACTTAAAGAAAATCTGGTCAATGCAGTAACATGCACTTCTGCTTTTGAATTCCCTGAACTTAGGTATAAATCCTGGGAAAGCCCACGGGGTTGTTACCTATGATCATTGTAGGCAAACTCAGATTTAGTCTCAGACTCAGAGAAACCAAATAATACCAATTCCAGAGTATTAGCACTGCCAAAATTGACAGTGTAGGAGAGGTCTGTGTAAATTCATGTCTCATCTCTGGAAAACACCAGAGTAAGGAACTAAACAGACAGAAGTAACACAAATTAAGGAACTAAGCAACCTGCAAAAGAAAGCCTTTCGTGCCCAGCTCCCACCATAACCCACAGCTGGAGCATGCCCTGAAGTAAAGCTGTTTATATCCTCCTCTGGGAGATAAGATACCTTATCTACCGCATCTGGTTCCATTCCAGTACCTCCCGATTCAACATACTCCATCACACTTCCTGAAGCTGCTAAGCGAGAGAAACAGGAGTACACTATCCAGTTTGTCAGATAAGGAAAGAGCTTAATAAGCAAACAGAGAAAGGATTTTGTCTTCAAACATCTTGGAGAGAGCTACTCAATTCATATTATAAACATATAAAATATCAAAACCTCTTCCTGGTTTCTTACTTCAAAAGTATCCAGAATGCTTTCCTGTTATAAAAACTTGATGAGCCGATAAAACTCTGTCTTTTATGAGCTATAGACTTGACTAAAGATACACTTTCATGCATATTTGTGGAAAAACTCTCAGAAGAGTTCCTGGATTTTCTGCATAGGGCTTATTTTACTCTTGCTATAGCAGCTATAAGGTATTCTCAACAATTATCCTGGTTATTAATTACCAGTTATCAAGGTGCACCTTGGGGGAGCACTAACCAAGTTCAGTGTAGGGCAGATGATGGCTGTGGGTATGTTTCATTTACAAATTAAAAGTCCCCAAAGTAATTGTATTAAGAGTTTTTCAAACCATCAATAGCCATGTTAAATGTGTTTCAGATCAGCAGTGCAGTGAGATGCTCACTCGGGTGAGCAGAGCATCGGGATTTTTAAGGAGACTGTTTGAATCCACAACTAACAAAGATCCTGGCCACACAGGAGGATTCTGCTTTGAAACCTAAGTGCTCACAGCCAAAACCACCTCAAACCAGACAACAGGAGAAGAAACTCAAAATACAAAAATGTGAATTAGAAGTGGATCCTAGAACTGAGGTTAAGGCCAATGCACCCACTAAAAGCAAAACCACCCCCACAAACAGGGTGATTTGAGTACTTGCTCAGAGACCAGCTACACTCGCTTTCAGATGAAAATGACAGCTTCAGGATGGCCTAGAAAAGGGAAAAGGGGTCAAAACCAAGGTCAAAACATTACTATAAAGTTACAGTGCAGTGAGTGGCACCCAGTCTCTGGCTTACACCATCCTACTGCAGAGCACAGGGCTGAGCACGGTACAACACGGCAAGCCACAGCACAAGAGCATCTGCCCTGTACACATCGTGTATGATGCTGGTGCTCTCGCTAGCGGTGAGGGCAGCATCCTCAGACCTTCCTAAAGACAGGCACAGCTGGATGGAAACAAGCCACAGAGGGGGACCCATTTTGCTTAGTGTTTTGTTCTGGCTGAGCAGATGTTTTCTGGGCACCACAGACTCCTGCTTTAATTTGCCTTGTTAATAATACAGAGCAGAAAACCCTGATTAACAAAATAATTAACAAGCATTTGAAGTTGTTTAGGTTTTTTTATGGCAGCATGTTTCATTGTAGCAGATACTGTAGGCTGACTCTTTGAACTGGAGGGTAAAATTGGAGTATGGTTGAAGCAATAATATATCTTGACCAGCAAAGCTGGTGAAGGGCAAAAATACTTTAGACTTTGAGGAAACTCCAGGGCATACACTTAGTCATGTACCCCTAAAATGATCTATCCCATCCTATATTAGCTTCCTGCTTCCTCTTCCCAGTCCATCCCAAAGGACCCATGCTTTTAATGTTCGGTCTGCATGGCTCATGCATCCAAAATGAACCCCAAACCCATACTCTGGCCCCAACAGGCCTTCCATCCATCTGCCCTTCAGCAGAGCCAAACCGTCATGGGAATGGCCACACTGTCCTCCTCCATCACCTCTTGCACCCTGCCTGCATGACCCTTGTCCTCATGCAGCATCCTGAGGTGCGTACAATAGGATGAGGCCAGAGATGCAAGTACTTTCAGTTTCTGAAAGCCTGTCCCTGCACTGCTATTGAGGCACTCAGCTGAGCTCCTCATACAGGGTGGAAGCATCTCTGCACTGTCTCACACCCACCATGGCCCAAACCAGCATCTAACAGCTCTGCAAAGCATCTGCCATGAAAAAGAGTTCAAAGGCACACGACCAGGCAGACACTTGGGATGCCTAAGAATAAATGGGTAATAAAATTCCCTTCTACCCTGCATGCTCCTCTGGGACACTGGGTCAGAAATCACCCAGTGCTGGCTGCTCATGACTTCCATAATCCCCACCTCAAATCAATGGGAAAAGCAAGTGCTCTGGGAATGTACTCAAACTGGTTTACTGCTTAAAAAGGCATATGCAATAACGTGTTGACAGAAATGTATGGGGAAAATATTCCTCCGTATATTGCTCTGTGGAGATAAGTATGCTAGCAAAAGCAAGCATTATGTTTTATTTACCAGGTCAGCTCATTTTCAGACTAGCTTTCTATAACAAAAGAGTTTAATAATATTGCTGAAGGCAAGAAAGATGCCTATAAATAGGACCTAGACCTGTCTGTGGGACTTCTACATGAAACTTTAATGGTAAGAGAAACAGCCTTAATGTATTGCACTTGGCAAATTCTTTATTGCATTTCTGCCTACACTAAGTTAATGTGGAAGTAGGTAGCAGAATCAAGAAAAGATTTCTTTATGCGTTCATGACCCTCAGGCTTCTCTACCCCAAAGCCTGGGTGCTGGGTCTTGTATTATCCCTCTTGCTTTATGCTTGGATTCAGGGAAGCACTGCTTACTAACACTGGCTGGTGACACAGTTCCCCTCCTCATCCCAGCACCTCTGCCTTCTCCCAGATCAGGGACAACTGGACACTGCAGCCAAGCAAAAGGCAGCGTTTTCTTCAAAGGAAGTAAAAAAACCCAGCTCAGAGGTTTCTCTAGAGCCTCTACCCTCACCAAAGTGACCCACAACAGGGCTCACCAAAGGTCTACCTCTGCATGAGGTGGGGTTCATGGATGCAGCTGCCCTGAAGAAGTACACAAGTCTCAAGCCCAAGCCATCCACTATTTCTATATTTAGACAAACCTTGGCCACACACAGGGACTCTTCAGAATGAATGAGCCATTCATTTCCCTCCATCTGTTCAGATGGCCTCTGCTGTATCTATTAACTGCCGAATCTCCAGTCTATTGAAAATGCAATCTGTCTTCCAGTACTTTAAAGGTTTTATCTATGTGCCTTCTACACATACACTGCTATGTGAAAATGGAAGGGATCTCCTTCTGGGCAGCTCAAATGTTATATATAGCCATTAGGAATTTCAGGTGAAAAAACACTTTTTAATAGAAATGGTAACTTATACAACTAATTTCCATTTTAATGATTTCATTTATGCCTATTACATATTAATTATCAAATACTGATAACAACTATCATCGTTTTAATTACTTATGACTAATCATTATTTTAAGTGCAATACCAAAGCCCTTTGTCTCTCCTTCCCCTTCAATCCCTCCCTCTTGAAATCTCTGCAGTGCATGCAATAAAAAAGCAGTGTGCCTAGCCTGAGACGCTCAGGAAGAATCCAGAACGGCATTTCTATTACTGGGTGCTGTGCCTGTTTATATGGATGTCTGAAAAACATTATAAGTATCTCGACTTTTTAGTCATTTGGCTTCTAGGAGTATTTCTGGTTGGTGCCACCACTCACCTGTCAAGCACCTCAGTGTCTCTATGGTGTGTGTATGTCCAGTCCCACAACCCTCCTCCTTCCAGGTTTATTTCCCTTTAGACGCACCCCTAGAGAAGGCAGTACAAAATAATCCAAACTGCTTTTCCTACTCCACAGTCCTAGAAAAGACTGGAATTTGCAAAGGGAGCAGAGGGGAATTTGGCACCCAAATTCTACCGATGACAAATGGGTTTAGGAGACCAGAACTCTCAGCCAAAAGGAAGAGTGCAGTGTTGCTGAATTCCCAAAGATTTCACAGCAGAGCCAATAATATTATCACATCCATTAATAACTAGCAAGGGAAGGGCTGAGCAAAGCATGTTTTTAGCTGGAATTCAAAATGCAATGGAAAATGAGCTTTTGCAGAGGGGCTGGGAGGGCTGCTCCAGGTAGGAGCAGCAGCAAAGGGTGTCACACTGCCGAGGATCTGCATATGAACTTAGGAATTGGGAAAAGGCCAGGGAGGGAGAGTATATCCTGACCTGTGGAGAAAAGACTTGCAACAGCTAATGTAAATCTCGAGGATGACAGCTCAGATGAGAATTCCTCCTACGTCTCCCTCATTCATGATCTGAATTACAGACTGCCGCTATGCCCAGGGTGTTTAAAACCCAGCTCGTGCTTCAAGGAAAATCACTTCTGCGGCAAGTACACAAACAGACACTTTGGATCTCACACAGCCTGAGAAGGGGCAGGCAATGGTGATGGCTTTCTTAGTTCAAGAGATGTTGGAATCTTACGGCCAGAGAAACAAACACCTTGGTACCTCTCTGCAGCACCTTACATATGTTTTTTTCCTCTCAAAGATGACTTCAGTTTACAAGTGCAAAATCACAGGGTAGTTTTGAACTCCTCTGTGCCTGAGGACTAAGACAGCAATAACTCTTTCCTTCTGCAAGTTGAAAACCCCATAAATCTAGCACTGCCACCCATTTTAGCAACACAGCTCATGCTGTTCAGTTAGAGCAAAACCTCATTTGCAGCCCTGCGACTCAAACTATCAGGTCCTGAGCTCCAACACATCTTGCTGTCAAGGCCACTGGGTATCTCCTAAACATGGGCTTGTAGCCATCACAGCCCTAAACCCGAGAGCATCCGCAGCCAGCGTGGGTAGTCCAGCTGGCTGATACCCTGACACCCTCCTGCTTTCATGGATTGACAGGAATGCCTGGCTGGAACCCCTGAGCCCCCGCTGCACACCAGGGCCAGGCGGTGTTTACCTGATCTGCAGCCCAGGCACATCCACTCAGGGAGAAAAAAGAAAATCACAGGCAATTTGTCAGAGCATTAGCTGATAATTCAGACAGAAATGTTAGATCTTGAGGCACAGCTCCGGGCTGCAGGAGGGATGTTATTGACTCCGACAGATCCCTGATGACATATCCATCCCCTCTCCCAGGGACAAGGCTACATTTAGACACACTTAAGTTTTCATTCAAATTCCAGATTAACACAGCAAGTGGACGGCAGGGAAAGAAAGTGAGAGAAGGTTGAAGGAGGGAGAGGGGGCTTGCATGGTTGGGGTTTGGCTTTTCATCCCACCTCTGCAATTCTGGCCTAATTATTTCCTTTAAAACTCACTGGCTTCACCATTTTAATTATTACTCAGGCTTAGAAATAAATACTCCTTCTTGCTCAGAGACAGCCATTCCTGCCTACTTAATGGCACTTACTCACTGTAATAGCTCAAAGTCCAGATTTAGACAACACTGAATTCTTTTGAGACTTCATCAAATGTTCACAGCTATCTTCCCATCACCTCTGGTTTCTCAGCCATTTCAATTATTCATTGTCTCTCAGGCAGAGATTTTAAGCACCTTCATGTTATTTCCTTTCCCTCTTGTATGTATTCCTAACACCCAGCATAAAGCTGTCCTGACCCTTCAATGACAGCTGTTAAGTAGCAAATAACACTAATAATTGGAGCATATCTAATTGGGCTGTAGTTTTCAAATTTGGGTGCCTAATGAGGTGCATTATCACCGAGTATGGCTCTGCTCTTACTTCACTCAAGTTGCCTTGAAAATGCCCCGCTTGCATGTATTTAAACATCTAAAGAGACATCTTCATTTTGGAGGGGCTAAATATTAATGTCAAATGATCTTGGGCCTGATACCTGTGAGTGTCAGGATAACTTCTACACATCTTTAAACATACATACTCAGTAAAATGGACATCTGTGTGTGTAAATATTGATTGCTTCTATCTGGAAATGATGTTCATGTATTTCATTTCCCTTTATCCGTGTTTCCACACCATTCAGCACTAAACCTCATTTCACTGAGTGCATTTAGTATTTCTCAGCTTTCGCTTAACGGTTTACTTCAGGCAACGATACTGCTGTGAGTGGCAGTGGGTGACCCCAGATTCATCCACAAACACTGCTTGCTGGGCAAGGGAAATGCAGGCAGTTTGGGAATGGCCTTCACATGTTCTACTGTGGTGATTCATTTGCTGACCACTGGTGTCCCAGAGATCAGTATGAGCCTTGAGTTCAAAAGCACACACCTCCACTGGCACTGGTTCACAGGGAAGGTGGTTGTATTTCTAGAGGCACCTTTCATTTGGTTTCTCAACAGAACTGGGCAAAATTTTGCATATAATGTGTTTTTCAAACACATGGGTTTCTGTCCATTTTGTCAAAATAGTTGTGTCCCACAGTAGTTCTGCTATCTCTGAAAGCACCTACCTTGCCCCATCTAACACTTCATCTCTTCCATTAGACTGTACTTCCTTTTAGGCTGTGCTTCACTCCTGCCCAGCTATTCCTACTGACTTCGGGAATTCTGTGCCTTGATTCAGGTAAGAGCTGCTTGACCTTTGGCAGGTGACCAGACCCAGCTGCACTGGTGACTATTAGTGTGCTTAAATGGCATAAAGACTCTGCTGGAGCAAGTACATGTGCTGCTCCCAAAGCATCATGTACCCAATGAATCAGGGCCGCATCACGCAAGAGGGAAACAGGATCCCATTTAACCCTGGACATGCACAATAATTTAAAGAAGACCCTCTCACATCCCAGCCAGCACACGGGATGCAGCTCTTAACATTCAACATGCTAAAGGCTAAAGACAATGAAAACTCCAGACACTACGGAGGTTAAATCAGTGCATCATTTGACAGGGAGCTGTGGGCCATTAACCTTTCCATTGGCACTCGCAACCAAGAGCTGAAAGATAAACACATTGGGTAGGAAACAAATTGGTTCATTCGAATGCTATTAATGTGCGAGCCCTTGGAGGCCACGTTTATGCTTTTGGAAAATTACACATTCATGCATAATGAAGCGAGATACAGCTCACCGATTGCCAACAGGGTGCAGGGCCCACGATAAGGATTTATAGCAGGTGCCTCATTCTCTAAACATTTGCAAATTAAGTATTTACAAGCGTAATGTTGGCTATTTTATTGCCAGTTTAAGTTACCATCATTTGAGCTTTTTATGTTGCACTGAAACTGAGCTGAGCGTTTAATATCCGTGATGTGTAATTTATTCAAGTATAATTTGGTGATGTTCTAGTGGGAACTAGGGCAATACCCAGAGACCCTAATTATGACACAACAACACATAAACGTAGGAAGAAACCTCTTGCCCTGAAGAACTTGTTCTTAGCTGACAAAGCCAGATAAAGATTGCGATACACGCTGCAGATTAGAGAGATGCTGTAAAGAGAAAGTGAATGTCTTGCCCAATGCCACATGAAACGCCTGTTACAGCTAGGAAAACATCTAGGCCTCCTTTCCTACACATCTGGGGCATGAGAATGAATTCTTTTACCTGCCCACAGAAGATGGGCAACTATCCCAGCCTAAGGACCCTGGGCTTCAGTGTTACTGAATGCAACCGCAAAGGACACCCCAGCTACTGAAATAACTTGTTTCCTTGGGAAGCTGCCACAGCTTAGAAGTGAGTAAATGCAAAGATTTGAGGAATACTGGATAGAGAGACCATGCATAACAACTGAAAGTATGGCTGTAAGAGCTAAATGTTACTGTTGCTGCTATAATTTAGCATGCGATATTCAAGGAAATCACAAGGATTCACTCTGCAGTGAATTCATAGGAGAGATTTTGCACAGCAGCAAAGGGACCAGATTTCATGTCAAGAGATCTCTTTCAGGCTAATGTTCCTGTGAAAACACTTCTTACAGTCTATGTCAATGAACACAAGCATTTCTGCAAGAGCAAACAAAATAGTAATTGCCTTTTGACACTGCCCAGACACATGTGAAAGGAGCATAGTCTTTGCTGTGCATAAATACAGGCCCAGTGAATCAAGATAGAAACATCTGACACTTTACCTACTGTAGGGTTTTTAAAGATGAAGATCAACTAATCCAGACAAATTCATGCCATACCCTGGGAGCTACTGGACATATTAAGTATTTGTGGTCTGCTGGGAAGTAGATAAAATGATATTATTATGGGGAAACTGTTAATGCACAGTAGTTCAAGAAAAAAGAGAGAAGGGGAAGAAACCAGACAGGACTGGAATAACAAAGTACTTAAGCTGTTTTCCAGCCAACACTTACTGAGAATGTATTTTCAAGTGTAGCAAGGGATGCTGTTACTAACTGGTGAGTAAGCCCCGGTGCTAAGTGCTGCATATAGGTTTAGAACAATTGACATCTGTAGAGGTTAAAATGGAGATTCTTCATCCATAAGATGCTACTCCTGCTCCTTCTTGAGATGCTGAATGAAACACACGTAGCTACATGACAAATTTAGAAGAGCTGTTAACACCAAAGCAGCATTGGAAAGCACCTATTTTCCTGCAAGAAGCTAAGTGGGGAAGCACACATAGGTCCCTAATTGTTTTCCTTAAACCAATAATGCTGCCTTTCCATCCACTTTCATGAATTCCCCCTCTCCTGGGAAAGACAAAAATAGAAAGGCAGGCAGAATTTTCAATGTTTGAATTGAATTTGGTGACAAACTGAACAGGTCAAGGCTGTGTGACTTTGAAAATCCCATCCTTTATATGGGGATGAAGTAGTAACAGGAAAACAAGTGGAGAGATGGAATACAAAGTGCTGTTCAACTCATATCAAATCATATCTCCATCCACTAGCAGAAAGCTCATGGACTATTAACAGGCCCTGTGTACCACCCCATATTAATTCAATACGAAGCACTTAATTCACTGTCTTCAGACCATTCTTGGTTTCAAACAGTTCTTACGTTACCTCTTCAGTGTCTGTTTTCCCTTCTGAAGGCATTGCTCTCATCTTCCTGGTGCTTCACACACATCTAAGCTTGCAATGGTAAAGCGCTTGAGTTTAACTACTGTCTGCTATAAACACAAGGGAATTCCTTTATCTCTTTCTTTTTTCCATTACTAATCCAGATGTACATGGAACTGCTGTTTAAATCTGTGAAATCATCTCATTAAACTACAAAACAATGACCTGGGGAAAAACCTAAAGTCAGAGGTGGTAACTGACTTACGGACCATACATCTCTACCAGAGGTCTTGCAGCTTATCCAGGTCAGAGCCAACAAAAACTAAGGATCCACACCAGAAGCACTGGTGATGGTCTTCATCTTCACTTTCAAGATCTCTCTTTCATCCTTGGGATGTCTGAGGATCTTCATAAACTGAGAACACACTGAAGCTGAAGACTTGGTTTTGGCACCATTTCAAACCGCTTTTACTTGATTTACTCTCAGCATAGATACAAGCCAACATATCCAACAGTACTCAACAATTTTTGCGTATTTTCAGTTATAAAAAGCTTTATCTGTATGAGACATGTGGTTCTGGACTACAGTCAGTCTCTGGACAATCACATGAGAGAGGTTATTCCTCCCACCCACGGAGGGGCACAAATGCCTGCCAATCTCAAAACCTGCAAACAGGATTCCATGAGAGCAGAGGCCAGTCTCACGGGACTTCTCCATTAGGAAGCAGTACCCCAGTCCAAACCTGCTGACAGGATCCCAGTGCCAAGCTAAACACAGAGCTGCCAGGGTGCCAAGACAGCACGGGAGCTTTGTGGAACCTAAGTGCATCCCCCTCATTAGCATCATCTGAGATGAGGGTCTCATCACAACCCTCTATGGTAGGCCTGCTGGCCTCATTATCATTGGAGAAAAGCATTTGCTGTTAACGTGTCAAGAACCAAATGAGGATTAGCTCACCTACCATTTACAATCCCTTGGCACCCCTGCTTTGGCTGCTCCATGTTTGCCCCCAGCCCGCACACTTCAGCTCAGGATAAGGGTGTTGGTTTTAATTGCCATTTTTATCCTTTGGTTTAAAAGCAGTTGAAGAAGGAAGCAGAGTGCTGGCGTGTGCTTCCTCCCATGGGTGCAGGTCCCCAGCCCTGCCCCAGCACACCCCCTGCCGCGCAGCTCAAACGCCTCCATCGCACCGTCCACAGGATGCGCACAATTCAAACACAGGCAGTCAGGGTACCACACGGCGCTTATGAGCAGTGAAAGGCACTCCTGACAAGTGGGAGCCCCCCGCCTCTCCACCACACACGCTGGAAAACAATGGAGAAACCTGTAGGAGCCTGAATACAGAACAACTGCTGGCTCTGAAACAAAGGTGGATGTGTCGGTGTGAAACAGACACTTGTCAGCCCCAGCAAGGCTCAAGGCACAGTTACGGCTCTTAATTATTACCAGCCTGGCTCCCCGAATGGTCACGTTTTTTCCACAGTTACTACATAAGTTAATCACTTCATGAGCAAGGAGATCTGCAGATGCCTTTGAGGCTTTGTTAACATAGTGCCTAAGCCAGCTTTACACTCTCTTCTAATCCTCTTTAAGACCGTATGAGGCAGTGAAGTAGCCTATAATCAGTTTTTAAGGTTATAGACAATATCCCCACTCAAGCTGGTTGCCTAGAGCAACAGTGCAGGAACTGAATACTAGCAATGAGATTGGATTACTTGCCTTGTTTATTCATCCATATATATTTATCCTCTGCTCTGCCTACAGCAGAAGCAGGGATTTTTGTTGCCTGGGCCTTACATGTCCGGATGCAGAGCAGAATTTATGTAAAAAAATGCAGGCAGGCCTCAAGAATTCATCTCTTCCCGTTTCTGATTCTCTCCTTTCCCTCTCCACTTCAATACCTGAAAGTTCAAAACACTCCCAGAATGGAGATTGCTTGCAGTGTCTCAGCAGCAGTAACAGCCTTCCCACTGCTTCGCATCTACATGGAGGTGGAAAGCTCTCTTGCCTGAGTGCTGGCATCACCAGCGACATTTAGGCAGCCTGCGGGCTCACCAGCAGGCAGCAGGAGCTGCTATTTCACCTTCACTGAGGATCTGTCCCAGCCTGACCTATGAGACTCCAGCTGCCATTGCATAAAGCAAATTGCTCTGTATTTGAAATTCGCTGAAGAGAAGTCTGCCTGTGTACCTGTTTCTATCAGTTAGAGCATTCTAACTTCATCCTATGTCCTTTCAAAGATGAATTTTCCCTCTGGCTACAACCACTGTCCCCTTTTGTACTTTAAGCTTAGGCATAGTTTTAACCAGAGCCAGGACAACTCATCTATTCATTCTTGCCTGCAGTGGCGTAGGCAGATTCAGTTAACTGGTGTTAAATCCAGGCTCTTCCTTAGAAAGCAACATGGTACAAAAAACATATTACAGATGGAAGGCTTGCAGAAATGTTAAGGCTGCCGTCTTAACCCCAAATCAAAACAGAACATTTCAGTCTGGAGCTAACTCATCAGTTGGGACATCTCAGGTTGACCCAAAATGAAAGTTCAGTGGTTTTCATTTCACTGAAATAACTGAAAACAAAATAACTGTCTCAAACTGACACAAACTGTTTCCCCTCACACCTCTCACTGTGGAACCCATCTTTAGTTTCCGCGCTAACAGAATAAACCAGTGATTCTCAAGTATTATTGCTTGATTTCTCACACTGCTCACCCAGCTGCTGACATACAGCTTAACCTGGTTGGGACCATCTACCATGTGAATGCAAGCGTCTACCACAGGGACACAGCCACATGCTGTCTGGCTGCTTTTCCCAAATCCTCAGAAAATGAGCATCTAATGATGGGAGAACTGCTCCTGGTGCAGACCCCCGTGCCCCCCCCTGCAGATGGCACTGCAGGAGCATCTGAGCTCCCTGCAGCCAAGAGGAGCCTCTGCTCCCTGCCTTATCCCCTGCACTCACATCATTTCCTTGGCCTACTTATTACTTGGGTTTTTTCCTTTTCTTCTTTTTTTTCCTCCTAGAGAAATTATTTATCATAGGGATTGCCAGCACTTAATAAACATCCCTCCAAGAATAAATTTGTTTATCTAAGGTATTTTATTATGCTGCCTCAGATAAAAGAGAGGGGAAAAAAAATCCTCCCCAGAATATCTTAGCCTGTGCAAACAGTGGAAGAGCAGTGTCCTTGAGCACAGTTTTCAAAGGGGAGGTTTGTCAGAAGCCATTTCAGCTGTTAAGGAATGAGTTATCTTCTAAATGAACAAAAAGAGGTGGTGGCATAAGCCCTGGCAATTGATCCAGTGTGACAGAGACAGATTTAGGAACCAAAAAGCATTTTGTTCCAGGGGCTGCGCTGGCTGTCCTCCTCTTTCACCTTCTGTTGTCATCCAGACTGGGTGGCGGGGGGAGGAAGATGGAAGCATTTTACATTCAGGTTGCACAGGTTCGAGCAGCAGCACAAGACAGCAGGTCATGGAAAATCGGAACTCCTGTCACTCAATCCCACGGCAGATCCGCCTCTGCTTCCCCCTCCTTTCGCTGCTGCAGGAGCCTGTGTCTCCGTGCTGATGAGCAACGCGCGAGCTCCCAGATCTGCTACAGCAGTCAGGCTCCCCACGCCACAGAATCATCAAGTATCACCAGCTGGGGCCCTGGCAAGAGCAGCCCTGGGCTGTGTGAGCAGATAATGCAGTGAAAGGAATGCTTATTAGAAGCAGGAAGCCTGGCAGTAGGATTTCTCATCCCAGATACAAGGTTTGCAGCAGTATAAATAATTCATGTCAATTGCCAGCATCCTGGAAATTAGTTGGGGGGGGGGGAGAAAATAAAATCACACTCCAATGCTCTCCATTCAAAAGGAGTTAGCTGCTTGTCATGGGCCAGTATGGAAAGAGGGGACAGTAATTAAAACCTCATCTTTGTTGCATGAGGCCGTGCTAGCAAGAGACAGGTTCTTTTCCAAGTTGTTGGATCCAACCCTTCAACTCCTTGCCCAGGCTGCATGGTGTGGCCCTGCCTGTGACATGTATGTGATGGGGCAGTGCTGGCACGCTGTCCTGAGGATCCACCCCACTTTGGGTGCTCAAACCACTCGTAAGTCACCTCAGGGAGCAGGGGGTGGTCTTCCAAAGCACTGGAAATTCTCCCCTGGACTGGTGCTTTCAGCCTCCACAGCTGTGGAAGTTTGACAGAACTGGCCACTTCTCCCCTTGGCAACTGAAGGAGGGGAGAGTCCTCAGCTGCAAGGGATGGATGTGAAAGGCACCAAACACTACCTTTAGTGTTTTCAATCTATTTCTTCTTTGTTTTGCATGACAAGATTTCCCAATGCCCCAAACATTGCTGTTAGGAACGTACATAGAATCATAGAATGGTTTGTGTTGGAAAGACCATCTAGTTCCAACCCCCTTGCCACAGGCAGGGATGCCTCACCCTAGACCAAGGCTCTGATACTGTCTATGTGTTATTGCTCCAGGATAACCCACCTACAGCCTAAGTAAAGCCAGTTAAGATAGAGCCTTTTGAATTCCCTATCTTCATCCAATAGCAACTTGAGCACTGTGGATACAGCCAGCGTACTGGAGGCCAGCACCTCCCTCTGACTTGTCAAAAGTGATTTCATTACCAGAAGCAATCCAAGCAATGATTTGTCCCCTTCAGATCTATCCAAATTCCAGCTCCCACTGAACTCCCCCACTCCCTCGGCTGCAATCTTCTCCGTAATCTAACAGTCCACCAGCAATAAAACACAGCCATGGTGGCAGAATGCTCCCTTGCTAAAATTCCTCTGTGCCCATCAACGATGCCCTGAGAAACTGTTCCAGTGAAGTGAGTATCCTAAAACACAGTCTGAAAAACCTGCATCTTTTTCCATTTAAGTTTGATCCCTGTGGCTGACTTCCAGCTCCTCTGTCTGAGTGCCTTTACAGAACACCAGATATCATGAAAAACTGGTCCCCAAGGAAAGCTGAGCACTAAGCCAGCGATTGTCTCAAATAATCACCATATGCATGAAAACATACATCTTTCTGCATATGGCACCAAACCCTTCACTCCTGCTGGACCACACGTATGTCTCCACAGAAGTTTTCCAGGAACGAACGCCCATCCAAACACGCAGGATACCACTGTCTGCTCCACCAGGCAGGAACACGTCTTCAACACAGCCGCTGGTAGATCTGTCAGCATTACAGGAATTAAAGGCTCTGACTCCATCGCAGCCAGGTTCTCCAGAGACTGAAACTCCTTATAGCATGGGAAGCAATTTGACTCAGAAAACACAGAAACATTCCCATCTGGCTTCCTGTCTATCCTGACCCAAACATTGGATGCCATTCAAAACCACATCAAGCATCCAGAAAACTGTTGGAGCTGCCTCTCTCACATTGAAACAAAGCACCCATTCAAAACATGGCACTTCCAGTTTTTCCATGTTACTTATAGAGGATAAAGTTGCACGACAAACAAATGGGACCCAGGGAGCTTATTATTTAAATGAGAAACCTATGGTTTTCCTCTTCAAAAACCAAGTGATTCAGCCTCAGAAAGAAGAGAAGCCTACACCTCATAGGCAAGGCAGAGTATTTTTCTCTCAAGTTATGACCACCTTGTCTTTCTCCCTTGGAAGGGCTGTAGGCCTTCATTAGTTCCCAACACTTTTTGCAGCCACATTAAAAGTATTTTGGTTGGGAACCTCTTTTCAGCTGGGCCACATCCTCTGGAGTTAACCCATTCAGGCTGCTCTTTGCTTGAAAACCATGAAGCTCTTAATGCAGATGGCATAAAAATGAGGCAAAGCTCCTGCTGTACGTTTCCACCTAGAAAGGAGTAACTTTTCTAGAAAGAGTCAGAGGATGCATCTGATGCCAGAGTCAGGCAAGGGCTACAAACCACCTCTTACATATTTACAAAGGACAGCTAGGCCCTGATGTTAACATAAGATCAATGTTAATGCCTATGATCCACAGAACTACCCAGTCCATTGGCCACACCAAGCACACCAATGTAAGACATCAAACAAACCAGCAGCAAAAATGCCAACTAGAATACCAAAAAAACTAGGTATGTGGCTAACAAGAAGCACTTGGTTTAGCTTTTCAACTGAAGCAAGCCACACAAGTCTAGCAAGGCACAGGCATACTTGAGGATGTATTTACTAGTTTCCCATGATACTAAGATTCCTCTTTCAAGCGAGGATACACTTCATTTTGTATGGCTTACATCATGAGAGAAAGCTCCTGAACTAAAACTAAGCCCAGAGAAAATGCTTTGCAGTCTTCTGCCCCAGGGGGTTCTGCTGGGACAGGGACCTTGCCTGTGTCTGATTTTAGATAGCACTCAGGATAGTGAAGCTTTTCTCTAAACTGGAGCTTATCCTGGGGAGGAAAGCACCTGGATTGCCCCTCAGGAGGCTGCACTCAGCTCCTGGTTATGCCAAGCCTCCTGAGTGACGGTATTGGTATGTCTGTGTTACTTCTTTCTAAAATAGCAATCATAATTCCTCCCATGTCCTTTGCCCATTTCTGTTAAGACTGAGCTGTGCATGGCAAAAAGCATTTCTCACAGTGAGTAGACAGAACATGTGGAATAACTCACCTTCCCCACTTGTCTGCCGAGATGCTTTTAAGATAAAACTGAATCAGAACATTGTAACTGATTTCATTTTCCATTTAGAAGTCTCTCATCACAATATGGTAAAGCTTTGTAATGAATGCACTTCCTATGCTATTTTATAAAAAGAGTGCTCGGGGAAATGCATATCATAATAAATACACGTTAAAATGACATTTATACATTACTTTGTGAGAAGTTCAAAAGCAGAGAATCTAGCAGTGGGATCAGACACATTTCATAGCACAGACTATATTTAATGGAACTGTAATCAGAACATAATGTGGGAGGATGTGGAACAGAACACGGCTTACCTTCTACAGGTAAAGAAGAAACAAAAACCAGCTCAATTTGACTGCGCTTACCAGTGCCAAAAAGCCACTGTGAGCTGAGCAGGCTCTTTTTCCCCCTACTAGCTTAGGGAGCCTGGTTTGAATTTGTCATTTACAGCGGTCAAGTGCAGATTTTTTTTGCTTAAGCAGAACAAATAAAACAGTAATATGAAAATTGCTCAGTTAGTGGAGCCTCACAGTCAGCAGAGGTGTAGGATTCCTCCTTGTTCACTGCAAACCGGTTGCCTTATGTGCCCCTACAGTGCTCTGTATTGAGTACAGTAATTACACCACTTCCTTCCCATCTGGGATTCGGTCCAAAGACCTTTTACCAAGTAACAATGCTTTCTCTATTCGCCCTCTTCAGAACAGAATAGTATTGTTTAGTTTAAGTGGGCTTCCAGCCAGAAGGAGGTCAATCATAACAAAGCACTGCCATTAAGATAAAGGCTAAAACTATGCTTTATGAAAAGCATCCAGCTCTTGACAGTTGCCACTTGAGTGACAAGTTTGCACTGGGGGCGTTTCGTGTACTTAGCTTTTGTAATTTGGGTAGTGTTCGATTTCACATTTGTGTTTATTTATTGCAAGCCACAGAATCACCCTCCAGGTTTCCTCAATTTTCTCTCAAGGAAAATACAATGTTCCATTGCCATTAAGTAAACAAAGTTGGGGTTAACATACACTTTAAAACAACATTGGGGTTTTAAGCCTGCCAGTGGCTCAGCTTGTTTACAGTTTGCGGTCTCAGGCACTTTCCCTATGGTTCTCTATAGGGTAATTCTGCTATAGAAAATAGCTGCCATTGTCTACTCTCCTTTTTTGGTGATGTTTGCAAGGAGAGCCTACCTCTAATACAGCTGTCAGGGTGAGAGGACCTTTGCAGCTATCACACCTACACAGTAATACTGTTTCTTTTATTTCTATTGCTCTTTCCTATAAACATCAGGTCTAAACTACCCCTCAAAGGTAGCTCTGCACTTTGATACACACTGAATTCCTATCAGTTCTCCAACAACCCTCTGATATCTAGCTAGTATCCTCTGGAGTACTTGTTTGAAGCGTTGCTGTGTCTTATCTCTCAGCTTCTCTATAACTAAGCACTTTTTTGCTTTTTCAGTGTAGGATTAAATAACCCTTCTTGGTTAATTTTCCATCCACTCTAATACAATGGGTTTCAAATTGAGATCCAAGAGGGGAGGACAGTTGTATGTTTAAGACCCTAGGGCAGAACTAGGGAGATTAATTTTCTCTCTACTTTCTTGTTTAACCTTATGTGTGTCACTCGACGACACCATGTTTCTATTCCCATACAAAAAAAAGAGGCCAATCCTTTCATTTACTCCACTTACGTGGGTCAGGAGGGATGGGGATGACTATTTAAAAGGTAGAGGGTTATACAAAGTCCAGCACAGTGGAGCCCCAGGGTGATCTGGGGTTTCCAGCTGCTACCATAATAAAACTAACACAGTCCACTTGCAGAGCATCCTTCCACTGATGTTATGAATCAGTTATGCTTTCTGATAAACACTCTTGCAGACAGACGGAGCCTGTGTCAAGTTAAAACGTTCACAAAGAATGCCTTCACTGGTTACCACATTGTCATTACCCTACTATCTGAAAGATGAGATTTTATGATACACAATGCACTGGCCAAATATTTCATATATGCCTCCACCAAAGATTCCTCCATTGCCTCTCATCTACCCGCATTTAAGTACTCCCTCTGCACAACATCATCTAATGTTTCTCCCTCCTCAGCCAGGAAAGGAAGGATTAAGCCCTCAACATTACAGTGAAGACATGCTAAGATCTAGGCTGTTAAAAAGTTGAGGGGGCAAACTCCTACTGATGTCAACTGTCTTGGCCAAGAGCAACAGCTAAGCAATACAAGATAACAGCTCCCAGGAGTCCACTGGATTGTCACTTCATGAACATTTGTCCTGCCCCTCAATAGTTCTCTCTTGAAATACTTCAGGGTCTAGTATTCAGGTGAAAAAGTATTAAGGAAAGAGAAGCACTGCTGCTTGTTCTGACAAGAAAGGAGTCTGTTCGGACCTCTCAGATAAAGACATTTCTGTGAGCTTGTCTGATTCGGTACCTGCTGTTTGCTGATTTAATGCAGGGCATTATGCTCCCCACAAAACTTACCCCTCTTGTATCCTTAAACCACTGTGTAAGTAATTAATTGTTAGTAATTTATTCCTTTCCCTTCCTGGAAACCTAGAAATTTATTAAAATATTCAAGTTATATTCATTGAGGGGCAAGGGAAGAGAGGAGGATGAATACATGTGCACTGGGGGACATGAGACAGCACTGGGAACTGCAGTCTTGGGAGAACTGCATTCTGTCTTGCACCCGTCTCTCATCAGCCGTATCATTATCATCAATAGCCACTGCAGAGCCTGCTGTGCTGCCAGCATTCACTACTCTGCTCACTTTCAAACAGACACAAATCCTCATCACAGAAGTCACACTTGTACTAACTGAAAGCCCTATTGACAGCATGTGCTATGTGCAATCTGGAGAAATTAAATCACCCTTCATCTCCACATACGGATCCTTCCAGAGGCTGGGCAGGAGCGCGTTAATGAGGCTGTACGTGATGCCTTGGCTAACTGCAGACTGTGGCACACTGCCTGTTGTCTGCTGGCTGTAGTCTCCAAGCTAGTTAAACCGGTTCCATTTGTCAGAACTAAAATTAACTCACACACACTCTCAATGCTATCTTAATTTGCTAAATTCTACAGTTCAACCCAGATTATCCAGACTTCAATTATCCAAAACTCCCTGGTATTCAAAACAGGGTCAAGTCTCTTGACATCCATTAAGTACACTGAAAATTCCCTCAGTTATCAGAGACCTCATTTATATGAACATATTCCATATCCCCAGTGGTTTTTATATAATTGAGGCTGAATGTCAGTAAGGTTTTGATTTCAGGATATTTTGACTGATAATTGAAACTTCCAGATACAGCAATTATTTCACTATTTTTCGTGTGTGGCCCCCCCCCCCCTTTTCTTTTTTCTCTGTCCTGAGAAGCTTATTTCATTCTGACTAAAATCTCCTTTTGACACCCCAACAGGCACTTCCAGGCCCTCAGCACCACCTGAATGCAATGACACTGCCACTGCAGGAGCAACTTGAGGCTCCAGCCAAGCTGAGAGTGGAGCACAGAGGAAGACAGTGCCTTGAGGATCTCCTCAAGTGCTCCGCCTTGGGGCAGGGAGATGAGCTGGAGGTGGGCTCAGATACTGAAGCTCAGTCTAACTAGTTGATCACACATTGAAGCACACATAGCAACCTTAGCCAACCATGAAACACACACCTAAGGTCTGATAATTGAATGTCAACAGCTGGAATAATAAGACAGTGCCTTGCTGAGGACCACTCTCCTCTACACTTAACAGAGATGCTACCCAGCATGAGCAGAGGGTAACGTCCAATTCCTGTGTCACATTCTCTGCAAAAAGAGATTCATGGATGCCAAAACAATGTTTATGCAGCTAAATGTGGATGGAGTTCACCTCTGCATTTCGACCAGAGAGACAAATTTCACTGGAGATACAGCAAATGTGTCCAAAGCAGAAAATAACTGCAAAAAAACCCCAAGCCAATTAATATGAAATTCAAATGCTTATGAAATATGAGGCTTACATAAATATTGTAAGTGAGCTACTTTGTATTACAAGTTATTAAAATTTACATTCCATACTTATTTCATTAAAATAAGATACATTGCAATCAGTACAGGTAATGCAAAGGGTATGCTCTGTACGAAATTCAAATGTTTTCAGCTGGTTTAGCATTCCAGCGTTGCAAACAACTTGCATAATGTATAAACTGCAGATATTGATGTGGCAGGCACATTCCTGGCAGGACTTATCCATGAATGTGAGTTTTGGAGCCACTAGCAATGAGCAGAACACATCATTCTGTGAACTATCTCTGCTCTTTAAGCGTGATGCCATCGGGCCTGGAACAGAACTGCAGAGATGTGACTGAGCACCACAACAGTGCTGGGGAAGGGTTATGTGTAGGTTTGAGGAACACCAGCTCTCAACCATTTCCTTATGTACATCCCTTGGAAGGAATGGGTGCTATATGGATGCACCAGAATTAGAATGGGCGCAACCCCTCTCAAACTGGCTCATGACTATGCAGACAGGTGTCTGTCTTTGTAACATACCAAACAGCATTTTTAGGCTTCCAAAGCTCTAAACACACCAGCTGTACGTGCATCTCTGAGTGAACAACAAGGCAGTTTGACTTGTAACACACAGAATAATCACAAAGCTCTCGTATGGCGCACAATGCTGTCCAATAACCATTCAAGTGATCAGGCTGTATCTCTAGTCATGACACACAGTTTGAGCGAGGCCACTACATACACACACCATGCCAAGAGGCTGAGGATCACAACATTGCATAGGAGCTATAATGAAACACTTGAATACGCTTTATAAACTATTTCTGTATGGAAGCATAATCTAAAGCACCAACAGATACTTAATGACTAAATTCTAAGTCCTTAGCCAGGTCAGAAGGCAGAAAATTCAAGAGGCTGCTCATCAATATTCCTTTCACCCTACCTACAACACCTGCTCCTGATGATTAGAGCACATGCATTGCCTTATCTGTAAACGTCAATAATATTTGTTAATTGGTTATTATTCCTTCCACACTGGAACCTTTAGCAGTGAGTTTAAGCATCTGGTGAGTGAAAGATTGCCATAATTATCGGGATGGAACTGTGCTCTGGAAACTGCTTTTTTATTGCATGCTCTGTGCATGAAAAGTATGTTCCACAGCAAACTATGCTAATTCATACACTAAAACATACACATCTGTGGACTGTTTAACTAACTGCTAGCTTTAGCAGAAGCAACACAGTATTAAGAAATAAGAGCTGGCAAGAGAAGGGCTGGTATCTCAGCATGAAATGGGTTGATGTGCAGAGCACAGATTTGAGGTGATGGCACAATGTGACATGATATGTCACCACCTCTCTCATCTTGATGCTTGTTTGTCCTGTATCCAAGTTGAGAAGAGATGCAAAAACAGTGAAGTGATGCTGTGCAGTCCATGAACAGCCTGGGCTGTCTTTCAGCTCACAGCAGTTCCAGCTGATACGAAGTCAACAAGCAATAGCAACCACAAAAGTGTCCTCATTAGCAGTTTCCTGGAAGATGGATATTCTTTTTGCTTACACCACCTTTGGTTGAAAATGGCTGCCTTGTCAAAGCAAAGGGCCTTGGGAGAGTAAATGTGCTATGGGAGGACAGTACTAAAAAAGAAAGAACAAAAGGTAGAGTTAAGAAAGGAAGCAATAGAAGCAGAACATCAACAGACACAATGAAAACAAAGGCTTTAAATAAAACCAAGATACATTCAGAGATTCTGGGAAGGTCCATCCATGAAAATCCATGAAAAGGATCCCAGAGCTGCAGTGGTAAATTTACTTTGTCAGAAGTATTTCAGGAGAAGGCGTGTGTTCCAGTGTTATCCTGGAAAGAGTCAAACCTGGATTTCTGGGAGAAGGAAATACCAGAAATCAAGTACTTTGGATTCTCAGCTGCTAGAACCTGACATCTGCCTTCATCATACACCCATGGGTTTCCAAAAAACAAGAGAATTGTCCTAAATTTGCACATCTCAGACAACACGAGACACTCATAACATTACAAATGAAAGCTTTCTGGATCGTTTTGAGGACAGGAGGGGAATCCCAGCCTGTCCCTTTGAACTGGAAAACATCCAACAGCACTTGTCTAGAGAATGAACTGCAGAAATAGATCCTGGCAGACAGCAGTTCTGGTTTGGACACGGATTACACAGCAGGGGGCTGGGGAGGAAGGGATACTTCCCTCTACCTTAGGTCAGGTTTCAGCACATTACCCTGATAACGCTAAAATCTCGCTTGAATTGCCTGCTTTCATAGGCTTTATCAAGCCAGTTATGTTCCGCCTATCCACAGCTGCAGCAGCAGGAAGCGAGCCGCTCTCCTCGCCGGCCCCATGTGCATGCCTACAGTAACCACATTAACCGCAAAGCGTGTTTTTATCTTGTTAAGCCGCTAAGCTCTGAAGTGTTCCGTTTAGTATGGTAATAACAAGGCTGAGTGATAAAGCTTTTAGTGGGTAGAGAAACAGCAGCCAAGATCTCCTGTGAAGGGACATGCAGTTTGTTTTCTTTACACGGATTCTTCTGGACATGCCAGCACAGAAATAAATCAAATTCCATACGCTAGATAACAGCCTGGCTAAAATACAGGCCAACAAAAGCTGGGAATTCAGCATTAAAGAGGCTCTGTTAAATAATTTAGGCCAACAAGCTGACCTGCCAAACATGATAAGGAATATCCTCTAGATACTAACCAATAAAATAAACCACACTATTTATGTACTCAGATGGTTTTAAATAAAGACAATATTTTGTTAGTATCTGAGGAAAAGTTGTTTTTTTCCTGTTCTGGTTTTGCATGAATAGACCCCTAATGAAAATAGGAGCAGTAAACGCACCCACCCAATGCTCTGCTCCCACCCTGCTCTGCCACACACACACACCAGTCATTCTGTCGACCCCAAATGCCTCATCATTCAAATTAGGAGACTGGTCAAGACCCTCTCACTAATGATGTAGACCTGGAGCAAGGATCACCATGGAAGAGTTCACGGCTTGAATAACCTCAGCAGTGTCACTGCCTTTCCCTGCATGGGGGCAATCCACCTCAGTTCTCTGACCCTTGCCTCCTCCTGCCTCCCAAAGATTCACCTCCACTTTTGTTCCAGCAGTGCTGGAGCAGGTTGCTCATAGGGATTCACATCCTTCTATTGGTCTCATCAATGTAAACCACTTTCCATTCCTTGAGTTCAGGCCTCACTGATTGGAAAGTCCCATTACAGATCAAAGGTGATGCTCATTTGCAACCCAATTTAAACTAATGGAAAGTTCTTCAAGTATCTTCAGATGAAAGAAACTAGTCTTTAATCCCTTTTATTGCTATCACATCCCTCCACTTCAACTAGCCCCCAAGGCAGCTACTCTCAGACAGCTGCAGGTCAGTGGCTCATTTTTCACCACCACATTTGTGCTCTTTCCAAAAGGTAGTTTCAAGTCCAACAGTCTGCTCATGACCATGTCCCACACCCACAGAGCAGTTTCAATGAAGTTAAAAGGACAATTTTCAGTGTGTTTATCTGGTTTGGTTACTTGCAATAGAAAATGAAGCTAACAAGGAAAAAAAAACCTCACAGAAAAGGCAGCGCTCTAGTTGCCAGCTCCTAATCCACATAACTCATACGATTAGTGCTCCTCCAGTGGTGGGAAACAGGATCCAAACCAGCCATGCGCATGAAGATCCTGACCGCACCATCAGCCTGCTGTTAGTGATGGGGTGGTGTGCGCAGTGCCTGTGCTCTGCACAGATCTCACATATATTCCCCTTATGAAAGACCATTTTATTTTGCACGGTGGAGATCTGAGGACCATGATGTCCCAAGAGATGTACAATCTTGCTTCAAATTCCTGCTGCGGATTCCATAAGGAATATTATCTTTAAAAGTGGAGCTCTTAGCACTTGAGTCAGCTCCAGGTAGTCTGCATTTTGGTTCATTATTTTAATTTCCCACTATCTAGTCACAAACAGCAGCATCAGTTGCTTAATTTGCAGATAACTGTTCCAGTCACAGAAGCTAATGCTTTCCCTCCCTAATATCATTGGCCTCTGCCTTTTAAGCTAAGAGAAGCTATTTATTTATTAGGTTTATCACTGTGAAACAGTCTTGGAGATAAAAATCACATCACTTTTGACTTGCCAACTTTCCATTCAGTGCAGTTCCGCAGCAATGCATGTTTCCTCTGTGTCTCTACTCCTGCAGAAAACAGAAGCTCAAATCACAAGGTGCTGGAAATACCGTCAGATTTAAATTAACCATGTTCTGCTGCAGACAGCAGAGCTCTCACCAAGTATATGGCCTACTGCTTGCATGAACTTGCTTCCCAGAAGCTGAAGCTCTGCCATGTCAAAGAGTGAGGCTTATAAATGCATTCCTCTCATCCTTGAAGGCCAGGAACAAAGAAATTGAGATCTGATGTCAATAACCACACTTGTTCCCAAAGATAACATACACACATCTGCAGCACATTATTCATACAAACTGTGTGCCGTGCTTAGTGGGAAACTGGAGTTTACTTAGTGGGGGAGTTAAGTAAAGAAAAATAGGTCTCCCAGTATGGGCTTACCCATGCATGTGCCTCTGCCTGATGCTTTTCCAGATTTTATATGAGATTTTACATGAGATTTTACAGCCCCAAGCAGTCTGCCTGCAAGACAACTGCCTATTCATAGAATCACAGTATAGTCAGGGTTGGAAAAGACCTTAAGATATCTAGTGCTGCATCAAAGGGACAAAGAGGAAGAACAAAAGAACACCAAGTAGATCACCAAAGCCAGGCTCATGCTGCAAACACAGCCTTGAAACTGTCATGACTTTTGGAAGAACAGCAAATCTGGGGTACACCAAACTGAATGCTCCAATGGTGGAGCGAAGCCTGGGGATGTCCCTACTGTGCCATGTCAGAGCAAGGATCTGGCTGCTTTGCAAACCAACAGGATGAAAACACTCAGAAGGGTCAAGTGCTTTCTTCTTGCTCATCAAGTGCCACAAGATCTTTGGCTGAGAGCAAAGGGTGGGATGCAAAGAACAAAAATAGCAGAGAATAAACTAGGGGTTTTAATTATTGAAGGAGAACTGGGGCCCACATGCCCCTGCAGAAACCCATCAGTACTGCTGCCCTTTGGAAATGCAGGCACTGGTCTGGGAGAGCAGCAGCTGGTCTCAAACTCACTAAGCTTGAATTATCCCAGTCTGATCAGCAGCTTATGCTGGATAACTGCTCACAGCCGTATTTGACTATTAGGGCTCACAAGGGGCTGCATCTCTAAACAGCGCCTTATGGCATGGCTGGTACCTTAGCTGCAGACAGGCATGGATTAAACCCTGCTGAGCCCACTCGGCTACCTAGGAGATACTTTCATCTCTGAGAAAACTTACTAAGCACTTGGAGCCACCGAAGCCTGCAAGTGCGGGCTCTGCAAGGGGAGCTTTCAAGTCACCGTGCAGACACAGATGTGGGCTGTGTGGAAGCAGGCAGGCTCCATCCCGCTGCAAGTCAGCTGAGTGAGGAAATGAATATCCTCCATCTTTGCCAAGCACAGAGAGTCAGTGTTTTCCAGCCTCCCCCTTTCCTAACTGCACACACACGATTTGAACTGGGAAAAATGAAGAAAACGACCCATCAAAACACTGGCAGCAGCTCTAAGCCACCACTTATGCACGCAAAGAGTTAAGCAGAAACATGGCAGCCCACTGCAAACCACCCCATGGCAACTTCTTCAGCTGCAGCAACAATTAGATTTGGGGTGTCTCAGCAGCTTCTTCACACTCACTACTGCACTGTTCAAACACCATTTAGCAAACTGTGTCAGTCTCTTCCTGCTCACCCAACATAGTTCTCAGCACCCTGACTCCACATTCATTGAGACTGGTGCAGACGCAAACACAGGGTGACCAAGGTCTGACCCACAGCCTCTTCCCTGATTCCCAGTGCCTCATATTTCCAGCAGTTTCACTAACCAGTTCTCTTTGTATCTTTCTAATTTAATTTCCCAAAATGTTTTTATTCCCATTCCCTTAGCATTCTTTTCCATTCAGTTATCCCCACATCACATATTTACTCCTTCTGACCTCACCACCTTGCACCCTTTCTTCTTTACATTCTTTTAAGCATATGCTGCTCTTCCCAAAGCTGTATTTTACAGAGCTGTGAGTTACTCACTGTAACCAGTGCTGGAATTACGGAGGTGTTTATTAGCATCACCTAGTGAGTAGCAGATGACAGACTGCAGAAGACACTGCAGATCTCCAGCACAGTTCACTCCAACCCTGTGCAGACTGACACCTCCCAGTCTGGCTGGCTGGAAGAACTTACAGAGCAAGAGAACACATTCATCAGCCTGTAGAAACAGCAGCAACAGACATCCTTGTCTCACATTCCCCCTTCATAAATGATACCTCAAAGCTTTCTGCCCATTCTATGACCAGCAACAAGCTCTTCATTACCTGCAGTGAGTTTGGACAAGACTGTCCTGAAATAACAACCAGAAAGCAAGTCAAACCCAGGGTAGGTTATAAATTGTTAGACAAACAGTAACTTTACAAACAGACTACAACAACATTTCGGCGCCTGCAAAAATGAGGCAAAAATTCCGGTATTCACTTTTCCATAATACTTGAACTCCCATTTAAGCTCACTGGAATGCCTACCCCACCAAACGCAAACTACAGAAACAAAGGAAATAAGCAGTAAAGTCAGTCAAGCCCCCACTCCCACACAATCACCAGTTCCCAATCATGACCTCAATTACCTCCCTCTCACCACACACAGCCCACATCTCCCCACCCTCACCCCCAGGAGCCAGCACACACACTTCATTCCCCCTGCAATCACTGCCTGTTACAGCTGCTTAGATGGGAAGGGGCTGATGTGGCTTTCTTCAATTAGTCTGTAGAAATGAGGGTTGCTTTGTACCAGGGTGACACAGAACAAGGGTTACTGCTCAGGTTTCCCCTAATGGGGTTGGATGTGGACTGCTCCAAGAGTTTCAGGAAAGCTTCCAGGTGCGGTATCGTGAATTGCACCAGAAACTTCAGTCTGAAAGTAATCTTAAACCTGTGATCTTGGCTTGTTCTTTCTGCTACAACTGGGGGCTGCTGCAATCCAGTGCCAGTCTGCAGTTCATTTTAAAACAAGAGCGGCTGGTGGGCATTGCTCTCATGGTTGAAACCTTGCACAAACCAAGCCCTCGGCTAAACCTCAGGGGCTTGCACGCTGCAGGGCACTGTGGATTCAAGAATGAGGAGGACAACAGAGTGAAGAGAGGGGAGGGGAGGAGAGCAGCAGAAATTAACATTTTGGGCATTAAGATTTGACTAACTGGATGAGACAGGATTATTAAAAACTCAGGGATGGGAAGCAGGAGAGGCAGACAATTTTCCCTAACCTGCCCCATCCTGCCATTAACATTTAAATTGAAATGATGAATTACTGGAATAGCCATGGTCAAGGCCTCTGTATCCTCCCCTGTAGTAAGTACTGTGATGCATTGTCATGTGCAAACAGCTCTTTCATGAGACACCAAAAGGCTCTTAATAATGGATATTATACTTCTGCAATGATCACAGTGGAAAGCACCCAAAATTACCATCTTTCTTTGCAAAGTAATTTGTTATTTTAATGCTGTCAACCTGCAGAAATAGATTTATTGTTATTAATAATAGTGATTTGCCACATTTTGCTAGTTAAATTACAGTGCTGTATAGTTAGTTCCACAATAAAGGACTGGAAGTGTGCCAGGAGATTGCTCATAGCTCAGTGTAACAGCAATTGGCACTGTTCCCATTAAGGCATTAAAATTTGAGTCAGAAACATAACAGACACAAAACAAAACATGAGGTCGCTCGCGGGGATTATATAAAAACAATTAAAACAAATTAATTACCAGTTATGTTAGTGTTTCTCCATGTACACGTAGAATGATTACAAATCCATGCAGAGGTCTTTTAAAGACCATAAAAGTCAATAGGGATCCCTGAGGGATTACAAGGGAACTTTTGGTTTCCAACACAGCAGTGGGTTTAGGGAGATGAAATACAGGAGGCTATGGGACAGACCCCAGCTTCCCAGGAGCAGAAGCAGCTTCTGGAGGCTGCCAAGTACAAGAGTTAGGAGTGAAGAGGGAATAAGGCCCTTGATGCTATAGACAGCAGAGGAGCCCAGGAACACAAGGAGTGAGCTCTTTGGGGCAGCCCTGCCCAGGCTCAGAGAAGCTGGTGAGATGAACTGGAATTGAGAGGATGCTCAAGAGCACGCAGCAGGATCAACGTCATAGAAATGAGCAGTCTGTTGAACAGGCTGCAGTGATTTTTTTCCCCCATCTTCTCCTAAGCAAGCCTGCACATTTCTGGTTGTTGTGGAAAACTCACTGGAAAGTTTCTGTGTGAATCCCTATGAGGAGCCTCACTTTGCAAAAAAGAGGAAACTGTCTTTACTATGTTAAAACAACTTCTTGTACCTGTGCAGCCCCAGTATTGTTGCTCCTAACAATCACTGTCAGTTCACTCCCTCCATCCTGTCTCCCCACATCCTACCTCATCAGCACACCGAGACAGCTCAACAGAAAACAAGTACAGAGCTGTTTGGGTGTCCTTTACATCCTAAACCTGGTCACATCAGCATCACATCAGAAACTCCAGGCACACATGAACCAGAGAAAGCAGTAAACTACAGATCCCCTTAAGAGAACCAGGACTTTCTGGAAACATATTGTGGCTGCAGCTTTCAATTACAGCAAAGGTTCCAGAGCTGAAAGAAAACTCCTTGGACAGCACACGAGGTGTTACTTTCCTGTTGGATTGTTGTTTCTAGTTTTATATTACCAAGGAAAAGAAAAAGTATTCTAGCATCTGAGTAATGGTGTGAAAACATTATCTTACTATTGCTCTCCAAGGGGTCTTTTAATTCATATTCCATCCTTTGGAATGCAGTAAGTATAGAATAAGCACACCAGTTCTTATTGTGCATGTGTAATACCTGGTATTAAAGAAACAAGCCTCTCCCTCTGTCCCTCCTATTTGCACGTCCACACCATCATTTTTCCTATTAGTTCTGTGTTAAGCAACATTTATATGCTTGATGCAGTACAGGAGAGTACCCAGTCCTGCCCTCAGGAGCACAGCTATCTCCTTTTTCAAGAAACATAAAAGCAAGCATCAAGTGTTCATCATGTAAGCACTGATCCTGGGAGGTGGTCTAGGTACACTGCCAGGATTTAGGCCTAAAGCCACTTACAACCCCTCAAAGGGGGGAAATAACCTGATTTCTTTCCAACACTCCACGTATTTGAATTAACCCATAGAAACCTTTTCTCCTGAATTGTTCTGATTTACACAAATACTGGGAAGGAGAGAGAAAAAGGGGTGACACACAGCTCTATGGGACATAGACCGCCAGGTGCTAGAGACATGTCAGTAAGCATCCTCCACCACTGTGCAGTGGAAATGTACCCTTTTTCCCCAGATCACACCCCTCTAAGCAAGCAAGGCAGGGACAGACCATAGGAAGGAAAGAGGAAAGGTACATTAACTCCTGCAGGACATTCAGTAAGGGAGAACGGAGACCAGAAGGGGTGGCCGTTCTCCCTCTTCATTGTGAAGATGCTGTGGTCAGCAGGCAACCCGCCCCTGCCCATTTCCTTTGCTGCAGAAGGGCCTGCAGGGAATAAGCCGTGGCTTTAACCATAGCCTTTCCATTAACATTTCACTATTTCACTCTGGAGAATTGACAAAGAGATTGGCAAAATATTTCTCATCGACAGAGAGCATTTTCCATCTTACCTGAACAGTTTTCCCCTATTTATTAGAAAGGATGAACCAGTCTGGGTAAAACCAAAGCTCGAGGTCTGCAATAGGAATAACGCACCTACAGCAGGGATTGCAGTCCCTGCCCTTCAGGATGCATTAACCGGTGATGGGAGAGCATCAAGAATCAAATTTATATCCCTTCTTCTCACTTTAGTAGCACAGGGCAGTTTGTCACCCAGCCTCATCCATGCACAGCAGCACAGCACCCTTCCCTGTGATGCCAGTGTTCTGCATCCAGCCTTAGCCCATGAAACATTAGCAGACTGTAGCACAGACATACCCAAACCAAAGAGAGCAAGCTGGCTGCCAGGAGCAACCCAAGTGCTTCACTCTAAATTACTTCTCAAGTCACAAGGAACTTGCAGACTTTAACTCCACCCTCTTTAAAAGCAGATGGAAACAGTAAATATTGATGGGTATCACCAGATGTCACTGTTGTACAAAGTCATCCAAGCTGAATTTCTGGGAGAGCACATGGTAGACTTGAAAAGACACTTGGGCTTTCCCCTTACCTACCCTCCAGGGCTCTCCTTGCCCTCAGCAGCCCAAGAGAAGGTTCTGCAAAGGGAGCAGCAGCAAAGTTTGCTCTCTGGCATGGGTGGTTTTAAAGCTTATTTCTTAAAGCAGAGGCATGCTAGGCTGTGGCTGGGGGAAGGAACCACAGTGCACCATGACAGCTTTTGTTTCAGGTCTGGTATGTTTATATATTGAGCTTTATTTTCTAGCTTTGTTCCAATACATTTCTTTCTGCTGGAAAGCTAAATTGCAGGGCTGCAACCACTGCTACCAGCTAGCAAAGAGATAACAATAATTAATACTTAGTAATATTGGGCCTCGCGTGCCTTTTGCATGATGCTGCCTTACTAGTTTCAGCAGCGATGCTCTGAGATAATCAGACCCAGGATTTTAGAATTCATTTGCTTAAAGTTTGTTTCATACTGATTTTGAAGTACTTCTAAGATGGCTTAAGCATGAACATTTGCTTGCTAATAATACTGTTCCCTATCTGCAAGA
This sequence comes from Neopsephotus bourkii, assembly GCF_033783945.1. NCBI lineage: Eukaryota > Metazoa > Chordata > Aves > Psittaciformes > Psittacidae > Neopsephotus > Neopsephotus bourkii. The sequence goes on along the minus strand of NW_026901291.1, from coordinate 908,024 downwards.
TGTGAATCAGAAGAGTGGTAGTTAGAAAAGCTTAGGTTTGAACAAGATATGTGCAGAACAGTGTCCTTTCAAAAGCAAATCTGTTGAGGAAATAATTTTCACTAAGAAACAAACATAACTGGCACTGCATCAGCACAGTAATGTTGACCCACTGAAGGAACACACTTCATGCTTTAAAACAAAACAGATCTGTGCGAGAAAGTGCTTGCCCAAAACATGCATCTTTTTATTGAGACGCATTTAAAAAACAGAAAGATGACAAAATATACACTCATATAAGGCCCTTCAGCCCAAGCATGCTGCTGCTGGTCTGTTATGTATCATTGGCTATGCCCAAGGTGATTAAGTGTTACTTGAAAGCAGTTTAATCCAGAAGCAATTATAGATGAGAGAATGGTTTGGGTTGGAAGGGACCTTAAAGCTCATTCAGTTCCAACCCCTGCCACAGGCATGGACACCTTCCACTGGAGCAGCTTGCTCCAAGCTTTGTCCAACCTGGCCTTGAGCACTGCCAGGGATGGGGCAGCCACAGCTTCTCTGGGCACCCTGTGCCAGCGCCTCAGCACCCTCTGAGTAAAGGACTTCTTTAATCTGAATCTCTCCTCTGGCAGTTTAAAGCCTTGTCCCATCACTGTCTGCCCTTGTAAAGATTCCCTCTCCAACTTTCTTGTTGACCCCTTTAGGCACTGGGAGCTGCTGTAAGGTCTCCCTTTAAGAAGCCTTTTCTTCTCCAGGCTGAACGACCCCGGCTCTCTCAGCTGTTAGTATAATAGTGCTTCAGCAAAGTACACTGAATAAAGAAAGAAAACATGCCCACTGAGAAATGCGCTTCTCCACATACAGGCCTTGAGGTGGCACAGGCTCGTCATCAGCTCCCTGGGAATACCTGGTCCCCACTGATCAGAAGGACTAGGCAAGGTATTTCTATGGCAAGCATTAACAGCAATTAGCCAGGCCTCTGGTTTGCACTGTTCAAGGCATTTGAAAGACATCTCCTTCTGCCACAAGTCCTGATAGGAAATGTCTGCAAAGTTTGAGTTTGGCACCATGTAGACTGGTACATTTGTGGTTAAAGGTGACTGGTAATGAACCTTCAGATACTGACAGCCCTCTGGTACGTCAGCTATGCCCGGGCATGTACATGCTCCTCACTGCCAGTGACAATCTTTACCAGTGTAAGACTCATCTCTCCTTCCTATAGCTGGGTGATCAGGGATGCATACACCTATGTGTCAAGGCCACATCACAGGTACCCCGGCAGTGTCTGGGTCTCACACCTTGTCCTGGCATAGGCATGCACTCACTGTCCCTCCACTGCTGTCTGCTGCTGGCTCCGCACAGCCACATTGTCATGCAGCCAGCGGCCGAGAGCTGGCTCAGTTCGAGGATCACAGCACCTGAGCTGTGCTGGATTGATACCTTCAGTACTTACCAACACTAACATGAGCCATCCTCTCTCCTCAGGGCTGTCTTCACTAGGCTATTTTACTCTACACCTCATTTCACAAATGTACAGCAACTTTTTATTACCCATCAGCTTCCGATTTGGCTCAGCTACACACACCTCCATCCCTGTTTAATGCTGCTTTAATGAACAAAGGAAAAACAAGGACCAAAAATGCATCAGCTTGAAGGGAGATACTCATGGGATACTACAGGGATGTGTCTGTAGTCTAGTACAATTTAAATTATTTTTATTAATGTGCTGAAAGCAGAGCACAGAGCAAACAGCACACAAATTAAGTTCAGATCAATGCCAAATGAAATGGATTGCAAGGAAATAAAAGGAAAATAAGAGGCCCAGGGAAGTTCACACAACACAGGATGGAGTAGCAAAGTGATGCTCCAGCCAGGAAAACGTAGAGCTAATGTGTACAGTGGAGGCTGGAGAAATAAATCTCAGGTGCAACAGTCTGAGGAGAGGAAGATGCTCATGAGGCACGATAAGGGGAACACTCTGGGCTGACAGCAAGCCTGTGTTCTGCAAGGGGCCAGCACAACACTGCTGCTGAGCTCTCTCCCTTTTCCCACTGTCCTCAGCTTTTCCAAGGGTCATACCGAGGGAAACAAAGGCAGTTCAAGCTTTCAACAAGGAAGCATAAACAAAGAGCTTTGGGAGAAAGCCTCCTCATTTCAGGATATAACCAAGCGCGAGCTACCTGAGGTCAGGCTGTGAGCAGCCTGCCATCGGGCTGTAATTGCCTGCTACAGGATCTCTGACATTTTTGCCTCATACAGCTGGTAGCACAGTGGGAGACAAAATATCCCACTCTGATCCAGCCCCTGAGCAGACTTAATCTATCCTGCTCTCTGCCCCTGCCACCTTTTAGTAGTGTTTCCTAACAAAAAGGAAGCACATGTGTTCCAAATAAACCAAACCAAACAATGCCAGCTTTCGAAAGACTCACGGCAGTGCTCGGTGATGCCAGCAGCAGGGTCAGCTACAGCAGCTATCCTAAGGTCACCCAGGCAAGCGGAGGCTAGGTCACCAAACCAATCCAGATCTCCTCAATCCCAGCAGCACGTACCTGAACTTGTAAAAGCTGTTTCAGTCTGACCTTTTAACATCTGCCGAGGGCTCACTGCAGGGTGAGCTTTGCTGGGACCTCAGGTACCTGCTCCCTTCTCTCCCTAGAGACCAGAACCCATAGGAACCGAGGATGCTCAGGGCTGGGCGCACTGCAGCTGGATGCTCTTTCCCCATAAGTATGTCTTTCACCCTGCTGTGTCACCCCTGTCCTCACCTCCAGCTTGCTGCTTCTTCATGCATCCTGCACCCCCAGACCTGCATGGAGCCCTTCCAGCTGCTGGCCTGGGGAATTAACATCATCACCAGTCCTGAACACGGGGTGACCTCCGAGCTGTCCTGCAGGGGCACTGGCAGATTCACAACTTCAGGAGGAACCTACCAAGCACGTCTTAACCCCGCTGCCTCCCACTCCCACTGACTGATGGCTGCCTCGGTTGCCAGCTCCCAGCAGGAATGACACCAGTGAGACAGGGAAGAATAAAAATCACAGCAGAGGAATGGAGGAGAGCCCAAATCTGAAGAGGAGCAGCCCTCTGTGTTTGGTCTTGGCAGTGTTGCAATGCACCAGCCTGCAAAGGGCTGGGCTCACAAAAACCTCCTTGCAAAAGGGAAAACAGAGAGCAATGAAGTATCATGCATTACTCTCTAAGCCCTGTTTGGCTACTTCTCTGAGCAGCACAAGTGGGTCTTAGACTATGAGGTCCCAAAATGCAGCAAAGCAAGCAGTGAAAGAATGCTGTTTTCACTCTTTAGTCAGGTAGGAGCTCCTTTGAAAGGGGTCAAGTTAACTACACGGCTCTGAAGACAGAGAACTGGGTTTGCTCCCTCGTATCCATATGATCAGCTCTGGAGCTGTTAGTGAAAAGTAAGTAAAAAGCAGGGCAGAAATATGGGACATCATACACAAAGCTCAGACCTAACATGAAAATCAGTCCCATAGGAATCATCAGAAAATCCTGCTGGCTTTGAGTGGATGAGGGTACGTACTAGGCAAAAATCCCCCCCCCCACCCATTACCAGTTCACAGGCAGGTACAGAACAGACAGGATGAAAGTACCACATATAAAAAACTTCAGCTCTCAAAAGAAGCCTCCTGAAAAGTCCCCCTTAGCTCATGATGCCACCTTCTTCGGTGCCACTCGTCCCACACAGGTGCCCATCAGTGCTCCCACCTCTCACTGAAGCCTCTCCCCAGCATCTGCTCTGCAGCACCAAGCACAAACACACCAGCACTCACAGCAGGTTCAGCACTGCAAGGGCAGGGGCCATTCCTGGCAGTGGGGTTAGGGCAGAGAAGTGTGAGGCTGTTAGCATGGGAGATGAGGCAGGGAAATGAGAAACTGAGACAGCAGTAGGAAGGGGAAAGGAAATGCCTTTCCTGAACTCTTGCAAACATAAGCACAACGGTTGCCTGAAGCTCATCTTTGAAGCACTTTCAGCCTTGCAACTGCACAGATTGTCCTTTTGCTCTCAAAATAGGGCCTCTCGATGTCAGGGCAGATGAGCAGCACAAGCTAGAAAAGTACTAAAGCAAGAGGCACAGCAGCCATGCTGCAGACTGCAGCTGCACTGGAGAGCTCCTACAGACAAAGAGGTGTTAGGGAGCAGGAACAGTCCTCTCCTGTTTCCTTAACCCCTTCAGAAAGCTGGGGGGGCAATTACAGCCCTTCAGAGCTGGAGGTTTGACCCTCCCCTGACTGCCTGCTCTTGGCTCCTCACCCCCAGCATCCCCCTTAACACTGCACCTTAAACAGCCCCTCCAAAGGAAACCGCAGCCTCGCTGGGGACATCTTGGCTCTGGATTGAACAGCCAAGTGCTGTCAAACAGCCAGAGCCTGACACTGGATAAACGCTGTCAGCAAGCCAACAGCGAAGTCATCGGGGGCTAAAGAAAAGAGCAAATGTTTGTAATCAGAGCTGCTGCAAACTTACTGGTTCCTTGCTAAGCCCTAAGAAAAACAAGGAGATGAAAAGTTGGCTTCTGCCCTTTTCAGTAGGCACTGGAAATGCCTTGGCTCGCTGTGAGCCAATAGTGTTTACACAGCCCCCCCCATCGCCTCCTGTCTGCATTCACCCTGTAAGCCGCTTCTGTTTACAAGCAGCAGGGAATGGGATCTCTGTCCATGAAAATGGATGATGTCAGGGTTAATTAATCCGACCTGAGATGACATGGCCAGGAGCAGCGCTGTGTCTCCCAGAAGGGAGACGCTATGTATAGTTCTGTGACACGATGAGACATATCAATCATGGAGCGAAGAAAATAGAAGAGGCCCTTTGGTTTAACAGCAAATCCTGCTCTGCTATCCCAGGAAGGCTGAAACAGTGCAGGAAAGCTGAACACAGGGCAAAGCGTATTTTCAGCTGTGGCACTGACTGCTAGTGGCGTGCACCTTGAAAGAAAGGGCTGTTAAAAGTTTTGTGCATCTTTAACAGGGAAATTTCCTTCTTAATCCGGGGGTCACAGCTGTGCCAAACCCTCGGCAGCTTTGCTTCCCCAGGATATGTGAATATCATGCTCAGCTCAAGCAGCAGACTTTGTCTCCCCGACTTCTCTTGAAAATCAATCTGAGCTCAGAATGTGAAGCAAAAATCAGTCAAATACCCAGGGAAAGCCACACACAGCCATGAATTCCTTTATGGGAAGCTATAAATCCACCTAGCGTTGCCCCTAAATGTTTGCCAAGCCTTTAGGTGACTCTTCAGCTATTTATTGGTGGGATTTCAGCTACGGGATGCAGCTGAGCTAAGGTGATCCTCTCAGGGTGCTGGGCTTGCTCCTGAGCCTTTCAGAGCTGATGGAGAAAAGCAGAAATCCTCCTCACTCTCTCTTGCTTCTCAACAATTACCTGACCATAAACCCAACCCCCTGGTTGGTGCCTACAGAAGCCAGTAATGGGGGGTAAGTGGGCATTAGCCCTGGGTGTAGACCCCCTATAGCAACCATTTGGCTCAGCTCTTACTTTGCCAGACAAGAGAAATAGGAGTTCAGACACGGCTTAGAGCTCAGCCTCAAACCAAGCAGTGAACCGACATGAGGTGTGGGAACAACAGTTTAGAGCTGTGTTCGATAGGCAGCTGCTGTGGGATGCTCCTGTAGGGAAGCAAGTTGTCTGCATCACATCACAGGCTAGCAGACACCTCAAACTCAGGCAAATCCCACCTGCCCTTGTGCTCGTTCCTGCTCCAGTCAAGAAACCCATCTCCATGCCCTGAATTGTAGTCAGAAGAAACAGCAAGTACAATTTAGTTTGCACTGCTGCAGGCCCTGGCTCATGTGCCAGACTGCAGATGGGCTGATGCTGCCCTGCAGCCTATGGAGGGCAGAGCAGATAATGATAAACGCTCCCTCTTGGCCTTCAAATAGATTAATCTATAAATATTGATAGCCCTGAAGATTTAAGTGCTCTGTTTATCCACAAAACAGGTGAAATCTTGGCAACAGTCAAGTATCTTCCTGGAAATGGCTCTGTTTTATGCTCTTTCCCAGCCTGGAGAGAAGAAATCTGCAGCACGGTGCATTATCAGGCTACCCAGTGGTTGCCACCTAGCACTACCACCACTGCTGGCTGCTACAGCAAATCCATAAGGAAGAGCCAATTTGTGCTACAGCAAAACCAGAGCTCTGGGACGAGGGATTTTCCTTGCTTAACTGAGGGACAAGAAGGAAAACTATTAAATCTAAAACTTCAACATCCCTCTGAAGTAAGACTCAAGTGATTGAGCACGGTAATGACACAGTGCAGGTGCAGCAGGGATTTCTCAATGACAAATGTGTGAGAAGAGTGTATGTTTACCCTGTAGGTACACTGGGAAAAATAGAGTCCCCCCATCGGCACCACGCCTGAGCACACAGCCCATGGACCAGCACAGCCTGACAGCTGGGTATTATTTATGGCAGCTTTTCCAACTAGGTAGACATTTACAAATCAAAATAACTGTCATCTGTGTTGTCTGAATGCAACTTTTGGTGTGTTCCATCCTCTGCTTTCCCTCACCTACTGTATCATTAACAGCCCTCACCCTCTCCCTGCCAATCTCTGTCTCCTTGTGATGCCGGATCAACCGTATCCTGGGCTGCATCAAAAGAAGCATGACCAGCAGGTCGAAGGAGGTGATCCTGCCCCTTTACTCTGCTCTCGTGAGACCTCACCTGGAGCATTGTGTGCAGTTCTGGTGTCCTCAACATAAAAAGGACATGGAACTGTTGGAACAAGTCCAGAGGAGGCCACGAGGATGATCAGGGACTGGAGCGCCTCCTGTATGAAGACAGACTGAGAAAGTTGGGACTGTTCAGTCTGGAGAAGAGAAGGCTGCGTGGAGACCTCATAGCAGCCTTCCAGTACCTGAAGGGGGGCTATAGGGATGCTGGGGCTGGACTCTTCATTAGGGACTGTAGTGACAGGACAAGGGGTAATGGGTTAAAACTTAAACAGGGGAAGTTTAGATTGGATATAAGGAGGAAATTCTTTCCTGTTAGGGTGGTGAGGCACTGGAATGGGTTGCCCAAGGAGGTTGTGAATGCTCCATCCCTGGCAGCGTTCAAGGCCAGGTTGGACGAGGCCTTGGGTGATATGGTTTAGAGCGAGGTGTCCCTGCCCATGGCAGGGGGTTGGAACTAGGTGATCTTAAGGTCCTTTCCAACCCTAACTATTCTATGATTCTATTCTATGATTCTACGCTTTCCTGACATGTCACAGCCCCCAGACCAAAGCCCCTAGCCCGGCAGATGGCACTCGGTGCCCCCCCGGAAACCCACGCGCTTCCAGAAGTGCCTGCCCATCCAGCCAATGATGGGAGAATTGGGATTGCATGCAGGGACCCTAGTGCAGGGAAGCCTGAGCCACAGCTGCTCCCTGCTAGGAGGGCTGCTGGACTCGGGTGGGTGCTGTGCAGTCACCCCAAGCCCTCCATGGAGCAGTCTGAGCTAGAGGATGGACACAGCACCCTCTGTCCTCTCTGGTCAGCCCACAAGGAAGGGAGGAGTGGGGTGGAGTTTGTATTGGCATTCAAAACCTGCTAAGGCACCCAAAGGGGAGGTGTTACAGCCATCCAGTTACTGTAAGGGTTCTGGGAACAAGTCCAGCTTAGGGCTACCTGGGACTGCTTCCCTCTGGGATGCTTTCCCTGCAAAACTAAGCAGGGGGGCAGGTCATACTACACACCTGGAAAATACCTGCAGCAAACTCCCAGGAAAGCCCCAGGACCAGAGTGTGGCTGACAGCCTCTCAAGAGGGGAGACAACTTGCCCCAGCACAGGAGCTAACACCAAATTCACCTGCATTCTCCCCTGGGTTACCCATGCAGCCACACACAAGTTGAGAGCTGGTGATAAGGAAATTAACTCCACCTGCAGTTCTGCTTCTCCCCCAGGGCAGTTTCATTGTGGAAACAGAAATAAATACACAAACACACCAACCCTCCTCACCTTCACTCTCCAGAATAATCATTACCCAAAGGCCGCAGAGATTTATCTTTATCCTTTCACTGCAATGGAAACACAGACTTGTTCCTAAAAACCACATCTTTCACATCATGACCCATGACCTGGCTGTAAGTGGCACCGGCTTCGAGCAATGTGTAGGTACAGAGCTACGTATGGCTGAGAACTTGGCGGGGGGTTCAATTAATGAGGGCTTAAGGAGGCTGCAGCCCTCCCCATTAGCTCTCTATCATGAGCAGAAAGAGCAGCCATCCTACTGTGCAGCCCTTCCCATTCCCATGGAAACCACCGGTGCATCCAGCCAGGAGTATAAATAAACCTCTCGGATGAACTTCATCCTGTGTGTCATTTTACAACTGCGATGTCTAACACTCTTATTTGGGGACAGGGGCACCTCTGTGGTTGTGGTGCACCAGCACAGTGCTCTGCCCACATGTACCTCAATGCAGAGGCTCCAGATCCCAAGGAAGTGAGGGACTACAGCCAGGAATGTAGTAAGACATGGTCAAACATCACATCTCTCAACCATGTAGAACAAAATGAGTCCTACCACCAATATTAATTGTCCTGTATGAGGTTTTTAAGGTGACAAAGAACAGCGTTAAAGACACACTTAAAAAGAACATAATTAATCTGATGGAGCTATGCAAAGATAGCCCTTGCATCTGCCATTCCAGCTTTTACCTACAGACATTACCTGCTCACACACACACTGCCCTTCCTGTGTTCCCATAAGCATTTTTACCAGGGGAAGGGGGTCTGTCCAAGCAATTTCCATGTTTGCTTTACAGAAAGGATTAGACATTGCACAACATAAAATCACCTGCTGCTGCACATCAGGATGAAAACTGTTAGTGCTATGAGCTGCCACACAGCGCTTCTCATCCCAGACTCCAGCCCTTGCGCACACGCACAATTAAACATTAGAAGGGAAGGTAACAAACGTCAAACCTTCCCAGGGTCCCCAAAACCTGCTGCCGCCTGCACTTCACCGGGTATTAGCACTAATAATTATCAGATTAAACTCCATGTAGAGAAACTTCTCCAATTAATTACAGCCAGAAAAAGCAACAACAAAAGCATCGCCAGACCTAGATCCAACTCCTCAGTGACTCTGTGAACCTGTGTTACAGCACTGAGCCTCCGACAGCAAGGGAAAAAGCCCTGCGTGACTTTGTTGGGGTAATTTTATTAACTCTGGCTGGTTCTGTTAGTTGACAAAGTGACAGGATCCTGGGGAAAATTCCTCTGTGTGTTTAGTACATCTTTGGCAGGTGTCAAGGTACATTCCCTGCCTTGTCACTCACCGTGCTGCCCTTTAGATAGTTATTATTTCATGTAATTATGATTATTACATGCCGAGATGCCACCCTTATGAATAGCCTCTGGTTGCTGTCACTCACTGCAACATGATGCAGGAGGATGAGTTGTCAGGAAGGAGCTGCAGGGTATGAAATTGCCACATTTCCCTGGTTTAGAACAAATAACCCCGTGCTTTTCCTGGTTATCCCATTCCATTTACCCAGTGCCATGCCCTGGGCAGAAACACTTGAGCAGCATGGACAGAAAGTCATTTGCTGTGAAGCACCCATGCCAGTCACACAGTAACAGCATCCAAACTAACTGCGACATGAAGCTGCTAGGAGGAGGAAGGATAACAGCCCCTGAGCTGCACACTAGTGCTGTATTGTGAATTCTCTGCAGCGTTTCTCTTCCACAGAGGCTTTCTCCTTAGCTGCTCAATTCAGAATAACTATTGCCCATGCCTAACCTCGGGTGAGGTGCAATAGGACATCCACCCCAACTTACACACTTACCCAACAGCTGAGCTGCCTTTTGGAGGAGCAACACTCCACTTCCTACAGAGAGGGCAAACAGCACAGGATTTCACACTGCCTACTCAAATGTTCAGAGAGAATCCTCAGCATTGCAGAGGTGAGGTTTCTAGAGCAGACATACCAGTAACTCCTGTTCTGGGATTATTTCACATGAATCAAAGCATTTGACTTGGACTAAGCCAACTTTGATTCTTTCCCAAAGTTTGCTACAGATGCTAAGTGACCTTGGGCAGGTCATTCTGTACTGCTGAGGCCCTGCTGTAAAATGGAAGGAATGGTATTTTCTGGAAACTTTTTGGACCAAGTAATCGTTGAGCAGAATCTGAAAAATGCAGCCCAAGACGGCTGCAATCTGGACTAAAGCCTTTTGGAGTAACTGCAATATTAAAAAGAAATGCACTTACTCAGTTGATTTCAGATCCCCCATGTTTCATACAGTACACAGGTTCCGCAGGGAGTTATTCACAATTACAAGTAGATCAATATTCATAAATCACCTCCCTACAACAGCTGAACAAATCATTTGTAACAATTGATTTGCTTGATGAATTTTGCCTCTTTTTCAGTTTACAAATTACACTTGAACACAGTGGGATTTTCCATACAGGTGGATTTTTTCCCCAGGCCTTTTTCCCTTCTATGTAATACCCGGGAACAGCTTTAAGCCCTAAAGAACTACAGAACCAGGACCCTTGTCTGCACAGAGCTCACAGTTGACCACAGCCATCATTAGCAGCAATCAACTCATTACCATCATGGTTGTCCTACTTGGTTTACTAGCACACATGAGCCGTTCAGCTGCTTGTGTTTCTTGCTAGGATGAATACAGCAGTCACCATTAGGTTTCTAGTGCAAACAGGTAGAATATCTAGGTTTGCCATCCTCTTGGAGATGAACTGATCCAGTTCCTCATGAGCTGATCCAATTCCTCATGAGGAAGGGTCATTAACTGATCTCATGAACACTCTTGCTGGTAAACACGCTTGCTAAAATGTGCACAGACCACTAAGACAAAAAGGACAAAGCAAAGGCAATACAGAAGCCAGGCCTGCTGAAGCATTTATTCAACTTAATATACCTGGTCCAGCTCAGACACAATTCTCCCTGCTCAGCTTCTTTCCCACACTGGGAGCCACGGATGACACACTAAGCATCCCAGCCCATGGATGCTCCCCTTCATGCTCTGCACATTGCTGCCTCTTCCCTGGTGTGCAGAGCCATCGCTAGACACAGCAAACTCGGAAACGATGAAGAGGCATCTCTGCACACTGCAGTTCAGCATATGCATCTCATCCAGATTTACCGCTTGAGCACGGCCTGCAACCCAAGACCCAAGGAGCAATCTGCTAAAAATAACAGCAGAAAACCAGCATCAGCTACAATTCTAGACCAAAGCAGCACAAATGTGCCTGCAGCACAGAGCAGAACAAGCTGCCTTTCACATGGGTGCTTAGTGGAGCCCTTTTGGCCCTGGCTGCCCAGCTAGGACTGCACATCTCCAGCTTGGGGCACATCTCCAACACTGGCTCCAAAGAACCCCCGCAAAGGGGTGATGCTGGGGCAGAAACACACGCAGCTGACACCATGCTGCCCATAAAATGAAGAGCAGCAGCACAGAATTGCAGGCAGTGAGCCCAGATACGACTCCCATCTTCTTTCTAGTGCTGGAAGCCATCTCCCTCCCCCTGCTCAGCCAGCCCTCCTCCCTTCTTCCCAAGCATCCTCAGGTCTATTTTAAGCCCTCACCACCCCAGCCATGCTGCTGGGGGTAACCAGCTCCCTGCGGCTCAGGGCCACCTCTGCACCTCCACACTCGCCCTGTGCAGCCGTCAGTGATCCTGGTTCCACTTCACCAGCTCTGAGATCTGCTCTGCTCCGCAGGGGAAAGGCAGATTGATAATTAAATCTGCTATTGAGATATTCACATTCTGTTCCCTTGCCATTTAAGCAGACATAAAACATTTTATTATTCTGCTGATTTAGGAACCTGAATTTAAATATTAGAGTATTAAAGCGATCCTTAATTAGTTGACTGAATGTTCTCCCTTTTATCAGTGTTGACAGATCTTAATTATAGCATGGGCTGTGAAAACTGATAGAACAGCTGATGGCAGCAGCACCGCCAGGAATACTAAAGTGTGTCAGAATTACTTGTCTGTTTTCCCTCTTCCCTCTTGCTCTGTTCTTCAGGCACGCTCTGAAGTCCTTGGCAAATAAAGCTAATGCCACAGCCAAGCCTGAGCAGTCTGGCATTTACTGTCAAGGACATGAGAAACTGCTCACCCTTGAGAGAGCCATGGGCCCAGACTTGGAAAAACATAAAGAAACCTGCAAATGATGGGAAATTATCTCCCAGTTAATCATTTTCCTATCCACTAATCAAGTGGACATGGGGATTACTATGGAATCAGCGTGCTGAGGTTACTTATTCACTTAAGCCCTGCTTTAAAACATGATTTAAACATGCAGGAATGGTCATCCCAGTGAAACCTGACCTTAAGGCTTTTACTTCTATCATCCATGGCAAGCCCCTACTCCAGTGACAGCAGGGCTGGCTCTGATGACTGGCCACGGCAGGTAGATCAAGGTACACCACTGGCTCCTATCCCCTCAGCCACAGCCAGCCCTGACTGTCTGCCAGTACAGATCCAGCACGTTGGCACTGCACCATTCCAATGCCACCCGGAAGAAGGTGACAGTTCTGTCTACTTATTCATAGCCAAGGGCTCCACTGTGCTGCAGGGATGGATGATGGCTCTGGCAGGAGGCCTCTGCTGGGGTGAATTACATCTTGCAGTAGCACATCCTTCACCTTCCCAGAATAATAACAAACATCCCACCTTCAGGGAAGGTGGCTGGCAGCAAGCATGCCTTGAAGAACATACATTTTACCTGCCTCCTGCAGAGCCCAATCCATTCTCTCTGAGGCACTAGTATTTAACACCACTTCGCAGCAGTGGCAGTGACAAAACACAGCGCAGGCTAAAGGAATGAAGAAACAGTAACTTGGTTTTGGGCTACGAGCCCACCAGGTTGGGCTAGTCATTTGTCCTGGGTTCCCGACTCACTAGCCCACTTGCCTGAGACCTACCATCAGATCTGGCCTAGGGCAACATGAGTATCTGACTTGGATTTTATTTTCCCATCTCTTTCTTTCAGCACAAATCAGATCTCCGGCTTTATTTCAATCCTGGTATTCTACAAGGTACGAGCAGATAAACTCCCCTTTGCCCAGGAAAGATGTTCAGCCTCATCCAGTCCCCAAACACTCCAAATGCAGTTAATGCTGTCCCTTGACTGCTCAGGCAGGGATGGGAAGGACCACTGCACTTCAGTCCCATTTCTGCAAGTCCACTTCTTAAAAACCAGTGTAATAAGAGTGTGCTTACATTACACTGCTTGCAGAAAAAGGTTGCTATGAAAAAAGTGAAGTAAATGAGGTAGAAGCAATGTATTGGCGTCAACTGTCTTAATCAACTAGAGTTTCAATCCCAAAACAGTCCCTAAACACCAGAAACACAGCATGGTTCTCCAGAGTGCTGAGTGCTGATACATTTCAGCTCTGCATCCCCACCCATAACACTTCAGGACTATTAAATTATCCCAATCCAATTTTATCCTGGGAATAAAATGTGGTAAAAATAGTCAATAAAATCAGTAATTTTCATCAGTCTGTGTATCCTGCCTTTAGCTCCTTCCTTTTAAGGCTGCAGAGAAAGAGAAGTTTAAATCCCTATAAAGCACTGATTCCAGCATGACTGATCTCAACCTCAGGAATGATGTGTGCTAATGCTGCCAGAGCGGAGAAGACAGGCATGGAAGGAGAAACCCTTTGTTGTCATGATTCAAGCATGTGATGGGTTGTGACACCTCTTCTCCAAGTACCATCCATCACTCACAGATGTTCAGCACAGAGCCACGCTACCTGCTCACCAAAGGGGCATTTGATTTCCACTGCCAGGCACAGCTGGAAACAAAGCCCTTTTCTTTCCATTACTGAATGAGATAAGAAACTACCTTGCACTTAAGTGTACACAACACACTGGGCAGGCAGAGGATCTCTGCACTGGCTAAAGGCATCTCTCTGCTACCCTATCATGGGCAGTGCTCCTATAAGTTAGACATGTCCTCATGAGGACAGCAGGACACTCGCCCCACTCCAGTGATGGCCAGCACTCTCCAGGATCTCATCAGGGGATGCTGCACTAGCTCTGAGCTCCAGGGGATGCACTGTCAGCAGGTTCCCATAAACACCCATGTCCTCTACCCAAAGTAACAGGGGATTATTTTACTCAGGCTGGCAAAGAGCTGAGACACAATTATTTAAACAGTTATTACAATCCAGCCATTCCTAAGCCAACCACCCAGACCGCATCCAGGAAGGCAGAGACTGGGAAACCTGGAAATTAGCATTAGAAAGAAAAAGCGGGCACAGAGGCCTTTCCATAAGATTGTTTTCCATTAGCATTCAGCCCCAATAGGAACACCAGCTCTTCCATTACTTGTGACACAAGCCCAGTTAAGCAACAAACTCTTGTTTGTTCTTTAGTAATGGCTTTATAGCAGCCTAGGCAGGCAGTCGGTTTTGCTAGAGCAGATGTTCCTCAGACATGGTTTCTGTTGCTTTCTGCCTCTGATGGTGCCGATAACCCAGCTTCTCACCTTACTGTATTTTCAGCATTTCTGCAGCTGGCTGGTACCCAAATAAACCAGAAAATAATGGCTTGGAGGGGAAGGGAGATGTTTACTCAGCTTCTACTAATAGTCCCCAAAAGTTCAAGTGGCAGCTTTGACTTTAAGCCAAATGACTTTTCCAGATGGGGCCTTCCTCCATCAGGGAGACAAAGCTGGTGTTGCTGTTTCCTTTCCCAGTGCCCACAGCTAATTCCAACCCTCAGCTGGGCTGGGAGAATGCCATGAAATAGTGAAACACCATGTGGAGTGGCTGATGCAGACATGTGGGTTTGTTTCAAAGGCTCCTTCCTTCCCAAAACCCTTGCCGCTAGTCCCTTTAGGAAACCTAGGAGCAGGACAGTGGGGAAAGGTTTTGTTCTTGCCAACGCTGGTATTTTTTAACTCCAGCATTGCCATATTTAACTGCTCTGGCCTTTGGGCTGAAGGAGCACTGGAACCGAAGTATTGAGCAGGTACCACTGAGGGCCACTCCAGGCTGCAGACCCATCCCTGCACTACAGAGCAAGAAGCAACTCTGCCACCCCAGGGCAAAGCATGTGGCCCCATGGAGGGGACCCCCATGCACACAGAACAGCACTGCATCCAGCAAGGCACACAGCCAGTCCTTGGACCTGACTTGCATAGGGATTCTGTAGTTTAAAAGAGAGCCTAGCTGGGAGCAGAATCACCCAGGCTTCATCCCCCTGCCACTGGCTCAGCTACAGCAGCAGGTCTGGATCAGTGGGGCCCTCCTGGCTCCTGGCCTTGCCTTTATAAACACACTCAATGATCAGCAATGATGTCTTGGCGGCTTCACCCGCTTACACTAATGCCCATGTGCTGGAAGGGCATTTTGCCTGCTTGCAAACAAGCCAATCCCGTTTAACAGGGCAGAGATTTAAGAGAGGCAGCCTGCATGGTGCAGCCCAGCACCAGACAATCCTCTCCCCGCAGCAGCCCAGCTCCCTGCTGCCGCAAAGCTCTTCACTTAATGAACCTGCCTCCCCTGCAGAGGGAAAAAGCATCAAGGGGAGAGAGCATTTCTGGAGGTCTGGTGATGCTGGTTCACAGCAGCCCTTTGCACCAGGCGAGGAGACACTTTGCTGCCTCCCCGGCTCCCCCATGCACTGACCAGCAGGGACAGGCAATGAGTTCATTTATCTAGTCGAGGTCTCCAGGGCTAAATGCCACAGTAGCATCCTGCCCAGGCAATAAATCCACTCTGGATTCAACACACTGCACAGATAACCCAAGGCAAGAGGCAAGAGTGAGACGGGGTCTGCCTGCCCTCCAGCCCCTCTCTCTTTGCCAAGGATACCCTAATGCTTCGGTGTTCTTCTCCAGCAGTCCCTTGATTACTCCCAGCCCAGACTGGTAAAAAAGGAGCAGGATGCAGTTACACCGGGGCTGAGTTTGTTGGGATTGAGCTGTCCCCAGTTAGTGTCGCTGCTGTGGGATGTGCGTCACATCAGTCTCCTGCCCTACCCCAGTTTCATGTGACTGGGGGGGATGCTCGATGAGCACAGCTGCCACCCAGGGGGCTTCCCCTGCGCAATCCAGCCTTGAGCGCTTCAAAGGATAATGTCACTTTTCTGCAAGGTATCCCATTACACAGCCATCCAAAGCAAATCTGGCATGTTACAGGAGAGCGCGTTTCAGAGATCCACACACCTGGGCAGCTGCCCACAGAGGCAAGGGGAGAAGAAACCATCTCAAAATTGGACTGTGTTTGACAAACCATCTCTCATCACTGACCTCAGCAAGCTTTCCTCCCACCATCAATGTTTTCCTGCTGCTACGATTACACTGAATGAGCTGTAGCATCTTCCTAACGCACACTGCCTTTCTTTGGCCACCATCCAGTGTTTGCCCCATGAGTTCGCTTTCTGTCTCCAAGAAGCTGTCACAAATGGAGCCACAATAAACTTAATACACAGACCACAGCTTTCCAAAGAGCTGGCAGGCGCAGCCAGCAATGATAAAAGATCAACAGGAATTTCAAGTGTTGTTTCAAATGCCTGTTAGGCTGCGAGCTCCCTACCTTTGATCACCAGCCACACACAGTGGGGTTGTTCTCTTCTTATTTAACCTGTGTGCACATGGTGCCCAAGAGGTTTAGGGTGCCACAGCGATGAGGGCACCAGAAACAAAAGCTGCTGCCCATGGAGTCCTCCCCTCAATGGTGTAGAGACTGAGCTGGATATACAGAGAAGGCACAAAACACGGTGCCTCTTGCTCCAGACTTCTTTGCATTAGGACAACATATTTTTCAATATTCATTGAGAAAAAGGAGCAAGACCCCATTTTCTCAGCACACAGCCTGCAAGTGCCTTGTGCTGGTGCAAAGG
Organism: Neopsephotus bourkii; assembly: GCF_033783945.1. Lineage (NCBI taxonomy): Eukaryota > Metazoa > Chordata > Aves > Psittaciformes > Psittacidae > Neopsephotus > Neopsephotus bourkii. The sequence continues at coordinate 891,194 of NW_026901291.1, read as the reverse complement.
GCTTCTCTCTATGCAGAAAATGGACCAGATCCCTCCACTGCAGCACACCAGGCCTGGGCAAACACCAGCTGGTGTGCTGCTGCCCTGGCTTACACCAGCTGAGGCTGTGAGCCCTTCTCGTGAACTGCAGCTGGCATTTCTCAGCCTGCTGGCATTGCTCTTGGTGAGCAGCAATAGCTTCTACATCACTGGTGTTACGGGAGCTCACTGTCAGAGGACATAAACCACTTTGCAGCCAGCTGTAATATCATTTCAGAAAGCAGCACAATAAATCAATGGCTGTAAATTAAGCATTTTGTTTATGGTCCATGCAGCAAGGCTCTTCCCTGGATGCGAAGCCGGCATCAGAGAGCTCTGCCGTTGGATTTCATCATATCCAGCCTCACCCGTGGCCAGAGGAGCTGCCTGCCACTCTGGGCTGGTGAGCAAGCTGTGCCACCCTGCGAGGTACTGCGATGTGGAGGCACCCACCAAGGGTCTGCTCCAGCCCTGCTCTGCTCCTGCTCCAGGCAGTGAGCAGTTTGCTGATGGCTCACAGATGCTTCAATACTGCCTGTGTTGGCTGTAAGGCTGTGAGCATCCACCACCAACACCCCTGATACTGGTACCAGGGACCTGATCCTCCAGCCACCGCCGCAGACTGTATGGATCACACCCTGCTTCTGCTTCCAGCTCTTCAGTGGACTAGTGCCCCACACCTCAGACTGTTCCCCATAGAAACACCTTCAGCCCCAGCTCAAGCCAGTGTAATGATGCTTCCCCTTGCTCTTACCCTCTGGATGTGTGAGTGACAAGCCTTTTATTGGCACTTTTTATGGTTTCCTGGTAACATGCATACGTGTCCCTTTACTGCAGAGGTGAGACTTCAACTCCTATAAACCACCTACACCATGAAGTCAAATAAGTCCCTCTCCCCACATAAACGGTGCAGAACAAGCACAGCAGTCATTCACCCATGCTTCCAGGGATTTCTGCCCCCATCCCCTTTTCCTTTCATCTGAGCTCCCTCAGAGCTCCCTCCCCCCTGTCCTGCCTGTGCTATCCATGGCATTTGCAGGCAGGCACTGGATTAAGGGAAAAGCACGTCAGGAGCTTTGCTGCTATTGTCGGTCTTGCAGCCCGTCTCTACTCACTTTAACCATTATAATCCCTGCTCCTGGGTCAGATGTGGCTCCAGTCACACAGGAGACAGGTTGGTCAGATCTTACGTGACTGCTTTAAGCTAGAGCTTAATAGCACTTGGGTATCAGGGACCTCAGAGGCCCACAGTATGAGACACTGCATTGACACGAACAGCAGTAACCCCAAAGATGCACTGCACAGGTGCACACAGAGACAGGCTGAGAGGGGAGGCAATTTACACAGCAAGTCGGGGAACAACACCTCACAGTCCTGACAGCCTGGCCAAAAGTCAGCACATCACCACCTCCTGCTCTTGTTCAAACACGTGGGCACGCATGGCTGTACCTCACTGCTAGCACAGGCTGCTGCCTGGAGAAACAAATGGCAGTGGGAGGACCAGAGGCTGCACAGCCTCCTAGCAGGGTGCTGTGGACAACAGGAGTTAGCATGGTGAGAGACTAAGTAATGATACTGGGATGACTCTGCCCCCTTCTCTCTCTGCAGCCATGGACATGTGTCCTGCAGGCAAAAGCCATTCTGCTCCATGGTGAACACTCGATGCTCATGAAAATCAGGCTGATGTATTTTTCCCACTGAACTGTGGGCTTAACTCTGGATAAGCAACTCAGAAAACACCAAATATATGTGATTTCTCTTTCTCCTGCACATTGGTCCAGGAAGCATTACTTGCATCCTTTCCTAGACATGGCTTGAAGGTGACTTGAGCAGAGATAAATGTTATTTCCCAAATCAGAGGCTGGGGGATTACTGGGCTGCAACTCATGCATACGCACAGGGGGCTGGCCAGCCTCATAGACCTGCCTGTTTCATTGCATTGCCCTGGTCCCAGGTCTGCCTTCTGCCCAGGAAAGGGAATGGTGATCAGTGGCCAAATAAAAAAAGAGAGAGAGAAAATGAGTTTGAGATATACACACCCCTTTATTTCTTCTGAAGGCCCAGCCCTGGATCTGCTTGCATTGAGCATTAAAGCGGAAAGACTATATAGAAGGACTTGTTTCTCCTGTCTCCAGCCAAAAGCTGGTCATATCGCCCAAGAAGGGGGCAGAAAGCTGTTCGCAGGTAACTCGGTCATGCAGCTCCTTCTCTAGCCTCAGGAGACAGCTGCATTTTAACAGCAAAGCAACCCCTGCACTTATTTGTAGTTAGCATGGTGGTTGGCAGATCCTTTGGGATTAGGGACATTAGATATGTGAATGACAGCAATATTTCAAAGGATGACAGTGATAGCCAATATAGACTGTTGAGCTCCCTGCGAGGAAGTATTATGAAGCCCATAAAAGCTGCAAAGGACTTTGCAATTGCCATCAATTTAATGGAGAAGATGCTGTGATGATGGGCAACGGGCAAAAACCTGAAAACAGATTTCCCAGCTGAGACAGGAGGGAAATGGAACATTCTCAGCTAAAAACCACAGAAGGTAGGGAGCAGAGCTGAGAATTGAACACCGATTCCTGCATATCAAATCATGGCCATAGGCTACAACATGATAAGATTTCTAAGAGAATTCATTCAATAACTTACTGTGAGGGCTTGGGGGGGGGGGGGGGGGTTGTGGTGTGCTCGTTTGTTTTGTTGTGGGTTTTTCCCCGTGGTCTGTTGAAAATTGACTACTGTATAATTATCTGTGAACACATCTTTCCCACGTTTTCAGCCAGCTCCGAGGAGGTGAGCAAGCTGTATTTATTCTAGTTCAAGTGCTAGTGGGTAAGTCCCCAAGCCTCCCAAAGGGAGTGCATGGACCACTCTGAACTCCTCAACCCCTCTGCGATATTAGCCCTTGATTGCTCCTGGCAGCCCAGGCACGGTGATACAGCTACGCCACTTCACACCAGCTGGGAAAATAGCTGGGAGCCTCTAAGCCTCTGCTCATATCTCAGATAATGCTTTCATTTCAGTGCGAGGTGGGTACAGGTACCCTGGGATGAATTCAACTGTAAATATTCAGAGTGATTCATTGTTTGGCTTCTCTCTCCAATCTAAATAGTCGGAGCTGTCAAAATTGATCTGAGTTTTTATGGTACAATACTTTAGAGAGAGAACAAACCATGGATTAAATTTGCTGTTGTGGCCCAAAATAGTTTTCAAATATCAACACAGGCAAGATACACATAAAAGAGACTATTTCCTTGTGAAGCAAGTCAAGTTTCACATCTCCATTTAACCAGCTTTCTCCCTGGAGATGCACAGCAGAAAACTGAATGTTTGAGCTGCTTCCCTCTCTCCTTCCCCATCACAAAATTAACTTGGGCCTGGTAAGCTGTCCAGGATGGCAGCAAAGCTAAAAATAATAAGGAGTGGCCCTTGCTTCTTTATTATATCATTACTTTAGTGCTAATTGGAACAGAATATTGGTTTTGTTCAGTGCCTATAAATGCTCCAACTTCTGTTTCTGTACTCTACACTCTTCCTGCCCCCCAGCAAAGAATAAAAAGGAGTATAGATCATTCAGCTCTCAGGTCCACGGCTGTTCATGGGTTTGCACACCCCTTTGCAAGCACACAGGCCTCCTAACAGTGTCAATGGTCCTCTCCTCTCTTGCCAATACGAAAAGCCTGGCTCTGTCTTCTCCTATATTGCAGGGAAGCCGCAGATCCAAGAGACTGATGGCAGAGTGGGGATGAATATCCACAACAAGGAATTAGCTGATTGCAAGAATAAAGAACAGATAAAATCCTGTATCGTAATTCGCAGGTCCCCAGGACCTGAAGCGATAACCTCTAAACGACAGCAGATGTACCAGGACACATGTATATTCACCCAGCTGTCATTCTGATGGGGTGTATCGTTCACCTCGGGTTTAGTCCCAAGACACTGCAGATGACAAGATGCTGTCCCACTGAGACTGTTGTGGCAGCATCGGGAACTTCGTTCTGATCACCTTGTTTTGGGACGACCCTTGCTTCACAGACACCCGTTCCCAACAGATCCCCCTCTGGCTGCAATTCTGCTACAGGCAGTGGGCAACAGGGTGCATTCTGTCACTTCATGGCGAGAAAGGAGCACAGCAATAAGAGAAAAGCCCTGCCCAGAGGGAAAACAAAGTTAAAAAGATAGAAGCAGCAAACAAGTTTTTCCAGGTAGGAAAAAAAAAATCCATGGGCGTTTATCACTAAAGCTTTCTAAATGTGAGCCACTGCTTAGGTGAGAAGCAGCCAAAAGCACGTGTGGCTACTGGTTGTAATTCAAGGCAGTCCCCATCCCACTGGAAGCACAGGAACATTTCAATCACAAGCCATGCTAGAGGAAAAGATAACATTTTCTTTTGCTGGTTTCAGTTACAGAAGCAGAAGGCGGCAGTTTTTGAGAGAAGGCCAGCTCTGCAGGAGGCACCTGCCAGAATTCCGTGCAAAAATTATCAAGGAAGCCACTGTGAGGCGATATTATATTGAAAAACACAAAAGCTGCACGGGCAAGTGAAATCTGTGGCAAGGCAACTAAGAAATCCTCACACAAATACACCGCCATCAGCAGCTCAGGGCTCATGGGAAAGCAAGGATGCAAGGAAAGAAAAAGCCAAAGGATGCTCTCAGGTTTTACAACTGTTTTTTGTGATTCTGTTTTGACTTCTCTCAGTAAAGTTGGGTTTTTTTAAAGGACACAATTGTAAAAGTCACCAAATGCACATTTTGACATTTGAATTCCAAGATTAAAATCAGTGGTGCAGTCACAGTCTCCACTGTGTGATTTGATGCATCTCTGACTCGCCTCCATCTTCAGACTACTTCCCAACAACCAGAACAAGCTCTAACTGAAAGAAATGCTATGAGATGCTTGTTGACTGTCACATAGATAGAAAGGCCATGGAAGTAAACCTGTGCCTCAGTTTCCCCATCACAAGATCCAGCTACAGCCTTGCTTTGTCTGACTGCTCTCTGAAGCGAAGCCTTTTACTGTGTGTTTCCGCAGCAGGATGCGCAGAGCAGCAGAGGTGCTACAGGCACACAGTAAATCGGGAATACTAAGCAAACTCCCTGCCTTGAGCTGCAGTGCTTGTGACCACAGCCACACGGACACCATACTGTGAAGAGGCATATCCAAGGGAGAGGGACACATTTATAGGAATAACCCTGGAGGCAGGAGGAAGGGGCTGCTTCCCAAAGCACCAGGCTACTCTCCAGAAGCCACATTCCATCCCGCTGGATTCCCAGCAGCAGACAATTAATAATGTAGTGGCTGTCTGCTCCTGCGAGGGCCCCAGGGAAGCAGGCCAGCAGCTGCCTACTGCTCCATTATTGAACAGATCTAAGAACAAACATAATCTGGTTTTCCATTCACTTTCCAGGGATTACTGCATGCTGTCTTCGCCTAGAAACTGTCTCCACTTCTCAAGCCTTCTTCCATCAATTTGCATATCCATAGTCAGAATATCCCGATTTCATGGCATGTCTCTAGATCTCAGACCCCCTAACCAAGCCATGCTGCAAAATTAGACCAAGAATGTCCAAGAGCTGGAAGAGGAGAAACCACTTTCACAGGGTTCCTCTGCAGAGCAGGTGAAGGAGAACGGAGTTGTAGCTGTAATAATTTGGGGGACAGTTGGAGATGTGGTCTTAGGTTCTTTAAATTGAAATCAAACAACCCAAAAGACACCAGTTGGGTTTATCACTGGACCACAGCCGCCTCTCCTCACCACCAGTATCAACCAACAGGAGATACTCTCACACCACAGGATGCAGGCATTGCTCAGTCAAACAGGGGCAGATCTGTCACTTTGTTTGCCTTACAGCAGCAGTATCCAAGTCACCAAGGAAAGAGGGATATTTGCCTTTTGATTTACCTAAGACTAACGTAGCAGAGATTTTCTAACAACTCTCTGATCACAACTGCAAAGCAAACCCCACAGCCACAATGTATACAACAGGGTCAGTGAAAGAAAACAGAATCTAATAGGATCCCTCCGCAGTGGCTCAGACCACATCCCTAGCACCAAAAAAGAACAAACATCTTCCCAGCAGATCACTTCTGCTGGATCCTTACGGCTGTCCCACTAGCATACCTACAGAGTGATGCCACTCCTGAAGTCTATAAACAAGGTAGGGCAGAGCAAGGCTCAGATGTGTTATTGCACTACAGACAGATGGATGTTAAGGGTGACTAATCCCTGATCGCCAGCCAAGAGACTTTTCTGCAAGGTACGGAGCAGAAACATGAAATTACCATTCCCCAGGCTATTTCTACACAGTTCCCATTTGCAGCTGTCAGCAGGTGGTATGGGAAAGAATCTCATTTCTGCTGCCAGAGGCAAGGAGACCATGGACGATTCTTACAAATACAAGATTTCCTGAAAGCAATCTGTAACTTTTCCGTTCACTATTTTTGCCTCAGTCCCACAGCACTCAGTATACCTTTTCTACATGAAGAAACAGCTTAAAGTGCTGTCATGAGCTAATAGACAAGTCTTAATGGGTCTGCACATCACTGCCCAACTTGCAGGCAAATGTTCCTCTGCATTAAGGCAAGGCTATTAGAGGAAGAGACACCCTTTGGAGTATTAGCTGGCATTTCTGGCACCAGATAATGCTTTCCCTGCAGAGACATGAAGCCTTTATGTGAAAGGAAGAAGAAAAACAGGGTAAGAAGAGATAGAAGAAAAATAGATGGAGCCTGCCAATGTTGCAAGATGTGCTGGTAACGGGGCAGTCAACTTCTCTCCATTTCAGATGTGCTGTCACAGGGTCAGGCCTCAAGAACTTGACTGCTGGACCTGGTAAGCACACATTCACTTTCCTAAAGCTACACAGCTTCTCTGTAATCACTGCTGGCTGCCAGGATGTCATTACAGAGTCGGACCTCTATCGAAGAACCCTGCCCCGTAACAGGACCCCAGGATTACGGTTAAGGCGCTGTTACTCTCAGCACTGAAGGAGTCGGATGATCTTGTTTGCCAACAACTCACCAGAGACCATTTAAGAGTTACTCAAAGAGGCTTCATAAAGGCCAGGGCTGAAAACAAAAAGCCCTTTTGATACATATCTGCGACAACACTAACGTAACATTAACCCACAGCACAAAAACTCTTTTAAACAGCATGAAGAAACCATTAAGCAAAACCCATCAAAAACATATAAAAGCCATGCTTGCAGAGGAAGAAAGGGATGGGAGGAAATGTACAGTGCTTTCTGAATGTCTGCCTAGGGAGGAAATGTTTGCAAAAAGAATGCAAAGACCCCAAGGAATCCATTAAATTCAGCATCACCACAATGCAGTGCTAGTGTGGAAGGCTTAATTACACTCTAATCATTGCCTCTAACCCGAAGTGCAGACCTGCTTCACTGAGATTTGTACCTGGAGAGGATATGTAGTACTACTTTTCAGGGATATTTGCCTGCTACCACCTCTTGCTCCAGCACAAGAGGATGTCCAATGTCTACATGCACTGCGCCAAATCACAACACACTCCCGGCTCAGCATCTTGAAGTAATTGAGTCCTTGGAGCCAAACGCAGAAGTGGCTTAGAAGCCATAAAGCAGTAGCACTTTGCTCCCATGCTCTGTGTTCACCTGAAGACCTCAAAGCTCTTTTAAAACATCAGTGTCACAAGGACCTTGCTGAAGCCATTATTAAACTCATTTAGCTGGTGGGGAGACAGAAGCCTAGACAGGATAAATAATCCTTCCACTCAAGAGTGCTCAGCTCTGCAATGACAGCCCAAAATGATCAACTCTTATTTTCCTATTATCCCAAACACACTGCCTTTCCACTGGTAAGGCAAAAGGACGTTACTGCAAACTCCTCCATCCCAGTTCACTGTCCATCCCCATCTGCTTTGAGACAGCAGTAAGAGAATTACCATGGCTGCTTTTAACTTTGTACTACTCAAACACAGTCACAACCGAAAAACACTACTCTCATTCTGTAATTGTCACAGGCAGACGACCAGTCTGTAACATAACAACAGGTTTTGCTCAGCAGGAGCTCCTGCCACACACCAAATGCTGGATACATAGAAGGAATGAAAACTTTGAGCCATCCTTCTGTCACATCAAGACCATTGATCAATAAGAACACTATACTGAACAGCACAATAGAGTTGTTAAAGATCACTGCTGCTTCTTCCACCAAGAAGTCTGTTTCTGAAAAAAATGTGGTTTCTATGGAACCTGAGTAGATACAGAACTGGCTGAGCTCACCAGCAGCTGTAAACTGATGTAGTTCCACAGCTGACAGCGGAATTGCTTTGATTTCAAATCAGCTTAGGACTTGAGCACCTTGTGCTATACAGGGATAAATAATACCCATAAAATTTAGGCAGAGGTTGAGGGGTCAGACCAAACTGAAACTGTTTTCTGTCTTTAGTCTCTATGCCACTTCCATGCCATGGAAGTCTCCATCACACTCTGCTGTCGATACTGCCAAGACACTCCATGTCACCTCTGGGATCCCAGCTGATACCACTGATCTGTGAGACTGTATCTCATGACCCAGGCTGTTTCCTTCAGACTGAAAACCAAGTATGACAATAGCACAGTTCAACAGTTCAGACAGGATCTCCCACTCCTGTCCTGCTGAGCCACCCTCTCCCACCCATCACTGACACCACACATTTGGTCTACCCAAAAGATAAGAGACTGTTTGGGATCACCAGGCACTGTAGGCTTGGAACCTGACGGGATGAGTCCTGAGGGACCTGGATGACATCACTGGGAGGCCACTCTAACCTCTGAAAGGTCATGGCACATCAGGGATGATTCCTGAGGACTGGAAGAGAACAAGCGACACTGACATCTTCAAGAATGGCAAAAAAGAGGATCCAGAGAACTACACCTTGATCTCTGGGGAGGTGATGGAGTGAAAGATCCCAGAAGACCCCCTGAAGGAGGAAAAATCTCCACCAAGATAGCACATACTCCCCCCCCCCAGGGACAATGTACTGAGGTGGGCACGGGCACAGGTTCAAAAAGCAGAGGTAGCTCGTGAAGGAAGTACCTGCTGTACACAAAGCGTCCATGATCTGCAGAAGCCCTAATCTGATCAACTTGGATTAAGCCCAGAGAGATCATTAAGGTTAGCAGGATTCCAAGGCATAATATCAAGCTGACTTCTCCTGGGCAGTAGGCAGCTCTGCTTTGATATCCTCCCCTTAGGCTCAGACACTAGATTACTGCTTCTGGAAGCAAACGAAACTGGAGAGAATACAATCAACACCCAAAAACCAGTTAAAAAATGGAAGATTTTCTGCCAGAGGCCCCCTATAAACTTTGTCTGGAAGCAAATTTTGAGGACAGGAGTAATACCAATCCCAAAAGAATAAAAGAAAATGCAATGTGACAAAGAAAATGCAACAGCACAGAGAAGGAACGCATCTCCCATGAAACGCTGCAGGGAGGGGACCAGCACTGGCCTGCATACTTCATGAACACCAGCAGCTCTGCCCATGACTGATACCAAGCTGGCACCACCCACCCAAGGCAGGTACTTTTGTACCAGCCCAGAAGTGAGAGTCTGAGCTCAGATTCCTGCCCCCAACCTTGGCCAACAACCGTCCATGCGCAGGAGCTAACGCTGCCCTTGTTGCACCTTCAGATACCAGTGGGTCTCAGGTATTATGCTATTTTACCCTTACAAGCTCAGAGCTCAAAATAGGCTTTTTCATCTTCCAAAGAAAGAAACCACTTCACTTGATCCTTTATGCCAAAAAACAGGCAACTGGGGAGTAAGAGGTCTCTCTGCTCTTCTACCTGTTCAATTCTCTAACCACAGCATACATGTCTTCAGACTCCTCTGTGGCTGATGCCACGAAGCACATTGGAGCAGACAAGCTGCACACAGCCCTTTGCTGGTATCGCTTGCTGTTACCTTCCAGATGCTTGGCAATCAGCAACTTCCCCAGCCCATAAATCACATAGGACTCAAAATGAAGTACCCTGCCTCTGCTCCTGGTTTACTGACCCTGTGAGGCATTAGAGGGCTTTTCAGGAGCAGAATGACAGATAACGGGAAAGGTAATAAAGCAGAAGGGGCTTCCAGACAAACAAGCTTTACTCCCCACAGAGATGCTTTTGGTATATCTTTGAAACATTCACTCTAGCCACGGCTCTGCCACCAGCTCTGCAACAGAAACACACTTGGCTACCAGCAGCTGATGACTTTCTAAAGATTCTGGCATAGCCACAAAGGAACAAGCAGCAACGCATCACATTGTCTTCAACAAGACGCTTCAGGAGCATTTATGCTTTGCACACAAAACTCATGTCTGTACAATCCAACACCACCTTTAACACTTCTCCAAATGCTGGGCTGTCAAAAGATCCCACTCTCCCTGACTTTTAGGCAGAAAAACACCAGCAGCCTTAGAGGCAGCAACATTTTCACCTATGTGAGCAATAGCTGTGCAGGTGTGAAACAAAGATGCTCATATCAGCTCATATCGCCTGGTATAAAGGACAGCACATGGGAGGACCTGGTGTCACTTCTATTTCATTCCAGCAATAGTCTTCAGGCAGAGAAAAGTACTGTGACACCCAGGCCAGGGCTTATCCACCTCCTTAACATCAAAACCCCATCAGCACGACAATGACAAGGGCTGTTAGGATGACCTGTATCTCTTATAAGCTGCAAGGTCTCAGCATTTCTTCACCTTGCTGCCCCTGTCTAGCGAGCAGCATCGCGCTAATCTGCTTATTTCACCTCGCCTTTGCCTGCAGTTTCCTGCCAACAACAACAAAACCCATTCTGTGCATTAGGTACGCCTCTGATCGCAATCACCCAGCCCTGTGTTACATCCCGCTCCCCAGAGAAGGAGCCTGCCGTGTTTTCCAATTCCATGCCCCAATCTCTTTAGACAGATTTCACAGTCATTGTGAAGCTGAGCCACCCGGGTTGCGTGCAGCGCCTTCGCTTCAGTGTTTATCCAAGGTGCCGCAGGTTTCCAGCTGGGATCTGTCAGTGATTATTTCCATACCCTTCACTTCACCCCTGGATGCAAGCATGTACTGAGGAACGAGCAGTAATTAAAAGAATTGGGGTCTATTTAATTACCTTCTGACATGATAGCGCAATGGCTGCCTTCAAAGCAGCAAGAGTCCCAGCAAATGGAATCTAATGGAGCAGCAGCATGGGACCTGCACTGTATTAGTGCAGGTTGCCTCTGTTTGCAGGGGGGAAGCAGCAAGCTTCTCATTTCCAGTTAGGAAGCAATATGACATTTTCAGACCAAAAGCCAATGGCCTTCAGGCTGTGGCATCTTTTGGCCATGATAGGTTCAGTGGGGAGCAGGCTGAGGTTGCTGTAGAAGGAAGGTGGGCTGCCTGAATTCACCCAAACAAGCCAGAAAGATCTGGTTTTACACAGACCCACAGTAACTCACTCCTCAAGCACAGGGAAGGTCTCATCTCACACAAATTTCCCCTCACTCCTGAAGCAGCAATACAAGTTTTCAAGTTAGTAACAGCCTGGGAAGACAACAGGAGATACGAATTGTGAATGTCTGCCACGTCAGGTAGAGCCATGGCATGAGTGGCTCCTAAAGGAAACTGATAGTCTGCAAGTCCCAGTGTGAACTGGATACTAGGACTGAGCAATTCCACGTCTGCTTGCAGCTCTGTCAGGACATAACTGCTTCTCCTTATCACCCTTTCACCTGCATTCCACAGGCTGGGTCTGTGTGAGTTTGTACTTACGAAGGTCACAGCCCTGCAAAAGGCACCTTATTTTTATCCGCATTTCAGGCAAAGGGCAGGGCTGGAGCCATGGGGAAGGATCCTCCTTCCCTGTCTCCCAGCAGGTGACCTCAACGCTCCTACTGAAGGACATGACTTTTAGCAGCTCTCCCTCCTAACAAGCCTCACCTCTGAGCTGTATCCTTGACCCTCTCACACACCTCCTGTCTTTGGGAAAGGCATAATTATCTTTGGAGATCTCTGGAAATTAAGGAAGCCTATGCGATGGCTCAAACACCCCTGCACCAGGACCACCACTGCAGCGACAGGTGCTTCCAGTCCTACCTTTGTGGATGCTGGCTCCCCACACCAATCTGTGACAAGCCTGCGGTGAAGAGACAGGATGTAGAACCCACAAACTGTTCCTCTGCAGAAGGAAATGAAAACCAAGTAGAAAAATCTAACCACGCATTCTCAAGCTCATCAGGAGACTACCTGCAAGCAAGCAAGGGAGGGAGATCCTTCAAGATGACAGCAGCATCCGTGCCACCAGCCTGATTCGCAACAACTCCAGAAGGAGCTATATGTGCAGAGTGCCTCTCAAAGCAATATGTTTTTAGCTTTGTAAGTCACCTAGGAGCTCACAGACACAGGCCAGATGTTTCTTGAGAAACACATGGTACCACTTCCTCCTTCAATAGAAAGTCCTTCCAGAAACTGCGAGGATATTAAGAGAGGTTTCTTTAATGATAAAAATTGAGTTAAGTGAAAACCTTTTCCCCATAAACCATTCAGTCTATTCTGTCCCAACCTCTTTTCTATTTTCACTGGTGCAAACAAGGGAAGAAGATGCCCATCTTCTCCTAAGCTGTTTGCTGGACATATTCACAACAGAGAATGTTCTGGTTGATTCTGGATGGAAGAATCAATGTCACATCTCTGTTCTGCAAGGAGCAGTTTCTTGCGACCCAGGAGAATATTCACATTTATGACTTGAAGTTAATTCTCTGGAAAAAGTGTTCCACGCTTTGTTTAAAATTCATTGTTTCTTGTAAACTCATTCGCTAGAATATTAATAGAAAGAAAATATATAAAAGGAAAAAATGCAGCTGACAGGAATTTGGTTAAAAATTCATACAGTGCTCACAGGACTTTTCAATTTCCCAGCTCTGGGATGCATCATTTTCGATGCAGAGGCCCTGAAACAGGCCTGAATTCTAATGCTATTTTGAAAAGAAAAGGCATGATGACTGTTTTGGCAGATCTTGATTTTCTTTTTAGCTCATTGTGAAGATATGATTGAAAATGCAAAGAGACAGCGTGATAAAAAGGAAGAAGATGAAGGGTAGGACATTACGCAGGAGGAAGGAGTCTGCATAGGCAGAGGCCAAAAACTGCGTATCTCTTAATACAAGCTTGGGTCCAAAGCAACCACAGTCAAGGCAGAATGGTGCACAAAACCACTTGCCTTTGGTGGTGCTCCACAGGGATGAGGAGACTGCTACAGGAGACAAGATCAGTGGCCTGGAAAACACCCATGTGCTTCTCTGTTGACTGTCCCAGTGACCAACCCACTCAAGCACTCAGGTTCTGTAACCACCCTGCTTACCACTGTATGTATTTCCATTAGACAAAACAAATACTTGTGATCTAGAGTAATACCATTCTAAGTTGCAGAATAAAAGAAACTGGTGGAGAAGGCAAGAAGAAATGACTGAAATAGTTTTTAATGAGGAACTACCCTGTAATTAAACAGATTACAAATACGCCGTCAAAAGGCAGCAAGGCCACACTGAATTAGCACCCAGACACTTCCAGTAGGCACAAACTATTTCATAGCCAGAGCTCTCCTTACCACAGACCCTGCAAGTAGCAGAAGACTTGGCCTCACAGATGGCATCTGCTCTCCATCCACCCCGTTTCTCTCCAACAGTAATTGAGCAAATCACCAGCAATCAGAGGAAGTCAGCTGCTCCCAGCCCATAATGAAACAGGGCTGGAACAGCTGTGCCACATCTTTTTACAATTATCCTTCCTCCACCTCTCTAACTAATGACAGTTTCCTGAAGAATAATCCTTGCTATACCTGAAACACTTCAAAATAAAGGGATGCCCTGGCTCTACTTCATCAGCAGTGACGAGGGGACAGCACCAGAGCAAGCTGCCGTATTACACCCATTCAGTCACTGCTGCAGGTGTTAAAATACAACCTGTAAGACAAGCTGAGATGCGAGCTGGTAGCCCTGGTGCAGGGAAAAATATCACATACCTAGGGAGAAAAAAAAAACCCAGCATTAAATACCAGCCAGAGCGCTATTTGATGGTGTTACTAAATTAGCCTTTTGGCACCATGGCCATGTAACCTGCGTGCGATGCCCTGAAACCCTCCCTGCTGCACTGACAGCAATGTGGATGGCTGCATTCCAGCAAAAATGGGATCTGAATCCAACCCAGGTCGTTCATCTCTCCCCCCACCCCAGCTACATGCACACCCTTCGGCAGGAGGCAAAATGTTCTTCACGGAGAACCCCAAACTGCTATCACTGCAGTTGGGTGCTTGGAAGGAATTCTTTGGTGGGAAGCACGCAGAGACTCTTCCCAGGATAACAATTTGCCAGCACAACGTACACGCTCCCCAGCAGCTCACATCCCCCTTGCCAAGTCTGGTGCACCTCCAAGCTGAGTGCAGACAGGATGGGCCGCTGGGTACGTGTCTGCATCTGCCATTATCAGGGGCAAAATTAGCTCCTGTTACTGACAGCACCTATCACTCATTCCTACTCTAATCTCTACCAGGGGAAAGATTTACAAGCAATAATGATGAAAGAGAAAAGAAAAAACAGTGATACAGAGGGAAGGAAAAAAAATATCAAAGCAAAGATAACAAAAGCACTTGTGAGGCTGGAAGAAACAAACTGTATTATATTACAGGGACCAAGGGATCCTTATCATGCCCAGATAAGATTTTCATTCAACATGTTGGGAGTTGGGGTTTTTTCACTGCTTAAGCAGATTCAAATACATTGCCAGGTACCTCCAGCTCTACAAGGGTTTTGTTTTAGCCATGCATCATTGCAGCAGCTTGCCTCAATAAAAATCCTAAGGAAACATACAATGGAAAGCACATCAAAGGGATACAGGTGTTATAAGATTCATACTGAACAGCTACGGGAACTGGAGGTGGGAAACAGATAAAGCTCAGATTTTATGTCAATGCTGTTCTTTAAAAGTCTTATTAACCCTTTAAAAGATTTTATTAAAAAGCTACTGACTGCAGAATAATGAGTTAAAGTGAACCTAACCCACACATCGACAGAGAGCACACTATTAGATAGCATGTATTAATAAATGACTATGGAATGCAAAAATTAATGAGCCACAATGAAAACTGTCCTTAAAATAAAACATGACCAGCAGAAGAAAGAAACCAGTAGGAGTGCCGCAAAACTCGCAAATCATCTTTGCTTTGTTTCCCTTAATAAACCTCTTGATTTCTTGGCTGAATTAATCACCACAAATAAAACTTGTGGATGCACTATTCACTGAGCAGCCTATGGGGCAGCCGCCTTCCTCCCCTGACGGCATACAGCTCATGCTAACTCTGGGGTACCTCACACCTGTACTAATGCCATCCAGAAGAACAGTGTGATTAAAGTGTGCCTTCCACCCACAGCTCTCAGAGTACCTGATCAATAATTATTAATGAAGCCGTGCAGCAACCCATCCACGCAGCTACTGCTGAAATTACGCTGTTCCTTTTGCCATCGCTGTGCCAGAGGGAGAGCCGGCCCTGAACTTCCAACCTGGCTTCATTGCACACAGCCAGCTGGAGGTGCCAGGGGCCTGTCTGCATCACATTATAAAGAAGAAGAAGGGAAGGAGTAGATGAAGAACCTGACCTATCTTTAGAGCAAGTCTCCCATGAGGTTTCTCTAGAGAGCCCATATGGATGGGAATACCTGTAGGATATAGGCTAATGGGAGCCGAGAGGCAGAGAGCCCAGTGCTCACAGAACACCCCACTGGAGCTGCTGCCACACAGGGTCTCACTAGGAAGAGCAGAAAGAGAACATGTGGCTGTCTTGCCACCTAATAGCATTCTGTCATTCCTCTCCTTCTGCTCCTAGCAAAGGGAAGGGAACGCATCAACATCTCTCGTGAAACAACACTGAAATGAATGTGAGGAAATTACCCATTTGCTAGGAGAGGCTATATGTGTGCGGATGTGTTTTGCGATGTCTGATTTGCATTTCTGGGCCTCAGAGTGCCCCTAATAGAATTTACAGTGGGTTGTGAAGATTGCCATCCCAGCTAATCAAAATTAATAAATAGCTCTGGCTGAGCAGATGACTCTCCTACAGCATTGTGGTTATCAGAGGGGTCGGTCTTAATTTGAGGCTCCATTCATCAGCCCTGCTAACGGGATTGTGCAGAGAGTGATATTTGACAGAAGTGTTTCTGAAATTCCTAAACGGAGAGAGTGCATTGAGGGAGACAAGATGGATGTTCCCATTACAGGGACTGTGCTGGGTGTCGCAGTGTCCCCCCTCTTCTCACCCAGCAACAAACAACTGATGGACACACGCCATTACAGTGAATATGGTGGCCACAGATTTCTCCTCATTTTGTTTAGCTACAGAAAAAGATTTAATTTATTCTAAGGATGAAGGGTGGCAGGAGCCTGTGCTCCAGGCTGTATAATCACTGACAAGCAGCTCTGAAGCTCCACCTGGAGAAGGTGGTGAGGGCAGGAGAACCCTAAGGGGTATGTACACACATGTGTAGGGAGACAGCCATGAGCTCCTGCAGCACCTTTCTGCAGCCCTGGGCCAAGGGGTTATTAAGGATTAAAGGCCAGAAAGGACCTCATGATTTAGGGATCCACATACCCTGCAGGCAGAAACATCAGATCATCCCTTTCTCCAAGTTACCACATATCACCTTAAATCCAGTTTAGTTCTTAAACCTCACCACTCTCACTATGCACCCTTGCCATGCTGTGTTTTGTCTTGATCATAACCTGCAGGGATGGTTCGCCCCTATGAATGCTTATCCTTCACCATATGTCTGAGGAGCCCTGTAACCTCCCTCAGCCTTTGTTTTGCTTGGCTGAACATCCCAATCTCTTCAACCTCCACTCATAACAAAAACCCAAGTGATTTCCTTTTACAGCCGTGCCAAACTGAGCTCATCTTCCTTAGTCACGTGGGGCAACATCTCTGTACCACAGCATTAACATACCTCTGCTTCTGCTACCAACATCATAGGGGATATATTACAGATTTGCATCAGCATAACCCCCCCTTTGATGACTCCTCCCCACATCTTGATAGTCCCCAGTTTCATGAGCATCTGTGTGGCAAAGGGAGGGATGCCAGTCCGATTTACACTGCAACAGGGCTCAGTGTGGCAGACCACAACCATGGCACAGCAAGGGATTTGGCACAAGTCCTGCTGCAGGTGGAGTTAATCCCTTGCAAATGCCTGCCCTTCACCTTCTCAGGAACCTCTAAGAGCACTGAATCTCTTTCCAGTCTGTCTCCACTTCACAGGGACAGAGGTGGACTCACTCCTGCCCTGGAGAGCTGTGATCAAACTAAAGTACTTTAACGGCGAGAGGCAGAACTGGCCCACAGTAATGCAGGCAGGTCACACCCGTTTGCTGTGAGAAAGCTCTCCCACAACAGATTAAGTCAGTAATGAGGGATTAATGAAAGACATATTAATTATCATCACCACCACAACTACCACAGACCTGCACAGTTTGAGATGTGGTTGAGAACAGCTTTTGGCACTAAAATATGATCTTCTATTTCCTGGGAGGAGGAGAATGCAAAGCCATTTTCTCCTTCTGTCAACAGCATGGGCTGAGGGGCAGATCAGCAAATTGCTGATGGGAAGTAAGAAACCCTATTCCTGGCCCAACTGTGCAGCAGGCAAGTACCCAAGTCCCCATGGTACATGGGGAGCAGCGAGTACTCCTGCCTGCCACAGTCTCCTCTCTGCTGCATGGACCCAGGGGCCTGTGGAGGTTGGTGGCTCCTGACAAAGAACAAGGCAGAGAGGCAGAAAGAAGCAAGACAAGAGAACAGAGGGAGGAAGAAACAGGAATGACCAAGTTTCTCAGACCCATCATCCAAGCAGAACATTCTGCCCCAGATTTTGTAAACAAGAGCAGAAAAAGATAAATCCATAAAGTTAAAGGAATTCCCTGTAGTCTTCCCACCTCCCCTTTCATTCTCTTCACATGGAGCCATTCCCTTTGGCAGAAACAAAGGGGACATGGAACATATTGGAAAAAGCTACTCAGCTCATGCCTGCTTGTTCTAGCGAAGACCTTGAATAGCCACAGGGCCGAGAGCTACTGTCCCAGTGTGAAACAGGAATCACTGTGAATCCTCTTCAGAGACAACCCCGTGGTCATCGGGCAGAGGAGAGATGGGACAGCTCAGCAAGGAAGAGGGGAAGGAAACAAGCATTTTAACAAACAAAAGGAAAGAGGGAAGCTTATTCTGCAAGTCAGACACAGCCTGGCATTTCCAAGTTAAATAAAAGCAAAGCCTCTGTCCGCATGCTTCATTGTAACACTGTTGCTCCAAATCCCCTTTTATCCCTTTAATTATGCATGAAAAAACCACACGACCTCCCTGCTCGTATGCTCAGCCGAGCAGTGGCTCACAGTGCAGTAGGCTCATTATACAGCTTTAGTGGGGCTGAGTGCTCTGAATTATTTAAATCTCCATTAAGCCTCCACTATGGCATATCTGTGTGATAAACGGATCAGGTGCTGCTGGATTTCTCCCCTGGCCAACCCCCTCTCCCTTCTCCTTCTTCCTGCAGAACTCAGTAGGAAGGGACATAATTGCCAAGAGGGAAGGAGTTTGTACTCGTGCCATCAAGTGTTCCGCTGTCATTTAAAAAAGGCCAACTGAGACAAGTAATAAAGCCACTTAATCAGGATTAGCGCTAGAGGGCATGGTAAGGCGGTCAATACATAACTTCTTTAATGGCCATTTTATTGTTTAAATTAAATGAAACTTAAATCATTATGTTTTTACTTAAGCACTGTGAATGCCCCATCCCTGTCCCCATAGCACCACTACAGGAGCACACAGAAGAAATGGTGTGTTGCCAGCGACGGGCAGGTGTGCTAATGGGGCTCAGTACCCAACACAGGGAGTCATCTAAAGAACCTTTTCATACGGCTGTTCAAAGCACTTCTTCATGGCATGGGCAGAACTACCAAACAGCATTCCAAGGGACCATGGGAGAAGCAGCACAGGTTTATACTTCTGTTTTCCTTGGTTTCCTGCTGCCAGAGACAAGCAGACACGTGATAGCCAGTCTGGGCACATGGCAGGCACCAAGTTTGGTAAAGAAGTAACAGAAATCTCAAGTAAAAATGCTTTCAGAATGCTTTTGGGTTTGGGGAGAAAGTTTTTTGAATGGACAAGATCAACAGCCCCTAATATATACCTCCTTGCCTATCTCAACATCATGAAAGAGGAAGGATGCCATGTCCTTCCATCACATTGGACCAGGGCAAGTTGATGAAGCTTGCTATCGGTACAGGCCTCAGTATCGCTCATCCCCACAGCACAATCAGCTCACGGAGAGCTGTGTAACACCTATGCACCATCACAAGCTACATGCACCTGTCACCTAAGGTACAAACACACCCCAGTAAAAGGACCATTCAGAGCAAGTGAGCCCACAATGGCTCATATGGGAAGCAACAACCCAAAGATACAGTTATTACATAAAATTCACAATTCCCTACCCCTGTCCCTAAAACACTGAACAGGATTTAGCTCCTGCTCAACCACAGGTTTCCTGAGTGGCAATGAGTAAGTCCCAGATCTCCACAGGCTTTGGCTCCTTGGCTGCAAGATGGAGATAAGAGTCCATCTGTTACCCGTCACGGCTGCAGCAAGGCCAGAGCATCGTGAGGGGCTTTTGGAGGTTGAGATAACTGGTGAGCTCTCCCCACAGTCTCAGGAAGTGCTTACTGAATGGGGCAGGAAGCAGGTAGAGACAAGGAGGTGCATTAAGTTATTTATTTGTGAAAGCAACTGGAAAATGTGCTGAGGAGTTGAAAGCGTTTGGTGTTAAAAATAACCTGTCAGAAAAAGAATGAAATAAAGGCCTCTTATTTTAAAAGTTTCTCTCTGTATTTACTCGAGATAAATGGCAGTAGCACAGTGGCAGCATTTTCTTAAGACGTGAGAAATAGATGGCAGGACTCTAGAGAGAGGTTCTGCCCATAGATCATTCCCTTCCCCTCCCAGTCTCTGAGGGACACGTGTTGCTGTGACATCTTTTACTAAGATTTACAGAGCAGCCATCCCGTCAGGGCTGTGAAGGCAGCCTTGCTGCCACAGAGCTGCTGTCAAGCCTACACCACGGTCAGGAGGCACCAGTTAACCCTGTCTTCAAGCCACAGTCCTTAAGCCACCTACATAGGCAACAAAGCCCAGTCTGCTCCACCTGCAGGGGGACTGTTTGCTGTCTGTTCACACCATCAGGTTTTAAACCCAGTATTGGTTTTGCTGCTCTGGCAGTGTTTATTTCTCCAAGATGCAGAAAGCGATTAGAGCCGCACATCCTGTTCCCAGCCCCGCTCCTGGTTCCCTCTGTATTACCTTTGGGGGTGATGGGGAAGCCTGACCTCCTGTGCCTCTTTAGCAGCACTGGAGCCACCTTTGCCCTCAGTTTCTCTCACTCCTGCCAGCTCCCATCTGTATGTTTAAAAATAGCATGAGTCAGGCATGTACCAATACCCTAAAATGTAAGGATCTGGTTTTAAATTCAGGCTGTGTTTCAAAGAGGAAGATGCCGTGTTGCTGGGTCTGGTTGGGGGTTTTTTTAACATGTGAAATCTCCAGCAATGACCTCTAGATGCTGAGACTTCCTTTTGTAGGTCTGAGATTGATAGTAAATATACAATATTTACAAGCATGAATCATGGGTTTACAAAATAAGTGCAGTTTTGCTGAGAACTCTCAGACTAACTTAACTGTATCAAGACACCCTTGCCCAGGGAAAACACACAACATAAAGCATTGCCTCCCATTAATAATAAAGCCATAATACTAATAATTAAGCCAGGATGAGCACTCAGACCTCACTGGGTGCCTGCAGCCCTGGTGGCAGTCTGGACCAAAGCTCCAGGGCTCTGCCAAAGAAAACCACCTCGGCAGCCTCCCATTGCCCCATCCATCCTCCTGGAAAACCAGCATGCCCATGGGCTGCTCCCAACTTCCAGCAACTGATCCCATGCAAGTGCCTTGAGATGGATAACCAGAGAAACTTCAGTATTAAACGAAAACCACTATTAGTTTCTAATGCAATTAACAGCCCCCTGCCAAGAGAGCCAATAAGAGCACTTCATCAGACCATTATAACCCTGGAGGGTATAGAGAGGCTGCCACGGTAACTCCTTTAATTGCCCTTAATGTTTCATTAAACACAATTACATTTAAACCTAAACTGTGCCATTTGTTGTGGTTTTAATTAGACAAAGGGCAAGATAAAAGGATTGGATTAACCCTCCTCTTCCCTGCCTCCCCTCTATGAGGGGCTGGCTGCAGTCTGAAACTGGATTGCTGGGGCGGTGGGTAGAGTCTCAGCATGGACAGGAGCTCCAGATGGACACTGAAGGATAGCCTGAAGGAGAAGAATCCTCTACTTTCATAATCATACTGCTAAGAGCAAACAACAGTCCTTGAGCTCATGTAGATTGTATTTCCCCATTTAATGTGTTTGAAATCACTTCAGTCATTTCCCTTGTATATACCTTTTACATCATGGATTAAAGGCTCTCTGAGCTTACCAACTTGTTTCTCCGACCTGCTCCCGTAGCCTTTGCAAGGGGAGCTGGCAGCACTCCTCTGCTCTGAGCCTTTCTTCTTCTTCCATGCTCTGTGCTACAGCTCCAGACTTTTAACATAATTCTGCAGTTTCTTTGGCATAATGATCAATTCCCATGGCCACACTTGTTACTGGTGCCTTCCCTCTGTTAGGGAGATGCGTCAGCCCAACACTTCTAAAGAGAGGCTACTCCACTGGATGTACACTCAGTCCCATATAATTGTAAAGCTGTCCTTGAAACATACACAAAAAGAAAGCACAACCCCACTCATTTTAGCCTAATAAAGAAAGCCACTTCTTCCTTTGTGGAATTTACTCAGTACTTCCCCATATTTTGCTTCTAAATTAGGTCTAAGGTTTAAATGCTGGGATTCTGCACCCCTATTTGATGTTGCGTATCGCTTTAGCAAAACAGGCTGCCTCCTCCATTTTTTCCTGAGCTTTTCAGTGATCTAGAGGAAACAGAAAAGCAGATTTAGCTGCAGTGCCACACACCCAAATCAGAACGAACTGCTGAAATGCTGCTCTGTGCAGAGATTTATGATACAATTAACATTTTCGTTGGTTTCTAATGACTTCTTTTTCCCTTTTCGAAGCTGACAAGAGAGTAGGAATAGCCACAGGGTATAATCAGACTGTCTGCAAGGTGGAAGGGAAATGAAGCAGAGCAAAAAGGGACCCTCTGAAGCAGGCAGGTATCATTATTATCTCTTTGTGGGAGCATTAGCACCATTGGAGGGCACTCAGGCACCACTGGAACAAGAACAGCATAAGAACTTGAATAGAACCGAGGAGAAGATGAAAAGAATGGAACAGGCACTCAGTGACGGGTCTGAACAGTCTCCTTTGTGCCACAAGACTTGCTGAGATTTTGCTATCGCTTGACAAGTGCCAAAACTCCACAAGTCTGATCCAAAGACTACACGTGTCAACAGGAAGCCTTCCATTAAACTTCAGGGAAACTTAGCCCAAGCCAAGGTGTAATAGATCATGTCCCACTGTTACAAGGAAATATGTGAAATCCACCTGAGAATTCTCACTACTAATTTCCAGCAATTTTTCACAATATCTCTCATCACCACAGTGTCTACTCACACAATAAATCAATGCTTTTGCAAAGCTGTGAGTAAAATGAGGGGATGGGGCAGATGAGAAAGGTGGTAGAGAAAAACGTGTGCCATTGCTGAGAAGTAACAGCAGCAAGAACAAGCTCCCCTTTGGTCCATTAACACAGCTATGTGCTGCAACGGTACAAGGTGGCCTCACCAATCACAGAGACAAAGCCTTACCTCCATTTGAAAGGGAACTGAGGCACAGATGAAGAGGTTAATCAACACTGCAGCAGGGCAAGAGCTGGCACACAAACTGGGTCAGCTCATATACAAAGCAGAGGTGGGATATGTGGGGTGAGAAAGTGCCTTTGTAGAAAAAGCTCCCAGTCCTACTAACTCCTAGATTAGAGAGCATCATTGTTTAGCACAGGGAAAAGTGCCACCAGAAGCAAAAGAGAACAGAGCAGCCGAAGGAGGATAAATCTAGGCTTTCATTCTGAGGTTGTGCAGGGTGGAGCACGGCAGCCTGGGATCACAGAGCTACAAGGTAGAAATACAGAACTTTGAAGCAGCCAACAACAGCCGAGCAGGTTGCAAGCTGTCACTGTTAAAAAGATCCACAAGGGAAACATCTTAATGTGCCATTTCCAATTTAGTCCATCACTCCTTACATTTTCTGTTTGCTCAGGAGTAAAGCTATAACAGTCCGGGCTGCCGCTTCACCTCTCTGCAAACCCCATTGGTAACTCCTTTCCTCTCTGCTGAGGCATGGAGAAAGGGCCACCTCTTCTGACCATTGCCATGGCTGAGACAACCCAACATTAGCATGATACAGGAATAAAAATGTAGGAGCAGGGACTTCTCCATCAATGGAGGCTGCCTGCCTACAGTAAAGCTCCACCCACGGCTGGAAAGCATGCACACATCACTGCTTCTACCTCCAGGATTAAGGGGTGACCCTGAGGCTTGAGCTTTGGGGAGCAAGAGGGACTGAGGGGCAGGGGCATACAAGGGAGTGGGGAGAACAGCTGTTAAGCTCTTAGAGATAATAAATTGAATAGCTCTGAAATTGGACCCACAAGGATAAAAGTGATTTTAGTGCCTATAAGACCGACTATAAACTCAATCTGTCAGACAGCAGCAGCTGTTAAAGATAATGGTCCTGGTAAATTTAACTTCCAAACTGCCACAAAGGGACTAGTGTGATGTTAAGTTTCTCCCTTCTTTGAAAGGAGGTGGAGAGAACAAAAAGAAAAAAGGCATCAAAAAACACACAAGATCTTAAACAAGCATCTCCAGTCAGCTAATCAAAACCCTGCTTTGAAGAGCCAGGATGGGCTGTGCCCCCATGGGGGAGAACAGATCCCCCAGAGGCTTTCAGGCAGATGAATACCTCTGGGCCGCTTTGACAGAATTCCACAAACGATACCAAATATTTGCTAATCAGCCAAGGTCAGCAGGGAAAGAAAGGACTCTCTGCTCCAAACCCAGGCAACTCTTCATTATTAAAGTCCACGCTGTGGCTTTATCATAAGCTCTAGGCAAAGAAAAGCATCTAGCTGGACTGCCCCTGAGCAGATGGTGCCCCAGAAGCATCCCCTTTCCCTCAGTCCTCCCTTGCCCTGGAAGGAAGCAGCCCTTCATTCACATCAGACCCCTTTGGGACTGAATCCTTCCCCTAGGAGCCAGCCCCAGCACAAGGAGCAGCAGGACAGTATGAGACCAGCCCTGTTGAGGGAAGCCCAATGCGGGCTGATCCTTGCCATAGGTGCAACTTTACCAGCCCACAGCAAAGTGCTTCTTGTAGCAAGCGTCCCACCAAAAACCCAGGGAATTTTATCATTGAACCCAGTCATGGTCTGGCCCACAGAGATCAGACAGAAATCTCTAGGCTGGCAATGTAAATTCTTCAAAAGCTATTTTCCCTGCCAAGCAGGTAACACAGCATGATTGAGATGTGCTTTACGCAGACCACTGTTCCAAATAAGCTATTTGCAGCAAGTGTTTCTAATATGACAATTAAACTACTTAGGCAATTTTGTAAAGACAGCAGGATTTGGCTACAAGACCAGAAGCCAGCCCAATTACCTCCTAACAAAGCAACCACGTCATCAACTTCCTACAAAATAAAGCAGACAAGACCTCAATGGTCCTGGGAAGAAGCAAGGAAGAGGGATGGAGGCCTGACTCCTTCTAGATGCATTTCAGCAGCACTCATCATTTCTAACCAGCACTCAAAGAGTGTTAAAGGTCTCAAGTCAGCAGCAGAGCAATGTAAACTAGCTTGAAGCTACTTTGAGATTAAACCTCCTGATTTTATTCAACACTATGGATAATTTATCATTTTTGTTATTACCCAAGGACATAAGAAGAGCTCAATCAAACTTAAACACATGGAATATCTGGGGGAGCATTTACAGATACACTAATGATGAGAGATACCCCAAATCCCAGTGTTTACACATCTCATTGCCATGGGAAAGCCCTAACTCAAAAGCAGCTCCTCCAGCCTTTTCTTCATCAGTGGTATGCGAGGACAGTATAGAAGGGATGTAGGATTAATCCCTGTGAAAGCATTTATCCCTGCGACCATGGACAACACAGCTTCTGTCACAGTTTCCATCTCTTCCCAGCAGTGAACCTGGGAACTTTATTCCCAGGAACATCCAAGTTTGCAACCAGAGCTCCCCTAAAGCAGCTCCCCAGCCATCGGCAGCCCTGTGCACATGACACACACTGGTGATCTGCTCCCTCCCTCCACATTTCTTTGTGCTCTCAGAGGGGAAAAAAGGGAAAAGGGAGGCCCCTACGGGCCCCCAGGTTAAACTGTGACCTATTTCAATCCACACTGTGGTCCATTATTACCAATCCAATTATTGCAGACAGGTTAACTCAGCTTTAATTTATGTCAATCCAATTACTTTCTTTTTTATTATTATTAAATAAAAAGATCAGTTCATGCTTCGAATGAGTTATGAACACTGGGTCAGCATCACAGGGAAAGGACTTGGAAATGCTCAAGGTCAAGGTTGGCTCCATGCAAGAAGTCCCTTTCAGAGTCTGGGGGAGAGCTTTACTCCATCTCTCTATTTTGAGTTTTAACTGGATCTCTCACACAAAAGTCTGTGCCTTCCAGGGCTCTGCTCAGAGAGCAGGAATGGTTTTCTGATGGCAAAGATGTTTTAGCTGAAGTAAGAGGCACCTAAATTAACCAGATCTCCTACTCTGCTGCAGTACAATGGACAGCTGAGCACAAAGCTCTCCCCTTCAGGGGAAAAAGGAATCCAGGATGGACATTTTTCAAAGGCACAAAGGGGAGTCAGGTACCATATTCCCAGAAATATCCACTGGGTTCCCCTCTGTCAGCCTTCCCCAGAAGTCAGCAGCAGTGGTAACCTAACAACCCTGTCACTACCTTCACCCCTTCAGTCACTGCCAGGGTTCTGGCAAGCTTCCCTGAGCAGTCAGTAGGCTTGTCTGAGGGTGGTGGTAATGCCTCCTGAGCTGCCTCCCCCCAGGTGGATGCAAAGCCTCAGCCTCTTGGCCACCAGTGCCAGGACTGAGGCACACGCAATGCTTTGGTTCCTTACACCTTCACAGCTGATATTCCACCTCTCTCCAAGCAAGGACTTCAGGTGACTCAGCTTAACTCCCACTTCTGCCACTAAGCCACCCAATGACCTTGGCAAACTCCTTTTGACTTGCACACCCTGGTTTCCTCTCCCATGGAGCCACCCTCCCACGCTGCCTCCTACCTACATGCATCTCAGGTCAGCCACTACAGCCCCTGCAAAGAAGCAAACAAATGAGACGCTACAGCCTTTTGATGGAATACTTCCCTGGCTCCCAAATAGGCCATGAGCAGAGCTGGTGAAGTCTTTAACATGTATTTCTCAGTTATTTCTCCCCAGTGTTTCTAATTAGGACTGAAAAAAATGATCTTAGCTGCCAGGGCAGCAGGGTTAGCTCTACAGATAGCTTGGATCCCGGACCATTTCCAAGGCTTTGAGTTAAAGCCTTGCGAGGTGTATCTTGAAGATGAGGGACAGCTGCTGAAGGTGGCCAGACGCAGCTTTCCAAACCCAATTCCAATAGCCAAGAAGACACGCTATAGGGGATGGTGCTTCCAAGGCAGCCCTGGAGCAGAGCCCTGGGGGTTAAGGCCACAGAGGAGTGGCTGAGTCCCAGGGAAGAGGATGTAAAGCCTAACTGCATCCAGATGGGGAAATGAGAGATGACAGATTTCAAGGATGAACACTAAATCACTTCCAAAAAAAACACTCTTTTGGAAGAAAAGGGAAAAAGCACCTCAAATCAAGAATGTAATGTTAACATAGTGTTTCTTTACCTCCTTACCTGAACAAACCAAGGAGTACCTACATCTTGGACTTCATTAGATTTGGACAACAGGAGTATCCAAAACCATCTCTGTCAAGGACAACACAACGAATCCTCTGTCCAAAGCAATGTCCAGACCTTCAAACACCAAGTCACTTTGGTATCCCAGCCAATGTATCCTTAAGGGGGAAAAGCCAGACATTCAGCTTGGACACCCTGCAATGCCAGACACCCTCCTGAGGCAGAGTCACTTCAAAGCAGTGCCATTCTAAGTGAGGATCCCTGGATAAGAGGTGAGATGTTACCCTCTCAATCTCTCTTGCTTTTTCATCTTCATACTACCCAGTAATTCCCAGCAGCCTGGGGAGCATCTGTTCCCTATGCCCCTCACATTACCTTGGGAATGGGAATGTTTCCCAAATACAGCTTTCTATCAAACATCCTAAGAATAATGATCTGTGTGCACACACGACTGGACATTGACTAGATACGGCCATTCTACCCCAGTTTTAGATGGGGACACAAGAACAGGTCAGCAGGCTACTAACAAGGTACTTAGTACCCAAAGACACCACATTAAGTGGTGAAGGACTTCATGACTTATTTACTACGAGTTAAATACTGGATAAGGAAAGCACCAACATGCACAAGCCTATTACATTATTTTTTTCCTTATCCTCAGGCTGTGCCATTAAGAAAGTACATGAGAAACTGGAATTTTGCTGTACAGCTACAATAGATGCCCACATGCTTTTCTAGAGGACTTTCTGGATGCTGCTCTGTGGAATGCACAAATCCATTACACTCCGAAGCAGTTGTTGAGTTGTCTGAGAACAGACAAATGAAAACACAACACCAACCAAAAATAACAGCTTTTGCAGAGGGATTTTTGGCATTCAGGAAATGCATCAGTAAAGCCAGAGTACTTAGAAGTCCCCTTGGGCATGCCACTAAAGCAGTGTGGATGGGCTTCCTCGGAGAGAAAAGAAGACCAGAAAACCCACACCAAAACAAACCTAAAAAGAAAAGTCCCTGCCCACCAAGTGGCTTTGAAATTCCATCCCAAACACCAAGATGACCCCTTGGGCTAGGACAGCATTGTTTCAATTACCGCTGCTCTGCCCCACCTAATTGTAGGAGTTAGAAACAGCCAACATTCTCAAAGGGCCACAAGCTCTTTCCCCTATTGTTTTAGGCTCAGCATCGACAGAGCAAGTGAAGGAGGAGTAACAGTGACAAACATGAGGAAAGCAGCTGTATTCACTTTCCCTAGGGCTATTTCTGCCAAGCCTTAAAATAATACTGAGATCCACCACCCTCCTCCCACTATACTTGCTACCACAGATGCCAGCTTTCTCCCAGGTTGTCTGTGACCTGGCACTGTGTTTCCTAAATGGGACCCCTCCTTTTGAGGGCAAAGTCTATTATGGGCAGATGAAAGAAAAAGCCTTGGTTACTGCTGTGAGAAGGCTACTTCTGGGTGAATGCAAGGGAGTTTGCTTTCTGCAAACAAGGCCTGGAAACGCTTTCAGCTTGGGTACACACTGAGAGGAACCAGTGCTTCAGGATCTCCTCTCTGCCCTTCATTTTGAAACCAGTCCCTGAGCAGGCTCCAGCTCAGCATGTATTTTCATTTCACTCATGACACGTGCTAGCGTTGGTTTCCTGCCCACCCTCTTCAAAAGCAACAAAGAGAAGACAAAAAAAGCAGCACAACAAAAAACGCCACTCTCAAGAAATGGCACTTTAGGCAGTCTCCGCTACATCAGTAATGACAGTCACTAGTGCCTCCAAGGACTTGCTTTCTTCAAGTCAATACTACATTCTGACAGCCAGTTTATTCCTGGGATCCATGAGCCTCTCTTCCAGATTCAATCTGGCTCAGACAATCATTCCTCTGAGGCTTTTATCCAGCTTACAGATAGTAAAGAGATACAAGAGCCAAACAGTGAAGAAGGCTTACTGCTGCTCTGCACTTCTTCACTAAGTGTCCATTCTACCTGCCAGGGTCACCCTCAGCACTAAGAAAGTCAGAGGTCAGTAGAAAGAAAGCGGAGATGCTAAAACAAATACCATTTCCTGGATTCCACATGGCTTAGGCTTCAGGCAATCCTCTCCACCAGCTTTCTCAAGACATTTTACCACTATACTGGGTTGCATACATATGCACAAGAGGAAAGTGAGGCAGAGAACATAACCTATATGAAGAAACCATGATTTAAAGTGTGCCAACTTGGCTGCCTGAGCCAGAGCTAAGGTCACACCCATCAACATCTATCACCAGTTTTGGTGTCTCAGCAAGGAAAGCTCCACCTTTACCAGCTGCCCACCTGCATCACTGAAACATCTTTAGCCCACAGTCCTTTTCCTCAGGCTCAAGGAGTAAAAACACAGTCATTTTTAAAGCAGGCTTAGAGAGGATAAAGGAAGTACTAGAACAATCAAGTTCAGTGCAGCACGCCCCTGGCCTTCACCTGCAAAGACAAGCATAATTGCAATATTAAACAGATACATGAAATGCCTCCAGGACATAAATGGGTTTTGCTGAGATTAAGAGCAGGGTCTGGGCTTTGGTGAGAGCAACTTTAGCAGCTTGCACACCAAAAGGTAGGTGCTTTGTGTTCATCTCCATTGCTGTCCCAATTTTACTCACATCAGGAAAGCCCATCTCTGCTTTAAATCCCATGCAGAGGCTTGGTTTTAGGGCACATTCAGAAAGGACTTGTTCCTGTTGCTGTGTTTTAATGTGCCTGCCTGGTGTGGGTTGCTGGGAAGAGCAGGATTCCCTTCTTGCCAGCTGGTGAGCAGCATGGGCGAAGAGTCACAGTAAATTAAGGTGCTGCTTCCATCTTTGGAAGGCCACAGTAGCAATGTCATGCCACAGAGTTGCAGTGGTGTCCTTGGGGTGCTAAGCCTTTCCTTTCTTGTATGTCAAAAGCCTTTGATGAAATGAAAGCTGCCTGTCAAAGAACATCTTTTCAGCAGCGAACCTTAGCTCTGCTTTATACATCACCACAGCTTCTGTCCTCCTCCCTGCACATCCAATGTCTGGAGTGAAGGAGTTAACATGAAGTTTTCTTGTGCTATAACAAAGCCACACAGGTGGTGGTGTTCAATGGGTAGATCAGGATAAGCCTGGGAAACAAGGAATGAGATTCTCCTCCAGCACCCTACACTTTGTACCTATCTCTGCAGCACCAGCAACAGAGCATTGCACTCCTAAGAACAAAACCTTCCAGTGCCACAGAAAATTCACCACCTCAGCCTCAGAGTTTCAGCCCTGGTTGGTGATTAATGAGGTCCAGGGAAATAAGGATTGCTGCTGTTTGTACAGCTATAGGGAAGAAGCTGCAAGAGGGCTCTGCAGATGAAATCAGTACAAACTTGCACGTTCATGTAAGTTCACCTAAAACTATTCTGTCTTTTAAACCTCTGGAGTGGTAGGGAAGACCCATGAGCAAGCAGGCAAAGAGTATCTTCATTATGGAGAGGCTAAGGTGACACTCCATGATGTGTCAGACAACTGACACTAGCAGGAGGCTGTAGATCTAAGCAACAATGGTACCAAAATGTTCCTTGAAGGCATTTTCCACTATGCACAAAGAAATGGAGAGTTTTGCCTGGCAAGGGCAGTTAAAGCAGTGTAAACCTCCACGCTCAAGTAACTTGTTTGCATGGCTGTACTCTTAGAAGGAGCTGCTTTAACAAAGCCAGATGTTCACACAAAGTCCCCAGAGGCTTCTGAAAATCACCTGCAGTTAGGAGCTGTCAAGCTAAGTGTTTTGTATAAAATAATGCCAAGGACTGCTCAGCTCCCCACAGGGCAAGGTAATTCTTGGAGGTTTTTGTTACCTCAGCCTTCTTCTGCTTATTCTGCTGATCCAGGACAAGCTCACCTTGCTGGTCCAAAGCAATGATGACAGGTTGACTGTACTGCTTGGCTTTGTCCCAGCTCAACCTGTCCTTCCACAGATGGTGCAGAAGCATAACAAGTCACCTCCAGTGCTCCAGCTAATTCAGCAAACAGGAGTATAGACTGGGTGAGCTTGTAGCATGCACAGCCTCACATACCAGCTGTGGACCTGTGGACCTCCAACAAAACCTCTGTAGAGATGGGCCTTCAAGTGCAATGTATTTCAGAAGACCTGTATCTCCAACCCAGCTATGGCCACCATGTACCACAGACACGCTCTGAGCTGGCTCTCCTACCAGTAAGGACTGCCCATGCATCCCAGGCAGGTATTCCCAGCCAAACTGAGGTACTTGCTGTCTTCATTGGTCAGACCCCAACACTTGGCCCAGGTCCCCAACCTTTTATATGCACACCCCTGACAGCATGACTCCAAACCTAAACCTGACCGCTTTGCTCAACTGGAGTCAAAGGTCTTTAATGAAGTAATAATGAACACAGCACTCTTAAGAAGGGACTGAATCAGAACAAAGTAGTGGATAGAGCTGAGTCAGATTGCATAAACTCAGAGCCTCCTGAGCACATCTGCAGCAAGAAGAGGTGTGTGTGTGGGGGGGAATCCTGTGAAGTGATTAAGGACATTGCTAAGAAAGATGTCACAAGTTGTAGGATTTCTCACCACACCTTCAGGCTGAAACTGCCTGAGGCAGGATGCAGAGCTCTCTCCTACAGAGCCCCTTTACTCTGTACTTCAGCCTGCAGGGAAAGCACTCCAGCTCTCATTAGCCACAGGACTGCTGTTACCCAGCCTTTTGACCACCCCTATCCAAGTCAGGGAATCCAGAAACTGTCTGGACTGCAAGTTCACTTTGCCTGTCCTCTACGGGACTCTCAGGGGGATGGCATATGCCCTAACCTTGTGATCCCGCACTGCTCCCCTTGTCTCAGCCACAGTTCCCCCCGGCTGAAGTACAGGATGGTGAGCAGCTGGTCCACCAAAGCGAGGGAAGAACATTGCTTCCCGCCAGGTTGACTGCAATAGCATTACACAAGGAGCTTCAGAGAACACAAGCAGCCTCTGGTAAATACCGCACAGGCTTGTTTAGCCTGCGGCTCTTTACACTCACCCACCAGACACTATGTTCCAACACAGTGTTTCTTATACTGGAAGATAGTGTTATGCAAGGCTGAGCAATGAAAGCAGAGATTGTTACCAGCTTTAACAGGCTTTGGATTATGCCAAGAACAAGTCCCACTCTGTTGTAGTTGCTTCAGTACGATATCCCACATCTTTTCTATAATAATCAGATGCTCCTACGCTGCGATCGGGAGAGAAGACAAACGACTAGTAAACATATGAGCAACAATCTCTTTAAAGAGCCGAGAGCACTGCCAAGAATATTTGTAATCTCATTTCATCCTCTCCTCTTTGCCTTCCATGACCTGTCACTGGACCTCAGTGTGATCTACCCAGTGGTTTTCAGCCTGAGTACACAGATGACTTCTGAGCGGACCAAGAAAAGCACACTGATTGGCAGGCTGAGATGCATTACAGACCCACATCGTTGACTTACACCAACCCGTTAGCTCATTTATGAGAGTTTCAGGTCACTGAAGAAAAATTTAGTCTAGACTGGTGATGCATTTATTTTAGGAAAACAATCCACCTAATGATGACCTGAACATCAGTTCCCCACTCTCTGCAATGCAATAGACATACTTGAGATTGAAACAAATGTATAATCATCCTCGATGTAAAAAGACTTCTATTGAACAACATATTGGGAATGTGCTCCCTCCTGGGCATAAAAAAGAAGTCTACTTACCATTTAGTGTCTGCCACAGCAGAGGTGAACTGTAAGGGCACAGCATGTGCTGCTCTGTGCAGGAGAGTGAAAACTGCAGCCACTTGTCACCTCTTCCCCTGCAAGCTGCAATTCCAAAGTGACACAGCAGATGTTTGAGGCATGTAATAGAACACACACAAAAAAGCAAAAAACATGCTTCACTGGAGAAAAAAAAAAACAACACCTTGGGTTTCAGGTTGGGGAACCAGAATAATTGATAGTACATGACAACACAACAGGTATCATGCCATTATCCCAGATGGCCACCCAGGAACACACTCCTCTGCATCCAGCTTCATAGATCACCTTCCAAGTCTAAAAGTGACCACTTTTAAGGGACATAAGTTTCCAGTGGCATTTCCCCTCCTGAAATGACCCTGGTACTGCAGCTGAGTAAGGTAATCCCCACCCTAATTTAAGGTTCTGGGCTGCTGCTCTTGGCCAGCTGTGCCAAGTCAGCCATTCCCTTTAAGTTTTCCCGATGCTGACTTGCCTCTCCTTCAGCAATAGCCAAGGGAAAAGAAAGAAGTCGCTGTCCCCAGATAAAGCCTCAGTCTGAACAAGTGCTGTAAGAAATGAGTAACATGGTACAGCAGATTGCCTCCTGCTCCGGTACTGCTATTAAAATGGTCAGGGTGGAGAGGGAGATGAACAAAACAGCCCCTCTACACATATCCTTTATTTAGTCCATACTACAGCTCTCATGTGCAGCCCTGCAGCTTCTACACACTTTGTACATACAGCAAGAGTCCCAAGGGCACGCAGCACAAGAAAGCTTGTGAATCACAGGAGCCAATGGGGAGCAACAGTAGGAGGCAGAGGGCAAAGAGTTAATTTACACCTTTCTGTTGGAAAATAATCACCGATTTTAACGGTTTCCTGCAGAAGATGGGACGGGAGGCATGGCACGCCTAATGACTCCTACACCTCAAAGGCTCTTTCCTTCTAGTATCACCCCAAAGCCAGCCACATGCACACACTGATAAATACAGCAGCAACACACAATTTAAATACAATGAGAGCAGACGGCTCCCTCCCTGAGCGCTACCCAGGAGTCTGGGTGGTGGTGTGCAGCTGTGCATGAGCAATCCCCATCACACACAGAGCAAGGCTGGAGTCTGACTCCAGTAAATTCCTCTCCTCTTACCTCTGAGGAGAGAGGTCAGACCAGCTGGGAGGGAAGCAAGAAGATCTATGTGTTGCTGCAGGCCTGGAGGGATTAACTAATTAAGCAGCACTTATTACAGTGAAGCAAAGCTTATTTCACTTGGCCTGCTTAAAGTGTAAAGGGACAAGACGACCCATCCTCTTGGGCACATAGCCACGACCACACAAAACAGCTGGTTTCAGAGGGACCCAGCACTAAGCCAGCTGTGCAGCCACAAAAGGACTAAACAGGAGCAAAGTCCCTGCCTCTGTGGGGGTCCTGCCATGGGGTCTGAGGTCCACAGGGAGAGATGGATGTGCGGTTTCCATCAATTGCCCTGCTATGCTCTTCCAACGGGACATGAAGTTGGGCTCTCTGCTCCTTTCCTGGTATGCAATCTGGAGATAAGTTCAAAGCAAGCCAGTCCCAGTCTTCTAGCTGTCCCTGATGGGGCTGAAACAAACATTTCCATGGGCCTGAACTAACACTACTCTTTGGGGATTACATCTTTGCACATGGCAGTGGCCAGAGAAGATTCTACTTCCAGGTGAGGCAAACCAAAATGAAAATAGACTTTTTAAAAAGTAAACTTAGAATAGAATAGAATAGGACTGAATAGAATGAAATAAAGAACCAGCATAATGTACTCAGTTTTGGTCTTACTGAGGTTCTATTTGCAATTTCAGGAAGGATAAACTCACAAATGAAAAGACATAAAATTAACAATTGACTCTCATCTGTGGCTCATCCCTGAATAGAAAATGGGACATTTCTTTCATTCCTACAGACTGGTGGATGCTTTTGTCCCTTCTCTGCCCTTAAATGAGCAATCATCCCACCCCCTGAGCACACAGACTTTAGTGTTAAGAGGAGACAGAAAATGGTACCATATTCACAGAGATGCAAGGGAATTACTGCGTTCAAAGAGATGCAGCCACCCCAGGAGGAACATCAGAGAACCTTTACAAGAGGAAAGAACTCAAAAGAGCAGAGAGCTGGATATCCTGCAGCACACACATTTCAGTAAATTCCCAGCCTTCAAAGCCTCATGGAGGCCTCTGACTAAGCACTAGCATGTGAGCAGGTCCCAGAATGGCCTCTCCAGGCCCTTAGGCTGCTTCAAATGCAGAACAAGCACAAGACATGGACAACATGGGTCCTTCCCCAAGCCTTCAACTAAACCCCACCATTTCTTTAAGTTTCTGCTCCTCTAATCTGTGTGGGGAGTTGTCAGCAGCCTCCTGAGGCAGACAGTCAGGGCAGAGGGCACCCAAACACATCTACACACAGGAAAGGCAAAGACACAAAAATCACAGTGCCCCTACAGGTAGATTCCATCCCAAACCCCATAGCAAAGCCACTGGATCTTTGCCATGGTGGTTTCTTCTTTAATTCTGCTCACCACACTTTGTCCAACAGTATTAAAACCCAAGGTGTTTATCAGCAGTCAGTTGGTCAGACTCCATCAGCATCACCTCCCCTATATTTACATCTGTAAACTTACTCTGTATTGAATGCTGGTGGTTTTACTTTGTTTTAAAACCTACTTGTAAGGAGGCAAGAGATCACAATGCCCAATGGCTTTATTACAGT
This sequence comes from Neopsephotus bourkii, assembly GCF_033783945.1. Lineage (NCBI taxonomy): Eukaryota > Metazoa > Chordata > Aves > Psittaciformes > Psittacidae > Neopsephotus > Neopsephotus bourkii. The sequence continues at coordinate 855,697 of NW_026901291.1, read as the reverse complement.
ACTAAAAGAGAGTAAACAAGCTACGCAATGAGCTTGCATGGCAACACAACCCAAGCTAGCAGCTACAGTACTTTTAATTGTTACTTGGCAAAATAATCATCCCCTAGTCGATGTAGGTCACCAAGTTGATCAGGCACAAAATGTCCCATAAAAAGTACCAGTTCCTCCTTCCCAAGAGCTTAGGAAAAAAACAGCACCACACACTGAAGCAGACATGTCCCTCCTGATGGAGACAGATCATGTAAGACAGGGATGGTGCCTAAACTGTCCCTATAACACATCACACTCTGGAGAGTCAGGACATTATTCTGTGGCCAGGGACATGCAGCGGAAAGCAACCACACTGCTAAAGGAACATCTCTGTCTTCAGGTTTTGGAGCAACATTTCACCTTAAGTGATCTATAGTCACTTAGGATGAGAGAGGGTGTGTAAACTTTGATCGCAAGATGCCCAGTGAAATACAAAGGACAGGCTCTGACCATGAGGCAGAGAGTAAGTGCATGCAGATTAATAAAGGAGAGAAAGCGTTTCATAAGCTTCTCAACTAGTAAGACTCACCATGAAGATTTATCTAGTCCTTGCTCACCCAACAAGACCTACAGAAGAGTGAAAAATACTATTTACTGGAGACACACCATGATCGCCGCAGCAGCACCATGACTGTCTTGCCTTGCACAGGATTCCTCTGCTCAGCCAAGGACCTTCTCTACAGGACGCACAGTAAAACACCTGCGACAAGTGACTCAACGCCTTCAGAGGGATAATACTCCTGACAATGAAAACATGAGACTAGCACAGCTCTTCATGCTCATTTACAGTCAAGACACTGCACTAACTTATGCTTGTTTGCACATGAAAATTACTTAAACATTTACTGTACACTGGGGTGATCAGAACAGCTTTAGAGCTGCTGTTCTGTGGCCATCATACCGTACAATTAAATACATTTCATTACTCATTTCAGGAAGAGCATCCACAGTTGCAAGGGAGAGACTGAAGCGGATGACAGGAGCGTTACATAAATGTTATTGATTCTGGTTCTCCAAATGCTCATGAAATAAGCCAGAGAAACACACCAACAGGCTTTGCTCAACAATATAATGCATCATTCAGCTTTTCAGCAAAACGTATCAAAGATCAGCTGTGCACAGCATGCACACTTGATGCTGCCACAAAGGATCAAGGAAGGGGAAGTGGGGATCAGATAAAGGGTGCACATTCACTCCTCCAGTAGCAATGCAGCAACTGCTACATTTCCCAAAGACAGCAGAAATACAGTGGTATTTCTCATAGACCTAATGTTCTAAAATATATCTTAAATCAGCCAATTTCTTAGCAACTCCTGGAGTGATACAGGGGTCCTGTTCATCAACACTTCAAGAAAAATCTTCACCCTGGCACTCTAATCAAAAGTAGTCGTGACAAAGGATGAGGGAAAAGCTATCTTGTTCTTCCCACTTTCCAGATGGGAAAGTGAAAGATCCAAATGGTTAATGTGGTCACACACACACACACACACACACACACACACACACACACACACAAAAAGTCTTACCATTTGTGTGCTAGAGACAGGAAAAACAATGCTGGGGAGGAAATAACACCAAAAAGCGCAGCAGATACTTATGGGCAGATCATCTGCAAGACAGGGCGTTCCAAAAAACAAACCAAACCATGTGGCCAAGTACAGGGAAAACGTTGTCCTTGTTTCACCCACACCTTCTCTCCCAATATGTCTTTTTCTTCATCAGCTAGAGAGCTGATAAAAATTCTACATTAAGTAAAATGATACAAACTCAATTCTTCCATCTGCTCAGTGCCTGTTAGCTCACAAACCATGACAGTGTTTGAACAGCCATGGCAAGGAGTAAATGGACATGCAGAAAGGTGCCAAAGCAGCCCAGCTTTTGTATGTAAAGACATGGAAGACATGAAACAAACCGCTTCAGTCTTTAAAGGGTTTGGGGACAGAGTCTGCTCTTTGATACATTTAGTTCCATAAATTTCAAGACACAAGGACAGAAAAATCAATGGATAAGAGATGGATCACTCACCTGAACCAAGAGAAATGAGCCAGTCTGTATCTGATCTGCCGACGAGGCCAAGGCAACCTGTCAGAATGTGTGTTTCAGGGGGAATAACCCCTTTAACCAGGTGGGAGAAGCCAGAGGTACCAAGGCTGTGAAAACTTAATGGAGGAAGGTAAGAATTCCCAACACATTTTAGGTGCTTTTTTATTTTAACTCCAAAGTGTTGTTCTTCACTCTTTCACTCCATTCAAAAAGAACAGGACAGCACAGACAGGTTACAGCTTCACTGTTGTACCACACAGCAAACTGATCCCCTATGGTTAATCGAAAGACAACCCTACATTTCATCTGCTACAAAAAGGGAAGCTCTGCATAAGGAAATAAAGGTCAGCATCAGCGTTCCAGACCTTAATTACAAGAGGTTCTTATCCAAGCCTTAGAGTAGAACATTCAAAAGCATTTTATTTGCATCTAGCTTTAATGGAAGCAATATTCATTCATGTCTTCAGTCGTTTGACACAGCAACAGACTGAACCTCTGCTCTCCTCTGGTGTGCTTAGCGATTCTTGAAGACACACTGGGAGACCCAACCAGGTCCTCAGGTCAAGCCAAGGGACCCAGCAAAGGAGGAAGGGAAAAGACAGCTGTCTGCAGTGCCTGTCTCTGTGGGCATGGCACGTCCTAAAGTCCTGCCACAACGCCAGCTGGCACCAGCCCATAAGAAAGGGAACAGCACATGCTTTGGAAAGTCACACCCAAATCATTTACATTCATTCTCCTTCCATGGAGCACATGTAGTTCAAGTTTCCCCTCTAGTGACTCAGCTGCCTCACCCTCATACTTTTAACATGCTTAGTTTGGATTTCTCTCCTATTTCCTCACAGCACAGTTTCACCTGTCACATCTTACAATCAGTCTGGGTGGGCTCCTTTTCCTCTCTCCTTTTATTCTCAATGCGTTTTGTGTGGGCAAGTACCTACACTTAAGTGAGGAATAAGGGCCACAGGGAGGGAGGAGAAGCAGGTGGTAAGGAACTGGAGATGCTTTTCCTTGCTTCCTTCCATGCTGGCAACCATGACTGAAAAGCCACACCAAAGCCACCCTCTCCAAAAAGCTTCAGTGGGTACAAACGCAGCAGCCCATCTGCTTAGCAACACACGGTGCCAGCAAACACTGTTTCCAAGCCTCAGGCTGAGGTTTGTGGATACGGCAAAGTCACATTGGGTTCCCAACTCCAAAGACAGGCATTCAGATAGGGGGTATGGCAAGAGTGGCCTTCCCATGGCAGGCAGATCCACTCAGCAGGACACACAGCATCATGTACCAATAACAATCTGCTTTACAGTCTTCTATTCTCTGTAATGATATTCAGATGCACCCTCTTCCTCTGCTCCTTCAGTACAACGATCCCCTGTGTAAGCACACCTTTGCTAGAACACAGAAGGAACATCTCTAATCAGGCACTCCTCCCTCCTCACTGGCCATCCAAAACATGTATTCAGATTTTCTCAAATACATTTTGACACCTTATTCTCCAAAACCAGCTGCATAAGAAATTAAATCTCTGTGGCATTAAGCTATGCCTTGCAAATGCCCAGAGGCTGAGGTGCTACCTGATTTCATGTTCTCCTCCTTCCCATTTCCCAGTGAGCCCTTTCATCTTTCTCAGTGACAGCCTGTCCCAAAAAGGCTCAGCTCAGAGCAGTTTTATCTCTCTTTCCTTTACCTCCTTTCTCCCCTGGGCAAGGAATGAGGCTCACTTATGTTGTCCCACACCAGTGCTCTGCTGGCCTGTCATATCCAGGTCACACATGGGAAGACGCTGTGCAGAGGGAGGCACAGGACAGGCTAACACCACTGTACAGAAAGAGGTATCCAGTGGCTTTATGGGATCTGGCTGCAGGATTTCTGCTGCATGTCATCCTTGATGCCAGCACCTGCAAGAATTCACCACATTAGCAGAACACAATGAAAGGTGCCCTGTGGGTCACCCTGCAGGTCAGGATATTGTAGCTGTCTTGCCTAATGCCAGTCAAAGCACCCCAGGGAAACCTATTAGAAGATTAGTTTTATTTGAAGACACACCTTAGATAAAAATCCCACCCTAGGAACAGTGTCTGAGTACTGCTTTAAGTCTTCCCCAGGATAGATATCCAAGCTATAGCCCAAACATAGTGTTCCACAGTCCTGCTTTGGCCTGGGAAAATGCTGAAGAACAGATGAAGCACCTGACCAAGAGAAATCCTGCTTTTTGACATTGCAAGTGCAGACAGAGATCAGTCCAAAATTCGGTATAAACTGATGCAACTGAAGCCAAAGGAGCTATGGCTTCTTGTGCCAATTCAGGTTGCTCTGCTGGTGACAGACTTCTGGCACTTGAAATTCTCTGTGGGTCAAGTGGGACTTCAGAGAGGTTTCTAAAAGAGAAGAGGAAGGCACTTGGTGCAGAGTTAATAAAAAACCTGTGACAAGCATTAGAAACTGGTTTGAAAGGCTAGAGAAAGTCAGGACAAGCAGGAAAAAAAGGGATAAAAAGATACAGAAATGCCTGAGTGATCATAAGGAAGTGATGCTTTGTTATGTGATCCAAAGGCCTCTGCCATGGGTGCCATATAAATAATTATTAATTATGCTGTTGATTATCTGTGTGAGCAGTAGAACTAATGAGCTGGTTCTTACAGGAGATAAATACAGCTTCTAAAGAGCAGGCCAGCCATTCTGCCAAAGGCAAGTAATTACAAGTATTTCTTCTCTGCTGAAAGTCTGCCTATTTTTTTTTAACCTGAGGAAAACCAATGCACACTGTAGATATTTGCTATTAAAAACCCACTGCATTCACAGTCCCAGTAGACATAAACTGCATTTCCCTTAATGACTGGGCCCAATTAACTGGAACCTGGAGCTCTACTTTGTAAGCAGCAGGGATCCCCTTTGGAGGCCTGGCCCCGATGGGCAGAAGACATCCAAAGGTTGAGGATTAAAGTTGCTTTGTTTCAGTGAGTGTGCACACCATATTGCAGGGTGGTTGGCATGGGAACACAGCTCCGGAGAAGCCTGTAGCGCACAATAAACAGTCTCCATAAAACACAGAAGCAAATAACTGGGGAGATGAAGGGTAAACCCTTCACCTATCATTGGGAGAGCTCAGCAGACTGAGGAAGAGGGAGCAGCCCTTCCAATTCACAACTCTTCATTCACGTCTGAGGAACACCTGCTTCCAGGATTTTTGTTTTAACATTACTGCTTTAAGCCTTCACTTCACATATATACTCAACCCATTTCACCACCCAGTGACAGAGCCATGGGAATCCAAAAGAAGTTCCACTTTAACTGCTCTCATCGCTTATAGCCTTGAATTGCAATGTCTCCCAAGGTGCTGGTTAATCTCAGGGCAGGAAGAGAAGGGATGGCTTAAAGGGGCAGGATCAGACAGTCAATATTACATGGGTTTCTTTGCCAGAACCATCAACAACATCCTAACACTTCTTTCTAGCAGTGGAAGTTGAGGCCCCGATCCAGCTAATTAAACACAAATAGTTCTGGTCAACACAAGTGCTTATCCAGGTTAAGGAGGTACATACATACTTGTCTGGCTCAAATACCAAACAAGCAAAGCAAGAAACAGTATCAGTTACGCTGCCTGATCAGTGAACGCTATGCAATGCATACGTAACCTCAGATTTAACGTGGCTGGCTGAGCAAATACCCCATCAGTTATAACACCTCATGCAACACCATCAAGCCATACGTCCAACAAGGTGACACAAGATGGCCCATCCAGAGGTGATGGACAGGGCAACCACTGTCAGCACTTCTGGAAGCAGAAAGAGCTGAGTGCGCTAACCCATTGACTGCAGCCCAGATGCCCCATAAGCAGGCTAACATGCCTCAGATCACATCAAGTCCTCACTGCAGTTACCTCCCCTTACCTTGCAGGAGCACCTTAGAGAAAAGTGGGTGGCTCAGCCCCTGCTGCACCCTCACTGTGGGCAGCTATCCAGAAATGGAAGACCTGGAGACACTTGAGTGCCTGTGTTATGAACTGGAATTTCGCCTGCAAACACGGAGCTCTGGGAACAACCCACGGCTATGTCTGACTGCACAGCAGCCATCACTGCTGCCTCCTTCTCCTCCCCAGGGGCTGTGAGGAGCCTCCTGGAACACAGCCATCCCAACAGAGAGCTGGCAGAGCTCGAGCAGCCAGCACACTGTGCTCACCCAGCACTGGAGTCATGGGCTGTCAGCTTAAATTTCCAGCTGAATTCCTGTCCAAGTTTGTACATGACCCTACCAGGGCATTTGACTTAGAGCTGAGGATTAGCACCTTAGCTTAGGGCTAAGCAAACAGAAGCTCCCCCAGCTGCAAGCTTTGCTGGAAATCGGCATTAACCCCCTTCAGTTCAAACCTGGCTGCAATTCATTCTCCCACACAACCCCAAAATCTGACACCCATCCAGGCCTCCCATTACATCTTTAATACAGCCACATGATGATTGGAAGATACAGCACATATTTCACATGGGCAATGTCTGGGTATTTTACACGCTTAAAAGGATCACTGTGTTCTAGTTACTACAAATGGTGGTGTTCCAGTAACTAGAAAAGTCACCCAGGTGGTGCTTTGCTGGTGCAGAACCAATTCCCCTCTCTATCCACCTTTCTAGTACAAAGCTGAAGTTCTCCTTTCCTTCCCAAGAAATCTCTGAACATCTCTATTAATAAAATGGAAAGGGTACGTTTCCTCTGCAGGTAAGTTTCCTTTTTCTCAGCATTGTAAATGTAAAAGTACTTGGACCCCAAGTCACTTAAATATTCCCTGCTAGAAACTGCAGTAGCAAATTAGGAATAAAACTTACAGCCATACTTTTGCATAAGAGGGGAGACAGGGGGAGAGGGAGAATATGATGATCAACAAGCTTTAGAAATCTACAGCTTCTCTCTCAACATTTCGCTTTGCTGCTTGTTCTACAGCAACATGGTTTGCAGATGAAACACCACAAGCATCTTCTGGAGTTCCTATTGTTGTGATCTCATCAAGGCCTGTTGTTCTAGTATGCTGACCTTCAGCCTGTAAGTATTTCCTGATCCCAGCCAAAGCACTAGATAAAACTTCCAAAACACCCCTGGGATTTGCTCAAGAGACAGGAACGCAACGACTCAAGAAGGCAAAGCTGGGATTTATGGGCTTGCTGTCAGTCTGGCTAAAGGCTGGGAAAAGTCACCCTTTGCTACCAGCCCAGAACAGTCACAGCTGTAGACCCCAAACTATGAACTCCAGATACAAACCAGTTCCTCATCACTGCTTCCCAGCAAAAGTAAAGATTCACTTACGCCAACCTAGCATGAAGGCCTGATGTAGTTTTTCCACGGGTTTCAAGTATGCAGTAAGGAATTAGCACATTTTTAGGCTTTCAGGGAATAATTTTTTCTATGTTTAAAGAAGAAAACCCATGGCTCACCAAAACAGGAACTTTGGAAATGTAGCTTTAAAACTTAACACCCTGGGCACTGACCTACGCAGACTGCTTCACTCAGCCAGGTCATCCACTGCTTTATTAGACATGACCCACAGTGTCTTATGTATTCCCCTACATTTTAAAGGGGTCAGACAAGAGCTTCCAAACAGGCTTAGAGCTGCCAAAAGAGGCCTCCATTTTTCTTCTTCTTTTTTCCCTTCAGTAGCCATGTGCCAGGAGCAGGGCTCTGCATCCTGAGGTTATTACTCTAATGGATCCCTGTGCATAATAAATTAGCTCATTAATGAATTGATTTGAAGGAAGGGTTCACTGCAGGGGCCAGGAACCCAAAGACACACACCTAAAACTGAACAAATAAGTCACTTCTGCAATATCACATCCTGCTGGTGAAGGTCCCATTAAATCACCTTCCACTTCTGTGGCTTGTTCTCCACTCCACCATTATAAAAGATATATGGGAACTGCTTTTGACTTCACAATGACTTATTTGTGGAGGTCTGGTCTCATTCCTTACAGGCCTTTTCCATTTGGAACTGTCATGTTTGTTGTTCACATTAAGGGCGTCTGTGATTTTAGCACTAACTTTTGCAGTGCTTGAATTATTTGGACTGCAGCTGATTTGGACTGCAGCAGGGGCCTGCAGGTCCACCCGGAGGGCTGTTACCAGACTGAACAATCCCAAGACTATGCTGCCTGCTTGCTATTGCTATCCAAAAAGAGGGAATCAAGCCTGGAAACAGCTGCCCCGAGCTGCTAACTAAATATTTCCAGATGAACCCAGGAACGTACCTCCATGCTCCAGCAACGAGCACTGCCTTGTAAACAAATGCCCTTATATAGGTCTGTGTGGGCAAAGTTAATTATCTCCAAATAGCTTCCAGAAGCCTCAAATCAATTTATGAAAACAAAAATTAACTTTCCATATAAACATAATTACAGTGAGACAACAGTATCCAGCCTGGTGTTACTGCTGGTTTTGGAAGCTGGGCAGAAAGCCAAATGAGTTCATTAGGCAGTGTAATTAATAATGGCTTTCCCCTGCTTTAGGAAGCCATTTATGGTCCTAAGAGGCAAAGGTACTGGGGGAAAAACCCCACAGCTGACAAGTTTTAAGAGGTGCGTCTGCAACAGTGGTTTATTTACAGCCTCCATGTGAATATATAGCATTTAATGAACATAAAAAGAGCAGAAAAAACACTGCAGCAAGATCCACCCATGCTGCTTGAAAAGGTGCCTTGGAAGACTTTTCTTGAGAAGGAACCACCAAGTTTCTCCCCAAGAAATGAGCATCACCCACCTTACCATGCAACAGGCTGCATAGCCAGATTGCCCTGGTCAGTCCTCCCCATACCACAAGCCTAGAATAGCAGGAGACCCTGAAAATGCAGGAAGAGCTCACAAGCAAACACTGTTTCATAGTTCTGATCCCAGCAAAACACAGTTTCTTTGGGTTTTAAGCAAATCTGATTATTTCCTATCGGCTCTGAATGTCATTCTCTTAATTCTCAGACTACAGACAGACGTGCACTTTGCAACCACTGATTGTTTTGTCTCTCTAAGTGCTTACTGGCACCATGCAATCTGAAGTGGAGCTTGTGTTGATGCTACCAAGATGGGGACAGTCAGTGTTGTATACACTGGATGACAAAGGAACTGAGACTCATTTCACCACATAGTCCTTCCTGCAGAAGCAAAGGTCAGTACTGCACAAGTCACCAAACATCTCATTAACAGGACAAATTAAAATCACATGAAGACAGCACTCATCTCATCATTAATATCTAAATACCTAGACTTTGAACAGCACACCCTAAATGCCATCACTTTTCTCTCCATCCCTCTATGCCAGCAGCTCCCTCGGATCCTTGCACAGCTTGCAAACACATCACGCAGCACTAAAGAGGTGCTGACTCAGCAGTTGTCAGGTCACCAGCTGTTCTGCTGTCTCACATCTAGCAGCAGCAAGCCACACTAACCCACTCATACAAGGGAGCTGCAGCATCTCTGAGTAACCACTGGGACCAGATATCATGGGCATTCCTCCATACCCCCCAAGTCTGACTGACCTGGGATGCATTATGTGGCTCAGAGCCACATAAAGGGAGTATTTGGGTATGCATGCCCTAAAGCCCAGAAGGTTGGCAACCCCTGCCCTCTAACACCCAACTCAGCATCTTCTTTGGTTACTCCACTTCCTACAGCAGAGGGAAAAATCCCTACTGTATATTGACTGGTGGAATACACAAACCCACGGCTCAATCAAGCCGCCTGCCTCCAGCACACCACAGCAGAGCAATGTAATCTATTTATGAATGGCAGCAGAACCCCTAGATTGAGTTACAAGGCAGGTATTCAATCACGCAGGATGTGTAGCTGCTTTTTAACAGACTGGAGGATTAAGAGAGCAATAGAATATATGCTTCCCTTCCACATGACAGCATCTCCCTCTACTCTCTTCCTCAATCAAGAAACTAGCAGAGGCTGTACTTAAAGAGAAGAGGATTTGCAATGCTCAGGGCCAACAAAAAGGATTAGAGAAAGGTTACAGAGAACATGCATACAAAGACAACTCCCCTGTATCATCCCCAGCAGAAGGATTATAAAACAACAGTCTGCACAAGACAGGGCCAACACACCTGAACCACCGGGAGGAGAAGAGGGTGCAGCTGGAAGAGCTGGCAGATGCTTAATGCCACACAGCCAACCGTTTGCACTGTGTCTACTGTAAGAACACAGCACCTGCTTTGAGCATAGCTCGAAGACAGGCTCACAAGCTTTAAAATGCCTGTGCAGTGTGGAGAACTGCAAGCAAGAGAGACTGCAGTCAGCTATTCTTTATATTCCAATAACACCCAAGGTTTACTATCTCCAATGGCATTAATTCATGCACAAGCAGAAGGCAGAGTCCCTGTTCAAAAGAGCATGTCACACGCAATGTAGAGATTCCCATTTCAGCCACTGCTACCATTCCTAGGGACATATGTTGTAGCAGAGCATGGCAAGAAATAATGGAGTTTATTGCTTTGAGCCTACAGAAGAACTACAGTGAATGGATGTGAAAGTCATCGGACAGGAAAAGGCTGCAGTCTAGTGCAAGAAGACAGAGGACAGTGTTTCACACGATGCAGTAAAGAAATTCTCTATCTGATGCAGCAGGATTACATCATGTCTGATGGCAGAGGCCCATTGTGCTCTCACTTGTAAACGAGGATTACTGTATATCTGATCTGCAAGAAGGATTATTGTGTTTGAAGTGGGTCGAGTACAATCAGGATAAACTGAAAGGCAGTAATACGCTGGTGGAAGGTTTCACTGGATTTGTGACAGTGTAGATGGAAAACTGCATATCTATCACAGGCATTAGCAGTAATGCATACACACATTGAGAACACCCCAGACCTCCTAGACATGATTTCAGCATGTGACATGGGTCCACTTCACCATCAGCCCCCAGCTCCACTCTGCAGGCTACTGAACAGAACTTATGCCTGAGTTTCAGAGGTCCATGCAGTACTGGGAAAGAAATGCCAATATCTCAATTCTCTTCTTGATTTCAGCCCTCTTCAGTCCAGTCTGACCCTGCACCTATTTTCGGCCCTTCCCTTGCACATTCTTTCCTGTACTTGAAAGGCCACTTCTTTTTATTTATAATTAAAATCTTAATTGAATTTGACAGTGATAAACATGTGATGTATACCTTCATGTCTTACAGTATATTAACTCTGGAACATGGCATCTCTTGCACTCTCCACTATCAATACTCCAATAAGCTTCCCATTAAACCTTGTTACAAGAAAATTGAGTTTCCATTGAAATCTACAGGACTGTCTATTACAGCAGGAACCATACCAGGGAAGACATCATAGCCATTCTACTACAATACAAGCCAGACCACACTTAACACACCGGATGGCATTTATCAAGATACAGACTATAAATCATTGTGATTGGAACTGCAAGAGAAGGAAAAACCTAGCTGGCTGTTGGGATCATGCAGGCCCTATTTTACTTTATGCTGGGACATAGCAAGATTTGTCTTCAAGCTTTCCTATATATGTTCTTTTAAATACCATCCCATCAGCCAGGGATAGCCCTGTGTCTCACCTGACCTAAAGCTTCTGCATTAGACATCACTTTCAGCTGCAGAATAATGGCCATGAGGATCTAGTGAGACCCATGCCAGCTCCAGAGCATGCAGCCTACAGACAACCCTCACAGCTCCTCATCTGAGCTACCAGGAGGTTCACACTCAGGTTTGGCACAAGAGCAGAGCCTCCTGATTAATATTCCCCCACAAACACACATCTCATTCTTTCCTCTTTCTCACCAAATCCTCCTGCTAGAATCCATCCTTCAGGGAAAAAGAAATAATCTGCAGCAAAGCAAGCAGATTTGCTGCACTCTCAGCATTTGACAGAAGGGAGAACAGATTGGGACTCCATGAAGAGTGACTCATTATCAGCAAATAGTTTTAAGTGATGATTGTTTCATCACCACCCACCCAGCTCTTCCCTCTGTCTGCAGGCTACAGCAAAAACTCATTGCAAGAGAATGACAAAAAGGAAGAATTAAGCAGATGACCTTACCCCTCACTTCCTCTCCCAGGAACGAGAGAGCTGTCTAAAAAGGGAATGTGTAACAGGCTTTGGAAACTGTGGGTTATAGAGTGCGGGCTTATGGGGGTTTTCTCCTTCCAAAAGCAGTATGTAACATTGTCTCCCTTCTTAACCCATCCAAGAAAATGCTGAAAACCACTTTGAAGTATCTGCCCTTTCCCTGTGCACACATATGCTGAACCTAACCCTTAGGGACATCAACACCCTTGCAGTCATTTAGCAGATAAACCCTTGCTGTAGGATCAAACCTCAGTTGCAATGTGCCAATTGATGTTGCTGTAAATGAGCATTAGCACATTTGGGATCCAGCAGGACTGGTGCCTGAAGGTGAAGAATCCCATACTTACTTTCAGTCAAACACATCAAAACTCCATCAATAGCAGAGTACAGAAGGTTATGGCAGCAAAAATGAAACCCCTGCCATATCACATTGCAGCTACTTCCAGCAGGGAGCTGTGTTTAGGAGAACAGCTGCAGAGCAAATCTAAAGAGAGAGAAAAAGAGAGGAAAATCATCACACGCACTCTGCCCGGAGAGGATTTTTGAATCGAGATGGCTTGAGGGCAACCATATAAGTAAAACGGAGTTGTCTTGCTCCAGGCACAATAGCCTGGCTTCTCCTGTTGCAAGCAGGAGAAAAGGCAAAAGGCTAGAGGGAGGGAAAGAAGGCAAGAGAACTGGGCAGCCCCCATGGCATTGTCCTCCCTTCCCACACAGCAGCCTTTGTGCACAGGCAGCAGGTTCACACACACCAGGCTTTCCAGGACCCTGACCTCTCTTGTCCAGCTCTCCATACAACAAAAAGCTGCTTCAAATTCCCAAACACTCTCAAAAGGATCCTCCACAGGGAAACCTGCTCACTGAGGAGCCATTTCCATCACCTCCCCAGCCCTTGCCAGGCAGAAAGGCACATGGGGAGTTCTGTTATTGAGAGATAATCGCATCCCCGGGGCATTACCAAGCATAAAATGCAGCTGTGCCTCTGATCCTCTGGGTGCAGTTACCTCCTCACAGACCATGCTCTCACCTGCCCTAAAGCTGCCTTTAGTGCTATTATGAAATTGTCTGTAGCTCTACATTGCTGTAAATTATTGAGCAGTATTTGAAGCCCTGGGAGGCATTGCTTCACATATCCAAAATAAGTAAATAAAGCCCCTTTCCATCAGAACATCCACTCAAGCTTAGATACTCCAAGAACAAACAAAATTGCCACGAAGTCCTAAAAAAAAATTCCCTTGATTTATTAAACACAAACCCACACCATGAAAAATGCCTCACAGCTCCTATCACTTGAACATCCAGATGAGCCTGCAGGCATTCTGCATCCCAGCTATCAGTGTGCCTTGTATTTTGCAGGCTTCTCATTGCTACCAAAGCTGGAGACAGCCATCATTGAGTGCTTGGCCAAGCAGTGATCCAAACTTAACTATTCTTCAACTGCTTTTCTTTGTTTGCTCTGAGGGATATGAACCTCAGCTTGTTTCTGACCATGGAGATTTGTAACTTCTGTTTGCTTGCAAGACTCTGAGGAATACAGAACCAGGTATGGTGAATAGGAAGCATTTTGCATATAGTTGCTCTTCCAGATTATTGCCACCACTTTGTCCAAAGGGACTATAGAAGAAAACTGGAGAATTAATGACTTTGTTATCAGTTCTCTGCCACTATGCTTTAAAACATCTCTACAACATGGAGGTACGAAGTGAAGAGAGAGAAAGACTGCAGTCAAAGTGACACAGCTCTCCCCGACAGAGGCAAGAGTCTGAAAGTCTCCATTATCCAACAACTCAATCTGTACTGGGTCATGCAAATGACCACACAGGCCAAGGTCACCCTTAATCTCCATTAGCATTAGCCCTTGTTTATTTTCCAACCTTTACTCCCAGGAAATTGAAAGCCCAAAGCAAAGCCGGAGATACGATTCTTCTCCCTGGACACTTACTGCATTATTAAACACAGATTTATACAATATTTTCTATCTGTATGCTAAAATGACTCTTCTTTTTCTTTAAGACAACTTTGCCTGAGGGAAAGCACTCTTTGTTTTGGCTTAACTGAACACCCATTAATTTTATCAGAATGGGGTAGGGGGAAGGGCTTCTGTCTCCACAGATTTATAGCCTTTTCATGCCAACTGGGAAGGAAATTCTCACATGCTTGTGTAGCATCAGACTTCTCCCACAAAGCTCGTATTTACAGAAGAATGCAAAGTTCCCCAAGGGAGTCTAGGAGCTGATGAGGCTATGAGGATCTGTTATTTATATTACAAGAGTGCCCAAAATTGAGGGGAAGATGCAGCCCCTCCCCAGCAGGGTTCATGCTCATAGCAAATTATTTGCTTCCATGGAAATCAGCATGAGTTTCACGTGTTTTTCTAGAATAGAGCTATTAGTTCACACAAACCAGAGGCAACCCGATGCCTGTGTCAGGCCACTCCAGCAAACAATGAGCCTACTCATTCAGATCATGGTGGCTGTGCCCAAACTTGCCAAACGGGACTGTGGTCGAGCAACAGAAGAGCCACGCTGTGCCAGATGCACCAATCCACCCTGGAAGCAGCTCCACTGAAGTCACTGGAGCCTATTGTGAAAGAAATCTGTGTGTAATGTGACTGATTTCATGAACTTGCTGGATTCCTTAGAGTACACTGAATCTACCAGCTGCTGACAGAGCTGGTGTCATCACTTCTTCAAGCCTCAACTGATTCACGGCAGTTAACGTAACCGGTTTTCCACTGGCATATGCTGAGAGGCACAGAGTGAAGGAAAGCTGCAGCATGGTTTGCCCTAGAGCCAGAGAACGGTCCCCCCCCCCCCATAAGAAATCCTTTGCTGAAAGGAAAAATGTTATTTCGTACACCTGAAGGCACCCGCTGAGCTTACAGAGCCGTCAGGAGTGAAACGGCTTATACAGACATTAATTTTCCTTTAATCCACTTTGTATTTGCCCAGAATTGCTTGGTGCAGACACTATGAGAGCTTTCTAATATATCTACCTACAAAGAAGGGAGGGAGGGAAAAAAGCACACAGACTATTCAGTTTAAGAAAAGGCCTAGGATGGGCAGGAGAAGAAGGGAAAGGCCCAATAAGGATCAAATGCACAGCAGCGTACTGCAGGTTGGAAAGACCTTATCCTATCTACAGTGCATGTGCAGAATAGAGAAGTGATGGATTTACAATTACAGAAAGGAAAATGTGGATTAGGATGAAGAAAACCCTTTCTACCAGAAAGAAAGTTGGTGAATAGGAGAGGCCATGGCACCTCAGCTTTGGAGGTCAACAAAGCGTTGCTCAAGCACACATGGCCCCACATGGGCTGGGAAAAAGGACTAGACAGCTTCACGGGGTCCCTTCCAGCCCTACAATCAACAGAGAACTCCTGGAAACAAACAGTAGTACAGAAATTCAAAGCATTTCCTGACAGTAGAGCTCTGGGCTAGGCACATGGGGAGAGCTTCCCCTACATCCAAGTCCCTCAAGCACATACCAGACAGGCTGCATCTGAACAACCAGGCTCCAAGACGCAGCTGGAGCCTGCTCAGGAGACTAGCAGAGCCCTCTCATCCTATCACCAGATTTGAGTACATCTATGTCAGAAACACGGACCAGAGGCAGCACAAGCAGTAACAACTGTATTTCCCAGATCTTGCCCAGGGCAACCCCAAACACAGGATTCAGCCAGATTCAGCTCTTGCTCCCAGAACAAATCTCCTCAGAGCTCAGGTTCTCCTGAAGGTGATCTGAGTATCCTCAGGGCAGCAGACAAATGCCTACCAAGTCCCTTTCCACACCAGTTTTGACTTTTTGTTATTACTTTTAAGTTCTGATAGGAAGCAAAGCCTGTTGTCGTGCAGAGGTTTGCAAGTGATGAACATTTGTATTTCTGCCTACGGAAAGCTGCCAGATCATAAAGCTCCATCCTGTTTGTAAAGCAAGCCCTAGGGTATTATTTTTCCTAAAGTCAATGATGTCACAGAAATACTACTTGAAAACAGAATCTAAAATTACACTCTTGAGTGCAACACATTCTGGAGTTTTCGTTGGCACTGCTAAAATTGTTCTGTTGTGTTTTTCTGGCACAGGCCATAGTCAGATAATTGCTTGGGGCTAATCTTGAGAAGGCAAAATATACACAACTAGCACAATTCCACTTCTGCTCCATCTTCTATTAAGGAACAAATATTCTCCACAGTGTGAAGTCGTGTAATCTTTGCCAACAAACTCTACTAAATGGAGCAGAGTGAATTTGGGGAGTGGGAGTAGACAGTGCAGTTCTGGCATGGCTAAAAGGGTTTCTGAATTACTGTATAGCCAAATTGTTACCTGTATTTTATTCTTTTAAAGGGGGAAAGAGAGGCTATATCAAGAGGTCAAAGAGTTCTGTTTAGTCTGAAGGTTTTCCAGATTGTTCTCCCCACAGAAATATAGGTGGATGAAGGAGAAACACCTAGCCTATTTAGCCTATTCTGGCTCCAAATAGGATTTCATAACTGCTCCAGACAGCTCAGCCACTTTAAAGACCTTTCCACCTCCTAAATTTACTGGGTTATAAAAGATTAGCTGCACAGCATTTACCCACCTTACTTCTAGTAGAAACTCAGTGCCAAGAGCCAGAGCACACAAAGCTATAATGGTGAGGTGGTAGTTAAGCGCCAAGTCCAGCTTTCAAGAACATGCTTGCAACACCACTGGTGTAATTGAGCCAGATACTGTGTAACTCAAAGAGATACTCACTTTACCATGACTGGCAGAAATAACCATCATTCCCAAAGACTGGCGCTTTCACCCCAAACTTTCCTGTTGAGTGAACTACAGCAACTTGTTGTACCTCCTGCATGTCCAGATATTCCTTGAGTATCTTCAGATGAACAGCCTTGCTTAAGCAAAGCAGCATGCTCAGTTTGGGTCAATATATTGCAATATATTGCTTACAAAGGTCTAACAGAGGTTGATGCACCTTCGAAGGGTGCATAGCTAGCTTCTCTCTGCAAAGAGATGTTGTATAGAAAGAACAAAATACTACACATGACCACCAACCCAAGATATTGGATGGGGCTTTGTGAAACCTAGTCTAGCGCCAGGTGTCCTGCCATGGAAGAGGGTTTGGAACTATACAATATTTAAGGTCCTTTCCAACCCAAATCATTCTACGATTCTATGATACTGCAATTTGAGAACCAGAGCACTTAACTTACATGGCAAAAAGTCATCTATAGTCAAAACATGAAGCTGAGACTACTATAAGAAAGGCCAACCTTCTGGACTTGCAGTGAGAGTAACAGAGTTGGATAAAACCTGACAGCATATGCTGAACCAGTAATTCTGGTTGCACATTGCAAAATTCACATTCTTATTTGAACAATAAAGCAAAAGCCTGCAGAACAGAAAAGCTGGGGAGAAATACAGAGGATGCCACCTCCCTTTGTGCTCAATATCGCAAGGTATTTCTAAATCTGTGTATTTAATTCCAATAGTCATTTCAGGCACTGACTGAATGCCAGCTTGCATGAACTAGCCTAAGAGTCCCAAACCCAAGCAGCCCATTTGACAGGTGGTAGGCCAGCAGATATCTATCTTCAGCATAACCCTGCTCCCTACATCTGCAACTGCGGCCAGGCACTCCATTCCTCCTTCCCCTATACATTAGTACAAGAGCTATCAAAATTCTATACAGGGAACCAGCAGCATTTCAAATCTGGTTTTTTAGGTGCATTGCCAATGCTTCCAGCGAAACCATCCCATCCCAGCCAGCTAGGATTTCTAATTAGAAGAAGAGGAAATTCAGCTTCACCTGACAGCAAAATGCTTGAATTAGCCACAAGCCATGGTCATTCAGGATTCTGGTTTCTGTCATTCCCTGCAAAGCTGACACTACAATATATAATTCCTGCAAACGAGAGAAGTCGAGTTCGTTCAAGATAAGGCCCTGACACAGTTTATTTACTTGCACTCTTTAGGGACTGTTTAGCCAGCACTAGAAACAGGCAGAATAGGGTTATATGATGGATTTCAATGATTTAGACCCTCAAGGAGAGCTTGCACACAAACCCACCTTCCCAACACCACACCCTTCAGATAACAAAGATAGGGGAAAGGGGGAATTCTATCTAGAATCCAGGAAAAATTGAGTGAAAAAATGGAAGTTTTTTACTTTAAGCACTGGACTAAACCCAACCAACCAAAACCAGAGTCAGCTTCTTACCCATCAAGGAATACTGTTATAATTGAACTCAGAAATGCTAATTTTCTCTTGAGGCTCTTATGGCATTTTGTTTGCAAATATTCCAGAGTGCAGTGATGGAAGTTTCTCAAATGCCAACAATGATTATTTAGTCTTTTCCTGAGCAACATCTCTATGAGCTGGGATCTTCCTTGGGAGCCATGACAGGTGACATCTCTTTCAAAGCAGCACAACAACAACAGCCTCTTAAACATGTCCCTTCCTCAGCGATTTATCTAAGGGCCTAATACCTCCATGACAGATTAATGTTTCAAATAAAGCTCACTGATTATCCTCACATTGCTTCCCAAAAGGGCTGGAAGGAAAAAGATGCTCTATCTCCACTGCTGGATTCCTTCAAGGCAAATTGTTACACAATGAGGTAAGAAAACACTCCAGCTAACAACAGGCCCTCTTGCTTTCTTGTTTTGTCAGGCTTGGAAAAGCCCAAGACCAGCCACTCCTGCTTTATTTTGGCACCTATGCTATTGATCCCAGCTGCAGCCAGATACCTCAGAGCTGTGGAAACATTAAAGAGAACTGCACCACACTTCATCAAAACTCAAGCCCCAAATCTTCAGAGTTTGAGCAAGTTCTCAAGTCAGTTTTGTTTCATTTAAAGGTGGATCTTGATTAGAATAAGCAGATCTGTAAAAGAGAAACACATATGCACAGCTGCGTGTGCAGATACCAAGGGAACACAGAGGTCAGGCTTCATCCACACACTCAATCATTTCTTTATTTTTGCCCATCTTATACTTCTGATTTGAGGTTGGAACAGCAACATGATGCTGAAAACTAAAGCGAATACTTGGAGATCAGCCTCAACACAGAAGCAGAAGTTTTAGGAGCCTCCCAGGAAAGCCAGGGGCAATGGGTACAAACTGGAACACAAGAGGTTCCACTTAAACTTGAGAAGAAACTTCTCAGTGAGGGTGACAGAACACTGGAACAGGCTGCCCAGGGAGGTTGTGGAGTCTCCTTCTCTGGGGACATTCAAAACCCGCCTGGACACGTTCCTGTGTAACCTTATCTAGGTGTTCCTGCTCCGGCAGGGGGATTGGACTAGATGATCTTTTGAGGTCCCTTCCAATCTCTAACATACTGTGTGATACTGTGATGAGAGCTGGAGGCAGGAGGTCTAAGAGGGTTTCAGCCTTTCCCAGGGAGCTCACGATATCTGCACATCACTGTGCTGCAGTCTCACATTCACATTTCCTCCAGCGTTACAAGGAATTTCACTGCAGATGAGTGATGCTTTCAGAAAGACGGATGTGTGGGAAGGCTGCATAAACAACACTGCATCTCAGCAAGCTCACTCACTGCTGTTCCAGGGGCACACATTAAAAGTGTTCGCAACATTTACTCATCCCTCACTCCCATAGGTAGCCAGAAGATGACAGACAGCAGGAAGGTCAATGCATTTGCCTTGTCATCGTATAAGACAAGAAATGGCAACAACCTACATGCCCAGCTGCAGCTGGTCAGGAAGCCTGGCCACATTTTTTAATTGGAGTGTCATTTTATAGCAAACAAAACTTTGCAGAACAGTTTGAATGGGGATTACGGTTGGCAAAACCAGAAACAGCCTGTTATCCTCCCATAGGGCAGCCTTACTTCTCTTGCTTCTGTCCAAAACAAGGATTCTCCTAAATCACTGGCAACCACTGCATACAAAATGGTCACTATTCACATGAAATCAAAGCTCACATATTCATGTGGCTTACAGTGCTATCCTGATTTTCTTTTATCCTGAAATCCCACAATTAGAAAAAAAAGTGAGCTGTGTGAAGGTAACAGGAGGATAAAATCAGAACTACCTCAGCCTTTCCATCAGAAACATCCTATGCCCTCATCTCCATTGAGTCTTAGTCAGTGTCTCCACAGTGAATACTGATACAGCTACCAAGTCCCAGCTGAGAAAGTAAGGTAGGAACTGGTGATCTCCAGTGCACAGCTGGAACAGGAAAACCAGAATTCGCTATCTTAAGGCTGTGGCAGCAACCACCATCCCATGCTGCTCCAATTGGGTTACAGCTTCTTAACACAGTTTTCACACTTGAGTCCCAGGGGAGTTTGGTCACAACCAAGCAACAGCCCTCCTGACAGCCCAGGCTTATATTGCTCAGGGAAGGTCAGGCAAGAAACAGCGCTTGAATCCAACAGCTGTGTTTTAGCACTGCCCTGAGGCCTCATGTCATAAATAAGAGTCATGTTAAGCCTCAGGCTGTACAAGACAGACAGATAGCTCCAGGCCCAGGACACAGGTTATTTCAGCTGAAGATGAGGCAAGAGGGAAACAAAGTGAGTATGAAATGAAAGTGGGTAGCATGAAAGGAGCAGTCCTAGCATAGCAGCCACTTATTTGCAGATTGTGTCAGCTCAAGAATAGGTTTAAATCTGAACTCTCATTAGTGCCAGAGGCACTGGCCTCACTGCATCCCTTGGAACAGCTCTGAGGCTTGTGCTGCCATTCACTGAGCAGAAATAAGCTCAAACAAAACACCCACTCCGTCTGCTAGCATTGAAGTAGCTGCCAGAGATGCACCAGAAATGCAGAGGCATGCAGGAGGCCAGGAAAGCTTCTCGTCTGGTTTTGCTTTTAAAATCAGATTGTGGACAACAGTGGTCCTGCAGGCATTTGTCAGATGATGACCCTGTGCTGAAAGGCAAACGGTGGAGTTATTCTAGTTAAATGTGACAAACGGGCAGTGAAAGCTGCAGCTCTGACCGACATCAGGGAACAGCAGCATGTAGAACATGTAGGGGTGAGAAGGCAAGCAGTTTATCATAGAGGACTGGAAAAAGCCAAGGCAATCAAAGCTAGGCTATGATCCTCATGCATTACACTAAGGAAGCAGGGACACAGTTTGGGTGAGAAAGGCCAAGTACCTTTTGTGTATCATGCTGGTATTCAAGCTGTGGTAAGAGCCACTGGGAACAGATACCCTCCCGAATCAGGAATACGCAACTGCAAAACTTGGAGACCACTTCCAATAACACAACCCACAAGATGTAAAATCCGGAAAGGAGGAGGATGGGCACAAGCAGAGGTACAGAATGAGCAGGTCAGATCAATTTCAGCTTAAAATGAAAGATAACTCAAAGTCAAAACGAAAGGCATCTGTTTATTGATAGGTATTTGAAACTGAGCTAAATTTAAGATCAAGAGCACTCTGAAACGAAACATTCTGCAGAGATGTGGTTATTTGTACAGCTTTGGCTGACACCCTTCCTGGCAGTGAAAGGAGCTTTAATGTGGTAAAGGCAGAGCAAGAACATTGCTGTCTTCTTCTCACCATGCCTTACATAGGTAATTTTTGTCCCCTGTGCAGCCCCCATCCCCATAATCAGAGACCCTAGAAGATTACTCAAGTACCAGAAGGTTGATCTCATCACTTGTCAGCACTACATTACATCCCAACCACCACCCAGAACAGAGCAAGCAGCACAGCCTGCAAAGCATGGACAGTCTGAGCTCCCTCAGCATCACCCAAGCCTGAAGAGAAGGCTGGCTCTTTCCAATAAATCCCAAGTCTGTCATTGCAGAGGGTCAAGGCAGACTCCAGAGAGTCACAGGCTTCATGCTGTCACTCATATTAATGATGCAATGCTTTATTAATTGGAGTTTTCCTGAACAGCATGTGTACTATCAGTGACACTCATAATTAAATAGGCAGGCAGCTTTTCTCTTTTTTTAAATGAGCAGAGAGTTAATTGAATTCTGGAGTCCCTGTGATCAGCTGTGAAATTTATACCTGCAATTTGTGCAGGCAGCAAGAACTCGAGCCTTTGGGGCCTTGTTATTCATCAAAAATAGGCTGATTTATTTGTGCCAAGTATCTCTGTAGGAGGCTCTTGGGCCCGATGTACAGTCACTTTCCTCCAATTAACCTCCCCGGCCTAGAGGGAAAAGAAAATTAGACATCTGTTAAAAGCACAAACCCAGTCTTGAGAAAGTAGGCACATTTCAGTGGAAGCCAGCTCTCATTTTGAGTTAACCTCTGGCCACCAAGAGTTGAGGAGCTCCCAGCATGAAACATGTCAAGAACAGCTGAGACAAACTACGGAGCTGAAGTTACTCACAGATGATAGGAGGAGGAAAGGACCCAGTGTGAGACAGCTGGACCAGTCTGCTTCAAAGAGACCAGGCTTCACACTGATCTGTTTTTGTGAACATCTCCAGTGTCTGTTTTAAGGCTTCCAAGGATGGTAGTGCCTTAACAGCTACTATGCCTCCAAATACCTGATATTTTTTTCTCTTGACTGTCCCTATATATAACCTCCACAGGCATACAATTAGTTTGCAAACCTGGTTCATCTTCACCATTGGGTGCATGGTGCTTCTCATTTCATTCTTGGCACCAAGAGTGGTTCACTCGCTGCTACACCCTGTGACGTACAGCTTATGCAGCCCAGAGACTTTGTCAGCCAGTACGTGGAAAGTCAGTTTTAACTGCCAAGTACCATACTCTGCATTAACAGGTCACATTAGACACCAACAGGGACATAAAGGAGGTCACGAAGATAAACAGAATCAAAGGTGCCAAACCCTGCAAGCTCATCAGCAGGCAAAGAGCCCCAGTGTTCTTTGCCTACTCAGATCTGACAGGGTAGGGGGTCCCTGCCTTAGGAGCCAGCTCCTGAGACAAATCCTTTCTGAACCTCCCCTTAGGACCAATCACCACTCAAGAGCACCCATGAAACTGTACGACAGAGGTAGGAACCCACAATATCCTTGCTCAATGGCTTTTCTAGTCCAAGACTAACTCTGCCAACAACATGACAACATTGTTCTTCATCACTGCAGCACTGCACCAGTGTGCATTAGCTAATCCCCCTGACGTGTGTGGGAAATAGTTTCTGCAGTTGGCTCCTATAAGGCCTTCTATCAGAAACAGCTCCAAGGCATAGACAGACCTGCCCTGTAAACACTCTGAAGAGCCCACAGCGTAACTACTTTTGCAAGGGAGAAATATAGGCCAGCATTTGTTTTAATAATGTTTGGTTTTGTAGAGAAAGTCTGTGATCAAAATGGCACCTGCTGGTCTCAAAAGTACAGCAGAACAGTACAGGCAAATTGTCCACCCTGCTCTTGTTCACAGCAGATTGCAGCATCAGGTTTCCATCTTCATGCTGTTTATAGCTATGGGACCTGTGACTCTTGGTTGGAGTTTGTTTGTTTTAATGTTTGATTTCCTTTAAGACATTAGAGTTTGGTTTGCAATTTATTTTGACTGTCTTGAATATAAAGTTTACTCTGTCCACCATCCAGGAAAGCCCATTACATATCCAATTCTGCTGGAAATCGTGGGTGGCCAATATGACACCTATCTCAAACAGTTCTCCCCCATACAGTATCACTGGTTGTTTTTGGAAACAGTAATTGGGGGGGAGTAACAAACCACAACACACACACACACACACACACACCATATTGATAGCCCAATTAGCTGTTAAAAATCTATCTTTCTTCATGGCTAAATGTAGCCACTTAAAATGAGCAGTCAAGACTTGTTAATGACTCTTGTAAAGATCATCAAAGACGCCCTATGAGATCAACGTGACAAGAATCTATGTAAAAACTGTTTGCATAGAAATTGGTTTCACAGGCAAACTATTTAATAAACAGAAATTCCTTTTTGTCTTTCAATTACTGTTTCTTTATAAATTAGCTCAACATCAAATGAAACTCAACCACCACAACAGGTGGCTGTTGGCAAAAGAAGGCAATGGCAGCAACTGCTCCCAGAGGCCAGCCTGGGAACCTCTTATAATACTGTCATTCAGTTCCCCAAGACACTCACGCCTTTGCAGCAAGGCAGTTGCCATACAACAGTTGTAGCCTGCCTGTATTAGATAAGATCTCCAGGAGAGTCAGAACTGCCCCAGTGACTTTGGAGGTCTGCAGCGATCTCGCAACAGGAGTGTCTCCAGGAGCACTTCATAGGAGTTGAACCACGATTTCCTGGCTGCTTTCAGGAGGGGTCTCGGCAGGTACCTTTGCTCATTAAAGTAGACAACAACAGCCCAGGTCATTTTTTGCTGATTCAGGGAATTTCCTATTGGTCTACTGCTAAATACAAGTCAATCCTCAGAAGCACATATTTTCACATCTAACTGCCATCTACAGTGCACAAGTTCACCGAGCAGTAGAAATGCCACAGTGTATCATCAGAAGAAAGACATAACACAAGTATAACTGCAGAGAAATACATGACAGGAGGCAAATGCTTAAGAGCATGGGATTCACAGCTCCACAGTTAAGTAAAGTAATACCACACAGGGAGCAACCTCCTACTGCCCAGACAAGGCTACTAGCCGGGAGGATGTAACTAGTGCTTATCAAACAGCTCCTGACATTCACAGTGTCTGCATAGCTGCTTCTTTGACTTGAGATGTTTAAGCAGTATTTGAGTGCACTTGCCTTAAGCAAGCTTCATTAGTAAAAATGAGCTATATGCACCAGAGAACTGGGTACCAGATATCATACTCTGCCAAAGCCAGAGAGAGGAGCACACCACCCCTGAGCCAGCCAGCCAGCCAGGACACTGGGTATCCCTGGTGGCACCTGGGGCTCCCCCAAGACCTCTGCAGAAAATAGGGCAGAATCAGTTTGGGGTTTGGGGCTGTCTCCAGAAAGTCTCAGACAGCTCATGGATCACAGGGTAAATTAGTTGGAGTCACTCCAGAGAAGGGAGGGTACAGATGCAAACAAAAGGAAGGGTTTTCAAAGCAGTTTATGGCAGAGGATCCTCACGATTATTTTCATGCTAAAAAAAAAATATATATATATAATATATATACACCCACATGTAAACATACTTACAAGGAAATTGGAATATTTACTATGAAGTTATTTATGCAACCTCTATAGGTTTAAGCCATAGACAAAAACATTGCACCCATCTGTCATGCTGGATCAGATAACTAATCCATCAAACTTAACAACTACTTCTGGAAAGCAGGCAAAAACCACACTGGCTTAATTGTGCCTCTTAAAGACACAGCCTTTCTCGTCACTGCAGGCAGGCAGGAGCAACCAAGGCCCCAAAGGTCTACAAGATACCAAAGGTTTGCTGCAGGTCTCTCAGGAAAAGCTCAGCACTAGCTACAGAAGGACAGAAGTCCAGCAGGCTCTCCGGCTGAGCCATCCAAAAGCCAGCCACCAAGAACTGACCCTGAATAAAGTGGCCATCTCCCAACACAGGGCTTCGTTCACCATCCCAGCTCAAAGAGTGTAGCAAAGACTCCGGAGCACCACCAACACCAACCCAACAGTTGCCTAGAGCCCATCCCTCCCTGGCCGAGCACCCCAGGCCTCCGACATACCTCAATTCCTCACTGCCACCGGGCCTCCAATGGACCTCCATTCCTGCCACCGGGCCTCTGCCGGACCTCCAGTCCTCACTGCCACCGGGCCTCCAGCGTTCCTCGATTCCTGCCACCGGGCCTCCGACATACCTCCAGTCCTCACTGCCACCGGGCCTCTGCTCATCTCTATCCCAAAGGAAAACGCGGGCCTCGTTCAGCGCCAGTTCCGGACTGGAGCGGGGGGGGCATCCGGCAGCACTTTCACCTTTCACCACAGAGCACAGGGAGCCCCAGATGTGCTTCTTTCTGGAAAGATCTGTGCCTGCCCTTGCTCCGAAGGGAGCCGCCCCGCCCCGCCCCGCCCCGCCCCGCCCCGCCCCTCACCACAGCGCGGGCCGCGCGGGCGATGGCCGCACGTGCCGTCAGTTAGCTCGTTAGCTGGGGCTGATGACCACAGGCTTGGTCATTAGCACTGATGAGCGTTAAGTGCCGGGGTCAACAGCTGAGGGAGGGCGGGGGGTGTAGGGAGCACGGAGCACCCGGGGGAGAGGCCGGGCTGGGAAGGCCCTGGTGGCAGAAGCACACGCAGCCCACCCCAGTCAAGATGGCGTACCCCACCCGGCCCTGCCTCAGCAGCATCCATCCCCAGCCTGCGGGCACCCCACCGCAGCCCCCGGCCCAGCCACCCGCTGGCCGAAGCCGCTTCCGGCTCTCCTGCCGCAAGAGGGGGACAGAGCACTGCACTGCATGCACTGTGCGTGGCCGCCAGCACACCCCTGCTCCCCCGCCCCCGGGCCAGGGCGAAGCATAATGGAAGCCATGGAAAGGCAGAGGGCAGCTTCCCCTTGATCCCCTCTGTTCCTCACGTGGAACGGTTTGGGCTGGAGGGGACCCTAAAGCTCATCCAGTTCCACCCCCCCTGCCACGGGCAGGGACCCCTTCCACTGAGCAGGTTGCTCCAAGCCCCTGTGTCCAGCCTGGCCTTGAGCACTGCCAGGGATGGGGCAGCCACAGCTTCTCTGGGCACCCTGTGCCAGCGCCCCAGCACCCTCACAGGGGAGAACTTTTTAACACCTAACCTAAATCTACCCTCTACATGCTTAGGGTGTTGGGTTTAGGGCCTCTCCTCTCTGTTGGCAAACTGCCTACCAACCGTATGAGATGCAGCCAGGTGGAAAAGCATGGTGTGGTCCCACGCAGCACCTACCCAGTCACTGCTGCGCCACAGCATGCCGCAGTTCTGCATCGCCGTCTGATCAAACACTACAAATAAAGTTGTTTATTTAAAAGATATCTGAGCAGCTCTTTACCATAAGTGACAAATCATTATTTAATTCCTTTGGTACTCATGGAAATAACATCAATCAAAATGAATGCATCTGCTAGCTAAATATGAATGTAATCATCCATTAAAATGTTAACATTTATGAAAACTGTTTATTAAAATGAAGTTATAAGAATCTCATTGTGATTTGATAATCAGCTAATGTCCCCTTAAGGCAGAATTTGAACACTTGATGTTAGGAACTAGATAACATTTTAAATGCCCCATCAGTTTGTAACTCCAGTCGTTCTGAAAGATGATGAAGTCTTTGCATTGCAGCCCTGGAAACAGATGTCCTTTCTTTATCCTTGTGCCCATACACTGTAAAAGAGACCTTTCCCACCAGCCACAGGTACTAACCCCAAATTTACATACACAGTCAAAGATGAAGACATGGAGGTAAAGTGAAGTCAAAACTGTGTGGTTTTGCCCTACATGTTCTAGTAGGGCTCACAAGACAGCAAGAAATGCTGGAGTCAGGAGAGCATTTTCCCTTCATGTAGGGGTGGTGATACTGGGAGAGGATGACAAAGGAGCAGCTTTGGTACCCAACAGTCTGTGCTCAGGGAGACCTGGGGCCAAGAGAAATAGGAGCAGTGGTCCAACTACCCAAGTGCCCATGCAATAGGTGGCCTTACAGCCCACACTCAGTTCTTGTCCTTTTGTACATCCCAGCTGACACATCCACATGGACATGCAAGATGGCATCCTTTACCTCAAAACCAACCCTATTTCCTTTTCTAGGAAGGGAGAAGCTGTACATGTAGTTAACATTTTGCTGTAAGAGAGCTGACAACCATAGGCAGGTTTCATTTTGAGTCACACTTTCAATTAAGAACCCATCAGGTCTGGTTCCTTAGGTCTCCAAGTAGCTTGCTGTGTGCCCAGGCTGGCAAGCAGGAAACACACAGTGAATTCATGTGCACTGAGGGCTTTTGCCTTTCCTGTTCTGGTAACTCATCAATATAGATTCGAGTATGACTGCAACAAATTCAGTTGGCACCTGTTTGTTACACCTAGCATGAGGGGGCCAGGCTCTGAGTTCCTACTCTGCTTTAATCTCCAGACTCAAGCTAGCTCAAGTCATCTCTCCAGAAATCTCATATATGTCATTGTCCTCTGACAGGTGCAGTTTTATCCTAAAGTACTATTTCCACCACAAGTAGTAATGATTCATAATGCACATATCTTGCAATAACTTACTCAGGAACTAAACTATTTCAGACACCCCCAAAATTGGTAAGCTTAGTCATAAAATCCTATGTTGAAGTATCAAACCTCCAATACTGTGTGGGAATAAGTGAATTTTGTATCTTTGTTCTGTTTCAGTGTGTTCTCTTCAAAAAATCTTGATTCTTAACACATAAATAAGGGCTTTTTCTTCAAATTTATGAGTTTCAGCTGTTTCAGTTGAATTCAGTGAACAGTAGCTTCATAATTCCCAGAAAATTCAGCTCTAAACCCCCAATCACCAGCAATTCATTACATATCAGCTTTAATGGGATAGATCCAAATTCCTTTGATAGCCACGAGGAAACTGTGAGCCCAGCCTTTGTCCTGGGGAATTTCCACTCTCATTCAGCCTTAGCTGAGCACTAATGGACATTAAAAGATATAGAATTGCTGGAGACTGTAAAAAATACATCATTTCACCTTTCCCATGTGACTGAGGCCTTGAGAAATTGACTGGCATAGCTATAACAAAATAATTATCCTGTTATAGCTGTGCCTGTATAACTTCTCCACATGGACACTCTATTCTGAAGTTTAAGTGACTTTATTACAGAATAATTACTCAAGGACTTTAGTGTGGAATGAGGTTCTGCACAGCAGAGTTTTGCCAGTGTGGCTCTGGTGATTTAAATTCACTGTACTAAGCAGGTGAATTTTGCTGTGTGGATTCTCGGGAGAGTCTGTCAGCAGTATTAGATAAGACATCCCCATTCCGTATTATCTGAAAATTGAACTTCTGCACTGTACAGGGCATAGCATCCTATTTTGCATGCACTCTAAAACAGGCAGGGCTTTTGCCTCCCAGGGGAATAACCTCTCACAGCTTGGAAGAAAGGACAGATAGACATCATGCAGCTGCAGAAAAATAAGTGGGATTTGGTAAACCCAGGGTCCCATTTTTCAGGTGCTTTATCAGTTCCATTTGCAAAGAGGAATTCTGGGTGTCCAGCCTTCCCACCCACTTGCCTATGCTTTTGGCTAGCAAAAGGCATCTCTGATGCCAAGTTCACTTTCCTGACTGGTGTTCCACTAACGGGCTTTCAGAAACTCACAGGCCTCACACGGGTCACAGCTGGCCATTAGAAAATGCTATGCTCTTAGCACATGTGCTGTCAAGCCTCTGCCTTCAGCAAGCCTCCTCTGACCAGCTGCAGGCTGCCAGCAGGGTTTGGCTGAGTCACCCTGGCCACAAGTGATTCCTTAAAGCCACCGAGGATCCTCACAAGCCGCATTCTTTTACGGACACTTCACACGCTCCCATTGAGAAACCTTGTCATGGTTTGGGAGCTGGAGACACAGGAAGAACCTCAAGCCTGGAATCCACAGGGGACTCACAACCTCCTCCTCACGTCAACCAGCTTCCCAACGACACAGTGGGCACTGACTGTACCAGAGCAAGGAGCCGCGCTTTGCCTTTGCTCAGCAGCAGAAGCAGCCCTGGTCTCTGCACAGAGACCACTCGGGAGCTTCAGGCACGGAGTCACTTACCACGTGCTTGAAATTGAACTAGTGGAAAGATCTTGTTCAGTCCCAAAGCGCAGCTGAGCTAACATACAGGAATCAAAGGAAACAAGCAGTCCTCTTAACAGCAGAATCATTGAAGCCGGGGTTGTTGTGCATTTATCTTTCAAAGTTGAGCTCCTCTGTGGATTCCTTCGTGCCTAAAAGACCAAGTTTGTACTTTTTCTTTGATGAACAAGTATATTGGGTTTGTGTGGCAAGGTTTTGGTAGCGGGGGAGCTACAGTGCTGGCTTCTGTGAGGAGCTGCTAGAAGCTTCCGCTATATCCAACAGAGCCGATGCCAGCCAGCTCCAAGATGGACCTGCAGCTGGCCAAGTCTGAGCCCACCCCCAAATCGGATTTGCTTGGAATGAAACAAACTGTGTCTCTGTTGGAAACAGTGAGCATTACCCATGGGTAAAGGCAAGCAGACTGGAAGGAAAAGAGCACAAAAATGGGCTTATTTATAGAAGTTCAAGGCCTTTCACTCACGCAGTTCCTGGATCAAAGACTTCCTGGGTACATGGGCAGGTGAATTATTATAGACTGTTCCAGCACTTCCCCATCTGTCAGACAAGGATAGTATCACCCTGCTCCACACTGGTATCATGAAATTTGAGTGTAATACTCATAAAAGCATCTGCAGACCAGGCTAGGTAATTTATGTTCAAATCAATTTTCAATGGTAGTAAATCTTCTCATTTCAGCTCCACAGTGGAAAAAACCCCATTCAGAGCAATGTATGTCTCCTGAACAAATTAAAGAGGTGACTAGCTCCCACTGTTTATTGACCAGAAACTAGAAAATGCCCAAACTGGAGCAGGTGACCACTGGTTTTGTTTGCCCTTCAGTAGCACAGACACCTCTGTTGCTCTACAGAACAACTCCAGCTGTAAATGCTTGCTCGCCTTCAGAACCAAACCACTGCTCCATGCTTTCTCTGGAAGCATTGCCTCTGGAACTCCAGATGAAGTCTATTTGGTGGGAAGAGCATGGCTATGTGTTCTCGCAGGCATCCATGTGTGAGATGGACGGCTGTGGACCACTCCACAGGACAGCTGGGGAGAGGACTGAGCTGGAAAGA
This sequence comes from Neopsephotus bourkii, assembly GCF_033783945.1. Classification (NCBI taxonomy): domain Eukaryota; kingdom Metazoa; phylum Chordata; class Aves; order Psittaciformes; family Psittacidae; genus Neopsephotus; species Neopsephotus bourkii. The sequence goes on along the minus strand of NW_026901291.1, from coordinate 824,897 downwards.
AGGGATGAACTGTCTTTCTGTGCAACTTCCTTCTTAGTCTGAAATGGAGGGGAGTAGCCATGCATGGAGCATCCTGTTTCTAAAGAGAAAGAGAAGTTACCTTTATTTTCCCCCAGAAGTTTTGACATTCCTCATTCTGGACTCCTGGTCACACCATAACTGGGGTTTATTGTCATGGGAAAAAAGGTTCTGAAGCATTAGAAAGCACGGAAATACTGAACAGTGCATGCCTTGCCCTGGGGTGTGATTCAGACTCCATCACAGTCAGAGCTAGGAACCCCACCAACATCAGTGAAACAGGGATTTCGCTCATGGAGGTTTGGGGTTTGCTCTGTATTGCTGTTAAAGAGCCTGGGAACCTGTGCTTGATAAGGTCAAGCAAGCCTAGCAGGGGCGATGCACTGCTCTTTTCCCCTCTCAAATCTCAGGCACAGCCCAGACCGCTGTGTGTTCCTGCATCTGAATTATTTAACTGTCCAGCTGGTTAAAAATAGCACACCAGCAACTCCCTTTCCAGCCTTTGACTGTTAAATGGGCTGTCAGAGCCCAGCCAAGTGCTGAGGTCGTGGCCTGGGCTCCACATGTGGACGGGTGAGCTGGATGCCAGAGGGAGAGAGAAGCATGTCCCCACAAAGCCTAGCTCCAGCACGATGATATCAGCCTGTGGAAGAAAAGCAAGGCAAACTCAGAACATTATGAAGCTGCCAAAGAAAACACTGTCTTCACAATGAACAAAAGTCTGATTAATTATTAATTGCTTGCCAGCTAATTAGCATTCCCTCAGGCAGCTGTCTACAGAATGCCTTGTATTTCCAACCCACCCTGGGCCAACCTCATCTATGCAAATGGCTTTGAATTACAGTTAGCAACTGATTTGTTGCCTGAAACAAGTTGTTCCACTCCCATCTCCCCATCTCCTCCTGTCACCCTTCTTTTCTCCACCCAGGGACTTGAGCTCATTACAGTGTCAGCTGAGCAGAAAACATCCCTTGCTTAGGAATCTCTTTCCTCTGGTACTTTTCCATGGAAGCTGGACACCTCCCACCAGCCACCCCTGTGCACTGCCCTCAGCCTGCGTTATGGGAGGACAACTGCAGTGCCCCAGCCCTGACAAAAGCCTTGTTTGGCTGCTGGGTGGCCAGAGAGGAGGGAGAGCAGCTCTGGGCGGTGAGAAGCTGATTAGCTGCAGAGGCAGGGACCAGCTCCTGGCTTTAGAACTGAAGGCAGCATTTAGGGAATTCAGCCTCAGCTAATCATAGAATCATAGGATTGTTTAGATTAGAAAAGACCTTTAACATAGAGTCCAAGTGTTAACCCTGCACTGCCAAGTGCACCACTAAGCCATGTCCCCAAGTGCCACATGTACACATCTTTTAAATACCTCCATGGATGGCAACTCAACCACTTCCCTGGGCAGCCCATTCCAGTGCTTGACAGCTCCTCTGATAAAGATGTTTTTACTAATATCCAATCTAAACCTCCCTGCATTAAGCTTCTGTTAACCTAATGGAACTTGCACACATGCATCAAGGGCAAGCAAACGCCTTTTGCGAGCAGAAGCATGAATTACAGCTGTGTACAGGCAGAGCAATCCTGCAGCTTTCTGCTTTACCATGCAAAAAAAAGGTGCATTTTAAGAATTTAGCAGCTTTAATTACCATCTTTTTTTAATGGATCGAGCCAATGCAGTTGGTGAAATACTGCAGCAAAACATGAAAGTATCTCAGTTTACCACCACACTGCTCAACAAAAGCTATCCACAAACCTGGGCAAACTAAGGTACTGGATTAGGATTACGGAGGTCTGCAAGGTGCATCTCTCTGGAACTTCAGTATGTATCACACTGTCTCTGCAGTGTAGGGCGAATCCTAAAGAGGGACTGCCATTTTCCTCAAGCACTTGAGCCAGCCTCTGTATTATACACCTGACACCTGAGTGTACCAGCGACTCCTATTCAGTAGGTGAAAATGTGCTTGAGAGCTTAACAGGAAAGCAGGTAATGTTTGTAACGAAAGATGATGAGGGAAACAAGAATCAGCTCCAGAGGGGTCTGGGGTGTTAAATCTGACCATCAGCACCCAGATGCACCAGAGAATCCAGTACCAGGTAAGCTGACCTGGAATCCAGTGGTGGTAATGGATCTCTCTCCAACAACCCCAGACTGATGCTCCAGCTCCAGAGATTTGAGGAAGGATCCCTTCCCATGCACACAAGGCCATGTGATAAAAGCTGCCGCAGTTATCAGAGAGGCCTCCATGAATGGGAGCACAGGATCATCAGGATGGGGAGCAGTTTCCCCATCTGTTTACATATTTTGTAGAACAAGGAGTCCTGCATCTGAGACCGTGCCCTGGCTCTTACTGCAATATAAACATCATAAATGGACTGCTTTCCCACCCCAAAGCTAGAAAATAAGTGCTGATGCAGCTAGATGATTGCGATAAGAACAGTTGTTTTCAGAGTGAAAAGACACAATCTGTGGGAAGTTTGTTTGGTTTTAGGCAGGGAACTTGTTCTGCCAAGTACAAAATAAGAATGTCCCAATTACCACAGTCAAATTCTTATTCTCATCCTACAGGTTTACTCTGCCTGCTGGTAGCTCTAACACTCCACCATGCCGAGAAGGCAGCACATTAGTCAAGTATAAGACATTAAGTTACATCTCTATAGATACAGGATATAACTCCTTGAAATATACAGGCACTGCAGAGGAGCAGAACATGGTTTTGTAGCACCCCTGTTAACAGGACTGCGAAGAACCTTCGGCTACGATCCACAGCCAGGTATTTTATTAGACTACATTTTCCTCATGTACATGTGTCATATAAAGTACATAAACTCATAAAGTCCAACTAAGACTAGCATAAATCAGCGATAACACCACTGAAGCCAGTAGAGTTGCACTGGGATGAAAGTGGCATAAATCAGATGCTGATCAGGTGCACATTTTCTTTAAGGTAGACAGACCATTAAGTGGCTTACATAGACTCCTTATCACATTACAGTTCTGTAAGGTAAATAACAGCCACCATGCACTGTATATAATGAATTGAAGCCTGCAACATACAGCAAATGGCCATTTTTCTCAGGGAATCTCTCAGCTCAGAGCTCTGGGACCAAAAATAATGGGCAATATTCTCCAGCATTCATGTGTGACATTCCCATTAGTATTAACAGGAGGTATGTGCCCAAAGTCAGGATGTATTCATCAGCAATCTGAATTGGGTATTACTGAGGCTCCTGACGAACATTCCGGTTTCATCCCCAGCAATGATCCTCCTAGGGAGCTCTTTACTTGTCTTTGCACGGCACTTGCACAGGAAGATATTTAGGCAGTGGCAGGTAAAGCTGGAGTCAGAGGAAGGAAGGCAGTCTTGTATTGCTTACCTCAGAGCTTCAGCCCCCAAAGCAGCCTTGCTCAGCCCCACACTGGCAGCTCAGTTGCTGCAGGTGCTGAGCATGCATTACAGCACCAGAACTCAAAGGCTGGATGGGAGCTGAAGCCTGGAGAAGGTAAGAGAAATTACCACAAAGTCACAGGGCAGATCTGCAATAGAGCTAGTGAAGCCAAGCCTCTGACCTTAGAGTCAAATATTCTGTGATATGCTATCACCATCCTGCATTTACCCTACAGGGCTGCAATCTCTCTCTTTCCCATAAAGTTGAATTATTGACTTCAGAGAAGCTTGCAACTTCGTTTGAAAAGGTGAAAAAGAAGTCTGATCTCCAGAGGGCAAGAGAAATAATCAGTGAGAGACTATCATTTAGTAAGCTTACTGATGAATGTTACTACATAAATGTCCAGCCTGCCTGTTTTACTTCCAAGAAATCCTGCTTTCTGCCTATGTACATGTTTTACCATTGTCAATTTCTTAATTATACTTCAAGATGACTCAAATATAGAGGCTAAAGCAGGTTCAATAGGCAACCAAACTGTAGCCAACACAGGCGGGGTGTGCACATGTACACAGCTTTGTTAACAAGAACAAATTGCTTCCTGCCCTGAAGTGCACCTAAGAAGAGCCATAAGCTGGTTCAAAACTAAATATATGCCACAGCACATGTGCTTGCTAGGGAGGTCATTAGAACCTAGAGCTCGTAGAGAGCTGTGTGGCAGGAGAGAGTAAACACAAGAATAAGATGCAGTGGAATCTGTGCAAGAGAAAAGAAGTGAAAGACACAGCAGGCCAGGGAGCACAGCTGCTTGAAATAATTCAAACAGAAACCATACAGCTGCATGCCTTATTCTAACCCCCTGCCTCTGAAAGCATGAACCTTGGCAATGCTATTCCTCCCCTACCCAAGCATAAGGATCAGGCACTATAAAGCACCTTGTGGAGAGCCAAAAGTGAGACTGACCAACTATCCTAAAGCATAAGGTCTTAAGATTCTGGAGGTGCTGGCTTTGCAATTTAAAAAAGCTGGTTTTAGCAAAGCCTTTCTTTACTGCAGAGATAAAGACTACTTGCAGCTCTAATCACAAGGGCTTAATCCCAAGAGTCACAGGCCTGTAGACAAGTGTCCAAGAACACTGTCCATACCTTTGACAAGCTGTAATTAGTATAATAGAACAATGTAACCAGGACTCTAACTCAAAAATGACTGACAGCGATACAACAGAGGGGTCAGGGGGAAGCTAATCCAGAAATTCAGTGTGCACCCCCTTAAGCAAGGCATTTAAGTGCAACTAAAAATAGCAGGTGAGACTATCTGACAGCTAAATTGCCAGTGGTAGCTTAGCATGGATTCAGTTACATTGCTCAGCGACCCTCAGTGAATTAAATAGATTGAAATGCTAATGATAGAGTGAATTCCCAGCACAGAGGTAGAATAAAGTAGTCAGATTAGGTTTCAGACAAGGTGAGTTCAATGGCAGCAGAGAGATCAGAGTTTGTTTAGATCAAGGTACAAAGGTAATTTGTCTAGATCAGGTTAGAAAGATGGTTCTTTAAAGCTTAGGGGCTCCCCTATGTTAAGTCACGCTGAAAGCAGTGTAGACCTGACAAGCTATTTCAGTGACTGTTATTTTATGTGATTTCCATCAACACTGGTACATTTCTCCCTGGTCTCAATATACTCTTAATGGCATCATCATTTATCTCCTAATTAGTTAAATGCTACTCTGATGACAGATGTGTGACGGTTCACCTGGGCTGTCATTCAGACTGTATTTATTTCTTCTCAGCAAGTATTCTAACAAGCATACAGCTTTGGTGAAACCATGACTGTGGCTTTTATTGTCTTTTGTGCTTACCATGGCATCACAACTGCAAAAGCACACAGAGATTCATCCTCACTGCTCTTCCTAAGTCTGGAAACAATACTGCCACAGCAAGGAGGCACAGGCCGGATCACGCATCTTACCTGCTGTTGCACAGACAGAGCTCAGGTCACCTGCTAACAAAATTTAAACCCTAAGCTAATGACAATGCAAAGCAACACCCACAAAGCACACAGAAAAAATAAGAACTGAATCTGAAACTCCATCCAGGGTTCACCCCTTTAAAACAACCCTGGAGGCTCTCCAGAGTGGGTATATTACTACATAAATTCCAAGATCAATTTAGCCTGAAACAACTGATCCATCCCTTCTCATCCAAGGTCACACAGCAAGTCAATGCCATTAGATTAAGAAAAAAAACCCCAACAATTTGAAATAAGGTGCACTATCCTAACAGTAAGGGCAATTAACACCTTACTTGAAAAGATAGGGGGCTCACCATCACTTGGAGCTTTAAAAATGAAATTAGGCATCTTTATAAAGGCTGCATTTCAATTCACTACCCTTATAATTTGGAATAGTTATTCTTGTAAGAAGGTGACATTGCAACCTGTCATTTGACTATCAATTGGTGGTGTCATAATACTTCAGTGTCAGTTGCCTGTTTCCACTATAATAAATAAGAATTATGTATTCTAGTGAAGAAGCATTGTAATCCTGTGTAGGTCAGGGGGTGGGAGCATAGCATGTTTTGCCCATGGGAGTTTCTTTTGCAGTATTGCTTATGATCCTGTGAGCAGCAAGTCCAAGCTCTCCAACACCCTTACTTTTGGTCTATGCACCAGATTACACTATCTGGTCATTGGGATGATTACTATATAGGGAAAAATACAAGAAAATGAGATTTTCCAGAGTGACAATGTAATTTAGGGTGCTCTGTTCCATACAAACAGGACTGGTTGTGAGAAAACTGATGACTGTGCAGTAATCAGTCCCCCTTGGCTAGGCAGGCTGCATTTTGAGCACTGCGCTTCAGATGCTGCATACGGGATAAGACTCACTTCTGCCTTCCTCTTCACCGAGGTCAGTTCTTTGTTTAGTTTCGGTATTCCCAGAGGAAGATGACTACATGGGCAGTAATTAGGAACTGCATAAGACAGCTTCGATGGCTGCTCTTGAACCTTATCCTCCGCATCAAAGGCTAAAGAGTCTGGGATCAATTCTCCCCTGCTATACCAGTGACAATCTCACCCCTTATGATTCCAAGCCTGAGTGAGGTTCAGCAACTGGAAATGATTCTTGAGAAGCAGAACCCTGATATGCTTTCTCCATTCATAGTAACAGTCTACTTTATGCCAAGTGACTCATTACCATGAGTGAAGGGAACATGATTCAACCAGAAACGCGCATGTAATTTGCACAGATTACTTTCCCCACTTGGTTTCCATGCTGTGGAGTAACAGGGACTGCCTTCAAGACAAACTAAAAAAAGATAGTCCCATGAGTAATTCTTTGCTTAAGAGATAATAGATTGAAGAGACATTCAGATATGGTAGTCTAGAACAAAAACAACATTATGAAGGAAGCCTTGTGTTCCACAACACTTCCAGTGCTGTGGAAGTGATATAAAACTAACGTTTGGAGGATGCTTCAAACACCACTTGTGAATTAAGGAATGTTTCTTTGCAGCCCACAGAAGCAAGACAGAGGAGGTGGCCTCAGGCATGAGTTGGTTGGATTTCAGGATCTGCTTTTCTTGCCTGGCTGGGTGCAGCTTGTGTTTGTGCTCAGTGGTGACACCACCCTCACAGCCTCTGCCGAAAGGCACCACTGCTGAGCTCACTCCTGAAAAGGAGGCATTCTCCTTCAGGCTCACACCGTGCTCTGGACACTGCAGCGTTGCACAAGATGGGACTCAAAGAGAGCTGTCAGCATTCACGTATCAGACCATTAACCTAAAATGAGGATGTGATTTCACTTACGATTCGGCACTGAAGTGCAGTAGCTGCAGTGGGTAGTTTATCATTTCTCTTGCTGAAGCGCTTGCTGGCAGAAGCACGATAGGAATAAGCAACCAGTTCCAGTGAAGTCACAAGGGCAGACGCAAGCTGCTTACTTTGTAGCATAAATGGTTTAATATGACAGGGCATGGGGGAAGCAGAAGATCTGTCAGGGAAAATAAACAGAAAAGAAAACTATTACTTCAGAATAACTCATCCCAAGTAAATGGAGCTTTCCGAAGCAGCAGCATGCAAAATACTTGATTTCCAGAGTTTCATCCTGGCTCCAGGCAGTGTATGATGCTTCACTTGACAAACAAGCTAAGCTCAAGAAACCAACTTTGCTAGATTAAGAGAGCAAGGAGATATCAGGGAGAACTGAAGTGACACGTGGCTCACCAGATACAGGGTTTATTTCACTGTAAGAGGGCAGTGAGGCTTTAGACGAGGCAGATAAGCATACAGACCTGAAACCCACAAAACCCTTCCCCACACTTTGAACCAGCTGCAAAGTTGACAACACTGTATTTTAAGAAGTGTGCAGAAGCAAAATTGCACCTCCTTAGAGCAGCACAAAGCAGACATGCAAATCAGCATCCAGCTACAAACCCATGGCTTTACTCAGCTTTCCATCCACAGGCTTAGGTCTCATGAAGTCTGCTCCCTTTACTTGCATTTCTTATTCTTCTGACCCAGTGGTTATCAATCAAAAGTGGTTACCAACCTAAACCTGCAGTGCTGCTGGAAAAGGAGGTTCACCTCTGCTCTCCTGAAAGATGCCATATGCTACCGCAGGAGTGGGTGAAATTACACCCTCTACAAGGCACCCCTTTAATCTTCCAAGTTCCTTTTCTGGAATCACAAATAAAAAATCAGCTGGAAATTCAAGAGGAAACAGGCAATAGGAGGCACTGCAAAAATAAATAGAATCCAGCAGGAACAGAACAAAAATTAAATCCCTGTGAAGAGTCTGAAAATCAGCTTCACATTTTGAATGGGTTCAAAGCAGGGATGCCTCATGTCCTGGGAAAACCAGGATGCAGGAAAGGATAGGAAATACCAAAATATCCTATACAGGAGCATTCCCAGTTCCCACAGCCCCACAAATCCCATTATTACCTTTCCCATTCTTACCACATATTTTAAACTCCTTTGCTTTCCCACAGCACCTTGGCTGTGCTCCCAGCCACACTGGATGCATTTGCTTGAAGATAAAGCCCTGTGGGTCCATTCTCTGCAAAAAAACATCACCCAGGACCTGGACACAGAGAAAACCACACTTGCTTGAGAACTTCCTTTTAAATGGAAAAGTGATCCCCATTCTGGGAGATCTTACAGCAGGAGACCACATAGGTGATGGGACCATTGCTTCCAGCTGAGGAGCAAAAGGGTGTGGGTTCTCTTTGGCATTGGCTTCATTCTTGCTGCAGGCAAATTTGAGCAGACTTACCTCCAGAGTGTGCTTAATAGCATGCACCAAACCGTCAAATGATCCACACCGAGACAAAGCAAAGTGGTGGCTGTGGGTTATTTTAATGTGAGATAAACTAACCTGCAACCAAATCCTGGTGTAGATAATTTCTGCTGTAAACACCCTTTCAGGATTCTGGGGCCAGCGGATCCACCCCTAGCAATACCCTCCCATGTCTTGGTCTCCTTCAGCTTGTTCCACCTCCCACCCCAGTGAGATGGCTGATGCTCAGGGTCCACATGGATGTTCTTGCCCTGGGGATCCTTTTGTGGAAGGGGGATGAATCAGCTCTGTCCCATCTCTGTTGCAGGAGGGCCCTTTGAGCCACTGTCAAATAGGCACATGGCATTTCTTACACTACCAGCTCCTTGGCCTTCCCTAAGGAAAAGGGTTGGTTTTGTCCCTTTCAGAAGAGGGGAGGGAGGTGGGAGGAGATGAAACCAACAACAAGCCCTTGTAAGCACTGATATGGCCCTAAGGGCTTCTCCGCATTAAAGCAGCATAACTCCTACAGGCTGCTATTGTGGTTTCTGTTTGCTCTGTCTACTCTTTAATTACAACTGTTGCCTACAACTGTTTGCAAGGCCACTTGCAGCTCTGTCTTGGAAGTCAGTTCAGATGTCAACAGTTATACCATGAATGGGCTTAAAGCCAATGGATAAAGACTATAAACTTGACACCAGAAAGTGTAAATGTCCAAAAAAAGAAAGAATTGGACTTCAGCCATATGACAGAAAGGGTCCATGACCAGAGCAGACACTGGGGAAGCCTCAGGTCACCAAAAGAATGCATGCACAGTGGTGTGTTTGCACCCAGCTTTGCTTTCTTCTGCAACAATGACATGGAAGCACAACACTGGTAATAATCTGCATCATCAATAGGTTTAAACCCTCCAAAACATCAACACTTTAGCTTCTCAGCACGTCCAGGGTCTTTTGCAAGCGGGCCATGATTACAAGTGGCAGAAGCTGAAGAGCTCGTCTCCAACTGAGACCTCCTTGGGCACAGCTCCCTGGGAAACAGGAGTCAAAACGCACTAGGTGAGAGTTTACAAATGAGGAACCGAGGCACAGGAAGATTAATAATAATGATACTCGGCATTTATTTATTGCTTTAAGTGTTCCACACCCTTTACAGACGTTGACCCTCGAAATACCCGGGGGAGAGCTGACTGGCTATTATTATCCTGTTTTTCACAGATGGGGACAAAGAGGCTGAAATGTGGCTTTCCCCAGGCCAAAGAGCTAACAACTGGTGAACATAATTCTGTGCTTCAAGTCCAGCTCAAGCACTCCGCATCCTCATGAAAGAATATATCACAGTGTGACCGACCTTGTCTTATTGCTCCTCATAGCAGCAGCACATTCTTAGCCCCTTTGTGGAAATGGTTGGTTCAAGGCTAAGTGTGAGGTGGCTTCACCTGGTGAGGACACAGGACTTTTCCTTCAGACAACCCTCTCCCCCAGCCCTGTGCTCTGAGTGTGCATCCTTCCTGGGCTCACTCCTCGTACACATCTTACTGCACCACCAATTTCATTGCTCCAGTGCTTCCCATAACAACATCCTCCTTTTCCCTTGCTTTTCCAGCTGAAGGAGGACCACACAGGGCTGGGAATGGGGCTGAGCAATGATTCCTGGGAGGATAAATAGAAAGAAGGGAAACAGCTACCAGACAATGTTGACATAAGCCTGAGTGGAAGTTAAACAGTTTCTCACCAGCAGAGTGAGCTTCTGAACAGACCTAGAAGAGCACTAGTGGGGGGTAAAAATCAAGGACAAAAAGACCCCTTAGCCAATCTATGTAGTTTGAAGATGGAGCTTGATAAATCTATAGGAATGGCTGCCTGGGACACATGGGATCACACGTGCTGATGAAAGGGGTCTTTCCAGCCTGGTGCTCCCTCCAACTTCCTTGAAAGCCCTGAGCTGTGCAGCCTACAGCCACCAAGGTTCATTTCTTCAAGCAAACAAACAAACAAAGCTGGGACACCAAAGCAGTAACCCAGAGAACAGCATTGCAACACTGAGCTTCCGCTGTGCTCCCCGCGCTTTGGGAACTATATCTTCATTTCCCGATGGAACACTCCCTTCCCTCCTGCGGCAGGGGCTGCACTGGGACGGTCCCACCTTAAGGAAGCCCTGGGGTGCCTTGCCATAGCACTGGGAGTCCCAGTGGCACTCGGCCTGCCTCCCTCTGTCCCACCCAACTGCTCTGATTCATGTGGCTCTGCTCCTTCAATGAATCAGCAGCCAGGCTTTCCTGTGGTTGGCATGTCCGTGGATACAGATCACAGCCTTGTTCCGTCAAGCTCGTGGAGAAGGCTGTAACAACAGCAATGGGAGTTGGTCCGAGTGGGTAAAATGTGGGGAACTTCAGTTCAAGAAGGCAGACCCTCCGCTCCCTTCCTTGCTTCCCCAGGCTGCAGACACTCCTCATCCCCCCCAAACAAAGGGAGGCAATGGGCACGCTTCCAGCCAGAAGGGATGAAAGGGACGGGTCAGAGGCCAGGTCCTCCCTCCTGACCCATGTGGTGTCAGAAGGCCTGAAACCCATCCATCAAATGTAAGTGCTTGGTTATCACAGAGGGAGTGCTTGGGGCTTTGTCTCCATGGGAAGGTTGTATTGGTATCGTTCAGGGTATGAACATAAATTGCTGCGATCCCTTGGGGCCCTTCTTTGCTAGGAAAATGGGAGTCCTTAATGCCCATTAATTAACTTGAAGTAGGCTTTGTGGGAAATGTGTAGTTTTCACATGAAGTTATATTAAAGACCAGCTCTGCATACTTTATTTGCTGTATGAGTCAGCAAAACTCAAGCATGCACTTCAGTTCAAACATGCACTTTGAGCTCAGTGAAGTCAGTGGAAGGCTGCTAAAATGCTTCAGTGAATTGGAGCTTATTTAGTCTGTGTGTGATTTAGGGATAGGCACCAGCAATCAAAAATTCCCTGTTCTCTACCTTGTACTGTAGTACCTGAACGCATCCTCCTTTCCTTGTGGCTGCAAAACTGCTAGTGCTGTGAAAATAAGACAGACTCATGTCTAAGGAAGATGGGCTTGCGTAAGACTCAGTAGAGCTTTGTGGTCACGGTACAGAGATGTGTTTCTTTCTGCAAGCCTAAGTCAGCCGCTCTGCAGTAAGGTTCAATACCCTGGTTTTCTGCTTTCCTGACAGCTTTTGCACTAGCTGACTGAACTGCTTTGTGCCAAGAGGCTACAGGGCACTGCCCAGATATGTTGGAAAGCTTGTGGAAACCGCTTTGTGAGTTTGGAAAGCAGTAGGAGCCCTGGAATGACAAGTTACTGCTATAAAGTTGAGAGGAGCATCTCCTGTTCATCTGTGCTTTCCTGCCTGGATAGTGGCAGGCATAAAGCATGAACCGCAAGAAAGCATTTCCCATAGCTTTTTTTTCTCCTGCCATAAGAAGATGATACAGGAGGGCCCCAGAAGCAGTAAAAACACCATCCTTCAGTCTGGGGCCACCTTGCAGCTGGGGCAGCAGATGCAAGACTCAGGCTGTTCCCCATTCTCTCCTGCCCCACTTAGCCTTTGAAAGGGCTCCCCTCCCTCCATGCATGCATGCAGTGACAGCCACCAGTGCCTAATTACAGCTCTTTAACCTTAAAATATGACAGCACTGTGCTGCACTTACGTGATCCTGTAATCATATCTTCCTACAGATGCCCTTTTCATGCAGCTTAAATATTTTACAAATACATGTCTAAGTACAAATCTACTGCATTAACTCTTGTATAGAGAGTACTTATTTTCAGCATGGTGGCTGGGATTCCTATAAATATAATTTACCATGCAGTATGATATAGCTGGGCTAAAATGCACAGCTTTTACTAGCTAAAATACAATAAAATATGCTACACCATGTTTCACAGATGAATCACTTCTAAACCATGCCTTTAAGTATCATCTGTCACTGCAGTTCCTTATTGTAATACTTTGTGAGAGCTAAAGGAGAAGAGAGAGAAATTGCCCTTTAAATCTCTACAAAGCCTACCATCCAGAAGAAATTAGGGACATTTGTTCTTGGAGTCAGATGGGTTATGTAAGAGAAAGCTGTACACAACAGGTTTTATTGGGGTGGAGGTGAGGGGAATGTGTTTTCTCCTATTTATTTATGTGTTATTTGACGCATGTTCGAGGACCAGCTCATGAACAAGAGCTCATGAACAACTCCCAAACTCTGTAAAGAGCAGCTGAAATCCAAAGGGTGCAGAAAATCATTTCATCTCAGCCCAAGATGCCAAGCCACTCTGGTAGGGACCCCAGTAAAGCAGAACTGCCTGATACCTGCTTTAAATTAGGTCCCCAGCAGAAAGTCTGCATGTGGACAAAGCAGAGGAGTAGGTCAGGGAAATCATCAGCAGATAGTAAGATGTTCCCACATTCAGAAGGTGCCAGTTGCTCTACACAGTTCTTGCTTCAAAGAAAGAACAATACTGGAAGGAGCTAGTGAAAGCACAAGCCCCCAGCAGTCAGACAACCTGAGGAGCAGTTTTGGGAAACAGCCATAAAAGATCCATACAAAGGCCTTTGAACATTTCCCAATGTATAAAATCAAACTTAAGTCTGAAAGACACAAAGTTACAGAAAGAGTACTAATGATCTCCAAAGGGATGTCTCCAGTCTGGCCAAAGGCTTTATATAACTTGTGTGACTGGAAGGCACGCACTTCATTTCTGCTACTAAATGCGTCTTCACTTGCCAGATCCCCAGGCTTTCCAGCATTCCCTGGCTTGCTGCAAGGGCCCTGGCTCCAAGCGCAGGGTTATCCCCTGGGCTGCTGAAGTCCTTCACAGACCCAAGAGGTTTCCTGTCGATTGCAGCAAGTTTTTCCAAGCCAGACTCTCCGTGAGGTCTTCTCTCTCTTCTTTAAAGCTACCACTGAAATAACGTAGTAAAGGCAGAGCTGGAGTAAGGGATGTCACAGCTGGTGGCCACAGCTGTGAGTTTGGGCCAGAACACATTGTTCTTCCTTCTGCAGATGCTTTCTCTTAATGAGACACTTACTGCTGAGATGTTTTCTTTTGGGGGGACCCACAGCACGAACCAAAAGAGAAAGTCCATTTTTTTCATTTACCATTCTGGCAGGATAAACAAGAAACCAGGAATGATTCGGTTCCACCTGACATGAATAAATAACACTCCTGTCTAATTGCCTGTCTAAAGTTTCATCAAGGCACAAGCTCAGGCTTACAAACATATCCAAAGGCCAGTAAAACACTGCATGATAGAATAAAACTTGACCTCCATTGCAGAGTAGCTTGGCACAAGTGCAGCAGCTATGCACACTTAGTGCAGAGGTGTGCACACACAAGTAGCCTGATCACCAGAGGGACTCTCATTACAGCTGCAGGCACCAGCTCCACCATCCCTTATCCACAGAAGATACAACCAGCATGGAAGTAATTCCAGCAGGTTTCTGCCCCTCCAACATACTACAGGGAGGCGTCCTCTCCTACTCATCTGGATGCAAGCGTTGCAACTATTTCACCCTGAACCACAGCATTTAGTTGAGGCAAAAAGCCACTGGATTGTGTCCCCCTGCCTTCTGTTCATATATATCCGAATATAATGTAATCAGAGGGAAAAAAACAAGTATCAGCCCAGTGCCAGTTTTCTGCCACCTTCAAGGAAGGTGTGATTGAGGATCACTGGACATCTTTTCCCTGCCCAGCACTAATCCCAGGCCTAGTGTAGCTTGTGTAGCTTGATGCAGCTTCTTGCTTCACCCAGAGAGCTCAGGTTTTCTGTCTCGGGCTGCACAGCTGAGTGTGTCTCAGTACCAAAACCCATTACTAAGTCAGTTGGACTGATGCCTTCCCACACATTGTAAACAGCTTCAGACCATGGGGTTTCACTATGTCTCATGAGTTCTCCAGAAGGAGGGTGAGTCAGAGCTGGCCAGTGAAGAAAGCTGTAGTGTCTGGGACCCCCACTTCATTTGTTTCAGAAGCTGGAAGGTGCACATTGTGCTTTGCATGCATTTTTAGTTCACTTTCTTTAGTCACCCCGGTGATCTGGCAATGGGGAGATGCGAATCTTTTCTCTTTTTGACAATACCAGAAAAAAAACCCTACAAAACCCAGAAGAACCAAGTCTCAGTTTTATGCAGGAACCTTCACAAAGCTCCCTGAAGCATTTGCATCCAGAATAATTCTGTCTCCAGGAGGCTGTAACAGCCACTCACACCACTTCCCATTGATTATCACCAAGTACCACCTCACCATGTGCCCTGTGGTCCCTGCAGTTGCATTCACATGCTGACATGCAGTGCTCACACCAGTGCAGGACAAAGCTGCTGGGCTTGTCTGCCTCTCTCCTACCCCCATGCCTGCCCGAAGGAAGGCTTCATGCTTTTGAAGGCATGCAAATCTCTGGCCTATAAACCTGACTCCATTCAGCCTTTCTTTTAGCCCCAGAGATTTATGTATCCCCTCTGTTTTAAGTAAGCTCTCTTCCAAGAGCATGACTGGAAAGGTAAGTTAAGGCTTAAACCCATGTAAATCATACAGTCTGAGTTCCCTAGGGATTAGCATGGTTTCTGCAGTCTCTCTGCTACTCAAGCTCCCCCGTATGCTCCATAATCATTTCCAGCTTTCTTCATGCTCCCTGACTCAGGGCTGTAACTCAAGCTGTCACCCTTTGTGCTCAAGAGGCCCCTCTGGTAGCTCTTTAGCTTGCCTGGGCACCAGCCTGCACACACAGACCCATGTCCTGGGCAGGAGGGACAGGGTGCTGGTGCCATGCATGGCGGCTTGATGCAGCAGTGCCCTCCAAGGTGCCAGTGCAAGAGCTCTGCATGTAAGACCCCCAAGAACAGAAACCAGGAGACAGAGGTCAGCTGCTGTGACCTGCCCCAGGTCAGACCCCCAGCACAGCCCTAATGAGCCCCTGATTTGCCAGAGTGTGCAGCAGGAGCAGTGCAGCACACTACAGACAACCTCCCTCCCTGCCCATGGGCAGCGTAACGTCCTTAGAGAGAGGACAAAACCTGTCCTGGGCTTCCATGGAGCTTGTCCTGGAAACCATACACTGGTTTAGTTGGGGTTGTTGGCAGAGGAGGTTTGTGTGATTTTTAAGACCACCTATTTGATATCTACATTGAGAAGCTAAGTTAATCTCATCCTTGCAGCAGATGACTTCTATAAAGACCAGAAATGGACATTGCTTATTGCCCATTGATTTCATGAATGAAGGCAGTGCACATGGCATGGGAGCTGACCCTTTGCACTGCAAACAGTTGTATAATTATGGGAAAGGTGCACGTTAATGAGGGACCAACTACATTTTACTTAAAAGTGTATTTAAAAGGAGAAGGCGGCTCCCAGAGCTTTTGAAGTCAGAAGCTGTTAAGCAGTCGGTGGCTGGAGATTTAAAATGCCTTCACATCAGGGCTCCTGGATCTGTGATCAATAAGGATTAAGTCAGACAGGACTTTTCAAAGCCTCTAGCTTTATCAACAAACAGGAAACGAATGCTGAGGCACTGCTGGAGACCCTTGTGAGACCTCGGTGCAGGAGAGTGGCATGAGGAGACCATTGCCTCTCCAGTGCTGAGGCAGCAACTTGGGCATCGTACCAGGCTGACTCAACTACAGTTGCAGAAATGAAACCCAGATGCTAATTTTCCCTCCCTTTGATGCTTGCCTGCCTATCTCCTGATCTCGTGCCAGTCTGCAGAGGAGGTTTCCTGCCAAATTTCTAGACACCCTACTTCTAAGTGTGTTGTTGTGGTACGTGTTTCCCGTCAGGAGCACTCCATTGCAGCAGCATGGGGGCTGGTGTATGGGGTTTTGCTCCCTCGATGACAGTGTTTTTCTCCCTGGTGAAGAAGAGGTGAGCTGGGCACCCAGGAGAGTGTCAGTGTCTGCTGCCTCAGGACAGTAGTTTCTGTGGGACGCCAGAGTGCCCTGGGCAAGGGGGCAGAGGCTGCCAGGGCAGGCATCCAGGCCTTGCCTGCAATAGAGGGATGCTCCATGGCAGTTTGCTGCAGCTGAGATAATCACCAAGTTAAAGCCAGTTCTGGAAGCAAAGACACCTGCAGGCAGACAGGGGAGGGAGAGCAGAGACTGCTACTGTGCAAAGCTCCATTTGCCTGGGTTTATTCTAATTAAACAATCAGAGGAGGTTTTATTGTAGTTTTTTTCTTTAAGCTTCAAGCTTCTCAGTCATCTCTGGGGACCTCAACTGAAGATGGAGCAGGTCCTCTTTAAAGCTCTGTCTGATGCAGGGTGCCACCACAGGTGACTTCTGCAGGCAATTCCAGAGCCTTTTGCAGAACTTGTTTCTGGTGCTACTTAAAGCCCCAAGGCCTTTAATTTAAAAATGAAGTTGTGAATAAATTCCTTCTGCTACATGTTCCTACCACAAAGCAAGTGTACTGATCTGTAAAGAGCTCTATGTATCATGTGAGAGTCAGCTGCTGAGATTTCTGGATCTCTAGAACCACATGAGTGCATGTACATCACCTACAGCCTCCAGGACCAGTTTTAACCCCTCCTCCACCACATTGTCTTCGTATCTGCTGGATCTGGCTCGGATTCACTCACTGCCACTCTGCATAAGACTCTTAGGCATACAGAAGAGCAGTCAGAGTTGTGCTCATCTGTGCCTGCTGGCAACAATCTCCAAACCATCAGTGAGCAGCTGGAGCTTGCTCAGGCCGATGCCCCCATTGCCTTTCTGTGTAACCTTGTACTGCACCTTCCCTGCCCTGGAGCAGGGACAGGATCAGGGAGCCCATCTCTGTGCTCTCAGAACTGCTGTGAAGAAATGCCTGGTTAAGGGGTTAGGAGACAGCCCTCACCTGAGGAGCACAAAAAGCAAAGCAGAGCAGTCGATGAAAACATCTCTTTTCTCAGTTGTTTTTTGTTTGTTGGTTTGTTTCTTCAGTTGGTTGGTTTGGTTGTTTTCTGTCAAGAAAAGAGAAAAGAAGTTCAGCTTCTTTCCCTTTCCCAGCATTTTCCACTTGAGCATGGACCAAATAATGCATTATGTCCTGAGCCCGTAGAAGCAGCATCCAGGCAGCAATTCTATAAAACAGGAACAAAGATTAAGAGCTTTGCTCTGATCACATCCAGAAATCAATTTCTTCTTCTTGCGGGGTTCTTTTTATTTCCCAATTTTTGCAGATTTACTGGAGTTATAAATATGCTGCCTTCTGAGGAAAGAGTCCTGCAAAATGAAGAAATCCAGTCTCTTCCTCTTTATATCTAGCAGGTGCAGGCTACCAGAAGAGATTTCCTTCTCAGCAGACACTGTATCCGAACACTGTGGTTTCATTTACAATATTTCCTGCATGAAGGAGCTAAGCCCTGTTGTTGCCGCGTCTTTGGATTTACGATGTGGTCAACAGTTTGTTATTGTCTTCTCTGCCTTCCAATTGCCTTTGTCTCGCTCGGGCGATGAGAGAGGCTGAGGTGAGTCATCTGGCCAGTGGAAACTGCTATGCATCTTAACCAAGTGGCAGCTTGAACCTCCGGGAAGCCCAGTAGTGTGTTTCAGCCAGAGATGTATTTCAATGACAAATCACTGGGATGAGCACAGCTCAGAGCCTGAGCCTGTTGTCCTCGGCGCAACATCATCACATTGACTAGCGGAGCAAAATGCCTTATGTTGCTGTGAAAGGAACCAACGCTGCTGGAGATGTAATTGTTTTGGATTCATCTTGGCATGACGCCACTAGTGCGTATAAATGGAGCGTTTAATGTGCTGTTCTGACTGAGCTGTGACCTTCTCGTGCAGTTGCATGTCGGGGATTTCTGATGCCATGTCCCTACAAGCAGCACTGCCACTTACACCACTTGAAGTGGGTGACACAGCAGCCTGCCCATCCAGGGGCTTGGTGTTCAGTGAGGGTCCAGAACCAGCCTGGCAATGGTGGGATGCCCGGAGCACAGCACTATTGGCTTCCTGACTCAGCAGCATGTGGTTGACAGACTCCTACAACGTGCAAGCTTCCTGAGGATGCCTTTATCAGCCAAAACAGAGACTGTTTGCAGTGTTCCTCTCTTTCCCTCTGCCACATCATTTTTATTGGCTTGCTTGGTTTCCGCAGCATATCCTTCTCACTTCCCCACCAGAGGAAATGAGCAACACACAGGATAGGCATGAGAATGATATTAAAGAGAAAGAATTGAAAACCACTTAATGCAAAGTAACCCAGGATCAGATCAAGCCTATCTGCTCCCTATCCAATACCATTGTTGGGTTTTAAGAACATAAATGCTGGGAGGAAATTTCAAGTGGTGGTGCTTATACTTTGCCCGTGTGGGTCAGACAGAATACAAAGCAAACTCCCACACGCTCTGCCTCAATGGGACTGCACTGATTTCCTCCTGTCCTAAGAATTAGGTATAATGTGTGCCCGAGCATTTCAAATGCCAAGTGCTGCAAGATTTGCTCTAGTTAAACTCAGTACTACTGCCGAGAAATCAGCTCAAAATCTGAGATATATCATAGAATCATAGAATAGTCAGGGTTGGAAAGGACCTTAAGATCATCAAGTTCCAACCCCTGTGCCATGGGCAGGGACACCTCGCTCTAAACCATCTCACCCAAGGCCTCGTCCAACCTGGCCTTGAACACTGCCAGAGATGGAGCATTCACAACCTCCCTGGGCAACCCATTCCAGTGCCTCACCACCCTAACAGGAAATAATTTCTTCCTTATATCCAATCTAAACTTCCCCTGTTTCAGTTTTAACCCATTACCCCTTGTCCTGTCACTACAGTCCTTAATTTTGAGAATGTTCTTTTCTTTGAACATTTCTTCTGGTTCTGAACCTTACACCACTTCCAGTATCTGCTTGGTTTCTTGGTGGGATTTCCTGGGACTGGAATGGACCTCAGGAAACTGCATAGTTCCCCTTCCCCAGGGAAGGACTAGGTAATGAAGTTGTCCCTAACAAACATTTACTGTTCTTAAAGACCTTTCCAAGGTGGAGGTCTTGCAGCCTCCTCAGGTGAGCCATTCCAGTGCTTCATATTAGTGGAAAATGTGTGACACCTTGGGAAAAATCCCCATAGTATCATTTCAGTCCCACTCTACCATCTGCTTCAGTTTCAGTAATGACAACTCCTGGCATCAGTGGAAATCTCGGACTCAGTATTTGCAGGACAATAGCACACACAGGTATCATCACAGTGAGAAAGCTTCCAGGAACAAATGGATTTCAAGGGATTTGCAGAGCTTTAGTTTTAAGGTTAGCTCTGGATATAAGGAGAAAACACAGAGGGCCTGTAAGGTATCAGGAGAAGAGCTGGGTTGCACAAAGAGGTGTGGAATTGTGCAAGGGCAGAAGACATCTGTCCTGACAAGCATCATTATCCAGTGGGAGGTATGACCTTATGTTGGGCAGCTAATGCAGTCAAATGTCACCCTTTCTGGTCAGTGTCAGGGCAGGTCTTTCTACAAAGGAGCTGTCAGCTGACTAGCAACTAGGCAGGAATCGACAACTCATATCAAAGCACTGAACACCATCAGGAGAATGAAGGACGCTCACTTGTTGATAACATTGACTGATCTTGAACCTATGCAGTGAAAGGGAATACCCCTCTGAGTCATCCCAACTGTGTTTACTGTTAGCAGTGAGTGCTGGGAAAGGAGCAGCCTTCTGCCACAGAGCCACATACAAATGGGCAACACTTTCAGAGCAAACAGAAAGGCTGTCTGCTGAGGCGAGCAGTTTCCTAGTGGGAAACAGTTCAGAGCAGAGTGAGGCTTGCTGTGGTTTCAGTTTTGCATGTTCCGCCTTTTATCTCCATCAAGTACCCCGGCGTGCCCAGTTCTCAGCAATATATGTATTATGATCCATAATTTAACTTCTCCAGTAGGAAGTGCAGCTGGGTTCCTCACTCAAGCACTCATCCAGCGTGCCCAGGAAGGTTGTTGAACCTCATTTAATGGTTACCAGTCCCAGCTGTTTCGCATGCTGAGAAAGGCAGTTGCTGCCAAACAGCCTTTCCTGTTGCTCAGGTCTCCAGGGAGGGAGGACCTTTTCTTCTTGCCTCCCAAGCAAGTGACCTGGACCAATGCCCCTCAGCCCTCGTCAGCTCTGGGTGCAAAGAGCCGAGTCTCACAAAGGTCAGAGCTGGACCTGTGGATCCAGGGCTCGATCTAACGAATTAGAAAAGAATCTCCCTGCCACTGAGACAAGAGACGGTGGGCACATTGTGTCCTATTCATACTCACACAAGGATTGCCAGCATGTGAAAGTATTCCCAGGTTCTAACGTGTTTGGGTTTCTTTTAAACATTTATTTTTTTTTAATCCTCTCACACAGAAATGATTTTTTAATAAAATACTATTTGAGAAAAGCATAAAGTTGGGATCTGTTGAGGCTGAAAGGCCTGGGTAGCTCTACTAAATGATGAAACAGTGCTCAGCTAACCTGGTTTATGGGTTTATGTGGATGGGCTGTGGGTTTTCCCTTGTCTCCTAGACAAAACTTGAGAAAACACCTGCAGCAAAAGTCTTACCTGTGCTCTTCAGTTTTCTTCCCTTCCCCATCTCCTGCACCATGTGTTATTAATAGTCTCTTTCCCTCCTCCCACTTATCCCCTTTAGCAGCACAGCACTGCTTTTGTTAAAATAATGCTAAATTTCTAGGACCAGGCTCCAAGTCTACATGGAAGGATCTGGAAGTATTGTGCATTCTTCTGTTCAACGAACAGAAATAAGATGGGAACAAATCAGTGAAGGAGCTTCAGGCTAATACCCCTGACCTCGCAGCTGAGATTGAGCACCAACAGGAGTCAGCCATGCAGTGCATTGGAGCAGCAGGGACACTAAGCTGCCACGAGTCCCTCTCAGTCAGGTGCCAGTGCCCACCATAGCAGACACAACAGAGATGGACAAAGGCAGCAATCACTTACCAGCAGCTTAAGGAAACTGTGAGTAGATAAGAAAAGGTTGTGTTGGCCCGAGGAACACGAGGACACCCAAGATGTTTGCAGATGGCTCATGTGGAAGGACAGAGCACAGGAAGACCTGGCTGCAGGGAAAGCATAGCCCCAGCAGCAGCTCACTGGAGAGGGAAAAAGAGGGATGCACAAGAGGATAAAGCAGAGCCCTAGTTCCAGCATAGGTTTGCAATAAAGGTAACTCCAGCCTGATGACCCCAGGAAGAAGAAGGGAACAGCAGGTACTTGAGAGCTGTCTGTGATGTAACTGCAGTAGAAGCTACAGCAACAACACAGCATCACTGTCCCAGGTTAATTTATAATGGGAAGAGCAAGAAGTGAACAGAGGATGTCAGAAGATGTGCAAACAGAAAAGCAGATGGCTATGCATACCCAGAGACCTGACATGGAATGCATTTCACTGTACCTGAGAGACATCTCCCTGTTCTCCTCTGCGTGGTGACACTGGACTCCCTTTATAGTCACAGGAGAGAAAGAGGCCCATTTACAGAATGATTCATCTGACCTATTTTAAACATTTACTCTAGCATACAGTGACTCATGTCCTTGGGGTGCCCATTTCTTTCCTATAAACAAGAGTCTAGACAAGTAACTCAGATGTAGACATCCACAATTAGATGTCTCCATTTGGACAGATGAATTCTGCTTCTAATGCTCAACTAGAAATCAACCTACAAGCTATGCCAAAGACAGCTCTGGTTGATAGCCACGATAGGGAAGGGAAACAGGGTCATTCATTCTTTCTGATGGTGCGTAGCTCCCTGCACAGAACGCTTCAAGCACTAGCTAAAAGATTAACCATCCTGTGAATGGCTGTGATAGTACTACTGGAACAGTAAAAGGAGATTCATTATTGCAACTATTTTTCTAACCTGCTCCTGTGTCAAATTAACTGGTGTCAGATCCCTTTTCAAAGGCATTTGGCAAAAAGAACCACAAATCAAACAGGATTGTCATGCCATCTCCTCTCAGGGTGGGCTCTAATGGCATGGATGGGAGTGTGGCCATGGGCTTCCACTCTCCCAGACCTGAGGGGCCACAAGAAAAGCTGGCACCAAGTCTCTTGCTACTCCCAAAGGTCCCTTTGACTGTCTGCAGGGCTGGCGCTGTGCTTTCCAACACCGGGCTCTCGGGAGCCCCTTGGAGTAGCGGGCAGGATCTTGTGAGGCTTTAGGAACCAATAATCGGGACCAAAAGTCAGAGCACTGGGAAGGGTTTTTGTTCTGACAGTTTTAAAGTGTTTCCCATTTCAGCCTGTCAGGCTGATTTCCTACAGCTCGCACATTCACACTGTCTGAGCCTCCCTCAACATCTTTGAACCCATTGAGCAATTTCAGCCACATCTGACAGAGAGATAACAGCCTCCAAGACGAGTCAGTTTCTCAGGGGGTCGCAAAAACAGACATCCACATACAACGAGGGAGATGTTGTGAGTAACCTCAATTGAACAAGAGGCTGCAGTGTGTGCTCAGACATGATTAGACACTGCAGGATCCATAAGGGAAAGAGTCATTGCAGATCCCTCAGACCCTACCCTGGGGACACTTTTCCTGAACTCCCCAGCCACAGAGCAAACCCAGTTTAAC
The DNA here is from genome assembly GCF_033783945.1 of Neopsephotus bourkii. NCBI lineage: Eukaryota > Metazoa > Chordata > Aves > Psittaciformes > Psittacidae > Neopsephotus > Neopsephotus bourkii. The sequence continues at coordinate 801,678 of NW_026901291.1, read as the reverse complement.
CCAGCACCCTTAGGGCCCCCAGGATTATTTTCCAAGTGGATTTGGTAACAGCCAACTGAAGATTCAGTGCACAAAGTCACCTCAAATTAAAACCCAGACCGTTCTGTTTTAATGTTACAACTGCAGTTTCACACGTGTGAATTCGGGGTATTTATTTTACTGAGCTGAGTTTTGGAAAGCAAAGGAAAGCCTTTTCTCATTTAACGTGTTTGATGGGAAGGTTCCCCACCACCTCTTGCCATCTCACCCCTTGGGACAGCAGCTGCCTGGGCACCAGCTGGTACTGCTGGCACCAGCAAGCCAATGGCCCTGCTTTAGGTGGGGATCCAGGAGCTGCTGGCTGTCCTTCCCACACTCCCTGAGCAGGGAACGTTGGGGGAGTTTCATCTGGTTCCTGATGCCACAGAGCTTCAGCTCTGCTTTAGGTCCCTCAAAGCTGTTTGTGTGCTCTGCCAGCAGCTCCCAGCGACTGCAAGAGATACTCTGAGCTTGGCAGAGGCCCCGGGGAGCCCTCTTGCTTCCCACTGATAAGGGGTGAGCGCACCAGAGGCTGCCAGCATCACAGCCACAAACTCAGGCAGGGGTCAGGGAGTCTTGCAGGAAGGAGAAGGTGGAAGAGGGATGCAGCTCTCAGGTTGGCACTATGGGAATCAGGGTAATTGGGCTCATAGGATTGCTGCAGCTCTGGATGAAAAGGAGTTGCTCCATGTCAGCAGGGAACTTTGCACACTCTGGGCCAAGCTCTCCGTGGCTCACTCTGCAGTGAGAGCCAGGAGTCTGGCTGCAAGAGTAGCTGTGCTCCAGAGCCCAGGGATGGAGGAAGGCAATGCAGAGTTATAGCTCCATGCTCCTCGTGCAGGGTGGCTGGGTGCCCATTCACTGTGCATGCCAAAGGGCCTTGCTTGCAGGAAAAGGGCCACTGAAGAGCGGGTAAAAAATGAGTCCCTTCCCCAGCATCATCCAGAGTCACAGGCTGGGAGACAGCAAAAACCATAGTTCTCTGTCTTCCCCTCATAGACCAAGTGGTGGGAGCAGCACTCTCAGGATAGCAAGGGGGGTTCATTATGGGGAAACACAGTTTTATGAGCCTGCACAAAACCTTGCAAGGTCTGGGCATGGGAGAGGCAAGAGCTGTGAGAACAAGGACTGAGGAGGAGGAAATCTGCAGCACCGTTTGGTTTCTGTTGTCACCTTTCAACCATCCCCTTTCCCTTCCCACACCACCCGAAGCTGTGGCACCTGCAAAAGGCCCAGGAGAGCTGGGCTGTCCCAGAGGAAAGAGTCAGTATAAAATGCAAGCCCAGGGCTCCGGCTTCCTCAGCTGCTGCCCCTCGCCAGAGCGCAGAGTCCAGCCCTGCACTGCCTGGGAAATTCCTCTGGTCTGCCCCTCTGGTGACCCCGAGCGATGGGGTTTTATTCCCTGAGCTTATCACTGTCACCAGTGGCAGAGGCCAGAACTACGTGCTTGTCTGGGCTGCCTCAGCTACGGCAAGAAACAAAACAGCATCACAAGTAGGGCCTGACTCCGAGGGGAGAAGCACATTAAATGTTCCAGACATCCCGAAGTGCTCAGACGACGCGAAGGCAGGCTGCCGGCCACCCTGAGGAAACACAGATAAGGCAGAAACGCACATCTCCTGCTTGCCAGAGCTCTGTGAGCTGGAGAGCTCAGCCTCCCTGCAGCCAGAGCTGCCTGGTTGCCAGAGACTTCCAACCAGCAGCCGGATTTAGGAGAGATGCTCTTTCAAGGCATCACCTATGCCATTCGGACACACACCAATCACACAGGCACCAGCTTATTTTCAATGCGTGTGTTTGCCCCCTAGCACAGCTCCTCCTGCAGTTCAGGTAGCATGAGTGGTGCATCTTGCTACCTCGTTTACCTTAACTGAGCTTTCTGCTGGTATTAGAGAAACAAACCTCTCTCCCTTTCACAGCCATAACGTTGATAGACAGGACTAAGACCCCAAAGAATTCCAGGTCCTCACAGCAGCTCTACAGCAGTGCTTTTCCATCCATATATATATTCCAAAGTGGTAGGGGTATCAAAGATCACAGCAAGCTCTTTCAGATGTCCACCCTCAGCCCAACAGTGCCTGCTACCTCTGTTTCCAGATGGCATCACTATCTCTGATAACACATCAGGGCTATAAAACACCCTCTGAAAAACCACATGAAATGCTGGTTTTGATCAACCAGAGCAGCAGTGATGGAAGAACACGCTGGTGGGATGCAGAGCTTGCACACATGCACAGGTAGGAGACTGTTTGTAACAGTGGGTTTTAATGGTTTCTTTCACACTGTTCTGCTGATTGATAGCTTACCACGGAGCTGTTAACACAGCAATATCCCAGCCCTATTTACAGACATCTCTGCACATTTACTTTGTCACAAGTAAACTCTGCACACGGCAATAAAGCTTAAGGTAATGACTTCTTCAGCACAAAGCCAGCAATTTCTGTCAGCTTGGCTTACAAATGGCTGACTGTGGGGTTAATTCTCAACTGTGGCTCCAAGATCGCTATGCAAAGTGGGGTTAGGGGTGGGAGAAACCCTATGCCACCCTGAGCTGTGGTATCCCTACTCTGAGGGAGGAACACTATGGGGCAAATCCACCTCATGTTCCTGTGTCCTTGCCCAGAGGTGCACCATTTTGTTCTTTTTCCATCAGCAGAAAAGCAAGTGAATGGCAAGTGTCAGGCTAACCCCCACATGTTAAGGTTTTTATGCATCCTTCTCAAAGCTAACTTTGCTGCTATACGGCTGAGAAAACAGTGCCAAAACACAAGGGGAGACCACAGTGGGTTTCTCCTCCAGAGGTCTTTAAGGGAGAAGCGTGATGGAGTTAGGCATCTCAGGACACTTCCTACAGCATCATGCAGCAGTATTGGTGTGACACGGGTGGGCACTGTAACCCGCACTGCTGCCTACCACTGCTGAGTACTCCAGCTAGCAGCAGCCCCTCCAGCCCTGACGACTGTGCACAGAGGTATGGCATTAACAGCAGCAGAGCAGATCATCAGCCTGAACAAGCCTGTGAGTGCCTGCTTGGACTTCAACACCCTTCTCTGGAGCACACAGAACCAGGGCAGTGAAGCCATAAACCAGCAGGCAGATCACCTGCCTGCATCACCCACAACCCATCATCTCACTCCCTGCATGAAGGAAAACAAAGTGGGTATTATTGCTGTCTCCTGCATGCATCAACTTTCACGTGCTGAAAGCTGGAGCTTAACATCTCCAGCCTCCTTCTATAATTAGTGCAGAGAAGTGATGTCTGAGAACAGGAGTCTATTTTAGGTGGTGTGAGTCACCTTCCAGAGACGTATCTGTTTTTGAACTGACCATATAGAAAGATCTGAAAGTAGATACCTAAAATAGATGGTATAAATATGCATTGGAAGCTTGGAGTATGCTGCCCTTTAACTGGGTTATGATGTTCTTCTTTAAACAAGGGTGTGAAAACACTTTGTCACACTGAAATCTAAACCACTGCACCTAGGAGGGCTGTCAGCAGCTGATGCAGGCACAGAGGGGACAAGATGATGATGGTGGAGTTTCTGCAAACCATCTCGGTCCAGCATCTTAATCCCACTTGAAAGCAGCAAACTGCTCTGCCCTTGGCTTGATGTGGGCCTCTCTTGCTTTCCAGCATGGCACTGAACTGTGAGAAAACAACTCTGGTATCACTGAAAAGGAGGGAAAAGTTAATATAATTCTGTCTGTGAAAAAAGGGCCAAAGGATCAAGATCTTCCCATGACTCTGTCTCCAAAAGGTGATGTTTTTGTTCTTAACCATGGCTAAAAGGAGAAGAAACTAAAGATGGGAAAAGGCACCCTCTTGATGCAGTCCTGTATGTCTGTGGAGGAAACAGCCTTATGGAAGGGGCTGCAATGGAGCTTCAGAGTTTTTCCATACCACAGCTCAAGGTTTGGGATCTTCTCCTTTTCCCTCATCTTCCTGGCTTTTCTTTTTTCCACTCAATGTCCCTCTGCCCTTTCACAACAATCTGAGGAACAAACTTTGCATTGTTTAGAGGAATCCCTTCACCTTTTTGGCTTATTGATATCTCACTTCCCATAGTTTCACTTTATCTAGAAACCCTTCAGTCTCCTGTTTCCATTATGAGCTATTGTATCTGTTCCCTTTTTCCGCCCTTTGCAGTTTATCCTACAGCAAGATCCTCCTTCACCCTCCCAGTTTTTATGAAGATCCTATTAGTCCCTCTGTAAATTCTTCAGAGAACCAACCTCACCTTGGCTCCGCATCCTCTCAAACCACTCACTGAATGTGCTTCTTGTTAGTTTGCAGGATCTGTTGGAATTAAACCCCAGTAAGAAACGTGCCACTGTGGTGGGGAACAGCACATTTGGCACAGACACAGGCCCCTCCCCAGCTGCCTGGGCAGAGACCAGCCTGGGACTGATAAATTACACCTGGAGGTAACTAATAAACCTGAGGAGTCATTTGGGTTTTATGAACAGGAGCAGTGGGGAATCCAGCTGCCAAAGGAAGCTGGGTGGAAGGAGAGCACCTGCTCCCTGTTGTACCTAATGTCCACCTGCTTGCCTGCCACCAACCAGAGCAGGTCCTCCCATGCTGGGATGGGAAATACGTAGTCACTGGAGTTTGTTCTGAGGCACATGGCAGGAGTGCAGACAGCACACCCTTCTGCTGTTATGGGTCCGCTGGTGGTGGTGGCATGGCCAAGCACAGCATCAGCCACCCAGGCAGGACTGCAGGGCCAGCAGTGAGGAGGGAAGGATGTACTGGGGTTAAAGCCATGCCCCAGGACCAAGCAATGCTGCAGTCCTGCCAGGGGCTTTGCAGACTGCAGACACGTTCTCCATCCATGCCTGCCTGTTGGCAGTCTCAGTGCAGCAGAGAAGCTCCTTACAAGGGGTAAGGCTGGACTTGGACACGGTATCCTGGGACTCCCCAGCTCCTCTCACCCAAATGTTGCTGCCTTCTTCTCCACCATGGCCCTGACCAACTGTGCTTACTCCCCACTGAGCACAGACTCCAGAAGACAAAGGCATCCCTTGTGCTACCATTTCAGTAGCCAGCACCAGGGCCTGTTTTCTTTCAATGTTACCATGATGCATATGTCAAATAACCATCCCATAGGAAACATTCTCTGCTATCAAAATGAGCATTTAGCCATTATCTGAGAAGTCTGGGAAACATATTCCTCATCTTTCTAGGTTGGAAACATGTTTATGATGCCCACATCATAGAAAAAGGCAAAAAAAGATAGAATAAATCATCAACTATGCATTTGGTCCTAGACAATACTGCAACCAATTCTATTCAAAAGCATGGAGGTCAAGAAAAACCCCATCTGCTGTAGTACTGCCCCAAATACCATTTCCTGTTTTCTCCAGATCACAAACTCCCCGTGGCAAGCAGCCCTTCCTACCTCTGTGTTTCACAAAGCTGAACACAGAGTTGCTAGCAAACACATAGCAACCACCACACTTGAGATATCCAGAAGGGAGGATCACAGGACGTGATCAGAGGAGAGATCAGGCAAGACGTGAACATCATTAAGGCAGCCTGGAAGAGCTTTCCTGACACAACCAACAGTTCCAGGAAAACCAGGAACACTGATGGGCAGCTTGGCTCACCTCGTGGGTGCAAAAGGAGCAGGCCACTTTATCTATCATGGGAAACAAATGCTTTCCCCTGACACGAGGTGTAGTAGGCATTAGAGCACAAGTTAGACGTTGAGCCTCAAATCACAAAGCTACATTAAAGCTTGTATTTCCCCATTGACCTCATGGGAACAGAGGATCAGAAACTCGTTTGGAAATTCAGATGTGTTTGGGATTAAGCACTGCACGCTGAGAGATGCAATCATTATTCTGCTCCCACCTTTGCCGGCCTCTCCTGAGGCTCTCTCTGATTTATTTGGTACCAAATAGGATCTCTGACATCTAAATGTCATTTATTCAAAGCTGATCTCTCTCTGGGCAGGGAGGATGAAAGAAGAGTCTGCTCTGTACTCCTCATTGCCATGGCTAGGGGATAAATCTGTCCTCTCCCCTGGGGCATCGAGTACGGAGCTGGTTTAGGTGGTGTTACCCACCACAGCTACTATTAGGTGCAGAGCATCCAGGCTAACGCACCCACAGGGGACAAGCGCTTCCTGTGGTAGTTATGCTGACAGACACCAGTCAGATGGGGCATTTTGATCCCACCCTGGCCAGACTTAGGGCAGCAGTGGCAGGAGAAGTCCCAGGAGAGCTGCCAAAGCAGAGCCAGAACATCCCTGTCCTCTCTCCTGCACAAGAAAGCACAGCAGTGCTGTGCTACCTCCTGCTTGGAGGACAGCCATGGTACTGAGCAATACACCCTCCTCATCCAGAATCACGGAGACACAGCGGATTTGGGTATAACATCCAGTGAGAGGTCTCACCGTGCTCCTGGACCACATCTGGTGTCTACAACTTGTTTTTCACTGTGGAACATCAACCCAAAATCCACCCCCTTGGTCATAATCAGCAGCCGAGACTTTTTTCATCTCCTTTTGTAAACAGGGCTGCTCTGATTTGTTCACAACACGGGCTGTGTATAGCATCAGAGGGGGATTACACATTGCCAATTACCACGTTAAAGTTCAAGTGGAACACTGTGCTAATTGCCTTGTTACAGCTATTAAAGCTATATTATGCAAGCAAGGCACTCTCTTAAGAGTATCTGTATGCTGCATGGTGATACATGAGGTATAATATGATCTGCTAAGAAGCAATTGCTGATACAATCATAGCCTCTTTCATAATGTATAAATTATATTTTTATGTATTGTATATAATTATAATAATAGGGGCTTACATATATATATATATATATATATATATATATAGTTCAAGGTTTGCCAAACTACTGAAAGCAACTGGTCTGTCACTGCCTGGCCACTAAATCAAAAGCACTTACTGGGCAAATCCAAACTCTTGAACAGCACCAAATATAGCAAGAAGAACCACTCTTACAAAGCAGAGGAAAGGAGGTATCTCATCTCTTCCCAACAACATGTGGTCCTCCCATGTGGTCCAGATGTGTAAAGTCACCACAAACACTGGGTGTGCTGCCCAGCTGGTCTCCAGTGGATGCTATACGGCCACGAAGGCTTCAGCCTATGTGTCAGCAGGTATCTCAGCCACTCACTACCGTGGGACCAGAGCAAGGGCAAAGGTCTCAGTCTAATTTCTTGAAAGGCTCCTTCAGTGGTTCAGGTTGAGGACACCAGCAAAGCAAACGCTGTGGCCAGCAACTTCCATTGTGGTTGGCTGAAAGATTTTGGAGATTAAGGGAAACAACACGGGGAAAGAATCTCCTTCCTGTGCCAGAAAAGCACATAGCCAAAAGCTTTTCAGCATGCAGGAGAGGGTGGGGATTTGGGGGGCCTATATTAATATCCAGTAAAGTCAGTGGAAATGTTCTGTGATTATTTCAGTGGGCCCACCTGAGGAAAGATCAGTGCTGAAGGATCCTTTAACCCTAGATTCAACTCTCCAAGAGCCAGTCTGGTCAGATTTCTATTCCTGGGTTTTTCTGGGGGATTGATTGGGAAGAAAAGGCAGATAAGAGCTGGGGTCCAAAACTGATCATTTTTTTTCTTTCTATTGGAAACTGTAGCTTAATTTTACCAGTACGAGCCTGGTATAGCCATGGTACCAGCATACTGCACAGGCTGGCTGGTCTCACCACCGAAGTGCAACCCTTCCAGGTTTATAGCATCGCATCAAAGGGAGGGCAGAGCAATGAATTCATTTTGGCATGATCTTTAATAGGACGTCTGAGAAAAACTGAGAAGAAAGCAAGCAGCATTTCACAGAGACAGTGATGAGAGATGCAGTAATGGTCTGCTCTAAATATGAGCTCCTCTAAACTATCCAAATTAAGCTCCAGTCTGGATACATTTTATAGGGACTATGCATCATGCTAGACATAAGCTACAACTATAAATAGGAAACTTTTAGCAAGGAAATAACACTGCAAGCTAACCAAACAAATGGCTTCCACACAACTTCAGCTCCAGCTTTGTCTCTCGTGTTAACCACTGCCTGGCTCTCCCTGTAGCACACAGGGACTTCTAAGGGCAGCACGACTCTGGGCACAGAAGCCCACGCTTGTGTGGCCCTTTGTAGGGCTGAAGCTGACTCTCCCCAGGCCCCAGTAAATCTGAGGTGATCTGGAGCAGGTGTTGCTGTGAGCTCTCAGGAAGCCAACAAATCCACCCTGAGTCAGCAGGGCTCATGCTGGTACCTCTGCAGTCCAAGAGATTAAAGCAATATGCCAGCAGGCCTTTTATAACACATCAGTGTGTGCTTTAAAGCCCCGCAGGGGCACACTAACTCAATTACTGCACGATGTGGACTCCTCACCAACCCATCCCCTAATAATGAACAGACCTGCAGGTTCCAAATCTTTAAGGGGAAGGAAAACACCACCAGATAGATTAGCTCCACAGTTGTGCTATTAATTATGGGTCATTTAGTTCAGTTAATCAATAGGCAGACTTCTTTAACCAGCTAATTATGCCAAACTGCTTCCACAATGAGCAGGTTTGCTGCTAGTTGTTAACCATGAAGGGATAATATTTCACTGTAAAGATAAGCACAGTCCCAGTCCTCAGACAAATGCTTTGCAGGGCCCTGAGTTTACATTGTCACTGGTTGCAATTTAATGTGTTCCACACCTAACAGACTTATGGAGGGACAAAATGGTACCAGCATCACTGGCTTCTTGGTGCTAAACCATCAGGGTAAATATGTGGTCATCTCCTCAAGGGGATCATTCAGATCATTTACTCTCCAAATCCCTCCATGTCCAGGCTAAATAGGAGCTAAAAACTGTCTTTGCAAACCAACCAGATAACTTCCTAGTGTAGCCAGAGTAAAACCAACCAGCCTGCGTTGCCTTTCAGGCTGGGATATAGTTCCCTCCTTTGCTTTGCCAGGCAGTTGCCTGAGACAACATATCTAACATATCTCAGCCAAGGCAGGAGTCTGAGAAGCCAAACCACATCCTTTGTTTGGAGCCTGAAAAAGCAGATCAGCATGTGGAGGTGGGGGTCTAGGGCTGCAGTCTGCCAAAACAGATAAAAGGTCAGGACAACCTCTTGTTAAATGTAATTGTTTAGAAAAAGGAATGGATTCTGTTGCACGCTTGAAGAGCTGATTACTGGATTCAAGGCCTCTGCTGAGGTCATCAAATAGTTATTGCAATAGAGCAAGATAAGAGCCGAGTGATAGCAAAAGTTTGTAGCTGAATTTCCTGGATGTTTGTTTTAACAAAACAACCCATGCTTGGGTTTGCTAGCAAATTGCTTTAGCTGAAGAATAGCAGCTTGCTGAGCAAGCATCTTCGCCAGAGCACTGTCAGAGGTGCAAGGCAAGTTGGGGTCTCCCCTCTCACTGATGGGGCTTCAGACATCCCTCACCTGAGAGACTCCATTCTGAGCCCCAGGGCATGGCAACAGCACTGGCACATCAGCTCAGGGATTGTCCTCAGTGCTTCCATTGACTTCTGACTGACTGTAATGCAAGTCACAGTTCCTGTCCGACTTGTACTCCCCTTTTTTAACTCCCATCTACTGGCAAACCAGACATTGGCTTTTGCTGCTTGAGAAAGCATTATTGTAATAAAGAAATGCAAACACAAGCCCTGGCAGTGTTTGTCAAAGATTTATCTCCATGGAAAAGTCATACTGCTGTAACTACACCAGGATGACTAATATAGTTTGATGTTGTCATAAAAACACAACCAAACAACTAAAGACAACACAACTAAAGAGAACAAATAAGCTATGCCAGTAGCATTAGTTACCTTTAACTAGAGGAGAGTTCAATGTGTCAATATGAATGTTCAGAACAGCTTCAGACTAAATCACTGTATGTCTAATTACAACAGTGCAAAACTTGCATTTCTCTCAATCTCAGTAACAGAGGAAGCTTGAAGCACGCAGCCTCAGGTGGCACAGCAACCGATGTCCCACAGGCTGTCTCTGCCACCTCTGTTCCCATCTCTGAAGGCTTTCCTGGGACCACTTCAGTGCATTCAACCACAACGGACCTCAATAGTTACAAGGGAGAAGTTTGTTGGGTAGAAGTTTCATTTTCGCCTTCTTTCGGGCACCTGGAGGCGTAGTGTTTCAAAAAGGAAGCAAGGCTTAACTTCACCATTTGTCTGCAGTCAGCTGTAAGACATACTGTTGAAGCACAAGCTTTATGTAAGCTTTTCAGGTTTAGATATTATTTTCTAACCTCTTAAAACATTAAAAAGGCTGCAGTGTTGACTGGAAAAAAATAGAAGACAGACTTAGAGAAAAAAGGGCTTTGCTGAATCATGAAATCTTAAAGCAGTGATGAGGTTTGTGTCCTCGAGGCTGCTTGTTAACCAGCTGCAGCGTTTTCCTGCTGAAAAGCAAGGTTCTGTGAAAAAGGGCTACAGGTTGGATTCCAGGGGAGTTTGGACAGAACTGTAGGATCAGATTCCAGGCTAATTCCAGGATTGCTCTGGAAAAAGTGCTATTGAAATTTAAAACCCCTCCTTACCAGTATAAGTATCATACATTCCCACATGCAACTGATTTACTAAACATCAGTGCATCTAGAAACTAGGAATAAGAAGCTTAACAGTTTATGTAAAGAAACCAAAAAAACCCTGGACTTTTTACCCAGATCACTAGAAAACAATGGGATAGGGAGTATTCCCTTTGGGACACGTGGTGCTAGATTGCAGATGTGATTTACAGAGACATTCAATCAGATGGCACATCAAAAGCAATGGCAAATTACACGTCTTCAATAAAAAACCCCATTAAGTCATAGATAGTTGGCCATGGAGGAAGGCAATTAGACGTCAGCATTATTTGTTAAACAACAGGCACAAGATGATACGCAGTGAATTTTTTTGCAATAATAACCATTCCTGGCCATTCATTTTGCAGGGAATAAATCTGTCACTTGAGTGAGAACAATTGACAGCACCATTTATTACCTTGCATGCTTCAGAATAACAGCACAATTTACAGGTTGCCCTTTGGCACTGGGACTTTCAGCTTGCTTAGAAACAAGGCGAAAATATCTATAGACCTGGTAGCAAGGATTTAAGCAGCAGCTGACCTTATGTGGTTTGTTTAAGCTTCTGTAACAGTCCACTCTTGTTCAGCCCCTGGTTATAGAAGAAATAGGTTCTTCTGGAGAATCCACAGCCTTGAGACTCTGCAACGCAAAGGGTCATGCAGAGGTCTCTGTATCTGATAGTTCAGAGTACTCTTTTAGTGCTGATGCTCTGAGATATCCCCTGGGAATTAAAGATATTTCATTTTCTTTCAGAGGCTTTAAAGAGCTGGGTCTATTAAGAAAAAAAGGAAATCTTCCCCTAGCTCATGAAGATAAATCTTAGCTTTCTTTTTCACATGAAGAAGGCCAGATCCTTCATGACATCCAAGCCATTTAGCCCAACAAAACCTAAGGGAAATGGTTCTGTTACTAGAATAGAAAATACTCAGCCAAAACCATAAATGTCCTAAGATGGTGCCCTTTATAGTAACATCTTTGCAGTATTAGCTGTTGGATGGTGTTTCTTTTTCACATGTTTACTGAAGAGGTTAATAGCCTTCCTATGGCACCTGTTACAAATACATGAGCCACTCAGACTACAAGAGCTAAAATACACAGCTCTTCCCACCACAGAGCCACTCAATTCACAGATGTCCATTCCAGCTCCCGAAGGCTCATGCTGCTCTTCCCTTTGGCAATGGATCCCCCAGTCCACAGAAAGGGCAGGGCAGCACCTTGTAACTCTCTCTCTCATTACGCTTTAAATTTAGAGTGGGCTGCTATGTTTGGTTTCATTTTCCCTGCTGTTTGATAGCATACAATAGGGTCAAGAGACTGGCCGTTTACTAAGAAGCTCTATTATTCCCAAGCACTGTTCTACACATTGTAAAATCCTAGGGAGATTAATACAGCTGGCGGTTGCACTTCTATTCTTAACACATACCCTGTGCCTTTGTGCCTCCTCCCACAGCACCCTGGTCTTTGTACAGCTACCAAGAAGCTGTCACTCTGAAGTGTCCAATTCTCAGCACTGAGACATAGTCAGGAGAATGAAAATGAGATCTTGGGTTTCAGGGATCTTGGTGGAAGATTTCAGCCCTTTGCTGTTACAGAACATTCAGAGAGATCCAGGCTCTATCTGGTTTCTCAGTCTTCTTTTTTCTTCTCCTATTCTAACTCCTGGAGATGCTAACATATAATCAAAATGTCTTTTCTTCCTTTTTCTTTCTTCTTTTCTAGTTGTCACCAATCTGTAGTTATGTTGTCAAATAAACTGCTGATACAGGTATATCATTTACTGTAATTTCTAGCAGTGCTGAGAGGGGAGCTTCTTTTTTTTCCTGCCCTCTTTAAACACTGCAGCATAGAATCCCACCTGACCCACGTGTCATTTCAGAGCTCAAAAATCCCCTAAACTAGAATCTCCATTTGAGTTCATTGAATGACAAAGAAACAGACCTGGACAGCCCAGAACCATGAAAGCCCAGAAACAGACCAGAAACCACCGAGGGACCCCAGCCCCTTACGCAAAGAGCAAACATCGGGAGGTTTAAACCTCTCCCTCGCTGGTAAAGTCAAGAAATGAAGACTCGAGGTAGGGGCTATTTCACCATTCATTCCAATATTCAGAGGATACAGCTGCTGCTCAGAAGAGCCAGGGTAAGATAGTGTAGATTGTTCATTCTTGTTTTTACACTGTTTTACACACAAATGTGTCCATGTTTGGGAGCTCCATGCAGATTTCTGGTTTCCTCTAGGCCAGAAGTGTTTGTTCCCTTCCTCAGGTCTGATGTGTGAGTCCTGAAAAGGAATTGTAGCAGTCTGGCTATAGCTTTGTAAGGTGAAAGCTAGATCTCGTATTCTGTTAACCAGGCCTCAAATTCTTTATCCCTTTCCCTTCCTTGTCTCTTGCTCCACATCTGCCACCTTCTTAAAGCAAACCAAATCTGGCAGCAGATAGAGCAGCGCAGTACCAGGCCTGTGGGGTCACATACCCTACCTTTCTGTGCAGTCTAAGAGCACAGTGCCTAGCGTTATTTGCTTTTCTGCATGAGAAATCAATCCCAAATTGGACATCTGGGTGCCATGGACAGAGTGATGAAAGCATCATTTATTTTTTCAGAATGGGCTATATAGTACTTACTCATAACTGCAATAGCAGACTGGAAGCTGTACTTCAGTGATAGGCTGCTATCATACTTTGAGATAAGGCTGAAACCATTAGGCAAACCATAAATAATAAATAAATAAAAGGGAAAGTGCTCGTGTAAATGCTAGGAGAATACTCTAAGGCAAGCTGGACATGTGCTTAGGGAAATGACACCCCTAAATTACATCCTGGTTTCCTAGGTCTACTTCTGCTACTCCTTTGCAGGGATATCTGAAAGTATAAAATAGTCTCCTATCTCTTTCAGGTGGGTGCTGTAGGACCCAGCTCTACCCACAAAAACTGGACGCAAAAGTCTTCAGAACAGAGGGATCAGATGTTGTTTCCCTTTCTCAGCCACACTCAGAGGCAGGAAGATGAGCAGTGATTACACAGCTTCCCTCACAGCCCCCAGTGAGAGATGACATCCTTTACTGTAGAAATGGGGAGTGCAAGTCACAGTCATGCACTGCCAGGCATGGCAGTTTCCCCCTGTACTGCTTAACTCCCCAGCAGAATGACAACAGCAGAAAACCCCAGCAGATGAATCCCATTACAGTCCAGCTAACCTTCACTGCAATCTCAGGGACAAACTGACACCAACACCCACGCAGCCTGTAAGGCAGTGGGATGATTGCCTGGCTTTGACACAGTCTTCTCAGGGCCTTCTGCTGCTCACATTGCCTTTATTTGAATGGGAAGTTTCTGCTTCCCAGGGAGCAGGGGAAGTGCAATGCAACAGGAGGACTTCTGACCAGCCTGGGGCAAGCAGCTCTTCAGGAAGGTGACTACAAGGCCCATTGCAGCCTGTATTCAGTCTTCCCTATTCTCAAGTGTCTAGAAGGAACTGAAAGAAGTTGTGTCTTAGGGTCGGGGAAATCAGAGTGGGCACTGCCCTGGGTCCGGTCATGGCCTCTTGCAGCATAAGAGAGCCACCCATTTCTTCAAAGTACTCCCTCAGCTTCTTTATCTCGTTTCACTTCCCTTCTCTGCCCGCTCTTTGACACTGCAGACCTCATGTCAGGGCTCCAAAACCCGGGAGCCAGCAGCCAGGCCAGCTCAGGTCGCTTCCCCCACACACAGCCCAGCAGTGTGGGCACACTCGGGTGTTTGCCTGGCTTGGCAGCTTTTGCAGCACCATGTGCTCCAGCTCAGCAGGGAGCATCCCAAGCGGTCTGAAATTCACTGCTTTAGTGCCCCTCAGACAATTCCCTGTATAAGCAGTGCTCTCCTCATGGGGCAAGCATGCTGATGTACACTAGCACAGCTAAGTTACTTTGCTCCAGAAGGGTCTTCCCCAGCTCCACCAAGAAACCATCACACAGAGGCTGAGGGTCCTGTCTGAGCACAGCGGACACCAAAGGAGTAGCACAAGAGCCAGAACCTGTACAAAACGGGGCAGAGTTTCCCAACACCAGGAGACACCAGTTATCTTAAACCACTGACAGCACGACCCAAACCAAATAGCAGCCCCTTATAACAGCACATCTATTTATTTATTTATTTGCATTTCCAGAACAACTGGGGGGTGGGAATCATTATTTAAAATGAGGAAAAATGTTTCCATTTCAGAGCTTTACAAGTTGCTCCAAGTCATTTGCAGCCCAGCAATCTGAAATGTCTGCTCTTGCAAAGCTGTCTACATTTTTTGGCACGGCTTAGTTTTTCCCTGCAAATCCCATGTGATTAATCTGTTCTTCAGAAAGCGAAAGGCAAACGAGGAAGTCCAGTTACAACAGAAACATATGGGAATCTTCTTGTGAGTTTTAATAGGAACTGAACTAAACCCTGGGTTAACTGAAGACATTGGAACAGTCCCTGACTTGAGACAGACACAGTAAATGCTTGGGATGCCAGACATTAGGAACAGACCTTGACGATCGACCTTTTGCATACCCAGATAGTGATACTCCCAGCTCCATCTGACCAGCACAGCTGCTTGTAGGGCACCTAAAAACAGGAGCTGTGTCCAACAGAGCAGGGTCTCAAGGGTTTGTGGTGGTTAATTATTGTGGCTGCCCCTCAAGGCTGACTGATAAATGAATACAAACAGGGCACACACACACCAGCCGCGTGTGCAAGGCACCTTGTATGGGAGCCACAGCTAGCAATGTGCCAGGGTCTGTAGGACTGCTTTGCAGCCCATCAGCCTCACACATGCCAGTGAGGGCTGGCTCTGCACCAGGGGAGAGTAGGAAACCTCCTCAGGAGCACGAGTTCCTCCCAGCTTCATCCCTGGCTGCAGAGACCACAAACTGCAGGAGGCAGCATCAAGGGGGAAAGTCTGCCTGGGTCTAGGGTAAATCACAGGAACAAGGCACCTCACGAGTCGCCTTGTGCAGCTCCTTCAACAGCCACAGCTACCACAAGGCTTCTCCCTCCAGCAGCCACCCTGTAAGAGCTTGTTAACAAAACAAGCCCATAAGCACCGCTGCTCTCCAAGCCAGACACATGAATCATGAGATCATAAATAGAGCTGATCGAATCATAACTAACATGCTTGACAGCTTTCACTGCTTGCTCTCCTTTTGTCTTACACGATGGGGAGAAAAGGGGACTTGGAAATGAAAGGAGAAGCCCATGATATGTCATTGCAGCCTCAGAGGTGTTAACTGGGATTTGTGGGCAGCAAACGTGCTCCTTGTGGAGCAGTGTAAAACAAGCTGGATGCATCACATCCTGCGTGCCTGAGCACTGCAGTGAGGGATGCGATGCAGGCAACCTCCCAGCACAGCAGGCAGGGGCCCAAATGGGAAGCATATGGTGGAGGGAGGGAGACAGGGTGGTGCAGCACAGCCCATACTGGGCTGTTCAGCTGCAGGTACATGAGAATCACGCTGAAAGCATAATTTCTATAAACAGAAAGTGACAACCATAGTAAGTCATAAAAATGAAGACAACCAATAAAAATCAGCAACAGCCAGGAAAATACACTTCCTGTCTTCATCCATAAAACAAGGATAACAATATCCCCTTACCTGACAGGAAAAGCATTTCTGTGGGTCTTCAGTTATTGAGTTAGGAGCATCTTCTGAGACTCAAGCAACACTCAGAGAAACAAAGGCTCTTGCCTTAGGAGGTAACAAGCAAGGCAGCTGCTGAGACAGCCCCAGCCCTGGGCATCAGGCACCTCTCAGTTAAGGCTGAGACAAACCACCACCCATGGGTAGTGCCTGTCTCAGCAGGGCCCATGGCCCAGCAGAGCCGTGGCAAAGCTGGAGACACTCTGCAGGATCACCAGGAAAAGAGAATGGCTGCAAAGAGAGCTAAAATGGGCTCCTAGAGCTGCAGATGAGGCCCATCAGAGAAATCAAGGCTAATTAGTGCCCATCAGTCAAGTGCAGGTGAAGCTCTTACACCATTCTCCAAAAGCAACTACCATGGAGGATCCATCTCAGCCACAGCAGTTACCCCATGCAAAGTATAAGCCACCATGCCATGGGGCCACTTCTCCCATTTTGACTGTCCTACTGCACCTAACCCAGGCTCTAGTTCAAGGGTAGTTCAATGTTAAATGTAGATTCATCAATAAGAAAAGTTAAGGAAGTGATTCATTTTATGCTGAGCATTTAAAGCTTTGCCAAAAATTAATTGGGGGTTGGGATTTGTTGAATTAATTCCACCCTTGTGAAATGTACAGGTTTCAGCTGGCCTACAGTGATACAACCCAGTTTACACACTCAGGCATGGAGTGCACTCAGGTTAAAGGAAGGTAGAATATAAACCAGCTTGAAAGAGTGACACTTACCGAGACCCACGGAAAAGGCTGGGAGAGGGATTCACAGGAGTGAACAGTGCAGACCACAAGGCAGAATATGTTAGGCAAAGGAAATGATGTAGAAGTGCTTGACCCCCCTGCAAGGGGATACAGGATTTGGCATTATAGGGGAACAAGTGGGATATGGAAGACCACCAGTGGCTTTGCAAACATGTCTTAATCCCCATGTGTCTTCAGGCTAAGCCAAGCCCAGCTTCAAAAGATATAAATGCTTAAATCAACATAAGTCCATTCATTATTCCTCTGTGTTTCAGGTCTTCCTCACCCTCTGCCTGGCTCATTTACTGCAATTAAATACATGTAAACAAATTATACAGGGAAACTACATTTTGCTGGTAAGTGGCCACCTTAACCTCCTCTGCTTTGACTGTGGCTGCTATTCCCCAGGTTGCACTGTAATCACTGAGTAATGGGACCAAAGCGAATAGCCAGGGCACTTAGTTCAACAAAACCATCTAGCATCCAAATCACGTGTGGAGCTGTGCTGCTCACTGCAGCAAGCACTGCTTGGAGCCAGGAAAAAATGGTGCTGTTATAAGTCCTAAAACTCTTAACAAATGTTGCCCTGAACACAGGACACACGCTGCTGGACTGAGCTAGTGAGTGTAGTAATGAACTCTACCCCTCATCTACTTCTGTTTTCTTGCTGGTTATGACCTTGTGCACATTGTGAAACCAGCAAAGCGGAGCCTACTGTGAAACAGTGTTCTGGAAACATAGATAAGCTTCTCCAAGCCATTCTAAGAACTGGGGTTTGATTGCCTTGTTTGTAACTTAGTCCAAAACAAGCTTCATCACAACCTATACGGGTAGGGGGAACTGTGTGAGTATCCAGTAGAACCTTTTAACAAGACTGGCTTTTTTTAATGCTTTGTTTGATTTTAGTGGCAAGGTCTGAGCTGAAATACTACTGACAGGGACAAAGTTTATTGCAGTTTCTCAGATGGGAAGCAGATTTTGAGGTAGTATAGATGAGGGTATCTCCACTGAATCAAATGGAGTTACCAGTTTATAGTAATTGGTAGTCTTGGTCTGTATTTCCTGTCCTCTTTGACTCTGACTCTGTTAAACTGCATTGATTGTTTCTAACAGCAAGAAGAAAAAAACATATAGGGAAGAATAACTGTTCCTTCCAGAGTCAGATTAGAAGATTTTGTGCTCTCCTGAACAGGATCAGGCAGACTGTTTCTCTCCTGTGTGTATACACCACTCCCCTCCCTCCCTCCAACGCTAATATCTCTGCAAAAATGAGTAAGAAAAGTGAAGTTGTCATGAAAAGGAAAGAAATACACTGCCTAAACTGAGCTCGGAGCATGAGTTTTGCAGCTCATGAGAGTGCCCGCATGAGCTCACCTCTCTACATCCCTTGGAGAAGCAATCTGAAAACATACACGTGCTCTCCCCCAAGCCAGCACACTGTGCTTGCCTTACTGCCCAAACCCTAGCAGCAGAGGGGAAAGGAGGCTCCTACATGCAAGTCACCACAGGAAGCCAGGTCATTGTTTTTACATAACCATCTCTATTCTGAGATTTATGAAAAGCTCATAAAGGGAAGGAACAGAGAGCACAGTGAAAATGCAACCAAAACTCAGAGATGCAGTGCAGTACTTAGTGGTGTTTACCTGCTCCAATAATTCTGATCCCAGGGCAGAGCACTGAGGATTAGCTCCAGACCTCATTAGGCAGGATAGAATTATGTGGGTTAACAAAGTATTATTCTTGGCTTTCTTTTGCATTTTAAAAGTGGCTTGAGACCTATAAAATCCCTTTGAATTTTATTAAAAGTCTTCCGCGATCATTTTTCATCCTGCAGCCCAGTTGAGCTGAACTAATAAATTAGCATGTTATCTGTGAGGATATCCATTAGAGCTTCAAATGAAGGTTATTAGAGCCAAAAAACTAACAATGCCAGTTACAACTGGGGACAAAGCAATCTGGTCCACTGAGCAATAGGCACTGAGATTAATGAATGAGGGACACATTAACCCTGTGAGCCTGCAGGAGATGGGCAGCATGAGGAAGAGCCTCTCCGGCTGCCAAAAGGGCAGGCTTTGGACACCCTGAGCAGGCAGCCAGAGGCAGGAAAAGCCAGGCAGGAGAGCACTAGAACTGAGTATGTCTGAAAGCTTCAGTGAAGCCTCACCAGGCTTACCCTTACTGCACTGCTCAGGTGAGTTTTTACTCATACTGAACTGGTACCAGTTGCCTGCACACAAGTCCTTGCCACAGATCAGCTCTGCTTTTTCACTGAGTTGTCTGCCTCAGCTCAAATCCTGCTAAATGCAAGACTACCACAATATGAACATAAATCACACAACTTTCTAGTTGCTACAGCTTCAGGCAGCATAGTGGCAGACATGGTTTGGAGTTGGAGTGATGTATTCATACTTGGCATCAGCTTCCCTGAAGTCTTTTGCTTTTTTCCCTCACACACTGAGATTCCTAACCCAAACGTCAATACAAGTAGAGTGTAATGCTTTTTTTGCTGCTTTGCAAAGCTCATAAACAGGCAAACTTGAAAAATGAGCTCAGGCTATGAAAGACATGGATAACATGGAAAGCAGATGCTGGGAGACTGTCTCTTTAACGAGCTTCATCAGCAGTGCTCTTGGCCCGAGTGCTGTTTGCTCAGTGAATGCTGGCAGGATGCTGGCTACACCTCTTGCTGTCCTGAGCAGCTATCCAGAGGGCTGCATCTGGAACCCACCGGGGTAACTGAAGCACATGGCAAGGTCAGAGCTATGCAGCCCCTGAGCTCCCCACACCGTCCCAAGCAGAGAGCCAGGACTGTACATCCAGCCTCTAGGGAGCTGCATGCTGATTCCCACTTTGTAATGGTTCAATAACCCAAAGAAACCGAGGGGTCACAGTGAAGAGGGGGTTAAAAGGGCTTTATACAAACACATGCACCTGGCCACTAAACAGGACCAAACACCTTCAAAGGGAAAGCCACCATACGAACATATTTTCATCTTCTTGTCCATGCCCTCTGTCTCTTCCACCCTGCCCTATCACTGCAGGACCCATCTTTCTCCCTGCTTGCCTGCCTTCTCCTTTTTCCTTCTTATACCTGATTTATTTCCATCCCCTCTTGAAGGAGTACGAGGGTCACCTATGTGAGCAGGAGCCTGAGGGTTAAGGCACAAACACCAGGAGTGCAAAGACAGGTTCATTTACTTTCCCTTCAACGTATTTCCCAAGGATTACTTTCAACCTCTCAAGTGCTCCAATTCCCTTGCCCCTGTCTCTGAAAGGGCAGGCAGCCCAGGCACATCCACAGGGTGCTGCGTGGCTCCATTGCGAGCCCTCGGCATCTTGGCTTCCCTTGAGCAAACTAATCACAAGGCAGGGATTTAAGGCAAGTATCATCACACTGCCTAGTTCACTGAGCCTCAGCAGCTTGGTCGTGCTTCCCTGGTCTCCTTTTCTTTACCTTAAACAAGTCCCAGCTCCCTCTTTCAGGGCTTCAGCCTCATACTCACTCCTGCAGCCTGCACCGACACCACCTCAGTGCAGACATGGGCTGTTCTTCCCCAAAAGTAAAAAGCTCCTGCTTGAGCCAAGTCTCATAATTCACCCAAAGTGAATTTCAAGACATCTCCAAGCTGCTGCTCTTCCCCTGGGGTCATACAGACACCATTTTGGTACCTCTTGATTTCCAGCCTTCCTCCTCTTCATCTAATTCCCTTTCACCTCCCACTCCTATGCTTTATTACTCTTCTATTCTTTTGTAAAAAGGAAAATGTTTCTTTTTCCTCTCAATCTGTTCCTTTCCTCCTGTCATTCCCTTCATGTCTCATCCACAATGATATTTTTGTTCATGCAACGACTAGTTTGCTCTTTCTCCTCTTCCCGCTGGGCTACTTTGATCTGCTGTTCCTATGTGTGTTTTACACATTCCTTTTCCTCCTTCCAAAGACACATCCGTCTGTTTCCCATCCCCTCCTCCTTACTCATCTCTCTCCTGCTACTCTGATCTATTCTTGCTGCACCAAACTTGTTTCATGTGTGGATGGTTTTAAAGCCTGCTCTGCTGCCCTGATAAGCATTGCAGTAAGTGCTGGAGGGTATGGTCTGTCAACCCAGTCACCTTGAACCAGCACAGGATGCCACCTGAACACCCTGCCTTAGCCATTCTTTATTAAGAACACCACCTGACTCCCAAAGGAAAACCTAACCCAGGGAGCTCTTAGGATGATAATCCCTTGGTCACTTCAAGTTCAGAAGATGACACTGCAGCACAAACCTGGAAGAACCCCTGGGGACCCCTCCCAGTCGCTGTCTGGATCTGGAGCAGGAGAGGTGCCAACCAACAGTAATAGCCTTTTCATTGCCTGTAATCACGAAAATGCTCTGAAAAGGACTAAAATTCACTTGCAGCCTCACAGGACTGTGGAGAGAGGAAGTTTCAGAGTGGTGTGCCCTCAGTTACAATAAATCACAGCAAGATTTGATGTCAAGCAGCCGGGAGCCTGCTGGCCCCCACACCAGGAAACCTGAGGGTGAAAATTACTCTTCCCCTTCCCGTGACAGCCTGTCCCTTGCCCAGGGAGCCTGCAAGAGGGAGAAACAGAAGTCTAAAAATCATGCTTTCCCAGCCTGTGCCAAACAAGACCCTAGCACTTTCTGCAGTGCCTCCTGATGAAAACTCACTTCTACCTGGCCTGCCTGCTTTGGAGAGAAAGTGGGAAATAATGGCAGGGGAGCTGGTGTAGCATCCCCTCCAGAGACTGAATAACACTCACTCAGGGGCAGGCACTGAAAGCAGGACCTTTTGCAGCTGAAGCTATGGACATGGTGCACAAATGCCATTTGGTGCCCAGCAAGTGCCTCCTGGGCACTAGGGCTGGCTGCCAAGCTGTTTGCCCACTTGCCTTACCTCAGGGTCTGGTGAGCAGGACTTAATCTGAAGATTACAATGGAGTGTTTTGGGCACTTCAATTTATAGAATATCCAATGATTTCATCAATGCTGCAGAGCTGTGGGGCTGGCACAAATGTTGGCATTCAGGCCTGGACAGGAGAAAAGAGGCTTACTTCATTTTAACTTTAACTCCAAAGTGGAGGCTGTGGGAAGAAGTGGTGCGCTTGTGATGGGACTGGTTTATCAGCAGAGTGAGTCCAAGTTAAAAGACCCAGTTACTAGCAAATGGAACACACTGCTAATTCACCAGAACGTTTACAGTGTCACTCCCAGAAACCTGGCATTGCTTTCTCATTACCTTACACAGCCATGTGAATCAGTCATTTCCAAGGTAACTGCAATGAGAGCCATGGTACGGCCAAGTTCTCCTGCCTGATCACCAGGCCTGAATCCCCCAGGCTCACTAATGACAGTGAGTTGCAAGTGAGCTCTGTGTGCACTCAAGCACCCATGAAATAATAAAGCAGCCATAGCAATCTTCATGTCATTGCAAAGGTTAGGTGCAGGCTGCCCTTTGCATGCCCCAGATCCAGACCTGGTTCGTGCCTGAGCAGGAATAAATAAATAAATAAATAAATAATGGAGATTAAAACCCAAATCAAGATGAAGCAAGTCTCAGCTATTGCTTCACATGTACACATGCACACACAGCACGTTGTTTGATAGCAATGGTCTGAAATATTATACTTCCCCAATGCTGTAACAGCATCACTTAGAGTCATTACATGAGCATTATGCAGTTCAGTTTGGCAGCAGGCAGTTTGCCTAGCTGTTTCTAGTATAGAAAGGAAGAGCTAGAAGCCTTGTGAACCTTTGTGAGCCCATCCTAAATAATTTCACTGAAATACAAATTACCATGCCTAAAGTCAGCTCAATCTCTGAGAAATTAAATTAGCCCATTTACTGAATATAGCTATTTCTGTATGCAGGGGAACAGTTTGAGTACCTGATGAGCAGCTATTGCCACTCTGACATTCAACTGCGCCTGTTGCAAGTGGGCACAAGTCTCCTGCATCCTAGATGCCAAGCATACGGCATGTTGCAAATGCTCTAGGGCATCACAAATGTCACAAGACGCCTACATTTGGGCACCTGATTCACTCCCACATACCCCTGGCAATGGCAGGTGATGTAACATGGTAAATCTCAGTGTGAAAAAATCTCTCCTCTGCATGATTTCCAACCCACTTCTGGCCGTGATCTCACCAAGGCCTTGGAAAATTAACCTCTTGGTATCAAGCCAGCTGATTTAATTAGAAAGACATAATTAATATTAAACAGGCTACATATATAGCATAGATTTCACGTGTAATTGGACCTCTCCTTTG
Source organism: Neopsephotus bourkii (assembly GCF_033783945.1). Taxonomy (NCBI): domain Eukaryota; kingdom Metazoa; phylum Chordata; class Aves; order Psittaciformes; family Psittacidae; genus Neopsephotus; species Neopsephotus bourkii. The sequence goes on along the minus strand of NW_026901291.1, from coordinate 778,433 downwards.
AGATTCTACTTACCAATAGTGACAAAATTCTGTCCTTGGAGGTATACTGAAAACCTGTGGGCTCAGACCAGACTGTAGTCAGGGGCAGCATTTGTGCATAAATTGAAGTGACACAGGTTAATGGAGAAGAAAGCTAATTTCATTATCTGAATCTGAACAGACCTGGTCATATGAAAAACAAAAAACTTAATGTGGTGCTGATGGCAAGTATTAGTAGATACCTGAATACCTGTCATCACTGAATAAACCATATGAATACCTAACATGATTGCTGTGTTAGAAAACAGCTTTTGACCTGCAGGTAACATTTCATTTTGAACTCAGCACTAGCCCCAAACCCCAAGTCTTTTGAACCTGGAAAGATGTATACACTACACATGCAGTGAACTCCTAGCCCTGAGGCTGAATGTTGCCTTATTTGGTGAAAACTGATTAGATTTGTCAGGTGAATAAAATCCTTTATTAAATTTGCCTGGTTGAAAGCATGCTTGCGAATTTTAGTTTTCATTAGAGCACCGCTGCATTTGTCTGAAGTAGTTAAGAGCATCGCAAGTGATACACTGGTAACAACTGGACCAAGCCATGGCAGAAACCCCCCAGGAGAACATGCTTTGCCTATGAAACTGAAGGCTAAATGCTGCTGGTTTCAATTTCTCCCTGCCAGACGGGAGCAGAAGAGGAATTAGGCTAGAAGAAGAGAATATAAACCCCTCAAACCCGCCTTTCCTCACCCATGCAAACGCTGCAGCAGGGACAGCGCAAACACGTCACAATCAGCTGTGAAGTTCAGCAACATGCACTGGACCAGAGCACTAAGCAGGGTTGCCGGTTGCCCCCCCTCCTGCTCCCCATCATCCTCTCCACAGAGAGCATATCCACCATCCTATGCCTGGGGAATTCATTTCAGTTACCGGGGTCTGATTTCTAATTATGATGCAGGATGCACAGTAATAAATTTCCTATGGGATTCTCATTATATAGATCATATGAATGTGCTGTAATCAGGCGCATTTGTTGCTATGGAAAACCACAGCAAGCACGCAGAGCCTTCCGTGTGGCATCTTCAGTGCCCCGCACTCGGAGTGCTCCGATTCCTGGCAGCATGCAGCATAGCAACATGTTATCTGGCACAAACCCCAAGGATGAGACAAGTTTCAACTGAAAAACTTGCAGGGCTCCCTAGCCCATTGCATCTTCAAGGGGCATTAGACAATGTTTTGCATTATCCCCTTTTAAAGCAAAGGGATCAAAGTATTACAGGCAGCATGAGGATTGAAGTGTGACCTTTCCCTCCTCATTCCTAAAGCATGTTGTTTTTCCCCTCATATATATACTGGCCACAGCCACTTTAGAAGGGGAAATGGGACTGTTGGACCGTGTATTCACAGTGTTACACTCCCTGGTTACACAGAGCTCAGTGTGACATTCCCTGTGCTCAGGTAAAGGGGTATTAGCCTGAATGCTGACTGTCACATAGGGCAAGGCCCAGGTAGGACATGCTGTGCTATAAAAAAGTGACCATGCTTATTAATGAAATCCCTGCTAATCCCTTCTGTGAGCAGCTGGGGGAGGGTGCCAAAGGGCAGTCCTCTCCATGTTACCAAATTAAATGGATCCCGGTGGCACATGGAAACACTCAGCCTGTTTGTTTTATGCCTCCTGTGCTTTAAAGCACTTAACCCACAGCCCAGGCCTGCAGCACATTCCCTGGGGACTCGCACAGTCTCCATAGAGAGACAGGGACAGCAATGAAGCCATCTCACTTGGGAGCCTGCATCCTCCAAAGAGATGGGAAGATAACGCTTCCATCATCTCTAAACCACACCCAGAGCTCTGTGTTTCTGGAGGCTTTGACCCAGAGACAGCTTTTTCTGACACGGTGCTTGAGGTAAGGTGAGAGATGGTGAAGCTGTGAAGAGCTGCCGTACACTCACATTTCTGTCCACCTCAGGCTGGAGAAGAGATGTGATTTGAACTTAGCTCTGCTATCCCTATGCAAAAAGTAAGGATAGAATGAATCTATTTTGTTTCATAAAGTGGGCACCGGTCCATTGACTGGAGTGGCACTAAGCAGGACTGCAACCAGCTATTTCTGTGATTTCTGTCAAGAATAACAACTCCTACTTCAGCAGAAGGGTTTTGGAAAAATAGAAGCGCATGTGTGCATGAGAAGTGTTGAAGCAACCGGGCTCAGAGATGCTCTGCCTTCTTTGCTTTCCTCTGCTCCCATCTCCTCACCTGAACTCCACAACAGTAACACTGTGAAATCCAAGGATGGGTCTGCCCAAGCCATGACTAGTCCCACAAACAGCCAGTGCAGAACCCCACCAGCCCGTCACAGATTTCCACTTGCTCTTACTCAAAATGAATCCATCCTTGTCCGATTCCCTTGTATACAGGAGCCACGATCCCTTCAGAGGGATCAGGCATGAGAAAGGGGCACCAGAGGCTGCAACAAGCCAGGAGATGAAGGCAACATATTCCTACAGGCACAATGGAGATGCCAGTCATGCAGCTGTCAGCCTCACTGCTGGATTTGGTTGACTTGAGCTGAGAAACCCTGTAATGTAGGAAATCCAAGCGAGTGAGTAACAGAGAGCTGCACATCTATGTGGTCCATGCACAAGTTAACAAAAAGGCGCATTCTTTCCAGCAGTCCTCTGCTGGCATGGCCAACAACCCAGGTCCAGCTGGGGCAGCCCAAACTAGTGCTGCTGGTCAACTTTTCTAGCCTCTGTGCTGTAAGTTAGGAGCAGCACTGGCTTCCTTACAGTGCAAAACTCTCATAGCAGCCCAAGAGGGAGGTTTGGCTTTGCTCAGAGCCTGGCTGCCTAGACAGAAACACACAGCCATTGGGGGAGCCCGACATTTCTTGTGCCTATTCTGACCTGAGCATCTTGGGGTACTCCACAAAATTAGATTTATACAACCAGTCCTATTGCTTTTGAAGACTGGCAGCTGGGGAGGGAAAGACTAACAGGGTTCTTCTGAATCACAGCCAAGGCAGTGAAAAAGACAGGGCTCAGTTCAGGCTTACCCTACTGCGAGAGGTAGTGTTTCCCCCAGCCCATACACTCCTAACCACAGCATCCCAACCTGTCTTCTCCAAAGCATGGGAGAAACCACTGGATACCATCCATGCATGCAGAGAGCAAACTGAAGGTAAGCAGGTAATCTGCTTGACTGCCACTTGCCATCGGTTCTGAAGAAAATCCCGCTCCCCTGGAGAAGATGTGTTTTATTTGCCTGCTAATTCCAGTCTACGGCGCATTTTGAGGAGGCACCATTACCCATATACCTGTACAGCACCTCATGCAATGCCATCCCAGCATCCTAACTGGTATAAAACATAAGCCTACGAACTTTATCAACATTTACCAGCATCTCAGTCTCACAAGTATCTCCAGAACAAGTGCACTACTGAAAACCAGTGTCTCTACTAAGAGGCTGCTACGTAAAACCAAGCTGACAACAGACCAGAGACTGCCACGCTCCCAAGCTCCTAGCAAAAGCGCAGGCTAACGGTGCAGTGTTATTCACCAGACTTGAAGGAAAAGCATTCAAAACATTCTGGGTTTGGCTAGTGTAGCTTTTCGAAATGTTCTAAATGAGGAACTTGACAAGAAATGTGAATACACAATTTCTCAAACAAAACACACATGAAAGAGTGAAATTCCCCTCCTACTTCAAGGGAAAAACGCCTCATTTGCTGATGCTGAATACTGATTTAAAACACTGGTAGATGCAGACCACTAAAACTTCCCGTAATGAACTGCGGTTTTCAGTGTTGGTAAGAAACCTCAAAAACACAACAGGAAATGAGGCAAAGGTTTTGTTTCTTTTCCCCTATTGCTGCTTATATAAAGGGGAAATTGTCATTGTTTATTGCTAGATCCATAACTCAGAAAACAGATCTGATCTTCCCATCCATCCTGCCCCAGCACAGGTCCCTCCATGCTCCCATGCACACACGTCCGGAGGAGCAGCACCAAAAGCAGCGCAGGTCTAGGTCATGCCAGGTGTAAAGGAAAGCAGAAGCTAGACTGCTGATTCAAAGTCTTTGAAATGTTGCTTTTTTTTTTTGGGGGGGGGGGGGAAAGCGGTAAGGCCAAACCCATTTTTCCTCCGTGTCCATTTTATCTTGCCTGCAGAGCTGCCATCGTTACCATTGAGGGCTTTGGTGTTAATGGTGGGGGGGTTTTTGCTCGGCTGAAACTATTTGTATTTTCAATCTCTCTGCTGAAATACTTTATACTCCCATAGGGCTTTTCTTGCCTCAAGCAGGGAAACTCCTGCCTGGAAAGTTCTGCAGAAGTGATTTTTGTCTTGCCTGTTTCTGCTCATGCAGCCTCCTCAGCACTTCTCATCACCCCCTTCTTATCCAAACAGCTTGATAATGAAATCTCAGTACAAAACAAATGTGATGAAACAGAGAGGTAAAGACCTTCTTAAAGACATGCAGTCACAGGAGGGAGAGCTGGAGAGTGCAGCAGGTTGCTCTATTACTGCACCCATTTCATATGCTGGATAACTATCATCAATTCATAGAAGTGAAAAGAGGCATTGTGAGTTCTCTTATTTCTTGCCTGAGTATGTCCGTGGTGGTAGCTACTGGGACAGTACCAGTAAACACATTCTGAAAACAATACCCCAAAAGATGACCCTCATTTCTGCTTTTAACTTCTGGAATGCATCAGAACTCCCCTGCCTTCAGTGCTTAAACTGGTGACAATTACTGATCCTCACATTTCTTCAGCTCTGAGCTGAGGGTGAATGCAGACATTTGAGATTGCCCTCCCAGTCCTGGGGACTGATCCCACTTCCAGGCCATCGAGTCTGCAAATCTTGAAATACAGTATTTGCTTTCTGCAACAATTTTTGCCCAGAAACGACAGGCAAATCATTTTAAAAATCCATAGAAATATTGCAGGCATTTCCCAACTGCATTGAAATTAGCTATGAATCTGAGCTAGTAACTAAGGCAATATTAGCATACATGGAGCAGAGCAGCTCCGTGCAGTACTAGTCTGCCTGTGTCACTGCATATATTCTCAAAGGACAGAAAATACACAGGACCAGCTCTCTGAAGCAAGTGGGAGCGTTGCTATCCCATGATCCCATGAACAGAATTAAGCATAAGACAGGAAAAAGAGGGGGGAAAAACCTTTGTTTTGAGGACAGAGTTCAAAGAAAGAGCAGTAAAGATCTCAGGACTGCATCACTTTGGTCATTCAGCCAGGAGGTGACACAAATGAGGTCTGCAGGCCAGGATGCATTAGGGAGGCATGGAGAAAGTTTTCCCAGGGATAGAGATGGTAATCTCTGCTCAGCTGCAAAGGGCTGCAGCTGCTGAATGATTGCTTCAATACCAATGGTTGCAGACAGCTTATCAGCCTGCCCTGTCCTGCCCTTGGGGTGGGAGGTTAAGATCCAGGAACAGAGACAAATTTAGAGGGACAAAGAAATGATAAGTAGAAGGAAGAGGAAGGCCCCTGTTTGATTCCCATTACACTTCTAGTTTAGAGAGATAAGGACCCTTTTTTTTTTGGTCAGAGCAATAAAAGGAAAGTGGATTTGCTGTGCTGGCCAGGAGTTTCCTCACGGACCTGGAGGGAGTCGGAAGTAGTGAGCTTCAGTTGTTGCTCCCGATGTCCAGCTGCTGCTGTGACATCCGTGATAATGACTGTCCTAGAGGTGAGCAAAGTCTTTCCCACATGGGGTTTCACTCCACCGTAGGTAGTCCATATTTAAGGTGAAAAAATAATCATTAGTTTCTATCCCTTGTGCCAGATCAGATGGGATTTTTTTAGCAAGAAATAGCCCAGATTTATTAGCTGGGGCACAGCAGTGAGCTGATGGCACTCTACAGCTTCTAGATAATAAAGCAATGCCCAGCAGTTCAGCATGCAGCAGTTCAGCTGCGTGTTCTGGCCTGAAAGACGACAGAACTTGGTGATCTTAAGGTCCTTTCCAACCCTAACTATTCTACGATCTTAAGAGCATTAAAAATAAATACAAATACCCCTTTTAAACCTGAACCCGGTAGCAGTGAGACAGAGGTCAGGTAGGTGGCAAGAGGGAACAAAAAACTCCAATGAAGAAGTTAAATCTCCTTTTGTTTTCAGATGGAAAACACACCTCAGTATACTGTGCTAACACAGCACTACTGTGCTTAAAAAGTACCTTTGCAGGGGATTCTCCCCTCTTGGCAGCAGGACTGCACCCTGCTTCTGTGCTAAAAAGCTCTGGAGCAATGGATCCTCTTGCCTGCAGTGGGCACAGGGAGCAGGCAGCCCCCCCATCCTCACCCCAGGACCTCCCACTTAGCTTCACCCTGGGGAAAAGCCCCATGGAAGGGCAGAGCAGGCATCTCAGAACAACGTTCTTGAGTGGTTATCCATGGTTACACTGGGGTTTGTCAGACGGTTCAGCACAGTGGTGATGTCACTTCTTAAACCACACTTTAGCATAACTCTGAGGTGCCTTGATAAGTCTCATAGAACTCACAGGAAATTAAGCAGATGATTATCTAATCAAGAGCACAAACAGCAATAATTTTCCCTTATCTCCACATCAGCCTAGGATCTCAAAGCAATTTACAGAATGTGTAAGTTAAGACATGTAGCTGTTCTCCAAGGGATGGTACTGTGCCCATTTTAGAGGTAGGGAAACTGAGGCACGCAGTTTCCAAGCACAGACAACCATGCTTTCCCATTACACTGTCAACAGCCTCATTACAACCTAGGGGATGACTGTTGAAATGGGAAAATTTGTCTCATGAATGAAGAGAATAGAAACAGCCCCAAAAGTCTGCATCAAGTTACAGACAAAAGCACAGGGACAGGAAAAGGCCTAAAGAACATCAGTTCCTTGGTGCAGCAGTGGCTCTGCCTCTTGCAGACACATACAGAAAGTCTCTCTATGAATAGATACATATATATGTTCCTCTTTGCAATTCATTCTTACATTGCACTGTTGACTTACCAGCCCTCTGCAGCAAGGGAGGGGTGATGGATTCGCATTAATGTGCATCCCGGGAAGCAAGCACTTCCCCAGGGGAGCAGCATGATTCATTTTTAATGACACTTCCCTGAGTCTGTAGGCCCCATAAGCCAAGAATTACAAGCCTTGAAAGTCATCATCACTGACTGAGCAGTTGTTGGTGAAGGAGGGTTTCCAGCCCAAGTGGGAGTCGTTACAGCAGAGGGATCATTTTAAGCTAAGTGACAAGAATATATTAGGGAAAGGAAAATTACACTTTTCAACAACTGAAGAAAATAAAAAACCACTTCCTGCCAGAAATTCTGATTCAGAAACAAGACAAGAAGGCAAACCGCTTCCCCCTGTCTACGCTGCATGGAGCAAACCTACACACATAGGTCAGAGGCCTAGCGAGAGCCTGAGGCTAAACTAATTATTGTGATTTGCTCGTCTTTTGTAATTAATCTAGGAAAGGCTTAAGGCTGTTAGCAGCTTTAAAGAAGTAAATCTGAAGGACCAATTAATTAAAAACAGCAGTGCTTAATGAGGACCTTTTGGTTCTCTCATGTTGATTGTTATATTTGTTGAAAGTTAAGTTTCCGCTGTCTGTCAGATCTTGTCTGGTCTTGTAAAATGGATCTTCTTACTTGGTGCTTAACCACTTGACACTGGAACAAAAGCTTTCGATTACAAAGCAATTTGTGGGATTATAATGGAGCAAGCTACACCCACACTGCCTGATTTAACAATCAATTCGAAGCAATGTTCAATTCAACCAAGAAGCTTTAGGAATCCTGAAGGTACAGTTGGGATCTCCTGGTTCCTCGCCTCCAGGCTGGACCCCACAGGTGTTAATTGTGGAGGCAGGTTGAAGCATGCACCTCAAATCATCTTCTGAAAGCAGAAATACAAATGTACTTTTCCTTACGCAGTCTTGGCTCAAACTGGCAATGAAGCCCCCATCTGTCCCCATGTTTTCTGTGTAAGGGTAAATCTACTGCAGACCAGGAGAACCATGGCTTGTTTTAACCCAGGACCGAAATTCAGCTCAGCACCACAGAGCTACTGTATCTTCTTACAGCCGAGGTCACACAGCCAACAGTCAATCCATGTCTGAAATGCAAGCTTGCATCCCGGGATCTGCTATTACTGTTAGAGTCCTTGAACCTAGAGATGTAAATGCAGCTGGGTGCCAGAGAAACAAGGAAGGTGTTACGGAGGGCAGAGTCAGCAACTGAGAGAAATGGCCCATTCCATTTCTGGTACTTTTGGGTCTGGTATGTTTAGGACATCCTGTGCAATTTTCCTGCACATGTAGAAAAATGTTGATGCTTTAGTTTATTTAATCAGGGGAGCAAGTAATTCACCCCAAGAATATCCATTCTTTGTTTCTATTAAGCTGTACCTATGAACCAAATCCTAACAGCAGAGCTCTGCCATGGGGAACACCTGGACCAGCGTGTTCCCTAAAGACCCTGAGCACCTTGTAGAGAGCAGTAATATTATTCAGCAAGTGAAAGAGGCATTTGTCATTGGCAAAGAACAGGACCCTCCACATATTTGCTGTCCTTATGTAAGATATGCACAAATGTTTGGTACTGGAAGAGACAGACTAGGAAAGGAGCAAACAAGTGTGAAATGGATAAAGATCAGGTTACCAGCTTGGCCCAGAAACAGCCCTTTGTGAACCAAATTGGGCTATTTTGCTTGGCAAGATAGAAGAAACATATCCGTGCTCTTCTCCTTCAGACACCTTCCCTGTCATCTGTCCCCACAACTAGCATTTTCACATGCAGCAAATTGATTTTACATTCTCAGCAGGCATCCCTTTTAGATACCAGCAACCTCCTGATCTTCTGTGTTCAGCTTTTATATCAGCAGATCTATTTTAAATAAAAAGCTATGTGTTTTACAAAACACAAATGCCAGTAACACAGAGGGAGAATGTGACATTTTTCTCCCCGGGATATTTTGACTGACACATGAAAAAGTCTATAATCTTGCATCGGCTCAAGCTGCTCGTGTTGACATCCAAATGTTTGCTGAAAAGGAACTTGATTGCCTTCCATGAAAGGTGTAGGCTTCTGATTCAGCCTCTCCATCTCAGAAAAAAGAACTGACCTCAAGCTCTTTCCTCAAGGTATTTTACCTACCTGTCACAAATGCAGCAGGTGAATTGTCCTTGACTCTCCACACAATATCTTACTTATTCTCATCACATTCTCACACTACTGGCTCATGTGAGCCGCCTGAGCCTGTCCCAAAAGCCATCTCACCTCAGCTTGCGGAGATGTTCCCTAGCTTTTCCAGTTCCTTGATCTTTAGCTCAATAGCCTCCATAAAAGCTCCACAGTCGTGATCCCTCACTACACAAGGACACCTACCATTCTCCTGGAGAATCCATCACTCCTTGCAGAAAGGAAGCCTCTGACTTGTCTGTGAAAGAGAGAAAGCCTTCCCCATCCCAACCACCACTGTGCTGCTTCATCTCAATACGATTCAGCTTCAAAACCCTCTCAGAGAGCAGCGTGCAGCCTCCTTTGAGCCTGCTGTAAAATTAGTTAAGCTCCAAACAACAGCCAGAGAAAAGCTTTACCAGTTTCTGGTATCCTTAAGGTCCTGTACCTAAGTGAAAGCACTCCAACACCAAGACAAAAAACATCCTCCAAGGGGTTCTCCCCAAACACCACAGCGGAAACTCCACGTCATTGTTTCAGACTGATTGTTTCATCAGTGACTGGGGGAAATAGAGGCTGGATTCACCCCCCCCAACACCTGCAGGGCACGGAAAACCTGCTGGAGCTGGGTGTCACTGAGCAGAGATGCCCAAAATCAGCTCTGCCTCCCAGCCAGGTGGAAGTAGACATGTTACCAATGTGAACAAGTAGCTGATCTCCCCAGGATTATGAATGAACAGATATCAAACTGACCCTTGTCTACATGTGGCAGCATTTGTGGGTTATGTTTGTGGCTGAGCTATGGCAGCACACAAGACATGAATTAATACATGGAAAAGCCTATTTTCTGAGTGCAGAGAGGGGATGTACTTGATGCTCTGGATTCGGCCTTTATAGCACCACAGGCTATCACACTGCCCAGGAAAAGGGTGAGACTTTCTCCATGTCAGAGGCCTGATGCTCAGGTCACTACATAACAGCAGGCAGAAGGAGGAGAAAGGATAGCTTTATGGAGAAATCCCTCCAGCTCTCAAATCTCAGCCTGGCCACACACCAGTTTGTCACACCAACAGCTGTGCCAGTGTTTTGTGTGTCCGTACAGTGAACTGAGTTATCTAACTGATCCATTATAAATTGTGTATAGGCAATTTTGCAGCTTCCCGAGCATGAATGCATGACAGGCAGAAGGCAGAAGGCTGGCAAGTTGATAATCACTCTGGCTAGATGGCTGAACAGCCTCTGCCCACAGTGACTGGGAAGGGAACAACAACATTAATTTCTTGTTTGTTTGGTTCAACTTGATAAAGACCATGGCAGCATCTGGCTGCTTTTAAACAGAGGGGGCAGAAGTGCATGAATATCTGATTAGTTGAGTATTATCCCTCTAGATCTGGACCTCAGCAGCTCTCTGGGTTTGAGATTTTTACATACTCACCTCAGGGTAGGACCCTGCTGGGAATATGGGAATCCAGGGGCCACTGGAAACGTTGATCTCAGACTCCCTGCAAACCATGAAGCTGAAGGGAAAAAAATGTGTGCAATGCTTGCTCTTCCCGTAAATCAAAGTATATAACAATCGAGTAAGATATTCAGGAAATAAACGTCTAAATACTCTGTGTTATACAGGACAAGAACACTTGCTTGAAAACAATCAGAAGATGCTTGATAACATGTTTGCAGCTATATCACCAGTGACCTATCAGTCTCCTTACATATGAAGATAGATGTCAAGGCTGAGCCATTGTGTATTCTTGAAGTACAAAGGAGAATACTTTGAAAAGTAGTCCCAGAGCACTCCAGTCATCACCATGAGATGAAGCACAATAAGACATCTGAAAAGCTTTGGCAGTTGTTTTATCTCTGATATGTGTTTTTGTGAATAGCAGCTTCAGTAATTTATGTTCCCAGTTGAAAAGCTTTTTGTAGCCTTAATACACACAGTAGTTAACCCTTCTACGCCTCAGCTCAGGGATCGGTACAAGTGACGGAAGACAGATAACACTACCCTTGGCTCCATCTCCAGCGTTCTTTTCACATCTACACACTAACATCCCTTATTTCTTATGCATGTGGACTAGCTGCATCCCTGAAACACAGCAGACAGGCACCCCAAAAGTAGTATTGTGAAGTATCAACACCTGACTTTCTCTGTCCTTCTGGAGCCTACCCCTGCCCTTGATATCATTCATTTTATTCCTTTGGGGCACCCTCCTTTCTTTCCTGAGGAATCCATCTTTTCCCTCTGCTGCCTGTACAAACATCGCCATCCAACCCTTCCTGCAAACATTTTGCAAGGGATCAATCCTCTAAAGACCGACTCCACACAGTTTCCAGTCTTCCTTGGGAAATACACATTTGGCAGAATGACCTCTACAAATCATTCCCAGCTACAAAGAAACCTGGGTTGTACCCAGCAGCAGTGAAAACTTCTTAGATGGTGGGACCTCAACAGAAACACTTGTAGATTTGCATATGCATGCATATGCATAGAATGCAGGCAATTACAAAGAGAAAAATATCACACAAAACAAGAACAGAGTGGATAATTCTGTATTACAATAATATCAAGTAGGACAAGAAGATTTAGTCTTACATGCTAGAAAACACGGAAATCATCCTTGCCTTCTAAAGGATACTATCTCTCTTGCCTCTCTTGTCCCCACTCTCAGCCTACATTGGCCTGCAATGAAACTCTTACAGACAGCTAATGCAGGGACACAAAATGCACTAAGATCCTCTAAGGTGCTCACATATCAGTGGGAAAAAGTGATATAGTAACAAGTCTGTACAATGTCTGCAGCTGCCTCTGTTGCACCGTACTGCCACTGCATGTCACTGTTAAGACAGAATGGCAATGAATGACAGGGATTTAAGGGAAGGTCATAAAACTGCAGTGGAGATGGACACCACAGTCCTCAGGAGCTGCCCCTGTTGTACTTTAGTCAGCCCCATTCTCCTAATGCAAATGCAGGATTGAAGACCTGAGGCCTCATTAGCATCTGGGCTAAACTGAAAACAGAAAGAAAATAAAAACGCATGCTTGGAAGAGAGAAAAGGTGGGAAAATAGGTAGGAAGGGAAAAGGAAGAATGGCAAAGAGCAATGGCTAAAGATCACTTGCAAGCAGAGTTTAAGTCATTACCTCTGCTGATGTCTATCAGCAACAAGGTCCTTATGAATCTCATAGCAATATAACAACATCTTTCTCTACTAACAAAAAAAATATATCAGACTGCCCCAGATTAGCAGGAACTAAGCAGGGAGCAGTTCTTGTTACACCTTGCTGAACACAGGCAGCCCATCGGAACAACTCAACAGCACTGTAATAGCACAGCCTAAAAGAGGCACTATCAGAATCATCCCTCCTGCTGCTACAGCCACAGCAGACCCTTTGCTCAAGTGCAGGTCCCAGACCATCTTGTGTTTGGCCTTATGTGTTGTCCTCATTTCTAGTTTATGAGATCTGGGAGACTCATTTGACATTAAACAAAAAGACTAAAGATTAGGTGTTCTGTAATTTAGTACTTCCTTTGCCTGCTTTATATTTAGCAGCTTTTGGCAGAGAAAAGGAACAGCAGCAGCCAAGATGGGCTCTTGCTGTGAATCCACACAACCTGACCAGAAACAAGAGCATGCCACTTGACTCTAGTTAACTAGCTGACATTTTATCTGGGCTCCCCTTCCAAACACTGCACTTCCATTTGTTCTGCCATCAAGCCATGTGCTTGTTTAACTAGCCTCATGGAAAACACATTAAAAAATAAACCATAGAGCAGATCCAGATGTTTTGAAATGCTAAACCCAGTGCCTCCCGCTCTTCCCTCCTCATCCAGCTTTCAAAAATTCCTGAAAAACTCCAAAGCATTCCTGAGCTGGCTTGTAAGGAGCCATTACTTCATACTAAAAAGTGTACTCTAACACAGACTTAACTAATCAATCTCTAAACCATAAACGTGATTACTAAAACACTTTGAAGGTTTGGATCAGCTTCATAAAAGGGTAAAAATTCTTTGCTCTCTTATTTTAAATATGACTCTGGTTTCCAATAAAAGCTAGTTTTCACATTGAAAACATACACACATGCAAGATTCTATCTCTGAGCACAAACCTCACGATGATGCAGTAGGCAAGGAAGGCTCAGAGGTAAGGAGGCAAAGACACTTTGCACTTAATTTTCAAGGTGTTATGCACAAGGCAGGAGAAACCAAGCTCAACAACGTTGCCTTGCTCAAGCCATGCAGTAAGCACACACTTGTCCCTCACCAACTTAATTAGCACTCATCATCATCCATCTCACTTACAGGCAGGGTTTGGGGCTAGAGGGCCATAAGGTACCACTAGCACTGCTCTGCTCTTATTTGAAATCGCTGAAGACCTTTACCTTTCAAGTAAATCTTAAATGCCTCCTGTTTTTGAGAACCTCACCGTTTCAGAAAGTTAGTGCCTCTGTTACCAGAGCAGTATCTACTGCATCAAAGAGCCCTTACTCACCTGAAATCAAACAACATTCCATGGCTCAAAAGAGAAGAACCAAGAAGCTGCTGATAGAGCCATCTGCCCTGCCAAGGAGCCTGCATGCACCACAGGCATGCACGATTTGCTCATGACTTCTGCAGAAACATTCACTTATTCCTTGAGAGAGAAGTGCAAAGAGCTTAACCACCAGCAGGACCAAGCCCTGCTCTAATACCATGAAAATGGAAGAGAGCAAAACTTTGCTAGTTCTACTCAATTCTGGAGTTTGCTGCCATTTGCACATTACTTATTCCTCCCAATCCAATGTTTTATTTCCAATGCAAAGATTTTTTTAACTTGATCTTGTTACCTTGGGCTGGCCAGGAACCTCCTCAACTCCCTCCCCATACCACAAGTCAGACTCATAGTTAAATAACTGCTGGGCCAGAACCAGTTACATCATTCTCCCCTCTTTTCCAGGTATTCTCTAATAGTTCCCGAGCTCTCCTCCCTATAATATAGCTTCCTATAGCTTTCAGGCAGTCTGAGAAACAATGGAGATCATGAGGTATTTTTTATAATCCTAGACACAGTAATTGAAGCCTTGCAGCACTGAAAAGTAGTTGAGGGTTGTTCAGTGAATGAATATGTCAAGTGCATCAATATATCCAGCCTTAGGTTCAGCCATGAGAAGCTTTACTGGGAAAGATATTAAGACTAGGTCACCAAGATGAGAAAACTGAGATGATGACCATCCTCTGTGTCCCTCAGGCCCAGTTTTCAGGCTTACTTCTGCACAAATACCAAGAATGAACCAGTGAGTCAGCATGCTCAGGTGGTTTTGAGAATCCCCTTAAGGTACTCATCACCAGCTATAAGCACTTTACTACCTCTGAAGCCTCGACCTCCAAGTTCTTCTTTACATATGGTGCACAGAAACCCCATAAGCCACCCAAATTTCCTAGATAAGGTGTTTCTAATCAATAAAACAACCTTGCTTCAAAGCCATCCACTGAGATACATTAAGATTTAGACTGACAGCAGTATCTGAAGTGCTTTAAAAAGAAAGCGAAAAATACTTAGAAAACATTAGTGAAAGAAAAACATTTAGGAAAAACCTTTAGAAAAACTTACTAGAAAAAATATTTTTCTAAAAAGGTTTGCATCAAAATTGTCATTAAAATGTTCCCAATATCACAGACCGGGTCATGTCTGTGCATCCTCTCTGCACCTCCCCTCCTTCTCCCCCACTCCTTTCAGAGATGCTGCTTTATCCAGATCAGCTTGTGGCTAATGTAAGTCTATATGCATCAGTGAAGACTTCCCCAATAGGCTTTGTTTAAAAACAAGTGTCCCAGCCCACCTGCCAAAGCATCCCTTGGGGGTCTTGGCCTTTGGGACTTAACTACATGCTGCAGATCAGCTTTAAAATCAGCTCCAAAACAGCCGGAAATTATTACAGTCCGCTGGCTCTGTAATTATAAAAAGCTGAAATTACTTTGAAGCTTCAGTTAGAGAAGACTAATGCTGCAATTACCCAACCAAACCACTTGCAACCTGATTATCAGTGAAGGTTGTATGTTCATATCTGTGCATAAACCTAAACCACTGAAGGACTGGACCCTATGAACCATATACCTCCAGGCATCTCTTGTTAATATGCTGCCCCATAAAGCAATCTTCTATAAACTAAGAAAATAATATATTTATTGTTAGTTACAGTTTCCTTGTAAAGCAGCGTATATAAGAGGGCTCTGTGAAAAGCTGGCAGGTTTTATAGAGGAGGCCAGCAAATCATGGCTCAGCTGTATGGAAATGATTAGCACCTGCATATCGGTACAAAGCAGCAAAGTTTAGAAACCATGATCTCAGCTTTTGGCAGAATGAAGAGCCTGAAAGGTCTGAAGTTTCCCTCGGCAATAACGCCAGTGATTACTGAGATTATATTAAATTAACTACCACCATTTCTGTGTAGCAGCATAAAGAATCCTACTCAGACCTTGCCCAGCCGGGCATTAAGTCTTAAAGGGATTGCCTCTTGTGGACTGGAAAGGTGATTTGAGTAGGAAGACCTGACCCTATGACTCACATGAGTAGACTAACTCCAATACACGTGCTGAGTAATCAAAAACTGACGAGTTTTGGAAGTGTTTGTGATAATGACTTCTTAGGTAAGAATCTATTTTTCATTTAAAATGACAGCTTTCTTCTCCAAATGTTGTAGGGGGGAGGTTGAAAAATACATGCACATGCACACACACACACACACACAAGCAAATTCATTCTGCCAGTAGAGAAAAGCCTTTCAGCAATTTACTGATGAGCAAATATTTTTCCAGCCATTCTAGCAAGACAAAAATACAATTCAAAATAATTCCTATGTAAAAACAGCAATTTGGCTTGTGAGGATTTGTGATGGTTTTCTGGTGTTTTGAGTTGGTTTTTTACTCGGCTGTACTCATTTTGATTACTATTGTTTGTGTGATGCAATGCAAAAACTTAACTGTCAGAGTAAAGACTGAAGAACTAAGGTCCCTTTAGTTATTCAGCCCATTCCAGCAAAACACTTTACAATCAAAGGGGTGCTTTCCCCAAGAGGAAGGTACTGCGCAAGGGCCACCACAACCCTTGCTTAAGAGCTGGTGCATTCTTGTGCACTAGGAAATCTGCTAGGTCATAACATTAATTTATCTTCTGTTCACATGGACTGTAATTTAGGAAAAGCAGTTGCTGGCTGGAAGCAGACATGACCATGGGCTGTAAAACCAGACAGAACCACCAGCCTTCTCCCACAGTCACACATGCAGTGAAGAAAAGGAAGATGACTTCCCCATCCAGTCGCTTTTTGCTGGTTTGCTTCCAGTTCTTCTTACAGATGTGCAGCCCTCTTTCATCAGCAGGGCTGCATGCGCATTGCAGGAAGGGTCTTAAACTTGTGTTTTGTTACTGATCACCATCTTGTCATTCTTCTGCCTATCAGTGCCAGGGAGATGATGAGCTCAGCAGGAAGCAGAAGAAAACAGTGGGATATCAGACATCTTCACCTCCCACCACGTGCAGGGACCTGGAAGAAGGCCTGGCATCTGCCTTGGGAGTGCTTGCTGGGGCTGGTGATGATCTCCACACAGCATGGGCTGATTGACTCCAGCAGCCTCACGGGGTTCCTGAAACACACCCAGCACCCAACCAGCCCCCCAAACCTAGCACAATTCTGCAGCATTAAGCCACTGATCACAGCCCAGACATCATCACAAACATCCCTTATCTAACTCCTACCAACTACTTCAGCTCAGAGGAAAGCTAAGGCAGACAGGGTGCTACTGCCTGCCTTCAACTAGATGCCACTTAGGAATAAAAGACTACTTTCTCCCTGGGTAATACTGCCACTTTCACTTAATTAAAACCTCCTAATAGGCGTCTCCCTCCCTCACGCCTCCCTGTTAGCAGATGTCTCATTCAGAGTAGGAAGATTAACAGCATTTTTGTTACTTTGATGCTACCCAGAAGAAATTAAAAGTTGAATTAATCTAGTTAGTCACTTCTAGAGTAGAATGTCTTCGTGTTAAGTAACTAGTTGATATTATTTCCTTGTAGCCTGATACACAATCTAGGAAGTAATTGGGTATTTGTATGTGTTACAGCATTCAGATCTTCTGCATTAGTAACCCTGCCTTAAAGCTTTGAATCAAAACCATGAAGTCACAGGTAGTTGAGGAGGGAGAATAATGTCTCCCTGTTCTACATTGTTATGCAAAATTATTGAGAGCACTGCTTTACAGCTCTGATTATCCCGGGGGTTATTTCAGTGCCGTGTCCTGTTGTTTGGTACTTTGACTTTGAACCAGAACGGGTACAGCATTGCAGCAAACGCAAATTCAGCCTGTCAGAGAACCACATGGATGTGTCACTAAAGCAGACTGCCAGATTAATAAAGGCTTGGAAATTAACGTTTTTCAGAAGATCTTGTGAGTAGAAAGTCCAGAAAGGGATGGAAACAAGAGAGGAGACAAAAAAAGGCAAAGCCAAACAAACCCTGTTTGCTTGCCTTCAAAGAAACCCCAATCCAAGCACACAGAAACGTGGATTTTTGTTTCCTAGTAAGGTTTCAGAGATGCTCTGAAATTTTTTATGCTGCCTCTGCATTCCATCATCAGCCACAAAACTGCACACTGAGAAAGTTCATCTAACCTCAATTTTACACTTAAACAAAGGACTTTGTGGGCTTGTTCCATTTTAAGTCCATCATCATAATAAAGTTAGTACCTGCAACCAAATCTTACCTTTGCCCTCATTCAGTGGAACTTATTTACTGTCAGGTTAAATCAGATCCCCACATCCACCTAATCGCAGACGCTGTTCCTGACCTTGCATGGCACAATGTGTCTCAGAGGAAGAATCAAGGACTCTGCTGGGACAGAGGGAGAGGCAGCTGCTCTTGCTGAGATGCTTATGGCAGCAAGACTAGATTCAGAGTCATTCAAGCTGTTCCAAATCTGAATAGCCTGAACTGAGGAACCAGAGCATGACATAAGGAAGGGGCTAGCTGGAGGTACCTGGTCCAACATCCCTCCTCACAGCAGCTCCGATTACATCAGGCTGCTCAGAAACATGTCCCAGTAAATTCTGAGCATCCGCAAGGATGGAGATCCAAAATCCTCTCTGGTCTCCAGTTCCAATCTTTGACCACCCTCATGGGGAGAAAAAATAACAAAACAACAGCAGCTCTACCATTGTAAGGGCAACAAAGGGCTGTAACTGTTAATCTTCTATCAAATGTGCAATCTGAAGCAGCCATGGTGTACTTGCATTACTGCCTGAAAACCTCCTGACCTCTGCTGAGCAGGGCTGCCAAGAGCACGTGCACAAGAGGGGAAGAGAAACTATTTGGAGAACATCTTTGCTTGCTGCCCATTTGGTTGCTGAGGGGTAGGTTGTTCCTCTCCCTTCCCGTCGAAGCAAGCTGTTGTTTCACTCCTCCGATAAAGCTGTTGGTATGGTAAATCCAGCATCGAGATGCAGAGGGTTCAACAGTGCAACAGTTCACCAAGCGAGCTGTGAAGCACACCCGTCAGTGGAGACAGCTCTGGCAGAAGAGACTGCTCAACCCGTTTCTATTAAACATATTCTGCTCCCTCTCCACACGGGTATTTAGATGCTGCTTTCCCCCATTGACAAAGGTGATTTCCTCCCTACAGCTCAGAGCAGAGGATAAATGTGTAAGGTGGGAACTGTAGCTATTCCTGTTAACAGCTTTCTTACTGTAAGCTGCACCACGCTGTTCCCCTCTGAATATTGTATCTGTTCCTAGCAGTGGGAGAAATTGCCTTCTTTCTTTTCCCCTATTTTGAATAGAAAAACAAAGTAACAGTGTGAAGTGCCTCCCCTTTGCCACACCAGCTTGAGCCAAGCCCCCGGGTTTAAACCTGGGTTTTTAGAGAGATCAGATTCATGGGCTCAGCAGGCACTTGCGTGCTTATGTCTGCCTCTCTCCTCTCAGACAGGATGCCCGGGCACATCAGACATCAACCCCCAGCTCCAACAACACTGCAAGCCATCACCCTGCCCTCCTCACATCCACCATCTCCTGTGGTTTTCCTTGTCTCTCTGCAAAGCAGCTCTCACCGGAGCCATGAGGCTGCACCTCTGCCACCACATCTTCTCACCCCTATACAAAGGTGTCACACTTTAAGCCAGGCATGACCTCTCCCTCCCAAAGGTAACCATGAGTCTACAGTGACGCTTGAAAATGAAGAAGCCTGTAAAAGCTACAGTAATTACAGCTCCATTTCGGTTCCCCTGTGCAGGGGAGGGAGGAGGTCTCCAGCACATGTTTTCCCACCACCACAACAGTTCAGGCATTGTGTTATCAAATTTTTCAGTGCCATTTATTTTTATTTGGCCTGTGAAATACTTCGGGGAAGGCCTTCTCGTAAATGGCCCATAAAGTTTGACAGGAACTAAACCTCCCACTGTTTTTGTGACTGATATAAAAGAGAACCAACTTAGTTGGCACCATTAATGCATGCTTTATGGGAAAAGGAAGACTGTCCCTCTGTACAAGCATCAGATTCCTGAGCAGACCACATTCAGTCCTGTAAGCATCTTTTGTGGCCTTTTACGAGGTAAGGCTTTCCCTATAAAGTTCTGGCCTCGCCACAAATCCACTTCCCTCTGGGCTCATCCATTAATAAGTACTTTCATTAAAATTCCACCTTCTTAGAGAAACAGCCAAGGTAATTTAACAGGAAATTGACTTTCTCCATCACCCTCATGTCTTCGACTGCAGCGACACAAGCCAGCACTGGCCAAAGGCATCCTGCCCATTAGTGCTTCTCCTTCATGCATCTATTTGCAAAAGCCACAGGGTTCGCTGCCCTTTGGGCGGGAAGAGGAAATGTGAAGGCCTCAGGACAGTCACTTCAAAGATGCAGTTACTTGAAAGGACTAGGAGCAAATAGTGATGGCACTGGTCTGAGGGCTGCTGGTGTAGTCAAACACACAGAAGATGAACAGCAAGAGGAGATCAGCTTAAGAGAGATTAAGTGAGGGACAGGGTCACACAGACTATGGGCAGAGATCTGGTGCTCAGTCCACTGCACACAGTCATTATCCTCCTGGAGGTGTTAATCCATCACTACTAAAAGATCAATCCTATAAAGAAAAACCCCAGCTCATGACACAGACTATATCCCAGAAAATAAATTTCATCATCATGCCAATATTTTATGAGCAGAGAAGGAGGCCGAGTTCATCAAACACATTATCTGCATCCTGTATATTGGCAAACTTAGAAGAATTAAGAACTTTCTTGGCTTTCCATTCATCCATTTCATTCTCTTTGGCTTCCAAGACAAGCTTTCAGGTGGAAGGCTGTACATAACACCACTGTATTTAGAAATGAGAAACCAGAAACGACACCAACTCCATCTGTCCATAAAAAAACATAGCATTAAAAGAAATCCATATGAATTTATCTTGCATTCTAGTGACGTATCTCTCTGCCTTTCACAAGAAAATGTCCAGGGAAAGTGACAGGTTTATTTTTAGCCTTTCTTTAATCTTTGCAGAATATGGCAGCAGATTGCAACCCACCACGAGCGTCCCAAACTAGGCTGAGATATGCTGCTGAAAAAGAATGGGTTTAGATTGACTGTCATCCCGCAAAGACATGGAGATGTTCTTAACAACCAGCCCCACTCCAGCAATAAGAAATTTGATCATATGCATTTCATTCTCAGTGTCACATATAAGTGGGAGATACATTTGTCACTGGATAATACATTCAGAATTAACAAGAAGAACTTGTCAGGTTTTGGCTGCAACCACTGAAGCTAAAGCCTAGAGCGAAATAAACTGTCAGATCAGAGCTTTGTTAAAAGGATTAAACCCATTCTTAAGGGTGGAGCTGTGGAAAAGCTTTTAAGCTTTATACTTACACCTGAAAGGTTTTTAAACTGGCATTCCAACAAAGACTGACACGAAACAAAACGACAGCTAATCTGACCTTGTGAGAGGGACCATCTCCAGCATCAGCTGCATTGTGAACCATGGGCCCAGAAACCCTGCATCTGTCAGGCGGTCACTAATTATTGGCCACATTTTTTGGCGTATGCTCAAGTTGCTGTAGAACCAATCACCATTTGTAACTTGGTCTCATTACAGACCTCCTGCAGTAATTGATTTGCACTGTGGCCATGTGGTAAGCCATAAAACTTTGCACCGGGATCCCAATTCTGCAAGTGTTTCCTCCTGCACTCATGGAGAACAAAGCACCCTGTAGAAGTCTGAGTTCAGCCCCACTCCCTGCCTGCAAGCAAGCATCAGGAGGATCACACCATAGCACTGCAGCCTTTATAGCACAGGAAAAAAACCCAACATTTCCCTATATTCAATTAATTACAAAATTGTACCACACGAGCCCCTTGTGAATGAAGTAGGTGTTACTGCACCACTCATCTTGCAGTTGGGGAAGCAGAGCTATGACTCAGAGGTGCAGGGAGCTGCTCAAGGTCACACAGTATCTCAGTCATCAATAGCACCCAGGTGCCCTGCTCTTGCCTAACTTGAGCTTTCTCACACTGCTTCAACAGTATTTTGGGAGTGTAACTTCAGCTTCAAAGAGGTTTTGAACCCACTCAGTGTTTGGCCTGTCCTGAATCTGCTTCATCACCGCTTCACCCAGCCTGCTCTGATCCATGGTGCCCTGTGGCTCACTGCCCTCCTGTCGCCTCTTGGTCTTCAGCTGGTTGAGCCAAGCACAGACATCTCCTTAACAGCACTGGTGTAAAGGAAACATGTAATAACGTGCACTGGGTGAGGTGCAACAAGCAGCATAGCAGCGTGAACATGGCAATGCGTAGCAAACAACACAAACCCTGCAGCAGAGAGACTGTCAGATACCAAAGCAGCTCACACTCATGGGTGGCTGCTGCTGCTTGCTGGGAAGAGGCTGTGAGGGTCCTCCCACATGGGTTCAAAACGGTGCATTAAGAGGGGACCTGGAAGCAAATAAACTGAGGAGGTATCTGCAGGTCAAAACCTCCTTCTATGGCTCCAACAAAAAGTTCTACCAAAGAGGCCGCAAATCCAGTTGTCAGGTGAACTTACAAGCTTTTTACATCTGTATCATCCATCAAGCAAAGTCGGATTGGATGGGACCAGCTTCCACCACCTAGTCCAGTTGAAGGTACCCCTGCCCACGGCAGAGGGGTTTGAACTAGGTGATCTTTAAAGTCCCTTCCAACCCAAACCATTCTGTGATTCTATGATCAATATAATAAAAGACTGAGTCATTCAAATGCCTAGCAAAG
This sequence comes from Neopsephotus bourkii, assembly GCF_033783945.1. Classification (NCBI taxonomy): domain Eukaryota; kingdom Metazoa; phylum Chordata; class Aves; order Psittaciformes; family Psittacidae; genus Neopsephotus; species Neopsephotus bourkii. The sequence goes on along the minus strand of NW_026901291.1, from coordinate 756,011 downwards.
CCCAGGCACTCAGTTGAAGATTTTCAGCCAGCTGACGGTCAGCTCTTCCTCCCTATTAGGGCTCAAAGCAAGGTTTCTGTGCTCTGCAGTTGTGGGAGCCTGGGGGAGTTGAGCTGTACAGGACTTGATCCCAAGGAAGAAAAAAGCACCAACTGCAAACCCTTTGGCTTTGCAGAGGCTACAGGCCAGGGACAAAGAGCTAGAACAAGTTTGCATCACACAACTCTGATATTCTTCTGAAAATGCCATAAAATGAATCTTGATAAGACTAAAGTGTAGTGATTCTGAGAGACATCAGAAAGCACATCATCAGTGGTCTGGGACCACAAGAGAAGAAGTCTAATCTCATTATGATATCACTATAGTCATCTAGGAATATGACCACTTCTCTTAAATCCTCTGTCTCTGCTACTGGTAAGATACTTCTCTACTGACTTCATCTGTCCAGGTTATCAAGCCATCAGGCCACAGCCTATTCCTCAGCAGTGCAACACCTGCCACAGCTGTAAAGCCCATAGTAGATAGCCTCTGACAACAGTCTCATATTTAATGCTGGTCCTTATGTAGACAGTGATAAATCATCTCAAGAATCACGGCTTTTTTAAGAAAGCAAGGAATTTTTGTTTCATGTTTCAGGCCTATTTTGATTTTTGCCCCACCTGGGAGGAAAGGCACTGCAGCATCACACATTTTCTAGTGCTCAGACCAGGCTATGAAGCATCAAACCTCCCAACACCTTTGATCATTACATACCACAACCATGCAGTATCACTTCTCGTGTGAAGCTGTTCCTGTTACCCCTCCTGCTTTTTACACCAACCTGCTTGAGGGCTGGGGGGCTCTTTTAATGTTTGAACTCAACTGTGCTAAGAACTGTATACTCGCTGAACTATCAATATCCCCCTGGTGACCATCCCTGCCAGGTAATTAGGTTTGTTGCTTTCACAAAAATGAAAGCAAATAAAATAAAAGAAGTGTAATTATGGTTTGGAGAGCACCGGTCTCAGTTTTTTCCCTTCTCAAAAGTCCTCTAGGGAAACAAAGAATGAGAGCTACTTATTGATTTCATCTTCCTGACGCTTAAACACAAGACTTGCTGGAAAACAGGACCCCTTGCTAGAAATCACCACTGTCCTCAGCTCCCCAGGGGAAGAGGGAGAGAGGCAGAAGTGCAGGCACTTGAGCTTAAAAGAGAGAAAAAAATAGAGAAGGGAAAAGAAAAAATAAAAAGAGGGCAACAGTTTCGGCTTTCATTATAAGCACTGTTATATCAACAATGGCTGGGGAACAAAGGAAGCCATTTCCACTAGTTCCTGCTTCAATTAGTTATTTGAACTAGTGAAGATTGTGCCACTTTATCTCCCCCTTGTAACATAATCATTGTATTTTACATCTCACGAGAAAAAAGGCCTGCCAGAGGACGTTATCTGGCTCTGGGTCATACATCACAGGAGATAACATCGTTATTCATGTCAAAAGGGATGATCAAGGTCTTCCTGTTTTATCAGCGATTAGCCAGGAAAGAAAAGCTGCTGCTGCTGCTCTTGGCAGGTAGCCAGGCTCTGTATGAGTACTACCATCGCTCTGCAGCCGGCATCACTCACCGACTCACGCGACTGCGCTGGGCTTGGAGCCGCACAGAAACGGCTCTTTCAAACCCATTAAACCCCTGGCTGGCAGGGAGGGCGCTGAGCTTCCATTAGCTGGCAGCAGCAGGAGGTGGCCTCCTCCAAGAGAGGGTCCAATCCCGCTCCCACCTGCGGTGCTTGTGCTCTGGCACATGCCACCATTCACCTCGCTGGAGTTCAGACAGAGGGAAGCTGGCAGCGCAGCCATGATTTTAGCAACTGAGGATGGACTTGAGTCCCTTGGGCTTGAGCCAGGCTGCTCTCTTCAACCCCAGGTGCCCCCACCTTTGCTGTTGCCATCTCCTTTCCACTTGCTGCTTGTACTATTCTGCCTCATTCTCTCCCCAGATGGCATTGCATTAAAAGCTAGGGCAGAGCTCAGCCTCTGGCTTTGCCCCTTGCTGAATTATTCCACTTCCCAAGCACCTTCCCTTGAGCTCAGAGCTCTTCACTCCTGAATGCTTAGCGTATTCCCAATTTAAACATCCCGAGCAGTTTACCGTCTATCTGAGAGCAACAGTAAAACCTACCCACCTTATCTCAGCTACAAGCCCAAAGGGAGGTAGAATTCAGTGCCTTTATGCCTCAAACACTAACAAAAAAGAAGAAAACCACTGCTATTTGAAAAATATACCATGTTGAAGTACAGAGGTACATTGCACAGTGGCTTTGCTTCCTGAAGTGACTTGGCTTGATGTACCTGATGCAGGGTCCACTGAACCACGAAAGTTTTTCCACTCACTCACTGAGCACCAGCACTGCATCCTTTGGCAGTTAACACAGCATCATGGAAATTCAGTACTCAAAATCACCAGGCAAAACTATTCTGAACAAGCTTTAAGTGTCTTCTCCCACACAATTGACAATACAGAAGCCCATTCACCATTAGTGCTGTAAATCAAAGCACACAGAAGATCCTGTTCAGGGGCTGGGTAACTCATTTAAGACCAAATCTACAATTCTTATGTGTTGCTAAAATGCAAAACTCATCAGTGTGATGAACAGACACAAAAGCACACGAGGGACACACAACCTCCTACTTTGGGGGAAAAAAAGACTTCCTTCGAGTGCACATTTTGGATAGATCCACTGTGTGGGTCTTACACCTCTCCCCAGATCATCTATCATTGGCTGGAGATGAGGAAAGACAGGCAGGAATTGCTATATTAAAACACTCCAGTACTTACTCCAACTATTTCAACACCAATTACTCCAGCTCAGAGCCTAACACGCAATTATGTTGTTGCAGCAGCCAGGCTGAAACCGGAAGAGCGTTAATAGCAAAAGTCAAGTGTGAACCAAAACTTATGAAACCTTGTGATACATTAAAAATAATAACAAAAGGAATCTGAGACCAAACGCCATTTCCCTTCAAAGGCAGATAAAATTAAAAATGACTCAGCAGCTCTGAGTCAGGGCAGGAAACTTGACCCAGCGCCAGTGATTGTAGCTCCAGTAGAAACGGGCACGAGGGCTCTGAATTGCTGTCTCTGGCAAGGTCATCATCACCGACGCTGCCAAACACTGCGTGTGACCTGTCTGCAAAACCACATAGGATAAGCTCGCCATGAAGAACTTGAGAAAGTCAGATGTTCCTCCAGATGAGTTATGGAAAGGAGATGTAACTGCTCAAACAGACCACAGAACTCAGCCAGGTTGAGCCAGGACAGCTGGGGCTCCTGCAGGTCACACAGTTGAACAGGAAAGCAGCAAGGGTTCTGGGCACAGCTCCTTTAGAAGGGATTGCACTGAAAGGCCAGACGCTGATCTCAGAGCAGTGCTTCCCTCCTGCCCACCCACAAGGCTAAGGTGATAATACAAAGCAGCTGCCCCTAAACAGGCAGGTAAAGGGTACCCTGAGCCTTCCAGTCCTTTTGAGTCTGGACACAAAAGGGTTTTAACTGCAGGCCATGTTGTCCAACCAGCCAGTAGCGGAGTCATCCTGGCTGTCTTTCAGCAGAGCCATGGTTCAGGACCTCCTCAAAGCTCATGAAACCAGGTCCCTGGCACCCACTGGAACTTGGGGTACCTCAGTGAAGCCCAGACTGAGACCCTCCTCCTGCTCCCCACAGCACCAAGAGCAGGAGACCCTTATTGCCTCTGCATCCTGGGGCGCTCCATGTTCCAGACCAGGGGAACTCCACTGGAGTTCTGCTCTGCAACATTCAGCTGATGTCCAAGCCGCTCATTAAGCAAATCACGGGAAGCTGAGCTGTACAAAGGGAAGCTACCTCCGGTGTCACCCATCAGGACAAATTCAAGCTGACAGTTTCATCTTCCACCCACAGACATCATGGGATTCCCACTAGAAATCATGGGGTCCAAACTGGCAAATAAACTCATGAGTGGTTAGCAAACCCTGCATCGTTCTTTAGGAGAAAGAGCCAGAAGATCACTGCCTAGATAGAAGAACTCACAAGAGATCATATAAGCCCTGCAACCTTTAATAAAGCAATTGTAATTACAGAGGATTATTATTTTTTAAATCAAACGTTTCAAGTACCAGGTATATAAAAACACAGTAGCACAGGCTTGCCAAAAAAGAATCAAGAAATAGATGTAACTCTCCTAGTAATTAACATTCATTAGGGGTAATTTGCATGCGATCCCTCATCAGATCTAGAAATGCCAACCCCGAAGAACTGCCCAGTTTGTCCTTTGGGCATACTAGCCTTGCTCATATCCCATCAGACCTTACACCAAAGACCTCAAAACACCAGCAGAAAGGCAAGGTACTTGTCGCCACAGGAGGATTCTTATCAAGCATGTAGCAAACTCCTTACAGAGCACAGCAACAAAAGCTACAAAGCACAACCTGTATCTGAGCTCTATTAATTAGCTGATACATCAGGAGTGCATTCTAATCTTCTCTCTTCAAAGGTGGTCCAGATCATCCCTGTGGTAGAGTCCTCCCAGGAAGCAAAGCCTCTTCTGCACGATTTCCCTGCGTCCCCTCAAGCAGTTTCCCACGGCCTCAGCCCTGCACATCCCATCAGGAGCATCACCGCCCGCATTGCTCCAGCCCTGCAATGGGGCCCACAGCCCCCAGTTAACTGGTTCAACACGGCTGGTGGGGTCTCTCCAGGAGCAAAGCCAGAAGCACTGGGCTGGATCCAACCTGGCAGGGCCAGACTGAGTGCAGCACAGCCCCTGATCTGAGCTGGAAGGGTCTGTCACAGATAACTACTTCTACAACTGCCCTAAAAAAACGTTTTTGGTGCTGTGCAATGGGTTTTCAAATACCAGGGAGACGAAATCCATCTGCAAGATTTCCCTGTGGAAGAGTTGTGCACTGTAGGAACTGTACGTACTGCTCCTAGCCAAAAGTGTTGCTTTGCATGGGCTGCACCACATGGATATTTTTATTACTACACTTCATAAAAAGATCTCTGAAGTTTCCTGGAAGATCCTGTTTCACATGCCACCACCAAACAGAAAGCTTGCTCCAAGCAACTCCTGACACATATGCAGAGGAGGAGGAAAAGAAAATCACCTAGAGCCTTTTCAAAAGCCCCATCTTCCATGCATTGCAGAGATAAGAGCCACGAGTTGTGATGGATGGGGCCATCACTGGAGTCCCACTCATACAGAGCTTTCCCAGAAAACCACACACTCACTCCATCAGGGTTTTTCTTGTATCTTGGAGCGTAGGATGGTTTCCCACATAAGCTTCCAGATACACCCTGCCAACAACATGTTCCCCTCTGCTACCCAATAACTCCCACTCACAGTCATTCTGTGACTGCTGTAGCCAAAGGGGAACTAAAGAGACTCTCCAGGTGGAAAAAACATTACTCATGAGGACTTTGACCACAGCACACTGAGGTATCAGCCCTCTCTGCTCACACTCCTCCTCACCCTGGGATTTTAACTTTAGTCCTGCAGCAGTTGTACATCAACAGCACAGAAGAGATCCCCAGTATCTGAGCCCACACACTTTAGTTTCAGGCCAGCCTGCTTGCATGGATACCACTCACCAACGTGGTTTCATGTCTGCTCCACAGCATCTCCAGCAACTGGTATTTGCATCCCCACTCCAGACCTGGAGCATCACCTCTCCACACTGCAGCAGCCCCATGGGGGTCAGCAGGGATAAGTTTAGCCCAGCAGCTTCAGCCGGTGGAGCAGGAAATGCACGTTAAAAAGAGCAGTATTTTAAAGACATAAACTGCTCAGAAGTGCTGCTCTGAGGCAGCAGCTTGAAGAAAAACAATGTCTGGTGGAAAAGCATTTTTAGCGGTGCTTGTTTATTCACCTATTTCTTAGGTGGTTGTCAGCCTGGCACGGGTTAGCAAGGCCTATCAGAGCTCTGAAAAATTACTTTTAAGTCTCATACTGTGACAAAACAATAGCTGGCTAAGCCTGCAATGACTTTTAAACCACACTTAGGAGATATTAATGAAGATGTTCCCTAACTTCTAAATTACTGACATTGATTACATCTGTGTGATGAGGATGGGTAGGATTTCAATCTGACAATTAACCCAATTGCTGAAATAACTGATTGGAGATGAAAACACTTCCGAGGCAGTTACCTTTTGGTTCTTTAGAAGTGTTGACTTTGAAATACATCAACAAGTTACTGCACTCTTAAAAGAGAACATCCCAAATTCCTCCTTCATGCTTTAGTGTAGGGGGTTCCTCAGTGATTTCTTTCTATATGTATTACAAGTGTTTCACAAATAAAAGTATGGATCAAATATCTATGTCTGAGAAATGGTTAATTTTGTGAATCTTCACTGAAATCTTTACCACTGAAAATCTGAGGGGCTTCAGACAGGATCTGACTGGGGAGAGGAGCAGGAGAATCTCCAATTACTTTATTTCCTTAGGAGCTAAGGAAAACGAGACAAGTGTGAAAAGAAATAATAATCATAACCATGGGCATGCAAAATTTCTTCAGTCTGCTATAAAATGATTATTTCATTTGAATCCTTATAAAGTCATAGAACAAATTACCAGGAGGACAGGGTCATTGTCCCATTGTAGCTGGATACTGCTGCCAGCACAGTTAATAACTCCCTCTGGATCCAAATGCAGATACTGGAAAAGAGACTTACCTTTGCAAGTGTACAAATGGGGGGAAATAACAAAGAATGCTTACCCAAGTCTCTAAAATAGAAGCCCAGATTTATCAAGCCCTTCTTCTAAGAATGCGATTGCCAGAGAGCCATAATGCCTTGAGATTAATTATTCCGGGTAAAAATTATGGAAGATGACACTAAGCAGTATTGAATCTCTGCTCATTTGATGTCCTAGCCTTATTTGTTGCTCCTGCCTCAATTCCTTTGCCTTTTCCTTTGCTCTACTTTCACCTGGAGTTCAACCACAAAATAAGAGCCTAAAACTACTTTATTTCTAGCTTCCTGTTTCATTTGAGTTCCCTATAATAAAGAATTTTAAAATAACATGCTCCAAACCCTATGATCACTTCCTTTGCTCCCTTTCCTGGTCTGACATGGGTGGTACAAACCTTTAAAATGTTCTTGTTTGGGAAGCATGGCCAAGAGTGATGGGATCCCACAGGCAGCCCCAAAGCTCACAGGGTCTCAGCCCCACTTCCCATGGGACAGGGGCTATGCCACCCTGCCAGTGGAGCTCCCTCCTCGTATCCTGGCTTGGAAAGAGCATCCCTCAGGAGGCTGAACAGAGCTATTGGCCAGGAGGCAAGAGAGCCCCAAATGGCCTCTTCAGACAGCTACTGGATGGAGCAATTCATCACAACCACACAGCCCCGTTCAAAACTGGCCGTGCTTTTCCACAGTTATGATCATACAAACCACCCGTTTTTTAGGGCAGCAGGGGATGTATCCTGGGGAGGGAGGTGTTCAAGATAAGAGCAAAGATTTATGCTGCTTCTTGGCTTAAAACTTTGCATATGTAATCAGTAGCCAGGGGGTAATTTATTGACAAGGTTTGTGGCGGATCGGACAAGGTGTTTGTGAGATGTGGGACTTTGAAAAATGAGGTGCAGTTCAGCCCTTGAAATATTCCTCTAACAATTTATTGTAAAGCCGTATCTCAAAACCTACTTGGCCTAGAAACTTCAAGTTTGTTTTATTCAAGAGTCCTTGGCTCAATTCAGTGCACAGGAATACTTCAGATAAGGTCAAAGTCTTATTTACTGTGTGCTTTGGCCCCCCATCCCCCAATTTTATTTATTATTTGCTTCCTTAAGCCATCAAACGTTCCTTCAGCCTGGGAAAAGCCTGTAGGAGGACAGGTTTTGGCAGGGGTTTGTTACTGCATGGAGAACATGGGCACAAACACACCAACTAGCTCGCCTTTAGAAGATTAATACTTGCTCCCCACGTAGTCAGTCACTGGGCTCTGCACACACTGGCGCGCGAGTCGCTCCTGCTGGAGCAGCACAGACACCAGCACAAACTGATTCTGTGAACTGAACTGTTCCGAGCCTGCACGCACCAGCCCAAGCAGCAGCCTGCCTGCACACCTGCAGCAGAGGGGCTCTCCAGGAACAGGACAGTAGATTTCCAGGCAAATCTCACACCGTTATAATCACAGAATAGTTAGGGTTGGAAAGGACCTTAAGATCAGCCAGTTCCAACCCCTTGCCGTGAGCAGGGACACCTCATACTAGGCCATGTCACCCAAGGCTCTGCCCAACCTGGCCTTGAACGGGCATTCACCACTTCAAGCAACCTGTGCCAGTGCCTCACAGCCCTCACATTAAAGAACTTTTTCCTTATATCTAACCTGAACTTCCCCTCTTTAAGTTTAAACCAGGGGAAGTTCAGGTTAGATGTAAGGAAAAGAAGAAACCCCTTGGGTTATCAAGTTTTCTATATGCTTCATGGCTCAAAAGCTCCAGTTTGAAAGCATGCCACATCTACACAGCAATACATCTGCTGTAGCCAGCGTTTAAAGACCTTTGCTAAGTCAAGTACTCTGGTTACGTTCAGGATGTGTCTAGGTAGGAAAATTTATCAGCATAAACAGAGAACATCAGTTTAGCTTTCTGACTACAGAGTGGGGCAGGTTTCACGCAGGGCAGGAAAGGGAACCAGAGCAGTTTCTAGACTTTCATTTCATTGAAGCTATTTTTAGAAGAACAAAAACACAAAGCCTGCAACTGCTGAAAGCACAACTTCACCCTGGGTTTATGGATGCTAATTTTGCTTGATACAGTCTTCTGACAAAAGAGAGGACTCAAAAGTTCTACAAGTATTTTCCTTGTGGTATGACATCTCCACTTAGTTTCTAACATTTAGACAGACACCTTATCTCTGCTCACCTTTGATATCAGCACTGGCTTCTGGCAGATAAAAAGCACTCAGGCTCCTGGAGTCGGGACAGCAAAAAGAATGAACAACAATCAGCAGTTCCTTGGTGTACCAGAAAAACACCACTCAGCTTTCCCAGCCCATGTTTCAGCCCAAACCCAAGGCTTCAGGCTCCTCACCCCACTACCAGCCCAGGGAACAAAAACTGAGAACAAAACCTCTTCTTTAATCCTTCTTACTACCCCTACCTTACCACTCTCATAAGTAGTCCTCTGCCTGCCTCACCTGCTCCTTATCTGTGTTTGCCCTGGACCAGCATTGGCTATAAATTGCCACCTGTGGCAAGTGGATTCAATTTCTTTTGACCTTACTACTTCAAGAATCAGGTAGGCTTCCCACCTGTCAGCTACCTTGACAAGCAAAGTGATGCTGCAAACAGGAAAAAGCCAGCCAGGAGGGAAAGAGAGCAGAAGGGGTGAGGGATGACAAGCCTTTTCCTATCTTGCCCCAGGTGAACGTTGCAAATTGGCAGCAGCGGTAAAGGAGTCACCCAGGGTTACCATGCCATGATTTGAGTATTAACAAGCATCCTTGCATTGTTTTTATCCAGAATGTATAATTAACCCCTTGGAGCCAACAAGTCTGGCAGTGTCATCGTTAGGGCTGATGTAAAAGGCAGCGTGGCATGTTGCACTGGGAATTCCTAACAGCCCACCATCAAAGGTTTAATCATAAGCAATTTTTGCCTTCACAGTTTATTATATACTGGAGCTTGCTGGAACCTCTCCTGTTATCATGCACTAACATGCAACAAGCTTGTGTAATCTCCAGTTGAGTGCATTGTCTCATAAGTGCCCTTTTTCCATAGAAATAAAGCACTAACAAGATATTTTTTAACAGTCTAGACTGTAAATTGAATAGGAGGAGGCAGAGGCTGAGAATGAAATATATCAATGTAGCTCCTTTAATATAGGACAGCACATATACATAACTTTAACTCTCATAGCTGTCTTGGAGCACCCATAGGGAAACCCAAGCAGGGGGTTTTAACTCTTGGGGGCTCTAAAATACTTCTGTTAAATATGTATTACTTTTTGCAGATGCTATTTCTTAATACCCAAAATACGCGTTGTGCCACTGGGCAAACAGGTTCGGTAACAACAGAGAGCCATTTATTAAGATACAGACTCCGCAGCAGCAGGCTGTCCAAAGAAACTGCTGGGACTCTGTTTTATACTTATCGTGTCAGCTCCAAGAAGCTCTGAGCCCTTCAGTGCTGACTGCTGCACATCTGCCCTGAGTGCATCCCCCAAGGCTGCTTCACAGACTGCAGCATTTGGTGCTTTTGGCAGGACTTTACTTTTGTTAGGTGGTTCACTGATGACTCTTTGTGCCTCCACTGTGTGTTGAATGGGCACATGCAGATTTCAGCTGGAATGTACTCATATAAAGCAGGAAAAGTAGCTTCTTTCCTGGTTTCAGCACTGGTTCTGCACAGGCCCATCCCCACACACAAGACCGATGAGTTGAGCCTGGCTCAAGTCATGAGATTGGCCCAAACTTCTTCCTATTTGAAGGAATAACAGATTCCAGCCACCTGGAGTCATCACCCTCTGGATCTTTGTTGCACTGGTGCTAGTGAGGTACATTTAAAAGATGAGGCAACCCCCAACACCACCAAAAAAACCCCGAAAACAACAGGGTCCTCACATAATCAGTGAAGTCCAGAAGCTGGGATTTAAATAGTGCAGAAGATCTCACAAAGCTCACAGTCTGGTTAGCAGTGAACCGGGGGAAACTGGAATGTCTTTAGCTCCAAATCCCAACGTTAACCACCCGAAGTCCTTTACTGATTTAAATCAGTCTGCTGAGACCCCTGCATCAGGAGATCCCTGCCTGGCCCACCGTCTGACCCACAGAAAGCAGGCAGGCAACAGGGAGGGAAATGTGGTGCTGTGTTACAGATGAGGAACAAGGCAATTAAGTGACTTGCACAATATACAGGGGAAATGGGGACTGAATTTAGACCTCATAAGCTGTCATCGAAGATTATTGGCACAAAGCTGGCACTCGGTGCCAGAGGAAAAGTCACCCAGAAGTCACGGTGTTAGAAATGACAGGACAGCTCCCAGATAACATATGTAAATAGATGTTCATTGCAAAATGTAGCAGGATGTTTTTCACATTATCGCCTTTCAAAGGTAAGGTCTCGGTACTGACAGGGATGTTTTCAAGTAGAGAGGATTTACTGACGCTTGTTCTGCAGCAAGCACTGTTTATCTTTGCTGTAGTGATGTGACTGGAGGAATGGGACCATGTTATCTTCATTCAGGTCTTGGAGTGACACAGAAGCTCCTCCAGCAATGACTGCAAAAGATAGCAGGATCGCATGGCATAACATCTGCTGTGGGAAATGTCTTCTCAGGGGATGACTCAGCTCTTCTGCTTTCCAATCTGCACAGGAAAAAGGGATAAATTTCAGGTTAGACTTTTTAAGATTGATACGTGGAGAAATCACCAATATACCATGAAATAATTCCTATCACATGCTTATTGTGGGCAGGTTAAGGGTTAGGAATGTTCCTCTCCGGTTTCCCATAGTATGGCTTGACAAATGCCCATCAGGAAAGGCCTGTGTATAAAATTACTCATGTCCCAGAAGAGCAGGACATCTCTGGGCTTCCTCCAATCTCACTGCTCAGCAGAGGAATATGAAGACAAGTCTATCACAAACATTAGAAAAGGCCATGCTGAAAAAGGCAGCGGCTGGCAGGAGACTGCCCTGGGGAGCTGGGTACAAGCTCTGATGATGGCTTGTTTGGCATGCATGTTTTCTTCCTGAAGTCTGTTCTCATTTAAAAACAGAAGAAAAAAATCAGGAGCTAAACATGAGCATGGCAAAGGTGAAGATGTGCAAAGTACCTCTCCAGCCTCTGTCCTACCCCATCTGCAGGGCTGACAGTGACTGCCCAGTGTGGGGAGCACTGATGGGATTACCCCTTAAACAAACCCTTGGGAGAGCTGCTGTGCCCTGCAGCCAGAGTAAAGGTGTCTTGAAATTATGGAAAACTGTCAATAGTGCTGAGTGCTTGTGGTAAAATAAAAGCTGCTAAGAATCCAGCCGCACAGGCTTATTACTGAGTTCCCACTCAACATCCATCTCACACGTCCCTCCCATAGGGCTGTGCACCATATCTTTAAATCTTGTATAACCACCTCCTTTCTTCCTGCAATATTGTGCTGCGGATGTCTGTGCCGTGCTGCCAGGGCATTTCCCTGGTGGGTGGGAATGAATTATGTATTCATCACTCTACAATGCAAACTCTTACGGCAGAGGAAGCAGAGGTCACGGAGGCATCGCTTGCCACTGCTAACCCTCAACTAGGCTTTCACATTGGAAGGTGGGGTTTGAGCAAATAACCTCAGTTCCCACCCCAATGCACCCTCCCAGCTGGATTTACATCAAAAGCAAAAGCAAGAGGCTTGATGTAATCAGGCAACAGCTGTAAAAGGAGAAGCAGCAGTGGGCTGGTGGTGAGTGCTGGAATGCCATTCATCTCAGCTGGGGTTGTAAGTGAAGCCAGCTGCTGCTAGGGGTGGTCTGGAGGGTTTTGTGGGGACCAGCCCGCCTCTCCAGCATTTATCCACCACAAGCTGGATTCCAGCCTCAGGTCTCATCTTTCTCTCCACAGCCAGGCATGTTGTCCTTCATACCCTCTGAGGATGGCCAGACAACGGGGGAAAGCTGCTGAGAGGTGGTGAGGAGCTCCACAGCATGGCCATGCCCACTCCCCCTATACCCTCATCTACCACAGAGCACCACTGTCCTACTCATTGCAGGGGTGCCCTCCCCACCCCATGGTGGCTCTTCCCCGCGGTGGTGGGTAACATCAGGGTCAAGAAAACCTAGGTTCAGTACCAGAAGGAGCTCCTCAAAGATGAGTGAGTTTTCACCACAGCATTACTGGTACGAATAAAGGCAGTTTAAGAATATGGCAATTGCTTCAGGCAACAACCAGTTATTTTTCAGTGTGGTATTGTTCGCTTGTTTTTCCTGTGATGTTAGGAATGGTCTGAACCTCTGGACCAGCATCTCCCTCACACTTTGTACTTCAATAATCTTTCTAAACCTACCAATTTAGCCTATTCCAGCAAGAGAAGCAAAGAAGAAACCTCCGCTCATCCCTGTCCTAGATGTAGTTAATTGCCTCTGAGAAGAAAGAACTCCATTGAGAGAGAAAAAGACAGAGTCTATAAGCTAAAAGCCCATATTCTGATTTTTGCAGACTTCTCACACATCCTTTTTCCTCTCCTTTGAACAGCTACTGTCACATCAAAATTCATAACATCAAAGTTCATAACAAAGGTATCCACCCAGGAGCTAATAATTCATATATTTCACAACCAGGAAGTAATTTGGGCTTTAACCTCTCCATTCTGGAATCCACGTTAACAAACCACTCTTTCTGGATCATTCCTTGTATATCCAGGCCCTCTACCACGAGAAAAGCAACGGTTAGTCAAGGGGGAACTAAGAGGAAATAAGCGATTAAACTCAAAACATTCAAAAAAGCCATATTCAGTTTAGGATAAGCAGAACTGTCGTAATCTCAATTGCTCTGGTTTCTGTTGCCAGCTCTACGCATGCACACAAACATTCCATGGCACTCGAGAGGAGGGCTTGTGACAGAGCAAAAGTGGTTCTGGGTGTGTTTCACTATCTCCTCTTAAGCCTGTTCTGTTGGTATCTATGAAGAAATCACTGCATGTTATTAAGATATCTCTTAATTAACAGCAGCTACATTACACTTCCATTTTTTTCATGGGCAAACCAGATTTCTTTAGGCCTGCATAATGTCAATAAGTGCTCTATGGGATGAACCTCAGCCTCACATATGTTCAGCTTAGAAAGGAGTGTAGCTTAAATCTGAAGTGTCCATCATGCAAAAAGAGACCTGATACAGAGACTGTACTTTTCCATCATGTTCTGGCTGCTCCCTAAACGTGAGTGCAATGCACAGACCTTCAGCTGAGCAGAGACCTCCTAGGAAAGGGTATGGAAGCTATTAAAGTTTAAAATGCAATCATGTGCATGAAAGAGAGGTCATTCCTTCACACCGCTTTGAGTTCAAGCAGAAGAAGAAAAAGGGAAACTGATTAGAATAGGTCAATGGAAAAGGAGTAGGAAACAGGAGAGGAGGGGAGAGATCCCAAAATAACTTAGACTGCAGTGTCCACATGACGCACAGCACAGGGAGCCAGGCAACCTGGTCATGACACAGTGACCACCAGCATATCACTTAGCCTCTCCTGGCCTCAGCTAAGAGCCTGAAGTGAAGGCAGGGCAGGGTAACACATCAGCTTTGCACAGTGGTAAGTTTTTCTTCATGACTGTTAGCATTTCAAGGTGAAAAATGCAGGATGAGAAACAGCTCATGTGCAAATAACCATCCCCTGGTCAGGGGCTGACCTCTATCCTTCCACTGTGCTGAGTGGCAGGGATGCACAGGGATGGAGGACAGAGTAGGAAATGCCTCTCCCACCCTTCCCACAGCTTGTCCCTGCTGCACACTCACCCTGCACATGCCTGTCCCATGCAGGGCCCAGCAGGAGGAAAGGCTAAAACATGAGAGGGATAGAGGTGACACTTGGGAGATGGGGCTATTTTAATTCTACAGTGCATTCCTCTGAATTATGTGTGTCCCTCACCAAAGGTGATGACAGACAAGGGATTAGAAGGACAAAATCAAACCTCCATGTGTGCAGCTCACATGGAGCAGGGCAGAAGGCAACCTCCTGCATTAATACAAGCAGAACAAGTAAAGACAGAGGTGAGGGATGGCCTCAGAGATAGGCATGTTATTTTTCAACAGCAAAGCTCCAGAGAAATGGGGGGAAACGGTGAACTGTGACTCTCCAGCAACCTAAAGATCTACACCTATCTTTCATAAAATCATACATTCTTAACTCGGGTCCCTGTCAAGCTGCAATGTTGATTGAGACTTGTAGAAGCAATGTTTGATAAAATATGAACAGTAGCAAACAAACAGCTTTTTCAGCATCTGCCATTGCTTGTGGAAGAAGTATATGCAAAGCCCCAGGAGCCTTGAGGTGTCAACCAGCAAAAGATGCTAGTGTGAGTTTCCCCATCAATCAGAGTGACCAGCACCTCTAACCACAGCTCAGAGGAGCAGAAAACAAATGCTTCCAGCAAGCTGCTCTGTATTTACTCTGCTGACTAACAGCTTTGGGGGGGGAAGAAATAATTTGCAAGCAATTTATGAGTGGAAGAGAAAAAAAGGTAACACTTGAATATTATTCATTGCAAATTACTCCTGCTCTTTTTCATGCAAGTAGTCTGTTCATTCATCAAAATTTTTGCTCCATCCAGGGCTGGGAAACAAGCTGTTACTCATTTTTACTTCCTTGTATTGCACTCAAGGTACAATATATAAGGAAAGCCATAGTTGGCTGGTATAAGGCAAGGGACAAAATTACAGAGAAACAAAACTGCAGGCAGCAGAGCCATAGGCTGCAGGCAGTTCTCATGGGGAAAGGGATACCACCGATAGGGGTAAATTCACCAAGGAAGGGCTGTTGTCATCGCAACGGGGAAAAGTGAGGCTTCACATTGCACCTTCAAACAATCCCACTTCTGGGATGTGGTCAGTGGAAAGCAGGGAGCCATTGCCTGCAGCCCTCCAGCACTCTATACCAGCACAGGGGGTCTCAGCACCCCAGGGAACCTCCTTGCACCCAGCACAAAGCTCGATGCCTCCCCACTGCAGACCCTGAGCACTCAGTGCTCTCTGTGTGGAGGCAAGACAGTGACGTGGTGGAATGAGCTGAGTTTTCCACTGGGTGGTCCGGAGCACCTTGGTCCCGCTGTGTGAGGTGGCGTGCGCACCAGGCAGACACATGCACCTGCACACAGACTGAGTCACTGCATGTGGCAGGTACCAGACGGGTCTTTGCATGCATAATTATTCGCTCTGCGTTTGTGATAATTGCCTGGGCGAACCTGGCAGCAGGCGGGTGTTATCCTGGGCTTGTTAGGCTGCTGGTACTAGAGGAAAACAAAGACAAAGTAGTCAGACTTGCTTACGCATTCCTGTTCTGCTGTTTTTCCATTTCATTGATTAAAATGTGAGAGTGAATCTAGCCTTAATGAATGTCAAGGACTCCCTTGCTGGAAGTAAAACTAGTTCAGGCGGTGCTCTGCAAACTTTCCACGCTGGCCGTGCCAAGGCAGAATGTCCTGACTTGCCAAGCTCCCTGCCCCAGCCAGTGCTGCCAGCGGGGCAGGGCACACCATGACCAGGATGCGGGCTCCCCACTGCTGCAGCATCCCAGCCCGGATCATCCCTGACCACAGGGGTGAAGTCAGGTAGTCCAAAGGGAAAACTAAAGCTAACCTCAGCTCGCACTGGAGGCTAATGGTTGGACTTCCCGATCTTAAAGGTCTTTTCCAACCCAATTGATTCCACTATTCACATTGCTGAAACTGCAGCTGCGCTGGGCAGGGCACGTCTCTAGAATGAAGGATCACCGCCTCCCCAAGATCGTGTTTTATGGTGAACTTGCCACTGGTAGCCGCAAGAGAGGTGCCCCAAAGAAGAGATACAAGGACTCCCTGAAACAATACCTTAGCCTTGGCCATATTGACTACCATCAGTGGTCCACCTTGGCCTCCAATCGGGAGACTTGGAGGCACACCATACATAATGCCGCTGACTCCTTTGAGAGTTCACGAAGAACTAGTCTCGAGGAGAAAAGACAACGCAGGAAGAATCGTGTCCCACCTGTTCCACCCAAGGAGACCTTCTGCTGTGCTTTTTGTAGCCGGATTTGCCTATCCCACATTGGCCTTCTTAGTCATCAGCGCGCTTGTAGTAAGCGTGGGTAAATGCCCTTCCCAAATCTTCGTTCGCGACGTCAAGCCATGATGATGATGATGATTCTACTATTCTATGCAGAAATGCTGTGACCACCAGTCTGCTCCCAGAGCTCTTAACCCAGCTCAACCCCAGAGCTCCTGCTCTGCTCTTGCAGGGTGAAATGTTTACCTATAGCCCTGCCTTTCTGCAGCAGCTGCAAAGTAGGCTGAAATACAGGAAACATGACATCATTTGCCTTCTCCCAGCACAAGACAGATTAGACCCTTTGTAAGGGGAAGCAGTGGTGAGAAACACACACCCCCAGCAGTAAATTCCACTGTTACAGAGACACATTTATTGGGAGATAACAAAAGAAAGCTGCTTCTGCAGTGACTTTTTGGATAGAAAAAAGAAGACATCTATTTTATTCTTTTGAAGTAGATGCTGTTAGGAAATGGCTAGCTTTTTACAGCTGGCTGTGTTTTCAGCTATAGCTTTCCCCAAACCTGCTCCTGAAGCTATATGCTATATGAGTCACTCCATCAAATAAAGAGCAATAATAAGTTATTGTGAGCACCAGGCTTTTAGATTCCTCAGCCTTCTCATCTGAAGAATAAAAATTACCCCCCTCCTGACTTCTTAACTTTGTTGGCCAAACTTTAAAGCTGTGGCTGAAAACCAAGCAAAAAAGTACCGACCGCGCTACTGTAGTGCAACTGGTTTCATGTAGTTCAAAGTCAACGTTCCTGGGTTCATTTCCCAGCTCAACCATGGCCTTTTCTTCTCGTTTCTTTTATTAAAGCTTCAGCGAGTCAGTTGATGAATTTCTCCGCTATAAAACAAGCCTGTCCTGAAGGACACCAGAAGGTGCAGGGATTCACCTGAGTAAATTGCTTTAAATTGTTCTTTGTTTGTATATAAAGCCAAATAAATTAATAATGAAATTAGTTGCTTCTTCCTGAAGAGATTAAATTTAAGATAAATGTAATCCTCCTGCTCCCATGGCCCTCTCAGCCAGCAATTTTTTTAGGATAGACAGGGAAGCTGGTGTGACTGGGGCCTTTAAAAGGCCACATTGGCCACACCAAGGTGCTTTTGGTCAGCCTGGGTTAGTTGTGTTCAGTTCAGCACAAAAGATATAACAGCTTTCCTCAATCAGGCTGGTTTCTGCATTTTCCTGTTTCTCATACCAAAATCTCCCTCATATCACCAGCTCCATCCCTGCACCCCCATTCCTTACTGGCCTGGAGAGCTGGGGACAGGAGGAAAGGTCCCATCAGTGCTTCTGCACTGTGGGTAATTATCGCAGTGCTTTGGGTGGCAAGGGCAACCTTGTGTGTCTGCAGCAGCTGATATAGCTCCAAGCCATGTGCTTCACACCCACAAAGAGAAAGGAAACCACCTCTCCCGGTGCCTCTGCTAATTCCCACAGAGCCGGGGAGCCTGCCAGGAAGGAGGTTTTTCGGGAGAGCAGATCCTAGCGAGGTCTGATTTCTAGCTGGGAAATGCATTATGCATGGGGTACCTTGGGGAATCTATGGAGAAGGCTGAGAGAGGCTGGCAGTGGGTAGATATTAAATATATTGCAGCTATTATTATTATTACTGTTGAGAAGGCAGGCACTAGGATATCATTGTGGGAGGCTGAAGAGAAGAAATACAAGCAAAATACAAGCAGCACACGGGAAATTAAACCATCTTCAGAAAGTAACAGAGGGAAATGCAAAACCAAAGTACAACTAGCTGGAACAGGCAATTTGTCTGCAAATGTCACATTCACACCGTCACCCGCTCCTCAGCCACAATCAGAGCCCCATTTTGCACTACAGTGGAGCGTTTAAACCTAGCAGCAACCCAGCAGAAGTAAAGGCTATGTGCTCAGTGTGAGATTTTGCAGCCAAAAGAGCTCATTGACTCCAGGGGTCCCTGGGTCAGAGCTACACTTGTACCGATTCCGTTGGAGTTATTCCAGGAAGGATGTTGGCTTGTTCTCAGTGGCTGTGCTCGTGCAGCCATGCGTGTTTGGGAATACGTGGGATCGCGGTACCCTGAACCGTGAACGCTGGTTTGCAGAGATCAAAGATGCCGTATCCCTGTAGGGCTGCAGTTTGGCATAGAGAGTAGATGGTGTGGGGCAGGAGCAAGCAAACTGCAGAGCAGGCATTCATTCCCTGGCTTTGGCAGCAATAGTGCCTTAAATGCAGTATTTCCTTAGAAATAAGAATTAAGGCTATTGTAATAATATCCGGTTTAGAGTCAAAGGCTCCACCCAAAGCCCACTGAGGATGAGAGTTTCCCAGCGTGCTTGAGACTTAGCCTACAGTGCAAGTTGCTCTCCTGATTTATTGGAGACTGAAGCTCACACTCCCAGGGGATTCCCAGCAAAAGAACAAGCCAAATTAAGGCTGCTACCTCTGGAAATCGGATTTCAAGACAATTAACAACTGCAAGAAGGTTGCTGTTCACATCACAGTCCCCAAAACTGCAAAACTCTGCCTGCTATTATTCCTCAGAGATGCTGTTAATATAAATAAGCCTTTCCACCCATAAATATCCCTCTAGCTTTCAGACACCCCTCAGCTTTTTCTGTTCGTGTCCTGGATCTGCTACTGCTCTAAGAAAAACACACATTAGAGCAGCATCCTTATTATTCTTACTTGTAAAGATTGTCATAGAAAGTAGATACTGCATGACCTAAACACTCTACTTGGTGGAAATAAATCACTACATTATCACTTAAAATATGATGGAATTCACAGGCTCATGTCAAAAGCTGGATCTCTCTGTGTAAGGGGTGACTCAGACTTCCAGCAGATAACCCCTATACAAAAAGCAGAAGGAAATGGAATAAAGGTGCATTGAAAGCACACCTTTATTCCATTTTATTGAAAGAATAAGAACTTTAGGTGTATTCCTAACTCTTTTCTTCTAAGAAAATCAATGGGACTATTGTCACCACTTTCAAAAGAAGCAAGATCAGGCCTTTCACTGAACACAGCAAAACAGAAAGAAACACACTTTCCCTTCCTTGGAATACCAGCCAGCCCCACCACTCTGCAAAAGGCAGGCAAAACGGCTGCCAGCTGCAGCACACTGGGACCACACCATGAGGGCCAATTACACTGAGAAAATTCAATATACTTGTCTTTACAGCATCCAGGCCCAGCCCAGGTGGTCAAACCTTTCTGGATACTTGACAAAACCTTTCCCCTTGTTGGAAGAGGGGGTCTGCACCCTTACCCTCTCTCTACGGCAGAGTTGAGTACAGATGTTTGCTACCCTCCTCCAGCCTGCATTCCTAGGGACAAGCAGATATATGGAGGCAAAGCTCTTCCCATGCTTCTTTTCTTTTCAAACCTCTAGTTCCCAGAGAATTCCAAAATAAAGTTGTGTTCATTCCAAGTGAGACTGGAGGTTTCCAAATGGCGATGACATTTATGCCTGGCTCCAGGTCCAGACTGGCCCTCAGCACCTGGAAGTCTGTAGCTTCCTTTGCTGGAGAGTGTAGAGCATCTCCTGTTTCACACAGCGCATCATGCTAGCAATCTTATATATGCCACCTGCTATTATTTTTATGGGTTTTTGATGAATGAGCCATTGCCTACTTTATCAGGTATTTGCTTCCACGTGCCAGTAATGGGTGCTTCTGCAGAAGCTAGTCAGGGGGGTTAATGCACCTCATCCTACTGCAGAGAAAGGCAAAATCCCAAAGCGCTCCAGACATAACTTCCAGCATGCAAGAGATGCAGTAGCTCTCCATCTCCAAACTTCAAATCCTCCTATCCTGTGAAGTATGCGGTGAGCAGGCAGCTGTAGGCTGTCCCCCAAAGGTGGCACTGCTGAGCAAGCATCTAGAGCAGGAGGGTCCCACTGGGACCCTCACACAGCTCTCCACATTCCCCATCACAATATTCATGTGTGAGGTGTTATTCAAGCTGGTTGTGAAGGGGCTTGTGAGCTCCACCACAGAGCAGCTCCATCCCCTTGCTAATGGCACAGGCTAGCAGCAGGGCCCATTCCAGAGAAAGCATGGCTGAAACCAGCCCTGTGCTGATGCCTCTATTGATGGCCAGCTCCATCCCGGCCACCCTCCACCTCCCCAGAGCTCCCACCAGCAGCTTCCCCAGCACACCCCTTCATCAGCACTCCACGTGCTCAGAAACACAAATTAAACTTCCTTTCATCAGGCCTGTCTGGCCCTGGGCTTGGTTTGTGGGCAGGTCAAGGCTTGTGAAAGACACCACCTAATTGACTGCAGGGTATCTGGTGCTGCCATGTGGCTCATTAAACCAGGCAAGGATTTCATCTTCCCTCCAACTTCCTTTGAAAAACCCAGCCCCAAGGTTTCTCTTTCTCTAGCTCGCACAAAGGGAAACTTGGGAGAGGATCTGAGGCAGCCAGATCTGCCTACATGGGGGGTTTTAGACATCTACCTAGTCTGTACAGCATCCTTCTCTCCATGGCGCAGGGTGGAGTGACGTTCCACTTGGTCAAATGCTATTCCTCTTTCATCTTTTAATTTCCAGCCCTCCAAACAAGTACATCTGCCAGGCTGCATGTAAACAGAATAATGGGTTCTCTGGCCAGCAGGATGGTATGACTCATTAATTGCTTTACACCACAGCATAGGAAGATATCAGTGTCTGCTATGGCCAATCTCCTTGTAGAAAAGGCATATCTGGATTGTATTTTTCTAAAGAAGGTTCTGTGTGCTCTGTCACTGTTTGCTATGCAAATTTTGGTGTTAATTGCACCAAAATGAGAAACATATTACTTAAATCAGTGCACTCTTCAGATGGGCATCAGCACGTGTGTGTGATATTCTGCCAGATGTTATTTTATTACTGCAGTTTAATACCTAACCATCTGCTTCCTTCTTATTTTGTCATGGATTGTATTCTCCCTGGGACCTCGTTTTTGTAACACTGGCTTTTATCATCTGCATTATGTATTAGTATGGCCAAGGCTAAATGCTGGCAGTATCCCGAGCACCGTATTTGCACAGAGAAGCAAATGAGCAACAGATCATTAAAGTAAGAACATGGAATAAAGCTCCAGTTGGACCAGAGAAGGAAGTTGATAAAAATAAAGATAAAACCAGAGTTGAATGCTTGAGGATTAGCTATAGGGATCCCAACTGAGACAGAGCTTGCTACACTCTCAAACACCTTGCAACTTGCACCACCCTGTAGCTTAAAAACCATAATGTTTTAAAGCCTATGAGGGTTGGAGAGGACAAAATACATTTTATTCAGTTATTTGAAATTAGGTTTTTTGCTCTTTTCTCTTTCCAGACTGCTCAGTGCTGCAGATGCCCAGGCACAGACCAAAAGAAAGGACAGGAACAGGGCTTTTAGCTCAACTTTACTGGAAAATAGAGACACTGGCACAGGGTGCCCAGAGAAGCTGTGGCTGCCTCATCCCTGGCAGTGTTCAAGGCCAGGTTGGCTGGGGCTTGGAGCAACCTGCTCAGTGGAAGGTGTCCCTGCCCATGGCAGGGCTTGGAACTGGATGAGCTTTGAGATCCCTTCCAACCCAAACCATTCTATGATTACCTGGCTCTTCACATCCTCAAAGCATCATACAAATACCAAGTAACGGACCCACATGGTAATTGTCCAGTACAATAAAGAGACAAGAGTGCAGCATTTACAGTAAGCACTGGAAGCACAAGATTCAGCCCTCTCCACAGTAAAAATCTCAGTGGTTTGGGGGATTGTGTTATAGCAGGACCGTGTCCCTCCCATGCTATCCCAATTTGCGCAGTGATGCTCTAACTGTGCTGTGATCACAACCCTGTAAAAGCCATAAAGCAAAACCAGTTGCATAATAGTAACCCACTTCTGGCTCCCTTTTCATTAAGAACAAAATTAACTTTCAATTGATTAGGAATTAAAAGCATGACAGAGAATATAACCGAAATGCACTGCTGAATGGACAATGGACCTGAGCAGCAGAACCTCCTGCCTCCAACCTTTAAAGCTATTAACCCTGGCATGAATTTTTATTTAGTGTTAATTAGGGGAATGGCAGCAAAAATCAATTAATTAATTACATCTCAGATCCACTGGAAAGCATAATGGAAATCAAAGAGAGCTAGATTATCCTGCATCCATGGAGGAAAGGCTGCTGCAACAGTGCTGGACGATGGCACTCCTTTATTCTTTAAGTGTAAAGAAATAAGTGCTTAAACCAAACCAAACCAAAATCTGAACAGTATCATTTCTCTTAGTTGGACACACCAAACCCTTCCTTGACTTCGCCCATCCATCAGGACAATATCCCTGGCTCCTGCTTTCATTTTCACTTCTGGAACTCTCTAATCCTGGGGATTTCTTTGTCCCAGTCCTGCAAAATTTACCCTTCCTCCTGCCTGCTTACAAAGCACCACCCACAAACTACCTCACAAGTTCAGGTTACAAGACCTCTGGGGAAGGTCCAGAAGGTCCTCAAGGGAGGTGTCTCTGCAGGACTCAAAAGGAGATGACAGGGTCCCTGTAGAGAACACACGTTTTGCTATTTCATCTATTGTGACCAAATTACGTACTAGGTTTGGGTTTGCTTTGGTGTTTAATGCCCAAGGTACAATTAGCTAACTAACATTACTGACAGTGATTAGTGGGTGCTAATTACAATGGAATTTCTGTCAAATTACATGGTGCATAAATACAGCCTGACAAGCTAGCTCAATCTTTAGACAAGAGGGAGGGAGCTGAGGGACTACCAGTGCCTATGCTGTTGGCAGGCATCTCTCAGGCAGAGGCAGGGCAAAACCCTGCCATCAGTTAACACATATCCCGTCTCAGACCATATCTCAGGCAAGCATCTTACACAGAGGGATTTTTTATTTGGACTTTATGGTTTCAGTATATGAAAAGGAAGATGAGAGGAAGAGCATGTGTTTGTGGTGGGTGTCAAGAGTTCAAAAACCTCCCACTGCTACAGCTTTTGTACTATGAAAAACACTGGATTTCACTGCTGCTATGTTAAAGAGCGGCTGGTTAATAAGGTCTTGGGTGCTCTGATTTGAAATACTTTGAGTTAATCAAGAGATACTGCCACCCTAATTGTGTTCCCAGCCTGCCCAGGAGACTGTCGCTGCTGGACCCGCTTGCCTGGAGAGGACAAGGCAAAGAGGAGCATTGCAGTGAGCCTCCACCAGCGGTCCCAGCGCTCAGCCGTTTATCAGTGCCACCACGGAGAATAAATATTTATAAATGGCATGTCAGCTCCAATGTGATAAATGATCTCCAGTCATCACATAGATGGCTCGAGATGTGTTAAGCTGGTTTTAAACATTTGGTTAAGGAAATGTCCGAGAGGGGAATTGAAAGGGAGAAAGGAGGCTAAAACACCAAACAACAAACCACATGTGCCAAAAAGAGAAGGACAAAACATTTACCCATTTGACTTTGCACTGTACTTCTTGCTCCAGGTCTGTGAAGTGCAAGTAACCTGCCAAAGTACATTAAAACTCTCTTGACTAACCCCTGTTTATTGTAAATATTACAGCAAATCCATTGTAAACAGCAGCAAGAGGCTTTTGGGAGCCCATTAATCAAAATAAACTGCTCTGGAAAATGCCTCTGCTCAGCTTGTTTAACTAGCACTGCAGCTCCACACTGCATAGCTGATTTCAAAATATACAATTTATTGCCTTGGATGTCTTTGCTCAGAGTTAGATCTAAATTCCTCTGGGTACTTTAACATACAGTTAATCAAAGCACAATGCCACCCCTATCATATTTACAATCTGGCAGGCAATTAGTCAATAATAAATAAAATGCATTGGAAAGACAAATGATATTACTGTGCATGTATCGATGGGCTTATAGGCTCAAAAGATTTATCAGTACCACTGGAGAGAATAAATATTTATAAATGGATGTGTCACTCATAAAGTGATAAACTATCTCCAGTCATCACATGAAGAATGCATATTTTCAAGTTGACATACTTTATTATCTACCTAATCATTTTTCAAAAGGTGTTTTTCAACTTTATTAGCCATACTTAACAACTGGAGGAACTTATTATCATCATCACTGAATTGAAGTTGTACAGCAAAGCCCCACTCAGGATTTCCATTGCGGGTTGTACAGAGAGAAAAATCTTCTTTCCCCTTTCTTACCCGTTGGCCCCTAATGAGTAACCAAAGTCATGCAAGCCCTGTTTCTGTGAGCAGAACCACTTAAAAATATCAAAAATCATAGACTTCCCCCAAATAAAAGTGTCAACTTTTAAAATGCTTAAATTTCAAATGCCACTGATACAGAAATTAGATAGCCAGGACTCAAAACATGTCAGTTAATTCTACCACAGCTCCCTGCTGGAAGTGAACAGGGTTTGAAACATCAGTATAAAAACATATCTTTCCCTATGATTCTTTTCCCACCATCTCCAAAAAATAGGAGCCCTGCTTATACCTAGTCCTGCTGATTTGAATGAGTCACAGTTTCAGAACTAAGTATGAGTTTTAAACACCCCCCATTCTTTCTTTTATATAGATTCTAAAATAGGAGTGCTTTTGGGTAACGTAGCTTGTGTTAGCAGAAGTGTGAATGAAGTTATATTTGTATGAAATGTTTACACTATAGCTGTGTTTGTGGAGATTGAAACCAATATAACTGCATCCACACTTTGACACGTTCAGAGCAATAGCACAGAAAAGAGTAATTCTTTTCTGCTTACATCCTCACAAACAGATCATTAGCTAATGATTAACTCAGCCATATTTATTTATAGAACTTTGATTCTCATTTTATGTTATTATTTTTCACTTTATTGACTGAAAAGCTAAAGCAATGTATTCTAAAATATCTGTACAGCTATTTTAAGGCTGTTAATAACCTCATAACTAAGCTTTAGCTTAGAAGTTAGATAAAAAAACAGGAGCTAGGCCCTTGAATTAGTCCAACCAGACACCACAACTCTTCTAGGACAGATGCTTCCATGTTTGCATATCTCAGCTGCTGTATCTGTGGGTACCCTTCCCTCAGGTACAGGAGCTGTACTTGGCTTGCACATTGAAGCTTGTGAGTAAGCAACAGAAAGTGGATATTCTCCACATCTGCAAATCTCCCATGCCCGTTAGTGCTGATAAAATTTTAAATGCTCCCTTGGATGAAGTTTGGGGTTTTTCAAAGGCTGCTGTTGTTATCCCACTCCTTCTACATTTGTGTTTGGCAGAGGATGCCATTAGCGAACACTCCGTGTCAACAGTGTCATGATGTTACCCTTAGAGATGTGTCAAGTACCATAGTACAATCTTGGTGCATTTAAAATTAACTACAGCAGCAGGACTGTGCCAGTTTCTGGCATTAGATCCAGAGTGAAGCCAAGCAAAGGTGTCGGGTGCACAGAGCGTGGGTCACGAACAAACAAACAACAAAGGAAACCCCTTTCTTCTGCTGCTTTTTATTTTGTACCATGTCTTGTCATGCAAATTCATTGTTGGTTAAAAAGCCTTTCTTCTACTCTGCTGTACTGAGCAGTCTGCCTCTGCAAAGAGAAGGAGAAGGTAGCTAGATAAAAGGCCTAGGACCCCTGGGAATTCTGTAAGACAGCCACTTATAACCTGGTTGTAACTTGTTTCTCATTCAGTACCCATTGAAGAAACTAACTTTGGAGGCAGGACGTATATTTAGATAAACCAAGCAGATCTGGTTACCTCGGAAAAGAAAAAGGGTACTTTAGAAGTGCCTTGCTCAGGCCGTGTTAGTTAACAGATCTCACCTTAAATGCACTTTTTTCCCTGATGCAGTCACAGAGCTTTTCTCTGCAAACCATTTCTCAGTCTAAATCTTCAGTTTCTTGGAAACCACATGACTGATGTTTCTCAATGCTTGAGCTGAGATAATCTATTGCACTTTAGCTGCAGAGTTGCTCACTCAGCATTATACATGGCTCTAGTTTGCAGCACTTGTTTTACAAGGTGTAACACCAGCTTCATATCCTTTGTAGCTGAAGCTCTGACAAATTCTTTGCTCTATGATTTAGATCGGGGGAAAGAAATGCATTTGTTGATTTGAGAAATGCTCATGTTAAACCATTTTCATCTTGCTTATTCACATGAAGACATTTGGGATAGAAACCCTGAAGTGTGTGTGTGCAGAACCAGGGTTGTGCCAGAGACCTGACACATCAAAACCCAAGAACAGGTTGCCCTGCGTCATCAGCAGGACCTGTATGAGACCCAGAGCCACACCAGCCCTCACCCATGGCACCACCCAGGTTTTGAGGGAGCTTTGGTTAGCTGCAGTTTCCACTGCACTGAATAAAAGGTTCCAAGCAAATGTGACACCCATCACAGACCCTTTTTTCCAGTTTGCCTGTGTGTTTCTATCAAAACACCTTCATCAAAGTCTGGGTGATGTGAATACTCCTACACGCCACCTGCTTCTCGGCAAACAAGCAGTCTCAAACTCACCATCTTTCCAGCTCCATGGCAGGTATCAGGGTCCTCCACAGGACCTTGTATGGATGTCCTGCTGGGGAGTGTGTGCTTCTGCCTTGCTTCTCATCCAGCTTCATTTTCCACTGCTGTTGGTGCACCCATAAATGCATGTCCTGGGAACTGCTCTCCAGCAACAGCTATACCAAACACCAGACCTGGCTCTCCTTCCTCCATACCATTCCCTGCTCACTGTTCCTTGCACTGCTGCTGGCTGAGAGCCCAGCTGTGTGTCTGGGGCATAACTGCTCAACCCCACACTCACTGCTGCTTTACTCATTACACCCACAGCAACAAACATCCCTGTGATCCTCAACAATCAAGTGCTTTGATATCCTCTCACAAGCAGCAGTCCCAGCTCACAGAGGTGCTCCTTGACTCAGCAAAGGTTTTTAACAGCATGAATATTGTTAACACACGTTCACATCAGCCAAAACTCTGCCTGTCAGCAGGCTGGTGAAGCGGCCCAGCACAGAGGAGTCTCCACAAACAGCACCACTGCCCACAGCATGGTTTTCCCAATCTGTAATATGAAGGTCTTGGCAATTCCAGCCACCTTAACAAGTGTTGAGAAACCCAGCTCTGCTCGTGTTTCCTAACACAGTGCGAAGGACCAGCCTTCCCAAAGAGGCTCCTTACACAACCAGTGGCTTTACATCACTGACTGGGAAAACTGCCAGAGCGGGGTCACCCAGGCCCTGCCCCGCGCCCTGCCCAGCTCCCGCTGTATGAGTGATGCGATGGAGGAGCTCGCCCCGAGTTAAGCCCCACTTCACAGAGTGCACAGCCAGGCTCTGGTGATCTCCCCATGCAGGGGCCACGCCAGGGCCTGGCAGGGCAAGGGAATCCTGGGCCGGGTGGGCTGCGGTCTGCCTGTGCAGAGAACAGCCTGTGTTTGTACCGCTGGGAGGAGGCTCGGTCGCTGTCTAACCCGATGGAGGTGTTTCCTAGGGATGAGGATTGTTCTGAGAGCTCACAATAAAACAAACTGCTGGAGGCAAAACCAACAAACCAGGGAATCTGAGCCCTTCCAGTGGGTCACTGAAGTTAAACTCTTTGAAAACAGCAATCTTTCATCCAAGTGCATCTCACCAAAACATTTCCAAGACAGATACCAAGCGACCTGCAACAAATCACCCTGGGTTATAGCTGAAGTGCCAGGAAAATCTGAGCACAGGGAGCAGTGCCTGAGCTCACCTGCAGGAGAGGAGACTGCTTATGCTGTGAAAGGCTATTTGAGTGTTTAGTAACAGAGAAATGATCTTTCAAGTTGAGGATTTCTCAGCTGAAGATGGCTGTTGAATAAGCCAGCATCAAGACCCAGAAGGACATCTGAAGGAGCTAATCCCTTACAGCAGTGCACTGTGCAATTGGCATTTTACTTCCAGCAGTTGAGCGAAACTGCAGACAGCTGCTGGATCCTTGGAACATTTTAAAACATTTCTTTCAAGGTATTTTATTGCTTTCTTAAAAATAAATACACATGCCACACATTCCCCCTTTGCAGACACAGTAAGCGGGTATCCCAAGGACCATTCTTTAGCTGGCGAGTTTCTTATTCAAAGGAAAATCCCTGCTCTAGTTTCTCTGCAACAGTGAAATTCAGTTCCTTCCCCCTCAGCCTGGTATTCCCTCTTTACCAGGTAAACAAGTGCCTTCATACATCATAAAGGAGAAGGGGGTGATCACAGCACAGTTGTGTTACCACCGTGCTCACACTTTCTCCTGGGGCACAGCCCCTCTGTGGAGCATCCTGGCTCAGGGGGGTACTGACAGGGGTTTTCTAAAAGGCGAATGGAAAAACCTGATTACTTAATGCATGAGGGATTTGTTTCAAACGCTGCTGTGAGGAGTCCCCAGAGGTCCCGAAAGCTAAGGACAGATTTTGGAAACTGTTCTTGCATGTGGAGGGATGGAGGGATGAAGGGATGACTGCATTCTTCCATTCCCAATGGCAAAGGTCAGGAATAGAACGGCAAAAGTGAAAAATCTCAGCTCACAAATTGTCTCCTTTTGTCAATGTCTTGCCACCAGTTGACTCTTACTGCAGCCAAAACTTCCTCCTACCCCCAAATCCTTCCTGTCCCTCCCTTCGTCATTGCTGAGAACATAAACATCCTCTCCACCACACAAGGTCACATGCATCCCCCAGACCCAGCCTGGATCTATGCTTCACTCATCCTCCCCTAGACCTGCACTTGTACCAGGTAGCACCTTTTACGTGTCAGTCTACAACGCTTTAACGGCAGTAAACCAACAGTGGGTACCAGATGGAGACAACCAAACACAAGGTGAAGCAACCCTCCAAAGCGAAGGGCACCGAGTCAACAGAACACAGCTGCTGGAAACACTGCAGCCAGTGGGGGATACGGTGCTGCACACCATGCATTTTAACACAGGGTTTAATTGAATTCATTATGAGAACCACATCCCCACATTATGAACACCATACGGTATTTTGCAGCTGCAGTCGTAACTCAGCTTCACCAAAACCCTGCAGTGGCCAGGAACAAGCAATAGCAATGGCACGTAACTTTTTCAAGGTCTATAGCACAGTATATTGCTACAGGCAAGTACATGCAAAGTCAAAGTTTGTTAATTTTAATGCAGTTTTGGCCCATCAAAAGAAGAGACTCTTTTGTCTATAGATAAGATTAAAAAATACATATATACTAATTAGCAAATACAAGCACTGAAAGTACAAGGTCTGTGCTATTAATGTACCTACAGGTGTATGTTACATCAGTGACAGATCCCAGATTGAACCACTCCAGGATCTGATGTTGCCACAGGGCTGTACCACACACAGTCCCTCTTGTCTTTTCTCTTCTCCATCCTTTCCTCTGTTCTCAGAAAATGACTATGCACAACATCAGAGACGTGTCCTCACTGTCCAACTGCTTTAGTGCAGGGGCAGCCTTTACCTTGGGATAACAGAGTCAATCCTTTATAAAGTGAACTTCATAAAATCACCGTTCTGTCTGGACTGACACACAAAGACATCGCAACAGAATTCATGCAGGCTAGGTACATGTGACCTGTTTCCATAGATCTCAGTTAACTGGCGCCTTACTGAGCTCTCCCGCACCCATGTGCCCAGTCAGGGGTTTTCTGGGCACTTGCGGGGCTGTCCCTCCTCTCACAGGGATGAGCTTGTGGCAACACTGGCTGACCACTAAGAAGGGGCAGGTAAGTGTTAGAAGATCCTCTGCAGGGCAATGGCAAGGTTTTTCCTTTTCCATCATATGGCAACTAAATATATTAACTTCATATCTTGTATTCCCCCTCTTTTCTATTATATCAGTCTTTAGAGATGTCCCCTGCATTATGCACATGGGCACACATGCACACACTTTAACTTTAAAAGCCTCCTGTTTGATCCACGCCAGCTAAAGAGCATTACAGGCAGCGACCGGAAGTCCTTTTTCTCCCTATGTCCTACAATAAAACTGTTGAGCCAGCCAAAGAACAAACCTCTGAAATCTCAGCTCGGCTGATTATCCCTCTGTCTTTGCAGCCTTTCTCTTCTCCCTGTTTCAGAAGTGCCGTTGCTTCCAGCAGCTCTCTGCTGCCTCATGTTTGGCAAGGGTCCCTTTAGGATGTAACTGCAGTTTCTTTAAGTTGACAGGGGCCTGAACTGAAAAAATGAGGAGGTTGGGCAGGGCTTAAATGTGAGGCTTTAGCAGGAGACTCCCTGAAGCCTGAGAAAAGGAAATTTCACAGAATGGTGTTATAAAAAAGAAGAAATCTGTAATCAGTCTAATTTGAAAACCAATTTGTCTCAGCCATTCTCTCACCCCTGCTTTTGATATGAATGTTCTTTCAAGACAAATGTCAGTGAGCTGGGCTGAAGTGTGAAATCTATCACAAGCACAGCCACCAGATGTGCCTGCTTTATGAACTTCAGATTTCCTGAAGCTCTTGGTTAAAGAGCATGTGTCTCTATTACTCGAGATGGGGAGCAGGCTAACGATCGAGCCGTAGTGATTTCTCGAGGAGTTTCATCAGATGAGGTTATTCATCATGGATTACATGCTCAATTCAAGTAGTTTGTAATTTTCCAACAATTATTTGGCTCATAGACTCACTACCTGGATGCAAAATAATCTAATATGGTTATTTTTGGCTGTAAAAATTCAGTAATGGACCCAAACTTGTCTTCTGCTGAAGTCTCACGGCTGAGCCTAAGAGACACATTAATCTCCAGAAACACAGACTTCTAATGCAAACTGTGAAATTATCCATTTGGGGCAAATCCTAAATCCCTAAGCCACACATGTGCATCGGTAAAGGCTTGATTTATATGACTGTAAAACTCTTGTAGGAAGCATACGCTCTTTGACTTATAAAGAAAGCTGTAAAGAGGAAGCCTGCTTCATTTGCAAATTAGGCATTCTTGTCTTCTGATTTCCCTGCAAAATGATTTTTATCATCATCACACCAAGCAACATTGCATATGTGCCCGTATTTATAGAACTTGCTGGTATTTCTATCATACCAAGGTTTAAACTTAGTAAACTAAAGCTCATGCCACCTCTTGCTCACACAGCATGTGTGGGAGATGCCCCCTCTCCTGGGGGCTCACAGCCCCCCAGCAACACTGACAAAGCTGGAAGTGACCACAGATGCCCCAGATCCAGGTTCAGTATCACGTCTGCGAACTTCACCTATCTGGTTACTTGTTCCAAGCACCCATTCTTACAGCAAGCTGCAGGAGGCAGGTTGGATCCATAGAGAATAGGAACCTATGATTTTTACACACTTCAATCTAAAATCTCTGCTGGGGTCCAGACAAGAGAACTGCACTGCTCATCTGTGCCTCCCTAGTTTAGTTCCTTATGTCTGGGAACGAGGGTCATACAAGGTATTCGTTTCACATCCCACACTTCAGGACTGAATGCATTTCTCTTACTCAGCACCAAGAACACCACTGAACCAGACCTCAGCTGGGCATCTCAGCTGCTTTTCCACTCACCACCTCTCTCTTTTCCACCTTTGATAACCAATCTGTTCCAAAAGCCAAGAAAAGCTCAGGGGATGATATGCCTTTTACAGCTTATCTGGGAGCGCAGCACAAAGGCAGGCCATGAATTTCCGAAGCAACCTCAGTGTAAATTGATGACCAGGCAATAAACCTGTCTTTAGATAAGTAGAACAGTTTGCATATGCTTTTGTGCGTGCACCTGCCTGTTCAGCGAGTCATCATTCATTTCACAGTTCATTTCGCTGACTGTGGTCTACAGGTTTTATCTTTTTAATTGGGCAAACAATACACACCTTGTCTCTGCACATAAAGTCCAATGCTAACGTGCATGACTCCTACAAGTTGGTGGTTTGGGCTCTTTTCAATCAGCTCTCTGTAATGCTGTATATTTAAGGTGGACCTGTTCTGCTATTTGACAGCTCCCTATCTGCAATGCAAATACATTTCTGCAAAGATTTTGGCTCTGCCTGAGGCAAACCTCCAAGAGCCCACATCAGTGTCCATGAATGCCCAAGGGGAGAGTCCCTTTGATTTCAAATGGCTTTGGGACAGGGCCCAAATAGAAAAGGCAAGAAGTGCGAGTGCCCCCTCACTCCCTAGCAAGGAATATAAGCAGATGAAGAGCAGCAGAAATTTAGCAGTTACCCTACCTCATGTGGTTTCTCTGGGAAACTATTTGGGTTCTTTTAAATACACGAGCGGTGCATCACAAAGAGACAGGGTTTAGCGTCTCCCGCAGAGGCCAGCAGAGTTAATGCCACTTATGCCAGCCACAGCCTTGGCCTGAAGGAGAAGCTGATGCAAAGCAGGTGAAACTGGCCAAGCAGAGCGTGGTCCTCCAGCCGTTGCACTCTCCCAGCTTCTACACTTCGCACTGCTCGCTGCTGTCAGGGGTTTGAATCCCATCCCACAGGGCCCAGGAGCAGGGCCCTGGCATGGGGACACAGACCAGCCCCACGCACTCAGCCCGTGGATGCAGGGGGTTGCCAATGGCTGCACCACCTCCTGCCAACTGGCCCTGCATAACCAGCTCTGCTCTGGGGTTTCTGTTTGAGCTACCAAGACTCTGGCATCAGCACAAACCCAACCAGACCTCAACTGAGGCCACTGCAGAGGAGATGAGCACCATCCCTGCTGCTCAGGCCAGCACGGCCTCGATAGCACACACCACATCCCCTGCACACACACACACGCTTTGCAGCATGAATAGTTTTTGGCAAAGACACACTGAATGTATGGGGGGAAAAGTGCTGTCTTTGTTCTAGGATGCAAATGAGCATCTTTTTTAGAAGCTGAGAAAGAGCCCCAACTAACAAAAATTGCGCATTGACTGAAATAAGCCAGGCTGCCTTTCAGATGTAGACTTCAGACAGAAAATGAAACATATCAAAGTGTCTGATTTGACGTGGCTTGCAGCTGCAAGGCAAAGCGACTGTCCCATTTTTTTCCCCCTGAGGCAAACACTCAAGATTTTCTTGATCTTATCTTTGTCTTTCTATAAGTCTTTGAAAACCATCTGTAGAGATTCATAAAGGGTATTTGTGTTTTAAGTAAACTGCAGAAGTGATCTATACCGAACAGATGGAAACAAATCAAAAAGCTTAACGGGATGTAGAAAAACAGCAACACTTAGAAAAATACTAGATACAAATGAGTAGGCAGGTTGTCTCCCATTTATATTGCATTTGGTGTGGCATCTCTTTCCCCTAGCTCCCTCCAAAGCCTGTATGGTCCAGTCTCACCGCTCTTCTCCTGTCCCCATTCATAGTCTGCAAAACACTTCCCAGCTGCGTTTGCTCTTCTGGACAAGCATCCCTTCAATGGGAATTGCTCAGCTCCTTGGCAGAGCCCAAACACCCACCCAGAGCCCTTAACGCAGCTCCCTCGGAAATAGATTGCATTTGACAGCAAAGGGCTCCAATTTTTCACAGCTTGCCAAAACATTTCTGAGCAGATAAGGTGGGGGAGAACAGTGCTACAAATCAATCTCCATCTCCGGCAGGCTCGGGTTTGTTTGTTCAGGGTGATGGTTTTTTCCCTGACAATTTCAAAGACGCACAAGACTGCTTCCTCAGTACCAGCTTTTCATAGAAGGCACAATAAGGTGCAAAATGATGTGTGTTACTGGAGTGAGTGGGAGTTAATGGGACTTCCTGAGCATACTAACAAAACCCACAGAGCAAAGAGAGAAAGAAACTTTGTACATTTTCCCCCAGTGTTTCAGCTTCAGCCTTGCCTGTTCTCTCCTCTCCTCATTAGTCAGAGTCCTACGTGCCCATTTTGAGGATGCTGTGACACCGATGGAGAGCATCTGCCCTAGTTCAGATCAGTCATTGTAACCCCAAGCAAAAACCACGTTTGGCCACATCTTCACCACAAAGACAGTTTGTACCTCAGCATAGCTCTGGCTTTGCAAGATTCCCAGCAGTGGGCCCGCAGAGGCCAGTCCCTGCTAACAAAGTCTGGGCTGTGTAATCCCCTCCATAAATTTATCAGCCTCCATCATAAAACCGCACAGGCTCCACACATACACTCAGACACGCTATTGCTGCACAGATGTTTCATAACCTCACCCCACCAGTGGTAGCAATACCTGCTTTACTTCCAGTTTATTAATGCCCAGTTTGTACCTTTTTCTACCCTCCTCCTTTTCTTTTCCTTTCTTTTCCCACCATTCCTTAAGAGACCCAAGGCAAAGGTTAAGGTAAATCCCAGATGGGAGGAGACTGCTGGAGTGACATCAAAGCACTCCTCCAACTTTGTTTCCGTAGGATGTTACATGACAGAAGTTCAAGATAAATGTGTGTTTCTATTGAGCTATTTCGTTTATTACAAAGCCAAGACACAGGTTCTGCCTTAAGCATCTTGGGAGGAAGGTGATCTTACCCTGCAGTCCTGCCTGGCCCCAGGATGTACGCTAAGGACAGTCCTATCCCTTCAGATTCCGGGACCACAGTTTGGCTGGGGGGGTCCCCAGACACACAAACAGGGCACAAGAATGGACCATTTCAGATGAAGAAATGACAGGGTGAGCTCCGACCCCACACTGCCTTTTCCTCACTGAGAGGAAACTCCAGCACTCATAAATTATGAGCTGAGCTCAGTGCACACCCAGATGCATTCCTGCTGCTGCCAAAGAGAATTCACCTTTGGCTTTGCAAGAGCTGAGCAGGACAATGCCAAAAGTATCTGAAAACTCAGCTCCCCTCTCATGCCAGGAGGCAGAGCTGGAGCAAATCCTTGATAACCCTCCTCTCCCTCAGTGTGGGGCTGGAGCCACAGGGCTCCAGCATGAGCAGATATGGAGATGGAGTGATGCATGGGCAGCTGTGGTGGGAAAGGCCCTTCAGCTGACCATGTCTACCCACCAGGGAAATCACCACAGCGTGTTGCAGTTTCTCACCATCTCTCTTAGCCATTGCACAAGGAAATGAAACATTCCTACGTACTCCTCTGCCCCAGAGGGGCTCACTGCCCTCTGCTCAGCCCCACTACCTTCTCCGGAAGAGAACAGGCAAAGACTGACTTTCACCCTTGCCCATCACACCACAGTCATGAGACCACA
The DNA here is from genome assembly GCF_033783945.1 of Neopsephotus bourkii. Lineage (NCBI taxonomy): Eukaryota > Metazoa > Chordata > Aves > Psittaciformes > Psittacidae > Neopsephotus > Neopsephotus bourkii. The sequence continues at coordinate 720,261 of NW_026901291.1, read as the reverse complement.
TGCAGATGACATCTGGGGCATTGTCAGGCCAAATATATCCTTTTTTCCCTACAATCTGGAGCTGAGCCATTTCCAAGCTCTTCCTCCTGAGCAAACCATGAGGCATCCCATGCTGTGGCCCCCATGGACCTTTGGTATTTGGATTCCAAGTTCTATCCACCTAGCAGCCTGGAGAGCCTCACACGCAGAAACAGAGGCAATACTGTGACTGATATTTTTAGAAAGGGAATGCATATGTAAATGATTCCCCTGAAAAACGTTCTCTGTGCGTCAGACTCCCCTGGTTCAGAGAACATCCCTTCTCTCCTTTCCTCAAGTACACGCTGCGCACAGCAAAGCCGAACATCTCAGGGAATCTGGTGGCAGAGAAGGTTGCTGCAAAAGTGATTCATCTATCACATCTTTCACAGCTTTGGTAAACTGGAACAGTGAGAATTTCTCTGCCCCCAGTCTTGGCTGCTCGAGAGCTTCCTGACTTCTCTCCCATTCACAGCTTCCTGCGCGCGCAGCAAGAAGCAAGGAGCCCTGCTGGTTTCTTCACCTCCACGTCCCCAGCCTCCTGCCGTATGCTTCCTGCTGAGGATGCCGTCAGAATCCAGACAGGCCCATCTGCTGGGAACACTTTCGCAGTATCGGCAGCTCGGAGACTGCAGAATGATGTAGCTCTTGGCTGATGCATTGGCAGGGCGGTGAGGAGCATCAGCAGCCCTCTGCATGCATGAGTAGGCGACCCTCATAAGCAACTCCTGCATTGAGCACATCCCACTGGTGACAGCTGAGCTCGCATCAGGGCTGCTCAGCCCAAGGCAGACCAGACATCCCACCCATGCTCAGTGCTGGGGAAACGAGGCCTCACAAGAGGAGGCGGCACTCACAGCCATCAAAACACGCAGCTGTGCTTCTCATCCCCCTCACATTCACACCCTGCATCGGTGTAACCTGCCCAGAACTCCCCCAGTCCTGGAGAGCACTCAGTGACCAAGGCAGAGAAGGAGCACATCATCAGGCATCTCGCCAGTCCCCCCCCACTTTGGGAAGTAAACAGCACAGTCCCTGATGTTATGTTCAGTCACTGTCCAGAAGCTATTAGGAAGCTAATTAAAACGAATACATCGCTTAAGTATTCAGAGTTCATATCCCATTAATCCAACAGGGCAAGATACAGAGAGAAAGACAAAGGCTGAAGAAAAGGCCAAGGACAGTACAGCAATGCTCCTTGCTGTGGATTTTTCCCCTTGTCTTTCTTGTCATACAAAAGATAAGTCCGTCTCCTGGCTTATCTAGATACAGTTATAAAGATTAAAAACCACACTTCTTTGCCTTTGCGTTTTGCTGTAAATGATTAGCCTGTGGTATCATTGAGCAGGGCGCTCTGCCAGCCTTAAGATTCTGATTTAAGCCATAAAGACAGGGAAATTCAGCGCAAAGCCTGCTGCTGCCTGTGCACGGGACCAGCCAGGCAAGTAGGACCCGGCTGTTTCCCTGCCCTCACAGACAGATGGGGAGATGGTGCTGCACACAGGTGATGCAGGCTCAGCTCTATAGGAAAGGCTGGCCCCAATTCCTGCACCCAGAGTGGGGAAAAAAGAGCATTTTCCTGTTTGCTGGCACTATCTGGGCACAGGGACAGCAGTAGCCAGGCAAGGGGGTAGCTCAGGCAGGACTCAAAGAGGTGTCCCTCTGGAGAATGCAGTCCCAGGCACATCCCAAAAACCCAGCTTGGCAGGGATGAGCTGGCAGAGGGAAATGGGATCATACCACCTTAAAAAAACCCACACTGTAAAGTAGCTGTTGGGCATCCCTAGGGACAGCCTGCAGCCTTGGGTATTTCTCTGTTGCAAAGATCTGTTTGCAATGTTTAACATGGGGCCCAGAAGAGAAAAAGATTCAAGAGTGGCTATGGCCCAGATCCCCACCTTTCACTGAAGGGTTCATGCTGCTGTACCGCTCAAGTACTATACTTCACACCTCTTCTTAAAATGAGCACTACAGCACCTTAAAGTCCTCCCTGTCTCCCTGAGAGTATTCCTGAGTCATAGAAACTCAGCTATAGGCATTCCACTGAAGATCACATGTGCTTGTACCCCCAAAACCTGTGGTCCAATGTGTTTTGGAGCTCTCAGCTCAAGAAAATCTAACCCAAGGAAGTACATTTCTTTCTTTGTCACATTCCAGACCAACACAAATTAATGTATTGGCATTAAAAGACCATGAAAAATGGGGTTAATTACAGAAACAATGACCTTTACATACAGCAGCTCAGGCATAGGCACCTATCATACATCATAATCTTAGGAAGAGCCACTTTCTGACACACAACAGCAAATAATAAATAATAAATAATAAATCCATCAACCTAAATTGAACCTTGTGTAATGTACTCCTGACAAACCACAGATTAATTTGCCTAATCCATCATTTGTTAATCCTTCATCCGCAAGAAAATGCACCCAAGTGCTACAACTGCAACGTCTGAGTCTATTCATACAGGCACTGCGATTCAGGTACAGTCTTCCAGAAGCCATCAGCTCACTTCCCACCTTTAACAAATACTGCCAAAGCACTGCAGATGCCACATTTCAAAGGCAGATAACTGGAGCATCAGAAGTTCTGGATTTACAAAGCCACAGAAGTAACAATCAGGGTTTTACACCATCTATAACTAAGACAATTATACTAAATTTCACACATTGTTTGCACTATATAAATACTAAATGCTAATATCTAACGTTAAAGGAAACTGAAGTGTAAATCCATACTAGTAGGTTTATACCATGAAGCTCACTGTATAAGAGCCTGCGCAAGGATGAGGCTCTTGATAAAAGAAGGAAATTGAGAGGATTTTTACACTTAATGTATTTTATCCTGAGGCTGTCTAGGGTTTTACAGCTGGAGAAGTAAGGCAGCAGACCTGGGGAGCTGCAGGTGGGGAAGACACAGTGAAGGTGGATGTGTCCACCTTACTAGAAATACATCGCCAATTTCCAGTGCTTATGTAGCCACTAAGGGCAAAGCGGTTCCAGAAAAGAGTAATTGATGGGGATTAAACACCATTAAAATCACCCAGTCTGTCTGCAGGAGCCAGAAGCTGCTGCACTGAGCTCAGCTGAAGGTGAAACCAACAGCTGGCACTGAGCTCTCCAGTGGGAGTGGGCAGGAAGGAAGGCACTTCCCAAGCACCCTTTCTCCTCAGATCCACCCAACTTCCCATGTTAGGGGGGAATTTTTGCACAGGATTCTCAAATATTAGAAAACCCAGCAACTTTTCCCCAGTCCATGCTGAGGGACGAGGGATGAGTGACAAGTGCCACGGCAGTGGTACCTAAAATACTCGCTTATTGAAACCATTCTTTGACACAAGAAGGATGTCTACTCCCACACGAGAGCTGGAAATCTGTGTCTATTTTTAAAGTGAAAGCCAAGAAGCAAACAATGGAAATATTTTCCCTCCCCAAACAGATTACTCTGAAATTAAGTTGTTTCCTGGTGTTAGTGTCAAATCTAATTAATCTGTTCTTTGCAGCACCACTTGCATTTGCTTTGTCAAGTGACACCATGAAGTGACAGTGCCAAACCTGCCCCAGAGCTGCAGTGGGACCCTGCAGCTCTTTTCCATTCAACATTAACGCCTCTCATGTTCACACTCAGCCAGTGCATTGCTGCTACTCAATCCTCACTGAGCAGATAGGTGAGAGCATGCAGGGCTGCAAGGGCTGCTGCATCCCTTCCAGACACAGGAACAAGGGGCACAGCACTGTCAGAATGCATCAGCCCAACAAAAGAAAGCCAGAAAACATTCTCAAGAAGGCAGAAGCAGTGAGGACAGGAGGGAGGTCTTGTTTTGTTGCCATGCTTGGCAGCCAAGAACACCAACTTGCACTGATCTTTCCTCACCACAGAATTCTCCATCCCCAAGTGCTAAACATAGTTTGAAGGAAAAGCTTTCAAACAGGCAAGGCAGGAGAGCTAGGCAGAGGTTGGACAACACAGGCAATGTAAATACAACCAAGGCAAGACCTTTGCTACACCTCGGCAGGAAGGCAATGCACTCCTAACCCAGTCTCTAGGGTAGGATTACAAAGTGCTAACATGTTTGGGCATTATATGTGCAGCAATGGCTGAAAGCTGGAAACTGTAGGTTAATGGAACCACTAGAGTCACCTGTGTTGAATGCATATTTAATGCTCTCAGGGGAGAGCTGTGCCAACTGCTCAGCAGCCAGGAACTCTTAAAAGCTATTGTCATAAGCCTGTGATCTAGTTCATAAATAATCATCAAATGAAATGACTTATGGATTTGCTGAACTAACGCTTTCCTGTCCTGCTCTTCATCCAGCTCCTCCTGGATGCTGGGAGAGGAGGGAGGTGAGGAGTTGTAAGAGTTAAGCTGAGATTGGTGTGTTCAGGTTTAAGGGTATGTCTTGCTTTGCAAAAGGCAGCCTGGACAACTTAACCTGGCATAGAGGTACCCATGCAACTGGGCTCATGGGAGACCCAGCACCCTCCTTGGCTCTCAACAGCTGTGGCCACATCTGTCACCTGCCTTGGGCTGCCCCTGCTCTACACAACATCCTTCAGGTCCTGGCTTGTGCCAGGCTAGGAAAACATATCCCGAGGCAGTGACGGTTCAGCTACTATCTAGATACCAATCCCCAAAATCCCAGTCCATTTTCTCCAGTTACCCCTTTACTCAGAAGGCCCAGGGCAAATAGCAACTGACACACTCAAGTGTTACATGATTATCGCTGTATAAATAAATGTCGTCACATTTAAATTGCAACCTGATCTAACTTTGAGGTCAGTCCTCCTTTGAGCAGATTGGACTTCAGGACCTTTAGAGATCCCTTGCAACCTAAATTATTCTTTGATCCTGTGATTTTGACAGAAATTTTCCATTCCTTTTAACAGAAGGAACATATTGCAAGGCACAAGGAGAAAAAGTGTAATAACAGGTACCTCCTGCTTTGAAGCTTCTTTGGATTCAAAGCTTTAGGGGAGGTAAAGACATTTGAAAGGAGTCACAGCCTTTAAAGGAAGGCACAGGATGCAATCCTGTAGCACTCCACACAAGGCAAGCATCAGGTTCTAGTGCTGGCACAACTGCTTTCACACACACTGCTATTTCATTTTATTATAACATCCAATTCTCTTTCATAGCATGGGAGGCACAGACTTAAACACGCTACAATTATTCTCCCTAGTTGCTAAACCCCAAATTCTCTTGCAGTGATTTGCATGTTGCCCTCCTCTTCCTGGGAGCACCAGTCAGCTCCCACCAGCATATTTATGGTTATAAAAACTTGGGGCTTTTGTGACCCCCCAAAACTGCCTTTCTCTTGCCAAAATCAGGAGTGACCCCACAGCACTGTCTGCACCATGGCACAAAGCAACCCCAAGGATCAAGCCATGCTTGTGTCAGGCTTTGATGTTGCCGGGTGGAAGGAGCTTTAACTGTGCAGTGGAGTGCTGTTTTTACCCAAGATTTATCAGTACAGTTAACACACCGCCACAGCGCTGCTCTCTGAGCATGCCCTGAATGTTAACAAGCACACACCAGGCAGGCTGCCGCTGCAGGTACATGCTAACATCCACCTTCAAAGAGCTTTACAAACATTAGCTTGGCGGGTCTCACCTCTGCCTCCCGAAGGAGGGCTCAGCTCAGTATCACGGGGAGCAGGGGGAGGCACGGAGGTCACGGACAGGTTTTGCAATGGTCTTGGGAGAGCCAGGATTCAAAAGAGGTTTAAGTATCTTATTTTCACACAGACATTTATAGAGGGCTTATGCATTGTACTGCCTGGAGGAACCTCGTACTTGGGCATATGAGACTTTTGGTGGGTTAGGATCTATTTCATCCCAAGCCGTGTAATTTCTCAATATCCAACAGGATGAGCTGCTCTGTAAAATAGAGTTCTCAAACAGCAGCTTTGTTGAATTTTAACAGACACACTTCAATGAATCCCCACTGATATCCTAGGGAGATTAAACAGGAGGATAGAAAATAACACATAGGAGAAAGCATCTCGGATCTTTTGGGGGGGGAAACTATCAAAGCATCATAGCAAAATATAAAGCTTGATTTGGTATCAAGGGGTAATCCAGTCCAGTATTTTTGAATCTTTAAAAATCACTTAACTCACTCCATTTAAGAAGTCACACACTACCTTGTACACTGTTGGCTCTACTGCCATACTTGCAAACATAAACAATATTAGGATCAATGCTAAAGCACTGGCATTTTTCATTCTCCCATTAGCTTTTATGGCTGTCTTATGAGCTGCCCTGTGGACACTCCTGGCCTCACTTCTAAAATCACAGGTCCCACCAAAGCCACCTGCACCAGCCTAAGACAAAACACCATTCCCTTCTGTGACATCCATCCAACAGCTCATGCAGCTGAGTTCAGGGCTCCTGTGGTTTGCGTGCCTCACCTTTGTGGTCACTGCACACAGACATCCTCTGATGTTGTCTTACTATATACTTTTTAAAGCAGTGCATCTCTTAACACACCTCTTGTCAAAACATTCCCAGTTTCTTCAAGGCAAAGTTGGGATGAATAGGTCTAAGAAAAGCGAATGGGTCTTACTAGGCTTGCAAAGAAAGATTGCTCTGAGATACCAGAGTCATCCCCAAATCTATGTGGACAGCACGTTTTACAGATCCAGCTATGCTGTCGAACAGAAAAGCCCAGTTATTCAAATAAAGACTATGCCTCTAACCCTTGTAGCTTACTATCCTCCCCAAGGTTGCCTGTCTCCTGAGCTACCCTGTGCTATAGGAAAGGCTTATCATTAAACATGGACACAAGATCATTTTTGCAGGCTCAGAGCCAATTCCACCTGCCTTAAATCTCAGTCCATGACTACAGGCACGAAGCCATTCTCCCATCAGGATGCACATCCTTTGGGATGACAGCAAGTGGGTATATTTTTTGTATTCAGGCAGATGGAAGTGAGTATTTTCCACACCTTTCCCACACCTCCTCCCTGGAGCAACCCCAGCCCATCCAACTCTCCCTAACCACAGGAACAGCCATTCTGTGTGGCTTGTGCATGTAACTAATGCACAGAGGTCTGTTTTTGTTTAAATAGCTGTGAAAAGCACTGTGTGTGTTTTACCCAGAGATATATTACACTTGATTAGGCAGTGCGCTGGAGCGCAAATGGTACAACAGGAGACGGACGTGCTTAACTAGTGGTTTCAGCCCGCTCTCCAGTATTGGGAGGTCAAGGGAAAGATTAACTATATCTGACTGCCGTGTCAAAACACTCAATTGGAGCATTTATAAACCCACAGAACTAGTTGCCACAGTCAGCAAAGCAGATTTATTTCCCTCCACGTAGCTCCCACAAAGCAAACCAGGGCAGTTGCCAGGTCCAGATTTGCTTTCAGCTCCTTGCAAAGAGCAGAGAGATGTGAAAGATTCAGAAGGAGTTAATCCAAGGGAAAAAAATATGGTGATTTTCAATCACCTCTGCTTATAGGTGACCCACAGCCAGGCAGACTTCAGCTCTAGAAGCAGCCTCTCTAAACACTGTTTTAATAGAGAAAAAAGAGATCCATTTCCCTGCCCTGACAGGTATAACGTATGCAGAACAACTTGTTTTATACTCAAAACTCTTGTGAAAAGAAGTCCTGCTTTTTACATGTTAGGGACATTTGGATCTTATTGTGCTATAGAATTTTAGAAATGTCTTTCTGTGCAAAACAAGTTGAAGACAACCCCTGAAGCAAAGTTCCCAAAGGAGCTCTCCCATTATCAAAATCAGCATCCTTTTAGGACACCATGCTTTAAATTCACAATTAGGTCTGGAATTGTACATACAGCTCTTGAGGTGCAAGTCTAATCCTTTTCATCTCAGTATACATCTCCACTGAAAAAGACTGAACAATGCCCAGTGCAAGCATGTGACTGCAGAGGGTGGCCACTAATAATTAGGATTTGGACAACTCACACCACCATTTTAAATACAAACCAACAAAAAACATAGCTTCAGTTTTACAACAGGAAAACAGCTTTGCTTCCCTTCTACTCCCAAACTGAAAATTACTTTTCAGTGCCCAGATTCAATTCTGTCAAACTTGTCACCTCAAATTGCCCTCCATTTCTATGTCAAACCCAGTAGTCACCATGTGATGTGCAGTGACAACTTATTCCTTCTGATTTCATCTATGGTTTCAGCATCAAGGTCAGGATCAGAGACGGCACTGGCACTTAAAGGAAGAAGTGCCAAACATGCAGGGTCAGCTTCCTGAGAGCACACCTTGTCTACACCAAACACACTGCAGGTACTTTAAGGAGCCACTGCTTCATGCTCTGCAAAAACAGCAGCTTTCATCTATTTCAAGCCTATAAAGAGCAACTTTGGGTCCAGGGGTAGGGTCAGTGCATCCAACAGGTACCCACCTTGAAGAACACACCCTGCAAACCCTCCTATGCATTTCTGACCCTTTTCCAGGCCATGTGGACTCCTCAGGTCAAAACAGCTTCTATTCAAGGGTTCCTTCTCCACGTCCTGCTGCACAAAGCAGACATGCTCGTGTTACCCCGGCAGAAGGCAGCAGACAAGACTTCTCAAGTCACAGGAATGTTCTGGGTTGAGACCGTCTGGATAAACCAGATGCTTCGGCACCCTCAGCTACGCTGCAGGGGTGCAATTTTGTTTTTCAACTGCACTTAGCAGCGTTCTGACTTGCAGGTTTCACTTTTTAATAGTAAACACATTTTGTAGGTGCCAGAGAACATTTCAAAGCATTTCAGTGGAGTCCTTTTACCTTCACAGCCTGGGGGCACATACACTGAAACAACAGCTGAAATCCAATTACTGAAGGAATATTCTCAAGTGCATTTCCATAGGTAATTTGTTAGTCTGTTGGAACATGCAAAGTGATTTTTCTCCACTTCTTGATGCTGTACCTCAGGCTCCTTGGTTGAAGATTTCTATCCAGATTGCATAGTAACTACCCCTGAAGAGGAACCCACATGACTGCCGCCTCCTCTGGGGGAGCAACCTGACAGCATCTTCCAAGACCCAGCCCTGACTTATAATTTGACCAAAAACTCCATCATCCCACCACACTGCGATGCCTGCTACCAGCCAAGCTTCTCATTGCCCCATCAGTGTGACGCATAAAGACATAAGAAACCTAAAAGTATTTTTCCTTCAGCATCTTGTGTTGATTGAGCAGGGAGCTGACACACACGAACAGTTCTAGAGACAAGATGTAATGCAATCCCTTCATCTGCTGTCACTCAATCGCACAGGCTGACTGCTGTCATAAGGCAAGGAGTAGCCACTCTCCTTGGTTTGAGGCTGTCAAACAACCAAGCCATGAGCTTGTTCCCATTAGGGAGGTATCCCCAGCTTGACACCACATCCACATTGTGCGTGCCTTTACCATGTATCAAACACCATGCTCAGGAAACCCCCATGTGCTGGGTACACAGAGGTGGTCACAATACCCTTCCCAACATGGAAGCCCACCACTGTGATGACCCTGCTTGGGTTACTTTCATGCCATGTTGGTAGGTACCTGCAGCCTCAACCCCGGGTGGGGACTCCAGCTGGGTCCCTCCCAACCATATCAGTAATGCATGACAGCTTCAAACCATGGGCTGCCTTCCAACAGGGGCAGCTGAAGAGTTCATCATGCACAACATTCACCACTCAGTATCACTAGCACTGGTGAGATACTGCTGAAAATAGGTCTATTTTCAGAAAGAGGAGACAGAAATTAAATAGACAAAGTTTGGGTCAGAGTGACACAGAACACAATCAGAAAAGAGCATAGATGAACTGCCTGTGAGTTAAAGATAATTCAGGGCAAATTAAAGCATCTGAAATCCTACTGAGAGCCACTGATTTAGAATTATGAAGTTAACTTACAGCAATCATTTTCTATATGAAAGCAATTACAGATGGGTTAAAAGCTTCTGTTATTATGGATTGTGTATGACTGCCACAGAGGGTTCAGTCTCCCGGGATGAAATTTTAGCCTTCATGAAAAGCTGCTACATCCTGTATGCTAAATCTTGTTCACCCATCAGAAAGCCATTGAACATTATCCATTGTATTAACCAATGCAAATGCATACAGCCAGGGAGAGGCAGATAGGGAACATCCTGCTCACCAATAAAACACATACGCACAAATCACCATGGTTCACTTCCCAAAATAATCACACAGGCTCAAACTTGCAGCTGTGATGAATGGCAAATTTCCAAGTCTTAATGCATCAGAAAGCAGAACCATTGTTCAAAGTGGTCATCTCTTGAAAGGAAGGGAAAAGTCAAGGGAAAGCTTGCAAGAAGCCTGCAAGTGCAAGGCCATTCCCAAAGCAGCCTGCATGAAGGACACCAGCAGTGATGGCAGTGGCCTCCTCCATCCCGTCTTGCTGCTACCGGGACAGAGCTTCAAAAGCACATTCAACAGCAGCACACAGTGGGGTTGCCTCTGTAAAACAAGGTGATGGCAGAGAGCAATAACCTGGCTCATCATACCCACCAGCAGAAGGAAAGGGGTCATAGAGTCTGGCAGCACAGCCCCTCCTGGGAAACACAATCAACATCTGCTCCATCACCCCCAGAGCTAGGAGGCGGCAGCCCCCCAGGAATGCTGCCTGCACCTAAGCCAGCCCCAGTCCTGCGGCAGGTTCGCATAGCAACAGCTTGCAAATGGAGCTGACGAAACCACTTACCAAAACAATCTATTATAGTGAGCCTCTTCTTTCTCTTTATTCTTAATTGAGCTTTATTTCTTGTTTGGTGTTTTCTGTGTAGTTAAACGAGTTGACAGACCTTTTGTTTCTGGAATGAAAATGAGATTTTGACTGCGACGTGCATGGCAATGAGCCGAGCATGCACCTCCATCACGCCTCTTTCAGGAATGAGATCTGAAAGAGAGGGGAAAAAAGGGAAACCTGACCAAGACCTAGTGGAAACCAAACACTTGTGCACAGGTGATCTGTCAGTAGGGGCAATAATGTAAATATTTGGATTTCTCCTGCTGCAAAGGCTATGAGAGCAAGAGGGGTGTGAAGTGACAGCCAGCACAGCCCCTGTGCCAGCCCCTCTGGAGGCAGGGAACAGCCTTGGGGCACCGCAGGCATCATTAGGATAATCAGACAGGGACACACTTAATCCACAGGGGCCAGAAGGGACTCAATAGAAGGCCCCTGTGGCCAGCATGGATCTGTAATTGATGGTTATAATAAACAAAATTTAGTAGCTAAACTCAGAGGGTTATAATAACAGCACTGAACTCAACATCATTGGAAAGGCAGTGAGAAAGCAAGGCTGGCTGCATAATGTATGAGGGGAAAACCATGGTATTGACAGCAAGAGCTGAAAACTGGTTAGAGAGAGGCAAAAGATCCTCATTGGATTCAACAGAGCCTGAGTCTTAATGAGACAACAGAGCAGCTTGTTCTTGTTACAGCGTTACTCCACTCCATCTTTCCTGATGGAACCCCAGATCCTGGCTCCTTTTCCTCACCTTAAGGGAGAGTAGAAGTCTTTTGGCACAAGGGCTATAAGCCTGCACACTGGGATCCAAAGGCACTTCCGTGCTCTCCTAATTTCATCTTTACATGCTATTGCACAACCAGAAGTACTCTTGGGTAAATGAGACCAAAGGTCCTTGTGATTTCTCCAAGGCCATGCAGAAAGCCTATGGCAAAGCACAGCTCCAAGCACTGCCCAGACAACGCAGCATCCTTCCTGCAGCCCTTGGACAACTTTAGGTGCTGGTTCCCTGCATGGGTTCCTAACTCAAAGGCAAAGGTGGCAAGTAAGTGAAACAGAGCTTTGCATTCCTAGAAATCCCCTGTTAGGTGGATTTGGATTCAAGAGTTTTCTTATTCCCACCTCAATCGCTTCAGTCAAAGAGCTCAACTCGTCCTCAGGGAGAAACCCCAAAGCTCACCATAAGAATTGATAAATGATCACTGGGAAGCAACAGGAGAACAAACTCCATATTTTTTCCCTTTCTCATCTTTTCTATGAAAGTTTTCCATGGCATAGTCAACACAAGAAATTGCACCTATTTAGCACTATTGATCCAGCTTACTTCAGTAACAAACCACACTAAGTTAAAATCAATACCAGCCACTCTTGCACTGATTTAGGAGTGTCCACACAAAGGGACTCACACCAATTTAGACAGATCTGTTTTGTAACCGATTTAGTTAAAACATGCAATCTAAGCACTGAGCTCTAGGCAGCCCAGAGGCATTAATTCCCAAGTCTCATCAATGGCTCTCAAGGGACAGGACACAAAAGGTTTAAGTGTCACTGACCATGTCCATCTTCCTTGGCAAAGCAAGATGGCTCCAGAAGCCAGATTCCTGGGGAGAAACACAAAGATTTTGGGGTTAATTTATTTCTGCAGCTCAAACTTTGCATCAAAACCATTAAATTACCAACCTGAAGATGCTGGAGAAACAGAGCAGAATAACTACTTTTTATTTCTCTCTCTAGAACATTTACTCTACAAGATACTGCAGATAGCTTTGCCCACTATAAATCCACCAATACTGTGCTTTGCTGTTCATTTTTCAGCAACATCCAAGTGACCAAGGTTAGGAGCCACAGCACGAGAGAGAGCTTGCAAGTGCTGTGTATCACAGCAGCTCAGCTGTGTTTTGACACCTTTTGCTGGTTTAATATCTAAGGGTCTGTACATGTGCAGAGGAGGCTCAAGGTGAGCACTGAGGAGTGGAGCACAGATTTCATCACCATGACATCATAGCATTACAGGCAACTCTGAGCCAGGCTGTAAATCACCTTCATGAGAAGGGTGAAAAAAGGATTCTTGCTTCAGACTTGAAGGGAATGAAGCTTTAATGTGCAAGCTCAGGGGTCTCCATCACAGCTGAAATGTCGCACTTTCCCATGCCATCTAACAAGGCCTCTGTCTCCAAAGAGAAGAGAAGGATGAGACAAGTGTGTGAGCTCCCAGTGCACAAGGACTTCAAGAAATCCTTTAGGGAATAAAGATCAAGTCCCAACTTTATCTTCTTACAATGAAAACAAACAAACAAAAAAGACCTAGCTTAAAAAAAGAAAAAGCATGAAACTGAAACATTGCCCTCAGGATCCTGTTTAGGTTAGAGAAAATGAGATAGTATAGGGTAATATTATTTGTTTGGTTTAAAACCAGACCTTTAAGTTTTAGTTGTTCCTGGATTCAGGGTGAAAACAGACATAGAATGGTCTCCAGAGTGTTTACACAATGCTGCTGGAGCTGCCTCCTACCAAGTCATCAACCACAGGACCCACACGTCTCTAGTCTGTAATCCATGTTATTTTATTTCTCCTCCTGCCTCATTTCTCCCCACTCCTTCCCTGGAGCCACAGGCACCATTTCCCCTCTTATTCATTACCTTGGGAGAACAGAATCAGCCAACATACTGAAAACCCTCCAGAAGACAGGAAATGCCACACTTCATTGCTGCTCATCCACCTACAATATGCATGTTCAGGCATCTTCTCACCCAAGCTACTTTTAAACCTACTGTTCAGAAGTGGTTTGAGGTTTGAGTTTCAGGCTTTAATTCTGCTTTGTGATATTCTGGATACCTAGAAAAGATTGAGTTAATTTTTCCTGCTGTTACCAGGTAATAATTTGTTCCATAGAACTATTCAGAATTCCAATTTATGCTGTTTAAACACAAGAATGTTTTAAACGGAATTAAACCTCCTTCACCACCTTTTTCAAAAAGGGGTTTATTTTACTTTAAATCCTCAGGCATTTGGATTTAAATTCCACTGTTCCATAAAAACACAAGGAATGGGTCACTTCCCAGAGTAAATAAGTCAAAGAAAACATCACCTTACACACTTTGCTGCTAGGTATAGAACATCCTTAAAAAGAGATGAATCCTACTGAGATTCTGCCTGGGGTATCCAAGGGCAACAGGCATTCAGGTCCCAGGAGCCAAGCAGGGTTTGGTGCTTGCATCACAAGCTCCATGGGTAATGAGTTGCCCCTGCCCACCATTGTATCTCCACATTAACTGCTCCGGCCACCAGTATCAAGTGCTCAAGCCCATCTCACCCTGCAAGCAAACACATTCAGCAGAAAAGCCATCACCTTTCCCCGACACTACACTGAAGCCCTTATATAGTCAGCAAAATGCTCCTGATCCCACTCACTCTAGACACCACAATGGAACTGGAAGAGCTGGCATCTGTCATCAGTTTTAATGCTCCAGCTGAAAGGCTGAGCCAAGGCTTTGTGAGCTGTAACAGCAATGACAAATTTCGGATCAAGGACACTGACCACGTGTCTACAATTACCATCAGGGGTTTATTGGCAGGGAAAGACAGCACACAGCTCCCATGGCCATTTAAGGCCTTTTCTGATGCAGAGAAGGGAAGGAAATCCCATCTGGTAGGTGTCCTGGTGCAGGGAAACATGGATTAAGAGACTTCCTGTGATGAGGAACCACTTTCCAAATCACCAAGCCTAAACAAAATCCCCACACCCTTACCAACACAAAGCTCACATTTGTAGAAGCATCTACCACCCTGAAGAGCATCTTCAATGCCAAATGCTAACAGCAACTGCGCTGATATTGGCAAGAGAGTGACATTTATCCCAGTCTCTTGCATTTGAGCATCTAAGTACATTTTTGCAGTGCCAAGCACACCTTGCAACAAGAAGACCTAAAACCCAATTGCAAAATGCTCTGCCCGCAGTGATAAGAAATTAATCTATTCTCACTGTCTATTCAAATTCATGCAGGAAGGCTCCTGCCACCCCACTGCACCTACCACGGGCTAATCTGGAAGAGCCTGGTCACTCTGCACAGGTCGCTCTGTTTGTGCTTTCCTCAGAGCCACAAGAGCAGCTGGAATGGGAAACAACTGCAGCACCCCAAGACAACACCTCCAAGTTCAGCATCTGAACCACCATCAGCCTCCACAGTATTTACAGCCAGCCTTTAACTCGGTTTTAGTCCCAGAAAAGGCCACAAGACATCGGTTTTGTATTATCCCAGGAAAAAAAAAAAAAAAAAAAAAAAGGAAAAAGACCAGGGTTTGTGGTCTTGAAAGAAGCACTTAAGCACCTATGGACAACATCTTCACAATCCTTTCTGCTCTCCGTATCAGACAGGAGTTAGATACGTTTAAACCTTGCTGCAGTCCCCTTGCAGCACAGTCTCCCTCAGGGGCTCAGGATGCTGCAGGGGCTGGTGCCCCCTATCACTTTCATTTCCTCCCCTGCTGTGAAGCTGATGTTATCAACGCTCTGCAAAGCATCCCTTACACAGAGCCCATGAAGGTGCTCTTGCCTCTGGTCAGCCAGCCACGAAGAAGTTTTTAAGTCAAAGACACTGTGAGGTTAAGGTGGAAGGAGGAATAAATACCCCTTTCTGCTGTGAGTCAGGCTGACAGTGCGGAAGGGACCACAGGAGAAGTAGAGGCTGTGTTTATCCCAGGTTCCATTGCCCACCATCCCAACTCTGCCCGTGCTCGCTCCCTCAATCTGCTGAGCATCCTTGAAGACAAATGCCCACATCTGCCCTTAAATTCACATTGCACAAGGAACCAGCAGCCTTGGTCCCTCTCCCCATGTGTGCATACGATGCAATGAGGTTCTTGGCACCCAGGAGAAGCCTTTGTTTGTATGAGCTGCCTGCATCCACAGAACCGAACCCAAATGGGCTGCAGGTGCGGACTCCCAGCTCTCTCCTACGCTGTGGTCACTTGCCAGCCCAGATAGTAAGAACAAATCCAGACCACAGCTCTTCCACACCAGCACCCCACCACGAACAGGGCAGCTCAGGACAAGCACTGGGAGAGAGGAACAAAGCCACCTCAGACCTCCTGTTGTGGCTGTTTTCAGCCCTAAGTCAGCCAGAGCAGTAGCAACCAGCTCCAGGGCACCTGCTTCTATTTGCAGCACGGCCATTGAGAGAGGTTAAGAAGGTGGCTTTACCACATCCTGACAATACAGGGATTTAAAAAACACATTAAAAAGCCATTAACTAAGGTTTGTTTAATCAGGACTTGCAAAGCAGGGAGAGATACTCAGGCACCATTAAGTGCAGACTAACATCACCACACGCTAATCACCAAGTGTCAAGATGTACAGAGTTGTCTATAAGGAGGCATTTAGCCTACAAAAGGCCCCCTGGAAGGCCAAGTACCTCATTTAAACCTCCCTGAGCTGTTTCATTGCTCCTGGAGGTACCTGTGTGAGCACGGGTTGTGGATTTACAAAGAGATGCAATGCTTTCAGATGAAAACTCCAGGGATTAGCCTGAAAGGAGGCAAGGATCGATCTCTTCTCCCAAGTAAGAAGTGACAGGACAAAAGGCAATGGCTCAAGCTGCATCAGGGGAGGCTTAGATTGGGCATTAGGAATAATTTCTTCATTGGGAGGGTGCTCAGGCATTGGAACAGGCTGCCCAGAGAGTCACCATCCCTGAAAGTGTTCACAAACAGTGTAGATGAAGCCCTCAGTGGTATAGTTTAGTAGTGGGCTTAGCAGTGCTGGGGTAATGGTTAGACCTGATGATCTTAAAGGTCTTTTCCAACCCAGTTGATTCTATGATTTGAATGCACTCAGGATGGGGGCTTTGTCGGGGTGACAGCTGATAGGACAAAGCCTCCATGGTCCAGGGGCACCTTTGGTTCCTCAGACTGCTTTGGCTGCTAAAATAAAGCACCTTGCCTTTGAGATGAAGCAGCAGGAGAGCAGAGCTGCTCCAGCTGTCCTACCTAAACTGCATCTTCTCTTTTCCTTACCTTCGAAGCAATAAACACAAGAGGATTTATTGCTTTTTAACAAGTGCCACAGAACATACATTTCATTAATTTACAAGGGAGGTGGGGGTGCAGAGACGCCAGTTCAATAAATTCTCCCAGACTGTTGCTTTGAAACCAACAATTCCGTGCACCCATGCAGGCTGCGGATGTCACAGCCGAGGCTTTTATCCAGATGAGCTGCGAGTTCAACAGGATGACTAAAATGCTTCAAGAAAAAAAGAGAGGGTGGAGACAAAGACGCTGCTGTCTACAAAAGGCGACACATCCCTGACACGTTGTTTGAACTCCCTGTGGTGTATTAAGAAAATCAAAATAACCCCCCTCTGAACCAGAGCCGCATCCTCAGCCCACACTGCTGTGTTATTTTAGCTGGGAGGGACAAGTTACATTTGCTAATGCCTTTTTCTTCCCTCTTCCCCCCCACCCAGAGAGGGAAAAGTGTTTGTCTTAGGGCCAGTGTTTACTGTGCGGATGGTGCAGCTCTGCTCCCTTGGGACTGGAGAGAAAGCGGAGAATGTTTGGAGAGGGGAGGCTTCAGGGCGGGATCCTTCCCATCTGATTTACAGGCGAGGCTAGCGCAAATAAAAGGAATCGGCTTTCCCCCACCCCGCGCACAGCAGGGCTGCAGATGTGAACAGGGAATACAAAATCCCGCCTGAGCCCACAGCATTTCTATGACAATAGAAAATAAATAGCTCCATATTTGTTTATTTAGTTAACTTCTGAGGGATTCATTTTGTGCTACTGAAGGAGAGGAAATGGGGATGAGATGAGGGTGATTGGGCAGCCTCACGGCTCCATCCTTGCTGCAAAGCTCAATGCTCTCCTGACTGCATCACGCCAGCGAAGCCTGCAGGGATGCAGTGCTGGCCCTTGACAACCAAACACATCCCAGAGTGATCCCTGAGATGAAGTGCCCCAAGCTCAGGGGCAGGTACTGCTCCCTGGCCACCCAGGCACTCACCAGGGATCCAAGGTCCAGGGGCTCATCCCAGCTTTCCCCTGTGGTGGTTTTGAGGATCACCACACCAGTTAGCACACCTGCACAGCTATACAGGGTCAGCAATATGTAATCCAGTAGTCAGTGGACATGATGGTTGGGGGGTACCTAATATCAGTTAGTTGTCTCACTTTTGCTGCTCCCTGTACATCACTGCTGTAGTAACACCTTTGCTCCAGGGAATGATGGGATTGGGATATGATGAAGCTGGAATGGGGATGCAGGACAGGGAGCATAGCATGATGGGTGTCTGCGCATCAAGAGGGGATGCTCCTTGCCTGCACAAACAACTGCACAATGTCAGAAACTGTGGCCCAAAGACACTGAAGGAGCAGGAGGATGGAGCAGTGAAATGCCAGTCGATGTTAATCAGTCTGCTGCAGAGCAGGACAAGAAGTTTTACCTGCTGGCAACTATTGTAATACAGGTTTCCATTAGATTATGGCATAATGACTCGCACTTTAATTACACAAGCTTTGAGCTTCCCAGTTTGCATTTTGCCATTCCATTTCATATCACTTCTCTTACAGAAAGAAAACCAGAGGCAGACAAATACCAACATGTGCAAACACATACTTAGCCTTGCCATCCCGAAGAGCATATCAAACAAATCTGGTATCAGTAGCTCAAGCACATACTGCTCTCTCCCATGCTATTCTCAATGGATTTTATCTGGAGCAAACCTTTCATTTGCACACCTATGTCAGAAATCCAAATCACAGACTTCATCTAAAAACAGATCAAGAAAGCAAAGCAGAACAGCAGAGTGAAGGTACCTGCCCCTAAGCCGGGGATCAGCAGACACTCACCAATGCCCCAGACACATCTGAGCCTTGTTCCACAATCAGTACTGCAGAAAGTCACTGACAGTTCTATTGGAGGTACTTAAGTATCAGGAGAAGCAGCTGGGACTCTGAGAACTGTGCTGAATAACCCCCAGCGGTGAGATACCAGCCTGCTAGGGAGCTGCTAAGCCTCGTGAAACACCCATTGGTATTTGAAGCACGTCCTGTCCTCCACAGTTCCTCTTGGAAACTGGTTGTGTTTCCTCCAGTGCAATATCCTCCATTTCAAGATTTGTTTCCATCATTACCAGAAAATGAACTCCATTCAAACCCACACCCAAGGGATTTTCCAGTCCCATTCTGATTCCCCCATGCCTCTTCCTCACCAAGCTCCAAGACTCGGGGCTACAGGCAGCCACTGTCCTTAGCAACCTCTAAAGGCAAATATTGAAGCAAAGGCTTGCGGGTATTTGTTTAAACAACTAGCAAATACATGGCTCTTATCAGAAGTGTTCTGTTTTATCTGTTCTGCCATCAGATAAAAGTGGAGGGGTTTCCTAAAAGCTGTAACAAAATATGTCTTATCCCCTTAATAATTACTCTTAAAGTTTTTTAGTTATAAAAAGGGGGATGATTTTTAAGAGATTTCCTGATCACTTCCAGACTTGTTTTTAAAAGCCTTCCCCCAAATACCAACATTCCTGCTGCCTCCAATTTCTGCCATGCTCATCACTGCTCTATGTAAGCACCTCACAAATCTCAATTAACCTCAGTCATCCTGGGAGGTAAAAACATATTAATAATCCTGTCTCAGATATGGATAGGCCAAAATAGTGAGAGAACAAGGCCAGCATTTCACAGAGTGCCAAGGCACAGTCCCCAACTGATACAGCCTGATTTGGAGAGCTTGGAGGTAAATGGCAGATTTAGGGCTCTGCACCTTCCCAGAAGCACGTCAGGAGCACACAGTACAGCAAAGCAGCTCCAAGGGCTGGTGGCAAAGACAATTCAACTGGAGTATGGAGGAATTGCATCTCAGTAGCCTCACTGAAATGTTTCTGCTCAACAAGATGCAGTGCCTAAGCCGCTAGATCAGTATTTTCAGAAGTATTACAAATATTGAACACAGGATTGCTGCATTCCAACCCTAAATTCAATCCTATTGCTTTCTTTGTTCCCCATCACACACATGCATTTTTCCTGTGCTCTGCTATGGATCCCATCACCACTCCCTCCTAACTTTTACTGCGCTGATCTACATGGAATCTGTAAGATACAAACTGATGCTCTTCTAATTGCAAAGCAAGGACTGAAGCACAGACAAGTTAATTTGGTTATCTGCTATTATAAGTATCTATAGCATAGCAAGGAGAGGGACACCCCAAGTCATAGGCTCAACTTAGCATCCATTCAGCTGTTCCCCAACTCCTCTATCAACTGAGATTTGACCTTGTAGCTACTTGAGCAAAGAGAGGGAGCTCTAATAAAACCTTCAAGGGGACAGTATTACACAGCTGCTTCCTGTATCATGCAAAAATAATACCAGCATGTTTTTAAATTATGCAGTATAAAAGCAGGCAATGCAAGATTAAGGCTACTCATATTTTCCCCAACAGAAATATTCAGGTTTTTTACAGCAGCTTTGTCACAAAGTTTAAGGCTCACAGAATTACAGTCAATCTGCTTTATTCCCCCTCTGACCCTCTCAAAAGGCAATTTCCCAGGTTATAGACCCACCTAAAGTGTAACACATTACCTTACTCCTGTCTTCTTATGAGCATTAGTCCATGAAACACAATAGCAAGCAATCTCCAAAGCCTTGTCCACAAGCAGAAGAGCCTGAACTATGACACCTTACAGGCAATATCCTCCACTTCTTGGGGACACCTACCTGGGAACGGCGTCACTGTGAAGCAGCACAAAAGCCCACCCATTTATCACCTACAGCCCAGGCTAACAGCTGCTTCTGCCACCTTAAATAGGAGTTTCTCTTCCATCAAACACAGCCTCTCGTATTTCCTCTTCATTTGTTACAAATGAGATGCATCCCAGCCACTTAGCTAGCAATTAAACCTAACTTCCAGGGCCCAGAAGTTTTTAGGGTACCGCTTCCCAAGATAAGACTAAAGCTCCTTCCAGCCTGTTCCCCATGTGTTTCAGTTATAGCATGCATCTCTGTCTCTGAGCGGTTTTGCTGTTCTCCCAGCTCCAGGCAATTCATGATGCAGTGGCTGTGATTTCCCCAGCTCGATGCCCACCTCAGCTGCTGCTACAGATAAACCCTAACGCAAGGAACCAGCGCTCTTGGTCCCCTGCCAAAGTCCCTTCCTCTCTTCAAACTGCCCAGAACAAAGCATGTGACACCAGCCTTTGCACTGCCTTTTTTTCCCTATTCTTCTTTCTTATTTCAATCCTGCCCTCCCTGCTGGACTCCTTCCCCCCTCCCCAGCCCAAGCCCTTTGCAGCTCCCTCATCCATGCTCCATCACATCTGCTGCCTTTGCCTGTGCTCCCCTCTTACAGGGTGTGCGGTTTCCCTCACCTGCTCCTTTGACTTGCTATAAGCTGTCTGTTTGCTAAGCTTAGAGATTACTCTGCCAGCCAGGAAACCATGTGAGATCGGTGGCAAGACCCAAACTGAAAACAAAACTCGAGACAAAAGCATTCAAAGAGGCTGCAAAACCTGCCTAGATTAACATCAGGCGACAGAGGCTCTTAGAGGCAGGCCGGTAGCACACGCTCTGCCTTCCCTGTGCTGCTTTTGTGTTATTCACAAATAACAAGAATTTGCTGATCTCAGGTGCCAAGAAAAAGAACACTAATGAGAGCTTGATCCAAAGAGAAAATCCTTCCACAGTTGGCCTTTGCCTGGGGCAGGATGGGATGGGCTGGGGCTGCTCTCCCCAGCCACAATGAGAAACTGAGCCCCTGCTCCCCACCCTGCCCTGGGGATGCTCACTTTTATTTCTCCCTCTGGAGCAACACATGCACCCATCATATATATGTCATTATATATATGTAACGGCTTACATTAATTGCTTATGGAAGAAAATAACTGCTTCCCTTCTCTTTTCTCCTCCTGCACTCGGGTGGGATGGTAGCGAAGGCCACTGGGCTGATGTCCCCTTGGCAGCAGCAGGCACCTGGGGAGGCAGTGGGAGCTCAGCCCAGCACATGCTGCATGGGGTGGGATGGGGTAATTCAGTTGGATGCCAGTCAGCAAAGATGTGACTGCCTCCAGCTAAAAGCAGAAACATTTCTGTAAGAAGCGTGCCTCTGAGTCACGATGCTCCAGGGACCAGTGGTGTGCTGTCTTATCCACCAGACTTGCTTGGGGACTTTCTTAAGGTCAGGATCTGGGCTTAAAATTGCCCAGCTGTGAACAGAATCAACACTTGGTCATGTTTGCTCACTAGAGCTAAAGGTGAGTCACTCGTAATAACTTTCAGAGGGAAAATTATATGAGTAATACTTTGAGAGAAAAGGTATGAAAAATACAGAGAGGGAGGTTTGTGATGTATTTCATAAGCACGAGCCCTCACAGAACCACGCTCCTCTCAAAGGCTCCTAACCCCCACCATCATTCGCTCTGGAGCTTGCTAGCCCTAAAATGTTCTGCAAATACATTTGTGTCGCTCAGCTCTATCTGTGTTTAGAGAGTGTCTTGGAGAACACATTAAACACTTGAGCTGCTAAAGCGAGTGTCAGCGCCGTCCCAAGAGCCTCTGAAGTAAATGATGTCGTTAACCACGCCATGGGAATACTCATATTAATCTCCCTGCTCTGTGCAAACCTGCGCTGCTGCACCAGAGCCACAGGTGTCAAACTGGTGTGTTGGCACATTCTCAGCAGCGGGGAATGCTGCGAGGCCAGAGCCTGCTGCTGGCTCCCACTGAGCTGCAAATGGAGAAGCAGTGGGAGACCCTGGCCAAGGCTCCCCACAGCCACCATTTGACCCTTCACTCTCCAGCATCTCCCCCCAGTGCCGGCCACCGTGCTTCCAGCCCCACAGAGTACAGCCAGTGTGGCACATCAGCCTGGGGCTGAGCCCCTGCCCTGTGGGATAACCCCAGACCAGATGCAGACAGACACCTGCTGATGGGTTATTCCCCCAAGACTTCATACAGGGCAGTGCATGGAAAACCTGGGTCTTTTTCAAGGAAAAGAGTGCCCAGGGGTTGGGGGTTTTCAGCAGAGGAAGCATGAAAGGTGTTGCACAGAGGCCAAAGGACCCAGGACACCTCCAGGTGGGTGTCTGGCTCTGGGACAAGGTGTTCACCGACGGGATTTCTCAGGAAAGAGAGCAGATGGCATGCAGCACGGGCTTGGCTGGTTCCCAGGCAAAACACAAGCCTGTCAAGAGCCAGGCTTAGGGCATAGGCAGCATCTTCCTCACAGCAGTGGGCACCACTGACCCACTCCCCCCAGCAGCATTGCCTTCACCTCCCTGGCACCCAGCTTTACCAGCCTGTGTTTGCTGTTGCTGCCTGTACGTGCATCCAGGCGGCACCAAGACATGTCTCTGCATCACTGGTGGGAGCAGAGACAGCACATTGGTGAACTGGTGAAACTTAGCCCCTGGTCGTGTCCCCAGGGGCTAAGCTCAGCCCTGTTCAAGGCAACATCCCAGCACTAACAACCCTTCTGACGCGCAGTGCTATACTAAGCCCAGTGAGGCAACGCTATCACTGCCAAGAAGCAATGAAAAAAAAGGTTTCCATGGCTATTGTATCCCATCAGCTCTTCTCATCTCCTCAAATGTAATTGTTCCTTAGGAGGTTTATTGTTATAATTAATGTACATAAAATGCATCCTTCTGTGCCATTCCCTGTTCTATATGTCAGCCTGTGTTTTATGCATTTTCTGCACAGATGCAGAGGTACTTCCAGCAGGCACGCTGAAAAGTTTGACAGGGCAGGAAGCTCTTGGTTCCCGGGGCCACCATCCCCAGGTTAACGCATTTGCAAGCCGAACTGTTGTCAGAATCCTTAGGGGCAGTCCCTAGGGATAACACTTTGGAAGTGAAGGCATTCACTCTTAGATAGGCAAATAGATAACAGGCTATAGATAATCTCAAGAGTAGGCAAAGATCTGCAGCATCTCAGAGACCAGAACTGGGACTTGGAGCCATGAGAAGGCTGTGGGCAGGTGATGTCCTTTGTCTTGGTGCGTGGAAGCCTGGCCATGACCCCACGTGGCTGGGATCCTGGCTGCTCCTCTCGTACAGCTCTCGCAGCATGCCAAGGTCTGCTGTTGATGGCTGGCCAAATCCCTGGAGAAGCTCAAGCACCAGCTCTGCACATCGAGCCTTGAGCTTGCTGGCATGTGTTACAGCATGTTAGAGCATCATGGGCAGCTTAGAGAAGGCTGAGCTCTGGGTGCACTCGTAGCAGAGCATCTCTGCAAGCCTTGGGCAGAGCTGTGGGTGCCCCAACCACGGTGCAGGTAGATGCCAGAGCAGAGCCCTGCCCTGCCACTGCTGTAGGTATGGGCTATGCATGGCAGAGCGAGGAGCTCCTCACTGCCCTTGTTAATTTGCACCAGGAAGCCTTGCTAATGCTGCTGGGCAGCAGGACTCCTGCCATGGCTCTAATGTAATTTTGCATGTGTTAATTTCATTTCTTGGCTTTGCTTAATATCAGTTCTTACTCTGCTGAGATTGTAACCAGGAATGGGTGAAGCTGGTTCAGAGAAAATAGCCAAACCCATGCCTTTCATTTCCCCTCTCCTTCCAGCTGCTGTGACCTTTGCCCATTATTAGAACCAAAACTGAAATAAGCCTTTTTCTTTTTGAGGCTCTGAAATACTCAGCTCTGAGTCAAATTCACGGAACAAGGGAACTAATTCAGCCAGCCACAAGCTATTGTTTCATTTCCACCTTAAAGCAGTTCCAGCTCTATCAGCTCTTTCTCCCTTTTAAAACACAGCTGGGAGCAGCCCAGTAAGGCCAGTTGACACTGAGGCGGAGGCACTGTGCTGCCCTCAGCTGCCTTCCAAACCCCACATCCCCAGACAGCACCACAGCAGCACACATCTCCCACACCATCCTGCCCATGCAGGGGCTTACTGTCGCTCAGGGGGCAGATCCTGTATATCACCATCCTGCTAGGAAACCAGCATCTATTGGTATAGGTACAGAAGCAAATACTGGGTGGGTGGCTCTTGTGGCATGAGTTGGTCCTTTGGAGCAGGGAAAAATCACTTCAAGGTTTCAGCAGCTCCCCAAAAATCCAGCAGCTGGTACTTTAAACACTGAAGTAGTGAAGCAGCCCCACTTGAAGAACTGCTCTGTCCAGTCTCACTCCACTATAGCATACCTAATAGTAGTCACCGCCATGACAAACCCTGCTTGGACATCAGTGCAACCTGCACTGATGAATTGCATCGGTGTAAGCATTTTCTCCAATCTCATTATGTTTCTGAACCACAGGTTTGTATTGGTACAGAGACCTTGGTGTAGCTACACCCATGCTCAATTCTCTGGAGTAGGTAAGCCAAGCCCCTAGGAAAAAGGTTATTATGGGTTCTCTGAGTCACCGTGTGCCTTCTCCAGTTGTACTTAAACCTGATACTGACCCATACCTTTGTTGAAATCAGAAATTAAGCAGATGAACAAGTAGTTGGGAAGGCACTTTAAAGACTTTTTCATCAAAGGAGATTTAAAACTATTTTCCAACTCAGCATCCTTTACCGTAATTACACCACCCAGGCTTCCAGGGGCCTTTGGGATTAGAAAAGCAGTGTTGTGAGGAAGCATCTCCTTTGCCAAAGTCTGATATTTGAGGAGCTCCTACTTGCAAAATAACACAGGCACCTGTTGTTTGCTTTGGCAATTCTGAAATCACAGTGTTCCCATAGACTCCAAACACAGACACGGGCTCTGGGAGAGCCCTCGCTCTCAGCACTGGAAGAGATAATGTTATTTATGTAAAATAATCCTCAAGGTTTCTGAGTGGTTTAACAAAGGTTACATGGAAAAAATGCTCTGTGATTCTCAAACAGTTGAGATTCAGGCCTAAAGGCCAAGAAAGTTACTGGTTCTTATCTTCATTGGAAGGAAAACATGCAGCCATGACCAGAGCTGAGCACAGCTGCTGGTTACAGAAGCAGCTCCCACAAAAAGGTGGGATTTGCTTTTGGGGCAACCTTTGCTACCCAGTCCGATGGAAGCATCTCATGTAATGTGGGACCTACTCATCTCTTAGGTGTTTTATGGCCATCTACATACAGGATGCGATTCATCTCTGGACCACAATGGGCTCAAGTCAGAATAATGATCCAGATTTGGACATTGAAGAGTGAATTCAGAAAGCTGAGTGGTCCTGCCCAGCTTTGGTGATGCTGGATGATGTCAGAGCACCAGCAGGTACAAGGGCCTGGGGAGGCAGACCAGCCTGAAAAGCCAAGCAGAAAACCCTAATGCAAGCAAATCTCATGCTGACTCTGGAACACAAACATAAGGTTTCTCCTCTTCTTGGCATCTCCTCTGGGTCGTAGTTTGAAGCCAGTAGGAGATGCATCCAGACAATATGCTGGCAAAATCCAGATTGAAACCAAGAGCTTGGTGCTGGTGTATGCAATCTTGAAGATGTGTCAGTGCAGGGATAGGCATGGGGAAACTCAGCACCACACTAGGGAGGATGGGAAAATGCCTGCAAAGAGGCTTTTTATCTTATTCCATTAAAAAAGCAAACCCATAGATCTTAACTGCGGCGTCGTGTGTGAGAGAGCAGTCTGTTACCTTAACACCCAGCTTCGTGCCTGAAACATGTTTGCTTTGTACAGTGTTTACGCAGAATGATTTTTCAGACACCCAAGACAGTTGTGATTACTCACCTTAATGTTCAGCATTTATCCATATCTATCTCATGGTAGTTAACATACACAAGCCAGCCAGGCTTAGCGAATCTTTGCCCTTTTCTACGTTATTGATCTGACATTTCCTCTGGAGTATTTCAACTGAGAATTAAATTAATGCCATATCTCTGGTCATTACCTAGTTAAAGCAGAGCAGTTGCATAGACTGGCACACCCTTTGGCTAGTCAATCACAATCTTACTTTTATTAATTCACGAAACCTTGTTGTTATTTCTTAAAAGTGGAAGATGCCATTAGCAAGACTCATTATAGCGGGTCCTCTCCAGACAACCCCAAAAGAGCTCGCTCCATACTACAGAGGCTTCACTCTGCAATCCCCAGGCAATAACAACCCATTGTTTGCTTTCCATCAGGCATGCTCCTGGGAGATGATATGCCTAACCATTACCTGGGTCATGACCAGGTGTACCAGCCCACTGCTAAACATGGGGCACCTCCAGGCATCCCCTGGAACAGGCCCACATTAGTCCTGGCACCAAGGAGAACACAGCACAGCTGTGAAACGCATCATCTCAGCTCTTTACCTCACTTCACCAAGTTCTCTTTTCAAGCTTTAACTATCGGGTTATCTCCACAGTTAAATATTCATTTTCCCTTTTGCTTTTATGTCATGGAAACACCATTGAAGGATCAGCAGGAAAAACAAATGACTTGGAAAAGATTGTTTACCCTGAGGAAGAGGTGTCCTCAGCATAGACTCAACTGCCTTCCTGGATTTAGAGGGCTTTCTTTGGTATTTAATAAAGACTGCTGTTCTGACAATAAAGAGAAACATCTGCTGCCTTGTAAGTGTCTGGCCTGCGTTAACAGCCTTTATTTTTCCCTTTTAAGAGAACAGTTTGGATTGATTAAGGCCCAAGCAAGTATTTTATACTTTGATACATCCCCAGCTTGTTGAAATCTTACGTGAAACCTTAAAAAAACCCTACCCAAAGAACACTACACTAAATGAAAGTCTGGAGGACACGTGAAGGCCCAGAGACTTCAAAGAAGCACTTTCAAGGCTGAAGACTAGATCTAAAGACCTTTATATTGCTCCGGCACAAAGGAGGCCTTCAGATGGGCTCAGCACTGGGGCTTCACTTGCACAAAGCTCTGCTGCAGCTGAGGGGAGTCCTGGTTTGTGAGCATACAAGCCTCAGGAAGACTAAACTGGGGTACGATCCTTAGGCTTTCACTGAGGCTGAGCTTCTACCCAGCTGAAGAGCAAAGCATCCAAGAGCTACATGTTGCTTGATGACTTAAGAGATGTCATGGGAGAAACCGAGGATGCTCTAAGTCTGGCAGAACTGGGTCTTCAGACTGGAACAAGATGACTTTTCAGTTTGACGAATAATAGTAAACATATAAGAAAGAAAACATATTTGAGCTCATGTCTTTTATCACATACAAAGCTCTGCACAGGAATCTGTGCAGACTTGCTGGCTCCTAGCATAAAATACCTCTGGGTAAATAAAAATCCTTATGCCACATGTATTGCCCTGGGTTATTCCTCCATGGAATACCTAAAAAGAGGGTTTTGCTGTAAGATGATGCATGCTTCTTCTAAACTCTTTTACTCTTCATTTGCAAAAAGGAAAGCTGCAATAGAAGATGATAAATGCTAATGTTGGTAAATGCACTGCGCTGGGTAAAGTCATACAGCATTCAGGCAGATGATATCTCTCTATAAAAGAGCTTCAGAAGGGAGATCAGGCTTAGGGCTGGTTTGATGCTGTTACATGCTCCAGGATGCTGCTCTGCACCCAATTGTGACTAGGCACTGGGCAAGGGATTAAGCACATGCAGCAAGTGTGTGCAGCCTCTGAACTGTAGTGAGGAGACACTCGCATGCTAAAAACTCACCACCTGAATAGCTCTGCTCAGCAAAATGTTTTCTTCATTTCAGAGATAGGGAAATTGTGCGCTACAGTTCCTCGCACAGCTTAGCTGATGCTCTTGAGGAATAATCCGCCTTGCTTCTGCTGCCAAATATAAAAACATCTTTGCCTCTACGCACCCGAAGCTTCCAATTGTGTCAAAGCATCTGGTACATTCTGTAACATGGGCAAAACATGCACTGGGGATTAGGCTGGGACCTCTAAACTCCTTTCACTTGGATGATAAGAGCTAGTAAAGCTCAGGTCCCCAGAGGCAGGAAGTAGAAGCTTCTCCCCCATGCTGAGCAGCTACAGCCACCTCCAACCCCTCTCTGCATGTTGTTTCCCTCAGTGACTGCCCCTGTGTTAGCAGGGACATTTAATTCACTCCCCTCTCCTGTACTTTAATTACCAAAATTAGGTTATAGAACTGGAGGACACAAAATACACGAACCAAAGCCCTGGAAACGCCCCAGCACCCAACCCCAATCCACCTCTCTTTGCAAAGAAGACATCACTCTGGGTCAGCTTCTACACAGCTTATTCAGCAAAGTCAGAAAGACAAGAGAGCTGTTGGAGCAAATAATTGAGGAATAATATGATAAACCACAGTATTATCAATAGCTGCCTTTACTGATGGGCCTTTGAGATGTGCTCAGTGTGCTGCACATGCCCTGCTCGCTGTCATTTCCTTGCTCCAAACAGGTTTGCTGAAGATTTGAGCCCTAATCTGTGCAATGTAACATTATCTACAACATTTGTATTTGTATGCTGATCTTCAGTGGTTAGGCATAGGCTTCTGCTTCCAGGGGGACTCCCTAACACAATTTAATCACGTCTGTTCCAAATAACTGCATGCTAGTTTTTATATGGGGAAAAGGGGTTTTCTTTTAAAAAATCATTTTTAAAATAGCAACTTATTTTTGGTGCCTGACCCTGACGCTCACTCTGGATTTTCAGAACTGCAAAGCAGCAAAGGCATCCACCAACTTTGTCAAAGGGCCTCATCCAGGTGCCCAAAGCAAAGTCTCTGGTCACTGCTGTAAAAGCTGCTCTAGGGTGTCCATCCCACAGCCCTTCCCCAGTGCAGGCTGGTTCCAGGCTGGTTGAAGGTGCAGCAGCACCATGTGAACTGTGAGCCTCACTCTGCAACCTGGCTGGCAGTGCCTGCCCACATGAGCAATCTTCACAATGAGGCCATAACTCACAAGTGGTTACAGAGACAGTCAAATCATGCTGAACACAGAGCAGACCCTCAGCTGATGTAAATCAGTGAGAGTCCACAGATCCCATTTATACACCAGCCAAAGATGTCTCTGAATCACTTTGCACCGAAAATGCAAGAAGCCAAGCACAGACCCTAAACCGCTAGCAGTTAATGTTGGGTTTTTTTATATGCTCAAAATGATATGGCCCATGTCAGGAGCATTATGCTGAAAGGGAAGAGCACCTGCCACTGCTATGGTCACAGTGTCCCTTTTTCTTTATCTTGGGCTTCTGACTCCTTAATCTGCTGTGGAATGTCATTTAATTAAGCATTTTGAGGGTTCACTCTAGGCCGTGGGATTATGCTGTAAGCAGGCAGTGCTGGCCTGAAGTTGCGATAATTAAGGCCACAAAGGACAGCTTGGCACATTGTCTAACCAGGGAGCCAACATAAATATGCCAGGGCTGGTACTAAATATTTCCATGGTAGAAGCATTCAGACGCGCTAGATGGGGCTTCCCCTAATTCTACAAAGAATAGAGAAATTTTAAAAGTGCATTCTTTTAGAGAAAATAAATTAAAAAGGAAATAAAATACACGAGAAACGTACTTGACATTGCAGCACCTGCCCAGGTTTATAGCCTTTTTAAAAGGACTTACTGAACACTAGAAATAAGAAGAGCTGGCCAGCACATGGCACTGCAGTCTTCTGCACCCTGGCTCCAAACCAGACCTCAACCTTTGGACTTGATGCTGGTACACGCTCCAAAGTAACAAGAGCTAGGACAAGAGGTAACAGCCTCAAGCTGTGACAGAGGAGGTTTAGACTGGATATTAGGAAAAATTTCTTAACAGAGAGGGTAATCAGGCATTGGAACAGGCTTACCAGTGAAGTGGTGGAATCACCATCCCTGGAAGTGTTCAAAAACGATGTAGATGAGGCCCTCAGTGACACGGTTCAGTGGTGGTCTTACCTGGGGTAATGGTTGAACTTGATGATCTCATAGATCTTTTTCAACCTAGTTGATTCTATGACTTGTGAGCAGCTCTGCATGGTCCAGCTCTTCTGGACTTGGTGCAGTTGGGCTGCCACTGGGGCCACAAGTGCTGGTCCCCACATACCCCATGGCAGCACAGCTCAATGTTCACTCAGCTGAAGTGGAGTGTGGGTCAGGGATGCAGCTAGTGAGCACCGGCACCCTGCCACCAGCTCCACAAAGCAGTCGTTTCCTTCCATCACAGGGTATCACAGTGAGCAGGGCAGCTGGGTTCTCACTGCACCAGTTTACAATCTGGGGGAAGTAAAAGAAGCAGCGGCCTCCCAAGTCCCATGAGTTTGCTTGCTATGTACCTCTGTGCAGTTGTTTGCCGCCCACTGATGTCCCAACACAGCCCAAGTGTACTCCTGGTTCACATGAAGCAACACAACCTCCTCTTCCTCTACTGCAGATACAGAGGTGTTTCTTGTATTCCTGCATCTATTTCTTACCTTCAGCTCCAGCTGAGTTGCCCAGACTGCTTCCTGGGTAATCACCTCTTCACCTGGTTGTTCTCCATTCTCTCCCTCCCACTTCCATGCTGTGCTCCACACCTTTAGATTACGCAGAATCAGAGAAATCCCTCTGGAGAGAGACAGAAAACCTCAGCACTTGAGAAGACTGCCTACCTGTCAGGTTTCCAGGCTGGTGATAGCCAGTGGCCACCTACCACCCAGTACTGATACCCACCCACTCCCAGCCTAGAGTCTGTACGCGGGCCACACCTCCAGGCATTTTGCCCTGCTCCCTACTCCTCCCATGTGATGGGAATTTACACAGCGTGATGGTTCTCTTACTGATAACCCTGTCTGCTTTCCCAGTGTGCTTGAGCTTCTTACATGCTGACAGAGGTTTGTTATATCCTTCAACTTGCTTAAACACAGCAGATGGATACAACCAGCTCTGGTAACTGCTTGAAAGTCTGTGTTATGGTTACACTATGAATGCCTACAGAACCTTCTTTGAAAATTAACAAGTGTGACATTGAAGTTTTGGTTTCAGGAGCTTCTACTGTTTCCAGTATTGCCAGACAGGAAAAGTTCATGTAATACAATGGAACTGAGGACATTACAGAGGAAAAGAGGAATGATGCATACAATTAAACCAACATGGATATGAAAGGAAGACAAAAATGCTGGTTAAAAGAGACAAAAAGGAAAGAGCTGTATAATCCAGGCATAATTTCAGATAATAGCCTCCCCTGACTGCTAAACTGCAAGTTTTACCAGACAAGGAGAAACCTGTGTCCCGTGATTGTACAGCACCTATCACAAACAGGGCTTTGGTGTCTTTGATTAGATGCACCAGCAGATTGCACAGCTGCGATTCAAATAAAGACTTACAGGAGCCAGGTCATTCTCCCCTCTTTTATGTGCACCTGAGCAAAACACAAACCAGACTAGAAACAAGCAACATTCTCCCTTTTTGTTTTCTGCCCAGCAGGCCACAGAACAGATAGCTTCAGGGCTGCTAAAGCAGCGTTACTTCCCCTGGCACCTCCTCATTACAAATGTCTCCTGAAACACCCTCTGTGTCATATCCATTTGGTGTCGGGTGACAGGCATTTTCTTCTGTAATAATACCACTGATAAAGTGAATGTTACTTTTAGTTGAGTGCTTTGATTTAAGCCACAGGAGATGTCACAAATTAGTGTTTACAAAACTTAACACGAGGGGGCTGTCAGTACTTGCTTGAAGACAAGGATTCAGACAGTTGAGACCCCATTGCAGAGGTACCAGACTAATTACAGGAGCCAGGGTAAAGAAGGATTTCAGACCTAAGTGCCACCTCAAGCAGAAGTAACATTCCTGATGCTCAGAGTGCAGCTCAGAGAACTGAACACCCCCCAGCCCCCCTTCTATTTTATTTGTTTTACATACACAGTGCAAGAAAGAATTAAAATATCAAAGTGAATGAGTCCAGCTCAGCTTGGTAACTGCTCTGCCTGCTTACAGCAACGTACACCCCAATGCTGCCCATTAGATACGTGAACACACTTAAGCCATAAGCACCTCTCAGCTAACTTGACTCATAAAACAGCACTGGGGTTCAATGTTGCAAGGCAACAGGTTCCAAGAGAGCTTGAATAAATAAATTGCCTGGTGATTTAAGGAGAAAATAGAAATTCTTCTACAATCCAAGAATTCACTGATATTACCTGTTAGCTGGAAAATTCTGCTTTCTAGCTGTTAGCTATCCAAGCTGAGGAAAGCTGGTTTGCACTTCGGAAAGCTTGAAAAACATATGTAATTGCTATGATTAATAAACAAGAAAAATGCAAACTTCATAAAAGTATGATATTCAAAATCCTTCCAGGTATAAGTACAGAAGATAACAGTGTGCAGAGGAATGCAGAGTATCCCTTGGAAACACGGCTCTCCTAAGAGGCCCTTCAGCAAAGCGAGGGATTCCCATGTTCACCATTAATGAACAAAAACGTGCCACTAAAACCACACTAGCGTTAATTCAGCAATGAGAATCTTTATGCAGGAGCAGGTTTCTCTGTGAAATGAACACACCACCTCAGAGCCACCAGTGCAGCAGGAAGATCCATCAGAGATCTCTCCAGCCTTTCATCATGATTCATTGTGCCATTCAGTGTAAGTCACAAGCTACAAAATTGCATTATCAGTACAGCTCTTTTTAATCAATTCAAGGTACTGGTAGTTAAATATCTCCTGCACTAAGAAGTAATTGCTGTTTAGATCCTATTTTTTTCTTTCAGAAATCATTATAGCATACTCATAATTGCTTATCTCTTAGAGGAAGATAACGCAGACACAGCTACTATTTCAAAAGACATTTTTTACACATAGCTCGAACAGTCACAGCTGAAATACAGCAGAGATTCTCTCTAATTCAGGAACTTATTTATTGCTGACTGCATTGTGTGACAGTTCCACAGCCCCAGTTACACTCACAGCAGAGGTATTTATACACTCATTTGCCTAAGGACTTCCTCTGTTGGGCCCCTGTTCAGCAAAACACTGCAACCGATGTTTGAGACCACGCTCAGGTGATTTAGTGAAGAGGGCTGAGCGTGTCTCTGCTGGCTTTGGGGAGCTCTTGTTTTCCACTCAGTGTTTCTCCCCTTATTTCTCTGAGGCAGCCCCACAGAGCACCTCACACCGCCCCACCAAGCACCTCTGCCCAGCGTGGGTGCGCTCAAAGCCCTGCGGCTGCAGGCCTGCCTCTCTAATAGCAAACCTCAGGAAAATATCTGTGTGGTAGATAAGGTCACATAATGCTGCTGAGGTCAACAGCAATCTCTGCCTATCTGGATTTCAAAGAGGAAATATGGTCTTGACTTGAAATTGAGTGTCTCCCTGGCCTGCAGGTAAGTCAGTGCTTCCTGCTCTCTGTGAAAAGGGATGTTGCTTCCCCAGACAACAGAGCTGCACCAGTAAGGATCCTCCTCTGCAGGTGTTCAAATATGAGTGGCCAGAACAAAGACAGCACCCACTGATAAATACAATAGGTCTTATTATCTGACCTATTATTGACTTCCACAGGATTCCTTTGCCCATATTTGCATTCCCTTTTTAACCTGTGTGCTTGGTCCAGTCCTGCCTCTCAGCCCAGCAGGGAGGGGATGTTCTTCCAGGAGGCTGCGTGCCTGCACACAGCAGTATCCTTAGAGAGGGTCCCCAGAGCATCATCCCTGACCCACCTTCCCATAGAGCAGAATAAATCCATATCAGCACCCTCTAATGCAGTGTCTTCTCTAGCAAGCACTTTTGGAGGCTTTGTGAGATTGCAACCCGTATTTCAATCACTGATAGAGACCCCGGGAGCCTTCCAGAAGCCAAGATTACCCCCAACTTTGCAAGTAATTCATTGCCCTTAGTCTGATGTAACCTGAGATACAGCTCTCCAGCTTCTTGAGGCACAGACTTTGCACATGTGATCAAATCCTTCCATCTTTTCCTGCAAGCAAGATCAGAGCTAAACAGATCCCAAGCACCAGGTCTGGGAACTACAAGACATGACAGACCATCAAGATCATTCATCTTCCACCTAGTAAAGGCCATATAACTTCCAAAAATTAATGCCAGTGGAAAACCAGAGACGGCTCTTAGGAAAACATACCTCCTGACCTTACTACTGCTAGTGCTGGAAAACCCACTGGTGCTTTTGTTCTCCGGTGGCTAATTACCTTCACTTCTAAAAATGCAGGCCCTTTGGCCCCTATAGAAGTCTATGCCAACAAATTAATCAAGCTAATCAGTGTCCTGACTCACTATCTAACATCGAAGAACAGGAAAAAGACGATATAGAATACATAGGCAATACAGATTCAGGAAAGCTACACATAAAAATACGCTGAAAACTAGTTAAATTAGCAGAAAGATAAAGCACATTAGGAAACAGGAGGGTATGAATCAGTGATTTACATCTCACAACAGTTACTTAAACAAGAGCTTTCAAATGCCTGTCCCCCTCATCCCTCTCCAAAACTTGACCCTGACAATGATCTTCAGCAATTTCCTCAGAACTGAAGTAATTGAAATTTAGCTTTCAAGAACATAGCAAGTGAATGGAAAGAGGAAATTTTGGTTGGAGGAGGGGATCCAGGATCCACCACCACAGTACAGTCATTTCCCACCACTTGCAATTTAAATTAGCTGCTAATGCAATTCTACTGCTAAACACTGTACTCAATAACAAAAAAAGCTCCCTGTCACTGTTAACACAGCTGGACTACCAGCTCAGAAATGTCAGCTTTCTTCCCTACATTGTAAAAGCTCTACTGTTAATTTTGACATCTGGTTTTTAGCGAGATGCATTTCTTGCAGAGCAAATGTACACTGACAAATCTGGGGCCCTCTGTGTATTTTGGTAAATTGCAATCCATTATGAATATATATCTTCCTATAATGAAATGTTAGTTTTGCAGTTGAAATGCAAGCTGCCCAAGTATCTGGTGGGAACATTTAATAACAACAATATTTTGCAGAAGATAACACAGCTACCTCACTTAGGTATTCCTAATACACTCTCCTGGATAAGTATTTTCCCTTGATATATTAACAGTTTAATAGCACACAGGTGAAAGCAACTTGGTGATACTGAGATAAAAAACTGCCCTGGCAGCTTAGAGCCTCTCTGCAGAGGAAGCAAAACATTGACAAGCCTGCAGCAGTTCCCACTGGGATCTTGCTGACAGCAAACATCATGGATCAAGACAGTCTAAGAGCATGCACAGCTCAATTACTGCACACTGCCTGCCCTTGAGTGTGGTTTGAGGGCCTGGCCACATGTCCTGAGGATCTGGGGCTATGATGGGTGCATTGAGCATGTCCTTCCCATAGGAAAGCAAGCAGGGCTGGGGGAAAGCATTCTCTGCTCCTGCTTTCCAGCATGGCCAAGAAAGAGAGTCCTCCCTTCTTTTAGATTATAAACTTGATGGGGATATTTTCACCTTCATTTAGCCCAAAAGATTCTGAACACAAATTAGCAGGCCCTGATACAAAGGGTCACATCTGCCTGATGACTGAACATGTGGGGTGTGCTTGAGACAGGGATGCCACAGAGCCACTGCATGCCCCCTGCAGCACTGGCAAGCCTCTGAATGCTCACTGCATCCCGGGATTGTGCCTTCAAATGCTGCTTCCAAGTAATTCTGCACCAACAGCCAAAGCTTTGCTTGCATTCAAGGCAGGCTATATGCTCTGGGCTGCATTTAGTCCTGACCTAAATCAAGATCCACTTGATCTGTTGTCTTAGTTTGACTTTGCCCTGGATAGATATCCTAGTAAATCATCCCCTGTCAACAGGACAATCTCCCGAAGAAAAGTCTGGTGGCACACTCCTTCCCTCCCATTTCAGTGGGGTGGGCTGTGTTCTGCTGACCTAGATGAATATCTGGTGACAGGAATGATCAGCAAAGCTTTGTCTTACAAGATCACATTGCTAAAGTGCAAATCTCCAGCAAACAGCAAGTCAGCACAGAGCTGCAGTTCCCCAGCTGGAAAACCTGCTCTGGCCCTTGCCTAAAGGCAGCACTTCCAGGCTCCAGAAGTCCAGAGCGAGCATCTGACCTCTGCCTGCAGGCAGCACCATGCTGCACTTGGTCAAGAGCATGAGGCTGCAGTGGTGTGCTTCAGACACAAAGGAGAGATGATAAAAAGGGGAATCGGGATCTGTGTAGCGCACAGACTCTCATACACAAGACACCATGCTCAGTCAATGCTGGTCTCACCAGCTGAGGGCCAAGGCAAGGAGAGCAGATCAGGAGAGCACCCCAGAAGGTTGGACTGACTCAGCTCTTCAAAGTTAGAAGGCTTCTGAGCACAAGCAAGTTTGCAAAGCAAAAAAGCAAGTGCCAGCACAGCAGATACAGCTCTCAGCAGGTTGGAAACCTGGCTGCCCCTCTATTCAGCATCACGCTCTTCTGCTGTATCACAAAGTTACTTAACTTAGCCCAAAACTTGAGGAATAGCTGACTCTACCTGACAGCAAAGATTCTGTCGGGGGGGATGAATGAAAAGAAGACAAGCTGAGTAAATCATTGCAAATTATGACAAAAACCTCACAGCCTAGACATCAGATAAACAGAC
This sequence comes from Neopsephotus bourkii, assembly GCF_033783945.1. Lineage (NCBI taxonomy): Eukaryota > Metazoa > Chordata > Aves > Psittaciformes > Psittacidae > Neopsephotus > Neopsephotus bourkii. The sequence continues at coordinate 683,160 of NW_026901291.1, read as the reverse complement.
CAAAGAGATATTTAGACGCAAACATAATTTGTAACCCCATTTATTTCACAAGAAGAGCTATTTTAAGTTATATAAACCAAGAATAAATGATAGCATCTAGAAAGAGAACCTCCAGTTGTCATTAAACTTCTGATGCTGTTTATAATCAAGAAAAACATACATGCAAAGCAGGGAGAAGGCAAGTCAGCAACAGGGATGTTACAGCTCCCTGGGATTTATGAGCAGGCTTGGTACAGGGCAGAGTGGAGCTTCCCCCAAAGCTCCGCATGCAGATTGCATACAGCAGCCATGAGGAGTTTTACATTACAGGCTCAATGCAAATCAAATCACAGGTTCTTATTTCTTCTAAACTGCTCATCATGTTTTGCTCTTAGCACATAAAATTTTGAGTTCTATCCAACACATATCAAGACTTCACATATTTAAAACCAGAAGAAATTAGGCCTTTTTAATCTCAAAGTGGTATCTTGTCCAGCTACTGAAACAGTCCTGATCCTAGTTAAAAAGCAGTTTGCACCATCTGTTATTACTGTCAAATCTATATTATTATATTTTGTTGTATTGTATTTTAAAGGGTTACTTCATAGGAGAGATGCAAAGCTCACAGTGGAAAGACTTAACTGACATTAGGGATCTGGATCAGGCCCTTAGTGAGTGGAAGAGAATTAATAGTAATTCTTAACTTTCCTATTTGAGCATGCCATGCCCCTAGGCTTACTGCTTGGCTTAGCAGAATCACTATCTCCTGTTTAGGCATGACAGTATTTGTCAAGTGTAATGCTCATTAGTCTGCTGGTGTGGTCAGGCTAGCAGTGTATAAACACTCTGGAAGATCAGGTAGGGACTAAAGGTCTGCTCTTTGTGGTCAATTATAGCTATCAACATTAATGATATCACCATGGAGAGCTATGCAGGCAGAAGAGAGAAGTGCTTTTCCAAGGTTAGTCTCGACAATGTACCTTGGCTACAACGAGATGGCAATGAAAAATGTAGTGTGCACCTCCAGCCTCTGTCTAACCCTCTCAGTGATTTATTTCAAGAATAGTCTAGTGGCTTTTTTTCTTTAAATACCTGAATAAGAGACATGCTTTCCAACCTGAAGTGCATTCTCTTGTATTCCTCACAATTCACATTGTTGATGATACTTAAACCTGATGTTTAATCAAAGAGCGAAAAAGCAGCTCAGGGACTGATAAAGCTTCCCATCTCTTCCTTCATTTTTGACTCTACATTTTCTCCTAAAGCCTAGGATTTCTGAGTAAAGCTGAGATTTTCACTCTGTTTGCTTGGAGAGAGTTCATGTCCCAGGTCCTGTGTGAACTCAGAAAAACAGTAAGGTTTATTTTCCCCTGTGAAAAAATGACATGTCTCTTCTAATTATTACTAAAATGGAGCTACAGGTTTGCAGATCTCTTAAAAAGAGAAGTATTAAAAAAATCACTTTAATTCTTACAAAAGGAGAAAGACTTGGCAATATTAAAAATTATTAGCCAAAGAAAAAAGAAATCATTATTGTAAAACATAACAATATAGATAATCATCCTCAACTGGCAACTCACTACCACTTACTACCAAAAGAGAAGGACCACTTGTCAGCCGCCTGCTGCCAAGCCATTGCAAGGTAGAGCTCTGGTGGAAGCACCGTAAATGAAAGCAGAAATAGCACGAGCTTTGGAAATCCTCATACAGTTCCCCAAGCCTACGAGAGCACTATAAATACAAATGAGTGTAAGAGAGCAATAGCATGTCCTGACACCCTGCTGAAATTAGGTGTATGCCTAACTGCCTTGATGAAACCTATACATAGAGAACTAGGTAAGCATGAATATTCCCAATTGAGAAAATTAACCTGCAAGTGCATGGTCCACCCCTTCCCTAAGCAGGACATTACTTAAGTATATGCTCAATCTTAAGCAGGTCTTAAATACATGAGCTTTAGGATAAATTTAATGCTTTGCTGAAGAAGTGCTTTGATCAGAGTCATCATTAACCTTTGACTATTGATTTCAATTTAATTGGCATCCATCATCTTCACCAATACAGTGTAAAAGAGCGATAATATTGGGGTCCCAGACATATTCCATCCATATAATTGCATTTGTCAGCCTAAACAGAACCCTAAAGGTGGGGTTATTTGTGTACTTGCCCATGGAACAGACTGCACAGCAAACTAGCACTCAATATTTGAGGCATTCTCTAAAAAGAAAACCACATTTCCAGTAAGTGAGGTGCAGCTCAGTCAGTAATTCAAACTCTCAGCATCCATGAAATCCTGCAATCCATTTATGCCTGCTTTGTAGAACTGACGTTTACTTGGTGGTCTAAAGCCTTTTATTTTTCTCTTTTCCTTTCCAGCATGTGCTCTTGTACTTACCAGGGCTCTTACAGTATTATTTAGGTTGCTGCCTGCGATATTTTCAAGCTACTAGAAGACAGTTTCTTAGACATTTTCATAATGTTTTGAAATGCTGATGGGGACTTAGCATTAAAATTAATGGCAGCCAGCCGTGGTCTTTCAGATGTGAAAGACTGAACAGTATTTTCTGGGAAAAAAAAGGGGGGGGGAGCAGTGGGGAGAAGAATGGAGATATAAATAGCCCATCTTGCTTTTCTCCAGGCAGGATCCTTTTAATCATGTAAAATAGATTTTAAAGATTAAAGACTCTAGGCTCTGTTCTGCCTTTGCTCATGTCTCATATCACCAATTTATTTTTTTTGTAAGTAATTTGAATGAAAAAGGACACACATGGTGTTTTCATTTGCATTATCCCAAACTGGAATGTCCCCTTGAAAAACATAGCCCCTACCTCCTCTGCAGTGAGGAGAAAACCACCACACCTGGGTGGAACAACAGAAAACAGGAGAAAAACGAATTCCAAATCGCTACCCTACTTCTTGGACCTGGAACCTTGTTTTGCTGAGATTCTATTTAGAGCTGAGTTTTATAAGCTGAAAAGGAGACAGAAGAATTACTGGCCCAGCAGCTATATCTGTATATGTATGAGCTGCAGTCCCAGATTTCATCCAGACATCACCATACTGCACATGGAAAAGCCTGCACTAATTGAAATAGGAGCATCAGCACTGGAAAAACTGGCTGCATCACAGCATGAGAGATCTCTCTGTCCTGTCAGAAAGTTCAGTGATACCAAGGGTGTTCTGCAAGAACTGCCAAAGATGGAAGGCAGAGAAGAAAGCCTCAGTTCCACAGAGAAATGATGAATCAAAGTTCTCCTGCAGGAACAACATTGCCTGGCAAAGAGCTAGGGGAGATGCTGGGAGGACAGAGTAGGCCAAACAACTGAAAACCTGGGGCAGAATAAACTACCCATGCCCATCAAAAGTCTGTTGGCAGAACTGGAACTAAGAGGCTTCCTTCTGCCACTGGCAAGATGAACCCTGTTTTGCCATATCACTCCCTCTCACCGAAGCACACTACACAAGTTGCATCTCAGCACAGATGAGTCTTCATTCCCAAATTTATTTTCTTAAGGCAAGTTGCAATCAATTCCTCTTACACATTGACTAAAGCATCCTTTTTCCACATTACATCCTCAGACTTGCAGCTATAGTCCCACCTGGTTTCCAGTCACAACACTTTGGGAGCAGGAAGTTTCTTATATCCTCCAAGATTCTGAGGCTGACAAAAATCAATACTGGAATGTATTGATCTTATTATGTATACTTAGTTGTACTTCTCAAATGAAGTACAGGACATCTGGATAATTCTCTTTGATTACATTTGTAAACACCCAGAGCATCCTAACTTTGTTCCATGTGCTAAAATATCAATGGGCTCATCAGCAAAGAGCATGGAGCCTTCCTTAAGGGACTATCAAAAGTCATCAGCTGTAAACAAGTATTCTTTCCACTAGACACTCTTCCAGAATCATAAGCTAGAGAACAGAAAGGAAACAAAGGACACTTTATCAGATACAAACCAATAAATCTTTCTAATGACATTTGGAATTCACCTGGAAATCTTGGCCAAACCTGAGATAGTTTTCTAGTGGAGATCATCTCCATGGGTTTAACAAGTAGAGTCCTGTAACCTACACAGCTAATCTGCCATGCACATCGCCTATGGAAACAGAAAGAGACATATGAGCAGAAGAGCAGGATTTGAAAGCAAGAAGATGTTGTCATTCTAAGCAACGGCTTCTTGTTGGGACAGTGTGCTTAGAGTAAAAATAAATGTGTGCAACTCATTACAAGAAAATAAAACATGTCTGTAATTGCAACGAAAGACTTTATCTTGACAGCCTTGGAACTGAAAGGTCACAAAGCACATACAGTGTGGGAAGTGTCAGTGTAAGCCTCCCACACATGCCTCCACCAGTGTAACCAGGGGATAAGGGCAGTGTGTTCCCAGTCTCTTGGCCTGCTTCTGCCTCTCCACTGAAAACAGTCACCAGTGTTTTCAATCAATTCCAGGTGGTTTTGTACCGCAGGCACTGACCAACTTGGAGCTGAAACAAAACTGCTCCCCTCACTGCATAGATAGCAAACATACTCCACGCAGTCCCAGCCTGCAGATCTATTTCAAGGTCCTGACTCTAGTTTTTAAAGCCCTTAATAGGCAAGAGCCTAATGAACCTTGGAGACTGCTTCTTATTCCACACTCCAAAGCAACGACTGTGATTGCTGTGGGTGAGCAGAGCTAGGAGAGCTCAGGATGAAACCCTCCTTCCTTTCTGCATCCAAACCTCTTACCACTAAAACCTCAGCCCCATCTCTTAGCATGAGTAACACCTTCAGACCCTCATCTGCAGTCCTGCTGCAGCCATTTCACTACTGCTGGCTGCAGTATTCATTAAAATACAGCACAAGATAAAGAAAAGATGTGATTTAGAAAAACACATTCCTTAAGATCTTGGCAGGAAACAGTTCTGGTGTGACCATGTCCCCTACAGCAAAGGGAGAAAGACACTCTTTCTGAAGTTGTAGAAAAGTAGGGTTGAGAGAGAACTTCAGAGGTCAATACCTCATCGCTGTTTGGCTACAGCAAGGGGAGCCCAGGTACCAGAGTCCTGATGGAGCAGCTTTACAGTTAGTAGGACCAGTCCATTCACTTCATGTGTGGAGCAGCACAGCCAGAGTCCTCACAACATGACCCTTCCTAGCAAGCTTTGGGTGAGGCCAAAACCAGGACACCATGACAGATGAAAGCAAAGGCATCACTCTCTGTAGGTGATCTGAAAGAATAAATTTCCTGTTTCTGATGTATTAATGCTCCCTGGTTTGCTTATCAGTCTCTTCTCACTCTTTCACATGCAGCCTGTGCTTTTTCTGCTATACAACTATGAATAGAAATACAGAATTAGCCTATACACCAGTGCTGGTTTGAAAGCTTGTCTGCATCTCCATCCTCCTTGCTACACACTATTTCATACTTTAATATCAACTTTAAAATAGAGGCTGATGAGCTGAAACAAATCCAGATCATTACTCTTAGAGCACTAGCACCACTCTCCCCGTAGCCTTCCCTCTCCTTCATATCCATCCTTCCTTTGTCTCTGCCTTCACCATCTGCAATGTCCCTTCAGCATCAGCGCAAAGCACTTGCTCAGCCAGTGCACCGACACACAGTGGGGTACTTCAAGCAAGTACCTGCACCTTTCAGTAGCCCCCCTTTATTTTGCCAAGCAATTTATCCAAGCAACTCTTCCCAACCTTTGAACTTCATCTGGTCACGCTGGGTCCTTTTAGACAGCACGTTCATCTGCTTCCATATCCTGCTCTGTTTTGTATGTGCAGGTTCCTTCAAAAGAATAAGCAGCAATTACTGCAGCCACACCTATACTGGAAATGCCTGTGCAATGATCTGTAGTTTATGCTCACAAAGAAAACAAAAGCTGTAAAGAAATAAGCATCCATTCACTTTGAACTTTGGTATCTGGTCCTTTTCTGCAGCAGAGACCTGATTCTTTGAAGCACTGGGCAGCTATAGGCCCTGAGGGACTTGAGTTTCTCACACATGCAAATACAAATCAGAAGTTGCTCTATTGAAGCCAAGTGAATTATGCAGGTGTAACCTCAGTGTGACAGAGAGGGCTCATGGATGTCAGCAGCAACTGGAATAGGTGCCCTTTCATTTTTCACATGGTGATTTTTCATTTTCAGCCACTTGTTTTGCACAGCTACAATAACACATATACAGCTGTGATGCAATAGGACAGGATGGCTGATATTTAGGAGAAATCACACACTTGGATCAATGCACACTGCAGGTATTCAGCTGGAACCAAACGTGTTGGAAGCAATGTAAACCCCATGGGGCTTGTTTGCTAATCAATAAACACAAGGAATGCATGCCACTGAGTTATTGCTGCAGTGTTAATTGTAGCTATACAAGATGTTTGGGTGGGATTTTTTTACGCATTGCTGAAGAAACAGACATCTTCAAGAACTATGAACAAAACATGATACGAAAAATGCATTGGTATTCACTTCTCTGATGCTTTCAACTTTAGGAAGACTTACAGAACCTCATTAGAAGCTCTCAGTGCTGCCTCATGAAGGAGAAAGGGAAGCTCCTAGTGCTTCCAAGCCCCTGGTTTACCAGAAGTGACATTTAAGTAGTCACCTGGGGGAAAATCCCAATGGGAGCACTGACAAAGCTTATCATTTGAAAAAGGTCACACCTTCTACTCTCGCTTGGAATAGATGGTGCTGACCTTAAAAACCTCCTAGACTCAGTCCTCCTCTTCATAAGCATACGATGGAGCAGCCAGCTGGGGCAGTTCTACCCAGGAGGAGATGCTCTGCAGAGCTTTCTTATTTCTTGTTTTCCTCTTGACAAATTACAGATAAATCAAGTCATCTGGAAGCAGTTGGCTCAGGAGTGTCAGCAGCACAGGCACCAGCACAGGAGCACAAGGCAGGGTACAGGCTGCAGTGGGGAAGGGAGTTGCTTCTTTCCATAGTGGCTGCCTCGAAAACACAGCAAAAATGCAAGCAGCATTCAAATCCCTGGTGGACAGGGCTTTCTGTGTGTGATAGCAAAGTGGGGATTCACAAAGACAAGCTTAAACCAAGGCAATTGAGAGCAGCATTTCCCATTTAGCAGCTCTGATTCAGCCTCTAGAAATGCCTATTTGATACAGACAGACACTGCAAGAACTAGTCTTACTCAGCTGAAGTCAGCCTGGTGAGACCACTCTTCTTGTTTCACTCATTGAAGACCTCTCCTCACACATCATTTCTATAGAGAAACAAAAGGCAAAACAAATTGAGAAATAGTATTTCCACCCTGCAGACTGAAACCAAGCCTCTGGCATCACCTTTAGCACAAGATCAGGCAAGGATCTCATAGCAAAAATTAAGCCCAGATTAAAGAGTTTCCATCACAGGCTCTTAATTGTGAGTTTATCTTCTTCCTCATGTGATCCCGTGAGTCTGAACTTACAAGTATTCAGTTCTACACATGCAAAGTCCTCAACTTTACTGAGGACTGCCATCCCAGCACCAGGTTGTAAAACTACCACCACACCAGGTAGCTGGATACAAATAGAACTCCCTCCCCCTCACCAGTACAGCTATGAGAAGCTGATCCTCCACAGGGGCTGCAGAAGAGTAGACTACCGCCTGAGTCATCCTGTGGGATGAAACAGGACAGCCCACAGCGGTAATCCCAAATGCTGCAGTATGCCAGAAAATCAGCCCCTCGCTGCTGCAGTCACGAAAATACAATAAACATGCCCTATGATTCCATTTTTAGTCGCTTTTCAATGCAGTGCTGCAGTTTGTCAGTCTTTCTTGTCCCAGCTGGAATAGATGAATTGCTGATGCTTTTTAGGACCATTGGCAGAGGAGCACAATAGAAACATAGTTCAGATATTGATGACTAATGCACACATAACGTTTCCAAAAACTGTGTTGCCATCACAGCTAAACAAAGTGTACTAAATTAACATTCACATGGAAGGAGAAGAGCTCATTTCCACATATTCAGCATTTAAATGAACCTATGGCACCACTGGCAAACTCAGCTGAAACCAAAACGGGGCCGTGGTTCTCTTGAAAGTTTCATAGACCTCCATAACCCTATCTCAGGTTTCAGGTTGGCAGCAAAGCCTGGAATCTCCTGCAGGGTTTGGGATTTCATTAGAGAAATTTCTAGGAGCTACTAGGAGGGCTTCTCTTGGGTCACAGACCCTCAGACCTCTCGATATCATCCTCACTTTAAATAATCATTGCCTTGCTCTAACAGTGACAGGTATTACTTGTAATGTACAGTCTAGCACATTTCAAAGCTCACACAAGTCTTTTACCAGCTCAAACGGATTAGATGAGCTTCTTCATGGGAAGCCTCCTAGACAGTTTTTTCTTTAGGACTGAAAGTAATCTGCTTGAATACAGCACAAGCCAGGCCTAACCTGCAGAGACAGAAAATCCTTGCAATGGCTGAAAATGCCACTGCCATGAGAACTGAAAGCACAGGAAAAAGAGAACCTCATTTAGATTTAAAATTGAAAAAACCCCAAACCAGCCACCAACAACCAGCAAGACAATGAAGCTCAGACTGACTTATAAAGCAAAAGGAAGAGCCCTGTCTGGAGCAGGATTAAGTAGATGACTCATGCAGGAGAGTTCTGTTGCTGTCATCTCTGACTAAACCTCATACTGAAGTCCAGATACAAAATGATCTGACTCAATGAAGAGTGTGAGCAGTCGGAGGGAGCCAGCACTCCCAACTCCAGTTCCCAGCTCTCAGCCATTTGAGGACTCCTATACAAGTGATCCTTCCACTTGAAAATCTATAAGCAAAAAATACTTTCTTTCCTGCCCTGTGTGCTCTTAAGCTTCCTATTACTACAACAGCAAAACTTACAAATGCAAAAGCAGAATAGAGACCATTTCAAGCCTGAGAGATGTCACTGGCTGTTTTGTGGCCGAAGTGTTTAAACATCTGCTGATTCTTAGATACTTTGAGGGCTGGTGTTTTAACACACTTAAATTGTCTTGAATACTTTTTTCTAAACCCCTATATAGGTTATAGCTTCTTCTTCAGATACAAATAGACAACTAAAACAGCCCTCAGTATCTCTGGCTACGTATTTAATGGTATTAAACATCACCCTTAGATCACCTTTTTGTAAGGATTTTGAACATCTGTATTCAGGTAAAACTTTTATTGACTCGCAGTGTGGTTTTTGCAATGCTATCAAGCAATTAAGATCCCTAGATACTGACTCATACTTCATGGATAAATACCTATTATTCTTCTTCAAACAGGAATATCACCTCCATGCTCCTGGTTATCACAATTGCCAAAATCCAAACAGGGGGGAAATATTTTAACAACCCAGCCTGACACTTACTCTTTCAAGCTCCCTTCCAACAGACTGAAGCCATGCTTATGAAATTGGGGGGTGGGGGGGAAGAACAGGAAATGTTCTCAAAACCAGGAGAATAGTAGAATGTTTTTACACATCTCATGGATTTCTGTTTCACTAGATTAGGAAGCAGTGCCTTTAATGTAACTAACATGTGGCAACCACAGGGTAACCACAGTGAGTAAATCTCCCCTTCAGGAGGAAGCTGAAATGCAGCAGGGTTTGCTTCAGCTGCTGGGAAAGAATCAAAAAACCTTTTTAGTACTGGTTGCAACAGGGGGTGGAAGAGAGGAGAACTGAGAATACACTAATAGCGACAGCTGAAAACAGAAATCTCACAGCATTTGTGGGTGGAGGAATCAAACAGGTCCCAGCATCCTGTCAATACTCATGCTCACGCTCCAGATTTGTTCTTGTTGGGGGAAAAATAAAGCAGAGTAATAGATCTGAAAGGGAAAGGCTTGAGGTGGTCTTAAACGTGATAAATATATTTAATAACAACAGTTAATCATAACATGTACAGAGATGAACATATTGATGTGCAAAACCCATGCAAGCTAGAGGAATTGCAGCAAGGCTGTGTGGTTCAAATTACCCTATTGTTGGGAGCTCACAGTCAGTTTCACTGCTCTCCTTCGATATTCCCATCAGGACTGCAGCTCCCTTGCTTTGTTCCCAAGACAGCCCAGCATTTAACAGATGTCCAGAGTAAATCATGATCATTTGATAGGTTTGGGGAATAGAAGCTAGATGGAAAAGTCAGTCTATTAAAACCATCAGAAAAGTACAAGCACATTACAGGCCATTTCAAAATAAATTGGGGTATCTTTTAAATCTCTCCACAACAGTTTGTATTTTAAATCAAGGGACCATATGTATTGACTTTCTCCTGAGTAATCTAAGTGACAGGGCGCTCTGAGGTGCAGTAATAGGATGCAAGCGAACAAGTGGGTATTATTTTATCCTTGCTGTGATAATCTGAATGCATCACTGCCCAGCATCATAAACAGTGAAATGAGAAGCATGAACAGCACTTTCATAGTACCCATGCATTTGGGGATTGTAGGAGGGGGTGGGGTCCCTGTCTCCACTGAGAAGGAATGCAAACATTAAAAACTAATGAAGAAACAACATTATATTGTTTAAGTTCTAAACATGAGGAAAACTATAAAAGCTTGTTTTTTTCCTCTCTAAGAAGGAAAAAAGCAAAACAGAAGTAATGTCAAGAAATATCATTGCACACAAAGTGCAGCTCTTAATAAGCATCAGTATTTTAAAGATCTTCCGTAAGTTTCATCCTGAGACACTATAACTAAAGAAAGAAATCAAGGCTTACTAGTTACCATCTGCCTGGAACAGGGAAGGAGAAGATACTATAGGATCTTTCCACAGAGCAACACTGCAGATGTATCAGGAACAGAAAAAGAAGTAGAAAAGCCATCACAGACACCAGCAGCCATCCCATAGGTCACACACTGTTTTCTTTCTCTTTTCCAGCTATCCAGAATGGGTTTCCTCCTCCCGCAGAGCAAAACCTCAGCACAGCCCCATTCCCACAGCTTCCACCCCCAGGATGGAGCCAGCCACCTCTGCCCAGCATCCCAACACCCGCACAGGGAGAGGGGTGCTTGACACCTCATTTGAATTATACCAGGAATGGGAACCAAGCCTTTAAACTGCTGCTCACACACAGGCTGGTGTGAACAATGCAACCAGCTGAGAGCAGGATTATTTAAAGGAAGACTTAGCTCAGTTCCACACTGTGCTTCAACCAATAAGAACAACTTAATTATTTTTAAAGCATGAAGACAGAGAAAAGGATCATTATATGTAAGTATTTTAATGTCCTTTTCAATGTGAAGTTAATGCTACACAAGCAGAGGAGCCCACAGAGGTTTCTCATTCTGGAAAAGAATTCTCTCACAGAGATTTCTTTCCCAGGAGATAGCTGTATCTGCTTACCTACCTGCATCCTCCACAGCCCACTGAGAACTAGAGACACTACCCAAACAGGGCACAGAGCTCCCTCCTCCTCCTCTTGGCTTGCAGAAATATTCTGTGTGTTGGCCCACAGACAACTGGGATCGAAGAGCATAAGAGCATGCCATAGAGGGAAGACACATCTACTCCTCTGCACCAGATCTGGGAAAGAAAGGTGGCAACTGATAATTACATGCAACAGTTTCTAATTTATAAGTAACCCACCATGAAAACTCTTAAGTGCTTTCACAGAAACTGCAGCAACAGCATGTTGCCCTATGCAAACCTCCTTTTCTTCTCCAGAAACTCTTCTTCAATTCACAGTACAAGGATCCAGTTTTGCGGGCTTGCATTTATTTGCAGGTCATTCCCATTTAACATCTTGCACCTGTCATTTCTCTTAAGTTTCTACAGAAAGGGCAGAGAACACTACATAGAATTTATATGCCAGCAGGACCCAAAGGAAAATCCAGGTACAGCTTCAGCAGGATAGATACCTGCACTGAAAAAAACCCCTTATAGACTGATCTGTGAGTTGCTCCCAAATTACTAAGGGTGATTGGATCTGAGAAACATAATAGCTCTGTACACCAAGCCAGTCTTCCTTTGACTCCAGATGCAAAATTACCATTTTTCTGCTGAAAGGGTGATTTCATGCCATAACTTGCATGACTAAGGTTTTCAGAGAAGACTTTTGTTTTGATAAGGACAAGAGATGCCCTGAGGCTTGTATTGTAATGTTATATGGATATATAGATAGAGAAAGAAATTTTTTGTTGAGCTGAGGGAGTGGTGTGATTTTTATCTGCATGATTACTTACTGACAGACACTGGGAACAGAGAGATTCTTCTTGACCTTTTTTCACCCCTGGCTCATTGCAAACTTAAAAGCCAGCCTGCCTTTGCAGCACCTGGGTACCACAGGCAGCCTGAGCTGCAGCTGGTTGCTCTGTGTGCCACTGTCATTCCAGTGAGCACTGAGCTACCTTTAAAATAGAGCAGTTTGACACTTGAAATACAATCTGTAGCTCTAGGAAGAAAAAACATAAACTGGTGCTGGCAATGGTCCCAAAGGGAAATGGTCAACAGAAAAGCTTCTGTGCTGGTATTTTTAACAGCTCCTGGGACTTGCTCTCCACTTGCATTATTAAATAAGCTTGCACTTGCATTGCTTTTGATATACTTTCAACCTCCAGCTAGAGCAATCTGCATTACAAAGCAAGCTGCAGAGCTCTGGGTATAACAGTGGTTGGATGGTCACCAGCATGTGCGTGGTGATGTTCCCCCCTGTTTACCCTTCTGTGGTGGGTGTAGTCCCTTCATTAATGCATGACAGATAGTGGTTAGATACCAAGGAGGTGCTGCAGGGAAAAGATTAACTTTGGAAACATTGCTGGAAGCTTCGTTGTGTGTCTTGTCTGAGGCTATTCACTATTTTTCATGTCTTCTACTTGAGACAGTAGATAATATTAGTTCAGATTACTGGACAGTCGTAAAACTATCTCAGCCTAAAAATTAACTCTCAGTAATTTCTGAACTCAGGAGCAAGAGAGTGGATGGTTTTGATTCCGTAACATCTAAACCAGACTCACTGAAGAGACAGCTTAATTACAATAACTGAGTCTTTTCAAACCCAGATTTCAAACCAATTCAGAAAATTAGAAGTTATGCCCATTTTACAGACAAGGACAAGTGAATTACCAGGCTTTCAAGGCATGACATAACCTTCAACTTCTGTCTAAGGAAAGCTGCACTAAGGCAACAGAGAGAGACCCTAGCATAAAGACCCTGATCTGCTTCCTCTTGAGTAAGCCACTCCTGTCACTGCTGGCACCGGTTTACTGACCTAGGACCATAGTAGTTTGGTTAAACAAGCAGCAAACAGCTGGTCTCCAAGTCTGCAGCTCCACACATTTCCCCAAACACACTTCTAACTGATATCCCAAATCAAAAGTCTTAAGCTTGTCTTTAAACATAAGCCTAATCTCAGACTCAACCAAACATTCTCCTCCAGGGATATAAGGACAAGTCATCTGCACCAGTGAACCTGAGCCATGAACAGCTCATGTATAGGGTATTTCTCAACACTGACTGTCATTTTCTTGGTGATATATAATTTCATGGGATACTGTGCTTTGTCCATCCATCCTAGCTTCAAAAGACAAATTTAAACTTCCTTCCAGCTAGAAAAATAGCAGTAAGTGCCCAGAAGTGCAACAATTGTAGTTTAGGTGACATAATTCAACAGTACCACTACAACATCACCTGATAGCCAGCTAAAAAAGTACCCTATTAATTCAAGTAAATGGGATGAGGGACTAGAAAAAGACATGAAAACAGGCATGCACCTGAAACGTACTCTAACTCTAGAAGCACCAGAACATTAAAGAAATATTTTCCATGAAGTTTCATTCCTAACAAAACAGTTGGAAAAGTTTCAATTTTTTTTTTCCTCCTACTTTTGCTTTTAAACTGTCCATGACGCAGCACAGCATCCTGAGATCAGAAGATCAAACTCTCTGTTACTTTAAGCAGAAAGACTCTTCACACTTTCAATCTTATCCCTCTTCAGCTGCAGGAAAGGAAATAATCTAGCTCAGATTTTACTCCACATTTCAAAACACCAAAACCATCCAAACAAGAACCGCTTGTGTACAGGGCAAAGTCTGTTTTGACTGGCACCCAGGCGGAATTATGACATACTATCATCAAAGCAAACTCTGCAGCTCATGGGGTAAGCAAAACAAGTTCTCTCGGTTTTCCAAGTTTTCTCATCATACAAATATCTTTGTAATTAAACAAGTAAAATATACAGGAATTACAACTTTGGAACCAATGTAGTAAATTGGCTAGAAAAAGAAAGTAACTACCATCTACACAGAAGATGTTTCCTGAGCATATGAAAAGCATATGCAATTTTATTATGTATCTGCTTTTAAATAAAATCTTTTCTGATTTTCTGGACATGCATACACGTAACAGAAGTATTTAACACATCCACATCATAGTCACATATGTGCACAAAGGCACTGTTCTGCAGTGGAAGAAATGGTTTCCTTTACGCAGTTCTGCATAGGAACTACTAATCTGTCAAAAGTTCCCTCTTAACATTAAGTCTCATTTGTGCCTTGGAAAGAGGTGCAGTTCTGAAGCTTCAGAAAAGTCTGGTGACCAAGTTAAAACAATTAAAGGTTCATTTAGCCCTAACACTGTATGTAAAATTAGGCTGATTTATGGAGAGATGTTTCTACAGGAAAAGATGTCATGGCTATGTAGACAGATACTAACCCAGGTATTAAGCACAGGTATTAAAAGAGCATGAAATTGAAGTATTTCTGTAAGCTTCATTAAAAGCTTATACAGACTTGGAAGATGCAATAAACCGATCCAAATTGGGTATTGCAAAATAAACACTGGGCACAGATGAGAAATGAGGTCTTTGTGAAAGTCATTGCTTTCATATCACCACACTGACAAGGTGAGTAGGGCAGCCAGATACTGTCACTGTATCTCTGAATGAATAACATAACAGGGAAGGACAAACGTGAAGGTTTCTAACCAAAATGCAAATGAGAAATTCCATATTTTTGAAAGTCTGGTTTCATCAGTTTTGCCCTCAAACATTTGTTTTTCATAATCCCACTGTTCTAACAGAGCGTTTTTCAAGTCCTCTAATCGATGTGTATTTGTAAAGCCATACAGGTCCTTTGTTGAAGCTTCTATTCTAACCTGGGAACTTTAATTTTCAGAGAAGCCGATCCCTTAGTGGTACGGAAGCATCAAGACGAAGGTTCAGTGAACTCAAGGTCAGTAAGTCATGCATCCCTTTTGACTACTATTTGTTCTTGACAAGCAAGCTGCTCACAAATCCCTTTTGCAAGTTTAAGGCTCTGTGTAGCCTGCAGAGACAAAATTAGAATATAAACATCTACTCACTAGAGAAAACAAGGGAGTTATTGTCACTGTAAAGAAGGAGACATCTAAACCATACCCCCTCTGCATTAATTCCATTATCGTGCACAGGCAAGCTGACAGTTATACCACTGAGTAAACTGCAGTTATCTAGTCAAATGATCATTTAATGTTCTTTATTTTACTTTTTCTAAAGAAAATTGATTTCTTGCTATTTATGTTCAGGGTATTTCATTGTGCTGTGATTATAAACTAGACTGAATGCATTTCCACTGACTCCCTGCAAAGTGTGTTTTACAGTCCTTCCTGTTCATACCACGCAAGATGTCTTTTTTAATTGCCAGTCTTTTTTATTTTATTTTAAGTAGGATGCTTGCTTCTTTATTTACTCAAGAGCCAGGCTGGACTCCAGTCTTTAGACAAGCTGCTATGAGATATGGAAGGAAACATCACTGATAATGATGTTTGCTACGTAAATGACAAAATTGCCCATTAAGCTTCATGAAGACTGCAGATATTTGAAGTTTACCTTGTAAGGACAGTTCCATGATGGTCCCTCATGTCACATCAGGGGTTCTCTTCTGCTCTGTGGTACAATACAGCTCCTGGAGGCCAGCAGCCAGGCAGGGGCAAGGCATGGCCAACCTCTGCAACTAGAAATTGTGTGCCCCATGCCAAGCGTGGTCCTGGCCACCATAACCTTACCATAGACACCAGGACATGCAGCTCCTGCAGCTGTTAAACACCACAAGGAGAAACATCCATATTGCAGCAATCAGCATGCAGTTCAGCAACAGATTTTCAGAGGGTTTTGTGCAAATTGCTTCATCTCTGAGGAAAATAAGTGATCCTGTACTTGGGAAAGTGCAAACTTCCCAGCTCTCCTCAAGTACTGCTCACGTAATTAGTTTAACCAACCCCAGGTTGAGAGCCTGTTAAGGACATATATTAGGCAGAGATTTTGAAACCCGTTCAACATCCTGTGACTATCCCATCCACCCCATCCTCCCCACCCCCCTTCCCACATCTCAGTATGTAAAATCTTATTGCTGTGGAAATAAAGGTGTGAAAAATCAATCAGGGACCTTTGCAAGCTATTAAAAAAAACCTAACATAGCCTCTTTTTAACTGCTGGTGGTAAACTTGTAATGCTGTCTCTGAATCTCTGTTGGAAATACTCCATGTGACATAAGGATTTTGACAGACATACAGAGTGTTTTGGATAATCCCAGCAACTATTTACTTAGAAAACCACAGTCACTTTCACCAATTCATACCTCTATAAATATTATTTTACTGCTGATGTTTTACTATCCTTTCTTGGTAAAACCATCTCATGTAAAATCATTTATCTGGAGGGAAGGGTTAGACCTGACTGTTAATACCAATTGTTACAAAACCCAAAGAACAACGCAGGGGTTTTATACCCACCCACTTTTAGCTGCACATTTGTCTTTTCTGCAATACCGTTCATTGCTTCTCAGTTATAAAGAACTACCTCTCTCCTGCTGCCTGCTTTGGTGCCACATGTGCAGCAGGGGAGCAGATGAGAAGGCCAGGGTGCTGTGTGGTGTGGGCAGGAGGATGACCCTGTCCCAGCAGCTTCCCCACCCAGCACAGCATCACAAGCACCGGTGAGTAGGCCCATAGCATACAGTAGGTAAGAACAAGGTAACATGCTTTGGGTGAAAGTTCAGATTTCTGCCTCCTCAACCCCCTGAGCACCTTAACCCAGCTGTGGTCCCTGCTCCCCCAACACTGTCCTGACCGTTGCACCCTGCTGTCTCTTCTCCATGCTTTCTGTAGCTATGGGACATTTTACAAAGAGCAACTCCTATGCCAGCATCTTGCTCTGCTTCCAAAGAACACATGGGTAAATTTTGATTCCAGTATTATCCCTGTAGTACTGTGAAGACTAGAAGACCTTTCCTACTTGACTCCACTGAATGTCTGCAGAAGGCATCCTTTTGTCCACCTTGCAGCAGATCCTGTATCAGAGATGCTACTGTCCTGATCACCTTAGCATCCCACAGACAACCCTGAAACACTCAGGAAAAGTGGGATCTTGGCAGCTGAACAGTTGACAGAGCCCACACGTACACTGCTTCCAGCTACAGGAAATTTTCTTGGCTGCCCATACAGAATATTCATGAAATCTGCAGTGAACAGCATGGAACAGAGGTCAGCAAAAATGCAAGAGTCACTTCATCAGCATGAGTGCCAGCTCTTTGCCTACAGTAAAAAGGAAGTTCATCACAGCTTAACTCAACAGGGACAGGTCTACATTTGAAAGAATGAAAAGCGAATAAATTCACCTTAATCCAGTCTTGCAAAATGCTGCTCTCATACTTCGCAGCTGCCCAGACTGGAGAGTGTTATGACACCTTTGCAGGATGCATCTAATCAGCAGCATGACCTGACCTGTTCTACAGGGAGAGCCCTTTATGTACACATTCCAGCTCTGACCTGTGTTGCAGCATTGCTGGAGCTTACTCTACCGTTACAGCACACTCTTCTGTCACAGGAGAAGTGTGTCCTGTGTGGCATGGCCCATTAACTCTCTGAGCCCAAAGCGGCAGTAGCTGTCTCCAATCACCTCAGCCATGCTCCTCTTTGGGTTAAACAGAAATGCACTAGCACTCTGAACACCTTTCAAATTCCCAGCTATGCCTTTTTAATGGCTTGTCCCTAAAACAACAAGAGCTTCTAGAAGCAGACTCTTTGCTACTTAGATGCATTTCTCAGAATTCTCAAAGGCAAATAGCTGAAGAGGGGGTAAGCCAGACAAGCACATTAAGCTCTGCATGAATCCGTGCATGCACTTTATTTTGCAGACAAGTCATTAGCAGAGCTATTTTCCAGTCCGATTAAGAGGAAAATCCAAGAGTTGTAAAGCTGAAGTTTCAGGCCCTGACTCTCTGCTGCTTTGTAAAACCGTAGTGAAAATTTCAGCTAAAGCAAGTGTAAGATAATGCCTCAACAAAACCACCAGGACCATGTCCATCAGCTTCAAAAGACTTAAAGAACATACCGTATCATCTCATTTAGTAACCATGATGATGGAGCTATTCCCAGGGGAGGTCCAGTTGCAAGTGAGAACTATGGGGAGCTGTGAGAAAATGCTTCTCCCAGGTTCTGGTTTGTTTTAAGGAGAAACCCTCCCAGCTCTTGGCCACAGCTTCACTTCTTGCAGGTGTGTGAGGAAGCTCATATTGCTGATGGCACTGAGCTCATGTGAGTGTCAGTTATTTTGGAGTCTCTCCAGAGAGAAATATTTTGACAGTCATATTCTGTTCATTATTCTTCCAAGAGAGGAAACAGGCACGTCGTTATCTAAAGGAATACAGTCAGCCCACCATGCTCTTGCCTGACTGGCTGGCTTATCTTGATAAATGCCAGCTAAGATCAGGACTTAGTGCCATTAGATGCGTCTAAAACATGAAGCTGTCATTACTGTGTCAGCACCAAGGATTGTTTCCAACCATGATAATGGTGGGGCCACATTTTGAACAAAGACAGATTTTAGTCTGAAATGGCCTACCACACCAGCTGGTTCCCATTACAGCACAGAGACCTTTTGCTCATGATTATGAGCTTCGCCATTAAATTCTCTTTAATTGGAAACCAGAAATATCCTCCTCATCTATGACTCATACTGGACCTAGTACACAGTTACCTCATGGTTAGGGACTGGCAGAGTAGAAGTCTGCAGCAGTCCAAAGTTCTATTTGATCCAAAGCCTGAAGAACACTGGGATAAATAAAGAGCTGCAGACTGTACCAGCCCTGCCACACAGATCTGCATCCTCAAAGCATCATCAGTAACAAGTGCACCACGTACCTAGAGTTAATAAAACAACATTGGCGCAAAATCACATCTTCTCTGTACCACCCTTTGACACTGGTCTTCAAAGCACAGGTTAGCTCTAAGGTTATTTCATGCCAACACTGAGAGAAGAACTCTCATTCTGATCTGACTCAGCCCACCATTTAAGCAAAATACTAAAGTACTTTCTATCCAGCAAAGCACTTAAACATGTGGTTTTATTTTTAAAAGGTAAGGAAATGTTTATATGCTTTGGACTGTTGACTTTGGACTACTATACCAAATGCTAGATATGTATATATAATTATATATAGACAACTGTTGTTAAAACTATATCTGTAGCTGGTTCTAATCTCAGGTTTTAAGGATTCTCAGTGGGTTGTAGAAATTACATAGCCCTGCAAGCAAGCGTAATTACATACATCATTCAAGTTGCTTTCCATTTTCCCTAGCAGAGATCTGTCCCTGCAAGGCAGTAACCTGTGCTTTATTCCCCTAAGCCAGCACCTGAAGCTGTGTCGTGTTTCTGTTCCCATCAGACTGAGTGCAGAAGATTTCACATGAATATAGATTTATGACTTGCTGCTTGAAAATGTGCAATGTCAAGTTTCCCACTGAGTTTTATTGAGTTGGCTGTGGCAGTATGTACTACCCAGTGCAGTGTGATCATTTCAGACTCTAATCCTACCTAATCCTGTTCTACAGGGTTTCACTTTCCACCCCTCTCCCTGTCCTCTCTGCCTGACAATTTTGGCATCTACACCTCGCACCCTGTGCTACTTCTATTGAAAATTAAAATCAAGTGGGCATCTTAAAGTTAGGACTTTTGCTGACCACAGGACTTGTCTGAGACCAACAAACAGCACCTTGTAGTCTCACCTCTGAGTTCTATCCAGTCTTGCCTCAAACCACTTACATTCAGTTGTACTGAAAGCTCCCTACATTTTGCTCAGTTTACACTTCAGTTCATGGCATCTCTTATTTGTGCTACATTGTAATGCAAATTGTTTGCAGCTATTCAGTATAGCAATACAAAGATTTCAGAAGCAGCAGAAAACATGTGCCTTTTCATTTTTTCCCCTATAGCAAACCAACTGTCCCTAAAACAAAACCAGTTTAAAAATAATGTCATTAATTTCCTAGTATACACATGCAGCATTAGATGCAGCTTGTTGGATTGTCCCATCAGCTCTACAGGTTTAACATCAGGTGGAAGGTTGCCTTTTGCTTGAATAGGAACTGGCAGTTTTAGAGCAGGCTTGGGCATCCTCCTCCTCCCATGGAAAGGAAGTGCTTTGCAGGTGCCCAGCCACCACAGAGCCACAGGCTTGTTGCAATTCACTAATTGCCAAGTTTAACATTTATAAAACGGTTTGCTTCCATAAAGAGAGTAATTATGCCTGTATTTCTCCTAAAATGGGGGGAGAGATGAACCCACAAAGCACAAGACAAAGGGGAGACAGTAAGATGACCTCTTAAATAACTTCCAATGGAGACAGTGGAACACAGTAGCACACTACTAATATCCAATCCCTAGAAAAATGACAGGGTTCCTGAAAACATTTATGGACATTGTAAGGTGATAGTGAGCTTCAGAGACTGCAAGAGCATAACTTGAAAAGCTAGACACATATTTTAATGCTGTCTTTAGGGCAAGTATAATTAAGCAAACCAAGGAGAAAGAAAAATAACCACCAAGAGCCAGCTCCTTGCTTGAGTATGGCAACTTACCGTCCCAAGTGGGCAGCAACAAGAAAGGAAATTGTTTACTACTCTCCTGACAATGCCTGATAGCCCCTCCTTTAAGGTAAAATGTGCAAAGCCGTCTCAAGGACCAACCAGAAAGTTTCAAATGGCAAGTACCTCTGCCTACAGTCAGAGAGAGCTTCCTAAGCCACAGTCCAAGATTCTAGGATAGAGATTTCAAGGAGGCCACAGGGCAACTGGAATCCAACCTCCCCAGTTAAACACAATAAGAGCAGGTACTTCTTTTGGCCCCTGAAAATGGTAGTGTTTCAGAACCTTTCCATGGAGCACAAAGAGATTCACTAATAGTGGGTTTGGAGCACCTAGATAAGAATCTATTCACTAGATAAGGTAAAGCTGTTCTCACACCTTCCAAGAGTATTTGGAGAGAACCAGAGGAGAGAGGAAGGATGGCCCAAAGCCTGTGCTGCTGGGACAGGGAAGTCAGAGTTCATTTCCCCAGTGCAAGCAGCTGTGACTCATGCTTCCTCTTTCTGCTTGGGTATCTCATCTGTGCAGTCAGACTGTGCTAACAGTAATCTTTTACCTTCCAGACTACTTGTAGTCAGCTACTGGAAGCTTCCCAGTCCCATAGAGGCCTTGAACTAGAAGTGATACAATGCATGATAGATCATAGCAGAATGGTTTTTCCCATGAAAGCAGCCACAGATATCTTAGACAGGGGTTGAGTGCATTTAACACACTCCAAAATCATTCCACTATCACATGTTGTCACTACTCAGCAACAAGAAATAGACACATTTTTATGCCTTGAACTTTCTCCTTTTGACAAAGCACTTTCGCTGAGAATTTTGGAAGGCTGCTACACGACTCTTGACTTTGTTCAAGTGTCCCCTGTGACAGCCATATCCTGGAGTGTATTAGACTTTAAAAATACAGCAACAAGATAAGCGGTGGCAGGAAGACAGACAAATTCAGAACTTTGAGACTCAGAAGAAAAGATGTTTCTAATCTCTGCTGAAAATATAAGACAAAGTGCATAAGGCAGTGAAGCACAAGGAGACTGTTACAAACTGGAGGAGAGGTTGGAAAGAGGGAAAGGAAGAAGGGAGAGGAGCTTCTCACATCAGCAAGCAAGCTTGATAGCAAGATGAGAGAGAGGTCACAGCAAGACAAGTATAGCAAGCAAGCAGAGCTCCAGAGAGACACAGTCTAGAAGACGGGTCAGGGCAAGACTATGTCTATGCTTCACTTTATTCTTATTTTTGGCTTTCCACACACCTTCAAAAGAAGAGATTATCAGATAAGAATTGATGGGACACCATTAAGACAGAAGGTTTTTCCACCTCTATTGTGTGCATGACATTCCTTTCCCTCTGGTCTCCAGAGATCTTGTACATCTGGGGATGCAATTTGCAAGGCACGCTAACACAACTACACAGCAATGCTGCCTTTGGTTAGCAATTTGATCAAAGGTGCAATTTAAAGTGGGTGTTTAACAGCCTCATAGTGTTTCTTTACCATGGGATTGTACAGCCCAGCCTGTAACATACACTTCTGTGCTACCAACAGGTGCTGGGAAACATGCCAATGTCCCTCGTCTCATGAATAGCTTCTGCTTTTCCTTATGGTGTCCATGAACTCCGGGGTAAAGGAATTCTAGACCTTCACTACTGTAAGGCAGAAGATTCAGCCACCTCAGCTAAAGAACAATAATTGGTACCAGATGCTGATTTCCTGAGGGCTAATTCTACAAGAAGATAATATATTGAAAACAACAACAACAACAAAACATATCATAGCAACGCACTGGGAATTCAGGAGAGATGTAAATGGAAAGGCTGGCTTCCACTGCAGCAGTCAGAAGTGCCATATTTCCAAAGGTCACAAGAATCTGCATAATCAACATGGGAAAAAAAGGTTGGTGTGGAACAGTTGGAAAAAAGAACCAGCAGCCATAGAGCTGTATAATAGTGTTACAAGTAGTGCTGCCAAGGTGAAAGAGGCCCTGATGTTGTTAACTTGCTGAATACATATTAAGACACAAGCAGAAGAGACGGGGGATTAAATGGGAGGAATTACTGTTCTAATATTCAACCTTTTTTTTACAGGAACCTACCAATTTCTCCGTTCTCTGTACTTTCTTTCCCTTCCCTTCCACACTGAATGATCTCCAGCAGTTCCATTCTTGAAGCATTTTTCAAGTTGTCCACCATGTTCACTAAAATTTTAACCACTTATGCCTTGCATCAAAATAGCTTCAGGTGTTAAGAAACTCAAGTGCTTACACATTGCCACATGGACTCAGGCAGACAGTACTGGACAACTGCTCAGCACCCACTTTCTTGCAGAACTTCAACTTACACACAATACCCAACTGTGCAGAGCACAAGCTGCTCTCAACAACCCATATCATGAGCCACGTCCCTCCCAGCAGCAGGCCAAACAGGGGACACAGGAGAAAGCAGAAGCTATGACACGACTAAACCTAGAGGGCATGGGAAGAAGTCAGAAACATGGTAGAACTATGCCTAATGGTGTCAGAGATAGAGGAGACTGACAGCAGGAAAGATGGGAGAGCTGAGGATACTGCAAAGGAAAAATCATAGGGAATATGAAAAGGCTACAGAGATTGCTGCAGTGGAGTAGCACACAAGACATTGGTCAAAACCCCATGGCTCGTGCAACACCTCCTCTTTTATCATTTAATATTCAGTGCTATTTTATAGCAGCAGGATATCCCTGACTCTTCCTCTGCTTTGGAATGTAAATAGCAGCTGTCTGTGTTTTGTTGGTGCAGAGGCATGCTGTAGGCATGCTCTGTCTGTGCTATCAGCAGGGCCTCTCAGGAGGCAGCCAGGAGAAAGCATGGTTTCTTAATCTTGACAGGGCTTAGAAGAGAGATCAGATTTGAACAGTTCAGCATCAGCAAGACTTGAATATTTCTAGACATATAGAGATGAGCTTTAAGTACCTAAGGAACCCTCTTGGTGGTGATACTCAGCTGCTTACGGAGGTAGATGGGAGCAGTGAGGATTATCCTTTTGGATTTACGTGCCTAAAATCTTCCTCAAGTTCCTCCTTAGGCACCTATTCCTTTCTGTAAATCCAGCACTCAAAAATCGCCATCCCTTCTTTTCCCTATCCATGGAGCACAGGTTAAAAATACCTGAATATCCGAATAAATCCTGGCATCTGAAGCCTCATTTGCTTTTCATAGTCTTGCAGCTGACTTCAGTGCAGTAGAGTGATATCATAGAATAGCTTAGGTTGGAAAAGACCTTTAAGACCAAGTTCAAATGTTAAACAGAAGATAAACAACAGATAAATATCCCACAGAAACAGGCAACAGTGCAGGGAACAAATAACTACAGCAGGAGGACTCAAGCCAAGAAGTATCAAAAAGGTAAAACAGGCTGATCTACTTCTGCCTCAGTGAAGTAAATCACATCATTGGTGCTGACCCTGGGATTACCTCTGGGATCTCATCAAATTGACCACAGCCACACAATTGAAGTGGAGAGGGCTACTCGTCATTTTTCCCTTTTTACTGTAATTCGGCCCCAAGAATGCCTCACAGGAGCCTTTTCTAATACCTTCTCTCCTTTACTAATTATAAAGGAGTAGAAATATTAAGATCCCCTTGATAGGAACCTGAGGATTCCTGCAGAGCTTATTTCAATGTAAATCTCCTTAGTAACAAAGGAAATGGAGGGAGAAAGAGAAGTCTGCACAGAATTTGCAGCCTGCCTTTCTAGGGGAGTTTGCTACCTTGCTGCTCCAGAGATCATTCAGCCTCTCCCCAACCAGCACCCTTCACTGCTCCCAACTTCTGGCAAGGATCATCCAAGAGGAATAAGGCTTTTTTTCCCCCAAAACCTCTCAGTGAGGCATCAGCTGTTCTTTAGAGAGATTATAGTGGGAGCATTCCTAGCACATTGACTCCACTGTGCAGCCAGCCTTGCAATTAAATGGCTCGGCAAAGGTGGTTTCCAAGGATAAACTGTGCCAGGGATGACAACATTTCCTCACCAAATTGGAGAGAATCTAATAAAAAATAAGGATAGAGGAAAAATGCTCTAGCTCTGCAGCTATTATTAGTGTCTCAGAGCATTGTCACTACTTTGCCTGTGCTGCCAGATGTCACTTTGCATCAGTTCTGGGCAATGCTCAGAAGAAAAATGGTGGAACTCATTTAATTCTGCAATGCATGACTGGGCTCTGCAGCAGGGCTGCACAGAGGGTTAAGTGACCTCTTAATGCTGGTGGGAGCACTGCTCAACAAGTTCAAGTGGGCTCTCCAATAATTTATGCAAACACCTTTTTGCATAGACCTGCAATTTATAGTAATTTATACCTTCTATCTAGCTGCTCTCACAAAGCATAAACCAAGTACTTACAAGTGAGTTCCAGCCCTCAGTCCTACTGTCCCCTAGAGCAGCTCCCTACTGTCAAGGCAAACTGAATATAGGGAAAAAAAAGACAACTGAGGCACGTAAATGACTGACATATAATGAACACGCACACTTTTGGGACAAACTGTGCTTGGAACCCAAGCCTGGGCCCATGAGCACCACGCATAGCATAGCAGCGAACCCAGCCAGCAGCAGCACATACGTTCTCTGGCAATATGCTTTTCCATATTCCTTTTGCTTATTGGAGGATCAACCTTTTCACATGCACTTTTTCAATGCCCATTTGTTTTTTCAGGGACAACTTCTTAGGCTAAAGCTGAGCAACTTTGTCTCAGCAAAGAATTTGGCACCCAGCAGACACTGACTACTTTTTTCTGCTTTGAGGAAACATGTTGTGAACATCCTTTGCACTCTTCCACAAGGAATCCAGATTATTAAACCCTTTTTACTGCTCAGAATGACATAATGGTTCATTTTGCTGACCATGTGGCAGTTTACTTTGAACTATATGTATAAGCAAAGTTAATCAGAGTTGACCCGAGACCTACACTCATCCTATAGTACTCTCATTACACACACTTCAAAATGCCTGCCTTTGCTCTGAACTGAAAGCCACACCCACCAAAATAAACTTAACTAGTTTTTCTTATGATCTTAGTCACCTGCCAACACACTTTGTTTGCTAGAGAAGAACACAGGATTGTTTAACAGCTACCTAAATGCAAATTAAAATGGCAGCTTCAGGGAAAAAGAAACAAAACCTCAGATGTCAGTGATTTCTCTAAGTGGACTGAAATCACACCTCCACATTCAAGCTGTAGACAGAGCCTGTATTCTTGAGGTGAATTTTGGGAAGCTAATTTAACTCCTCCTTTCAAAACATCTATTAGCTATTCAACACACTTGTGACTGGGAGTAATGTCATGCTGACTGCTGCAAGATTTCAGCCAGACTTGTAGATTGGAGCACCTGATGGATTGCCCTTCTAAGTACTTGCATAGCTCCAGAGCTCAAATTGGCTGTCTTTAAGATTCTTTCTGTATTGCTGTGTTGGAATGCTTGGCTTTAATGAAAACCTTTGTTTTGACCACAGCATCCACATCTCAGAATATACAGAGCTCTTCATTGAGGAAAAAGTGTTTTTTTTTCTTTTTTCTGAAGATAACAAACGGACAGCTGTGTATACACGCATGCTGTGCTGTAACATTAGGAAAATCAGAGATAGATTGAAGTCCTCTTTGTATACAGACACACCTGATACACTAGGAGAAGCTAATACACTGGTATGAATTCTCTGTGGTCATCCTAGAGGAGGAAGACAGCTGCGACAGTTGCTTGATGAGACAGATCCCACAGCTCCCATTCCATCAAGGGCCATGTCCTCTCCATCTGCTGGGCTCTGCTCCATTACAAGCTTATTACTGGCCTTGTCCTGCTATTTTGAGAGTCAAAAGCTCCACTAAACATTGTTTTTTCTGCTAGATGAAGTCAGGAACAACCCCAGAACTAGAGGAGGAGGAAAGCAAAACAAAGTATCAGCTCCAAAGACTTGTGCCTGAGAAGTGTCACTGGGGAACAATTAGGCTAGAAAGCACAAAAAAGATTTAATAATCATGCAAAGATATAACTGTGGAAGCATTTGAATTCCAATTTTAGGACTAAACTCTTTGAGTCAAGCTCCTTTGTTTTCAAGGTCTGTATTTGTATTATATTTCTTAGCAGCAATGCTACTGGCAATGCTTTCCTCCTTCCCCCAAGAAAAAGTAGTAATGCCTTCTTTAATTTGTTTTCTCTTAGCTGCTACCTTTGAGCTTTTCAGAGCAACACAGAAGTCTACACAAAGCTTCACTGACTTCAAATTCTCTTCCTTTGGTTTAATCACAGCTAAAAAAGCTTGAGAAACAAGTACCTAAAACCTACCTCAAACCCAAGCGTCAAATGAAAAGGGTGAAGTACATCAAGTGCATCAGAAGTCTGCCTGGCAGAAAACAAATAGCTAGATTCATAGAGGTGGTTCCTGCTTATAGAACAACTGCTCAGCCCCAGCTATTTCATTAGCAGCTCTCTAAAAGGTCCTAGGGACTTTCTTTTTGAGGTGTAGGCAATTCAGAGAGCTGAAAGATACTGTAATTTGGCCTATGAAAAATGAGTAGGTGTTCACACTTCATTTCCCAATAGAAAAATTCACGCTCATCACAGAAACCATCATCATGCACAGAACTAATAGCTGCCCTGCTTGGCAGGCACACCCATGCACATTAAGGAAACCTTGCAGTGCTCCAGCTGTTACCACCTATGAACAAGAGACTTTGGTTAGCAACACTGTGAGCAAGGCACATTTTTTTTTTCCACATCTACAATGACATGAAAAAAAATATAATGATATTATATGTAAGCAAATACAACCAACCAAAACTAGACTTTTGGAACCACAAGATAAACAGAAAACTATGAAGTATTCCCAAAGAAACTCCTTGCTCCCAAATGAACTGGAATAAAATCACAATGGAAGAGTCATAAACACAAAATGCTACGGATATGGGGAGTGGATGCAAAGCTAACAAAATGTTGAATCAAGGGAATAAAACATCCTGCCACTTACCTGAATGAGTAACATCAGCTGCAGTCAATGGGCAATGGCTGGACAGGACTTGGTATTTACTCATTCCTTATATAAGCAAAGGAAAGTGCAAGGCCTGGGAACGACAGCACACCAGCTCTTGGAATTCCAACAGTCAGTTATATGCCTATGCAGGGACCCTGCCCTAATCCCATGCAAAGTCTTAGAAAGCCCCAAGGCCCCTCTAGAAGACCATTTAGCAACTGCCTTCTGCTTGGATATTGCCAAAATAAACTGAACTCAAAGTTAGATGTGGCTGAGTCCAATTTCATCTTGATTAGTATTTACATAACACACAGAGAAACACAAGAAGAACACATAAATAATGTACTGTTTGTTGCAGGTGTCTCAGGAGGAGAGTTCTCAGCTATGATATTGATACTCACATACACTCCAGCTCACTGTGCAGAAACCCAAAATCTTCTTCTCTACGTACAGAAGTAACTTCCAGAAGCTGGGCTGCACAGGTTGGGTTGCAGACTGCTGCTTTGTCATACCAGGTCTAGGAGCCAGAGCTGCACTCTGGATAACAGCCTCATGTAGGAAAAAAAAAACAACAAACCCTAATCATGGGGAATTTCCAGATCTGGTTAATGTAGAAGATATCTTCCATTTCCTTCACCTCTTTCCTCCTAGTGGACTTGACATTTCTGACAATACTCCCAGGAAATGGAAGCTTTGGAGAAGCTGGTTGTTGGATTCTTTCTCCTGTTACAGTATCACTGTTTATCCACCCAGTCTTAATACAATTTGGGGGGGATCCAAACCAACAGTGTTACCTAGGAATGGCTCAGTACCATCACTTTCTGAGGCAGCCATATAATACAATATTATTCAACAACCACAAGGAGTCTGTCCCACCTGTGAGAATAGTTCCTCTTCCCTGTTCTTATTCCTTCCTTGTTGGAGGAAGGGTTTAACTTCATACCCAGTCCATGTGGGCCAAGACAGAGGGCATCTGGACATTCCTTCCTTTCTACCCCTTCGAGAGCATTGGTAGGAGAATCATTCCAGTACTTACTTTGATTTGAAGAGACATTTCCACTACTTCACCTGAAGATGCCAGAACTCCCTACTACCTTGCTCCCCCAAAGCACCTCCATCAAGCACTGGCTGTACCTGATCCTGGTTTGCAGCTTGCTAGGTTCTGGTGAGCCACCCACATACCTTCAACCCACCTGAAAAATGGTTGAGTGGCAAAACTAAGGGGTGGTTGG
Organism: Neopsephotus bourkii; assembly: GCF_033783945.1. Taxonomy (NCBI): domain Eukaryota; kingdom Metazoa; phylum Chordata; class Aves; order Psittaciformes; family Psittacidae; genus Neopsephotus; species Neopsephotus bourkii. The sequence continues at coordinate 654,146 of NW_026901291.1, read as the reverse complement.
AACTCGCAGTGTGCCTCTGCTGGTTTACAGCCACAAAACAAAGTAGCTGAGGATATCATTATTGGTTAAAAAGGCATCTAAAGCACCCAGCACAGCAAATATTCTCTAATAGGAGATTCGTACTGAACCAGCAAGAGAGGTAGTGCAAAGATTCAGCATTACTATTTTTCTGATGCATCAATGTCTCATAAGTTTGCAGCAGATGAATGTCATTCTCAAGCATACTGTTAGGAAAGACTGCTTAAAATTAATTAGCTTAGTAACAATGGCCTGTCATTATGCTACTAAGTCACCAGCATGAGCACATAAGTTACAGTGACAGCTCAGGGTATAAAATAAGTGCCTTTATATTGGAATTTGCAAAGTGCTAGCAGTCAAATGCCAATCTATTCACTTCTTGTAATATTGCATAGTTTGTTCTTAATAGACTGCTCCAAACTCCCACACAAAAGCATGACTTATTTTACTACAGAGAAGTCTTTCTACTTCATACACTGACCGTGCCCAGATTTAGAAAGCTTTTTAAAGTGTATTTATTTGTACAAAGTTGATTCATTCAACATCAAGTTGAATGTGAGATGTAGAACATGACATTTAAAAAGGCTGAAGGTAATGGAAAACAAAAATCCTCTCGAGTGACTTATCAGTAGATGCATGATAAACTGGAAGCAAGGACCGAATTCTGAGGGGTAAGAACATCAGAAGTTCCCACATTCAGCACTTTACAAGATCTCCCCAGTAGAGAAGGAAATAGTTATTGCTATAATTATTTCATAGTTCCAGTCAGCTGCATTCAGTTGTACTGTTATATTCCAATGGCAGGAAAAAGGAATACAGTAAACTATAAATATCTGTCAGAATTCCTTTGAAAGGACAACAGTTAATTGCATAGCTTGATCTCCTGCCATGCAGAGCTTGCATTTCAGGTTAGAAAGGTACAGATTGTTATTGATTTAATTCTCTTGAAACATGTGCAGTATAAAACTGTTCAAAAGACTTATGGGGAAGAAATATATGCTTCCAAAGGAAGTCCTATAGCACAAGATTGTGGCAGGCTTCCTTCTTGTAAAATGCTTTCTGAAATTCAATACAGCCCCTTGCAAAGGCCCTCACAATCCCCTCATAAATTGAGGTTCCTTGCTTCCTTTGCAGAAGTGAAATTAAGTCTGTGAATCAGATGAAGAACAACAAAAGATCAGCAATAGTAGGAAGAGCATGCAAAAAATAGTCCTCTGCATTAAGAATAAATCACTCTTTATTACACACTCACTCTAATAGCGAGCAACACATTTCAACCTCCCCTGTTTTCCTTTCATTTAGCTTCCAGTTCTGCCTTTCCCTTTCAAATCTTTCTGGGATCAAAATAATTCCAGACAATCAAGCCAACATTTTAACTCTTGCATTCTCCTAATATCTTTTAATTCACTTCTGATTTAGCTTGTGCAAAGTTGTTCAGACCACCCAAAGCCGTTAGAACATGTAACTGTGCAGTGATTTGTTAAGCCTTGTCCATTCTGGGAAAAATCTCCCCATTATAACCATTGACAACAGTGAGGCTGAAGCCCTGTTTAACACTTGTCCAGCTCACCTACTTTCCACAAAGGGTAACTTAACCCAGTATAAATTATGTATCATGGTGATTTTGCCAGTCTACAGCTGTGTTTAGACTGCTGCTGGTACACAGGGAGCTGAAATCCCCAGCGCAGAAGCTTTTATTAACAAGTTACATACTAGCAAACTCCTTGCTCCAGATACTGTAATTAAGTTACACATCTTCCTGATGGTTGCTTTAAAGAGACAAAATATCAATACGGAAATACTGCTAACATGTTTTAGCACCTGCTTATCATTAGTAGCTGACCACTTGTTAAGTTACATTTGCACATCCTCCTTTGTTAGGGGGGTTCTGGAAGTTGTAGGTTGTCAGATACATCTTCTGAGCTGGTTTTTGCTAGCTCTCCCCCCAGTTTCCAGGCTTAGAACAGAAAAATATAGTTACAGTCTAAATTTTCAGGTTTCACAAGGGGGGTGGGGTTTGATTTTTTTTGTTTGTTTGGGATTTTTAAGAGTTTTTCTTTCCAACATTAGCTGAATGATAATATACACCAAGAGATTAAAATAAAATGTATAACTTTAACAAACTCAAGAGTAAAATGAACACAACCTACAACACACTTAGAAGCAACTTCCATCCAGGGAAAATTTCCAGTGGTAGCACTTAATAATGCTGATTGAGAAGATTTTAATTTGTATTCACCCCAAAACACCATGTACCAAACAAACAGCATGCTAAGCACCAAAGAAGGTGGCTGTATACCAGCAACATTCTAAAAGCAAGCAGAAGAATCATTAAATAGATTACTGAGCCCAACAGGATTTAGGCATACCTAGTCAAGCAAGACATAATATTAGGTACTGATCATTCTGCTGCAGGGCCTGACAACAGACACAGCAGTTTTCAGACTTCACACATACGAAGGAAGATGCAGCGCATACCCTGCAAGGGGTACAGCCTCCTGAAATCTGACCCATACATATGCAAATCCACAGGCAGAGAACATCAAACTTCATAAGGCTGCAGGCAGGAGTCAGAGCCTGCCCACATGGAACAAGTTCGACAACTAGAACCTGAGGGAGATCAGACAGGCAAAAATACAGGCAACAAGTTAGGTAGGAGAAGGGTGGGGAAAGTTTTACTGAGATGAAGTAGGCAAGAAGGAATCTCGGGGGGAGAAAAAAAAATAGAGATTTAAGATAACAGACAGTAACAGCAGACAGGATGCAAATGGGGAATTCTTCCAACAGATTTCTACCACACAGGATCCCAGAAAGCATTTGTGCTCACCACCACATAGCTGAGGAAGACAGCCTACTGAAGCTATGGGAGAAGAATACTGAGGGCTTGCCCTGTATCTCTAATTCTCCAATCTAAAATGAGACTAAAGATAACAACATCCTGTCCTGAAACAATGTCAGCAGCTAAATAGAGGATATAGGGTCAAGTAAAATTAAGATGCTATTAACTACCACCTTCTCTCACCTATGATATCAGAAAAAAAGTTTCTTTGAACAAAAGAACATCATAGGAACTACCATTCATACTATTATTACTCATAAAACCAAAACACTGCTTTCTGGCTATTATAGATAGACTTGATTTCCTTCTTTTCCTGATTATAATTCCCTTCCCTCTCCTTTGCCCACTTGGAATGTAGAGCCAACTCCTCTTACACACTGGCTCCATCATAGTTGAGGCTGTGAGTTAAAACCAGCTAAACTCCCAACTACCATACCGTGTTCCCTCACCTGCCTGGCAAGAGAGCTAAATAACTGAGAACAGTACCCCTACCCCTCCTTTATGCCTTCACAGGCCAGCAAAATCACCACAATGTCAGCATATGGAAGCGGTTAGTAAACGAGGGGAGGGTCAGATGCAGCCCTCTATGCATTGATTGCAAGCACACACTTTCTCCCAACAGCAGAAAAACCAAAGAAAGGCATACTTGAACCCTTAATGCAGACAGGCTGAAGCTGATTTATTGGGGTGATTTACATCAGTTAAAACAAATTTAATTTTGAATACAATTTTATATCAATTAACAGAGTCTCACAAGTGTAACCATTAAGGAATCTCCTTCCAAAACCAAAGCCAAATATTCAAGATTTATGAGACCAACTTGCCATATTGGAAGTAACTAATTATTCGTAATGATTCTTTGTACTCTGACAGTGATTATGTATTTTCAGTGCAAACGACCATGCTGAAGCAAGTGATAAAGGCAGCCTATGTTTGCGGAAGGGATACCAAGCAGTTAAGGCCTGATCATTATAGCAAATCATTGGGGTAGCAGGGGAGAAACAACAGATACCAGCTCAGCCCAGTGATGCAAAACCCAGCTTATTTAACATCAAGTGTGTTCTGGTGCATGTCAGAACTGTAATGTGGTATCATTTTACAGACTTAATCAATTTTGAAATTGGGTGGGTTTTTTTTTATTCTGACCTTTTGGTTGTCTTTCCACCTTGGACACGATAGTCTTTAATAGAGCAAGGCCTCACAGATTCAGCTTGGAGTGTTTGCAACAGATTGTAAAGTACATTCGGGGTGAGAAGAACAACTACAGGCTTGGAGCCTAATTCTCATTTGCACTGGTTTCTTCACCTTGCTCTGAGAGCAAAAGGCAGGGAAAGTGTAATAGCAGCCCTGCTTCCAGCTCCACAGGATGAAGGAAATGTCGCTGGATTACACTGCTCTGATTAAAGTCCCTGGGAATCTGAAAATGATAGTTAGACAGGGACCAGGTCGATTTTCATATTGCCTCAGGGTACAGAGAATATAAAAGCACCGCCTTTCTCCTCATAACTTCCAGTCCTACCCCAGACACAGGAATAGAGTAATTGAGAACAAAGTCCCCGTTCCAGTGAGGTGTTCCAGTGCCAGCAAGGTTAATATCCAGGGGAAGCTGGTGGTGAGAGCAATGCCATGTTTACTGTTAGGGTAGCTGCTGTTCTGATGCTGTATGCACTCAAGCTGTGAACAAGGCTTTAATTTCTCATCCTCAAAAAACAAAGGCAGAGCAAGTTGGTCATTAAAATCTGCAGCAGCATGGATGTGATTAAAATGTTAATGTCAATATTGTAATCAAGGTCTGACTCGCAGGACAGCTGGTAAGAGACCTGATCTGTATTTCTTAGCCCCGGTCACTTGATGCAGACCAGGGTTACAAAAAAGGTTGTGCCCTGTACGGGGCAGGGATCAGCATCCACTGCCTGGTGTGGTTAGCTGTGGGCTGAGAAGAGGAAATCAGATCAAATACAAGTGCAGTATTGAGAAGTTCAGCTATACCTGCTCTCCTGTAAGAGGAAAGCTTTTCTATGGATCGCCTTAGTATCACCTAAATTGCAGCTCTGTTGCAATGGTCCCCGAGTATCTCCTATGTGCCTTTGGTGCTGCTGTCAGGCTATCTTCCCTCTTTGTCTCTCTGGCCCATCCCTTTGGCTTCATTTGGAATTGTCTGTGCTAGTTTCTACCTAGTTTTATCCATTTAAGCCCATGGTAAATTTTGCCTGGTGGTGTCTAAACGCCACAAGAGCTATAGTCTGCAAAGCTGCTTTTCAATAAATTCAGAATTAATGAAGAAGGCCTCTCTATTGTTGGAATGTCTAATACAATTACAAATTGAATGAAGACCAAGCAGCAGTGGAGGGCTCCCAGGTTTGTGGCAGGGAATTGCCTGTTCTAACATCCATCTGTTTTCATTCCCTCTGATCCATTACCATTCACCTAGAGTTGTAACACGATGAATATCATTGTGCAAAAAGCCATTTGATGCAGGGGAGGGGGAGGAATTCACTGTAGGTCTGCCTTCTATTGAAAACGTGAAATTGCCTTGGTGGAAGGAAAAGCACGATTGATTTGGAGATGCTGTTTCAAATAGAGCTCTTTCACACATGGACAGTTTGATTTTGTTAATTCCTTTGGACGACCCTTCTGCTGAGTCAACAAAAATATACATATATACAAAACCGGGGATAACGATGGATATCACAGAGCTGCTGAAGGTGTGGAGTTAATTGGAAAAGAAATCGTATTCACAACTTTCCCCAGAAGGCACCTTTGGTTTATGTTCGCAGTGACATTAAACTCCAGAATGTAAACATAGGCGGGATTTGAATCTTGATGACCCTGCTGACAGGAAATAAAGAAAAGAACTATACAGGCAATTTCCACTGTCCTTGTTGGTCAGCAAATTTGGAAATGAATGAAAAAAAAAAGAGACCTAGAAATGCATATTAATGATGGCAGACCTAAAGCACAATGGGACTGCAATGAGCCTAAAAATTCCCCAGTTTCTCTTTCTTAATGACTTACTCTTCTGATGCACTTATAAGCAACAGAGAAATTACCTTGTAAATGAAGGAACAGGCTCACAGATGTAAAAACAGATTACTGGACTTGGTGTAAATGCTCTTTTCTATGAAGTGACTCTTCAAGTATTGGTGAAGCAAATACAGTTGTTAATCTCAATTCACTGTTTAACTGGGTGTATCTAAACTCCAGATTTTTCATGAACAACCATGCCCTAGATTTTGGCTATAGCTTTAAAATACCATACATCTAAAAAATGATAGTACTGTCCTTTAGAGAAACAGGAGTAAAACACCCTGTTGGAAACCCACAGTCCAACAAACCCCACAGCAGATAACTGTGACTCCCAACTAGCCTGTAATTACTCAAGGAAGCGGCTAGACTCAGCTATCTTCCCTGTTTAATTGGCACAGAAAAGATTATAGGATTTTATTAGGATACAAATGACACCGATACAAGTGTGATTGAGGCATGCAATGCTTGACTGACTATTTGCATTAAGAGGATTTGTACCACACATGGGATTTCTACCTTTGGTTTTAAATTGCTTAAATTTAAATGACATTTCTATGCTACATTTTGAAAGGATGATACTTTTAGCTCTTGTTTAAGTAAGGTAGGGCAAAGGTGTTACCAGACACCAGCCATCTTTCTAACTGTGCCTGTTGGGACCAGGTGGAAGAAGGCTGATTTTTGACTGCTCTGTTACTGCAGTTAGATCAGGAAGGTAGGAAAAGGGACGAAAGGTAGGCATTGCATTTCTCCCATTAAAGCCTTTGATGGCTGTGTTAGACACCCACTTACCAGCTTGCTACCGTGGAGGACACTGGCCCGAGGAAGTCACCATCCCTGGTGAGGACTGAACTGGAACATAACTGAGAGTAGGTGGCAAGAGGCACTTTTTGGCTTCCCTTACTTCCACAGCTCCCATGAACACTGAATCTCCTTAATGGATTTTCCCCCTACTTATTTATGAAGCTCGGTGGACTTCTTCAGGTTTTATTTCACACCATCCTTCTAGCTCCTCTCACATCCAGAACTGGAGGCTACCCCCTGGGGAAGGCAAAAGCAGCTAAAGACACAAGGAATGAAGCCGAGACTGTCAAATGGAGCAAAGCTAGCCACACACAAGGAAGGGAGTATGCAGGAGCAATGGTAACGTGTGGTAGTATCTGACTGGGTGCAATAAAAGATGATAACAAGGAGGATTAGGTGCTGCTACCACTGCGATATGTGAGGCAGCCAGTGCTCTGTGCTGGAGCCCTGAACCCCACACACCTTCCTCAGTGTTCTCCCTAGAGCTGGGCATTATACAGTTCCCCACTAAGCAATCCCCTTTTCTCTGAAGTGTCCATGGACCAAGCCTCCGTGGAGGTCATCCTGGAGAGAGGGCCTGAAACAGCAGAGGAACAGGATAGGAACGCCTGAACTTCAGGTGTTGCAGAGCCTGAAATAAGCCTCATCAAGGTGGACGGACGGGGAGCAGGGGCTAAAGGACAGAAGGCTCTCCTGCCTCCATTTCTGTGACCCCAGACTTCACGCTTGGCTCTGTTGTGCTGCCACATGTCCCACCTGCGGCTGTGGATGCCCAGATCCTCTGCCCCTGTGCCTTCACCATCACAGTCCCCTAACTTGTCCCTTGAGTCCCAGGTTGCTCCCCGGCTCATCCCTCAGCTCTTCCCATCTCTCTCAGCTCCCCCTGTGTCCCTCAGCTCCCCCTCAACCCTCAGCCCATGCCTCATACCTCAGCTCGTCGTTTAACCCCCAACTCATCCCTGGGGTCGCTCCTCACGCCTGCTCATCCTCTGACGCCCAGCCTGTTCCTCCGTTCGCTTTATCCTTTAATCCCCAGCCCACCCCTTGTCCTCAGCTCGCCCCCTGTCCCCTTCCCTTGGCCCTCGACCCCGGCCGGCCCCCCGCCATTTCCTGGGACTACCACCGGCCCCATGAGGCGGGAGCAGGGCAGGGAGGAGGAGCGGGAGCCGGGCCGGGGGAAAACTTTTCCTGGCGGTGGGGTGAGGGCGGGCCTGGGGCCTCCCTCTGCCCCTCTCCTTGCTAAAGCGAGGGGGAGAAGCGGCGGCGGGGCGGGAAAGAGGAGGAAGAAGGGGGGGGGGCCGGGGGCACGGCCGGGCCTGCGCCGGGGAATGACGCGCAGCTGGCAGCCCTGCTCATGCGCGGCCGGCCGGGCGGTGCTAGCGCCGCGTCCCAGCTCGGGGAGAATGGGGCGGCATCCGGGCAGCGCCGACTGAGCGGCTTCTGGGGGCCGGGGCTGCGCCGCGCCGCGGGCGGCCGGGCTGGGGCGGGCGGGCGAGAGCCATCCGGCAGCGGGCGGCGGCCGCGGGGGCGCCGCGGGGGGCTGCGAGCCGCCGGCGGCGCCCGGCGAGGAGGGGTCGGCGGCAGCGGGCGGCGGCGGCGGGCGGCGGCGGGGGCTGCCCAGGGATTGTCTCGCTCGCTCCGCGGCAAGAAAGTTGGGCGGCGAGCGCGGCGGCGGCGGCGGCCCCCCCGCCGCGGTGTGCGGCGGCCGGAGCGGGGCCCCGGAGCGGCGCTGCCCCCGGGGAGGGGGCGCCGCGCCTGGATTATCCCGAGCTGGGTCGAGCCTCCTGGATCTGCCTCTCTTCCGCGCCGAGTGAAGCCGAGGTGTCCTCGTCCTGATCCAGATAGATCTTGCCCCCCTCTTTTTTTATTTTTCCTTTTTTATTTTTTTCCTCCCCTCCTCTTCCCGTCTCTGCTTTTTTTGGGGGGGTGGGGGGGAGGCGGGGGGTGGAAATTTGTCAAGGTCATTCCGTGGATTTAATATTTTTTGTGTGTGTGTGTGCTGCTCGCCCCACCGCCACCCAGCCTTGCTCTGTGGATTATCATCGCCCTGGATCCGAGGGTCTGAACAGCAGGATTTTTGTTGTTGTTTGATTATTATTTTTTCCCCCTTTTTTAATTGTTATATTTGAAGGGCTCCGGGGTTTGGAGAGGGGAAGCGGTGAGTTGAAGGGGGCGACTTTTCTCTCCACCCCCCCCCCCTTCCGTGCCACCCCCCCACTCCCCCCCCACCCCGCTCGCCCGGCCTTCTTTATTTTCTTGGGGTTTTTTTAATTATTATTTTTAAATACTGTTTTTAATTCGCTGCTTCTTTCGGCGATGGATGGGAAAATCCGGCAGAGCCGGAGGTCGAGGTCGCAGCGGGACCGCGTGCGGCGGCGGGAGGCGGCGGCCCGCGACCCGCGGAACCAGAGCCCTTCCTCGGGCTCCGAGAAGGAGCCGAGCCCCGGCAAGGAGAACGGCGGCCAGAACTGCACCGCCCCGCGGGGCCCGCCGCCCGCCGCCCGCGCCGCACGGCCCCCGCGCCGCCGCCGCCGCGAGTCCAGCTCCCAGGAAGAGGACCTGATCGATGGCTTCGCCATAGCCAGCTTCAACACCCTGGAAGCCCTGGAGGTAAGAGCGGAGGGGGCCGGGGGGCTCTGACCTCCTGCGGGGCGGGGGCTGGGGCGGGAGGGATGGAAGGGAAAAAAAGGAAAGAAAATAATAACAATAAAACATAAAAAGTGGCGTGCTTTCAGGCTGCTGAATTTTGCAAATAGCAATTAAGGTGCATTAATCCTGCTGTCACCCCGGAGGGATCTCGGGCTGCGGTCGGCAGGGTGGCGAGCAAGCCCGGGTGCTCGCAGCCCCGCTGGCACCTTGCTGCCCCCCACCTTCCTTCTTCCCCTTCTTCCTTCCCCTACTCACCCCTCCCTCCTGCTCTCGGCTCCGGCGGGTGTTAGCGATCACTTAGGGCAAGTCAAATGTTTGTTTGGGGTTTTAATTGGTTGGCGAAGGGCTGCAAAATATTCCTGGCGTGTTGGGATGGTCCGGTGGTGTTGTGAATGGTGGAGCTTCCCCCTCCCGCCCTCCTTCCTTCCCCCCCCCCCCCGGTTCGAGGAGTTTGTGTTTGCTTTGCCAAAATGTTACTTTATCTGTCTCCGGAGATTGTTAGCGAATGGCTAGTGTTTGACATTTTGTGGAAAAGAGATGTTTAAATGGATAATAATCCCTTGGTTGTAATTCCCATTTTTGAAGTAATTGAACAAATTCTTCATCTCTTGTTGACTGTACATATTTTTCTGATGTTAATAGGCTGGCAAAAAATATTGCTTGTCTAACTTATTACAAACAATATTTGCTGAGCAAATACTGCCTGCCTTGTCTGAGCTAAGTTAAGCAGAGCAGGAAATTTAATATTTTCAGAGGGACATTGACAAACTAAGGCTTTGGCTTTGGATTTTTGTTTTGGTTGTGTACGAGGGGAAGAAGTAAGTTGTTGAGAGAAGGCACCCAACAAGTTGCTTGATGGGTGCAGTAACTTGGATTCCCAGTAAATATGAGCAGTTCTGGTGCTTTTGCCCACTTTCTTTGGCATGCAGTGGTAGGAACGTGGGCAAAGTTTTAGGTGCTTCTGTTGCTTCAGGTTTCCTGTCACTTGTGTGTCTGTTAGCCAGTGCTCCAGTGTTGAGGGCTTCTGTGCAGGCTGATTAATACTCTCAGGCTTGCTTTGGGATCTCCGGCATCTTTGGCTCGGGCTTTGAGATCCCATTTTGTCCATGAGCTTTGTTTCTCCTCCCCTGCTGCATGAAGGCCTCTGGGATCTGATGTCATGGAATGAACTTCTCAAAGTCCCAGAGATGGTCCCTGTGCTCTCATGGAGGTGTCAGCAATGGCCTTGGTCACCTAACCTGGTGCCAGGGCGATGAAACCTTTGCTTGGAGATCTGTGCTCCTGCTCAGGAGGGACCTTTAGTTTAGCCTGGCAGTCCCCGGGCAGCACTAGGTGTGCAGGTACTGGGGTGGGAAGATGATTTGTGTGAGCTTGTTGATGCTTATTCTTTGGCCTTTCACAGCACCTTTTTTGGGGTGTTGTCCCAACAGGAAAACCAGCTGCTGATAATGAGAGTAATTTGTGTGCTTTTAAAACAAGCTATGCACCTGTCTGTATCATCTTTTTCTTTTCTTGGGTATGCTATGCTCTTAGTCAAATATGCATCAGCAGGTAGGTCCAATTAAACCCTTGAGTCTCTGCTGAGCTGTCAGTGGAGACAGTGAAATTCATCTTCCTGTAGACATTTTCTAGCATGATGAGTACATTAACAGGAAATAGAATTCAAATGATAGTGCAGTCCCTCCAGGGCTGACATGGAAAACTCGGGGCTTTTCAAATGGGATAAGCCTTGTTATCAAATTAACCAAACCATAACCTTGATAACAGGGCGCACCAGGATAGAAGGTGACCTTAAACTTCTGCCACCCTAAAGTACATCTGTCTGTGGGAACACTTTTGTTTTTTCTTAAAAATAGATAACTGAAAGTTTTTACAAAAGTGTCTCCTCTCAGATTCACAAAATACTGAAGTACCAAGTAAAATTAATTGGTTACTACTGTATTCACCAGCACCAAGAGACTGTGTGCACCTCGGCATCTTGGATGGTAGCTGGCACCTCAGAGGGGGAATAGTGTGAGCAGAATTCACCTGTTTCAGGTGCTGAACTAGGAGATGTGTTGTCTTGGAGGGCCTCTAACGATAGTGTGCATTTTGTAAATACCAGTAAGAGTAAAAGGAGAAAATATTCTGTGTTACATGGATTTTTCCTTGCAGCGCTGTGTTTAACCGTAAGTGATGTCTGGCAGGCTTGATGCAGCAGCAGGGCAAGGGGATTGTTAAGGCAAAACTACTTTAAAGCAATGTATGCCCATTTAAATGGCTGGAACAGCAAGGTCATCTTGCATGGTATGGAGCTGTGTTCTTAGGAACTTGACTGCAGCAAGTGGGATTCTTCTGCTTTGGAGAATTGTATTTCAGTGTGTGTTTGTTTTTTAAAAGGACTTAAAATAATCTGTGATGATATATTGAAAATAAATGAGAATGGAAACCTTATATGTTTATGAGGGGGGAGATAGAATAAGAGTACGCAGCCTAGGGACAGTACTGGACAAAAAAAAAAAGACTTTTATTTCTAATCCTAAAAGGAGCTTTTGTTGCATGTGTGGTAGTTAGTTGTGATCCTTTCTTGTGGTGGTGGTCTTCGGTTGGCTTGTCTCTTGACGTTACAGTGGTCTGTGATTACGTATAGCAGGATAGCTAAGCTCTGGGCTTCCCCTTGGAAATCAGATTTCTCGGTGGTTAGGCAGAGCTTAATGGTGGAAGCATTTGGGAGGGTTATAGTGGCTTTTTGTTCATTTTTCTTTAGATCTCAAAATATTGTGAATTCCCCTTCCCCACTGAAGAAAATTCTCACCACTGGTGTTCCTGGAAATAAAGGGTTCTTTAAAGAATAAATAAAATATGTTCTTCCTTTCTGTTGACCTAGGTGTATGAGCACTTAAGTTTAATACTGAGGAATGGCTTTATGCAATCTCCTTTAGCACTTTGATGTGAATTTTAAGCATTCTGGATTTTGATTTAACTCATGTGGCAGTGTTTCCTTTGGCAGTTGTCACCTGAAACTGTTGTGTCTTGTTTCAGTGACACTTGTGACTGGACTTACGGATCCTCTCTCCTACCATCTTTCACATAAAGACAGAGTTGATTATATATATGCATTTTTTAAATTAAGGGAAAAGATTAAATAAAGCCCACTGACAAGCCAGCAAAAGCCTCCTTCTGTGCAGAAGAAGTTAAAACTTCCCCTTTCCTTTCCTTCCACTGGATCTTCTTGTATAAATCCGGCTCCAACTCAGGTTATAAGCAGCTGGGGTGTGTGTGCTGTTGGTTTTTAATACCCAGCCACTGAACACAACTTTGGAGTTAACCTGGAAGCTTAGTTTGCCCTGACCTGCAGGCTTTAGGTGGCCAGTGGGACTGGCAGCTGCTGGAACACCATCAGGTGATGGTTCCTGTGCTAGGGTCAGAAAATCTGGCAGGCTGAGAAACAGGGGATTTCTCACCGCCTTCCGAAATGAATGGTATGGATGTGAGCATGTGTGTATATTCATTACGTTCAGACAGAGCTGCTAATTATTCTTGAAGGTGATTGGTGAATCAGAGGGAGAGAATCTAAATGAGTGAGTCGGTAGTTGAGGGCTCTCTCTGATCATAGCTGTTCCTTTCAAGTATGAAAAACAGCGCTAAAAGGGAACTTCATCAGAATGTTAATGAATGCGATCTTTGAGAGCAATTGTTCTCCCAAAGTAGTTGGAAAGACAAGGGGTTGTGTTTTCTTTTTGGCTGTTGTTTGCCATTTTTACGGATTCCAACAAAGCTTTGGAATGCCGTTAGAAATTTTAACTCTCCTGGTCTGTGTGTATGGGTTTGGTGTGTGTGCGTACGGATTTTTTAGGAATGTTTAACTTATTTAGAGAATTTCATGGAGAATCCACTTGCAAATGTGTGGGGAGCAAGCTGTTGTCTAGAAGTAGATCCCTGAGCTGAGAAGGGCATAGCCTGACTTTGTGCATGTCCTGTTGAAGTGGTGATGCTGCCCTTACAAGCTGAGTTAGGGCCCAGATGCATCTGGTCGCAAACCCTGAGGAGATTAACACTTTACCCACTTTTGTTCCTATCCAGAGATCTGGCGGTGCTAAATCCCAGTCCCTTCTCTGCTATTTGCACTTGAATGTAGCAGAATTTAGAAGGTGATGGTGATAGTAGACTTCTGGACAGAATCCCTAAGTTCTTTGGCTGTTATCTTGATAAGGCCGTTTTCACATGTGTGTTGTACACTGTGCTGTTTCTGTTGCTCTGATCTCTCATTGATAAGAAAACCGGTGTATTTAACTGCAGCTTCCTGTTCCAAAGGTTTTGTTCTAGTTCCACGGACCTAGCTTTGTAACTTCTCATTTATCCTTGTATCTTTGCCTATCTACTTTGCAGCTTAGTTTTCCCCACAGCTAGTTTCATGTTTTAAACCAGGTTCCTAGATATTTAAGTATTTTCACCTTCTACTAAATTGTCAAGTGATAGTGTAACAAGTTAGTGTTTCTGATAGCTGGTTATTCCTTTAAAAAGGTGCTTTTAACCTCAGGAAGGCTAATGATTTTCTGGATGATGCCCTAAAGGCACTAAATGCCTTCTGGTTTTCCCTAAGGCTGGTTAGACTCCATTGATTTGTTCTCCTAGCTGTTGATTTTTTGCATCTTGTCCTAAGCAGGTACTTAAGGTATTGTTGTTGTTAAGGAGCAAGAGGTGGTTAATGCAGAGCTAAAACAGAGCTCTGGAAAGCCAGAAGTATGTGCTTGGTTAGACCAGGCACTAAGGAGAGGTGGGTTCCCTGGACACCCAGCTTTCCTTGCACACACTGGGTGGCAGGCAGTAATGAGGAATGATCCAGTTGTTCTGGTGGAGTTTTCTACCTCATCAGTAAAACCTGCTGGGTTTTAACATGGCTGCAAAGGTATTGGAGAGAGGACACAGGTTGCTTACCTGAGGCTGGGCTGTGGAAGTCCCAGCTAAGCTCAGGGGTCACCCCCATCCCCACCCGAGGTTTCATTTTTGGCTCTGTCTGTCCGGGTGTTTTGAATGACCTCTTTAGTATCATACTAATTTTTCCAAAATGGTTTCCTGTAGCACGACTGCTCTGCCTTTCTTCAGCAGTCTGAAACCTGGGGTAGAACATGAGATGAAGCTTGCTGAAGTGTCAGGTGGCCCAACCAGCACAGGCAAATTCAGAAGATAAATGATAGTAAATTGAAAACTGGAATCTATCATATTTGATAACATAAGGTGCTCTGTATTGCACAGGTAAGATTCTTTTAATCAAAGGGATAAAATAAAACTAGTATTCCACTTCACCCAAATAATAAATGATATTGGATCCAAATTCATGTTTACTTCTAGTAGTGCATTTGACTTTTTTATGTAGTAAGAACTCAAAACTTCACTGTCCTCTCAGTATGATAAAATGGCGCACTTCTTATCATTTATCTCAGTTATTTTGCAGAATGTGACTGACTATCACAGTGTTATTGTCTGGGAAATGCTATCAGTGGCCAAGGGAGCTGGGTAGGACAATATGAGCCTGGTTATTTCAGTTATTCTCTGATAGATTCCTGCTTGTCCTGCAGAAGGGCTGATGTATCGCACAGCTGTTTAAAAAGTCACAGAGGTACAGAGATACGATACCTGGCATGGGGACAGTTACGCTGATAGAAAGGTTTTGGGGTACGGGCTTTCTTTTTCCCCTCTTGGTATGCTCCCGCTTTTTGTTTCTTGATGTCAAGTGTTGAATTCACACTGCTACTTCAGGTGGCTCCCCCTGCATCAGGCTTAACTAGGATTGTAAACCTGTGTGCACCTTGACTGGGGAAAAGTGCTACCAAAATGTGCTTATTGCTTCATCTTCTCTTATGCCTGGTCTTTATTCTGGTGCTAAAGGCTGTGGGGAACATTGTATAGTTTGTGTTGCTGCAGCAAGTAGTTGAGAGCCAACAGTATCAGCAGAACTGAAACACTGTGTCCTGCTTGATGCAATAGGTTTTTTAAATGAAGGTTTGAAATACAGTGTGTGGGACGTGCATCTTGGTATCAGTTGTATGTGAACATCCAGCTCTAAGTGGGAACAGTTTCCAATTCACTGCACTTTAATGCCTCCAGTTTATCACAGTAAAGGTATAAAAGAGTTTTATGTAGGTGAAGTGGCTCTTGCTGGTTAAATATCTCTTGGCTCTGCTGTGTCTGCACAACAGAGGCTGTGACCACTGCAGCCGTGCTCCTCAGAGAAGAGTTGGAGCACTGTTTTACTGGCCTTGCTCCATCTCCTTGAAACACAGTCTCTTTTCCAAAATGGATGGGCTCTTAAGGGTACTGCCCAGATGCTGAAAGGAGAATCATCCTTTATGTTATTAATCCAAAATGTTTAAAATGGAGGAGAGGGTTAAACAGCTTCCGAGCCGCCTAGACCTGCCAGCATTTACTTGTTGGTCCAGTTCCTCTGGTGCAAGCAATTGTGAAAGCTGGGCAGGTACAAACTGCACCGGCTGCAGGGCTCTCCCACCCTGTGCCCAGCCAGGCCAGCAGCTGTGTTGGGCCATAATGACAGGCAAATAAGGGCATATCAATTTTTGTAGCCTAATTATTTTGTACTGAGTGACTGGGTCTGAAGTTCAGAAGTACCTGGTGAAAGGGAGCTCAGGGGCAGCTCTGTACATAGCACTTCCATGATCTGAGATGAAGGGACAGTATCTGCTTTGTAGCTCTGTCTTGTTTCAAGCCAAAAAGGGACTAAACTTGAACAAAAGTTGCATCTGCAAGTTCGGCGGTTGGCATGGATAAGGGGATTGAAGGGATCAAAATCATTTCCCTGTGCTGCTGGCTGCAAAACATGAGCTTATGGCACCATTCCTGTCTCTCTCTTTGTGCTCAGAGCAAAGCTTTTTTTAATCTTGTGCTGGCTATCTATAGCTGGGCCATACAAACATGGCAATTTAAGTCAAAAGCTCTATTTTGGGGACTGTTGGGCACTGTCAGCAGGGTAAAGGAGCTGTGTTTGAGCTCTTCTCCTCTGTCCAAAGCCTGCCTTGGTCTGCTCAGAACAGGTTGTGATACAGACACATTCAGAAAGTATGTGTGTGTGTATGTGTGTGTATATATATATAAAAAATATATATACATGATGCACTTGTGCCTGTAGTCTATAGTATTTGCGGTTGGATATCATTGCATTGTCATCTTCTCAACAGATGTTCTTTCTAGCTTCTTGAAAATATAGTTATAATTGTTATAATTTTTCCCAGTTTTAAATATAGCTTGATTGACTCTGATGCTAGGGTATCCCTGATGTAGCCTGTACTTAGTGCAGAGGTGCTTAGGTTAGGAGGAAGCATGCAGCCCAAGTTGGGAACCAAATGATAATTTAGGGCTTCTTGTTGTTCAGTGGGCTGTGGTGTGCTGATGGACACTGAGCTCATGTCTTTAACCCCTCCTGTTGATTAGTGAGGCTGCAGTTTCTTTTCTGCCGGCTCTTATTTGTACAGAGGAGCTAAAGCCCCAAAGAATTTTAAGGTAAAATATGTCTTGGACTTCACAATAACATGGAGTGCGTCAGCTAGTAAATGTATTATTGCTGTTGATTTTTTGGTGGCTCATAAATGTCTCTTGCACTGCTGTCAAAGAGGACGTGCAGCCTCTTTATTCCACTTAGCCTGAGCACATACTTGCACTCAGGGGGAGCAAGGCTCAAGATAGTGTGTAGCTAAGAGATGTTTATGGAATCAGTCAAACTTGATATAAAATAATTATGCTGTTTGGCAGCTTGTTAATAACTTGCAGCTATTGGAATAAATGGAATTATGGCATCCTTGGTCCTTGATGGAACCTTGGCATTTCTTTTGGATTGTAAAATTAAAGAAAAAATGTGAAAGCCATTAAAATAGTTGGACGTGATGCCTGGGAAAAATGATGGGCTGCTTAATTGAAAAAATGCTTCGTTCCGGTTGAAGTTCATTGCAGTTCAGTTCTGCCTGCATCCTGTATCCGTAATGGAGAAGGAAGAGGGCTGATTGCCCTAAAATCTGTCTGGGAGAGGGTTTTGGGTGTCGCTCAGTTCTTCATCATATCTGTGAATGAAGTGGAAGGAAATCCTAGCGAGCATTAGACATGAGAGAAAAGTCTTGTCACCTGTAATGACTAAAATCCCCTGAAGTGTTGCCAGCGTGTACTTTAGGAATCATATAATTATATGATTATTGAAAGAGACATAAAAGACCTCATGGCAAAAAACCTTAGAAAGGGGGAGGAAGGAAATCCGTATGCAAATGAAGATACACAGAATTTGCTGTCTCTCTCTTTTTGGTAGTTATTTTTCATTCTAGAAGCTCAGTAATTGCCTTTATGGGGATTACTTAATAAAACTGGGGCATGGAAAGGAGGCAGAAATTGTTTATGCTGCGTCACAGGGCTGGCTTGCAATCCCGCAGAGTTGGAGTAAAAATGGATTTTTTTAAAGTAAAACTGTAAAGTGGGTTTTCTGCTAACAGAAAATAGCTATTTGTTGAAATGTTATCCTACAATAAAAGTGTTTTGTGGTCTGGTGGTTAGCAGAGGGGTCCGGAAGTTGAGATAATGGGGTTTTCTTTCTGACTCTGCCACAAGTTTCCTCTCTGAGCTGCAGGCAAGTCTTTTCATCACTGCCTGTGTTGCCTCAGTTGCCGGTGCCATTGCTGAGTACGTGATGGGAGGCTGGAATTGCTGCTCAGGGGATCTCATGTCACCTCCTCTGACTCAAGGGAGGTGTCTCTCAACCCTGGTATGTGTAACTTGAAATGCATGCTGTGTTTGTGAAGGAGGTGATGGGAGAGCCTTGGATGAAAGAGCTGATTGTGCTGTCGGTGCTTCGGAGCCACAGCAGTATTCTGTGTTTGCCATGTTATGGCATAGACATGTGCTTGTCTATGGTTGGATGCTTCCAAGTGATGGGTCCTGGCCATGTGCAGGATGTTCACTGGTGCCCTTTGGCCTCATTTGTCGCTTGGGTAGCTTCACGCCCAAGTTGGTATCTCCTGTGTGAACCGCTAGTGAAATGTGTCCCCTCTGCCCCAGCTCAGGTTCACGTGTGGTGTGTAAGCATCATGTGGGATGTACTGACCGGTGCAGTGCCCTGCCGAGTGAGCTACGCTTAGGGTACTGCTGCAAGTGTAAACTTAGCATGAGATTTTCCCAAGCTTTAGTTCTCAGTCTCCTCTTAAAGTACAGGCGTTTGACTCAGGGCTTGTTAAGTTCTCCTGGGTTTCATCAGTCTTTACTGATGCTATGGATTATAATCTTGTGTCTCATAGAGCACTCATTCATGCATTTACTATGAAACCCTCCTGTTGCAGAACAGACATATATCTCAACAGAGGTTTTGTTGCAAGATATGCAAAATCCTCCTGCCTTTTTTTTTCTTTGAAGCCAAACAGTACCAAGTTGTGATGTGAGTTTGCTAATGTGCTTTTTAGCTGAAAATGACAATGGTTATTCAACCAAATGGATTCTGTAACTTGTCTGCTATCAGCTCATCCATCAAGCTCCACAGATGTGTATATGTTCATTACAGTGTGCACATGGTAATGTTATTGATTACAACAAACAAACTGATAACTGGATTCAAGGCCTGTTAATGCTCTCTGGGCAACCCCCCTGCTGTGGGTTTGGGCTGTCCCTCCAGGTACTAGATGGAAATTTGGAGTTGAGCTGCTTTCTCAGATCCTTTCCATTGCTGTGGAGGTGGCTGTATCTGTGGGGTTAATGTAACTTGTGTAGAGAGAACCATTTTGAGATGACTTCAATACAGGCACTGACGTTTCCAATGCTGTTTCTATTGGGAAGAGGGTTAATGAAAGCGAAATGAGAGCCTCTGGGCTGCACATGGTCTATAACTGGATTTCATACAGCTCATGACTCTTCTTCCACATCGCTGGATGATGCTAAGTCACATAGGGTATGTGACTTAAAAAATTGCTATCTGCATCTAGGTAGAAGTGCTTGCAGGGCTGGATCAGAAGAATGTTCTCATGATTGCTCCTAAGTCATTTGTACAAGTTTTAGGCTTTTTGTGAGAAAAGATGATCTTTTTAGCAGCTGTTGGTTAGGAGGGTGTCTGGAGCCTCCTGTTAACATCAAACCAGATTACCTCAGAGAATGAGCTTGTGTTTTGGTGAGTGTAGGATGTGCCATTTCCAAAACAGAGGTTATGAACTGCTGTAATGGGGGCCTTATGTAAAGTAAACTCCCAGGTGATACCTGGGATAAGGAACTATATGTACTTTGTGTTCTTGACAGGTTCCCAGGAATTATATCTGAAGTTAGTCCCTTCTAAAAGACCAAAGTGTTTACACAAGCTGTTTCCAGACAGAGCATCTCTGGTTTCTTAGCTTCAGCCATGAGGTGTCCCAAGGAATACATTAACGGGTTGTGAAGTCTCTGAGCGTATTGCCTGGTTTTCCTCTACCCAGGAGGCTGCCATCCCTGGGCTTACGAAGTTCCTGGTCTCTAGGGAAATACTGCTCTTCTGATGCAGCTTCGAGGCAAGCCACGCTACTGAGTTTTAAGATCTTAAAATTATATCTATCCATGATTGAAATGTACTGTGCTGCTCGGGTGTGTGGGTTTCCAGGGGAGGGTGTTAAAGCCTCCCTGTTGGACAGGAGTGAGGTCTTTGGTTTCCTGATCACTGCTTCCTGGTCAAAACATATCCAGTGGATTTTCTATAGCGCTGCCAAAATAAATGCTGCAGATAATCCAGGGCCAGGAATGTCATCATCATCGGGTTACTGAGTTTCTGTCTGAAGGTCAGCTAGCTGTGACTGTTACTAAATAGCTGTTTGCGGTATGTCTGTGGTCTGCACTTGTACATATGCGTGGTTGCATGACTTCGGTGTGGCTCTGGTGTAAGGATATGTAGCCAGAACAGGGGGATGTTTTGTGATACTTCTCTGTAACTTTGTAAGGTTGCTACAACCTGGGAAGATACTAATTTGACCTCAAAAAGAACAGAACGCAGAGTGCTGGTGTTCATCTGTGTTAAGTACAAGTCATCCACAATCAAGCTATTCGGTTTACTTTGTGGCTCGTGTGTGTTGCCAGAAAGATGGGTCCTTTCTTTTTAACACATAGCAATTGGCAGATTCTTTGGCCATCGCTTCCTGCAGTTGCTTGGAGAGGAGAGGTTTGTGCACTGCACCAACAGGACTAAGAGACAACTCGTTTGTGCAAGAAACCCCTCGCTGTTGGGAAGCGAGTGATGTGGAGTCACTGAAATAACACGGGTAAGCTCATGCACTGGCCGCAGCCTTCAGCTGAGTTGGCTTTCAGGAAATGCCGGATCTGGGCTGGATGGAAATGGGCAGCAGAAGCTGTCAGGAGGCTGCCGGTGGGCTGTGCTGCTATGGGGCCAGGAGCTAGAGAGGTCCTGCTCTCCCTGGCCATGCCCGCTTGGGTTGGGTGGGCATCTGCTTCCCTGGTGCGCCTGTCCTCTGCTCCTGGGTCTTGTTGAGTGTGGCGAGGTGTTGTAATGTAGAGTGTGCTTCAGCATTAGGGCTAGTAAATGAGCAGCTTCTGGTGGTGTTTCCTGCAAATAAATAAAGCATGCCTTCATTTAGGATATTTCTTGGTTTGATTTCTATGTAATTCTGGTTTTCTGTTAATTACCAGTAGGTGAATCGTCACTGTTTCACTGCGCTTACCTGAGCAAAAAAGAGCAGCTACCAAGAAGGGGGAATAGATTTTTGTCTCAAGCAATAGATTAATTCTTTTTGTTCTTTTACATCTCTCTCCTTTTGTGCATCTGTGTGTTAAAATTCCCATTCCCTGTTTATAAATGTTTAGCAGATGAAGTCGCTGGTGTTTTTCCTAGTATTACCTTTGTGATGTTCAGAACATAAGCAAAATGTGATTATTCACTGAGTCTCTGCTGAATACCCTAGGAATAATGAGTCTGTGCCTAAAGTGTAAACCCAGACACAAAAAGCATGCCAATAAGAATGGAGAACTGGGAGGGGAAGATGCAAAGTGCAGCTTATTTTACCAATTTCACTGGAGCATCCTTGTACCTAGTTTGGGGCTGGGAAAGGGTTAATCATGGGGTAAAACTGGCTTTTCTGATGCCGGGAGCAGAAAGTGATGTGAGATGTGGGTTTCCCCCAGTGGTAGAGAGATCCTCTGGGAAGAGTAGCAGCTTGTGGCACTACAGCTTAACCAGAGTGCTTCTGGAGGCAGGACTGGAAGTGAAAAAGCATGGCAAAGAAAATAAATCAGCAGGCTTTGTGTCTTCATGGTGATGCAGCCTTTTCAAAGAGTAAATGCTGGTGTCTTGCAAAGTATTCCTGATGCTGGGGAAGGAGCAGAAATAGGCTGGAGGTTTTCCTGACCACTGAATTGACATCTCAGTGCTGACGCTTCCCAGACAGCTGCCAAACTAGAATAATTCAGATGTGTTTTTCTGGGAGCTGCAGGTACCTTTCAAGAAGGTCACAATTTGGGTTGCAACTGAATTGTAAGGTAAAACCTTTGCAGTGACTACAGAAATAAGAGGGTTTTTTTTAAGACTTTCTAGTTCTAATAATACCCTGTCAAGTTTTAAAGCTGAATGAACTTTAAATATCATCAGTGTTTAACAGCATTTAATTTTTCTGTTTTCTGTTTTGTTAATCCTGAGGAAAGAAATAGTGTTGTGTTCTCTTCAGACTATGGTAATTGAAATGGGTTGTCTGTATTTTTAAATAAAGAATGAGAATTTGGGTGCCTAGATACTTAGAGCTGTTCCTTTGAATGCTGAAAGTTCATCCTTTGCCCCCACTCTTCTTAATGGATTTTTTTTTAAACAGCATCTAAAAATGTGTTTAAAAGACCTAATTAGTGTTGATATTTCAGTATCTGGACTTATAATTTAGATTTTTTTAATAGGACACCTGGGTGTCCACACTAAATGTGAAGAAAATCGAACTTACAGCCAAAGTGAATGCATGTAACTTTAATTGGGAGTGGGGGAAGAAACAACCCTAAAACTTCAGCCTGCATTGGTTGGTGTGGTGCTTGTCCTGTGTTCAGGGTGCCCCATGGAGGGAAGGGGGGAGATGGTAGTTAATTAGTGCTTAAGTGATGCCTTACTTACTGAGCTTGATGGTGTTAGAAACATCTGCCTGAGCAAACACATCCGGGCAGAGACCCGTTCGGTCGATATTATTTTAAGTCTGATGAAGCATTGTTCACACCTTCTTGGAATGTAACACAGGAATAAATGGGAAACCCAATCTCCTTAGCACTGTGTCGCACAGACAGGCCGTGCTCTGATACAGGGGTTTATTTCATGCATGGTGGCCTAGACATGAAACAACTGTGTAGAAAAGGGAATTATGTAAAATTGAAAGTGACAATTATGCAAACATTCTGGTTGAGGAAGAAGTAAATTCTTCTCTTTTTCCATGTGCTCGGCTTCAGAGCTAACACGTAGCCTCTTGGGGCCTTTGGTCTGTGTGTTTGTATCTGTCATATCTCTCTCATCTCGCTGCTTCTTGTTTCATTTTCTTTTTCTTCTTCCTTTTTTTTTTTTTGGTTGACCTTATTCTCCCTTTTGTTCCATGGAGTCATTCAATCTTTGTACTGTGGGGTTTGTTTGTCAGAGAAAACATTAGCACCCTTCCATTTAGGAGTCCCTTGCAGCACAGCACTGTGGCCTTCACTCCGTACCTGCTTACAGGAACATGGTGACTGATGGGGTCCAAATCCCTTTATTCAGTTTTTACTTTGTTTTTAAAGGGAGGGGAAACTACTGAGAGAAGAAACAAGCTGTGAAAACAGTTCTGTGTTTAGACAGACACCCTTTTGCAAAGCTAAACAACTTGATCTTCCGTGGTGCTTGGTAGTTCCCACGCTTGCAGAAACAGGGAGAGGGAGCTGAGGCTGTGACCACTTGAGTCTGACATAAGAATGTGTTTTTGCTGAAGGGGATGGTCCATTCCTGCCCTGGCTGCTTGTCTTGATTACCTCCCTTGTGCCAGCGCTAGCATTTGTACTGCCAGGAAGACTAATTCCCTGGTTCTGTGGTCTGGCTCACTGCGCAGCCACACAAATGTCCTTCTGGCACAGGGAGAGGGGGATGTGAAGCAGATGTTTATTGATTAAGGAAACCCTTCAGATATGGCCTGAGCCTTTGTAGCAGGATTATAGCTGCATGTTCTTCCTGTGTTTCAGGTAATCTTCTAAGTCAGAGCCTCTATGAGTGGTGTAAAATGGTGATGGAATGACTCTGGTCTTGCTTGTGAAGTTAGGATGATGTGGTTGTATATGGAGTAGCAGAGAGTGGCTGAGGATAGAAGGGGTTACTTGGAAAGATAAAACCTCCCTTGCAATTTAATTGCTCTGAAAACCCAGTTTCTACCTTGTTTTCACTGATTAGTTTCAATGTGACAGGGAGAGAGAAGAGACAAGCTTTTATTTGTGCTTGGTTGGGTGCTTGGAGTGGATGAGGTATCTAAGCCTTTTGATGGCAGAAGGTTGAAAGTAGTTCAGTCTGCAAATGGCATTTGTAGCTCAGTTCACACAAGGAATTGCTTCTTTTTACCCTTTTTTTTCTTTTTTATATCCTTCTGTCTGTCTTTCTGTACTATATCCTGTGCATGTGTTGTATAAAGGAGAAGTCTCTACTGGATATTAAATCCAGCAAGCAGGGGAAGAAGCAGCTCTTCTCATCAGTGTCATTTGCCCTGCCGTAATCCCATGGAGGGATTGAAGAAAGTGTTGGGAGGATAAAATCAGTGTTTGAGCCCAGCTAAGCACTGGCTCTGCTGCAGAAAATGGTTTTAGTGGAGGCTGTTTGTGTGGGGATGGTGAGAAAATGGCACACAAATTGTGCAGATTTCTAAATAAAAAGCATTTAATTGCATTAAAAGAGGGGGAGGGACCCTCTTGTGTGCACACTGGAGACTTCAGTGAGCTTAAGTAACCTCTGTGGCTCAGTAGTCATTGACCTTGTCAAATCATGCCATTGGAGGTCATGTGTGGTGAAGTGGGTTGCCACAGGGGATTAGAACATCTGGGCAGGGGGTTTTTACATCTGAGCATGCATGCCAAATCCCATCTCCAGCAGTGCATATGGACTCATCAGAAAACACAAGGAAAGAGAAGATGGGAAAGCTCCTGCCAGAAATTCGTGGGAGGAACTTGTCTGGAGCCAGGGGTTCTCTTGACCCCAGTTGCAGGAGAAGGAGCAGTTGGTTGTACCCCAGACCCCCAGCTCCTAGAAGATGGACTTGAAATTTAATGATAAGAAACCTGCAAGCTTCCCTTGGTAATCTCATATTTGGGCAGTCTTGGACACGTGATTGTCTTTTTGCCTTGGTTTCCCCTATAGTTTCACATGTACAAAAGTTCTTTTTCATCCTGCCATGTTGGTTTGGTTTGAACAGGTACAGCTTTGTGCAGATGATTTACTTGTGTATGTGTTAAGGTTTGTATTTTGGGCTGAAAACATGAACAGAGGATGAAGATTTGTTGTAAGTCTGAGAAGATAAGAAATGAGATGACAGTGGTATATCGACTCCTATGTAGAACTAAAACGTATTGTCTAGATTGATGGAGATATTAGGCCCATTCCACAGATGGGAATGCCTGAAGCACAGGGAAAGCGAATAATTACTAGCAACTGATCCATGTGCTCTGTTCCTAGAAGAGAGAATATTCAAGGTTTTAACTTTCCTGCTTTATTCAAGTGTTTAGTAGAAAGCTTGCTGGTGTGGAGTCCTAGAAGTCTAAGCATTTGAGTGCAAGGTTTTAGATGGACTTGTTCTGCTTTGCCTCCTATGTTCTTCTATAGTTCTGCCTTAGTTGATTTAATTTCATATCCCACAAAGGCAGCATTAAAAGAAAATTATCAATACTTCCAACAGGAAAATAGCTGGTATCTTAGCAGATAAAAGTGGTGTTGGAGTTGAAGCTGGCTAGTCTTTGTGTTTGCAAGTAACAGAAATCATTTGTCACTGGTTTCCATTGCCTCCTGGATGAGGGGAAAGATGACTAATGCTTTACTCCTGCCTTAGTGTGAGGATCTCTGATGGAGCTGGTTGTAGTTACTAAAAGTCTAAATGGTGATGGGGTTTTATACTTGTGCTGTATTTTTCCTAGGCAGGAAAATGTGGGAGTTCTGCAAAGTTGTGAGTTTTAGAAAGTGCTGTTGGAATAACATCAGAAGACCAATGCTGAAGGTTGTTTGTTGAAGGTGCTCTGTTTAGGAGAGAGTACCTGTCCTGACAGATAGTTGGGCTCAAGAGTGGCACTGGTGACACAAAGCAGCAGTGCAACCCATGCTGGGGCTTTCAGGTGGCTTCTGGTGGCTTCTAAGGCTTCTTCAGCAGGTCTAGTTCCTATAATGATTTGTTCCAAGACTGCTGGGAATGGCTATGTTTTTTGTCCCTCGACTTCCCTCTGGGAATTGCAGGGTGCAGATTAAAGTCTGTACTTGTGGAGCTCTGGATGGAGCCTCATTTTATCTGCTTCTCACTTTGTTGCAGTACTTACTGTACCATATTGCGTCCAAAATAGTAAGTTGGACTTGGAGAATTAAGTGGTGCAATTATGGAGAGGGAGAAAACTCTTATGTGGTGGCTGTGATAGATTAGTCGTTTTGTACCTCCAAATAGCCAATTATTCCTCTGACTGGCTTTTATCTGCCCAATTTGCATGTGCAGTCATGGTAACTGGTTTGCAGATTAGGTGCAGGATTTCACGTACATCTGATGTTGCGTTTTGGTCTCATAAGCTTGGTGCTCCTTAGAAGCAAAATCCACTGATGATGCTTTCTGTGTAACTGATTACCATTAGGTGCTTTGTATTTCTTCACTCTGAAAGCTTTTTCACACTCAAAGGAAACAAGATGGCTCACTTTTATTGTAGCCTTTTCTTCTTTGTTTTTTTTCCTTTTAATATCTGTCAGGACGCTATAAAGTGGCCCCGGCTCTGTAGAAGCTGCAGCCCAGATTTCATTTATGTTGGTGTCCTCAGCTGTATAGCTTGAGAACACATTGTTTGAGGGACTCTCTGGAGCTGCAGTGTGTTTCAGAAGAGCTGTGAAAGGAGAAAACAAAAAAGAGCTGGAGGAAAGAAGGAAAAATAAACTGAAGCAGCATAGAGTGACCAAGGGTGAGATCCTGCTTCCCTGAAGCCAGTGTCAAAACTTTGTCTTCACTGGTGCCAAGTTTCCATGTCTGCTCTCTGATCTTGGTCTTCACTGATGGGCTAAAAATGAGCAAATGGTACTGGATTTAACACTGTGCACCTAGAGAGCCAAGTGGAGTCTGAATTTGAAGAATATAATTGCTCAGGTACCTGAAATTTGTTAGTAGGTTAAATACAAGCTCTGTTTGTGTCGGGGATTTGTGTCAATTTGGCATGCTGTGGCCTTTGTAGAATCTGTGATATGAGCAGTCTTTGAAGTGGAGAAATGGTCTAAAATATTTGCCAACAGGCAGCTAGCTCTTTAAAAGCTTCATTTGCTTCAAATAAGCAAGTCCTTTTTAAAAAGCAAATAACAGTTTGCAAGTGCAAGAATAACAAGATACTTTCTCAAAAGCCATTTTTTTTCCCATACAGGCTCCAGCAACTCAGCTGTAGTTACCTTGGTCTCCAGTGCTGCTAAAGACAAATTAAGCTAATAAAACAGTATCTTGCAACATCATAGCAAATAAATTAGCTATTCTGTATTCAAGTTTCTTGCTATGCAAATGTAAACTGCTTAAGCATTTCCTTTTCTGATGAAGGTAGAGGGCTTTATAACCTTTCCAAGGGTCTGTGAAGCAATGCCTCATTGAGCATTCAGCAGTCTTCTGCTGCACTCACAGAATAAAGATTGTAGGTTGAGAAGTACTTTAAGGAATCTATATATTTATTTTCTTGTGTCAGCTTCATCTTAAGCTGATAATAAGTTTGTACATTAGAAGGTGGGTTCAAAGGAAGCAGTTGTAACCCAACTTCATTGGTAGCTGAAGGAGTTTCTTCTTTTGCATCATATACTCACCATATGCTAGCTAGAATAAAGTGTGTGTGTGCGCACATCCATACATGAGCACAAGTGTTTTCTCTTTCATGTACTTACAGTAGTTGGACCTGCCTCAGTTTTCTTGTAATTGCATGTTTGTCCCTTTGCCTGTTCTTTTGGGACTGGCCTCTCATGACAGTGTGCATTGATTTTTGAACAGTGCAGCACCTGTGAAGTCTCCTGGCCTTGCATGCAACCTACTGTTCCCATATTACAGGTGCACAAGCTCCTAGTTGGAGTTCTCTGAGCTCTTTCAACTTGTGAGGCTTTTCATGTCCTGCTGATTGAGCATCAGTGTGTAAGTTGTATTAAACAGTGTGACTTGTTTTCTTTGCAGATACTTCCTCTGCAGTAGCTGCTCAAGAGCCCCTCCAAAGGACTTCGAGCACAGCTTGGGGGTGGGGGCTGCAAAAATGAGAGTTGAAAATTGGGGCATGTCCTTCCCTCCCCCCCATCTAGATGAGTTATTTAATCTCAGTCCCTCTGTTTCTTCTGTAAAACAAGGATAACTCATCTCCTGTACTTCTACTGCTTAGTAGTTGTAAACCCAGCATGCAGGATCTTTTTGATAGGAAGTACATTAAGATTAAAGTACATAGTGTTTTGTTCTGAAGAGTTTGAAGATGAAATTTACAGGCAACCGTAAGATGTGTGTTCGTTTATGATAAAATTGGGATATGAAGTATAAAGAAAGAGGCACTGGTAGTGGCCGTGTAACTCGCAGCTTTACGTTACAAAAAGGTTCTTGTTTGTGGTGATAAAGGCAAGAAATCCAGTGTATCCCACCAGCCACAGATAGCTACGTGGGGTAGAGTTTTTCCCTCTCTAGAAGGGATCTTTTTCTCATTCTCAAATCAGTCTTTCAGCTGTTCCTGTTAAGAGCCTTCTCTCCACCTGTTTAGTAACTGTGAATTTCTGTGACTAGCACTGAAAAGCATCTTTCACTGCTGAACATCCTTCGGCTGTCGCTGTTCTCTCCTCCCCTGCCGCCTTCTACATTCTCAGGATTTAGCTTGTGAAATTGGGGGGGGGCCCCCCCCCCGCAATCCTTTGACTTAATCAGTTGGAAAGTGCAGACAGCAGCATAGCAATGCAAGAGGTTGCTCTCAATGATCACATTTTCCCCACTGTTTCCTGCCTCTCCTTGGTTCTGTAAAATGCTTGTGAATTCATCCTTTCTCCCAGGCGTGCACAGCTTTGGCATTGCCTGCTGATGTGGCCGGGACTGCTGAAGCACGTGAGAGCAGAGCTGCCCAGAGCAGATTCCTTCCTGCGCATGCTGCCCTCGGGATTTCTGCGTCTCATCTTGCGGAGGTCTGCCAAGAGCAGTACAAACCCTGCTGTGCACACACAGCATCCACATCCCCCCTCCCCATCCCCAGCTCTTCTGGATTTAGTGTCAATATTAGAGGGGGGAAGTGTGTTTGTGCGGGTGCTGAAGAATTTTGGAGGGGGAAATTGTTTTGGCAGCCTTGGGGTATGATTTTATAACCAATAGCTGGAGTTGTCTCTTCCCTTCTCTCTAATGGAGCAACTGCTTTTTGGTGACAAGATCCAAAACTGATTTTCAGTCATCCATGAGGGGCAAGATGAATCCTATTCCTGGATGTGTATCTGTGTGTTCTTCTTCATTCCCAGCCTCTTCTGCAAACACAGCTCATAGTTTTGTTGTGCCTTGGATTGTTCCCTTGTGGTTTTGAGCCAGAAAATCTCAAAGGTTTTTCATACCTGCTTAGGGGACTTGTTACTAACACTGGGCTGCTGGAGACAGATGTCCTGGAAAGCTTTTCAGTGGTGGATCAAAGGTAGAAAGAAAAGGAAAAGTAATAATTGAAAACCCCAAAGCACCCAACCCCAAAACTCCCCAAATTGCATAATGCGTATCATCAAGATTGGGAGCAGGTTGCTTCCCCAGAATTCAAACTAGTGCACCACTTAACCCACGCTGTGGGTTAACTATGCATAAGAGAGCTTGTGCTAGCACAAGCCTTAGATCTTGGGAAATGAGCAAATTATAGTTGAGTCAGCTGCGTGAAAGGCTATTTTAAAAAGAGCAGAGGGCCACAGTGCTGGGGTTGTAGCTGGAATAACCAGGAGAGTTATGCATGTAGGTGCTGTAATAGTTGCTGCCAGGGCAGCTCTGCATCCCTCACAAGCCCTTGTACTAAGAGGGGACTGGGGGGAAATTGCATCCACATATTACCATGTTTGCATCAAATCAGTGTTGAGTCAGGGCTAGGGCACTTTCTCTAGAGCACTGCCTAAAGAGGGAAGCTGGCAATGGCAGAGGAGCACCAGGGAGAAAATACTCCTTTGGGACCTCATTCCTATTGTTCTGCTGATACCTTTATAATAAATCCCGACGACAAGCAGCAGAGTGCCCAGCTATAGCAGAGCATGCAGTGGTGGTTGGTCAGTGTGTGGGGTGTATACACGCAGTATTTGTTACTGGTGATTTGAGTCATCCTCTGTGTGTTGTTGAAAACTCTGTCTCTCTTTGCTTTCCACGGACATCAGAGATGGGGAAATTGCAGGGAGACTTGCACAAAGCTGCCTTTCTTGTCATTTCTGCTTAAACCTCACGTGACAGTTGGACAGAAGCTGTTTTCACTGCCTGAAGTGAGGGGGAGGTGAAATGGGTGGTCGAGTTTTAAAGGAAACTATATATACTTATTTTTCTGCATGCAGGCGGCTTGTGTTTGTGGTGGTGTGGGCAAGGAAGCACCTCATTATGCAATCTGTATCAGATCTATAGTGGAAAGAGCTCAATTTCCTCCTGAGTACAGATTTATCCCCCTTGTCAGAAGAGTTGGGATGCCCTGTGAGTTATAAGCCTCTCTTGACAAAGGGGATTGATTCTGTCTTTCCTTCCCCACCGGTGGCTGCTGTGGGAGCTGCCTGCAGGCTGTGTTTTGCCTTTTTCTTTCTTCTTATTTTTTCTTCTAATTTAATTTCTCTCTTGCCTTCCTTTTAGTGGGACTTTGGTGCAGGGCGGAGGACTTCCTAAATCACATTAATTGCTTGTGACGCTGCTCCAGGCTCTCTCCAGAGCTGACCAGCCAGGGCCAGTCATCACCCCTTCAGCACAAGCAGACCTATCTGGGCTTGTGTTGCCCGAGTAGCTCAGTCTCATGAGAACTGGGGAACACACAGTGTAACCGTGACGGGGATTCCTTGCCTTGACTGCAGGAGCTGCAGTCCTGCCTCCCCTGGATTGAGGCTGGCCAGGCAGAGCCTTGCTGTTGTGTGGGGTCAGTGATGCCACGGAGCCGTGCCCTGGCCAGGGGTTTGCAGCTGCATGGTGCAGATGAACAAGCTGCAGGAAATGGCAGGGCTGCACTTCCTCCGTCTGCTGCTGCCTCCCCACCATTGCTGTGCTGCTGGGGGGTCCAGGGGGGCTTCAGAGGTGGGGTGGGCATGCTGGAGGGTGTATGTATCATCCATGGCTGAAAGTGAAGGACACTGTTGAATTACAATAAATGTTGAAAGGATAGAGAACGAGCCATGCTTGGTCCCCCCACCATCACCTCCTTCACCCTGAGACTGGTCATATGGGGAGAGCTGGCTCTGGTCTGGTTCCCGTTGGGCATTGCTCCTATTGCCAAGGAGCAGGAGGGAGATGAAGGAGCCTGAATAAAACATTCAAGGCTGCAGGCTAAAAGCAGAAGTGGATCTAATCCCCATGGGCTTGAACTCCAAGGAAGCTCCTAGCCAGTGCTCCCAGTGGTTGCAGGGTGCCTGCTATGAGATCTGGTGAGCCGGGGAAGGGGCTGGTGAGTAGGTCATCCTTCAGCCACTGTTCCTTGGGCCGGGCTGTAGACAACAGATCTGTCTTTAGCATGTGGCTTAGTGCTAGGTTTCACTTGATCAGCCCTCTCGCTACGTGTCCTGATTTACTGGCGTTTGGCCATAAAGAAGTTTGAGCCTGAGAAATCAGGAGTGGTTGGCTCAGTGGGGGTTAGCTGGGGGCACATGGGGCTGGCTCTCCTGTTATTATTGCAGCAGCTAAAAAGGAACTAAACCTCAGGTTTCAGGTTGTGTTTTAAAACCATGCACTCCTCAGAACAGCAGTTAGTGTATGGGCAAGAGGAGCAGTTGACATAGGTGTTTCGCTTCAGGTTATCTTCAGTGTGATAGTCCTATAGGTGCTTGGTCTTTAAATAATTGAAAGTAAATTTACTTCCTTGTTGATTTAGATCCCCACATCCCTGACTTTGGGCAAGTTCAGGTGTAAAACTGAGGCCTTATTTGAGGGCAGAATCATCTTTTCTCTCATTTCTGGCACTTCTCTCTTGTTGCCACCCCTGCCTGGGCTCCTCTGGCTGCTGAACTCGTTCCACTGCTTTTCTCCTTCCGAAGGGTGTGGAGATGCAGGGCCGGGCTGCAGCTCCCTTAACGGGCTTGGGCTGAGCAGTGAGCCAGGCTTTGTGCAGAGGCTGCGAGCGGGTAACGTTATCCCGGGCTGGCATTTGTGTTCCCTGGGTTCAGCAGGACACACGGGAACAGGCGGGAGAATGAGCACCATTGTTTGTGGGGGGATAATGTCTGCACAGTGTGAAAGTCAGCTGGAGACTTGACACAACAGAATTGCAGTGTGCACATGCACGTGGTGCGTGAAGCCCTCGGGACAGCCGGCGCTTCTGTCTGCCTGCCCGTCTTCTGGTGTGGTCCTCTGCCTTCTGGGTGGGGGTCAGGCACGCTTCAGCAAGTCCAGGTCTGTTAGCTTGAGTCGGCAGGTCTGACTGCATGCGCAGGGTCTAATGCAATATGTAGTGGGAAGGATGGATGATCAGTTTTAGTTTGGTTTAGTTTAAGTTGCTTTCATGTGTGCATAGAGAAGACAACTCGTGAGAGGAGAAGGAATAAAGGTTGTTGTGCACACACACACCAAAAAGGCACGGCAAAACCACATTGAAATTGAAGTGATTTTCTTTACCGCTGTGGTTTTATTGGACTAGAAAGGAAAGGGGACCCCGAGGGACATATATTGGAGAAATGACCTTTTGGAGTCCAAGGGAAAAATAATTTGTCCAAAGGCCTACAGTTATTTATTAAAAGTTGTCACCTTCCTACCCCCTCTTCATATCTTTCCCCAGTTGGATTTTTGCCTCAATCCTGTAGATTGTTGTTGCTGGCTTATTTGCTGGCTGTACGTGTGTGCCACTTGTCCGTTCTTTCTCAGTCTGGTTCTCCCCGGTCATCTAAAACCTCCTTTGGCAAGAAGGAGCATCAAGCAGCAGGGACAGAGGCAAATGCGAGTAACCAGCAGAACAGAGTTTGGAGGTTGCTGCATGTTTTGAAAACTGGTGCTCTTGCCCCTGCAGGATTGAGCTCTCCAGCCTGGCTCTGGCAATCCCCTAAATTGGACTTGGCTTTCTCTAGGAACTATAAACCCAGCAGATTTTCAAAACCTTCTGCTAATGGCTCACTGAGTGAAGATCAATAGAGATGCTGAGAGGAGCCAGGCCTGGAAAAAGAACATATAATGCAAGCTGCCTGATTAATTTGCTCTAGAGAATAAAAGCCTTCAGAGATGAGAGCAGGGTATAAAATAAGCAGTTATAGACTTCCTATCCACTGAGTAGAAAACGTTAACTTCTTCAGTGTGGTAAAGGGTTTCCAGCATCAGTTTTGTAATGACATATTATATTTAGTGTAAGAGGGAATAGTTGGGATATGAACAAGAAAGGCCCCTGCCCATTCCTCTGCCACCCAAAACCACCTTTACTTCTATTCAATGTGTTAGGCAAGTGCTGGAAAGGAGATGTGTTGGCGTCAAAACTGGAGTGTGTGTCTGCTCGTAATCCTCAGACGAGGTTCACAATTTCAGTTTTCAGTGCAGGAATTCAAATAGCCCTCAGTGTAAACAACAATAAGAAGCTGTTTTCTTCCTTTTTTGGCAGTTAAAGTACTGTTTCCTCAGGAGAACTGAAGAGTCATCTCTGTTCATTGAGTCATGTTTAACCATCTTTGTTGGGCAGCCGCCTCTGGGATGCAGCATGTCTTGGGTGAGCACCTGGGTCCTGAAGGTGAAGGCAGTGGATAAAGCAGCTATTACAGGTGTGCACATGCTTGCCTTTCAAATGCTGCTAATGCAGAGGACTGCATCCTTCCCAAGCCCTGTGACTTGTGTGCTCATGTCATTATTTTGGTGTTGCTGATTTTCTTCTGGATGGCTCAGGTTAGAGAAAAGTCAGTTTTCCAAAAGAAAAGAGCTTCACAGAGGCTGCTTTCCTGCACGCTCCTGTGATGCTCAGACCGTTTCTGCTAAAGATGGGAAATCAGGAATTTTCCCAGAGATTTCTGCCAAGAGACTGGAGTTAATGTGTTCCCTCTGCGTAGAAAGGTTTCTTAATCACAGCTGTCCAGAACTTCCAATTGCCCCGGTGGTACTTCACCAGCAGCGAAGGTGTGGTGGTGGTGGTTGAGTAGATCCTGGAGGGATGACTTGGGCTTCCTGCAGGACTGTGTTTCCACTGGGAAGAAAAATGTTATCCTAAAATCTTGTTTTCATGTTTGTTCTCAAGCTACTTAACATGCATGGTTTATTTTTAGAGAAAACAATGTCAGCCAGATTTGTGCTAATTGTTGGCAACAGTGTGTTAGCCCCTCAAAGGCTGACAGGGAGACAATGTTTGGTGATTGCAGCCATGCAAAGCTAAAAATGACTTTAATTAAACAATCATGAAGTATACTTTGCAGTGTAGGAGCTGAACAGTGGGGGTTTTGGTTTGGTTTTATTTATGTAGGTTTTCTCACTCAGCTGATGGCAGGTGTTGTGTGACAAATGGGGTCTCGTTGTGTTCTGACTTTTAATTATTATTTCTGAATATACGAAGAAATGAAAAGCTATCATCTCTGAATTGGTGACAAGTTTCTCTCCTCACTCCCCCTCCCCTTTGCTAGCATTGTTGCTACTCTGTACTTTAATTGCATTTATTGGTGTGTTTGATTTTTAATTTGCTCTGGTAGGGGTTTTGGTGGCATTTCTTTGGTTGCATTTTGACAGGTATCACAGTATCACAGTATCACAGTAGGTTAGAGATTGGAAGGGACCTCAAAAGATCATCTAGTCCAATCCCCCTGCCGGAGCAGGAACACCTAGATAAGGTTACACAGGAACGTGTCCAGGCGGGTCTTGAATGTCTCCAAAGAAGGAGATTCCACAACCTCCCTGGGCAGCCTGTTCCAGTGTTCCGTCACCCTCACTGAGAAGAAGTTTCTTCTCAGGTTTAAGTGGAACCTCTTGTGCTCCAATTTGTATCCATTACCCCTTGTCCTTTCATTGTTTGCCACTGAGAAGAGCCTGGCTCCATCCTCGTGACACTCCCCCTTTATATATTTATATACACTAATAAGGTCACCCCTCAATCTCCTCTTCTCCAAACTGTAGAGACCCAGCTCCCTCAGTCTTTCCTCATAAGGGAGATGCTCCACTCCCTTAATCATCTTAGTTGCCCTGCGCTGGACTCTCTCCAGCAGGTCCCTGTCCTTTTTAAACTGAGGGCCCCAGAACTGGACACAATATTCCAGATGAGGTCTCACCAGGGCAGAGTAGAGGGGAAGGAGGACCTCTCTTGACCTACTAACCACCCCCCTTCTAATACACCCCAGGATGCCATTGGCCTTCTTGGCCACAAGGGCACAGTGTCGGCTCATGGTCACCCTGTCGTCCACCAGGACCCCCAGGTCCCTCTCCCCTACACTGCTCTCTAACAGGTCGTTCCCCAGCCTATACTGGAACCTGGTGTTTTTCTTCTTGGAGTGTTTGAAGAACTCATCTCGCTTCATAGAGCTGAGACTCAGCTGGGTGACAGACACATTTTGCTTGCTTTGTGGGTCAAAGCAGAGCAGGTTGGGTCACAGCTTCCCTGGGGGCCAGCTTATGCAGTGCAGCCTGGATAGGTCCCTCACCTTCCTTGTAAGCTGCTCTTCCTCCCTTGGGTCTGGGGAGCCCAACAGGTACATGTCCTCCAGTTGCAGGGTCTTCAGTGAGTCCTGTGAGTGCACTTGATATTACTTCCTTTTTGGCTGTGGGAAGTGAAAAGCAAAGCTATGATTTAGACTCCTCACTTGCTCATGGTGGAGACTGCAAGGGTGAGGATATAGTTGATGCCCATGGCTTTTTGTATGTCACTGGTACCCTGGTGACGTGCATGGGTCACTTTAGAAAGCCATTAGTAGTAGTTTGCTCCCCAGACTCAAGCAAAAGGGCCAGCCGGCGTCCTGAGTCATTAGGATGCTTTGAAGATGCTGTGCTGTGTGGTGGCAGTACGAGTGGGAGTTGTGCTGCAAACCAGCAAACCAGTGAAATCAGCCTCTCTTCAGGCTGTGCTTGTAATGGCCTCAGGCTTCAGCTCCTTTCAAGATAGAAATCAGCCCTTCTATCTTTGCTACAGCTGCAAAGATGTTAGTGGTGTGTCAGACATGCTGCAAAGAGAAAAGGTTTCTGGCTGCTGCCAGCCTGCCGGTGGCTCTGAGTGCCACCAGCTATTTGCTCTTTTGTCCAGAACTGAGCAGCACAGTGCATTGCTTCTCTCAAAAGTGTTTATTTTCCTCTTTTTGTCTTGCTGGCGAAGGTAGACAAACACTTAAAGATGCAGAAACAGGAACAGAGAGGAGAAATAATGGATGGAGCTGCAAAACTGTTTCTGGCCACTTCATGTATTTGCTGTAGTTTTTCATTTTTGGACTAGTTGCTTGTAGTTCACTGCATCATCCCCAAGCTTTGACTTCCCTGGAGTGGTTTGTTGTTGTGGCTTTTTACCTGCTGTTCAGTGCTGCATACAGTACAGCTCTCTTGTTTGTCTGATTCCCTCTGCTTAGTGAGGTGGCTGCTAAGGTGTATAAATAAGAGTATATGGTATATTTCCTATAGAGAAATTGAGTAGCAGCCCCTTAGAAAATGATATTCAGTGAGATTTGAACGGATGGATGTTTTGGCAAAGGGTGGAGGTTACAGCTGCTGTGGGATGTCTAGCTTCAGCCTATTGATGGAGAGCATCAGAGCAGTTTGTCCTTTTGGGGGCTGTAATGGTAGGAGCACTGCAGTTTGGTCACTCTCACTCAAAGTGTTTAAGGTGATGTTAACACTCCTGGCTGAAAAGCTGCTTTAAAATAGCTCTGAAAGGGTAAATCTCTGTGGAGGGCTGCGCTCTGGCTGCTGGAGTGTTGTGATACATGAAGACTCTGTCTTACAAAGCATGAAGGAGAATAAATTGGTATTACTGGAGGCCAACGAAGTGGAGGATAATCATTCTGTTACTGATCACCATGCCTGGCTAGGCTTGCATATGTACAATGGCTTTATCTGCTCACCCTTTAGAAATTTATTCTCTGTGTCCCTGCTTCCTCTTTTCTCCAGTCAAAATATTCAGCGCTGCTTTCCCCCCTCTTTCTGACCTGATGTCTAACCTGCTGAGCATCTTAAATCCTGTTTCCCTGCAGAGCAGTGGGATGGTGCCGAGCAGCTCCCCAGTTTCTGCACTGTCTTTGTCTCAGCATGTTCTGGAGCCCCCCTCCCCCCCGAGAGCCTGGCTTGGCCCCTGTGGGAGAGGAGTATTTGCAGTCTGAGGACACACAGATAGTTCCTGTGCAGCTGGTGGAATTACCAACTGACTCATTTGGAAGTGTACTTAGGCACCATGTGGTTTATTGTCAAGTTTCATTATAATTTCACAAAATCTTAATAAGGAAGTTTGGAAAGGGAAAAAGAAACCCACTCAGGAATGATAAATGTTCTCCAAAGTCATATTATTAAATTTATTTTTAATTTAATTTTTCTTTAAATCTGTATATGCTGGTAGAAGTGGATGCTTCTGACTCGAGGGAGGTTCTTGTTAACAGCCCTGTGGTCCTGTTGATGGCAATTGCAGTAAATGAATTTTAATAAATAAGAAATTATGATTCTGTTGCACTTCCCCTACCCTATTGAAATACAGCACTGATTTGGCCTGAAACACACCTTTTTACTTCTGTTCTATAGAATAATGAGGCTTATGGGGCTGGTTTTCTCTTTCTTTTCCTTGAGAAATCAATTACGTATTTTATGTGATGCCAGTGCATTCCAGCGCGGAGTAAAGAGCACAGCAGCAACTTGACTCTGATTCCAGTGTTGCATCTTGTCTACCTTAAATCTCTAGCCATTTTAAAACCACTTAGAATTAATTATCTAGGCTTTAAAGCTCTCTTCCCTGGCTTATGCCTACAGCAGCTAGCCACAGAAAAGAGGACTTGGATATAAATAAATCGTGTTGCATTGCATTCTCTAGTTTGAAGACTTTTTTTTTTCCTTTCATTTATAGCCTTTCAAGTGGAATTGCCTATTGAAATGTGACTGTTGGTGTTGAATCAAGTGGCAGAACTCCACAAGGCTTCAGAGTGCTGTGCAGTGACAGTGCAGAGGAAATTAGGTGTTTCAAAGAACCGAACAAATTAGAAGGCAGTGAGTGCTTCTTGCAGCATATTAAAATGGCACAGTTTTAAAGGGCCTTTGAACTTATTTTTCAGTGGCTGGGTCAGAAACATGCTGTTTAGCTTGACAAAACTGTTCTTTCCCCTTTTGTTTGCTTGCATTGCTGGGTTGAGGGGAAGCAAGAAAGGAGATTTTACATAAGCAGGCTGGTGCAAAAGCTTGCTTGCAAAATCAGTTGACTTTATTGTTGGGGTTTCCTAAATATTCCTTAGCACTGCTAGCACTGATCATGTATGGCTTAAGCCTTGCTTTGCCATTATTAAATCCTTTTGCCACCACAGCTCAAAAGGCTTCTGCTCCAGTGGGTGCTGTTGGCCACTGGAGCTTCTTCCAGAAGGTAAATTTATTTGTGTAACACCTTTAGAGCATCTTCATCACCTTTAGCAGTTTGCAGGTCAGTTACTGCTTTAAGCTGGTTTTATTCATGAATGCCCCTGTGCACCAGTATCTACTTTGAATTTAGAAAGTATAGAGCAAGTGTTCTACAAGCAGGAGGATTTAGTTCCTTGTTTTGCTTGTGCATGAAAATGTGCTGGGAAAGAAGAAAACAACCCAGGAGAAGGGATTGAATGAAATGATCTTAAGGTCCTTTCTAAACCAAACCATTCTGTGATTCTAAGGGCTTGTTTGTAGCTGGAGGAGCTGGCTGTGCTGGCTCCTCATGTGATGCTGTGGTACAGCTGATGATGGCTGTCTCCAGGGGAAGAGGGAGCTATCGAGTAAACCCCTGCAATGGGCAAGAGGACTGTCCCCTGCCTCTCCCTGCCATGCAGAAGGAGGAGTGCATGAGCTGGTAAGAAGGTGGGGAATCACAATGGTATCTGTGGGAGTGATGCCTGGTTGTCTGCAAGGGAAATAAGGGGATTTTCCTGAATATGTGGGACCTGAGTGCAAGTGATTGGGTATAGGTGTTGGTATCTGAAGGCTGGAAGTGATTTGAGGTTCACCTGTGTTTGAGTGGATTGTATAATAACATAAAAAGCGATGTCCCCCCTTAAAAACACCACCACCAGCGCCTAATGAAGATGGGTAGCTTGAATTATTTCTGCCATACTAAAATTAGCTGACAATATTGTTTGTAAACAGATGATGCTGCAGTAAAAAGGGGAGAACAGTGGAGGGAGAGTAACAGCGGCAGTGCTTTCATTGGGATGTTGTTTACCTGTTCTAACTCCTTTTATCCTACCTCCCATCTTTCAACTAAAGTGCAGGGCACACGGAGATGTGGCCATCTCTGATCAAACAACTTTTACTTTTGCCCTTTAACATGAGAAACTGGAGCAATTTTCGTACCGTAGTGGGTCAAAACCAGCTTCAGAGACGACTTGGTTGGAGGAAACTTGGCATATCCCAATTAGCCAGAGGAGGCAAGAAGAAAAACACTGAGAGCCAACCCAAGCGAGCAGCCAGGAAAGCCGGCACTGTTTATTTTTGGCAGGAGCTGCTGAATGGAAGCTGCTTGTAGTTAATGCTGTTGGTAGCAAGACGCAGCCAGGGTCAAGTTACAGCTCTGATTCAGTGACCAGTAAATGGTTTTCCTCTTCTTCCCTCTCTCTTCATTTATTCCCCTTCTCCTCCTTTTGCATAGATCTTTGGAGGACTTCTCTGTTGCTCCCTGGCCCTGGGCGCCCTAGGAGGAAGATGCTGGGGTGGTGAAATGACTTCCAGCAAACCCAAGCCGTTTAGAAGCTATTGCACATTGCAGACAAGGCTGAATATGCCTGTTGTACTGATCCTGACCCTGAGAGCTGTTTGTGTTTCTAAGCATTGCTTTACAGGGAGAGCCAGACTGGGCCAATGCATTGAACTGGGCCAGTACAGTTTTGGCAGAGGGGGCAGAAGCTGCTGAAATCACTTCTAGCTGTGGCTTCATGGTGTTGTTTGGCCACTGAGATCAGGTCTGTACGCAGATCCAGGCAGGTATGAAATCAGCATGCATGCAGTGTATTAAATAGATCATGTCTTGTAATGCAGGAGTCTGATCACAGCAATGTGCAGAAATGAAGGCTTTTGATATGAATGAAACACCCTTTTGAAAGATAAGTAGAGGATTGCCTTAGAAAACAATTGGGACATCTTCTGAAAGATAGAAAATGCATTTGAGGTGGGTGGGAAGGGAGCTTTTTTCTTGCTTAATGTTGGTCCTCCAGTCCCTCTCCGGCGTCAGTTACCTGTGGCAGCTGGGTGCTCATTGCTATCTGTGGGGCAGAATTAACCCAGGGAAGAGGAGAGCTTTCCTCACATGTGAGAGGGATCTGGGAAGGTGAGACATCAGAACCTGAGGTTAGATACTTTCCTGCTGTTGCATCCCATCACACTGGCAGAGCAGCTGCTTTCCTGTGCAGCTCGCTGAAGATGGCTTTCTTCTCAGTGGCAGATTTTCATTTACTATGATGTTGAGTTAGGGGTTGCCTGGGGGTCCCTCACCCTAGTTGCATGGGGGGTGATATGGGTGGTTGACCTGGGTATACAGTGGGGCTGAGTGAGACTGTGGGCCTGCCCAGCTGAGGACTTGATACCATGGGGTGTTGCTGTCACATCAGAAGGACTTGACTTCTGATAGAAGATCTATAAAACTGGCACAGGATGCAGGGATTTCCGGGTTGCTTTGTGTTTGCTCCTTTATGGAATCATTAGGAGATAAAATTGAACCTCAAAAAGAACCCCATAACAAAAAACAACGAACACCCCCCCCCCCCGCCAAACCCAACCAAACAAGAAACCCTAGCCCACAAACAACAACAGAAAGCCCTCAATTGAAAACCCAAGTTTCTTTATTTTCCCTCCCTCCAATTGCTCCATTGCTTGTTTTCTTTGGAGGAGCAAAACCCTAAAGCATAATTTGTCTACGTTTGTAGGTTACAAGAGATGTACTCCTCTCAAAACAGAATATGGAGTAGAAGTTTAAATAGAATTTTGCAAGGTAAATAGTTTCCCTCAGTTTTCCAGTGCAACTGCTTTAAATACTTGTATTCCCTGTTTTACAGTTCATGGATTGAAGCAGCAAAGCAAAATCCCCCCCAGCTTCCACTGACATGTGGGCAGAGCTCTATTATCTAGCCCACAGTCTGGTTTTATTAATACCTTTTGCTACAGTGTTATGGTTCATTAACACCAAGTTGGGAAGTTTTAAATCCAGACAACAAATACTTGCTAATTAGAGTTAATGGATAGCTTGTTGCAGCTGTAATCTTCTGTTTTGCTTTAATGGCTTTGAAAAAAAAACACCATAAAAACACCACATCATAAGAGGTTGCTTTTTGTGTGGCAGAACTATTGGAAAATTGGTCATCTCCTGGCAGGGAATGTCCGTGTCATTTTTCTTTCCCCTCCCTACAAATCGATGATTAGAACTAGTTTTTGACTTATGGTTCCCTTTCTGGC
Source organism: Neopsephotus bourkii (assembly GCF_033783945.1). Taxonomy (NCBI): domain Eukaryota; kingdom Metazoa; phylum Chordata; class Aves; order Psittaciformes; family Psittacidae; genus Neopsephotus; species Neopsephotus bourkii. The sequence continues at coordinate 612,956 of NW_026901291.1, read as the reverse complement.
AACTGCACAAGAGTTCAGCTATGAAATACAGCATTTACATTTCTGTATGAAAGTGCAGAATTGAGATGCATTGGCTGTAGTGCTGGAGAGCCCTGCTGCATTTTTCATATTCCCATTTAGTGAGAAGCAGAGATTAGCTGCAGCTCAGTCATCCTGCAACATTTCTGGAAGTCACTGAAAATCCATCTAATTGCTAAGCCAAAAACTAATAAAAAGCACATATGTGCAAGTCTCACAAAGGAGGGCAGCTACGTATTGGAAGGCTATTGTAATCTTATCTCGGTGGGGAAAAAATTAAGGGTTTATTTGGCTCAAGTTATTCTCTTTGTCTGCTTAGCTGTATCTGATGAGAATCAATAATAACCATCTCCATACAAAGCTGGAGTTTGATTCACTTCTCTCACTTGTGTTGCTGGGAAGGACACTTGATAGTGGTGGGGGTGAACCCCTTTAGTTCAGTTGGCTGGCAAAACCCTGGTACCTGGCACTGAAGCTGGAATTAACACCAGCAGAGCTGAGCTTTTCCTGCCGTGGGTTACTCTCAACCCACCTTTTGTTATGGCTACTGAAAGTTTTCCATAAAGGGACTGAGTTTTCCTAAATGCTTTTGTATTATTGCTGGGATAATAATACGTTTTTTTCCCCAAAGATTAGGAGTTCCAAAGATGAGGCCTTTTGAATGATACCCTTAAGCACTGGAGGCTCGTACACTTTGAGATTAACCTGACTAGACTGGTCACATAGATGCTAATAGTTACACCCGTTTAACAGGTACATTGCTGGCTTAAGCTGCTTTGTCTGTAAACGAAGGGAAGGAAGGGCAGAATAAATAAACACACTGGTACATTTCCTTCAGTACACATACCCGAGATGAGTTTCCAATAGAGGCAGTTCATTGACTTGATTCACTTCATTCAAATGCATTGGCAGTGCCCCCTGTGAGTGGTGGGACCAAGCAGTAACTTGAGAATTGAAATGCTGAAACAATTGCTCTTTCCTACTGGAAAAAAACCCTGGGATGATTTCCTTTTCAAAGGAAACATGTGGAAGCTCTGCATGGAAATGTCTGGTTCTGGAAAAAACCAATATACAGCTGTTTCTGGAAAAACCAGCGTGCTGAGCAGTAACCAGCAGCTACATTTGTTCCTTTCAAAGTGTCTGCTGGAAGAGCTGATGGGGAAAAAGCATGTTGGAGACACTTCTGTGAGGGAATCCGATGCTCCTAACCGAGCACATGGATATTTGCGTACTTAAGAACTGAGTTTAAAGTTTAATGGGCAAGTGTAACTGTTGAGAAAGCAGATGTACTACTTTTAGTTCAGTCGTGCAGAGACTTCTCGCATGTTTACAGTTAAGGAAATGGGAAGTCCCATGGGAAGTTGTGGGAAGTACTTGGAAACATGCTATGGATCTCCGCTGGATCAAGGCTGATGCCATATTCCTTCTTTTTATTCCTTCTTTTTCTTTCTCCCCTTCTACTAAGGTGTTGTTGGCGAAAAAACTAAACGTTGCACTGTAACTGTACAGCAGTGCTTCCAGTTGAACTGCTGTTCACAAAGTCCTGCCTGGAGTGATTCCTAGGTTATTTGGTAAGCTGTTGAGATGACCCTCATTTCACTGCTGCTGATATCAACCTGGCTAGTGAGACAAAACAGCAGTTTGCTTTACCTGGGCTTGGGTGGACTGCAGTGGAGTCCCTGCAAGACTTGACCCCAAACCCTCATGGAGTAGCCCAGTTGCCTGCTCTCCCCACACACATGTTGTGCTGGGTCTCTCATCTCCGTGCTTGTCTGCAGTTTCACCATACACTGCACTTACTCTATGAAGAGGAATAAACTGTGCTACAATATTATGCCCTATAGATGAGCCTGTGTAATCTTTTAATTCCCTTTAGTGAGCTTCATCCACTCCTTGGAGCCAGATGGGAGATTGCCTGGCAATGCTCGGGGAGGGTTTGTGCCGGCCATTGCTCAAAGCACTTTTGGGCCTTTTGAAAGTAGAATTAAAACTTCAAGAAATGCTGTGGTTTGTTGGCAGAAAACATGGTGATGTAGTGCATTTTCTATGAGCACCGTATGTCATTCCTGTAGCAGAGATTCTTCTTCTAGAGCAGTGAATGTGAATGAACTTGAGCTTTCTCTGGTTTCTTGGTTTTAGGGTTGCTGTAACTGTAGAGAGAGGGAGATGTCTGACAGCTACAGTGGAGCAAACCTCTAACTTCATCATAGGGTCTTAAATTCAAAACAGTGTTTCACTGAAATACTGCTTTGTCTGGGCACTGCTCGGAGTCAAAAGTAGATGGAAAGTGAGCTATTGAGCTGAAATAAGTAAGAGCAGTAATTCTTCATTTGCAGCAGGTAAAATAGAGTTTCAGTGATTCTTACTTAGTTATTGGGGGGTTTCTGGTTTTGTGCGGGTTTTCTTTCGGTGGCAGTGGAACATATTCTGGAGATAGGGAGCATTTGTAATTCAGGAACTTGCCTAGCTTTGCTTCCAGCTGAGCTGTTGGTGAAAGGCATCATACACTGCAGACGATGCAGCATGTTTGGGAAAGCAGAGGGTGTTGAACTAAGGCAGAAAACTGCAGCTGTTATTTGAACTCCTCAGTCAGTGCCTCCTGGCTGTGACCAAGACCAGGGCCTTGCTCTGCTTGCTCTGCTGTTGAAGATGGGACAAATTCTCCCCCAAGGAGCTTGTGGTCCACATGGCTACACTGGTATTCCTGCACACTGGTATTGCTGCCCTTGCATCTAGGACAGCAAAAACAGTCAAGGACTCAGTTGAAATAACTTGTCTGCCACTGCGGGTTGTATTTGGAGTTGTGATTTCCCTGCCCACCTACTCCAAAGAGTCTTTCCTGCACAACTAGAGACTGCTCAGACTTTTGAATGTGTTTTTTTGCCAGTTGCAGTAGTTTTGCAGCAAAGTACTGTGGTGGAGGCTGAGTGGATGAGGATTGCCATGTATGCAACTCCTTCAGGCTTGCTTTTGGAAGTGTGCCTGAGGTGGAAGGCAGTGGAACGTGCCTAGCAGTGAGGATTCTTTCCCTCCCACCTGCCTTTGAACAGGTTGGGTTTGATGGCTGAGGAAATGACAGTGTGACTTGTCTGTAAGGTCAGGGGGATCCAAGTGCTTTCTGTTAAATCTCTGTTTCTAATATTTTCTGAAGTTCTTGAATTCGGTCCAACACTCATTTCCTAGTTTGTCAGGAAATTGTTTTGCTGCTTTATTGAATGAACTGTAAAATAATCCCGAGGAGGGGAAAATGTCTTAAAGAGAGTCTCAGCATTGCTTCAGCTGCTGGTGCCTGGTAGAATTGCATAGATCAAAGGTATCCATCTAGCTTCTTTTTATCCTTATTGCTTTCAGCCATGATACTAAATTGATTCTCAGGCAACTGGAAGATTCTCGGTTGAAGTTAATCAATAGAAGCACAGCAATATCTCTCCATCCATGCCAGCAGGACCCTGGTTGATGAAGGAGCCACTTCAGGTCTGTAGAACTCTGAATGCAATAGAGGCAAAACTGCTATGAAGCTGTTCTTGCTCAGAAATCTGGTGGAAGGTTTTTGAGATGCGTTGGTGATCTTGAGCCTTCTGGGATGTTGTTTTGATGTTGGGTTATGGCCGGGCTTGGTGTTGGCTTTTTGGAGTGTTCTTCTTTTTGGATGTGAGGCTGTTATTCCACCTTTATGGCCAAACAATGAATAATAGCCCATAAGGAATTCCACTTTTTACATCTGTGTGACTTTTAATTTACACTATTATGGAAACAAGATCTGAGTTTTCCCCTCCTTTCATAGGTCATACTTGCTATTTACTTTATTATGTGTTCTCTGATAGTGTCCCACCCTCTTGCTGCATAACTTGTTTTCCTGGAGGCTGGACCTGCCTCTAGTTGAAAATATTGCCAAGCCAAAACTAAATAGCTGGCTCAGACTAACTGTTGGAAAATGGTTCTACTAAATCTGTGTAGGAGGATAGAAAGGGAGAGGCTGTATCCTGGCTGCAGAATAATGCAGAAATCATAAGGTAAGTAACTTCCAGTAAGTAGTGAAGTTTTTCACTAAGTTGGTATTTAGAAATGTGAAAAAGTGACAAAATAATAGTGCACTTTGAGTATTGTGTCCTTCCTGCACTGGCCAGGCTTCTGCTGTGCCTGCCAAAGCCGGAGCTTCATATAATAGATGCTTTCTTAAAATAAAGCTGTATTGAAAACCAGTGAGAGGCTTTAGTGACACTGAACCCCCACCCAGATATGAAATGCTCAAAGGGGTTTTTGTGTTTGGTTTTTGTAATTTTTTTTTTTTCCTGTTGTGGTAAAACTGGGGAGATCAGGGAAGGGGCTCGAGCTTGAACGTTTGCTTTTAGAAACACTCCGACTTCTGATGCTTTATTGCTGAGGTGAAAGTGGTACTGAGGCACCAGGTCTGGCCCGTCCCCTCCTGGGCTGTGTACAGTCCAGAACAGTGCAGGCCAGTGCCAGCAGCCTTTTAAGGGAAACGCTGGCTGAGGGTAGCTTTAAAGCCCTTCCAAAGGGTTAAGTAACATCCAAAGAACTATCCCCTTTGAGATGTCAATGTCTGATCCAAGCCACAAGCAGCTGTGTGAAAATCCAGTGTAATTTACCCAATTCCTGCTCCAGGAGGCTTTTGTTTTTGATGTACAACTTGATGGATGCCTTGGGGAAGGTGTGAAATTCCCTTTTGATACCAGTTTTGGAACTGAGGGGATGAACTTTGCATCGAGGCTCGTGGCCCATGCAGTGAAGCAAAGCCACATTTCTTCCCTGGAGCCAGAGGCACTGGAAACAATTTTGGAATAGAAGCTCGAGGTACAATGCTCTTGTAACAATTTTTGCCACAAATGCAGCTTGTTCTGGGCTTGTCGATGCTCAGTATCCCCTTCCTTTTTGTGCCTCCCACTTCTCTTGACTTGGAGCTTGTTACAGTACTGGATTGGGAGCTGATACAACATGTCACCTTGGAGAGGCTCCAAAGCTGACATACACTACCATACACTACCATGGGTGGCCTTTGGAAGGAACACCTTTCTGACAATAAGATGGTCTCTCTTTTCATTCTGAATGATGCAGGTCTCTGGGCAAATACACGGGGTCTGTGTCTCAGCAGGGGAGCTGTGCTGTGTGTCCATACCAGGCAGTCCTGCTTATGTTATATATTCCTGTTTCTAAAGTGCTACGGCACTCCAAAAGTGTGTACAGTAGCTTTGTCTGTTGGTATTGCTCTAGGTAAGAACTCTCTCTGGGCTTATCTCTATCCCCTATAAGCAGGGACGTGTCAGACCTTAATTCCCTTGGGTCTGTGTCAGTGAACCGCAGCATCTCATTTTATCCCGTTATACATAGACTGATGAAAGATACAGCCATCTGAGTACTGCAGCCATGCTGGGGCTGGACCTGAGTGGTGCTTTGCGAGGGTCTGCCTGAGCCTCTGATGTGGATTTCTGGCATTTCTTTTCAGTCCGATGGGTTCCTGCTCTGTCTGCTCATAGGCTTCTCTGTGAGCGGAGGCCGGGTGCTCATGCTCTGTGGGTAAAGAGCTGCTGTGTTGCTTCTGGGATCCTTAATGCAGTGCTAGGAGCCGTCTGCTTTGTCTTTTCCTCTTCAAATAATTCCTCAAACTTGCAAGAAGTCCGAGTGCATATTTCATGATGGAGGAACCTCTTACGTTAGAGAGTCCAGGCTGTTCTGCAGGAGGGTTTGTGCCTTAGCTTCTGAAAGATGTTGCAGAGTAGAGGGAGCAAATGTGTGTAGGTGCATGTGTATATATGGATATATATTTATATTTGTATACCTGTGTGTCAGGTGGGATGTGGATGCCTCAGGATAGTGCAGAATTTGCCATGGTCTGCTTAGCTGGTGAAGGTGCAGGAAGAGGTTTGTTAAGCTATGGTGTGCAAAGTGTCTCTGTGAGATCATAGAGATCATCACATCTATAGATCTATCAGATCTGTCTATCAGGGGGTCTGATCAAATGCGATCAAACAAAACATTTTTAGTTTCTCACATTTTTTAAACTTTAAAATCAACTTTAAAATGAGTTTTGAAGCAGACTTGGTTGCCTCTTTAATTGTGCAGGGTTTTACATTCCTCTTGCCGCAAGGGGAAGGAAACCACCAGTATAAGGATTAATTGTTTGATAAGGTGAATGGCTTTTATCAGCTCACTTGATGTGGGGGTCCAAGAGGCTGCCAGTCACTGTGTAAATGAAGTTCTCACCTGCACAGAGTCATCACATCAGTTCTTAGAGAAAGCGAATGGCTCCTGCCTCATTCTGCCTGCAGTGCGTGCTGTTAGCTGGCGAGGAGGGCGCTTCAGCATCGTGCCCTTTCATCAGCCCAGGCGTCACCGATTTCAGTTCAACCTCCAAGGAATGTTGGAGGAATTTCGAAATCTTTTGTTCCTGATACAAAGCCCAGAAAATTTTCAGTGCGAAGGCATGCTTGGTTGTCCTCCAGCAGCCAGGCGTGCGCTCGGTCCTGCTGTTCCTGCTTCCCTCTGTAAACCTCTGTGGAAGGCAGATTGAATCGTGATAACAAGGAGCTTGCGTTGGTAGACAAGTACAATAAATACAAAACATGACTTCCTTCTCCTTTTCCTGTGAGGCCGCTTGGGTACCCAACTTATATTTGATGGAATTAAGTGATTTATTCTGAGTAAGTGTGGAAGACTTTATTCTTTGCTTGTGTTGGAAAGACAAGCACATATCCTACTATCCTATTTCTTCCTGATGGGGAAAACACTATGCTAACCAACCAAAGATAAAAATACTCTTTTTCTCAGACTGAGAAGCTACATCAGTACAGGTAAAAATTATAATTAAAAGCCCTACTATTAGAGCTAGAGTGGAAGATCTGGCACAATCTGAATTACAGTTTGCTTAGTGTAAAGGGCACGTAGCGGGAGAAGCTTTAAAGATCCAGTTCCAGGTAAGAGATTTGAATTCTGGGTTTCCTTTGACCCATGAAGCAGTTTATAATAGCAGATTTCCTCCATCTGACTTGCCCTCACTCTCCAAGGGCTGTGCCGTCTGCTACAGGACTGTAATTCTCTTGGTAATAAAGTACTTCATCATAGAAATGGTCACCCAAGTGCTGGTGCAACGCCGCTGTGGCAGACCTGGGCTATCGGGACTGTTGACTTTTGTTAGTGTTATCAGAAGGCTGAAAGGGAAAGGAAACACTAATACGTCTTGAAACAATGGCCAAAACCTGAGGGAGGGAGGCCAGAGGCATGCACAAATGTCACAGTTAAATACTTAATAGGATTTGGGGGAATTCTGTTTTTCCCCTCTAGATTGGTTCTCTTAATTTTTCTGGGGTCTCTATAGAGCTGTGCTGTTCTTCAGTTAACTTAAAACCAATTAGGGCAGAAGTTCTGACTTAGAGTGTGAATTTTCAAGTTTAAACTAAGTTACAGGTAGCTTTCAAGGTCAGTATGTGGTTGCATACTATGAAATTTAATTGATATTTTTCTTCCCTAAAGCATCGACATCCTAACAGACAGCTCATCATTTGCACAGAATTCCCCTGGACATCATTACATTTAACCTGGGATGCTTTATCTCTGAAGGACTTCCATTCAGATTTTAAATGCTTTCTTCTTCCAGAAATGAGGGATAAATTCTACTTACTGTTTCCAAAGTAAAGTGTGCATTGTGAGAAATAGAGGAGGATGAGGTATTAAGGTGTGGGAGTGCTCACGCGTAATACTGAGCAGAAATGCTTTAGAAGGAAAAAGATTGGGGAGCTGAAATTAAAGCTTTTAAGAGCAAAACAAAGCAGGGAGTTTACAGGCATAAATATCACCAAGTTAGAAGTAATTTTATGTTAAAATATTTTAATCTAAACTAATGGCTTTGCCATTATTGTGATTTATAGATGAACAGAATGCTTAGAGATCAGTCCCAAGGGTATTAGCAAATGTATAGAGAACAAGTACCATTTGTTCTCAAAGCAGCATGTTTTGGGGGATCATTTAAATCACATAAAGGTAATATGCAGAAAGTGCTTGCCCCCTTCAGAGATTTGGATGCTATTCAAGTTTTACATTGAGTATCTAAGCAAGACATTCCGGATTATTAATCACCTTAAGTCCAAGTTTTTCATAGCTGATGAGATTTTTCCAGAGTGGCCAGCACCTGAACAGTGCATTTAGTGTAATAACATACAATAACAGAAAAATGATGCGTGAGCCAAAAGCGATGTGATTCCTATGCTGGACTCTGTCCTATTTATTCCTGGCAGGAGATCACGTACCATAAGGGAGCGGTGATGCTTCCAGAAATCTGTGGCACATGATGTGTTTTTCTTCACTGAGGCACGAGGCGACGTGCCATGAAATGTCAGCTCCCTCTCTGTTTCATAAGTGAGTTTGTTCATTCAAGGGAGATGGCAGCATTTGCAATTAGGCAGGTGAAATTGCTAGGAGGAGCATCCCATGCCCCTTTCCAAATGCAGGTCAAGGTTTTGCGTGCACGTAATCAAATATAGAGTATAATTTGTATGTATGGCATAAGTCAGCGTGAGCAAAACCCTGGCCTGCGAGAAGCCAGAGAGCAGAGGGGGGTTTATTTTCTTACATAATCAAGTGAAAGGAACAGTGTCTCTTTTATGTTGATAGCCAGCATTAAATTATTCTTGGACTCATTAGTAAATGAAGCATATGATTAAATATTGAAATGAAGACTATTATTTTTCATATCTGCATTGGAATGAGGAAAAGAAAAAAAAACCACATGGATGAGTCAGTTCCTGTATCCAAAGCAGTGGGGGAGAAGGGAGCTGTTTCCTTGCAGACATTGAATCCTAAGCTTGGAGCCTGGTGTGGAAGAGATGCTTGTTTACATGTGATTTGGGGGGGAATGTGCATTAGTCGCTCCCCATCTCAGGTGTGCAGGTGGAAGGATGAACCTTTTGTAGGTGCATCATGAAGACTGCCAGTGCTTGGCATTATGCTCTAGAAGCTGGTGCTTTTCTCAAAGGGATCCTGTCCCTGTGAGTGCTGAGAGATAATGATCTCCCAGAAGACCCAATTTCCTGCTGCTGACTTACATGTGTGTATACCTCTTAAAGCAGATGCTGGCTCGAAACGCACACATAAGTGGATAAATAAATACAGTACTATTTTGTTGCTGCTGCCGTAGGTTGTAGAGATCCCAGTGAGGTTACAGCGATGCTGAATCCTGTGTGACAGGGCTGTGTTTTACTCAGCTGCCCCCAGAGCTCTGTCCCAGGGGTCTGCAGAGCAAAAGCGGTGGACAAAAAGGAAAAGGAAGATTATTAACCCCGAGCTGCGGGAGCTGTGCTTCAGGTCCCCAGTTTGCAGGTACAGTTTTCTGAAGCTGTGTTGAAAGGTTTCCCAGGGGTTTCAACCTGTTTCCTTGTTTGTGGCATGGTTACATGTGTGTGTGCACGTAGATTAAACACACACACCCCATCTTGCAGCATATTTATGGGTGGCAGTGAATATGCTACTTTGCTTGCAGTCTATGGCAAGGAAGCTAAATAGGTAAAAGTATGCCTGAGGGAGATGTGGTATTTGTAGAGAATTAAGAGTATCGTAAGGGATAAAGATTGAGAGGGCAAGTGAAGTTGTCAGGCATGATTTGCAGTATATAAACCAGTCTGATGGGGGGAACTTGAGAACCCAGGCTGACTTATGACCCCCCCAAAATAAATTCTTATGGACACAGAAAGTTATGTTTTGGCAACTCGTGTGCTATAAAACCTCTTTATAAAACTTGCTTGTTTCTGAGATAGTAGTTACAAGACAGTAAAATGCAGTTAGGAGTACTTTAGATGGCAGCTGTGTTATGTTATCAGCACTTCCTAATGGCAGCTGCCTGTCTTGCTTGGTTTAGTTTGGTTTCTGCATTCACTCATCTGATAAGGTGGTTAAAGCAGAATGACCCTTTTTCTCCTAAAAATGAAACTAGAAAGTTTTAATTGATTTCCCTGACATGCCCACAGGCCTTGAGGAGTTTCCCTTGTGCTGTTACAGGCCTTTTCCACATGATTAGAAAATAAGGATTTGAAAAGGCAGAGGAAATCTGTGGATCAGGAATTGCCTGAAGTTCCCAGTGTATTATGTGTGACAGTTTTCAGTGTAAGCTGAGCGAACAGAAAAGCTTTGTGTTCTTGTGATGTACCATTATCAACCTCTGTCTCTGAAGGTGTATCCCTCTTTGTCTTGCATCGCTCCCAATTCCCAGCAGTAGGTTTAGAAGGGAGAGTGTGTGAGAAACTTGGTCTTTCTCAAAGGTTGGAAAAGTCAAGCTCTCCTGACTCCAGCCATAGTGAAGCACATGAAAGTTTGCTTCTTATGTTACAAATAAGGTCCTCAGTGTTTCTGTTAATGCCAGATCTCAGAGATGTGATTATGGCTGCAACCCTGAGATGGCCTGGTGGCTCAGAGCTTTTGATGTCACTCAGCCCATCACTGTCCCCTCCCATACCACACTGTCTTTATGCAGTCTTTGTGCTCTTCCTTGAAACAGGGTGAAGGAGCTGCCCAAATCGTCACAAGGCTGATTTCAGTAAGGAACAAAGCTGTATTAATTGCAAGAAGAAGACGAGTTAGTAGCACAGCAGTACATGTGTTTTATAAAGCTTCTTTTTGCATCTATGGTGTATTAAAGTCTGCTGCTGCTCTTGCATGGTTTGTTACTTGTTTGGTAAACTTTCTACTACTATTAAAAGTATTTAGTTTATTGCTGCATTGATGGTGCTATTAATAGTCTAACTTGGTAGGAATGAGTGGAAGTTGATGCAGAAGTACAGATAGGCCTTACCCAGGCTCCATTTTGTTATTTTTATTAGTGACAGATGTATTTTGTTGGCACGGTGTCCCACACAGCTGAACTGCATCAAACTCCTCGTGCTCTTGGAACTATACTTTAAAAAGGAATTGTTCAGACTGTAGAGCTGAATTTTAGATTGAGTCTACTGGGTTGTTTGTGTAATGACTCAGAAGTTTATCCCCAACTTGCTGAGCAGTGTTTATAAATCAGGCTTTAATAGAGTTTGCAGTGTCAATAAACCTCACCAATGACTTGGCAGTCGGCTTTTGAACTCTGGTGGGCAAAGTACAGACGCAGGCGATCCTGCGTCACAAGTGTTACCGAAATGTCCTACTGGACAAGTGTGTAGAGTTTAGTTGTAATGTGTGTTTTCCTGTGCCTGGGACCCCTGAGTTCTTATAGCGACCCAAGGACCCTCTGCTGCTGTCTTGATTTACGTCTTTAAATAATGAAACCAGCCACGGGCTGATAGCTTTGATTCCAAACTGGCAGCTAATGGAGCAGATCAGATACACCAGGGATGCTTTGGTCTTCCAGAAGTTAAAGTTTTCGTTACAGAAGTGTGGAAATGGGAGAATATTAATTTTATTCTCTTTGCAGTTATTATTAAATCCTACTTATTTCATGTGGTCTCAATTCTTTTCAGTTTTGACATTTCAGTGCACAGGAGATCTGTGGGGAAAAAACCCCAGTCACTCTAGAACAAGTTACTGATAGATCTGAAAGAGTTTTACTGGGGGGAGACCTGGGTTTGTTTTTGCTGCATCTGATGCCGAAACGTCCATAATGAAACTGCTATTAGCGGTGCAGAAGTGTACATCTATACAGCTTGCCTGCAGCTTGGGAGATAGAATTGTGCTGTTTATACGAGAGCTTCCCCTTCTGAGGCTTTCATAAATGTGAGTGGAAGCAGAATGCTTCTGCTTATGTGCTAGCACCATTTCTAGGTGGAAAACAGTGTGAAAAAGAGAGCTTTTGTCCAAGTCTGCAGTGGGGATTTCTTAAGCACATATAAGCCTGAGTTAGGAAACCATAAAGGGGAAGGTCTGGAAGATAAGGTTCTTTTGCTCCTATTAATACTTAGAGGAGGCTTCCAAAGATGCTTGCAGTGAAGAGCATTATGGATTTTATTTTAAAGCTATGCCATGTTTAACTTCATTGCACAACTGGAAAAATCCCAGTGCTAAACCAAACTAAACTCAATTCTTTTCCCTCCTGTTGCTGCATTGCAGGTTTGATCCCTAGATACAGGAAATCAGCAGAAATCCCCTACCATTTAAAAGGATTAGAACTGGATGGTGAGATTTTGGCTGTAGAATTAAGTGGTGGGAGTGGTTTTACAGTAATAATGCACTGGTCAAACACAAGGCTGAGCTGCATGTTTGTGTGTCAGAGCAGAAGGCAAGGTGCAGTATTCCTTTAGCACATCTAGCAGTCTTGCCTGCTCAGAATGCGCTTTCATTTTTGTTTTCATTACTTCCCTTCTCATGTGGCACCTGTATTTCAATTACTTGTATTGCCTTGTGCTCCCTGACTTACCTTTCTCAGTCCGAGCAGTCCCTTTCTTTCCAAGCATAATTCCCCATCTGCTCTGCTGGTCGTCCCGCCGGTGTGGAACCTGTTCAGCTGGTGATGGTGATTAATGACCGCACCAGGCAGGGTTGTCTAAACTCTTATTTTTGTTCTGGCACACAGCGAGAGGCTGAGGGATCTGGCGGGCCTCACCACGGCAGCTTTTCACTTTGCTTCATTGCCTGCCGCTGCTCTCGTACTTGCTAAAGCTTCCTTGTATTTCTTGGAGCAGTGAGACAGGGCTCATATATAGTGCTATGGCAATGAGATAGGGGAGAGCTTGAGCTGTTGGGCTGCAGGTGGATCTGGTTACCCAGAGGTGCTCAGCACAGGGAGAATGATCCCCACAGCTTATGTGTTGTTCCGCAGATGTTTTCTAAGAACCATTGTAGCTTTTCCCTTTCCAGTCAATAGAATGAGAGGTTCAAAATCTTGTGCTAATAGATCCTGCTTTCAAAACTGGGTGAATCTGATCCCTTAGCCTTCGTTAGTAGCTTTGGGAAGTCAATGGGACTTGGCTGTGCCTGAGTACTCCTTATGCTGTTAAATCTGGAACTTATTTTCTTAGAAATGGAAGTGAACCTTCTGGGCTTGATTTATTTCCTATAAGTTTATTTTTCATTCTCAGCTAATGTTCCCAGTGACTTTTTTTGGTGCCATCAGTAGACCTGACCGAACAGTTCTGTTACATTAATCCAGGCTATTTTCAACTCGGTATTAAGCCAGGAGTTTTAAGGAGAATGTCCATCAGACTGACTTTGGACAACCTCTGTCCTCCTATAACCGACTGACTCTAATCTCTGCTCTGAAGAGGCCTGTGACCACTTCAGCGTGTGTCTGTCCAGTGGCGGCATTACCTGGATGTGTGTCGGCTGCCTGTGACATGATCACATCATCCTTAACTTTTAAGGGCTACAAGGATGCTTCTTCTGTAACACAGTTCTGGATGTCAGAGAAACTGTTGGGAGCTATCTGAAGTGGAATGGGTTTCCTGAATAAATGGAGGGCTATGTCCCTGTGCAAGGGGGTGGGGACCACTTTCTCCTACAAGGGTGAGGGCACCCATCCGTGCAGTTAGCTTGTGAGCGCCTTGGAAGAAAATTCAACTTTGGAATCCATCCAGATTTCCACCTGTCAGAAAGTACCGTGCAAAACTGGCTTCAGTTACTGTGTTCTGGGGTTGGCTTCTTGTTACTGTTGGGGAAGGGAGGGCTGATTTGGGTTTGGTTTTGGGTTTCACTTGCTAGTCATCTAAAACAGGGCTCGAAACCTTCTCTGGCTTGGGCTAAAATAGACCTGTCCTCAAAAGTGAATCATTTTCTGGCTGTGCTTTACTGTATGTATGAGCCGGAAAGAGCTCTTCACTCTGAGAAACTCAATGAGCCATGTGAAGAGCAAGGTTTCTGGTGATTTGAGTGTCTCTTGATGTGTATATTGAGCCAAATCTATGAGTGCAGCTTTCTCTGTGTAATGGCAGATTGATGTACACTGGTTTTGTCATAGATGCTGCTGTGTTTAGGGATTGGGGGAGGTACACATATTTCATGCCAAATATTAAATATCACTGTTGAAATCAGATATTAATTTGGGTTAGTGTCCACTTTCTTAACTAATTTTTAGGGAGAAAATCCTTCATATAAAACAATGTTTTACGTTTCAATAGTTAGCCTGAAGTGACTGAATCATATCCTGAAATATGCAGAACTGTTGGTTTTACTTGACTGCAACATTATTCTTCATTTTTAGAAATGGAGTGTATTGGCCTAGGCATGGAGCTTGGGAGCTCTAAATACAGATAGTGTTATCAGTGAGATTGTTACAGATATGAAACCAGGGCACAGGTAAACAATTTGCCTGAGGTCAAATAAGAGGTACAGTTACTGGTGTCCCCTTATTCTTTGCTTGCCTTGTCTGCTTAGAATTTGTCAGGAGCAACCTAGCACCTAGCAGTCTGATTTTGATTTAAGCTTTTGGCCTTTGATTTAAGAGTACGGGAGCTACCATTATATGGTAATGCTGAGCCCTTGGAGTCTCTCAGCATGTAACAATCATCATTTGGATAGAAGTAGCAAAAGGATTGCGAATACTCTAATTCCTTTTCTTGTGCTGTCTGCTGTCTTGGTAATAAATTCACGGAGCTTGCTGATTAAAAACGTGAGAACCTGGTGCACTCTAATTAAAAGTGATGGAAAAAATTTAGCTTTCTTTGAAGGGCCATACAAATCTGAAGGTGTCTTTGAAAGCTGGTTGCAGAGGACAAGCCTGTGGTGCTGTCATGGGATTTGCTGCAAAGGCAGGATGTGGTTCTGTGCTGATTGTACCTGGCCGCCGCCTCGGCAGCTCCAACTGTCACGTTTTGGTGTCTTGGTACATTAAATGTCTTACTGAGTCAGTCAGAAGCATCTTAGTTTGACTGTGTATTTTGCTCAATGCTGCAGTGGGTCACTGCCTGTGATGTGGTCAAGTTACTGAAATGAACAGAAGTGTTAGTAAAAATAAAGTGCTTTTTGCTAGCATCTAGCATGTGGAAGTGGTATGCTTGCATGGTGAGAGTCTGTGTTTAGTGGTTCCAGCATTAAAATCTGTTCATTCTTTGCCTCCACATCCAAGGGTAGCACTTCCATCCTGCCCCTGTCAACTGGTGTGCTGCAGGAGCTGTACCTCTGCTCTAATCAGCAGTTGCAGTGCCACTGAGGGAATGGGGGGAAATATCTGCATATGAAGTGTTAATGAAATGGGACTGGTGTTTAATTAGGAGCAGTGGGCAGCTGAAGTCTGCTGTGGCTGGGCAGCCTCCTGTCTGTCCAGAAGCTGGATAATGCCATAGCTGTGGGTGAGGTGATGGTGAAGGCTGGAGGCTTTAATGTTCAACATTGGCTGTCACCGCTCAGTGAAAACCATCACTGCCCTCCTCGTTGAAAGAAATTGAAGTAAACCAGTGTCAGGCTGTCCCCAGCCCTCCACATTTCACAGCATGGCTTTAACCACAGTGCTGTTGTCTCTCTTAATTGGGTCTACTCTTGATTGACTGAAAGAAATAAACATAATATGAGGTTCGAGTTGGTGCCCAGCCTCCTGGCTGGGCAGAACTGTGCTGAGGAAATCTCCTGATAAACTTTGGCTTCTTGGCTGTTAACCTGAGCTGACTAATGCTGAATGAATCGTCTCCATACAGCAGCAGCCTGGGGAAGGACTTTCCTTCCAGGATCGATCCTACAGTTTTAGTGGCCTGAAGTGCAGTGGCTGTGGCATGTACATGGCTCGAGGTATGAGCTATGAGAGTCATTCTCAGAATGCAGCATGTTGTACTTAAAAGGAGCACAGGAGTCCAGCTGTGAGTGCTGGTGTCTGCCCTGGATTCTCGGGAACCAGAATCTGCTGGAAGCTTGATTTTATTACAGAGTCATCAGCAGTGGATATGAGCATAACTTACTGGGTATCAGAAGGTCTCTTTAAATATTGCACTGAATTAAAAAAGAAAAACTGCTGTGCACAGTTTTATTGTCTCTTTATGAAATACAGCTGTTGAATTTGTATTTTCCCCATTATATTCTCTGTCCCCCAGCCATTCATCATTACAGCTCTCTGGAGTCATGATTGCTCCCCAGTCTCCAGTATTAAAAGCCCATCAGAAGAGTCCAGTTGGAATTTCCCAAGCACGCATGGCGTCTCGGCATCAGAGCTCTCATTAATTTTGGTGACATTAAGGGTTGGGATCCCACAGGCAGTCTTTTGGAAATACTCCAGTTTCCATGAAGAAAAAAAGTGGTGAGGGAATTTCTGCCTCCCAACTATTTTTCCCCACTCTTTTATTTCTCTTTCAAGTGAATAGAAGCAAGCACTTGTGTTGTGCTAGACCGTTTGTGGAACCTCCCCTCCAGCAGTAAATGGGAGTTGGTGGTGTGGTTGGGAGCCCGTAGCTGGCACACTGAAGGCTCAAATTAAAGCAGCATCTCTGCAGGTACATATTTAAAACTAAAATATTACAGCAAGTTAAAACAACTTTGGCAGCATGTGCAAATTACTTGGCAAAAGTGTTAATTTCCTTGTTAAACGTCGTAGCAGAAAGGGCCTTTGATCCCAGCAGCCTGTTGGGAGTCCTTCCTAATTGTTATCAAACTATCCTGTAGCTTTAAACAGATAAGACCTAATTAGCTAAAGTGGTGTTGCGTTTTTCAAAATAAAGAGTGCCCTCTCAATGTTAGGCACCTGTGTTTCTGCTCTTTCAGCTAGAATTACATCTCTGGCGCTCAGCCCAACATATGACTTCAGGCGAGGGCTGCTATCCGGTGGCATTCAGTGGCTTCCAGCAGCAGAGGAGAGGGGGCTGAGGCTTGCATTTACCCCGTGGCCTGAGCCCCACGTACAGATAACCCCCTTCAGACAGGAGGCAGGGTTTAAACATTTTTAATGACAGGAATATGAAGAGCTGATGTAAAAGTCTGTTTTGTTTTTTTTTTTTTTTTTTTTTTTTTTGTATCCTTTACATTTATGAAAAGGAAGAGGGGAAAATCGCCTCGATGGAGGAAGCTCTGACTTCCTTGCCCCAATATAAAGAGTCTTCTCCACATCAGATCACTTTAATGATTAATTTGAAATCTCCTTTACTGCTTTTAAATTCAGGCTATTAGTGAGGCCACCACAGAGGAGGAGTAAGGAGAGAGATGTTGGAAATGCAATGTTCTTTCTGTCTCCTTCACCCATCTGCTTCCAATGGGAAAACTGAAGCATTAAGGATTTGGTTCAACACCTGTTAGGTTACTCAAGGAAATACAAAGACTTTACCAGATGTTTAAGAAGAAACATATGGCAGGCAGGGAAGGAGAAACTGTGCCAGTTTGTCTGTTTAACCAGTCAGACTTGTAACAATCAGTGCTATTGTCCATACCCTTAATAAATAATTGTTTCCATGGAACACAGCTTAGCGCCATGTAGAACTTCACTAATGGCCCATTGCAGTGGGCAGAATGAAGGATGTAGTAGGTTCTCCTTCCTTCCCTTGCTGATGGTACAGAGCTTTCAGATTTCTCTTGCCTCATGTTTTTAAGTCCCCCGAACAAGTCAGTCCTGGGGATAGACTGAAACAGGGCTCACAGGCCACCTGCACAGTTTGCAGTGGTTACAGGAAAGCAAAGAATGCAGATACAGTTTTGCGAAGTATTTTGTGAAGGTGAATGTTGATACTTTGAAGATCTGAAGCTTAAGTTCCTTCTTGATGTTTTTTAATAGTATATAAAACAAATATAAAAGTACCAGCATTGTTTTCATCGCAAGCTACCACCCACTGCAGTTGACCTAGAAAAATATCGTTGCTGAAAATGCAGAGAACCTTCTCTCATGTGTGACTTGGGTGTAAAAGACAGTGGTTTTCAGTGGTTTCCTAGAGAAACGGTTTGCACCAGCTACCACCAAAGATGCTTTTAGTTTAGGTATCGTCAAGGATGGAACCCTGAGTGTTTCGCCTCTCCAGTGGTACCCTGGCTGCATTTTTCAGCCTTTGGCCATGGGTCAGAAGGAAATAAGTCGAGGATGCTTTCTTAGTCACACCAGTGTGGAGCATGTTAGGATAAGCA
This sequence comes from Neopsephotus bourkii, assembly GCF_033783945.1. Classification (NCBI taxonomy): domain Eukaryota; kingdom Metazoa; phylum Chordata; class Aves; order Psittaciformes; family Psittacidae; genus Neopsephotus; species Neopsephotus bourkii. The sequence continues at coordinate 594,989 of NW_026901291.1, read as the reverse complement.
TCTTGTCATTAGAGGCAGGGCACAGTTCAGTTCCTGACATTATCTCACAGTAGTACGCCTTCTGTCACATCGTAATGATTAATCACAGCTTTGTACCATGTGTTACCAGGCAGCCTGCATTTGCTTAACAGTCGGTAACTACTGTACATACTCTGCCTGCTTAATCCCTAGTGACTGTTTTTGAATGCTAACAGTGCTGAACAATGGAATATCATGACAACTTGTGATTGATTTTGGCCTCCCCTCCCCTTGCGAAGAACAGAGAATTTCCTAGTTTCAGAGGCTTACTTAGCTACCTTTTACTGTCAGTGGTTAAGCATCGCACTGGTTGCTGCCATTATCTAGTAACTTGTAACTTCTCTAATTCAGTATTTGGCCAGTTTGAAAGCAAGGGTATTTCCTTTCTGTAAGTTCACTGTGTGCTGGTGTTGGTAACTAAGTATTAGGTCAATCGGGGGGAGCATTTGGAGGTCAGGTTTGCTTTGGCTTTGCTGTACAGCTCATTCCTCTTCAGGCACTGGAGAGGGTGAGGAGGCTGAAAGACCTTTTATCTTTAGTAAGTCCCCATGAACCTCCTTGGATAACAGTTCTGCAGTCTTTTCTTCATTAAAATGCAGATGGAACTAGTTCTTTTCTGTTTAGAAAACAACCAGTTGTCACAATGAATATACAGTTTGTGAAAGGGGAGTCAGAGTTTGTCTTGGTCTTCATAATGTGAATTGGATGGGAGAGTTCTGCTCCGTAGGATGTGGGAATAAAATGATTTTAACAGGTCCTAAAGTGAGCTCAAGACAATATTTTTCTGAATTCAAACCTTTTTACTGATGTTATGCAAAGCATTACAGGAGAAGAAAGCTTGCTGAGACCTGGATCAGTGTGTGCTTTATCTGTCAAGCTCTTTGTGAACATGGCGATTATTAAGTGAGGCATATGCTGATCCAGCTCTAAATATGTTTTTCCTCTATTGCCTGACACTGCATTAATTAAAACACCCCTTTGCTGTAGGAGCTGATGATGCCAAGTGCCATCTTGTTTCCTTAGCGAAGCGAAGCTCAGGTCAGGTTCTGCTGCCAGCAAAGGGATGGGGACGGTGTGCGGAGCCTGGCTCTCCTTCCACTCAACTTTGCGCCTTTAACCCAAACTGAGTTATTACTGGAGACATTGGTTAAAACCAGGTTTTCTCAAAACCTGAAGTTTTTGGTTGAGTGCTCCAGTGCGAACATTTTAGGGTCGTTTCTTCCCTATCGTGTGCACTGCTGAGGCTTGATTTTCTGGGAAGGAGAGATGCCAGGAGGTGGAAGGAGAAAGGACTATGTGGCTTCTCCTTTTTCCCTGAACCTCATATAATCTCCTTAATTTTCTTTGGATAAACTGATTTTGATTTCCTGGTATGCCCAGACACCTCTTTTCAAGCTGCTGGAGGCATTATGTCCTCTGAACTCCATCCTGCAATAATGAAACTTTGTTTTGCATTAGGGCCTAAGTGATGCCCCTGTAGAATTTTAGTTCTTTTTGCCCTCCCTGACTTTCTGGGTGTGTGAATTGGGCTTTCCTGCTTTAATCCAGATCACTGGGATTTGATTATATATCAGATGCAAATCTCTTTGCGTCTGTAATCCTTCTTTATAAACTTCTGTTGACTTTTCTATTGAGTTTTTTTGTTTTATGCCCTATATCAATGGGTACATATGGTCTGAGGCTAGAAGTTTTGAGAAGCGCATCCCAAGTGAGTTGTGAGACAGACCTGTGCTGATACGGTGTGACAGTCTGCTGCGAGGTTTGGAGGAGGATTGTGCTGAAATACACGTCCTGTATAATATATCCTGTGTAACATATATCCTACTCTGTCCAAGCTCTTGCATTTTGTCAGAGATACAAGGATGAAAAGCTTGTCCTTGCTCTGACAACTTCTTCTGTGTGTTCACCAGACTTCGAGACCTAGAAAGTGCTGTGCTCTGTGATGATCAATGCTTGCTTTGGTATTGAGTTGTTGAGCAAAGTGCAGGGTGTCTATAGTGCTTGAAAAGATGTTGAGGATTGGGGTGAGGAGTGCTGGAGCTGGCAGTGGAGCTGTGGTTACTGCAGTGTCTGTGCATCCCTCTGCTTGCTTGATGTTCCCTCCCGTTCACGAGGCTCCAGGGGAAGGAAGCAAATCGGAGCTGTGGCTTATCCGACATAAATGGGATCCGAGGGTGTTACAGCTCAGCGTTTTCACGGAGAGTACAATGTGCTTCAAATCTTTGAGGGTCATAACAGAGAAAAGAGGAATTCTGTAATTGAAATTACTCTGAAGACAGCTGGGTTTAGAACAAGTGCATTAAGTAATTTGCGAGGCAGTGGAAAACATCGCTTCCATGGTTGAAAGAAGAGCAAAGATGAAGATGTCTTGGAGTCTGATTAATTTATGATCTGATGCCTTGCTGCCCTCTGCTACAGAGGAAATAAATCCCTGGGATGACTTATTAAATGATTAGTTTTATCTTTGTGTAGTTGGCTGATTGCAGTACAATAAGTAATTTTGTTGCTATTGCTGTTCAAAATTACAGTATGATCTGGAATAGAACAGAAGTATAACAAATAGGATAAAACTTAATAGCACCAAATGCCATGATTAGAGACTAAAAACAAAAACAAACTGAGGAATTATGTGGAGAGACAGAAAAAGATGATTGTGGTAACTGATCAAAGATGGCTAGTCCTCTGGGATGGGTTGGATATGGGAAAAAAAGCAAATGCCTTCTGCTTCAGTGCATCTCTGCATTTTGCTGGCCATTCCCTTATGTTCTGGTGCAAATAGTATATTTCACCTCAGTCTGTTAGAAAAAGTGACTTAATACTTCTGGTTTAAGAAAGCAAATCATAAGTTTAATGTCTTCTATGTGTAGAGATCTGTCTTGCAGACTGGTCTGTTAGGACTAAGGAGGGGCATCACAAGGCTTTTTCATAAAGGAAGTGGCTTGAAGCTGTTATCCTTGCTGTGGTAACTGTGATTGTATAGGTGTTATAGCACTAAATAATGACTAGGTTTGGGAAACTGAGGAGTCCCAGTTTCCCTGGCAACTGATCTGGAAAAGGTAGTGGAAAAAACAATCTGTCCTCAAACCCTTACAGTCCCTTGTCTGCCAGGTTGGACGAGGCCTTGGGTGATATGGTTTAGAGCAAGGTGTCCCTGCCCATGGCAGAGGGGTTGGAACTTGATGATCTGAAGGTCCTTTCCAACCCTGACTATTCTATGATTCTGTGATTCTATGATTCTATGATTAAGGGATTGGATCCAGCATGGGACAGTCCCTCTTGTTCCTCTGTTTATGAAGATGCAGAGTGATTACTTTGTCTAATAATTGCATTTAGGTACTCCTAAAGAAAAACCAGCTCTTCTAAGCCCAAGTATCAGTGATCCTCATGACTGTTTTTGTCTCTTGAAGTAGGTATAGCAATATAGAACAGGTCTGTCAGCAACAGCGCTGAACAGCATCTTCTGTGTTGGGTGCTTTAATAATAGGAAAACAAAGAAAAAAAACCCAAACCTCAACAAACCAAATGTATTTTTATCTTAACCGGAATGCACCTAATTAAACACAACAACAACAACAACAAAAATGGCATCCAGATTGTAATAGCAAAATATGCTTTAATCACAGTGGGGCCCTTTTATAATGGTTTTCCTGTCGTAAGTGTAATTGCTGATGCTTTGATACTTCCACCAGTGTGGCTTATGAAAGTTGCAGCATGAATGTAGAAAGGATGTGTACTAAGTTTTGCAGTTTTAAAAACATCAAAGCAGATCTGTGACATTGATTTCTGTTCTTTTGTTCTTCATCTGTGTGTTCTTGCATCTATAGGGAAGCAGGTAGTGACTAACAGCTTGTGAATACTTACGAGAGTTACTTTGGGTTAGTACAAGGTTAAAAGACTAAGCAGTTACCCAAGATCTATTATGTATTTACGTGCAGCTGCTTACCTTTAGAAGTAATTGTTCTAATATTTAAAAGTTAACTTTTGCTGTCACCTTGTTGTAGGACAATTTCCTTGTGTTGTGACAGCAGCAGAAACGCTGATGTTTTATCAGTGGATTTTCATTGCTCAACATCCTTAAACAGAGCTGGGGACTTGGGTGACATTTTCCTCTGATAGAGTTATTTCCTCACACCTTCATAGACTCACGCAGTGGTTGAAAGGCACCTTAAAGCTCATCCAGTTCCACCCCCTGCCATGGGCAGGGACCCCTTCCACTGGAGCAGCTTGCTCCAAGCCTCTGTGTCCAACCTGGCCTTGAGCACTGCCAGGGATGGGGCAGCCACAGCTTCTCTGGGCACCCTGTGCCAGCGCCTCAGCACCCTCACAGGGAAGAGCTTGTGGAAGCCCAGGCTTCATTCCTTTATATACATCTTACACGGTGCTGCAGCAATTAAAGGAGGTTTGGTGTTAATAAGCTTGATGGGATTTTTCGTCCAGATGGCACGAATTTCTCTTAATAAATGTAATGAAAAGGTGCTCCTTGATGGCACAGTCCAGAAGCTACCCCAAGCATAAAGCTTTGTATCCCAGTGATGTGCTGGGGTTGAGACAGCAGCATTTATGCCATGTCCTTGGTGAAGAGCTTAAACAATTGTGTTACTAATTCCCTTTCTAGAAAGTGTGACTCTTCCAACATATTCATCCCCGCGTGTATGAGGGAGCAGCCTCGCACGCCGGGGAGTTGCAGCGAGCAGGCTGTCAGTTTGCGAGGCAGACAATTGAATCAAGGCACTAAAACATGCCACTCCAGAGCTGTTTAAATCATCGTAATGCGAATTATGAATTTATTACAATACATGTTACCTCAGGGGACAGCGAGGGAAGGGAGATCTGAAGGGGCTGTTTGTAAACATGTAAAACAATAAGCGTTTCCTGTGTTGCCACCACGACAAGGGAGCTTGCCTGCTGGAATATAAATGTGTGCAAAGGCAGCAGCTCACCTGGGGCCAGATGGCTCTTAGGGGGTCAGGGAACAGATACAATAAAAATACCCAAAACCCAATAGAAACCAATGAAACCTCCTCTGTAGGTAGGAAGGTCCTAGATTTTTATTTTTGAAGCCCAGACCCATTTGTTTTTCATCGCTGGCCAGCTCTGTCTCCCCTTTCCCACCTTTTCCTCCCCCGTTCCACTGTTTCTTCTCCCCTGCAAACACCCCCTGGAGTTGCTCATCTCAGGGTGTACCTGAGTTCCCACAAAGCTTTAGCAGATGGGTATTAGTGTGTTCAAGATGGAGCTAAAACAGAGTTGCTCTGAAGCCATGCGGTTGTGGGGTACACACATATGAGAGCAGTGCTTGTTCTGTGCCTGCAAACCAAGCAGTGCTGAATGCAAAGTCCTGGCTCATTTTCTCCCCAGCTATATGTAGATGGTCTAAGCTGATTGGGATGCTGCCAGCCTCTGGCACCGTACATCTGCTTCTGCTGCATGCGCTCCTGCACCATCAATTTAGTGCTGGTTTGCGTAAGGTTTGGAAACCTTGGTGAGCTTGAGCCCCTTGCTGTGCCTCTGGGCTTAGTTGCAAGTGTGTGAGGGGCAGCTCACACTGAAGGTCTCTTGTGAGTGCCTGGTTAGCCTGAACAGTGAATCTTTCTGCTGTGTTTCGGCTCTCCTTCTGCTGAGGCATGCATGTCATGCAGCAGGCATGAGAAGTGGAGTGAGTTTTGTTAAGAGATTTCCAGGAAAACATTGATAAGGCTTTCACTGGCCCAGTTCCTTCCCAATGAAAGGGATTTCTTGTGCTAGGTGAGCCAATTATTACGATTATGTGTTGTTACTATGATTGTGCGCTCTGATGTTTTCCACCATGCGGCTGGTGGATCCTGCAGTGAGCCCTGTGCCCTGCAAAAAGGGGCTTGGTCTGTGAATGTCATGGTATGCCGTTTGTGGGACACAAGTGCTGTGCTGTTGGAAGGCATAATGTGTCCTGTGCTCTGGACGAGCTGCCACACATAGAAGAGGCAGCTGACATTGGGAGACTGCAAATTCATCAGTGCTTCCTAATGGGGGAGAAAGGAAGCACAGACTTTTCAGGGAGCATCACAAACAGTACATGGACCCTCTGCTTTTCCCTAAACAGCATTTTTGAGTGCATATAGTGGTTGTTTTGGGGGTTTTATCTTTGTTTGTTAGCAGCAGTGCTGATCCTTGGTGTCTGACAGTGGTAGCTTCAGCTATGACCCCTCTCAGATGCTTTGGAGGGTGAGAAGATAAGCAGCTGCCTTCTCCACCTTTGGGTCTTCATTCCGTCGGTGGGCTATCTGCTCAAAAGGAGATGGGCATCCCCCAGTGGTGCAGAGTCCTACTAGTTGCTCCATGCAATTTATTGCAGAGCAGTGGTGGGATAATGAATTCTAGTCATTACTGGCGAGGAGAACATAATAAAGGAACTGGCAGCTTGCAGAGGGATAGCTCCGTATCCCATTACTCCTGCAGTCTGAGAAGCAGCATGCTTCAAGTGAGCTCTAAAGGGGATGGTGCTGATTGATGTGGAGGTAATGATTTATAAAGCGGAGAACCTAAACTTAGAGCAGGCTGCATTTGCCAACATGCTGGCTGTCCTTAAAGGACTCCTGAATATGCTGCATTGCAAGACTGCAGCAATTTGGCTGCAAGCTATATTTAGCCTATTTATTCTTTGTTGGTGTGTAATGTGCAGTTCAGTGGAAAACTTGGTCTCTCCAAAAAGGAGATTTGAACTGGAGTCAAGACAGGGAAAACACCATCTGTCTAGAAGACATTCTTAAGTGATTTGAAGGGGAAGGCTGTGTGTGGAAGATACATGTACATATTGCTTGGTGTGTTGCTTGGGTCTTTTTGGTTAGTTTGGGGATTTTTGTCTTCAGTGGTCTCCCGTCCTTTAGGTGCTAAAGTCTTTTAAAAATACAGATAGAAAACGCACCTTATAGTACAGCTTTTTAGACCAAATCTTTAGTGAGAAAATGAGATTTTCTTTCTACTTACAGTGAACTACTCCAGTGTTAGGGTAAGAATTAACTGTATGTTGAGGAGGAGGTTGTTCATGTTGCACAAGGATTAGCCCTGTTGTGGTAAGGAACATAAAAGAGCAACAAAAACTGTCTGTGTTTTCAAGTGCTTAAAGTCTGGATTAAAGGTTTGCAAACTGAATTGGTCATCGTAAGCAGGAGCAGGCTCTCTGGTGGCTCCCAGCAGTTCCTATGTGCAAGAAATATTAGTGCTCTGCTTTGCCAAGGAATGGGAAGTGCCTGTAGCTCAGGTGCTCCCCTGGGATTTGCTTTTAAGAGACCTAATCTGGCTGCATTGATCAGCCCCCAGCCAGTGAACTTGCTCTCCCTCTTTGAGCAAGGCTCAGTGCTGACCTTTAGGCCACAATGTGAGGCTTTGTTGTGGAATTCTTGATCCGGAAAGAGCTAAGTCCATGGTATTTTAGGTGAAGAAATTTGGGGAGAGGGTTTTTTCTTTTTGGAAGGCTTTTGGTTGATGAACTCTTTATATCAGTTGGGAAAAATGGACTGAAAAGATGACACTGTGTGAATGAAGAGAAGGTGGCATCTTTTCATGCATTAGCTCTAGAAATGAAAATATTTTGATGTTTAAGATGGAGAGGTGTTTAAGGCTTAGTTATTGTCAGATTCGTGATCATTATTTGACTAACTGGGGGATGCAGTTGTGCATAACTTGAGTGACCCATCGCATTAACTCCACTGGACATGGTCGTGAACAGCCTGCTCTGGCTGCCCCTGCTTTTGAGCAGGGTTGGGACTGGGTGGTCTCCAGAGGTCCCTCCTGTCCAACCTCTACACTTAGGTGATTAAAGTAGATACTTAGTGCTGGAAATTAGAGCCTGATCACCTTCCCAAATAGGTAATACAGAAGATGTTTGGATGTTGGCTACTAGGAAAAGATAAATTCTGATAGCTTCATTATGTTTGTATCTTCCGAGTTCATAAATTGTGCCTACTTAATGATACGTACGTATTAAAATACCTCTGTAAAATCACTGCACAAATAAGCTCTGGGTAGATCATACACTGAACAAAATTCCACCTATCCCTTACGAGGTTAAATAGGCAAAGAGTCTTTATGCAGATAACACTTTGTCAGATAACATTTTCTTAGTTTTAATAATGTTATATATGAAATATTGCTTTTTATGGCTGTGCAGTATCTTTTTATTCTGTTTCTTGGGTGTCTGTTCATCTGTCTCCATAATTATATTTTACTTCCTGGAATCATGCAATCCATCAATGTCGGGAAGGGCAGAGTGGTTAAGGGTTGCTCTGAGACTCATCAGGCAAATGCAATGCATTTCTAGCAGTTAAAATCGTACCCTTATTAAAAGTGAGGTATTCCTTACCCCTTCTTAACATCCATGATTTTAAAAAAAGCCCTCATAAAAAGGAAATCTCCCTTTCTTATCATGGTTTTATAAATTTAGAAATGAATTTAAAATGGCCCTTGGTGAATGTTTTTAAATGAATTGTTCTTTGGCTTTGATACAGCACACAAATATCAGAGTCTGGCTGTAATGATGTTTGATCACTGCCTGGCTGTTCTGCTCTGGAGACTTGCTGTGGGATAACTTAGGTTGTCCTTGGGGAATGCTACGGCAGCACTGACTGCTGTGTGCTGGGAAGTAATTGGCCCCTGAACTGCATGTGTGGGTAAGTGCTGCAGGAAATGCCTGTGTGCCTGAAGAGGTGAAAAGCACAAACCAGAGCATGGTGGATTTTTTTAAACAGCTGGAGTTGTCCATGGTGGCTGTTAAGGACAGCTTTAAAGACTGGAAAAAAGGGGAAAAGAATAATTCTGGAAAGATTTCTAAAGGGAAACGAACAAATAAATATATATAAAGAGTATGCACCTTAATTAATATATGCTTTAAAAGACTGAAGTAACCATTTCGAGGATTTCAAATGGAAAATGCAAGGGGATGGATTTTTGGGATGCACTTTGATGTTTCATGGCCTGTATCCACCTATGTCTTCTACCAAAGTGAATCCATATCCATACTGCCCTGGCAGGTGCTGGAAAAAGATGATTTGATTTGGTTTTGGTGTGAAAGATGCTTTTTGGAAGTCGCTGTCAATGTGATGCTGCTGTAGAAGCACAATCCATGCAGTGTTACAAGTACGTTACTGTGATTGTTAACCCACCCTGGAGGCGCGGGTGCCCGGTTTACCATGGAGCAGGCTACTGGGTCTTAGGAAGAAGTATAAAAAGAAGCAAGGTCCTGACCTCAGTTGGCACTTTAGAAAGTTGTGGTGATAAAGATGGACAGCAGGAATGCCGCAGTGCTGGTGTTTGTATAAGTCTGCTCTGATGAGCAGTAGTGCTTTTGGAGCCCATTTCAACATCCGTAATCTGGCTGAGGCTGTTTTACCCCAAGCGTTCAGTGTTTTGGGAGTCTGATGCATTTTATTCTGCTGAGGGAAAAACAAACCTGAATGTTTAATTTGTGTTGCAGTGGTGGCTTTTTCCTCCTCCTCATTTCATGCAGGGTGGTGAATATTGGGCAGGCAGGTGTTCTCTGGCTTTCCTTCAGCCTTTGCCATGCACAGGAATTCACATGTCAGACTGGATATCAGCATAAAGTGCGTATCTATAAATTATAGAGGCATGCTGATAAGTGGGAGAGGCTGCAGGTGCACTTCAGTGCTGGGTCTATTAAATCCTTGTAGCTGAGGGTTTTCTTCTCTTCCCTTTTCTTCCTCAGCAGTTAAGCATAAAGGCCTTGGGCTTTGCTTCCACCTCCTTGAATTCTTCAGAGTGCACATCACAGTGTCTTTAAACAGTGTGAGACGTGTCGGGGAACTGAAGGCATTAGCAGAGCTCTGGGATTTATTGGCAGATTGACAACCTGATAGGCACGCTCCCTTTCTTCTCTGTTTGTCACTCTTTGATACTTCCCTTTTCACCCTCCAAGGGGAGGGAGTCCCACCATAGCACTGGATGTCTTCAGCATTTCTACTCTGAAAAATGCTTTATCTTGGTTTAAGATTCTGATTTTCTGTAATGTCTGAAGTTCACCTTATCCTGAAAGGTGCATAATTTACCAGGCCTCTTGTGATAGCTTTGTGTCTTGCAGAGAAACTGAAATGGGAACTGAACTCATTAAAACTAAATGAGTTTAAAAAGGAAAAAGAAGTTTCTCCTTCATGGGAATGCTTGTAACTCATAGGAAAGTGAAGATGCTGCTGCCTTGTTGGTGTGAGGATAGAAACTGAGGTGGTATCTTGGGGAAACCGAGTACCTCTCACGATGAGTGTGGAGCAGTGCTTAATTTCAGGCTCAAAAGCCTGGAAGAGGTTGGTTACGTGGGTAAGACTGGGACTTAAATGCAGTTCTGACCTCTGATGTTTCACAGGTTACCTTAATCTCCCTGTGGCTCCTTTCCCAAGGTTTTCAACAGGAGTAACAAAATCTTCCTCTGCCACTTGAAGCTCTTCAGCCTTTTTCATTTAATAGGTATTTAAATCCAGGAGTGCTGCGTGCATTTTTTTACTGATTGCATCTGCACACTGTGCAGGGAGCCTCATAGAGGGCCAAAGGTTTCTTCCTTTAAACTGGGGCACATACCAATAGAAATAGTTTATTTTAACCTATGTGAGACAGCACAAGTCATTGACCCTTAGTCTCGGTTTACTCCTTCTCCAGCTATTGCCAGCCTTGATCTACTGCTGAGCCGAGCAGCGCCAGCCAGTATTGCTTACCCTGGATCCTCTGTGTGCAGCAGATAATGCCTCAAAGCTCCTTCCTCCTGTGCATTTAAAGTACACAGTGTATTAGGAGATTAAGTTACTTTGAACAGGAACAGCTCCCTGTATTGTAACTCAGGCTGTTTTTCACTTTGTTCCACTTAAGATATTGCCAAGACTCGCTGTGACTTTTTTCCCCATGAAGTAGTTTAAGAGCATGAAATTGTTTGGTGCTGGATAATACAGTAACCATGGGGCTATTGCTCTTATCTTTAATGTATTAGGCAGATGTAATTCTTTATGGCATTTGAAGTTCAGGTGAGTTGGTTACTGTGGGTTGATTGGATTTGGGGTTTTTTTGGTGGTGGGGGGGGAGTGTTATTTCTGCTGCTTCTTGTTTTGTAGAGCTTCTTTGCTGCCTGACTTTGTACTTCACCAGCCTGTCAGATGAGGAATGAATACATTTGGTAGAGGAGTTAGACTATTAATTCTGCAAGATGTTTTTAGAGATACTTCAAGATCTCAATTTGATAGGAAGAACTGGATGGAGAAGGAAACCATCTGATCACTTCAGATTGAGCAATTAACTACTTAACAGCTGGAAAAAAGCTTGCGAGTGATGTGATTCTGCACACCAGCAGCACTTAGCTATTCCATCCACAGTTCTAAAATGCTTTGAACAGGAGATTAGTATCTTGCTCATTTTGCAGATGAGCAAACAGAAGTACAGAGGGGAGATGAATAGGCTCAAGCAGCAGGTCAACAGCAGAGCCAAAAGAATGAATCCCAGCTGTCTAAATCTGATCTGTTAGAGCCGAGGCAGTGATGTTTCCCCAAGGGTTATTTCATCTGCAGTACTGACAGGGCTGAAATTGTCAAGGTTTGGGTTTGTTTTTATTTTAATTCTCTTCCCCCCCCCCCCTTTAATGTGTGTGTGTGTCTGAGAATGAGATTCCTGGTGGTGTTCAAGGCCAGGTTGGACAGAGCCTTGGGTGAAATGGTTTAGTGTGAGGTGTCCCTGCCCATGGCAGGGGGGTTGGAACTGGATGATCTTAAGGTCCTTTCCAACCCTGACTATCCTATGATTCTGTGAATCCAACGCTTTCCAAAGCCCTGAGGCCCCCTGGTTCAGGCTGGAATGCAGCGAGTCTAATCTTTGCAGTACCTATTGCATTGTTTACAATAGTAAATAGAAAAAGCAAAATGCTTCTTAGTTCATTGATCCTTGCGCTGTTACTGAGCCCCAGATCAGTATGCTGGGCACCTTTTCCATACCCTTGGTGATGTTTTGCAGCAGGTCTAGCAAGGGGAGTAGTGGGAACAGGGCTTTGTTGGTTTATAAATCATGGAGGCAGCCAGTTGTGCATCCTGCACAGTGCGGAAAGCCAGGAAACTTCTCTTCCTGGCTCTCCTGCTGCCTGTGCTTGGGCAGATCAGTTCAGTTTGCCCTGCCTCCATACTCCTGGGGCTCTGATCTCATGTAGCTCTTCCATGGCACTGATTCACCGTTAATCATGAAACTGCAGCTAATTTTGGGTTTGAGTTTGGCTTTGGGAGTTCATCCAGGCTCTGCTTCTCACTCAAGAAGTCTTGCTGTTCCCTGCGCTCTGTTGTTCTTTAGCTGGGTTTAAAATATATGCTGTTGCTGGCATTCGAATCCGTATCTGCTCCCAACATATGCTATTGGCACAATACCAACAGATGCTGTTGAGCTGTATCAAATCTTGAAGTGCAGCTATGTTCTGAAGTGTGACTGTGAAAATGGCACCGTAGGGTTCCTCCTGTGTGTCTTGGTGATTTGCACGTTAAGTTCTCTCTTAAGAAGTAGAAGATGTTGACTGTTTTCAACAGTCTCCACAAACTAAACCTGTTTGTTCTAAGGGGAGGTCTCAGCAGGGCTGGTGCATGTTTCCTGCTCCTGTCCTTGCTGTTGTCCTTGCTCACTGCTCCTGTCCTCCCACCCTCTCGCCGTCTCAGCTACATGGTGTGGAAGCTCTAGGGGCTGGGAAATGGGGTGTTTGTCAGTGCCATAGAGTTCAGACTGCTCTTGCAGGTTACATAGATTTCTGTTGAATAACAAAGTGGTCATGATCCATTTGAAACTGTCTTAAAAATGCAAAAATCCATTTGGGGGGAACAGAAATGTCAGCAATGTCAACAGTTACCATTGTCAGGAGAGGGGTTTTACTGAAGTAATAATGTGAATGAGCACTGAGTTAATATTACTCTTTCCCTTTTTCCATCCTTATTCTCCTTTTGTTTGAGATTAAATGATAATAAGCAAACTTACTGCACAACTGACTCTTTGCTTATTGTTCTTTCTCCTATGAAGTGCAGTGCCATTTGGCACATGGACAAGTAGGGAAGATTGATGGCTAACAAAGAGCACCATTCATTTTCCTCTACCAGATTTGGACAGAAAGCAAATGTTTTTAATCAAATCTATATGTTTCTAAGGAATATTGGCTGCTGAAAATTTTCCAGCAGCTGAATTTTCCCCCTTTTCTTGCCCTGTGAGAATTACATCCTGCCAGGCTAATGCATGGATGGGACAATATGGATGCTTTTTCTCTTGTGCATCATTTTCTTTGATGTTATTGAGAGAGCAGTAAGGTTAAGGGGATATTGGTGCCGAGGAGAGAGAAAAGTGGGAATGGTTATGTGCTTTAGTGCAAATAATCTTAAAATGTGAGAGTATAGTTCTTCTAATGGCCTCGCAATGAATCATGCAAGACAACTGTCTGAACAAAACACACAGTTGCTTTCAATGAAGCAACCAAAACATCAGTGGAAAGTTCGCCTGCAGTGGTTTTGCATTTCTCAGAGAGAAATGAATGATTTATGTATTGCCTCCACCATGCTATCTGCTCTCAATCATTAGGCAGTCATGGGGCAATACAGGAATTCAGGATCTGTTGGTCAAAAGGAACTTGGCCATGGTGCTCAGCTGGAGAGGGAGATTCAGCTCTTCCTAGGAGGGAGGAAGGGTTGAAGTGTGGTATGGAGCAGCATGGAGTGAACCTTAGACCTCCCTGCTCAGGGAGCTTGGGGGAAGTTCTGGGAAGTAGCTTGGTTTCTCATCAGCTGCACATCATAAGGAAGGAGGTGGTTAAGGAAGAGACGGTGTATGTTTTAGGGTTCAGGGAATATTGTCTCTGATGTTTATTACTGCAGGTGCTGGATAGATGCTGGCCTTGCTTAGCTGTGTTTCTTCACTAGGCACACATAATGAGAGGGGCTTTTGCTTTATGGAAAGATACACAAAGAAAAAAAGAAGAAGACTTGGCCATTTGGATATTAAATTCAGATGCCTTTAATAGCACCTATAAATTAATAGGATTTCATGTGCAGCTTTCAAGAGCATTGTAAAGAGGATGTGGGATGTGTAAAGGTAGAGTGGATTGTGTAGCGCTTTATAGCTGTGGAAAGAAAATGATTTTCATTTTGATTTTTTAAAACTATATTTTTCCCCTTTGAAGTGTAATAATGGAGTTAATTAGCTCTGAGCACCTGGATTTGCAGCTTTGAAAATGATCCTTTCATTGCAGTGGTAGTGAATTTTCTGGAAAGCTGCATCCACGTATACACAGCTTTGTCATGGCATATGCAGCCTTGTACAATGTGCATGTGGAGGCAGGGACTGTAGCTCAGAGGACTTGGAGAAGACCTCTGTTCTTTTAGTTTTGGAAAGTTCCTGCTGTTCTAAAACAGAGTGTCTCTGATAAGTCTCTGATGTCCTAGTTTCCACATTGGGAAGTTTTGGCAGTGCTTTCCCCTGCCAAATTCTCATCTGTGACTTGGGTAAATAGATGAAGATGATGATGATGCAGTGTGGGAGCACTGGTCCTGAAACTGCTGAATGATGAACAGACCCTCTGGGCAGCAGGGACATTTCCTTAGTGTTCACCCTGCAGCAAGAGCCCTGCTGCCTCCCTTCCAGAGGAGGACACTGATGTGACCTTGCTTCAGACAGTGCTAATTCAAATTGAGTTTACTATGTTCTGCATGTCTATACACCTCTTAAATGTCTTCACTCCTTAGCTCCTCTGGGTTGAGCACAGGGTTATGGACCCTTGAGGGTTCATCCCAGCTTGTCAAAGACCAAAATGCTGAAGTGCTAAAATTGCCCTCTCTTCTGCTTTGCTGTGGTGCTGGTAGGAGGCACAGCTTGGAGGTCTTGGGCCAGTGCTGGGGCTTGGAGCCAGAGTCCCCAAGGGGGGTGAGAGTATCTGGTGGCTGTGCCAGAGGGCAGGAGAGACAGCTCTGCTGCATGGCTTTTGGAGGAGCAATAAACCAACTGAGAGAAGGGAGTGACTGTGTTGACACAGAAAGTTTCCAACTGTTATATTTATATAACAGTTCAGAGCTGAAATTGCTCTTGAAGCAGGCAGATTTATATCCCTTCCAAGCCTTGCTGCATACTGTTCCCCTCTCCTTCCTGCCGCTATAAATCTGGATGCTCTTGTTGATATAAATATTCTTCTTTTAAAGAATTTTACTAAACTTTGTGGGCACTGAGTCAAGTCTCATGGGCTTTGCTCTGCACCGGGTGGTTAAGTTTTTCCTTTATCAGTCTTTAATTTGCTGCCTTTTAAATATTTCCCTGCTCCTTTTTTTATGTAATGAGAAAATGTCAAAAGAAAGTGTATTTCTGATATAGTGACATCTGGCATTTCTGTTGGGAAGAGAAAGCTTGCATTTCTCTGCATTTCTCTGCTTTTAGGATGGTTGGTAGAACAAGAGTGCCTCTGAAGAGAGCAGCGTGGCCAGGAAAAGGTTCAGGGTGGGAGTGTGCATATTCTTTTCTCCCTTAAAGCATGCTGGTGCAGCCTCTTAGCAGGACAAAAGTGAGAAGCAGTGGCAAAACTTGGAGGGTTTTATTTCTTCCCTCCTATGAATCTCCACAAAGGCTTTAATGAATCCAATGCCTGTGATGCTCCTCTGGGATACCCTGAGCCATTCTGTCCCCAGGAGGGTGCAGAGTCCTGGCTCCCTGGGTCTGACAGTGCTGTTCTGGGCTGGGGACAGCCCTGACCAGAGTCCCTTGGGTTAACCTGCGGGACTTCAGTTTGTGGAGGGACTTGATTTGATGTGTGTGAGATGAAAATGTGCAGATCATGCTGGGAAGAGAGGGCTCTTGGTGCCCAACAAACCCATGGGTAGGCTGGGGAACCAGCACGAAGCAGCAGTTGGGGCTGGGTGCCCACCCACCCTCTCCTGACTGGTGTTCATGATGGTTTTCATGTCTTAAATGTGTACTTAAGCAGCAGCACGGCTAAGAGAGCTGATGTGCAGCCAGTAGGAGTGAAGGGGAGGCTTTCCATTGTCTTCAGTGGGTTGTGGATTAAATCTCAGGAGAATAATAATATCATGGTTTACTTGGCAGTAACAATGCTAGCGGTGCTGTCTCACTGCAGACAATAAACTGCGCAAGTTATGGAGAACATGATAGCCCTCTCCCGAACAGGAGGGGAGTCACTCAGACGTAAAAGCAATCCATTTTGTGTATGATTTCTGTGGGGAGCTTTCAACAGGGTATTTTGACATATGGCTTCGATGTAGATGAAGTGCCAGACCTTAACTAGGTAAAGGTATAATTAAATTCTCAGTGAAGTCACTCAGAGTGAAGTATGGAACGGTTTTTGAACATTCCTGGGTAGGTACCTCTCTGCATGTTCGAGATACAGAGATCTGCCACTGAGGTGCTTGTTGCATGTGAGCTGCAGTAGCCAGGAATCATGAGCTTGCTGAAGTACACAGGGCTGGGCACCAGAAACCTTCTGTTAACATTCCCCCTTTACCAGTATTGCTCTGAAGCTGGTTAGTCAGGTCTGGGAAGGGATGTTCTGTTGTTTCATACAAACATCCTGCGCTTTTTCACCATTATGGGTGTGTTCCTGCTGATTAGAGCTGCTGTCATCAGAAATCTCTGAGTATCGGTTGAGGAAATGCTCTGGGTTTGATGCTGAGTTAATGAAGTGGACCCTCAAGCATTAGCATTCTTCCTGCAGAGGGATGGAGGCAGAGCAGCGCTTGTATATTCATAGAGGTTTAGTTTCCACCATAGCTTTCCTTCACCCATATGATGGGGGAAGCCTTCTTCCTGTGTTCATTGAATCTGCTTTTCCTTGTAAATCCCGGGTAGCTTGGTATAGGAGTCAGAGAAGTGAGGGGTGCAGGGGAAAGCAGCCCTTAAATAAAACATATCCCAGTTAACCAGGACAGTTCTGTGTGAGTAGCATGAGTAACAACTGCTTTTATTGCACACCACAGCATAGTTTTCCTGGCATCTTGTTTTGATATCACTGATCAAATGTATTTGATATAGCAAGAGGTTGAGTTTCTGATTGCTGACCTTTCCAGCACAGGCCAGCTGGCAGGGGAGACGGCAGACTGCCGCAGGTATGCCAGGGTTGCTGACGGAGTAATGCACAGCGGAGAGGTTTTGGGAGAGAAGGCAGGGAGTCAGGTCGTGTTTGCTTCACATCCTTTGACAGAATTCCATATCGATCCTTTGAAAGAAAGAGGAAAGGAAAAGAAAAATGAAACAAACCACAAGAAAACACTACTTGCTGCAGTGGGCTACAGCTGGCCTGTGCTTTCCTGGATGTTAGTGCAGCTCCCAAGGGAAAAT
This sequence comes from Neopsephotus bourkii, assembly GCF_033783945.1. Lineage (NCBI taxonomy): Eukaryota > Metazoa > Chordata > Aves > Psittaciformes > Psittacidae > Neopsephotus > Neopsephotus bourkii. The sequence goes on along the minus strand of NW_026901291.1, from coordinate 577,658 downwards.
GACTGGGGGAGAGTGAGCCTGGCTGAGCCAAAGGCTGTTCTGTGCCATGGAGGCAGGTTTTAACGTCAGCTCTTGTTCACTATAATTCGGTGTTAGTTCAGCAGTTTGAGGCAGGAGCAGGAATTCCCAAATTGTCTGTCTCCTAATGGTCCATTAGGCACCAGACTTCAGAGTACCCCCAGCAGCAAAGCACGTGCCATCACTGATGGAGCAATGCTTATAGCATGGCAGCGGGAGCTGCCTCAGCAGCCATTTCCTCCAACTCCGGAGGCAACTGGTGGCAGGAAGGTGAATACAAATACACATCATCCCAATGCTCGGATCGCTTGTTCTTCCTTCATGGGAGCAAGTCTCATATCCAGTAACACAGAATCTTTTGGGGAGCTCAAAGCAGTGGATGAATGAATCTCACTAAGCCCATAAAACTGTGTAAAGGGCACAATTTCTGTTATTTGAGCAGAACTGCTTGATGTATTTAGCCAGAAGAGTTCTTGCAAGGCAGCAGCAATCTTGGGCCTTCAACTTAACGCTGGTCTCTGCATGAGACATCAGCGTGTAGGTGGTTGTTACTGACTTACTTGACAGTATTTGTGGTCCTGTTTGGTTTCTTTCCTTTGTGGATGGCAATCTGAAATACATTGCTGCTTTTAAAAGGGGGGGGGGAGGGCAAAAGAAGACCATTATGTTGTGTGCTTATATAAAATAAGGTGAAGAAAACTGAACAGAGAATAAGCCAGTGTTTTTCAAGTGGAGGAGTGCAAATCCTCGAGGAGCCCAGTGGTCTGATCCTCAGAGGTAATTAGTAGGTAGCTCTATTAATTTTAATGGCATCTCTGAGCTGTTAAAGCCTGGCTATTGCCTCTATATTTTAAATATTATTAAATGCTACATACTCTTAAGTACTTCATTGCTCTCATTTAAGAGAAGTCAGCTTGTTCACTGGGTACCTCATTTAGAGTTACGTTTACTTTTAGTGCCTCTTGGAAAACGCGTGGACTCTTCTGGGAGGAAAGTTGCCATTAGGATAATTGTGCTCCTGTGCTGCTCACAGCTTCAGGGAAGTCCCCTCAGTCTGTACTTGGGAAGAAGCACCAGGTGATGAAGATGTGTGTTGATAATCCTTGGCTTTGAATATTTCTCCAAAAACAAAGCTGTGCCACAACAGTGGCTGAGTGATGGATGCTGGAAGTGTCACACAGTGCCACAAGAAGTCATTTGACACTGGAGCAGGGATGAGCGGCCCTGCCAAGTTTTCACAGCCTTTTATTTCTCTGGTTGGTAGGTGCAATTCTTGGGTGGCAGGGGCTGCTTTGAAAGGATCTCACGTGGCATTTCCAGAAGCTTTCACATGCTTTCCCTTGCTCCCCCAAAGCAGGAGCCTGGCATCTAAATGCAGCTTCTGAAACATGCTTAAAAAAACCCCAACCCAAAACCCAACCAAACCCAACAAAACAACCCCTCAAACCCTGGAAAATACAGTTGTTGTGAACACCTGCTTCTGTGCGGGGTTGTACCAGGCAGATGCAGAGGTCTGTGTGTGGGAAATGATGACTTGGTGCAAGAGGGGAGGATGGTGTGGGCACTGCACAGATGCGACCCTTGTCTGGGTTTGGGAGTGGAAGTGAGGAGCATTTAACTTTTCCCTGGTGTTCTGTGCCATGTGGGGTGAGATGGGTTACAGTGATTTCTTTGAGGAGGCCCTGGCAGCCTGTCACATCCCTGGTGCAACGTTAATTGCTTTTCAAGTGGAGGAGATGAAAACATTTTCTAGGCTTTTACTTACTTTACACCCAGTTTATTCTGGGTTGTGTTGTGAATGGGGCCATGCCCCAGAAATGGGCAAGCCTTCCATCTCACCCTACGTGCAGTGTGGTTTCCTTTGCCATGGGGTGTGAGGAGCTGGTTGGTGGATGCAGTTTTTTAGGGCATGGGGTAGTCCTGAGGGCTTCTGATGTGTTGTGGTTAAGAAGTGTTTGAGAGGGTTTCTGTGTTGAAGACAGACAGGCATGGCATGAGCAAATACCTTCTTGGGAGAGGGGGGGAATGAATTGCAGTGGCAGCCTGGGTGGTGCCCAGAAATCTCTTGCAGATTGCTCCAGTGCTGATCCTTCTGTACTTGTTTCAGGGATAAAATATGTCCTGCAGCTTCTCCCTCTGGTACTGATGTCCTTCCATAGCTCCCTTTTACTGGAATGTGTGTAAAGTGTTTCAGAACTTGCCTGTTCTTTCTGTATTGAAGTATTGGAAAGACGGTAGTAAGACTGAGGCCACTGCCATTTCCAAGCAACCTTACTTGGCTGGCACTGAAACTGATTGCTGCTTGCAGTTTCCTGCCTTTACAAATGGCTGTTAAAGCAAGAAGTGAGCCGTCTCTGGATGTATGTCCTCCTTTGCCTCCCACCCTTAGGAAGCAGGTTCCCTGTGTAGTTTATGCTTAGAGGTGGGTTGTTTCAAGCTTCAGATGAACTTTGTGTGTATGTGCATGGTTGGAGGAGTGCTATAATGAACAAACAGGATGTGTGTATGAATAGGTTACATGCATAAAGCAGATGAGTTAATTTCTCAGTCGCTGAAAGCCTTTTACAGTAACAATAATAAAGAAACACTGTAATGCTCCTTCTCCTCTGGATGTTTACTTTTCTTTTTCAGGGGCATTTTTACCCTTCAGTTTGTATAATGAAGGTTTCAATGGGCATGTCCTTAAAAAGAGCTTGTCCTTTCGTATGCACAGAGTTGTAGAGCCTGGATGCAGACTGCTAAATCGTGCAGAGCTTGTCTGTCCTCCTGTCCTTTTCCACCTGGTCTCATTATTAGCATGCTTGAGTAGGTACTACAGCCAGTGAGTCCCTTTTACTGAGTTAGTAGAAGGGAAGAGCAAAGGCTGAGAGGTATTATCCACTCATCCCAAGTTAGCAGCGTTCTTCTTTGTGAAGGATTTATTTTCAGCTCAGACAATACCTTTCTGTAATGCTTAATTCTTCTGTATAAGTTTTTAATCAGAGCCACTTGTGTTTTTATTTCCTCTTGTTACAACAGTTACACTTTCACCATAGCTGGTGATTGAAATACCATAAAACTCTTGGGTAACACGGCAGACTGAAAAAACAAAGAAACCACTTTGTTTCTCCAAAGGAGTAGCCTTGTTGGACAGTATTTCATACACTGTGTTGCACTTCAGAAAAAACCCTCCCTAATTAATACTTAATATTAATTCTTAATAAGTATTAATACTTGCAAAGTAATTAAAAAGCTCTCTGAAACACGTTTTTTCCTTTGCTACTGCTGACTTAATGGCCCATAGGTTGTTTCTGTTCTAGTTTGTTCTAGCTTGCTTTTCTTTGAGCATTGCAATTCTGAGCTTGGAGTGTAGTGTTGTCTTTTAACTATCTCATGGATGTAATCCAGGTTTTGTTTTCTTTAAAATCAATTGCCTTATGAATTCACCTTTTCTTTTCTCCATGTGTTAACGGAGTGGAAGTAAAATAGGAAGTTGTCACATAGATCCAAGTAACTTCCCCCTTCTCCAGACAGATGATACGTTATTCATCCTGTGTTTTCAGAAGTAAGAGTTACACAAGGTTGACAGTAATTTAGCACAGCCAGAGTTTTACAAGCCACACTAAGAACATCTCAGGTCAATCCCATGATGGTGTATGATGATAATTATGCTTCAGCAGAATAGGCCTGTTCGATGAGCAACTCAGGCTGAAAGACCTATATCCAGACAGTGCTTTAAAGTCTGGAATGAATTCAGTTTTACAAATTACACTTTCTTCTCAGTGTATTCATATCCTATATGTGGGATTAGCTTGCTTACTGTGTTAAACTCACCATCTATTTTCTGTTTGTGTGAACCTGCCTACTTTGAATGATCTTGCTGGTGTCACAGAAAGTGACTAAGTCCCAGCAATGTCTTCTTGGAGGAAAAGTTCTCAGAAGATGTCCTCACTTAATTGTAATTGAAAGGGAATTGTTCAGCTGTCAGCCTGCTTCCTTCATGCCTCACGTACTCTGCCCAGTAACATTCTTCTTCCATATGATTCATTAGTCTTCAGATTGCTTAAAAATATCCTGGACAAGGAAGACGTATTAGTGAAGTTGTAACTATATTGGTGGATGAAAATCATCTCTTTTCAAGTGTCTGCGTGCGTGCCAAGATCACATTGTGCATGCAGAGAATAACTGAGTGGGATTGTGAATGAACAGGCTTTTGAAGGGCTTCTTTTGTTAATCACTAGCAAAATTGGTCAGAGAGCTTGCAGGCTTGAAAGAAAAATCCAGAGGGTGTTTTTCAGAGGTTTTATCACCTTTTAGTCATCATCACGATGCTTTTTGCTGTTATATGTAAGAACTCCTTCTTGTCCACCTGTTCTCCTGTGAAATTCCTTGTTCTAGGCCTCAAATCAGCTGTCTTAATGCGCATAATAGCTTGATAGTCTTAAGTCTTGAAGGCTGCTCAAATCCTCTAATATGTAGTAAACTGTTTAGAAGTATAGAATTGCTATATTAATCTTGTCATGTAGTTACAGATTTGTTGTGGCCTGCTTGGCCTGACATGTGCATGTCCCTCCTGGCAGAGCTGTGGGGCAGCCCCTGAATGCTCACTGTGTAGAAATAAGAAGGATTTTCTGAAGAACTGATGTTGCCTGAGAGTTAAAAATCCACCGCAGGGAAATTGTGATGCGTGTTTGAGGTGTAACTGATGCACTGTGATTTGCCGTGATTTCCTTGGTTTGCAAATCAGGCCCAGTTGAGGAAAACCATTCTGTGGAAGATGGATGGGAAGAGAATCCCAGAAGAGATACCGTGTGTGTGTTCCCAGCTGCTGCTGGGGGCTCGGGAGCACTCTCTCATCTGCTTGGGAATGACTTCTCTGCTAACAGCATTTGGCTGGTTTTTATGATGGCTGATTTAAACACAGGGTCTTGAGTTGAGCTTTGAGAGAAAAAATGACAGAATTGACAGAATTTGTCTTAAGTGGTGAGCGCGGGTGCATGAACTGTTGGTGCAGAATACCATGCAGCTTTATATGTGATCATTCTGTGGCATCAAGGGAGAGGAAGAGATGGAAAAATATCTTAGGGACCTGAAGTGTGGCCTCTGACCTATTTGTATGCGTTAGGTTTCCATCTGTTCCACAAATGCTGATGAGCAGGTGTTGGTCATGGTGTGGCAATCAGCAGGACGGGCTGTGCCTCAGGTGTGTGTCTGTGGTTGCAGGATTAGTCTTCAGCTGACGTGACTGGTCAATGGATCTCACTTTGGTGAAACAGTAGTGCGTGTCAGGCTTTCCTTTTGGTTACTTTCATAGTATTATGTAGGGCATCCAAAGTGTCTTTCTAAATATGGTGAGATTTAGTACTAGGAGTGCAAGGAAATTAAAATGGAAAGCATAACCAGGCATTTATAAATGATTGAACTAAATTATACTCACTAGAATGAGCTGCAGCTGTGACAACGATGTTTCTTTCCTCAGGTAAATAACTTTACCCATCATTATTGGTTATGCTTAAAGGCCATAATTCCATGTTAACATGCCTTATTGCAGCCTGATAAGTCATAGTCTAATCTCCCATTACCAGACTGCCCATAAATATCAGAGATACATGGTGCAGGGAAGGTAAGGAATGAAATCTGGTTTTGACGGAGCACTATCAGCATTGCCTGCCCTCTGACCCGACAGAGCAGAGTCGTTTTAGGTAAAGCAATTCTTGTAATGCATATGATGACTTTCCATTTTTATTTCATTAAGTATGAAGCTGTATTTGCACCTATTCACTTTTTTTAAAGAACAAATATTTGTATGTTCCAAAAAGCCTTGGTGACTTCTGCATATGAGGAAATAGAAGTTTCAGCTTTAAGATTGTGAGTGTGTTGTGGTGCTGTACCACAAGTGCAGTGGGTTGCCCAGGGAGGTTGTGAATGCTCCATCCCTGGCAGTGTTCAAGGCCAGGCTGGATGAAGCCTTGGGTGAGATGGTTTAGAGCGAGGTGGCCCTGCCCATAGCAAGGGGTTGGAACTGGATGATCTTAAGGTCCTTTCCAACCCTGGCTATTCTATGATTCTATGAAATGCAGTACTGCTGCAGTTTTCGCTTCAGTAAGTTACTGCTTTCTGTGGACAATAAAACCACAGGCTGTTGAAATTATATGGTATAATAATGGAGTCAAATCTACATGCCCAAGTGATCCTATGTGTTTCTGACATTTTATTGAATTGGTGAGTAGGTAAAAGGATGAGTTTGGTTTTTTTTATCTTTGCTGAGCTAAAACCAGAGAAACACAAACCTTCCAGTTAACTGATCCTAGAAAACATAATTGGCATTTTAGTTCTGATGAAAGCAGTCAAGGATGTTCCATCCTTTTGAATGGTGTGGATGTGGACACTGTAGTCCCTTCAGTTTGAGCTCCTTAAGTTTTGAACTCATGGTGAATTTCAAGCACAGCTTGTTTACTACAGAAGCACTTAGGCTGAAGTTGAAATCAGTGGATTAGCTTTGTTTTGTGACCCTTTCAGAAACATTGCATGCCAAATCCACTGAAACAATCTCCATTGAAAAGCTCAATGCATTTGTTCCTGCCTGTTTTGCATGGCAGAATGTGCAAGAACAGTGCTTTTACTATTTTAAACTAGCAGGAATGGCAAAGAGAAGTTTGATACCGTTACGTAACTAACCACAGGTGACTCTTCCCAAACCTGCGGTCTGCTCCTTCAAGTTGTAATACAAAAAGAGACACATAAAAACCTGTCCTGGACAACCTTATCCTTGGGATGGGGTTGGAAAGGGAGTGCTCTCTGATGTATCTAAAAGGTAAATTATTTGGGCTCTAATGGAGCAAAAGCTGACCAATGAATGGAAAGATCCTTTCTGGGAGAAGGGGAAGAAGAAACTTGACACAGGGGTGTGAAGAAATCAGCATGGAACAAGTTAGGGCATGGACTCAGAAAATACCTGTGATACCTAGCTGTGTGCGGTGAACACAGGGAAGCCTATCCATTTTCCCCAGCTGCAGAGAGATCAGTCTTCCTGGATTTGGGAATAACATTTGCAGCACTTTAAGGATAGATACACTTGTGGTATATTCCCTGGGAAAGCAGGAGTGTGCACAGCATTGCTCTGAAGACATCCATGGTTTCGCTGAGATAAGTTGAATTTATTTCCATCTCTCTGTTGTGTGTTTTCCTCTGATTCAGGCTTGAATTTTACTGGGTTTTTTTCATGTTCTCTGTTGTATGAACACCATTCTGTGCTTCCAGAACTCTCTTTCCCTGCCTTAAATTTGTTGAGGGAGCATGAGGGGAAAAATGAAATGAAGCAATATATTTTGCTTGTTGTCGCCTTGCTGTCAATTGATTCTTAGTGGTACCATTAGTGATTTTATGACACATCACCTTATCTGGGTGAATTTTGCTCCTCTCTCTGTTTATTTGCCTGAATTTTTAAACATGCTTTTGTGGCCATACATCCTGCAACTGGAAAGTGTGCCTTTATAAGCTCAGTTACTTTTGGAGCTTTCAAAGCTTTCCTCCCTTCACCCCTTTCTCTCAGCCTGTATTTCTGAGTGCTTTCCAGGGCTGGAAGTGAGCTTTATCTGTGTTGACACAATTAGTTGGTTTGCCATGTGAGTGTGACAGCAACTGTACGCTCTTCTGATGGAATGTAATTACAGAGCAGCTGCAGATCCCCAAAGAAAACTGTAATAGTGAAGATGACCAAGAAAGCTTTATTTCTGCAGAGCTCTGCACTGTAGGGGTGCATGGGGCAATCCCAAAGCTTATTTTACTTACATGAATGCTCAGAACGGTCGGCTTGGTTACATTTATCTTGGTAGCATCCAGTTCTGTTCCTAACCAAAACGATCACATTCATAGATGCTCAGTGAAGCTACTGGTGAAGTCCAGGAGACTTCACTCCAGGTGATTAAAAGATGGGGATGGAGCTGGGCTCAGTACATGCACTCTGTGCTTTCCTACTCCTTCCTTGCAAACTCCAAGTACAATAGATTTTTTTCATGAAATTTATATAATTCTTAAGAGAAACTGAAGTTTATTTTCTGTGTGGAGTCGTCTGTGTGTGCACATGCAGCTTATGATTCCTGTTCATAACAATTGGTTTATAAAATGTGGTTACTGGAATTGGCAGTGTGTATTGGCAGTGAGGCAGCACAGTAGTCAAGGAGCCGAATGCAAGCAGCAGGCCATTAATGCACTCCTACAGTATCCTTGTTTGCGCACTTTTAAGTGATTATCTTTGGACTATACATGCACTAATTCCTTCTTGGGTTCAGCTACTAGAAATGCGAAGACCCTGATAGCAAATAACTAGCTAACTTGGTAGTTGTATTGGTTAAAACAAAAGTGTTAAATATATTTTCAGTGAGAAAGCTTGTAGCTGAAGACTACAATTACAGATCACAAACTGGTTCTGAAAGCTGACTCTGCTTGTTAGGGGTGTGTGAAATATTTCCTTAGTCGTTATAGTTTGATTTTGAGCATTTCTTACAGTGATCATTCATCTGCAGCTGACCTAATACCTGTGTAGAGTCTTTAGTAAATCACAACTAAAAGGCAGGCAGTGAAGAATTGAAGAGCAAAGAGAGTGTATGGGTTAAATGAACTGTTTTTTTCGCCTGAAGTTGCAGGCCATGCTTTTTGTCCTCTCCACCCCCCCAGAGCTTCTTTAGATCCCAACTCTCTTGAAAGTAAAGCTTATTTCATAGAATCATAGAATAGTTAGGGTTGGAAAGGACCTTAAGATCATCAAGTTCCAACCCCCCTGTCATGGGCAGGGACACCTCGCTCTAAACCATATCACCCAAGGCCTCGTCCAACCTGGCCTTGAACGCTGCCAGGGATGGAGCATTCACAACCTCCCTTGGCAACCCATTCCAGTGCCTCACCACCCTAACAGGAAAGAATTTCCTCCTTATATCCAATCTAAACTTCCCCTGTTTCAGTTTTAACCCATTACCCCTTGCCCTGTCACTACAGTCCCTAATGAAGAGTCCAGCCCCAGCATCCCTATAGCCCCCCTTCAGGTACTGGAAGGCTGCTATGAGGTCTCCACGCAGCCTTCTGTTCTCCAGGCTGAACAGCCCCAACTTTCTCAGTCTGTCTTCATACAGGAGACGCTCCAGTCCCTGATCATCCTCGTGGCCTCCTCTGGACTTGTTCCAACAGTTCCATGTCCTTTTTATGTTGAGGACACCAGAACTGCACACAATACTCCAGGTGAGGTCTCACGAGAGCAGAGTAAAGGGGCAGGATCACCTCCTTCGACCTGCTGGTCACACTCCTTTTGATGCAGCTGTTGAATCATTCTGCTGTCTCCCTTGGCATGAACCACCAAACTGTGTCTCTGCACAGTGCAAGATCAGACCAGTCCGGAAACTTGGGCTGTCAAGTTCAATTTAAGGAAAGAGGGTTTTTATTTAGTTTGGTTTCTTCAAATGCGAACATCATGAAGACAAGCCAATGGCATCTACCACATTATTGCTGTGTTGTGTTTAGGGTTATAAAGCTTACTGTAAAACTAACACAGTCTGGCATTTGTTATGTTTCAGCTTTAGTGATTGAAGATTACCAAAAGCATCATGCTTTTGAGACCAAATCAGATAATACAGGGGAAGGGTTAGCCGAGAAGCCCACTCAGACTGGGACTGTTACCCCTGCTCACATGTCTCTATGGGTGACTTGGATGTTGGTAAGAAACTCGCATGTTGGTTTGGAGGAAAATTCTTTTGAACCTAGAGAGTAATTTCATAATTAGCCCTTAAAATTACACAGTAGTGAAAACTTGGGAAATGTTAAAGATCACAAACATTAGAGCATCTGTTTTATATTTTAGCTTTTCTCAATTTAATCCCTCCTGCTGCCCTCAAAAAAGGAAATACAAAAGATAGTGTGCTTTGAGTTAGTGTGAGGACCAGTTAGAAGGGTAAAGATTATTAGAAGCAGCTACTGAACTGGCCATAAGCACAGGCCATGGGGATGCTGGGGAGGGACAGTGTATTATTTTTGCACAGTCGGAGGCATGTGGGCACTGAACAGATTCATCTTCGCTATCTTTAATATTCACTGTTGTAAAGTTTAGTCCATGTAACATCGTTTTTCAAGCATTGATACAGCAGTGATGCCTGTAGAGTACAGGATTTTCTGTCTCTTAACATGAGCTTTCAGGTGAATTCAGGAAAGACTTCCAGTGAACAGAATTCACAAACCTCAATTGAAAAAGAAAATCTAAAGATTTGCTAAAAAGGGTGTGAAACTGTTTCCACTGGTCTTTTCCACTTAGATTTTTCATTTTCCTTGTGGTAAAAGCTTGTTGCTCAAAAAGAAGCAGTAAATGGTGACACTGGAATAAACTGTTGTACCAAATGACTGAAATTTACCCCTGATTCCCCTTACCACCACCACCACCTTCTTCTTTTCCTCACTTAGAAGCTGAGAGTTGTTAAAGGGTTAAGTCCATTTTTGGGTCATTCCAGTTGCCTGGGTTGCACCTACACAGCGAGTGCAGGAGCTTCTCTTCAGACAGGGGCATTCTAAACCAGCTTAGTCCCTAATTGTAAGGCCACTTAAGGTCAAGCCATTTGAAGTGTTTTTAGAGCTTGTCCACAGGAGACTGCACCTATTTACTATGTTATTCTAAAATCACACCTTTCTGTTGGAGGAGGTGGAACCGCATGCCTGGATCAAGCCTTGTAATTATCCTCCACCTGTCAAGAATGTCTGTGTCCAAATAGAGTTACAGCCCAAAGCTCTGTAGGCTGGAGCTGTTGGGGTTTCATTTCTGTCTCTAGTACTTGAGAAAAGGCTTCTTGTCGTACAGAAATGTGAACTGTTTTCAGCATCCCCATTGATAACTGACTAGACTGATGAGTTAGGAATCAAAAAGATTCAGGAAAATCAGTTCAGCAGTCTTTGACATTGTACTGGAGAGAAGGAAGGTACATCTTAATTTCTTTTCTGTACTAGTAGAGGGGTTTTAGAAACCGTTGAAAAACATTTGCATTAATTTTGAGTCTAAACCGTGTTTAAGGTATTTTCTGTCTAATCTCTTCTGCCTGTATAGACTTCCTTTTTAAATGTCAATTTCCTTTTCTGTAAAATTAAGTGTAAGGTGGTGACAAACATCACAGCTTTACCCAACAACTTACACATTTGCATGTATACTAGGGCCTTCACTCAGTCAGACAAACAAAAAGACTAGGTAGGAAAAAATCCTCTTAGGAAATGCATTAGTGATAGACTCAGAGGATCACTGTTGTCTTCTGAGTTGTGATTTTTCCCATCAAATCCATGGAGGTTTCTTGCTTTTGTTTGTTTTTTTTTTTTTTGCCTCTTGGGGAGCGTCTGTGTGAGACTTGGAAGCCCAGATCTGCCCCAGCTCTAAAGGAAAGAATGGGGTTGCTTCCTTCCCCCCAGAATAGACATTACTTGTGGAGAACCCAGGACCATTAAGTCCTCATTCTGGAATACCTAATAGAGTAGGCAGTTCCTGGCACTCGACAGAAAAATGCAAAATAGCACCTTTCCTTGGGTCTGTAATTACACACACATGGTGATTATTCATGAGACTGAAGTGTTGAAAGTTAGTCGTGGAAGTTAAACCTCTGGCATGCAGATCCTGCTTGGGCTTCGTGATGCCAGCAATGGGCATGTCCTCAGCCCAGTAATAGCAGAAAGCCACACAGTTGGGTTTGACTCCATTTTCTTTTTGGCTTTGACATGGGCTTGTGTGCTCAGGTGCTCTGGGGTTTGCTGTTTTGCCACAAAGCTGGTCAGTATTATGGGGTGCCGTCAGGAGAGCAGAAACTTAATGCAGGTACACCAAGGTGCTGAGGCTTGATTGTGTTTAGCACCTTGTTGAAAGAGCAGTGGGTTTTTAAAATTATCGATCTTGTCATCACAGTACTTTCCTGCCTCTTGTCACCTTCGTGCCCATTCTACTCACAGAGTATTTTAAAGGACTGAAACGTTAGCACTTACAGCTTAAGTATCTCTTGAAAACATAACAACAAAATCATGTATTGGTGTATGAGAGTTAAGCAGAACTAGGCTAGAGACATCTCCAGCCTAAATTTTCTTACAGACTTACTGTAGTCTCTTGTTTCAGAGAGCACTTAGAGCCCCCGTGCATGCTCTGCAGGAAGCTCTTATTGACTGGTCTCTGCACCACGCTATCTGCTGAACTGGTTGCTGACTGCTGGGATGTTAACCTATTGAGTTTATATAAAGTGGGGTATTTTCTGACTGCTGACACTGTTCAAACCTCTCAAATCCACAAACCACTCTAATGCTGCTCTCAGGGAGGAGAATGTGTAACAGATGTACCTCATCTTTTGCAGGGTGGTCTAGACTGTCATGATGATTTAGAAATAAGGTGTATTAATAATTAGTGTTCATAACACCACCATTATTATTAGTGTTATTTATTCACAGCTGCTTTGATCCTTCTTTCTTCTGTCTCAGCTGCAGTGCAAGGGGCACCATAAAACTTGTGATTCAAAGCCCTGGTGAGGAGGGGTGAGCAGGGGCAAAGGGAAGTTCCTCCATGTGGAACAAACACAGCACGTGAGGGTGATTTCTGCTGGGAAAAGGGCAAGGGAAGGGAATGGGAAAAGAAGTTAAAATATCTTTGAGGCCAAGAGTGCCTCTTTATTCAAACAAACTTTTGTAGTTAAAAAAGGTTGAAAGAAGGCAGGGTATGGTGGAGGGAGTTGCAGGTTGAAAACATGAGTTCAACAGCATGGATGTGAAGATCTGGTGGTCTAAGGTGGGGTGGAATTGCTGTGTATCCAGCCCAAGCAGCAAGATGGGGGTTTCAAACTTAACCAGAGCCATTTGGCTGCTGTGGCAGTACCAGGTGACAGCCCAGGTTTTTTGGTGCATCCCCTGCCTCCTGAGGGCTGTGAAGATCCCAGCTTGCATTTATGCTGGAGGGAGAACTTAAATGAAAATAGAAATTGCAAATAGAAATTGTACCCCAGTTTCAAAGAGGGTAGTAGGTGGAAAAAACTCTGACTGACCTGCTGCTATGAGAGGGAGCTTTATTCCAGGCAGACCTTTAAGGTATTTGTTTCCAATACATATTCCCAGCATTTATTGGAGAGCATGCCCTGAGCTAAGTTAGATGCTTCTCAGGTATTTGTTCCCAGGGCCAGCCCACCCTCAGTGTTCATGAGCAAATAAAAGCACCACATGACCCGCACACTTGGCTAGCACTCCCCCAGCCATCTTTTAGCGTTTGAAGTAATAGTACAACTTGCACAGATTTCCCAAGCAAGCTCAGTAATTTTATGTTTGCAGAATTTGAGCCAACGGGTCTTCCTTCCAAGAGCAACACTCTGTGTTCACCCACTCTACCTTTAAAACAAGAGAGAGGGAAAGGTTTTGTATGGCTTGTGTTTTGTAGTCTCTCCCATGGGGGTGCATAACTGCCCTCCAGAAAATTCTTTTCTGGTTAAAATAGTGGCTTTCAACTTTATTCTTCTTGAGTTCCCTGAAAAAAAATTAAGTAAAAAGGTATCAGTGAGGTGCTAGTCCCAGTGGAGGGAATTCAGGCTTACTTGGTGATTGGCTTGTATTGTACATAGTTACCCTTTGCAGGCTCTTCTAGAAAGTACTCAGAATACCATAAACTAGAAATCATTGCTGTGGAAACATAGGTGACTGCTGCAGTGACATGGCTTTTGTACCCTCGGAAAGGGATAGGCTGTCTACTGTCTTTCCATCCGTCCCAGCTTTGGATTTGTGAAAAGGCTGAGGGGAATCGGAGGGTTGCTGGTACACTTTACCAGTTTGAAAAGGCTAAGGGGAGAAGTGAATGTGCTTGAAGCAGCCTCTGGGGATATTGATGAATGAACATCTGGTAAAAATTATTGCAATAAAAAAGCAAAATGCAGAGTGGCTAACAGCCAGGAGATGTCTGATGGTATAGAGTGGATGGATTACATTCTGCAGACTACGAAGAGGTCTCATCTTCTGCCTCCACCTCAGGCCATGCAAGCCTATATACAGCATAGATAGTACCTACCGCTGTTTCTTGGCCTTTACTCAGCTCTGCTCTAGACCGTCAGGTGTCTGCTTTCTAACATCCTCACCAGTGCTGTGAAGTGACCTGTGACCGTGACAGATGATTCATAAACACGTGTGTTTTATTTAGCTGGTCAGCTTGTGATTTAAGAGGATCTTCACAGGAGGTATTTTCAGAAAATTGGGTCCCTGATTGTAAAAAGGGCCAAAGCTAAGTTTTAACACTGGTGGAAAATAGCCATCTGGTATTAAAATAGCTTTCATCTTAATCACTGCATCCTCAGCTGAGGGGTCCATTCGGTTTATAGTTTCCAATTTATATATATGACCTTCTTTTGTATCATGGCCAAATTTGTTTCAAATCATGATGAGTCTATCCCTCTTTTCCTGCATTAAGGTAACAGTTTGGTTCATAAAGCAGCAGAGTGAATTTTTACAGAACCAGCAGGTCTGGGTTTTGAAGAAACTTCAGGGTTTTCTAAAGTGCTTAATAAAATAATTTTGGTAATTTGACAGTATTCTGTATGAAAACAAACCAGACAAATCATGTGTTCACTGCTGTCAAGTGTCAACAGTGGCTTGATTAATGCGAAGTAATGTTGTCTGGCTGACTTTTTGTAGCTGTCCATAAAGTCTTGAATTTGAATGCTGGGTTGTACATTAATGAGCTAGGTAGCATTTTTCACTCTTGACAGCGGTCCAGCTCCAGATTTTGACCACTATGCAGGATTTGGAAACATGAAGGCTAAATGATTTGATACGGGTGTTCTGTCTTTCCAAGGGAGAGAACATCATGTTCTTGTAAGTGCTTTTTAGCAAGGGGTTTGCTTTAGAGATGGCATGTCATGCTCCAGCCCTAGGCTGATACACCACTATGCTTCTAGCTCTGCCCCACCACCAGTCCAGAAGACTGGTATCTCATGAAAGGTTATAAGAGTTCACATTATTCTCTTAAAATTTAGTGGTACAAAACCATTTTGATGGCAAAAGCCACAAAAATGGGGCTTATGGGCATACTTCCAGCCTTTAGCAACAATTTTGGATGTCTCTTGCAGATGCTTTCCTTTTTCGGCTAAACTGTGGCGAATTGTGCTTACTTTTGAGCAAATACAGAGTACCACAGAACAAGATGAAATGTCTTCTTTGGATGTAGTTATACAGTTGCATGAATATACTCAGATTTTGTGCATAAGAAGTTTAGAATTATTTTCCTGGAAGCTATTTCTAGTGAATGATAACCTTCGATATTTGGCATATTCTGTGCTTGTCAGAAGGATGTTCTGGTTCCCATACAAGATGAGAGTTCTGTTTCATGTGAGCAATTTTACATGCTGTCACAGAGCAAGCAAGGTTCACTTGCAGTACTTGGTCACTGATGTACCTGAGTTGAATTCAACAAACCTACCTGGGTGATTATTTGACATTGTATTTAGTGCCTCAAGTGCACCATGTGTTTGCCAAATACAGGAAAAAGTGTTTTCTCTGAAAAGCGTCTTTCAAGTGCCCTGTGTGTCAATCTCTGTTTATTTCTAGTCTTCCTCAGTTTTCCAGCTGATCTTAACCAATTTAAATAAATTGACCTTTGGGGTTTTTTGAGCTAGAAAGGAATAAAGATGCAACTAAAATGTCAGGCAAACCGCTGGCTTGACTCTAGGGATCTCTGCACCATGTTATCTTTCCTTTTATCTAAGACTCTGTTCTGATGTGCTTTGATCTTGGAGGATTTCTAAACCATGCTTTTTTTAACGTGTAAATGGCCACTAAAAAGTTTTCAGATTCACAGCATGTGTGCTGTGTCATGTGCTCTCAAGACTGCTTTTGAAATGTTACTACATCCACATAAAAATCCTTGAGCACCTAAGCAAGCTCACTCTGTATGGTAATACCTGGGTCTTACACAGTGTTTTGTCTCAGTACTGAGGCTTTTTAAAGGTTTGGTTTCATTTTCCTCATTTTACAGGGGGTTGGAATGAGAACTGGAGAACAGTTGTTTAGGCTTGGGAGTGGAGACAGAGAAAGAGGAAGTAATTTTCATTTCCAGAAGGGCTGGGGAATGGAGGTACAAATAGCAACTGCATTGCCTGAAAACCCAGTCTTGCAGTCTGTAGGATCGTACATGTTTATTCTCCTGGGCCTGCAGGCCCAGCTGATGAGATATATGATGGCTGATGTTTTGGTTTACATGAACATTTATTTTTATTTTGCAGAGGTTTTTAGTATCTCATGAATATGTTTATTGTGCCTTAAAATCCAATTTTCCCTTCATGATTTTCAGCCTCTGGAGGACTTTTAATATCTCAGTTGAAACCAAAGCCTGGGCTTTCTGTTTGGCTCTGGCAGACATTACAGAAGCTAAACAAAGAAAAATAAAATCAGTGAAGCTTTTCTGTTTATTTGTAATGCAGGCTTACTTGGGTTCTGGTGGAACAGGAGTATGGTACAAGACTGCAGTGAATGCAGTACGAGTGGTGTTAGAAGAGAAATAGGAAGCGACGGGTATTATCTCTTTCCGATTGCACAGTATAGACTACGGATTGCAGTAGCTGAACATTTTCATGTGCTTAACTAATTTGTTGTAAAACAAGGCTAGATGACAGCAATATTCTAAGGCATCCTAACTGGAAATAGTCATGCAAATTACTTGGCACCTTTCAGTGACCAACAAAGCCATTAGTTTCCTTGGAGAATATTGAGAGGAACATTAATTAAATCAACAGGAATGGACAGGGGAAGGAGTGGTACATAAGCAGCTGTTTGCAGAGGAGAAAAAAATTATGGAGCAGGATACATGGTTTGTGGGGAAGAGGGGAGATCTCTTAAGTACTTGGATAGTGGCATCCAGTAGTGAGAGACACCCATCCTCTTCCCAAATCTTTCCCGCAGCCTCTGGAGAAGAGACTGAGATCAGGGAAGTGAGCACTGATCTTGGTGACCCCTCTCTGCTAATGCCTTCCCTCCCTGCCACCTCCCGAGAACTGGCACAGCTTTGCTGCACCAGCAGGCGCGTCTATCCTGCCATCTGTAGTGCATGCAAAGAAGCAAAGGTGCCAAATTTCAGCCAGGGTCTGGTGAGAGACTTGTTGTGTTTGGAGTGGGAGACTGAGCAGGATTGGAGCTCCTCCCCACACCTTCCAGCATGGTTTTCTCCCTATGGTCGTGTTTGCTCTTCTGGAGCGTGTCTGGCTGACCTGGGGTGATGAAGGTGCAGGTAGCCTGGAGCTGCTGCTAGATTAAGGTGTGCATCCTGTAGTTAATTTATCGAGTCAGGCAGGGAACTCAAACAGTGAGGAGGCAGAGAAGAATTGTGGTATAGTGAGGAGAGTTGCAGCCAAGATGTGTGCTTTTGCTCCTCTTCACCTGCTGGTGGTTGGCTCTGTTTTTTCCCAGTGCACCACTCAAAGCTGCTGTAAACTGCAATCAAATTTGATATTGTCAAATGCAAGTTACAATCTGGGAACATTTCTCAAATCCTCTTTTCAAATTACAAACTTCTAAGGCACTTTCCCCCCAGTGTTTTCTCCTCTTTTTCTTCTTCTGTGATTCATAAAGTGACCCTTTGCTTCTGTGCATTAAAAGGAAAAAAAAAAAGCAAGCATTATGTTCATGATGTGTAAGATCACACATGTGATGTGGAGCTGCTTTTTGCTGGCATATTCGTACAAGCTCCTGTTCTCCATAGTTGGAATATTTTCATGCAGGCTTCCAAAATTCATGAGCAAGGGCAAGCTAGGTTTTTGTGTTGGACAGAAATCAAAGGATCTGGAAATGTAGCCAGTGACTGTAGAATAAAAGCAATTATCACATGCAACAGTATGTAAATGTGTTTATTAGGAATGTGTATGTCCCTTGTTATGTGTACCTCAGAGCCACAGTGTCCTTGATGCGGAAAGTGGTCTTGTGAAACATAACAGCGCTGTTTTTCCCATTTTACAAAGCTTCATCCTAAATAACTTCCCCTTCAGATTAATTCTCTTGGCCTCCCCTTCAGATGTACTGTTATTTTCTTAGCAGCCGTCTAGTGATGTGGTTGACCTTGGTTTTCATATCCTGCAGGCCAAATTAGCTACTTCCTAAAATATAGTTGACCAAGGAGAAATGCAGGACAGAGATTTCTGATGTACTCTGCTTTCTGTGTACAAGTGAGATGGTGATGAGGCAGGAGAAGCCTCAGAGGGAGCTGCAGAGAGCATGATCAGGAAATTCTCACCTGGAAATCTTTCAGTGCTGCCTCTGTGGTTAAAAGTGAGCACCCCCCACCCCCTAAATACACAGAAACAAGGCTGTGGGCAAGGGAGGTTTGCTGTACCTAGGCAAGAAATAAAACCGAACTGACAACTGGTTAAAGACACAAGTGGGGTGGTGCAGTGCAGAGCTGCTCTCTAGAAACATTTTGTGAAGCATTTTTGTTGTCTTTACCTTGAACCACATCTATGCAACATCTGTTACTTTAAAAGCACATACCTGTCATTAAGTGCACATAATTAAGCTTAATTTCATTTGAAACTCTGTTTAATTTCTTATAATGACTGCACAGGCCGGTTTTCTCTGCTGTGTGGAAACTTGGCTTAGGAGTATGCTTACAGCAAGTGAGTCTGTCCTAAAACGTAAAAGCAGCAGAGCTTTTGGTCTTAAAAAGAGGGTAAAGATCTCTGATGAAAACACTTTCCATTCAGGAAAGGTTTCTTCGTGACATAAAGTTTGTCTTACCCAACCAAACATCCCATTTGTGTAGCATTACTTTGAA
Organism: Neopsephotus bourkii; assembly: GCF_033783945.1. NCBI lineage: Eukaryota > Metazoa > Chordata > Aves > Psittaciformes > Psittacidae > Neopsephotus > Neopsephotus bourkii. The sequence goes on along the minus strand of NW_026901291.1, from coordinate 558,877 downwards.
GTGAATTAAATAGATCATCTGCTTCATGTTTACTGCCAGAGCCTGTGCAAGGTGCCTGTCCTGTCTCCTGTGGCCACCAGACCATCGCTGCTGAAACGCATAGCATGGCGTCTGCCCAATTAATCTCCTTTTCCGACTTGTGAGAGCTGTCCTGAAGGCTGGAAACAGGAGAGCAGTGAGCTTGAGCCAGGGTGGCTTTGGGAGAAAGGGGAAAGTAAATAAAAAGTGCAGACTGCAGCTCAGGATATGAAAATCCCTTCCTTCCTGTAAGCAGTGGCGCAGGGACAGGGATCGGTGTGGCGACCGGTGCTCACTCACTGGTGACTTTCCCAGCAGCTGTCATAATGTTATTCTTTTCAGCAGCCTCTTGTTTTTTGTTAAGAAATTGTTTCAAGCATTTCAGCTCTGATCCTGTGAGAAGGAATTAAAAGTTTTGGCAGCTGGGCTTCATCCACTGCTCCCTTTCCTCCCGTCAAAAGCACTCCCTATGGAGCTTTGGCCTCAATTACTGTCTGCATGGGATGGGCGCAGGGCAGCTGGGGGCTGAGCAGTGCCTGGGTGAGTGGAAATGGCAGTGCTCTGTGGTGAGGCAGCTGTAATTGGCTTTCCTGCTATGAGTGAGGGAGCCCTTAATAAGAATTGAAGGCTTACTCTTGCCATAGGATGTGGTTCTAAAGCTGACACAGATTGTGGTGGGGTCTTGTTGTGGGGATGTTGCTGGCACCACGATGGGCACTGGGGAAGGGGAGGGGGGAGGTAGCCCATCCCCTTGTCATTGCTCCTTTATCTGTTCATTGAAGGAAGGAGAGGGTTACTAGAAAGGCCCTGAAAGCTGTTTTACCATGTTTTCTTTAGTGTTTGCCTGGTGGTGGACAGAGGGCTGTGCTGGTGCCCTGGTTAGCTTAACCATGACACCCAGCAGTGCCAGTGTGGCCGTTGCCTGAGGAGATCCCTCCCTGAGGGGTCTCCACAGCTTGAGTCATGTTCAGGCTGGGGAGAGAGGCCAAGGATGGTGCAGCCTGTCCTTCATCTCTCTTCATCATCAGCAGTGCCCCAGCTCAGCTCTGCAGGATGGGTCCCCATCCCCAGCAAACAGGGCTTGCTTTCTGCAGTGCTCTCTGTCTTCAGAGGTCCTGCTTGCCAGCCTGTGTCTCCATGTCTGGAAACACCATGAGCTGTGGTCCTTGCTGTTTGGGAGGCTGTGGCGAGCATGTGGGGAGGAGAGCAGTGAGAGGTAAGCTGGAGCGGCAGCGGGGAGGAGAGCAGCAAGAAGTGAGTTGAGTGGTGGCTGGGATGAAATATGAAGTTTGTGAGGAAAAACTGTTGGGATTTTATTTGAGGATGAATTGTAGAGTGTGAATGTGCCTGCAGGAAAGAAGTAGCAGTGCTGAGAAATGAAGGCCTAAAATAGTTATGGGGTGCATGTGGAAACAGGGGTGGAGGCAGGAGCGTGAGGTAAAACCTTGAGCCAGCCCTGCAGGCAAACTGCCACAGAGCTGCCAGAAACACAGAGCCAGGCAGATTTGGTGCCCTGTGCAGGGCTTGGCAGGGCAGCTTTGCCTCAGAGATCATAGGGTCCCGTGTGTTGGGGAGGCCATGTTGGTCTCCAAAATGGCAGAGGTTTCAGACCATCTCTGCCATGCCTGCAGCAGCTGCTTGTGAGCTGCCAGCCGCAGACCAAGGGTGCTGAGAAAGTGTTGATGAAAACTAGAAGCACAATAAGGACACTCAGGTCAGCTGGTACAAAGTGAAAATCTGGAAGAGGGAAAAGCTGTGCAACCAGGAGAGGAAGGGTGTGTTGTTGGGGTAGTGATGCTTCTGCAGCACGTGCGGGGAATGGATGCATTTCTGTGGCACTTGGGGAACATCTGCTTCTGGAGGCCTTTATTTCTTTTGTTTTCTTTTTTTTTCCTCCAGTTAATTTCACACAAAAGGTCATGGCCTGCTGTGGTCATGGCTGATTGGCAAAATCCTGCTCAGGAGGGTTGTGGATCCTTATACTTTCAGGACTGTTTGCTCAGGGCCTCAGTTTGATTCCAGTCCACCTGCTTGTTATTCATACTGGCAAAAACTGTTCTCTGCATTTTTTTCCAAAGTAAGGTTGTGGTTTTTCTTGGTTTTGCAGTGATTTACCTCTCTCCTGATACAATTTAGACAGGGAAATGTAATCAATCAATCAGCATAGTAATTGCCTGTTTAGCATTGATGACAGCTGAGAGATTGCCCTGCATTTAACAAGTCTCTGGTTGAGGCAGAGCTCAGAGGTCAACACCCTCTGACTCCAGGGTTCCACTCCCTGAGGAACATGTGGCTCTTTTTGGGGGGATACAGGGGGAGAGAGCAGTGTAGTTTAACTTGTCTTGCTTGTTGTACTGGTATGGTGGCTTTGAAAAGAATGACAATGGTAGGACTTTGTGGGATCATGGCTGGTTTGGCTAGCATGTCATAGGAAATGCTTCAAGGAGAAATCACACAGTCAATTAATGTCTTGGGTTAGTTGGAGATTTAAAGGTGGTATTTGGTCATCTTTTGGAAGGCAGTGTGGGGAATGTTATTGAGAATTTCAGCTGATAGGGAACATGTTTTCTAAACTCACTCTTGAATGTGTCTCTGAAGCGAAGGACCAGTGCATTGAAACAAAGGGAAAAGACAGCTTGCCTGCAGGACGTGTGGAAGTCAAGTAGTAACATCATTTCGTAAGCAGACTGTGAAGATTATTCCAGGTACAGTTATGCTTCCTGTGATACTGTTTTCAAAGTCATTGATTTTACTTTGTCAGGTAGGAAGACCCTAGTGGGTTTTGGTCAACCTACTTTTCTTGCCCATCTGCATAACATTTTGCTGTCAGGCAGATGTTTACAGATGTTACTGTCCCAAATTCCCTTTTCAAAAGGCAGTAATCCATATAAACGGCAGTTCTTGCAGAGAAGCCATTTCAAATCATTGGTCGATGAACCACACAGTTCTGCTTCTCTAAAACCACTACTTCTGCTAGCTGCAGTGCTAGAAACACGTTAAAGGTGTACAGCTTTTTCCCTAGACAGCTGCTGTGTGGTGATCCCAGACAGTTAACTTACACTGCCATTATCAGCAGGAGCTGGCTGGTTGTGTTCAGCAACCACCAAAACCTCATACATTTTTCCAGCAATTTGATTTCAGAAGCTCTCCCAACAACCAAGTGATAATAAAATATGAAATCAACAAACACTGCTTGAAATCATGTCAGAAAAATAAAGGTAAGTGGCATTGAGATCTAAAATCTGAGACCATATAAAAAACAAATTTTTGGACAGGAAACATCAGTGGATTTGAGCACACCAGAAATCTGAGCTCCAGTCCAGATGCCTGCAGTTGCCTGTGTCCAATTAAACTGGGGACGTGTCTTGCTGGTAGGCAGTTCTCAGCAATACCCGTACGAGTGGTTTTGTGTTTCTCATTGCCACACACATCATGTGCTGAACCAAGTGTGAGGTTTCTAAGATGGCTGACCTCTTCCACACTGCCTGGTTCCCCTCCCCTTCACCAGTTCAGGCAGTTGGTAGATCCTTGAGGGCAGTGAGTTGTTCTATGAAACCGCATTGTCAGTTGTGCCAGCACAAGATAGTCTCCTCCCCTCCAATATTTTATTTTCTAATGTGAAAGGAGGGTGTTAATTCCTTCTGCCATTCTTCATTTCCTGATCTGAATGGATGTTGAAATAGTTGTGCTGCCACAACTTGCAGCAGGGAGCATACAGTGGCATGAGGCCGGGCGTGTAGTGGGCAGTAGAGGAAAGGGAGAGAGCGTGACAGGAACTGCTGTAAGCCACTGTTACTGCCAAACACATCACATCACTGAACCACAGCTTAAGTGCTACTGAAAGACTTAATAAATATTCAACAGCAGAAATATGTCCATTGTGAATTAAATTGAAAAGAAAATAGTTAATGCAGATTCGTACATCTGGTAGGAGGGTTTCTGTAGTTGGCTGCAGAATTACTCTTAACAATTGAATTGTTTTATGCTTATTGTTTGGACTTCCAGTGGAAGTTTGATATTTGGTTTCTGAAACCTATTTAAAGACAGTCTTTTGACTGTTTAGCGCCTTGGAGGGGTGGGGAGGGAAATTCCATTGCAGTCTTAAACAGAGGAGATAAGCACATCTTAAACTATTGAATGTCATTAAAAAGCAGGTGATGAGGATTTTACTGTGGGTCTTTGCATGTTGTTATGGCTGTTGAGTCTTTTTAATGGGTTATAGGGATGTACATCATTAGGTAGTGTACAGAAGCTGAGACATGGTATAGCTCTAGAAATCACACTGAAATGCTGCATCTAAACCGGGCAAGAAGAAAAGGATAAACCTGGTTAGGTCCCTTTTCTGAAGACTCTTTAAAGCCCTGGGTTACATAAGGAGTGAGTTGCCAGGTTTCCTTCCTTGCTGGCTCCTGGTCTGATCAACTAGGGCACTTGTTCTCTTCTGCCCATCTCCAAAGGCTCTTAATGAACACCAGATTGCAGACCAGGTGCTATGTGACTCTTGCTCTCTAGTGAGGTGATGGAGTGCATTTGCTTGTGGTTTGCAGCAGTAGTTTGTCTGTGCGGTAATTTAAGTCGTTTCCCTGTTCTCTGAGAAGGTTTAAAAAATACCCCGAAAATCAAAGCCTCACCTTGTGTCTTTATCCATCCAATTTTCACTGCTGTGAAGTAGTTTGCACCACGCTGCGGGGCAGTATGAAACCATGCCTTGCCAGAAGGCTGGCAGGTATTTTTAGCATAGCCTGTTTGGCAAGGAAAGAGAAAAGTATCCCTCTTTCCCCCCTGAAAGGAACAACGACTGCAGGCTGTGGTGTGGTTGGATGGTGCTGGACTATTGCTTTTTGAAGTCTTACTGGGGTAACTGTCTGCCTTCACCTCTTGTTTGTAAATAAATGTTTAATGCATGGGTGCTCCAGTTGCCACATCTGTCTTAGCTTTTGACTTTCCCTGTCTGTCTCTCCCTGTTTTTTCCTCTCTTTGTCTCAAATTAACGCCACAATTAAAGTGTGAAGCCTGCTGGCAGCTCACTAGTAATTACTGTACAATGAAAGAGAGGAACATCTGTCAAAGCAAGGACAAGATAACAGCTGTAATTGATTGCCACATCATGGAGCTTGACCACCAGCAGATGGCTGCGGCCAGTTTTTAATAAGTGATCACAGCAGTGGTCCCAGGGATTTCGTGTGACTCCTCAGAGGTGACTGCCTGTGAATTACACCTGTTCAAAAGCAGCCACACAAAGCTCCATCCTTTTGGCTCCTTTATTTTATTTTACTTATTTGAGTTTGTGCTCGCCTCCGAAGCCGTACCACAGGGCAGCATATGCTGCTGCTCTCGCTAGGCAGGGAGCAGCAGGGAAAAGCGAGTGAGGCACTGGAGCTGCAAGCGACGGCTGGATGGGAATTGGCAACGCTTGGCGCTCTGCGGCACAGGAAGTGCCTCCAGTCACTGAAGCACTTGCAAAAAAGCACAGAAGCAAGTTCAAATTCATTGCAAAATAGAATAATCCCTTCAGAAGCAAGATTTTAAAAAGCAGATGAAGGGGGGGAAGCCATTTGCTGCAGAACATTGGGCTCCTGCATTGGAATTAAATGCCTCTGATACTTGCCCTGTGATTGTAGGGTTTGGGTGTCCCTTCCCAGCTCAGAGCTCCTGCTCTCATCTCCTGTGTTGTGCCTCGATGGCAGAATTGACAGGAAAAGGTGTAAGTTTATTACAGCGTCACAATTCATAAAACCTGCAGACTAAAACTAACCAAGGAACTGTCATTGTTTGCACTACCGTGTTGGCCATCAGTGTGACTGCATTGTTAGAGCATGTTTGTGGCACATTCTCTCCTTCACTAGAAATGTGGTGTAGAAGTAGAGAATAAATAATCTGGAGGAAAGTTATAACTTCTATTATACTTTATTAACTTCTATTACAACGGCCTTTGCTTTGTGGTAGCAATGAGATAAGGCCTGAAGAATCAGATGTGTCTTTAAAGCACATAGGATTTTTATTTTCCATTGTCATCAAACCTGAAGGAGTAAGTGTGTGTGGCAGGAGGGGGTTGGGGGAATCTTCTGTTGTTTTCAGTGAGAAAGCAGAATATCTCAATGTAAATGAATTCCAGAGATTGTAAGTGAATCCCAAACTCTGCAGAGAGCCTAAATAGCTGCTGTCATTCAGCTCTCCTGGTGTTCAGTCATAGGGTTAATTGTTAAACAATTACTGCTGCATTTCAAAGGCAATAAGACAAATTAGGTTAGGTATCTGAGCAGTTTCACCTTGCACACCACCCTCCTCCCATCCTTGCAGTGACTCAGTTGGACAGAGTTTCCTGGGTTATTGTGTGAAACAGCAGCTTGTTTTAAACAGTGCAATCTGTCATTAATTCAGCTAATAAATCACAGCATAAGAACAAGAATCTTGCAAGATTAACATCTACAATCGATTGGGAATTACAACATCGGCTTTCATAGGCAAAGTTGATCGTTAAGTCATGGAAAATTTATTACCTTACAAATCTGCTTATAAAAAGTGTTGACTTGAAGCTTTTATAGACTGTACTTATTGCTATTAGATATTCACAGTTTTTTTGATGAAAGGTTAAGTAACCACAGTTGTGCTCTGTGTTTTCATCGAATTACAAAAAAGTGATGAGCAGTCTTCTAGGGTAGACTGAAATTTTTGTGGAATGATCCTATCAAGTATTCAGTTCTTGTGAATCACAATCCTCTTAGCATGGCAAAACCTGTGTTGAATGTCAGAGGAGGCCAAAACCACCTCGTTCAAACAAATCTTCAAACCAAACTTTTCTGGTGCAAACTGAAGTGAGATGTGTTATTTTTTTTTCCTTTGTCTGCAATGGGGAGAATTGTTTTGGAGCTGTAACACCACCATTGTCAAGGGTTTCATATCCTGTAATGAGAAAAGAAAGTGTGGAAGTTTCCTTTTAAGAAAAACATTGGCTATCTATGCAAAATAAAACACAGTCCAAAAAACATACAGTACAGTGAGTCCTTGGTCTGTTGTGTTAGTTTGGAGCTTTCTTCATCCCTAAAATTAAGCACCTGCTAAGTGAGAACAGGGATTCTGCACCTTAAGTATGAGAGTAACTTCTGTTCAAAATAACCAGAAGGTAACAGGACACTGTGTACGTTATACTGCATTTTTGTAACATGAAGAACATGTAATCATAATTGAAAGTGTTATTGGATATTCCAGTGGCAGATCACCCTGAATGAGGCTGAGCATAACTGAGTTTCTGTTCTTATTTTTTTAAACTGGATTTTTAATAGTTGCAGCATTCTTTAAAATATGTGCTGATGTACAGATAGGATCCCAGTAACTGGTCACCTGGCACCTATTTAGTTATGTAGCAGTCATCTCCTACCTTGTATGCAAGGTGTTTCTCTGGGCTTGGGAAAGTAACCCAAGTGTTGGTGTCTGTCTTACCCTGATTTGGGAAGACGCCTCTTCTTTTTCTTTTTTTTTCTTTTTTTTTTTTTTTAATATATATTGTCTCTTGCTGTGATTTAATAACAGAATTGCTACAGATGAAGCTGGGAGCTGGGGCAAAGGCAGCAGTCAGTGAATTAGGTGCAGGATCTGGAGCCGAGCTTGGTGGAGGCTGAGGACAGGAGAAGAGATGATGTCAGTATCTGGGGTGCGTGCCAGTTTGGTGCCATTCATGCTGTACGTCGGCCTCGCAACATGCTGGCAGCAGTCTGCACAGAGAGTGCAAGAAAGTGAAGAAATGGAGGGGAGGGCAGAGGATGCAGGGAGAATAGCTTTGAGAAAAAGAGGAGAGAGAGCAAACGCACAGATTGATAAAAGAGCAGCCTTTATGCTGTGTGGACAAGGTACAGTACCAGCTGGACTACCTGAAGCCATCATACAGCTTCAGAAATCAATTCCCCATTCTCTCACCCCTGTGCCTTGTTGGTGGCACCTCGGGGTTAGTGTCCTCTGCATTTATATGCATTCCAGAGTGGTAGAAACGGCAGCAGCCAGCACACTTGACATGGAGAGCCCCTTTGTGCTCCTGAGCAGCAGGTCAGCGAGTGAGCAGAGTTTGAATAAGCAGCCCTTGTGCCTTCATATGTCTCTCTGATCCCTTAAACAAAACCAGCATACGAAAGGCAGTAAGGCAATGTGAAGGCCTCCTAAATGTCACCGTAATGTCAGCAGCATTGGGAGCAGAGCAGCCTAGGAAGAGCAGAAAGCTGTGTAATATTTATAGAAACAGAATTTGTTAAAAATACATTTGCCTGTTACAGTTCAACCTTTTGGAGTCCTCACTTCTTTCAGCTCTGGAAGTGGGTGGTGAGTTGAGAGTCTCTGCATGTGTTTCAGGCTGGGTTTAAGTTGTTGCAGTCAGTCTGGGCTCCTAGGAAATGTAAAAACCTGAGAGTTTGTTAATTCTGTGGTCCAGGAAGAGTCCTGGTCCTACTGAAAGAGCTCAAAGTCTTTTGTAATAAACCTTTGCTACCTTTCTCAGTGTACACATGAAGGGCCTCTGGACCAATTTTGCATCTGCAAAGCAGACAGTGACTTGTTGTCTATGATACAACGAGCCAGTGGCAGTACATGGGATACCTGGCACCCTGTCCCTGAAAACCCTGTTTTGTCTCTCGGTAGCTTGGACTCTGGAACTGACTGCCAAGAGCAAAGCAGACCTGTTTGTGCCTTTATCTGCACTATCGTCTTGGTACATCTTGTCACCATGATCACAGGCATGTAATGCTTTTACAGCACAACAAAATGGACCTGGAAAACAACCAGGAAATGGAGCAAGAGAATGCTGTGAAATTATCCTGGATAAACCTGCCCCATGTTGTGCAGGAATACCAGTGATGGTTCTGCTGTTCCATGCTGCCTGTCAAATAGCAGTGGTGGCAGGCAGCAGGCAGGCATTGTCTGTGATCCAGCAGTCAGCGGTGTTTCCTGACATAGCCTCAGCCTGTTTGAACTACTGGGAGATCTGGTCCATGTGTTGCAGGAGGCAGCTTTTGCTGTTAGTGCTATTGAAAGCAGAGCTGTTTAAGAGCATAAGGCTGGATCCTCACCCAGCCTGGTCACCTGAAGTTACAGGCTCCTATGCAACAGAAAAATGATTTTCAGTAGCAGGCAAGAACTGCTGTTTTCTCTTCTCGGTGGTTGAATTTTTTTTTCTTGCTCTTGATTTCTGTTCCTAAGGGTCAGTGCTGCTCCAGTTTAAGGAAGCACCCTCTTTAATGTGGTCAGTCAGCACCATATCCAGGATTGTTAAAAGACAAATTACAGTGTAGCAAATGCTGTGAATTCCTCTACTTTCCCTCTCCTTTCCAGGTCTTAATTGCTTAAGTTCTTGATGCTTCTAGTGAGCAGGAGGCTGGAAGATGCATTGATTTCTGATTTACAGCTTGGTGCTGTAGAAACCTGGGCTTCTTGTTTCCATTTACCTGAGCTTTGTTTCAGTGAGGTGGTAAAAACATCACCAGTCCTACCAAATCCATGTTGTTTATGTTGGTCAGACAGCTGCTGTGTTTTAGAGCACAACATAAATGTAGATACAATATATTCCATTGAGGGAATAGGAAACCATTCTTTTGTTCTGTGTGTTTGACATTACACAACATTTCCTGGTACCAGATTTGCTACTGTGTTCCCTGCCTCTCACTTGTGTCTTCTTGTGTGTAGCAGCATGCTGGTAGAGCAAAGCACTTACTGCCCCTACTTGCTCAAACCATATGTTTTGCAAAGGCATTTTCTTCTCTCCCCACTGTTCTAAGCAGGAAAGGTCCAACAGAGCATTACCAGTTCCTGCTCGTTTTCCTTCCCTGCATATTAAAGTCACTGAAAAAGTCAGCACTTTAATATTGTGAACTGAAAACTGACAGAGCTCAGGTGCAGAACCGAACCTGCTCATGCATTGCTGGCCCAGCAGAAAGCCCTAAAATCTGGGGCGAGGCAGCTGGCCCGAGGGGTTAACCACATGAGCTGTCCTGCGTACCAGTTAAACCTGCTGTTGTTTGTGAGTTAACACAGTGATGTCTTTGCTTCACATTCATTGCCCACCCTCATCACAACTGCTCCCCCAGGAGCTGGAAATCGAAGTGACTGAGGGAGGCTTTGTTTTACTTGCTTGGGGTGGCTGCAGAGTGAAGTGATGGAGCAGTGCTGCTTAGTGGATTAATAGTGTTTCTCAGCAGTTAGTGCTTGCTTTGATTACAGTGCTTTTTTTTAATGACCACTTGACTGCAGGTGGTGAAGGATGGCTTGAAAATGTCCTTTTAAAATTACTTTCAGACTCTACAAAGAAATATAAAATTGTACTTTTCCCTCTTCCAGCAGAGCTCTAGCAGTGCTGTGTTACCTGCTTCTGGCATATAGAAATATGTGCACCTTTTGATATGTCTCTTTTATCAGTCTTTTCTTGTACATTTTTTCCCTGTGGGCAACTAAATGACTCTGGAGGGAGGAGGAGGAAGATTAATGAAACTAGTGTTTATCCATCTTAATTAACGCTCTGTTGACACAAATTATTTTGGGTATTTACTGCACAGTAGTTACTGCTCATGTAAATCTTTTTCTTTTTTTTTTTTTCCTTGAATTAACATGTTTATTTCTTGCACTAAGTTATTGCTGCAACTTAGCACAGCTGGCTACTGATTCCCCTGTGCAACCAGACACTTAGTGGCTTTTTTTGGCCAGTCACTTGCCCTCCATTTGCTTGCAGGGTTCCCATAGGCAGTACTTACAGTACAGACTGTGGTGGTTTGAAGCAGGGGAGCTGAGCAATGGGAAGAAGCTGAGGTCACCTGGTTTTGCAGTAGCACCATTAGAGGTTTGGAGCTGCAGTGCAGCCCTTGATCATGAACATAGAGTGACTGAACCCAGAGTGGCTGGAAGGAGGATTCAAAGAGAGAAGGTGACAGGACACATCTTCAGAATTAAACAAGGACCCATTTTGTGTCAGGGCCTCAACCCTGCAGGTTATCAGAGGCAGAAATGTTCAGCAGAGGGACTTCAATGCTGCGCAAAGGCACTTCTTGTTTTCTCTGGGTTTCTTTTGGAAGATTGCAGTAGCTTGGTTCATTAATTCTCTGATGCACATGGCAAGTTTTGTAGTAAAAGCTCAGCTATTCTACAGCTTGGAGAGGAAGTAAAATACCTCATGGGTTTTGAAGGAATCTGTGGATTTGTTTGGATCTTGCACTGTGTTAAAAACTACCCCGGCTCTTCCAGACCACACCTTTGCGGAATAGCTGCTCAAAATGGCTGAGGAGTTTGACAGGGGACTGACACTATGCCTTTCCAAGAGCAGTTAGGCATTAAGTTATGGTATGCACTGATGTCCAGTCCTGAGCTTGCTGGTGCTCATAAATATCTCCCCTTCACAAGCTAGAAATGATGTTCAATGGAAAATTCTCTGTAAAACTCCTTTTGTCGCACTGTGGTGCTGTACAGTTATGCACTAAAGAAAATAGAAATTCGTAACAGGATGGGATGTTAAGATGTGAAGAGTTAATTTTCTCCACATATTTAGACGAAAAGATGTCTGTGTAGCTTTTCCTAGGTTTAAGTAGTCCTGGTCACCAGTGGCTGGTTTAATCTCAGGGTTAGTTAAAATAACTCTGAAGTGAAAATAACACATGGCCATGGAGGTAGAAGGTTACAATCACTAATGCTTTACAGAGTGCCTTGAAATTCTTATGTGGAGGATACTATAACAGAGGGTCTTTCAGGCTTTGTGGTATTGCACTAACAGCTTCTGAAGACAGTCGCTGCCTGTCCTGTTCTCTCCCATCTCCCCACTCTCTGCGTCGGATTTTGAAAGAACTGTGGCAGGAGCATTTCAATTTTTAACAGAACTTTTCGAATCTAATGTGAAAAAACGCCTGCCTTCGCGCTTTACTGACTCCTTGGGTAATGTCCCTTTAAAGCAGCAGCTGCTGCCAAGGTCTGGACGCCCTGGTCACTAAATCATTTAGAGCTGTGCTGTAGCTGAGGGCTTCCAGCTTCGCCTTTTGTTACTGTCACACAGTGGGACCTGGAAGAGCGCCAGGGCTGCAGGCGCCCATTGTGCAGGAAAGCCGCACATCTGCAGTGGAAGGCGAAAACTGGATGTCAGCTGCCTGAGCAAAACTTCTCAAAAGTGGTGTCGTAAGGCCCTGAAAAGGGGGCTGGCAGGTTTTTTTTCTTGGTGCAGCCGGGCTGTTCCAGCGTGTTTTGAATCCTGATCTGCTTCTGTGTTTTTAAGGTCTACCTTCCATTTTGGTGGAGGGGATGATGGTGGTAAGAGAAGCGTGGACAGAATCTTTATAAATGTAATAGACTGCAACAAAAGGTCTATTCACTTCTTGATGAACCAGGGATTTACATGAGTTAGTCCCCACTCTGTACCAGAGGGGAAGACTGCTGGATGAATGGAGAAAATTCCTCTATTCTGTGCACCCCTCACGTACCCCCCCTCACACACACACACCAAGTCAATCCATGGTGTCTGGTGGGCTGTTTAGTAACTGGGAATTGGCAAACTGTGCTTGGGATATGAGGGAATGAAGTGTTTCTGTTCATTGCTTTCTTGATCAGGCAGAGCAGCAGGAGCTCTTTTATTTATTTTAGCTTTCTATTAATTTTAATTTTCAGTCTAAATATATGCAAACATAAATTAAGTAGGGATGGGTTCACATCACAGCTAAGATACTTGTTAAATGAGATTTGTGTATAATGTGCATATATATAGTACAGAAACAGCACGCTTGTCTCATTAGTGCAGTCACAATTGCTCAGTCTGAACATTTATGTTGTAGCAATGTCCACAAGATTTTTCATAAAAGGCTGTGCTGCTGCATGCTGTCTGAACATGTGCAGCCTGTCACAAGGACAATATTTGCAGCACTAAAATAGTGCATGAGAACAGGGTGGAGTGAGCAAAAGTGAATGAGTTTCAGAGCTTACTCAAAAGTTCCAAACAGATCTGGTTTTCCTTGAGTCAAGAGGTAACTGTTTCTTGCAATGTATTTCTTTACCCTTCCCACCTCCCAGTACTTCCTCAGTGACTCTTCCTGAAAGATCCTGAGGTCAGATGTAATCCACTGAGTCGGTCTCCCTGTAGTGTGTGGGTTGGGCCCATGCTCTGCGCTTCATGGGGAGGACTGGGCTTCCATTGGCCACCATGTGTTCTTAGTGTTGCATGGCAGCACGGTTATGGTAGAGGCTGAGCTGTTTGTGGATCTCTGTGCCTTGAGCTGAAGCTACTGATGCAAAAACCAAGTGAAGAGTGTGGAAGCCAAATCTGCTATACTGCAATTTTTCTGGGAGCTTGTGATGACGGGGGAGGATTGTTCAAAATAGCAATGTATCTGTATATGTGATGTAATATGGAGGAAAACACCAACTCCTGTGGCATCCAGCGCCTTCCTGTCAACTAGTGCTGAAGAGGTCTGACCCTTGGCGTGTGCTGATGTCCTTTTGTACTTGTAGAAGTCTGGTTGGGGGGGGATAGGAAGGAGAAGTGCAGCTTTCCTTTAAAAACAGAGTGGAGGACAGGAAGGAACAGCTGATCTGTAAGCAGCCTTCTACTGATGCAAATACATTTTCCATTAAGACACAATTGGGAACCATGTGCCCATGCTAAGGGAAGAGCCAATGCCGCAGTGTTGATGTTTTGGGGCTGGAAAAGTGACTTTATCCTGTTTCCATAGCACTCTGCTGTCGGAACTCCTTTGTTCAGGCCCCTGCATGTTGCCAAAATACAAATGTTTTTCTAGGGACATGGGAAAGACTCAAGTTCTTCATTCCTACCAAAAACAAGTTCTCTGAGCCGTCTCCTTGGACAGGAGAAGCCAACACAAAGAACTACATTTTTGGTTCTTCTTTTAACATTTAAGCACGACCCTGTACTACAGTTCACGAGGTCAAAGCTGTGAATCCCCACTCTCCTGAGGCTTTCTACTAGCTGTCTTCATCTCTGGGATAATATGCCAAAAAAACTCCCTGGATTTATGAAACTACCGACTGACTGGATTACACTAGTAGTATATCTGGAAATGCAATTGGTCTCTTGAAACCAAAAATAACGGTGTGCTATCTGTCATACGGCGATCATACTGCTGATACAGCTAATGACTGGAGAAGATTTGGAAAGAGTTGTAACAAATCATAAAACTAAAACTGAACTGAGGTAATAATTCAGGAGGAACCTTTTGTAAGTCCAGGCATATCATGTTTTCCATAGTTAGTCAATTCTGTACAGCCTGCATATTAGCATCCTTTATGTGGTCTAACCAAAATAAACCTTTATTTTTCATGGGATTGTTTTGTAGCACTCTGACAGCCTACTTTTATAGTTACTGACAGCTACAGTTGAATTTTGGAAGGTGGATTATTCCTCTTCCCTTCTTTATACCTTGCCTCATCATAGCTCACCTGTAATACAGATGAACATAGCTGTGCTGGGCATTGGCAGAGACATTGTAGAGGCACCAGGGAATCCAGCACAACAGGCTGATCGTTTGGGCACCAGTTAGCATGATGGTATTTTGGTTGCATATGTGCTGCTGTGGTGCCTAAAACACCAAACAGGTGTCTGCTGAGGGAATGGGAAGAATGAGGGTAAAATAGTATAGTCCACAGTGCGGTTAGCCTACTGAAAAAGCCAGCCAAGTTTTGATCTTGAGGGTCATCTTACTACTAGCAATGCTTAAATGGACCTTAGTAGACAAAGTTTGAAACAGGAGCCCCCGTGAATTACTGATGTGTTCATCTTTATAATTTCTGGCCATGGGAGCGGGCATGGGATTTGCATGTTGGTGGTAAATGATGTGCTGGTCTATAGCTGATACTGGCAACCAGGAGCGTCTTTAGCTTATGCAAATGACCAGTGCATTATTAGCGAGGCACTGTTCAATTTTTAATGTGGTACATGGCAGCATAGTGATATTACTGCCATTATTTAATTAGAAAGTTGTCTGGGTAACCATTGCAATCCTCCTTTGAATTTTTGCATGTTAATAACTGCTTTATACAGCATTGGGAGTGCCTGGTTTTAATAACATCACATGTGTAAATACTGTTGTCTTCAGATTGCGAAGACCTTTTAGCAATACTGAGGGGAGTGGAGCAGTCTGTATACAAATGTTTAAACTTCATTCTGACCTTGTAAATCCTGTTTCCTCCCCAAGTGCAAATCTGGTGCAATGCAAACAGCAGTGCTTCAAAAATAACCCTAATTAGCAATTAGCTGCAATAAATCAAGCTTGGATGGTGTGCTCAGTGCTGTTGAATTTGATACTGTATTATGGCACAAGTTGTGTAATAGACATTTAACTGTTCAGCTTGTAGTGCTGCTTTTCTCACATTAAGTAAAATATCTAAATGTCATGAGTTTCAGCAGCAGTTTAGCTGATCGTATATTCACTTCTTGTCAAATGGAGACACGCTTTCTGCATAAAGAGAACAGATAATCTTAGCTGTGTGTTTCTGAGGTACCCATGTCTTATTCAGTATTAATAAATACAAAAAAAATCAGCCCTTCTGGTTTCCTGCTGAAATGCATCAAGTTTAAATATAATGATTTCTGATACCAGCCAGAAAAAGTGAGTGTCATTAGGGGGATCTGGGGACTGATTTGGTTTGTAAAAAGGCAAATGGTATTTTGATGATGGTCTAACCAGAATAATAAGAAGTGCATTTTCATGGCCCTGGTTTCATGAGTTTTCTAAAGTCCTTTAGAAGTAACTGAAAAGCTGTTCAGCATTTGATAATGTGTCCTATGCTGTTTGTAAGGATTGGAGATGCAGTTGTCTGAAAAGAATATCTGTTTTGGAAGCAAACCTTTAGTGGTTCTGGGACTGCTGATGGTCTCAGGTGTGGAAAAACAACACTGGTTGCCACAGCAGCAGTAAAATGCCTCCATAGCATGAGATCTTAAAAAAAAAAAAAGGCTTTCAAATGTAACATTCTTATAAATTGCTTTTAATTTAAAATGCACCTTTCTGTAGAGCTGTTGCTCTCTGGGTGTGTGCTTCAGCAGTGTGTGGGGTCTGTGAGGAATAGCAAAGCTACTCCTGTCCCCTGAGCCCCTTCGGTAGGGAACTGCCCTACAGCTGTCAGCTTCAAGGAGGCGGCTGTGAGTCAGTGCACAATGGTGCTGTGGAAGCCCAGTGACTAATGGATACTGCACCAGCAGATTTCATTCCTGTGATAGTAACTTAGGGGTGGAGTTCTTTGCTTTCAGTGGGACCTTTTTATTTTGTTTCTTCTGGCTAGTTTAAGCATTTACTGGAAAATTGAGTTCTCATTTACTCACTTTGAATAGTCTTTGAAGCTTTCCATCACTGTTAGATTGATATTTTGATAACAAAATCTGGATTTTTAAGGAGTTTGCCAAAGTTTTTGTCAAGTTAAAATGTCAGTATATTATCTAAAAAGTATATACTGTTGAATCAGTGTCTTTAAAAACAGTGATATTAATAGAACTTTATATTTCACATGTGTAGTATTTTACGTAATGTTTCTGTTTTGTTAAGCACTTCTGTAAGCTACGTAAATATTGTTATTGTGCGCCTGGGTCTGGTACTGAGACCAGGACCCTTTTCTGTTGATTCCCAGTCTCCCACCTCAGTTAAAAGATTACACTGACTGGATTTATCTTTATTTAAAGTTGCCACAGTGTGAGCACTGTGGCCTGATACTACATTCAGGGGCTCTAAAATGGCCATAATTCATCTTCTGACTTGGTCAGTGTGCTTTCTTTTGTTTAAAAAAGTCAATATGATATTATTGTGCAGGAGAAGATGCCATTAGTGTCTCGTGCACCTTGGTTCCCTTGAAAGAGAATGTACTTATTGGTACTGATTAGGATGGTGGATCCCTAATTTATCACTTGCTGTGTTCTCAGTGTGGTTTACCTAATTCTTTTCTTGATTGTTTTAATCTATGCTTTACAGAATAGTAATTCTGTTCTTACAGGTCACTCTTCAGCTTATGGATGGATTGTGCATTGCCAAAGTTATATTGAGGCAGGAATCATACTGTTGTGTAAAGAAGGGGCAGAGAAAACTGGGTGACCCGGGGTCTGATTTTTGTGGTTGCAAGCACTCTTTGTGAATGTTATGGTGAGTAAGGAGAAGCATTGTGTGTCGCGTGATCAAGCAGCAAACTTGGCAGTTTCTTTTTGTGACTCAATGAGCTTTGGGGAGTAGGAAAAAGTCAAGATGCACTTGCAAGGAAGTCAGGTAAAACCTCTAATTCTAGATGCATGGGTGGGAAGGTTATTTTATGGGGTAAAATCCATGAATTTGAAGACCAGACCAACTTAGGGGTGATTAGTGCTTGGGCAAAAAGAGCATGCATAGCTCTTAATTTGAAGTAAGTGCTTCCTCTGGGACTGTTTTTATGTCTTTTGTTCTTATGATTCCTTATTGTTTCTAGTGAGTTTTCCTGTATGTCATCACTCTGCCAAGGCTCATTGCAACTTTAAGGGCAGGCAGCTGCTTTTAGGACAAGCTGCTGTTGTGCTGCTCCAGGAGGTGTCTGTGGTACTGACTCGACAGTGCTTCCTGCTTGGCAGGGCACCAGGGCTGCCTATGTGGTTCCTACCCTCTCTTTTACTCTTCCATATGTTATAAGGTAGGTTTGACTGAATTCATTAGTTTAATTATATTCTCTGCAATAACTGAGTTGCAGGATTTACACCAAACATAGGGGAGTGTCATTTTTCTCTGTCTGTTTTTGGTGCTTTGAATTTGTATGCAAAGACCTTCGCAGTCTGTTTTGAAGACAGGTAGTTTCATTTGGAGCACTGCTTTAAAAGGTGCTGGCTCTTATTCAAGTAATAAGTGAAATCCTGTAACAGCTCCAAGCTTAACCTGGAATTTGTGTTGGCTTCTCCATAAGCTTACTCCACTCATAAGTGACTGTATGTCATGTAGTAGCAAAGATGCTGATAGTGTTGTCAGCACCAGCTGTCCCTCTTTGCAGCAGTTTCTTGTACTGAATTATTTACTACTGGGATTTATGCTATGTATATGGTGTAAAAGTTTTATCACAGCAATTGTACATGTAAACTAGTACTGGGTACGAAGATGGTCTCCAAAGTGTCAGAAGAATGCTAAAGGGAAAGACTCTGATTTAATTGGTTTTATCTGTGGCTCCAGATTTATTCATTATTTTCTTTATCTGTAGTTTAACAAATAATCATTCTCCATAATTTAACACATTATATGGCTGAGTAATTATATTCTAATTACGGAATCCCTGAAGTGAAAGGTATAGTTTCACCAAAGGTTTGGGTCTTTTATTACCGGTAGGCACATTTCCATGGGATCTTTTTTTTCAATTTAATGTAAAAGTTCAGAGTAGTGGAGAACTTCAGATTCATAATGTGATTCTTATTGTTCAGACAGTGAAAACGGGAATCAGTAATGAAGAGAAGAATGACAGGGTTGAAGGGCAGCTGCTGGCCAAAAATCTTGGGTTAGTGGTTTTGGTACAGCCAGCAAGGATCACAGTACTTACACTTTAGCTGAATTGAAAGGGAGGAGGACACCTGACTCAAAAATTACTGTGTGATACATTGAAATGTAAGTAGGATATTTAAATAGTTTAATGTACCTGTGGCTTGCATCTTTTTTTGATGACTCTTTTGTGGATATTTTTCTTTAAATAAAAAAAGCACTAAAGTGTATCCATCATGTGGCTGTTGTAATAGTTCAGTACTTGTCCAAAGTGAAAGTCAGCAGGTGATACTTTAAAAATAACAATAAAATCCAAGTTATGAAAGACTTAAAACCATAGTGAGTGCATCCCTGGCCGGGAGTGTCACTGAAAGCAAAGTCACCATGGCTCTTGGGTGGAAGATCCTGGAGTGCATTTGTTACAAGTTTAGACTCCATTGTTCACTGATGCTTTTCTGAGTAAAGACCTCCTCTTATCTGTCTTAACCTGCTCCATTAGAGTTGCCTCCCTTACATTTGTAAAGAAGATTTTCAGTAATCATGTTGTTTAAATGTTCCTTTAAGTGACAATGTTGGCTTTCCAATGATCAAGACTGAGAGTGCTTGAAGAAAACACTGGTGTGCTAGAAAAGCTGAAGGTGCCAGATGGGTTGGGTCATTTTTAAGGAGTTTGAAAGTATTAGCAAAAGCACACACCAGAGGTGTTAAATGCTTTGGCAAAGCCAGCACTTGTCAGTTGCCAGCTATTCCCTGCTAGAGTAGGGGAGAAATGCCTTCTCCTCAATCCTCTTCAAAAAGACTGGTCTAAGGGGCTGTGTTATGTGGTATTATCAAATATAACATTGCAGAGCTTAATATTCTTCTGGAGATTATATGCTGCTATTTTTGTTGTGGTGTAACTAACATCTTGCATCTATTAAGACCTGGAATTGTTATGACAAATTCCCAACCATGTAATTTGATGCTGTTTTGTTTGACAGACATGTAGCTTGCAGTTGTCACGGTGTGAGTGGCAAGTGATAAATCACAGGTGTGGTGCTTAGCTGGGGACTGCTGAATAGTTTCCATAATCCCCAGAGTATGTGAAGGTGGTGGTGGAAAGCCGACTTCCAGATCTGGTTTTGTGGGACTGTAGGGTTTGGTGGAAGCAAGAGGGAAACAACAGAGGAAAAACCTCAGCACCATTCCTGTGCGTGCACATACGGGCTGGAAAGCCAGTTGCATCTTCCACCTTTACTGGAATTATGCTTTCTTGGTATGTGGCATAATACCACTTTTAGTTTAGCTGACTGGATAAATATTGAAGAACTGCATTGCCTTCAGTTTTAGGGGGGGATGAAGGAGATTTTCTTGTACTTGAGCTGTGCTAAGTAGACATAAGAAATACAGCTGCTGTTGGTACTTGGGACAAGGTGAGGGCAGGGGTGAACATGTGCATAATACACACGCACAAATGCAGGGTTTTTTCTAAGTATGTTTGCCAGGGTAATCTTTTAAAAAGAAGTGTGTGAAGATTTATTTATCCAGTAGTCTTCAGGCAGAGGAGCTCAGAGATGGAAGCCACATCCTCCTAGAGTCCAAAAAGAAATAGGAGATCATGGGTAATAAATATTCTTCTCTGCCAGAGGAGTTCAGAGGGGGAAGTGCATGATCTGATTCAGAGGTGGACTGTCCTTTCATTATCAAACATGATGTAGAGAGCCATTTGTGCAGTGAAGTTGTCCAGCCAGGGTTTGGTATTGTTTCTGTTTAAACTTCTTTGAGAGGGTGTCCTGAGGAAGAGGCTCTTACTGCCTTACTTGTTAAAGGGAATTGTGCTTCACTACCAGTGGGTAGAATTTGGCTCTTCAGAGACCTCCTATTAAGTGCTTTAGGGAATATGTCGTACATGATGTGTTCATTTCCTTAGTATAATTCCCTATCACCAATGCCATTAAATGCACCATTACCAGCCATCTTATGTAAATGATTTTTCCAGTCTTTTCTCTCAGTCAAAATACCCTTTTGGAGGGCTCTTGATGAGTTGAACTCAATTTGCTCAAAGGTTACCATGTTAAATTGGTATTTGGTTTTCATTAACCTGTGGAGTAATACCTTGTCATTAGGAAAGTCCTTTTGCAGGGTCTCTGTCATCATTCATTTCTTGTAGCTAGGTGCCTTGCTTTTTCTTCTTTTCTATCCAATTCCTGCTGTCAAGGATGGTGCCTTAAAAAAATCTCTTGTCCTTTGTATCACATAAGAAAAGGCTCTATGGCAGCCTGTTAACCCAGAAATGTCCTGTGCAGTGGGCTCAATTTTTAGCAAGAGTATTTGTTTCATTCTGAATTCTTTTTAGTTAAGATTTAATTAGCTCTTGGTGAGGTGTTATCATAGTTACAATTCCTTAAGATAGGACTATTTATTGCTTTGATGACCGAGGCACAGTTGAGAGATCAAAAGTAACACTATAAAGAAAGAAATCTGCAGGAACTGGTCATTTTTCCTGAGGTGGCAGACTTTCAAGGAACACAAACTAGAAAATCCAAAATATACTGCTAATAAAGAATAAATAAGACAGCTTATAAGTACAGACTGTATCTGCAATGTAAAGGCACAGTTCTAAATGCAGAGTTGGAGTAGACTTCAGAATAATGCTTGGACTATCTGTTACCCAGCAATTGCTACCTATCAAAACTGCATTATATTAATATGACTGTTCATCTGAGGTGGTTTGGGCATCTCCTGCTCCTGTCCTTGCCAATGCCTCATTGTGAAGTACAGTCAAGTTTCTTTCTTCTGATGCATCTCTTCTCCTTCATACCAAATTGATAAAAGCAATGTATTTGAACATATAAAATTAATGGAGCAATAAAACAAAAGAAATTGTTTTCTACTAAATCCTCTGTTTGCTTTGCTTAAAAAAAAAGAATGCATTACTCTAGGGATAAAGAAAAGCAGCACAAGACGAGCTTTGAATCAAGTGAGTTTCTTTTGTGCTTTCCATCTCCAAAGAGGGAATCATTCGCTGAAACACTTGCTGTAAGAAAACAAAACCAGCAAGTTAATTTTAGTGCCCAGCACTGACATTAGGATATGGAGTGAGACTTTTTCCAGCTCTGGACAAAAGTTAAAATTTTTGCAAAGGAAAGATGGCAGATTCCTGTCTTCATGGAAAATGTGAGTAATAACACTTTTCTGTTGTAGGCTGGAAATTCAGCCTACTCATGATTTATTAATGTTATCAACTTGCCAGTTCTGGCTGCAGAAAGTGTCATGAGTTTTGCATAACAGAAGTATATAAAGTATGTTTTTTATTATTACTATGTTAACAATTAATACTGCTTGTAGAAAGATGTGTGGCAGTGGGCAGCTCCCCTTCTCCCCAGCCCCTTTTGCCTCTAGAGCTGCAGCATGAATCATATTTCTGCTGAAATGCTGCAGGTTGGTGTCATTTCTTAATGACAGCTGGTGACCGAACTGATTTAAGGAGTGCCTTTATGGCCATTCTCTGAGGTCTCTTAGCAGTGAGACTGCTTCCCTTACAGAATTGCTCTGATGTGCTTGGTGTATCTGAATGGTGTGGGCGTCTGAATGTTCTGTGCAAAGCTTTGCTGTATTAAAATTACAGAAACAGTAGAAAAACTATAAGCACCAAAGCTCTTTCTTACCTTACAGAAAGTCAAGAGCAGAAACAACACTATTATGCTGCATTAAACAGCGACTTAGAAATCCCCTTAATGATTTTTTTTTTTCAGTTCATTTACCAAATTTCTGTAGTCTTTTGTTTGTTCTGCATTTGCTCTTTCACCCTGAAGAAGGGTTCCACTTTTTCAAGCTAGTCCTGGCATTGACAGAAAGAGCCAAATTTGTCTTCTGTGTTGCAGCATCCTTGTGCTGTTGGCTTCATTTGGCAGTTTGAGCCTTTCTGGTTAGGCTGGGTAAGCAGCTTTTTCCCAAAACACCAACAAAAAATTAAAGATGATAAGGATGCTTTCCTCCCCCCTGCCTCCAAACATGTACTAATAAAGAACTTGGCAAATGGATTTAAACCAAAGCCCAGAAATACACTGTCTTCAGAAGCTGACTGTTCCTCTCTGGAATGAGCCCTAAGTGAAGCTCTGAGTTTCCTCAACCTTAATCAATTTGAAGCAAGATGTCATGAAGTAATCAGGATCAGCTTAGAAGAATTTCCTGGGATGGTTGCATGCCAAACTGTTAAGAGCAAAGAGTGGAGCAGTAGTTTATTGAATCTAGTAACCAAGCTCACTTTTGATACTTCTACATTCCAAATCAAAGAGCTCTTAAAATTGCTTTCTTGTGTGCTTCTCAGCAGCACTGTGTGGATGAATGTATTCTTTTAAAGGCATGTTTAGGGATGTAAATATGTGCTTTTTGGGAATGAAGTATTTTTCTGTGTTGTATGGCTGTGTCCCCTGGTGGGAGGGCTGGCAGCAGAACCCCAGATGGCTGTATCATCCTGGCTGTGTGGCAAAGTACTGTCAGAACCGGGTCCTTGAGCGGGTTTCTGGCTTCTCCAGTAACCCAAACAGCAGTGCCTGAATGGGAATCTTCAGGGAGGGATGGGGGGAAATGTCATGTGGAAAATAACTTGCAGAGCAGACACTATGCATCAGTTTTTCCTGTTGCTCCAAATTCACTGGGTCTTCAGGTGTGTATTTTGTTGTCTTTTTTTCTTTTTAACATTGCCTTTTGAGGACACAGGGTTTCCTCTGACAGGACTGAAGCCAGGTCATAGTAACAAAAATTAATTGCTAAATATTAGGCCTAATTATATTAATATGTGGTTTAGATGAATCTGGCTGGTGGAGCATACAAAGCATCCTTGGTTAGCCATGTAAATGGAGCCTTTATTAGTGGGCTGGGTTCTGCTGTCTCCCCACCCAGCTCTCAGGTGCTGTGGCCCTTTAGGGGGCACTCGGCAGTTAATGCTGACTCTGGGTGGGGTGCATCTGCCCTGCTTCCACCCTAAACCACTGGGAAATGGGAATAACTTCTGGGAAAGTGAAAGTGGGAGTGGGACATGCAGTTGCTGACAGTGAGTGGAGAGTGCAGGCCATAGGCTCAAGTTGCACTGTCTAGGTAAGACTGTGTCTTAAAAACTTCATTAGGGATTGGTTAGACTAAAACGTTTGTGCCTTTGTTCTTTAGCTTCACTTGGAGGAAAGTTTACCAGCTCTTGCGTACTTTTGTTAGTTTTATTCTCCTTTAAACCACTTTTGGAAAGGGGGAGTCAAAAACTAACTTGAGAGCAGCCAGGAAAATGAAGCAAAACAGTTGCAGGCATAAGCTGGAGCCAGCAGGAGCAGCTGGCCCAGGCACATGTCCAGGCAAGTGACATCTTGACTTTTAAAAGCACATGCCACTTCTGGTTAGGGTTGTGTCATGATCCTGGGGCCAGTCCTGGAGTTCTGAATCTTGCAGAAGTTCCTCTGATGCCGAGAGCTGATCTGGACAGGATTGTGTTCAAACAGCTCTGTCTGCTTTTATCCCCCAGGGTGCTATTTTCCTCCATCTCCTGTCCCTGAAAGGGTGAAACCTGTTTTTTTTTTTTCTGGCCTGTCTGGGAGAAGGCCAGGTCAGGAGAGAAGGGCTTGGTGCGTGTCATTTGAATGCAAAACAACAAAAAGGAACGTATTCCTACATCAGTAGCAGCAGAGCTGCTCATCTGTAACTGTGCTCCTATGTCACCCCTTGTGAATCGCTGCAGAGTGGGTGGAAGTGGGTTTTCCCTTTCCTGCATGGATTCAGTGCTGAGCTATGATTTTGTCATGTTGGCGTTCTTGATGGCGTATCATTATGCTCAATACATGTGTAGAATCATAGAATCATAGAATAGTCAGGGTTGGAAAGGACCTTAAGATCATCAAGTTCCAACCCCCCTGTCATGGGCAGGGACACCTTGCTCTGAACCATATCACCCAAGGCCTCGTCCAATCTGGCCTTGAACACTGCCAGGGATGGAGCATTCACAACCTCCCTTGGCAACCTATTCCAGTGCCTCACCACCCTAACAGGAAAGAATTTCCTCCTTATATCCAATCTAAACTTCCCCTGTTTCAGTTTTAACCCATTACCCCTTGTCCTATCACTACAGTCCCTAATGAAGAGTCCATCCCCAGCATCCCTATAGGCCCCCTTCAGATACTGGAAGGCTGCTATGAGGTCTCCACGCAGCCTTCTGTTCTCCAGGCTGAACAGCCCCAACTTTCTCAGTCTGTCTTCATACAGGAGGTGTTCCAGTCCCCTGATCATTCTCATGGCCCTCCTCTGGACTTGTTCCAACAGATCCATGTCCTTTTTATGTTGAGGACACCAGAACTGCACAGAATACTCCAGGTGAGGTCTCACGAGAGCAGAGTAAAGGGGCAGGATCACCTCCTTCGACCTGCTGGTCACACTCCTTTTGATGCAGCCCAGGATACGGTTGCTTTCTGGGCTGCAAGCACACACTGAAGCCGGCTCATGTTCATTTTCTCATTGACCAGCACCCCCAAGTCCTTCTGCTTGGGCTGCTCTGAATCTCTTCTCTGCCCAGCCTGTAGCTGTGTCTGGGATTGCTCTGACCCAGGTGTAGGACCTTGCACTTGACATGGTTAAACTTCATGAGGTTGGCATCAGCCCACCTCACAAGCGTGTCCAGGTCCCTCTGGATGGCATTCCTTCCCTCCAGCGGATCAACCGAACCACACAGCTTGGTGTCATCGGCAGACTTGCTGAGGGTGCACTCAATCCCACTGTCCATGTCACTGACAAAGATGTTGAACAAGACCGGTCCCAACACCGATCCCTGAGGGACACCACTCGTTACTGGTCTCCAGCCAGACATTGGGCCATTGACCACAACTCTTTGTGTGCAGCCATCCAGCCAGTTCTTTATCCACCGAGTGGTTCATTCATTAAATGGATGTCTCTCCAATATAGAGACAAGAATGTCGTGTGGGACAGTGTCGAATGCTTTACACAAATCCAGGTAGATGACATCAACTGCTCTACCCCTGTCCATCAGTTCTGTAGCTCCATCATAAAAGGCCACCAAATTGGTCAGGCAGGATTTCCCCTTGGTGAAGCCACGCTGCCTGTCACCAAGCACCTTGTTGATTTTCATGTGCCTTAGCATGCCTTCCAGGAGAATCTGCTCCAAGATTTTGCCAGGCACAGAGGTGAGACTGACTGGTCTGTAATTCCCCGGGTCATCTGTTTTCCCCTTCTTGAAAATGGGGGTTATATTTCCCTTTTTCCAGTCGTCGGGAACTTCACCTGACTGCCATGATTTTTCAAATACGATGGCCAGTGGCTTAGCAACTTCATTCGCCAGCTCCTTCAGGACCTGCGGATGGATTTCATCAGGACCCATGGACTTGTGCACATTCAGATTTTTAAGATGGTCTCGAGCCAATTCTTCTCCTACAGTGGGCCCAAGGTCTTCATTCTCACAGTCCCTGCGTCTGCCTTCCAAGACTTGGGTGGTGTGGTCAGAGAAGACCGAAGCAAAGAAGTCATTCAGAACCTCAGCCTTCTCCAAATCCTGTGCAGCTAGCTCACCCGAGAGCTTCCTGAGGGGGCCTACGTTCTCTCTAATCTGTTTTTTATTTGCTATGTACCTGTAGAATCCCTTCCTGTTATCCTTAATATCCCTAGCCAAGTTTAATTCTAACTGGGCCTTAGCTTTCCTAACCTGGTCCCTAGCTTCCCGGACAACATCCTTGTACCCTTCCCAGGCCACCTGTCCTTGCTTCCACTAGGAATTAGCATGTGAAGGTGTGCCTTCAAATACAAATGTGCTAGGGATAGTTAACAGTATACTTGATTTTCAGCAATGAGACGTGATGAGAAATAATTTAGATCTGGGGTTTTCAGAACAGTATGTGCAGATGAGGTGTCTGAATATTCCTGTGAAGAAAATTAGGTGCCTGATTCCTTTGGGCTTTTGTTACGGATTCATTATGTGTCTTTAAGTATATTGATGAATCTAGTGGTGCAAAATCTGTAGTATCCATGTGTGAATAGAGTTGTGTGTATTGCCGTGTCACTCTAAAACACCTTGTTACTTGGTCCTCGGTAACGTAAGCTTTAGTAACAAGTTCTAGTTTATTAGGCTTGCCAAAACCGTGTATGCCAAACAGACTGTACTGAAAACTGGAGTGGTAAAAAATCATTCATGTTTAAGATTTTCCTGGTTTGCATAGTTGTTTCACCCTCCTAAGACTGGCGTCTCAACCATTGCACCTTCCCAAGCCTTGATCAAAGTTTGCTTCCTCCAAAGCACTGGTTTGTGTTTCGGTTCCTTCCACACAGTGCTGTCTCAATGTCTGGAAGAAATGTTTTAGCCTTCTGGGGCTAGAATCTGTGGATAATTATCAAGGCTCCATGCAAGTTGAGTAAGAAAAGCAAGTTTGTGTGTGCTATAGAGCAGTGCTTGTGTATGAAAATTCTTAAGGTGTTCACTGGAAAATTGGCAGGAGGTCCCAGTTTGCAAAGGCTGTAAATCATTGCTTTATTCATCCATTGGGCTCTTTATGTTTTGCAAGATTTCTTGGTAAAGGAATATGAAATAGGTCATGTTAGGAACCAAATCCCTTCCCCTCACTCACATGTGCACTCCGTTATGAATTTAAACTGAACCCATAATACCATTTGTATTTCATATATGTGTTAGTTTCTTTGATTCTTTTTCTGTTGACTGAATAAGAACCTTTCATGGGAGTTCAGAGAATTTGCCTTAAATGATGTATTATTTACACAGTGGTAATGGCTCCTTTGTAAAGATGTCTTTTGAAACTTTTTAGCATGCGTATTATCATTTAAATTCACACAGAGAGACTATTTAAAATGTGTATTACAGTGTACATATGTATTTAGGGGCTTGCGTATATTATTTTATCCTAATGAGTAATCCATCTTTTCACTGTGTATTTAGGGACACTTAAATCCATGGATTATTCAGCAGTTGAGCCATGCACGTTAGTCTTGCAAGCTGAAATTCAGATGAAATGTTACTGTATGTAAAAAGAAACACACATCCCAAAATGAGGAGCAAATTGGCTTTCTTTGCACTGCTCTTGGGCAGTGAACCCCTATGAATCAGTCCATATATATTTTGCACCTTCAACTGTTTCCTTGATGTCACCAAAAAAAAAAAAACCCTAAAGAAAAAGCTCTCCAGTAATCAGTTGTGCCCTTACTCCTCAGCTGTGTTCTCTTTGCATTCCCCTCAGGTTCCAGACCCACAGCAAGGAGCCTAAACAGTTTTAATTTAAGAAAGGTGGTTTCTCTTAATTCTTGGCAGTAGCTCTGCCTACTAGGAAAGCATAAAAACATTTTCTTTGTCAAAGCTACTGTCACTTGAAGTAGTGGGAATTGGCAGATTTGGAAGATGCTACTTTATGAAAACTTAATTTTCAGGCTTCAATCTGGTCACTTTTTGGATGGAGAAATACCAATGACAAGCTTAGTTCTGATATCGTTTTGCATGTGTGCTTTGAGACCAAGAGAAGCATGTTAAGGCTGGCTTGCTTTTCATTTTCTAACCAGCTGACAAAAGCCAGACCTGCTGGCACTGTGCAGGAAGCTTTGCTGTCTAGAAATAATACAAATGATGCATTTCTCTCAGTTTGCTTGTTTACTTCCACGAGTGCTAACATGAAAACACAATCTTTCAGGAGAATTCATCTGCTTCTGGGGCAGTCTTGAAATGTAGATAGCAATCAATGCTGCTTGTTCACGGAACACAAAGTAGCAGCTTTCAGGTAACAGTGGGCTGGTATTTGTTTTTATTTAAGAAAACATATCTTGATACTTGAGGTGGGCCAGGCTTATGAGATAGAAATGTGCAGGTAGGAAAGCAGATTCCAGCAGCTCATGAGGTAGCTCTTTCCCTTGTGAAATCACGCTGCACAGAGAGGAGCAGCAGAGGAGCTGCCTCCCACCTCAGGAGCTGCCTGTTCTATGCTTCCAGGGTTTTGTGTTGTTTTTAAGGATGCTAATCCATGACAGTTGCCACTGCATTCGGGAGTAGTGGCTATAATGCACTGATTTTTCTTAAAAGAGCTGTGACTGTTTTTGCTCTGAAGTCCCTTCAAGCACTGGGTGAATGTGGGAACGGTGCTAAAGCTGAGGAGCAGCAAAAAGAAACGGAATACAGAAATAATTTCTGTTCAGTTGTCGTAGTGGAGCTGAAGTCTGTAAGCTGTGTGCAGGTGCAAAGAGGCATCTTGGACAGCAGCCTCTGTGCATCTATTGCCTGCAGTCCTCCTCAAATCAACTCTTTGATATGTAAAAAGGGAGCGGATTTGGAGTCAACCATCTGAGACAAGGCAGTTCAGGCAATGAACACTCAAGCAGAGAAAGCAAGCGTGTCCTGAAGAATAAGCCACTTGTACCTACTGAAGTCAAGCAAGCAGATGTCTTTCTGCTCACTTGTATTCCACAAATATGGTATTTGCTGCTGTATAAGCAGCTATGCAAGCCAGTTGCTAGAGTATCTTTTCATCAAATGGCACAAAACTGTTAATCAGCACTATCTATTCCAAGAAGAAGGATGACATGCAGCAGAAAAACAGCGAAGTGGTGGGTTTTACCAAGTCTACAGAGTTGAGACATGGCCCTGGTCAAAGTTTGTTGGCCTTCTATAGAAGGGGTATTGGAGTTGCTGCCATCTGAGACACTGTGTCTTGTTTTCTGGGTTTTTTGGGGGGTTGTTTTTTTTCCCAGGGATATTATCTTTTAGATTGTGCAGTTTTCTAATACTCAGCTGCACCCAGAATTTCAGTTGATGGCAACAGAGGGGCTGCTTCATCATAATATGTTTCAGCTCTAGGCTGGTACTATTAGTCTGCTGTGAGCTATGGCTATAACAGACCATCAGTCCTGCTGACAACAGCAAATGCTGTTCCCTTGGAGTGTCTCATGCTGGAAGTAGCTGAGCTTAGGTGACATCCAAACTGAAAGTCACCGTTCTGCTCTTCTGATTTTTGACATAAACACTGTAATTAACTTTTGATCACCATCAATTTTCATATGCCCAATTCCATGGAAATGTTAATGTAAGATAGCAAAGGCATCAACATTTATCAGCTCTCAACCCAGTAATGTATGGGTGTATGTCCTGCAAAGTGCTTTAGGTTTCTGACACTGATGTGTTATTTACCATTTTCCCAAATATCTCTTAAAGCAGTGGTGAGTGAAGAGACAATGATACCAAAGCACAAAATGTCAAGCTTTTTACTGTCTTTAATGGGTCATTTTGACAGCTTTCTCCAAACCCTAGCTGTCCTGAATTAAGTACTGCTAGGTAGATGTTACAGCATTTGACTTCTGCGTGAGCAGAGGGAGTTTTTCCACCCCCACTTGCAGCCTGCTATTAGCCACTACAAGAGGTTTGTCATCCTACACTTCTTAAGGAAGCCAGATTTTTGGCTCGTGTTCAAACATATGTTTCTTTGCTGCTGCCTGTGTGCTCTCTGATCTGCCATTGGAAAATAGTTTCAACTGATGCTCTTCCCCACATTTCCTTCCCCACTCCTGAAATGTTGCAATTATGTATGAAGTGCGACCAGTGGATTGAGAAGAAGATTCCTGTTTCCTCAGACTGCTCAACTTTTGTATTTTATGGCCACGTAATAGATTTATCAGTCTGTTAAAAAATAATTAAAAATCTATACAAAGTTATTTGAGACATCAGTAACTGTACTAAAAAGAAAGACACTCTATTTATTAACAGCAGTGTTATTAGTATTTAAAGATTTAATGGAGAAATGATAGACTATGACTAATGGAGAAATGGAGAAATGGAGAAATTTAATGGAGAAATGATAGACTATGACTATAGCAGCAGTTGGCTGCTGCACAGGGGTTTCAAGGACCTGAATTCCCATGTTAGCAATTTGTACGGGTTTGTGATGCTTTCTAGTCGGTGTGAATGTGACCTGCATCTAAATGAAAGCAGCTGGGGGAGGTGTGAAGTGGGAAGCACAGTGTTCAGATGCCTGAAGACTGGCTGCTCCTGTGGGCAGACAGTGTCCTGGGACCTTGGTGCTTTCAGCTTTCGGAAGTTTTAATAACCAGTTTGGGAGAGTGGTTGTAGCTTTGTCCTGTGGCTTTGTAACTGTGGCATGCTCAGATTGTTTCAGCCTGTAGTGAAGTGTCAGCAAGAGGATGCTCAGTGGGGTTACTGGAGATATGTTTTTAATAAGTACCTCTATCGGGGGGGAAGTGAAAACACCCCAGACTTTCACTATGTGAGAGGAAGCTTAAACTTGGCTAACTCCTAAGTCACCTGAGGCATGAGGGACAGAGAAGTGCTTTTATTTACTCAGGAAATATCAGAGGATTTAGTAGTTTCTTAGTTGTGTGAAGTCAAGGCTTATTGTAAGGTTTGTGTAGTCCTCTTTTATTTTGTTACAACTAACTTCAAACATTGCATTAAAGAAGAAAAAAGGCCACTTTCAAAGTCCCAGTACTCTATGGATGTTTTTATTTCCCATATTATTAACATCTAGAATATCTCTTCATGTCTCTCTAAATGAACCTGCTGCTCCTGCCTGCTAATCAGTTACTGCAACTTGCAGTTGGTGCCCGCAGTCTCAGATTTGGGCAGGCGTTGGCCCCGGCACTTTGCTGCGATCACTGTGAACCTGGCCCTTTGGTTCTGGTGCTTGTGTTCTTTAGTGGTGATAAACTCCTTGGCCATGGATGCTGGTTGCAGTAATTGCAGAGGACTCAATCCATTGACTAAGCTCCCAGTGACTTTACTGAGCCATTTCTCACCCTAATTCCTCTAGTCCTGAATCTCCACTTTCATAAGAGAAGCAGCCATCAAATGAACAAAAGTATAAATTCTGGAAAGGGTAAATTAAAATGAACAGGTTTAAATCTGGGTTTTCTCCCAAGTTTGGAGAGTAGAGAGAGGTATTTGGGTCACCTCTAGCAGTTTTTAGTGGATTTGTTCCAGTGGTAGGAAGAACATATCCCCTCCTGCTGCAGTATGTATTTGCCAGAAAGCAGAGTTCCCTGGAGCTGTTGCCTTACCTGTCCTGGGCATCACCTCTTTTCCTTCCTGCTAGTAGGTGGATCACAGCTTAATCTCCTTGTAATGGCTGAAGCAGCAGGAACCATTTGTCCAAAATGAGCCATTTTCAAGTATTTATTTATTCAAGGCTAAGGTTTCCAAGAAGCTATGTAAATATACAGTAGTGGATGTAGGTACAGTGGTAGTTTTCATGACTCCTTAAACAGCTTTCTATAAGCAGATGTTGAGCGATTATTGTATGCTTTATCTGAAAGTATGTGATAAATGTTGGAAGAAACAAATTATATCAGGTTTGGCTTTTGGGGGGGGGGTGTTATTTTTTTAAGGGATATGCTTTGTATGTGTCAATGAACAAGGTTTGTTCAGAAACAGAGACAATACTGGAATTTTCTGCAACAGAAAAAAGCTTCAGTTAGCTCTTTGGCCTCTTATTGAAGTAAACAATAGTGTGCAGAGCCAAAAAATTCGCTAGCAGGCAAAAGCCTGTTTTACTGATGCTGAGACAAACAATGTTAATTATATCAAAGAGTCACCAGTGTATGTACATGTACTGCAGATCTGTGTGAGAGCTCTGGAGCTGACTGGGGGGCCATTGTTTGCAATACAGCCCTGTTGTCCAGGCACTCCTGCAGTTTAAAGAGTTCCACTTACTCTCTTTTGATCACCACTTTCCTTCCTTTTCTCCTTGTTTTTGCTGCTGTTGGTGTTCTCTGTGGCCGAAGGGTGGGGGGTGTGATCTAAGGGAGGATTTTTAAAAGAAATAAGGGTAAATATTTTCCAAATTATGTCAAAATCTGATGCATTTTTTGACAATCTGACATTTCAGAATGGAAGCAGGGTGGAAACACTGTGCTTTAACAGGCTCATCACGGTGATTTATGTAATGTTATCCTTGCAGTTAAATGCCTCATCTGCCAGATGATGCAGTTGCATGCTTAGATACATTTTCCAAACCCTCGAATTTTTCTGTTCAGAAGGAAAAGTAGTAACAAGTTGATTGGAAAGAACAACAGAAAGAAACACCCATTTAAAAAATCCATTCAAAGTCCTAGGAGCAGGTGTGGGCAGGGCCTTGGCAACTTGTTTTTTCTGGCAGCATCATCCCATGGAGTTGCCTTGGGCAGTGGTCTATCAGATTTACAGACAGCAGCTCTAAGGTGGCAGACTTCACAGCCAACGCATTGCTTAGACTGAGGGGAAGGCTTTTCAGGGAGTGAAGAAGGTGGATAGTCTTAAAGCCCTCAGCAGCAATGAGAGATGTTTATTACTGAAGAAAAGTGTATTAGGATTTCATTTGTGCCTTTGTTCTAAAATTGACTAATTCAAGTGTAGCTCAAAAAAAAAAAGGTGGAAGGTTTTGTGGAAATGCAGGTCAGGAGGAAAATTGAAAGGACTTGTTCAGGAACCTAAGCTCTTGACTGACAAGCTCTTGTCTTTTTGTTCCACTGACCCTCTCCAAGCCTAAATACGAATGTTACTTTCTTCCAAGTGCTCCTTCTGACTTGACCTCTCTGCCTGTATCGATAAAACACTATCCAGGTCCTTCTCATCTCTTGATGGTTTTAAGCCTCTCATTGCTGACCTCTTCTACATAGATACTGTACCTTTCCTTTCTCGGCTTGCACAGTTGTTGAAATGCAATTTAGACATAATCTCTCTGTGCTATCCTTGGTGGTCCTGTGTTGTATTAAAAAGACGAAAGGAACCACCTTCAGAATTAGTGAGAGTGAGCAGCAGACAAGAGGTTCGTCCCAGGTAAGTCCAGATATTTGCTGTGTGGTGAGATCTTAGCAGAATCACTTGTTCGTTCTCTCACTACCCATCCTGCCTTGGCTGCAGGTGTTCTGATATCAAAAAGCCTGGTTACTCTATTGGTAGTAGTACATGTTTGCTTTATCTTTAACCTGACAAGCCATTTGTGCTCCAGGGCATGTGTAAGAAGCATTAAATGCAAACAGTCAGAGTCCTCTGCAGGTTAGAGACAAGAAAGATAGTGCAAAGGGATTAGGGATTAAAGGGAGAGCAGCCATAAGCGGGATGGAAGGTTCATTTATGCACTTGGCTCCAACTAGATAAATATTTATGAGCAAAGGGAATGGATGGTTGTAAGAATGTCTGAGGTTTGTATAAGCAGAGCAAATATAAAATTCTTGAAGATTTTGGCACTATTGACATTCAGAGCTGCTTTGTTTTTTAGCAGTTTGAAGGAGTTAGGAACACAGATCCCATTAAAGACCTCATTAGGCAGATATTTATGGCCACACCAGTTCTCTTCTGAAGTTTGAAAAGATTGTATTTCTTGGTTGAGCTCTACTTGATCTGCTCTTAATATTCTTTTCACTTGCTTCTCTTCAGAGTAAGTTTTCTATTCATGGATTTTCCCTATTGTGTATTTATAATGTACTGCCCTCACTGCATGGTGTATTCTCAATTTATTGTGTAGATCCTGACATAATAAGTAACACAAAGTGAGAGGGCTCTTTGACCTGGGAATTATTTATCTATTTAGTTATTTATTAACAAAGAAGAAAAAGGCATTGAGGGGGTGGGAAATGTGTTGGCAATGGAGGTGAAAGAAAAATTCCTTGAAAATGAGATGGTGACTCTAGTCCAAATTTCAGTGCTTCAGGAAGATACTTACGTAAAGGCTGCGGGGAAGTGAGGCGTGTTTATTGTTTGCCTTGAAGTATTAAGTGATTATGAGAGAATATGCCTGCACTTAGAGTGATTGGATGCTTTGGCTTCTTGACTGGCAGCAGTCATTTGTGCAGTCTCAAGTGTCTATGTTGGATTTAACCTGCCAACTTTTGGCAGACAAGATAAAGGCTTTACACTGACGTGGCTAAAAACATTGATAAGCATCAGAAAAGCTCATTTATATAATTTTGGTAATAAGTTGTTGTATGAATATATTCAAAACCTCATTTTGCAGAGATGAGTCTGATCATCTTTTTAGGGGTGTTTAAACAAAAACTTACATGGGGTACACGTGCAGTTGTAGCACTTTCAGAGCTAAAACGAAAATGAGGAGCTTTGCCTGGCTGGTATTGCAGACTTGATTCAAGAAGTCCTTGTGGCTGTTCCTGTCAGGCAGGATAAGGGGCTTCTGAGTTCCAGGAACACAAATTGCAAAGCCACTGAAGACTGCCACAGCCAAATTTGTCAGGTACTTCCCCTGGTGTTCTGACAGTAGTGGTGGAGAAAATGTAAGGAAGAAAAATCCTCAGTGAGCAGACAAACTGCTTGCAGAGCTGTGTGGGGCTGACACAGCTGCCTACTTCTCCAGGCCTGGGTGTTGCAGTAGAGCTCCCAGGCTCTGCTGCTGGGACCTGCTCATCCAGGCTCGTTCCTGCTCTCTGCCTTACTCCAAGCTATTCCTGCCAAGTACAAATAAAAGCATACTCCTTCCACCTCAGGATGTGCTTAGCGCAGGGGACAAGGTTCTGTTCAGCCACTTGCTACTGTGTAATAAGCAGTGTTGCCCATGAAACTGCCATTTTACATTGATTTCCTACACCCCTCCGTGAATTTATCACTAACAGCTTTATCATGCTGTTCTCATAAGAAATTCCAGATTGTTGCCCCTGGGAAGTTTATCCAGGGCTATCTTTATAAAACTTTGGGAGTGGGAAGGGGAATCTAAGCAGGGATTTCATGTCTCTAGATGTGGGGGTATTAGACATACCTTTTCTGCAGCTAATAATAGATTTTCTTTGTATTTAATTGTATGCCTCTTATTTCTATCCTTAGTGCTGAATCTCAGCACTGACAAGGGCTACTCAGTCACAACCTCACCAATTTTTAGGTGAAGTTGGTTTTGTTTTCACTGGTGTCATTGATCCATTAAGGTTACCTGGATGCTGTAGTAACTCATGCTTCAAAAACACGACATTCCTTCCTCTGATTTTGTATCACATGGGGTTTGTGTCATGGTATAAGCTTTGAAGAATTGTTAACCATAAACACCCAGGGACCCCAGTTTGGGTCATCAGTCATCACAAGGAAGGATGAAGCCCAATAAGAGGAAGGTGTCTCGCTCTTAAGTCATTCTGTTTCTGTGTGCAGGTGAGACTTCAGAGCAGAAAACCTTTTTAAAATGTCTCGCTAATGCAGAAAATGGTCATTTTTCTTCATAGCACACACAGGCAGCAAAAACACCATTTCACTTTTCCTTGCACTGGCTGTTTAGACCCCTGAGTAGCATTTAAAGTCTGTGGTTTCCAGATCTTAGGTTTGGAGTGGCTCATGATCAAAGTTATTTCAAAGGTTAAGCTACTTATGATTTTATGCCAACAGGAGCACTTCTTAAAGAATAAAATTTGCTTTGATTGAGAACTAGCAGCAATCCAAGGGACAAATGGTAGAAATTATCACTGACTTCCGCACTGTGCAAGCATGGTGGTGGTGCTGCTGAGAGGAAGAGCAGAGCAGTGGCAGGCACTGGTGTCACGAGGATGGATTCTGAGTTTTAGACCCAGAGGATTCAACTGTATATGTTTAGGTATTGTGCTGTTTCTTCAGAGCATTCCTTGCATCCCATTTCTCATGTTTGCTTGTCCATCAGGGACTTACCTCTAACAGGGCTTGTGGAAACACGATTTTGTCTGTGGCTGTGGCTTTTCTAAGAGGCTGTGAAGCAGAAGAAAGAGTTGGCAGTTACGGTATTTTGATGTGGAGAAATGAAGTTAAACACAAAATGGGGAGTGTGAGGTCTGGTGGCAAGTGGAGGTGTTGGCTGGTTTCCTGATCTGTCATTTGGTGGAGATGTGGGAGGAGGGGGGGTGCATTTCACCACTGCATTCACCATCTTGTCTGCATGACCTCCTGCCCCTTCTCCACCAGAGCAGCAACACTCATTTGCAGCGCACATTTTTCTAGGATTTAGAAGAAATCATGGAGTAACCCCAGAAAATAACTTGCAATATTATAGATCAGCAGGCATGCTCTTAAAGTACCCTATTTTCTTCAAGCAGAGCTGCACAGCGTGGTTGTCCTGTGCAGCTGCATGCTGTGGGTGGGGTGAGGCTTGTAGCTGCACGGTGGAGCAGGCTGAGCTCATGCTGGGGCCACTCAGTGCTGTGCAAGCAATGGGGCATGTCTTGCATGGTCTTGTAACTCTGCTGTTGTACTCATTTGGAGAGTGTTGTTCTCATTGCACTTAAATCTCCTTGCATTACAGATAATCTAATTCTATCATGTTAGGATTAGGGGACCTCACTGAGAGAAGTTAAGAGCACCAGCTGCTCTGTGCTTCAGAGACACAACCCTGGTTTGTCTAATCTGAGGAAGGGCACCTATGTGACCTGGAGGAGTTTGTTCTGGGAGCAGCAGCTATCCCTTCCTCTGCTGGATGTGCTGCCAGTAGTCCTCTCATGCAGGGTAGTGTGTCAGGTGTGTGCCACCATCTCCAGCAGCAACCACTAAACGTGCAGCTCTGTTCTCTAGAGGGACAGCAGCAGAGCAGGCAGCTGGATATGGGCCACTGGACTCTTAAAATATGTTTTACGCTAGCTGCATGGTAGCTGGTAGATGTGTTTTTCTCTGAGATCTTTTTCAATCAGCTGTGAAAGCCCCTGATATTTGATTCAATATACTTTGAAGTTGGGTGGTTTTGTCTCAGGTTTATCATTTTGTTAATGCAAATATTTCTAGAAGCAGCATGAAAACTGGGTTCAAAACTTTCTAACTGGAAGGTTTCAAAATAGGGCAGGCAAAAAAGCAGCCGCTTCCAGAAGGTATGTTTTGTAGTAGGTCCTTCGCATAGAACTGTTCAACTTATTTTAATCAGTGACCCAGAAAAAAAAAAAGAAACCATTGCTCATAAAGTCCTCAGTAACACAGATTAGGTGGAGTGCAAGATAAGGAATAGGACCTGAGTGACTGGGATTGCTTCGTGAACAGTGTGTTCTGATGCAAGAAAATGCCCTACTCCACAGACAGAATAAGGGTCCTTCATGTATAATGAGGAGGTGGAGGAGGGGATGGCTGTGTCCTGAGAAATGGCTAACCTGAAAGGGCTTGGGTGTCAAGATGGATAACCACTTGAACTGGAGTTTTCATGGCTTAGCTGTGCCCAGGATCCAAGGGCTCCAGGAGCTCTGCCTGGTTTATTGTAAGAGGGTAAGGGGGGACATGATTTTAATTTATAACAGCTTCTATATGGAAGAGAAACTTGATAATAGAGAGTTCTTCTGTCTGGCATCAAAACTATAATGAGATCCAGTGGCTGGGAGGGTACAACATTGATATGTTTAGACTAGAGAAAAGCTGCAAAATTTTACCAGGATAAAGAATGGATAACTGGAGAAGTTTATCAAGGCTTGTGATGACTCCTCCATCTCTAGAGATCTTTGAACTGAACTTTTCTTAAACAAGAGGCTGTGTTTCAGCCTGGGATCAGTTCAGACCAGTCCAGTGGCTTGTGTCATGGTAGTGTGCCTGCAATGAGGGGTTTTGAGGCAGTGTATTTTTCTGTTAAAACAGCCTGGGGATGAATTCTGTCCTTGTTTACACCTAAGGAGCTAATGCTGCTGCCAGGCTATGTGAATTTTAGGAGTGCTTTGTGCCCTAGTCCTTTTCCTGTGTTGTTCTCAGAGGTCTTGAACAGTTACAGCTTGCAGGTGCTGCTACAGCTCTTGCTAGGAAAAGTGCTTTTTGGTGGTTAGTTGTGTAGCAAAGGGAAGTGGATCTCTTTTTCCCTGTCATGCTGCTACTTCTCAAGATTCAAAACCACTGGAGCAACA
The DNA here is from genome assembly GCF_033783945.1 of Neopsephotus bourkii. Taxonomy (NCBI): domain Eukaryota; kingdom Metazoa; phylum Chordata; class Aves; order Psittaciformes; family Psittacidae; genus Neopsephotus; species Neopsephotus bourkii. The sequence goes on along the minus strand of NW_026901291.1, from coordinate 520,658 downwards.
GCATGTGCTATTTTTTCCAGAATGTTGCAGTGGTACTTTGTAAGCTGATGGATGTGTAGGAGGAACTTTTGAAATGGGAGAGATGGGGACACTTAGCACCTTTGATGCATTGGTCCCTTTTGTTTGCAGGGTTTGTTTTGAACTACACTGATCTATGTTTGTGCTGAAGAGTTATCTAAGCCTTCACTTTTTACGTAGCTGTAAAAGATCCTGCCTGCCTGCCTCCCTCTTCTGATTTCAGGGGAATATATTAGCAACTGACATTAATGTTGTTGAGAAACCATTGTAATGTAGGTGCACTAAGATTGCTGGGGCTCTAAGCACTCTAATCTCTTGCTGCTTTATGAGGTTTGTGCTTGTTTTGCTTTTATGTCACCAAGTGGGTCATGACTCAAATTTAGCCAGCGCTGTTATTAATGCTGGAACAAGTCTTCATCAGGCTATTTTTAGCAGTCAGGGCTGTTGTTGAGAGCTTGCTATTGCTAAAAATGCCTTGGAAGGATTTCACAAGCGATACTGTCTGTGGTGGAATTTGCGCACCAGCTGTCTGTCTTCAGGCCAGTTGATTGTGTTGACACGTATTCCCTGTGATTTGTCATCTCTGACTCCTGCTTTGCGATGCCTGTGACAGGCGTGCTATCAGTGTCTGATGGGAGAGAGTGAATGAGGGGGTAAGTGACAGCAGCAGCCTCATTACTGACAGCTTGGGAAGCGCTGAGATGGCAGAGGGGACTTTGGCCTTTGCTGAGACTTGATTTATCCTTTACCACCCCATCTCCTGAAGCGCACCTCCTTGCTGACATCTTCCCCAGGAAATATCTGTTCTGCCTCTGAGGCCTTTTCTTGGATCCCCTCAGCGGGATTTTAAATGTTTTCCTGACTTAAGTGGCATCCTCCAGGCAGAGCAGCTGCTGAGTTTTATTTTGTTGCTAACTTGATCTTCTATCCTAAGGTAGTCTCCTCTCATGTAAGCCAAGTTTTCTGAGACAGTGTCCCAAGGAGCAAGGCTTAAAGGTGGCACCACCAAAGCTCCGTTTCTGAGTACGACTTGTCTACTTTGTGTGTAGACTGACCATGTTGGATGCAGTTTTCCCACCAGAAATGTTAATTAAAATTGATTACCTACTGTATATCCTGGGTAGCTTTCAACTTGCAAATAAAACCCCTTGCTCATAGTGGTGAGTGCCCTCACTCCTGTAAAAATAATACGCAGAGGTGTGAAACTACACTTGTGACTGTTTCTTAGTGACATTACTCTTCAGTTAGTGCAAAGGTGTTAACTCTTATCCAGGGATTTTAAGGTGTTTAAGCCCTGGGAATACAGAGTTGTGGCATTCTTTTATGTTTTGGGGCTGCTGTGATTAAATGACTATGAATTAATTTCAGTTCTTCTGTTTTATAACAAATCCACTGATGAATGCAAACAGCACCAAAGTTTCAATTCACACACCATCAAAGCAACCCTTTGCTATTGTCTCTTGAATTATAATCTGAAATGCCCCACCACTTTTTTTAATGTTACACATATGTGGATTTGAAATCAGTGTAAAAATATGCAAGGAAGGCAAATAGGCAGCCAGTGATGATTTATGGTACTGTAGTTTTGTTTGCCTCCAAGAGACCTCGATTCAAATCTTGGCCCAAGCTTGAAGAGGAAATGAGTTTGGGTTTAAACTAATTCTTGGTGGATTTTTGTGCACATTATAAATGATATGTGGCTTATCTGGCAGTTGGAAACGTTCCTCGAGTAAAGGCTGAATGTGTTTTATTAAGGCTTCATGGGGAAACGTGTCTGTCTCGATCAACCTCTGACCAATTCTGTATCACTTGTGTTTATTAGTACTAAGTTTGGAATAAGTTTGGGACACACACACACATGAACTGTTAGTAGGGGGTATATTTCTAATTTGCTATAGAAAGCACAGTGTCTCATCCTGAGTCTGTAATTGTGTTTATGCCATCTTGATTTTTATACATAGCACTGTATTTCTGTTCTTTACCTCGTGGGTTTTGCCACGAGAGAGCCTCTGTTCCAGCACAAAGGGATCTTCTCCTTTCTATGTCAGTCTGAGCCAGACACCAAGTTGTCTATCCTGAAAGTGAAGGGGTTATGAAGGGACTACTCCAGCAGCAGTACTAGGAATGCCTGAAAGCACTGTGTACATGGCTCTGAAATAATTCAGTTGGCAGGTAGCTCACACTTGCACTCACTCTTTAAAATGAGTACATTACTTGAGAACCTGCTTGAGGCTTTTTGGTTCTGTATTGTTGGAATTGATTTCAGAGGAAGGTGTTTGAATTGTGCCTAAAATAATTTATGTCAAAAAGAGCTTTTGGGACAATAAATGTTTGAGACCTTAAGCTATGTAGGTGCTGCTGCCTAACATTGCAGAGGTTATGTGGAGAGTGCTCAGTCCCAGCCCCTGCACTGGGGGACCTGCCCAGGGTCTTTGTTTCTGGCTTCTCAACAGCTGGATTTCTTTGTGGGCAAATTTGCTGGAGAGCCCAGATGTTTTCTTCAGTGTGCATGAAAACTGAGGGTTGGAGGGATGAGGATTGCATCAAATTCCTGCACTACCTTTAAAAGAAGTACTTCCTTCTTAGCCCAGCTGTTTGAAAAATAATCTTTATTTCCTTTACTGTTTCATTCCCAATATCTGTATTTTCTTCTTCTCAGCACTTCCCTTCCAGTGACTTACCCATTTTTACCTTGGCTGAAGGCTGAGATTAACTCTGTGTGTATGGACTGTGCAGACAGCTTCAAATTACATATTCCAGTATTAGAGAAAGATCCCAAATGAAGTGTTCTGGGAAGCAAGCAGCAAAGGGGAGGGAAGGCAGGCAGGGAAAGCTTATTGGGCTGACTGGCCAAGCAACTTGTCAAAAACTGTGTGATACAGCAACCTGCTGCTGCCAGGGTGGTGAGCATGGAGCTGTTTTCAGGATCCCCCTGACTGCCAGTTGGTAAATTGCAGTGTGAATGTGAATATTCACTGCTGAGGAATGAAGAAAAGCAGATTTAGGAAGTTGCGACTTCAGGTTGCAGTTTTGCAACTGGTTGACTCTCTGCTCTGTACTGGGATCAGAAGCTGCTCCGATGGTTGGTAATGTTTAATATTTAACCTGTTAATACACCTAATTTATGAACTAGTCATTTGTGTATTGCTGCCTTTAGTTTTTGCGAGTCTTTTTGGCTCAGAGATTCACTTCTCAGCTGGGTGGTAGTGATCGCTAGGAACTGACATACCTGGATTCTTCCTTGCAGTTTTTGGACAGAACAAATTTGAGTGCTGTGTTTTTTGCAGTTGGCTACGTACTGGTTCATTTATTTAGCAGATTAAACTCAGTGGGTTTGTCTATTAGGAATGGTGTCTGTGATGAAAGAAGAAAACGCAGCAGTACATCTTAACTGATTAATGTGACACCAAGTGCATCTGCTGCTTCTGAAACAGTGTTTGCTGTTTAGTTATCACTATGAATCTCCCAAGTTTGTTCTGATTTATTAATCCATTTTATCTGTTATAAAGAGATTCAAACCCGGAGTTTTGTGTATTGTTCTTTTGTCTTTCCCTTAAAATTAACATCCTTCATGCATCCTTGACATAAGTCATCATGTTCAGAGCAACAGGAGCTCATGGTTCTTTCTTATAGATGAAACTTTTTAGAAGGTGCAGTGATAGTTCCTTACTCAGATTTATAGCCACTTACTATCAGCTTTGACTGATGAGAGTGACTGGAAATAAGTATATACACTTTACTTCAGTGTCCTTAAATATCCTTTATACTTGAGCAAAGGCCTATGAGTTCATTTAAAGAATATGAGAGCATTTGGATTTGGTGACCTTTTTCAGACCAGTTCTGGTGGAGCTTCATCATTTCTTCTGAGTGAGATGATTTGGCCTTTCTCAGGAATTTAAAACCTCTGGACTCAAAAGAAGAATGAAAAAAAGAATTGACTGCTTTCAGAGTAATTCTGAGTGTGTAGGTAGAGACAGCAGAACCATTTCTTTTTAACTGGAGTCATTTGCTCTATGCAAGTATGTGCAGAGTCTCAGCGTTACTAAAGCAGGCTGAAGTGAAAGAGAATTTCTGCATTTTCCACAATATACCAGGTTTTGTCTTTATTGTCTTCACAGTTGAAATGCTTCCCTATGGAAACCAGGTGGGGTAACCAGCATGATTATTTACACAAGTAACTTAAAACACGCAGCAGAGGAGAAGCCAGTCTGTGGCATTATACATTATTATGCACGATCAAGCTTTGCAGGCAAAGATTAATTTTGTGCCCATGAGGAAGTTACAGGGGCCTTAGAACAGTGAAATCCAGTTTCTTCACTGTTTTCTAGGCCCAAAGACAAGGTAAGTCAGGTACTTCTGTAAAAGTGTTCTTTTGGGGGAGAATGAAATCTGCACTGCTGAGTGAATAAATTCAGCTGGAGTAGATTATTTCCCCTTCCTCTGCTGGACACAAGTACTTTGCTTCTTTTAAATCTTAACAAACCCCTTAATGTGTGGTTAGCTTTAATTCACAGTTCTCCTTTTTAATTTATTTTATTTCTCCCACCTCTGTAACCGACAAGCTGCGTTAATCCTTTCTGTATACATAGATTAATAATCTGTTGTTGGAAGCATTATCCTCTGCTCTTAGGGATCAGATGTCAAAAGCAGTTGAGTTTGGAATTCTCTTTTTCTTCAGATTGCTGTAGTGCTTCTTGATGCTACAGTTTGCTTCTTTATTGGATATAGGATAAATCTTCCTGAAGAGTGGAAGATTTACACAGCCTCTCTGAAAATTCAGTAGCCGAATGTAATGGTTTTAACTTTGTAATGAAGGGTTACTCTTCTTTTAACAGATAAGGAACAAAAGCAAAGACACTGGGGCTTCAGATTCATTATCCCTGTGGGGTTCTGCTGCAGTAGCCGAAGGTGATTCAGCTGTGATCAATTTATAGTTTACAGTAATCCATCAGGTTATGAACCACAGGGGTGGGGGCTGGATACACTCTTCTGTCAGCTGTACTCGTGGAGTGGTAAATTCCTGCAGAAGGGAGGGAGGAGGCACATGATGGCTCTTTCAGCCACTGTGATTAACTCCAGCAGAGATCCTGGGTCCAGAGCATTAAGGACACACCTGTACATCATTCACACAGCTAAAGGGATAACCCAGCTTAGTTTGGCTGGTTACCAGCAGCACCCAGCTCAGGACATCTGCACTGCTGCTGCAGGTGTGAGATTTGCACTTTGTTGCACAGGATGCTGTGCTGTCCCATGGCTGTGGACGGCATGGCCTGCTTTGACAGATCACTGCATATTGCAGTCCCCTGGTGCCTCCTGGCAAAACCAGCATTACTCAGTCATTAAATTGTCCCAACCAAACCCCAAATCTTGCTCCTTTCAGATGGTGGTACTCCGGAAGCCACATACCTGCCTTTGTTGCAGGTGCTTGTTTTGCCTGCAGCCTTGGGAGGAGCTTTGATAATGGTTTTCTTGCAATGGTCCTGAAATTTCAATCTCAATTACTTTCAGCTGCACTTCTCTAAGAACTGTGCTTCCACAGTACATGCTAAATGGTTTGGAAGGACCACATATGCCTTAGGATCAAAATGCACAGGAAACATCAGCAGCATGTCTAAATAAACATCTACGTCTCTCTTACAAGAGTGTTTAGCAGCTCTGTTGGCAGGTGTTTCTATAAAATGTTAAATACTGTGCTTTTCAAACCTCCAAAATGTTTGTAATGTGGTAAATGGAAAAGGACAGGGAACCAGGTGGGGAAGTTGTGTCAAAGACCTAAATAATAATCATAATTGGTGCTGCTTCTGCAACAGAAAGTGAAGCTGGGTCCTGGTAATCTGCATTTCATTGATCACACTGCGGTTTAAACTGATTTATTACTGAGGTGCTGTGCAATAATGCAGAGGGCAGTAGGGGTTGGTTTAATGCAGATAAGGGGTTTTGTGACTGATGTGTGAGTTTAATCATTCGGGGTTTCTACTTGCATATTTGTATCAGCCTCAAGTGTTTATCTATCAAGTTTCAGAAGTGCAAAACCTGAATAGAACTCAGTGTTTTGGGGTTTTCCCTTGCATCCTCTTGCAATGCTAATTTGTGTTTCCTAATTATTTATACTTTGGTGCTAAGCAGAGAAGGGGCTCACTCTTCCTTTTACAGCTCCCTGTTGTCTTCTGTCTCTGCATTCCCTTCTCATACGCTATGTTTCAACTTGAGCTCAGGGCTATCTTTGCTTTAAAACTTTTTGGTGACTGCTGACTGAGGCAGTCGGGGATGCGGTGTCCTCGGCTCCTCAGGTTCTGCTGTCTGCTGCATGTGTCAGTGCTGCTGTTCCTGTAGCTGGCTCAGCAAACAGGTCTAGCTCACTGTGCTGCTGCCCGAATCTTTGTGCTGGTGCTGCGTCAGGGACTGCTAAAGCAGTTTGAGTTGTGTCATGGGTCACTGCATCGCCCTTTGCCCAGGAAGGAAGGGGAAAGGCTTTCCCAAGGTCATTCCCAGTAGGTCAAGGCACATCTGGGGTGGGTAGCAGGGCTGGTGACCTGGCCTGCTGCTGCAGAGTGAGGCTGTTGCACCAACACCTCCTCACTGGCCAGCACAGACAATTAGTGCCTTAATTCTAATCTCACTGGGTGCTTCTGCAGTCTGTTTTTCTTTCAGATGCTTTAAATGCCAGACCTGTGATACTATAAAGTACTGTAAAGTAAGATTAGATAAGGGCAAGCAGCAACTGTGTGCTGAGGGCAAAGCTAGTAGATGTTGCCTAAATGAAACCTTTGCATGGGAACAGCATGCTGTGCAGGCTCGGGAGCAGTGGAGCCCTTTCCTTATGCCTCTGTCCCCATGTTTCTTGGCTCTGGAAGTAAGCACCACCCCATGTGTCATGGTTTATGGTGGATAGGAGACAACCCACTTGTTCTCTTGGACAGATTGCCATTTGTACTGTTACTTAAGTACTCCCATTTCCTTACTGCCAAATCATCACTTAAATGCTAGAAAATGAATATAGAAGAATCTGTGCATTGCATCCTGACAGCAGGAGAGAAGGAAGGAGAGTGGCCTGTGTCATAGTGGAGAGGCCAAACTTTCAGAAGTTCTAAGCCATGGAATAACATGTTGGTTTTGACTGCATGTGATGCCAGGAGAACAGCACACAAGAGTGAATGTAAAAACAGAGGTGGAAAAATCAGGCTTTTGAATTTAGGGATTAGCTTTGAGGCATGGGAGGAAATGTGATGCATTCTGCTTCAGTTCTACACCAGGAAAAGCAGTTTGCTAGGTTGGGGGGTGGGGGTGGGGTGGGGTGTGTGTGTGTTTGTTTGGGGTTTTTTTTGTGCTATTGGCAGTGTTTCCTACAAACAAACATTTAGCCGGACCACATGTGTGCAAGACATTCTCAGCCCTCATATTGCCCTCAAGTCACTAAACTGGCCTCCTGTTTCCCGTGTGCTTAGCTGGCTTTGAAAACTCTGACGAGATTTCAAGTCCATGTTGCTGCATTGATATGTCACTTTATCTGTCAACCAGGAGTCTCTTCTGTCCTCTTTGTATACATATGCCCATGCTAGCCAGATGGTGCTGGATTTGGGTGCCATCCAAAGCAGTGCATTAGAGAGGCCGGGTTATGTGTCATATTTCAGAAGCCAAGAAGAGCTGCCAGTTCTTCTCTTTTGGTAACAAACAGCTTGACTTAATATATTGATCATATTGTCCTTGCTATTCTCAAGCTGATTTTATCTAAGGCTCTCAGAAGGATATAAGGTTGAAGCTGTACAAATCCCACCTGTTGCATCCTCTGTAGCTAGTATCTGTGTTTGCATTTAGTGTGTGTCCTAGAAAAATCTGCTCTCCACCACCATGAAATGCTTTCTAGTGTCAGAATGAGATTTCAGTGCTGTTTAACTGTGGATTCTCTTGTTGCTCCATGTTCTAGGAGTTGGGAGATGCAGATTCTCCTCCTAGGTTTGCCAGAGGACTGATGGTTGCTTTTGGGGAGGTTGCTTTGTATTTACTGATTTCTCATTCTGTAGCACAGAGGTCAAAATGCTGATTCCCTTTGTCTGGTGCTATAAGAATTGCTAATGAAAAAGGCCCGATAAAAGCCAAAGAGTGATGTTATTTATAAATTATGGAAGAATTTTCCCCCACCTTCTCAGTATGCCTCTTTAATTTTTATTTTTTTTTTCTTAGATGGAGGCTTTTCCTAATGGGATCTGAAAACTACAGACCTCATGTATCAGTATGAGAGTATGTGTGGAGAGAGCTGGGGAATGAACTGCTGTTAAGTAGACATTAATTAACATGGCCTTGCACTCCTCAGGTTCTGTGGGGTGGGTGGATGTTAGAGCTGGTCTTTCTGACTTTTAAAGCCTTTATACTGTCTGTCTGTGTCTGCAAGACATTTGCCTCTGGCATCATTGCAAAAAGGGTGCTTGTGACTTGGTCATCTGCTTTTATAGATTCTGCTGCAGCCTGACAGCTAACACCTATAATTTTGCTGGGTCATGCTGGGGACCTTGGGAAATCCATATCCTTCACTGGAAACAAATACCTGGAAACTCCTGTGTTTTAAACACATTCCTGTTTTCGAGCAAGAGCTTCTGGTGTGTGAAATCTCCCCTTCTGCCCTTTTATCTGCTTTTGAAATGGAGTATTCTTGATATTATCTTTTTATCTGCAATTTTTACTATCAGAGGGCTCCCTGAATGCCTTGACAAGGGCTGCTTTACACATGAAAGCAAGATTATCAAGGGCTACCAGAGACACAGTGTGGCCCATTGGGTGCTGCGTTTGGGAACGGGACCGAGGTCTGGGTGGGCAGAGCTGGAGGATTTTGCAGATAACGGCGGCACTTTGTCGCTTAGCAACAGGCTCCCGAGATGGAAGTGGCAGAGGATGGATGCCCTGAGTATATCCCTGCTCTGCCTGCCTGTACGATAGGCAGTGGGAATAGGTGTGCACCAAGAGCCCCCTGGGTTACACCTGTGGTGGGATGAGAGCTTTATTCATAATAAACAGTAATTGTGAAATGCTTTTCTAGCTCTGTTTTTCATCTTGAAAGTTCTTTGTATAATAATGCCTTTGAGATGTGCTGCAGCTCTTACCTGATCTTATGAGTGCTTTTTAGAACCATTTATAGAGCGGGTATCTTGCATATGGTTGCATAGAGAATTGGTGTCAGAGCCTGGACGAGAATTCAAGATGTGCTTGTTCTCCATAGCCCATGCTGTTGTAGCAGTGAGGGCTGTTAAGGTAGCGTGTGTGTGTAATATAATTGTCATGTCAGCTTTTCTGTTTCTGTTTATCTACATAAGGAAGCAGATAGCTGGTGGAGATGTCAGCTGTGATGTAGCTTATTAAGAGCTACAAGAAGTAATCATAAGAAACCCTGCTTCCATGCACGCTGTTCTCCAGAGTCTCTGGTTGCATCTGGTGTGTCTTAACCCTTCCCACATAGACTGGTGGGGTTTTTTTAGTTCTCGTCAAAGGGTTATGCCCGTTTGAACAGCTACATCTGTATTTCTCATTCTGTGATGTTTAGCATTGACAAGGTGCTGTGAACAGTAAACGAGAAGCAAAGTTAAACCCTCAAGAGATGTGAATTGTGAGATGTGCAAGGGCTCTTAACTAATTTGAGTGGGTTAACGGTGATGAAAGTTGCTGCTCTGTATCATGTTTGAATTCCCTATTAAATTTCAAAATTGAGGGCTAGCAGCAAATGGAAAACTTTTGCATGAATGCCCCTTTCTCTCGGCTGTGACTGGTAAAGCCTTGTTCCAGACAGGAAGAAAACAGGTCCTATGACGCAGCTGGCCTTTGGTTCCAGGGCTGTGAAGTGCAAATAGAGGATTCTGGATCTGAAAATTAAGCATTTAGCATAGATTGAGGAGGTGGTTGCAGAGGCCCAGTTTAAGCCTGCTTGGATGGGGGGAAACACAAATCCTCTAAGCATAATGGAAAGAGAGTGGCAAAGCCAATGAAAACTTGTTCTGGCTTTGGTGAGGCAGCCAGGAGTGATTGATGGCACCTGCTCTGCTGAGGTCTTTCTCTGCAGTGGGTTATTGTCCTGTCAGTTCTGCTTGCCTGAGGCCTTATTTGACATGCTTGGATAAGTGGGTCGCATCATTCTGATTCTGCACATGTTCTCCTCTCTGCAGTTTGCTGGTTTTGTTCACTCTTGAGCATTAATTGTCTGCTGTCCTGGTGGACTGTTTGTTTGGTTGCTTCTTCCATAGTGCCAGGTCAGACTAACCAGACAAAAGTATGGATCTCCTTTCAGGAACGTTAATGAATGTGCTGATTTATCTGCTCCTTCTTGTGTCACATGTTGCAAACTGTTGTACCCAAGAATCGGTGTTGTCATTTGTCAGAGAAGTCTGACAAATGTCTTAGAGAAGTCTTTCTTCCAATTAGCACTGCTCTTGCCCTCTGTTCTTTGCTTTCAGTTTCATCTCCCAGAGGAAACTGGGATGGAAATGAGAATGAAATACGGGTTTCCTTTTTAAAAAGAAAATAAACCAAACCTTAAGGGCTTTCTATTGGAATGTGATGGGATTGGGCTTCTATCTCTTATCCTTTGAAAATCCCAGCTGGAATTATTTAATGTCAAAGCATGGAATTTCGCAGTGTGAAATTCATTGCTGGCTAAGGATGCACTGGGGATTAGAGAGACATCACTGCCAGCACAGCGTTGCTGTCACCACAGGAGACCTCACTTGCACAAAGGGATGTTGCTGGTCTGTCCTGCTTCAAAGCTAAATCTTGGGGATGAGATTCTTCAATTCCCATTGAGATTGCATGCTGTGTGAGTGACAGTTGGATTTGGGCAGAATAAACCAGAGTGGGTAACACTTCCCACTGCCTGGGAATAGAGGGGAAGAAGTAAGAGGCAAGAGCAAAACCTAATTTGCTGATTTTCATATTTGGGAAGGGGGTAGTTTGCTAAGGCATTTCCAGTCTTTCCCTTAAACTGCTTCCCAGTTGGGTGATTTTGCTCATTTGACTGCATGATAAAAGGCTCAGATTAGATGATTACCATGGTTTCCTCTGGTCCAAAATGAAAATAAAACAAAAATCTGTAGTGTGGAAGCCTGATGTCTTACAAAGCTTCAACTTAGATCTCAACACTCTCCTTCGGAGAAATCTCTAGGTTTTGGAAGGTGTCAGTTTCTAAGTACTTGCATAAAAAAGAAGTGGGAGCATATTTAGACCACTAAATGCCTTAATGCTTTCTTTAATTCCTCCTCTGATCAAAGATGATTATTTTAAGGAGGCATCAATGTCTGTGTTAGGGATATCTGTAAAGCACTTGAACAAAATGTGGGCTGATGGCTGGTTGTGCTCTGCTGGGTGGTGTTAACAAGGTGCAGTGTTGTTTCTGAGACTTGTAAATCAGCAGTGGTTTAGGTGATGGAGGGAGAGAGAGGAGCGTTTCTGTCACATTACAAGAATAACCTTCCTGGCCTCTTTTTCTAAACTGGCGATGTCTTTCATAAAGAGGATTTGCCCTGCTGTTCTAATAAGAGTTGTAGATTAATATATGTGTAATTAGAATTTAATAATGATTTGTGCGACTGGATCTACAGCACAAGCCAGTTCAAGTGATTGTGTAACCTTTGCATTGTGTTCATTATCTAATGTTGACATAACAGCTGGAAGTTGAGAGACTGACATGTAGTTCTGAAATTACAGAGCTTGAAATTGCTGCTGTCTGTAAACACATGAAAATCTATTAATGACCTTTGAGCTCTCTGACTGAAAATGTTTAGTAACATAGAATACATCAAAATTGGCTGCTACTATTGTGCATGTTTCCTCTTTCTCAGCACTTGCCTAGGATATAAATGAATGCTTCATTCCTGACACAGATATCAGAATATTTGGAACTGTTCTGGGAAGCCCTAAGGATATATGGAAACATTTGGTCGCTTGTTGTGTGTTCTAGCAAACCAGTTATAGATGAGCTGCTCATGAGCACGTGGTGTGCTAAGCCGCTTGACATGGGAGAACATAGCTGCTGGCAAGACTGACAGCTGTAGACCTCTGCTGTACAATATATGTCTCCAGCAGCATGTTTGAGGAGGAAAAGGGTGCCGAGGGTGGCACAGATGCATCATCCTGGACTTTTCATTAGCCCTTGTGACATTTAGATACTTAGAAAAGAATTTCTCACCAGCTAGAAGTCACCTCTCGGTTTTCCCCTTAGGTTGAAGCTGTGTGCTGTGGGCAGCTGTTTCTGGAGACGGCTGCTTCTACATATTTCTTGTTGTTGGATCATTTATATTTCTTATTTGTTTCGTCGCCAAAAGAAACTACCAGAGGACTGATTATTTAATACACATTGTAGACCTCATGACAGCTGAACTGAAAATTGTTGCTTACCACTGAGGGCAGCTGCAGGGTTGGTAAAAGATGCCTCTAGTGTCATAGTGTTTAAACATAAATTAATCTCTCCTGCAGCACCAGGGGTCAGGGTATGGCCGTTTTTTTCCCTCTGGGGACTCTCACCCCTACAGTAGAGTTGGCAGAAGTGAATTTGTGACTGTTCGTTGGCTTTGTGTGAGCTGTGTCAAATCCCAATTGAAATTAAGCCTGCAGATTGCTCTGCTGCTGCAGAACATTGTGTCGCTGTACTGCAGCATCTTTGGGAATGGCACCTTTCCTAAGAGAGTGGCAATAAAGAGTGTAGGCTGGAAGCAGAGTCTCAAAAACGTCCACACCTACTTGTGGAGTGAATGTGTTTGAGGCTGTCACCACGTGGGAGATCCGTCTGGAGCTTTCATTCCATAGGTGCCACTGCCTTCAGAGCAGTACAGTTTCATGGCTGTATTTTAAAAGTAGGTACCAAATGAGTGGAGACGACACGTGTGGTTGAATCAGGAATCCTAGAAAATAAAACTTCACATTTGTAGTTGGTGGGTGGAAGCTTTGAATTACTCAAGAAGTATGGCCTGAGATTCTTGAATCCATGACTGAGCTACCTTAGGTTATAGCGGTATCTTTCAAGTCTCAAGTATGAAGCTATTCATATGACAGTACCATCATAATGTGGTTGCTGCGTACTTTGTGCTATGAAGACCAGAACCTTGAATGCAGAAGCACAGATGGAGGAGACCCAGTTCAGGCCTCTGCCTTTGGTAAATGAGCCGTATGCCCAGTCCATCTGCCCAGCCTCAGGTTGGCTGAACTTCATTTCCAGAGTCCAGCTCATGGAAGCATGACAGCCCCCTTTCAGCAGAGTTTGAAACAGTTGCGTGTTCTTTTGTTATTTGTTTTAAAGAGACAATATTCCTAAGCATTCCTGTCAATAGTGACAGATAGGCTGGAGACATCTTTTATTCCACAGTGCCTTCCTGGTTTTTCTGAGTAGTTCAGCTGAAAATTGTAAGCTGTGAAAGCATCCAGCTGCTGTACCAGTTTGCGCTGGTAGGACCCTCTTGCCTTTTCCTTCAGCAGCGTGGGGCCAGCTGGTGCAGCTGGAAACTGGGGCTTGCGTTACCTTCCTGGCAAGATTAGAAATGAATGATAAAACGGCCACATCTGGCTTCAAGCAAAGAACTGCTGCTTCAGGTCCTGATTCTGTCACCATGCGCTATCTGAATTCAATATGGGTGTCTGTTTAAATAATCTGGGGAGAAGGGGAATTAGTAGAGATTAAGTGTTAAAGGCTGTTCTGTAAACAAGCTTGTGGTTGCTGCCTATCAGCAGTGTGAGCCCAGCAGTGTCACTGAATATTGGCATGTTTGAGGAATGTCTTCCCAAACCACTGGACCTGGAGTGTGCGCCTGCCCGTGCCTCTTACTTGCTGGATACCTTTGGAAGTTCATTGAGGTTGATGTCCCTCAGATTGCATTGTTTGAAATGGAGGTGTTATCCATAGCCTGTCACTTGGGAAATGGGTTTCATTGGTGCTGTTGCCATCCTGACAGCTTGGGAGGGCACTTGCCAAGACAGAGGGAGTTTGCAGGAGGCACGTGCTCTGCATTCATACCCAGCAGTGCTGCTCAAATAAGCACAAGTAGGTGCTGTCAGATAAGCACAAGCTCTTTCCCAGCTGCTCCATGCACTACATACAGTGGGCAGGCTGAGTTCCCAGTCCTGGCTAAAAGCAGCTTCAACCAGACGTGCTTTTATCTGCTCTGAAAGCTGGGCAGGTTGGCTTTGCTGTGCACCCCCAGCAGCACCTTTCAGCACTCCTGCAGGCTGTGAAAGCTGGGCAGGCTGGGCCTGTAGTATGCCTCATTTCACCTACCTGCAAATGGTGCCCCAGCGTCCCTTCAATCATTCAAGCTCCCTTGCTCTGACACACTTTCCGCTGACAGTAATTCTGTGAGCACTCGTCAGGCATTTACTGCCATCACTAGAGGAAATACTGATGGCTTAAAATGGGATCATTTCCTTTCTGATGGACAGCGAGCACCTGTGGGAGTTTTAATAGCTGTTACACTATGTCTGTTAGTAGCGAGGAAGACGGGTGCAGCTCTCTGCAATGACGTTCCTGCAGGCCCTGAAGAGACAATTGGAGGAGAGGGAGAAAGCCACCCTGCTTCCTCTTGAGCTTGCAAAGTGCAGCTTAAACCAGTAGATTTTGTGTATCCATCTCCCTAATGGGTGGTGGTGGGGAAGGATTTATTACTAAACAAGTGGACAACCTTATGTGTGCATTCATGCAGATTTCCTTGACCTCTTACTAAAGAGAAGATATTTGCTTTATGTGTTTTTCCTTTTATTGTTCCCAAAATTACTGTTAAACGCTGTTTCCAGGAACTTGATGCTACTGGGGTGGGACAGGACTGGGTTTTTTTCCTGGTTTTCTAAGTAATTGAGAAGGAAGGGAACAGTATCAGCCCCTGCTCCCCAGCTTTTAAAACCAGTTACTGCTTAGCACTTTATTTATTCAGATCTCATGCAAACTAAAAGAGTACTCAAAGCTTTGTAAAATCATAGTGATTGAAATACATTTAAAAGCAGAGTGATTTTGACCTCTGTTGTATCTTCCGGCTACTTTGTGTTGGACGACTGTCCAAGGTGTCTCTACTTGGTATTGTGTCTTCAAGGTCCTAGCATCAAGTCTTAATTCTTGGGTGTCATTACAAGTGGGTTTTTAGCACAGTAGTAGCAGCTTGCTCCTCAGCTCTTCACAGGTGACAGGAGCGCAGCCTCTGGTAATAAATTTGACTGGTTCAATTACAGTGAGTTTCTTGACTCATCTGCTTTTATTTTTAAGTTAAATTATGTATCATAAACCTGCAAACCAATGGCTGCTTCAAATGTCTTAACATTTCCAAAGCTGTCTGGTCAGAAAGTCATCTTATTCTTGAGCTAAACATGGGACAGGGTCAGAGCAAACGTGACACATTTTAAAAAGTGAGACCCAAATTCATCTGGAACATGTCAGCTTCAGAAGGAGAATTGCAATCTAAGATTAAAAAAGCAAAGGTTTCATTTGGAATCATTTTAACTGATATTGATTGTGTTACTTGAATGTAGGGTCAAAGCAAGAAAGTCACTTTGGATCTAGGTTTTATTTTTTTTTTGCCTTTTAAAAAACGCTTTGGTGGCTTTGGCTGCAGGGCTGGGCCTTGTGTTACGTCTTCAGTGAAGCTTGCAGTGGGGGAGAAGAGAGGGAGGGGAAGTAAACCAAGTGTTTGTTATATTGGAGGAGAAATGACAACTTTCCTGTCCATGAGAAGGGCAGCGTGTGGCTGGAGGTTCCAGCAGGCTGCAGGCTGCCTCCCTGAGTGCCCTCTGCCCTCCCAGCCGGAGCTGCAGTGCCATGCTGCCAGCCAGTCCCAGCAATGCTGCAGCCTCACTGCATGCTCCTTCTCCCAGCTCTCCTCTCCCACTGTTCAAGTGCGTTCCTGCTCGTTTTGAGATCTCCACTTGCATTTGCTGCCTGTTCACCACATTGAGTTAAAATTAAATCACTTTGGTGTGGTCCTAAGCAATACCCTCCGGTAGCGTTACCTCTTATCCCATTCCTTTTTTCTTCCCTTTTTTTTTCTTCTCTCCTTATTATTCACCTCATTTTGTTTGCCTGTTGGCTACTCTTCTTGGCTGGCTCCTGTTCTTGCAGCGGTTTCTCTCTCTATGGACCCATCTTCAAATCCGTGCCTTAAAGTTAATTTCTTTGATGTATGTTTGTCATGTATATCTCCAATATTATCTTTCCATTTGAATGACTGTCTCCTGTGCCACCTTTATGTAAATAAATGGACAGCAGATTTCCCTTAGTAGTGGTCCTCTCTGTATTTGTAATGTGCTTTGTCTACATGAAAAGCACGACATGACATAAGTCAGCATTTGTTTCTATGTTGCTGTTCTATTAACTGGGTATCAGGTCAATAGGAATATTTTAAAAGTAACCTAATTAAAAATAAATCTGTTTCAGTTCCTTTCTGAGCCAGGATCTCTCCCTGAACTGTTAAACAAACACACTTGACAACCCTATGCTAATTGCATGATGAAGTTGATATAAGGGTAGATGGTGTTTAGATCCTCAGAGCCTTTTCCATTGCTGTTTTGTTGAGAGAAGCGAAGCTGAAACAGGGACAAGCACGGCCTGTTTTAGAGACAGCAGTGGGGTTTTTATTTCCTTTGTGTGGATCCTTCTCCTGTTTGATGTTCAGTGGGATACTTCACGTTCCTCAGCTTAAGGAGTAAGTGCTGCAGTGAAGAGTTGTGGAGAGAGAAGCTGGAGGCTGTTCCCCTACTGGGAAATCAGCCCGTATAATCTTGTGTAGTTGGCAGAGGCTGTCTGGCAGGAGCACTGTAGCCAGGCCTTGCCTGAGCCTTGCAATGTCCAACAGGCCCTGGGGACAGGGGCTTGTAATGGACTTGATTTCACACCAGGGCTGAGTTTTGAATGGATGCTTGAGGGCTGAGGGTAGTTATTTTATTAACTATAGGTGTATTTTTGGCCTCTGCACCCCTGCAGCATGCTCGAGGTTTTTCATCTACCTGTGTGGGTTTTCCACCTTTTTTTCAGGCTCAGCAAGTGTTCCCTGTGTCTGAAAGGCATTTTCAACTCCAGCCTCCCCCACGTGCTTTCTGACATCTCAGAGCTGTGTAAACTTGGAGGATTAAGGCAGAGTTAGAGCTGGGCTGAGCAAATACACAGTGGTAGCTCCAGCCATGGATGCTGTCAATGTGGATCTTGCATCAGGGTCCTTTAGGGCTGATCATTATTTCTTGATCCAACAGACAGCATGGAGTCCACTGTGCAGAAGTCTCTTGATGTGGCATTTTGGGGGTCAGAACAGTCTCATTCCAAAGCTGAAGCCTGTGCACCCGCATTATTCACAGCTTTATTTATACACAGAGTGGTGTGTGCACCTTGAGTGTCTTTGGAGATTGCATCTGTGCCTTGGTGACAGAAGAAAAATGGCTTTTCAGGAAGGAGTCTTCCAAGTGATTAAGGATGCTGCCAGCTCTGCTGCAAGCAGAGGAGCAGTTGCATAACTTTAGCTTGGGCTAAATAGTGATCAAAAACCTCAGATTTTTATTGGACTCTCAAAATGTGTTGCAGAGCTGAGGTTGCACACTTGGGTTGCCAGCCTGTGCTGAGGTCTTTGCCAGTGTATCATCACAGCTAGGGGTCTGCAAGTAATGTCAGGTAGAGCTCAAGGAGGTACCACAATTACATTTTCAGCTGAAGTGTTCTTTGGTATCTGTGCATCTGAATAGGAAAATGGGGAGGTGGAATTTGTATGCTTTGTGCAGTAGCTGCCAAGAAAGAGGCTCTAAAGAAATGCCTACTCTTCCTTATCTGTACCCATGCAGCCAATTAGAACCATCTGCTCTCTGTCTGCAGCCCAGACAGAAGGCTGCAGCCTGACCTGGAAGGTGTAAGAGAGATTCCTAAGTGAGGACAGGTAGGAGACAGCCCTGGAAGCAGTGAGTAATAAGGAACAAAATAGTTTTGTATATTCTGGAACAGAATTTGGCAATCTCCTTACTGGAACTGAGAAGAGAGAATGGGCCTGGATCCATCAGCCTTCCTTGGAGAAGGGGATTTACTGGCCCTGACAGCAAAGGTAGCCACGTCTACTGGCTCCAGGCTTGGGCAGAAACCGAAAGGCTGGATATGAAGACCTTTTGACTTCAGGGCCTGACTTCAGACATTGTCATTATGTGAGCCCTTAGGCTTTACATGGTGTGCAAAAGGCAAAACTAACTGCTGGTCTGTGCTTGTCTGGGGGCAAGGCTCCAATGCTGCAGTTTGTCAGAGGCCGGTCTCCCCTCCCCACTGGCATTTCTGGATTGAAGTCAAGGTGTATGTGCTTAAGTTTTCCAGCGATTGCCTGTGCACAAGCACAGATGCACATCCCAAAATAGTAAGCTCTTGTACTGAGGTCCCCAACTTGGAGGTCATAAACTTGAGTAAAAGAGCAATTGCTGGAAGACTCTTTCAGCGGAGTAAATAGAAAGGAAAC
This sequence comes from Neopsephotus bourkii, assembly GCF_033783945.1. Lineage (NCBI taxonomy): Eukaryota > Metazoa > Chordata > Aves > Psittaciformes > Psittacidae > Neopsephotus > Neopsephotus bourkii. The sequence continues at coordinate 502,215 of NW_026901291.1, read as the reverse complement.
AAAGGTGGCAGGAACAGAAACCCCATTAACCCCCTCCTGCTCTCTGCCTGAGGCTGCAAAGAGGTCTACATTTAGCAGCATAGAAAGCAGCCCCGCTGTCACCCTCTGTCAGTGACAAGAAACTGTGAGCTGAATCCTCTGCTGAAGTGGGGAGGAACATGGAATAGCTTTTCTTGTCCCAAGGCAGGAAAACTTGGCTTCTTCCCCACAGCTGCCCCATGCTGCAGAGCTGAGGATGACTCCCTCTGCCTTCCTCCTGCGGGAGACAAGCAGCAGCCTGGCTACCAGGGCTCGGGGCTTAATTCACGGCTGTTTGGAAAGTGCTTGAGATTCTTGGATGCAAGTGGCACTACAAGTGAATGCATTATTTCCTTGGCTTTAATCCAGCTATGACTATATTCCCTGAATTAATTTTGCTAGTAGCTCAGTGATGAGACAGGCCTTAAATCTTCAGACAAAATGGGGATAAAAAGCTAAATTATTAAGTAGGGAATTTTATAGGATTCAGTAAGGGGAAAACCACAGCTTTCCAGACTAGTTATGCAGTGAAGCAAATTATCTAAAACCTGCAGTGAATGTGCTGTGGGCACTGAGGGAAGGCTTTTCCTAAAGCATTGAGTCACTAGGCACCATATGAAGCCAGGTAGAATTTAAACCAAAAGTGGCCATTTACTGCCTTTGAAAGCATCTTTGAAAGTGAATATTACACATTGAGCCAGGAATGAGTTGTTTGCTGGTGCTTTCAGGTGGGGTTATTCCTGCTTTCTCCCTTATTGGGGCCCTTGTCACCTCATGCAACATCTTCCATGTGTCTGCTGTCACGTTGCAGCCGCATCTGGCTTTGTAAAGAAGTGCAGGGTTTTGGTGTCTTCTGTTTCTGATATTTTGCTCAGTATTAGTTAATGTGTCATTTCCATTGCACTAGTTTTTTATTAGATACTAAAGCTTAGCGTTTAGATCTCAGCAACTTCCCAGTAAATAGGACAATCAGTGTGACTTTCTGTAAGTGCCATCTGAAACTGGTGGTTTAGTGTGTTACCTTAAAGCTAAAAACCAAAGGGAGCAATTAAACATTTACTTAAATTCCTCATTTTATCATTCATGGAGAATAATGCCAGGCACTCATTTTCCTTGCTCATTCATTACTTAAGGCCTTCGTGAGCTGATCTGTATTCTGGTGTGTTCTACATCTTTGAGACAGTGCTACTGGCTTTAATTTTGGAGTGGGAGTTTTATCTTGGGGGTTTGGAAACTTGCTGTGTATGTATGTGCTGTAAGAGGAGCTTGCCAGACCCACAGGACCTCTGTGCAGGGTGTTTAGGGGTTGGATACTGGCTGATTGTCTTTGAGCCTGTGTTGGGCTAGGAAGCAGCTGCATGTATGTTGTTGTTGTGATCAGTGTCTCTGTGATCCTGAAGTGTCAGTACATCATCTCGCTTCACAAGGAAGGGTAACTTTAAGCAGCAAGTGATTTGGAGTGGAATCAGCATGTTGCACACTGAGGCAGTCAATTCACTAATTAAACGAGGGAGGAGGAAGTAATCTGGAGCAGTCAGCAGGACATTTCATCCCCATTCCTCATTGTCTTTGTTGTTGGGCTTTAGTTTTCGAGAGACTAGAGAGCTAATGATTTTCATGAGCTCTTTTGCAGTACTGAAGGTGTGTGTGTTAATGTGAGTAGTTGTATTGCGAGTTCCTTCCATGATGTAATGGCTTGAGTCGGAAGCAAGGCACTGAGAGCAGGGGAGATGACAAATTGCTGTGGCTGAAGCTGACAAATTTTGGCATGGTAAACAGGGCTTTCTAAAGTATCTCCTAATCTGATATATTTTCCTCTCATAAAAAATTAATTGGGCTAGAGATTCTGTGGAACATTCCAAAAAGGGCTTAGTTTTTACCCTGGAGCAATTAATAAAAAGCATTGGGGGAAAAAAATGTATCTAGCTGTTGTGAGCTAACATCATAGTGATTTGGCATGTTATTTCTTAAACTCTCTTTAAGTGGTGTGTGTAGGGGGAGAGTTCGACACTGTCACCATGAGTTCAGCTTTCAGTCCTCAAAGATGCCAGGGATAGCAGTAGTAATTCCCTTCTCTGATCTCACTTCCGATGTTAATCATTCTGACATGACATACCCGCTTTTAAAGTGTGCTTAGATTGTATGTTATAGTCCTGATTCAGGGCAGACACCTAACACTTAGAAGTGTTCAGCCTCTGTTATGTGTTTAGATCCCATTGATCTCAGCTTGCTTATTGAATGCATGGTAGGCTTTAGAAGTGCATTTCTCCATATGAATGCTACTGTGAATCAGACTGTCAGGCCCAGGGGGGCTGATATGTTGCTTTCTGAGAACAGAAGCAAAATAAAATCCACCTCTGTTTCAGCTGAATGGTTAAAGGCTTTCCTTTGGGATGCTGATTTGTTCATGTGCTGTTGATGTATGATTCCTGAATTAATCTGAAGCAAACTCATTTTCATAACCAGTTCCAGCATCTCTGAAATTAATCAAACACATAGCCTGGAGAGTATTCATCCTAATCTAATCTAAAATTACTGTTTGCATTGTGTGTGCCTAATTATTCATCTTAAGTCATCTCTGGAAAGAACATGCTGTCTTGTTTGTGTTTTTGTTCAATATTTATATTGCTTATTGCTTAAAAGTAGTCTCAGAGAACTTAATGTACTATTTCTTTTTCCTCCTTTACAGAAAGACATGTCACTAAAGCCTCAGGAGCGGAAGGAGAAATGGGAGAGGCATCCGGGAAAGAAACCTAGAGAATCTGAAAACTGTGTTTCTGCTGAGCCAAGTGAAAATGGCCATAACAATGATGCTGGGAGCTCGGAGAGAGAGGCAGAGAGAGGCAAAGAACGGATGAAGAAGAAGCTCCCCTTGAAGCTGTCCAAACAGGTAGGGAAATTACTTCTCATTTGTAGCGACTGTACTGTGGCATTGGCCACTGTGAAATGTTGTCCAAGGTTGGAGTTGTTAATGTAACTGGCTTCTCTGGTAACTTGTGCTGGTAAAAACAATGTCTTTTACAAGACTTCTGGCTGTGTGCACAAATCCTGCATTGTGGAGAAGTTTCATAAGCTAAAATGGAAGATCAGAAGTACTAGGTAATGTAGGAAGGAAGGAGCAGACCTCCTGTGTATCCTGCAGCTTTGAGACAGTGTGGTAATTCACACCATTAGTTTGTGGCTCTTACAATTTTAAATGCAAATAGAAATCATCAGTCAGACCATAGCCTTCTTTGGGGAAGATGTGCTTGTTAATGTCTGCCTGGAAGTTGCAAACATGAGTGTGTCTGTCCCATGAGTCAAGTTCATGTGTGACCCAAAACAGTATGCTGAGAAGGAGAAAATACTCAGGTATTTTAGGTGGAAAGTCAGTTTGGAGGAAGTCATGCTCTGGGGAGGCTTTTCTTTGTGCCCTTCTAAAGTGTGTTAGAGCAGTAATGAATGAAGAGTTGTTACGCTGGAGGGCACGATTGCCGGCTCCCATCTGAACCACAGCCTGTGAAGAGCCAGGAGGTGACAAAGAGGAGGCAGTATGCCTGGCAGGCTGTTTATCACTTAACTGCTGCTCAGCAGGGAGAGCTGTTGGTGACTCAGTGTGCGTTCATTGGTTTGAAATCCACGTGGCACAGCAGCATATAGCTATGAACAAACACTTTCCCAGTCGTCTGTTAACATGGTGCCAAATGGCAGCAATGAACTTGACCCTCCAGCATTTGTTCTGGGCTAAGAAGTGCACTATGATGGAAAACTACTTTTGTTCTCTGTGATGCAGAAAAAAGAGCTGTTTAACCTAAGCACACCTTCACTTCTGTGAACCTAGTTCTGTGTGTGCGCCAGACTGTGAAAGATTGAACTGTCCAGTTACTGACAGTGTTTTTTTAGACTTGGAATATTTTAGGATTTGAAAGGATCATTAAGGTTACCTAATGTAACCCCCCACAGAACTTCACCACCACACACAATCTTTGGTAGCATATTCCTTCAGAAGGGCCCATCACATTTAACATTAGAAATTCTAATGGTCTGCTCATGGCCCCTCTCATTAACAAATTAGGAGGCTTTTGTTCTTGATTTAAAAAGAGTAGTTGGAATAATCTCATACGAATAATTTCAGTGAAGGTGTCAGTACTTTTCTGCTTGCAAACATTTAGGTAGCAAATCTTGTAAAACATTTGCCAGGTTTGTTTTCTCTTAACTCCCCAGAGTGATACCAAATGTTTTTTTAGGCTCATCAGTGTATATGTAGTTAAAATGTATTGAGTTTCTTGTTTGTTTTTCCTAGTAATTGAGTGATAGGGTTTCAATTCCCCCTCTGGTTACAGGTGCAAGGAGTTTGAGCACAACTGTTCACTTTGTGCAAATTAAAATGACTTTTTATTATGGGTGAATAGATGCACATTTTAGTTCTGATGGAAGTTTGAACAAATAGGATCCTCTTTTTGGCATCTAAAGCCACAAAATGCTAAGCACGTATTTCACCAGAAGCTCCTGGCTTTGATACAGAATGTTTTGAAGCAGTGGTGCTGAATGGCGATGCTGGATGCTACTGCTGCCTGCTGCTTATGCCAGGAGTGTGGTATTGTGCTTCACCAGCTCCTCTGCCTCTAAAAGCTGCTGTTGTGTCAGGGGGGGGTTATTTATGTGAAAAGGCCCCAAACACCAATCCAGTGACCCTTGCAAAGCATACATGGAGCTGGCTCACTTTCCGGTCTAGTCCGGGGAGTAACCTTACACATGCTCATGTTGATGAAACTAAGAGTGGGTGTAGCTGGAGTATGGAAACAAGGAACATTGGGAGGTCATTAGGTCTTGGTTGCCACCTGAGTATCTCTAACATGAAAGCCTGGCTTCAGTGAATAACTGCCTTTCCATGGGTTAGAGAGCTGTTCCTTCAGGTGCAGTGTTTCCCTGCAGGAGTTCAATGCTGTGGAGGTACGAGGCTGTGCCCTGCTGGGTAGTGGGGAGGCCCTTTCGTGGTGCTGGTTCCTCACCCCCTGCAGAGGAGTGAAGGGTTGTTAGTAGTGACACCTTTAAGTTTCAAGGCGCTGTGGCCAGTTAGGGGGATTTCATGACACTTCCTTAGAAAGCTTTGGGGTAGAAGTTCTGTTACACTGACCAAACACGGGTTCCTGTAATGATATGCTGCTACCTCAGTTTACCAGCCATTTAAATGGTTTGTATTTCAGCTCTGAAAACTGAGGACATCGTTACCTACTTTGTTACCTGTTTCTTGTGGCTAGTATTTGGCTGCCATCATGATGTAATAGGGTATTTGCTGCCATATTAATGAAAACCTGAATTCATCTTTCATTGTTTAATCTTTCTTTCCCTGCAAGAATAAGTAACAAATGCCAAAAAGATTGAGGATTTGCACAAAGAGTATAAAAAATAAAGCCTGTGATGAGTGACTCATTAATACATGATGCCTCTTTAAACAAGTCACACTTGAATTCATCTTTTATTGAAAAGGGAGGGGTTTTAAATACTTTTTATTATCCTACCTGATAGAGTTGTGAAAAGCAGACAAGTTTGCAGGTCTGTAAGGTTGATGGAAGTAGCAGGGAAATTGAAGCTGGATAAACCAGGCTATTCTTAGTTCAAACTCATTATGTAAATGATATAGGCAAGTTCAATAATTTTTCCTTTTTTTTAATACCCACAAAGTTCACACCTAGAGTTCTGACGTTTCCTGCCAAGCTGTCTAGACAAATTGGCTGTAATATGAAGTTTCCTGGAATTTGGGGGTGATTTTTGCATCCCTGTCTTATTAAATGTAGGTTTATACCTAATTTGGAAAGCTTACTGTAATTAATGCTAATTATATTGAGAGGTTGCTTAGAAATTACTATTCTATTTGGTGCTTTCCTTACATTCTCATTCTTTCTCTTCACAAGGCTACTGAATTGTCACCTTCTCTACACACCTCCTCCAATAAATCAAATTGGGCATTATAATTATGGCATTCTGCTAATCCTTGTAGAGAGGTGCAAAGTGGCAAGCTGATTGGAGTGCCAGGTTGTCTGCTTTGTTTAGAAAATTAGGTTAATACTTCACTCCTTTTGACAAAGCATCCAGACTAAGATTTGCTCCTGAATATCTGGTCCTGTTGTACCTCTGCCTGTGGGGAGACAGTTGCAAAAGCCAGTCTGCCCTTTCCAGCCTATTATTACAGCTGCATATAAACAGCGTTCAAACACATTTACCTGCTACTGTAAGGAAGCAGAGGGGGGAAAAGGGCATTTTATATAGTTGTAAGTAATTTGGCTAAAGATTTGTCAGGATTTGGGGCTGTTCTCAACATGTCTGTGTAGTGAAAGGGACTGACTTGAAACTGCTGCTCTATGATGAGAATTAATGACAGATACGGGGAGAAGACACCATCACCTCTGTAAAAGATTCCTTGATAGCTGGGTGTATAATTCACCTAAATGAAGTAAGAGGTAGACATAAGATGAAACTTCTTTGTTCCAGTTTTGTTTCCTTGGGTTGTCCTAAGTCAATCTAGTTTTGTGAGAGACACCCTTTAGAGCTCTGAGTCTGTCTTTTATTAGCCTTAGCTGAGCTGTTTTCTCTTTTCTGGGTTCATTCTTGGAGTTGCTTATTCCTCTGAATGTATGAGCTGCCCGGGGCCACCCTGGGTGCGGAACAGTGGGAGGTTTCTGAGCTTCGGGACCCATTGCCCTTTCTGTACATGGACTAAATATGGGCTGGCCTTCTTCTGTAAGGAGTTGGAGTAATGGGAAAGAGTTGCAGATACTTAGGTTAGCTTAACCTCAAGCTCTGTGGTTAGTCAGCTCGGGAGCATCATGGTGTATTGAATATGTTTAGATGTTAAATGTGGCTGTAATAACACTCTGTTCTGCAAGTAGTGATTTGTCACGAAGATGAGTGTCTTACACCTCCTCCTTCCTTTTCTCACCCACTGTTTAAATCACTTGAGATGAGGAAGAGTCTCAAAGAAGCTGAGTAGAACAGGGTGGTGTAGCACGTATTTAGTGCTCATAAATAGCCTTCTGGGTTTGCAGCATGGGAGGAAAGGGCAGGAAAGCTAATGCTGTCACGTTGCTCTGAAGGTGTGACATCTCTGTGACTTCAGCAGAGCTTCCTGAAGGGAGGGAAAGCAGAGTTAATGCCTGTGTCTCATTCACTCCCCAGCCTTCATCAAACTGCTCAGCACTATTGGTGATTCATGTGTATTGTTGCTGTGGCTCTTGCTGGACTGGAACTGCTGAATTACATTAACATGTTTGATTACCTATTCATGGGTTTTTTCTGTGATGCTCACCAGCTTGTTATCCAACATTCATTGATGAATATAACATCCTCTCTGCTCCTCTAGAGAGCACTGCTCTAGGTGACTGCTGATCTGAGCTAAGGCCTTTTCCATCTAGGATGCATGTTGTTTCTTCTGATGTCTAGGTGAAAGTTGATTGCTTGTCTTCAAACTAATTACATAGCCTTAGCCTCATTTTGTGTGTGATGCTGGTACTGAAAGGCTATGGGGCTCTTACCAAGAGAGTAATGGTCATACGTGGCTAATGGAATACTTTGTGTGGGAAATCTCCTTTGGCATCATGCTGCTTGTGCTGATGGTTGGGAACATGTAGCTGCTTGATTTTTATTTTTCCAGTAATGGTAAATCAAAGACTCGGCCATGCATTGAAGCTGCTTGTGGGCTGAAGGCTGATTGCTCCTTTGGTGATGCAGAGTTGAGAGCCTGAAGTGTACCTTTCTTAGCTGAGGTTCAGCAGCCACGTAGGAGAATAACCTTTGGAGTCTTTGTCTATAGGCCAGAGGACAGGTATGGATATGTCCGTCCTTCTATGACTTAATAATGTAGCATTTAGAAATGAACTGTGTCTGAGAGGATCTAAACATATTAGTAACTTACTCAGTTGCCATCAGTATTTCAGACTATAAAGCAAATGAATTCTAGGCAGCCAGCTTACAAAAAAAAAAGCCTGCAAGAAAGGTTGCCTTTAATGTGGGTTTTGGGGATTGGTTTGGTTTGGTGTGTGCTGCTTTGGTGTTTGCATTTCACTGCTTTTGAACAGTGAAATTATAGAAACGGGTTTCTTTTTGTTTCTAGTTGATGTTACCCTTTTTCTTAGCAGATATTGTTATTTAAATGTTCTTTGAAACTAAACAACAAAGCAAAAGGGGAAAAAAAAAAACATTTTCTTTTAATCAGGAAAATGTTGCTTTGTGTATTGCTTAAACCCAGGATCCATTTCTACCTTTGTAAGTACAAGAACTTACAATTTGGACATGAAATCTCTGTGCCAATTAGTTTTAAGCACACATTTATTATTCCTGGGAGAGTTGGGTTGTTAACATGGTGCTTGTTGTCTGGGTGAAGTCCCTCTATCACTGACCTCAAGCCCGGGAGGTGGCTTAGGTTGGTGCTTGGGAGTCCCATCAGCTTGAGACAAGGACAGTGTTGGAGGCCTGCTCCAGTGGAGGCTCTTTGAGGTGTGATCCTGCTCCAGCAAACCTTTCTCAAGTATGTGTTTGCTGTTCAGCATGGGATCAGTTTCTCGCTAGCTTCAAAGCTCTTACTGAGGTTGTAGTGCTGGGGGCCCTGTCCCACGGGATTTCGGAGGAGGTCCTTATTTCCGGCTGAGTAGTGCTGCACACAGACACAGATGGCCTTGCCTTGCTCTCTCACGCTAATCTGCCAGTGCAGAGGCTTCACAGCTGCCTGGGAAATCACTGGGGACTAACAGTGCAAAATACTGCAATGGGCAATACAGTATTTAGTCATTAGGTTTGCTAATCCAAGGCCTAAAATCAGCCTCATTTCAATCAACAGCAATCTGTTTGCACTGTCAGGAACTAATTTAAAAATCTGCTTTAAGTCCTGGTTAGGCACTTGGTGTTCTGTTTTCTGCATCAAAGTGGAGGGGAAGCAGTGGGCATAGCACAGCAGTGGCAGGAGGAGGAAAAATCCTTTGTAAATAAATGGTGGATGTTTATTTCCCAAATGAAACCCTGCTATTACAAAGAACTGCTCTTTTGCTAAATTTATCCAGGAATTCATCGAGATTCTTGAAGCGGCTGCAGAACCCACTCTGCAAGAGAGGAAGAGCTTTGCTGTGTGTTTAGTTCAGTGTTTCCTTAAAGTGTTCTACAAATCTTAGACACTGAAGGTTTGCATTATAGCTGTGGCACAGGTAACTTCATCACTGCAGCCATGTTTTGAGAGCTACAACACAGCTTCCATAACGCTCTCTGCAACATGCTGTGCTTCAGGAGGAGTACTGCAAAGTAGTGCCATAAAACTGCTGGGAACTATGGCATGAGATGGCCTTTGCTTAAGCTGGAAAAATGGATTTCCAAACCCTCTGCACTTCTGGTAGGGAAACACAAATTGAGGAGACCATGTTTATTAGAACTGGGAGGATCCAGCTGTTTTTAGACTAATGTTTAAGCATGGAACAGAAGCATAGGCTGGGTTTCACTACACCACAAATACTATTTTCTGAATGAAGTGATGTAAACTGTGTTTTGGTTGCTGAAAGTGTTATTCACAGGAGAAATTGGATTTATCTTTTTCACTAATGTAGTGAAATACTTACTTGTCTGTACCAGTGGGTTTCCCTTTCATAGCTGACCCTCAGTTGCGAATATTGGTACTTGTAACAGGCCCCACTTGTCCCTGCTCTTTTAGGATTCACCTGATCTTCCCAGAGAGGATCAGCCACCTCTGAGCACAGCTTCTGGTGTGCCCCAGCTAAGGAGCAGAGCTGAGGGATGCTGGCACGCTGCTGGGTCTGCAGGGCTTACCTGAGCCAGCACCCTACTGCCATGCGCCTTGGGTGGGTGACAGAAGAAGCAGAGGTTGGGTGGCCCTGGCGATGCAGTGTTTTGACACATGTGCTCTGCTCCCTGCTTTGTATTTAAGGATCATAATGCTGTGATGGTATTGATCCTGCTGTGCTCAGATCTGGACCCTGAGGCTTTGCCTGCAGCACTGGCTTCAACCTTCCTTGTTTCTGCTTTTCCTCTTCTCCAGAATTCCCTGTCTGTCCCCATTCACCTCTCGACTTCATAGCACTTGGGCAGAAGCAATGTGTTCAGCCCCCCAGGTGGCTGTTGGCATTTTTAACATGTTAGAGCAGGTTTAGAGAGCACGGTGATGAAAGTGCTGGATCCTACCGGTGCATTGAGACTTCTTGCACTACCACCAGTGGAGCTGAACCAGTGTCTTCAGGGCCTTATGTCACCATTTCGTTGCCCATCTGAGAAGATGCAGTAGCTGCAGACCCAGTGAGGTGCCTGAGCAGACCTCTGTAATCAAGACACACAGACACTTTGTAAAAGGAGCAGTGTGAAGGAAGCTGCTCAGAGCAGCTCTCATCTCACAAGACTCCTTCCTGGCAAACAGGGTTTCATCTGACATTCCTGGTGTTGTCAAAGTTAAAAAAGGCCAGAAAATTCAAGTAATAGAAAGGCTGTTAAGCCACACTGCTGTGGTGTAGGGAAGTTAGATTGCGTGCATTGAAGAATCAAACCAGTTGTAGGCTCCATGTTATAAAACTCTTGCAGGTCATCTTTAACTTCTCTGCCTGCAGTTAGATAACTGATAAGGATCTTAGGTCACATTGGCTTAAATATAGTCTCAGACAAGAGCAGAATAAGGAGAAACAAAGCAGTTCTCTCTTCTCGCTGGTGTTCTCTAAGTAGCTGTGAATGAATCTCATACAATGGCTTCTTTTGAAAAGAAGAAATAAAGAGGAAATTTCATTGCTGACAACTTATATGGCATCAGATGCTATTAAAAAGGTTGTTGGTGGTCATTGGTTACATTGTTATAAAAGAAGAGTCTAAATGGTTTGTAATTTAGAGAGGGGGATTTAATTGCATGAAGTAATTTACAGGCAGCTATAACCACTTGTATCTTTTTCCTCTGTTGAATTTAATTGGTTGATACAATGCACAAAAGGTTCTTTCTTTTCCTTCTTCACTGCTCTCTTTTTGTTGTTGTTGCTTTATTTGTATATTTTCTTTTGGCGAAGAGAAGGCACTAAGATAGAGCACTTGTGTTGTATCTTGTGATCTGAGCAAACTGAAGGATGGTGAAACTCAGCAGTGTTTGAATGGTGCTCTGTCTCCTGCTAATCTTGCTGTTTGAAGAGTTTCGGAGCTTGGCTGGAGGTCTCTTGTACTTCTCTTCATGACAGTGAGACAGGGCCTGTTCCAGGTTTCCTGTGGGCTGTGCAGAGCCCTTTTCCTTGGATGTAGCTCAGATGCCACAGAAGAGGCTGGGACCTAGAAGTAGCTGAAGCAGCCATGGCCTTTTTGTGTATTGTTTTTCTGGTTTGGACAAGAAGCGTCTAAAGGGTTATTCCAGCTTGGTTTAAGCACCAGCTGCCTAATACTTCAGCTAGCTTTGCATAAGGGTTTGGGATCTGTTACCTGATTGTAGTCACTGTTCTTGGGCTTGTACCAAGTGTTTGCAGTAAAATACAAGGTCTCTGAAGGGCAGCAGGTAGAGTGTGGTTCCTTGTGAGCATTTCTGTCGCTTTTGGCATGATTGCAGGTTGGGGTTTTGTGTGTGTGTGGGAAACAAGGATAGTAGATGCAGATGGACAATATTCTATCACAATATTCTTTCTCCTGCATGCTTATCAGTATAATAACTAAACCATCTGTACAGCTCCAGTCTAAATCTGAGCTGATTTGAAACAAACATAAAAATGACATCCCAATGTCATTTGTGGTTGAGGCAGAATAAATATCTTTGTCGTGTAATACCATTACTTTTAAGATGCAGAAATTGTCCTTCCTTGCTGCTGGCCATGGATCTCCATTTCTGGAAGAGACTGCTAGGATCAGTGCACCAGGAGCTGTAGCAGAACCACTTTGGCAGTTGCCAGTCTTAGCCTGAAGTCATTCAGTGGCGCTGGTCCAGCTCACTTGGCTTTCCACGTGGAAGCGTATCAAAGATGATGCTGTTTTCCACCTCTCAGTTGCTCTCGCCTTGCAAACTGCAGCCTCAGGTGGTGTTACCCACATCTCTCGGCCTCTTTTCTCTGTGGATTCTGAAGGGAGGTAATTTTAATACTTCTGGCTGATGGATGGCTTATATGAACTGTTGAGAATATGCACAGCTTGAGTAAGCATGTCTTTGGTTTGGAGACATCTCTTAAGTAAAATAAGCACTTACTTTTACCTTCAAGCAAGGTTACTGGTAGCTATTCACATGAATGCTGTTGCACTATTTCTCTGGCAAAATCAGTCTATTAAACCCATGCTATTTTCTCTAACATCATGTCTAAAAGAAACTAAAGAATTAACTAAGCCAGCAGGGGTTTGTCATAGATTTAAAGCTCTTCCAAGCTTAGTGGTTGAGGGAGTCCTAAGGCATAGTTGGATGTGTATATATCTTTTAACTCAACAGTTGAAATATGCTCTATGTGTAGCAACTGTTAGCACTGTAAATTGATTCTAATATTTTTCTGAAGCCGAGCCATGAAATTACGTTGTTTAAAGAAAAACAAATACCCTAGCAAGGGAGGGTATTTCAGATGTTAAGTTTAGGAATTGCACTTACAGATTCTTATTATATGTAACAGTTTCAGTGGTCTTTTCCCCTTCTTTTTCTGGTAGCTTCCTCTCAGTTCTGTTTCTTTGCAGTTGGAGTTGTGGAGATTATAAAGCAAAATAATTTGGGTGGCTGCTGGATTCTGAATATAAGTGTCTAAAATCAATTACATAAATATGTGCTGCTCTTAATTTAAAAACTAACCTTTTGTCTTCATCCTTCCTTCCACATTCCACTTTCTTCTGGTTAAAGGCTTTGATTTTGGCACTGGGGAAAGGAGCACAGGCTCGATTCTTCCTTGAGCTCAGATCCAAAATGCAAGTTAAAGTTGAAGGCTAGTAATAGGTTTCATTTTGCACTCTGTTTCCTCTCACAGCCCTGTTTGACTCATGGACACTGAATAGTAAAAACAAGGGAAAAACCTTTTCCAGACAAAACCTTATCTATTGGAATAATATTGCTGAAAGAATCCAGGGGCTAGATAATGGATCAAGTAGTGGATGCTGTCCAGGGCAGCTAAAATAATAGTGCTATGATGAATAGTCCTCTGATGCTGTAATTTTGCAGCCTCCTGGAAGGTGATGCTGGATCTCATAAACTTGTCTTCTTGTTGGCTCTCAAAACTTTGGAGTGGCCATAGGGCAACATTTTGTAATGTAACATGACATTTATTGGTTATAGTGTCAGTCATGGATATCTTTTTGGAGTTAGTGTCTCAGTGTTTTAAAATCAAAGATGGAGATAGTTTTGCTGGTCAGATAGGGCTGCTGTGAAGTACATCTGCAGCTTTAACGTGAAAAATGAATGTACTTCCAGTTAATTTTCATCTCCTATTAGCCATTTCAGTGTATGAAGGTGTACACAGGGATGACATGAACCAAGATAGCTGTATTACAAGCGTTGCCTGAATTGAGGCTTTTAAAATTTGTTCCTCATTTGTACGTGCACTCTTTTTCATCCAGGTGCATACTGCCAAAACCAATAATGTAAAAATACAGAAGTTATTCTTTGCTTACCACATAGGAAATAATCCCTTCAGCAGAAAACAAAGATCCACAAAACCTGAACCCCATTCTGAAGAGCTGAATTCAGTGTTTCCCCAGCACGTGTCTGTGCTGCCCTGCATGAGGGGCTGGCAGCAGGGACAGAGCCGTACTGGGTGTGTGGTGGTGTGATGGCTTCATACCACTGCACATCACTTCCCCATTTGCCTCTCCTGCTTTCCTTGCGACTGGCTCGTTTTGTTCATAAAGCAGCTTGTAATTGAGTGTTTGACAAAGAAGTGTTTACAAGCAGTGTTTCTTGTGCATAACTGCCTAGCTGAGGGGAATAACAATTTGGTCTGAATTTCAGCCCTCCTTTGTCACTGTCGTATCATTGTCAGTGGCGGTGCTGTCTCTGCTTAAAGAAACAGATGGATTAACATTGATAGAGTATGGCACCAGAGATGTGGAGAGGGAATGCTTGCTCCTTCAAGAAGCTTGTGACAGTTCCTTGTGCCCATGCTTGTTGTTCGTGTCTTGCCTTTGTACCACACCAAGGTGTGTGCTAATTACATGTGTGGTGACTTCTGGGGTTTCAGAGATGAACTCTGTTACTTCAGGGGGAGTTTTATTCTGATCACATGAAATGTGGAGGTTGGAGTTTTGCCAGGTTTTAAGCCTGCTCCAGCCATGGTGTGGGGTGAGATACTGTAGCTGTTCTAATATGGGAATGTGATGGAGTTTAGTCTTCATGGGGTGAAACCTACTTTCAAAAGAAAAATCTCATTTAGCTGTCGCTCAGAAAGAACAGGACTCTGGGAACAAGCTTTTCGTTCAGGCAGCATGTGGGTGTTTCAGTTGTCCATGCCAAAACCCTTCCGCAAATTATGCCAACTGGGCAGGGTGTGGAGAGAACAGAAGCCATGAAGTTATGCATGAGTAAGGAACAGCTCAAGCTTTATTTAGATGCATTACAGGTCATTTGCAAAGGGGACTTTTTTTCTTGTTTTGTTGAGGAGTTGTTTTATAATGGGGCTGCTCATTCCATGTTTGCAGGAATTCCCACGTTTCATCAGAAGTGATGGGAATCTGCACATAGCAAAGACAGTCCTAAGAATCCTCTACTAATAGCTGGAGGTACCTGAAGCTCTGCTGTTCCCCAGTTGCAGGGCTGAATAGGGCTGTTTCCATTAACGTCAGTGCCAGTCTGTGACTAAAACCCATGCATAGAGATGAAAACAAATCACAGCATATGAAACAAAAGTCATGCCATGGGGCATGAGTAAGAGTGGTACTCAGCCCTTTTGGCCAATGAGTTTAACTCTTTCCCTGCTGCTTGTCTGCAAACAGGAAGCGGTTTCTGTAGCAGGTCTCCTCACATTGAGTCTGCTTTGATGGCTATAGTCATTACTTAATGGTTGATATGGAGCTGTTGGGCAAAAGTTGATAAACAGTCCCAGCTGTACTGACAGCTAAGAGTAGGTTAATGCAATGGCTACGCTGCTAGGCGCATCTCTGAATTAGTTCTGTTGCTTGTCAGAGTGTTTTCACTCTGGCAACATACCAAATTGCTAAATTCCTGTATAAAGAAGACCACATGACACTCGCATCCAGAGTGCCTTTTATTTGTCCTCATGCAAAATAGCTTTGCAGGTGTTTTGCTAAGACATCTTCCCAATCCCCTTAGCCTTGTTCTGAATCATCCTCATGCATCGAACAGCTTGGTAAATAAACAGTATGTTTTTACATGCCTGTACAAACGCTGGTCTCTTACAGTCCTTTGCAGCTAGATATTCCCTCCCTGTGTACCTGACTTGTCAAGAGCAGAGGGAGAAGAAAAATGTCTTTGTGGCAGCTCTTTTTTTGTTTCCTTGCAGTGAAGCAAAGGAATAAAGGGAATATTTTTTTCTTCCCCAGACAGTCTCCACACAGCAGCAGCACCACGGACCTCTAGTAAATTGATCAAGGGACACATTTGACCTTAGGGCTGCTTGTTAGAGAGCATTACTATAGGCACTTGTAATAGCAGATGTAATAAAGTCTGCATTGTCCCAGAGAGGAAAAAAAAGGAAGTATGTTTTGTGGGGAGTATTGGTCCTTTTGTGTGTGTGCGTGTGTGTTACTTGGTAGGGTCACCTCAGGTAGGCATAAGCCTAAGGCAAAGCCAAAGGCAAATGAGTGACAGAGTAAGTTGTATGGAAACTTGACAAATACCTGCTTGTTATTGTTTATTGAAACTGAGAGCCCAGGGAAGAATTTGGTTTATGAAAAATTATTTCAACTGCAGAATGAACAAGAAAGTGTGAATTGTATCAGGAAAGGAGCAGTGATGTGGACCCTGGAAGCTTGCACTTGCGTAGCTCTGCCCTTATCAGGTAGACGAGAACTCACACATACGAGGCTTTTGGTCCTGAAGAGCTTGGGAAGTCAACTCTTGGATATTCCTCAGTGTCATCCTGCCGGATTAGGAGGGTGAGAAGTGGGAGCTCTTCTAGACTTGTGTTCTTTTGGTAAGAGGCAGTTTTGTATGGGAAAACGGGAAATAAGTAAGCACTCTGCTTGTAAACAAATAAAAATGATGCTCCTACAAAAAAATTACCACTATAAGGATTCAGTTAGTTGAGAGCCTAAATCCCAGTGACTTGTTGGTACAGTGTGCTCCTCACTCCAGCATGTGCATAAATCCTGCTTACCACTTTACTCTTATTTCCATTTTTGTATTCTGATACCTCTTACTAGAATAAATGTGTTTCTTCTATTTTGATAGATCCAGGCAAATAAAATGTGCAAGCTGTTGCAAGATGTATGTTGTATTCTATTAATGGGACTCAAAATAGGATTTCTGATCATTTCAGAGGCTTCCTTCTGTGGCATTGTGTGCTTATTTTCCTATGGGTTGGGTTTGTTTTTTTTTTTGGCAGAATAACTTACATTGATAATGACAGGAATTTGTACTGCTTCAACTGTATTCATTTGCACAATGTAGAGAACAGCCTTTTTGGGGGTGTTCAGCACCCTGTGACTTACATTGGGAAGGTGTATCCTGCTGTTCAAAGACTTACTGAGATGTGCTGTAAGTGCTTAAGGTATACCTGCTAAAACAGTCTGAAAAGCTTTGTTGTTTTATGCAACAAAGGTTGTTAATACAAGTACCCCAATGAGAGCCTGTTGTTAATTCCTAGTTAAGTATTGATGTACTTGTTGACTTGAAGCTTGTTCTGACAGAATTAGGATTTAATCAGTAAAAGTCAATCTTTTCCTTCTACTAATCAAAAATCAAGTCGTTCCCAATGCTGCACTATGTATATTAACTTAAAAATTGAAGAAGTGATAGGATCTGTTCCACTGTCAGATACTGGCTTCCACCTGGTAGTCACTCCAGAAGGACTTAACTTGCGTGTGCTCTTTTTATTTCTGAATTGAATGGGAATCTTGATCCCTGGCATGATGCATGTTACTATCCAAGTTGGGGTTTTTTTCTGTTTGCAGATGCTGCCAGACTCATGATTTTAAAACCTTCTTTTTTTTTTTCTCCTCAAAAAATAACTGTCTGGGAGAGGAAAGGCTGTATTCTTGCCAGTAGTGATAATTGGTGGAGCTGTTGAGGTTAAAGGATTTATGCTACCAAGTTCTGGTGCTAGATTATTGGGCAACATGGTGAATTACTCAGCAATGCACCATCTGATTGCTTATCTGTGACATGGAGACAACAATTTTTACTTCCTTTTTAAAATGCTTGCAATATACAGAAGTAATAGGGACATGATGATTATTTTATTACCATACAGGAAAATACAAGGCTGTTTTTTCAAGCTCAAAAGGAAGGGAGGAGGTCATCACTGTAAGAGTCTTGGTCTTGCTAGCAAGATTTAAGGGACTGGCCTGAAGTTATGGAACATCACACAGAGACATGAGTAGATCTGTAAACAGCACTGCCACATCAGCTCAGAGCTGACCCAAAGCACAACAAACCGGCTCAGATGAAGGACATCAGAGAAGTCTCTCCATCCAGCCAGTATTTCTGCATCATGCCATGTGAATGTGGCACACGAGGTGCCCAGGATGGATGCCAGCTGCGCTTTCAAACAGCTTGCTTAGAGCTGCTGAGCACCATTCAATAATTCAGTCTACCAAGAGCCTTGCAGAAAGCTGAGGCAGTTTCTGAGGATGATCTAATGCTGGTGTTAATCATTATCTCATGATGGAGAACTAGGTGTGAATGCTGAGGGTGTTTTCACTGTGCAAACCCAGGGAAGGATCTTGATAGCAAACTCGCTGGGCCAGTTTTCTAGCCTGAGCATTTTCTTTTTCTTAATTATAAATCCTCCAGAGGTCCTCTAGGGTGAATAGCTGGTTATAAATACAGAGTGTATAATTTTGTGGTTTTTCTGTCTTCAGTATCTGGCTTCCTGGGAAGCTTTAGCAGGGAATAGATCCACTTAGCCATGCTTGAAAAAGGGCTCAGGTATCTATTCCTCTGAAATAGCCCCACTCAATTATGCAGTTTGGAGTATAGGATATACATTAAAAGGGCTTTCAAAGCCCTGGATTGCCAAGCAAAACATTTTTTGCAATTCAGTATGAATTCATGCCTTTTAGTCTTCCCAGTGGTGGGATTTGTTTATGTACTACCCTTAGCCCAGAGATGCAGGCCTTCACCTCCAGCATGCTCCTCCAGTCCTCCCTGGAGTCAGTGCCTGGGGGAGCTTTGGTTTTCCCTCACTTACCTCAGGTGGGAAGAGGCAAAAGGAGTTGGCTAAGGTCCAGCTGGGTGTGAGGGTGGTGGAGCTGTGCTTCCAGGGGGTTTGGCATCCAAAAGATTTTCCCTAACAGAAGATGTGAGTGGAATAGCAGCTGCCAGTGAGCTGTGTTGGCACCTCCAGTGCTGGTGGGTTACATTCTGTTTTGTGAAACTAACTGGAGAATATTCCAGATTCCTAAAATTCTGCCTGCCCAGCAGAATGAGGGGGGAGGGTGGCATTACTGGCCATGCGAATGATTGCTTCATTTAGCAACAAGTTATGACTATTCAGTGGCACAGGCTTCCGCAGAGAGGAGGAACAGGAATGTAAGCCCACAGGGATCCACACTTGTTAATCTCTGCTGCCTTGGGCTCTGCTGCCCTGTCTGTGTGCTACCTGGAAGGAAATCATTGCAGGTGCATTCATCCATGCCATAACTGAACCTTCAGTTTGCTTTGTAGATGTTCCCTTGGAGCTTCTCATGTGGAAGTGGGACAGTTGGGCTTTGTGTGAATGCAGATGCATCACATGTCTGTCAAGTTTACTCTCACAGCTTAACTGTAATTCATTACATAAAGCTTGTTTGTCACACATGGCTTTAAAAATCCACAGGCCAGTTCAAGTAATAATTCCAATGCTGATTTCAAATACAGCAGCATAGGGGATGGAGGTTACCCGAGTTCTAGGCTCAGAAGGTGAATGTGGTTTATAATGGGAATCTTGCTTCTAACACAGCTCTGTAGCTGTCTGGATTGAAGCACCAGGAGGTCAAATGACTTTGTCGAGGTTGCAGAGTGAGGGAGCAACTCCACTGACATTTGATACCAGGAGCCTTCTGTTTCCCAGCCTGCTGCTGATTTACACGTTCATCCTCCAGTACACATAACTGCTGCTTGAATTAAGCTGTGACACATCTTCACATCAGTGTAAAATCAGTTCAAGTTAGCCCTTGCAGAGGGATTGGTGTTCCTTCTGCAGACACTGTGTAGGCTTAGTCCATTCCCACCTGGTCCGTGTGCTAGTTCAGCACCACCAACTAATAAATTACGATTATTGAGGTACCAATTCATCATGTCTCAGCAATGGTGTTGATTGTTCCACTGCATTGACCGAAGCCCTTTGCTAGCTGGCTGATGTACTGCAGTTTTACTCTTTCTTGTCCCATAATGATGGGATCCCTTGTACCAATTTGAATCCTATTAGCTTGCAATTAATTTTTCCCTACTCCAAAGTGAGGCTGAGTGATGTGCTGTTCAGTGTTGAGCTACCACACAGATATACCAAAAGGGTGAACTGCTAAGAAAGAACCCAGCCTGAGCAGTATTTTAATCTGCACCTCATGTTCCCGATCTTCCCTGCTTGCAGTAATTAGCAAACCAAATTCAGTGCTGTGGGAGCACTAATAGGAGTATCATGGTTTAACCCCAGTGAAGAAAGAATAAAACTGGATGCTTTAAGAATGAATGTCAGAAAGGAGGACAGTTGCAGAGGACTTGTAGGGGAGGAATATCTCTCTGCCTTTACATATAAAAGGCTTTTAATAGCATTGCAGTGGGACATTCTATTGTAGGACTCTTTGAGCTGGTTTTATCTCACAGTGATTAATTTAATGCATGGAAAGTCCTGCTACAGGATCCATGGAGGAGCCCGTTCAAGCTTTGCTTCAATGTTTGTGGTACAGGAGTGCCTGGGCAAGGTTAGTGCTGGGTTTGAATCCTGCAGTCGGTGCAGGCATAGCCTAATGGGCACAATCATTTTAGACCAGTTGCATTGTAAAATCCTCTCCAGTAGGGAAATAGCTGGAGCTTTGGGAAGTAGAGGGAAATCTGTAAATGTTCTTCTTGAGCTTTGACTCTATGAATACCCTGAGAGTGCCAATGCACAGTAGAAAGTAAAGCTGCTCCCCTGAGGAAAACTGAATAAAAGCTTGGGGCAAGAGCTCACATCTGCCTTGCTTGCTTGTCAGTGCAGTGCTTGAGCTATGCGTTCAGTGCTAGAGAAGGATTTAAACATCAGCGTGCAGCCATAAAACAATAGTTGTGTTTTATGATTTAAGCTCAGATTTCAGAGAAGGAGGAACCTGACTGCACCATCACAATGCGGTTTCTGCTGGATAAATTGATCCTTGGAGGCAAACTAGATAAATACTAGGAGGAGACAGATTTAGAATTTACCCTTCTCTGTGGTTTCTATAAACTGAGGAATACTTCTGGGCTCTTTGTTGCTCTAGCAATTTTATCTCTGTTGGATGATGACCCTTTCAGTAAGTGGTCATCCACATTGAATTTTTCTGACTCAGAGCTTAAAAACCAGGGTTTTTATTGACTGTAGAATTCCCACACTGTAGCTTGACCTCTCTGTCGGCTTTCTTTGGAGACTATACAGAGATTTCAGCTAATGCCAAAAGAAGCTGTTCACCTTTTAAGCTTGCTTTTCCCTGGCTCATAATCTACATCTGAGTGAAATATAAAGTATTGCTTATCTCCTATCTGCAAAGCTTGAGTAAGCTCTGGGCTAGTGTTTGCTACCCGACAGCTATACAGCTGCTCCACCAGGTGCTTGGGAGCTGTCGTACACCTTCCCTGGAAGGCAGGCTTTGGGATGGGCAGCTCTTCAGACAAGGTGGACATATTGCTTTACTTCTGTTATTTACTCACAGGATCACAGAATCCTTTAGGTTGCAAAAGACCTTTAAGATACAATCAACCATTAGATCATTACGTCCCTTGATTTTTGTCTCTATGGCCCGTTGGGATCTATTCCTTGCAGTATGTACAAGAGATTTAATAAGCTTTGTTTGTTGTCATACATTTGGATACGTGTTCACATGTATGATTAAAAGAAATAATCAGTGCAGTCCTTCTGCGTGCACAGATCTCTGTAGTAGCTGAGACTACAGCAAAATGCAGGTGTCACCAGCTGTCCATACATGCCAGACATACATTCAGGAGTTGTATTTTGGTTTAGTGAGAAGCTTATTAGTGTTTGGTGGTGTGTTTTGTTTGCTTACCCTTAGATAATGCTGCTTGTTGAGCTGTATTTGAGTATTAAAATGGATCCAAGCCACTAAACCCAGTACGTGGTGGGTTCTTGAGAGCCAAGCTGGGGCACACATCCAGATCCTGTTTCGAAAGAGCACTCTCCTTGAGGAGAGAAGCCCATTATAGTTATACTTGCAGAATATTTTGTATGTGCATGTAGGCTTTGTAAAGTTACTTTCATTAGCTTATGCTGACCCATATTACATTATGAGTGTATTCACTCATGTATGAGGACTTCAGTGCAGCAAAGCCTCCAGAAAAGAGAATGGATAGAAACTCACTCTAAATCCAAACAAGGAGGGGGGGGAGGGGAGGTGCTGCATGTTATTATTTACAATTTACATTTGAAATCTCGAGTTATATTTGTTCCAATTTTTTATTGGGCTTTCATTAAGAATTTCCAGCTCTCTGGGGATATTATCACACAAAAGTTACTTGAGGTTGTATGTAAAGGAGAAGGATGGAAGGGTGGGAGAAGATTTTGGATGATGCAGAGGAATTCAGAAAGCTTCTACTAAACTCTAATTCTAGCATTTAGTTTGCAAGTTGAAATGGGTTTATCTCTAATTCTGAGGTACCCTGAGCACTATGTGCTGATTTTCTCCCTAATTAACGTAATTTTTGTTTATTACATAGATTTAACATGTTTTATTCCTGTAAGTAAGTGGCTAAGATAATACCTCTAAAAAAGGCTTCTTGAAATGACTAAAAGTCGATGTTTGTGTCTAGTTGTGTTTTTGGGGTCTTTCCAGTGGAAAGAAGTGTTTCACCGTATTTTATGCTATGTAAAAATCCCCTTTAGGTACTAACACAGTCATAAGGAAGAAGAGCTGTTTCTTGAATACACAGTAGGGTATGAAAGGCTCATGGGTCATCTATAGATTCACATACCACCTTTGGCAGATTGGTTAAGGTACTTTTCTCCTTCCTGTTTCATGTCTAAAAATAGGCACACAGAAGTTACAAGCTGACATTTGGTGACCGTTAGGTACTCTAGTATGGATGAGAGGCTTGGATAGCGTATAATGGAAAACATTCTAACCTTTCCTGTGCTACTAGCAGGAATTTGACTTTCAAAGACCCCATCAGAACAGGCCTAATAGAAAGCTATTAAATCTACATCTCATAAAAAACATGTAAATGCTCTTGATGGTGGGTGGGTCAAGGGTACAAATGGCAGCCTCTGGATCCTGTCAAAACATTATAAAATCAAGCTTGAATAAACAAAGGTATTGAGAGCATCTTGCTAGATATGTTTGCAGGGGGATTTCATGCTGGGCTTCTGCATGGAGTTAGTGCTGCTTAGCAAAGGAGAGGTTATAGCTTTACAACTGTGTATACAGGCTGAATGCAGCCTACAGGAAGTGTAGGGGATTTTGTCTGTATTTGAAAGATGTCTCTGGATGATGGATCCTCTGAGTAATTCTTAAAATAATACAGCAAACATGCAGGGGAATTAGGTCTGTCAGCATAACGTGCACTCAGCTCTCCCCTCTCCTTGGGAAGTGCAGCATGGCCCAGATAAGCACATGGATCTGAAGATCTGGGGGAGCAGTGCATAGCCAGGTCTCCATTCTGGTTGTGGGTTTTGAGTGATATACTTCCCCCCCTTGGCTCTGTATCTGCCACCTTCTCCTCCTCCTGGGAACTGCTTTTCCTTACGAGCTGCCCCAGTGACTTCAGTGAGTATGTGAGTCCAACTCTGCAAGCCAGCTTGCAATCAGAGGAGTTATTTTTACAGTTTACATTACTGGAGGATCTGGCCGGCGTTCCCTCTTTGCAGCTATGTCTTCTCATGCTCTGCCAGGGATGTGAACCGCAGAACATTGCCTAACGTGCACTTGACAGTTTCTGCCTGTCTTTCTTTGGCTGGGCAGGGTGTGAGGGTTGTGTGCATTGATTGCTAACCCTTTGAAATGCTTGGCTGTTCCAATTGCTTGAATTTTTAATAAATATTAAATCTCTACATAAACGATCTCGTACAACTTTTACAAAGCATAAAAGAGGAGAGGTTAAATTGAAAATGAGGTATATTGGACTTCAGAGCACAAAGATAAATACGTATTTAAGTTGAAGTTTAAATGAATAGCTCCTGTGGACATGTACTAGTGGGTTCAGAGGGTCATTTTTTTTTTATTAACCTTAATGTATTCCATTCTGGCTGTGCAGGTCTAATTAGTGCTCGCAGCCCTGAGATCACTGTGGCTCTGTTGGGTGTGTGGCAAACTGTGGAAGCAGAAGAAAACCAGATTCAGTGTTGTTCTGGTCTTTTTCCCCATTTGTCATTAAGTTTCATTCATCTAAGTCTTTTCAACTTGCTGATGTTTTCTGTCGGTGGCCTGGTCAGGGAGGCTATTCTGTGTGCATCAGTGTGAAGGGTGGACTCCCAAATGTACTGAAAGGTAGTAAACCGTCTGTTTTTCTTTCCATTTGCTTTTTTCCTTTTTCCTTCCTTATGATTTCTACTGAGCTACTGCTTCACTGACAAGTGGTACCTGAAGAAACTGAGTGATAGCCAAATGTGTTTTGTCTTTGGTTTTTTTACTGATGCATCTTCAAAGGATGTGACCATCTCCTTTTGTTCCTCTGCAACTTGACCTGTCCAGTTTGGTTTCTTGCAGAAGTGATAGATTTTGCATAGATCCATTTGTGCTTTTCTAAGGGGGCCCTGTTTGGAAAACTCATCTTCCAGAAAGGAAATTTTCCAAGAATACTGCTTAGTGCTTCTGCAGTAACATACACCTTGTGGATATCCTCAGAGGTATTTCCACGTCAAAGATGGCTCAAAAAAGTAAATAAGGCCGTTACATCACGTAAGAATGAACAGATTATGATTGCTCCATTATCTTAACATCAGTCACAACTGTGTGTAAGTCAGCACAATTGCGTAGCTGTAACAAAAATGGGAATTGGGCCTGTGACTTTTGAGAACGATCAAAGTTTTATATAGAGAAAAGGAACAGAAACCCTGCATGTTGTTTGTATAGTTGCCAAACCTGATGTTTGGTAACCACTATGAGTGTGGTGAGGCACTAGAACAGGCTGTCCAGAGAAGCCTCATCCCTGGCAGTGTTCAAGGCCAGGTTGGACGGGGCTTGGAGCAACCTGCTCCACCAGAAGGTGTCCCTGCCTGTGGCAGGGGGTGGGAACTTTAAGGTTCCTTCCAACCCAAACTAGTCTGTGATTCAGAATGATAATACTGCCCTGAAAATAGATGATGCTTCAACATAAAATTGTAAATCTTTATCCTTGCCCTTTAGGTGAGTAACTTTGAACCCCTGCAGTGATGAGGGTGGCCAGAAAATGCTTTTAATGAAGGAAGAAAATTCAGATTTTCAGATCACATGAGTCCAGGGGCTTGAATTTGAGAAAAATCAACTATCAGAAGACTGCCAGCTCTCTTGAGTTAATGAATGTGTTCTCCCATCACAATGGTTGTGCTTCATTTTGCATTATAATGTTGTCTAACAGCAAGTGGCACTTCTGATTCTTTTGTAATTTCCAAGCAAAATGCTGTTTGCAAAATAAGCGTGCTGAGAGTTTCCTCAAGCTAATATCATCAGCAGAAGTGAACTGCACAGCTAGGTCAGCTCTTTGGTGGAATAGAGGTGGGTAGGTTCTCTTAATAGTTGCTGCACAGATGTGAGCCCCAAATTGTTTTCTTCCTTCCTTAAGCTTGAGCAGATTGCAGCTGTGCTGTGTCGATTTATTGCTGTGCAGTGGAGAATGAAGCAAAACCTCTTCTGACTTTGCTGCTTTTCAACTGAGTTGGCAATAAGACAAAGCAGAATTGCTGTGCTACTGTTGTGAGAGCTCTACTCTGGTGGAATGGCCTGAGGACTGCTGCCACACGACATGGTTTGAGTGCTGGCTCAGGACACATCTCGTAAATAGAATTGAACATTTTTCCTTTGTATCTACTCTCCTTAGGGAAGGGAGGGAGAAAAATAAGGAAGGTTTACTTAACCCTACGGCTGTGGATTACTCATTCTAGAATTAGAATAATATCATAAGTAGTAATAACATGAAAATATATATTCTGTAATAGAATAAATAGGGGGCAGTGACACAGTGAATTGGCATTTTTTTCTCCACGTGTTTTAATGTTAGGCCAGTTAAAGGCAGAAATTCACATAGCTGTAGCAATGAAGCATATACAGCAGTGGGCCAACTGGAATGGGATGTGATCACTGTTTTCTTTAGCCAACACCGAGTTTCTTGTTCAGAGAAGCCTTCAAAATTTAGGCAAAAGTGTCATTAATGAGCATGATCGCTGTCACCTCTTCACATGTATGGAGTTTCTCTGCCTTCTTGCATGAAATACTTCCCTGTATTAGATGAAAAGCTTGAGTGCAGCACACAATTGTTGGTAATAACTAGCCACAAAATTTACCTTTTGTCATTGATTTCTTAGTCTTCTGCAGAAAAGTTCAGAATTACTATTGCAGTGTTGAAGGTGGCAAAACTGAAATCAGGTTTGTGATGAGTGTTGGATTAGTTGTGCGCCTCCAGCAAGCAAGCAGGAGGATTAGAATCAGAGACCAGGTCCTTTATATTGTTAGACTAATGGGGCTGCATTTCCTCACTGCTATTAAGCCTGCATTACAAGTGAGATAACTTTCAAGAGAGAAACCACAGGAGAGCAGTCAGCCATATAGTGGTATTTGAGTTTGTTCGTACACATGGGCGATAACTGCTGGTAGTTAGATAGCACCGTAGGAAAACTGCGGGTAAACGTTGATTCATGTTTTTAAGGGTATCCACTGTGTGAGCGGAGGAGGTACTGAAGTTGTCTCTGTGTATGTGTGTAGGAGCGTTATTAAAGATCCAGCTTGTCAGAGTGTAAATTCATGCCAGAATGAAGAAAAGAGAACACTCAAAGTGGAGGCTTGCTTTATGGTTAAATTCCCGTGGTGCATCAGTGAGACAATGAAGATGATGCAAACCTAATACTGAGGTTGTGTGATGCAGGGGAATTAGAAAGGAAACCACAAAACCCTGCTCTCAGTGCAAATGATTCATGTGAAGATTCATGTCTTTTGAGAAAGCTTCAGGTGTAGGCAGTGTAGAAGGAGCCTTGTCTACAGGTCAGGATGATGGACATGGTGGGCTGTTGGTAAATTGATCTAAACCACAGTAATGAACTGCCTTAAAATTTTGCATGTCATCTATTGAACCTTCTTGGAACAGAAGCTGCAGAAAGAGAAGGGAGCTAGGACAAAAAACTAGTTAGCAGCTGTAAGCAAACTCTGACACCAGAGTGCTTGTATCTTAGACTTCTGTTCTTGTAGAGCACATGCCCGCACACATCACCAGCACGTCCCACTTGGAAAGAGCAAATGGCCCAGGCACTCCTGTGTGCAATGCCTGCCATTGGCATGCAACCACTCCATGCTACCTTCTGGTAACTTAACTCAATATTTATTGCATGAACCACAAGCCAGCCAAGCCAGTCAGACCCAGTCTGGAAGAGCTGAAAATACAACAGCATGAGTAAGTACCATTTGAGAGTATCAAAGAGCTGTAATAATATGGATAGCATTACATTAGAAAACCAAGGTGGGAGGATTACATGAAATCAAAACACACAGACAGGCCCCAAGGGGAGACCATCCACCACAAAGGATAATTTCCTATGGGATTCAGACCCAAGAGCACATTCCTCCAAGGCTGCTTTAAAGCATCCAGGCAAGACATCTAAAGAGAAACGAAAAATGCATAATGCTTTTTTTAAACAAGTGTGTGTAGCTGGAGCAGCTGCACGATGCCTTGTCTGCAGCTCTAGCCTTTCGTCTGGACTCCTACATGTTTTCCTCCCTGTGATCTCCTCCTCAACCTAAGAAGGATGTTGTTTTTTGGTTTGGGTTGGGTTTTTTTTCTCCCCTCAGGGAAAGAAGAGGGGAAACATCTTTCATCTGTGTTTTGGTGTTTGCTTTTGCTGTGTAGACAGTGCTGCAGTCAGATCCAGGGTGCTCCCAGGGAATTGCTTTGACTTTGCAGGACAGCACAGAGCTGTTACCGTGTCTTTTGCCGCAAATCTGGAAGGTTTTCAAAGTGTGTTCAGCACTTAGTCCTGGTGGTTGACAGACCCCAATTCGGTAACTCGTATTTTATATCTTCCCCACCACAAGGGAGCTGTCTTGAAGAGATGCTGTTTACAGTCCTTTCCCCCAGACGTCCTTTGGAGTAACTGAATTCCACACAAACTTATATATATGCCTGTACATGTAGTGTCTGTATATATTAATCCAAAGGATAACATACAGTCTTGGACATGGTGGGTTTAGACTCTTAGCAAAGCTGTTATGCTGCTTTGCCCTTTAGTGTTTGTGTGAAGGGCCAGGAGTTTTCTGCTTTTTTCCCCTCTAGTCCATGATGGAAGCACAGCAGGACCATGACATTCAGAGTTGCTGCTGTTGTAGGCAAGTGCCTTGCCAGGGGTGGAAGGAGGCTTGGGGGGGGATGGGGGGTGGTGTGTGGCACAGGTTTCTTGTGTTTCAGAAGACAGCGAGATCTGTGTGTGTGTGTTTCAGTGCAGAGGAAAGCTGTAGTGCAGTTTGTCATTTCAGCTTCAGGTCTGGAACAGAGAGACTTTTATTATGAGGAATGTGCCAGGGAAGGAGCAATAGCATTAAAAAAAAAAAGAAAAAGAAAAAAGTCCAGTTCCTCTATATGACAGTAAAATATTCAGGGAAATATGTGCTCTTTATGCAGGAGGCATCCTGAAACAAGGCATTGGCACCTCTATAATGCAGAAACTGAAGCAAGATGTTTGGAAAAGACAGATAGACAGCTGGTTTGTGCCCAACTTGTGGTTGTACGTAATCCATCACTGCCAGGCCTGAAAACAAGCAGGAGCTCACAGGCACTGACTTCCTGGCACTGTGTCTATTCAGCAAAAGCTCAGTGGTGGCATGACGTTTTTCAGGGCTGTAGAGAGATGCAAACAATCCTCTCATTCTCCCTTCACTGGGGAAGCCGCTGGTAGGTGGAAGCAGCCAAAGTCTCCAGGGCTGCTGCAGTCTTGCAAGGGCTGGGAGCTGACTGTATTATTCCTTGTGCTAAATTGCCACTGGCACACTGGCCAACTGCTGGGATAAGCAGTGTTTTAAAGGAAGAGGTAAATGAAGCAGGAGGATTAGGCTTGGGTCTGTAGGTTGTGTTAGAAAGTTTGCTCAGAAGTCTTTTACCATTCTTGCCCAAAGCTTGGTTGCTAGCTTTTGTTGTTGTTATTCCTGGAGCCTGCAATGGGATACAGATTCCTTCTGGCTATAGTGCCAATATCGTGCCCTCAGTGCTGATGCCAGAGCAGTATGTGGGCCACGCAGTCGAGAGCTATGTCTGCATTAAAATAACCATCTTTTTGCCATGAATCTTCGGACCACTGTGCTCTTTGTTACTTCATTTGTATGAATTACAGGATCCAGGTATGAACACCAAGCTCTTGTAGCTTCTGTGAAGGCCATAGCTTGGATACTCGTGGTCATGTGTGTGTGAACTGAAGTTGATAGCTATGAGGATTCTCTGGGTGGGTTTTGTTTTTATAAGGACCGTAGTAGAGCCTGTAGTGCTGTGTGTTTCAGAGCATGCTGAAGCAGTAGAAAAGTGCCTGTGGAGGATTTGGAAACCAGCCAAACTTCATTTTATTGCAGATTTCATGTATTTTTCTTAAAATCTTTGCTACTCAATATATGTTGAAGCCTGCTAGCACTTAACAGCCAACAGGAAAATATCCTCTTTTCCCAATGTTGTTAACGATTTGCAAGCTGGGGCTGATGTGGAGAGGCATTTCAGTGCTGGGCTTTACACAGCATCACATTGGTGCATGGGGCTAACTTCAAATATCTAGTATCAACAGTTCCAACTCTTGTAACATAATAGCAAAGAAATTACGGCATCAAGTAATTAAATATCCTATTACAAGCCCTAAAGGCAAAGTGTAGAACTGTAGAAAGGGCCTAATTCCAAATTTCTTTTGCTTTTGAGTCCAGACTTAAACTTTTTAACACTGTGTTTGTGCTGCCCTCTCAGTGCAGAGCTCCTCTCGCTGCCTTGCATAGGCTGAATAACGTGCCCCTTCCCTGCAACAGATGAATAAAATACTTGGGCAATTATTATGTAAGCTGGCTTAGCTCTGCTGACTTCAGTGTAACTGTTGACGTACTTGGGTTTCGCTCTTCATTGTTTCAAAAGCAACAGTCTCTGTGATTCGGAGTTTGATTTTCCCCATAACCTTCCTCCCCAATGTACTATTATGCAAATATTGCACAATCTCAGAGATCTTCAATGACTTTCTTGCACTCAATTTCAGCATGTTTACGACAGCTTCTCCTCGTCTGTAGCCATGGTTGGTAATAACGTACATTCCAGTCAAAGTGACACAAACAAACAAGTGCTTCTGCAAGAGGTCCTACTTAAAAACATGGTAACAAATACAAAGCCTATGGCACAGTGTATTTTCCCTTGGCAGTAATTGTTCTGCTCTTTGTATTATCTTACACAACATGACCACACCACCCACTGCTCTGACTTTGGAAAAACAAAACTGTTCATCCATGAGCCAAGAGGGACCAGAGTGATTCTAAATTGGATAACTTGTAGAGGAAATGACTTGTTCAGTCGGGCTACTTACTACTGAATCAGCTTCTCTTTGTCTGCAGCATGACATAGATCAACCTCTATGAAATTTCTATTACACACAGGTGTCTGAGGGCTGTTGTAGAAGCTGAAATGCCAGATGTGGATGCTGGTGGGTCCAAGCACATGCTGGTGGACTCTTCTGAGTCGTTAGTATCCAGGACGGTGCCTTAGTAGGCACAGACATAGGATTGCATAGCAGGAAACCTGAGAACAGGACTCCTGGCATCTTTACCACCCTAAAATAGGCTGTCTGGCCTACATGGTGCTGCCAACCTAAAAACCACATCCCAGCTGTATGCAAATGAAGCAGAATTACGGCAGAACTGCAGTGCTTCCCAGTGTTTTAACTTAGGACAGATGTGTCCGTTACTTGACTAAAACATCCTTTGCTTTTTAGCTTTTACTACTGCTTTTTATTTTAGAAGTGTTAAACACATCTCAATTCCCAGGGCTTTTGCTGGGAAAATTTCCCCCAGACACTGTCTTACTGCACATCCTCCCTCATTCTCACTTTGTAAAACGACAGTTTCCCAAAGGGGAATTCACCTTAACGGTTGGTAAGTTGTTTCTTTCCATGGATCCCCAAGATCCTGCCATTTCCCCACCCCCAGAAAACTGGAGGGTTTAATTTGTGCCATGTCTCTGGTGGGCTGTGTCCTGTCCTCACAGCGAATGGAGTGTTTAATCTGATAGGTGGTTTGTTTGCTTCCTCTCAAAGTGAGTAGTCATGTTGCTGTTGGAAAACCTTTCCTGTTTTTGAGGATAATGAATGTTAGCAGATCACTGAAAATAAAAATAGAGAAGGAATGTAGGTGAGATACCACTGCAAGCTTGGCTTGTGCTTTGTGGATCCTTTTTTAATAGCAAAAAAAAAGTGACATCAGCTCTGCTGCAGGCATGAATTAAAGATGAGAACTTAATAAAACTTGTTGGAGGGGAGAGGGAGGAAGGAAAGTGGAGCTAAAGCAACGATGTCTTTATTTTTAAGCAGACAGCACCACCTCTGCTTCAGCTCTTTGAGATAGTGATGGAGAATAAAAAAACCAACAACATCCGAAGTGGTCTGTGAATCAAAAGTGCCCTCTGCTGGGAAAACCCTGCATGGAGAAGCGGTTCCAGACAGTGCTTCCAGCTGATACCCAAAAGCTTAATTACCCTCTTTTGTTGGGGAAGAGGCTGGATATCATCCAGGATGCTCTCAGCAGTTGCCTTTGCCATTACATGCCCCGTAGGGATTGCAGTCTGAACATGTCACTGGGTATTAGTGGCGTCTGTGATTTCATTAGGGTTTGACATCACGTGTGCTTGGTTGCTCAGTCACTGCTCTGTTCCTTATGAACAGAAAACAGGAATTTGCATTTGCAATATTGCCGCATGAAAGATAAGAATCTGGGTGTGAATATTGTGCAGATAGCATCACTCTTGGCAAAGAAACAAGTGATAAAAAAGGGATGGAGCTAGGAAGGAGCCTTCAGTAGCCCTGATTTAACTCTTGTTTGTTTTACATGAGCAGCGTTGATGAAACATGCAGTGTCAATGCCAAGCTCCTCCAGCAAGCCCTTCTTGTTCCAAGGCTCCAGATCTTAAGTACAGACACTACCTGAGTCTGAACCTGCAGGTGATTCTGTTGCCACAGCAGGAATATTCATGTGAGCTCTGCTGGTCAATTCAGTGGTTCTTGCTTCTACATCTTCCTTCATCTCTTACATGGGACTGTGTAGAGCGGGCTTCAAGGGTGGAGAATGAAGAGCTTTGGGGAATATATTGGTGTGAGTGACCATAAAGCATGTCAGGAAGTAAGTGCTCAGATGCTTTCTGCAGGTGTCATGGGGTTCTGTGGGTGTCCAGCCTTCCTGACAGCATGGCTTTTGCAAAGTTGCTTGCAACCTGGACCTCCTTTAGACCTGGAAAGAGTCCAGGCTCTGTCTGCATGCAAGTCCCATGGCACAAACCCATTACTCTGCAAAATGGACTATATCAGAATGCAAAAAATAGAGATCTTGCCAGTTAGATCCTTGCTGTAAGTTCAGCTGCTGGCCTTCTCCGACTAGGTGTTGCTGTTCTGATCCATCAGTCCTTGGCCTCTGAGGAGTATGTAGAAGCACAAGCAGTAAAAACAAACCAAGAACAATAAAAATCCAGCTAAACCCATCAACTTCAGTGTATCATGTTTCAGCTGTTCGGTACTCTGTTGTGAGTATCTTCAGCAATTCCAGTGATAAGGGCTGTTTCTTATCTAAAATACTTTATCTTCACATCTGGAACAAAAAGGAATTGATCTCTCTTGTTATTTCTCATCACAAAAGACTGTTTTAGAAGATGAATAGTCAGAGATATAAAAATAGCAGAAATCAGAGCAAATAGATAAATTAAACTTAAAAATACTGTTAGTACTAATATGCTGTTCATGCCCCTTGGGAAGAGAAGCTGCCGCGTGATGCATCGTGTTGATGTTATGTAGCAGCGAGAAGTGATACTGATGAATTCTGAAGGAAGAGCTGGCCAGGAAAAGAGGGAAATAATCCTTGTGGCTATGAAACAAGCTTGAAATCCTCAGGGATTTGTAACGGAAATCTTTTTCCTCAAAGGAGCTGTAGTGCTGGTGTCCCATGTTTCACTGTTCTGGCAATGGTTGACTTTGGCAGGCAGGAGTTTTTCCTATAATTGTCCTTGAGAAGCCTTTGATTGTTCTGCCTGTGCTCATGGGTGGGAAAGCAGCTTTATTTAAGGAGGAATAAATATTTATTCTCTCAGAGCTCTTGCCACAGCTGCTGCTTTGCAAAAAGATGGTGGGTTCAGTTAGAAGGGAGTCATGCAAACTCTGTGCTTTTATGAATTCGCACCTGCTGAGCTGTGGTTTGGGTTTGAATGAATCTAAAACCTCAGAGGTAAAGTTCACCAAAAGTGGGAAGTTTTGACTGTTGAGACCCGGTGAATTATTCATTCCTTTCTCCCAGTACCATTAAATTGACACCCAAAGCTTCTGCCTGCACTCTGAGCTGATTTCTTAGTAAAGGTAGCCCATTTCAGGTGCACAGTAACTCTTTGACCTGTTTTCAGATTTGATTTCAGAAGAATCACAGAGCTGAGTCTTGCAACCCATGACACCCGGGAATTCAGACACAGGGGGGTTTGGTGCCTAATTCAAATCGTTTATTGAATTGACAGGGCAATTTCTGTCTGTTTCTGTTTACAGCTCAAAATGGTAGTTTTGAACAATGTGAAATGCTGCTGGTGTAGAGAATTGTTATCTGTGAAACCTACTGACAGTTAAATGTCATGTTAACTGTAAGAGCGCATGGTGTGCTTGGTATGATGGTGGGCTTGAGTCAAATGAGGATTGTGCAGGAAGAATTTACATTATACTTATGCTTTTAACAGCATTTGGGTTTTTAGTTACTGTATGTTTGTTGGCTGTGATCACTGCCTGTATTCGCACTTAATGCTGTTGATGACTTTTGGATCCAGATATTCATGAAGTGACCATTTAGGAGTTGCAGGAATAGAGAAATATACTGCTGACCAAACACGAGTTCAAATGCTGTGAATGCTGGATTTCTGTAATTGGCTTCCTTCAGAAGTGGAGAATTTTTATAGTTACTTTTTATTTCACTCCAGTTTCTTCCAGTATCTCCGTGCATGGTTCCCAGAAGGTTTTTTACTTTTAACATGGAACTTAGAGATTCAAGGCACCCCTTCCAGATAGGGTATGTGAATCAGAAGAGTGACATTAAAAAAATAAGGGAAAGTCTTCACATATGATGCTTATTGTTAGGTAGTATTCACTGCATTTAGAAGGAAGAGTGAGGATAATGTTTTCAGAGAGATTTGGTACTCTGTTCAGAGCTAGCATCTGGTAATAGTGTAATAGAGAGGCTTACACTGGGCTGCTGAAAAAAAGTCACCTGCTGCTGAAAGCCTCTCCAGCAGAGTGTCCTGGGACCACACGTGCTCTTCCTCTTTCCTTGTGGAAACTTTCTGGATAGTTGGAACTGGAGCACACAAAATTCATGAGTCACATCCGCCTTAAACAGGACAAACAGCAGCTGGCAGTGCCTGAGGGGCAATCCTGGCCTCACGTCCCAGCACAAAGCAGAGCCAGAGCAGCTTAGTGCCCTCAGCTGTAGGTCAACAGGATGGGTGCTTGGGTGAGTGGCTCTGCATCAGGAGAGAGCAAAGCAGAGGTGATGGGGAGGAATGGCTTCGGGGTTGCTGATGTGCCTGTACTATAACAGAATTTGGTTTCTTAATGCACACCAGAGTTGCCTGGAAAAGGTACAGGCAGCGCTTTTCAATTGCAGCTCAGACATCATCAGCATGGAGATCTGCACCTGGTGATGGAAACAGGCACAATTGAAAGAAGTTTTTTTAAAAACAGATTTGTTTCCTGCAGGCTTCTCATCTGGAAAAGCAGCACATTGCTTTCTTAACACGTTAGTGAAAGGGGATACATTTCAAGGGATTGATCCATTCTTTCGGAGTACGTGTTTAGTTGACAAATCAAAGGAAACCCAGCTGAGAGAACTGCCTTGCAATCTCAGCATGGGTCTGACGTGTGAAGTGAGATCTGTAAAATGACTCCTCCTGTTAATTTGTCTCATTAGCAAGATGGGGGGCTGTACGTGATGCAGTGTTCCCTTTCTGTTATTCCCCATTTTGGTGATGTCTAAATATAAGAAACAAAATACCCTGTGCAGAAACAGTCCCTGAAGGCAGTTGTTCCATTTATATTCCTCATCTTTGCACCTTACTCCTGTGTTTCTGCATGGAGGAACAACTGCTTGTCTCTGTGTACAGTAACAGATCGCAAATCAGTGCTTTGTTGCTCCTTTGCTGGCGTTTCCATGTGGGATTTCTCCACGGAGTAAGTTTAATGTTTCAAACTCTCCACAGCTAAAGCGGGGTGTGCTGCTGTCTCTGCCCCTTGCCAGGGAGGCGAGGGCAGCCTGCAGCTTTGGCGTGTGCACTTCTGAGGTCAGACCTTGTCTCTTCCTTTCAGTGCTTTTCCTTTTTCCAGTTTGGGATTAAATGAGGCCACCCTGACAGACAGGAATGCCAGGTACTCCTGGTGTGTCTGGGTGGTTTGTTTCTAAAACATCCTAGTGAACTTTGTTCATATTTCACTAGTATTTTAAAAAGGACAATAAAAATTCATACAGCAGTCTTCACTATTTTGATCATGATGCTTTTCAAAAAGTTTTTTTTTTTAAGAGGTCCTGCTGTATACATGGAGTTTAATAGTGTTTGGTTGTTAAACTGTAAGAGGAAGTTAATTTTAGGAATTTCCTCTTACAGTAAATAATAGGCTTTGCTTGTGGTAGGGTATTGCAAATACCAGTGCTCTCCTGATTCTCCCCGCGTGTCACCCCAGAACGTATATATTGGTCTGCAGCAAAACATGCAGCTGGGTAGGCAGAGAGAAACTGAATGTCTGTTGAGCATTGGAGGTGTGCCATCAAGTGAGCTGGATGAAGCCCCATCATCCAAACCATGTCAGTGGAATGGGAGCTTGTGAGTGTGCCCTGGAGTTGTCATGTGTGTAGAAAGCCTCAAGTGCTGGAGGAATGGTGATCATTTACCGTAAGAATGCTGGAAAGTGAATTGAAAAAAGCAGCAAATCTAAGTTTAAGCATGTTTGAGTGAGAAACTGGTTAAGAATCTTATCTCAAGTTGGTTCCTAAGCATCGCCAGAGCCACAGAGTGTTTCTGGAGATACCTATTGATGTCTGTATTGGTAAGCACCTCCTGCTTAATGACCTTGTTTAGCTGTAGGGCTGCCTTTGCTGTTGAATGTGAAGTGGTGGTGGGAACCAGTCCTGCTGGTGATTTGTTCTGCTGCTGTTGAACTGGTATTTGCAAACGTTCAGGCAAATCACTACACAAGCAGTGTTGTGATTTGCAGAGCTCTTCCCTCCAGAGGGAAAAGTTGCTGCCTTGCACATGGTGAAGTGCTTAAGCACACCTCCTTGGGCAGGAGGCTTGCTGTCAGGGCACAGTTAAAACAAGATGCTTGAACCCTTCTAAAGCTACTGATTATTGAACAGAAACCTGAGCTCAAGAAAGCTACTAGTATGCTACACTACACTTGTTCTCTCATTTAAAGTGAATAACTGTATTTAAAATTGATGCTGGGAAGAATTGGGAAAAGCTCTCTGAGAGAGGCTTTTTCCTTGCTGTTAGAATAACCTCATTTCAGGCTCCACTGTGAGACTTCATGTGGCAGCTCCTCTGTGTTGGAAGGTTGCCCCAGGTGACTTATGGTTCATGCACTCTTGTAAGTGCTGTTAATTTGTGAGGTTTCAGTGGTTAGACTGAGCTGCTAAGTGGGCTCTGAGCGGATAATGAGGTCAAGCAGGGAAGAGAGGGAAGAGTCCTGCTGGTTCCCACTTGGCCTTTGTACCCAGGTTACATGTTCTATGGAGATTTTGTCCTAAAAGCAAAGCTCTTGTGAAGTTGTCATTTTGCAGAGGTGATTTGCAATAGTTGTCCAAACCTGACAACAAACCCAATTGTTCGTGCTCAGTGCAGTCCTGCTGTTGAGATCTCTGCTGGCATGCTGAAATGCAAATTTGCTGGTGCTTGGTTTGGATTATTTTGTTCTGCATTATAATGAAGAAACTGCTCAGTGCTGATTCTTCCTCTCTGAGGGTTTTTTTACAGGGTAAATTGCACCATTAGTAAGGTGAAATGGCATTGTGGAATAGCACCATTTTGAATGTTCTTTGAGAAAGCAAATTAATGGAGCAAAGGAGGGTACAAAAATAGATGTGGAAGGAGTATTACAGTCTTATATTCAGTAGCTGGAAAGACTCAAATACAGTAATGGGAGCAGTGTGCAAACTGTTGTCTTCTATATTTTACCCTAACCAGCTCCCTGACTTTGATCTTCTATAAGAATCTCCATATTACAATTATATCACAGCGGTCCCAGGTTACACAGAATTTTGTCATTTCTGGGATTTGGTACATCCATTACATTCACTCTGAAAGTTTCAAATACAGTAATTCAGTGTACCTAAGAAGAGAGGTAGCTATGAGTATCTTGTGAGAGGCCCTCTTTTTGTATCTGATACGGGTGCGTGACCCTCCACTCTTCAGAGCTGACAGGAGTGAAGCCGTCAGTGGATGTGGAGTCAAACTAAGAGTTAAAGGAAAGTCCCTCTGTTTCTGGTGGTGTACCAGCAATCCTATTGATTGATGCTTTTCATGTAATGCTTAATTCTTGCAGGAGTTATTCTACTGTTTAACTTCCAGGCAGTAATTTCAGTCGGACTACTGGTAGCGTATAAAGTTACGTGCTAATGCAGGATCAAGGTCTTTAAATCTGCTCCCTGTGGGTCCAGGTACAAGTGGAGCATCCTGCAAATGGGAATTGGCAGCACTGGCTCAGATCGAGAGGTAACTGCTTATTCACAGATGAAACAGAAGTTACTTGAAGAAACTATGTCTTGAAAGAATCTCCTTCTGAAAGCATGATGTGATTTTCAATAGCTGTCTTATTGACCCAAGCAAGTACAACTGTCGTTTTTAATAGAGCAATGAGAACATGCCTATTCAGTAATACTGCAGATGGCAAATATTTCTGTACTGTGCAGAAGCTGTTGGGTGAAGGTGACCGTGGTAGTCATAAGCTGTTTCTGTAATAATGTACCCTGGTTTCAAAATACACATTTATTCTCCCTTGACACTTGTTCATTGCTCAGGGTTTCATTAACATTGTAGTGATCATCTTCGGTTGGGTTTAATTTGCATGCAGCATACTTGTTGAAAAAGGGGTACGTGGCTGAGTTTTTTGTTGCCTTTTGCCTGATGGGTCTTTCCTGCCAAGTCACATAGATAAACATTTCCCTTAGGTACAGCTCAGGGAATAGCAGAGAAATCCATCATTGCACTGTTGCACTTTCCATTAACTTCTTTGAGAGGGGGAGTATTTGCATTGTGGCAACCTACTGTTCTGTAAGTGCAAACACACATGGGTCACATTGTGACTAGGTGTCTTGCCCAAGAAATATGCTGGATGATGGTATTTGTTTTTTTAAAGAGTAAATGGAAGACAGGGCCATGGTAGTTGGCATCACTGCAGCAGAGCTGAATGGGGTATTTGGAGGCTGTGGAGGGCTTGAAAGTGAAAAGCTGCTCAGGTTTAGTGTCAGTAAATCCAGTTGTGTGTTGAAGCGATGGAAGGGAAGGATGCTTGACTTGGAGCAGGGAAGTAGCAGGGAGCTTTGTAGCTACCCTACAATGACAGAGTAGGTAAATGATGCTAATGTGGTTATAGCGAAGGATGCACAGTGCAGTCCTGGGCAAGTGCTTCACCTCTGTGGAAAGAAAAGAGATGTTAGTAAAGTGGAACATGTTTTAAAAACACCATGGTTATGGAAACACAGTATGGGTCTTCAGTTGAAAACAGTAGTCTGTGGAAAGGCTGGTGTGGAAACTGAAGTGAAGAATAATGAGGTTAAAGAACAGCTTTGGGATGTCAGCACTGTGATAGCAGTACTCTGAGCTACCCTACCTTTGGAGTCATCCTTTTGGGTTTGCTGGCAGGCAGGTCTGCAGAGGCACAACTCTGCTCCCTTGCTTACCTAGCCAAGGCATGACTGTGTCTCTTCTACCACAAGTGGTGGTTCAAGTGTTCCATTGAGCTCTGCGGGGAATGCAGCTCCCTGCTCTTCACCTGCTCTGCGGAGGGCTTGGAGAGCAGCTGAGCGCATGAGCCACTTACTCTTGAAAGCCTGTCCTTAGGTCTGGGCAGCTGGGCGTGGAAGTGTGTACTGCTTTGCCCAGGAACCTGCTTGAATAGAGTGGGAAAGTGTCATATTAAAAAATACAAATTAAAATGTAAATAAATATACAAAAGTAAGTCACCCCCCCTGCAAACCCCTTTACTGTCAGTGTTACTTGTAGAATAGTGTATTAGAGCCCTTCTCAAGGTGGGAGCTAATGGCACTAAGCAAATTGCTGCCTACTGCAGGTTTTTTTCTTGTTTACATTGAACTACTGATGCCTAGAAAATAGAGAAGAAAGCTCAGCTGTCACAGCTAAAGTCATAGTGTTTGTTAATAGCAGGGTTTGGATATTAAAGCATGTATCACCAAAGGGAAAACGTGGCAACCTTGTTCTGTTTGCCTCATTTGTTGTCTGTTGCCAGATGTTAGTCATAGGCTACTACAGCAGTGAACTCGGAAAGGAGTTCCTTCTTTCTGGAATTGTAGCCACTTTCTCCAGCCTTCATAAGTTTTAATTAAAAGGAGCATGTAATGATTTTGGGATTGAATCCATTTCATATGCTGTTTAGATTGAGAAATAAAATTATTTCCATCAGGCTTTTAGTTCGGGGTTTGTAACTGCTGGATCATTTCCTTTTTCATCAGTTTCTGAGTTTTAAAATGGCTTATGAACTTTAGTGAAATCATTTAGAAATGTATTTCATGCAGAATAGTTAATAAATGAATAGCACAGCCCTGTAGTGAAATGAATCTTGTTTGCATCTCAAGCAGCACAAATCTAAACAGAACACAGGGCTTGTGTAGCAGCATTTGGGTTTCCTGTGGCAGTGTTGTTCAAGGCACCTCCAATATCCTTCATTTTTCACAGGGATATCTTTGGCAGCAAGGAGGATTTTCAGGGGCTGATTTGAGGTACATAATTGGAGCAGTAAGACTACACACACAAAGTGTCACTTAATGTGTGAGGCTCGTTTAATTGTAGGCTGCTCAGAAATAACCCAAGAAACACTTCACTGGTAGCTAATGCAGACGTGTAATTAGACTTCAGCACAAGTGTAATTAGGCTGATTGCACAGAAAGAAAGAGTTCAAAAGGTTTTTTAAATGTGTCTCTGAGTCATTTTGTCTAAACTGTCTTGTCCCTAAGCTTCTGCCATATTTGTGCTGGACTTAAGTAAGTGCATTGCTCTTTAGCAATTACAGTTAATCCCCCTTCCTTCCACAGTGGGGTTTGTTGGTGGTTGGGTGGGTTTAAATAAAGCTCAGTCACAGCCATGCCCATGGAGGAGGGAAAAAACCCTGCCTGTCTTTTAGGCAATGTCCTACTGAGTCAGTGGCGTTTCTGAGAGTAGAATCATAGAATGGTTAGGATTGGAAAGGACCTGAAGATCATCCAGTTCCAACCCCCCTGCTGTGGGCAGGGATACCTCCCACTAAACCATGCCACCCAAGGCTTTGTCCAACCTGGCCTTGAACACTGCCAGGGATGGAGCATTCACAACCTCCCTGGGCAACCCATTCCAGTGCCTCACCACCCTAACAGTAAAGAATTTCTTCCTTATATCCTATCTAAACTTCCCCTGTTTAAGTTTTAACCCATTACCCCTTGTCCTATCACTACAGTCCCTCACGAAGAGTCCCTCCCCAGCATCCCTATAGGCCCCCTTCAGATACTGGAAGGCTGCTATGAGGTCTCCACGCAGCCTTCTCTTCTCCAGGCTGAAGAGCCCCAACTTTCTCAGTCTGTCTTCATACAGGAGACGCTCCAGTCCCTGATCATTCTCATGTCCCTCCTCTGGACTTGTTCCAACAGTTCCATGTCCTTTTTATGTTGAGGACACCAGAACTGCACACAATGCTCCAGGTGAGGTCTCACGAGAGCAGAATAAAGGGGCAGGATCACCTCCTTCGACCTGCCGGTCACGCTCCTTTTGATGCAGCCCAGGATACG
This sequence comes from Neopsephotus bourkii, assembly GCF_033783945.1. Lineage (NCBI taxonomy): Eukaryota > Metazoa > Chordata > Aves > Psittaciformes > Psittacidae > Neopsephotus > Neopsephotus bourkii. Next base: position 461,565 of record NW_026901291.1, on the reverse strand, counting down.
GTTGCTTTCTGGGCTGCAAGTGCACACTGAAGCCGGCTCATGTTCATTTTCTCATTGACCAGCACCCCCAAGTCCTTCTCCTTGGGCTGCTCTGAATCTCTCCTCTGCCCAGCCTGTAGCTGTGCCTGGGGTTGCTCTGACCTGGGTGTAGGACCTTGCACTTGCCATGGTAGATGGCATTCTGCTTATTTCTGGCTTGTTTTTGATTTTTTCTATGGGAATTTGCCTAATGCAGCTGTGTGTGTGGTATGGAAACAGGTTTCACAGGATCTGGGGCTCAGTGTGAGCACTAAGAGATACGGGTGAAGTTCTTGTTGGCTTCTCTTATCCCCATGTATGTTGTGAATTCCAGCTCAGTTGACCATGTAGTTATTTCCTGAACTGAAACCAGTCACTGCAGGCACTGTAACCACAGCGGGATACGGTTCAGCTCAGACTGACACACAAATGGGGGGCACTTCTTAGATCAGAGTAAAGGTATGTGAGATACCACTAATCTCCTGGACACGGGTGCCTCACTGGAAACAAATTGTTTGCATCAGTGCATCTCCACTAGTCTTTGATGAATTTGCTATTGGGGGCATACCAGTAACATGAGAGAAAAATCACTACTTCCAGATCTTTTCCTGAAGTTTTTTCATAATCCTGTTTTGCCGTTTACATTTATTGAGGAACATGCTGTCCTGCTAAATGCAGTATATGTCAATCATTCCCTTACTTGTTATTTATCCAGTATACCTTGTGGAAGCCTAAAGTGATCCAATCTTTAGCAGACTAATAGTACAGATTTGCAGGATGTAAATTTGTGGCTTACTTTCTTCTAGTAATACTTAAATACAGTTTTAAACAATATTCTAATGTCCTACAAATAGCAAATACAGAATGTAGAGAAAAGTACCTATTGCCTTCATTTTTCTTTCAGATTTTTGAAATAACCATAAATACTGCTTGTGTGTGTGTGTATATATATATGGTTTATGAGTATATGTATCTGCATATATGACTTTTAACGTATATATTTAAACATTCTAGAAACTATCCGTTTATTTTTTATCTCCGTATGGTCCTGGTATAAAAGTGCATCAATACAGGGAGACAAATGTAAAATACCAACGCTGACACTTCATCCTTTGCTGTCAGAAAATCAGTTTTAGGCAAAGCTGCAGAGCAGGAGGGAGGTTATTTAAAAGATTAGCACTTGTATTGAAATCGCTGTATTTGCTTTGAATTGCTTCCTGCATTAATAATTTTCTTGTAGTTATCGTCTTTAGCTGGAGCTGTTCTCTGGGAGTACATGGCTGTACATACTCCATACAGCACTGAGATAAGATAGCTCCTGGTTTTACCAGCCTGGGTTTTGAGAAATGCCATCTAGGATTTTTCTACATTTGTTCATGTACTGGTAAGGAGAAGGAGAATGTTTGCAGTAATCAATAGCTGTTGCCAGTTGTGAGCATACAGAAACCCAGAAGAAATGCAGCTCTGGATTAGGAGCATAAAATACAGGACTATTTCAAGCAGCATCTAACAAGGGAAACAATTTATACTATAAAAGACAAATGTGCTGCACAGGTGAGAGACACAGAAGGGATGCTGTGGATTTGTTTATATCAGTATGAACCAAATAGTGAAAGGCCTGTATTGGATGTTCTCTGGATACCACATAACTGATAAATGGAGATAAGCAGGCAGTGTAGAGTGCTTATCAGCTGATGTTTTAATGCAACAAACCAACATTTTAATCTGTGTCCCCGCTTCTGCTCCCGGCATGCCCGTGCACATCTGACCCCGAGCCCTCTTTGTACTAAGGGGCAGAAGTGTTCTTGATCTCAGTTTTGGAGAGGATGAACCAGAGTCAGATGGATTAGTAGTTTTCTAAGTCAGCTGTGGATCCATCCATACTTCCAAGTTATCTACTTTCCTGTTGTGGAGAAAGTTGTGGGTAGTTCCAGCATTATTGTGCTGGGTATATTCTTATGAATAATAACTAGTTAGGTAAGTAACTTATATGAAAAATGTGTCTCACAAAGAAGTATCTTAAGTTTGCTAATTTATATTTCCACACTAGAGTATCTCTGAATGCTTTTGTGGTGTAAAGTTGAGTATAAAATACGGATGCTTCTGTGTAGGTATCTGGCTCCATTATTTTCACTGCTTGGTAATGACCATAACTGTTCTGCCTGACAGCTGTGCACTGACTGTACAGAATGAGGTGGTGGATCTGGTCCAGCTCCCAGAGTGCCAGCATCTGCACTCATTGGCTCCTTTTTTCTTTTGGCAGTCCTAACTGAGAGACCAGTATTAATTCAGCAGAGAGAATGAAGCTGAAGTCTGATCCTTAGAAGAGCTGCTGCTGAGTCAATGGAGTGGCACACTGGTGTATTAGGAAAGTTTAGTAACCTTCAGGTCTCATGCTGATTTATTGTGTGTAAATATGACTTCAGCATCTTATTACATCCATGCAAGAGCAGGGGCAGTTTCTCTGAAACCTCTGTATTCAGTGGTGTCCTGCATCATGATGGGATGGCCAACAGGCGTGGTCACCTCTTGGTTTTGTCTTTGCTGCAAAAACAGAGGGAATTGCTCCCATAACTAAAGTTAGAGCACAGGGAAACCACATTGGAAGAAATCAAATGTGCAGCTCAAGGGAGGGATCTGAAAAAGCAGCCTGGGAGGTAGTAACAGGAGGTACAGAGTACAGAAAGGCGAGAAGAGGAGAAGGAAGTCTCCTATACCATCATATTGTCATCAGTCATGCTTTGATATGGGGTAGTATTCGTGCCATGTGGGCTCAGAAACAGAGCTCTGGAGGCTTTGCAGGCATTCGGTAACTATTTATTTCCTGTCCTGAATTCATCATATTGCTTAAGCAGAAGATTCCTGACCAGATCCTTAGCTTTGGGGATTTTCAGAGGACTTTTGGCTCCCAAATGTTTCCTCATCAAATATAATGGGAAAGAATATAGAAAAGCACTGTCCTGACCTGCTGTTACAGGCTGGTACTCATAGCTGTTCATCTACCTTTAGCTGAGGCTCTGGAGCCAAATGTAGCTTATGCTATAGGTTTCTTAAGTGGTAGCACATATTATCTGCCAGGTGCTAGTAAGCTGTGTGATTACAAGTGCTTGTTTGTCTTTGCCCTTTAGCTCAGATGGCTCTTCCAGGCCTCAGTAAGTGAAGAAACACCATCTGGCTGCTGCTGCAGGATGCTGGGAGATTTCCATCCTTCAAATCTTTAGAGCTGGAGTCTTTTTTTACCTTTCAGAAAGCCTGGGGACTCTGCAGCTTTGTTTTCCTCTTGCTTCTTCCTGAGCTGGAGAATGTCTCTTACCCTCTTATTTACAGCCACTTGCTCCAGGCATGCTTTGTCAGAGAGTGCAAAGAGCTGACACAGCTTTTCAGGGTTGCTGCCTCCCTGGTTTCCTGGTAATTTAGAGGAGAGTATCCTGGTGATAGCTCGTTGAAACGTCTGACAGAGAATTGTTCTTGTGAAACTGGTGCAGGTATTACATAGCTGATCAGAGGCTGGAGGTGTCTGTATTTCCCCCACCCACAGAGCATGTAGATCTGTTTCTGGGAGAAGAACCCTGTCCTTGATGACGTGTGTGTGTCAAATGACAAGGTGTGCAACAGCAACTCAAACCTGACCAGGCTTTTGGATTTAAGTTAATATTTATACCAGGAGGGGAAAATGCATGTAATTGCTATTGCCATGCAGAGCTAAAGGTAGCAGTGAGTGAGTTGGGGGTCTGAGTAGGTCAGCTCTCATCTCTCAACCTGCTCTGCAGGTGCATTAAAAATGTTTGTTATAAAATATCTGTTCTCAATCTAATGAGGTAATGTACCCATTCCTCCATCTATCTGTAGCTGCTGTAATAACAGGCAGTGTAGTTTCACAAAGCAGATGCAGTAAGATAAACAGGAGTATTGCTCAGGACATGGGGTTAAGGGTGAACTATGTGGGTGGGATATGTTTGTGCTCTTCACTGTGCTTTTGTAGATGCAATGGTGGCTGCAGGCCGCCTTCATGGGTTATTTTTTGCCATGTATCCTCCAGTGGGGTAAACCAGGATATTATTTTCCCTTGAGAAATATCAAATGCTTGAGGCCTCACCCATCTCTTTGTGTTAGCGGCTCTTGGTGGTACAGTCTGTGGAGGAGCTGGATGGTGAGCTTCCAAGAACGTGCTTGAAATAGAGCTCATACTTTCTGCTCAGGGCTGCATCCCTGGCTCTGCTTTCAAGCTCCTGTGGTGTGAGGATTAAAACTGGCTTGAAGAATGCCAAATCTGTTTTCTTGCAGCTTCTGAGATTGCAAAGTTTGCTTTGGTTCAATGTTGCAACAAAAGAAAGTTTGTGAACATTGTTTGCAACATAAGCATGTGTTGAAACACCTCATTTTAGCCAGCATCTGTGGGGATCGGCCAAGCAGCTATCAGTACCTAAAATGGCTGAAGACAGCTCTGTGTTAGAAGGGAGGAAAATGTGCAAGTGGGAATTGTATTTTATTTCCATGCCCTTTTTCCTCAACAGAGCACTCTTGTCACCAGGGAAAATAACACTGTTGCTTTGGAGGCTCAAAATAGCCACCTAACAGCCACCTCCAGAGTTTGCTCCTTGCACTCTATGGGGTGCATTTACTGCATATACTTTTGAAGCAAGGTTTTGTATAGGCTCTGAGGTCATACTGCTGCAAAGAGGCACTTTCCAGTTGGAATTTCTTCCTGATGCCTGCTGTTGTGGGTAAGGATCATAGTGAGTTTGTTATTGTGGTTCTATTTGTTAGGGTTTTGGGGTTTTTTCCCCCAGTTTTTGCCAGTTTCCTGATGTGCATCATCCCTTTTGCTGTGGTGCAGGAGCAGCAGTGACCCAGAGCAGGAAGGTGCCACACTTCTGGCTGCTTTGTTGGCTTGTGTCACACTGAAGCACATGTGAAATTATGTCCTTAAGGTTGCAGCACACACCGATATTTTATACTCGTTAACCTCTTGAAGTTGAGGGATTATTGAGATGAATACATCTTGACAGCACAGAAGGTTTAGAGGAGAGGAGGAGAACTTACATTTAACAAAATTCTATACATATCTATATATCTCCAACCAGCAAGCCCCAGCATTCTGCTGGGAGCTGCCTTATCCAACCACAACAATTTACAAGAGCTAAAACAATCACAGGCTGTGGTGTATGATTGCAGGTTTGTCATGTGAGGGTTTAGTTAAGCAGTACTCTGCCACTGTTTGTGGACAAAACCACCTGTAATTTTAGCTGCACATTAAAAAGGTTTTATTTCTCCAGCAGTACAAGCTATGACAAATAATGACTTCTTCAATTAAAATCAATAATGGTGTAAGCTAAATAAAAGATTTAGTGGCAGGAGGGTGGCCTAGCTGGTAAATTGATTTTTCGTTGGGTGCAGGTGAATGTGGATGACAGTACCTCCATCATTAAATAACTTCTGCGATGAGAGACACAATCAGCTTTATTAATGTGACTATTCTTGTAGACTTCCAACATAAATCAATGCCTGCTGGAAAACATCACATAATTGGTTAGAGAGATGTCAAAGCAATATATTAGACAGCAATTTACTAATCTTTGCCAAGTGGATTAAAAAGCATGTTTTCTGCAGAGGAGTAGTAACAGTTCAGACTCTCCTCTGCAGAGTAAAATCAAAATGAAGCTTACACAGTTTTAACAAGGAAAACTCTACAGGATTAACGTCTTCCCTCTGCTGGTGCTACTGTAACTTGAATGCATGATCAAACCCAAGATTGTATTCTTTTAGTGGCACAACTGGACAAAGTTCTGGACACTTCACATTTGCTAATTGTTTTCAACTGTGGAAAGATCACAAAGTGACGGGGATATTGTGAATCGAGCTGGTTAATATTACACTGCAAGTGATAAGATAGGAGACTGGAAAGTCCCTGAGTCTTTACCTTCTTTATCTCTTATCACTCTCCTTAATAGTTACAGCTTTAGATTAAATAACCTCTCTATCATAAAATAATTTACACTTTATTGGTGCATGATACAATTTTGCTTCCTATTGTCATTTACCAAGCTTTCAAAAATGTCAAAGGTCAGTCCTTTTTTTGTCCCATGTGGCAAATACTTTTCAGTTCACAACCAAGAGCATTGCTGCTTAAAAGAGACTGATTTCCACTTACCTCATCAAGGTTTGTAAGAGAATAAACCAGAGGAGAAGACTTAAAATCTAAGAGGTGCTATTAGAAGCCAGACGCACTTCATTCAGGTTGCTGTGCCTTTCTGTGTGGCTGTAAGCTCGTTCCTCACCTCAGTTTCCCCCTCTGCAAAATGGAGGAAAGACTCAACCATGTGCTTTCCTTACTGTGGCTTTAACTGCTGGTTAAACATTTTTAAAGATGTAGGGGATGGTAAGTCCTCAGTGTTAATAATTAACCTGTCTCTGTAACTGTCCTGCACTGTGGCTTTCACTTCTCCCAGCTTTGCATTTTTCTGTGGCTGTTAATCGTGGTGACTCCCATCATTTCTTGTTCTCCTTGCAGTGAAGAACAAGCTTTCCCTTTCCAGTGAACAGCATGGGGTTGTGTTAGCCCAGGTAACCCTGGGCTCTGGTGTTGGACTGTGGCTGGGCAGGATGCGTTTTCAGTGGCAGTCAGTGAAAACAAACCTTATGAATCGAGGCTGCATATAGCTGAAGATGGGAGATAGCAAGGAGATTGTTCTGGTCCTGCCTTCCTCTTTAGTTTCTCTGTTGTGTGGGTGCAGCCAGCATGTTTTGGCTGCTTGCTGTTGGTTCAGTGGGGTGATGGAAGGTACTAGTACTTTGACCTTATTTTTGTTTAGTTTTTTCTTTTCTTTATTTTCCAAAACCAACTTTCTGTGGTTTTGGTGGGGGTGGTTGTTGTTGTTTAGAACAGTGCACTGTACTGAGTGCAGATCCCAATTCTGTTTTCAGTCCTGTGTAAATGAGAAACCACTCTAGTTTTCTTAGTGGAAAATGAAAATACACTGTAAATTGCTTAGAGCCTCATTATTGCATAGGGCAGATCTCCGTCTGAAGGAGAAGCTTGAAGTGTTCAATGACAATAGACTCATCCTCCAATGGGAGGTTCTGTACTGTAATGCTGTAGGTATAAAAAGGGTCCTTTGTTTTTAGCACCATTGATTATGTCTGTCTTTTTCATCTGGCATCTGCTGAGTGCAGACATCAGCCCTATTTTTCCATCACAAGTGTCCTAGCCATTTACTGAGCACCAAAGGAGGGTTGTAACTCTCAGATAAAACATACCTGACTGTTTTTTAATGTGTGAGGAAGCCTTCCATCTCAAGTCAAAATGGATGCTGCTTTAGTTTCCTTTGCAGTCTTTCCAGACTCCCCCTTTCCCTGTGGAAGTCATGCTAGCTCAGCTGGGGTTATTCTGCCTTCCCTTTTCTCTCCCTTATGTAACTTCAGCTTAGAAAATGAGAAAAGACAAGTTCAATGAAGTTTACAAAGCGATTCAGTTCTTTATAGCCCAGGTTTGCCAGTTTTACATTGCATCTTTAAACTGTAGACTTAGGGCTTTTAGGGAGGGATGTTCTCTCACCATCTGGTGAGCTTCTCTCCCGATCCTGGCCTGTGTGTGCTGCCATGCTGCACACACTAAGAACAGCAACAAATGAGGCTGTTTCTCCCTCTGCCTGTGCTTGCAGGCTCTTGGTGGGCTATTCTCTACTTGACCTGCTGATGCAGCCATCGGGCAGTACTGGGGGTGGCAGTGGGACTTTTGACACGGGACATCAGTCTGCTGTGACTTCAAGAGCAACCCATTTCATTTAAACCACTTCACAGCTGTGCAATACCTGCCTGGAGTGGAAAGGTTTTAGCGTGAATTGGCTGTGGCTCATGTTGAGCTGCTTCATCTGTATTCCAGTCTCCTATTAAGGCACAGTAAACTGGCGTCACTGAAATACCAGCTATATTGCACTGACTGGTGAATAGAAATGAACTAGTTAACGTGCTCCTCTTTAAAAAAAAAGATTAGCCTCCCTGTAATTAAAGTCTTAGAGAACTCCAAAGGAATAAAATACAAACCATATTTCCAAATCCTCTACCAATTTGTGAATCATGTTAGTATTGATCAAGCAATGTTGTGTAGTACAAAGCATGGAGTAGGGGTTTTGAATGATGGCTGCGGCGTGTGATTCTCTGAATACCAAATCTGTGTTAATGAAAACATTTCTGGAGCCTGCAGAGTTAAGATCATGAACGGGAACAACAGTTCTGATGCTCAGCTGTTCCAACAACAGCAGATGGTTAACTTGCCTTCTAAGTCTTCGACAAATTGAGTAAATTCTCAGGACTACCCGTGATCTTTCAACCCATTCCCAATTTTTTGAGCACTAGTAAAAGAATAATTTGCAAATCAGCTCAGGCTGTGGAAAGGGCAGCATTTTGCCATAGTCACAAAGCATGAGTCAGAAGTAAGACCTCAGATTCTGATAGCATGTTGCCTACTGCAGGTTGCTTTTCTGGAAGCTGGGAATCCTGTCCTTGAGGCGGCTGTGAAATGAGCTGTTTAATTCTCTGATAGTGTTGGGGGAAGTGCAGTACAGAAATGCTTTGTCTTGATATTCTTGAAATTATCCCAGCAATGCTATGAGAAATCATGTTATTCTAAGTTATCTTTTCCTGTAATATCAGCACCAATTCCTGTTTCTCTGATATTTTATCTCCTCTGGTCTCTCACAGAACCTGAGTTTTGCTTCAGCGTTTTTCATGCGTTTTTCTTTTATTTCCTCCATGAGGAATTCAATTTACTGCAGTAAAATAATCTTAGTACCGAAATAATAGATATATTAAAGTATGAATTACCTTGGTGGCAATAAAGGACAGGTTTTTATATCTTGCTTATCAAGGAGGGCTTGTGTTTATGAGTTCACTGAGTTGTAAGTGCATTACGTTAGAACCAAATTTAACCTGGCTTGGTAACAACAGCATACACAGGAAATCCATGAAGACAGAACAGATTTATATGACAATGATTTTTGAAGAAGCAATAAAAATTGGAAGTGCTTTCATGGTTTTTCCGCAGAGAGGTTGCTATTTTAAAAGATTTTAATTAAAAATAAATCAGCTAAACAACTTCTAGATCAAGACCACTCAGAGTCATCCACGGAGGAGCTCAGGTAGGAGGTGAGGTACCAGGAGCCGCAGTGGCAGGATGCTCCTCAGGGCAGAACTGACATCCCATGCAGCATTTTCAGCCCCCGATTTTTAGGGCTTGTTTACAAGGAGAAAGGACCTAAAGAGCTCACCATGTGGCTCCCTCAGCAGTTTACCTTAATTCAATAAAGTGAACTGGAAAAGGCTCTTTTTCTGGAAGGAATATTGTGCATAGAAATTCATATCCTGCCTCAATTTGGAGGACTTTCTGTCTGTAGTGAGGCTGTAAGAGTTGTAAGCAGCAATGGCCAAGTTGGGCTCAGCAGAGCTCTGTAGAAGAGAGTGTGCTTGGCTGTGTGGCAGCAGAATAATGGAAGATGTCTTCAGAAAAATATTAACATTGATTACGTTTGGTGATGGCACAGAGAAAAGTGAGTTGTACACGCACAAAACCTGGCAAATGTCACTGCAGCAGTTTGGATAATACTGATTAAAATCAATCTCTGGAAGTGCAACTGAACGTTCCTTCTTCCAGATCATGCAGCTCAGCAAAATAAAATTGTTGTCAACAACAGGTTATAGATGCCAAATGTTGTATTCTCAGATCCTATCAAAAGTGGAGAGAACAGACACTTCATAGGGTAATTCCATTTTTCAGGTTAATTTATCATTTCTGATGAGGTAGATGTGTTCGAAGGAACTCCTGCGTGTCTCAGGAGCATGGATTCACCAGGACTGTGCAGTTTTGTGTGTGGGTAGTGTAAAGTCAGCTGTCAGCAGCTCAGCACCTGAAATTCTTCTGATCCTTTTTAATTTAGGAACCTAATTGTATGCATGTAAGTACAAACAGTTGCATTTAATAACAGTTGTTTCAGAAAGCGTGAATAATCATACAAGAAACCTGCTTCTCGGTATCCATCTGGCTGCTGTTTACAGGGTTACTTTTCAGTGCCACTGCTGTAAACTTGTGGATGAAGGGTGATCTAATAATGGTATCAACTGTTAAGCTATAGTTAATTAGACGATTGTTAATTAAGTTAATTTAAGTTACAGGCAGTAAGTTGGATCCAACCTAATTCTGTTTGAAGGGGCTTTTGTTACTTTGCCAGTAAGAGAGCAGAAGTCTAACCACCACCGCAGAAGAGTAACTCATTCTGCATGGAGAAATGTGCCTTTTGAAGGGAGCTTTAATAGTTGCATTGGTCAAACAAAAATACTTGCTTCTGTGTGCTTCAGAAATGTCCTTGTTCACGCAACTTGTTCATGCCCTTTGTGCAAGCAACCTTCATTGTGCTGTTGAGGTTCAGGCAGATGCACGGGGAGGGCTGGCGCAAGCAAACACTGCCCTGGTGGCCATCGATCCCTGCAGGTGGGCACAGCCGAGGGCCTCTGGCGGCACAAACTGGGTCTGTGGATTTTTGTCCAGTTCAGCAAGGTTCTGTAGGGGATTGTTCCCACGTGCCTAGCTCTAAAGATAGGACTTTGCTTTCAAGGGCAGACAAGGAGGAAGCAAGTCTATGAAGTCTGGGCAATGTAGCTTTAATCGAAGTCATGGGTCTTGATGGAGCAGAGGTAAAGAGGAGGAGGCCAAGTGGTGTAACCTTTATTTTTGTTAGGTTCCCTGATAAGCCGTTGATTTGATAAGAAATGCTGCTCCATTGGTTGAGCTCACAGGGTGTAGTTGTTCCCTGATAAGCATGTGTTTACTGTCTGCCATAAATGCCTGAAGTGACAGTTTATGACAGGTTGGATTGGATGTTTTAAATGCTGAGTGGATGTATCATAACTGTGCTTTCACAGGCCAGTTTGCTGGGCACTTGGGTTGGTTGACAAAATGGGTTGAACTCTGATGATCATTTATTTTTGAAGCAGACCAGTTGGACCCAGGAAAAAATCACAGGCCTTGCAAAAAATATACAACAGAGTCTATTTGAATACAAGCCCAAATAACCCCCCCCCCCAAAAGCCACAGAGGAGAAGCACAGTGATAATGTGTATTTTGGTACAAACTGCACGTCCATTTAGAACTAGATGATTGTTTTCTTCCTTTATGTTAGAGACACAATCTGGATCATGATCTAGCCTCCTTCAGAGCAATGTTCAGACACATCAAGACTTTCAAACCTAGTAAATCAATTAATATCTGGTGGGTTTCCCTGGTGCCAGAGACCAGGTACCATCCCAATCAGAGGTATTCAGGAATGAAAATGTCCCACCCCTGGCAGTGTTCAAGGCCAAGTTGGATGGGGATTGGGGCAACCTGCTCTAGTGGAAGGTGTCCCTGTCCATGGCAGGGGGTTGGAACTGGATGAGCCTCAAGGTCTCTTCCACCCCAAATCGTTGAATCTGTGAAGAAACTATTAGTTTTCATACTATGAGAGAAAGGCAATAACTCGTGGCTCTTGGGTTAGTGAGGGTTCTGTTATATTTATATGTTCTGTTCCTACTTGAGCTGGGTGATTTTTCTGGAACTCAAGATGTTTTTTCTGATTAAAATCTGAAGACACTCTATTATTTCTATAACCACATTTAAGTCTTGTAATTTAAACAAATTAGTTTGTATTTCATGTGTCACACACAATCATTCATAGAGGAAAATGGGATTTTGCATCTGTTTTGTCTCTTGATTCATTAAGTTTTGATTGAAGAAAGTTTTTGAAATAGGGTGTAAAGGAATTTTCCATCCTCAGCGAAGGCATTTCTTGGTTTCTGCAGCATCTGGTTAGGATTTTTTTTCCCTTTGTGCATATGCCAAGAAGTCTTGAATTCCCTTTCCTGATTTTGTAAGTTCAACCTGGGGGAATTGAGCAATTTCTCTCGCTTACACCGTTCACTTTCTGTCCAGATGAAGACAACAGCTCTGACACAGTTAGTTATGGCACCCCAGAAGGGACCCTGCTTGCAGTTTGCTCCAGGAACTTTCCTCTAATTTCTCAAGTAGCTTTAGTAGCGCTAGCTGCTGTTGCTGATGCACTTGCAGATGCTGGGTGTGTCCAGGGTGCTTGCACAAGAACCTCGTGAGAGCAGTGAAAAGCCAGTGGTAAACTCCTTTGATTCTAAAGCTGTTCTGCCCTGACTTATGTACATAAACGTTATGCGATACAGGCAAGTTGCTGCTTAGCTTTGGAGAACAGGAATGTGTTAGTAGCTTAAGATCACTTCTGCTCCAGCATAAGGAGAGAAATGATGAGGATTTGTGTCAAGGCAGAGTCTAGCCTCCAGAAGAAATTGCATCAGATGGACTGATGCTTCTGTCCAGTTGTGGTAGCTGGTTTTGTTTTGGTTTTGGATGTCACTTGCCAGCTGCATTCAGCATGAATAAGCCTTTTCAGATGTCCCATAAATCAAAGTCTGGCCTGATTAAAAAAGTCTGTTATAAGCAAAAAATGGGGAAAAAAGTACTGGATTTCCTGGCGAGTTAATGATTTTGGAACAGGAGACATTGAACTAAAAGGCTCCTGAGCCAATCCTGTGACTTGTGGGTGAGATGTTCTAGGTGAAAATCCCACAGGGCTACAAATAACATTTGTATTGTGTTACACCCAGTCATACCAGGGCCAAGGCTTATTCTGCCTGTGTTTGCTGCCTTTGATTTCCCTCTCCATTCCTACATAGGAGCTTGTGACAGATGTAGCCACTGCTTTTAATGATGGACCTTTGTCAAGCCAGGGAAAACGGACACTTGAATTCAGAGAGAAAATAATGATCCTTTTGATTAAGCCAGCGTTGGTGGATGGGCCACACACACCAAAGGGGAGAGCTCAAAGGGCACCTGCCCATAACACAGGCGATGGCAGGAAGTACGCCCGGCTGTAAGACAGAAAAATTGGCCCTGTGTTTGGAAAGAGCAGAGGAAGAGAGATTAGAGGTTAAATTGGAAAGAGTGTTAAAATATTCTCCATGTATGATGGCTGTAGCTGTGGATTTAAATTGCTGAAATTACCTTGTCAGGATGCCTTATCAGCTGCTGTTCTAGTGATTGTTTGGGTTAGATAAGAACTGGAGTGTGATAAAACCTTGATAACAGTTTAGAGATTACAGCTCTTTTGAAACTGCTGGCACTTGCTCAGGGCTCACTGAGCTGCCCAGAAGCTATGGTTGGATTTATTCCACTGCGTACCTTTTTTAACTCTGCTCCCCTTTTCTTCTTGTGTTTCATGGTTTTGTTTAAGTGCTTAAGCTCTTGGTTTGGATCATTGTTATTTTGAGACACGCAGCCTCTTCTGAGGCACTTTCTGGGAACGGTGCATGTGTGCAGAGGAGGGACCTGTGCGGAGGAGTGGAAGTGAATGCTGAGAGGAAGAAGAAAAACAAGGTACTCCTGCACCTCTTGCCATCTGATCTAATTAGATGCTGAGCTGCATGCAGGCTTTCAGAAGCTACGAGGACACACAAGGCTCAGTGTGCTTGGTGTAGCATTCTCCTGGTACTTCCCAAAATACAAGGTTCCTGTAAAAATCTATTACTTTATCACAATTCATTTAATGGGATGTAAAGTACCAGTCTTTAAAAATATATACCGTGTTTTTGGCAGTACCTTTTTGTTGCTTATACTAGTTTTGACTGTTATGTTTTGGGGTTTGTGATTTTGTGGGGTTTTTTAGATAGATGCTAATAACAAACCTCATCCCATATATATGTGCTGAATGGGACAGAAGCAGGGTTGCAGAAACCAGTGTGGTGTTTTTGTTGAAGGCGGTTTATATGGTATGGCAGTATGGCCTTATTCGGTTCTGCCTTTCTTGTAATAATGATGCCCTCCGCAGCTCTTGCACATCTGAAAGTGTGCTACTGCTGCTGCTTAGTTTTTCAAAATAATCTAAATTGATTTGTTTTTCATGTAAATAGAATTTGAAATGAGGAAGCTGAGAACAACGGTGCTCAGATGAACAGTAGGAAAATACTGAAATTGTAGGATTATGGCTAGAAAATAGAAATTCAAGATGAATTTTCATGGTGACAACCTTTTTTAGTGTTGTTTGCTTTTAGATTTTGCTTATGCTCTTTCGGCTTAATAGTAAAGCAGTGTGTTCAGGCATTCCTTGTCTACAGGTGTGGTTTTCGGTCTGTCCAGCAAAAGGCTAAACTTAAAATGTTATGAAATAACCCTGGGGAAGAAATTATCTGCTGAGATAATGACACATCTTGTGTATTGTATTTAGAAAATCCTGAAATAATCTGGGACTGGTCACAGTTAAACCTTTCTTGATTTGGTTGGCAGTGCAGCTGTTGCATTACACCGCTTGTTCTCTCACCTAGAAGCATTACCACCTTCAGCAGCATACTGCAGATGACTACCTGGTTTTGCCAGCACAACATGACAGTTGTAATTCGTATAGCAAGCAGCACTGGTAACATACTGATATATCACAAATACCCTTGCTATACAAATATTAAGAGGAGTGACCTGTTGGTAAGACTTGGATCACCACCTTGCTACTGTGTTTCCCAGATGACATGGTTTTGTCCTGTGTTGTTGAGGGTCCAGCTCTATCGGGAGCTGGGGCAGGCAGGGCAGTAGGGTTGCAGGTGCTGAACAGGGCAGATATCTCACTGGTGAAGATTTACAAGTTGGCTGTTTTGCCCTTGCATGTGCAAGAGTGGAGAAAAGATTACTTGGGACAGTATGTGAGGAAGCCTTAACTGCAGCTTTCAAGTACACTTCTTTATGTTCTGGGCTAAAATACAGGATAGTGTGTTTGAGACTGAGCCCCTGTTGTTGAGCTGTTGAGGTCTCAACAGCTGAGGCTGTTGAGAAGCTGGATGGTGCAGAGCTGAAGGTGTTGATTACTAGTGCTGTTCATCTGACCAAAGAGTTTTGAGATGTCAAGGGGGTTACAACATCCTACTCTGTGTAATGTGCTTGAATTTTTGTATTTTGTTGGGGGTTTTTGACTTGGTGTTTGTGACGAGCTGATTTCATGCCGCTTACTGATTTCTGTGGGTTTTTCTTTAGTAGTAAATCTAGAGTATAGTCTGTTCCACCATTCAGGCTGATAACACACTCTGGTTGGCACAGGCACAATGTGTTCTACAAAGTCCACAACAAAACTTTGAACCACATCAGTTTGACTATCTGGGGATGTGTAAATAATTGCAACACAAAGTACAGGGGAAAAGGTACTCCAGAATAACCAAACTTTACTTGGTTGTTGGTTTTGTTTTGTTTTATTTTCCTTGGTTTTAACCCAAAGGGCTTCATTTTCTCCTGTAATATGGGAGGAACCCTTTTGGCAGTTGACTTACTGAATGTACGCCCATGTGTGTTTGTAACTGCTGAAACACATCGTCTAAATCACTGGTAAGAGAAATCCAGATTTAAGAGGCTCCTCATATGTGGGGGAGAGTATATACCTGGCAAGTTTTTAATGGGACAGCACATGTGTTGGGGCTCCAGTTCCTGTTCAGGAGCAGGTTAATTGTTGACATTGTAAAGATTAGGTTTCCAATGTGATTTGTTGATTTTTTTGTATTAGTTAGGTACTCATATTGGAGACTTTGAGAAGCACAGTGTAAACTATCTCTAGCCCTAGAAGAGATGACAGTGGGTAAATAGGACTGTCAAAGGTGGAAGAATAAAAACGATCAGCCTTTATTGTTAGAAAAGCTGGACTGAGGTGTAGGGTGACTGCATGATTTCCTCAGGGTCATACAGGAGGCCTGTGAAAGAGCAATTAAGCAGAAGATGAACCACAGCAGAAATACAACTCAAAGTATTTGAGTTATCTAATCAAATAGTAAGAATGAACAAATAAGCTACTCAGCAACTGAGATACTTAATGAGTACTGGGTTAGATGCTGCTTAATTGCATTCAGGCGCTCATGGGTTGTATTTTCAAGTCTGTGTTTATGACTTGAGACTGTACACTTTGTTTTTTCCTCTTAATGAAAGCTCGACATTTCTTTTGTTCCAGCAAATTTCAGAACTTAAAGGGTGATGCCGAATTATCACATGCCTCACAACAAAACAAAGAGCTGGCAGCACTGCCTTTCTTGGGGAAACTGGAAATATCCCAGGCTCCTTCCAGCCATACTGTAATTTGAGGTTTAACGCTCTGTTAATACCAGTCCATCACTTGAGTGCATGTGGGCTGGGACTGGTTAAGAAAGAGGAGTTGCTGGCCGGTCGGAGCCTGGAGCTTGCAAAGGGAGAGTTGGATGGCTTTTACCACCCAGGTCAGGCTGTGCACAAGGATTGCAAGTGAAGCCCTATGTGAGCTGCCGTGACAGTTTTAGTTTCTTGTGGGGTGACTGGCAGCTGGTTAATCTTCCATCAGAAGTTTGCAGTCAATGGCTTGGGTCAAAGTAGTCCTTGTGGGTGTCCTCCCTTCAAGATGCATAGTTTCATAGAGCTCCTGAGGGTACAGTCTCGCTGGTTCCTGTGCAAGATACGATCAAAGCTTTGGAGGGGCATTTGAAAGATTTCTTTGCAAAACTCCGAGGTTTCACTTTTCACCCTAAAGTTTCATTTTGAGTCTCAGCTTCATTTCAGGTGATGCTGAAAGCAAAACTCAGCTAGCTCTTCTTGGCTGGAACAGTTACCAAAGACTATCTCACAAACTGTGTGCAGCTTGCATGCATGCAAAGCAGTAGGATAGGAAAGACATGATAGATTGTTCTTCTGGTTCTTGAGAAGCACCTTTTGGAGAGTTACAAAGACCTAGATGTACCTGCTGTATCCACTTGCTGCTTTCTGGATGGTTTGACTCAGGACATGCAGAAGGCGACATCACCTTACTGTTCCCTTCATTACACGCTGCTTTGGCAATTAGGAGGTAAACTCTGCATTACTTCTTGTGGTCTGGTGCTTGCTAATAGTGACAGGACAGTGGTGCCCCTTCCTCTAGAGCCTGACTTTGAGTTACTGTTACACTATTCTTGAAAATATTTGTATCTCCTACATACCAGTAATTCAGTGACTGTTCTCTACCACCACAAAAGCAGGAACTTACACTGAGGAGACAGGGCCAATCACTGTTGTGGCTGTGGACCTTTACACCACGTCTGTCTGAAGGAAAGGGTGGTGACAGAACTGCAACCCTCAGTTTGCTCATCTTCCTTTGGGTATGTGTATGAAAACAGAGCATATACACAAAGATGGTCCTACTAGTGAAACCACAGTGCTGTTCCTAAATGCGCAGATGCTCAGAAGTTATGACTCTGTTATGACCTGCTGGGCACCTTTCTCATGTCTCTTAAGACATGAATGATCTTAAAGTAAAAATTTAAATGCAATTACAGTGCTCAGAATGCAATTGCAGTGCTCAGAACAGTTTCAAAGTGGCCAAGCTAATCTTGGGGTTGAGCTTGATGCCAGAACCAGTTCAGTTGCATGGGATGTCAGGCTTGCATCTTGAACTTCATGACTAAACCACACCAATTTATTTCCTACAGTGAAGAATTTGAATTATTCTGGTTTGGTTTTTTCTTGCCTTTTTCCCTTATAACTTCTCAAGAAAGGCAAACTTTAAGCTACCACGCACAGCTGGTGTTTCTAATAAGACACAGATGTGTTTTGGGATCTCTCCCATCTCCTGCAACATTTAAATGTAGATAAATAGAACTTAATCAGCTATAAATAACAGCGTGTCATGCCTGTGGATCACTAACCTTCTCTGGGGCTCCCCCAGGACTTCGGTTAAGCTTAATTACTTCAGTCTACTACAAACAGCAGCATCATCAGCTGTTGGATATTGCATGGGGGAAGGTGCAGGGAGCATAAAGCAGCAAGTCAATATCCATAGCCATTGACACAATGCCCAGTGCTCAGTGTAGGATGGGATTCTTCTATTCCTGTTTTGGATTCAGTGCACTGGAGGTTTAATGGCAGTGCTACTATTTCTAAAAACATATTAAGGAGGCACCTATGAACTCTTTTTTTGTCTCCTTGGGGATAACTGCTCAGATCTGCTGGAGTAAGCTGGTGGTTGTGGCTCTTTAGCTCTGTTGTAGATGAAGGGAAGTTATTCCTCTGTGACCATTGCATGTTGCTAATTTAGGAGGGCAGATTGGTATGTCTGGCCTGGAGCATGGTGACCATCAGCCACAGGCAGTTTGTGTAGCCTGTGGCAGGCAATGTCTGTCGGCCTGCAGCACTGGGATCTGGGTGTCTGGCCAGGCTGGTCTGCATGGGAATGTGCTGCTGGGCTGCTCTCTTCTAGCAGCATTCTGCTGAAGCAAATGTGAGTCACATGCTGGTGAAGCCACTGAGACACATCTTCCTTCGCTGCCAGGTTCTGCTCCTCAACACAGCACTCTGGTGTCAGCCGTGCCTTCACTGGCTGCTGTGCAAACCATGGTTATATAAATACCAGAGGTTACCACAGATCAATAATGAAAAGAGCTGCCACAAGGGCAGTGCCGTGTTCATGTGTGGAGTTGGTACTTCTCCTCTAGAACTCAGTGCTCCTCTTTTGATCCTTTCTGAGATGTAGGCTTGCAGTGTCTTGTCTGTCTCTGTGTGATCATCACACCTCTTGATGTTGCACTTGAGCTGCAATATCTATAATATGCAATCACAAATAAGTTGTCTTAAAGGTATTTCGTGTGTTAATCCAGAGGTGCCAGTTTGAACAAGATGTCCTTTCACCTTTGCTCAGTACACAGCATGGCTTTCCCAGTTAGAAGGGCCCATTGACATCACCCATCCAAATAGCAGGCCATGACATGGGAAACTGATGTCCCAGACTGCTCAGTTGTTCCCGTTTGTATTGATATGAGTGAAGTACATTTTTGCTTAGTAATTTGTTCTTTGATATGTTTTTGGTCAATTACCACTTCTCTCAGAGCACTGCCGAGAAGGTATTTCATAGACATTTTTCTGTATTGGCTTCTAATCTTGCATGATGGTTAACATAAATGCGGATTGTGATTTGCATAGCCTTTATAACCTTTTCCCAGATTTGGTTTCTTACAGTAGGTTTGATTTACAGCGGATTTGTCCCTGCCCCGTGTATCTGCTCTGTGCTATCACAAGTGTGTGGTCGGTAAAGCTGGTGAAGCCATGGGTGCTTCAGCCAGGAGCTGAGGGCTGTCCTTATAGCTCTGCTCAGCTGAAGGGCCTCGCAAGGGCTGTCTGAAAGAGCAACGGCAGTGCTTTGTCGTTCAGGGTTTGGTTTGTGGTGCAGGTTACATGCAGTTCAACTGCAGGGAGTCTGGGTTGAGCTTGGCTCCGCACTGCTGGGGTTTTGATGTGTGTGGTGTCCCTGCACGCCTTTCTGAGCGAGAGCAGGTTTTGGGGTGTGCAGTTAACACAAGATTGCCTGTTTGCCTTTTCCTCTTGAACTGTGGCCCTGTTAGCTGCATTTCCTTCAGGCTAATGTAATGAAAAAACCCTGATGGGGTAGAGCAAGCCCCGAAGCACAGTGGCTGTGGCCGCCCTCCGGGGTGAGCTGGACTGGCAGCCCCGTGGGTTGATCCCCCCGCTGGGGGCCAGGCGCAGCAGACCGGGGAATAGTTATTTATAAGCTGTCTGTACAGATGTTTTCGTTGTGGTTTGCGGTGCATTGGTGCCACTTAGTGGGGGGAGAATTGAATTGACAGCTTTAACAGTGCAGGGGAAAACAAGGAGAGCCGGGGTTCGTGTTGCAGCCCCACCTCTCCCCACCAGCAGGATTTCTGCAGTTGAAAGTCAAATTCAAGTGTTCCAGTCACCCAAGAGCTGCTGTGGGCACTGGGAGTGGCTGTCGTGGTGCTGGCAGACTGGATGTGTGCTGACCCTTGTCCCGACAGGAAAGCTGCACTGCAAGCACTGCTGAGTATTAGGTTAAATAGTCTGGCTTTGCTGGTAGAAAAAGGTAATCCAGCAATGCCTTGTGTTACACAAGGTTTTGGCAGGCTTAAAAGTCATTCTCCGTGTGTGTTATGATTTCCACAGTTTTAGGTAGAACAGGAAGGATGATGGAATAGGATGGTGTTAGCTTAGATCCTACTTTTGGAGGAGCCAATCCATACAAGATGTTAGCAGTGTTTATTCAAAATCATTTAACTAGATTTGCTATTGATTTCCCCACAGAAGGGCCTGTGGGAAAAAAGCAAACCCTCTGCTGTGGTGTTTATAAGCAACCTACTCTGCTCCCCAAAAATGAATGCTAAGGGTACCTGGAAAAAAGGCATGGATGTCTGCTGATTGCAGTTAAAGAAATGGCCATCAGCCACAGAGGTCCACAAGAGCTTGGACTGTCACTGCGAGGTTGCAGTGGAGCATGTTGCACTCAAAGTGCTTTGAGCATCCTCTGGTTTGTACAGGGCAGGGGCAGTGTTGTGGGAAAGGTTCTGTCTTGTCAGGATGCTTAAGAATATCTTGCATTCCATTGATATCTACGTGTTTTTGTCTCATGTAGGAAAGGACACTTTAGGGTGGTTTTACCTTGAGTTGAACTGAGTTAGTGAATTGCTCTTTTGGATTTTTTCACATGGGCTCCTTTGTTGAGTAGTTTCTCTGTGTTCGTCTGCTGGGTCTGTAGTATGCGGTGCCCCAGGGAATCTGAGCCTGGTCTTATAGCCACATGATGAACTGCTGCTAATTTTAGTGAAATCTCTGGATGTGGAACAATTACACTTTTCAGTCCTAAAGAAAACATACCACTACCAAGGATCACTTACTGGCCCTAATCATCCCTACTGCAGCTTTCATCTTAGCTAGTCCCATTACCCTCAGCAGGAAAAGCAGCACTTCACAGGGGTCAGCAGGTCCCTGGGTCTGAATGTTTCCCGGAGCCCTTGGTAGCCTCCTTTGTGCTCTGTGGTGCTCTTGCCTCCTCCAGGAGGGCAATGAATGCTGGCACAGACACGTGTCCTGGTGTCACCTCTCCATAGCTCTGCCTGCAGCCAAACCTTCTGTGCACTGCCCATGGCGCACGTGGTTCCTTTCTGTCCATGCCACTGCCAAGCTGAGGGCTCTGGGGCGATGATGGCACAAATCCTCACATCTCCCACCCGGGTGTCGGACCCCTTTGTGTGTCTGTTGCGCTCTCACCAGAGGGCACTGCACAACATGTTGCAGCCTAATAAATAACCTCTTAACCTGCTTAGCTGCTTTATGCTCAGTGGCATGTTTTACAACGTTACCTGGAGTCCTTGAATGCTGGTTCCCATGGCAACCTGATATAGCATTTTTATTCTTTATTACTATCAGTGTTTTATTGCTGCCTTGTTCAAATGTGCTGTCATCTTTATTTTGCCTTGGTGGGGGGTGTGGGTGTGTGCATGTGAGCCACAAATCTCTGATAAAAATTATATTATTAAACCATTTAGTGAATTTGGAGGAAGGGTGATGATCTGTCACTGTTGATTTAGTATTAAATGGAGAAGCAGCACCATGAATGGAAACAAACTAGAAAGAAAAAATAAACCAGCAATACAAATATCAATACAGACAGCTTAGAATGTTTGATGGAGGTACAAGTAGTTAGATAGAAGGAAATTAGAAGGAGAAAGACTGCTTCTGTAGGGAACATCATAATCTTAATTTCTGTGAGAGGGCAATACTGTGTCCAGATCTTCTTAGGAGTGGGTTTTGGCCAAAGAGTATGGGAGCAAGGACCTAAATTGTTTTAAGATGGGGCTTGAAACGTTTGCAAAAGGAGCTGTTCATCCCGATAGGGAATGTATGTATTAAGGATCCATATTACCAGAAATTCAGCTGGTAGTACGGATCCTTAATACAGATCAGGTTGTGGATAAGTCATTGTTCGCACCAGATTTATACCATATTAATCCTGTGGCTGACATTTCCAGCTTCTCTGCAAGGGCAAAGCAAGATTTCTTCTGGACTGCGTAATAACTGGGCTTCAGGGCTGGGGACAGGAGAATTGCCTTTGCTGAAGGACTGCTGGTGGAGCTAGAGATGGGGTGCTGGTCTTCCCAGCCATGCTGCTCAGTGCCTGGTTGCAAAGATCACAGATCTTAGCTAAATTGACAGCTTTGATGCTGGGAAGCAAGGTGGTTTCCTGCAGGTAGGATTAACAGGGACCCTGGGGAGAGGACTTCCTTTCCTTCTGAATGCAGGGTACAGTCTGTTCCCTAGGATTGTTTGTGGATTTTACCTAAAACATGTTTTTTTTTTGCTGCTGCAGAGATAATGTGTGATAGTGGTGATGGGGATTTAGAGGACCTCAAATGCATTTCTTGAACAGGCCTCCTCAGGCCAGCTCCCAGCTCCCTGAGTGCCAGAAGAAGCAGTGTGGCACCCACGGGGCTGGTTGGGACCAGCTAATCACAGCTCACAGCCAGAGGGGATTTTCCTGGAGGGCAAAGACTGCCTTTCTGGGAATGGTGGAGCAAACAGAGTTAAAGGCAGTGTGATCTTGTGCATACAGGAGCCAGCTGGCAAACCCCAGATAACAGATATCTTTCTAAGCAGATGTTAGGAGCAGTGCTGTTTTCAATGGCTCCCTTGTACAGGCTGTCGTCTGCCTTCCCTACTCGAAGTATTAGGGGCTGCTATAAAAATATTTGTTCTTTCTTAGCTCCTCCATGTAAGTCACTCTTTCCTATTGACTGCTACTGTGCAGCTAAGCACAACAGTAGGATATAAGTATCCCTTGTACAGAAAGAGGATGTTGAAAGGACTGGGGTCAGGGCTGCCTCCTCAAGGGTGATCTCCCATGTTTAAGGAATGGAGAGGCATCATTTGGAAAGGTATAAATTATCTAGGACAACACAGAATTTTACAACCTGTACTTAAATCCTTCATTATATCTTGTGCCAGCGGCAAGGCGGATTCTGCAGCCTTTTCTAAGGCCGCTAACCTAGAGATTCGGATGCTTTGGATGATGTGCCTGTCCTTCCAGAAAAGTCTGAGATTTATTTATCACCCCCTTCATTCTTTGCACTTTCCTCTGGTTTGAGGTGATGCTTTGTAGCAGGACAAGTTTGGCTGTGAGACTTTGGCAGGGGAATTAATTCAGAGTGCTTGAAGTACACTGTTATTCATGTCCAGAACCCGAAGCAGAACATGTGGAAGCTAATCTGTAGCTCAAAATCAGTCCTTGGTTGGGAAATTTAGGGAATAATCCTTCCTGGGCAGAACAGCTTTTCTGAAATAAAAGCATTTCTGGATTGCCAGACTGCTAATTATTAAGAAAAATGCAAGAGCAGCAGCACGGGGAAGATGATGGGTTTCAAGGAAGTGGATTTCAGTCAGCTCAGAGCTATGGGCTTGGCAAACTGCTCGGAGTGAAAAAGAAGTTTGAGAGCTGAAAGTGTTTTAGAGAAGCAAATATAATGGCGCAAGTATGAACTCCCTTAATGGAGAGGACAGATGGGAAACATAGTAAGGGATTACTTTAGCTAAATCACGGGCTTTTTAATGATCTGAAACTCAAAAGCAACATAAAAAAATTGGACAGTAGGTTGACCTATTGAGAACAATTTTAGCATGAACATGCAAAGAAAAATGAGAGGGCCAAAGTCCAAATGAGCTACAGTTGGCAAAAGACATAAAGGGCAGCCAGAGGGGTTTCTATAAATGTATTTGTAGCAAGAGCCTGGCCAGGGAATGAGTTAGTCCACTGCTCAGTGGAAAGGAAAAGCTCTCAAAAGCTGCAAGTGAGAAAGCAGAAGTGTTGAATGACTTTTTTATCCTTTCTGTTCTTCGTGAGAGGGTCAGCTGCAGCCCTGCAGCCAGAACGCTATCAGGGAACAGGGGAGGAATAGGTTTGAATGGTTAAGTTAGCAGAGCCTGGAGGAATTCAGCTTTGGGGAGTTAGAAGACTGGCTGAAGCGATTTCAGTGCCATTAGTGATAATCTTTGAAAATCTGTGAAGAACAAATGAGGCTTGAGAAAAGTGGAGAAAAGAAAACTTAATGGGGCTCTCTTTCAAAAAGGGAGGAAGGAAGGAGCTGAGAGAATTTCTTTCAGAACAGTACCATAAAGATGATCAAGTTGTTTCTGAGCACATAGAAGGCAGCAGTGTCTGGAAGAGCTGGAGACCTGCAGCTCTGCTGTAGTCACTGCTTCCGTTAATACTTGGGTGACATCGCAGAGCACGCTCAGTCAGTTTGCAGAGCATGCTAAGCTGAGACAGGTACAAGCACAGGACTAGGAATTCAGGGGGATCTGAAATGATAGAAATGGTCTGGAAAAGAGTAGTTACAGCTTATCCACGTTCAGCAGAGAAGGAACGAATGACTATAAAAGACCAGAACTGGTCAGGTACTTGTTCTGCCAGAAATCCTAACAGGCAGTGTGCATGGAGGGTTTTGGGATTACAGCAGATCACTAAATCTCCCTGGATCTGCAAGGCCATCGTGTTATAAGGGAAAAAAATAAGTCATCAGGACGTAGAAATATGGTTTATTATAAAATATGCAAGGCATTCTGTTCATTGAATTCAGTTCTGGTGGTGGGTGCAATATGTTTCATTCGGAACATCACTATTCAAGGAGGATACTGGCTGTCAAAAGAGACATTAGGGAAACTTGCCACAAGAAGGCTGGTTAAGCATGGGCACCAGCTTCCCTGAGGTGGCTGCAGCTGGAATGAACCAGATGATTTTTCTACCCAATATGAAATTTATTTATTTATTTTAAACCATCCTTTTACCTTGTAGCAGAAAAGCTGAGAGATTTATTCATGCCCAGGGAGTTGTAGTGGGTAGTAAATGAAAATACAGAATTCCTACATAGTTGGAAAAAAAGAGCTTTCTTGAACATGCAGATAGCCAGGTAAGACATGAGCTTTGGGGCATCTCATGGAAAGGCTGTGTACCTGGAAGTGGCTTTTGTTTTCTTTTCTTCTTTGGCCCCAGATGGATAATAACAGTAAAGGTCCAACTCCTCCCTGTAACTTTGTCACTTGGATCCATAGGCTGTTCCAGTTAAAGCATCAGCAAAACTGTAAAATATTCTTGTGTTCTCTGTGTACCTGAAAGTTACATTTTCTAAGTTTATTCTATTGTGGTTTGAATGTTAGCGAGACCCTAATTTAAACCTTGCTGTTGTGCATGAAGTGCTGAAGTATGGCGCTGGAAATTCCTGCTTCCATTGTTGATTTTTCATATCTCCTGTCTAGCATTAAGGGTGCCCAAAGTCCTATAAAAACATGAAAACCCGAATAGGCAGAAATTAATACCAAGTTCTTCAAAAGGGAAATGGAGAATGTAAGTGGCGTCTGGGGTGACATCAACATTTGGATCCCCCTCTTTCAGTCTGAAATCGGGCTCGGGATGGAGATGAAATAGCATCCAAGTGTTTCCATGACAGGAAGAGTCTTCAGACATCAGAAGACTCTTTAATTATGGGCAGAGTGATTCATTCAGTGGTCAGCATCTGTATCTCATTAAAATATGAAATCCTTCACTGTTTCTCCTTTAAATATGAAGGTACCCCTGTTTTATCTTTTCTGGCTCAGCAGAGCCATATTTTATGTCAGATCATTGTAGCGTCCCTTTTGAGTGAGCCTGAGTTATGTGCAGATTATTTAATGCTGAAAACATTGAGCAAATGCAATTCACCTGTGTTCCTTTCCCTGGAATCTTTTCTTCTTCAGCAGCCAAGCACAGCAGCAAAGCAGCTTGAGATGAAATTGGGGGATTAATTTCAAATTATTTGGGGAATGGGCGTAATCAATAAAAATAAACCATTCATTGTGGGGTTTTTTCCTGCTGAGCCCTAATCAACAAGAAAGGATTTTCCTGAAGCAGACTATCTCAACAGGCCCATCCCAACCCCTGTTAAAATTGATGGAGGGAAAAATATCTCCCATGGACTTCAGTGAGAGCAGCCTGCTTTGAACGTACTTTTACTGTGGTGGGGAAATATGCATTTTGTCTGCAAGAGATTGACCGTAAATAACTGTGCAGATGAATACATCTGCCATGTGGTGCAGCAGTGTGAAGCTGTGTGAGAGTCAGGCAAGATAATAACAGGTAAAAGCCTCTCATTATGCCTTTCTTTTCCCCTACCCCACCAGAAATAAACTGGAAGTATATTTAGGATCAATAAGGAGCATTTTTAAGCTAAAAGAGTCATCATAACTTGCCAGAATGGCCCCACTTTTTCCACCATCTTGCTGTGACTTCAGATTTTTGGGAAGTAAGGGTGCACATGCATAGAATTTTACACCAAATTAGAAGCGATTAATGCTTTCCGGTTTTCTTACATCAGTTGTGATTAGTGCAAAGGCTTTCTACTCTACCGCCTCTTTCCAAAATGCGCTAAGGCTGTCAGATGTACATTGAAGGCACCGAAGCACTTTCTCCATAGGGTTATAATCTGGTCTGTATTGTAGATTGCTGTGAATTCTCCTGGTGTGCCAAGCACAAATTGCATTTTAAAGGCAGTATTTTATTTGGCCAGTGTGTATTAATCTGACTCTGTTCAGCAGCTGCAAGGTTAAAGTCTGGTTTGCCAGTTGGCTTTGGGGTTTGAAAGAGGAACAGCAGCACCACGTTTCTCAGCCTCGCCTGTGATAAAAGTGACACTGGAAAGAGTGGGAGAGGAGAGAGCGTGGAGATGCCTTAATTTGTCAAGGGCAAGCACTTAGCCACGCAGCCATTTGTCACTCCTCAGTGGGTGTTATGATCTGCCCAGAAATACTGCAAAGAGGGAGCATGAGGTGGAAAGTTGGGACAAAAATATATAAGGAGCTGGAAAGAGGCTGGCTGCCAAACTCGGTGGTGTTACAGTTGGCCCCCAGCTTTGCTTCTTGCTTGTCTTGGCACTCTAGTTGCAAGACAAATATATTTGTGTTACTGTTGTTGGTGCAATCTGGCTGCGTAGTGAGTGGTGCTAAGAAGAAGGAGGCTTAATCTCATGAGTCATCTGTGAATCGGGAGTAGGATGGGAGGGTGATGATTTGGGTCATGCAGGCTGGGCTATGGGGTTTTCCATATTCTCTTTCATAAGCACTTCAGCAGCAAGAAGTGGTCACAGGACGAAGCCTTCTCTCCTGCAGAGTGGGTCAGCAGTACTCTGCTAGTGTGGGGCTGGCTGATAAAGCAGAGAATTTGGGATGATCCATGAGTTGTTTCCTGCTATCCCATGGGGAAATGGGTGTGGGGAGTAGGAGGAAGAATAGCTGGTAGTTGCAGCGTCCTGATTCAGATAAAGTCTTCTCAAAGCATCAAAGAGTTGAATTCAGTCTTGTAGCCTTGCTCTTTATCTGTGTAACAGAAATCATGCCAGTGCCCAGCTTGCTGGAGCACTGTGAGGATAAATCCACTGAGGACTCTGAAGTGCTCAGATAAATACTTGCGAGAGCACAGGGAGGCATTTGTGCTTGTATGAGGGATAAGTGCTTTATTAGTAATGACCTGAAAGGACAGAGCTCCTTGCAGGTGTAGTAAGCACAAGCAAGTACCTCCTGTAGTTGACAGGCTCTTGGTATAAATCAACTGTGAATAAATGACACAAGAGGATTCATGCTTCCTAGTGGAGAAGGAAAGGAGTCTCTGCTGAGCTCAATAAAAATGAAGATTTGGTAATGGATAATAGGAGTCTAGAGGGGGTCACAGTTTGCTTGACAGGAGCTGTAAGGTCAGAGGTTAAGTAGGTGCCCAAGTTGGTTGCAGCAATATACAGGAGATGATTGAAGGAAGATGCATCCCGGGAATCTCTCCCACAGAACAGCAAGACTGGGATAGTTGTAGCTCTGGTTTTGCAGAGGAGAATTCAAAGAACTTATTACAGCAAAAAACCTGTGTATTTGACATCATGCCTTTGAAACAGCAGGTGGGTTCCAGGATCCTCTGTTTTTGACCTCTGTCTCCTGAGAATGGGAGAAACTCGTGAAGCTGTGGTGAAGCTGTTTCGCACATGGCAGCGCACAGACCACTGCTGCTCCATGGTGCTGTCTGTTCCTTCTCTGTCAGTGTCAGTGCTATTGTGCTTTTTGCACGGTGTGTTCCAGTGAAGGAGCGCTGGAGGCAGCATCCTTGTCATGTTCTTCCAAAAACTGGGTTGGCTGGGGAGCAACAAGCAACTGCTGCTGCATCGCAGTGGTCAGAACGTAGAAGAGATCCAGGCACGTACCTGGACAGGTTCTGTTTCTGAAAAGACATGAATTTGAGCTCATTAAACCACAAGCCTCCAGAAGTCGAGGTCAGGAAACAGCCGTAAATTGAGTGTCTGGAAAGGAAACCCAATTAGCTGCGTGCCACTTTTCCAGAGTCCCTGCATGGAGGTCATGCTGATGTTCGTCATAGCAAAGGCCTCCAAGTTGGTGCAGTTCATCTCAATCGATACAGGCTTTCACTCTCCTGCAGTGATGTTCCCTGGTACTTACCTTTAACTGTAGAAAGAAATTGAGAAAAGGCCTCTCTTCTATATAGCTATTCTTTTCCCATTATAATAGTTTAGCCTTTCTCTGCTACTCTTAATTCCTCCTACTCTGCAGCATTCATATTCTTCAGGCATATAACAAGTGCTCCCAGTTATTTTCCCCACTGTGATCACTGCAGAGCCAAGTTATACATCTCATGGTTTAGAAATTTTCTTTTAAAAACATGTTACTTCAACTCCAATAATAAGGTTTGGTGGTTTTTTCCCTTCCAACAATTGTATTAGTGTCTGCAGTTAAGCTGCACTCTCACCACAGAGGTGCTGTTCTTTCCCTTCTCCATGCAGTGATGGGCTTGCCCAGGCACTCCACAGTGCCACGCTGTGTCATGCTGCCTGGGATGCTGTTTTTCCTCATCACCCCTGAGCACTGTATGTGCAAGATGCACTCAGTTCTCGAGACACAAAGCCACTCTTGCCTTACTTTGCTGTTTGACTGTGTTAATAAGATGCTTACTGGCCTGGTAATCTCACAGCTAAGCTGAGGGGTTTTCAATTCAATAATGAAACTTCCACTATTACCCTGAAAAGAGAAGCCTGGAAGGAATTAATTTGGAAAGAGCTTCATGTAAAAATTTTATATGCCATCCTGCTGCCAAGATATCCTGCCAATTGGGTGGTAGTAGCATGGTTTTTAACTTCTGTCTCTGTATACAAACAGGGTGGCTTCTCCTCTTCCTCTTTATCCCTGAACAAAAGAAAAAGCTCATGATTTGAACAGATGTTTTGCAGATTGGTAGCTGGCTTGTGGGGCAGTAGGGAGGCAGCGTGGTCTTTGAGCAAAGCTTTGTCATTTGCCCTCAGTGCTGCCTGTCTGTGTGCTACCTCATCTTGTGCCTGGGCTGGTCCTTC
Source organism: Neopsephotus bourkii (assembly GCF_033783945.1). NCBI lineage: Eukaryota > Metazoa > Chordata > Aves > Psittaciformes > Psittacidae > Neopsephotus > Neopsephotus bourkii. The sequence goes on along the minus strand of NW_026901291.1, from coordinate 432,300 downwards.
TTCCAAAGGACAGTGATCACAGGGAGAATCCCAAACAAAAGTAGCTGACAACAGGGCAGGCTGGCAGATGGTGCCTGGTGGTGGGCAGCCACACTGAGCCCTCAAGAGGAGCAGCTCCACGAGCCAAGCTGTTGGGTACTAATGGTAGGAAGGCAGCACCAGAGAGGAGGAAGGGGTGGAGATACGGGCTCCTGGAATTGTGTGATGTTGTGTAGACAGGGGGATGATACAGAAACGTTTTGGACATGCACCAGCGAGTGAGAATCCAAGTCTGCAAAGTTGATTACAGTGGTTTGAATGGCTCCTTCCTCATGCAGCGTGGGGAGGAATACGGGGCCCTCGAGGTCTCCTTCATCCAAAGAAATTGCAGCAATTTAAGCACTCATTTTCTGAGTACACGTATTTAAACTGGTGTGCTCCGTTAGCAGGAGAGCTCAAATTGGTTTAACAGTGGCTGATACAGATCAAATGTATTGGAACTGCCTAATTTGAGAGTGTCCATGCGTGGGGGTTATGCCAATTTAACATCATCAATTTAGATGCCAGTAGTTGCATTAGTGCAGGGTGTGAATGCAGACTGCCAGGGAGAGCAACTAGGAAACAGCTTGAAGAGGTATTTTGCACTCAGTTTGTAAAGCTAGTGAAATTAATAAAATGTTTGAGTATTTAGAGCAGAAATTATGGTAACTTCTCAGAGGGACTTGATCTTTCTGGGGAGAGAAGGGATCTTAATGCTGTTTATTTTTCAAGAAAGGAAAGATATGGGGAAGTACATAATTGATGTATTTTAAGCTTGTATCACCTAACATCTTTCAGAACCATTCTTCCTAAAGTACAAATCTTAAGACTCTTTGAGAGCTAGATTTGGGTCTGGATGACAGGTGTCCCAGCATGTGGGAATCGAGTCAAAAATGGAAAAATAAGTATAATCTTTCTACATACATGAGTGGTTGACATCCCTCAAGGTTGCTATCATGACTAACTAAAGTTGGTATTTAAGCACTATATCTCTTCCTACACTTGAGATATTTCTCTCCTTCCTGGTGTTCCTGTGCTTCCCTAAGTACAATTAAAATGTTGACACCTGGCATGGCTCTGCAGATTAGGATTTGATTTTCTGTAATTATATGTTATCACTCACATTCAGTAGCAATTTTACCTTCTGTACAGTATGATAACACTTATTAATTCAATAAAAGAAATCAATTCACAGGCAATTTCCAAACGTAACACCTTGGTAACTGAGTAGTAACCAATCAGATTGTGCATCTGACATTGTGCCTTGTCATTTAATCAGTAATGGGTGATTGCAAAAGCAGATATATGTCAGATGTTAATTAAGAATAACAGTTTGGGACCATAATGTTAGCAGTGCCTGTTTTGTTATGATGCTGTGCTGAATATAGCTAATATTTGACTTGCACTTAAGTATTATTTACAGTAAATGGAACGATAAGGGTATTTATTCTGTCTCTGTGTTCCGACAGATGTATTAAACTTTCTTTTTAATCAGTGGAACACACTGAGTGTTAATGGACAACTGCATAGTACGTGTCTCTGTATGTGGGTTGTGGAGGTGGTTTTGTTTATAGTGAACGCACTCTATCTTATCTTCTGCAAAGTTGTATAGTCTTACTTTTCCATGGCTTTGTTCTATCTTCTCCAAGTGTTTTACTTGGCATCTGCCAATCAACTCTTTCCATCAGGTTATTGTTGTAGTGTTGAAAAGTGAATGTGAAAGCTGTGGGTATGCACCACCTCGGAATGTGCTGAAACCCTCCCACCTCTCCCTCCGCATCCCTTGCAGCAGATACTGGATAAAATGTGCTCTCCTTCACTAGGGACACTGCCTAATGACAACTTAAGTGCTGGCAGGTACAGGGTGCCACCTTTTACTCCATCCCCACCTACCTTCAGGATGTCTTCAAGCTCTAATCTCATGGCTGTTCACAAGGCTTAACCAGCGACTTGCTCCCCTCCTTGCTTTGTGCCTTCCTGGGTCCATGTGATTGGGATGGACCATGTTGTCTGTCATCAGCTGCAGTTCAGGGCTGCTTGATAGGCCCTTGGTGCCACTGACCCCCAGGACTTTCACTGGTGGTGAGGGACAGGAGAACCTGGCCCTTAATTTTATATCTTTATTTTAAAGATCCATTTGTTTTGTATGATTAGAACCTATTAGTCCAGTTAAATTAAGATGAGAACAGGTGAAATAGGCCTGAAACTGACATTTCAGCTTAGCTAAATGTTATCATGCTGACACAACCTTCCTGTCTGATCTGTAATTACATTAGAGTCAAGGCCACCAGCTATTGCACTCTACAAAGCAAACATATAAGATGCAAGGAATCTCCAATAAAGTTGTAAACTTCAATTAGGTGGCACCAGCCCAGGGTCCTGAGCTCTCATTGGACGCTGAGCTAATTTTATTATAACAGCACCATCCTAAATGAGCAGCTCTGGGGCATAATCTGTTCATTTAACAGTCTGCATATTCATTAAATCTTACCAATTGGCCTCAGAGTTCTGCTTTTAGCAACTTACTCATTGGAAGAGGGAGCCACATTCAGTGTTAGGTCACTACTGGCTGATAAAGCAGTTTGTGGTACTTAAAAATTCCAGCAAGAGCTGTCTCTTTCACCCCAAGATCCTGATTTCAGGGAAGTGGAAGGATTGTAGGCAGAGATGACAGCAGTGGAGGTTCCCTACTTTTCTCTGCAATAGTCTCTTTCCCCTCCCTCCATTTCACTAACCCTTAGGGGTTTTTCTAAATCACATTTAGATATTACCATCTTCTGCTGTGGTTTCCCACAAGAAAAAGGTGCTTCAGAATAACAATTGCGCTGTTAAAGTCTCTACATTGTAATTTTACACTCAGTATTCCAGGATGGGGCCTTGTTTTGGCTTCTCCTTTCATTATTGTCCTTCCTTGTAACTGAAGCAGTTAGAACTTCAGTGATTTAAGCCGAGCTCTGACAACTCGTATCCTGATGTGTGAATCTTGGCTTATTACTCGAGTGTGGCTTTCCTGAACTTCTAAGGAAGCAGAGTGTTTATTTTCAAATGTGCCTGCCAGTAATGAAGCAATCCTGTATTTTGCAATAACTGATGAATATATCTGGAGAGAGTCCAAACCTTGGAAACTGTCAGTTTTTAAACTGTGTTGTTACACTAAAGTTGAGGAAATACACTTCAAGAGGTCTTATTGTGCTCTATTTTGTGTTTCTATAATGAAAGATAATTACGGCCCTAACTCTACTCAGGAAAAGCGTAACAAGCTATTGTAGCATGAGAGCTTTCACCACTAATTTGGATCTTACTGCAAGTTTTCTCAGTGTCCTTAAGAGACTGAATAAAGTTTTCTCATGAATAGCCACTTTCATAGTTTCTGTTCTGCTGCTTATCCTGTCTGCGCAGGGAGCCCTGAGGTGATTAGAGTTCCCAAACTCTTTCTGTGGGAGGAAATGATGCTTATGAAATTGAGATGGATCAATCCATTTTTCAAAATACCCACGGATTCCACATCCAGAATGCTGAAATAATAATAAATGTTGGGTGTTGGGCCAAGAATGGAAAATTATCCCCCAGTGAATGGTTTTGGTAAGGTACTTCTTTTTGAGAGCTTTGGGTTTACTGCATGAATTTTCTTAAGGGGAAGAAAAAGATCACAAAATACTGAGTTGGTTCAAGCTGGATTCTCTGTCATAAAGTCACATTATTATTTCCTGCTTCATTAGCTGCTTATTTTCACAAGTTCAAGAAGAGCTACCAATTTGCTAGCCCATAACATAGCAACTTCTAACAGTGCTTGTTTTTAACAGAGTCTGCTACTTGTGATATACTTTGTAATCTGTACTGTCTTCAAAGGCAACTGATAAAGAGACCTGGTACAATAACGGACAGCAAACATGTTCTTAACCCTTAGTGTTGAATTACCGCTTCTCCTGAATAGGAAAATAATCTGTAACTTGTGGGGATCAGGACTGAATACCCAGTATATGTGCAGAAAATAAAGCATCCTGCAGATTCAGTGGGCAAGTTAAATGGCCCTCAGGCACCAGAGGTGATAGGGCTTTGCTTCCGGTAGTTCCTCCTCTGAAACAGGGCCTGGGTGCAAAGCACAACCTTGGTGTTTTCATAGCAGTTTCAGGGTGTAATTGATAGATAAGTTGATACTGGAAATAATCCAGAACTACTGAAGTTAGGTCAAACTGCTGGTTTGTCTCTGATACAGGAAACTTCTGTTTATTCTTCAGAAGGGATTTATAACGGGATTCTCTGCATGCTTGTGTCTATAGAAGGAAAAGCAGATCACGGGCTGCAGGGTTTGATGGAGCTAGGACAGAACAGTGATTTTTAAAAGGCAGTGCTGGCAGAAGCAGTGAAGATTTTGTAAACGCACAAGTAACCTCATGTCACACAGGGATTATTCCTTTAATGTGTTTATGCCTTTATCACGGATGGGATGGCCTTGTTGCCTAGCTATATACCATTAACTTGCTACTATTGGAGAAATAATACCCATTAGTAAGTTCTGACTTATGTATTTATTTCCCATGCTCCTTATCTGGTGTTAGTTGATATAAATCCTTCTCCTGCCAATTCAGAACATGGATGAGCTTCCTCTGGCAAAAACTGATACTGCTGCTTGTCCTTTAGCTCTCAGGCCTCATGGGTTTAACAACAGTGGTTTGACCTCTCTCTGTTCAAAGGATAACATGAGCATTGCTATCTGCAGAGATGCATGATGACAGAGTAATGGGACTTTGCACTGAAGATTACCATGCTTTTGGCAGTCACAGATAAACTCTGCCTCACAAATGGAGCGTGTTGACATTATGTACAAAAAGGGAGGAGGAGGGAGTACAGATGAACATGCCTAAGGTCAGAGCTAGGCATAGAGCTTGTGTCTGTGTCACATATGCTAATTCCTGTGCTGTCCTGTCTGCTGGACGACCATCTTGGTTTTTGCTGGATAAGCAGATGTCCTGGAGAATTAGGGACTGCTGTCATGGCCTGATGGCACGAGTGCAATCTGCTCTTTGACATGGAGGCTCTGCCTTTATTATGTCTCCGTATGTGTATTTTCCTACCCAGGGATTTCATGGAAATAACTGCTAGCCATTGAGCTGAGTGAACCTCCTCAAGGTCACTTTCTTGTCTGCCTCTCTTGTGAGTAATCGAGTCTTCCCAAAGCTACGTAGTGAAAAACGTAACAGAGCCGAGTCTTCACCCAGCAGGACCTATACATGCCACAGAAACTGTATCTCAACAAAGACATTTAGAAAACACTTTTAAGTGCATATATTCCTTTCTTATATTTAAATCTGACTACTCTCATAGGTTTTATCTCAATAACTTCATGGCCACTAAGCAGGTTCACTAAGTTTGGGGAGCTGTCTGGCCTGTATTGCTTCTACTCACTTAAGTGACAAATGTTAGCCAGAAAGGAAGTAGAATTTTGGCCTGTAACAAGCCCTGTACATCAGCAAGTAACATGTCAAGTCTTAAGTGTTCTCAAATACATTTGGAAGGATACAATATAGATCTTAAGAAGCATGGTTGGTTTAGTTCAAGCTGTGATATTAAAAATGGATAAAACCAGAAATGAGCTTTTGCTTTCAAGGTCATTATTTCTCAGTTCTAGGTCATTTGATGCATTTGCCAGTGTAATGCAGGCTCTGAGTAGCTGCTTATCCATGGTAACAGTTTCATTTTACCCCACCTAGTATTGCTGCTGATTGGTGGAGTAAAACCTGGCGTTCAACCACAACATAGGGACACAGAAACATTTAATGGCAAAACTGGAATCTCTTCCTTTGTCTTGAACCGTGAGATTTGTCAAAGAATACTGTAAATTAGAACCACACTCATTCACACTTGCTCTTTATCACCCGATTTCTCCATGGGAAATCAGAAATCCATCAGAACACCAAAGCACTACGTTTTAAGGCATCTGTGGGTTTCTTGAGCAGATGGGAGAGACTTGGGTTGAATTAAAACCATATTGTGAAGGGTGAGCATGGTCCTACTCTGTGTGTGTTTCCTGCATTTATTTAGGAGCATGTTTAGGAGAAGAGGGAAAGGACTTGATGTTGCAAGTTACCATGCTGGCAATATAGTCCCTGGGGCAGTTTTTTCTTTAAGGGAGCTGTACTCCACAGTCATAGAATGGGTTTGGTTGTAAGTTCATCAAGTAATTAAAATTAGTCCTCAGAATGCTGACCATTGCATAACTATTCTTGTCTCAACCATGCAGGGAATCTGTCTCCTGCCTTTCTGCCCTCACCCCTTCTTTCTTCCCTTTCACTTACCCTTCCTGTCTGTCATGCTCTGCAGCAGTGTGTCTTACTGAGTTCTCAGTGAGTTCCTGAGAAGATAAGTGAGATCTGCAAGATCTGGGGGAAAGTGTCTGGAGATGAGAAATGGTATGGCCCTTGGTAGCTAACAGCAGTAAGTAGTTTACAGTATATGACTACATTTCGCAGTGAAGTACCTACTGCAGAACCTGTCCCCTACTTAGGTTCCACTTAAGTCTTTACAATAAGGCTTTTGGATGTGTTAGTATGTAAACCTTGTGCTGGTCCTCTGCACACAGCTGTAGTTAATCCCAAAAGTGTGTTCCAGGTTGTTCCTCTCATCAGAAATGTGAGAAGAAAGCAGTTTTGTGGGAAGATGGGAGAAGGCTCCGCATTCCCATGCGTGACAGCAGCTCTGTGGTTTCTGGGCTGTGTGAGGAAGGAAGAAGGGTGGTGGCTGGGGGGAGGCTTGGGAGAGCAGCAGCAAAGTTAAATCACTTCAGTTGTGCTTAGGGCTGCAGTTAAAACTTGCAGAGATTTGAAGTTCATGTGTCCAATGTGAGAGGCTCCCCTGCCAAATGTCGTGATGAAAACCAGAGCACATGATGTCAAGGCTCTCTTACAGATGTCCCCAGCACAACCACCACTGCTCTTGGATCGATCGTAGGGAATTAAAGAACCTTCACAGCGGCTAAGCAGGGGTGTGCATCTTTCATAGTACCCCGAGCTGCTTACATGGTTTATATTTCCATGGTATATCAGGAACAAAGCAGCCCGGGTACAAAGCCTGTTTGAAAATTGATCCCCAGCGAAATGGGAATTTACAAATGTGGCGTGTTCTTCTCCAAAATAAAACTGAGCTTTACCCTTATTACTATTAAAGTCTAAAGCTTTAATTATGCCCTAAATCCACTCCTGTAGCTGGGGGGCTCACACGATTAGCAGCAAGGAAGGAAAAAAAAAGGCATCTGGAGAGGCTGTGTGGTGCCGTGTTTTCCCATATGTGAAATTTTATACAGTACAAATTATTAAACACCAAACCTCCGGAGAAAGATTGTAATGAAAAATTTAGCACTCCCCCATCAGGCTGTTACTAATTTGCCTTCTGACTAGAACTGCAAGAGCAGAGGGCTGTGCTGGGGTAAGCTGTGATGAGTAGCTGGCAGGAGGAAGCAAGTTGTGTTATAAGAATGCAGTGCAACAGGAGCAGCACCGTAACACTTGTGTGGATAGCATCACTGAGAGACAGGTGAGGTACCAATAAAGGGAAGATAAATCACCATTTTCAGTCAGAGTCTCTGGGAGCTTATCTTGTTCTTTCTATTTTGATTTTGGCCTCAAGCTTCAAATTTTCATCTAGCAACACTTCTTTGTAATAAAGATGTACCGGAGAAAAGAGAAATCACGCCTGGAATGAATGCTGTCTGCCTCGTGTGTTGGACAGTCCCATTTTGTTCATGCACGTGGGCATCTGTGCACCTTCTCTCTCACTTGGTCTTGCATCTTCCCCCTGTTCTTCCACTGCTCACATCCAGTCCCAGGATGCTGCCTGCAGCGCAGTGCACCCAGACCCTGAAACATTCACCCGTGCACACGGTTGGGCTTCAGATGTGAGAACACAAGGAGCTGCTTATGAACTCGGGTTGCAGCAAATGCTGGCATGGCCAGGCTGTGGACTCCCCACTTCCCAGCCTCCTGTGCTCTGAGCACAGAAACATGGGACATGGGGCAGTTTCTGGCACGTGAGAGCTGCATTTTAAGTATCTGCACAGATAGGGTGTTCTTCTGAAATACACCGTCCAGTCATCACTGAGAGGTTTGTCTGAATCAATGCCACTGCTTGACCTGACTGCAGAAGCCAGTGATCCACTCAGTAGTGGCAGGGGCTATTCCCTGGTTTGGAAACCCCCTGAATCTCCAGTTTTATGGAAGAACAACTTCCCCCATCATCCATAAGCTCATATTTGCCCCTAAAATGTATTGGTTTAGTCTGGATGCTTCAGAAGGAAAGGGCTGTAGGCACAAAAAACCCTGTCTCCCCACTGAGTCAATCTAAAATCCGGATTTTACAGTCTAAGTTCAAGGAAAGCCAGCACCGGCAGATTGCTCCTGGCCCCTGCCTGGCAGGGTGTTGATTAATAATTTGAACCTGCAAATCCTCTTTCAACTTCTGTGAAATCTAAATTGTCCATCTGAGGCTTGCTTCTTTCAAAACAATTCTACTGTGATTTTCACTGCTAGCGTCATTCTTTATAAAATAGATAACCCTGTCAGTGGCAAAGCTGTGCTGCACACCTGGAAGGCAGCACAGCTGCCTGTGTGCTGCTGTGCAAATGTGGAGAGCAGGCAATAGCAGGAGGAGATCAGAATTCAAACTGAATTTGGATATATCCACCTGCATTCTGCTTCCTTTGCTCTGTACTATATATATTTGTCTGTTCTGGGAGATGGGTTTATTTTTTAAGGCTGAAATTTTGAGGTAGAACACGAGGGATTCGGAATCTCAACACCTTTAGGAGTCAAGGTACCTGAGGCACATCAGAAAATCTCAGCTCTGGGACTCAGCAGAAGATAAAGGTGCCGCCACTTAGTCAAGCAGGTCAGTGTTTGATCCTGCTGCTGTGCTGTGGGCAGAAAGAGCTGTTTCAGGGGATAAAACAACAGATTTCTGTGAGATGAGCTGTGGGCTGTGAGGTGGGAGCATGCTGGTCCTGCTGGGTGGATGATTTTCTAGTAAGGACAATACCAAGCGTTGACAACCATGGCACGGTTTGTATGAGATGCTTTCGTGTTTTATGCTTAGCTGTTCTGTTTCCATTTTGACTCCTTGTTTTGTGGTTTCAGGCAAGGGATATAATTTTACTCTTGCATCAGTGCAAATCCATAGTAATTTTATTAATGAAAGGAAACAAACCCAAACACCTAGGTTTAGAAAGTGTGAGAAAAAGAATCACCTCTGGTGCTTTTGGAAAAGGACTTTGTTTGCCCAGTAGTTCAATATTGCTCTATCATCCTAGTAATGAGAGTTCAGCTGATAGTGGCAGCACATTACAAAAAAGGCCATATTTAAACATGTTGTAAATCCAACTAATAAGTATGAATTGATTTTTTAAGGGGGAAAAAATGTGCACAAAATTAGTCTTTTACCATATGTTTCAACTCTACCAGAAACCTTTCTTGAATGGTATTTCAATGTGCTTTACCTATTGTGTTGCAAACTTTTTCAGACTCTTGTCAAGTTGTACTAAAGCTTTTAAAATACAGATGGTGGTAAAATCCCCAGTGGAAAACAGGCTTCTATTTCAAACTTCAGTGCTGTTTTTTTCTCTTCTAGTTCATAGCAGATTTTGACAGATCAGAAGAAATATTCACAGCTTGATGCAGCTGGATTCTTCTTTGGCATGAGCAGAAACATCTGGCCCCAAAGCAGTGCATTTCACCAAAGGGCCGCGATACATGCACATGCATCTGTTGTGCTAATATATTTTCCTGTGAACTCAGATGTTAATTGCTTTGTTTAGGCGAGACAACAGTGTTGGTTCAGTGAATAAGATTGTTTCCTTCAGCCCTCTGTTAATGGCTTCCTTTAGCAGTAATACTGTTTTAAATAGGAAGCTGTCAGGTATATTGTGAACAGCAGTAAGGTGAAGTGTTTTGAGCAAGGATATTTATAGTGCTATGGTAGGTAGACATGTACTGTTACATACAATTTGCGTATTGACTGAGACAACTATTAGCATAAAAGCTCCATGTGAGACCAGTTTTACATCCTAGGAGACTTGTTCAGTTTTTGCATCACAATTTTAGAGGTTTTTGCCATTCCCACTTGCTAACTTTGCTGTCCTCTTGCTGCTCATCCACAAGCAGCAACAAGAGAATGTTAAAGATCTGAATAATTACCTGGTTATGCAGCCCTACCCACACTTCTGCCTTTGTGAACTCTGCTATTTTGGGCTTTGTTCCTTCTTTTGCGCTTGCTCTTACAGGAAGAGCTGCAGTTCAGAGAAGTTCTTCTGCAGACTCTTGGTCTCTCGATTGAGTTTCCAGGTTTGTTCTCTTTGGCTATAGCAGTTGTGGGCCCCAGTGCTGCTTGTAAAGATCCTGTGGTGTGGCGGACTTCGGCCACTTCCCATATCTACGTCCATGGTACCTTGAAGTGCTCAGACACAGGTCTTTCTATACCCAGAGTAAAACCTCATGGTCCCTTGTATCAAGAGCAGCCCTGGATCCCATTGTAACCTCCCAGTAAGCAGAGGTGTGCCCCCCTACCCCTCTTCCACAGAACCTTCCTATGTGATGGCTTCTTTTTTTTCACACTGTATTTCTGTGCCTCTTTACTAAAATATTTCCTGTGAATGTGCCGTGTTTCCATGCAGAATCCAAAAAAGCAGGGTTTTTTTTTTTTTGCTTTCCATAAGCTCTTCCCAGTTAACATTATACTTTCTTTCTAAGAAATAATTACTTGCACGTCATCCAGGGAGAACAGTTTGTGGTCAAGATGCAAGATGTTTGCTATTAAAAGCTGCAGTGCTTAGCCATCCAGTTTTCACTATAGCTGTAGTCCTAGCCTTATCCTAGATCCATTGTTTGATGTTCCTAAAGTCATCTATCTTTTTGTGCCTGCTGAGAAGGGATGATAATAGCGTCCACTGCACATCCGTGCTGTTTAAACTTGATAGGCATTTGCAGAGTGTTGGAGATGCTCTCAGGAAATGTTAGTAGGATCATTAATAAATGCATCTTGCTATTACTACGTTATTCTCTAAGGTGCTTTGTATAACTCTAGACATTCCCACTGAACAAGTAGAGAAAACAGATACCTATTACTGCTTAAAATACCTTTCTGCACTGAATGTGACATGGGAGATGAGCATTTCCTGCAGCTCAGACCATTCTTACAGGAAGGACTGCAGCAGTCTTAACTAGGCTGTTACTTGAATTTTGCTTTAAAAGCTGCTTCTTGCAGTTCAAGTTAGTTAATGTGAACAAAACCAGAGTTTGTCTTAAAGGTCAGTAAGCATGCTGTACACCATTTACAGCAGTTTAGATGAGCTTCAAATCAGGCTTTTAGTTCAAGTAGTGGACTTTATTTTGATGCTTGAGAAGTCTTTGTGCCCTTCATGAAGTGATGCAGGCGTAATGGCTTGTTTTCCTTTGGGCCAGCCTTAGGCAGGTTTCCCCTCCTCTGACCCTGGCTCATCCCCAGGCACAGCCTGACTCCTCTCTGAAAGGCACCAGCACAGCTTTGCTCTCCAGAATCAGTGAGGAGAGGATGTCTTCTCTCACAGGGAGCAATTCAGACCAGCTGGATAACCTTCAGTAGATGGTGTGAGTATCTGCTACTTCTGCAGTTTGCCCTTTCAACTCTTACCAGACCATAGTTTACACATTTGGACAATCGGGACATGCTAGTGTGTGTGTGTAAGTTTCCTTCAATTTTTATCTGTAACTATCACAAGAAGAATAACCTGAGCAAACAATTTGCATTTGGATTTTGGGCGCATCCAAGCCCGGAAGAGCACTCCTGACACTCCACGCACACAAGGACACTTGAATTAGCTGTTCTGTCATGACAGAAAATACTGTGTGAAATCCAGATCCTGTTTTTCACTCACAGCTACAGTGTTTCAGCCAGTCCTTTTGTGTCTGAGAAATGTTAAAAGCTGTGGTTGTGGGGTATATATAGATAATGCCAAGCCATTCTTGTGCTGCACATCAGGAGTGTATAGTACAGGCCAACAGGAATCATTTTACTCCACCATAAATTGACGGTATGTTATGGGATGTATTCTGCAGGAAGAAGGTAGGGCAGGCTCCCAGTCCATCTTTACTGAGCTTTCTGGGCTTTCTTTACTTCCTTGCTTCTTTGGGCAATGCACTGTGCCTCTTGATAGCAAGTGTCAACCAGCTATTTCACAGAGCCCTGGGCTTTGCTGAACAGCAGTGTTGCCTTCTAAAGAGCTGCTTCCTGTTGCTCAGCTGCGGATGTTAATCTCAAAGTTCAGTGATCTTTAGCTAAAATTAATTGTTACCCCTTTTCAGTTATTCAGGGCTGAAAATTACCAAAGGGCTTCACCTTAGTTGCTTTGGCTTTAATTATTCTTAGATTTTTGTTTTCTTCAGGATGTCAGACAGCAAACAGGATGTCCCCTGGGCACTTAGAGGAAATTGCTTCTCTGTTTCATTGTGGAGTTGTCTGTGCTTGCTCTGGTATTTATAACACTGTTTTCTCAAATCAGAAGACTTGCAGTGGTAGGGTAGGGTCTCATGGCCTTAGTGAAAGTTTCCTTGACAACACTGATGTCTTGACTGATCACAACCAGACAGCAGTGGTGTTTCAGGTTGCCTCTGCTTCAAGTGCAGAGCCAGTGGCCTGCTTTCCAGACCTGTAGAGGTGTAAGGTTTGCTCTGATTTTTGCCAGAGGGCTTGGTTCATCTGCTGGTGCAGGGAGCTGGGAGAAAATGGCTCTTGTTCTTGTTGGGGTTTAGCTCAAGCAGCTGTGGTTAGTGTTCCAGTACCTGTGGATGACAAGGGACAGTTGGCTGGGGGATGAAGACCAGCCAGGAAAAGGGCAGGTCCCAGGAAGTCTATTCAGAGTACAGGTAGGGGCTTGATAGACTTTGAATTAGCCAGAAAAGTAAGTTGTAGGTCTGATGAGAACAAGTTGGAATAAAAATATTCATGGCTGTGTTGTTGGCATGGGGGCTTGTCTCTGCTTTGCTAAATTCACATCATACCACAGCTTGTGCCAACCATTCATCCATTCCCTCTGCACTGAAGTGGTGGTTCTCCTGCCTTTCCCCAGCTGCTGCCAGGCTGGAGCCTTGCTCCTAGGTTTTACGGGGTCTTCAGACAGAAGAGGGACGTGATTGTGGGCTGGTTTGTGGAACGGCTGAAAACACGCAACTTATGCTTGATCCTGTGCCTGTGAAAGACTGACTGCTGTCTCCTGTGATTTAAACCCTGCACTGGAGCTTTACCTTATGGCAGCAATGGACAAAAAAAAAACAGGTTGATCTGTGTTTGGTGTCTGTTTCCACTACAAGCAGGGTCCCTGTTCGGGTGAGCTGAGGCCAGGCTGTGCCCGCACTGCTCCTGCCTGTGGCTCTGTGCTCAGCACCATGATCTTTGACAGCAGTTTCTGCAAAATTCAGCATTCTCTGGGCAGCCTTTGTATTTATTTATTTACTTTGTTTCTTTTCTTTTTTCACTTTAGTTTATTAATTACATGTGTGGCTTTATCTAGAAAAAACTGCATGCAATTTATGCATGCCTACAGTAGCATATGTTTTATGTATTGTGTTTATAGGGATGGTACTGATTCCTGAATTAATTCAAACAGCAAATTGTTGTTGTATCTGCACAGAGTATGTCTTTTCTTTTTCTAACATGTATTATATGACACGCATCTGGTGGTGTTTTAATTGTGTTATTGTGGTGCCTCAGAGTCCTAGTAATGAACTTGAAACTCTACTGCACTGAGTATGGGTTTTCACATGGGATGCTTAGAGGCACTGAGTGAATTGTTGAGTGAGATTGTGTGCATGGTTTTGTCCTTGCCTTGAACTACAGACAAGAACCCACAGCCTTTGCAGGTTGCCATTGCAAAATCCTCCTTCACCATCAGTGTCAGGAAGATAACTTTTGTTCCATGCTCTCCGTAAGGAGATATCTGCTCTTCATAATTCATGGGTAGTTGCTGGCAATTTTTGCTCTAATGGCAGTTTGATTGATCTCTGTGGTCCATGTAAGAAGGACTTGAGCGGTTCAAGACAACTATCCAAGTTTGTACAAGGCTTCCACCCTTGTTCTTCATGATCATAGTACAGCTCTCTTTTTGGGATACGTTTTTTTCTGATGAGGTGTGTTTTTCAAAAAATCAAAGCTGCTGCCTAAAACTGGCTTCTTTCCTCTTCCTTATTTATTTCTAAACAGGTATTGTTGGCATCTGAATGTGGTTTGCAGTGCCTTTGATAGTATTTTTCTCAGTTATTGATGGAGCTATTGAGTAACTGCAAGCTTTGTTTAAATCCTTTTACTTTCTGTAGCAAGCATTAATGATCATTTATTGACATGACTTGTTGATAACTTAGCTGATGCATTCCCCACTTAAAATATGTTTTATTGCTATTTATATAGCACTAATTTTTATCAGAATGTCTTGCAGTGTGAGTGCATCCAAACCCCTAAATGTATCACATCTATGTAGCTCCCTTTTCAAACAAACACATCAAAGAAAGGAAGGCTTATTCAAGAAGATTGATTTTCCAGAAAACCTCGTTGACTGGAATAGTTTAATTCAGTCAGTTGAATCCAGAACTGTTTTTTTCCTGGTCTCACAGCATTGCCCAGCCAGGCCTGGTTGCTCCTTTGAAATATTTCTCCAACACTTGTCTTTTTTCAGTTTTCTCAGTGACTATTCCAAGATCTATTAAAACATCTCTGTGCACATGATCTCCCATTCTATGGCTTGTGCAACAGGCCTGGACTTTGTTCTTGGCAAATGTTGTCTAATATCTTCCTTTTGTTATCAGAAGACTGAGGACTGAGTCTCTTTCCTTCCCCAGGACAAAGCAGAACTGGATTAAATGTTTTGCCCATGTGACATCATTAGTAATCTATTTACCTTGCTTTTGGGGATCTTCTCTTCCTAGAATCACTTCTGAAGGTTATCACAAATTTTTGTATTGGATTCAAAACCCTTGCTTTTGGTGGGTAATATTACTAGAAGAGAAATATCATAGGATACAGATTGTTCTTGGTTGAATTTCCTAATATATTTTAAAGCATCTCCTGCAGCTTTGGACAATTTCATATGTATATTAAATCTACTTTTGCTTTGAACATCACAGAACATCACAGCTGTTGATATTAGCCTTTAATAGATGGTATCTGTATGCATAGATGATAGCAATGTTAAAGCTGTCAATTCTGATTGCCTCCTACATGATGTCTAAAAGCACTTTGTAAACTCAACCTAGTTTAGGCCATTGGCTCCAGCTGAACACAGCTCTATCCTTGCTAAATGGATGCTTAAGTCAATCATACCTCCATCCTGCTCAATTACTTTCCTTACAATGATCCTTTCGATATGGGCAGCTGCACTGGTGTCGGTAACACTTGCTGCATTTGTTGTAAGAGCCCTGAGCTGATCTTTAGTGTATCCATTTTTTTCCCATCACCAAAAAAATGTGCAAAATCAGCTGCTAATTTGATGCGTATTGGACGGCATTGTGTAACTGAGAGTCTTGGGTCTGAATCACCTTAATGGGAAACTTGAAGCTACAAACCTTATATTGTAACTTGCTCAGAGGCTTTTAACTCGTATTCACTGGATGCTATTCCTTTAGACCTGTCACTAAATTAAAGTGTAGTTTGGGCATCTAATTCTGGCTGAGCACTACAGCTGGTACAATAATTATTGAGTGCTGCTTTTTGTTGACAGTGATTATGTCTGTCCTAGCCCACCTATGGTTTTGTTCTTATCTCCCAGCTCTACAGGCTGCTTCTATTTAGTCACCAAGTAGTGTGTGTCTTTTTGGTTGGGTTTTTTGTTTTGTTATTTGGGGGGTTTTGTGACTGCAGATGCTTTTGTTTATTTAGATGCTCTTTGGGCATGCCCCTCCTCTGGCATGGGGTCCTCCATGTGCTGCTGGGGCACAGTCTGCCTCACCATAGTCTGTACCACAGGCTGCACGGGAATCTGCTCCAGAGCCTGGAGCACTTCCTCCTCTCTTCATTCACTCACTTTGGTGTCTGTAGAGCTGTTCCTCTCACATTCTCACTCCTGTCTCCAGCTTGTCCAGGTTTTTTCCTCCCCTTCTTAAATACATTATCCCAGAGGTGCTCCCATTGTCACTGGGGGTCTTGGCCTTGGCCAGCAGCAGGTCCACCGGAGTTGGCTAGTGTTGGCTGTGTTGCATATGAGGGAAGCTTCTAGCAGCTTCTCACAGAAGCCACCTCTGTAGCGTCCCTGCTACCAAAACCTTGCCACACAAACCCAGTACATTACCTCTTTATCACCCTGCCTGCAGCTCCAGACAGCCCCAAGGGCTCGTTGTTGCCATCTGTGTACCCTGTTGTGGATGGCAGGTTTTAGCTAAATTAGTTAGGAATGCTATTTACCCTTCACCAGTGAAAGTCTCGCTCCTGCACACATGCTAGCGAGCTGTAACCTAAGCAGGTCTACACTGACACAGTTTATCATTGACGTATGTCAAACCCAGATTTTCCCAGCTGTCTACTACCATCTGCCAAGTACGGGTGGGGGCATGCAGAGTGCAGTTAGCTATGCAGGCCTGATGGCAGCTGTAAAATCAAGCAGTTTTGCCTGCTTAAGCACCAGCTTTTCTCCAAAATAAGCATTAGGTCTCGCATGGCAGTGCATTCCCGCTCCGGAGAGCGCCGGCTGCTGCGGGACACGGTGCTGGCTCTGCTCCGTGGCCACCTGCCAGCCCAGAAGCTGTGGAAAATCTTTGCAGCCATTCCAATGCATCCGTTGAACTGCAGAAAGACCAACCCCGCTTGTCCTTATGGCCTCCTTGTGCTGGGCACTAGTGCAAAAGGCTTCCCCAGTCCTTGACGGCATGGGCCCACTCATTTGGCTGCACCTCTCAAAAATGATGAGATCAAAGATATTTCCTCTCTAGTGAGAATATGGCACCAGATCTGGAGAAGTGTCTCTTTGAGAGCTAAAGCTGTGCTTGTTGCAGGATGTTACACTGGCTAATCAGAGCCCTCTTTAGCAGTTCTCCCAAAAATGAACTTGGCTTTCATTTGGTTTTAAAAATGGAAGGTGGCCCACACGTTTGCTAGGATGCAAGGACAGGTTTTTAATGAGTAGTTAACACTGCTTAAGTAGCTGAGAAACTAATAATAGCTTTTGAGTATTTAGATTTTTCACTAGTAATACCTTTTATTACAGTAGGTTGTTGTATTTGCCTTCCTGCAGCAGCTGACTCTGACAGCCTCTAAGCACAGAAATCCTTTAGCTAACATTAATTCAACCTCCCTGCATCCCAGGGAGAGGTTAAAATTAACCACAGTGTCACAGACTGCTTGAGTGCAGTACACATTATTGAAGTAGCTTAACCAGAGGAAACAGGTAAGCCAGGATTAGAGACCAGAAGTCTGAATGCCAGTTAAATGTATAAATCATAGAATAGTTAGGGTTGGAAAGGACCTTAAGATCATCCAGTTCCAATCCCCTTCCGTGGGCAGGGACACCTCACACTAAACCATGCCAACCTAGGCTTTGTCCAACCTGCCCTTGAGCACTGCCAGGGATGGAGCATTCACAACCTCCCTGGGCAACCCATTCCAGTGCCTCACCACCCTAACAGGAAAGAATTTCCTCCTTATATCCAATCTAAACTTCCCCTGTTTAAGTTTGAACCCATTACCCCTTGTCCTATCACTACAGTCCCTAATGAAGAGTCCATCCCCAGCATCCCTATAGGCCCCCTTCAGATACTGGAAGCTGCTCTGAGGTCTCCACGCAGCCTTCTCTTCTCCAGGCTGAACAGCCCCAACTTTCTCAGCCTATCTTCATATGGGAGGTGCTCCAGTCCCCTGATCATCCTCATGGCCCTCCTCTGGACTTGTTCCAACAGTTCCATGTCCTTTTTATGTTGAGGACACCAGAACTGTACACAATAGTCCAGGTGAGGTCTCAAATGGTAACCTTCAAAATGAATGAATGAATGCTAAAAGGAAAAGGACAAATTTCCTCAGTTTCATAACACTACTGCTGTTTTCTTCTTCATCCCAATAAGTAAAAATGGCCATGTCATATTTAAAATGAGTTATAGCAAAGGGAGCAGGTCACAGCATCCGCAGCAGCACCACCCAATTAGAAAAACTGCTCTAATCTAACCTGATGCTACTGTCATTTTTTAAAATGAGTCCTACTTCAATCATAAAATACTTGGACCATAACAGTGCTTTCTACACCATATGTCCTTATTTAGAGGAAAAAAAATGATTGCACCCTTAATTCAAAGGGAACGTTTCCCTCTGAGCCAGAGCTCAATAAAATGTATCAAAAAAATTGTGGAAAAGGGCAAGCAAAGAAAATCAAATTGCAGCGTGTGAAACGATTTAAGAAGGGACCTGGGGAATACATAATCTCCAAACTGCCAAGTTAGAGCAAGTATAAAATATACAAACAAGCCTGATATTTTTCCCAGTTGATCTCATTATGAGGTATGCTTGGGATAGATAAATTTTGTTAGAATGCATTAAGGCTGGATTTTCAAGGAAACAAATCAGAAGTAATGTGTTTAGCTGATTCCACCTTGTTTTGATACATGGGTCTTTTCAGGTTTAAAGGAGTACATTTTTAAAGCCAAATGGTTTGTTTTGTTTCAAGCATTAAAACCAGAGGCAACTGGGTGACTTTTGTTTTTCTCCCTGCTGGAAAACAGACGTTTATAATTTCAGCATGCTCTTTAATCATCGGGGTAGAGCTCTGTGCAGTATGTTTCACTGCCACTTATTGTTGCCTGTTTAAAATACACTGAACTAGCCTTGAGTGCAATCCCTTAACAGACTGTTTCGTCCACAAATAGTACTTTTTTCCAAGTCTTCAATATATTTTAATTAAATTGTCCATTTGTATTTATTAAGGCAGTTTACTGTCTCCTGCTGCAGAAAGCTGCTACTGCTGATAGTCTACCAATAGAAACATGAGCTTATCTGGGATAATAAAGCACAGGCATATGTTAGCAAAAACGTCTTCCCAAAATATTGTTTAAGCATCATGTTCATGTGTGTTGGGAAGGAGACAGGCCATACAATTAGTTTGGTAAGTTTTTGGAACAGTTGTTCTTAACAATCCTTATAGCCGTGGGGAATCATCAACTTTGTTAGCAGGAAATGTTGCCTGCAGTACATTTTTCTTCCTTAGATTGACCCTATAGAAAGAGTTGGAAAAGAATCCTTTGGCAGAACAGATGATAAAGTCATTACACACTGATGAGATGTAAAGTGGCGTTCAGCAGCATTAGTTTAGATAGATGAGCATGATAAGGTGAATCCATCCCTATCTCTGGTGATCTGAAAGCTTGGACCTAAGCTCTGGGACTTGGACGCTTCTCAGCTGTACTTGCTTATCTCCAAGTAGCTTCTGCCAAAACAGATTTGCCATGAAGTCAGTAAAATCCTGAATCTGAAGGTTGTGTTTGGTCTATCCTTTCTCGCAAGACAAATGAAAGTTGATCTCCCAGGGCTCTAAAAAAGGAATTAAACTTTCCTTCTTGAGGAGTTAATGTGTTCCTGAATGGAGTCAGTGTGGTCACTGCTGTGAGGGGAGTCTTTGCCCCTTCTGATCTGGATGGGCTGCTTGTTTTCATGGGACTATTCCCTGCTCCCAAGTGTAGCACAGAGGTGTGGGTGCCATTCCTGCGGGAGCCTGTCCACTGGCAGAAGTGAGAGGATTAGTGTAGTAATAGACCCATCTGAGGCACTGGAGAAGGCATATCTGAGATGAGTATTTTAATGATGTCTCTCCCCGAGGGTGCTGCTTTCTCTCCTGCATTCAGAACAGAGGGAGGTTGTTGAGGATCCGTTTCCCACCATGGGTATATGCAAGATCTGTTTCGTAAAAAGCAGACACAAACGCAAGCACGAGCAAGAGGTTTAAAATCAGACTGCTGTGACTTTAAGAGTGAGGAAAAAAAACTGTTAAGGAAGGAAAATAAAAATCCCACAGCCTGTTGTAGCAGCTGTAGCTTCAGATCGTGTGGAAAATGAAGGCAGATGATTCAATTTGGCCTGTGCCCCGAGTACATTTCCAAATGCTTCTGTGTGTGCGCAAGATAATGAACAAATATATTGAGATGGCACAAGATCAGTCCAAGTTTGCCGCTGCGCAAGCCGTGGAGCTCCCAGTAGGAGCACACTAGCTGTGCTGGGTTAATGGGGGTGAGGGTCAGGAAGCCCAGCACCTTTCAGAACAACTTAAGAAAAGAATTTGTCTCCTTTTGCTCCAGGCTCCCCATGGCACTCAAACGGAGCTTGTGATAAATCGAAGTGTATTTATTAATAATGAGCAGGGACAGCGTGCTCATGATTTGAAAATAGGTGCACCCAGTAAAAGTGTGCTTTCCTCTGACACTGGAAAAGCTTAAATAAATGGTGAGTAGGCTGATGTATTATGATGAAAAAGCAGGGGCTGAGAGCCAGCCTAGCAATAATGAAAAAGCCATTTTAGAGAAGCAAGACCTGCTCTGCCCATTCATATATTCCTCCACCCCTGCCCCATAAGATGAACTAGGGAGGGGGAAGTTGGATGGGAGAGATGAAAAGGCAGCAGCAATCCAGGATGGCAGAGCTGGGCTTTAATGAGAGCTGGAGTTATTACCGGAATGAGTTATGATATTTAATCATGCTACATGATGTCCAACAGCGCAAGGTTCATAATTCTTGGCTCCGAACATGGCCTGGGACTGTCCGTGAGCACCTGCAGCATACAAATTGATCATGGCTTTACAAACCTTGCCCCTGGTTGCTCCCTGCCAAGCCAGCCCAGGCTGCAGTGCTGGCTCACTCTCACAAGAGCTGGAAATGGCGTCTTCCCCACTCTCTAACAGGAATGTGCGGTTTGTGGTAGAGGCCGAATGGGAGCTGTTGCACGTAGGTGGGATTGCTTACCACCAGTTTTCTCTGCAGTGTGAGGTGTGTTAGTTACCTTGTGGGAGGCTGCACTGGACTGATTTTAAAGCAGCTTTGGGTTGAATTAATGCTTTTGGAGACTCCTGTTAACTTCAGTGATTAAATAGGCTCTGCTTGAGTGAAACTTGGGCACCTGTTTAATGTTTCAGTGAATACATACTGACGTGAATGTCTTGCTGACTTAGGGTTTGGATGTGGACAGGATTTGGCCTTTGGAAGAGATAAATCACCAGAAAACTTCACTTTCCCCCTTGTGCCTTTTTGCGTTGCTCCAGCATAGCTGTCCCGAAGTGGCACAGCAGCCAGCCTACGTTTAAGAACAGGTTCCCTCCCACCCCTGCCCCCCGGAGGCGAGGCTGAGGAGCACCTTCCCCACACTGTCTCTTGCTGAGCTGTGGGTTATTTTGAGAGCTTCTGTTTCTCATCCTGAAATACTCTGTGCAGACCTGAAGGCAGCACCGCCAACCACGCTCCGATTTGGCCCACATACGCTTCTACCTGCTGCATCCCCCGTTTCTGTGGCACTGATGGGAAGGCACCGTGGCAGGGCCTGGGGAGGGCCCTTCGCTGCCCTCAGAGCTGAAAACAGCAGCGCTCTGGGTGCTTTCAGACGGGCAAAGCAATGAGAGGAGAGAGGGGGCTCCTTCCGAAATGCTGCTTGTAGGTGATTTTAATGCTTTGCTGACACAGTAGTAAGGCAGCTTTATCTTAGTGGGGAGGCAGCTTCTCTCAGATGGCCCTCCCCTCCCCAAGCCTGTGTTCAGGTGGGTTGTGTGGCTGCTCTGCCTGAGGTAATTAATAATGGCAGCTGGTTGCTCTGGTAAGCAACGTCTCTCTGGTGATGTGTTGTACCAGGAGACGCAGCATGTTCTGTGGGTGGCTTCAGGGAGGTGCTTGTTTGGGTATGAGGTGTGGCTGCCATTTTGTGCCCGTGCTGGGGCTGGGAGCCCACTTCGCCTGTGGCCCTCAGAGACTTTGTAGGCTCTGGAAAAGCGGTGACCTTTCCAAAGGGAGAGGAATTACAAGTTTTAATAGTAAAGCTCAATCAAGGAGCATGGTCAGGAGGAATTCCTGGAACTCAAGGAAAAACACCCAGAGAAAATCACTAGAGATCAAGCAGCCAAGCCAGAAGCAACTTCGGGAAAGAAGCTTTTGACCAGTTCGCTAATACCCAGGTCTGCAGAGAGTGCCCGTGAAACCAATGCATCCATTTAGCAGAACAACTTGTCCCCCTGGTTGGGTCCTGCATGTGGCTCATTAGGGTAATTACTGATGAATTAAGGCAGCTTGGCTCAGCGCTCGGCGGCGGGTGTGCGGGCTCCCCTGCTGGCAGACAGCAGGTGTAAATGAACAAGATCTGTCAAAAAGGCTGATGACCCTCTTAATTCACAGCAGCAAACTGGGGACAGAGGTAGTGCAGCAAGTTTAATAATTGATATTTACTTGGAAAGGTTAATGGCAGCAGTGATGCTTCTAATTTGCTTGCCCGTGCAAGACCCTGTCAGGTCAAATTGTCTCAATTTGTTACCGTGGGTGTAGGTGTAGTTTTAATGAAATTTGGAGAAAAGAAGCAGGTGGTGTTGGGAGCCGACTGTAACTCAAGGAAAACAGCAAAAGGCTTGAGTCTGGTAACAGGTTGGGTGAGACTGTGCTAACTTGAAGCAGCTGTCTATGGGTTGTTTCGGTCAAACGCATAATGGTTTTGACAGGCTTTGACGTGTTCCTGGGTGGGAGCGCTGGGTCTATGGGTCAGAAATCAGTAAGCCACAGAACTCCATGGGGGGTGTTGTACTGTATTTAGGAAAATTGTAATTCCACTGTAATGGTGAAGTGCTCCTGTTTCAGGGAGAAACAGCACCTGCTGTGTCTGGAAGCGTTAGAATTGGCAGGTCAGATACTTCATGTCTGGGTTCTCAGGAGAGCTGGCTGATGACTGGGAACTGGTAGAGTTGGGGTTTGAGTAAGTGTGCAAAGACCCAGATGACTCAAAAAAGCTGGTGTGCCAGTGGGTTTGGAAGGCTGTGATTAATGGGGTATTACCACTTGGCCTATTGGCTTGGCATCAGTCCTTGGCAGGATAACAGGATAGCTGAAACAGTAGTTGGTTAATAAAGACCTAAAACAGAAAAAAATAAGTGAATGGCAATCATATATTTAGAAAAAATTCTTATCAAATTTATTGAATTAAATGTGGGTTTAAAAAATTGATTGATAATGGCCATAGCATTGATGTAGTATAACTAAATTTCTGTGCTTGATTCTGTTGACCTTTTTATTGGGGAAACAGATAGTATGGATTCAACACGCTGAATTTCAAGTGGATTATTTCCTGCTTTTACACCTGATGCTGGTAGTTGTGAATGCAGGATCACTGTTGGTTGGAAATGCTCCTAGCAGATCCCAGCAGGGATTACCTCCCATTGCGGCGTTGTTTGAACATTTTGATGTAGGAGCAAAGACAAAAAATTATTCCTGATAAAAGTTTGCAGGTGGGCAACATACTGAAAAACTGGTTTACAATGGCTGAGACAGGCAGCTGATGGTGAGAGCAGTGGTTGTGTGACAAGGCTGTGAGCAAATTCCTGTTTCTAACACTCTGATGTGGCTGAGTCTGAAAGTCTTATCCTTAGGAAAGAAGCGTATTGGTGAGGTGTAAGGTGGCAGAAAAGCATGCAGAGGAAGGACTTCAATCAGAAATGTACTGTTGCTTGAAAATGAGCATGGTATTTTCCCTGTCTTCTACTCTATGGGGCTGTGTACTCCAGAGCGGATGAGTACTGGAACTTGTTCTCCATGTAGTATTCTGAATATCGTATTCAAATATGAATAGGCTGTGGGGAGCTTAGCTGGCAGCAGTGTCAAACATCCATGGGATTGCAGCTCTCAGTGTGCTCTGGGGGTAAGGTTGCAGTGCGTGGATTGTGGCAGTGTGCCCACCCAGCACGGTTCCTTGGGCTGCAGGGGCAGGCAGGTTTTATCAGAGCACCATAGCAAACCTCACTAGCTGCTGAGACTGCAGGGAGACAGGACAGAAAGAAACAAGGGGATTTTATTGCCAGCTAAAGTACCAATTTGTACAAGCCGACATTTTAAATAGTGTAATTTTAATGGAACCAAACTGATATGAATAGAACCTATTAATAAATTAAACACTTCTTTCCACCCAATATTTCACAAGGGAATTAGCAGAATAATTTGTTAGTAAATGAGCCCAGGAATGAAGCTGTGAATGACATCTATCCTATCCTTCTCCTCCCCTGTAAAACTCTGCAGGTGTAAGTGGAAAGTTGCTGTGATGTCAAACACTGGTACCTGTCCTTATGTACAAATGACAAGCACAACTTCAAGACAAGGAAGAAGGATGATTTAGTGGTTAGAAAACTCGCGTCGGCTATAGGATTTAATCATGCTCTACTTCAAGTTTTTTGTGTTATCTCAAGCAAGTTTCAGGCCAGCATCCCTGATGGCATTTAGGCACCCAGCCATCATGCTGGTACTGACCTCCCAGTGCAGGACACATCTCTGGACTAGGAACTGGAGACCTGCCTATTGGGTCAGTTACAGCCTGTCAGCAAATAACACTGTTGAAACACCAGCATCATAGTTAAGGTTTGCTGGTAGCAAAGAGTGAAGGGGGCTTGTCTGTCTGCTTCCCTCTTGCCTTGGGCCCCAGGACTTTGGCACAGCCCTGCCTGCTTCCAGGAGTGCTAAAAGCACTCCTTCCCTTGCATGTGAGTGAAAGGGAATACGGACACGTGTGATCAAGCACAACTCCAGAGAAGCCCCATGCACTCAAATGCATCCTCTCCACAGTGCCATGGGTGTAGGAGCGAGACATTGAGTAAACCACTGTTGGCAACCTCGGGAACAGGTGGCAGAGCAGTGCTTGAAAATCTCCTTTTTCCCCCTCCTTCTTCTCCCTCTAGATGAAGGTCCC
This sequence comes from Neopsephotus bourkii, assembly GCF_033783945.1. NCBI lineage: Eukaryota > Metazoa > Chordata > Aves > Psittaciformes > Psittacidae > Neopsephotus > Neopsephotus bourkii. The sequence goes on along the minus strand of NW_026901291.1, from coordinate 407,390 downwards.
TACAAGCAGAAGTGGCAGAAATAGCGAGGAAGACAGCATCAGGGAGGCCACAAGCTCTCAGCGGAGCAGCTCAAGGGACCGTCTCAGTGATGTAAGTACCATTCAGGAGAAAGCATCGCTTCATTGCAGCAATTCCCGCTGCTGACATGGCTTTTCATAAATCTTGCTGAACAAATGTTGGCATCCAGAGGTCACTGTGTAATAACTTTTTTTTATGTCATGATTGAGTGTTATGGCATAAGTGGTTGAGCTGCCTTGCAAACACTATAATCATGGTGCAAATAATATGATAAGCGAAAGATCAGAGATGGGAAAACAAAATGGAATTGTTATTCCTTGGGGAGAAATGGCTTGATGTTTTGTTTTCTCAAAGAAGTTGTGTTAAAAAGCTTCTTACAGTGTCTTTGGGTTTAGCTACTGCACATAACCACGTAGTTTGGGTGCAAAGTCACTTCATCTGATTTTGTGCTTCCTGCCTTCAAGATAAGAAAGGTTTTTTGGGGAAAGCTGCCTTTCTCTCAGGAAATTCTATGGTATGTTGAGTGAAATGTTATGATAAAACAAAAGCAAACGGTGCCTTAGTGTGTAAACACACAAATGGGCTTTTGAGTCACCAAGAAATCAATGGCAGTGCTGGGATAATTTTATATGAAGGCTTTTTGTGTTAGCAATTAGCATTTCGCCTTCATTAAAACATGATTTTTTACTAATTAGGACCTTTCCCGTTAGGAGAGATTTAAATGAAGAACAATAATCAAACGCTGGCACGAGCATGTCTGAAATATTAAATTTGCCATTTCAATGGCAAGCCACAGAAATCCCAGAGTGAGTGGTTTTCATGTTGAGTTCTATTAATGTAAAATATGCTTCATAACTAAAACCTGTCACAGAAAACGGCTCACACCAGCTAAATTCAATTGGACAGTTAATTTAGCTTTAAAATTGAAAACACTACATCCGCTTCAGGATGCAAAAGAAGGGGGGGGGGAAGCCTTTGATAAGTGTAATGTATTTGCTATTAAGGCTTTCAGAGCCCATTCTACAGGAGGAGAAGGGAGAAAAAGGGGAAAAAATGGCTCCCACAAATGTGTTTAAAAGCTGAAAGTATTTATTAAAAATGTCAGCAGAAAAGTGCTTTTGGCAGATTAAAGCGGGATTCAGCTTGACAGCTCTGACAGGGAAATGTGACGGGGGAAAATTCTCTCTACATGTTTGGAGTGCGAATGGGGCGCTGTAAACAGCCGGCGCAGTGGGAGGAAGAGAAAAATAACGTTGTCCTGTGATCTGCTTCCAGGATTGCAAACCCACGCGCTGTGGTGGAGAAAGTCAGTGGGGGGGAGGGTGTCTTTAAACAAATCCCCTTGCTGCGGGGTGTCTTGGCTGTGTTATTAGTCGGTAATGATCGTCATTTTATATATACATATATTTACGTGATTCTCTCCTTCCCCTCCCCTTGGCCGCTCTTGACAGGTACTTGAGCAGGGCCGCCTGCTAGCACTGCTGTTCCATAACGTGGGGCTGTGGGAGAGGAGTAAGATCTTCAGACTTTGTGGTTAGCTTAGGTCTAAGCAGGAAGTCATTTTGGACACTTTTTGAGTCAAGCTGATGCACTTGCAGTTTTTCCTTTCCTTTTGCCCCCCAGAGTTGCAGCTGAACAGGCAAGAATTGCATCTAAGTGCCTAAATCCTGCAAAATCTTCAAAGGTAGTTCAGCAGTCAGTGGAATTCAGTGGGAAATAGGCACTCCATTCCTTTTTAGTCAACGGGGACATGCAGGCAGTGCCTGAAGGCTGGGGCACACTTCAGAGCTTTGCTGAAGCTGCTCCCATGACCTGGCGACCCATTGCAAATGAGAATTTTTCAAATTAGTAATTAAACAGTTTGAAAAGTAAGGTTCATGAATCACAGAATGCTCTTCGTTCATTATTTGATGAGTGCAATTTAGCTTTAATTACGTATAACGCTTCCTCGCGTACTAGTAAATGTTCTGTAGTCTATTTAGTGACTGTCAGAAAGTCTTCGAAAGTCCCACAGGTGCAATCAGATGGTTTTCCCCATTTCTGTGCATGGGAATAAGGCAGCAGGCTTCTCCTTTTCATAGAGGGAGCAGGGAAGGGGTGAGAAGATGAGGACGTGTTACTGAGTGTTGATTCCTGCAGGATTTCTGTCCAGTCATGCCTGGTCTCTGCGTGGCTCTGAGGATACTTAGCAGCACGCTGTGTGCGGCTGAAGTGAGGCAACCCTATACATGTGATACTGAGGATTAAAAAGCCACAGTAAGGGCATAAAGGGGAAGGCAAGGATGTAGCAGTTACAAATGGAGGCTGTAGCACACGGCTGTGCTGGGGTTGCTCTTGCCCTTGCAGACGGATGCTCTGTGGCAGGAGGCACCTGGGCTGTTTCTCACTCTCCCCTGAGGAGCTCTCCTGCTGTTTCTTGGTGCTTTTGGCCTTCAGGACTGTTTTTCATGCTGCTGTTCCCTCCTATCTCTTTCCCCATTAGCTTGGGTGAACAATGGAGTAAATGAGGCGGGAGGTGGCAGGTTTGGCTACTGTATGGAAGCACACAACAGGTGTGGTGGGAAATGTGTGTGTATGAAAGTGTTGGCTGTAGTGTTCAGTGTTGCCACCTCAGGAGCACTGGCGTCCTCCCTTTGGCTTCATTGTTGGTCTCCATTTAGAAAGCACTATTATGAACAGCTTAGCTCCTCTGTGTGATTTGTTTCTTGAGGTGACTTGTTCAATGGGATGCCAGCAAGTTGTTCTTTATTTACATTAATGCATGTCATTAGTCTCTAATGGACCATGAAGTCAAAAGGTGGCCTGGTCTGTCATGAAATAATTACACTCTAAAGAAAACTGAAGCAAATGATTGATTATGTCTTGCACAAGCACACACAGAGACATTGGTCTGTCCACAACAAAACCCAGAGCGTTTTGCTGCTTCTTTGCCACAATGAAACTTCTGTGGGGAGAGAGGGCTACAACTTCATAGTAAGACAGCAGTTGTCTGTCTTGTCTAGTATGTCTTCACAGACATTACACTGAGTGCCATTTATTATGGGTCATTGGGGAAAAAATGCTTATTATGATCTAGTGAAATCATCTCTGGCTGCAGAGGTTTGATTTGTTGAGGCAGGTCTCCTCTTTGGGATGATGCAACTTCAGAGCAGAGAACTAAAGTTTTAGCCCAGGTCTGCACAGCAGACAGTGGGGTGTGGGGAGAGAGGGTGGGAATTTGATGGTCCTTTATGTTCCCAGTGTCAATGTAAAATTCCCTTAAAATCTACTACAAAGCTGACATCCCTCTTACACATGTACTCTCAGGTCTTCTACAGCCAACATAGAGTCAACAGCCTTTTTCCAAAATGGGATTTTCCTCTGCTGTCTTTCATAGTGAGGTAATTGGAAGTTGCCAGAGAATTAAGAGCCAGATAAGCCATATTGCTATTTTGTTGTGTTGACTCAAGTAAAAGTGGACGGCTTGGGCATTTTGTTTTGGCTTTTCCCCATGTTCCATAATTGACCTAATCTTTTCTGATGTCCTGAACAGTCCAAAAATCCAGACAGAACCTTGTATAATGGCTTGAAAAAAAAGGGTTTTATCTTTTTCTTGACCCATCAGCTTAAGAACTGCCTGCTTTTTAATGGATTTTCTCCCTCACTAAATTGAATGGATCGTCCCTCATTATCATTTAAATAGAAGCCTCACTCCCTGTGAACATGGAAGATTTGAATGTGGTAGTAGAGCTGTGATAATTTGAAATATTCGGAAGGTGGGGGCACGGAGGGGGAGCAGGCGGCAGAGTGCAGAATTGCTGAATGTAATTGTCATGGATTCTCAATTTTGTTGCCACAAGATGGGAAAATAGACTAATAATTGTCTTCCAACCCTAGTAGAATAGTTGCCCTAGTTAGCTGAAGCTAACACTCTAATTGTCATGGGGGCACAGAGATGAATGAGGATGTATGCAGGGCACAGTCAGGGCTAAATTGAGTGATATACTAAGGCAAAGAGCAAATTGGCAATTATTGGCCCAGCTGAAAAGGTTGGCAGGTGTGCTGCTTTCTCACGAGCCCTTAGGGGGAAATTGAAAATATAAAATATCGACCATAAATACCCACTGATTAGGAAATATGTTGCAAGAGGTGCTGGCCACTTAAGAGTCAAAACTCTCCTTTTCAAGGGATTGGCTTCAACTGCGGGTAAAAGCAGCAAGCGCTGCTACTAAGTTGTTCAGAGCTTTTTCTACTCGTCCCCCATGCCCCAGGCTATCTTCTCTAATTTTCCATCATCCTCTATACTCATATGTTTGTTTGTTTTTTCTTTAACCATAATAAACGAAAAGCAGTCTTTCAGGAAGCACGGAGATTTTCTTCTCTCTAAATGTTCTTTGATAAGTGTTTAGCATATTGTATAGACTAGATATAAAATTCTCTCTCTGGTAGATGAATGCAAAATAACTTCTGTGATTTCTAATTCAGACAGTTCACAGTGATCTGTTTTTCTTTGTGTGCCATCACAGGCACCGTCTCTTCCTACCCTCCTACTTTCTGTATTATGCTTCCTCTCCTGGGGCAAAAGGATTAAAGCAGCAGCAGGATACAAAGCTGCAGGTCCGTTGTGTGTGCCTTAGGCTTAAGTACCTTGCCATGATCAAATGAGCCTCTGAAGTGAGAACTGGACCACAGATGTACCACAAGGTCCATATTTATGTACTTTGCAAACTTTGGCACATGCGGCATGCTTGGTCTTGGCTTTGGGCAGGGTGGTGGTGGGACAGCAGAGCTTGGCATGTCTCAAGCGAGTGCAATAGTCAGGGATGTTACAGAGTGTGTTGAAGGAGATGTTTTGAAAGCCTGGGAGAGAGCAACATGTGGGCTACAAACTCTGTGGGACATGCTGTCTCTATTCCCTATGTATAGCACACTAGAATCTCATCTGCAGTTTAAAGAGCATTGCATGGCTTAGTTGAAATAAAGGCAGCAAGAGGATAGTTTTAAGACCCCCTCCTCAAACCATGAGTCTTGGGAAACTGCTTTGAATATACATGCAAGGATTCTGAAACCTTTCAAGTCACATTCTTCTGTAGGCAAAAATTTCATGTCCCTCGAGCATGCTATGTTTGTGGCCCTCAAAATAGCAAAAGGTTGCATGAAAGCTGCTGCAGCAGAAGTTAAGACTTGCATGAAACTTCAGGTAGTGAAGCATAGCTAGGAAGAAAGGAAGTCTGGAGAAGGTTTTGTGAAGTTGTCTGAGGCGTGATGATTTGAACAGGAGCAGCACTTCTGCATGTTCCCTATCTTTTGGAAATGTGAGGTCTTTTCATATTGTTCCTGGGTTGCTGGATGCAATTCACTCGTTCCATCTTTTCTTCCACTGTCTATGGCCATCAGCTGTAGGAATCAAAGTGTCTTGGTTGGAAGCTGTTATGTAGCTTAATCAAGCCAGTTACAGATGTTTAGACCTTGTGTAGTTTGCTGTCTTACTTAACTGGTTTTGCAGTATTTCCAAGCATAACCTCCTTTGCTTATCCAAATAATAAGTGAATTAAAGAAGGAACATATTGAAGTTTTGCATGACATCCAAAATCATTCATCATGTATTGTGATTATCTTCTCAGGTCCTGGCTTCTAATCTAACTGAACATCAGATGCACTCTGTGACCTTTGCCAAGTCAATTGAACTCATTGTATTAACAGACAGGCATGTGACTGTGGAAATCAGTTGTGTTAAGAGACTCGGTGTTAAGGTCTGGGATATCTTCTGCCCTTGGCCCTTTTTGCCCTCCTTCCCACTTACTCCTCTCATTCCAAGACACTTGAGATGTATAAGGGACTTGCTTGCAAAGGGAATACTAGATTTCTTCAGTATTTAAAGATGACCTGGTATTCTGTTGTTGAATGCTCTATAAATGACCTAGCAGATGGGTAAATGTGCATGCTTCCTTGTGCCTCGGTCCTATCTAGCTGTAGGATTGGAGTAACTGAGAAATAGTGGGAGAGAGGTACAGCTGAGGTGAGTTTTCATCACGAGTTTCATCAGTGCTCTAAAACATAACTGCAAATTAGTTCTCTCTGTATTATTGCTGAATGCTGCTTAGCACCCATCAGCCAAGTCAGGATTGTAGCATCAGGCCATATGGTAGTTTAGGCCTGTATTTGGCGCTAAGTAGGAGCTGGGAAGTCTGCCTCAGTTCCCCCCTCTGCTGGGGTCTCCTCAGGTGACACTGGGCATGTCTCAGTCTTTCTCTGCCTCAGTTTCCACATTACCATGGGGGTAGTGTTGACGGCAGTGCTGGGAGGCTCTTCTGGGGGATGGTCCTGTGCCCACATAGGAGTAGCTGCTTGCTGAAACTGGTTGTGTCAGCAGCTGATTTGGAGTCACTTGATGCACTTTTCCTTTGAGCTAACAGAAGTGGCACATTTCAGAAAAGCTGGAATGAACTCTTGACATGTCTGGAATATGTGAATTTGAGTCTTTTAGCTAACAAGGAGGGGAGTGTACAAGGAGGGGAGTGTATACTAAACCCAAGAGCTAATTCTGTTGCCATGCTGCGTCACCTCCTTACAGTTAGTTCATATATCAGGGATACAGAGGATCCAAGTTGAAACCTGACTGACCCATTGAGAGTGGTGAATTGGCTATTACTTTGATTATTACTGGATTTTAAAGTGCTTCCTACTGTCTCTCTAGTTTAAGAAACTGAACAGAGGGTGTCTTGATTTCTTTTGCATCATGAGAACCATGGAAAGCCATGCTTTTATTTGTACAAGGGAAATAAATTTTCTGACAATTTAATAGACTAGATCTTTGGAAAACCTGTATGATTTTCTTTCCTAAATTGTAATTACAGTGTTTATCAGGGATAAAGGAAGAAATCTTTTAAATACTATTGCAGATTGTAGTGTAACTCAAACTCTCAAGGACATTGGGGTCTGGGATAGTAGAGTCTTTCAACAGTGAGATTTTGTCTTTGCTGCCAGAAAGGTGTATTTTTTATATCCAGTGTAATTAAACGAGAGCTATCCCGGGGTAGAAATAATTCACTCTGTGACATAACTGAAATGTCTTGTCTGTGCTGTCTGGTTTTGTTTTTAACCTTGGGCTTAAAAGGAACAAAAAATCTTTAGTTGTAAAAGAGCACATCATCTGCAAAGTATTATGAGCCATTTATCTTTATGCACAAATGCCATCTAGCACTGTAGTTCCACTTACGCATCTTTAAATGCACAGACCACACTCATTTTGCCCCTAACTAGTAACAGTCGCCCTTAGAAACCCAGCACTGAAAGAGGCACGGGAGGCACAAAAGCCGGTGCTTAAGCCAGGCAGGAGGGTCTGTGCCCTCCCCAGGGGTCTGCTGAGGATCACTCCAAGTGGCAGCTGCAGCGAGTGGGAGCAGTGTCTGTAAGCTTGGCATGGATGTCTGCTGCAGCAACTTCAGTCCCTGCCCACTGGCCCTGCTGCCTCTGAGTGGGAAATACATGGGATCACGGACATGTGGCTCTCACTTATCTCACTTCTACAGTGTTGGGGTTTGTAGATGTGAGGGTTTTGGAAAGGTCTGATGTGGCAGCTGTTCTGCATCTGGCTGTAGAGTTGGCTAGGTGGAGTCAGGACCCGCACTCTTTGAATGGTGTGTTTGGCTGCTTTCTTCTTTGGAGGACCAGAGCTGAGCCTGCTTGGTGCCGGGGTTGACACAGTAAGAGCTAGCTTGGGTTTTGCTCTTGGGTGAACTAAAGCTACTAGGCAGATGCTGTTTTGGTCAGTGCAGCACTAACATGTGTTTGGCTTGCTGGGTACCATAGTGACCATCATGCCTTGCTGCTTGAGGCACCTTCAGACAAGTTAAAAATTGGCCAAAATAACAAATTGACTATTTTGAGAAGAATTTTACAACAGCCCTCGATGTAAGTGCTCCTATCACATAGGTAAGAGCCTCTGTTAAGTCATTCCAGCTGAAGATCTGCCCTAGTAACTGCTCTTGCCAGACAAGCACTCATTCATAGTCAAAGGAGGTTTCTTCAACTTTGGGTAGATGCCAAGTTAAACTTCCACTAAGATTTCTTGTATTTGCAGCCACAATTGATTACTTTTCTCATTATTTGATCTTGATATAGAGACATATGGATTGAGCTATGTTTATATCAACCCCCAAAGATTTTTTTGTTTAGGAACATCCATTACAGTTGCACGCAAACTGTTCTGCCCTGGCACTCATAGCTCATATGAGCTGGGGCTTTCAAAGTTTCTCCATGTGGCTGTTGGTGTGGATCCTCCTAAACAGCCCGCAGGGTTCCCAGCTAACCAAGAAAGCAATAGCAGTTTGCTACATGTGCAGAAAAATGCATGCAAACAGCTCTGGAGAGTATGGGACATGGCTGCATATATACCTAATTGTTGGAAGGGATTTTATGAGTTGAATCCAAGTATTCACCAGTTACTAACTTCATGCATGCAATAAAAATTTGGGGGGGAGAGAGGGGAAGTCCCCTTTCCCCCCCTGATTTCCAGGAAATCTAATGTTATTATTTGTAAAGGGAGGAAGTTCTTAGATGTGAGAAATGCCAGAGTAAATTGCTATTCAGTTTTAATTATTTCTGATGTAACACTTTATTCAGCAACTGTTTTTATTGTTTTCTACTCAGTGGTCTTAAACCAGTGGTCTGGAGATTCCTGGGGTTCTTGGACAGCTTGGGATGCCTGAAAGTTATCTATGAAAAGCAGGTCTGTTGTTAGCATGCTTGAGTGTGTTATCCAAGGCTCTGCTCCATCCCAGGAAAATATTTTGGGCGTGCACAAGACTCAAAGACTGAAAATAACTGTTAACAGTGAGAATGCTCTGAGAGGTTGTTTCCCTGGAGAGAAGCTTTTAATGAAACCTCTTGTTTCTGGTTTTGATTATTATTTCCAATTTGTTAGATGTTGTCAATCTTTGTTAAATCTGAGTTGATGGGGAAAGAGAACTGCCACCCTTTCTCCTTTCCTGCCTCTTCAAGCTGGTAATTTGCCTTCTCCTCATTTCTCTGTGTACTTTAGGTGAACTGCTTGATCAAGCTATCCAAAGTGTCAGAACAGATGATCGTGTTCAGCTGTTCAGCATACTTGTGTAGATAGCAGGATATTGTTATTAACCTTTTTTTCTAGGCAAGGCTGAATTCCATGAGTTGTTTGGGGTTTTTTTAAGAAGTATTTGGAGGGAGGCATAGGTTTGTCTTAGTTTCTCAAAACCAGATAAATGCCACTGCCCTTCATTTCACCAGTCTGTGGCTTTATTTCTGTACAGTTTACATTAAAGAGGCTTATAAATAACTCTACTTTTTTGTAGTGCTTGAAGGCAGAGGCCAAATCAATATGCAATATGGAAAAGGTGGGAAGTTAAATGCTGTCACCGGTTTGTTATTGCTATCTCAGACACTCTGTGGAAGCTGTTCTTTCCTTGCAGAACAGAGGTCTCTTGAGCTACAGCAGGACAGAGGTGCGGGTGCTGCATGCCAGGGATGGGGACTGTCACCCAGCCACACACTGGCTGCAGACCTGTGTGTAAGGACCATGAAGAGCTGTGCTCCAGCCTTCCTTCTGCTGCACCCTGGTTCCTGTACCAGCTGCTGACAGGGTTTATGGTTACACTCACTTAATTGTAGGGCTTTGCTGTTGTCTCCTCTTCGCTTTGGAAACTTTTCTCCTTGGGCACTTGGCTGGCAAATCACCTCTCTGATGCCCAGGGCATTTGCAAGACAGTGGCACAGAGCATGCATGGGCAGACCAACAAGACAATCACATCTTCCATTGAGAGCAGGAGTCTGGAAAGGTTTCAGCATTTACCTAGATATCTTCTGATCAAAAGCTTTGCAGACTGGTAGTACAAAGGAACTGTTATCTTACCGGTGGAAAATTACAAGTATTTGCAGTAGCCTGCCATCAGTTTGCATCAATCTTTGAGGGTTTTGTGCTGTTGTGCTGATTTAGTAACACGATAACTTCTGGCGCTGCTACAAAAGGACAAATAATCGTCAAGACCAGCCTGCAACAATTCCTTGGTTTTGTTCAGGCTTTGGTACCCTCTCGAACATCAGTCTTGGAAACAGGACTGCTAAGCCTCCCTGAATCTTGTTTAGTAAAATCACATAGCAAGGGCATCAGGATTATAAATCACACTTGGAAATTGCCCTGCAGAGTACTTGTTGGGTCATGTGGTGTCATATGCCACCACTGTTCCTGGCTTCTTTTTAATTTCTGAAAACAAAGCAAATAGCAGCAGCTGGAGATAGAGGTGGAATTCATTTAGCCGCTTTGAGAAAGCCATTGGCAGCAGAAAACAGCCGCTCAACAGCCCTTGGGTCTGAGAGAGGGGAAAGGATCCAAGTGACTGTAGATGGTGTAATGAAAAGGAAAAGAACCAAATGATTTGGCAGCATGTGAAAGAGGTAAGGATGTGGTAGAGAAAGGAGCAGGAGGAGCTGAAATGGAGAGCAGGAGTAAACAATGTAATTTAACTTATTCAAAAGGGACAGAATGCTTATTAAAGCTCTGAGAGATGATAAATCAGAGCTTTGCTGCTATTGTTGTTCCAGATAGAGTTGTCATATGGTAATACTGCAGTGATGAAAGCTGGAGGCTCATGAATTCATACAGGGGAATGAAAGTGGGATATATGGTTACATGATTGAAAGTTGGAGTTGATGAGGCAAAATGTGCAGCCCCGATTCAGGAGAGCATCCTGACACATGCGTGCTGTTCCTTGGAAGCTGAAGAAGGACTGTTCAGAACATGTACTCTGCTGCTGTGAAGACATATCCAACACTGAGAGTTTTCACCTTAGTTGGGAGGTGCTGTCAAAGCCCTGCTGTAGCTTATGAAACCCTTGTTTGACACAGCCCTGGAGCCCTCACCTGGAAATGCTTTTGCTGTTACTCCTGTGGCAGCACGCAGAATGTCAGAAGATCATTTGAGGTGTTCTGGTTGTAAAGTTTTCCCCTAAGGAATACTGGGCTGGGGGAGGGAATCACAAAATGATTCTTATCTTACATTACACAGAATCTCTTGCATTACTTACTGTGGCATATTGTTTCCTCCCACAGAGTTCTGCTCAGTCGCTTTCAGGAAGAGGCTACTCCGTAAGTCATTTTACAGCTAATTCTTTCACTTCTGTTGATGTTGATTGCAGAGGTTTACACTACCTGTTGCATATCCACTGACATGAAAGAAACGTGGAACATAAAAACTAGGGTTAGAGCACAGGACCATCAGGCACCCGGAAGGGGACAGCCCTAATCTGCGAGAGCACATGAAGAGAGTCTGGGAGCTGCTTCAGTTTAGTTTTATACTTCTAGAGAGGGTTTTTTGTTGTTAAATAGTGGACTTCAGCTACATTACCTCCTTAGAATTAAGAGTAGGGGGAGTTTTCAACATTAGAGGGAGGTGCTTCCCTCCTCTCTTCCCTCCACCATACAGGTTTTCATTTGTGCATTAAATACAAGGATCAAATTTAGTGCGTTTTGAGAACTGTGACCCTCACCAGTGTGAACAAAAAAAGATCAATATTCTCTTATTTACAAGCTGTGACTTAGAAAACAAGATCCCTTGTTTTCAGAGAAGGGTGTTGCTGGTGTTTTCTTTACAGGAGTGCTATAGGTACCAGTGTTACTGGGCCAGGACATGTCTGCATGAGTATGCGATACAACTGTGATGTTTAATTACCCATTTCTGTTCACATGTACCTTATTTGTATGTGCAATAATGACATTTGTTCACATAGAGGTGGTATAGTTTTGTGTGTTTTGAGTACCTTTGCTGCTCAGCTGTCCCAAAGACAGGCACGTAGACCTTATTTTATATATTAATAAGGAAACAGGAGAAGGGTGTGAGTGGCTTAGTAATTGCAACATGGAAATTCCCAGAATCACATTATATCTGACTCTCATAACAAATGTATGATGTGTGGATGTCTGTTATCAAACCCTGGTTGTTCAGCCAGTAAGTCATGTGTACTTGCTAGGGGAAAGACTGTAGATGAAGGTGTAATTCTAACCTCATATGCAAGTCTGAATGAGAATGTCTCAGTCCAGCTACAGTTCCTGCCTGCTCTTACTGACAGTTGCCATTTCATCCCCTCTGATGTGATAAAGTTTGGCCTCCTAGAGGGATGGTTCCAAACTCTGTTTCTTACCTAGAGCTATAACTTCATTTTTCATAGAGCAGAACAAGGCTGGATTTTATATAGTGCAGAAAGTTGAGGTGGAGACCTGGTACACTGTCGGTGATAATCATATGACTGATTTTTCTTTCAACATTTGTCATATGTTCAGAGTTGTGTGATGGATCCTGTGAGCTCCTACTCAGTGCTGTGTGCACAGAGAAAAATTACTTGGCAGTGCAAGAATTTATGGTTTTATGTCATAGTGCCACTGTCGCAGGCTATCATACATGCTGTCAGAAATCCATAATACAAGACTCCATTTAAATCATAAGGCCATTACAGGATAACATGTGACTTGAAAAGTCTTACGCTTTTAATGAAATAATGTCACAAATTTTTAGACAGTAATGACACATCTCCTAAGTATCCTAAATCTTTTCAGCATCCCAGGTGAGTATCATTGCTTAATTCATTGAGTGATGAGGAATGTTTGTTCTAGGACCAGTTGAGCGCTGCCTCCCATACACATGAACAGTTGGATTCACCTAAGTTTCTAAAGGCAGATGCTGTATCTTCTGTTTGTCTGTAAAATGCCATGCATGCCTGTGGCACCACATAAATAATAATGAATCATCTTCACAGATTTTATGGCTGAAGGCATGGTTTGGGAATTAAACAGTTTCCCACTGGCTATAACATAGGTTGCAAAATCTCAACGGAAAAAGGCCAAAGAATTCTTTTTGCAGTCTCAAGGTCAATAAATCATAGGGCTGTTTTCCTCCCTTGCTGGCTGTTAAGAAATTTGGTTTTGTCTCTCAGAGAAATGATTTGGAGAAAGTTTCTAGCTCCTTCTCTGTGCATGTATGGGGACAAGGTTCTTTTCTTCAGCCAACCCATAACTTCTCAAGGGAGGTAAAAGCTTTCTGTGTGCCTAAGCAGCATTTTGAGATCATGAGCAGTGTGAGCTGGGGTTGCTTTTCCTTATGGGTTGTCGTTTTGCCTATTAAGCTGCCTTCTGCCTCACCATATACCAGCTGTTGAGTCTGACCATTTCCCTTAAGACTCTGACGCCGCTCTAAATTGATTTAGCATAAGGCAGACACTATCATTTCCAGCACTACCAGACCTTGCTGGCCCAAACCTGCATTGGAAGTTGATTCTCCCAGGTGGCAGAGAGGTGTTCAAACCCACCAGTTCAAGACAAGTGGCCCCAAACCAGGGGTTGTCCATAATATCTTGTAACACTTTTCTTTCTCTCTTGAAAGCAGCTGTATATGAAACACTAAGTCAGTATTTTGGCTCTACCCCTGTTTACATCAAATAGTTTGCCAGACAAGGTGAAAGCATGATAGAAAATAGCGCTAGCAGGAGGGATGATAGAAACACCGTTCCTGCACTGAGTGCTCCTCTTGATATCTGTGCAGGGCTTGTGTGGAAGACTGTCACTTGTGGAGTGGAGTGATGATATATGTCGTTACTCAGTGAAGTTCTTGTACTGGGTTTCATAAGCTAGCTGTTTAAATACCACAGACTATTCTGTGCCTGTTCCTTTTTAATTAGCCCGTTTCAGATCTGCATGCTTCACCATCCACTCACTTCATCCCTCCTTGAGAGATACTTGCTTCAGAAGCATTTGTAGAAAATGAACATTTAAAGGAAATGTGCATTTGCAGAAAGAGGACTTAAACCCTGTAGGAGTAATCTTGTATGAAAGATCATAGTAGAAAGTCCAGCTCACCAGGCTGGGCTGCAGAGGGAACGCAGGCAAGGCCTGTCTGTACAGCCAGGCTACTACTGAAAACCTTGGCAAATTGCTCATATATAAGGTACAGACACTGGAGCTAGAGTTAAAAAGAAAACTAAATTCAAATGTCTAAATAATAACTCCTGAGCATTGAATATTCCAGCAACTTCATTGACTTCAGGCTTCCCATGGAATGTTAAGTGCTTAAATAAAGACCATGCTTGAAATAACTCCACGAAATTCTGGTCTGATTGAAGTTACCACATAACCTCTGGTTAACTTCAGCTGCACCTAGATTTGGCACATTGTTTCACGGTATCTGCAGATATCACCGACAACATTTCTTATAAATCTATCTCCCAAAATAAAGTTTTGAGTGGCATTTACTTTTACTTGGATAACATGAGACATATCAAAGCCTGTGCTGTTTCTGCAAGCTCCTTATCTCATCAGCAGCATATGTTTCATATCCTTATCTTATTAAATGTATAATTCCGCTGTGCTGAGAAATAGATGTTAGTTTGTTGAAGGTTGGTATCTTACTCCCTTTATGACTTGATGGTTACATACGTGTGATAAACTACTCCAGCCATTTGTCACACTTCCTGCACGCACAAATGAGATTAATGATTTTAGTCAGAAACGTTGGTCTGTCCTGTTGAGCAGGCAAAACATATTTTCTTTATGGTAACAGGGTGAGGCCTGTGTACCTGAAAATGCACCAATTTGCCTACAAATACAGAGAGAATTAGAAAGTAGCCATATGTTGAGGTTTCCATAAATCACTGATACATACCCATCCTGTGGAGCATTTTTCAAATGCATTTCTGATCGTGAAGTCAATTTAGGACCTAACAAAGTCAGAAAGTAGTTACAGTGAACATAGAATCAGTACATGCAGTTTCTTGTTAGTGGCTGAATAGTTGCAATTGTTTATAAGGGTGAGCACATTGCGTAGGCAAACCCAAGTTGCAGTTGAACTCAGCTCAGTTTTGTAGAGAGCACTGGAAATATGTAGTAGCTTAAAAAAATAAACAAGAAACCTCTTCCAATAAATTATGTCGCTTATTTATAGAGTATCTGTGCAGCTGTTCCTCTGCTGAAATGGAAGGGGCTAAAATGTAGGAATGAATGAAAGAATAAACTTGAAAGCATATGGCAGATGGATAAGCCAGTGAAGCAACCTGTACCTTGGAACAAAAGTACAGGAGGATGAGATGTCTTTGTTTAGGTTTATTTGTTCTTGGAAGATTATTTTTTTAATAAAAACAGTAACACACACTTGGCAACAGCAGCAGCTGATTCTTATTCCGAGCTTCTGTAAAATATCAAAGTCTTTGCAGCCTAGTCAAATCCCTGGCAGCTCATCAGATTCTGTTGATTTTACATCTTCCTTGTTGAGCGCCGGAAACCAGTGTCTCGGATAACTCAGACTGCAGCTCATGGATAGAGAGGAACATGCAAAGCACCATAAGGCTTGCAGAAACATTTGGGTCATCCAGAATCCACTTAGTGCTCTCTGCATCCTTCTTGCCTTCTGCTTGGTGATGTAGCCTGAGAGTGATTAACACCTTATCCAATGAAGCTGGAACCTGAGGTGGTACAGGCAAGCAGTGAGCACCCTGAGCCTTTGCCTTCATGCCAGTCTGCTCCTTCCTTGGTGTTTCTCTCTAATTATATTGTTGATTTTTAGGACTGGCTTTCCAATTGCTAATGATGATCTTTACAGCAGCCTCCCGGGACTCCTGTCCTGTGCTATGTGCTTGGTGTTGCTGTCCAGTGGGCTGTCACCCAAAACAGCTGCCTGTGACTGCCACTCGCATCTTTTTAGCTCAAACCCATGAACACACTTGCCAGAACAGCAAGTGCTGAGCTGTAATTCACCTGATTTACAGCATGGAGGTAGTGTCCAGTGCAACGAGCTCAGGGGGCAGCAGCACAGATATGAATGACTGCAAAGCAGTGGGTAATCATCAGCCTAGGAACTGTTGACTCTTAGCAGGTTTATATACCCTTGTATACCCTACAAAGCTCTTCTTATGGCCTGTTTTAGTTCTGTGCCAGCTGAGTGCAGTTCTGTGAAACACTGAAGCAGATGGTTCCCGCTAAGGAGGCTGTTCCTACGCCAGAAATCCTCAGTGCATGCACAGGCAGGTTCTCTGTCTCAGTGTAATGGTTACAGAAGCCTGCTGAAGATCATGCCAGCAGCATTCTCCTGATCCGCTCTGTGCTTCAAGGATGCTTTTGTGGTTGGGGACCAAATTGGCAGTCTTGGAAAAGCACCTTCAACAGCATCTTTACAGAGCTTAAGTCAGTACCATTTTCTACATGGACCATGGTCCAAGACCCTCAGGTACCTTGCTGTCCTTGAGATTGCAATAGAGAAACTGCTGTCCTGAAAAGGATATGTTTCTACATGATCAACAAAGTTACTGCTGTATTGGTTGGGAATTGAGTGTGCTTCAGCTCATGGGTGTGGAAGCAGGATGGGTGATGAGAGGCAAACCTGAATTGTAACTAATGGGCTTTCTCCACTAATGAAAAAGCTCTCCTCTGTAGGTAGGAAGGTAACATTTTTTAGCTGGACTGGAAAATCCATTGTGTTTTAGGACCTTTGATAAATTAGCATTTTTCCTTGCCAAAAATCAATATTGGAAACAGGGCTCTTGTTAAGAATCTAAAAATCCTTGATCTGAAGCCAAAGTTAAATGATAAAAGTTAATTTAATATGTATTTCCTACAGTAGTGTGCCTGTGATCTGGCAACATGAGCAAGACATTCTGGATGAGATTTATGAACAGGGAAGTAATAATTCCAAAATAAGTATCAATCTCATTTTGCCATGATGCCAAGTAGAAAAGAGGGACTATAATTGTCTTTTTCTTCTGGACAAGAAAAAGAATAGCAGATATGTCTCCTTGAGGTGGAACAATACTCTGTCTTCTTTGAAGACAGATACTTAGAGAAAAGAAAAAGGGACTATAATGAAGTGATGTGGCCTGCAAGAGCAATGACAGCAAAAAAAAGATCAAAATAAAACAGATAAGTAATAATATGTAATATAAACATAAATAATTTTGAAAGCAGTTTTCCCTCTTAAGACAGCAGGAATTTTGGAGAGCCAGGCATATAATGGTGGGTGTCAATCCAAAGCACTTAGCTTCTGCTGGTTTTCTTTTCATGTGTTCCTAAACAGCTTTTAAGCTTAACTTTACAAGAACTATCCCCATGCTTGAATTCATGTGGGTAAGCTGAGTTCACTGAAGAAATGAAGAGTTGCTGGGAGTGCTGTGTGCAGTGGAGCCAGGTTGCTGTAAACCAACCAGGCAGCTGTCCCCTTCACTCCAGAGGTTGCCCCATAACCCATGAACTCAAATGCTTTGGAGCAATTAGTGCACGTATTATCCCAGATCTGTGGGAGCTCTTGAGGGTTTTTGAAATGTCCCATGAAAAGCGTGAGCAGAAGTACAAACATAAATAAACTACATACTTCAGCTTTACAAATACTGTAGTCTGTGAACTTCTTACGACACATTTTCCTTTTGAAGTTCCTTTTTTTGAAAGTCTGTTTCTTCTTAGATGACCTCTGTTTTTAATTAGGACAGAAAGTCTGATAAGTTTTTGCTCCTTTCCACAGCTGTAAATCAGCACAAAGGGCTCTCTCTGGCTGAATTTCTCTGCTTTAACCAGTGGCCATGCATGGCAGAGGGCTACTGAGGGGCTCCCATCCTGGTAGCAGTGCCCCTTTGTTTCTGCAGCTGGAGCACGATGGGACGATGGTGATTTCCATACCTCCCAGCTGCAGGGGAAGCACAGCCAGCTGACACCACGAGCCCTTGCGAGCCCCTTGGGGAACGGAGCATATGACTGCTGTGTGATTTTTGCCCACTTTTTTAATCTCCCCTGCCATAGCCCTCAACTCAGCTCAGGGTGGTGGTGGAACAGCTCTCTAACCTGACTAGAAAGACACTATTGTTACACAGATGAAGCCCCCGAAATTCCCAGTGCTCCGTAGTTTTTGGGGTAGGATAACCTTGCTGTCACTGGTCTTGCGTGTTAAAATGAAGAGTTGTCCTAAATCCATCTTGAATTCACCAGCCTGGAAAGGATTACATCCTGCTGAAGAGGGAAGGCAAAGGATTTGGAGAGTATCTGGTCTTTTTTTCTGGACCTTTTTGATTAAGACTGTCCTGCGGCAGTTGTGTCATAGATATGCTGTAGCTTTCTTTGTGTAATAGGGCTAGGTGTTTGCTTGTCTGTCTCAGCTGTTTTCACATTGTTGTTTGCTCTCATGGCTCTCTTTCCTTACAATCCATTGCCTTGTTTTAATTCTCTTTTCCCTTTACCAAACCCAAGCAAAAGATGATTAAAGCAGACTGTTGATTATAATCAGGGCTACTTATCTGATGAGCAGGGGTTAAGTGTGGGGCCCCTTGGGGGATTTACTTTTGATTTTTCTTTAATTCCCTGAGAGTCCTGGGCAGTGAGAATTGGCAGTGCTGGGGTTTTATAACAAGAGAAGGTGTTAAAATAGCCCATTTCTGAGGGCTGCCAGAGCACAGTGTTTGTTGTGCTGGGTGCTGTGGTAGGTTCATTGGGGAGGGAGGGGGGAAACAGGGTTCACGCTCTTGTTTGATCGTATATCTCAATGTGCTCTTGCAGAAACCTGCACCCAAAAGCACGGAGTGTAAGGGGAGCAGCACCAACTCTGAATGCTATTGTAGAAAAAAAAGATGAACAATAGCAGGTAAATAAAAGAGAACAAGGAAAAAGGATTGAATGCATCAACTTTGTGGGTGGTGTTCTCTTAGAGAACATTGTCCATTGTCTTAAAGCATTATAAGATTTAAAATACTTAATTGTGTGGCTCAGTGGAATACCCTGTTGTAATCTCTGCTCAGTCCCAAAATGGTTTTCCCTGTGTTAAACTGCACCGAAAAAAGTTAGCCTCCAGAGGGTAGGTTATTTAGGTTAGTGATAAAACTGGTCACTACACATCCTGAAGATGAGGAAGGTTCTCTGTGGGTCAGTGGTCTTTACTCAGTTTCATCACTTGTATTTTTTCCTCACTGTTTTTTTCTTTATCTGGGATATATATTGAAGGCTGGAGAGAGATCTTCAGTTTCTTCCCTGTCCTGACAGAAGATAAAGATGCAACTTTAACAAAACAACAGATGCAATCCTAAGTCAGATCTCACACCAAAGAAAGCTTTCAGTAACATGCTGAAGGTGTGGTGGCTCTGCTGTGAAAACTGCAAATGGGGGGAAATCTGGTGTAGGCTGAGGTTTCTCTCTTTCTCGCTTCATGTTTCAGCTTGGCTGTGATATACCTGGCTGCTAAAATGTAAATATACTGAGGCATGTAGTTGCATCTGCAGTGGAAAGGCAGCACTCCCCCATTCCCGAGGAGTGAGAGAACAGAGAAGTGGCACCTCACCACGAACAGAGGGGAGGTTTAGATTAGGTATTAAGAAGAAATTCTTCCCTGTGAGGGTGCTGAGGCGCTGAGGAAGCTGTGGCTGCCCCATCCCTGGCAGTGTTCAAGGCCAGGTTGGACACAGGGGCTTGGAGCAACCTGCTCAGTGGAAGGTGTCCATGCCCGTGGCAGGGGATTGGAACTGGATGAGCTTTAAGGTCCCTTCCCACCCAAACCATTCTATGATTCTGTGCTTGCTTCTGTAAGAAGGTGGTTCAGGAAGGATCCCAGGGTTCATAGGCTGCCTTTCTAGGAATGGTTAAGCTCCTGCTGCAAGAGTAAAATGGCTGCTGAAGAGCCTGGGTTTCTCATCTGCAGTGCTCACGTTGCTGGAAGGGGAGTGTTTGGGAGGAAGCCCTGGTCAGCCACGTGAAATGTTTCTAGCACAGGGTCAGCGTTTTCAATTCCCACCACCTTAGCATTTCAGCACTGAGTTCCTCATGCTCAGCTCCAGCCCCAGTCACCATGACTTGCTGGTATTGTGTTAGAAAGGTGTCCTTTCTCCTTTTTATAGCAAATAAGTAAATGAAACTTAAGAGTTTTCATCTTGATGCAAAAGTACCAACTGCAATTCTAGAAAACCAGGGAATGCAGGGCAGAGGCAGAAATGTAGGCAACTGCATTATACATAACTTGCACTTGAGGTAGGAATCATGCAGGGTGGGAGATCTTTGCAATACCATCTGGCAACTGGTAAGGCCAAGTTCTCTCTGCTTTTTCTTCAACTCTTTGTTTTATTAAATGGCTTTAGGGAAACAATGAGGTAATCCAGGCACTGCCATACCCAAAAGTTGTTTTAAAACCATTGATCAACGAGACTAATTTCTTGGAGACATTTTTAACTTCCAGTCCCCAATACTCAGCGTTTCAGCCTAGTTTTCAAGTGATTGTAGCTGTTCTCTCGTTTTTCAGCTTATCACAGGTCAGGAACTGAAAGGTGCTGAGGTTGAGTGAAGCAACAGTTCCTCACTCCGAGCTCTGCTTTGTTTTTGTGGGAATTGTCTGCTTCTGTAGACCTTTGGTTTCATGGCTTTTTTAAAGTTTGGTTTACTAACTTGCTCCTGAAACAGATACAACCACCAAAGCTGCTTTTTAATTAGCCCTGTGGTCCATCCGGTGTGTATGTGCTAACGTCTTGGCTGTACAATGCACTTCCAATGAAAGGAAGCAGTCTGCCATAGATTCTTGTAACCTTGGGGTCAGTTTTAAGCTCAAAATTGCTTTTGATTATGGTGTTAGTATGTGCCTCAGAAAAAAATCAAGAAATCCAGCAAGCACTGGTGGTTCTCACATGGTGCTGCTGAGTGACATGCTCAAATGGGATCACATCTAGATTTTAATGGAATTAACTGCTTTAATTCTTTACTACTGTGCTAATGGTTGTGAATATTCGAAGTTTTGCAACCAGGATGATGGAAAATCAGCACACAGTTCCATGACTGTGGACACGCCTGCAGCGGTTTCTACAGGAATGTAGCCTGAGTCACACCTTTATTGTCTGCGTTTCATCCCTGTACTGTAAGATGTATGAGACCTTATGTGCCTGAACACTTAGGGCCTAGATCTGTAGTACTGTGAGAAATTTTCTTGTCTGATTAATTCAGCGCATGTGTTCTCCAGAAAGCCTCATGACATTGGCAGTCTTTGAGAAACATGTTAGGGCTATGTAGATGCTATGTGTTTGCAAACCTCAGTTCTGTTGGAACTTGGCTATCTGTAAGCAGCAAGAAGTTTTTTGGTTTGGTTCAGAAGCTGTTAGTGTGGTTCTGGAGTCTTCTGTACATGGTCATGCTTGATGTTGAAATGGTTCATGCTACCCCTGAAATTGGCTAACCAAAGCAGGATGATGGACATGACATAGCAGTTGGGGTGCTACAGGTGAAGGATGGTATAGACTGCTTAGTAGTGTGTGCTTTTAACTTATGCAGCATCATACTCACAGCAGTTGGTAATTACCAAAGGAGAAATGGTTACAGTGGTGGCAGTGAGAGACATTTCTGACTGGTTTCACTAGGTGAGGACTAGGACCACAGGCTCTGGGAGCAGCAGTGTGAGCAGCCGAGAAGCTAAACTTAATGCAATACTTGTAATGAACCAGAGATTCAAAATCACTTATTTAAAAGGCTTTTCTCTGTAAGCATTCTTTGTAGCAAAATACAAGCAGGTGTTGGCACAAGCATGATAGTAAGGCTTGTGATCAAAGTTAGATCAAACCTCCCCTTGCAGAAGACATTCTCCCCGCTGTATTTATGTTGTTCTTCTAAAGCTGCTTAATAGCACTTAGGCCAGGTGGCACACTGGTTTAAGAGAAAAAGAGCCTGAAGCATGAAGATTAGGATATCGCGGTGAAGATGCCCAAGGCCACTAGGCACTGTGTAACTGGCAGGCATTGAGTTGTAACAGGTGGAGGGTGGTCACAGACTTCTAAGCATCTTCCCCTCCCACTAAGGACTTCCTGTGCTCTGAAGAGCTCTAATTCATCTCATTTCTGGAGAGCCAGGAAAGGGGGCAGGAAAGAGTAGTAAATGGTCCCTTGAAAACAAGAGTCAGTAACGCACACCACGTGAGGACCTAGACAGCCTGTTTAACTGCAGCCAGTTTCCTGCTGAAGATTCATTTTGAAGAGATTGTGAGAGCACTCAAACAGGAAGCTGCAAATTCACCAAACAGTTTCGGTATCAGTGTGTTATCTGTGGTCATTCCCCTCCCCAGCTTGTGGCTGGCTTCTGGTTAGCAGAGAAAGACACTTTGAGCTGAGCTGGCATCAGTTCCCACCTACTTAATCAGTTAAGTTGTGAGCTGTGTGGTTAGCTCGAATCCCCTGGTTGTCTTGTGGATTGCCAGTGACAGGAAGGAGATGCATTGAGTGGTTCAGACAGGAATAGCTTGGTTATCTGATGGTCACCCCAGAGACTGATAAAATTATGTTAGCTCTTTTCTGAGAAGATATCAAAGCAGCAGAATCTGTTGGCTCTAACCACCTGAGGAGGTTACAACGTCAAGGGAAATTTTGCTTATCTTAAGAGCCTCAGAACAGTTAACCTGTCTTCGCTGCTGCAGACCACAGCAGGGCCTTAGACTCTTGGTGCACGGAATGAAGCCTACAGACCATCGCGTGCGAAGCTGTAAAATCTTACTGAGGAAATGTTATAGTTCAGATCTTCCAAAATTACTTTGGTGCTTCAAATTCAGAGGTGAACAACTAGAAATGTATCAGAAGAACCAGTGTTTCCTAAGGGAGTTTTCCCTCCATATTTTTAGGGAACTCAGCCTCTTTTCAGGCTGACACATTGTCAGGAGGTAGGGGTGCAAAGTGAAAAGACACTTTCTAAAGCATAGCCTGTTTGATGAGCCTGTACTAACCTGAAGCCAAAATGATGGTGACTGTGGCATGGGCTTTCAAGGATTAAACCAGAGAAGGTGGTCACATCCTTGGGACCACTTAGGGTTTGGTTTTATCATATGTTTTATCATATATTTGATGAGCAAACCCCGGGGTTAGAAGGGACAAGTTTCAGTAAGAGACCTTGAACAAATGAGATTTTAAATTAGTATTCTCAAAGTGGCCTTGAGCAGGTTGATTTGAGCCTCAGTGCCTGAATTTCTCTAGCTTTAAAATGGGGTATGATACTCATCTCCTTTGTACAATGAGATGCACAGATTGAATTTTACCGAGTATTTACTAAAACAGGCAAGATAGTTCTGAATAAAGGGGCCTCCTAATTTTTGTGTTTTGTGCCTAAAGCAGAAGGAGCTCTGTGCTGTTTGTCCTGTGTCCCTGTCTGACTATCCGTCTCCTCAGCTCCTGCTTGTCTGTTGGTTTTGTTCAGGTTTTGAAATAAAGCCGATGTGTTTGTAAGGGCATGTGTCTGTACAGGAGGCATGTAGGATGCTTTTGTCTGCTGATGTTGCTTGGCTCAGCCTCTGTCAATGACAACCATAACAATCAGTGCATTTTTGACTCAAAGCTATTTCCTTTCCTGGTGCAGATTATGTCTGGTATGCATAATGTGTTAATTTAACAAAGCAGTTCTTTTGATACAGCTTTAATTTTTTAACAACAGCTCGAGGGCAATGATGTACAGATTATATAGTATCAGTTTCCCAATTAAAGTTTTACAGGAAAATACTCTGGTTTAGCTTTAAGCCTGTGTTGAATCTTCCTTCTGGCACTTGTGCAAATGGAAACTGTGCTATTGCAAAGCATCCATTTGAAACCTTGAAATATTTATTGAGGCTGCATTGAATACTGAAACAGGAATCTTCCTGTAGGCTTGTTGATGTCTGTCATACGCATATATTTTGTAATTAAATGTCTGGAAGCTTGTGTGTGTGTGGTTGGTTTCTTGTGGGTTTTCTTCGCAGGTTTTGTTGTTGTTACACTGTTTTTCCTGATAAATGCATTTAACACATCCCTTTTAAGAGTTCCTATGAAATCTTATCCAAGGCAAGACCACATCTTTGATGTATAGCGATGAAGCGCCTACTAATTGTTGCACAGAACACTGAGGAGGTTGCTAAACTGCTGCCCTTCCTAGAATGCCAGGCTTTGTGAAGATCATTCCTGCAGCATAATGGGCCAGTTTGGAGGGTGTGGGATAGAGAGCACCTGAAGGGACTAGAAGAAAAGATTTAATTCTTAAAACACTGCCCACAAACTTGAAAGAGTTTTTTATTTTATTTTTTTTTTCTTTCCTTCTCACCTCTTCCTCCCAGCCCTTTGCCTTGGGTAATATCAGGTCAATGACCTTCCCTGTTTGCATCCCTTGGATGCAACAGGGACTCACCATATCCAAAACTGTCTTGCTGGTCTTGGAGAGCCTGTGGCCCAGAGCATGCTCCAGGGGATGAGATTGTGTGGAGTGTAAGCTGAGACTCAAAGGGCAAAGCAGAGCAGCACTGGCAGTAGACAGGACTAGGAGTCATCAGCTCCAGTGACAAAAGAACAGGTCACTGTGAACCTGCAGAACCAAGAGCTGATGGCATCTCTCTTTTGCCCTGGTCTCTGATGTCCTGGTGACACTCTCAAAGTACAAGCCACTGCTCAGTCCACCTGTCACCCACCTGGATGATGATGATAAGATGAACTGGAGTATCAGATCCCTAATTTGGGTTAACCTGCAGCCTGCAGCAGCATTAGTCAGTGCCCAGATTTGCAAAGACACATGGTAGTATGAAGATATCTGGCTCTGCCATCTAAATCTGGCCATTAGTGGGCAAGTACAGCTGCTGTTGCAGGATAGTGAGCATGGTCTGTGAACCTGCGCCGACCAAGCAGGCTGGGGCTTGAGCAGGCAGCTTCTCTGCCTTCAGATTGTGACTTCAGAGAGCCTGAAATGCTCTCTGCTGCCAAGGTGCCAAGGAAGCCACCTGGCCCACTTTGAAACCAAATGCTGCAGTCTCATGTGTTTATCACTTTCCTTGTTTTCTTTCATTTCCTATTTCCAGCTAATCTCTTTGGATTAGTCCTACTGCTAGATAATTACGACTTTCAGATATACATCTTTTTCTCAAGCTTGCCTGCATTTTTTTTGGGCAGCTATTTAAGACTTTTATTATTTTTTAAAACACATTATGTCCTTATTTGCATATTTGCATTTCAGAACAAACAAACAATGGTATTTCTCTCAGTGCATCATTCTTCTAATATTTTTCTTAACAAGTAGAACTCTTTCAGGCATGCCAGAATCAGCTTCATTATATGAATCCTATTTATGGATCCTATTTAGAGCATGAGAGGGCAGGGAATTAAAGAGGCTGTTTCCACAAACTCTGTATGTGGTGTCATGTAAGAAGGTGGGGTAAAAGTTAGTTAATATGTCAAGGAAATTATAGTACTTCCCTGGAAGAAAGGCTTTGGTTTGTTTCTTTCTTTTTTCTTCTCAATGTTTCTTCTGCACTATTTCCTTCATCAGACACTGGGGCAGAGACTGAGGACCTAAGCAGCAGGGCGAAGGCCTAGGGAACTGGGCTGGGTCTGCAGAATGAGGGGCAATATAGAAATCCTTAGTAGACATTAAACAAGATAAACTCGCCAATCTGTTACATTGCTGTGGTATGATGGGTTCTTGATATATGTATGAAAAAAATAGGCAAATATGGAGGAAATAAGAGCCAAGGCATTCATTATCAAAACGAAATGTCTGCAGTGGTGTTTTATTTCAGTGACTTTATTTGTGTAATGGCCAATGATTGATGTAAAGTTAATCATCTTATCTGAAAGGTGTAAGCACAAGCAGGCAGTCTGTGCATCACTGATGGGTTTCACTGTGGTTGGTGCAGAGAGCATAGGTTTGTCAGGCCCAGCTTCATCCATGAACTTGATAGGTTTTGAAGCATCTTTGGGGAAGAGAGGGACAGAAAACCAACCCTGAGGTTTTGCAGTGTTTCTGTTGAGTTCCTCCATTGAATGATGGCTGCTGAGCTGTTGGGTTGGCAGGATTGATGTGGCAGTTGCCTTTTGGAACTAAATACTGAAATCTGAATAGTCTTGCAAATATTGAGGAAGTCAGTTCCTCAAAAGCTTCCAGTACTACTGCAGCATTGAATGAGAGAAATAATGGAACCTGTTCTAGGCATTGCAGTTTAAATGAAGTGTGCATGTTTAAACATGCATGAAGAGCAGTGCAAATGAACTTTGGATTAACCTGGTGCTTAGGAAGGAGGAGTTTGACATGTTTTTAACTGAAGTGCCCACGTGCTGCCCATCTTGCTGGCCCAAAGTGCTCTGGCACACTGTGTGTGCATCAGCAACTTGTGCTTTAAAGTTTCATTGCAGGTGGTTGGGTCAGCAATCAAAACAGGCTCACTGGGAAGATCAAAGAGGAGGGCAGGTCCACAAAAGAGAAAGAGAAATTAGAAGGGCAGTTTGCAGTTTCACATTAATTTTCTTCATTGCTATGCTGCACAGCCAGAGAAAGTGAGATGATGATTGCATGGAAGAGCTGAGTCCTCTGGATTTGCTCCAACAGCTCCATCTCCTTACCTTGAGACTAGAACAACAGCACATTTGGCACCTACTGGTTTTATCTAGAGTTTTTGAGGGGCAAGGAAGGGGGTTTTGGAGGTTTTGGCTTTGTTTTACTTGAGGAATGTGAAAGATCCTCAATAGGTCTAGTTTCTGCTTCACCTCACATATGTTTTACACCTGATCTGATCAGAACCTTATCTCTGATCTGTCTTTGCCTTGGGCAAACATCCCTGTGCGTGTTCTGTTCAGGTAGCTCTTTACCTCACTGGCCTCAGACAATGAGTGGGAGAACGGTAGGATTTCTTTCATCTCTACCAGTGGCAGCTGTAGGAAATTGCAGGAGTCCCAAGAAAGCCCAATACATGGAGGGAGAGGGTCTTCGTTGGCTAAGCAGGACCACAGCGTGGTTGTGACCTGCGGCTTTACTGCATGTGATGTTTTTCACTCACCAGTACCTTCTCAATCAAATGGATTGATTTTGTCAGAATTTGAGTTAAAAGAAGTGAATTCTTATCAGCAGTTGTGAAACCTAAGGCAAACATGTCACTGAAAATAAGCTTACAATGGCTTGATCAAGATCTCATGAATTGAGGTTTTCAGGCATTTAAATGGGTTCAATTGCTGTAAAGCTGGGAGCACAGGTAGGAAGGACTCACAATTAAAGTTGCATTGTGAGGAGCCAGATTCAGAATTCCATGGAGCCTTCCTGTTGGCATCTTTTGATTTCAGACTTACAGTAATGTGCTTTTAATATTTTGGGGGTTTCAGTTGGCTCAAAGTCTGTTGTTCTTTCACCCAAATCTCCTGTATCACGGTAGGTTTCTCTCATACCTCACTTGGTTGTTTTCAACCTCTTCCAGTTTGCAAACACCCTAAGAGAAAGACCCAGAGAATTGCAGAGCCCCATACATTCAGTTTAAGGCCATCTTGACCACAGGCTTGGTTTTCTTCACTATCTTTTTACAGCTCATTGAGGAAGTACTCAGCAGTGCTGGAGGTCTGATGTCCCAGTGCTGAAAACCGGTAGCTTGATGCCGTAGGGCGGTTTCTGGCCTCTGCCTCTGAGCACTGCTGTAGCATGTATATAGACTCTGCAAACCACATTTTACAGAAACTGTGTTCTATAAAAGTCTATATTTAGCATCAGAGCAGACTCTGCTGCAGTGGGCTTCCCTCCTTCTGACTGGAGTAGGGTCAGATTGGTTTGGATGTTGTGGTGGACTCTGACTCCTACTTAATTTTGTCAGTGGTATTTTTGTGACACTGTGGTGCCGTGAGAGCTGTAAATGATCCCATTACTCAAATAGACTTTGAATTTGGTTGGAGAATTGCTTTGCAGTGAAACTAAGCCTGAAAGGTACCGTGTTCATTAGCCACTGAAGTAGCCTACAGTAGTATGGCTTGTGGATTATTTTACAGTAGCTGCTTCTCTGGTTGCTTGCACAAATGCAATACAAAAGTTGCTTTTATATTAATCTTTAAAGTTGCAGCCTTGAATGCTTATAATTTTAGCATCCTGAATGTTAACCAACAAAGGAAGCATGGTTTTGTGTTCAAAGTCAGGAGGAGGAGACAGGAGGTCTGTGTTATATTCCCAGTACTCCTATAATCTTGCCCTGCGATCTCAGGCATGCTGTTTTTTGTGCCTCAGTTAACTCATGCGTGGGGCAGGGAGACCTTCGGGGTGCGTTGACAGGCCCAGTTGTGTGAAGGCTTTAATGGTCTGTGAGATCTGCTGGTGGAAGAATGTGATGTTGTTCAAAGCACAGGAATCTGTGGGTTTAAATTTAACCCCAAGAATTAAAATTGGAGTTTCTTCCACTTCTATACAGGGCTGACATCTGCTCTGAACATCTTCATCTTCAGTAGTATTTTCCTCTGTTATATTTTGCATAGAGAGGCTCAAGAAGAAGGGGAATTTTGGAATCAGTGAAAGCACAGGTGATGGCTTGTGCTTGAATCCCGCTTGGGTATCCATGTGTAAGGTTACCTCTCCCTGTAAAAGTTCTGCAGAAGCCTGGCACAGCATGTTACAGATGGCCCCTTATTAACTCTGAATTTCCGTAGTTTCTTTGCTTTTCCAGGTTTGAGTTAGCTGGCTTGATGTTACTTCTGAGAAGTCCTTTTGATGGCTGGAAACGATAATAGCCTGTGTCATCTGCCCTTTAGATGGAAGGGTTATGCCTCGTCCTTTATTCCTCGGCTCTCCCTACAAAACCCATCCCACAATGCACCCGAGCTGCTCGCAGGTGTTCCCGTGGATCTGCCCTCTCACATGCACCGCTAATTAGTAACAGAAGCTAATGGCCCAGCATGCGGCCATCAAAGGGCTGACAATTCCAGCCTTTCCAAAGGGCCCTTTATGTCAAAGCCCCCCACGAGACCTGTCCGGCTGAAAAGACTATTTGTCTGTCCCTGTGTGCGGGCCTGCTGCAGCGCCGCGGCCGGCTGCTGGCCTCACGCTGCGCCCCCGACTGTTGCTGCTAGCAACAGATAAAAATCACTGTTAACCACAGCGGGGCCCACAGCACATCAATCATCTGGCCCAGATAAAGGCCTCGGGCCTTTGGCCCTATCCCTCGGTTGTTTCTAAATAATTTCCAGTGGCTGAGCATGCTATGGTGTAGGCTGGGTAATTCAGTCCAGAAAACTTCATTTCACTAAAAATGCTTTGATTCCTTTTTCCTTCTTTTTAGAAGACTGTTTTTGTTCAAATAGATGTTTGTTTCGAAAGGGGGAATTTCCCCCATGAAAGGGATGCCGTGGAAGTTCAGAATGAGAATAATAAATAAAACGGTGTGGTTAAATGTAAAGTACAACCCAACAGGCAGCAAAAGGAATTAGCATTACTAGCAGTAACAAAACAACTCAGCACTTTAGAAGACGCCTCTCTTGGCTTCAGCAGCATTCAGCTTCCTGAATTTATATATATTTAAATAGAGATTAATCTTTATATATGGATAACATCATTTCCACCACACCTTTATTAAAGAGATTTATAGCCAAGTATCAAATTACACTTTTAATACAGCCTAGTTGATTTTTTGGTAACAGCAAATCATATTTGTAACTCCAAATAACTAAACAAATTTGACAGTAGCAAATTTTCTCCTTGACACAGCTAATTCTTCATCCTGTCTTAATGCTCTGCTGTAAAGCCATAAGAAATTGTGATGCTTAGAGCCTGACAGTCATAGGTTTTGTTCTTGCCACTTAGCAATCCTTCAAAGAAGAAACCAATGCAGTTTAAATTGAGCGACATCACAGGTTTATGGCAGGGAAACTCTGTAGAGAAGCCTTATTTTGCAATCTTGCTGCTGTAAGGGTAGGCTAGGTAGGATATAGTGAGATGCTGAAGGTAAAATCAAGTGTTAGGTCACAAATAAAATCTCTGTGGAAACCCTAAAAATTAAACCTCAGTCAGCCTGCCTCCTGCACAAGCATCTTTGCATACTAATTGCATGGGCCTTTGTATTGTAGATACTAATTACCACTAGTTCTCAGTGGGAATTGGACACCTAATTCTCTAATGCTGCTTTTAACCTCCCAGCTTACAAGCCTTGCATTTCAAGACACCTCAGTTCTGCTGGTATCTTCCAAGTACAGGCTGGATCAGTGCATGTGCACTGCTGCTCATTAGGTGACAAAGAACCCTGGAGAATTTTACAGCCTGCTCAATGTTTCTTAGTTGGATCATGGACTCCAGCAGCAGCTGGACAGGTTGGCTGAAACCATAATCCAGAAGCTGGTCTACGTTACCTTCTTCTTGCTTGTATGGTAACGTTTAATCTAAAAGGGACAATTAGAAAAAGTTAAATTCTCACCTGGCTGGTACTAATGGGAGGTGAGCCTTTCCTTTCAGGTAGAAAAGACTTCATCCAGAATGCGTTTAACAAAGCACTGAGCTTCTGAAGTGTGACTTGTTGCTTTGTGGTATGTGTTTCATACTTCACTGGATGAATATGATGAAGAATTTGAGAAGTTTCCTGTAGAAACAGGAGGGACATCAGCCTGAAAAGGTACACTCATGCAGTTATGTCCTTCAGTATCTTCTCTGAAGACAAAAGAAATGTTAAAATTGATCCTGGTGGATTTTGAAATAGGCAACAGTAAAATATTTTTCAGCAATCAAGGTCACTGTAAATGCCTGCCTCAGGTCTGAATGGTCCCACTATCCTGTTCTTCCTTCTGCCTTTTTTTTTAATTCCTATATAATGCTGCCTAAGAAATAATGCAGAGAATGACAGGGGAGGGTAGGCTTAAATAACCCTGATGGTGCTTATCTTCCTTGGCATTAACTTCATATCCACATCCATTATGTGAATAGGCCAGGGAAACTGTTTCTCTGACAAATTGGAGTGCAGGCTAGGTTGAACAGGCTCGGTTCAATTTTAGGTAATGGTATATAATCATCTATACGGCGATGTGCTGTGCATGGTGTAGTCCCTCATTTAGAGAAGTTTGAATGCATAAAGCCCTCTAAGAAACACTGTGATAACTCAGTTTCTTCTTTTTAGGAAGAGTTGCAGTGCATACAATTAGCTCCTCCATTCCCTCCCCTTCCCTCTTTTAATAACTCCAGTTGAGCTTACCTCCATCTCTAATACTGCCTTGTCAGGGTTGAACTTTCAGTGTAGCTGCAGTTGAGAGGAGGATGGGGGGGCCCGTGAGAGATCCCCGGGCAGGAGATTGACAGGCACATTGACATGGCCATGATTATTCCATGGCAGACAGGATGGGTTTCTCTTCCATTGCACCGCTGCACGCATATATCAGACACAAGACAGTTTCAGTCTGAACGAGAAGACGAGTGGAGTCAGTACCTTGCTACAAGATGCATGATACTTGGGCAGAGCAGCTTCCAGAATCTTAACTAGCATGTCTGATCCTTGCTGTACAGCATGGCCAGTGTTGTGCTGAAAAGGCTGCTTGTGGAAAATGCAGCAGCACTTGTTGATAAATGTTCTTTGTGCTAATTGACCACCGTGTTTGCAGACAGATGTGCTGACCTAAAGCTTCCCACATGCTCGTGCAGATCCCTGAGATGGGCTAATTAAGTTCTCCATCTTCATTTCCATGGCAAAACCCACTTAACAGGGTTATGCAAAACAAGTAAAAGAAAACATTGGGCTATGAGGAGGAGGAGACCCAGGTTGCATATAGTTAGCGTGTTAAGAATCAGCCAATGCTGGATGTCTTCCTTCAGTGGAAAGACACAAAATGTCCTCTTCAGTGGGTAGATAAGAGTATAATAGACAGTAAGGAATGATCAGAAAGTCAGGATTATGTTTTCCCTACAAATTTTTTGATTGTCATTTAATAGAATTGAAGCTCTCAATTCTTCAGTAGTAATGGCATTTTTTTTAAGCTTTATTTGCCCTCAATAGGCTGATAGCAGTAGTTTTAAACTAGAGTTAGCATGGGGTCTTGTTTGGGACAGATCTAGAAGACCTTAAACTTGGAAATAGCTCCTCTAAAGCTGAACAAATCACTGGGGTGAGCAAATGGAGTAAATGCTCACCTGAACCCAGGGAGCTGTCACGCCTCACTGGCTGCAGGCACCCTCCAGTTGCTTGTTTCAGGCTATGCAGGCTCTGCACTTCACAGGGAGTTGGATCACATCTGAGCTCTGCAACTGTAAACAGTCAAGAAGTGTTGAATAAATGGCATTTCCTGTGCAAGTCTAAGCTAATATGTAAGATACTCTGTGATAATGGAAAAAAAGACATTGTGCTTTTGCCTTAATAGGATGCCATTCCTTGGGATAGAAGAAATGGGGTTTTTTTGTAGAAGATATCAAAGTTTTCTTGTTTTTCTACACAAACTAGGCCATGACTTTTGAATGGCATTGTGAGTTATAAATGGCAGCTAATACGTGTTGACATAATGTATTGCTCACAGAGCTGTTGTAGGTGTTGCTCAAAAGTGGGCCCTGACACCCACCCTATATTGGTTCTGTTTCTTTTTCATACATAGTGTATTGTTGAAAGGGAATCCAGAGCCTGTCCCCTTTGGTAATCCCTCTGAAAGCTGCTTCTAAACAGAAAACCAGGAAGCTTCATCCTGGTTTTTAAGGCTTTTTGATAGGTACATTTTGGGAATCATTTTAATCACAGTGACCACTGCTAGGCAGAGGCAGGTTTGCTTTAGTTCTTTTAATTACATGCAGTTCTGTTGGCAATGTTTGCTTCCATTTGTGTTAGATTGATGCCTGCCTCGACCTAGACAGTTCATAGCTATCATAACTTTCCAGTGTTACTGCCTTAGTTTAATGGTGTCCACTGGTGTGCATCACCCTACTGATCACCATCCGACTCATGTTTCTAATCCACAAGAGGTTGAGATGAAGTTGTTGTACATGGCATCTTTCCAGTATGGGGGTGCTAACACTGGGGCCTATCTTGCCACTTCTTTGACCGTGGTGTTGGTCCCGCTACCTCATGTGTTTAAATTATTGCTCAAGTGCATGATTTTGAAGCCACAGGAATATTGCTTAAAGAACTCTTCTCATAAAACAGCTCATTAGTATGTGTGCTATTAAGGGGTTGCCAGAAGTTTTGTGGTCTGTCTTGCCTCCTCCACTCTTCACTCCTCTCCGCCGTCAAAATGTCTGCAGGAAAGCGTGGGCAAAATTCATTCCCCTGTGGCTGTTTCAAACTACACAGTTCGGGCTCATCCTTTGATCCCTCCTCATGACTTTATTTCATTATCCCTTAAGTATAAGGAGGAAAGTTAATGACATCATAAAAACTAGAACTCTATAAAAGATGTTTCTGCTGATTTACTGCCAATGTACTAGCAGCATGTCATATAACTGCCCATTAAAGATGGTGAGTTGCTCTCCTGCCTGCAGCTTTCCTTATCACCAGCCCTTTTATTTATGACCAGATTATAGGGATTGGGTGTGCACAGTAAAACATAAAACTTATTTTTATCATGCATATAATTAACCCTTTAATTATAGAATTAAGTTGCATCCATCCTTTTTATTTAAAGAAGTACCATTAAATATTTCTGTTTGTCTTCAAAAGGCTTAGTGTGTCACTGAGAGAATGCAGTTCATGGTTTCTGGTTATACCATGTTTGCCTTTCCCTTTCCAAGCATTACCTACACAATTCCAAATCAGGGAAGAGGCCAACAGAGGTAATAGAAGCTTCCTCACTAAGATAAACAAAATCAGATTTTTCCAGTTCAAGGAAGTTGAATCTGATCTGTGGAAACCCTGATCCTTGCCTGTTTCTTAAACTTCCATCTCTTTATACATCCTTCTTCCAGCCCCTCAGGATACACTGCTTGGTAAGTAATCATTTGAGACCCCATTTCCCATCACAGCGTCCATCACCACTCTCACTGTGATGGCTGATTTGTTTGGTTGTGCCACTTAAGGCTCTTGCTTTGTGCAGCAGAACATGTGTGCTTCTGTTAACACCCTTCCGGTTGGACTCAGTACCAGTTGTTTCAAAGAAAGCCTGTAATTTTGGCTACCAGTAATGATTTTGAATGCCAAACAACCCCTTTCTCCCACCTGTAGCTCTAGATACTTCAAGATAAGCTTCATATTCTGAAAGCAAGGCTACTCTTCAAGTGGCTCAAGTTGCAGACACGGCTAGGGGAAAGGTTGGATGTTCAAAGTGATACATTGCTCCTGAGAACCTTAGCCAGTGAAGTTACTTGTTTAAAATTAATCATGCTCCCTGTACATCAGGCATCTTCTGTTAATGCAATCATAATGGTTTGTTTGCTAGATACTGGCATTGGATCTCAGTCTTGGGAATGCGCTGTGATCAACCTTATACATTATTAAAAGCTGTTTGTCTTTCAGTCTTTTACCCAGTTAGTTGTTCTGATTTTATTTTGCTGATCGTGAATTGCTGACAAAGAACAGGCATTCCTCAAGTGAAAAGCAAGAACAAAGCTTTCTGTTCATACCATCCTACCCTGGCTTTATATTAATAGCTATGTAGTTCTTGAGAACATCTAAGAACAAATGTTCTTTAATAGCTATTTTGCTGGGGTTTTCCTTGACTGAGGTATTTCCATGTGCAGTGCTGATAGGCTGTCACAGATGATAGCGAGAGGGACGCTGTGCCAGCTGCATGTTTGTCACTTGTCTCAACTGGGGAAAGCTCTCTGATGGTTTCAATTGTTTTGAGCTGGTTTCCTCCCCCTTCTTGGAGGAAAGGGAGGGAAATGTGATGTATGATTGCATAAGCTTGTTTTTACTCATGTGACTGATGGAATAGGAGAAGTTCCAAATGAGGAAGTCATAAAGAAAAATAATAAAGGAAGGAAGCAATGAATTAAAGTCCCAATGCTTTGTTGTATGGCTGTGATTTATAAAGAGGTATTTATTTATTTCTTGCTGAAAGAATTCCACATCTGCATAGGGTAAGATGAATACTAATGTTTAAAAATAAAGTATTCCTGTGTCCATCCTGGACCTTGGCTGTCTGTGATCAGCTCACATTCATTTTCTTCTATGAGCCTATGATTCTATTTACACTAGATATACTAGGTATTGCAAAGCAGACAATAGCACTGATGCTGGAAGTCCAAGCAATAGGCAACAGTTTTATTTTTGGTATATCCCCATTTTGAGAGGAGTAATGAGTAACAAGTACCACCCTGTTCTGAGGAAAAGGTATTTAGCATAAAATACATTCTTAATTACAAAACTGTTTTTGTTGATCTGATGGCTTCAAATGACGCAGTACAATGCTGTTGCCTCCAAGGCAAACCTTGCTGTCTGTCTAACTCTGTGTTAGGTGGGTGTTCAAACTGAATGGAGACTTCCCAGGTCCCTGGATGTCTAATCCTGAAAATCAGAACTCGTCTAACAGGCAAGGGAAGGCTTTTTCATGAACCTGTCCTTACATACCGGTTTTAAGGGCGATGGTATCTCAGCTCATTGGCTTAATAAGAAAAGGCCTTCTAAATCATGAAGGTTAGATATTCCATGTATGTGTTGGACCAGGTATTCCAGGAGTCCCCCTCGTCTTGGCTTCCAAAGATCCTGTGCTCATTGAAAGCTTAATTAATTAATGAGTAATCAGTTCTCAGCTCTAGGGTATCAATTTGAAGGAAAAATTGATTTTCAAACCCAAATGTCTTATACTTAGACCATTTATATTCTGAAACTCCTGTGCATGTCATTGTCCTATTTAGAAAAGTGTCTAACTTCACTCAAGGGCAGGCAGCCTGAGGAACAAATTAATTCTTACCCATCAGAGAGTGAGTATTACAGAGAAACTTTGAATATCAGTGTGCTGGTGGGAAGGAAGCTTGTGATTCTCATACCTGAATTGAAATTGGCCAAGTATTTAAAATGCACATTTCATTGCTGCCAGACATTTACCTAGTATGAGCATTAATAGGATGAGAGGGGGAAAAATTAGAGGTTCAACAATAATTCAAAATTCTCTGTTTATAATGTGAGGAATCATCAATTAATTCCATACCTGGAATAAAACATGCCCTGAGGCCTACCATCTGCCCACATTTAAACTTGAAGATAATAGATTTGGAAGAGAAGTTTATAATTATTTGCTAGGTGGTTCTGATTAATTTACAAGGAAAGTTGCTAATACTGATAGCGTATTACCCTGGGGCCAAGTGGAAATCACAGGATTGCAGAAAGGGATAACATGTAAATGATGGCTTCTGCATTATCTGTTAGGCTGATTGGACACTCTGATTATTTTTCTTAAGCCACTAATGGATGCATATAAGATTAGAGTGTGCTTTGGACACCATGACTATAATTCTCACCTAACAGGCTGTAGAAAATAGGAAGTAAATATATCCCAGTGGCATTCTTAGAAATTAAAAATGCTAAAGCCTAGATTATGATATTATTACAGATCTACACCAGCGTGACTGAGACCAGAATCCTGCCTTGTAGCACTGAAAAATACATTTATGGAGTGATCTCTACTGGAAGCCATAGAAATTATATAGGGAATGCAGTTGAGCAGTCTGCTCTGGCAAGTACCTGTGTGCTTTAAAGGTGTGCTGAAAAAGCCATTGTAGAGTCTTGCATTAAATACAAGTTGAAACATACTTTACTGGACTATAGCCCAGTGGGTATGGAAGAAGATAATTTGTCTGGAACTTTGAAATATTTAGGTTTGGCTGCTATTTACCCATATTGGAGAACACTGTGAGCCTTCTGTACACCATTGCAGTTACAGCTGCACAGCTGCATGATTAAAGGCTGACCTTTAAAAAGAGTGTGAATTCTGTGTTGCCAAGGTACAACTGGTAAAGCAAAAGGCATGTATGATGTACATAGCCCTGCAACAACAGAGGAAAATGGTATGGTGAGGCAGAAAACCCCTGTCTCCATGGCTGCTGGCTGGAGCCACTGCTATCAGCTTTGCTGCTTCTCCAGTGCCTTCTGCTCCTATATGGTTTACTCAGTGGTAGCAGAAGCTGAATGGCAAAGGATCTCTAAAGTGCTATAGGTGGGGCTTTAGATTTGGGTAAAATTGTCTCATCCATCTAAAAGAGCAACAATCACCCTCACAGTGTGTCCTTCTCTATGCCAGAGTTCTCTGCTCCTGTGGATTTACAAAGAACGTGTCTCCCTGCAGCTCTTTATCCCCTGTTATCTGTGTGCTTCCACCACCCCTAAATCAAATGCCAGCACAGCACTCCATATGAAAACAAGGCAGAAACTTAAGCAAGTCATTACCACTGATTCTTTGCTTGGGGACAGGGGCTGTGAGCAGTAGTCTCTCTATTTCTTCTCTATGATCTTTGTGCTGGCTCATACTTAAATGCTGTAGGGATCATTAGCCATAGATGTTATTAGTTGGTGCCTAACAGCTGTATCTCATGTATTGTTTCAGAGGCTGTAAATTTTCACTTAATGGAAAAAAATGTTGGTTGTATGTGTAACAGAAGGTTTGAGGCTTTATGCTGATACCAAATAAATAGGTCTGAGGTTCACCTTCATGTGATAGCTGGATAGTTCCTCTCCCTCTCTGAAAAGTGATGTAATTCAATGCAACCAGTGAGGCACCCCTGTTTAAAGTGGAGGATGGCTGCACATTGGTCATGGAAATGGTTGTAAGACAATTCCAGTTTTCTCCAAATCTCCCTTTGAATGCGGTAATGAGACCTCTGGCCCATGGGACGGTGAAATCAGAACTGTCACAAGGTGCACATTAGATAAACCTAACGGGTTTTGTGTTCATTTATACAGAATGTTCTTGTACCCTGAAGTGCAACACCTTCATGACCTGCTTTCAGTAAATAACAGCTCTTGTGCAGCAGCTCCTGGCATGTTCAAGAGGAATAATATTACCATGAGCACAAATTTGATGGATATAGAAATGATCAGCTTTGAAGGAACACAGTAAGACTTTAAGACCTTGGTACTTATTCTCAGATTGACATCTTTTCCCATCCCATGATGATATGCAAATGAAATAATAAACACACTCAGTAACTTCAGTTAAAATACAAAATAAATGTTTCCTTCAGCGATTTCCTTCCTAATTCTTGTTATTGTAAGTGATAATTGAAATTCTGATGTTATCCTGGAGGATTAAAGTGATTATTGTCTTAATATAAAATACAGGTCCTTGTATGTCACTGAGATAATCTCACGTACCTGGGATGAAACAGGGAAGCAGAGCATGTTGGATCTGTATCCTCAGCAACTCGTCTGCATAGCCTTGTGCCTGGCAACTTACACAGCATCTCCCTCAATTTCATCAGACCAAATAAGTTATGAGTCTTTAGCCCCTGACAGCCTGCTGCATTTTTAGCAGGGAGAGGTATCAGTCATAACAGAGGAAACAACAGATTGGAATAGGTTCTTGTTTTCCTTCTCTGTTTCCCCATCTTGTGTTTTCTCTCTCATTGTTGAACTTTCCCTTACCTCATCCCTTCTGCTGAGAGCTCTCCTAGCTGCCACTCATCTTTAAATAGTCTTGATAACTTGCAATATCAGTTTTGTGCTGGTGGATTGTTGCCATACGCTGATGTAAGTTGTCAGTGAGCATCTGAAGCCATCAGCCAATCCAGTCTTTCGAAGCCCTGCTGCTGTGTGAGCCAGGGAGCCTACCCTGAAGCTACTGCCTTGCCCAGGATAAGGCTTTGCTTTTGAGGCGCAGGGGGGACAGGGACAGCTGTGCTGGCACAAGACCTTGCAATGTTGCTGGTAGGGATCTGGGCAAAAATCTGTTTCCATGATCAAGTGCCTAATTTAGGGCTGAGCAGTGAGAGGAAAAGCCCTGGAACTGTGCTCTAGGGCACGAGGTTGTCTCCATGCTATGGGTAGGTCCATCAGCTCTCTGGGCTCCTTCTTGCCCTGCTCTTCACCTTTGGTGCAGGGGAATTTTGTCTGCCTGGGAGATGAGTGCTATGAGAAGATATCAGGTCTGCCTCGTGCTGCAGGAACTTTGGCAATGTTTGGTAATGATTTCCCCTGATTTAATTGTCCAGACAACTATTTACCATCAGTATTTACAGTGCTTTCATTGAAGCTAAACAGACACATGTGCCTTGTCACTGTCACTGTGTTAGAAAAGTTACAGACACTTCATTTCCAACACTACCCTATATTGTTCACGGACTACTGTGGAGAAACTGGAAAGGGCTACCTGCCATCTGCATTGTCTTGCCTGGATCTGCTTAGTTACACTTCAGCCTGTGGTTTTCAGAGAGTTTTATCTGAGCATAATGTTGTGGGGTTTTTCCCTCTGGTTACTTTTTAATTAATATCCCACAACTGTTTCAAACTTGGGAGAAAAGAGTTTTTTGATTTTTCCTTTACTGGTTAATTTTAATTATTCACGCCATCAACTTCACTGAGTTAACACACTGTAATCTTAAGTGTGAAAGTGATCTTTGGAATGACAGGGAAATTATTCCTGCTTTTTTGGAAGCAAAATGGCTGAAGTGTGACCAAAGTCAGGTGTCCCTGCTCTGCTGTGTCCTGATGAGTGATGCCCACAGTCTTCCACCTCTGCACTGACCCAGAGGATTAAATATACGAATTTAATTACATTAGTTCCAGCTTGTGTCTACTTTTTCATTGCTGTTCCATAGCTGTGAGACTAAAACAGAGTGTTGACAGGCACAAAAGGGGACATTGGAAGCAATGTGGCGAGTTTGCTACATGATTGTCAATGTTCACCATCCTCTGGCATCCAACTGAAACATCTTTGCTTTAGCAAAACACTTTCAGCTTTCGAACTCAGGCATCTTAATGGAGAAAGCTTGTGTCTCAGTTATGTCTCACAGCATCAAATATGAAAATAACTAGCAGAATGGTAACCCCCTGCCTATTGTTGTGAAATGAACATTGTTGGCAATATTGCAAATGAAAACAGGAAAATATGGAATGAAGGAGCATTGTTTCAGCAACTTCAGTGCTCTTTCAGTTGGATTTATTTAGACGTTGCCTGTGGATTTCGGTATTTTTACGTTCCTGTTGTTTTTAGTCATTATGTTTATTGTGGCAATGTGTAAGGATCCCACTTGCATTAAATGCCAAGCCCTGTGTTCTGTTCAGTTCAGCTTAACTTTAGCCAGGGCTCATCCTGTCACTATTGAAACCAGCTGCCAAAGTCATTAGCACCTTTTCATAATTGTTTGTGTAGATGCTTATCATTACAAAAGTACCAGCAGCTACTTTCCTAGTGCCAGTGCAGATGGGGCACAGATGAGATGTTAAAATGACACTAATCATCTCCGGTCCACACCAAATCCAGTTCAGAAGCGATGGTGCAGAGCAGTGCACACAGCCCCCAGAGGGTTACAGTCCTATGAGCTGTCGTCTCCCTTGGTCACACAGGGGCTTCACTGAGCCATGGGTGCTAATTCGAGCATCCTAGTTGAACTGCAGCAGGAGCTATCTCCCTGCAGCACAGCTATGTACTCTCAGTGGTATCTGTTCCAACTAAGTAGATTAACATGTTTTTTAAAGACTGACAGTGCGAGCACCTGTCTTCAGTAGACAGGTTTTGTCTTTTGAAGTAAAATAAAACCAGGAGCTGCAAATTGCCCATTAATCATATAACAGGTGTGGTCTGAAATGCCGCTGGGTCCTGTGCCCTGAAATCCTTTATCAGGCAGGACAAGAAAATTAGACTTCCGAGTTAATTTGACATTTAAAAATATATATAAACAGGCAAGTAAGTATGTCCAAATCAATCCTTGAGAAGTGTGTTTTGAGCTACAGAACATTTCTAGCCTTGCAGAATGACAGTTAAAACATTGCTGTTAAAGCAGCAAACGGAAATTTCAGTTGCTTGTCAAAACAAGCAGCGCTTTCCTTCTAGGGAGTGTAAGATGCTGAACAATAGGCAGCACCTTTCAAAACGTCATCTTCATTATAGTCAGGTTTCTAATGTAATCTTTTCATCCACGAAGAGTGTATTATTTCTGCATAATACTTTATAATAAGTGGACATTAAATTAATGCTACATGACAGTGGAATTCCTGCAGAGTTATGTACTACCCAGGGATCAGTGCCAAAGGAATTTGGTACAATTAAAAGGAGACAGTGGAAGGAGGGGGGTATTGATGGCTTAACTGCAGGTGCCTCAGCTGAGCTGAGAATAACAGGACTGTTTGAGGGTTGGGGGAGGGCTAAGGAAATACACAAGCCCAAGCCTGAACTTGAACCGTAAACATGAGGCTCAGGTTGTTGGGAAAAAACCTAATATTCTTTGTTACTTTCTTGCAACTTTAATCATCAAAATCCCTTTGTCTTCATAGTGAGCAGGATGCATGTGTGAATTTGGCTCCGTGGATCGGAGCCATGGGAAGCCGTAGCTGAGGGGAATGTTTGGTCCTGTGTGCCACAAGAGGGGCCGCAGCTGTCCCCGCCAGCCTGCCTCTCAGTTTGCTCCTGGGCTCTGGTCCACATGGGCCTGGCTGGCTCCTTTCCTGAGGTCATCTGGGTACAAGTGACGCAGAAGGTGACTTCAGGTGACCAGCCCCATAGCATTGGGCCTTTTTCCCGCACTACCCCAGTGTGCCCAGTTCTGCCCAGCATGTCAGGGCACAGCCTCAGCTGTGTGCTGTGGGGATGCCACCTGGGAAGGCTGCAGTGTAGCTCTCTGATTTTCACGCACTTTGAACTGAAAAAGACAGGAGAAAATCACAGTTGTCGGATATCCATAGGGGAATGATACCAGCTCCTTAAGAGACCTGTGATGAGGCTATGCCACATGCATAAAACCTTCAATGGCAAGAGATCTGCTTTCTTCCCCTTCCTCCTATCCAGGGTACTGAGTTGCAGCATCCTGGTGAAGTGTATTTTTAAAAGGAAATAAGAACAAAGCATAAAGAAGAAAGAGCAGCAACATTTGCTGTCTTCTTGAATGTGATGGAATCCCTTGGGCTTTACAGCTGGAGAGGACAAGAGGAAAAGCTTGTATTCATCTCTTCCATGCAAAGCTGAATTACAAGTAATGGAGAGTCCTGTCCCTCTCCACTGCCATTGCCCATCTCGTTGTTCTTCCTCTAAAAGTGCCAATTTTAACCTGAGTGGGGACTCAAGAGCAGCATATTCATGATGAAATTGATAGGTGTATTTCTCGTGACTATTAGTAACAGCCAGTGGCAGTCAGTAGATGTTTTTCTTGTATGCTACAGAGCAGTAGCAGATAGTTAGTGGAGCAAGCACGCTGTATCATCATCCCTGTGGAGAACAGAAGTATCAGACAGCTCCTTCATGGCAGACAGCCTGTAAATGAAATCTTTTCTCTGAAGACATAGAAGAGGCCAGATGGGAGAGGAAACCTAACCTGGAGTGTAAAAGCAGCATCCTGCTGCTGACTTCTTGGAGGACAACAAACAGTCAGAGGCAGCCTTTGACCAGCTCAGTTGGTGGCTAATGCTGATGAATAATTGGGCAAAAGGCAGTGAGTACTGCTGTTCCATGCCACCAAGATATATTTTGTCCTGAAGCAGAAGTTATTTTCTCTCTGGTGCAGCAAGAGCTGTGTGCTCAGTGAGCATCCTTATCTCCAGGGGCTGCAGTAACACTGGTCCTAGGGGAAGACACAAGCCTCATCCTTTCCACTAAAGGCAGCAAGAATTGGACAGTTCACTCCAGGAAACTGTAGCCCTGCTTGTCTAAAGAGGTGGTGATATCTATTCCCAGATCTGATTTATCCCCAATGCTTGAAAGAGGAAACTGGCATCGTACTTCAGTGTAGCAGAAGTGCAAGCTGTGGGAGAACGTGGGTAATTGGTTCCCTGTTTGGCTGAGCTGTGACCTTCCAGAAAGGGTCCCTGCATTTGTGCAGCACTTAATAGTAGTTCTCAAACTGAATCCCAAAATCTCACTTTGGTTTGGAGTAATTGTAAAAATGAGTTTCTTGAAAAATAAGTAAGTAAAGCTCATCCTTGTTAGCAAGTGCTACCTGAGGCTGTCAGGAAGCTGTGCTGACAGTGTGCTCCGTTTCCACAAAGCTGTCTGTATTCAGGAGGGTACAACATGTAATTCACAGCCTTGGCTGTTTTCCACCTTTTCCTAGAGCTGCAGCCTCCTTGTGAGTAGATGTTACCTAATCAGTCTACCCTGAACCCTTTATAAAGTCTTTCCAGGTAACTCATCCTTCTCTCTCCTCTTTGATGTTCTGATTTTTGAAACACATTCAGCCAAGAAATGTTACAAATAATTTAAATAGCATAGAGCTCTTTCTTCTTGGTGCCTTGAAGTTAACAATGTCTGCTAGTGGTGTGCTCATGGCAAATAAATATCAAAAATAGGGTAGTCTAAAAGGATGTCTCAGAAAAGAAAACAGAGATAGGCAGAGATACAAAGATAAGTAGGTACAAAGAAACATCACAAGCTAATTATTCTCAGTGCCTTATCAGAGATGAATTGCACGTATGTCATGTACAGTTACCTTCCTGTGAACCAGAAAGTATAGATTAGTAGCAGCCATATCTGCTAAGTCTTGATGGTCAGTTGGGCTGATCAATAACATCAAGTCCTATCTTCCTTTCCT
Source organism: Neopsephotus bourkii (assembly GCF_033783945.1). NCBI lineage: Eukaryota > Metazoa > Chordata > Aves > Psittaciformes > Psittacidae > Neopsephotus > Neopsephotus bourkii. The sequence goes on along the minus strand of NW_026901291.1, from coordinate 364,078 downwards.
CTAGATTAAACTAAACTGTCTTGCAGTTTGGAGGCCCCCGAGCTGGTGTGAGAGCAGGGCAGGGCTCTGGGCCAGCTGCCCTGGGGATCTCAAAACACTTCCTGTGATAAGCTTGCCTGGGTTCTGTAGCAAAGTATTACTGTACAAATAGGAACAGCAGGAACCACAACAAACATTACTTGAAAGGGTTTGGATCAGCAGGGTTCTTTGGTTTTAACCAAATGGTGATAAATGCAACATATTGTGAAGGGAAAACTAGTAGTATTTAATACATACCTGCCAGCAGATACTTGCTGTATAATCTCATAAAAGGACAGTATGCTTCTGTTCAGGGTTGCAAGAAAATTCCTTCTTCCCAATGTTTTCCTTAGGAAGAACCTTTGCTTGTCATGCTAAATTATAGTATTTCTGTTTCATGCTGAAGTCTGAGCTATGTCCATGGAATTTTCCATGCCTTCCTCCCTCCCTGCATCTCTGAGCCACGTGCTTGGCCTGCCCCTTCTCTGCCCACAGCCCATGTTACCATCAGAGAAGGTGCTATTCACAGCTTCATTGTCTCTTCCGTCCAAATGCAGGTGCTTTTCATGCTGGTAGTTGATTTTCTTCCCCTGTATCCACTTTTTTTCTGACATTCCTGTCCTAGCTTATATCTTTTCAGCCTAGGCTTTCTAGAAGGATGCTTTCATAACATACGATGCTGGACTGGGATTGACGATGTGTGGGTTCAGTTTCAATTAACTTTTGTGGTCTATATCCACAAGGCACTGAGCTGATAAATTCGCACTGGTTATACTTACTTGTCCACCCATAAAATGGGTTGAATTTTCCTGCTTCAAAAGGTGACATGGGATAAATTCCTTGTAGGTACGAAAGACTTCTGAGGAAGGGAATTATGAAAAGGGAAATATAGGTGAGCTATGGAATAGGAGGGGGCTGAGAATCTGAGGTGTATGTTGTGTTTCTAGCTTTGCTGCTAACTCTGCTAAGATGACTTGATGAGCAGATTTTGTAAAACCAAGGTTCTGAGCTTTATAAAGTGAGTTCTGGGAATTAGATTGTGATGAACTTTCTGTCTGTTCCTGGTGTCATTAATGCTAAGGTGATACAGCATGTTTTACTTGTATAGCTACTAATTTGTTGCACAAACTGCATTTCTACATAGCAAATCTGATCCTGATTTGCTTATTTTTCTGCCCTTTTAGGAAATACAGGTGAAGTAAATGAAGAGCGCAGTTTCTTCCCCATTGCCTTAGCCTGGGCTGTGCTTTCTGGTCTGTGACTTGGGAAGTAAGGGTCAGGATGGTTCATTGCCTCTCTCAATCTTTTTTTCATGTGAATTTATGGTTTCTTCCTCTAATTCTGCTTGAATTTCAGAAACCAATGGGCCAGACCTTTAGCAAGAGTAAATTGTCATAGCTCCATTGATTTCAACTGAATATGTCAGCTTTCCCAGTGAAAAATCTGTCCTGTAAGCTGAAATGATTAACTTACAAAAACATTTGATTATCACATTTGTAGTTTTCTCTTGTTTTAATGTACTGTGACAGTCTTTAGAAGGATGATGGCTCATGATTGAATTATCTTTTTGTCCTTTTTCCTGAATTTTATTATTTTTTGTTCTCTTAAGGAGAGAGATCTCTTTCTGTGTTCAGAGTATTTGTTTCACAGTGAGGATGCTTTGCAAATGCTGGTGAAATCTGAGCTCCATGGGACTTGAATTGGACCTTCTCCTTTATAGTTACCACTTTAAACCTCCGCCCATGAATGACAGGGTATGATTTGTACTGCACTTGCACATTATCTGCCAGTAATGTACAGTGATGGGGGAATGCTTGTGAGTTTGAGGGCTTAGTACAATAGATTGGGTCAGCAGCTGGAATAAATGGGCAGCATTGTCTTTATTTCACATCAGTTAGAAATCTGGATCAACCTATAAAAATTATCACAGAAGAATTTTGACGTACATAATCCCACCCCTGTGCCAAAAGCATTTGGGCTGATTCAGTGAAGACTATTACAAAGCACTGTGTAATGGTGGTGAGTGTGATGTTAAAGGAGGCTCTGTCTTCTGTTGTACTGTGCCACATGCAGCTCCAGCCATTTCCTTCCAGATTTGAGTTTGAGTCAGGAATGGCAAAGAAAAATTTGGTACTTTTATGCTTCGATTTCTTGTAAACGGGGGGTGGGGGTGAAGTTTACCTGTGCTTAGTGCTTGCAGGAACTAATTATTCTGGTTTTGTGCAATACCTTTCCCTACACTGAGTGGCACAGGGCATTCGTCATTTGCCGTTTGACCTGCGTTTTATAGAATGTACTTAAGTGCGGTTTAATTTCATCAAGATTTATTCACAGTAAATTTCCAATTATTACTCATGTCTGAACGGCTTCATCCAGAAAGCTTGAAGCTTTTCCCCAGCACACCATCAGATGTTCTTTAGCACTATAAAATTAGTTAGAAAGTAATTTTCTTAATTTGGTTTCTTGCAACCAAATAAATGAAAATCCATCTCCAGCTGAAGCTGCGGGATTTAGAGTTTTCCTTTATTAAAGAGAAATGATAATCTATAAAGTAGGGATGTGGCTGGGGACAAATATTAACTACTGAAAGGCTTATCTGCCATAATATCTTAGAGATGCTTTGGCAACTAGCGATTCCCCTTTGACATTTTTTAATGTGTTTTGCTTACAGCAGGACACAGGACAGCTCCTATGTATCCTAAGGAAAAAATGGAAGATCTGGTTAAATACAATCTCTTCTGCATGACTCGTGACATGCTGGAATAAAAACAGCAAGCACCCCAATTTAATACAAGTTTGACACCAATTCAGGGAAGCATTTAAGCATTTGCTTAAGTACATTCTTGTTCAACAAAGCACTTAAAACATGCTTAGCTCCAGGCACTTGCTTTAAGTCCTGTTAATTTTAATGAAATTTAAGCATGTGTCTAACTTTAAATAGATGTTTAGCAGCTTGGTGGAGTGCTGCATTTTAGATATGTGACACTGGTGGTCTTCTTTTTCTCATGAAAAGAAACAATAATTTCCCATGGCTCCGATTACTAAAAGACATTGAGACGTGCTGTGATTGACTGCAGACAGAGAGAGCAAAATGACACACCGCAGGTGTTGATGACAGAAGTTGAAGTGGAATTAGACTCCACCTTTCAGTCTGCTTATGAAGGTTGCTTGCCGTTTCCATCCTAAGGCAGATAGAACTGTGGTAGGTAGATGTGATACTAAGCACACCAAACACAGAGCTGTGCTGGAAGTGTTATATCTAAAAATCAGTCAGTGGTCCGTCTTTTCATGGCCAAGACTTCAGGAAGCCTTTAGTGTGGCCAGTAAACAGTCTAAGCTTCTAGACAAGAAACCAGAGAAACTCACAGAGTTCCTTCTTCTTTTAGACTTCTGTTTTCACTGGAGGCTGCTCATTGGTGTGATCACTGCAGCACTAAATGTATGAGCTGACCCCGGATCTGAAATTCCAAGCTCCTCCAAAGCCTTGGATGTCTTTGATCCTGTCTGAGCAAGGTTCAGTTTTGAAATCTAAGGTTCCCTCCTGTGTATTCACAGTGCAAACCCTGTTCCTGTGGGGTAAGGTCCTGTCACTGCTCTGTCATCTCTTTGTCAAATTTTCCATGTTTATTTGATGGGCAGTATTAAGTAAGCTGACCTCAAAGCATTGCCATAAGCACAGATGATTATCAGGGTGCCCAGCAGCCAACATTAACCATGCCAGCTCCCTGTCTTCTGCAAAGAAACACATAAAATGTGATAATAAGTAAATGAAGTGTGAAGGCTTTCCTTCCTCTGATTTATGTGCAGAAGTGTTTCTAATTTTCCTGATGTTATCTCCCTTTACAGGATATAATTACCTGATTTACTTGATTGCCTTCTGGGAATATTTTTTATAAATTGACTTAAAATTGTTTATACTGTTGCAAACTGATAATTTCATAAAGTGCCTGCTAATCTGCTTGAGTTGTTTGTTGTATTTTAGTTTGTGTTTTTCCTCTTTGCCCTTCATTACTTCCATTTGTAGTTATTATGGGAAGTTGATATCATGCATTGGAGTAAACTGAAAGTACAATGGCTTGTCAAGACTTCTCATGTTGTTGTCTCAACATATTGCTAAGAATAGACTCCCTTCATTTCATCAAACAAAATCAGGGCTTTAACTTCTAATACGCATGACAGCACCTCAGGAGGTCTTCAGATAAGGTCTCCATGTGAAATGTAGTGCATAAGATCCCTTGTTTCATTAGTTTAGTTATATTCAAACATATGTTGGTGAGAAGTCCTCTGACTTCACCTGTTTTAAACTCCTAAAACCTGAAGGCTGGAACTGAGCAATCTAGCATGTTCCCACTGTCCTCAAAGACATTGAGGAAGGGAACTTCAGGAGCAACTTTTGGGCTTCCTTGAAGTTCATGACTAGACAATTATGCTAGGCTTTTGTATTTCCAGTCATTACATGGACACCGGTGGTGGTTTATCCTTTGAAATATGTAAAGCTGTATTTGGGAACAAACAAATGAGCATGTTGAAAAGCATCAAGTATTTGGTTTGTATTTTACATAGCTAAATGACTTGTAGATGTGGATGCCTCAAAGATGCTTGTGGGTGCCTCAAAGATCTTTGTATTTTCAGAGGGGAAGGCCATTTCTGGAGATATTTTATGTGATATTCCACTGCCGAGAGCTCTGTGTTCCTCCTCCATAGTAGTGATGATGCCTCCCTGGTACCGTGGCAGATTGCTCATTTGGACCAGTATTTGGTTGCAGCCTGGCTAACACCTGTTCTGGGTGGTTTTACCTCTTCACCTCTCAAACTAAATCTCTGGCTCTCATGTTCATGTTTCATCCTCTTCTGCTCTGTGCCCATTACCCTGATGTGAACACACATGCGCTAAAGAGATGCCAGAAATAAAGATGCTTTCAGCTATCTCACGGCCAAGCTCATGTGAAGATCCCCATGGTGAACAGGTAAATGGACACACCGCAGATCAAACGTTGGTTTTGGTGGTGTTTTAGTAGCTCATAGTGTTTTTATTTTGGGTTTGTGACTTGAGATGTGTTACAGTTAGAGAAGAGCTAACAACTGCTTGGTGTTGTTAAAGAGGGATAATTATGATTTTATTTAACAGCTCCTCTAACATGCTGCTTTATCTTATTACCATAAGCTAAGCACTAAGTGAAGTGAAGAAGCCTCTTCGCTATTCCACTCGCTGTGTTTATTGTTCCTGTGCACATCTCCCCCCGCCGGAGAAGCCTTTCGGTTGATAGCTTGCATTTGTTCAATGATACTTTACCTCCAGCACTCCCAAAATGGCATCTGTTGCCCGGAGGCCACATGCTCCTCCTGTATAGGCAATTGTGTGATCTGTAAATAGCTATTAGACTGGCATGGCCTAAATTAACTGCAAATTGACAACTCAATTGTAAAACAAAAAATGACCTAGTAATTAGCAGGATATTTCCATAAAGGCATAATTGCCATTTAGCAGGGTGCTATTTGTACTTCCTTTTATTCTAATAAACCCTTACTCCTTTTTTATCCTCTTCTGCCATGGAAAATATTATTGTTCCAATCTTCATCGAATTTTCAAGCTGACTTTAGAAAAACAAAAGAAGACGAGGAGTCAGTGTCCTCCCCTTCCCTCTCCTGTAGGGAGGAGATGAGTTTGTTTGTACTGAACAATCTTCCCTTAGCAGGGGTTTGGTTTCTTTGTTTTAACTTGGTGATAGCATCTTAACTCTGCTCCTCCAAGTTAAAGGCCTTCCTCCTTTTGTCACTTACAATCAATGGTGTGTTTGGCTCTCCTGGCAGCTATTCCCCACCCCCTCGTCCCTTCTCCTCCTCCAGCCCAGGGAAATAACGCCACTGATGAGCTCTTATCTTTTTGTCACACTCCTGCCAGCAGAGGAGACAAATTGATTTATGTATGTGGCATCCTACTCCTGATAGTGCCATAATTTACCACTAAATATTGCTTTGACACAATAGTTTTGTAACAAATACATAATGCATATTGCTCTATTTTCCCTCCACCTCAATCGGTTTTTGAATTAATGGAGTGAGACTCCCTCAATTCAGAGGAATCTCATGTCCAACGCCTGCGTGGAGCCTCACAGAATACCAATCTGCTGCCTCTCCTCTTTCTCTGCTTAGTGTCACCTTGAAATGAAGCTGGCTCCCCCATTAGGTTTTTTCCCCTTCCTTGCACTGTCAAATGAGGCGGCTCTTCACTCCTTCACAAGGAGCGATGCTTTACTCAAAAAGGCCTGACTTGATTTATTAGATAAAGAAATAAATTGTGTAAAAGGCTGGAAGGCTTTGCGTGTCCTTGCACCGAGCTGAAGTGCTACATGGGAGCTTGCAATGGCTGGTTTCATTAAAGTGGAGCAACACACTTGGAAATGCAAAATCCTTTTTGAATAAAAAGGACAGGCTTGCTCTGTCTGGCTTGATTGATGGACTGTTTCTGCCTCCATCCTCACTGCCACAGAAGAACACATCCCACGAAGGGGATTCTGCATCCTCAGTAATTATTCGGGCAAGTGAACAGTTCAGCGCTGATTTATTATTTTTTTTTAACTCTACCATCCACAGTGTTTATACTACTGAAATCATCATCATGTTTGCTCATCTCCTGGTTTAAGAACAACGCAGCAAAAGCAGAGGTGAAATTGGGAAGTGGAGGGCTTGGAAGCTTTTCAGGATATGTGGTATGAAATGCAGGATTAAGCTGGAAATGAGACAAACTGGTTGACAGGCAGGAGGGGTATGATGACTTGGTCTCTCTTTTTAGTCCTTTTGCTGGTGTACATCAGACTCGGTACAGTTTTCCTCAGTTAACCTTCTGGGTACTGAGATTTCTTTCTCTGCATGATTCTGTAAATACTCTGGAGTGCAAAGCGAAACCATGCCCCCATGACAACATTGAAATCATTCTTCATTTGTATGAGGAGCGGTTTGCTAAGGCTAATAGAAACCAGGTAGTTTTGCCCTCCAGAGCAGTCTGTAGGCTGCCGTGATTCCCAAAGCCTTAGCGTTTTGCTTGCCTGTTTTGTGTGTTGCCCCTTTCTCTCTTTTCTTACTTGCCATTTCTTCTTTACCAGCCAGGGAGTAGAGAGCCTTGAGGTATGGATGAAAAGCTTGAGGAGCAGCTGCTTACCACTGGAACACAGAACAAGCTTGGTGGGGGCTGAAATGTCGTATTTAAGGCCAGGCATTTTGCGCTGATTCCTGAATTCAGGTGTGCTACCCCACCTCCCTCATCCCTTCTTGCAGTTCAGAGCAGCTCTGCACCTGCTTTGTGGCAATTACCTTACACTTATGTGCGACTAATAATGGATGTTTGCTCCCTGCAGGTCTCATATTAATTTTCAGTCAAGATCCACTATTGAAAGAGAGGAACTTCTGAAATGATTATGGGTTGTAAACTCTATCTGGCAAATTACTGCGTATTTCTAGCACAGTTTCAGTTGTCAGAGATACTTCTCAGCCTTCCAAACAGTCCTATCAATTATGTTTCTTTTGACGTTCGAGTGGAGCTACTGTCAGCTTGCTTTGCAGCAGCTTCTCTCTGCTTTTGCAGCTTGCTTGTGTAACCAAGTATGAGACTCTCAGGGGAGTCTGAATCCTAAAGCACTGATAAATGAAAAGTTCTGGTTTGTATCATATTTTATTTTCTAGCTGTGAGAGAGGTTATTTACAGGCAGGCCAGATTTGAATTTCAAATTATTGTGGAAGATAGAGATGGAAAAGACAGCTTGTCTCAGTTCATCCTCTTGCAGATAACTGGGATGTGCCCTGCCATGCACGTGCTACATTAATATTTCCCTCTTTTAGGTGCCTATGTTGTTCAGTGTTTTGTTGTAGTTTTTCTCAGCATTGTTTTAATGACAACATACTTGCACTCTGTCATTGCATTTTTGTATGGCTACTGCTGTCAGGGCCTTCTTGTTCAGTCTGTTCTGTTGTAACTCATGAGCAGACTGCTTCAGTTCCCTAATTATTTTTGCTGTTTGATTCTCTCCAGTTGAGTAACATTGTAATTCAGAAAGGTCTGTTGCTGACCATGGTCTTCAAGCAGTGTCAAAGCTGTTAGACACAGAATGATGGATCTTCCTCCTCTCTGTCATGTAGTGCTGGTCATACGACATGGTGATACATCATTACTATAAGTTTTTTAAATGAGTGTATTGAACTGAAAACATATGACCCAACCAGCTAGCCTTAACTAATGCTGGTATTAATGCTTGTGATTTGGAAACAGAAGACAGCAATACTGCAGCAGTACATGTAGATGTCAACTTGTTTGTTCTGGATGAGCAAAGGAACAGAATTCTGCAAGACTACTGTATGGGTAGGCTGAGAATGTGGTACTGAATATAAACCCCTTGATGTTTTAACCAGCCTTTACTGCTGCCCATTTCATGGTTTTATTGTCTTATGTCTTTTCAGGAAGGTCTATTGCAGGTTTTTTGGTGGGTACCATTTTATTACTTGACCTCATGAATTGCCATGTTGTCAGGTGCTCGTACATTTTGGGAGGGAGGCTATTCCTTCAGCAAGCTCAAGATCTGGTAACCTGTCATTACATATGGCCAAGAAAATTCATTACCTGAGCTCAATGGCATTTCTAGGTGTGGAATATTAATATTTCTTTCAACTCTCTCATTTATGCAATGCAGAAAGCAGTGCTGATTAGGATTATGTGCAGTATTCAACAAGACTGCCCAGTACTGGATTATTGCAGTTTCCTTAAGTCTCTCTTCTTGAAAATCATACTATCGATTTACTATAAATATTGCCTAAGCAACCAACAGTGAGGCAACTCCTTCCATTCCTCTCTTGTCTGAGAAATCCCTTCTTAAATTGCTCAGTAAAATTGTACCATTTAGGGAGAGGGAAATAGCTCACAGTCATCAACATTATCTCTTCAATCTAAAGAATACCAGTGTCTTATCACTCAGGCAGTTGTTGAGCAATTCATTTCTCTGCCTCTATGCAAGAGGAAACAAAACAGCTGGGTGCCTATGAGAAACATTCATTATAATGCCAGAGTAATTAAGAGGTTCTCTTAAATGACAACTTTGCTGAGCTTTCAAATGTTCCTAAAGTAGGATGTCTGCTAAGGTTGCAATGTACAGGCTACATTATTGTCAGAGTCAGTTAATTACTGCCCTACAAATCATTAAAGTTTAAAAGAAGAGCAGTGCTGGTTGCTGCTAGTTTTGTGTATGCTTGGAAGTACAACATCATGGAAGAAAGCAGCAGTGAAGGCAGCGAGCGTTTCTTACATTGAGGAGGTTTGATAGCATCTATGCTCCTCACAAAACGAAAGATACACCTCTTGCTTTAAACCCTGTATTTGTATCTCCTCCTCCAGTTCCCTTTCAAGCATTTCATGTCCAGGAGCTATTATCAAGACTGGATTTTGCCACAAGGAAAAGAGGCAAAGTTAGAAATTATCAAGCAAGTGGTTCTAATTCACAGGATTACTGCATGTGATTGCAGGTGATCCCCAGTGAAGCTTTTAGTCGAGCTTGTCAACTAGATCCTTAGTTGTCCCCAGAAGGGTAATATGGATGACATTTACCTTTGTCTTTAGAGTTAAGGATACATGTATACACCAGTCTGCTTTCTCCAGTTGTATCACTTCTTGCTGCCGAGGGGCAGCCTAGAAGATGTTTTCTTACCCACATGGTTGTGCTAATGTAGTGCAAAGCTGTAATTCTGATCAAAGAATCTGAATTCTAATTGGCATCTTTTAAAATGAATAGCTTTCTGAAAGCAGCCTTTCCCATTCCCCACAGCAAAGGTCCCTCCTTTGGTACAGGTAAGGTAAATCAGCTAGTTCCTTGCCAAATTGTCCAGAATTTGGTACATGTCAGGAAACTACCAAGCCTTTAAAGTATGGAAAAACAACAGCTAAAGTATTTGTGCTGTGGTTCATGGCCACCTTAATGTTTCCAGTCAGGGGTACTGACAGTTCAAGTACAATGCAGCCAAGTGCACTGTCTAATAAGGTTGTATAATTTTGATATAACAGCCTAGCTCTGTTGTACTATTAAAGCTTTAAAATATTAATGCTCGTTAATGGTGTCACTCAGCCATTTTATATGATTAGTTTTAAGTCTCTCTTGGGTAGGCAAGAAGGGGAATTTTTAATGAAATGTTCCCTGCTCATCTGACCTGCTGTATTACTGCATGAATGCCATTTTTATGAGGCAGGTTTATGACGTTCATTACTCTGCTCCTTGAGCCACTTCATGGCTGCTGTAATTTTTAAAGAAGAGATAAAAATAAGTCAGTTCTTTCTTTGCAGTCAAGAAGCTCTGCATTCTAGCTTTGACCTTTAAGCTGTCATGCATGGATTAATCACATTTCAGCTGGAGATTGTTTTAGACTTAATACTAGCAGTAGACTGATTAGCTTACTTGCCTTACTGGTGCTTCTTAAGGAGGTTTGTCAATGATTTCGACAAAAAAAGACATATTCCAAATAGTTCTCTATTTCTAACCTGCCAGCTTTGTGTATGTATGTGCGTTCACATGTGTATACTTGCACGTCAGATCTACGTGCTAATGCATATATTTTTTATGTAGATACATGCAGATTGTTAGCATAGAAAATAGTAGCAGCACTGCTACAGGAACCAAAATTCCTGACTCCTACGTCAGAGCTGTAAGTAAAAGAAGCTTTTACTTTGGGAAGGAGAAAGAAACTTTAAGAAAAAAAAAAGTTACCCCAAAACCTCAGTTCTTGCATAGCTGTTTCCAGGTGAAATGGTACCATGTTTTTATCTGCTGTACATGGGATCAGAAGTTTAACTGCAGCCAGCAGCTAGGTACAGAAATTTGGCAGAACAATAGCACGGAGCTGCTGCTGTTATTAGCAGCAGCATAAGGTTTATGACCTTTGATAAGCAAATCTGGTGGGAACACTTCAGTGGAGAGCCCAGGACTGGCAAACCCAGGCCATTTCATGATTCAGTGATCATTTAAAGAAAGTTCTTGAAGCAGAAAAAGAAATGAAGTGATGCCTTGGTCAGAACTGCAGAGTGGGAGAGGGATCTCTACTGCTGGAAAGTACAAAGACATAAGGAAAGCCTTGAACATGCTAAGCGACAAATGTAAAAGTCTGAAGAGTCCTTAACTTGTAACAGACGGATTGTTTTCCTTTTGCTGTCAGAACATTCCTGTAAGCACTGGAAAGAACACTCTCTTCTTAAACCAGATGTTGTGAGGACAAATGTGAGACATCACATGATAAAATCTTCACTTGCATAGTGAGAGCTGTGGTGTTACACAGTGGGTGAAATTTTTAGCCAGTGGGTCAGGTTTGCATGTATTTTCTTGTTGAAAAGATCCTGCACGTCAGTGTAACACAGCTCTTTATTAGCTGACTGGGTAAAGACCATGATTTGAGTCAGCAGCAGCTCTTGGGAAAAGACAAGAAGGGTCAAGTCACTTGGTGACCCTCCTGCTGCCACTGTGCAAAGCATCAGAGAGCAGCTAGTAGGACCATGGCAAGTGTTCACATGGAGAAATACAGAAATGAGAATGACAGAAGAGAGCCGTAAAGCTCAGTCTGGGTCCCTTGCACAGAGGAGCAACACAACACCCCTGTGATGTGCTGTAGTGTGAAATAAATAGAGACCATCTCTTGTCAAACTGCATATAACAGGCTCCCTTTCACTGGGGTTTCAGGGTGATAAAATAAATCATGACAGCAGAGTCAAAGTGGTTGCTGCATTCAGCTAGAAGAGCCCTGTGATAAAAATAAAGCTGCATAATACATATTATGTAGATGTACTTTACTGTTTGATACTTATATAGCAATGAAAGGTGAAGATATTTTATTCCAGCGCCTAAAATGTCTATTTGCAGATGGCTGGATGTGCTTTCTCTGTGATGCCACTGCATTTGTGTGACCTTCTGTGAGCTTCTTTCTCCCAGAGCCCTGCTGCCTCCCTCATATTGTAGTGACTGGGGGGTGGTGGTGGTGGTAAAGAAATACTACTGCAGTACAGTAGCTGTATTTAAGAACCTGAGTTTTCATTTGTGGCAGCAATTTGAGTAACATTACAGTGTATTATTGCAGTACATGGTATTACTTAGTGAAATACAAGGCTCTAACATACACTATTTTAGAGTCCTGGTTGAGAAACAAACCTATTAGCCATGCTCACATCTGCTTTTACTAAAGTGACAGGTACTAACTGTGCTGCTCTCCTCTTCCATTCACGTTTTTAATATGATTATCTGACTGTTTCAACAGAGCATAATTTGGAGAATGGGTTATATCCTGAGCGTTCTTAATAAAACATGATGATACAAGAGCAATTCATTTACTCCTCCCCTAAGTTTCACATGAGCTGAAGGAAATTTTTGCCAGTGCTTCTTTTGTGGAAGATGACAAAACTCCCTGGTGCTGGGAACTGGTCCTAGGCATCCTGGTTTCTTACTCACCTGTATAGGTAATGAGACAAAGAATGCTACAGATATTAACACGTAAGTTGGATTCAAAGGGGAGGAATGGTAGATCAATCCTGTTTTGTGGACTAATTGCGTTGCTGTACATATGGCCCATTATTGTGAAAGACAGAGTTAAAATAAGACACCTGAAATTCCCTTCTCTTTGCCCCGTTCCCCTGAGGAGCATGTTCAGTACAACAGGGACGGCCTTGGTGCCGCTGAGGATGAGGCCAGGAATGTGATACTTCTCCACTCAGAGCACAGACCATCCTACCTGTCTTCATCCCTTGATGATAACGTTTAACCACATCAGCTCCTGCATTTGAAACACTGCTGGCTTCATCCTCACCCTTTCCTTTTTTCTTTTTTTCCTTTTCTTTTTTCCTTAAAAATGGTGGTGCAGTGATTTCCTCGCAAAGTCAGCAGCTGTAGCTTTATCCTTTTCTCACTTTACTTGCCATTGAATCTCAGTAAAAAGCTTCCTCAGGAAAGGTTAGGGAAGAGGTGAGGTACCCAGACAATCTTTTATTGGACAAACTGTTCTAGCTGGAGAAAACAGACAAGCCCCTCCTTAGGTCTGGAGCAGAAGTATCAGACTTCACGCTGAGTGCAGCTTGGGAACAGGTAAATGGGATGAGCTTATTGTGTTCTTTAAGCACCTCTAGTCTTAGTTAGAAATATAAAATACAAGGAAGCAAAAGCAAATCCAGCTTAATTCAGCCTGTTGAGGCTCACAATGTGGTAAGTTTTTCTCTTGCTGGGTGGTTATATGTTCTTGGAAGGCATTAGATATTTCAAACACTAGGCAAAACATGTGGCATATTGTTCAGAACTCTCAACTCGGCCTCAACTGTGAGGTGTCAGCTCTTCATGAAAACAGAGTAGTTATCTAGCATGGACCGGGAGGTGCTTACTGTGAAGTGACACAGGAAGTACCTGCTCTGTATGCTGAAATACCCGTTTTCCCACAAAAATGCCTGTCGACAGCATTCCTCCGTGGCCGTGATGGCTTTTTCCTCCCTGTATTAGTGGTGTGGGATCTGTACGGGAGAACTAAACCTGGTGCAGGGAGTGCTGAGTTACAATGCACTTCAAGGTGTATAGTTGGATACATAACATAACATCAATTTAATGGAGTTGCAAAATCAGTAAATGAAGTTGGACATGCACACTGATCAGACACCCCTTTCTGCATACACAGTCTGTATCTGCACATTCACTTCTGTGTTTCCTCAGTTGAAAACGTAAAATCTTGGTGGTATGACCTTAGGCAGGTACCTACCATCTGTGCCTGTTACCTCCTAGGCAAATGCTGTTTGATTCTCGTTGGGAGCTTTACAAAGGCAACTTTCTAACAATTAATTACTTTATGTGACCTACATGCTTTTATTTGTACAGTGTGATCTTATCATGGTACGAAGGCTCCTAAATACCTTGCAGCACATTGGATTCCATCTGCAGGCACCAGAAAAGAAATGTGTCTGTTGTGTTGTGCGTGACCCTCCTAAGGGAGTTAGGAACTGTGAGTTTTTACAGTATCATGGACAACACAAGAAAAGAAAGGTAATCCTGCAGCAGCAAAATACCTTTTAGTATTACAAGTGCTGTGTTGCAGTCCCCTCCCTTGCCTGGGTCCTGGATTTGGGACCCGCCCTCATCAAATGAGTTGCATGTATGTTTATCTTACACTTACGTATGCTTGTAAAATGATTCTAAAGACAGACTTTGTTCTGTTACTTCCCACTTTCTAAACAGTGCCTATCACCCCCTTCCTCCAATAAAATAATCCTGGAAGCCAGGCTAATTGTGGTGGCCTTCCCATCAAACTGTATATCATACAGCTGTCTGAGACAGCTATAAATCCCAGCATTTATGTACCCTGAGCTTCCAAGTATCTTCAACTTTTATTGAAAAAGACAACATTAAATTACAGAGTCTGAGTAGATCTCCTCCTCTCCTCCCATCTGGCACGAGGCTGCCCTGTATTTCCATGTTGTATGCTGTGGGTGAAGCTTGTGCAGACCTTTGATGAATTCACAGTCAGTCTCCTGAGGTTACATTTTCTTCCGTGATACTGAGCATTTATCAACATGTGGGACCTTCATTTACATCTACCCTTTTGTAGCTCTCATAAATACACCATCTCAGCACCTTACTCTGAAGGACTGGTGGGAAGCGTGGTGCTCTCCTGGAGTAGATGAGCCCTTATGCTAAGGCACAAAGACAGGGGTGTTGTCTTTGTTGTGCCGGCACCTATCAGCACACTGCTAATTAACTCGACGTTATTTATACCTCACTTCTTGAAGTCTGGAACCCAACCTTTCCGTTTTCATTTGAACTCTAATCTTGAAGCTGAAAGATAAACCCAAAACATTACATTTGCATGGCGATATCTGCTTGGAAACAATTTGGACAACAGTTAAAATACAGTAAGAGGGGGGGAAATTCCTCATGTGGTGTGTCTTTAAGGAAGCACGAGAAGATAATGTTTTTCAAACTTACAGTAATGTTCTGGGCACTCTGTAGCTGAAACAGCAAAGAGGTGGTGGCAAACAGCTAGGGTTCATCTTCATCATTGTTTTACTGATGGCTGTACCACTGTTGTCTTTCATGGCTTTCCTGCTCTGGCCAAGCATTGTATGTTTTGGAATAAAAAGAACTTGATGTCCATTTTGCACTGTCTAGAAAGAAATCAGCCTCTACATACCAAATGGCTGGAAAACTGCATTCGTGCTGCCGCCAGTTATCATTCACTGAGGGCTGCTTGTAGCTAGAGCCTCTGTACTGTAAATCTTTACACTAGTCAGAGCCAGCAGGCACTAACTGTGAACTCAGTTGAACTGGAGGTGGACACCAGTGCTGTCCTGGGTATCTAGCCTGGTCGTGCCCATCGAGTGACTTCTTCCTTCCACAGCCATGGCCTTCTTCTGATAGTCAGGAGCTGTCTGCTAGAGCTACTTGTATTCTCCCAGTGTTAAATTGTTCTCTATTTCAACTGTATTGCTAAATCATATAAAGCTTAGTGACTAGAGACCTTGTTGAGGTAGATGTTTGCTGCATATCAGCTGCATGTACTGGTAGAGAGTACCCATCATCAGTGCATGTTATTTCATAATGTGAAATTCTGGACTGCATGTGCAAATAAAAAATTCACTGTAGCTGCTTATTAGTAACTATTCTGTTAGTTACTGTAGTAACATTCCATATTCAGTGCTCTCTCTAAGTGTTATACCATTGCTTCATTATTATATTCCACTACTTAGAAAAGTGAATGGCAGAGGAGTCAGAAAGTCCTCCTGATCTTCTATAATTGTATTTAAAACTAAGAATTACAAGTTGAACTGCATCTTAAGCTTATGTTACTGTTCTCCTATCATGTATGTCAAAGACAGATCTTTTATTTAAAGGGGTTACAGACAGGTTAACTAACTTCTGACTTAGTAAAAACCCGTGTTTCTCTTGAAAGTCCTATATTCTAAAACTGATTCAATTGTTCTAAATTTGGAGGAAGCTCTGCTCTGTTTTCCCTTTAGAGCTCTCCCATATGCTAATGTTCATTTTATATCATAAATATGCAGCGACAGCACTCGTGGGTTTTCTCTTTTTTCACACCATACATTATGTTACATGTTTGAGAGCAGAATTCATCATTTACACTCTAACTGGAAGGATGCTCAGTGCCATGCACAAGTTGTTTGGGTTTGTCCCTGTCAGATACTGGTGGCAAATGCCTGTGAGGGATGGAGGCACAGGCTGTGTCTGTGCTGATCTTGGAGGTTCTACTTTATTTCTAGTTTGTTTTCTGGCTACATTTTAAATGTACTTCAGTGATTATATATTCTCCATTTAAGACATGCGGGGGACAGTACATGGGGGAGCAAGGTCACACCAGGAGGTGGGGAGAAGGAGAAGTGGGGGATGGCCAATCTGAGCAGTTTGCTGCCGCTTCCCTTTTACTTCCAGTACAACAAGCTGTAGGTTTTCCTTCCAAAGCACTTGTTTAATTACAGCTTCAGGAACATAAAGCCTGTTATTATTTTAACGGAAAGAGCTGAGACTGAAATAAAACTGAGCTGGGCCCATATCTTTTCTTGGCAACTTGTAATTTCATGGATGGAAAAAACACCTGTTCAGTGGGGAATCCTTATCATTATGCTTTAGATTTCCTCATTAATTTATTTTACAGTCTTTAAGCACATATACAGATGGAAAGCAATCACATTTAAGGCCTCTCATCACTCTCTCCTAGAAATTATGGTGGGGATGTCATTTCTTCATTAATTTACTGCAGGCAGGCTCAGGATTTACCTGTTCAGTGAGTGCTCATTCGGAGACATGGGGGACACAGGGAGCATGCTGTCCAGCCCATGGGCACAAGTGATCTCTGCCCATGGGAGTAGGTCACCTGCAGCTCAGGGACTAACAGTGCCCTAGGGCTTGATCTTCAGCTAGAGCCACCTACCCAGCAGTTATAAAACCTGGGCTTTTTGGTGAAATAGTAAAAACAATTAAACTCAAAAAGGGACCTTTGTGTCCTTGTAGGCTGAATTAAGCAGCATTTGGTTCTGTAGGTGGCTGCCTTTAGATCGAAGCCCCAGGGCAGGTTTTTGATGATGCAGTGTTCCTCGTTGCTCGCAGTAGCAGGCAGACAGTGTAAGCCACAGCAGGAAGGTGAGCTGTGCTCCTGTAGCCATACAGAGTGTGGGACTTGGAGGAAAACAAGGAATTCCTGGAGTGAGCGGTTGGAGTTGCAGCTGTATTTGAATGAAAGCAGCACATCTTTGGAGTGCTGAAAACAGTGATTTGTTTCTTTGGTCTTTATTCTGTTAAGGAATATATAGTTATATTTTCATGCTGTAGAAGTAGAATAAGGTGTGACTGTTGAACTGGAGTGCCTCTTTGCAAGACCAAAGAACAGCATCTGGAGATGAAGGCAGCGCCTTGTTTGGCTTGGAGTGATTAGCTTCTATTACAAATTACAGAATGAGAGAAGGTGATGATGAGGTCTCCCAAGCTTGGGGGACCGCTAGTGGGGTGCAGAGATTTCCGTTTTCACTGACCAGCGCAAATCAGTATCAGTTAAAAATTGTAGGTACCTGATGGCTGGCTAGCACTCAGTCCAAAAAATGGACTGGATGATGTCATACTGTGTCCCTGCAGTTAGTGGTGGGTGTTATCCAGACACCTCTGCAGTGGGGCTGGCCCCTTGGATGCTGGGCTCTGATCTTACTCTGAAGCCTGCATGCACCTTTGCGTCAGCCAGAGTGGAGACAGCCTAGGGAAGGTGCAGCTGTGGTAGTCCCAAGCTAGCTAGCACAAATGTGACCCCATAGCAGTACAGGAGCAGGAACCTGCTGTGGTGTTTAGGGAATTTTGTGCCATTTCTTCAAGTTCTGGAACTAGAAACTTTAAGGTGCTGCATGGACAGCAGGTCCTGGTGCTGTTGTACTAGTGGTATCCTGCCTTAAGCAGGGTTTGATAAGGCAGAGGATGGTGCTTGTTGTATGATAAACTGAAGAGCTGCTATTCTAGCAATGTCCTGTTAATAAATATGTATAAAAATAGAAACAAAAGAGTACCAATGCTACCTGATGGTCATTTGCTTAAAATCCCTGAGGAGGAAAGCAATCTGTTGGAGGGGGAAGAGCAGGGAGGCTTCTCTTATTTCATCCTCCCCTCCATCATTCGTCTTTTAATAAAGAAAATCACTTTTCTTTGTCACCATTTTAATGATTCCCAGGGTGCTTCACAGCACAGACATAAATCTGGAAATCGGCTCTCAGAAAGAATGAGAGATTTCTCTAAATCACAAAAGTATGCCGAGCTCTTTGTAAATCCCCACAACAATGTAATTGTGGTTCTCCCATCATTATGTGGAATGTTTTTGGTGGCTTGTTTACAAGCTAAATAAATAGCAGTGCAAAACATCTGGAACCACAGTATGTCTTAAAAGGCTGTTTTTAGTAGGGCTTAGAAGCTCAGTTATTACTGGTCTTAAGTCTTTCTGGTCTGATTGGGATATATTAATAAACTGAATTGAAATATTTGCCTGAAATATGATTAATGCTCTTAATTATTCATAGTGAGAGTTAGAATGTGAGTGCTTGAGGAAAAAAAATGCATTCATATTTCTGTATATTAAAAATACCCACACAAACCCAAGGCATAAATTCCTTGTGCCTGAATGGTTCTGCTGTCCAGTTGATGTTAACTACCTACAAGTAACAGGGGCTGGGGTGGCAGCAGGAGTGTGATGGTATAGGAATGTTTGTCAAAATCGCATGAGGTGCTTAAGCCCATAAACTCTTGGGGTTCCAGTGGTTTCGTGTCACAGGCTTTTTGCTCTGTAGCAATGGTGGGCTTTAACCCTGCAAATGCGTTTATGAAGAAGAGAAGCCAGTCCACTGAAGCTCAGCAGATAGTAAATAATAATGATAGGCTATGGAAGGCAGCTTAGTTTCTTGTGAAGTCTTGGCTGCAGCATCTTGTCTAACCTCAGTACACCTATCAGCTCACAGTACCTGAATGTTTCTCAGTTACACCCTTCACTACTGATGTCAAGGTTTGCATAGTTACTGTTTTGAACCGGTTTTGAACCCAGTGGTTCACATCCCATTACATTTCTGCAAGCCTAGCAGAGCAATCCCATTTCAACAAACTTTCTAAGCCAGATGGGAAAGCACATAAGTAGGTAAACATTTTCCTTTGTTCCAGGAGGAACATGCTACTTTTTCTACAGTCTGTGATTCACTCTATGATCTTTGTGTGGTCCTCTATTACCTGCTGTTGGGTGGGCATTATGGATTGGTAGGAGGTAGGGTGCCTGTGCTCTAGCTCAGCTGGAAACCAGGGAGCTCTGAGTACATCAAAACAATTATCATTTGAGTTCTGCAACATCCAACATAAGTTTTAGTTCCAGCAGTCATGTAAGGACTTAGTAAATCAACATGAAATGTATGGTACTTACTGTACTGGTAAATCATGTTGCCTGGGTCATTGCCCACATTAGCCTAACACAGTAGCTCTTGTGATTTGTTTGGGTTGTCAGTGCAGGGCTGTGTCTGGTACAGGTCTATGTGTTGTTTGCAGACCAAAAAGGAATTGTGATTAGGCTGTTCCAGAGCAAGATTCTCCCCTGTGTTTTGGGAATTCATCTAAAATGGCTGTTGAAACCCAGAGGCAAACAGGGGTGGAAAAGTACATGAGGACACTATGAAAAACTTTGCAAAGGTGAGGGCACAGACGTGCTGGGGTGGATCACTGCTCTTCCAGCAAACAGCAGCTGGTGGCTGATCCTGCTAAGGCAAAGGAGGGACTAGATGGTCCCATTTGGAGCTGTCGTGCTGTGAACACTGCAGGGTGATGAAGTTCTTCCCAAATAATAATCCCAATTTAACCAGTCAAAAGCCAAAGTTGGGTGGCAGGGCCTGGAGGCTGCTACTTCTCACTGAGCGTTTGCCTAATTTTACTCATTTCCCGGGGCTTCAGGAAGCACCTGGGATTCTCACCAAAGGTTGGGCAGTTCTCTATTCCTCTTTAATTCCCAATGAGTTTTTTTGTCATGGCAGCTCTTTGGAGGTTTCTTTTTCCCTAATACCCAAGCGAATGATGGGCTCTGAGAGCAAGTGCTGCAACAGCCAGGAACCTTTGAGACGATAGCCCAGTCTTCAGAAGGCTTTGTATAAGTGTGAACCATTTGCTGGGGTTACCAAAATGTTGAGAGGGGAAAGTTGGCAGATTCCTGTCCTCATCACATGCAGTGAAAAAAGGTTTGACCCAGAAACCTCAAGTGCTTTTCTCTATCAGGTATTTGGGAGTTGCCTGCTTTTGGCCCTATGAAAAAAATAAACTGAATAAAACCAAAACAATTTAGATTAATATGTGATTAAAACAAGCTTTTCTAGGCTTAGCACTAGTTCTTGTGCTGGTTATTGAATACAATGGAAATTGCACTGTAAATTGTACATGGAACACTGAGAAAATAATACTAACAGTATGTTTGATGGTCTTTTACACTGCAATTAACAGGGAAAGATTGCTTTGGGGAAGGGTTTTCCCTTTTAAATACAACATTTCAGGATGGAATAAGACTTTGTTTACTAGGCTGGTACTGAAATGATTACTTTTAAAGCGTGACTTGAGCAATCATGATTGCCTGGTGCAATGAAGGGGGAGAGAATGAAATCCCCATTTCTAGCAGAGGAAAGTCTCTTTCCTTGTGTCGCTTGAGGGATCTGTCGTGCTTGGCCGCATTAATTGAGTCCTACTGATTCCAAGAGTTTTGCTTTTTAAACTTCAGAAGAGCTGCACCGGTTGTAAGTTTTATGAGGAAAAATCTGTTACAGAATAAGCCTAAAAGGGGAAAGAAAACATGTCTGTCCAGGCGGGCCAACTGGCACAGGCCTCCGTAGTAGTAAAATGGGTAATTTTCAGCCACATGGGCCAGGGAAGATCCAGAACTGGGCTTTTTTCCTTCCTTCTTTCAGAAGACTTTGGAGACTTCTAAAATAAGCCAGGGTTGAGGCCAAGAAAATAGCCACTCCAAAATGATTTCCATGCGTGGTCGGGGGTATGTCACACCGGGGTTTACTGGAGCTCTGGGCAAAGCCTGTGCACTTGTCAAAAAAAACAACCAAAAACCGGGGGGGGATGGACCTACCTCGTCTCCCCTTTCTTCAAACCACCCCTTCTTTCATGCGCCTTCCCAAATCTGTCATAAAAGGTATCCCAAGGTGGTTGTTAGTGAGCTCCCCTCATGAGAGGTGATTAAAGCCAGATGAGACAGAGCCCCGAAACACAGTCCCTTTGTTAGAGAAAACAAAGGCCTTGGTAATTGGATTCACATTGAGTGAGGCACTTAAAACAGCAAAGTAACAAGAAAAATCTGCCGGGTTATGTCATAACTGCCAGGGTGGGTGTTTTGTTATTTTAAAAGAGCATGACCGTCTCATTTTTTTACTAGCTTAGTCTGGTATATTGAAGTGGAAGATTAAAAAAAGTCATAATATCCCCAATTGCAACATATTTTATCCAACTGACAGAGTTTGGGACACAGAAAGCAATGGGATAGGAAGCAGGTCACCGTGCTGTTGAAGAGTTATAAAGCAAGGAGCTATTTTTATCTGTTTGCCAACGTTGCGACGCCTTGTGTAGGATATAGCTTCCATGAGCCTTTGGTGGGGGCAAAGAGTCAATCCCAGCATATCAGTCATCCTTAAACCTCATTTGTTTGGCTCATGTAGAAACTATTCAGCTTCCAGTTGGCCTACAGAGTCATTTTCCATAGCTCGGGAGCACGCATGTACTGATGGGAACTAGTTATCACCATCTTCTGCTGTGTTTGGGGAAAAAACTAATAAATACTAAATTGAAGGGAGACCTGAGCTGTCTTAGGGATTTACTGCAGAAGTGCGTGTCTCCCAGACCTTCTATCATGGGTTTTGCTCAGAGCACTGACAGTACAAGGAGCAGCTGAATGTGCCAGGTTATCAGGTCTCCAGAAAAACAGGTTGGTGTTACTTACGGAGGTGCTAGTGAGATCTTGCAGGAAGGATGTGAAGTGGCTTTCAAGAGTTGCTGTTCACTGTGTCTTGACAAACAATTTTAGATTTAATATGCAGATGTCTGCCAAAGAAAAGTATCTGGTTTGGCAAAGACTGATTTATTCCATCATAGGCTCCAGAGTAAAAATAAAAACAACTACAGAAAAAAGTCTGCTCTGAAGATCCCAGTGCCTATAAAAGATCAGTCTTCAGAAGAGTTAGCAGAGTGTTGAAAAATGTCATGTCTTGTTTTCCATTGAAACTTGGCTGGCAGTCTTGGACACAAAACCCAGGATCATGGAGCCTGACACCCGCAAAGCTCAGCACTTTTCAGCTCAGATTAAAGCACTTGTAGTCTTCTGCTTTCTTGTAGCAAAGGTGTGATAGGCACAGCTCCTGAGAGGAATGAACGTCTGATTACCAGGTTAGTCGTTAGGTGAGGGGCAATGCTCATTCCTCACTTCAGAGATGGTGGAGATGTTCTTTATTAAGATTTTTCAAAGCCCTCTGGGGATTAAGGCACCAAGTTTCCGTTAATTTAAGGCTCCAGATCCTGCTGGCAGCTTTGTGAAAGCACAGCTTTCCTGTCTCACAGTTCATGTTCCTCTGGTTCAGAGGTTTTCGTGTGGATCTCAACATCCCCAGCAGCAGCTGTAGTTCCTGAGCCAGGGAGGAGAGGTTCAGCGTGAAGCAGCAGCAGGTTTAGCAAATGTAGTCAAACTCATTCCCTTTATCAGACCAACAAGATGATGGATAGCTAAGTGATAGGTTTCTTTTCTTTTTTTCCCTTTTTTCTTTAGGTGAGGTTACTGTCCCTTGAAGTAGCTCCTTGAGCTGCAGCTTACATGCTTCACAGAGTGTCTGCCTTTCTCTTCCTTAGCAGCATGGTCACTTGTTTGAGCTCTTGGTGCTTCTGTCATTACTGTTCAGACCCATGTTCTTCTGGAGGTCTGTCAGCAGCCTTTCCCTGTGCTGGACTGTCCTGGTTCCCGTTCAGCCTCTGGGTTTAGGTTTCCAGGAAAAGAGAAGATACCTTTGCAAGGCTAAAGAGTTCCCACTTCGTTCTTCACTTAGATGAGAAAGGATTTAATTCCTCTCTCCTTGTCCTTGCTGACCCTGAGAACGGAGACAGAAACCTGCCAAAGCTGCTGTTTGGCTGAGTTGTTCCAGGATTTAGAGCCTAAAGTCATGTCTCATTTCTGGAAGGCCCTCATGCTCTGTTGGTAATTTCTGAACTGTTTCTTCGGGGATGAGCAAACTTTGGTTGCTGAGTGTGAACTGAAAAAAACAAATAGTGGGCTGGTGCTGATTTTGCAGGAGCTGTGACCAGAGGCTGGTGTATTCCACCAGGGTGCAGAGGCGTTTCCCTCCTGCACGTGTTGGTACATCTCTGCTCTTGGTCCAGCACGAACATAATTTCCGAAGACACTTGTGGGGGAACAACTGTGAATACAAGCCTTAAGTCCTAACTGAGCCCTTATATCTTAGGACTTGATAGGGTTGGGTTGACATAAATGAAGCCTAACCTGTAAATCAGTTTGAGCATTACGCAAAATCAGCAGGGGACAGCAGTTGAAACCCACTTCTGTGGCTGCAAATGATGGGAGTTGCAGAAGCTTATGTGTTTGGGGAGCATCCAGGGGAGAGCAGGGAGATTGATGGACTCAGCTGAGACAGATGGAAGAGCAGAACCAAGTGCCAGAGCCTTTGGACAGTCTTCCCAGCCCTATGCCCTGTGGTACAGGTGTACCAGACAACCCCTCAGCATGAAGACGTAACACATGTCCATACCAGACCCAATCAGAAGTAACAATAGCAGGACAATAAGCAGTTCAGCATCTAGAATTGTTCTGGGGAGGAGGGAGTCACAGCACTTCTCGCTGCTGCAGACCCATTCCACATTTGTCTCTAGTTGGGCTTATTGCTTACAGAAACCTGAACTGCCTGTAATGCACCAGATGTGCAAAAAGAGCAGCCGTTCCTCTTGCTATCATAGGCAGCCACACTTACAACAACAGCGACTTGTGCTTTGATTGCTTGTCTAAAACTAAAATTCAATTATGCAGTGCAGGCAGGCTTTGCTGTGACACAGAGGGTTAGAAATTAATGTTAACACTGTTTCTGGTTAAGACTTTTTGTGTTGATAAATAATTCATAAGGCAGTTAGCTCTTTGAGTCTGACAACACAAGAATATATTAATACAGTAGGCTCAGCTAAAGGTCAGCCCTGAACAGTGAAGCATCTGAGCCATCTTTTATTCATTTTCTGACACAGACTCATTAATTATTACCGCATTTGAAGGTCTGCACGGGAAAAGTGCTAATGAGAAAAAGGATATTGGGTTTGATATCTGACGCTCACTCTTTGAAATGACTTTAGATTAAAAAAAAAGAGAGAGCAGAGAGAACAATACAAAACAGGCCAGGTAAGACCTTTACTTTAATAAAACTTAAAATTAAAAAATGAAAGACTAAAGATAGAGTTGGGAGACATTCAATCAAAGCACAGATGCTGCTGGGTTGCAAGTTTGAGTGGCTGGTGGGTGATGAAGTTTCTAAGAAAGCATTAATATAGGCATGATTAAAAGATGGCCCTCTCTAGGTGAGATGTAGTTGCTTTGAATCTTGTTTGTTGCCTTCAGGTTTGTTTTCCACATTTTTTATCTTGGCTGACCATTTACCTTCCTGCACTGTTTATGATCTCCAAACAAGTATTGCTCTGGCTTTGTGCTGTTGTTGCCTGATGTTTTCCCATACTTTTTCCACGCCATGTTGGTTTTAAATACCTTACAAAACCTACCTTGATACACTCGACCTTGCAGCAATCTACCCTAAAAGGAGATTGTTTTATACTTTAGCCTGGTTTCCTAAGAAAACTAGATTTATACAATCATGTGTCCTTGTGTCTCTCCCTGTGCTTCCCCCATTCTAATTAATTTTGTTAAGCCCATCAAGCTAGTTGGTCCATCAGATTTGTTGGAATAAACATCTCAAACCTAGTAAATTCTTGCAATGTTTATGAGGAGAAAAGAAAAGAGCTCATCTTCAGTATTCCCACGAGGCAAAATGTGGAAGCTTAAGCTTATGCCTTATTAGATATCAGAGAATTTATGCAAGAAGGAACTCTAAGCACTAGGCCAAAGGCAACAGGGCCTCATTAGGAGCTCTGATTGGGAAAGTGTCTGTAAGGTACAGGGCATGAGCAGAACTCTCTTTATCCCTAAGACAAGTGAGAGAGCCTCATGGTTTTGCATTCATTAACATAGGTGTGTCTGTTTATTAAGGAATGTGCAGGAACCAGATCTTTAGTGACTGCTATAAATCAGTGCAGTTCATGGGATTCAGTGGGACTGTGGTGATGCCAGCTTGAGAGTTTGATGTGTGGATGGAACGTGGAAAAATATACACTTCCAGCTCCTGGACTTCCAGATAATGGCTTATCTTTAACATCAGGTTAAAGTCAGGCCAACAATATACCCAGTAATCTTTACTGCTTACTGCAGGTTTCTGTGGTGTTACTCAGGAAATAAAACATGCTTGCAGAACTGCACTGCTTACGTTATTCTGCTCTGTGAAACATACCTTATTTATATAGTGCAGCCTGTGTTTTGAAGTGATACTATGCCTGTGAAAGAGGTGAGCTAAGGTTTTATGTGTGCTAGTAGGTACATGGAAACCTGTCTAGTATGGGGAGAAATAAATGAGCTATATGACCCATCTGTTTTGAGCTTCAGTTAGTCTCGCTCAGAAAAAATACGTTTTCTTTAACAAAGATGAAATGGATGTTTTAAAAATAAGGCTTTTCTCCCTGCAATCCAAAGTATTAAAAGAGACACCCACTATTGATGTGAAAATTGAGCCACATTGAAATACAGTTATAATACCATGGGTTTGATATAATCATTGAGGAGAAGACAGCAGAGGAGCTGAGACCAAAACTCTGCCCTTCACTTTCATGCTACTATGTCTTGGCACTGCTCAGTGTGTATGAGTGGAGAGCCCACTTCTAACAGTAGACCATAATTTGGGGTTATCATGCTTTGCCAAAGGTAATCCCATCTGCCTAAAGGAGTTTACTAAAACTTACCTCTTCACACAATAAAACCTTCACAACCTGTTTGCAAACCTAAAGCTTTCAGCACAATGTCACCTGCTCCAGAGCATCTTAGACTCCTGCAAATAAGTACACACATTTGTTGAAAAGGAATGGAATAAGATTTCTTCCTAAATTAAGGCAGAACTTAAAAGTTTAAAGGTAAATGTCACTCACCTTGGTTAAAAGTCACCTTATATTTCAAGAAGGCTTTAAAATAGAGTCCCACTTCTTTTCACCCCCTGGGCAACAGCTGCTGGTAAAGTGTGAGAGCCCTTCCTTTTGGCAGGCCTTGGCTGAGTTAACTGGCAAACTCTGTTCACTAAAGCAGTGAATGATGTTCCAAGGCTGTGAAAATATTAGCATGTAATGTAACATCTCTGGAAATGTAATGTTTGCTACAGCTGTGTATAAATTTGTTTAATGGGTCTCTAACTCACCATCAGACTCATAAAGGCAGCCACTGTACAGGCTATTAGGCTGCAGTAACTTAATTGCTCGTTAATTGGGTAATTAGTGCTTTGTTTTGCTTTAAAGCCTAAACACTCATAAAAAGTGAATTAGCTGAGTAAACAAGAATGGAATGTTCATGCTATGCTGTCCCAGATATTGCACATAATTAATCAACCTTTTATTATCATTCCTTTTTTTTCCCCCTCCGCCTGAGGTGACTGCCTCAGGTAGGCTGGGTAAACATCTCAGCTCAAACCCCAAGGAAGGCGTCCCGAGTACATCTCATTAAGCTGAGGCTGGTACCTGTATTCCGCAGTCAAAGGTAGTTTGTGTACAGCCCCAGCACCACTCTCTGCCCCCAGAAGTAGAGAGGTTCATGGGCAGCCCAAGCGGCCAGGACCTGGTGGAGCCAAGTGGCTCTTAGGTGAGAAGTTGCACAAGAAGGGACTCATTACCTCTTCCCATTTCCCAGTGTACGTGGTGTTCAGTTCCATAGCGCAGACTAATCTACCAGAAATGTAAATGAAAACCTAGCAGCCTGGAAAACTGGTTTATTTAACCAAGATGTGCATTATCATGAAACTGTTGCTGTACTACTTTAGGTATTTGGGCAAGAGATGGACCTGCAAATGAATGCACTTAGCAGCAAATATTCCTCCCAGCTTTAACACAGGTAGTTAAACTAAATATTGGAAGAGGGAAAAGTTAATGGAAATCCTGTTTGCACCCAACTATAGGAGGCTTAATTTGCACCCCAGACAGGATTGCAGCCCCCCCTGTCTCTGCCAGGGGCACACAGGGTCTTGAGTGCCGGAAGGACTGCAATTGCTTGCACTGCTTAAACAGTGAGTGTCCTTAATTGGGATTACAGCCTTTGCTCTGAGGAGCAGTTGCAGCAGTGCTGTAGGTGCTCCATGCTGCTCTTTCTTACATTGCTGGGCCTGACTGTTTAATGATGTCTTAATTGGCTTTGAGAATGCCTCCAGAGGAGGACAGCTGGCAAGAAAGGAATGTGTGAGTATTTTTAATATTTATCCTTGCTTTAGAGAAGAACTTAAAAGGAGGGAAGCTGACATAGAATACTACTTGTGTAGTATAATATTGCATGTAGAATTCTACATGTAAAGGATATTTTGGTCCCAATATAATGTGATGGAAGTTAATGCTGGATTTCCACGTTGAAGGGAGGTTAAGTATTTACTGGTAGAAGCTAATGTCATAGTTGCCTGAGCGTGCACTGAGTACAGCTAAAGGATCTGGCTCACAAAACGCAATGAAAGCGAGTCCTAGTAACTTTTATATTTGGCACTTGTGGTCAGATGTTGATACTAAATATAAGCAGAACTTTACTGTAAAAATTAGACCTCCTTTATTGTAGAGCAATTGAGGTTTTACGAAGACTGGAACCAATCCACGGAGGCTTTTTCCTAGGGAGCTGATAAAGGGAGCAGCTGTGAAGTTTGACGCATAGAAAGTTTAAGTTAGAAATCTTTGATCTGGTTGAATACTTATAAAGTCAAGCACTTCTTTCATGCAGCACGTTTTCCAGATTCAGCACTGTCTATGGTTGCTTTCTTGGCTGTGCTCTGTATGGTTGTCAGTTAACGAAGGGCTAAATGGCCTGTGAAGGAGAGCATCAGGCTGTTCCCTTCAACGTTGTAGGTTGGCTGCAGATGGCCTCCTGGGAGCAGAGTTTCTTTGAGATCTGGTTTGGTGTGTGCTTTCACTTAAAACCCCTTTGTCACTAACGTGCAGAATTTTGCCATGTAGACAATGCTGGGTTATAAAAGATTAGAGCATGGTAATGGCTAGCTGGTGCCGTGACTGTTCAAAATGCCAATTGGATATGGTCATTTCATTCACAAGTACAGCTCAAATAAAAGGAAGGCCTGGCCAGGTGTAGGAACTTGTGTGTCTGGAGTTACAGTAGCCCCATGAATCCTGTGTTGATCACCTCTTACAGACCTGGCCTTTCTTGAAGTCACTAATTAAGCAATAAATATTTCTCTTTAGTTGATTGCAGTAAGTCCACTAGACCATCACTTACTGTTTTACTTCTTGAGGCACTGGGCTGTACAAAACCTATAAAAACTCAGGAAAGAGACAGGCTGCTGGTATGAAGAGAATTGGAGGAAACTTGAATGAGTGATCTTAATGAAAAAAATTGAAGCTATTTGAAATACCTTGTCTCTCTGATGTGCTTTTATTGTCCGTGCTGCAAAATTCCCTACAAAAACCCTGAGTTAAAAAAGGTGGGTATTTTTTTTTTTTCCATGTAATCTTAATACACTTACCTTTCTTTTTAAGAAGCATTCCAGGTAAGTTTGGGGGGATTGCAGAAAATGTATTCAATAATTTGTACTATTCGTGTAGTTTCAGGGTTATTTTTCCCTTTTGCAGAGATTTTTCCAGTCTACAATGAAATACTGGCTCCTCCAAAACTAGACTGGAATTTCTGAACTTGGCTGAAGGTTTAAATGCCCGGGATTAACAAATTTCAACCTTTTAATATGAACACCTATTAAGCTATGTGTAAAATATATATTTCTACCAAATAGCAATTTGTCATCTATTAATATGCAGGCTGCAGTGTCTGGCACATGCTGCACTGAGTAGACGGCAGGTTTCCCGTTTACCACTGCTTGCCTCTGCACATGAAATACACACATCCACGTTCACCCCAAACAGGGTGCAGATTTGCAAAGCAGACTGCTGCTGAAGTGAGGCAAACTTGATTTATTGTTTCACAGTTGTGTAGGTTCTGCTTGTGTTTTGGAAACTTTGCTTGCTCAGTAGGAAATGGGAAAAGGAGGAGGCAACCTGGTAAGCACCAGTGCTCAGTGAGTTGTGCACTATCTGTCTCTTTTGATGCAATAGTCTATTAGTAGCAGTCAGCATCCAAATTGGAACTCTTCCAGTGAAGACAATCTTTGCAACTGAGCTTCTTGTGTGTTTTGCCTTTGATGAAGCACACAATATACACACTCATACACATATCTAACCAAGTGAAAGGTAGGTTTACCCATTTGGTTAACCCATTTCAGTGGGTTTAACTCACCGGCCAAATGAAAAATCCTCTCACTTTTGCACAAGAGCTTTGTTGCTACTACGTTTTCTCTGTTTTTTAGGATTATATTTTTCCATTTTCATTTGTGAATCACCTTCCTTGAAAGCACAGTTCATAGTGGAAAAACCCTTTAGTGTGTGCCATGTATTCCTTACCAAAATTGAGCTTAAGGAAGAAACTGAGCACTGATAGAGCTGAGGGGAGTTGTTACCTGGAAGCTGGCACTGACTTCTAGCGGTAACAGGGATCAGCGAAGTTTCTGGCAGGCTTGTTATTAGATGTGGCCACCCAGTAATGAAAGCAGAGAGATTGCAGTGGGGTGCAGCTTTACTGTGGGAGAGCCTTTGTCAGTGAATCACCCAGATGTCAAATGAATGATGGGATGGGATTCTTGTTTTTAAGCATCCTCCCCTCAAGCCTTTGGACCAAACCAATGAAACCAGAAGACAAGCATGCAGACGTTTCTTCTCCCTCCCAGCTCTTCTGCTGTGACGGAGTGGTTCAGCTTGATGTTGTCATCATTATTATCGCTAATATAATAACAAGGGTGAGAGTCTTGTCCTGCCAGGGATACAGCCCTCTGTAGAGAGTCCCGCCCTTGGAAGGCTGTGATATTGTTTGGAAGCTGCCTCAATCTCTCTGTCTTCAGGGAGTTTTCAGGACTGTAGGGGATGGTAAAGGCTGATGGGGAAGATCCAGCTGATAAATAGTGAGAAAATTTCACATACAAATGGCAGCAAATCTGCAAACAGAGCCACAGCAACAGAGAGATTTATGTCTTATGTATTGAAACATACAAGCGTGGCATGCTTTGTAAAATGCTGGATGGCCAGCTCTCCTGAGCTGGGGTTTACACTCTATTAAATTACTGTGGGCTGCAGTCTGTTACAGTAAATCGTTTGCATAGCACCTCTGGAGCACACTGCCAGCAGAAAAATAGAGACCACTTTTCCTCTGAAAAGCCTTCAGCCTGACCAGTGGAGAGTCACAAATGGGGCAGTGAGGAGGAGATAGAAGAATTATTAGGAAGCAGAATGGCAAAGGAGTGTTTCCTGAGAGGGCTGTTTTATATAGTGGCTGTGGAAGAGGACAGGAGTTGGGGCTATTGGGGTACCTGAAAGATGAAGGAGGAAGATGTTGGAACTGTT
This sequence comes from Neopsephotus bourkii, assembly GCF_033783945.1. Classification (NCBI taxonomy): domain Eukaryota; kingdom Metazoa; phylum Chordata; class Aves; order Psittaciformes; family Psittacidae; genus Neopsephotus; species Neopsephotus bourkii. The sequence continues at coordinate 333,287 of NW_026901291.1, read as the reverse complement.
AGAAAGCAAAAGAATAGAGCAGGAAGGGATTTCTATCCTTCAGACTATACGGGATCCAATGCATTACTACTCTGAATAATGCCCTCGTTTAGCTCAGTTGTGTGATGGATTTGAAGCTTCAAAACATAAATGAAACTAAGGGCCTAGATAGCCTAATGCTGTTATAAATTTTGAAGACCTAGTTTCAAATATGATTCAAGGGCCTTAGTGAAATGCGTTTGGGGATCTCAGCTCCATCCCTGTTGGGTAATTGTGCACATCACAGAAACATCACATCTTGGCATGACGCTGGTGCTCTGCCAAATGGAAGCTCCAAGGCTGCAATAGCAAGGGCAGCTGCGAGTTGTGATTTAAGGATGTTGGCTGGGAGTCCACACAGTTTCTGCCTAGAAAGCATTAAAAAAAAAAAAACAAAAAAAAAACAAAAACAGAAAAAAAAACACCCCTTCAAAGTTAATTCTCTCTTATGGAAAAAAAGCATGTTGGAAAAGAGGCGAGTACCTTGTGAAATTGCCAATGCCCCATTTCCCTGGGATATAAAACTTCTGGCATATATCAGCTGTATTCCCCACCCCTGTGAGTTACATATAACGTTTAAAATACTTTTTTAAACATTCCCCAAATCACAACATTAAAAGTATGAGTAAAATCTACTAGGTCAGAGATGAAATGCTGGCCTAATGCATAGCAAAATTAGCTGCATCCCTTAATGCTGCTATTCTAAAACTCATGGGCACTGTCTGATTGTGTCCGCCACTTGGGATTAGTGATATTTTTCTCTGGCGTTCAAAAATACAGAAAAACTTAGTCTGGAAACATCCTCAACTCTGTTTGAGTAGCTCTAATTTACATGACTTAGGTAGGCGTAAAAAGTGAGAAATGACCTTTTCAACATGACTTCAGATATTAAAACGATCTTACAATCTTATTATCATGAGAACATTTCGCAGAGTATTAAGCTCAATAAATTACCTTTTCCCCAAGCTGCTAACCCTCGATCCCTCAGGGGCAGCTGCAGCAACGATGTTGGTTCACGGCCTTCTTATTTTAGCTGAATTGCTTAATTGGTATGTGTTCTACATCCCCGATTGAGTATTTGGAGCACAAATGAAGGTTAGAACCTTTGCGCTAGTTATCGACTGGAAGAAAATTGATTCACGCTCAGGAGTGCAGTTGGGAGACAATTCACAAGCCTCCCTAGGAAGGGAAGATCCTGCTCTTCTCTCTTTCCCTGGATTTCTTACAAAGGTCACTCTGGCTGAGCACTGTCATATTTTGGTTTGGTGGTTGCTTTTTTTGACACAGCAAACCACTGCTCAGGAACCTGAGCTTTAGTTTCTCAGACATGTTCATAGCTGAACTTGAAATTGTGGTGCTGTGGGTGCTGTCCTTCACTCTTCTTGCCTTCCCCTGGCCTTTGCACCTGCCTTTGTTGTTCTCTGGGAGACCCTGCTGTGTGGCACATCTATGGAAAAACAAATTATAATCCCCCAAGTGTTTTCCACCTTTGTTGGATCCAAGAGAGGGCAGGAAAGGGTTATGGCAGAACATCACTGTTCTAGCTTCCAGCCTCAAGATGTATCCCATAAAGTGACTTTTAACAAACGTGTTCCCGTCGTGCTGAACTTCTTTAGCTCAGTGAGTGAAGATAAACCCTTAAGTAAAGGTCATTCAAGAGGAAGTTCAGGAATGCCAGAAAGTGACAGCAAAATATACCAAATAGCTGTGCTGAGCAAATTTAAACTAAATACACATGCCTTGTATTGCCTAATAACTGCTCTTTGCAACACGATCAAGCCCTTCTGTGCATCAACTGCTACAAATCCCTTTGTGTTTTTGTGATCTTTGTAGCAGGATCCTGAGCTTTCTTGTGGCCTGCATTAATGGAAACATCAAAATGCCATAGATTCTGCTTTCTTTTTAATGTTCATTAAAGGGCAAGCATGTGACTTATCCAGCCTCAGCAAGATCCCCTCTGGCTCCATGAGCATGCCAAAAAGAGAGACACGGCAGCCAAAGCAAGAGGCATTCCTGGACTACAGTGCGTGTTACACATAATCCAGAAGGGAAATGGAAAGAAAAAGCTTAAAAGTCAGACAGACATGGAGGGGGCAGCAGGATGTCAGCTCAGCATGTTGACATGCCGCAATCTGTTACCTCAGTCTCATTGATACAAAGGCCAGTGAGAAAGGAGATAGATGGGATTGGAGGAGGGAATTTGGCAGCGTCAAATAAACCCAGATACAGGCACTGAGGTGTTGTGAGATGCTTCATCTGTGGAATGTTGTAAAATCTTGAATTCACCCCTGAGGAGCATGCAGCCTGGCATGTTTTGTTCGGTGGGTGGTACCTAATCTGAGAATTGATATGTTTTCCCTATTGCACCAAGGCTCAAAAATACACTAGAAACAGTGATTTTTGTATAATACATCACCAGGTACTATGGGAGAGCACATTATTTGTGACAGGTCTTGCCTCTGTAATCTGTTCAACCTGTGGGCTCTGCAGAGCTTGGATGTGCTATTGGATAGCATCCAGGAGTCAGTAGCTTTCCCAGTCACTGCACAGCCTGGATGTTTGTGGAGGCTTAAGTGTTTGAGACCGCTGGTACCTTAAAGGTGATTTCAGTGTTGGCTGTTGTCTGAAGATATGTAATTGCCGTAGTCTGAAGGAGCATATGGGAAGGTTGGAAGTCATTTTAATTGGCCGCTTGCTGTTATTTCTTGTATTTTATAGCACCTTATGCTTTGATTTAAAGCCTTTTGATGTCACTGAGAGTCTTAAAACTTGTGATAAGCGTCATGGTAGTTTAAACATATCAATTTGTTCTTCTGCTGCTAAAAGAATAACTGTTTTAGGTACTTGCACACAAAGTCGTGTGAAAATCAAATAGAAAATTAACTGCTGCATGGAATGTAATGCAGGAAGATACAGAAGGCTGGCCTAGTAATCTGTAAGGTAAAAATATAACAAAATGAACTACAAATTTCTGTTAGCATTTAGAGATGGTGACAGCCTGCAGTTCTCTTGAAGTCCTGTGGACGCCTCGGTTTGTCTGTGGATTTACCCTGAGTGAGTTGTGTATTATCTGAATTTTAACACAGCTAAGATTTCAGAGCAAAAATCAAGTATCAGCATCATCAGTGACTGACCATAAAAATAAGTAAATGGAGCACTCCCCTGATTTTTGGCACTTCTGAAATGTTTTTTCTTGGTATTGTTTGGAAGAGTCTCTGGGGAGCTTCAAAATGAAAACGTTTCCGTATGTTTTCTCTTGCACTGAGTCTGGCACTGAACTGGAGGGTTACTCTTAACTGTCAAACTGTTAGTGTTAGTGTTCGGGGTTTCTGTTTGGGCAGGTTTTTAAGGAAAGAAAAAAGCTTTAAATAATTTATTTGAAATTCTCTTGCATCCCACACACGCACAGTTAAAACGGGGCTGGAGACGAATCATGGCTGAAGCAGAAAAAGCAGTATTTGCTTCATATGTTGCAATACTTACTCAGCCTTGGCTTGTAGTACCATGCTGTGTTGATAGAAACAGCACATAGGCAAATACTTTCTTTCTAGTATCACTGTATGTGGGGACACAAAGTGCCCATACATCTATTGTAGGTTGGTCCAGATCCCCTTTGTGCTTGCAGAAGGTGGAAATCCTACCTTTTTCTATGGAGGAGACACCCTTCCAAGGGAGCAGTAGGCACAAGGGCCAGAAGTGCTTCACAGGGTTTTCCCCAAGGAAATCCTTCAGACATGGGTGGGTTAGGAAGTGCAAGAGAGGTGCAATTATCTCATGCTGAAAGCAAAGAGGGTGAACTGCCCCTCTCTCTGTGAGCATCCCCAGCAAAAGACCCTCCTGATGGACCATGTGCTCCCCCATGTTGGCTTGGTGACGGGTCAGAAAACTCAGCTCTTATCTTGGACCTTTGAAACTTATTGACAGATTCTTCTCCTTCCAAAAGAAAAATACACACACATGGATTTTCTGTGGCCTAAGTGTATTTATAACTCTTCCAATAACCTGAAGGGTTACCCTGACTGCGCCTGTGCTCCGACGTGGCTGCGGTGTGTTTTGCCATTCTGATAAAAGCAGCATAGTCCTTAAACCCCTTGCGATCTCTCTTCCCCCAAAAGAAATATGTTTGTTATTAGGCTGTGTAGGGGAGCATAAATAATTGCATTGGGAGTGAGATAATATTTGTAGCTGTTACTTATGTTATGAATCCTTGCAGCAAAAGGTCTAAGGAGCAAACGAGCAAATACCTTCTTTTTCCAGTGTCTGTATCATGCACATTGTCTGTGGATACCAGATATCAGTTCTGTAACTTAAAAGTTCCAGCAAAGCTAACTGTAAATATGTCAACGTTTCCTTTGTCATCCCAGAACACTCAATAATCTCTTAGATAAATTGGATGTAAGCCGGGGAGTGCCGTAGCAATAAGGTCCAAGGCTTTGAACTTGATTCAAAATTGTATGGAAACTTATTGTCAACATGAAGATTTTTATGTTCTTACAGTAAGTTCTCTTGCCAATGGGACAAATTCCAGTATTTTATATTACTTAGGGTTTTTTGAGTGCTGTATACTTCATGCCATCAGTTGTGTGACCTACACAACAGCATGGCAACTGCAGTCCACCCTCCCCTCCTGACTGTGTCCTTTAGTTTCACCCCAGATTTTTAACTTTTCTATGTAGATCTTTCATATGAAGACAAATCCATTCTTGTATGAAGTTTCTGAGCTTTCTGTGGCAGTGAAAACACAAAAGTGGTGGCAGCTTGAAAGTCAAGTGATGGAGGCATGTGACACTTTGGAGACTTTTTGGGTTTGTTTCTGCCTTCTTGAAACTGAGGTCATTCCATGGTGATGAGCCTTCAAGAGCCGTTGCTGTTGACTTGTTAGTGCAAGGATGAGAACACGTCCTGTCTTTCCTCAATATGCTGTCATTGAAAGGAATAGTCAAGTTCCTGAAAGACAGGAGTCCTGGTGGTTGCCCAAGGGAAGTGGGGAAGCAGAGAAACCACAGACACCACTGCTTTAGCAGCAGTGCGCAGGCCAAGCCAGGGACACGAGCTCCATCGGGAGACAAGAGCAGAAGCATCCAGTTCTCACCCTGCCAGCTCCAGGCTGGCAAACCTCCCTGCTGGCAGCCAAGCTGCTGGGGGCAGCCTACGATTGAATTTCCAAGCCTGGAAAATCTTCTAAGAAAGGAAAAAGAGTTAAACCAAAAATAGGGAAAACACGCCAAAAGGCAGCCAGGAAGCAGAGTGCAGCTCGTAGGCCAGAGGCCAGCAAGTGGGAGCACAGCACAGTCTGACATGTGGTAATTAGTCATTATGGCGAAAGATCCCCTTCCCTTGCAGGGAAGCAGCCAGTATTGGTGGCAGTGGGGTTTTTCCAAAGGAAAGAGCCCTCCAAGTCTCTTTTTAGGAAAAGCAAGTTCTCGGGGCAGAAGTAATGACTTTTTAGGAAAAACAAGTGAAGTCAACACAGAAGTGTACAATTCTGATTCCTCAAGCCGATTTTCAATGTATTCTTTTTACCATTCTTTCATGTCCTGGTTTCTCAAAGAAATGTTTAAATTTCAGAGTGAAAGTGGTGCTTGTGATGCAGAGAGCAGCTATGAAGGCATGAAAGAGGAGGTGCATGAGAGCAGACTGAGCACTAGGAGGGTATCTAGATGAGTGATGCCAAGCAGTCACCTCACAGTCAGACTGCAGGAATCAAATACATTTGGCTAGAAACTTTAGGGAGTTTTAAGCCAACATAGCAAAGTATTCTTTCAAAGGAAGTAGTTTTTAGGGCCAGATGGAACTAGCTCCTTCAGTCACTTCAGCTTATGTATTACCCAAGCCAAGTAATACTATCCTTTCAGTCTTATTGTGAGCAGTTAGCTTGTGTTCAACTAGTTCACGTCATCCATCAGATTGCCTAGTCTGGATCAGAAGACTTTGGGCAGTGATGCAGTGTAGCAGCTAGGCTGGCAGCTGGGGCAGGGAGTGTTCTGAGTGGCACCTTAGTGGGAACAGCTGGACAGATACCTCTTACCTGCATATCACACACACTGCATACCACAGCTGCATCCTTCAGAACAGGGCAAATCCACCATTTCTCTTTCTCCTTTTGGTGTATGTTATCCGCAGTGGTGACTCAACAACATCTTGCACCATATTTCTGAATTTGTCCAGCTTTACCATCCCACCATTTCTTCTTTATAAGTTCTCTGTTCACTAAGGAATAAAACCAATTATATTAGCAATAAATATCTTCAAACCCAGTGAAGGAAATTGTGAAATAATTGAGATGTTGTGGCCCTAGCTTTGGCTTAAAGGAAAGAAACCCTTGGGTGTCCAGCATATATGTAATTCTAGTTTCTGTCTTCTGAAGCTCCTGAATCATCCGTAGGGATTCCACCCAAATTTGGAGGGTAAGTATGAACTCAAAAGCTATGAGATTCTCAGATCTCTCTGTTCTTGGAAAGGGTGGGAGCAAAAATAAGGTACAGAATGTTCTCGCAAGCCTTCACAGGGAAAATGATACAGTAACTTGGGAATACACACGTGGAAGGAATGTTCTCTTAAGATGGAGGCACTAGAGAGGGAACTCTGGGCACAAGATGCATTTTCCTGATGAATTCTCATTGGGTGCACTTGTGACGGGGGACAAAAGGAGAATGAGTATGAGCAAGACATGCTTGTATCTTCTCTGCTCTACCCTCCTGGTGCACCTTTCTGTTGGATTCCTCAGCTCAGACCGTAACTCCAGTTTTAGGAGGAGAGTTGTGCTTTGAAACCGCCTGGTTTACATCATCACCCAGGCTCCTGCAGGGTGGTTGTGTCACTGGCTTTCTCATGAAGTTACAGTTATGCAAAAGCCATTTCTTTTCAGTGAGTTGAGCAAGTTTCCTCCTCCTGCTTCTTAGAAGGACATCGAGAAGCAGATCAGGTTGAAGCAGGAACTGAGAAATGTTTATTAACGCTTGTTTTGAATGTGTTTTGCTGCAAAGAAGCTAAAGAATCAATATATATTTTAATTGCTGTGAAGGAAGGAAGGGTGACTCACTGACAAAACTCCAGTGTCTGTGTTGAGTGGAGTTTTGGGGGTTTACGTTTGTTGACATTAATATCCTACAAATGGCCAGGTTTAATAAAATAATCTGGCACTAGTAAGAAATTTTGTTTCTTTAATGCAAAAGAAGACAAATCTTGCAAAACTGTCCCACCCATTCAGATGAGGATGTAAGTTTATCAGATGAAAAGCACACTTTCTTTGTTCCTAAATGGAAGGTTGGGTGTTTTTAGCACATAGCCATGCCAGGTCACTCAACCACAGATGACTTTTCAAAGGTATTTAAATTGACAACACAGCCCAGCGTAAAGAACTTGCTTTTGTTTCTGTTTTCATGACAAAGAATTACATTAAATGGGGGAAGTTATCAGGCTGAATCTTTGTTATTCTAAACTTCTGTTTGGAATAGAATAAATTACAGGATTGGGTTCCTCTCTAGTCACTGCTGGATTTCGTGATTGTGTAACTGAATGTGAAATTATGACCTAGTTTTTTGGAAGTGGGAGAATACACAAATACAACCAAAGATTTCTTTGATGTGGTCTTTGTTTTTTTGAAGCTGTAGTTTTTAAGCATGCAAATAAGCTTTTGCTAAAACCTGTGAGACAAAGGTGATGATTAGGAACCAAAATGCTTGCCCTTGAAAGAGTATTTGAGACCCAGATTTGCTTGTGTTGAGGAGATGTGGAAAAGGGGAAATACTTGGTGATAGCTTCTGCTTCTTGTGAAGTACATACCTGCGTGGGAAAAGATGCTACATTCATAGAGTGTCAGTAACAAATGTGTGAAGAGGGGCTGTAGTCTCCATTACAGCAGTGATCTTGTTCCTCTCTCAGACTCCATGTTTTCTAAATAGTTGCATTGATTTCTTGGGTTTGGGATGTTACTTGTTTCCTGGATGATAAGATTTTTTGGGTGTGAGGACTGTGTTTACTCTAAAGGAGCTTAAAGTGGCCAAGAAAGAGAAGAGAGTAAACAGTTAACACGTTCAGGAAACAGACTTCAAAGTTTGTTGTGAGAGTAACATTCTTCCTTCCTGAAAGTTCAAAATGCCAGAGTCTAAAAGCCACTCAGTACTTCAAAAGCAAATGTATGGCAGTAATGCATAACCTTCCAGATAAGGTGTCTCCTGCCAGCAGGAAAAAAGAAAGCAAGAGTGTGTGTGTGAGGGAGATGGACAGAGGGATGCAGGGTGTGGCTGACAGGATCTGGGTTACAGCTGCGGAGATGCTTTTCCTCAGTGAAATCCTGAAGTGGGGCTGGAATGGGAGCTGAGAGTTCTCAGGTGACATTTGACTTCATCCCATCTCTCTGTATTCCTTGTGGCAAGAGGTGTGACAGAGTGGGAAGCTGTTACACTCCACTGTTCCTGGTCAGTCCAGGAGCATGGAAATTGTTCTTAGCTACATCAGAGCCCATGCGTGCTCCATGTCCTCCACATTTCTCAGTATTTCCAGTCCTGTTGCAGAAATCTGTGTCTGCAGCACATTCAGGATGCTCACCAGGAGCACACAAGGAGCATTTGGCAAGTGTTTTGCTGCATGCAGGTTTTTTTGGAAAGCAAGTCAAAGTGGGAGTAATCACTTTCATGAATCATTGTGGTAATAGAGAAATTCTCTTCTTTATTGACCTGTGTAGCATGGCACTGATATCAATCAGTACTCTGAGCGGCTATGGGAAGCCTTATGAGCATCATTCATTCAAGCAATAAACACTGGAAAAAAAAAAAATCTAGGCTGCATTTTGTTCTAGTTGCAGCCTTCTTGGCAAAGGACTGTCTCTAATCCATTGTGACTGTTTAAAGTTTCATACATATATTCATTATTATTATTCCCCAATTGAAATTGTCTGCAAAGACGTTTTAACTGTTATTTTTTGCTATTAAAAGCATCGTTCTCCTTCAGAAGAAAGTAAAGCATGTTACCAACTGGCTGATGGTCAAGCAGTAGCTGTGTGACAGCAAACATGTGTTGGTGGGAGAGTAATTTCAGAGACCTTTGCTGTGAGACCAAAGGCAGTTTTGCCCTCTGATGCTGTTTGCATTCCAGACGCTTAGTACACTATAGGACTCAGCTTCCTTCCACCCCTCTGCGCTGGCTGCATCACCCTACAGAGAATAAAGAGCTGTCTCCAAGTACCAAGTGTGAGCCTTAGGCAGGATGTGGTGGGTCTGTTAGAAGAGCAGGGCTCTGCCTTCAGCTCCACTTCCAAAGCTGCAGCAATACTCGGCAAGGGCAATTCCCTGCAGCTTCTTTAGCTTGGGAGCAGCAAAAAGGTGCAAGTGAGAAAGAACTCTTTTTTCCTGCTCTACCACCAAATAGATAGATAGGTGCGTAGTTAGATAGATAAGGATGCAACTAAAAATATTTATTCTGTTTCAAGCTGCAGCAGTTAGACTGCCCTCTCCCACTGATGCATATCAGGTGAGCGCATAAAACCATGCAGCTTCTTTTCACCTCCAAGTACGCTTGAATATTCTGTACTATTTTCAGTAGCGGTACAGCTGCAGCAGGGCTAGCAAAAACCGAATGCTCATGTAGACAAGGCCTATTTTATCTGTGCGCTCTCAGTTTTTCTTATGACATTGTACTAATAGCACCTGAGCCCTGTCTATTTTCAGGTACATGGCTGTTGAAAAATGGGTATGTTTTGTAGCGTACCAGAGACCACAGAGACCAAGCTTCTCAGTCTGTAACAAATACCGCGGGAGAACATTAAGCAGCAATTCGCCCTTTCGTTGGCAGGAAATAAGATGTTTTTGAAGTGTGACAATGTGTCTGTTTAAATTTTGATGAGACACGGGTTCACAAAAGGTAATAAGAGTTTGTTAACCATCCTGCAGTGCTTGCTCCAAAGGTAGGTGTCTGTTTTCAGTGTCAGCTGATGGGAAAGGACATTTGTTGGCCAGTGCTGTGACACATTCACTGTATCTGTTCCCCACATATTAAGAAGAGGGACAGAAAAGTGTCACTGTTCACTGTTACCTTGAAAAAAAGCTATTCAAACCCGCTTGAGGTATGCGCTGGAAAGAGCCCTTTAATTAAAACTCAGTTGGAATTAGAGCGTAGTATGGGCCGGATAGTTGAACAGCACTGCAGGGAGAGGAGGCTCATGGTATTTTACATGTTAATTTGTTATAAATGCTGTATGTCTTTTCCTAGTTGCCAGGGCTGATGCTGTTACAATGGGCTTTCTGTGCACTAACGTCCACCTTCCTTTGTAAGGCTCATATCCTGGTTTTTGAATGGACCCTTCAGAGCAGACCTGTGCTTCAGGAGCACTGTGGGATTGTTGGAGTCTTGCTGCATCATCCTGTGCACTTACTTTTGCAAGGTAGAAAGAGAGTTCGTAAGGTAGCTCCATTTCAAAGCCTAGGTGTCTTTATCCACTTCGTGTCTTCTGCTGAGAACTATTAGCAGCATTTACTTTCTTCTTTCTCAGATGTTTGAGATGTACTTTGGACTGTTCTACATTTTTTGTTTGTGTAAAGTACAGTAAAAGCTGCAAATAGGAAGGATGTATGTGATTGCCTGCTGGTTATGAAAGCTCCCATGAGCGCCAGCTTGGAACAAAGGAAACACTGAAAAAGGCAACTGTAAAGAAGCAAAGGATTAATTTTAATGCAGTTTAGAAATTCCAGCAACTTTTTTTCTGAGTATAGAATAAACATTTTAGTGAATCGAGTGAAACAATCTGGAGGAAACAGGGATTTGTGTTCTTCTTGGTGGAGCTGATCCAACTTTTAGTGGAAATCAGCCTTCAAAGCTTTACTGAGGCCCAGATTAGAAGAAAAGCAGCCCTTCATATCAAGCCTGTTCAGTGAATCATTGTTCATTCTTTGTGTTTTACATTAGTGACTGGTTGCTTCAATCAAGATAGATGCTCTGCCATATGCAAGCACATATTAGAGATAGTCTTTGCCAAAAGCCTTCTGGATAGCTGAAGTGGGAAGAAGTATGGAAGAGGAGGAGGAAAGGGAGGTTGGAGGATTAACCAAGAACCAATAGAGAATTGGATTTCCAAAAAAACCCTCCACTGAAAGCCTGCAGCCGAGGCAGAATAAAACCAAGGTTGCCTCCCCACACATCTTCCTTTAATAGCTCATCATCCATGAACTCCCAAGACATTTGATTGCACCTACCTCTTCCTTCTGTGCATTTCCTTAGCTGGGAAATCACACTGTCTCTGAGTATGATTTATTAAGGCTCAAATTAAAATGCCGTAAATAATGGGATCTGAGCTTGGTGGAGCTGTGCTGATGTCCAGAGCACCAGCATGATGAAGGTCACAGCACATGCAGAAAAGTGTCACCTTCACAGCTTGGTTTCTTAACCATTATTCCTAGACTTAGTGGTAGACTTAGAAGGAGAGCTAATAGAAACATCCTGGCAGTAGTGGATATGCAGCAGTCCGAATGCACCACATCTTCATTTGATTCAGCATCAAATACAGTCTACAATTCTTATCTCCATCTCCTCAAAGCAAAAATAAGTAACACACAGGTTCTGCCACCAGTTCTGCATTACTGTACTCATCCTCTGCAACTGAATCAGAATGAGGTGAAAAGAGGGTTAATTACCCCATATTAGTGCATCAGAATCTACAGATTCTGGGAATTATGACACTATTCAAAAAATTGCCAGAGATTCAAAGGTAAATGTTTTGCTCCTCATCAACAAGAAAGTTCCCTCTCTGGAAACATCCCATCCTTCCAGCACATGTGATCCCAAACTGAAGCAGAGACTACGTTTTACCACACTCTTGGGTAGGAAGGAAAGCATTTCAGAACCAAGTCATTCCTGTAGGCTTATTCTGGTTCACAGAATTGGTGGCTGAACTCATCACTGGATGTTTTGCAGTTAAGGAAAGAGGACAGCAGAGGTTTTGGGCCATCTCTTCAGAAGTAAGAATCACTTATCCTGACTTCATTGCCTGGTTCCTAATGTGCCCAGGGGGGTCTGCAGTCAGCCAGATGTGGAGGTATGTTGGAGCTCTGGAGGCAGGTTTTCTTTCACTAAAATATCCCATCTTGATTTTCAAGTGTTACAAGGTATTATGGTGTTAGTGATGGACTGCCATATTCAGACACCTGCCTTCTGTGTTTGGCATTAGCCACATCATCTACTTTTTACTCCTTTTTACTCCTAATAATAGTTTAATTTGTTCCATGGTTTCTGTAGTTACTTATAAATAACTCCATAGTTCTTCTCTCCATTTTTGCCAGTTGTAATTACATGTTACAGTGACTTCATATTATTGTTCTTATAATGTTAGGAAGACAAAACCTATAAAGCTACTATGAGATAATAGCTTTAATTTCTGTAGCATTTTCATTCCAATTCTGGAAAACCCAGCAGTGGTGAAGGAACTGAAACTCCCCCAACAGAGAAACCAAGGCACAGCTGAACCAAATGGTCTGTGGCTCAGTTAGGAGCAGAGGTCTCTCCTCTGGACCTCAGGATCTCTCAGACAAACTGGGAAGCTGTTAGGTTCTGTGGGCCTCCTCAAAGGCTTTCAAATCATGTTTTTACCTTTCTTTCCTCTGAAGAAAGGTGTTAAATAGGATTGCTTTCACGAGGAGTGTATAAAGGCAGCAGCTGTTACCAAGCTCTGAACAGACCTGATTAATCTGATGTATCCACACCGGGCTGTTGTGTGCCTTGTGTGTAATTTGGAGTTGTATGTTTTTACCTCTAGCACACCTTAAAAATCTCTCTGGATAATTCTCCGTAAGTCTCCTCCATCGATCATAAGGAATTTTTCAGCTGAAATCTGCTTTCCATTTACTTTTCACCTTCAAATTGCAGTTCCCCAAGGTCCTTTATAGAGAACTATAAATTGTAGATAGACGTTTTTCATTCTTTTTATTCAAGCTTAATATCTTGCTCAGTTAGTGAACCCTTAGGAATTGCCATGTGGCCCCTTATAACCGGGGTGGTAATAAAGTGGCGGATTTGCAGAAACCCTATAAAAATGTGTGCAATGGTAAATTGTATTTAGGCTACTACTGGGGAGAGAGGCATGAATGTACAATTATGAGAAGGATGTCCCTGAAGAGAGATTTCAATCCGTTGCCATAGTCTAAATCCTCTATCTTCTGGTGCACAAGGTAATTCAGGCATAGAGCAGAGGATTTTTTTTTTCCTAAAGAGATTATATTACCCATCTCCTCTGTTGATGGATTTTATTGCACAGGTTCACTGAGAGTTTTATTATTGCATTACTTAATCTGTTTTTGAGGTTCCTGAAACAGTTTAAATATAATAATGAGTTGGGCTGTATGCCTGTACTGGGCTCCGCTCAACCCGAGCGAGAGCCACCAGCCAGGGACCTGCCACCAGCAGTGCTGAGCAAAACCAATCAACTGCTGTGGTGGATCCCTGAGCACTGATTCCCTGGAGAATGCCATGAATGCTAAACAGGCTTGTTGAATAGCATCTAAATAACAGATTCCAGTCCTTTGTCTTCTTCCAAAATAGGGCAAGGGTGAGTTATGACAGCGAAGGAGATGTCTGTGGGACGTAGCCGTGATTGGCAGCCTGCTTCTGCCTCTCAAGCCTCTTGTGCCACGTGTCGTTTGAAAAGCCAGCTGCTCAGATAACAAAGTGTCATTAAGAGGCATGACACTTGTCATACCATTTTAAAGAAGTGTTGTGGTGTTATTAAAAAAAAAAAAAAAAGCATTCCCATGTGGAAATCCTGGCATAATATCCTGCTTAATAGTGTGATAACGGGGAGGACAGTCTTAGTTCCCTTCAAATGGAGAAGAACTTCTTCCTAATTGTCAAGAGTTTAGTGTGTTGATAGGCCTGGTTTCTAACTGGGACATAATCCGGACCTTTAATCATGAACATTTTTTTCTGACAGGTTCTTTTTCATATAGAAAACACAGGATTTTGCCTGCCTGCCTGTGTGATTTTTTGTTGTTGTTCTCAGAAGAGCAGGAGTGGTAGATATATCTGTTGTAATAATTCAGCATTCATAAATTCTGCTTGCTAAACCAATCTGAAAGCAGCATGGGAATATAGATCACTCTTACAGTGAATTCCCATACTGCTAACATCAAAAATGATTCAGTGTTTTGGTAAAAGAGCTACTTCCACGACGAGCAGTTCTGGGTTTCATAGACCAGAAATGAACAACCCCCCCCGCCTTGATTCTGAATCTCAATTCATAGTTCAGATGTGGCTAAAAGTGCTTTTCACAGCAGACTTTTTCAGGTGGGTTGACCCTGGCTGGACACCAATTGCCCACCAAAGCTGTTCTATCAGTGCCCTCCTCAGCTGGAAGGGGAAAGAAAATACAATGAAAGGATCCTGGGTCAACAGAAGGACAGGGAGAGATCAGTCAGAAATTACCTTCACAGGCAAAACGGACTCAACTGGGGGAAATCAGTTTAATTTATTATCAGAGTAGAATAATGAGAAAATTTAAAAAACCCACAAAAACCTAAATCTTAAAATACTCCCCCCCCCCCCCTTTCTTCCCAGGCTGAACTTCAGTCCCAATTTCCCTACAACCTCCCCACCAGCAGCAAGGAGGGGGGGACGTAGAATGGAAGCTGTGGTCAGTTCATCACACATTGTTTCTGCCACTCCTGCCTCCTCAGAGGAGGACACCTTACACTCTTCCCATGCTCCAGCATGGACCTCCATGTGCTACAGGGGCACAGCCTGCCTCACCATAATCTGCACCACAGGCTGCAGGGGAGTCTCTGTTCCAGAGTCTGGAGTACCTCATCCTTCACCAACCTTGGTGTCTGCACAGCATCTCTGTGAGGCTCTAGGAGTTCCTTTCACACATTCTCACTCTTCTCTCCAGCTGCAATTGTTGCTTCTGTTGTGGTTTTTTTTCCTCCTTCTTAAATATGTTATCCCAGAGGCATTACCATGATCACTGATGGGCTCAGCCTTGGCTGAAAGCAATTTGTTACTGCCAGGCACTGCCAGTGCTTGAGGTTCATGCCTTGCGATGGCACCCAGCACTTGTGCCTATGGTCATGCACTGCCATGGACTGCCATGGCTGAGACAAGCATCTGAGCAATCCTGTTTGATTTCTTCTTTGGGTGAATTTTGTTTTCCTGAGTGGGTCCATGGTTACCTGCAGTAGCAAGTTCTCTCAACGAGAAGTTTTCTGCGCACTACAGGGCATAATGAATCCAATTTGCAGCCATTTCTTCATTAATGGTAGCTCACAGTAGACTGCATACAAATACAGACTTTTAACAGCTTGATCTATTTTGAATTAAACCCTCAAATGAGTTTGCTTGAAAGTTTGTGTTCATTGCATACAAAGCAATGCTTAATGTGAGGCAGTAATACTGGATAGCCTCTCCAGTTTAAGTCTTTTTCACTGTCTTTTCCTGTGTTCTTAACCCAGTGAATGACCTGGATCTAGAGTTTAGAATCTAACATGTGAATGTGAGGGTGAACTGAAACCATTTATCCTACTATGAAGATGATCTAGCAGATGGATGTAAAGGAACTGTGTCTCTAAACTCTGTAAAGTTGCTTTATTGAAAACAAATCTACTCTGTTCTTAATGTTTTTTTCTTTTATCACAAAGGTATGGCTTCCTTTTTGTGATATCTGTACCTTGCAATATTTCTGATGCTGGTGAAATAGCAGGTATCAGGCTTATATGCTCAAAAACTCCTTCGGGATTACATTCAGCACAACCAAGGCAGCCTGCCTGTGTCTAGTGATCTCTGTTCTATAGGCCATATCCATGAAAAAAAAAACCCTGGATAGCCAGCTGGAGACAAGGAAAATGTCCTACCATTGCACGGCTGAGGACAGTTAATCTGGCTGCCTTCGTTAGTCGATGCTTAGCTGATAATGAGTCTCAGCAAATGGCCTGCATTCAGTATAAACTCTCTTGTGTGTTTGAATGTTTCACCAGTCCACAATATAGCTTGAACTTTATGTTTCTAATTTTACTCAATGGAAACCAGATGAATGAAAACAAGAATAGTCAAAAGAAAACACTGTGTTTGAAATATAGGCCTGTGAGCAAGGAAAAACCCTGAGTTTTTTCTAAACCCAGATGAGTCACTAACCCAGTGTAAGACATGCCTAAATCACTTGAGTACTCTCCATCTTTTATTAAGCTCAGCAGGAAAATAGCTTAAGCCATGATAAAAACCGACCCTGCAGCTGCATTACTTTCTTGGGTAAATAACCATCTGATGGAGGATGCTGTGATTGCAAGATCAAAATGGTGGAGATTTGCCATGGGACTGTTTCACGCAACGCATTAGTCACTGCTCTACTGGCTTTGCTGGGTTATATTCCCCTCCATTTCCCCACCAGCCACGCTCAGTTTGGGCCATATCTATAGAGAGTTCTGTCTTTGTGGTGGGTGTGTGGGAGGCTGGATTTTGGTTCTCATGAAAGCGAGAAGTGAAGGGTGGCCAGGCTCAGTGCGTGCAGGTGCTGCACGAGCCCTCCAGTCATAACCGCGCTCTGCACCTCAGTTGAGACCCGAAACTGCCACTCTATTCAAGTGTAACTGTACCCTTCAGCAGTATCCAGTTGTCAGGTGTTCGAGGGATATTGACACGCTTCCACAGAGATGAATCTGTGATTATTAATCTTATTTGCATTGCTAGTGGAGACAGATCATTCTTTAAACCTAGATCTTTAAAATGTCAGGATTAGATATTAGTGCAGTTTAAACTTATTAGCAAGTAATAAATGGAAATAAACCTCTTAAATGAAAGAATTCTGGGAACAGACATGCTTTAAATCTTCTCTTCTTCGATCAAGGATTTTTCCTTTCTGAGTTCTGTGTCGTCAGTCAGAGTTTATCTTGTACGTTGGACCCAGAGCTGAAATGGGAAAATACACAAGCAAAGAGAGGTGTCTCAAGGTGTCATCTAGTTTGGTACCATATAAGTTTCCCCTCATATCTAAGGCAAATGCCTTTTTAAATGACACATGATACACCAGCTCTGAGTTCCTTCTTTACTTTCTGAATACTGAGACGTACTAATCTTTTGCAAAGCCATTTCCAGCACTGTTTCAGCTCAATCTTTCTGATTCCAGGGATATCTGGGAAAAACACAAGGGACCCACTGTCTGAATATGTAAGTCATTAGGCTTGTCTACTCCCGTGGAGGTTTAATTACAGGATTTCTGGTAAAGTAGAAACCAAATTGGTCATGCTGGTAGTACTGGTGACTCATATTTAGACACTTTCATACTCAAAACTGGAGCACCGTGGTGCAGTTTGCTGTGTCTGCAGCTCCAGTGTGATAAATGTGTTGGGTGAGGAACACAGGACAAAACCTGCCCTGATTTACCCCATGATGTTCTAAGTGAGGAGCCCCAGGGCACAACCCAAACTACAAACTGGTCAACCTGAGATACTGATACGAAAATCTACAGGGCACTCTGTTGCATTCGCTGCTCTGTGGTCTGGCAGACTTCACCTGCAGCTGCAGTGATCTGAAATGAAAGACAGTGCTTCCCACCATGGCAGGAACAAAAAGGATTGCGAGGGAAGAGCAGGCAGGGGAAGAGACAGGAAGGAGGAAGGCACTTGGCAAGAGTGAGAACTTGGAAAAAAATGGTTTGTGTAGGATTCACGGTAGCTCACAGTGAAAGCAAGTGGTGGAGTCCAAACACTCATTTCAGAAGGAAGCTGGTCAGGATCTCAGTAACCTCAGTGGGAGCCTGTACCAGCAGAAGGAAACTTTGCATCAGTCGTCTCTGCTGTTCCCAAGTGCAGAGTCAGAAATTCTTACAGATGGATATTTATTTTTTCTTTTCCTATTGGGGTCACAGCAGTGTTATAGAATCACAGAATCATAGAATAGTCAGGGTTGGAAAGGACCTTAAGATCATCAAGTTCCAACCCCCCTGTCATGGGCAGGGACACCTTGCTCTGAACCATATCACCCAAGGCCTCGTCCGACCTGGCCTTGAACACTGCCAGGGATGGAGCATTCACAACCTCCCTGGGCAACCCATTCCAGTGCTTTGTGTGATGAAGAACTGGATTTTGGATTATTCTGTTCTTTTATCAGGCCAGGTAGTTTCTTAGGAACCGCAGTGTCTTGTTGTGCTTGGGTCATGCTGGAATCAGGCTCAAGCTGGGACCAGAAATCCAACTTAAATGCTCCCCACCCCATGCTGAAATCTCTGCCAGGTCCACAAGCACTGAAACAGCCATGTATGGACGGGGTTTGCTAGCATGGTCTGTCCAAAGGACACAGTGAGCACAGGGTCAGCCTTAAGAAAGTAAAAGCAGTAATTTACATCAGTGCTCTTTCCCCTCTCACTGTTCCCAGCAGATTTCGAGTGCATCTGAGAATCCATCCTCACAATTTTGCTGGTAAGGCAAATCTCTGAAAGATGTTTCCTGCAACAAAAATATGTGAGTAGGAGAGGATTGTTTGCTCAGAGGAGTGCAGCCAGGGAGCAAAGTGTGGAAAAGAACAGCTGGGACGAGCAATATTGTGCCTTGTTGCACCCAGAAGAGCTGAGGGGGGTGGCGGAGGCAGTGATGGAAGGCTGCGGCATGAAAGCTGAATGTGGTTAGCTGAGAGCTACGGTGCTCACAGCACACAGAGCAGTGTGGGTACTCCAGAGATGCATGTTGAGGTTAAATGCACTGTATCTTTCTTTAGCACCAGTCTAGACACAGAACTGATGAAACCAGTGTGCTTATTTACTTCTCCTTTGACTTTTCATTTCAATTTACTGTGTTTTCTCTAAACATCAACAGTTATCTCTCAAAGACCAGAATGGCATTCATCAGCAACGGCTTATAAAGGAAGCTGCTAGCATTCTTTCCTGTCACTTGATTGTAAAACAAAGACTTAATATTCTTAGTAACTTCTTGCTTTTAGCCTAGAAACTGAACCATTGCTCTTCTAGTCAGGGAGATGGTGGCAACAATTGAGTGACATCTCAGCAGATGTGAAGGACAAAGTATTTTGACTGGAGGGTTTGCTGCTTGTAATGGTTTGTAGTTCTCTGGAACCTGGAACTTCTTTATTTTGGTGGCAACAACTTGGGGGAAAAAAAGCCCTAGATATATTTGTCTACATCACTCATCTGAGAGTCATGTGAGTGTTCAGTCTCCCGCTTTAACTGATGGGCTACAGCCTTACTTCTAAAGGCTTAGGAGTAAAGTACTCCTTAGTTTCCAGTTAGTGCTGGGAAATGGATGTTGCCTTCTAGTTCCAGTGTCCTTGTTACAAAACACTGCTAAGTACCTCTGTGACTGTGAAAACCCTTCTGAGTTTAGTGGTGCCAACACTAGTAAGAGAAACATCTCTCAGGTACATGCAGCAGTGTGGTGTCCCTTATGAAACCAAGCTATGAAACTCAGGAATATGAGCCAAGCACAGGTATAGGAAACACCTGCAAACCATTCAGACTAGGAAACTGGTTCTAAAGAAGAGTCTAATTGCAAAACTTACTTGAGGAGAGAATCAGTGTACATGTTTGAGCCTTTGGCTGCAGTGAGTTCTTAAACACTTACATGATTATGAGAGGTTTCGCCTTGTTTTTTAGTATTTTTAGCTGACACTTGCCTAACTTCAGAGACTTCAGCATATGTTACCTAAAGGCTTTTTGGGAAGGAAATGAAATAAAAAATTGGCTTAAATTCACAGTTCAGGATTCTTATCTTGCAGCATATTCTGTGCTACCAAGTTGTCGTGTTTGTGTGAAGATCAGTGCAGGTAGAGCACAGAGATTATGTTTGTGACTGTCACCTTGTCTTGCCCAATAGTCTGTGTTCTGGAAGAGGTGCTATGTTGAGACTTCTGGTGCAGAATCTTTTTTAAAAGTGTGGGGCCATGGATTAAAGAAGGTTTTTATTTGAAGAATGATTCTTCGTGACTCACCTGAGGGATTTCTCTATATTAAGCTAACAAGGAAAGAAAACACTGAGCGGTTCAGACTGCAAAGACCTCATCAAATTCCTGCTTCTGCTGTGGTGAATTTGATTAGGGAAGGGAGGGAGTTTCACATGATCCCAAAAGCTTTTGTGTTATACTTGTTTCTTGTTAGTCCACTAAACAGCCATATTCTCCTCACACTTGATCTGTGCCTGACCTACATGTCAGCAAACAGCAGCTCCTTTTTGTAACCTTTAAAAAAACCCTCAGCTGAGATTTAATAAAGGAACAGCCAACTTGCAAAACAGCCACATGTCTAAAGCCAGTTCTTTGAGAAGAGATTTTAGATCTTAGAAGCCATGCCAGACATGGTGGGGTCTCTACTCCCAGTTAAAGGGTGACATTTTGGACTGCACAGAGTCCAATCACAATCTGCAACTGGCAAAGTTTCCCTGGAGCCCAGTGTCTGGTTGTCAGCACAAGGGTACATCTGGACCATTTTGGAGTGATGTGCGGTCATCGGCATTTCTTGACATCAGATGAACCATCTTAGTTGCTATGCTATGGGCAGATTGGTGTTGAAAGTGCTCTGTCCTTAGGAGGAGAGGCATTTTAGTGTTTGAGTTTTATTGTAAGCTGGGTGAATGATGCTGGAAGACACTGTTGGCCAGTGAAAATACATTGACAAGGTCACATGTAGCCTATAAAATTCCTGTTGCTTTAGATCCAGCTGACAGGCATCCTTTAGACTTGAATATTGCTGTGTAACCTTCCCAAGGACCTCCAGAGCTGAAGTATTTGACAAGAAAACCGAAGCTCAACACCAAGGTCTTCCCTGCTCATGAATTTTTTATGTCTTTGTCTGAAAAATGCTCGGCAGTAAAACCCTCTTGTTATCGGTGCTGTAAGGCACAGTAATTAACATTCACACTGGGAAAAAAAACCCAAAACAAAACGAAAAGAACTCTCTTTGTTTCTGTTGAAGCCTAATTGCTTTGTTAATTTTATCTTTTGGGTTTGGGTTTGTTAGTGAATTGCCCCCGCTCACCCTCTCTTCTTTCTCTTCCTTCTTCCTGGCTCGCCCTTCAAATTACAGATGTCAGCATTAGTCTGTAGACCATTGGCTATGGTCAGGTCAGGATTCAGTCTTGGATCCTACATCTTCTCACTAACAGGATTAGTTCTCTAGCCCTGCAGACAGTTGCTTTCCTTTGCATTAGGTGTTGATAAACTGTTTTGTCATGATTGGTTTAGTAAAAGTGATGGTATCTTGCACTTGGCAGCCAAGACTGAAACAGTCTGTGCAGCAATTACTCCATCCTGTTGTGCTCTTCCATCCTGAGTTTGTATCAGGTTGATACCCAGTATCACAGTTCTGTTAAAAGCTTCATATTTGAAGTTACAGTCAGAACAAACCTTGTGTTGGAGAAGGGTAGACTGAGACACACTGGCATGTATCCAGACATGCCTAGATCTCACACCGCTATCCCAGTATAATACTGCCAGCCTGAAAATATATCCTGGGGAATTGTCTAAAGTTTATCTAAAAGCCCTTAAAATGTGGAAGAGCCCTTAAAATATAGAGAGAGATTCGTTGTCCTCAAAGGGAATAATCTTTATCCAGTGTGAGAATTGGCACATTCCAGGTGTCACTTTTCTCAGGAAATGAGATCTGATGCATCCTAGAGTTGCACTTTCCAGTTCCTTCTCTGACCTGCACTCATTAATAAGTATGACCAGAGAGAAGATGCATGAGATCTGTATTCCTCAGCCTTTCTATAGTAGCTGAAATGAACTTTCCATCATGTTAATGTTCCTCATAGTCTGTGACTGTGGCTTTGAGTTGCTGGTTTTGGTAGAGGATTATGAAAATCAAAACGTTTGCACAACTGTTGTGCATTCCCACCAAGCCCACCATCTCTTTGTACTGAGTCTGAAACCAAATAACAGATGAATAAGCTTCTCTGCAGTATTTGTTATTATAGAGTTACTATTACTCTTACTGAAGGAGAGGGATGTGTGGAGCAGCACACAAGAGTGTAGCTCTAGACTACTACCCAGGAGTTCAGCACAGTTTCCCTTCTCACTGATGGGACTTCTTCTGCTTAAGGTGTGAGGAAATGCACATGAAGCAAACTCCTCAACGTCCTAAAGCTGGAGGAGAGCAGGAACCCTCCCTGGCATCCTCCTCCTCTCTGGCCCAGAACCATTTTCATCCTGCAGTCTGATGTCATTCCCCACGCTAGGCTTCAGCTTCCCAACAACTTCTTAAACTTTCCAGTGCTGGGAGTTGCTTTTCAAATGCGCCGTAAAAACTGCAGTAACTCAGGTACATTGGAGCCTGGGGTACCATCTCTCCCCTGATGAACTGAGATGATGCGTGCTGTGTAGACCCAGTTGTGCAGATCTCCAAGCAGTGGTACCTGTTCTGTGCACTGTGAGCAAATGTGAGATTACAAGTGTTAATGTAAAGAACTGTATCATCTCACTTGGCTTTTTTGGTGCAAAAAGTGATGGATTGTGCACAGATGACAAATTATTGTGCATTATGAAGTAGCACAATGGCTTTAGCGTGATCCGCGATATGATAGCGGGAGTGTAGGAACAGGTTAACCACCATTCAGCTTGCTGGCAAACTCTCCTAACCCCTAATTATCAGCTGCTTTATCAATGAATATCTCAGCATTTGGTTTTTAAATGGAAAATCCTGAATCTAGTCCTTATTGCTGCTGAAAGGGAAATGAGTATGCTGATTACCTACATGCCAGTTGCTCCATCAAGTCAGTGTAGGAAAACAATTATGGTTTGGAAAATTTGCAGTTCATTTGCATTACGAGAGAAAAAAAATCTTTATTCAAAGATAATTATTGCTTAAGAACTTGTTACAAAAATACCAATGGATTTTTTTTCTTTTAAAATATTGTTTAATATTCATAATCTGTTACACCAAAGAAAAGTACATATACCTGCCTATCTGTCAAAGGTAGGACTCATGAACAATAGATACTGTTCTACATGGGAAATGCAAAAAGCTTTAGCTAGGATAAGGGTCATTATCATCATTAGTATTATCATTTTATCCCTCCTTAAACTCTGAAATAAATTGAACTAAGACTTTTCAACAGTTAAGAACCTGATGGAGTTTAATTAACCCGTTAAAGAGAATTCCACTACAGTTTAAGACTGATGAGGAAAAATTTAACTTAATGTATTTTAGTTGATCAAAGCACAATCCATGGAACAAAAGCTTCTGAACATAATTCTTTTCACCTCCCCTAGATGTTGAAGAGCATTAAGTCTTTAAAAATTAGCATTAATGTATGTCAACTCCCCCAGTTTCATTTTCTAGAGACTTTGAGCAGATGTAGTTCACATTTATAACCAGCATGATCTTCACCATCTGAACATTCATGATTTTATGAAATAAGACCCTTGAGACATAATGTTTTATTCCCTGGGGGCGAGATGTACCCATGAAGTGACTCAGATGGAAAGCTTGTATCTGTTATACTGACTACACTTTCTCTCTGTGGTGGCACCCAGCCTGTCAAGTCGGTGGGCGGCGTGGTTTGATTGGCAGCACCGTTTTGAAGGTCGTTGTGCTCAATGTATTCAAAGTGAGACAGATGTGGCTTTTTTTTTCCCAGTTCTTACTCTGATTAATTGCCTCATTCAATTTCAACTCTATTGCAGTTAAACATTAATTCAGTAGGACTTAATAATGTATTCATTTATGATCTTGCTTATGCATTAATGACAATGATTTGCTGTTTTTTTAATTATAGGGATCCATGCAATGCGTATTTTACATCCACTTACAGGAAAATGCTACACACTCTTGTTCTTTTATTGTCAGATAAATTAAACTCTCAAAGAAGTGCTGAAGTACTTTATGAAATATTTTATTCTAAATATTTGCTGCAAAATATGTGTTGCTACCGAGGCTAGCTTTAAAAACACTTGGAAAAGATTTGTATATACCTAGGGATTACATCTGTTCATACATTATGTGAGTGATAGTCCTAGACCTCTACAAGAGCACGCTACAGAAAAATGTGCCTCCTGCTTAATAAGAAAGTGCCTTTGTTTCATTTTAACACTAATTAGGAGCTTTGCTTTGTTTTGGCTTTCTTTTTTCTCAGTTCTTTCCAGTAATTCAGGCATTGGAAGATGAGTGGTTTAATGTGGTTTCTGCATCATGACAACATGCCTTCTAACCACTGGGCATCTCCAGCGGACCCCTCTTTCCCTGTCCCCCAAATGCTGGTTTTGAAGTCAGCTCACAAAGGATTTGCTAAGCTTGAAGTGCAACTGCATTGCATCTGTAGTGGCTTTAAGTCTACATGTTTTTTGTATTACTGGGACTTTCCTCAGTCACATTTCTTATTCCATAAAACATACCACAGTACAAAACCAATTTTTGTTCTCTACGCTTCCACATCTATTTCTGCATCATAATGGAGATCAAAAGTAAATATACATATGCCAAGTATTTCCTTGTTTGGCACCTACTGTTTTAGTACATTTCATCTTTATTTGATTTCAAACCGAAGGGTAAAGGACCATTACATGCAGTCTCTCCTCCCACAGATATGGTTGTCCAATGGAATTTAGTACCTATAGAGAATTGGAGCCACACGTCTCCTCTTGGTGGCACGGAGCACAGCTGCCTCCTGCTACATCAGTCTCAATCCAGATGTGGCTGGAGCTGAAAGTACTGGTTTGCCTGGGAATCCTTAGCTGGTTACCAGATTGTGCAGTAACCATCTTCCTATGGGAGCATTAATACTACACATGGTTCCTGCTAGCAAAATTACTTAGTGTAGCTTGAAAGGTCTGATCACCTACGGCTAAAATGACACTTTAATGGGGTTTTCCAGCTTGAGTGTTCAGGAGCTTTAATCAAGCAGGAAAAGGCCAGATCAGTAGCACAGTCAACCTCTCTCTGTTGGGTGGCATTTCTGGTTTGATTCTGAGCTCTATATTGGCCCCATGCAAGTGATGTATTAGGGTGGCCTTTTTGCTGTAGGTGATTTTACATATTCTGCTCACTAAAAATAATTGGATGCTGTGAGCCACGTATTGTTCATGTGCACATTCTGTCCCCCCATCCTCAAGTTCACTTTTGAAATTTATGATGAAAGCTAGAGAGGATTTTCCTCTTTTTCTCTCCTTTCCACTCTCCAGTCTGAGGCTACATCCTTGTCTCCTTTGCACTTGTCAAACTAAGTTTTTTTTTCCTTCTCATTACTACAGAACGACTCTTGGGAAGATACTTGTTTATGTTCCACTGAAGTCATTAGATTTTAAAGTTTTGGTTCACAAATATTTACAAGTTCCTGTGCTGAGATACGTCTGTATCTCATGAGCTAACAGGAGTATTTCTGGTGATGGTATAGGGAGGTGAACCTGTGTTTTTCATATAATTACCAGCTATATGTTTCTGTTGTAAATGTCTTCACTGGGGCATTGAATCCTCCCTCTCTCTCTCTTTAATACACTTGTTTATCGACTTGAATTTTCAAGCATTTCTTAGTGTCTCATGGGTTCGTCAATCTTTGGGCAGTTAGTTTAAACTTGTGCATGGTTTTTTATTTACTGATCTGGATTGCACTGGGGCAACAACCAGCCTAATCCAGAAATTCTAATTAGCACTTCACATCTTCAAAGCATTGTACAAACGTGAACTAATCATATATTAATCATGCTGAGTTTTATGTTGGCTTATGAATTCTCTCTCGTGTGCTGTGCATTACAACCTGTCATATTATAAGCTATAGTATTTGAGAGATGAATCCAAGCTCTTCAGCTTTGTGTTCTTCAGAAAAAGGCAACTGTCTCAAAATAACTGCTACTGCTTCTCTTCATTGTCCTTAACATTTGGTACTATCATTAGTCATTTGAAAAATGAGTATCCTTATTTCTATGGATTAATGACGATTGCTGTAATACTTTCACTCTGATTTCTGTTTATTCTGATTGTTGATTCCCTTTGCTGTTCTCTGTCATTATGTGGGTTCTGGAGTAGCGAAATAGCATGTAGTATTGGTTTAATTTAAGAAAAAAAATGTGCATAGTGTTCGTGCCAAAATTGATTACTATCAGTATTCTTCACTAAACCCATTTAATTAATTTGGAATCTCCCTCTCTGTCCTCATTACTTGTTCCTAAATAAAACAGTAAAAAGTTGTTAGGATACCAATAGTGGGTCATTCAATGAGTGCATTAGCACTGTGCTAGGTCTGTCTGTTATAAATGCAACCCTGTTGCTAGTGCAATGGCTCTGATTTGCATCTTGTCAGGCGTGACTTAGTTACAGGATCTGCTAAAAATAAAACCACAGTAGGGTTTTTTTTAAATAATCACTGCTTGAGGAAAATAAGCAAATTTAATTGTGGGGAAAATTAGCAAGAGAGCATCTAATAAAGTGGCCTGCTCTCACACTGCAGGTGAAGACTTAGAACCCAGTCCTACAGGATACGAGTTCATCATTTTCCACCATCTACAGCTCATTGCAAAAGCTGTGCCCAAGTGATTTCCAAACTTCAGACAGATCCTCCAGGAGCAGTGCCTAGCACCATGGGTTGGTAATGAGCAGCAGAGCATCTGAGTTGGCAGGGTGTTTTGTGAGTACTGCACAATCCTGTAGGCTTTCAGGTTACTGAGCATCATATGAACTTGTAATTCAGGCTGGCTGTGCTCAGGGGATTGTTTCTGATCTGAACCTCTATTAACTCTAGCATGATGTAATTTGCTTAGACATTACCATGCTAATTACATGTTAACTTCCCATACTTACCATGTACTGTACCTCCCAGAGGAAAATACTGTATTCAGAACAAAAAAGATTTAGAGTTCATACACTTAGAAGAAAGCATAAAACTAAGTCCTGAATAGAATATTAAAGTGATGTATCTTCCTAATATCCAAAATAAGCAGGATTGTGTTGCTGCTGTAGGATTTTTTTCAGTCAGCCTTGGTTAGTTATTTGAAGTATGTTAGGATGATGGTTCCCACTCAGATATTTCACTTGTTTGTCATCTTGTTTAGTGTGGAGAACTTCTGAGCACAGATTGTGCTGAAAACCTTTATGAACTAACTTCAGAAAGTACAAAAACATGTGTGGACCAAAGTTACAAATACACTTTAGAGCAAAATGTACTTTTTGTGGGTATTTAATGGCTTAGTACTGCATGTCTTGATATTACATTAAATCAGATCAATACAGTAAAGGAGGAAATACACTACACTGTGCATTTACCATGCACATCATTGTCCTTAGAGGTCATCCGATAAGCAAATAAAAAAGTGATTTCTCATTTCTTATTTTCAATGAGTAATTACTAGTAATGTTGAAGTATATTATGCATCATTAGTTGTTCAGTGTCCTTATTAAAAAAGGAGAAGTGTAGAGGTTTAGTGAAAGGGTTTAGGTAATCAGAAAGTTGTAGAAATGGCAGGCACTCACTTCAAGCAGATTTTTTATGGAAGGTGAATAGTTACACATTTTCTTCATCAGTTTCTTGAGCAGAATGTTCTCAAAACAGGACTGTGTGATAAAAGATGCATCATTGCTATCCTTAAGGAGTCAAGAAGTTTGAGGCACACGATCACACAGCAAACTGTTGTTCAAGTTAGGAAGTAAACTCAGTCCTTGCTTGCACTCTTGCTTTCTAACCACTGCTTTCAAAACCTCCAGTGTTTGAGCAGCAGCAGAGAGGAAGGAAAAATGAATCTTACCAGTAACATTTGTAATAAAATTAATAGGAACTATTTTATCAACTCCTGGTGCAGTGGAGGAGTACCTTTGTACCATCACTGGTGGAGGAAGGGCCAGGGTCAAGAAGCAAACATGTAGCAAAGGTGGCTCATGTGCAGAGCAATGCCTCTTGTTCTGCTTCACTAATGGTAGCTATGGCAACCTCAGGACATTAACTTATGCAGTGATTGCAAGCCGTGAGCATCAAAGCAAGTAATTAGGGAGACAAATGGGAAGTCTTGATGGATTCTTCCATCAAGATCAAAGCTTTGTATAAGTTTTTCATTAATTTGGGAACAAGCACTGAGGTGATTTGTATGTTCTATTAGGCTATTAATGAAAATCAGGAGCAGAGCTAGATTGTTCTGTAATTTTTCAAGGAATGTCCACTCAACCCAGTCAAAAACCTTCTGAACAGCAGTAATAGTCAATCAGGAGTGCACTAGTTGAATCAGGCCACTGGAGTATTCAGCATACTCCCAGATGTTTTCAGCAGAAATACAATTGTGCTAAACTTAGGTTGTCCTCATCATTACCAGGATCATTAACTGTAACTCACAAATTTGAAGATTGCAGTATTTAATGCATGACATGTGCTTCTGATAATTCATAAGATCAGGGGATTCACTGTCAATATCTTTAACTGAAGAACTGGTTGAAACTTAATGACCTGTGCTATGTAGGTGCTTTGAACTGATGGACTGTGGTCACTTCTGGCTTTATACTCTAACCTGTCTTTGTTAATGAAAGAGTCTGGGCAGCGTAAACCCTGTGCACAGCATGAAGTCCTCAAATAATAGGGGAGATGGTAAATTGTCTGAAGCAACAATTAGTAATTCTAATGTAGATCTTTACACAAACTTTTGAATGGACTAGTTCTCTCTATATGGAGTGAATCCCAACTGCAAGCAGTTGAATAACCCTAGGCTACATTTCCCTATTTCCCAGATTTGCTTTTCTGAAACGTAACTTACCTGCATTGGGCAGGAGTTTTCCAAATCAGTGAAACTTGCACAGCACTTCTTTGAGTCTAGAGCTTTCTGTAGGATGCAGCAGTAGTCCCTAGAGCATCAATAACTTCATTTTGTTGGGATTTTGAGGCAGGCATTAATATTTGGGTTGGGCTTTCATTTTTAATTGATGAGGGAAAAGACTGTCTGCCTTTCTTTCCTTCTTGATAACACAGGCTTCTCTTTAGTAACTTCAAACAGCCCAATTCTTCAGTTAAAGGCGAATTAAGTTTTCCTGTATTTCAAATTAGCTCTCTGAGGGTGGCATCAGCTCTGTTTCTTTTATGTTTAAGTCCCAGTTCCTTAATCTGTTTCTAATACATTCTGTTCAGCAATTTTGCATTTCTGTTTTAGTGGAAGCAATGCTGATTAATTCCTTCTCATGACATCTGTGGCTGCATCCTAGATTAAACCTACTCTAATACAGAGCCTATCATTAAGTGTTAAATATTCTTGCAAGGCTACTTAAATTAGATTCAACATCAGTGGATCATTTAGTAGAGAGTCGTTAATTCTCCATCTTACGGCAAGGCCACATTCTGGTGATGCTTTTAATCACAAGATTATTGAGGTATGATTTGAAAGGGATATGCTGCCCATATTTTGCCTTTGGGCAAATTATGAAAGGTCAAGTTGCCAAGGAAACAAAACTAAGATAACATTACTAATTCCTGAGTCCAAGAGTTGTCTTTCCTGATCATATCATTTGCTCAACATACATGCTTAGAAAAGATACCAGCTCACAGTATCTCTGCCAATTGCTCAACAGAAAATGGATTTATAATTCTTGCTTTTTTAGATAGCGTTTGTAGTGATGACAAGGCTCACCAGAACACTCTGCCTCTATAGAACTCAGATTGGTTCATCTGATGATTTACAGATATGGTAAATATTATTCCTGATATACAGAAGGGAAAAGAACAAAGGGAAGGCTTAAGATTTACATATTCAGAGGTAGCTGCAAACTTAAGATTTTACCAGTTTTGACAGTCTAATTTGCAGGCCTTTAGAGAATCCTGATGTTCATGAAGTGAAGAGCAATTGATAACACAACTTCATTAAGGCACCTCGAGTTAGATACTCAGAATCGCAAAGCCCTGAAATCTTTCTTCTGGTCACAAGTCAGGCCAGTGGCAGAGCCAAAGAGAGCTCTCCAGTATTTGCTGCTACTCAGAGTGTAGCAATTCCTCTTTTTCAGTTATTCCCTTTTTTCATTAGCATAGGATTGGCTCCAGAACGTGAAAGCCTGTATGGAATAGTAGCATGCTATGATGAGTCTCCTACTGCTCCTTTGTCCTTTCCATCCATAGATATGTGTGTGTTTGTGTCTGATTCCTTGTCCTTCCTTTGGACAATTCATGAAAAGGGTGTAATTTTATTCCCTGAAGTATGAGCATCTGAGATTGTGGTAGATTCTGTCCTTAAATTTTCATTCTGAACTGTGCTGTGTCATAGGGCACTGCATAATGAATACGACCCTGCCAATCAAGACACTCTGTTTTATATCACTTATTACTAAATTGAAAATGGTGTTTTACTACAGCAATAAAGGGCTAGTACAGCATGAGGTACATTTTTATACAACTCTATGAACTTTGTCATTGAAAACATTATAGCCTTGAATTTGAGAGCACAGTGGAAGGCAATATAATTTGATTACCTATATTAATCAAGTAGAGTACAACATATAAAACCAGTAATGCATAAGTCTGACTGGAGCCAGATAACCCTCTTGTGCATCTTAGAAAGATTTATTTTCAGTAATATAATTCATTTGACATGAAAGTATCATAATTGCAGTTGCTAGGAAGGATTTCGCTCTTTCCTTTTTTAGGAAAAAAAGACCGATCATGCTTTCAAGAGAAGCTTCTTCTTTTAAAACTCTGCTTACTAAAAACTGAAAACAAAGATTTGGTTTTGTAATTGTGTCAGTTTTTCATTAGCTGGCTGAGCTAACAAAGTGCTTTGGTTTGAATGCAGTTTCTGATTCATAAACAAAAGTGCTAGGGGTGAATGTAAAAGAATTTCTTTAATGCACATTGATTAGCATGAGACCCTGTCATTCTCAACCTGTGCTGCTAAAAGCCGGCCAGAAGTTCTTGAGCTTTCGGTTATCTCTGTAAGTACTTCACATAAATGCTGAGGAGAACCTTCCCACACTCCATCTCTGTGAAAAGGATTTAAAGCATATTTAAAGATGCCTAATTACTCTGCAATCCATGAAAGCCCCTGTTGTTATTATATGTGCAGTAGCGACACATACTAATAATAGCATTACCATGAGTTGCTGTTTATACATTTTATTGCTACGTGTAGCTGCAAACCACACGTGAGTTGGTTGGTTTATCACAGCTGATGCAGCAAAAATCACAAGTGACAAAGGAAGTACTGTCTGTGCTGCACATCCCTCTGGAGCAGGAAGACCTGCCTACTGCATAGTGCCAGTGCACACAGACTGAGAGGAGCTGAAACACCATGGTCAAGGCATTTTCCAGTTTTTCAAACAGATTTCACATTCACCTTTGTTCATAATAACCTATTGGAAAATGAAAAGTTTCTATAATTCACTCCATGATGAATACGTAGTGGCTTGTTCCATCTAATTACTAGCAGTTTTATCTTTGTGCTAGTAATAATGGTTTCTGATTAAAGGTGACAGAGTTCATTTCCAAACAATGTTTGTATTCCCCTCTCATTATTGGTCCACAGTTCAGTAAGCTGTTTATTTCATTCTTGCTCTTCAGTATTCTGTTCTTCCTTATTTCCCTTCCTGTTGAGATGTTTCCTCTTTCATTCTCTCATCACTCTGGTCTGCATTAGCCATAGTGGGAGCTGTCACTACTGAGGAAAGACTTCAGTGTATTGGAGCTTCTATTCATGAATGGCATCTGTCCACACAAATGAGCATTTCCACTTCAGTCCTGGCAGAAAAACACAAATTAAAGAAGTCTGTAGTGACAACAGGAAGGATAAATATCCCCAAGCCTGTTCAGAAGGTTTCAGGATAGTTTAGCTGAAGATACTTTCGTTCCCATCTTTCAGTATGTACTACCAGCCCATGGCTTGATCTCTGAGGTCAATGCAGGTCAAACTACCTTTGCAATGTGAAAGCAGAACAGTGAGGTAGGAGGCTTCATCTTGTAAATCATTACATTTACATCCATCATTGACATTTTGGGAGCTGACAAGAACAAATTAGTATCTCAGGGGGGTCAGAAGAGAGGAGCAGTAGTACTTAAAGCAGGACTGAGAGAGTGGAGAGTCCTTACAATTTCACCTCAAATAGCAAATATATTTTTTAAAATTGCTTAATGTTTAAAGGCTTGTCATTTAGTGGTCCAAAGAAATATTTTCCAGGTAGTGGCATAGACCTTGAATCTTTTATGTTTAGCTTTGTCAAGACGTAATTCTGTAAGAGCAAATAACCAACTACGTTATTTTCTTATTCATTTAGCTTGCAGCCTCTGCTATATTCCTTAGATTATATTGAAGACACCCAAGCATATGCCCTGGTCAATGCTTGTCCTTCACTTCCAAGACTTACCTACTTTGATATTTTTAAGATCTAAATGGAATGAAAGGAAAAAAAAAATTAATTAGCATTGTATTAATGACTTCTGATGGAGATCTTTTTTTTGTGGGGTAGGTGTGGTTTTACTTTTCAGATTTAAAATCTTTTCTTTCTATCTTGGTGAATTTCTTTGTTGCAGGGTAGCTTGCCTGTGGCAAGTGAGGCATCCATCCTCAAGGTTTATGTTAAAAGCAGTGGTTGAAATCTGCAAGCACATGCTCTGAGGGTTTCCTTGGAGGAATAGGTCTTCCATAGATGGCTCAATTCTTGTGCTAGATCTTTTACCAGCTTTGAATTTTAATGTTCAATAATGCAGACATTATTGGGAGCCATTATAAGCTTTATATTTTTCAGCTGCAACAACATAAACCTTGATATGAGTTAAATAGAGTGGAATTAAATAATTTTATTGTATTAATTATATATAAGTATTGTAAATCTTGTCCCTGACAGCAACAGGGACTTGTCTTCTCAGTGGCTAAAGGAATTCAAAAAAACAAAGCAGCTGATTCACATAACTTCCTAGATTCATTAAGAATGAACTCTACTTCATTTTACTGAATTCATGTATGTTGAGAACACAGTAAGTGCTTTCGATTGTTTTCCAAGTCCACAGCTCCTAAATGAATAGTGTGTTAAAATATTACATATAGCATCATAGTGCTATGTTTCAAGGTAGTCTGTCACTCCACCTGAATTCAAATTGAATTCAGCGCATTCATCCTGCCAGGTCCAGAATGAATGGTTACAAGGACAACAGATATTTGCCTTCATACCTAAAAAGTACCGGTTCTGATTCTGAAAATAGTCCCTGCTTCTGAGTGTTTGTGTTAGGAATTCTTGGGGTGTCCAGCTCACATTCGAATGGGAAAATCTGTGATAGGGGGGGAACTTCAGAGTCATCAGGTGGATGTCTTCATGCATAGTCTGGTATGTTCTTTTGTCACTGCACCACTTAGACTTGCAGGGAGAAGTAAGGAAGAAAGCAGTTGTCAGAAAAACTGTGTGTGAATGTATATGTATGTATATAAAAGATTGAAATGCATAAATGAAATAAAATAAACATTAATGTGAATCAGCTCTAACAAACCACAGCTAGTTTCATAACCAGAAATCCATCACTCTCACTCTGGAGGGTGACTGTTACTAAGCAGGATACTAAAGTATTAAGAAGTGCCTTTCCTCCTGAGTTCCATGCTGAAATCCCCTCTAACAGCTGCCTGCAGCTAATAATGTTTCTGCACTGAGGGAAGACAGCCATGCATGTGCTCCACTAAATAAATATGTAAATGAAACTTCCAAACAGAGTGGAGTCATGGAGCTGAGAATAACTAAATGATTTCCATTAAAGCAAGGCTACTTTAACAAATCTTACTGTTTCGTAGTGGTCGAGTACTTTTTGGCCACTCCTTAGTGACATGGACATGGCATAGTAATGGACTAGGTTTGCAGTCCAAATTGAAGAAGAAAACTGATGTTTATAGTAAGTGGAGAATTACTAGACAGACCATTATGGTTAAAGTGGCTTTTGGCTATATGCATATGAAGTCCTAAACTCCTCTTAATTTTAAAGAAAGCTTATAACCCTCCCTCCAAACTGCAGCAGCCTCTCATCATTGTAAATAATGGCTTGTAGCCACTTTTTTTCTGTTGGATGTCCTGTCTAAGCATCCTTGGAGTAAACAAAATCAGAGTTGCTCTGTCTAGGGAGTCACTGCAAATCCTCTCCTGGTTTCTGCTCCTCCCTGGAGAGTGTGAGGCACCAAAGCACCTGGACAGAGGGGTCCAGGTAGCTCAAAGCCAGGAGTCTCATGATAAAGGGCAGGCAGCAAGACAAGATGTCTCTTGCAAGCAAATCATGTTGCTCATAGCTTAAAACTGTACAACAAGAAAGTAATGGGTGTTTCTTTGGTTCCTTCGTGAAAACCCGCATACAGCATTGAAGCTGTAAATGTCTCCAAGAGTGTCTGTCTAATGAAAAGAAAATGAGTGACAGGTGACACAATGCCCAAGCCAGGGGAGAATGAAAAGAACCTCTGAGCACTTCACAGGAGAAGCAAACAGCATCTCTTTTCTTGTCAGAGTCTCCTCCGTTTCATAAATTGGTGAAATGCAGTGTCAGCCATTCAACTTTGTGTGCACTCTCCTTTCAATTACCCAAGCATGGCTGTAGGATTGCACCACCAGGGCTGTGTGGAAATCAGCTGAAATAGGGAAGAGGTGAAAAAGCCTCAGTTCATTGTTTGTGTGGTCCTTGCAAATGCTGAGCTAAATTTGGCCTGTAATTCACATTACCCCTTGGTGTTACAAGTGAAAGTGACCTCCTGCTTTGTCTGATCTCCCTCTTTCTTGGCAAATGTGGGCTGAAATTAAGCGTAAGATTGTAAGTATGAAATGGCTGTCTTTGGGTTTCCCAGAGCATCCATCCCAAGGGTACCAGGATTCTGCAACCGTGGATACAATGAGTCAATCACAATCAGTAAATTGACTTCAAGGCAGCTATATCAACCTACCATTACGTACTTAGAATGAGCCCAGATAGAGAGAGGGAGGGAGAGATTATATATTGGAAGAGATATATTACATGGAGATCAATCAATCAATCAGTCTACTTTTTTTCTAACCATAGAACAGAATAGATTGATCCTGGAAAAGGCATCATTAAATCATCCAAAAATTACGCAAAAACATTATACTGGTATATTAAGGCCGAAAGTAGGAGGTATCATATGGTAAACCAGGCAGAAAGCCTCTCTTGAATGTGGTACAAACATTGCTGTGTAGATGGCCCTAGATGCTGACATTTCTATTTTTAATGAACGTGTCTTTATTAAACGCTTATGTAGCGATATTCATCTGTGTAGGCTCCAGTGAAACACTGCATTATGGAAAGATATTTGCACCTTTCCTACAGGAGGGAAGGGCAGGGATCTGGTGGCTTTTAACAGCTTTTTCAAGATGGGTTGGTCACTCCCCATGAGCTAGGCCATTTTTTGACTTGGCTTGAAAGTAGGCAGGTGTAGATCCTACTTTGTAGATCTCAAGGAATAATTTGTGATTATCCCTTTTTTTTTCCACGAGTGCTTTCCTGTATATAGGTGTAATAATAAGGAAACCATTTTCAGCTTTAAAGATGTGCTTGTCAAACCACAGCAATGATTTTCCAGTTGCTGGCTTTTTTAGTTTCGCAGCCTTTTAATATTTCTGCTTGAATTCGTTCACGACAGAAGCAAATGAAAATTACACCGTGGTTTTTAGGTCTCTGTTCCCTGATTTTTGCTTGTCATGTCATGAACTTCTTCGAAGCAGTGAAATGGCAGCCCATCTCCCTGAGAGTTCCAGACAGATTTCTAAAGTTGTCTTGTTAACAGCTTGTCAGAAACCTACATTTCAGTCTCGCTGAGTTTATATCATGCAAAGAAAAAAAAAAGGGGGAAAAAAAAAAGTTGCTGGAAATTATGATTTTTACAGGTTCTGACATTTTTCTAAAGAACTGAAATGCTCAAGGCTGCTGTCTCCCTTAACAGGCTGTGCTGTTTTGGGTAATATTCTGCGTTGCATCAACTGAACATCAGAGCAACGTTCAGTTTCTTCCCTTTAACATGTTCTTTGAATTATTTAAGGTGTTTTGATGTTGGCTAGAATTTGTAACAAAGTCCTCCAGCTTTTATCCTAAAATATCAAAAAGGTTGAGATTTCCCACCCACCCCCCCCCCTTTCCTTTTCTCCCTCTTCCCTAACCCTTCCTCCCTCCCTCCTCCCGCTTTAATAGATCCTTGCATGGATCATCAGGGGACTTTCTTTTATGTTGTACAGCATGAAATGACTTCGTCAGGGTCTTCCTGATTAATTTATGAGTGCTAAGAAAAAGGGAAGGGGGGAAAAAACAGTCCTTGAGGGATTGACCCTAAGCTGCAGCAGATCAACTCAATTTTATGGAATGAAAAGAGACTTAAACAGTATTTTTAGCATTGGTTCCTCGACCTGCAGAGGTAGGGAAGCTCCCTGTGTCTGGCAGGCTGAAGCAGGGAGAGAGGTACCCATCTCTCCTGCTGGCTGATGGGGTTTGTCTCTTTGCAAGCACCGAACCTTTTTAGAGTTAAAGCTGTGGCAGATTGGTGGATTAATGTGCTCTGCCTCCAAGGGACAAATGATGCTCTCCCCCCCCCCCTCCCCCCCCCTTTCCTTTTTTCCCTCTTCCCTTCCCCTTGCTCCCTCCTTCCCTACTCTGGGCTTGCAGATGACAGCTGTTGGTCACTTAACAAAATGTCCTCTTGATTGCTGCTTCACAACAGGGGCCCCCTCAGACCAAACAGCACATAGCCCGTACAATGCATCACTGCCCCTCAAAATTAGTTATAGTGCTCAGGGCTATTCCCGGCTGCCATAGCTAATACTCTCTTGCTGTTCTTCTCTCTCCCCTTCACCCCCCCTGCGCAGACAAAGGCTCAGCCTATACATCTGTAGTGCTCATAACCTCCCCCTTCCCCCAGCCAAATGCTGAGGAGAGAAAGGGAAGGGGAAAAAAAAAATTGCTGCCCTGAGGCTCAATCTGTTTCTTACAGCTCTACCCCGGCACTTGGAAGCCTGAGCTGGTCTAGCCATAGGGAGGCCCTGACTCATTTCATCAAACTGTCAGGGAGGCAGTGGAGCTAAGAGGACTCTGCTGCCTGGGGCAAGTTCAAGTCAACATTCGATTTCCATCCTCCCCCCGGCCCCCGCCTTTCGCTTGGACACTTTCTGTGCTCTGGATCTAAACTTCTCCCGGAGCTGCAGCAGCTCACAGCTTCTTGCCAGGAGGAAGGACTTGTGGGACCTTATAAAGGACACAGTGGCAAAATTGCTGCAATAAATCAGTGGCCCTCTGACACTTGGCGGTAGCTTAATGTTTTGGCACTTTCTTTCCTGTGTATGCCTCAAGTCCCATTAGCAGGCTTTTCTGTCAGTCTGGCTCATGATAAAACTCTCTCTTCCTATCATCTTAAGCAAGCCCCTGCAGACACGAATCCAATGCCAGACTTAATAGGAAACAACACCTTCCCCTTGCACACACAAGCGCGCATCCATACGCACTGCTGATGCTGCGAGCTGCTCCTGGGAAGTTGGCTCAGAGGATAGGGAGAGGGGGAGGGCTCTTATAAATAGGCTTGACTTTACTTCTTCCTTTAAAAGAAACATTAACAGGCCGGGATTTAAGCCTAATGCTTCCCTGAGCCTTGCTATTAAAGGAAAATTCAGTAACTAAATATGGTTGGAAATAATAAGATAGCGGTAACGTGGCTGTCCTCCGGGACTGTGTGAGTGGGTGTGCCGACTCCAGAGGTATCTACGTTGTTCACATGTTCTGTGCAATGATTTACATATGTATTCTACCCTGCCAGCGTGCATTGTAATATTATGGACTGTATAGTTAACATTTTTACCTCCTCTCAGCCTTACACTTCCCCAGACAATTTTAGTTGCAGGTAGACTGGTTAGATTACATGTCCCTCTGGGCAAGGATCTGTTTTTTCACACAGCTTAGCTTAGATGCCTATCACCCTCTGCTTAACCATAATATAAATAATATCTGTAGGTATGTGTGCCAAGGAAAAACAAGCCTTTCTGTCAGCTGTCTGGGCAGGAACCTGTAACTTCAGTGCTGTGTAGAGTCTGGCACAACAGGGCCCTACAGCCTTGAGGCTGTGTAGGCACAACCTACATCATAAACCTCTGTGTTTGGGTGGAATAGGATATACCACACCGATGTGAATAA
Organism: Neopsephotus bourkii; assembly: GCF_033783945.1. NCBI lineage: Eukaryota > Metazoa > Chordata > Aves > Psittaciformes > Psittacidae > Neopsephotus > Neopsephotus bourkii. The sequence continues at coordinate 295,272 of NW_026901291.1, read as the reverse complement.
GCTGAGGTAACCTCTATGCAGTCTCAGCAGCTTGGAGGATGTGGCCCCATTTCAGATAAGAGTGTTTCTCTGTACCTCACTGATGGCATAACACCCAAGTGTTGCCAATGTTGCAGTCTTGCAAGTCTTGCGTTGTTTTTATTTATGTTTCTTGGAGCTCTCATTCCTGGCATGAGGCAGTTAATACAAGTATCTGATTTCATGTTAACCAGTGTGGTGCTTTTACAATGTGAAGGAAATCTGGAAGTTAAAACATTGGGAGTAAGAAAAGAGTCAAAGGATGTTTTCATGGTTCTCAAAGTCACAAGAAAACATCCAGAATTACAGGACAAACAATTTTAATACACATTGCAAGGAGCCTGGTGTAATGGAGGGGGTCTTGAAATGTGAATTTCCATCTGAGCCATCAGAAGAAGAAAGAAGCCACAGGGCCTGGTTTACACTTACAGGAACTCTTTCTCAGATGTTTTGGGTGCAAGAGGGGAATGAAGGACTTGCTGCAGTTGCTCAGGTGGAGATTAGAAAAGCAACAGCTTCTCTTCCTGCTTCACTCCCTGCTTCATCTGGAGCCTGAACCTTCATCTGTAGCCACATTCTGCCCTGGCCTGGTGACCCATGGGCACCACGGAGCGGAAGTTTTTTGGCGCCAAGTCATCCTGTGTGGAGGGCCGACATCTTCAACACCGGCATCTCTGTGGAGGGGCAGCAGGAAGGAGGGGGGAAGAGGCCTTTGCACAGCTCACTGAGGCAATTCCACCTGAATTACGTGTTGTTTCTGCTTAACTTTACCTCACGGGAGGCTTTTTTTTTCTGACGGGAATCTGTCACTACAAGAAATTGTTTCCAGAAAGCAGCACAATTAGGGGTCGGCTTTGCAAACATTCTTGCTGGAATTGAGAGGCAATTGGCACAGCCCAGTGAATAATCCTTTTAGGAGCCTTTATGAACCCGGCACAATGGCTGTTTACAGTTTCGCTTATAGACCAGGAGTGTTAACAGGCCTTTAGAAAAATCCAGGTAATTGAAGCTTTTGTCTTTCAATGAGCTGTCAACAGTTGCCATTCTCCACGTTTTCTTTAACTTTTTTGTTTTGGCGAGGGCTTTTGTCCCTTCACAACAGCTGTGTGGGAGGCAGTGGCCTTCCCCGGGAGCGCCACCGGCCTCCTCCTCACCAGACCAGAGTAAGTTGTCTTTTAAGACACAGAAAACCCTCTGGGTCAAAGCAGAAGTTTCTCCTATGGCTTCATTATTAGTTTAAACATCCCAGCCACGCAGCACCAGCCTCGGTCTCTCTTTGTTGACCCAGGGCTTTGCAGGGGCGAGGAAGGCTGGAGAAGAGCGGGTGTGTAGAGACCGAGGGCTGTTACCACAGAAACTGAACCAGGACAGTGAAATGGTGGGATTTAACACCCCCTCCCAAAGGGAAGGGGTCAGCAGCGGCTCTGGTTTTCACAGGTCTGTTCAGGAGGGTTTAGTTTTGCTGTAGTTGGGGTTTTTTAGCGTGTTCAGCAGCCTGTGAGTCCCTGTTTCTCAATATGAATGTGGGACCCTTTTCCTTTAAAACAAAAAGAAGAAAACCTAAGTGAATTATGAAGCTTAGGAGGTTTTCCACCAAAGCTGGCTGTATTTTCTTCAGGAGTCGGTGGGGGATGAGGATGGGTTGGCAGCCATGAGCCTCAAGCTCTCCATTTTCCAGGATGCTGTCTGTATGTTAAGCGGAACTCCAGATTTTATAAATAATGGTGTGTTAATTCTTCCCCAACATCTCTCATCATATAGACTGCTTTTGGGTCAGACTGTGACTTCATCCACGTGGATTAAGATGTATTTTGGTGGTTTAAAAGCCACGTTGTGGGAATTGATGAGGACATTTTGTGTGCGTAAGCACTGCATAGCTTGGAGAGGTGTGAGAGGACAGCTGTTTCATACAGCAAACAAGAAATTATGCAACCTGCTGTCAGAAATATGTTTTTAAAGCACCCATGTTGCAGTCGCAGCTGCATGGCAGGCTTCCTGTCCGCACAGAGCTGCATTCACATGTAGACCTGCATCCACAGCCCCGCTGGCTTCTTCGGTTGCAACTGATGCAGTCATGATTAAAGTAAGGAAGATGTAAGCTAAAATGAAACAAAGTTCTCCGCTGTTCTTTCCATTTCAAAAACAATTAATTACGGACTATTTACAGATCCTGCATGGGGAAAAATGCATCCTCAGAGAGCAGATGTTTGCTTCATTTGTATGCCTATTTATGAAATTTAGCATGTGGATTTGATGGTTCACTGGCTTTTTGCATCTTCCACTTACCTACATGAGACAAAGTTTCGTATTGGTACAAAGCAAAATTAGGCATCTAAATAAAGCAACTCTGCACCTTTTAGTAATGCAACCCATCTGTAGTAGGGTTTTATACTCATTATACTTTTTGAGGTCAAATTTGGTTTCAGCAAGAAAAAGCCTGTGCACTTTTTATTTAAATACTACAATGCTGTAAGAAATAGGAAGACAAGTATTGTTACAAAACCAGAGAGCAAGACTGAAATACTAAATTTTATTTGAATAATAAAGCTCCCAAAATTGTTTACATTTGCTGTCAAATATTTTTAATCTCAAACTGATTAAGGGTTACAGTACTGTGGTTTTATTAAACCCAGGCTCATAGGCAAAAGTGTCTGAGTTTTAATGATAATTTTGAATGTTTTCTAGTCAATATATTTCTGAATTTAATTTATTTGGGGGTTTTATTACTTCAGTGTATCATTCTTGAAGTCCCTGTAAACATTAACACTTGTATTGCCTAAACATACAATTTTAGGCAACACAGTCTGAGTATACTAACTCTAAGTTTTATGCCATTTTGTGATAGGTGTAATTCCCCTGTAACATGCTTTAGTCTGAACTGTGCAGGTTGAATCACATTATCCAAATATTCTGCCTCTAAAATAGGAGTGCGCAGCTTGAATGAGCACTGTGATTAAAATGGTGACTTAGGATACTTTAGCATAGACCAGTTTAAAGGGTAAAATAACGTAGTCTTCGTGACCCACTCAATTATGCTGGTAATTTGAGGGGATGCACACTCACTCCCTGCAGCACTCTGACTTGATTTGAGCCACTCGGGTGGAGGTGAAAGGTTTCCCTTGAGTCAGCCAGGGTTTCTTGGAGCCTGTAAATAATAACGAGTGTATTGCTGTGCTTGCATCTTCCCCCGCCCCCCACCTTGGTTTTGATGAATGTGTTGCTTCCTCAGCATAAATTAGCACTGTCTTGAGCCGGCACAAATGCAGCAGGTACTGGAGCAGCCTTTGCCCACCAAACCTGCTTCAGCGTGTCTCAGTGGTGATGTTCATTTAGTACCATCCTAGGCCAAGAGCAGAGACTTCTGATTGTTGGTGGTTACGTGGCATGGGGTTGGGAGACTGAGCAAAAAGCTGCTGATGGCGATTTGTCAGGACTGATACTACTTTTGGTCTGAATGTCTAATTTGTGGGCTCCACAGCCCCTGCAGAGTAGTGTCCTGCCTTCGTCTCATTTCTTCCAGTTCTGCTGCTTTTTTCCCAAATGCTTAGAAATACGATTAGGTCTGTGTGCAGATATAAACGGTTGGATTTCTTTGTGCAGAAACATGCTGTGGACCAGGCGGGGCAGTGTAAAATGGGTTAATTTTGAAAGAAAAAGAGGTCTGCTTAGTCAAGACTATAGAAAACCAGGTGCCTTAAACCAAGCATTTTCCCTGCAGTTAAATGGAAATAAGGAGTTAGTTGGGAAGCTGAGCAGTCTTACTGCAGAATCACCATGGGGGACCCCCTTCACTCTATCATGGTTCTTCACATGCTTGGTGTGTTTCAGAGAATTTAAAAGTTTGTTCAGATGCTTGGGGTCAATCATTTTATGTACCAAATAGAAGAGGAGATTAAATAATCTCTCACAAATCTACAGAAAACTAAGAATGGAACAGCTGAAATTTCTGCTTCATCATTTAGGATAAAAGGGTGTGACAGGAACATTTCCCCTTTCTGCTCTGAGGAGCAGGATCTGGACAAAATGAGCAAACTATTCCTTCTTTTACATTCATGAAACTGAACCATGTGCATCCTTGTGGCCCATTTCCACATCTCTAGCTTGTCATTACTGTCTTGCAGAGTCCCCTCTTGTTGAAACAAGGGACTCAATAGGGTGCTGCCAGTTACAGAAAACCATGGACCATCCATCCCTATCAGTGGGTGGCTGAAGGAGAAAATTCCCATTAGGCACAAAAGCTACAAAATACACTGGCTACTCTTTGTCAGTGTAAGAGACACCAAGAGATTTATTTCTGTTGCCCATTATGAATCTTTCTCAGCTCTAGCCAACAAGATATGCATGTCCTGATATGTTCGAGGCTAAAGCTATCATTTGTGCTGTGGAAATCGAGCATTTCATTTTCAGAGTCTGTAAGAGATTACACTCCAAAACTCTTTAAGTAAACACTTCCTCCTGGGATCGCGATCTTATTCAAACTAAAAAATGTATCAGAATTTATGATGTATTTTAATTAGTATTCTTGGTACCACTCATTAAATTAGAAATTGATTGCCAGTTTCACAGTTTCCTTGTTAGATGACAAAGTGCTTATCAAGGTGAAGCAATGCAAAACTGTTACTATATATTCCACAATTTGAGATGATAAAAAGGCATGCTTTTTGTTGTGGTATTCATTACAGTCATTACTATAATGCATCACTGATAGTCTTTTTTGTTTAAAGTTCACTTTCCCCATCCATGTAAGAGTATTCCATATTTTTGTATAAGAAGGGAGAATCTGGCTTGGTCTGGTTTATGCTAGCAATCTAGAAGGCATTACCACAGACATCAAAAGTGTGTTTTATTGAACTGAGAACATCATAAACAGCTATGCTAAAGATTTAAGAGGATGATGCAACAGATCCCTATACATAAAGGTGTTTATCAAAATCTTTTTTTCTCTCTCTAATCCACAGTGTGACAGCGAGAGTGATATTGACGATAAGGTAAGACTGAATTTTCTTCTTTCATGTGCTTTACTAGATTGGAAAATCCCTCATAGTCAAAATAAGGATGAATTTGAAAATAATATTTTTCCTCCGGTCTTCATGTCAAATTTAAAATACCTATGATTGAATGAAAAAACATTGGATCTGGCCGTGTGTGATCTTTACTAGCTTCTGTTTACAGGAGGGGAACTCCATTAACATAATAGTCCTTCTGGATTAGTGAGTATTTGGTGAGACCCAGCTCATAACGTTTAGTGCTGTTTCAGAGGAAGTCTCCTCCCATAACTTGTCAGGAGCACATATTTTATTTATACTAACCTTGAAGATATCAATTTTGTAATCAGCTTAGAAGATGGGACAACTGGTACCTGCCCTCAAAGGCAGTATGGTAACTGTCAAGGAGTGTTTTGTCATGTTGCATGCATATTTATCACAGAGCAATGATTTCCCTGACCTTCTGTTGGATATAGAGGTTGGTCACTGAAAGGCTGTAGTTGTGTGGTTTTCTATAGGGATTCCTTGTTTCACTTTGCAAGGCAGAGAAGTCCCACTATGTAGCAACAGTTGCACTGTGCTTTTAAGCATCAAATGTGTAAAAGGCTCGACTATCCCTTGCTGACTTCTCTTCTGGCAGATCAAACTTGCAGTCTCAGGTTAGATCTTCATCAAACTTTTATCGTATTTTGGCTGTCCAGTCTCTTGCATTCATTCATGAGAAGCTGTGGCACGGAGGTTTCTACTGGATCAGCATTACAAAAGTAAAGGCTGACTTCAGATAGCCCTGTCTCCTTGGCAGCACACTTGGCTGCAGCCATACATATATCAGAGGTTACCATGAGTTCAAGAGACTACGCTAAAAGCTTCTTCTGGTTAGGTCTTTTTTTTTTTTTTTTTTTCCCTATTTTAATATTGTTACAGTTTGGGAAGCATTAAGGTTTTTTCATCTGCTTCTTCTAAAATCCCATCAGACACCAAATATCCCTGGAGTATGGCATAAGCTGTGTTCCGAGATGAAAGCTTGATTGAAGAGAAACACTTAAATCATATATGTTGAGTGAAAGATACTGTGCATGTTTTTATTTTATTTTATTTTAATTTAATTTATAGGTATAAAGTCACTCCCTGAAACCACCCCTGCTCCCTGAGTTCTGTTTCTCACAAGGTTACATAGCAGCAGAGCTGATGGTGAGGGTGAAAAATGATTCCCTAAAAGCTTAGATACCATGGGGTTAAAACATTTCTTAGGCTGCCCAATCAAAGAAAGTAAAAGCAATCACTTAGAAAACTGTTTAAAGATCTGCCAGTCAAACCCCAGATGAAGTTGTAAGTGACATGTAGTTTTATTATACAGCTATGCTATTAATGATTATCTAAATTACACTGGTAGACCCAGCTAGCGGCATTACATCTGAGACTGACATTTGTTAGATTACGTTTGACTTCACCTTGTAGAGAAGAAATTGAAATCTGAACAACATTGATTAGCTTTCAGAATGTGGGATCTGAGGTTACCTTCAGAGGAAGCTGCATTGTGTTTGGCTGGTAACTTACTGTCCTTTACAGCAGTGAAAGGCTATTACGGTGTTCCTTACCATTAATATGGCATTTCTTTACATATCTACAACTGTAATTCGACCTTCTAGGCTCACATATTTCCCAGCTACCTTCTCCTTAAGGTGACTCCATCTTAATAATAACATTTATTTTCTCCATAAGGGGAACAGCATGAGATCATAATCTTTCTCTCTCTTTCCTGATCTGTAGAGATATGAGACATGTCATTGGTTATGTTTAACAGGTCTCTGGAATTAGGTGGGGTTGCTTTTCCTGTCAGCAAAAACATGTGCACATGCATGTAAACTCACCAAGTTTACATGCACTCAACTCACCTCACCAAGGTTGAAGTGAAGAGACTTCAAACCTTTCATGGGAATGATGTAAATGCAACATTGCCTTCCAGTTGGGGAGCACAAGGGCAGCCTGGCTTCTTCCCCTGGAAGGATGCTCAGTATTTGTCTAAAACTTCACCTGGCTGATGCAACAAGAAGCTATAAAAGTATTGGTGTGAATGTCCCGAGGGATTACCTGAGTGGTTTTTCCCCACTTCCATGTGTTGGCAAGACGTATCTTCTAATAATGCTCTCTGGCTATTACAGCTAGATGGATTATTCAACTCTGGTCTAGCCCAGTACCAGGCTTCCTGAATGACATGTAGGGTTGGCTTCATTTTACTGTGGAACAACCCTGCTTTCCTGCGTGGTCAGAAAGAAGCAGCTTTCTCTAGGTACACCTACACACAGGCACTAATGAAGGGCAGGGCAGTACTAATGTACTTCTGATTTGCCTAACATTTTTTGCTAGTCATAAACAGCGGATCACTGTCATCTGTGTGTAACTCATGAGGAAAGCAGACAAAAAAAGAAGTTCATGTGCAAGTACAAATTGAGCCAGTGAAGCAAAACTGAAATTTTCTACCTCCTACTTCTCTCTCTATACCATGTTACTAATTATCCACTATTCATTTAGTTCATTCCTATATGAGCTATTGGAACTCTTGATGTTTTAAAACATAGAGTAAAATTAAGGCTTTACCTTCACTGCATTGAAAAATATAAACACACTCCTGATGGTTTTGGTTTTTAACTTGCACAGTGTTGTGCAGGACTCCAGGGGAGAAAAGTAATTGAGCATAGTCAGTTGTACGTAGTGTCTGTTCAAATTGAGGAGCCATTATTTCAGTGCAAGGCAGTTTTGCAGCAGATTGTGAGAGCATTTCCAACCAGTGCGCTGCTGGTTTTAATAATCAGAGAAGAGCAGCTCAAAGCTGGAGGACTTGTCCATCTCATCTGCTTTCTGAGAACTGTCTCTGGCCAAGTGTAGCCTTTCACTTCTGCATCACTGCTGAAATCTCAAAGGAAGTAAGTGGGATGATACGTTCTCACACCTATCATTCTGTCACCACATGCTTCTCCAGCTGTTTGAAATACCAAACTAATGAAGTGAGCTGTCCAGCCATTTAACCAAGCGAGAAACTTAGCAAGTCATGCATTCCCAGAAATGGAAATGCAAATCCTATTTCTTTTACTGTATATTCCTTGAACAATGTCAGTTTGGACTCTGCTACTGTTAGGAGGATTGCAGAACAGTTTGTGGAAGCTGTGGAAATGATACTGTGTTTTTTGTGAAGGAGGAGGGAGAGAAAGGGAGTTAGTCTGATAATCGTATTACACTGTCTCTGCTCCGCGCAATAGCTGTGATGTGAGGCTCACGGTCCATAAACATTGTTACTGAAAATATATACTTCCTTTAATAGCAACAACAGCATTAACAGATAGCAATTACCCTTCATTTTCAGGAACTATAAAGTCTCCATTAATTCAAGATTTATGTAGTTATAGCATTTAGCACAGGAATAACACCACAGAGAATTGGTTTATACACATGTAATGAGAGAGCTTATGGCATACTTTAGTGAACATTAACATAATAGAGTAATACAAGCCATCAACAGTTCCACTTATTGTCTCTTACCTGCTTTAGCCTCACTGTGAAAAGTGGCTAGCAGCTTGGTAATGTGCCCTGTTAAATGGTGTTCTGCAGAAAGCCAAAAGTCAACTTGTGTAAAACAAGGGAATGAGTAATCTCTGCTCGTTACTCCAAAATGTTGCTGTCATTTCTTTAATAACAGTGTTCAAGATTGCATTGAAAAAAAAGTCTGTTGCTTTCTTTAAAAGTAATTCAGTGTTCATGTTCCTTCAGTCTTGGACTTCTGTCTGCTGTGTGCCAAATTGTGGGTTGTCAGCTTAATTACATGGCCCCACTGTGTGAGTCTCCAGATCAGGGGTTAGATATCAGGCATTCCTTCATTTATGTGCTGCTAAGTGAGATGTACAAAGAATGATACCATATTTCTAAGTTGAATGAGTGTTTCTTGTATATTTGTTCTGTAGTTTATGGGAGTTTTTTAGCTATATCCAAGATGGAAGAAGAAAGTTTCAAAGTCAGGTGTCAAAAACAGTGTTTTCCCACTACTTTCTGCACCACCACAGTGAGTTTATTAGGCTCTGCTTGCAGCGGTGTGAATTCAGCCTTGCTGTGCTGTCATTTGCTGTGCTAATTTCTGAGTCCCAGTAGGTGCCTGGAAGCTTGCAGCACTGCATGAGCAGTAGAGATTTAGCCCTTAATATCTAGGAGAACATAGTAGGGCTCTGATCGCTCCACCACAGACTGGGTTCCCCTGCTACTGCTTATTTGAAAGTTTAACAAGGGGGAGATCAAGTCAGACTAGTGAGAGATGAGAGTTTACATCCATACTGTCAGTGTTGGGAAGAAGAGGTAAGCTGTGAAAGAGTCAAAATATGGAGAATGATAGTTTGCAATTTGGGAAGTGGGAAGCCGTGTAGGGAGCAAAGCCATGGACTAGGAAAACGATCTTGCAGCAGCTTTTTCCTTGGCACAAGGACGACAGCTGCGTCTGCTATCACTATAGGAGAGGATAAAATGATAAATGAAGGGTGGAGTAGTGAAAGCTTGACCAAGAACTCAGTTGTATGCATGAACAGAGGATGCTCATTATGTCATAAGGAAAGAGGATATACGGAACTTAAACATAGGTTGGACGTCAAGATGTTGGGAGTGGTGTGAGTCAGAGAGAGTGCTGAGAACTACGGGCTTGTGTGAGAGGTGGAAGTGATAAGAGTGGAAGCAATGAGGAGAGTAAACTGTGTGGAAGATGTGGGGGATGAAATTATCGCTTCTGTTTCAGCTGTGTTAACCTTGAAAGAGTGTTTACAAGCACACAGGAAAACTCATAGTTAAGGCAGCAGGAGAAGGGGATGAGAAATGAAGAGAAATACAGGAGTCACTGTAGTAGCAGTGGTCACTCCATGTATGTGTTTGTGTAGATTATCCAGAAATAACATAAAGCCGCATGACACCAGATGAAAAAGCTCAAGGAATATGGTCTTAACAGTGCTCAGAATTACAGCAGTGGTTGCAGAGGCAGGAACAGAGGAGACAGGAACTGCTGAAGCCGAGAGAGGAAAGAGCTGTGTCGTATAGCTGGTGAGATCCAGAGAAGGGGATTATGAAAGACTTTTGAAATTGAGATGCAGTTCAGTGCAGCCAAACTGCACAGTGTCTGTTCCCAAAGATCCTACATCAGTCCAAATTTCCATGTGTTTTGTTGCATCTTTACAATCCTGCTCTCATGGCCTCATTTGTCAGTGCACCAGTACATCAGTGTGTTGTTTCATGATGCTGGAATAAGCCTTCAGTCCCTAGACCCCACAATACCACTCGTTTGAAGTCCATGTGGGCCATTATTGCCAGAGGTTTCTTTGTCCCTGTGCCTCATATTTTACCCTAGTGATGGAAAAACTGGGTTCCATCTGTCTATCGTTTCTGTGAGGCTGGAAGTTTAGTTCCCACCTCAGGTAATCTGCTGTTTGCTGTATTTGAAGCGTACACAAGCCAAGGTCCACAAATTGGTTTTATTCATCTTTAGATTGTCCCTTTCTCTGATAAATGAAACTTGGTACTTTTCCAGCAATCCCAATTCTTACTAGTTGCAGCAGAAGGGAAAGATCAAACATGGAATTGAACTGCGGGCTTTCACATGGCAGTATTTGCACTTCTGTTAGCATTACTCTTCAATCTATGACAGTTTTCAGCTGTAACTAACAACAAGAAGTCTCCATTTGCCAGTTACTTCCCAGCTGGGTTTTCAGATAGTATTTAAGTGGTCCTTTAACCATAGTATGCTCTTTCTTATGGAGAGCAGCACTGAATGGATTTGCAGAAGCATGTTCCCGGGCTGTGTTGCAGGCTTAGCAGCATGCAGTATTATAGCATATACACATGTGCGTGCACGTAGATGCACAGAATTGGTATTTCTTCTAAGGTTTAATTCTTACAGACTAAAACTCAAGTGGTAGGGAGTGAGAATCAGTGAGAAACCTGACTCCCATGTAATAATAACTGGGTAGAGGTGGTTAGTTCTCTTAATGGAAGAAAGTTCAACAGATGAGCTGCATGTTGTTATTAAACAGATCTGCTTTCTAAACAATGTGAAAATACTGAATTTAGAATAACCTTGTAGCCCTTGAAACATTCGGGTGCTATAAACAGGCAAACATGATGTTGTTGGCAGTACAGGAGGACAGAAATTCACTACTCAGTGAATTTCTTTTATGTCATCATTCTCCATGAGCAATTTTACAAGGGAGATTGAACCCTGCAAGCCCACTGAACACCCAGCTCACTCAGTTGCTTTTTAGGAAATGCCAGATGGGGGAGAGGCTTGGCATGCCCTCAGCTTCCATTGTTCCACCCACCATGTGCATGGAGCAGACGCAGAGGTTCCCACAGAGAACTGGGGCAACTGAGTTAGGCCCTGTAAGCCCTTCCAGGGGGAAAGGAGCCCTCTAAGTTGTCCTTCCCAAGAAGAGAGTCTGCAACTCCAGGAAAAGTATTAGTAATAATGGTCTTTCATGATCTTTTTATTTAAGTCAAGCAAGAATGCAATAGAACAGATTAATCAGACTCAAAGATTCAGCACCAATGTTCTCCCCTCCTACTGAGATTTTATTTTTCTTTTATCCAGACAAAACCCTCAAATTTTAAGTACGTTAGTCTCTATGTGGCAAGCTGAGTCATCACAGGCTGTGGTGTCCATATTCATTCTTGAAAATGTAGGGGAAAAAAATTCAGAGCAAACAATGAGAAGAGCCTTCTAGTTTGCTGACAAAACTCCATCATTAACTCACATAGAAGAACTGAAGAGATCTTATGGAGAGGTCTTGGGCAAGACAGGATAATACCAGTTCTGCCGCTGGCAGTCATAATGTCCCTAACTGTCTATTATTTAGCATCTCCCTATTCCAGTTCCCCATTCATAAGCCTTTTCTTATCTTGCCATGGACCTTCTGCAGAAACTTTTTAAGACCTGAGGCAATGGGGAAGAGAGCAGTCTTGCACAGCTTCTGCCCACATCAGCTGTAACACAGTCACAAATCCAAAGGCCTACCTGTGCTATAGCAGTAACTCCTTGGAAGATGATCAGATAGAACAGGCGGGTGATGGGAATTGGCAGATGAGTTAAGCAGTTCCATTAATTACATTGAATGATTTAATTAACTGTAAAGGTGCCAAGAAGATGGGAATTTTGGAGAACACATACTCCAATAGCTGCAATTGCAGGCCCTCATTTGGCTTACAGAGTTTCTCATCACTGTATTCCGAAATTGTTTCACCAGGTTAAATAAAACAGAAAAGCACAGTATTCAGCACTGTGTGTTCTAGGCAGGCATAAAGGATACAGCTCGAGGGTGGCCCAAGAGTCAACTTTGGGTTCCTGCTTCTGGGTCCAATTTGCAGTAAAATCCAGACTAGGTTTTACTGAGGGAGTTTTCCAGATATGTATGAGGCAGCAACAACATTTGAATCAGTAGTAAAGACTGAAAGTAATGTCTGCCTGACCTTGCTTGGGAATTCACCCTTATCCAAAGCATCATGATTGAAATGGGTATTCCTTTGCCTAAGTGAGTCTCCTAACACTTATCAGCTGCTGTTTTCACTTATCAGCTGCTTACCAACTGCTGCTTTTGTCTACAAAATCAGTAAGGGGCTTGCCATGGCACCCTGAGTCAGGGGAGAAGTTTCAGGTGGTGCTGCCCAGCCTTTGCTGTACAGAGTCCCCCAGAGCCAGAGTCCTGGCATTCCACATACACAAACCAAGTGAGGTACTTCTCAAACAGAGAAAACTCAAAGCAAGAGAGATCGAAACAACTGTGTAAATAAGTCTCCCTCTGCTCCCTGCAGGGTCACCTCTTGGTTCTAGTGCTGGCTGTGGTACACACACTGGCTCCATGCAGTTCTTCCCCAGCAGCAAGGAAAAGTCTTTGTCTTTCATTCACGTGTGAACCTTCAGCTCTGGGTCTGCCCAGGGTTGAGCCAGGCTTTTTTCATGGTGTAGGTTGGCTTCCTCCCATGTCTCCCACTCCCTGCATAAGACAAGATGATGAGTCTGGGCAGGATGAGTGCAGGTTAAAGCAAAGACAGACTCTGTGGTTTGGGCTCCATGGTACACACCATTGCACATTCCCATCAGTATTGTGTGCAGAGTGTCATTAGCATCAGCAGTTCTGCTTGATCCTATCCACTGATGCCTAGTCTTCCACTCTTTGATGGGTCAGATTGAAACATCTCACACACACACACAAAAGCCTTTGGTTTCCAAAGCATACAGCCTGACTTACAGCCTCTATTTCTTTGGCCTTTCATACACCTGTGTCAAAATGAGTTGGAGATCTTTGCCTAAATCTGTGGCAGCAGCTGACTTAATTTGTGGTTTAGTACTCCTGACAGTTTATTGGGGAAGCAAAGCGCGCCTTCATCTCCAATAATAAACAGCCCACCCGCCGACACTTTGACAGACTTAATGGTTTTTTTATACAAAAATGGACAGACTTAATGTTTCGACTGTAGCGATCATCTGTCCTGATCTCCTTAATGAAATTAGATTAAGTGCACCTGGGAAAATGCTGAGACGGCACATTGCCTTCATCACCTTCTTTAATTTAAAACCAATTTGCGGGGAAAATATCCTCTGAAGCTGAGGGAGGCAGAGAGAAGGGGGAGGGAAGGGGATTTTAAAATCTATCTGGATAGCTACTGGCAGTTTTAATTCCTTTCCCTGCTGGCAATGTGAAATATTAACAGCCTTAAGAACTGAGAGTTTAAAGACTTACTAACCTTTCTGCCTTTCTTAGGGGAAAAAGAAACAAAACAGAATCTTTACCATCAACACCACATACAGGGGACAAAGTCCGGGACATGCTGGGGCTCGGAGGTGGGGCTGGGCAGGGAAGATCTGACTGAAATATGGGAGTTTCTTCTTCCCAGATCTAGATCATGTTTTCCTAAAATGCACTGTAACCACTAGCTGTTGGTGACACTTGCTGTCTGCTGGTATCTTGATAATGATTCAGTTGTGCAGAAAACCAGTAATCTGACCACGTAGCTGTGAAATCAGCTGCATTAGGTACAATCTAAAGTAACCTGAAATTGATTACAAACATTCCTTGGGCTCATTCTGAAGAGAACAAGAAATATGGCTTTTTAATTAAAAAGAAAATGTTGCAAATAATAACCATAACTTGTTTTTCCATGAAGGATGGTTCCTGTTCACTCACTCTGAGCCCACTGATGAAAAACACACTAATGCTTAGCTTAAGGTCTTCCACCAGTGGGGGTGGTGAGAGAGCAGAGTAATCTCTGATAGGCTGGAAAGTCTCTTTATAGCAGAGTTCTAATTGTCTGCAGCCTTTGTCACTTGGACTGTCGTAGTCCAGGCTCAATAGTGCAGTTGATTTATCCATCTCCTGTCTCAGATTTCAGTGTTGCTGGAACAGTAGTATTCATAGTAGAGATGGGCAGTTTCTGCTGCTTGGAGATGCTTTTCTTCGTTTGCTTAGAGTCCATTTTATTCTTAGTGAAGGCTTTCATAGCCTAGGTTCTGCAGAGATGTCCCCCTTGTGTCTGGCCACCGTCAGGAACACCTGGAACCAACACTGAAGAGGTAATGCAGTGTTCTAGAAAAGTCTTGAAGCAGGCATGGGTTTTGTCATGGTACTCAGTGCACACTCACTCATACTCCTTCAGCTATGGGCAGTCACCATTAAGATCATCAGTCCTGGTAACCTTTGAATAAAATATTGTTCAGAATCACCACGTTGAAAGTCCTGGTTAAATTATATTATATTAGTGAAGAAGGGGCTCAATTTTCAAAAGTACCCCTCACCCCAGTCAAAGTTAGCAGTATCTGTGGATGCTCAGTGCATCCCAAAGTGTGCTCAGCTATCTTCATCCACTTGACTGGTCCTGTCACTGGGACTCCTTATGTAAGTGGGAGTTTGCATGAATAGCCCAATTGCTGTCAATGAATAATTTAAATGATTTAAGCCTCAGACATGCTGCTTAATGAGAGAAATCAGCCCCATATGTCCTTGTCCATAAATACTAGAAGATAGGGACAAGTCACTTTTAAATGGGATTCATTTATTTTTAAATGGAATCATGATAAGTGTTTTAAAGCTAATCAAGCTTGTGTAGCTATACTGAATATTATAAATATAAAAGAACATTAGCCTAAAATTGAAAGGGATCCCATTTATATATAAACTGAGTTAAGGATATCATATGAGGATAAAACTGCAGAGTAACCTTTGATAACCAACAAAGTCTGTTCTTTTTATTAATCTCCACAAAGGTGGCTGAAGTGACCAATGTGTTACACATGTCACTATGTATTATGGACACTCAGATCCTGATTACTGAGTGACTGCAGTCACTTTCCCCCTCTGTAAATCCTTAGATAACCTCATCCTACCAGGAGAAGGCGCAGTTTAAGTAGAATTTCTTGTATTGTGGTTATTCAGCTTGTCCCCATAAAAAAGACATTGTATATAACACCAAAAAGGTCTCTCTCCCATCCTTGTCCATTTTTAGTCTCCCCTTTTTTGTGAAATGTGAGTTTTCCCTCCTGCTTTTACAGATCCTGAACCATGCTACTTTTCTCTATCTCTCTTTTTATCTGATGGCATCACTTGCACCTTCTCTGCTTTGCCCACGCTACGGCCTCTGGGCTGTGAGCCCGCAATCTCTCATGGGTGGTTTTCTCCAGGAGATAGGCTGTCTACAAGGACTAAGCTGTAGTTTCTTCCCCACAAAGCCTACCAAATGTTACATGCAAGGTGGTGTGCATGAAGTGGTAGTTTGTATTTACTGCAAACATTATATTTAGGACCTGTAAGACAGAGAGTGTGTCCTCCTATGAAGACCTAGCATTTCATGATAATTCCTGGAGTACAAATAGCACAAAGAAGTTATTTGTGAGGATGTTTTATCCAAAATCTGTTAGGAGATTGAATAAACACCATTATCAGTATTTTCCACTGAAGAAACAGGCTGAGATAAAATGTAACTTACCTGTGGTCCTGCGGTGAATCAGTCAGAAGTATTGCAGGACACAGATTCCTGATTGTCTTGTTCTTTGCTCTAACCCCTCTCCATGCAAGCCTGGATGGCAGATTGTGCTGTCTCAGCCAACACTAACCATTGGATGTTTGCCTTCTACACCCTGTCCCCACTGGTGATAGACAGTTCCTGAAAAAATAATTACCTTTAGCTGAACTGGAATATGTTTTAGTTTTGCTTTGTTAAGAAGCCATAAAGCTTTATATATTACATTGGAAATCTTATTCTGAGGCAGTGGAGCCTGTTTTCAAAACTTCACAGGAGAAGTGTCTTTTAAGGCGTGGAGTATCAAGATGTTTTTTGGGTGACTGTTTCCTTTGGACATACAGAGATCATTTATACAACTGCAACAGATTAAAAGGTGGCTTCAGGGAGGGAGAGCAGGGTTGGAAGAAGTGACAGCAGCGACAGCTTCTTGGTGTGCGTTTCTGTGTTTAGTCAAAACAATCATAGAATCATGGAATTGGCTTAGGTTGGAAAAGATCTTTAAGATCATCAAGTGCAACCCTTACTCCAGCACTGCCAAGTCCACCACTAAACCATATTCCTGAGCACATCTACACATCTTTTGAGTACCTGCAGGGATGATGACTCAACCAAGTCTCTGGGCAGCCCTTTTGGTGAAGAAATTTTTGCAAATATCCAATCTAAACCTTCTCTGGCGTAACTTGAGGACATTTCCTGTTGTCCTATTGCTTTTTACTTGGGAGAAAAGACACAACCTCCTTTCAGGTAGTTGTAGAGAGCTGTAAGGTCCCCCGGAGCCTCTTTTTATGCAGGCTAAATAACCCCAGTTCCCTCAGCCATTCCTCATAAAACTTTTCTCCAGATCCTTCACAAGCTTCGTTGCTCTTCTTTGGACACAGTCCAGCACCTCAATGTGTCTCTTGTAGTGAGGGGCCCAGAACTGAACAGAGTATTCAATGTGCAGCCTCACCAGTGCTGAGTAGAGGGGGATGATCACTGCCCTGGTCCCGCTAGCCACACTATTGCTGATACAGGCCAGGATGCACAGATAGTAGCGGGGACCTATAAATACATGCTGAAATGCTGTGAGACAGGGGGTTAAATGTGCCCCAGTGCCCTGCTAAAACGAGACCTCTGTTTTCACTCATTCCTAAACTTACAAAGCCTACAGGCATTAGGAGCATGTTTGGAGTCCAGGATGCAGTGGGAGAAGCAACTATTTCTTGTGGCTGATGGCTGAAACTCGCTGTTCTGAGACCTTCAGTTGTGGCTGTGTCTCAGGCTTGTACCTTAGGCAAAATTCCCATTCATCGTGCCACTGCAAAGAGAAACATTTGGGGGGCAAAATAACTGTGGTGAGAATCGGATAATGCAGTTCAAGTCCATGGCCTAATTCCTCTCGTGATGTTGTTTAAAACATTATTTTCTCATTACCCTTTGTGAGCTGAGCTTCAGAGCTCTCCATTAAAATAACAGCAGTGACTTGAATTAATTGCTTAGAAAACATTTCTTCTCTCAGCCATGTTCCACAACAAAACCTGGGGAAGCCAAGAAAAATGCTGGCCCAAACTGAGAAGTTTTGTTTAGAGGCCTGAAGCCTACATGTTGCTGTGCAGACAAATCCACACATCCATGGCTCTGTTGGAAGTGCTTTGGTTTTACAGGAGGAGAAGCCAGGCAGGCTGCGGGGCTCAGAAACAGTTGCTCGCCAGATTCTGATTTATTTGACAGCCTCCGTAATAAAGTAACTATTTGTCTAACTCTTCCTGATTAGTCTGAAGAGGTCTGCCAATCTGGAGAGGATTGACTAGGCAGGAAACCACTGGTATTTTGGCTTTTTAGGCTTTTGGGGTTTTAGGTTTTTTCCTTCAGGGTTGTGATATTATTTGCAATAATTTCTCCTTTATTAAGTTTGGCATTTCAAAATAATTCACTGCTGCAATGTGAACATTTTCCACATCAACAATAAGTCTATTACGGAGAAATTTACAAAAACAAAATGACTTCATATTGCTTGCAGATGTATTCTGTAAAAATAATTGTTTTTCACTAGATTTTAATGTTTCTAGGCCTTTGTAAACATAATGCCTAAATACTTCTATTCAATAAACGAGACCCATTCAGTAATTGCTTGCACATTTGAAGTCCAGTAAATAAGGACCAGATTTTGACCAAAATCTGTGTATCATTTAAGCTGCTTAGGTCACAGCCCTAGGGCGGAAAAGAACTGGTGAGAAACTTGTGTTTTCAGAAGTGGAGAACTGTGACTTCAGAAACCAAGACAAATAAGCCCCATTTCTCTTTAATTACTGGATTCCTGCTTATGGGCCAGGCTTTCTTTATTCTTGGTTCAGTAAGGCTGGGAATTCAAAGGAGGCTGGAGATGTTAAGCGTTCTGTTCTCTGGACTTCATAGTCCAGGGGTACCAATGTCTTTCAGACTCCATTGGAAATCCCATCACAGAAACCCATATGTTTTCCTTGAATGCATTGTTTTCAGGTTGGAAACACCATTGTGCATAGATGGAGGAAATATACACACACATGTGGAGGGGAGATTGTGGCTGATGTCACTCACTTCATGCTATGTTTTTATGTGTCTTAGGTTTAGTATACTAATTTTTAAGAGCCAGCAATACAGGAGACCTGGTTGAAGCCAGAACTGCTCTAGTAAGCATCTTGTGTCTCAAACTTGGGCAAAATATCAACTTCAAACAAAACAAAAAAGGCAGTGCACGAATAATTGGATATTGCTTGTCATGCAAGAAAAACAACTTACAAAGCAAAGTAGAATCCAGAAATAAAATTGAAATAAAAACAAATACCACATGTATTGTAATTTCTGTATGAGACATGTTTTGGGGAGTCCTTAAATCAACCGGCTTTGACTGCATTGATGAGCTGTCATCGGGCCTGATGAAAGTTAATATTAAGTGAATTATTCTCTGTGGTGGTTTGTTTTCCTCTGCAGATATTTTGCAAGGCACAAAGACCTTTTAAGGGAATCGGGGAGGGCAAAATATCTCAGACAAGGTGGTTCAAAAGATAATGTATAGTTTTTCCTTGGACTTTGTTACCTTCTGTTCTCCAGACACTGTATTCTCATGGGTGAAACTCTGGTGTGTTCAGAAGCAGTTATAAAACTCTATTTAATATGACCAGGATTTCAGCTCATATCAGCAAGAATACACCTCACTTCCCCTTAGGCCACCATGGTCTTTTAACACAAAAGTATAGGTAAATAGTGGCAAAGCAGTCTTTTGCTTTGATGGAGAAGTTGGGTGCAGGAAATGAGCGGTCGTCTCTCATGGCACTGAGAGTGCAGGAGACAGAGTGAGTCACAGTGACCCTGTTCCAGGTGACAAGTCATGAAAAGCAAATCCTTAGAACAAAACAGCTTCATATGTATCAGTCCTTAATCTTTGGCTGGTGTGTGTGACTGTGCTTCCTTGTGATCACAGGTCAGCCTCAGCCAGCTCACTCCACATCTAATTCCTTCACTTTTCCCCCCTTCCTATCCAAAGAGCAACAGCCTTCAAACCCTATAGAGCTTGGCAGCAGTTTTTGCACATGATTAAATCATTTTGGGTAATCCTTACCTGGTGCCTTTCGTACAGTGGTGGAGGGATAGCAGTGAAGCCACCACCGCGATTTGATTACTGGGGTTCCTGTGCAAATCAGCTGCTCACGGAGGCAGCTGTGATGTTTCCAGGGCTTGGAAAAGCTTCACACAGGAAAGAGGCGTTCCTTGTAGCAGCTGCCTCTGCCTGCGCAGGGTGAAGGAGACACGCAACAGGAGCATAGCTTTGGGCTCCGTACCTGGATGGTGCCTGCGGCTTGCATGATGTCCAGCTTGTAGCAGACCCTGTGTCTAGTAGCACCACCAGGTGCAGAGGAGGTGGACAGTAGTTTCTGCCTCTGTTGAAGCCACCTGAGATGAGTTTTCTCATAGGCAGAGGTTTGTACACATCTTTGACCGGGGCAAAGGTTGGAAGAGAGGCATTAAGACACAGCAAAGTGAAAGGTGTAAAATTATACAATTAGAAATAATTGCAGACCCAAAGGTGTGAGCTCACTTGAGTGTAAAACCAGGCAGGCTTAGTCAGAAGCATGACAAAATCTCTGTGTGAGTTAATACAAGCACTGTGGCTTTTCCTCTACCTGCAGGTGATCAAAGGCTTTAGCTAATGAAACAAGCCTCTTACACTTTGCACAGCTTTGTATTTTGCATAGGCAAGTGTGTCTATTCAAAGTGAACCCTGCCTTGGATACCTGTTTCTCACTAATACAGCAGAATTTCCTGGTTTGCGGGCTTCCTTGGGGTATTAAGCAGCACTGATTACTGATTTACTTACCATGGCACCAGAAAAGCCCAAAGTGTTTTGGGAAGCACAGGCTGGCAAAGTGTCCGAACCTCCGAATTTTGGCCACTGCACAGATTTTTATGGGCTGTGTTGCATAATAGTGCCCCCCAAAATAAGAAAAGCTGATTGTTTTAGCGAGCAATCTAGCCTTGAGCCCTTGCCTCGTGAACCTTTAGACAGGCCACAGTGACCCTTTGCTTTTAGAAACTCCCCTACTGGTTTGGGGTTTATTTACCATTTTCACATGGTCATAGGTGTGCCCATTTCTACACCTTCTGTGCCCTAGCTTTTGGGTCTTATTTTATCAAACACTCTGTGTTGTAGCATAGTGTGAACAGCATTGAAGAGAAGGAAGTAAAGGGTGTTTAAAGAGGTGACCCTTGAACATCAAGAACTGCAGGTTTCTTCAGGAGTCTGCAGGGCCTGTAGTGTTTCTAAGAGCAGGAGAAAGATGGGAAGTGGTTTTTACTTCAGGAAAGTCAGTGCAACAAACAGGGGCATACCAAAGCCTTTTTTTCTCGATGGGTAATATCGCCAGAGAATTCTGTATGCTGAGTATTGCCATGATACTCTTTAATATGTCTCGCAGCGCACACAGTCACTGCTGAAAGCACTTCCATTCACTTGTTATCTAATCTCTGTCATCAGAAGTCAATGGATACAGGCCAAGGTCCTCCTTTGGCATACTTCCAAGCAAAAGCCCCATGCTCCTTGAAAGAGCCTGCTTCAAATGAAGTATAAAACTGGGATTTGCCTCAAACACTGGCTAGGAATCCAGGTTCTTCTAAGTTTTGTTGTGGGTCTGTTTGCAGCTTTTTGAACCCTTGTTGCAGGAGAGGCTGTAGATTAGATGCTTTGATAGCCAGTCTTGCAACTTTGTCATTGATTTCCAAAGGAAGCTCTGTTTTGTGATGCTGGAAATCATACCAGTCTTATTTGCTTTATCAAAGGCTCCAGAAGCTCTGGCTAAGGACCATGTCCATGCTGGGCTATGTAACTCATGAAAAGCCTGTCCCCACTGTAGGGAGTTCATGTTCCAAGGAAAAGGAAGAGAGAGTATGCATGGGCTCTAAAGGGGTCCCATAAGCCAACATGGTAAGCAGTGGCCTCATCATACCTGATAGGCCTCGCTGCCATCAGTGCTATTGCCATAAAGGAAAATCTTGAGGAGAATAATGAGGCAGCTCTGTAGATGTCAGTGGGAAGCTCCTCCCAGGTGTGAGAGGAGGACTGGAACAAAGCATGGCCCAAGAAGTGGGTGCAGGAGACTGGTCTCAACCTGTTCCTCTTTGCGGCTGGGGGTGTAATTGCTCTCCAGACAAATGGAAAATGATGAGAGAAAGGGAAATGCAAAGGAGATGCAATGTTTTCTGCACTAGCTGTGTTTTGTAATAACCTCTGTTATTAGAGGAACAGAGGTTTGCATCATAAGAAAAACACCCGGTTGATAGGCTATCCTGTAGTCTGATGAGACATAAATGCGTAGAGTAAGGTCACATCAGAATAATTGGATTACCTAATAAATAGCTGGATGTGGGTCTGTTACAGACAGGAAAGGCTTGCAAAGCACTCCCACTTCTCTGATTGCTGCTTTAGCCTGGTGGTAGGAATGGGGAGGTATTGCAAAATGACATTTACAATAGCAGATTCAGAGGTACTGCGCATGAATCAGTGTTTCAGTGCATCCTCTGCTCCAGTATGTCATGCAACAAGGGGATTTTTATGAGGATTTTGTTTGCCCCTACGATTTATTCCTAGCGTTCTTCTGAAACTGCCAAGGCAAGGTAGAGGATGCTTTTGTCTCAGTGTGTGTCTGTAAGTCTAAGTTCAGGGTTATTTTCTAAAGGCAAGATGACTATGGAAAATCTTGTCCCATCTCAGCACTATTTTTTCCCTTGAAATGGTATTTGTCTCTGTCATGTGCTTCATTCTCTGCTAGAAGCTTCTTTACTGACAAGCTCTACTGTCATCCTGGATACACAACTTGTCCTTGTTTATATGGGTGGATCTTGAGAGGTGTGTTCTCTTCATTCTCTAAGTCACAAAATACAGAGGTCTTTCCCATCCTCCTGTAAACAGGACAGGAAGGGAAGCCAGATGTTATGGTTGTCTTTACAATTGGTACATGAGGCTTTGCTTTATTGCGCTTGCAGTCTGGCCAGACTTCGTCACTGAGAATTTCTTTGCTGAGAATCTTCTTCAGACTGAATAATTTGGGTGGATTTTAGCCGAAACACTTCAGCACAGGATGTTCATCCACTTACATCTCCTTCTGGCTGCCAGCAAAGTTCTGGAGCACAGAAGATGGTAGATGGCAAAAGCACATCCCGTTTACACTTACAGCTTTTCCTGTTGGCACCCAGCAGTGGGGAGGAAGATGGCAGATGCTGCATGGCGGAGGTGTGGGCCTGATGTGCTGATAGGGGAACCAGAGCCTGTGATGGGGTTGCTGAGGAAACGGGGGTGCCAGTTTTGAAAACAAAAAGGGGTTTACTGCACAACTAAAACATGCGTGCAAAGGAGAGCTACATTCAGGTTGTGTGGATAGCCCTCAGTATTTTTCACCCCCGTTTTTTTAAATGCTTTACTTTGTGTCTTTAAGCATTTATTTTTTTCATGCCTGGTTGTATGGCACTCAAAATGGGTGAGACTACATAAAAGGTGTTAAATTTTGTGTGAGCCAAAGAGCCATCCTAAAGTGAGAAGAAAGTGTTTATCAAATTCCTGTGTATGTTTTAGGGTGCAAACAGATGTTCTGTATGTGAAACTTGGATAGAAACACAGTTTAGCAAAGCCTTCTCTCCACTTTTGCTGCTGCTTTTAGGGATGTATCAGCCTTTCAGAGCTCATGTTCTGCAGATCATACAAGCCATTGTTTTTTCCTAACAAGGTTTGCCAAACTTGTCCCTGATTGTAAACCTTTATTTCCTGTAATTTAAACAGGCGATACATTTCAAAACTGACTCAGTTCCTTAAAATAAAGATGTGTTTCTGCTAGCTGACCAAGTGGAAGCCTAGTTTATCTATATGCTGCCTTGCCCAAAGCCTACTTCATAGCCCATAATGCTGCATTGAGTTCTCTCAACTTTTCCCTGAATACTTCTACAATCTCTTTCAAGTACAATTTCAATCTGAAGAAAGTGTTTGGGTAAGTTTTCAAACCACCAATATTTGAGTAGGGTGGAAAAACGGAAAGCAGGATTTTCTAGGCCTGA
This sequence comes from Neopsephotus bourkii, assembly GCF_033783945.1. Classification (NCBI taxonomy): domain Eukaryota; kingdom Metazoa; phylum Chordata; class Aves; order Psittaciformes; family Psittacidae; genus Neopsephotus; species Neopsephotus bourkii. The sequence continues at coordinate 271,681 of NW_026901291.1, read as the reverse complement.
TGCTGCTTTCCAGAAGAGCAGGGGTGTGTTTGAGGTGATCCCTGGCTTTGTGTCTACCAGGGTACTGAGAAAAACTAACGCAAGTCATCTAAAATGATAAAGCCAAGTAAAAGCATGTCCACATGGAGGTTGCCTTTTGAGCATAAGTGGCATTTAATTACTGAACTATACTATAAAGATCCAAAGCTGTTTTGTGTTGTAGAACTATCTGAACTAATGTGCCTGTCTTTAAACCTTTACTTGCCTTCTCTTATCTTTCTTTACTGTTCCTCTATTCTAGGTATCATAATACTAGTCTGAAGCTGAGAAAGCTCTGACTGTTGCCTCTAGTTAACATTCATTCTTCTGTCAAACCTGTCTAACTTGCTGTCTGATGACCCATTAAGCGATTGCTTGTGATTAGCAAGCAAACAACTGGTTTGCAATGCAAGGATTCAACAGCAAAATAAAACATTCAGCTTCTGGGAAGTGCGGGTTGAATGATTCACAGTACTACTTGTAAGCTTCTTGAGTGTATTTATTAAAAGCAGTAAAGGTTTGTAACTGACAGGCTCCTTATCTTGTAGCAGTGTCTTTGGTAAGCAGTGAGAAACAAGATGGTGGTTCCTTCTTTTTGAAAAAGCCTAAATTAGGCAGATTACTGATGAAAACAGAGAGTTCATCAGATACTTGTGGTCAGCCAGAGAGATTTGCACAGGCCTCAGACACCTGCATAAGAGTTGCAAAACCTGTTGCTGGAATGAATGATATGCAGGGACTCTACCAAAACTCTCCTTAGATTTCAGCATAAGTGAAAACAAATGTTCTGCTGTAAATATCCCCCGGGTGAATACGTTTATTCTCTTCACAGCTTTGAAACACGCTTCAGGCTAGAGAGGCTCCCTGGAGAGGGAATTTAGCACTCTGAGCCAAAGGTCAGGGTCAGGTCACTCTGCTCCATTTGAAATTTGGCACCTAGGTACATATGGCAACTGCATCATCCCAGGGGCTAATTTGCCAAATCAGATTGCATCCTTTCACTGCTCTGTGCCAAGCTCTTCTGTCAGTCTTCCCCCTGCAAAGCTGAATGCTGAACATCCAAGACCTGCTTCTAATACCAGCCACTTCCAGCAGCTGAGCTCTCCTGGAAGAAAACCAGAGCACGCCTACCTGATAATAAGAGCGACATTTACATAGTCGGCTTGATTTCAAAACTTTATTAAGCATCAAAGGAAAATTGTGCTTGACCCTTGGAGGCATTTACAAGGAACTCTTCCTTGCTAATACACAAGCTCAGTGGGATTAGTGGATGGAAACTGTAGCCTCCGTAGAGGCCAGTGCAGACCCTGACTTGCAGCCTTTCCAGGGAAGCCAGCGCCTCTCAGGATTTTCCTGAGAGCTTATAATCAAAGCACAGATGCATGAGAGAAGGAAGCAGAGACACAGGAGAAGGTAAATGGTAAGAAAAGAGGTATCCAAGTACGCTTGTCTAGCTGAGTGCAGAATCCACGATGCTCTTAGCATTATCACGCTTGAGTCAGTCAGGTTATTACAAAGCCCCATGTGGGATGCCTTGGTTATCTTTACTCCACAGGTTCTAGCAGCTTAATTAAGTTGGTTTGGGGTAGGAGGAGATCGGCAAAAACCCTTGCTGCACATGCAGTTGTGCTGAGAAACAAGTTTTTTTCCAGTACAGCTTTGCTTTGGTAGGTTTGGCTGCTGGTTGAGTTACATGCAGTGTTTTCTGTTGCTGGTATTGACACACACACATTGTTAATGGCTCCTAAACCTAGATGTCCTTTCTTAGAGGTGGAAGAAATGAGGCACAGACATTAAACAATGAAAGAACTGCAGCGAGTTTCTGCCAGTGATTATACTGAGATTTGGGATGTTTTTATTCCTGCTCCTATACCCAGGCAGCTATAAAAGCCGTCTCTGTTGTGTCAGTCATCTGGATGCACTCACTTTTACAAAGGCTGGGGCAGGGAGGGAGGCCGCAGGGGAGGACAGAGGAAATACTGAGATAGAGAGGGAAACCTGGGAGAACCCAGAAGGTGCTGGAGGCCTCAGCTTGCTTCAATTAGTGGAAGTCAGCGTGCACCTCCTTCCCTCGCTGCCTACCTTTGATCTTCCTTAAAGGTGTAATGCTAGAAACAGATTTAATCACGACACAAAATACCTGGGAAATGCAGTCTGTAGAGTTTATGATTCTTCTCCAAAAAGGGCCTTGGAGATTTTAGCTTTTCCTTTCTTGTGGCCTCGGAGATAGACATGTTCATATAACCCTGCAGTTTTATCATTTGTATCAGTAACATGCTTGCTGCTAAGATCCAGCATTTCCTGATACAGAATCTGTGCCTAAAAGTTGCAGCTCTGAGGGTTTTCGATTACGATGGTTGTTTTCCCAGCAGAGGCCGGGCTGAGCAGTGGTGCTGGGTAGTGTGTTCCCTGCCCCATAATGGTGCTCCCACCCTTTGCCCTCTGTTTCTGCTGAGCAGTCAGTTGGCTGATTTGTAATGCTCTCCTCTGCCTGCGCTCTTTTTTTCCCTCTCCCTTTTCTCGTTTTTTACCATGACAAAAGGTTCATGTGTTTAACCTTTAGAGGCATTCCTGTTGGTCTCTGTTCCCCTTGCCAAGAGGATGGGGATGTTTCTGAGTAATGAAGTCTGGGAGTGGGGTGGGACTTGAGACCAGAAGGTTGTGTTTATCTGCTGTGGCATCCTCACCGCAGTCATGCAGTTGGGAGGAAAGATAATCTTGTATTTCGAGTGAGTGAAGCCTCCTAACAGGAGAAATACCTCTCAAAAGAACAGCTCACTGAATACCCGTTGGTATTATGCTATGTCCAAAAGTCAGTAAGGAATTTTTAGCCCATCAAGCTACTGAGAGTAAATGTGGGCCATGTTTTACCCTAATTCAGTAAAATAAAACCCAAGCCAAAATGTTTTGTAAAAATTAGTCTTTGATCTTGCCTGATGCGCAGCCTGTGTTAGTGGTCACAGCTGTCCAACTCTCTCAGCCTGTTTCTGTTCTCCCTGATGCCATTTTTACATCGGTGTAGTTTCAGTGGCGTCAGTGGAGCAGTTCCAGATTTATACAAGCAGTTTGGCAAACCCCAGATGCTTTAAAATCATGAGTCAGGCTCCAGAAAATAATGTGATTGTTCTTCAACATCATCATTCAGAACAATGCATTGAATTAGGGGTATGGGTTTTAATCTGCCTTTCAGTATTTCTGCTGCTGGTGCTTTTCAGGCTCTTTTTTAATGTATCTAAAAGGTCTGGAAGGTTGATCTGCAGTTGCCAGTGGAAGCTGTGACTCCTGCTTGAGCACAGGACTCCTTTAAAACTGAATCTGGGAACTTCTGAAGCACAGTGTTTCTCACATGTTCTTGCTGTTTGTCTGGGCAGCACTTGGAGGGAAGTCTCTTTTCTGGCCAAGGCTCTGAATACCTACTTGTATTGAAGATGTGATAATTATCAACACAATCAACAACCATCATTTTAATCAACATACTCGTCAATATAACAGTCATCAATACTTCATATTAAAATCCTGAGTACTCTCATCATTGCATCTTGGTAAGAACAGGGTGGCATTGATTCGCCCCTTTGTTGACTCATTTTTATCTAAGTCTATAGGTAGAACACAAAACTCCCTATCCTAAGTGAGTTTGGGTTTAGCTTGAAACAGCAGTACCAAGAAGGTAGGCAAGCGTTGGAGCTCACTAGTTTATACTCATGGTTGGATTAGTTAAACTGCTCGGCAGGAAAGCCTGTGTATGCATGCACTTGCACAGATCTAAACAGTGCTCCTTATATACATACAGGAAGCCTGCCAGCTACACCATTGATTACGGTTTTGTCTTTCTGTTGCCCATGCCTGTGCCTTTTATCATTTATTTGGAAAGTTAATGAAAACAAGCTTAGTACAAGGAAAAGCACCCAGCAGAGCAGCTATCAATGCTGCAGAAGTTTCTTCTTGCCTGCTTATAATTAGTGCCTCTTCCAGCAGAGAGAGACTTCATGTGGCAAAGCCAGCCAGCATATGCATCAGGCTGCTGGAACAGTGATTATTGATAATGGCTGGGAGGGAAGGCTGCCTTAGGTGAAGGGAAGCCAGCATGTCTTACCTTGGAGGCAGGGAAGTGTGAAAGCTGTCATTTGATTGAAAATGATTTCAAAAATGAGTATTTCCTCTTCACCTTCCTCTGCCTCAGCTCCGAGTTGTGTCAGCGCTGTTATACAGCTGCTCTGAAAGACTTCACATGTATTGGAAGTCCAGCCTCGTGTGCCTGTGCGCAAAGGCCACCCTTTGTGAGCAAAACAGTGAGCAGATGTGGTTTAGAAATAAAAGATGAACCAAGTGTGGTGTTTCTGCTCAGTGTAAATCATGGGTTATGTGAACCTGGAGTAAATATGCATTGAGCCTAATGAGGGCAGCTGTAAACTAAGCAGAGGAGTGATGGGGTGATCTCCACTGGGGTGGTCATGAAGATCTACTGGAGTAAATGTGGTAGGATTTGTACTGGTCCATAGCACGAGACTTACTGTGAACTCCTGCAGGTCTTTGGCCTTGGGCTTTGGAGACACTCCCCAAAATGTAAGTTTCTTCAGCGCAACTCAGGACAGGATTTTTCTGCTGTGGGATTTTAAAATTCCTGAGTAAATGATGAGTCAATAGCCCAGAAATTAATTGCTTCGTGCAACTGCATTAATAATAGATGTTCTCTTGCCCCATTTCATATAGTATACAAACTCCTCACTCCACATCTGCAGCTAGAATGGGCAAGATGACAGAACTGCACACATTCCCTCACTGAGCATGCTGCTCTGACGTCAGGGACGGGGACTCGGTTTAGTGCTGTACCATGGACATAAATTGTATCAACAGCAACTGAAGTTGCTGGAAGACTTTTCGCCCAGTAACTTAGAGCACTGGTTGATCATGACGAAGAGAAGGGATAGTAAGTGGTCAGTTTTTCAGATTAAGAGTTATGCTCTTCTTACAGAAAGCCATATTTTAGTTGATACCTACCTGGTTACTGGAGAAAAGAGCATTAAAAACTCTGACTTAAACCCACATCTTATTCTTGCAGCTCTGCTTTTGGGACCCCCTGATAAATCACTGTCACATCATTGGGACTTTTTCCTTTTTGCAGATTATCAAATGATTGTTAATGTTTAAACATTACATGCAGGATACCATCAATGGGCCTCTCAAGCTACTGCACTACTGGGATTGATACTTAGAAATATAGATGTGTGTTTTCAAGGAGAACATTTGTAGAAGGAGTTAGGTTTAATAGTGACTGGTGTTTAGCCTGGTGTGAGGTTTGATGGCAACTGAGGCTGGTCTAAGCTGGTGTTGCTGTGGCCACCCATTCCCCTGGCACTGCCACCACCTGTACTCGTGCAGTGAGCTAGTCCAGTAGACTCGTCTAGCTGAAAAGTTGAGGATTTAGGGATACTTGTGTATGGCTTCTCTCCAGCTGGGTCTGCTCTGGATTTCTATGTTACTTCATGAATACTAGTGCTAGCACTGAGGAGGAGATGGAAACATGCAACCAGGGAGCCCACGCTGTTTGAAGCTGCTCTGGCAGAGCACCTAAGTATCAAAGACGGAGGAAGTTTCTAATCAACCGGTGTTACATTTCAATCAAAGAGTTTAAATTTATACACATAAATAATTCATGCACTTATTATGCTACACATTCAGAATGAGGAACGCACATTAACTTGTCCTTGTCCCACTCTAATAGATCAGCAAGTGTGATCATCCTTGTTTTATTAGGGAAATATCGTACCAAAGGTGAGATCCTAGTGCATTAGAATTGACAACAAAATTCTAACAGACCCCAGTGCAACTAGATCTTCACTTGGAATAACTGAGATCACTGGCTGTTGCTTTTAAAGTACCAGTGGCTCTCCTTCCAGCTCCAGTGCAATGTTTGTGTCACAGAAAGGATATTAGATAGTGATGTGCGAGAAATGAGTGAGTGTGGCATTGCCTCAGTGCTCCCAGGAATTAATAACCCTGTGGGGATTTGCATGCATCTTACCTGCAATGCCATTCTTAATCCACTTCTCATCTGAAAACCAGAGATCGTTGTGATCACTAGTGCTTTATGCTGACAAATACATCCTTGCCACTTACAGATGGTTAAAATTTAATGATAAGCTTGGTTGTGTTCAGTCAAAAACATAATCTTTAGCTAGTTCCTGAAAGAATATGTTATACATATTTGTATAACAAGCTTATTTGTTCCCCCAAGCTTTGGCATGGGGAAAGTGATGTGCCTTTCCAGTTACTGCTCTGTTTTGTGGCGTTCTAATTCTTTTTCTTTGATTTTTATCCTGTCAAGGTCTTGACTTGTTATTTTGCAGTTTGAGGAATTTCCATTTCCTTTTGATTGACGATACAATTTAATACATGTAAAAAATGTATTGCAGCAAGTGTCACCTGAAATGTCTAAAGCAGATTCCAAATATGAATAATGGGTAAGTCTTTCATGTTGTACAGAGTAGCTGTGGTGGATTCATCCTCCACTACTGTAAAGTTCGCAAGCTGTATGGCTGTGCCTTCTTACACTCCAGCCTCCACGTTGTTAGCAATCAGCTCACAATACACACCACAAATCACTTCTCCTGACTCCTTAAGAATAGCTGCTTGGGAGAGGGTATGGGCCTGACTCAATGCCCACGCAGTCCTGGCCAGGCTGCAGGTGGAGCTGGAAGCCCTTCCCAGCTCTGGGATTGTCTGGCACTTCCCCTTGCAGGGCTGCTGTCAATTGCTTGTAGCTTTGCCAAACTTAAGCTGTTGGAGCTGAAATTTTCCATGTCGTATGTCTGCCTGCAGCTGATTTCCTTTTCTTTGAAAGTTCAAATAAAAAGATTTGGCTCTCTCAAAAAAATAAGATGGGAGGGAAATAAATTGGTTTGGTCATCCTATAAGCACTTGCAAGTAATTTGATGAGAAGCTTGCACACTTCTGTATTTTGGAGTAAGGATGTGAAATTTGGCAGGGGCTTAGCCTCGTGTGAGACAGATGCCTTTTGCTATCCCTGCAAAAGTTGCATCAGATCCAGACAAGTCAGAATACTCCTCAAAGGATCAGTTTGCACATTCAAAGCATCAGTTTTCAGGAGAACAAAGTCCTCATGGTTGCACAGGTAAGCTTTTGAAAACAAAAGACTATTTCCTACGTAATTTGGTGGATAGTCTGTATGAGGAATTTCCCAAAAGGCAACCCCATAAAGACATGTCTTCCATCAGGAGAAAGAATGAATGCTCAGAACTGCTTAGCAGAGAAGATCACCAGAAACCCCAAGTATACTTAAAGGGCACCTGATAGGATCAGTGAAAAAATACCCATTGCCTCTGGAATGTCGTGTAAATCTGTCTGCACTTGCCTTTCACACTTTGAATTGAAAACATAAAGGGGTGGGGGGAGTGTTGGAGCAGATTAGCTGATTGATTGATTGATTGATTGATTGGTTATTTAGGAGGAATAAAACTTAGAGGGACAATGATGTCTTTTTAGAGAGGCATCAAGGCAAATCATCTGATGATTAGTTTACCCATATGCACAGTTTGACATGTGCAACACCACGGCATCCATTTGAACTCAGATCATGCACCAGGGTTTATCCTAACACATTGGAAGAGAATTTAACATGCCTCTCTCAAAACCACAAAAGCAAAGCCATGGTGCATTAAGAGTGAAATATTTAGCTCTGGCAGCAAGTGCTTGTCTACCTCATGGATGCCAGTAAAGGTTTCAGTGCAGTATGACCATGGTTTTGCTGAATGTACCAGGGCCAAATCCCTCTCCTGCTTATTTCTGGCCCAGATACAGGCCCATGAAGAATGTGTGTTAATGTGCACCATATTCTCAGCCATCTGTTGACCCCATCTGACTTGCTCTTGCATGTGCCTGTTGGGCTCCTCTCTGGGGAGAGCACAAAGGTCAGGAGGGCACCAAATCCTTGTAAACTGCGGAGTGGCAGTACCATCTGTAAGACTTTCTTCCTCTGCTTCTGTTCCAGATCCGCCTTCTTTAGGGGGGTGGGCAAGTATGCTGATGTAATTAGTTTATCCTGGAAAAGCCAAGCCCCGACAGTCAGCAGTCCCATCCCAGCCGGAGCAGACCCACCAAAGGGAGGGACCTGCAAGTTCATTCTGGTTGTGTTTGCTGACAGCCCTCTAACCCCATGGGGATAGATTGGCCAGAAGTGATTTCTTGCAATGAATGGTGTGATTTGTGCCAAGTGTTACGAGGCCGGCTTTTTTTTCTCTCTCTTTTTTTTTTTTTTTTCCTGAATATTCACATATTTAAGCCCTGTGGTGTGATTGCCAGTACTTTTGTCTGGGGATGGGTACTTATCTTTGGGTATTTCAAAATTTAAGCACTTTTCTTAGTAGCAAAGGCAGGTTCTCATATGCTTCCCTTGGTAACAGTCACTCTTGGATGACTGTTACAAACTTGGCAAGCAGAGATGAAGGATCAAGCACAGAATCTGCCCTCCTGTCCAAATTGCCTTGATTTCTTATCTCTGAAGCAGAATTATTTTTCACAGATCTTGCTGTTTTGTATGTATCCCTTTGCTTTCACGGTACTATTTCAATTAATGCCATCCTGGGGACACATGAGCCCAGTGTAAAACATCATCACAGTGTTTGAAAGTTTTGAGAGTCTCTTCTGCACGTATTAAAAACTGTGTCAATACGTAGTCAGGCTTTTAAAAGTGGTGTTTATAGCACCATAATGACTGTGTATCTAGGTCTTGAATCAGAACAGGGTGTTGGCCCTTTACAATGTGAATACAATAACGTGTATTAAGTAACATTAAGAAGTTACTGCCACAGTAGCCAATTTTCCAATGTTAATACCTGAGAACAACAAACAGCGAGGCTGGCCAGTCTGGTGGCCAGGGGCCAGCTCTTCCCCAGGCAGGGCTCTGAAGTCAGCCTGCTGAAGGTGAGCTTGCTCCTCGGTGGGGCTGAGCCTTTGCAAGCAACCAGCACCCATTTCCTCTGCCTCTGAAAGCAGGAGCTGTGGCTGGGCTATGCACAGCACCCAGGGGAGCCTGACCTGCTTCCCACGGCTGCCCTGGCGTGGCCGGACAGGCAGCCGGCGTTTAGAGACCCTGATGTGAAAGTGTTGATCTAGATCCCCAGGAAATCCTGTTAAGCAACAACAGAACTGCCTGGGGCAGAGGAAAAAAATCTGTCTGCTCTAAGCTGTGGCCCTTTCATTTGCATGCAACATATGTCCTCTTCGTTTGCATGTCAAAATAGCCCTGCCCCAATTGCCGCAAGCGGAAAGATTAGATCTGGGGAGGAGGCTTACACCAGGAGAACTTTTAGCACAACAAGGAAATTCTAAAAGAGTAAAGATAATTAAAAGCAAGAGATGAAAGCTAGCTCAGTCAGCTTGCTTGACACAGCCAAGTATCTCACAATAACTGAAGAAACCTCTCAGTATCCAGATCTGTCCATCATCCAGCCTGTTTTCCCTGCCAGCACGACTTGGCATTTGAAAATCAAAATTGTTGTGCTTGTCCTGCTGACTCATATGCTGTGCATCTCTCTTCTGTCCAGATTTGGGATGAAATCTTGGCCCTGTGCTGTATGCAGGAGGTCAGAACAGTTAATCAAAATGGATCATTCTAGCTTTATAGCATAAAAGTCAGTTAAGTCATTGGCAAAATTCCTGCTGATGCCTATAAATGCAGAATTCGAACTGTATAACCTCAAGACGTCCAAGTGGCTGCTGTATGATTCTCTCTCTTAGTCCAGCTCTTCCATCAGGAGTCCACAGCTGCTCTGCTTATTTATTTTCCTTTTTTCTGCATGCATCCATGGATTTGAAGCACTGAGCCTTTTTTAATGACAAGAGCAAAGCCTTATTTCTTAGGAAGGAAATGCGGTTTATTCTTTTTTTGACTGAAAATGAATGACTTGAAAATCCCCCCAAACCATTTGTTACCTTTTCCCTTCGAATTTTCTTTTACCTTTGCAATAAAGGGAATTTATTTTTAATAGGATCGAAGGGAAAAAAATCTTGGCTCAGTTTGCACCATATTTCTGCCTACAGCTAAAATCTCAAATCTAAACCATAAACCCTTAAAAATAGTGAGGAAGAAAGGATCATTAATAACCCTAAACCTAGTTTTCAGACTCACCATAAGAACATTATCTGTAAAAGCAACGTGTCAGTTACACTGACTTAGCAATAATAAGCAATAAAAATAGAACACACTGCAGGGCGCAACCAAGCATGGAAACCCTGAAACGTGAATTTTAGGATGTTCTATAGGGACGTGTCCAGGGCACAAAAGGCTCCTGGATTCAGGGTTTCTGCCCTTTCTCCTACTCTTCATTAGCCCCAAAGCTAGAAAATGCTCATGCAACACCAAGGACATAGCTGGCGATGCATCTATGAAACAAAGAGATTTTTGTCATGCACAGGTAACCTACCAGACCTTCACTTTAAATGAGTCCTAACTAAAAGGAGAATTAGCCTTGGATCAAATGCCCAGTTATCTTTGTGTCTTCTTTATGGGCTGGGAACTCTCCATGGGACAGAGCAAGCTCGAGTAAGTTATGCAAACCCTATTGTGTTAGACTTGTGTAAGGGCTAAATCATTTTAGCCTCTGGGCTAAATTATTTGATTTAATGGATGGAAACCATTGAAGATCAGACTATTTGCTTTTTTCTCCTTGAAAAAAAGTTTATTCCCTGACCACATTTAAGTAGCTAGAATGTTTTGCTTGGTGGAGTGTGTGACTGTGGGGGGTAGAGAGCAAGGGAAAGGGAATTGGGACATTTTTTGTGGATATCCCAAAATAACCCAAATGAAGACAACCCAACCTGAAATGTAAGAATTCCCAGAGGCTGTTTGGTCACAGGATGTATTTCCACATTGTATTAGAGCAATTCCCTAAACTGGAGAGGACAGAGGCAGTACTGGCTGTCTTGTAGTTTTACTGCCCGGTTGTTTATTAGCGATCCTGCTGTGCAAAAGCATTGAAGAAATTGAAGTTATTCAGAGGCAACTTGGAGCCAGACTTGATTGTTAGCAGCTTTAGGGATTTGGCTATTAGCTGGTGCCTTCTGTGGTAATGGAATATTGTAAAAATGTTTATATAAAAAAGTGCAAATGTCAGGGCAGTGTGTGTGGATGTGAACACCTCTTCCTACAGCAGTGCTTCTTAAAAGCAGAATTTACCACAAGTGTAATACGACAAAAAGTTGCTTTGGCAGATGCTCTTGGGTTTTAATTTACTTTGCTACAAAACAAGGTCCTTTACCCTACACTGCATGCCAGGCCCAAATTACAGGGTTTGGAACCCCACAACTGTCTGACCTGACTGCCGATGCTCAAGTCAATTCTTGTTATTATTGCCATGAGGTTTGCAGCGGGCTGCAGGGTTGTGCACTGGAAGTGCATCAGTGCTTTTAGGGTGAACTGGTGTTTTAGGTTGATCGGTAGGAGACAAATTGGAGCTTTCAGCACCCACTAAAGAGATGGAGGTAATTTTTTTTCTCTTTTTCATTGGCAATTGGCCGAGCCATTTCCAGTAATGGGGATAGGACACATCACAGTTTGGGGGCTAAGGGTGACTTCAACAGCAGAGCATAAGAAAAGTATAGCCCTCTGTCTTTATCACACCAACTCTCAGCTTCACCTGACTGCTCTGCTGTTCCTGTCCCCCAAAACTGCTGGTGTCTCTGGACAGCCATAGAAATATATATTAAAGCCACTGTTACATAGTCAGGCAGTTGTATTCATCTCCAGCCTGTGCTTGGTGGGTTTCTGAATAGATGCCCACTCGTGCTGTCTCAGGGTCACTGTTTCTGCCTGTTTCCAGGCTCAGATAGCCTGGTTGCATCAGCTTGCACTCTGAAGGTTATCTACCCAACCAGTAGGATTACAAGGGCAATATATTTCTTAATGAGAATGTTGATTCTGGAGTACAGTTATAGGGTCATTTACATTATTATGCACATAATCTCCACCATAATCTCTTTCAGAGCAGGGGGTCTAGAATGACCTTTTAAGGTCCCTTTCTGTACTGCATTTGTATGATTCTGTGAAGTCCTTGCTGAAAACAAATAAATGTTATCAACATTCCTATAAATTATTCATTTTTTAAATCCACTGGTCATTATAAAATGATTGGCATAAGTAATAATCTGTGTTAGGGATGCGAGGGAAAGCAAAATGATAAAAAGCCTCCTTGATGTTCTGCTGCTGTTTGTCATCTTTTTGGAGAGAAAGAGGGCTCTGACAGACCTCCAGCTTTGCCCTCACAGGACCTGGGCTCCAGTCCCTGCACTTCCAGTGCTCCTTTTGTGGTCTTGACAAGCCATTAGGGAAAAACTGAAACACTTCTGAGCATCTTAACTGTGCTTTCAGCTGGCTGCCCTCCTGCTCCCATCCCCCAGACTGCCCAGACTTGCAGACTGCATTAATCAAAGCTGTCCATAGACATTCAGCCAGTTGTATTCATCTCCAGCCTATCCTGCTTCTGTTTGGCCCTTAAATAGTTCTTAAATGTGCTTCTTAGCTGTATTTTGATTTTTTGAGGTTTCTAAAGGCCCTTTGCTTTGCATTTCTCGTTTAAAACTTTGATTGTAAAACAGTTATTCTCTGCATAAATACTGTGCCTCCTTTCTTCTCCCTCTGCTGACAAAGAGGCGAGTTGAGCCTCTTTTAAGTAAGCTGTCCCATGGTTTGAACACATCTCACTAGATACTCATGCTGCAGCTTCGTTCCACTGTGCTCGGGTCAGTGGAGTAACCACAAATACGGGGCTCTGTTACTCCCCGGCTAACCCGAATGCTGCATGGGAATAACAGTAAAAACAAATAATAAGAAATAAAGCTGCTTATAGTCATTTTGCTGCAAAAAAATGGGTTTAAAACATAATTCTTTGGTTTCCTCTGTAGACACTTTCAAACGCCGTCCTTACAGTTATTATTGTTAATCCCTGCGGACTCACAGCGTGGGCCAGACGCTGGTGACCATGATGGCGTGGGTTACACTACAGCTCCTCAAAATGCTGATTGTGAATCTCACTTTAACTTAACCAAATGTTGCTGGTGGGCTCAGATATGTACAATTAGCTCACTTAAAATGATGCCTCCGGTGTGCTAAGACACTTAAAATTAGGACCAGAAGTTAGGCAGTTAATCTGTAAAGCTCAATAAAGCCCCCTGTTTCATCCAAGGGTTGTCAGAAAATTCATTCCACATCTGTACAGAAAAGAGCGAGGTGTAAACTGCCAAGAACCATTTTAATGATGGCTGGAGAAAAAAGCAGCCAGATGGCAGGCTCTGCTGTGGCTGCGGTTGGTATTTAACTGCTTTTTTATTGGAAAAATATGGGGTGAAAAATTGTGTGGGACTCATTAGGCAGCCTGCTGCGATTCTGATCAGCTTGCCAATCTGTTCAGTGTGGCAAAGATCCAAACAGCCATAAATTTTTAGCAGCGGCTTATAATCTATGACTTGGAGCTTGTTAAAGCTTCTCTGCTCCCCCCGCTTTTGTACATTGCTTGGTTTGGGGTTTTTTCCCTTTTTTATTTTTTTAATAAAAGCTTCAGGGCTCAAGCTGTGCTGAAAAAAAAAAAGGGAGTTGGGGAGGCAAAAGTCTCTCACCAAAAGCTTCAGTGAATAGCACGTCTCTTTGCTCCTTCTCAAAGTAAGGCTCCAGAACACAAGTTTAATTTTCCTCGTTCTGCATATTAACTAAAAAATTGGGTGTGCAGCAACATCTAAAGCAAGAGAGTGAGTGGTGTTATCTTTGCATTGGCACAGAGGAGCGGTGGAAATCCTCCTTCTCCTCTTTTGTCATGTTCAGACGGCGGCAGGTTGTCCGAGGAGAGGGCTGTGGTTGCAGGCGGCTCCGCGGTGTTCTACCTTTTCGCTGAAACAATCCCAAAGTGAGGCATATGCAGATTTCAGGATTTCATAGCTTGGAGCAAAGTGTTGGGATCACAGCGTGCCTGGCGCTCGGGGGAGACAGCAAACTGCTGGCAGGGGTTTCGTTTTCCACCCTAGTGGTATCTGGATTCTGCAGGCTTCACAAAGGATCCTAAGAGGAAACTTAAAGCTTCCTTTTTCTTAATATTTGCATATTACAGAAATCAATTTCAGACAAAGGAGAAAGAGGGTTTAGAGGCTGCTGTGACATGTTTCCAAGAAACATACACAGAGCTATTGATCTGACCACTTTTACGGAGATGGAAAATAAGCAGCCAGCACTCCTTCATGGGAGTATAAATATTGGTCTTGAAAGATTTATGGAAAGCAGCGGCCAGCAGCAGTATATATGGTCTCTCGTATACATGCTGTAAAAAATACTGAAGTATTTCTCAGAAGTAGCCCCAAGTAGTGGAGTAAAATTATAAGCTGTGGAGTTTTGGTGCTTAACTGAAGCATTACTGTACTGTAACGTTTTTATAATGGTACCACTGAACTTGGGTACGCACTTAGCTGCAGGTTCAGTGTTGTTTCGAGGAGACGTTTCAAGCACAGCAGAGAGCCAGTTAAAAAGATGTGTATGCAGACGGATGGGTGTGCACAGTGGCTGTGGAGATGCGTGCAAGTTGAATTGCTGTCACACATGGCCACACCAAAATCTTTCCCACTTGGCCATGGCAAAGGTATTGACTCCTGAAGAAAGTGAGTGGGACTTCAGCTGGTTAACCTTGATTTTATGTGCAGTGTTGAGTATGTGCATTGAAAAAAGCATCTGCATAACCCATGTGTCAATGATTTAAGGGTTTTTTTTTAATATGAATTAGCATTCCAAAGCATGTCCCTTCTCTTCATATTTTGGTCTAACAGTGCAGCAGAAATAGAGAAGAGCTAGCAGACCTCCTTGCAGATGTCATCCAGTCAGTTTTCATGCTGGCCAAGCCTTCTTTAGCTAATTACTGCTCCAAAATCAAAGGCCGCATGGATGGATGCTCTTCTATTTGCGTCCAAGCCTACACGTACCTATTTCCCTCACCACCTACTAAGCACTATGGCATTTCTAGCTGATTTCTTCTAGCTGTTACCTTTGTATAGAGTACACATGTAAATAGGGAAGATAAAAGGTTACTTCTTTCCTTCCACAGCATTTATTGTAAAGAACAGAAAAGAACGGTTTGAAAAAGCCTAGGGAGGTTGACTCGTTATTTGTTAGAATACAATCAGGAAGTCTTTATCTTGTGAAAATAGCATGAATGAGCAGATAGTGGTAACAAAATCCAGGGGTGCAGTGATGTACTTGAAGTCTTCCTTTCCTTTTCTGTTCTGCCAGTGGGAATATTTGTATATTACTGTTCAAAGAAAACCTGCCTGTTTTCTTCCTAAAGTAATAATTTATGATATATGAAGGACACTTTTTATTTCACACTGACTTGTCTGTGTTTAAAGAAAGTTGAGTTCTTCCTTCTCCTAGTACAGGGCTTTGGGGGTTGGGGTTGGTTATGGGGTGGGTTGTTTGTTTTTTTTTTTTTGACATTTCTGCCACTTTTTATGGGGTTTCTTTAAACAAAAAGTTGAATCACGCCTCTGTCTTCCCAGCTAGCCCCAGCCTTTGCAAAGACAGACAGTTTTTCTTCACTTCCAGGAAACTGGTTTATTCCTTCCCCTCCCCAACTCAAAATATATATTCATAACACAGCTCCTTGCCATGAAAAAGCTCCTCTCGCCCTCAAGCACGCATCATCTCCTAAAAGGTGTTGAGAGGACTCTACTCTCTGTTGCCACCTTCTTTCTCATTTCTCTTTCTGCCTGTCTGTGGGGTGCGTAGCCATGAGAACAGCCTTACCGCAGCCTGTCTAGCAATAAGGTCCAGGAATCCTTTGGCTGTTCCCCAGGATGGTGTGAGCACGGCATGGCTGTCACTCACAGCAGAGCTGGGAGGGGAGCGGCAGGGTGGCAGCCCAGGCGCTGAATGCTATTTGATGTGGGAGGAGGCTGAAGAGGGACGGACCACTGTAGTGTCACTGAATCCTGTCATTTTACTGCTAAGTGTTCCCTTAAAGGCACAGCCCCTGGAATTCTGCAGTGAGAAGAGGATGTTTGACTTCCATGTCTAATGTCTGATGTTCAAGAAAAATTAACCCATGCAGTCACTAAGGAGATTTGTCAATAGGACTCACCCCACTGCAAAGCCAGCAAGCATAGTAAAGGAATGCGCACTTGTATTTGTTAAATCAGGTTTTCATCTTACTATTTTGAAACAATTCCCTGACTTGGTGGGGAGAGAAGGAGAAAGATAAATGAGCAAAGATTGATTTGGGTTTTGTACCCCTTTACCTATTTGTTGTAAATAAGAATTGCCAGCACATATGACTAGTAGTTTCCACTAGGAAGAGCTTTTCCTCCTTATTATGAAGAAGTAAAAGGGTGAGATGGGATAGGGTGGAATCTTCCCAGGCACCAGTAATTTTTCCTCTGTCTCCAGAGACTTCCAGAAAAGGCTGGCTGTGATTTTGTGAGGTGATTTTGTGAGTAAGAGGCAGATTGAGCCTTTTCCTCTCTGACCACCAAGTAAGCATCAAAGGAAACATAGAGGCTGGACTCAGTTTGGGTCAGTATCCTGGGAAGTAAGGACCAAGTCCACTACTCCAAACAGTGATTTTTCTTACTGTATAAAGCAAAGCATCCTCCTATCCAGCCTCTTCAGTGCGGGATTGTGTCTGGAAGGTGATGTCCCTCAGAGCTGTGCCCATTGTTGTGAGCAAGGCAGTGGCTGCTAAGCCCCATATTGGGAAAGGGAGCCCATGCCAGCCCAGAACAGGTCCCAGTTTGTCACAGCTATGCTCCAGTCCCAGTGTTCACCAGGATCATCATCTGCTGCACGAGCTGTGGTTGAACAGTGCTGCTCTCAAACAGCATCTCCAGGACTAAGCCTTTGGGTTAACAGATAGAGAATATTTGTGTGTAGTTGCTATTATTTAAAGGGCAGCATGAATACCAGCTGGCTGTATTTAGTCACTATGATTTTTTTTCTATGCATCATCAATGTACAGAAAATGTTTGCCTTATTTTAAATGCCATGTTTCTATACACAGCAGCTTTCTGGAGGTTACAGTGACCTCCCAGTGCTGGGGTCGTCAGCCCATTCCCCATACCACCTGCATGAACAGACTGCTGTAACAGCCTCACTTTATAAGATGCTCTTTTAAATAAATAAAGACAACTCCCAGCAGATACTAGCCCTTTGCTTGCTAATAACACTCAAGTCCTTTTGGCTCTCCAAAACATCCCTTAAGAGAGTGGATTCTGCATTAAGCAACTTGTTCTGTCAGGAGCGATTCACTCTGCGACAGGTCTGGCCCACAGAAGAGACAGTCGTCGTCTGTGCAGCCTCTGCCTGGGGAGGAGGAGACACGATAAATGAAAGAGATTAGTCATCTACAGGAGGACTTGGTTGTCTGTCTTCCCAGATCTCTATGCTTCCAATGGAAGATCTAATTTTTCAATAAAGATAATTCAATTAGGAGGTTTTAATTAGGGAGTTGAAGCTGAGTCCCCCCCACCCCTTCCTGTAGCTGTCAGCCTCGGCACAGAAGAATCCGTGCCCCTCCGTCCCTGCTTCTCTTTTATTTATTTCTTTTAATTCCTAATCATCCTGGTGGAAAAAAGCAGGGAAGGGGGAAAGAGGATGGAGGGAGAGCAGGGACGTGAAAAAAGAAAATACAAAAGAAAGCCCCACAGCATGTTGTGTCATTAAAAAGTGCCTTGTATTACCCGGGAGCTTCTCCATCTGCTTTCGGTGGGCATCCCAGGAGGACTTGGCGATTATGAAGGAATTCTCGGAGGCCATTACTGGGAAGAGGAAAAAAGGCTTTCTGCAGACAGCTTAATGGACTAATTTGTAACTGTGAGAGCAGGAGAAATGAGTTGTTGGCCACGTTTTAATTTGACAGCGAGTGGCAGAACGAATGCGAAATGTGATGAGTGAGCAGGCACGTTCATTTTTGTGGTGCACTCTGCAAGGACCTCTTGGCTTTCCCATGGGGGCTGTCTCTGTTATTTTTTGCCTTCCCCACCCGAGCGAGGACAGTGGGGGCAAAGTGATGGGGAGGTGCAGGGGGTGAGGACAGGTTGGAGGAGGGGAAGTGTGATCAAGCAAACAAGGCTCAGCATCTGATTTTATGCCAGCACTTGGAAGACAGAAGAGGACAGGCTAAAGAAATTAGCAGTGTCTTAACTCTTTGTGGGACAAATGGGAGGAAGGTGCCTTACAAAGAGCATTTTTTCTATACATAGTGACTTTGTTGTCATTTGATGTACATGCAGTTCCACCTTTTTTTGATCCACTTGACCATAAGTCGTGGGTGATAGTTCATCAGCCAAAGCAAAATTTGGCAGTCTTCCCAGGAGAAACTGGAGCTCCTAAATGGGTTCATGAAGCTGATGTGCAGTTCTTGACCCTTTTCCAAAACTTGGGTCCTCACTACAGCCACTCAGAGGCTGTTGCCCTCTGGTGTCAGTGCTTCTACCCAGAGACCTCCTCGCTGCTGTGATGCTGCCCAGTCCTACCTGTGCTCTTTAGACCATGGTGATAATTCAGGTGATACCCAATGTGGAGCCAGGCCTGTTTGTTGCCCCTATATTTAAACCGTGATAGTGATCTCACGGGGGGGCTTCAGCAACCCTTTACCCTCAAGCGCCTCTGGGCACATCTCTCAGCCTTTGGACTGAGGCTCCTACCCAAGGGTGAGGGCAGTGCTTTGCCTTCTCTGCGTCAGGAGGATGCTGTTCTACTCTGACATTTTGTCAGATCAGTTGTTCTTTAGCTTGTGATGTATAAAAATCGATGTTTCCACACCCGGAGGCTATAATAGAGCAGCTTGTATGAACTGAAACATCGATAAGTAAGTGTGGTTCTGTAGATGCTACCTTCTTGGCAGCCGGTGCTCACCATTGTTCCCCATCATACACTGTATTTTTTTCCATTACGTGTTCTTTACTGAAGCTCACATAAGGGGAAGAAAATCCCAATTGGCTGCTGTGTTTTGTGGGTTCTTTCCAGTGGCCTGTTGTTAAATTGTGTGATTAAACAGAGAAAAGACTAATTCTGCCAGAGAACACACATGGATTGGTAAAAGAATAAATTCATATATATGAGCTGAGATGATTATTTATGGCTCTCTTCCGAGGCTGCAGTACCAAGATATGATCATGCCATAAATTGCATGACAGTGTCTTGCAAGGCAACAGAGCAGGTATCATCTCACACCATTATGGGCTATAGGGGTGGCCTCGGGGAGTCTGTATAAAAACAAGACAGAATTCCAGTTCCCTCTCCTGAACTGCTGTTTCTCACAGCTACGTGCTGCACTGAGGTTCTTGTATGGGTGGAGAATCCACTGCGTGGCCTCTCTGTCATGTCCTGGCAGATGGACCAGCTTTCAGTGCCTGTGAAACCTAGTGCTACAGTTCAGGAAGTCATAAACCTCCACACAGGTTTTACAAAGCATCTAGAAGAAAAACGGATTATGGGAATAGCAGATGAGGAGGAGGAAGAAGGTGGAAGGACCTTTCCTGTTTTCTGCAAGTATGTTAGCACAGAAGAGAACATGGGGTATGAAGAGGTGTGTGTAGGCAGTGATTTTGCTGAGCAAACACTTGATTATTCTGGTCTATCAAAGGGTGGGTTGTTCTCTTGGAAGGTGTTGGCTGGAGCATACTGCTGCCAGCAGTGTGTCTCCTAACATGGTGCCTGAGGACAAGGGATCCTGCTGGATCCCAGCTCCAAGCATTGCTGGGTCAGGCTGGGAACAGCTGCCCATTGTTACTTTGAAGATACGCTGGGCCTGGTCGAGACCCAACATGTCATCAGGAAAAGTCCCACTGGCTTCAGTAGGTCTTCCCTCAAAATTTGCATTGGGTCTGGGGATGTCCGTGAAAAGCAGCATGGAAAGGGTATGAGCTGGGACTCAGGTGCTCTTGACTGGCATGGGAATTCTTGTGCAAGCTTTTCTTCATTTTTGCTGGTCTTCATTCTTAGATTTGTCTGGGTTTTGTCCTTTTGAAAAGTACACTGACACTTGCAGGAGAGGAGGACAGAGAACAGTCTTCACCATGTGTGTGAGAATGGAGAACAGCTTTGCCATGTGTCATGCATTGTGTTCCTGGTTATCTCACTAAAGCATTGCCATATTATTATCAGCAAGTGGCCTGAGCGGAGGAAGGAGTAAGAGCTGTGACTTCCATCTCCTTTCCTCTGGTTGACTCCCTCTGTAGCTTCAGACAAATTACTCATGTGCCCTTCTTATCTTCTCGTCAGTAGAACAGTATTGAGATAGAGCTTGAATGGGTGTCATGCAGTAAGTGGCAAGTAACTTCCTTTAAAAAAATGAAGTACTGTACTTCCACTGCCTCTGACAAGCCAGAACATTCATTCCAGTTTAGGCATCACCTGAGGCTCTGTCATCTGCAGAGCATGGTGGAGCTGCACTCACGCCCCAGCCAGGCTCTGCCCTATGGCCTCTGGGTATTGCAAAGGTAGCTGAGAGATGTTGCTTTGAATGAGTTTGTCAATGTGCTGAAACAAGATCTTTTCATTTATATATGGTAGATATAATACGTGCTTGGTGTACATACTTCCCAAATGGGGTAGGCTTGTATGAGCACACAGATGCCCAGTGTGATTTCTGATTTAATGGATGCTGATTTTGTAGTGATGTAACTCTATGGGACTTCAAGAGAAAGGTTGAATTTCACTGTGATAGTTGTATATCATTTCTGAAGGTGAATATCCAGTAATTAACTCATGAGTATGTGACTGGGGCTGATATTTGTTTTCTATTTCCTTTTAAAAACACCCCACAAGATATGTTGGAATTATTCTATGGTTTTCTGTTTTCCCCTTTGCTCTTTCTCACTATAAGAAATACCCGTTGAAAAAACTTTTTTTTTTTTTTAATATAAAAAACTGCTTATGACTTTAGAACTGGGCTGTTTCTCTGTTTGTTAGCTTTTGTTTTTTCATTAAGAACATCTGCAAATGATACATACAGTCATCATGCATAGAAATCTTACCAGCAGGTTTAATGGTATTGCTTTGTCCTGCACAAGACAAAGGTTCGTCCTCCGCTCTTTGAGAGAGGCTTGAGTGAATCTGACACTACCTGAGTTGGGTTACAAGAATGTATTTTTATTCCTGCTGTTGGCAGGGACACAGCATCCAACCCCCCTGGATTTTCTGAATGTTTCTTTGAAGATCAACTAACACTGTTTGAAACCTTCACATTAGTCACCTTAATTATATGTATCACTGGGCTTTTAAACCAGGGTGGGAGAAGACCCAGGAAGGCAGAAGCTTCTGCTTGGTCATGGCATGGAGAGAGGATTGCAAAAAGGAGGGAGATGTTCCCAATCAGAACAAAATGTTGGCCTTGTGCCTCCTTAACTCATTAAGCCTCAGCTCTTGCTTTGGTGTTTTGAGAGAGGGTGACAGGCAAAGGGCTCATTTTAATCTCACCTACTTGCCTCTTTCATCTCTATCTCTGAACACTGATCTCTAGAAGAGAAAGCTTTGGGATTTCTCCAAGCTGTCACCCAGCCCTGGGATGTGATCAATCTAGGGCAGCAAGGAAACTAAAGGAAGACAGAGTGTGTATGGCAGTATTTATCAAGAAGACTAAGTGAATGAAATCCATGTTGCCTCCAGGACTTTTGTTGACACCTCGACCTATCCCTTTTGAATCTAGAAGCAGGACCCTCTGGTTTCAATCCTGAATGCACAGACATATGAATGGAAACTGAAATTCCTAGATAGCAGCAGGCAAGACCGTTCATTTACCCAAGCTGTGATCTTACACCAGGGAGTCCCTCTCACTCTGATCTGTTAAGTCCACTGTAAGCAGGTTTGCAGGGCTGGAGAACTGGGATTAGGGAAGCTTCCGGCTGTTTTATTCCCAGATGAATTTCCTCTTTTAAGGATCATGGAGATATTGGGGGGATCCTGTGCCCCCAGCCTGTGGTCCATCAAAAAGCAGAGCCAGGGTTTGGTGCTTGTCTGAATTCCCACCTCAGTGCAGCTTCCCTTCTGCAGATAGCACAGCTCTGCGGCTGCCATGGCCGCTCACCCCCCCTGCTTTTACCTTCCAGCTCACTGCGTCTGTTCCTGGAGGCCCCGGGAGGCTTTAACAACCACTAGATTGTTAGTGACAGTCAGACACTTTAACACTTAAAGTAGAAGGTTTGATTTAATCGCAAGGCTGTCATTTATTATTTGTCTGCTGTGTTCCGCTGGGGCGCCCGCTGATCAACTGCCTTCTCCCAGGAGGGCTTTTTTTTTGTGTGTGTTATGTCTAAATCCTCAATACAAATTGCAGCGCTCCCAGATCTCCCAGCGGGACCCATTACCGCCTGTGGGGCATTAAGGATCATTAATAGTGCTGTCAGCAAGCTAGCCAGTTGGTTAGCTTCTCATAAATAGGAAATTAATCCATCTACTTCATTAATAATGCCGAGTGTAGCTATTTTGTTGCACTTGATGTAAGGGGCCTTGTGTTTGTCTGTAATGCGATAAGACAGGACTCCAAATTAGCATTGAATGTCTGATACATGAGCATAGACTCAATTACTTAGTGGAAAGGTTTTTGTTTTGGTTGGGGGTTTTTGTTGCTTTTTTTCCTCCAAACATCTTTAAAGTTCTCGAGCAACAAGGAAAAAAAGAAAGCAACACTGATTTGCTTCATTATTTGTTCTGTTTCCATCATTTGCTTCTGCTTTTGAAGAATAAATTGTTGAGGAGGGAAACCAGTGAGTGAGAAATGGGACCACACCTGGCAGGAAAGCAAACTGCCTTAATTAGAGCCAGGGCTAACTAGCTGTGCTCATCTTGCCTTTGTGCTGAGAGTTTGGGGGGTTCACTTTGCTTTTGCCTTGCATCTCTAGTTAAGGAATCATTACAGTCCAGACGGGTGTTGTATTTCACTTTGGAGGAGGAGGAGCAGGGAGAGTATAGGTTAAAGGAGAAAATGAACCATGATAACAGCCGTCCAGCTTTTTATGAGAAAATCATTTCCCTACCCAGCAAATGCAGGGCTTCCGATGGGTGGTATTGGAATCACTCAGAGGATATGAGGAATTCCGAGTATGTTTATCTATCACATTTCTAATTAGTTTTATTCAATAATATCTAGGCACCAGAAGCAAAATGGAGATTTACATGGCAATTACCCATAAAAGTACTCCATCCTATGCATCTGTGCCTTTCGGATCTTCCTGTGTTTCCTTCCTTCCTATAACTTTCTCATCAGCGTGTGGGAAAATGCAAGTCATTTTTCAGCCTTAATTATTAAAGAGCAGCTTTTCAAGGTTTCTTTCTTGCCCTTGCAACACTGCACCTTTGCCTTTTTGTACTCCAGCCTTTTGCATTTGTTTTCAGTCAAACAAAAACTTCAGCTAGGATGACCGACTCCTTCTGAAGTTTGGAGTATGGGGAACCACTCATCTTCCTGGGGTTTTTATCCAAAGCTTTGGGGAAACTTTGCTGGCAGTCTCCTTTGTGATACTTGAAGAATCTGCTTTTACTGGCTTTCGAGCAATATGCTGTTAAGCAGCGTGTAGAGAAGGGATTATAAACATATAACCATATCAGGTCCCA
This sequence comes from Neopsephotus bourkii, assembly GCF_033783945.1. Taxonomy (NCBI): domain Eukaryota; kingdom Metazoa; phylum Chordata; class Aves; order Psittaciformes; family Psittacidae; genus Neopsephotus; species Neopsephotus bourkii. The sequence goes on along the minus strand of NW_026901291.1, from coordinate 248,067 downwards.
GCCTGTGTCTGAGGCTCCAAGGCACTGCCACAACATAAATAATAATCATGATAACTAATTACTGTTTGGGCATTGGGGAGGGAGAGCACTTGTATTTATTTTTATAATGGGAGGCAAATAAATTTCTGAAATATGAAGAGGAGGGAGGAAAGAGCTTCTACAAAGTGATGAGATAAATAGATCTGGAAACATTCCAGTTCTCAGAAGCCAGTAGTCTGGAATGAATATTTTCTGTTGACAAACTCTTCAAACCATGTGAGCTGTGCTGTATTTATTTACGTCATTCCTGCAGTAGAAATGTGTTTGCCAAAACTGGTGTGTGACCAGAGAAGTACAATGCAGCAGCAGGGATGATCCCAAAATTCAGAGGAGCTGCAGGAAAGGATTTTTGGGGATTTCCATCTCGGGCAGTGGAGATGCTTGTGCAATTTGTGTTAGGTTCGTGTTGTACTACCGTGCCATCTGGGAAGCGGCCCTGAAGGGGAAGATATACAAAGAGACACAGGAGGCATAAACCCTATCTCTAAGCATCTCACTATGGGTGCCCTCAAACTTCACAAATATTCATTGTCCAAATTCCAGTGATGGTTCTGAATTTCACAATTGCCCTCTAGGATAAGCAAGAACAAAAGGATAAAACCAAACAACTTTGAATCTAGAATTGCACTGGAGGGACAAGGAGGGTTCAGTGTTGCAAATTCGTATATATGAATTGTGCAGATCGGCTCTGTTTCCAGAGTGTTTTGTTTAACTACTGCCTTTTCCTGTTTGGAACTGTTTTGCAGTGTAGGGTGAGTAGCAGTCCCAGCACACTGCCTGTCTCCATGTCCCCTCACCTATGTGTATTTATTAGCAGCAGTGGTGCCGAGAATCCAGTGGCCGTAAAAAGCCCAGCTGCAGCCAAAATCCTAATGCACTTCCAATTCCCAGTGCATTAAGCTTGGAGGAGTCTCCTGTGCATTATCCCAGGCTCTGTCCAGTTTCTCTAGAGGTTTCCTAGTGCTAAAATCTTTGCAAGCATTTTTGACAAAAGCTTAGTGCTTTAAAACTTAACCTCATTAGTCTCCAGTCTATTTCTGCATTGAAGGAGAAGGGAGCATGGGAAGGATCTTTTCCCTGAAAATAAAAAGTCCAGCCAACATAAGTTAGATGCTTTGGAGGTTCTTTTATTGTAAACTACAGGAAAGGACTTTGGCAACGTGTTGAAATTGTTAGATTAAAGCTTTCCCCTCCATCACCCCCCATTCTGCCATTAAAGACCAATGCTGCTGTAAACAATTTATGGCTTTCTTAAAGGAAGTCAGATAATCCTGGCTGATTTGTGGCCATTCCTTTATTGCCTTGCCAAACTCTGCTTTGTCATTTCTGGTTGGAGGAGAAAGCACACACAGCCACATATGTTCAAGTTTCTGACCTCATTTTGACTGTTATGAGAGAGTGAGCACATGTGTCTTTGGGAAAAAAAAATAAAGAAAAAATCCTGGAGTAAAGAAGAATCATTTCCCTGGTAATTGTGTTTTTTAAGAAATATGGGGTGTAAAATATACCATTAATGATTTTACAATCACTTGGCCAGTCAGGCAGGAGAGCTGGCTGACCCAGCCTAGTATAGAGCACCACTCCACATTAGTGTCAAAATGGATGTTTAGTCGTGTGCAGCCATGATGAAATTGGAAGTGGAAAGGAGCCAGTGCCTCTTTGAGAAAGAGGAGAATAAAAACCCCTCTCTCTTGTTTTACAAATCTCTCCAGGGGTGATGAAAAGGGCTCTCTTCAGCATCCATCTCCTGTTTAGTTCTGGATCAACACATGTGGTAGGAAAATGCTCTGGAAAGATATATCATGGCTTCAGAGAAACTGTGAAAATAAAAGGGGCACGTTCCTCCCCTCTGCAGCCCTCCTCCTCCTGCCTTTTGAGTAATCATGTTACTGATTAGTGAATATTTATTGTTATAACCAGAGCTTGTAGCTGTGCATATAATGACAGTGAGCTGGCATATTTCATGATTAGGTCTGTTTTCCACTAGTGTGTGTGCATTGCCCATCTCTATTTGGTGTGGTGTAGATATAGCCTGGTTGGAGATCAAATCACTTAAGTTTTAGGATGGCACAGTTATGTCAACAAGCAATGTAGAGAAAGACAGGGATTTAAACCAAACAAAAATGGAAGACCAAGCACCAGCATAGATACAGTTCTATCAACAAGAAATTCTGTCGTTGGCTCAACTTGTTTGTTTTTTTAGGAAACTGGTATTCTCTTGGTCAGCAGAAGCTGAGTCTCCATCTTCTGCTAAAACTTTCTTGGTAGATCCTTTTCAGCATACATAAGGCCTAACCTGCAGGTAGTCGTAATTGGAGAACATGTGTTAGGTCACTTCATCCATCCTGATGACAAGATAGTATTTTCTATTTAAATATATTTTCCAGTTCTTGTCCAATTCAGCCTTAAGTAACCAAATGACAGCTTCATCAGCGCCCTTAGCATATCATTGCAGAACCTAATAGCTCTCATGGTCAAACAGACAGCTCTTTTGCATGCAAAGCCTGGTTCTCACTTAAACTAAAGGTCATTCATACCTAGTGTGGCCCTATGAGATAATGTATAACAGAAACTGTATTTGTACTCCTTACATTCTCCTGTGCAGCCAGAACAGCATTGAGTAGACTGAACATAATTACACTGAAGATCAACAGAGCATAAACTGTCCTATCTTACCCCCATCATCTCTGCTCTTCAAATAGACATCCCACCTCCACTGTTACTCCACCAAACTGTGCATACAGCCAAGGGTTAGAGAGGGATGTATGGCTGTAGAGTAAATCATCATCTGCAGGTATGGTTTTGCTTCTGCTGGAAGCAGTGGAAGCATGGCAGTATTCACATGACTACTCAGCAGTTGAAGGTGTTTAAAGCACAGAGCTTCTTCCAACCTGCACTTGCAAAGTGTTTGTTAGATATTCATAATGTAACAAATCTCATATCTCTGATGTGACCTATATGAGCATTGCCATGAAACAGATGATGCAAGTGAGGTACAGAGATTGATTTTCAAGAATTGTCCCTTGAAATACCCAGTGCAAAAGTTGTTGAGCACTCAATACTCCTGTGACCGTAGGAGGGTTTGCAGATGTTCACCTCCTTGGGAAGCTGGGCCAAAGATGTTTCAAGAAACACATCCTGAAATTCAGGGACACAGGATTACTTTGCTGTTCTTTTTCTTAAGACATTGTGATTATGAGATTTGTGTCCAGTTCCATGTGGCAAATCTTCGACAAAACCAGACTTTCCACTTCTAAGAATCTGCATTCTTGGAAGTTTCTGAAAAGCAAGAACATTTTGTCCTGTGCCATAATGGTAAATTCTGTCAGGAAAAGACTCAGTTCCAAATCTGGGGGTATTTTGAAAAGCCGTAGTGAGGAAATTAAATTTACATTGCTCAGAAATGGCAACAATGGAGAAGACTTGCACTGGTTCTCATGCCACTGTACTGCTAAGGACTGTTTACGTACCAGCTTAATTTTTTGTTCTTTCATTCTCCTTCTGTCCAGCTCAGCAGTGCATGAAACACAGACTGCACTGGAGGTAACTCAGTTGTAAAATAGCATTTGACAAACTGTTAAAAGTTCTTCTGAATGGAACATCATCCATGTTTGTGGTGGGGTTAAGATGATTATGCTATGAAATGGCATTTGCTGCAGAACAAAGTGTTGCCACAGCAATAATTTCCAACACTGAGCTCTAACAATAAGTCAGCCCCAGATCCTTACCACAGAGGGCCGGGCTCTTTGTTTACAGTCAAAATAAGAATTGTGAGACTGCAACCCCACTTGGCTTAAGCAAGAGCTGTGGCGTCTCACCAGTGTCACATTCATAAGGAAGCTAGCAAGAACCTACATGGCTGAGTCATGTCTCTAGTGTGCCACAACCACCGTCCTGAAAGACATTGTGTGAGCACAGCTTCTCCTCAGGCAGTGTGAGCAATGCCCAGCTGTCAGCCAGGAGGGGATCTGCCTCTGGGGAAACAAGACCTGGGGAGGGAGAGATGTGAGCACTCACTGTGAACACCTCACATCACTTCTGTGAACCCACACTTAAGAGGTGGCTCCTTTCTCCAGTTTCACTGTCAAGTTGGAGTTGAGTAAGCCTGAGGCTGCAGTAATGCCTCCATTGCTTCAGAAAGTCAATGGTACATGAACGTATCCTTTCAAAACACATGTAACATCTGTAGGTTCTTGCTACTTTCCTTACTAATACAACGCAATGCACCCTACCAGGTAAAGAATGCTGTCACATGAATGTGATGCTTGGACCTTGAGATTCCTTGGGTCCAGGTTCTGTGATCAGCCTCCATGACATCACCTACACTCCCGTCTTTCCCTTATAGCAAAAGAATTATATTTTACTTCTATAAGTATTGTGTAATAAAGGGGCAGTGTTGTTACAGATTATTAGTAATAAACATGTCACCCTTTGAAGAATATAGATTTTATTAGCCTCTTCCTAGCACAGCCTATTTTTCAGGTAGTGATAAGTTCTCCTACTTATTCTTTACTTCATAAATTTTAGGCTTAATACATGCATGCCTACAATAGTGAAAATGGCCTTTGAAGAGAAGTTTGTACCTTCCTTCAGCCCATTTTTGGAAAAATGCTTTATTTTTCCTTTAGAACAAGTGGTTTTTATTGTTGTGAGGAGGAGTTTTTTTTTTTGTTTTAAAGTCATAATCAATAGAGATTGCAGAAGAGCCCAGAGGACTCTCTGGTTTTGTAATGCCAGGGAAGCCTGGGTAGGCTTTTGAGATACAATTCATTGATATCTGATGATGGTTTAACTTAAAAAGAGATTTTCCCTGTAACTCCATGTTTCGGTGATGTTCCATTTCTTCACTGGCTTACATCTGCCAATTTCCACTATTCACAGCAAAGAGAAAAAGAAACAGTAAATGAAACACCAAAATATTTGGGTTTTTCAACAGTTTCTGTCAACTCCCAGCTTCAGCAGTAGCCATTAGATCTCTTTAAACTGTGCAATCTCAAGCAGGAGCACATAGAAGTGTTTGGCACTTTCTGCAGCCTCTCAAAGCAAAGCTGTTGCACCACTGATTGCTCACTCCTAGTGCCTATATCCTGAGGTTGTTACTGAACCCATTTCCCCTCATTTTGGTTTAAAATCATGGAACAGTCCCACTGCCACTTCTTTACTGACACTCTGGATTTGTCAAGCTGTAAAATTCAACTGGATGTGAAATGCTGCAATTAGGCTTCAGTAATAACGTGGTTTTAACATGAAATCATCTCTGCATTTAATCCTGTCCCTTCCTACTGTTTCATATTGCAGTGCTCCTGATCTTTGAGAACACAGTCAGTTCCCTCTGCATGGGGTGGGAGCCCTGGGTTCCCCTCCAACCCTCTGCAGCTCGGTCAAGGCAAACCCCATCTGGCTAATTTATGAGCAGCACTAACGGGCCCTCAAGGGACCCCATCAGCAGTCTCATCCAGGACATGATAACCGTGACACAAACCTCCAGGGGACATGGAGGCGGGTTCTAGGAAGAAGCTTGGAATGAATGGGGCATGAGGAACCAAGGCACAGGGTGTCTCTGGGACATGGAGAAATTATAACCCCCACAGCTACCATTGTTCTGTCTCTCATGGACTCTGAACAAATGTCCCTGCATCATCAGGTCAGAAATCTGCACAAGAAAATTTATGTGACTTGTTTTTCCTCTCCCGTGTTTAATGTCAAGCCAGTTGGTAAATAATTATTAAGCAATGATATAAGAGCCACACTATCAGAAAATTCAAACTTTTAGTTTCGGGAAAATGAATTCATCCACAAAAAACGCCTTTGTGCAATAAAGACTTGAGAAAGTAAAATGAGATTGTGGGCTTTCTTTCCCCAGGCTTGGATATTGCTTTATCAATACCGTTCTGTCAATAAGCTGTGAACAAACGCAGGCCTTGTCAGATTTACTAACTAATCACAGAAAAGTGTTGGCAGGGCTTAAAGGATTGAGTGACCAGACACAGTAACTCATTTTAAGTGTTTCTGCTTGCTGCACTTTTTCTTCTTCTTTTTCCTTTCCCACTCCCTCCTTTTGCTCTCTAAAGTGGATAGGACAGCAAATATCTTCATCTGACACCTTCTGTCACACAGAAAGATGTGCAAGTTCCACAGATTTTGCGTGGCTTCAACCTAGTTCTTGAGCTACAGCCACAAAAATATGTACGAGCATAAATAATGTCGCTCATTTAGTGCACCCGAGTCCTTACAGGCAAATGCACACATTATGTGTGTGTACTGTCTGTGAGCACTGTGCAGTTTTTAATTGAAGGAGCTCCACTGGCACTGATGGCTCTACAGTGATTTCCACCTTCAGCTTTAGTGGAGCTGTTCATTTGGGCTCTTGATAACAGGTTTTCCTCTAACTGGAAAGATGAAATGAGTACATTGGAAATGCTTTTTTCTCTTTCTCTCCATAATTTCTGTCATGAATTCCTCTGTTTTTGCTGTTCGTTCCCTGCTGGCAGTTGCCATCTGTAGCAATTTTTCTTCTGCCAGAAGGATTGGCAAGCAACTCCCTGCAGTGCCTGCATCAGTGATGGCTGGGTGACAGCCAGGTGCCAGGGAGCTGCACTACCTCCACCTCTCCCCATCCTCCCCTACCCATACGGACTCAGTATGTCACCTGTGAACAAAGCTCTGCTGCTGGTGACCTGAGATACCCGTCAGCCTGCCTGGGGACTCCTCAGGTCCAGCGTGGCTGCATCTCCTGAGCATGCCGCAAAGATGGAAGGCTGTGTTTTTTTACAGGATGATACCTCAATATGGCTTGCTGAAGCTCTGCATAGCTACAGCTCACATTTGCTCTCCATTGGGAGATTCAGGTCTAAAGTTGTAGTTAATAAAGTCGATAGACCCTATTAGAAATGCCACAAAGTGATGATCGTGTGAGGAGAATCCTCCTACCGAAAGACTGGCTTTTAGGTTCAAGGCATTAATCTTTGCAAGAGTGAGGTAAAGGAAGGGAAAGCAGCCATGACTCAAGTATGACAATTTAGATCCCAAATAAAAGACAGTGTTGTCATTTGAGGGAGTGGATCCTCCATTTGCTGAAAAATGCCAAGAAAAGTCTGTTATGCAAATTACAAATATTTCCGTATGTGTGCGGGTTGCAGTGGTTACTAACCTGCTGTTTTGCTGATGTGATTTGAAGGATGGAGCCGGTGTTGTTTAGAGGCAAGCTTTAGGTTATTTGTTGTAAAGGAGCAGATACATCTGTATACACATATATTCACAAGATATATGTTTGCATGTAGGTTTTTGCTTCGTTTAAAGCACCCATTCTGTATTCCTAATGTCTGAGGCTCTGCATCATCTTGAAAGAAGTTCAAAGGCAACTTGTAACAGTACAGCGGTGGAGGTGATCTGGCAGCTGGAAGATGTGTTGGGGTTATTGCAGCTGCCATAAATATCTCTGAGACCTGCAAGGAGCTTGGTGCAGTGGCTTGGCGTATGTAGGGGCACAAGAGGCAGGCAGTAACCACCCCTAGTTGAATGCGTGTGAGTCGGGGTGAGCAGGAGGGATATGGAACGTGCTGGAGGCGTCACAGCCCCTTGGGTGCTCACCTGGCTGGTCACACCAGCGGAGTGAATTGATGCTTCGATGCAGTTCTGGCAATGAGCAATGGCCTGGGCTGGTATTAATTTCTCCGTGTCTAAGCACATGCCTATCTACTTTAGTTAGTGCAGTGACAGTGAAAACAAAGTGGTCTGTTATTTCCAAAGTTGAAAGGGTAAGATACGCAGCAAAGACTGGGGTCTCTGGTATGCCAGGATTTGTTTTTTGCGGCTGTGGGTGAATTTGGCCTTGGGACAAGTGGTTGCAGGTCTCACAGGACCCATGTGTGTCAGGCCTGGATTCAGTTCCCTGCACTCAGTTAAGCCTTGTGCCTGTGAGTGACTTGAAGGGAGGATGCAGCATCGCGAACCCGATCTCCCTCAGCACCTTTCTTCCTTTCCAGAACCCCCCAAGCCCTGTCTCCGGCTGTGTTTCACGGTCAGGCTCTTCCCCTCGTTTCCCTCATGGCAGCCCAGAAGGACCTGAGCTGGCTACCTAACAGCTCCACATGGAGAGACCGTGCTCGTATTTCGCCCGTCAGTCAGTGCTCAGTTGCTTTCCCCCAACATCTCTGCTGGTGTAAGAGCACTTTCGGTGGCTCAGGCTCCGGTGGAAAGACTTAAAGAGTCTCTTTCTCCCCCAGCTGTCAAGGAAACTCGAGGAGGCATTCAAATGAGAGACACATGGATGTTTATAATTCACAGTTTTGCCATTGTTGTCACCAGAGATTTGTTCTTCCTGCCTGGTGAGGGGGAAAAAAGGAAGGATAAAATTGGTACCATAACATGGCCAGACATAACTTGTTTGAAAGATGGGCCTCCAATTATTTACTTAAGGAAATAGTGGGAGATTTATTAATAACCTCTGGCGACTTAAATAGCTCTAGTGATTTCCATGTGTGACCTCAGGCCTCAGCCTTCCTGGCTGATTAGACACGAAACTCAACTAAAGAGCTGACCTGGTTGGTTTCAAGCACTCTGCTGGTTAACTCCCAGATGTGAGGCCGAGGAAAAACAACGTCTGTCAGAGCCATTACGGAGCGCTCCGCTACAACAGATTTAATCTTGCCCCTGATTTCAGAGGAAACAGTGCAGTAGGAGGGCTGAAGCTGTAATGAACTTTTAACACAAAAAAACTATTCTCTTGCAATCATCTGAGAGTGAGCAAAAGTCCTCATCTATCACTGCCTGCGCCGGCAAGTCTCCGCTGCTGTTTGTGGCTATGTCACTTTTTTATTCTCGACAAAAAAGGACTTTATTTAAATAAAACGCTGAATACTCTACTTTTTTTCTGGCTATGTGTACCAGTATTTCCTGGGGCTGGTATCCATATTGCTGCTGGATGGGTTTGCCAGATGTTGTCTGCATAAGATAGCTGGTGACCCTGAAATATCTCTTAGGCTTTACGTCACCACAACAGGATCTGCTCACTCTCTTTGTTTTCCTCCTAGTAGAAGCTGCCACAGGTTGGAAGCAAAAAAACCTTTCCTAATAATCATTGAAGAATCCTCTTCCTGCCTTCCCATTGCCTCCAAATAAATAGGAGAAAAATAGGACGGGAGGGGATAAGAAAGAAGAGTAGACCACAGGGAAAAGTTTGGAAGTGGGGACCAGGCCTTGCTTGGGTTTTCCTGATGTCACCACACTGATTTCAGATGCCTTGAGCTCAGTGCGGGCAACTTAGTGCAGTTTCCAGTATGTTGGCAACTGATGGGGATGATAAGTGGTAACACCATCACTTACGGACTTCTGGGACTAAAAGACAAAAAGCAAATTAGGATAAGGCAACAGAAATTAAAATGGCTGGAACTGCGTTAGCATAGAGTAGTTCTGATTGAAATTAAGGAGATGTTCAGTTACTAAGTGGTTGCTGATATCTGACCTGAAAACAACTGAATCTGATGGAACAAATTGAATAAAATGGCACTGAAATATAGTTTAGATCTACTTAAAGAATATGCTGATGGTGTGGAACTCGCTGTGTGAGCATTCATCTCGATCCCTGGCTTCAAACTGGCTTCAGCACTCAGGCCCTGCTCATGCCTTTTCTTTAATTTTGCTAAATTTGTGCCTAATAGAAACTGAAAGAAACCAATGTTTGTCTTGTCTACAGATGGTACCTTTAGAAAGGAAAAGAGAGGCTGGTGTGCTTCTCCATGCTTTAAAAAGCTAAAGGCTGACTGGGGAAGTTAGGGGGTTGGTTTGTTCTTTAAATCCTGGTGATTTTCTGCTAGACATTTGGTCATGCGTTGTCCAGCAGGCTGTTAAGGACCTATGGAATCCATGAAATTACACACCCATGAAGGACCATGACATGGAAAGCTTGGAAGAAAAAAATATTTTTACTGGTGCTGTTTAGGCTTGCTGCTGCTGAAGTTTCTTGTGTTACAAATACAGTGGATAAAATCTCAGCAGGTGTATACACATAATGTTAAATATATTTAGAAGGGCCTTGTACAGGACAAGTTAACACAAAAAGCACAAGCAAACAGCTTCTTAAAGAAGTCTTTTCTAAGAATCATTTTAGAAGTGCTAAAAAGTAAAACTCCTGCCCTAGGTATTGTTTGTATTCACAGTCATTATCAGTCAGTAGCTAAGAGCATGATTTAAATCATTGAGCTTCAACTACGTGAAACTCTGCATGGACATTTTTCTTTCTTTTTAAACTGGGGCTGAATAGATTTATCTTGATCTTCATTTAAATTTGACTAAGCTTAAATCAAATTGAATTTGAAACAACTGATGCAAGTTTTGCCACACATGAGCAAAGCTGGTTTTTAAACCAGTGGGAATTTATATATAGATGGGTTGTTCCTGTGAATTTGGCTTTTTAACGGATTAGATGTCTCTGGCTAGTGGTTAACCAAGGATGTTGGTTCATGACATTTTCCTTACATCTTGCAACAGACTCATACAGGTTCATTCCAAATCTGTGTCATGCTCTATAATTGAGATATGAGACCAGAGAACTTTTGCTACTCTGGGGCTCGCAGAATAGAAAATTTAAACTACATCTAGGTGCTTGCACTTTAGGTCTCAGTTGTGTCTAGTAGAGATTCAAGCCACATCATCAAATATTATGGGTCTCAGAAAATACTTTGTTTTTAAGCAGGAGGTCTTGGTTTTTAAATGAGGTCTTTTTCTCTACCTTACCCCAGCCTTTGGGGATGAGGGAATGCATTTAGATCACATTTTTAAGCTTCACAGTGCTAGAAATTTATCATTTTCTGTTTCATCGAACACCAAGATTCTCACAAAATTACACTTAGAGATGGGCTTCACGAAAAGCACCAACAATCATAAGACTTAAGAATTGCACTGTAAATAAGTCTGAGAAGGAGCTCTAGCCCTCAGTTATACCCCTGTGTGTCTGCACCTCATTGAAGCAGACTCCTCCTGCATAAAAAGCTGTAATAATTCTACTTTTGCAAGACATTTGGACACACCGTTGTTTAAATTACTGAAAGGAATATGAGTCAAGAAACTGCTGAATGTGTTCAGCTGTTTCGCCAGGGTTTGATTGAAAGAATAAAACCAGTTATAGTACAGCTGCATGATACCTATAGGAATAAACAATGTATTCTGCAAGGTTTAGTGTCTTTGGATCTCCTTTCTAAATGGGGAGAGGGGCAAGAAGTGCGAGATGAATTGTCACTGAAGTGATTAGTAAAGCTTTGTTTTTATTGAGAATCGTGGAAAACTTTTCAAGATGTGAGAAAACAGCATTCCACATGTTACCAAATTCCCTGCTTTGCAGCATATTTTAGCTCAGATCCAAACGTGAAGATCAGAGGAATTGCCATATGGGGACAGTTTGTCTAGCACAGAAATCCCTGCTCCATCAGCGGTCAACAGGAGATGCTCAGGAAGGAATATAAGAAACAGGATTGTACAGCGTGAACCTTTCCCCGGTCTTATCCTCCCTGCGTCTGGCAATCGGTACTTTAGGAACTTCCTGAGCCAGAGGTCATATCCAGACCATTGTGTTTAATTGCCACTGGTGGGCTTATCCCCCCGTGAATTTGTCTAATCTTTTTTTGAACTCATTTATATTTTTGGCCTCTGTAACATCCTGTGGTAGCGAATTCCACAGTTTAATGACATGTCATGTGGAAAAACTGCTTCCTTGAGTTCGCTGTTAAAAAAGAAGTCTACAGGTTTCATTCAGCGAAACTGATTTCGGTTCAAGGTAAACATCAAAAGTAAGCACTTTTCTGAAGCGAGGTCTTGATTCAGAGCTCTCTGAAGTCAATGAGAAGTTCTTCATTATATTTTTTGGTCAGAATTAAAAGTGTTCTAAGTCTCCAGACTTGTTTTACACTCACAACATATTTTTCTGTCACTCAGGCAAATTATGTGAAAGAATTTGGTCATACCACTCAGGGGATGGGTTTGTGACTCTTACAGCTTACAGTTGCTCTTATTGATGGTGTTAGTAGTAAAAGCTTACTAATACCCAGCCTAGGAGTAGAGTGATAGCCAACATATGGTGCTAACTGAAGTCCCTGAGTTTCCTCACAGTTTCATTGATAGCAAAAAGCATTTGTGCTGGAAGTAGCCAGGCGTTATTTGTAGTGGAGCATGTTTTACTTCATTTTGACCACTTCAAACAAACACGTTGCATTGGCTTGCTCCAGTTCTTGGTGACATTTCAAGACTTCAGTCAACAGAGAATTGGCCCAAGAATTACTCCGGGGCTGGAGAGGGAGCAGATTTGGAGCCTTTCAAGAGAAAGGAGCACACTTCTGTTTCCTACTGTGTCATCCTCCCATCTCAGCTTCCCCCCTCTCCGCAAAACCAGAAAGGAAGCACGCCTGGGAGTCCTCAGTGAGCTGCTGACTGCTTCCAGAAGCCTGGAGCTGGCAGGCTGAGCGCTCACTTGGAAGTGGTGGGTCCCTGACAGCAGGCCTTCCTTCAGAAAGGAAAAGACAGGGAAAACACAATGAATAGCCAAAATAACACAGTGATCCCAAGTGTGAAATGGAACATCAGCCTCCTTCTTCACTGAGGGGATCCAGGGGGGAAGGATGCAGAGGGAAGGAGAGGGTGCCTGGTGTTTGGCCAGCAGATGGAATTGTGGCAAAAGGGTAAGTTTTCTGGCACACAGCCCTTACAGAAAGGCCACAGCAAAGGCTTCTTCAGGAGGAATCAGTGTACTTGGCATTTGCTATCCATCTGGTTAATGTAATTAAAAAGATCACCTCTGCCTATAAACCTCAGCCTGTTCTGATGGTGGTACAGAGGGTTTAACTAGGTGATAAGGAATCATCATTCATCCAGCAGCTCTCTTTTCGTATTGCTGGGTATCTGACAGTAATAGAACACAGGGCTCTTTTGGCTTTTTCTAAAGTAGAAGTGTGAAAACCCATGCATCTTTCCATACTTTTTCCCTAAATATTCCATGTCCTAGTCTCTTAGTGGTGGAAGTTTTTTCTTCAGCTTCAGGGGCTACTTGAAGATGAGGAGTTGCAGAGGGCAGAGCTGTCCCACAGCTCATCATCTTACTGCTTTGGTGTCTGGGAGACCCAGAAGGAGAACAGGTGTTTCCCAAGCAGGGATTTCACTTTAGGTGTTAATATCAGGAGGTTTACTTAAATCTTTGCCTATGCTGTAAACTTGTTAATGTAGGTGCCAAAAGCTAAGAACCAAAATCCATTTTTGAGTTTTCCATTTGTCTTGATTTCCAGAGCTCCTTATCTCATATTGACTTAGGTGTCTAATGACCCAATTCATCAAATAGTTTAAGCATGTCACTAATTTTAATCAAGTGCATAATCCCACATTCAGTTAGGCACACGTGTAAGTATCTCGCTGAATGAAAAATGGGTATAAAGCCTAATTTAAGGCAAATTCCTGCTTGAGTGTGCTGCCTTTGTTCTTCATGAGGAAAATGAAACGAGTATTTTTGTAAGGAGATGGTTTTGGGGCAGCTATCAGTTCTTGAGCAGGGAGCCACCAATGTGCCAATGTGCAGGTGAGCTCTTCCCCTCCAGCTGCAGTCTGTAACCTACGGTAGCTGAGGCTTCTCCGAGCTCCTCCTCATCTGCTGACCCTCGCCTCCCTGACATCCATTCCCCTCGCCTAACAATGACAAATGGAGTTATAATATTGGTTGTTGAACCATAAGCTGTAGATAAATGTGCTTCTGAGAACCACCATTAAGTCCCTAAATGGATTATATATATTTGGTTTAGAAACCTAATATTTAATATTAGTGTACTCTCCAGCGGTTGGCTTTATTTCTCTTGATAATCTATTCCCACTCCATTTCCTTTTAGATTTCTAACCTCATTAAACCTTTCATATCGCAGTTATTTTCTGTTCTAAACAAAATTAAAGACACGCCATCCCCAGGTTTTAAGAGTCTAATTTTACTCCCGAACTGGAGAAAATACAGAGATAAACATTCTTTTCAGTGATGAATTTTAAAAGCGCTTTACGAGTCAGCTGGAATTGCTAACCATATTGAGGACTGTAAAAGTCTGTGAAAGGCAGCATAATAAATGGTGCTTGAAATGGCATTTGTTGTATGGAAGGGAGTTCGGATGCTTACATGCTATCTTCCCTTCTTGGTTTTGTATAAAATGTAAGGATCTATCTCACGTTGTACAGTACCTTAGGAATTTATAACATTTTGCTTCTGGTCTGGGTGTCTGCAAGGAATCTCAGTTACCAGCAGGGGCTCCTTGAATTCACATGGCCAGGAGAAAGCGGTATCTGTGTAATACTCTGCCCCCAGTGTGCACATTAAACTGTTTTTTCTTGATTGAGGACACATTTCTTCCTTATCATCAGGCACTTTGGCACATCGCTTGTTCTGATATATATATAAGGATTGCACTCTGCCTTACTAGACACATTAAAATTGTGTTTGACCATTCTTCTTGTTATACAACGCCCTGGCCCCTACAGCGGCTGCTTTAAGAAAAAAATGCAATATATGTGGCATTGAAAAGAAATCTGCAGTCTGGAGGAGGCTCTAAATTACATCCTGTATTTGCCCAAATCCATTTCTCTTTCCCTTGTTCTTCTGTAAGGCCTGTAACACCTCTGCTAGTTATCAAATGGCATTAATGACATCAAATAGGGTTCTACACTTCATAGTCCATCTGCCCCTTCTCTCTCTGCTTCCACCTGAGTCATATTGCTGAATGATGACATCAGTGTGTGACATGACCATCGCAGCTGATTGTGATCTTGTAAGTCCAAGTTCATGGCTTCACTCAAGGTTGAACAGGGTCTCTCTGCAGGCAGAGTAGGTTTCTGTTCTAGGAGAAAACTTGTTGCTAGGGTCACAGTTGAAACCTTTCTGTGAAGCAGCTGGGTAAAATCCCACTGCCCTTTTTCTTAATGGCAAAGTCTGTTGCAGGCCTCTTGTATGTGGTGACTGCAACAGTAGCTTGCATAGTTTTGCTACCTCTAATTCCAAGACTTGCAGTCTGAATACTAGCAATTAACACTTTGCATCTTAAAAAATCTTAGGTTCCCTTTGCCTCATGGCAGGAGATACTGCTGTTTTCCATCCCTGTTCTGGAGACAGGTATGGTTGAGGCAGGGGCAGGGTACCTAGGATACCGCACATCAATAGCCAGAATTACCACCTGGCTCCTGGCTCCCTGTCCTTTGCTCATCTGTTGATCTATAATGTGAAAGCTAACATTTTAATGATTTAAAATCCGAGACGGGTCTCTGCAATTTGCAGAAGCTCTCAACATGCCACAGGAGCAGGCGCGGTGACAATAGGCATTTGTTTGACACAGAAAAATGATAGTGAAAATTGGCTGAGCAGTTTCTGATCACTGAAGTCCCTGCTGATAGCTTTGTGCTGCTCTTGTTTGAATTCACAGTAAGAAACAGCATGGTGCTAATCACTGGTTAGAGAAGTTCTGGGAGAAGGCTGGTCAGCAGGGTGCTTATGTGAGGAGTGATGTGATGAAATGATAGGGAAATAGGTCTTTATGCTGACCCTTTTCCTCTCTGTTCCAGTTGTGCAGAGCAGTTAACAATGACCAGAAGCTTTCCTGGCAATCTCTGCCTAGCAGTTTTGCTAATTTACATTTGTTTTCAAGGGTTCAGCATCATTGTCTTTAATAGGATGCTTTTGTCCGGAACTTGGTTGTGGCTGTTTATGAGGTCCCTACATTTATGGTCTTCTGTTTTCTTCCACCATACATAATGTCTTTTTGATGAGGACAATGTCCTTGAGTGCCCTGTGTTGTAAGAGGATGCATTATTACCACAAGTCTATTTTCAGCCAGTTTCCATCAGGTTTATTACACCCTGTGAATTCATTACACTCCAGCTCACCTGTGTTAGGTGCATGTGGCAGTATTATCATCCTCCTTTCAGAGGGCAGGAGCAGGCACCTGAGCTGCTCAGTTTTAAGTTCTAATGGCTGCTTATTTAGTACAGCTACATCTTTACCCATCCATAGCAATCATCTCCTTAAAAATCACCTCCATTTATACCCATTCTGTTCTCCACTGCTGAACAAATCAATGCACCTCCAACAGTCTGAGATTGTGTCAGTGGTCCTGAGGAATCATTGCACCCAGGTGCATCCAAAGGGATTAGTGGTTTTCTCCAGGGAGAAACGACTGGTGATACTGGCCTCTGTTCTCATGACTCAGCAGCTCCACTCCAATTTCCCATTTCAAACACAGAGCAGCAAGCTCTAAATCTTCCATGCCTGAGTGCAGAGTGGAGAGCCCAATACAAAGTTACATTTCACTTTGTACTGACAGATGGAAAGCTATAATAACGTCCCTTTCTTCATGATGAGTGATGGGTTCCCACAATGCAGGAGAGGTTTGGAGTGCCACTGCTGAGGCACAGGTGGATGCTGTGTGACAATCCAGCGGGTGTTGTTTGGTGTCTTGCCCTAAGTGGGATGGTTGCCATCTGTGCTGTAGTGGTGGTGTCTCAGGCTGTTTGCAAATCCTCTCTGGTACCCCCAGAATGCTGGACATGGAGGCAGGCAAGGGGAGTGAAAGCCTTCAATCGGTCTAGAGTAGATTTCAGGTTAATAGGAGGTCAGGGTGAGAAAGCATGCTTCTACTCCATTGCACAAGTGAAGGAGGCAAAGGATTTCACATGAGGGGTTGGTAGTTCTCAACAATATTAAATTTATTCTTAGGCATTATTATGGGGCAACTGAACCAACCGATGCTGAGCAGCCATCAGCATGAAAGAGACATATCCTTAGGACCATCAAATACTGATAATCCTATGCCATAATGTTAATGAGCCTCAGTTTTTCATGCTTGCCATATGCAACCCCCCTTATGGCTTTAGTAGACATTACCATATGTGTCAGAGGTCCAGAATCAGCCTATTTCCCATGTTGGAAGAGACTCCCTTTCTGCAGAGAAAATCTGCAAGTTTGCCTGTAGGTCAAAATAAAACATTTTTCCATCAAAGGAGCAAGTTTCCTTCCCATTGAGCTCACTGGTGCTTTCAGAAGCTCTTCTCATTTATGTCCAATGTGCCAAGTCAACTCTTGGTGTTCCTGTGTAGTAGATGCTCAGCATGCCTTGGACTGACTCTGCGAGTTAGGAGCAGATGTTGGCTCTGTGACAGGTCTGTGTCAGCAGTGTGTTTTGATAAGAACAGACTATTCCCAGCTGGTTTCTGAAGAGTTTTTCTCTGCTTTCCTTTTCTCTTGCTTTGATCCCTTCTTCATCAGGCTCAGAGCATGCATTCTCAAAGGATGTGCCCAGTTCTGTTCTTGTTGTTGGTTTGTTTTCCGCATCATTCATGTTTTGAGGCTTTTTTGAAACATCGTCCTTCGCATGGTTGAGAATCTCTCAAATTCTGCTTTTCCTTCACTAACTGATTTCCCTGGAAGAAAAGACTGCATTTCTTCCAGTCTGGCAAGAGCATGGAGAGATGCAGTCGCTGCTTAATGTAGCTCTGCCATCAGAAAACCAATAAAAATCCAGATTTAACACAGCTACATCCATTCTGGAAGCTCTTGGTCCCCAGCCCAGGGCTGAGCTTTGGTATCACGGATCTGGGCGTGCTGTGGGATATGGGCACAGCTGAGTCTAGGGAGTGTCAGTGGTGGAGAATCGCGTCCAAATGGGATTGCATTCCCTGCCTGCAGCCCAGCAGTGCTGTGAGCCAAACCGTGGTTTTCTGTCAATGTGTTGCTGGCCTCCAAATAAAGACTTGAAGAGGCGGAAGCTTGTGATGTCTCTCTAGATTATATGTGGGAACTGAAGTTCACCCACTGCTCTTCTTATCTTCAATCAGATTCAGTGTTAGATTAATGTTAGAAGACTGTTGAATGAGTTGGGATAATTCTTTATTCCACCCCCACCTTCATACATCTGCTTACCTGGTTAGCTGTGGTTGAAAAATCCTGCAAGCCCTGGTTTTAAATACATATGACATTTCTGCTGCCTCGGCAGGGCAGGAGCTCTGTGCTGGGCCCACACTGCTAGAGGATGCTTCAGAAACAGATCAATTCAGAGAGGCAAAAGCCAGCTCCCAGTCACATCATTGAAGCAGTGTGTGATTGTGAACTAGTCACTTGACCTCTTTATACTGTAAGTCTATAAAACTGGTAGAAAAGTAGAACCTTGGGGAGCTCCAGACAATTCACATCCACTGTATTCTCTTGGGTGAAGCTGCACAAGCCACACCAGCACAAGTAAATACCACTCCTTATTCACCAGGAGTCTGAGAGACCTGGTTGTTTATTCACCTAGTTTCTCCTTGAGTCTCACACTCCCTGGAGCAGTTTCTGGGCGAGCAGCAGGTTTGGGGACTGTGTTGTAATGGGAAACCTCTGTTTCCCTTTTAACCAGGACTTAAACCCAGCAAAACAATCAGCTCTTCCCTTTCCATTGAGAGGCAGCAGTATCTAATCAGGTTTCACTCCTTTGTTGTATCTATTGATCCTCAGCACTGTAAGATGCAAATTGCCATGCCTGACAGGATTCAGGGTGTTTTATCATCAATGGAGAGTAATTATCCTTGGCTGCACCAATATTGGATTGTTAAGCCCCAGGATAATGCACAAGGTAAAGACATTTAGAAGGCAGTCCACCTTGGGGATTTCTGTAAATGTGATGGATAGAGTGAGAGCAGGATAGCTGAATTACAGCCCCAGGGACTGACAGCTGCATGGGGGTGTAGCCTTGATAATCCTTGCAGAGAAGCTAGTGCTGCAGTTGGTATTGAGACACAAAGTGTGTCTAAAGCTGTAAGTTTCCCTTTCTGTTTAATCCTTGTAATGTGTATATGCTGAAGAAGAAAACATATGCAAGATTTTGAATGGATTCTGTGTGCTTGCAAGACTGGCCAAGTAACTACTTCTGTTCATTTATTTATCTAACCATAATTCAAGCTTTGCATGTGTGCATATTGTAGAGGCACAAGGGGTTTGGATGCTTGTTTCTTTGTCTGTGGATTCCAATTCAATACTAAAAACAGAATTAGAAATGAACAAGTAGGAGATACTTTTCTTTTTTGAAAGCATCTGGTTAACCATTGCATATTCTGGTGTATAAAGTAGTTAAGCTGTCTTAGCTGTGAGGAGAAAATGTATGTCAACAGAGATGCCATGTTAGCTGACTAATCCTCGACTGATAGCAGCAAACCTGAAAGTAGACTTGGGGAAGGAAATCTCTTTCTCCAGAGTTATCCATATGAGCTCAGTCTTGTACCTGTCACTTCTCTTCCCCCCCCCCCCCTTTTTTTTTCTAAATATAACCAGACCATTTCTGTAGTTGCAAAATAAACAAGAACAGGGATATAAAGAGGAGCAGTGTTGGTGCCTGAGAACTGCTGCTGCGATGGGTGTTGAGGGTAGCTCCCAGAGACCATCAGGCTGCAGATACGACACCGAACTGGCAAACATTTTTAAATGTTTTTAGTTGCAGTTCTTTCTTGTCAAGCAACAAGTTGTGTTTGACCAAGGCCGTGGCTAAGATCAGCCAGCTGGCTTGGCATGCAAAGCATGCTTTATCCTTGTGGAAGCTGCTAAGGACACTGAGGAGTAAATGCCAGAAACTTCAGTGAACAGCCCGTGCTTTACCAGAACTGTGCCAGATTTTGCAGCTCTGTGCTGGCAGCATGTGCCCTGCACTGCCATGGAGGTGTTGAGGTGACTGTTCTCTGATGGGATTTTTCTGACATCCTTCACAAACGCCCCTGGCTGCTTCATTTCACACATTATCATTGAAGTGTGCAGCAAGCCCCTTACGTTGCTCCATACCTTCAAACAAGCAGGAAAAGGTTTTGTTCCACCGTCATTTTTAACTGCAGTTTTGAAACAGGAGAAAATTGAGAAAGATTAAGAAAATTGCCTCGCATACCTACGCAGTTTGTCATGGTTTTAGAAGGGAGCGAGTCTGGCACATGGTTTGATTGCCAAGTCAGAGACGCACCGCTCGGGAGGGTGCAGCACAGGGGAACTTGTGTCACAGCGGGGGGAATTGGCACCGCTGTTCCCTTCCTCCTGCCTGTCAAAATAGCCCCCCAAGAGCCAGAAGGGGGTTCTGTGAATGGAGAAAAATTATGCAGCAGAAGCTGATGCCGATTTGGGCTTCTCCCCCCTGCCCCTGGCCGCTGGACAGCCCAGAGCACTGGGAATACCCTCCAGGGCTGTACCTGCCGCTGGGGGAAAGAGACTCCTATAG
The DNA here is from genome assembly GCF_033783945.1 of Neopsephotus bourkii. Taxonomy (NCBI): domain Eukaryota; kingdom Metazoa; phylum Chordata; class Aves; order Psittaciformes; family Psittacidae; genus Neopsephotus; species Neopsephotus bourkii. The sequence goes on along the minus strand of NW_026901291.1, from coordinate 227,800 downwards.
TGCCATGCATCCCGGCACGCTGCTGAGCTCCCCCGGCACCCTGCACCGCCCCGCAGGTAGCATGCTGTGAGCGCAGGAGCCCCGCAGCCGCTCGGGCAGATGCTGCGAGCGAGCAGCCTGGAGCCTCGCTTCCGTAATTGGCTCCCTGCAGCGCCGCGGCTCCCTCTTCACCCGCGATCTCCCTGGGAGGCTGCAGCACCGTCCCTGCCGCCGTGCCCTGACAGCCCATGGGCAGCCCGGCTATGGACAGTACATTAAATCATCACCCCAGTGTGTGCGGCACTGACAGCCTCCAGTAGAAGCATGTAGATTCCACGTTGCGTCTGCTGCTTTCCTGCCCGTGCTCCTCCTGCACTGCGAGGGAACGGTGGTGCTGGTCCAAGCTGTCGAATCTGTGGCTGATTTCTGGAAATGTCAGTGCATGTAGGGCATTATCTTAAGGGAATTGTTGTTGCTTGCTCCCTGTTCCCCACAATCACTCCTTTTTTCCTAGAAGTGATTCAAAGCTGTGCAGTTCTGCAATTGGAATTTGCCATGGCTCTTGGAGCTCCTTGGGATGCACAGAAGCAGGTTTCTGCCCAGCTGACAGGCTTTCTCCACAGTCTAACCATTGCTTTCACAGAGGGACACAGAAGTAGAACCATATTGTAAAGATGAACCAATGGCAAAATTCCAAACCAAACAATCCTTTAGTTTGAGGAGCTCAGGGTCAAGACCCCCATTTTGTGGCAGGGCCTGAATCTTAAACAGACCGAGCCAAAAAACATGTGAGCTGAGAGGTTTGGTCCTCGGGTGGACGGAGATGCCAGTTCAGACCCAGAGCTCAGGGGTGAGACCTCCCATGCCCCATGGTGTTGTACCATAACGCAGAGCTTGCAGTATCCCGTGGTCGGGATGGATATTTTAGGTGAAGGGTATGTGAGTGAAGGATCAATACCATATGGCATGTGTGTTAAAATAAAAACATGCGTGCACTCACGGCTCTATTTGCTATATTCCACACGAAAGTAGTTATTTTTTTTTATTGGGAAAATTGTTAGATTTGATGGTGGTATGTAATTAGTAGTTTGCCAGCAATAATTACAGGGCTGTGCTCCAGAATAAATGATGTAGCATTCCTGTGCCTGTAATATGGTATACCACAAAATAGGAGTTGGAAAATTGCAACATTGCTGGATCATCATATATCTGACATGTTGAAGGGGTGTTCTTTTGCTCTGATAGTTTATGAAAAATAGTAAGTATGGTGCACTGTGAACCAAAAGGCTTTCTTTGTTAAATTAACCACAATTGCAACCACAAATTATGGCTTCACAAACTATAGATTTAAGACTGGCTTTTCATAAATAGAGCTTCTTTGTGTTTTAACAAAACATACATAAAAGAACGAAGCTGTACACTGATGCCAAAGTAGCACTTTCAAAATTATGAGCCCATTCAAGCTTTTGGAATACAATCATAGTATTTGTTTAAAGTTTAATATCCAGGAAAGGAATTCACAGAAATCCCATGAGTTTAACACAGTTCTAATGTCATTTCTGTGCCTTAATGAAGTAATATCAAGATAGAGGCCTTCAAAAGATAGGTTTGTATGCTTTTGAAAGTTCATATACATTTGAAAGTTTCATTTATGTAAGTGAATAATTGATCACTAAGTGACTAAGCAAAGGGTCTGCAATAGGAAACACAACGGGAAAATCCTGGTGTGGGTGTTTTACACATACCATGACCATATATGCGAAGGACCCAAATCTTTCAAAGCGGAGAAGTTATGCCAGTTTCCACCAAAGGCAAATTTGCCCAGAAAGAGTCTCCTCCAACACTGGATGATTGCTGTACATCTCTCCAAGTTTTAAAATAACCTACAGATTATTGGCATGCTCATCCCAATTTTGAAAGGCATACTTTTGGCAGCAGCAGGCTGAGGAGGGCCATGTGTTAACATCCTGGTTTAGCAATATGTATTCCCACATGCTAAGCTCTCGTACAAATGCAGTTTTTATTGCTGTTGACTTCAAACAAAGATGCTTTGACATCTAAAGTTGTATATGTTACAGATGCAATGCCTAACCATAGTCATGCTGTATATTTTAGGATGAGCTGGCTGTGGTCCCAATTATACAATCAAGTATAAACACTCCTAGGATACAGAGCCCCATACGGAGAGTCACTTATCTTTGTTGTGCTGTGTAGTACTGCACTGTAACATCTTGCCACGTCTGATATTTTGTTCTCCAGCTCATTTACACATTGTTGCTTAACACAATATATAAATAACATCTCGGAACAGGCAACATTGCTTGTCTCTGGATGTGGAACCAGTATCGCTAACGTATCGCTTAGTCGCTCCCAAATCCACAGCGTGTTGCCCGTGCAGGGTAGCAGGCTGTGCCTTACTTTCCTGTTCCGTATTTTCTCATCCGTACACTTAACAGTGAGGAGGAGGATAATAATCCAGTCAGGAAGCACTTCTAAGGAATTAAAAAAAAAAAAAAAGAAGTGTATTTATTGGCCAGAATCTTTCTGCCAAGCACAGAAACTGCAGTTTAAGGCCTGGTATTTTGAAATAATGGTTGGTGGTTGGCTGCTCAGCTTTGCAGAAGTAGCTTGTTTTTCTGGGAAAAATCCTTAGAAAGTTGACTAAATCCTCCTTCTCCTTCCCAGCTGTCCTCAAAAGGAAAGAGAGTTCTGCTTTACCTCTGCACTCATCTTTATGAGAACCCTAAGCCTGTAAGGGCCAGCTGGGGCTATCTTCTTCATAAATCCTGGTTTTGTCCTGGTTGTTGGAATAGCTGGGTACTTGGGGTGGGTGGAAGTTATGCGTCCACTTTCACTTCGATTCATCTGCTGCCTATTCTGTTTAGGCTTTCCCCAACAACAGAAGTCCTGCCACTCCTTTCATTTGCATCCAGGAGACAGTTGAGCCATCACTTAGGAGGTGTGGGAGCACCTTCTCCCAGCTCAGCAGCATCCCTCTGGGTCCCTGTTTGCAGGCTGGCTGCATGGGGGGGTGGCCAGGAAGGAGGTCCCACAGGGCTGAGGGGTACATGGGGAGCTGAGGAGCCCTGGGGACTGCCCCACACTGGTGACCACACAGGCAAGGAGTCCTGAAGACAAGTCTTGCCATCTCCTTGTGTCTAACTGGATTTGTGCTTGAGGTTTTCACTCCTGTAGCTGGCAGCGTGTACAGGAGTTCTTGTAACAATAATAAGCTGTAAACATTTTGCATCTAATTCTGAAAGGTTCCTTCAAAGAAACATTTCTTCATATTGCTTGGGATCTTTTCTTCTGTTGAAATACACATTCATGAGTGAAGTAGTGCAATTACAAGGATGTTTAGAGAATCACAAAGGTATTTATTCTTGTCCTGGCTAGTTTATAGTAGCAAAAATTGCAAGTGGAAAGGCTAAGAAAATGTATTCTAAAAACAAATGTGTAATTGTTTTGTTGAGAGTTAGAGTCAACAGTGTTTATTCATGAGGCTTAGCTGCCCCAGGCGAGAGCAATCAGACTGGAGGTACCACCTCCTGTATCCTTGTTCTCTTTAATTGGAGCCATAGCCTTGGATGCCCTGAGGCAAAGGGCCGTCTCTAACTGTATTCTGTTCGGTTCATGAGCATTTGAAAGTGCAGTGGAAAAAAACATTCTTTTGTTTAGACAGTTTCAGGCTTCCCCTCCCTTTTCTGTTCAGCAAGTGAAAATTGTATGTCGAAATTAAGCTCTTGAGCAGCTGTAGATTTTGCATGTAATGTGATACTGCAATGGCTAAATAGTTCTGCAGTGTTATTAGGATGGGAGAAGAGCCGTGCCCCACCAGCACTCAGGGATGGAGAGTTCAGCCTCACAGTCCGCATTCAGGCCCGTGGCTTCCAGTGTCCAGCAGCTCCCAGTGTCCAGCAGGCTAGAACACCACACTGGCTCCCAGCACCTTCTCTTTAAGCAAATCAGAACATATCTTAACAGTCTCCCTGCAAATTCCTGTGTCACTCCATTTCTATTTTTAGGCCCTGGTGAGGGTACCAGGCACAGCTACCAGCCTAGAGACAGACTCGAGACAAGATTCACTAAAACTTCTCTCTGTCTGCCTCGCAGTGGAAGTCCAGGTGGGGGCATGCAGTACAGGAGGCGGCTGGCATCTCTTACTGATTCTAGCTCGGAGTTTATCCAAGCTCTTCCTGAGTGTTTTTCTACTCTCCCTACTGTAAAATCCTGATTTCCCCATGACATCTTTATGCAGCGCTATGGTTAAGTGCTTTCTTCTCCTATTGTTAGCACTGCCAGTCGCAAACTGGTTGAAGCTTTTAGCTCCAAAACAAGTAGCATGGTCTGGCTTGGAGTGTGAGGAGAGTTCTCTGTGCTCTCTTCCAAGCACCAGTCAGGTCAGATGGAGACCTGTCTGGAGGGAGGGTTCTCCCCTTGGGATAGACAATGCTGGTAGAAAGGCTGGCTGGGGTACTGCTGCCTTGAGTCAGATCTGAGTAAAAGTGATAGCAGCCTATCTCATCTCATCTCATCTCATCTCATCTCATCTCATCTCATCTCATCTCATCTCATCTCATCTCATCTCATCTCATCTCATCTCATCTCATCTCTCTGCAAGTACTCACACTGTCCCCACGCCCTGGTATCCTAGCATCTTCACAAGGTTAGTTCAAGCTTGGTATGGAGTCCCTTGTGTGGCCTTCTCACACTTATGTGTAAGGTGTTGGTGGTCAGACAGCATCTTGAAAAGATGAGAAAGGAAGAATACACCTTACCTAAGCTTCACCTTCACAGTGCCCCAGCCCATGCCTGGCCACGTTGCTCCGAGGGGAGAGTTCAAGCAAGGAATGCTCAACATTGACACTGTGGTTTGCACATTCAAGGGCTGAACAGAGGACACTAAAAATAAGCATCCTATATTGCACCCTTCCTGCTCCACTCACCCCTCCATTCCCTGCTTTCCTGGAAGGGTGTTAGGCAGTTTCTGCTCCTTTAGGTTTTCTCTGCCCTGCTTCAAGCCAGCTTTGCCCCTGTGGTGGTCACTGCAGTCATGTATGTAAGAAGGCAAAAGGACAGTGTGACAGGTGATGGATGGGATGGGTGGAGTCCTTGGTCCACGGTGACTAGTTGCTGGTTTATCCTCCTCTTGTAGGTCAATGTGAATGGTGATTTTGAGCTCAAGAGCTCTTCCAGGGCAATGGCCTTTTGCCACATTTTGAGACAAAGGTACCGAGTAGTTTACCAGATACCCCCTGTTTTCTAGGATATCACTCCAGTCATATCTTCACTGCAGAAAATAGCAGGGCTTTAAGAGGCACTTATTTATTTAGTAATTCCATGCAGCTGGCAAGGGTTAAGAGCCATCCCTGGATGATAGCAGTCTAGTGAGAAGTATGTCATAGCTCTGGAGACTTTATCTAAATACTCACATGCTTTGTGGTGTGCAGGTTTCAGATTTGAGTTACTAAACTCCTGGTCTTCTTATGAAAACACCTCACTGCCCCTGAACCAAGGTTGGACTATCCAGAGGATGGCATAATATCTGCTGTGTTTGCCTTGATGAATGATTAATTCCCAGTTGGATCGTGGGGGTTTGCTGAGCACTGAGGCCAGCAGACTCCTTGGCTTCCTTGCCGAGCATACTTGTTTAAATGCAGCAAGTCCTTTCTCCAATGTTGTCTTTGCAAAATCTGGAGGGGTGAGCCTTTTGATGTTTGTATTTACAGTGTTTTCACATCTGGATGTCATTTGTGACACAGGCTCTCCTCCTTTTTCTATCCCTGTGTCTTCCTGTAAAATTCATTTTGAACATATAAGCTCATGTGGCTTTAATGTGTAGTAGTCGGCCAATGTATTTAGCAGGCCTGTAGTAGGCCAATAAAGAGGTACCTTGGGTCATGCTGTGCGCTCTTGTAAATTTATCCCGAATTAACCCTGATTGGCATCCAGCTCCCCTGCTGTAGAGATACAGATGTGTGCGCTCTCCAACATCTGCTGTTTCATGAGGAGCTGTGCCATAAATCCATGAGCCCCAGTGACCTGGAGTCTGAGCTGAGGCTTTGGGGATGCTTTTGCTCCTGTGTTTCATGGTCAGGACAGCTCACAGGACAGGTACCTGCAAGATGCAGGTGGCAGTGCTGCTGGTAGAAGGGCAAGCTCTGTCCTTGTGTTTTTACGTGAAAACCTTGTCGGTGTTGCAGGAGGTGTTCTTCTCCCTGAGCAACACCGAGATACGGCCTCCAGTGCAGATCCTTCTTGTGGCTCCCCTTTCTATGCAAGCGGTTTGAATATCCTTGTCCAACAGGTTTCTTTGGGGCTTGTAATAATTCAGCTTCATCTTTTAAAATGCAAACTTGGGCATGGCAGAGCAGGCTCCTTCATCTGCCTTTACTTGCAGACGAGAGCAGGGGAAGGAGATCAGAGCAGGCAGTGCATTGCTGCAGTCCTGCAGGCAGCCTGGATGCAAGAGGAAAAACATAGCCATCAATTTCTAAATGTCAGCAGAGATCCCCTGGAAATTATTTATTGCATCTGCTGTCGTATTTAATGATTTAACAATATACTAATAATCATAATATATTAACTTTGTGTAGTGATATACCAATCAATATAAAATAATGAACACATCTAATGGGTTTAATAGTATACAGATGTTTACCGCCGTTCTCCCCAAAGGTTTTCATACAGCTCCTCAAGGCCGTGCTCGGGCAGTTCCGATCCCAACCCCTGAGCAGCCGCAGTGCTGGGGCTGTGCCGGCTGCTGGTGAGTGCGGGGTCACCGCAGGGAGCAGTGTGGCCATTGATCAACCCTTCAAAGCACCTATGAATCACCACAGTGGTGACTGTATGAAATGTACCTATTAACAACCGCTTTGCAATGTGAAGGTTAATCACGATTAAACATTTCCTTTGGTTTTCTTCTATCCTTCCACCCGGATCCAAACCCCAGAGGTCCAAATGCACGTCAGGGACACTGGAGGCTGCAACCAGCATAGAAGGCAAAGGTGCCCAACCTCAGCCCACCAGAAGGACTGGGTGGCCGTCAGTGTGCACACGCAAGTCTGTGTGTTCAGAGAGCACAAACATGTGCTCTGTGCACTTTTGGGGGCCATGTGCACCCGCTGCACACAGCTACAGACTGTGCACACACATCCCCCCCTCTCCCCCCCCGTGAGCACATGCTCTGTGCACACAGGCACAACACACACACCGTGCACACACCATCACCATGAGTGCACAGATAGCGGCTGCGCGCATGCACACATCAGTGATGCACACACACCATGAATACAAACCGTGCATAACACCCGGGCCATGCGCATTGATACAGATGCCATGCATGCACACACCACCTGCACACACATAACACACATGTAAATTGCATGCATGAGCCAGGCACATGCTGACCGTGCACGCGGACACAGCTCGTGCCCAGACCGCCCAGAGCTGTAGGCCATGCACACACACACATTGCACTCACAGTGTGCACACGCGCACACACACGCACACGCGCGCTTTCTCCCCCCTCCTCCACCCCAACTCCGGGGCCGCGCGCGCGCCCTCATCCGGGTGCGCGCGCTCCGCGGCAGCCGCCTCGACGGCGCGTCCCGCGCGTGCCCCGCGGCGGGGCGGGGCGGGGCGGGCGCGCGCGGCGGGGATCGGCGTCTCGCGGGTGGATTGGTCTGGCCTGGCGGCGGGCGGGCGCGGCGCGGGGTGGGCGGTGCTGGGCGCGGAGCAGTCGCGCCGCGGAGCTCTCGAGGAGCGGCACCGCCGCGGCGGAGCGGAGCGGGCGTTCCTCGTCCATGTGTGGGAATAATGGTTACCGAGGCGTGAGCCGCAGCGAGAGTGAGACACCCGCCGCTGGGGGAAGCCCCTGCATGGGGCCGGGCTGGGGCTGCCTGCGGGGCTGAGCTTTCCCCCTCTCCCTCGTCGGATGCCGGCCGGAGCAGCCGGGGTCGCTTCTTTTGCTGGTTTCTTTTTTTTTTTTTTTTTTTATTCTTCCCCCCCCACCTCCTTTTTCTTTTTTTTTCCTTTTTTTGGTGTGTCCGTGGGCTTTTCGCCCTCCCCGCTTGTTTTCGGCCCCGCCGCGGCCCCGAGGGTGATGGACCCGTAGCGCCGTCTGCGCGGCTCCTCCGGGGCTGACCGGGCGGCTTGGACGCGGCCCGCTGGGCGCGAACTTCTAGCCCTGGGTTTGGCCGGCCGGGGGGAAGAAAAGAACACGGGGGAAGAAAAGAAGGGGATAAAGAAAGGTGAAGAGACGTGCTGCCTGCACGCCACGGAGGAGCGAAGGAGCAGCTGCGAGCGGCAGAGGACTGCGGCGGGGGCCGGCGGGACCCCCGGGGCACCTCTGGGCCGTGCTCCGCGTTGTGCCGCTGCGGGGGGGCCCCGAGCGGCTCCGCTCCTCACCGCGTCCGCGGGGGCCGCCCGGTCTCACCCCGTGGATCGTCCCGCGGGGGCCCGGCTCACCGGCGGGGCTCGCCATGGTCTGCGCGCCGCGGGGTAAGTACCGGCGCGGCGGGTAGGATCCCCGCGCTGTTTCCTCCATACCCGGAGCCCCGTTGCGCTGAGGGGCAGCGCTTTTCTGCCGGGCTGTGGGAGCCGGGGAGCTGGGCGGGTTCTCGGGCAGACGGGAGAAGGAAATCGCCGCGCTTTCCGCCGTTGCGATCGCTGGGTGCGTGCGGGGCTTTTTGTCTGTTTCTTTTTCTTGTGCCTTTTTCGGTGCAGCCGACGAGGTGGTTTGGTTTTTCCGGCCGCGCCGTTTGCTCGGTACCCCCCTTCCCCTGCCCAGCCCCGGCTGCTTTCGAGGCCGTTTCACGTCCCTTTCTGCGGGGGGGTGGGATTTTGGGGTGCGGCGGGGCGAAGCGCGGAGAGGCAGAAACCGGCCTTTACCCGTTGCCGGAGGCGAACCGGGGAGTTCTGCGTACGGAATTATGGAGAAGGATTGTTCTGGGGGGAGACTGTGTGTGTGTGAATTAAATAACATAATAAAACAGAGCCGCAGCAGCGGGGAGCTGCTGGGATGCGCTGCGCTCCTAAGCTGGTTTTTTTTTCACCCCGTTTCGCACATTCCTCTAGTGCGACCGCATCCCACTTCCAGGAGGGGATACACACACAAAACTAATAGCGATTGAACCGCTGTCTTCGTCAGGGTACCGAGAGCGGGGCAGGGTGAGACACCCCCCCCTCTCCGATACCCAGGTGCTCCCGAGCCGTGCGGACCCGGTTTTCCCCCCTCGGTGACCGCTGCCCGTTAGTGCTCCTCTTCGGCAGAACGCGGCGGTTTTGCTCCTTGGGGTGCTCTCTGGGCAGGTGGAGCTGTACCGGGGGGGCCGGGCGAGGACAGCGTAAGGTCCGGCATTGCTGGCGATCAAAACCGGTGACAAACTCCCAGATCTGTAGCCGGCGATTTAACCCCTTCGGAGCCGGCCCGAGCCCCGTCTGCGCACAAAGAAACGACAACTCTTAACATGGTTTTCGTGCGTTATTTTCTCCGTGTGTCTTTTGGCCTCAGAGCTGCCCCGTCCTCCTCCCAGCTTGGCAGACGGTGCTGGAGGCGCTGCTGCTGTGCCCCACTTCCCAGCTCCAGAGAAAAATTAATCCAATTAAGAAACTAAACCTTGTGTGTTTAAAGTGGCAAATTTGAAAGGGGAAAGGGAGGGTGAAGGCAGATTTCCAGATCACTGGTTAGCTAAAGATGGTTTGGAAGAAGAGCTCAGGAATAAGGCGAAGGCAGAGGGAAGGCAAGAGGGGACCTTTTTAAATGGCAAAGGCTTGTATGTCTCTCTGGAATTTAAACCGGTTTTTAGGCTTGTAAAATCTTCTTGAAGTTGCGCATTTATCTCGGGAGGCTGCTCCCGAGCTAATCTTCTCAAGGCATGTCCTGATTTTTTTGAAACGTTACAGTATCTGAGGTCCTTTTAACCTAATTCTGTAACAAAGATAATTTCTTGTTATGTAAGTTACTGTTCTGAATGATTGCTTTGGGTCTTGGAGATCGTCCTTAACCGCTCTCCCCTGCGCCGCCAAAACTGGAATTATTTACTTCGTTATCGATTCTTGACAGAAAGCCTCGCTCAGCTGGGAAAGGCTGCTGAGGTATTACAGGAAAACAGTCTCCCCATTCTTCTTTCTAGAGAGTTAAATCTCTGGTCATCCCTGATCAGAGGTTTATGTTTATGTATAAATCCGATTTTCCCCACATACAGGCTTACAAGGGCGAGCTGCTTGATTTATACACACAGCATTAACTTCCTACAAGTGGCAGACTTACAAAGCTCTTCAAGAATTTTCTTCTTTGCTGAACACGGTTCCCTCAAAATGCCCTGTGCTAAAGCCAAAAGGCACTAGCTCGGGCTGCCGGATCCTCTTTTCCAGAGGAGATTAATGGTGTAAAACAAACAGGCACGTTTTATGTAGCTGGATACTTAGTTTTTGCTGGTACAGAGTGATTTTTAAATTGGAAGGTGTGTTATTCTGAGTGAAACCTAAAGCCTTGTTTATCGGAGAGTGGCACTCTGTTCTCATAAATAAATGTAGGAGCAAAATACAACCTAGTATTACTCTGGCAGGACACGCAGTCATGTTGGACCTTGTGGCCTGGGCTGGCTGAATCGAATAGTGGTGTCACAAGTAGCTCTTGCCTTTTTAAGTTAAAGAAGGGATTGGAGTGTGCTTCAAATTCCAGTGATAAACTACAGATATTTAGCAGTAGTTGGTATTTTATTTTGCAAGAATGATGCAATTTAAAGTGTTAACTTTTGGTAAGGGGTACAGATACCAGTGTTTGCTGTTGTTGCTTTTTAAACCAAGAGCTGTTAAGATGTTTAGTGGTGAGATGTTGACAAAAGTGGCAATGAAGAGGGCTGCGTTCTTCAGTGAGCCCCTGTGCTGCACTGCTTTGGGGAAGCACAGATGTGTGTATGTCATTTTCTGCCTTAAATCTTTTATTTCTTCTTTTTTCCTTGGCTCCCATCATCCTTGTGTCAAGTGACCCATAATAGCTAGGGGTTGTGCTGTCTGGATACATTTGAATATGAAGCAGTCTTTTGAAGGCTATTATGGAAGATATAGGCAAGTCAAAATATTTGTATCATTGGAATAGGAAATGTAACCTTAATTTTAATGACTTTATGAATTCACAAGATCTGAAGTCAGACAGGTATAAGAACATGTTGCTCCTCACCTAATAGCATGTTTGAGCAAAGATTGGCTTTCTGCATCAGAAATGGAAATTTTAGGGTTTCTTGCAGCCTTTTATTCTTCTGAATAAGACGGAAATTCTGCACTAGGTAAAGAAACATATGGTTTTACCAGAAATTATTTCCTACACTGATCAATTACCAGGAGATGTAATGAGAAATATATTCCTTAGGGAGGGGAAGGAGGGATTGCCATTACATAATATCCCCTGGGATAATTTCTGTATCGCGTAATGAGGTTGGTGATGGAGCATTTGGGGAAAATACCTATGGATAGGAATTTCTTCTTCAGATTTCCATAAGGAAAACGTATTATTGAAAAATAGGCTTGTTAAAAGTAGTACTGATACGTTAGTAGGTGCGTGCTTTGCCTTTACACACATTTCTTTTGTTCTCATAACTACTATGTAAGAGATTAGGTAACCATAAGATTAAAACGTCTGCAAAACGAGAGATGCTCTTGAATAATTCCCTTACTTATTTAACACCAAGGGTAAACCATTAAGGGCTTATGTTCTGTTCTAGGCTGCATTAAATTATTTCTGTTTCTGTATTGAAAATAGGTCCTAAGGACAAGAAAATCTCTAGTCTTAATGGTGTAAACACAAATGACCTTATCATCATGCTGGTGCGAATAAGATACGTAGAAATGCATATATGTGATGCTGTGGATTCAATAGAACTTGGTAGCTGGATACGTGTTTTCAGAGTCCTTGTAATATCCGAAGGATTGCCTAGGAGCTGACTGAAGAAAGGAGAAGAAAACACTTTAAAGTGACTTAAATACAGCCTTAACTTCTTTAGTAGCAGTTGCTTTAAACAGGAACATAATTCATCCCCACACACCTGCCCTTCGCCGCGTTTCACACTCGGAGCCCAGTGGTGAGCACGGAGCTGCTCAGGCACAGAGGTGTTAAAACCAACAGAGGAAAAGGTGAACAGCCTTAACACCTCTGTCACTGCTGGGGAATTTGCCTAATTGGAGCTGCTAGGTTAAAACCCGAGTGCTGGTGACTCGGGTAATTCTTGTCCAGCTTTTGTCCCCTGAGTTAGGGATGCGCGAGTTTCCCTGAACATGGCCCTGGGGCCGGTTCCAGCAGCCGAGGTGGTGCAGGGACCCCAGAAGGAGGCTCTGGAGGGGGAGGCAGGTCTGCACTGCTGTCTCTTCATGAGGAAGTTGGAGGTGCAGTGGCTGTTCTCAAGTCCTGGCCTTGATTTCAGTGTTTCATTGATATTTCATAATATTCCGTGTGCCACCTCGTGGCTGCGGGCGCACATTGCAGCCCGGAGGGGTGCCTGGGACCCGTTTTGGGGTGGTCTTGGTGGTTTTGCTTTGTGTCAGTTATCTGTTCTGGTTCACCTAACAGTGAGTCGGGTGGAAATGCAAACCAGAGTGGTGGCCACTCGCTGCTGACTACTGTGTGGCTTTCAAAGTTTGTGGTAGGGCTTGGCTTTCCCAAAAGGTGAAGAACAGTGCTAGATTTAAGTACTGAGGGCGGAATCGGTGATGTTTCTGTGCCCTGTAGAAATGGTTGCCATCAAGGGAACTGAAAACTGTGACTGATACTGGTGGAAGGGCTTCACTGTAAACGGTGACACCAGGGTGGTCATCTTCCCTGCTGCCCCAGCCCCTTACCCTGCCAGAGCTTTACAAACAGTGATCCCTGCATTAACCACCTCACAGGCGGGATTTAGCATGAGAGCGTCTCTCAAGGTAGCTAATGCCATTTCAAACTGTAAGAATGGAGACCTGTGATTGCTGGTTCTTCTAAACTTAAACTAGGATGGTGCTGTTGACATGGATATAGAAAAATAGGCTCTCCAGAACATCCATCTGTACCTTATATGGCTGCATTGAAGGGGTAAATGATTAAAAAAAGTGTATTCTTTAATACTATAAAAATAAGCCTTGCTTTCTGGTGGGTGGTAGGAGAAGTGTTAGAGTTTACATGAGGGCAGCTTTTCAAGGTGGCTGTTTGTGCTGTTACCAAAGATATTTCTAGCTTGCTTAAAAAATGAGATTTTTTAGAAATACTTTTAATTTTGAAAGCACTCAGCCTGGCTTCTTGTGGAAAGAATGTTGCCATGGAAGATAGCTACAGGCTTTTTAATACTGAGTCAAAGCAAGCTGGGTGCGTTGTTTGCAATAATGTTGTTAGGGGTAAAAAACATCTGTACGTGGATGCTGGCTCTGGAGTAACTGCTGTACCAAAGAGGAATCATGGACATAACGGGTATAAATTTGAGGGATTTTTTTCCCATGGATTAATCAACAATAGAAAGCCTTTTGGCCATTAAGAGACCTGCAGGGAGCTCCTTCCTCCAGAACTGTAGGTTATAAACTTATAGTCTGCCTTCAAAATGGTTGGAAATCTGTCATAAATATCTCCTTACTATGTACCTCCTATCTCCCTGGATGATTGGCTCTCCAGCAAAGCCTTCCGTAGAGGGTGTACTGTAATCCTTTTACGTTACTACTTCAGTGCAGATTACACAGCAAGAAATAATTAGGAGATTAATTTTCACCTGTCACTGCCAATAATAGATAACCTTGATACAGTGACAGGGCAAGGAATTTGGGGAGCGGAGAAGCTGTTAACCCTGTAGTGATTGCTGCAGGGACCAGCCAGAAAATGGTTGCCAGAACATGACCTCCCTGCTTGCTGTCAGCGAGGGGAGCGATGTGTTCATCCTCCTCCTTCCCCACGGATGCGGTGCCTCTCCCACAGCCTGCGCTGTGGAATCCTCTCTGTGCCACCCTGGTGCCATATGCGCATCTTGCTAATCAGCCCGGAGCAGGCGTCAGAGACCTTTGTAGCTTTGTCTTTTAATTCCAATGCAGTTCTGTTGCTTTTCATGCTTTCCATTCCCAACCTGACTGGTATTCCTAGTCTGCAAGGGAAGGGAGCAAACTAATGAAGATGGCTTCATTAGGCAGTGCGGTTTAGCCCTTGCTTCTCTCCAGCAAATGCAGCTGAAAAAACATCCCACAAGTAGCTGTGCTTTTGGTCTTCAGAGAGGGCAAAGCTGAGGTGCTTCTGCTCCCTTTCAAAACTAATTGCTAGCTTGCATCAGGTGAACCTAAAACCATAGCTTGTGCCCTAAGACAGGAAAGAAAGCCCCCACCCTTCCCCCTCCTCTTGTAGTCCTTGCTTTCGTGCCTAAGTTGAAATCTACAATCTGTTGAAAACGTTAATAGGAAACCAGCCTACAGAAAATGCCATTATTCATATCATCGTGAGCTCATTTATTTTATCTGCAATAGTAATGATAAGACAGACTGCTTGGCAATGCAGATAAGGTGAGAAATATCTTAGAGCTATTTGTAAAAGTTAAAGCAGATCTTGGTACTGAGAGATAGGGAAACTGATGAGCCTTTGGGCTATCTGCAGAGCTGAAAGCTAATAAAGATTTTAATAGGAAGGCCTCATTAGGATTAGGGAGAAGATCTATTATCTGGGATTTACACAACACAAACACTGGGGCAACTTTAATTTTTGCTGCTTTGTTCGCTAAATAGTATTGCTGAATGTGAAGCCTTTTAACTCTGATCTGGATCTCTTCGTCATTTCAAGGAGCCATCACCGCTGTTGGTTGAGGAAAGATGGAAGGGCAGTTCGTGTGGGAATGCATTTGCCACACATGAGAAGTGCCAGACCCCATCATGTTCAGGGGCCAGTCGCTTTCTGGAGGTGCAGAAATACAACTGTTTGCAGGTGCCTGGGCAGGAGGATTCCCAGTAGCATCATTTTTCCTGTTGTGAATGGCATTTCTAATCTTTTGGCCCTGAAGAGCATCTTCAGAAAGAAATTAACATAGTGCTGTTGTGCTGGTTCTCTTGATGGTGAGACTAAAATACTATTCCTGGACAGCTTGTCCGCCCATTCAGCCTCATGGGGTACTGCTAACTCAGAGTTCCACAGCTGTGGCTTTTTTTGTTAGCTGTGATACCCACACAGGTAAGACTGTTTTGGCAGAGGAGCTGCCTGCAGTGCCACTGGAGCTGGTATGGTAGGAGTATGTGCCATGGGTGAGCTCACCAAATGGCTTGGTAGTTAAACAACAGGACTGAGTTAGCACTGTGTGCTTTCTTGTGCCTGTGATGTACAGGACATTCACTTTTTGAGGACCCTCAGTGTGGGCCAACACCTGTCTCATGGGCTCAGTGGCTTTATTCCTCATGTTCAACAAAGCATGTAAGGTGCATGTAAGCTGCTGAAAAAGCATTAGCTTATCCAGGGCTTACAGATGTATTTAATATTTTTCGCAAGGACCATCCAGACTTTTTTTTTGTGGTTGAACTGAATTGGGAAGCAGGAGAAGCCCTGCTGGAACATTTTTTGGTTTGTGTTTGAGGACCAAGCATGTTGTAACCTGATTCTGCTAACCTGCAGTTTAAACCACTTTTACACACAGCCAATGAGATCTAGCTGAACGTTTAATGCAGATGAAGGGGTTTGGTAGGTGATATCCATACTGGCTGTGAAAACCACGTGTGTGACTACATGTGTGTTTGGGAGCTGTCTGGTTTCTTCCTTGTGTGAAGCACCAACGAGTACAGGAGTCTCAGCTTCTGCCTGTTCTCATGGCACAGACCAACTCCTTTCCTGCTGGGTCAAATAACCCTAGTTGTAACTACAGTAAGCATTGCTTCTGTAGAAGAGTAGTGCTTGGAAACCATATTCTTGTATTTTCAGTTACCTTTAATATGATGGAGAAGCCAAAAACCAAAAGGGAGCTCAGCACCATGAGCCACAGGGAAGTTTATTCCAGACAATAGTTTGGGTTCTGCTGGTTTAAACTGTTGGTTGCCTAGAGTAGACAGGGTAATAACTAATTTAACTCCAAGTATTTCATCTTCTATGTGCTTAAGGTACTTGCTTTGTGGAGAAAGATGGGCAGGCTGGCTGCACCCACTGCCCCGAACATAAAACACATTCCTTCAAGCAGGCTGGTGTCAGTTCATTGCAGCTTGTTGGTAAGAACTCTCAGTTTATGTCAGCAAACCAGCGTGGCCTCCTAAAGAGCTAGCACTGTTTGCACGTAACATGTTGCTCCAGCAAGGCTGCCGTTTGAGAAGTTTCTAATACTTACGTTTGATATGAATGAAACTTTTTGTTTTGTCTGTAGACCGCAACGGAACTGGAGCTGACTCGTATCAGGAGTGCCTTGATAACAAGCAAGGTATGAGATCAAGTCTCTCCAACATGGGCACCTGGGACTGATTTAGCTTTATTTCTTACAGCTGAATTGGTTGCTGTCTCTGTGTCTCTCGCTTTGTCTCCCCTTTTTGCTTTCTTTTTTTTCCCCTCCGCTGTCTCCAAGCCAATTCACTGTTAACAGCTCCATGTCAGCTAACCTGTTAGCTCAGGGTCTCATTACACGTTTGTGATAAGGTTTCTCATTTTTAGCGCCCCAAACCCTCTGTTATTAAGCGAGGAAGTGGGAAGGTTGTAAAACAAAAGTAACACGTGCTCTTGCTTGCAGCTATCTTCTTTCTTGAGCTTTAGTTGCACAGCCAAGCAGAAAAACATATTAAAGTTGAGTTCAGGGAAGGCACGTGCTAGGCTGGGTTACCTTAATACCAGCCATGCTGTGAGGATTTGTGTGCTGTGCTGACATGCTGGCCCAGACTTGTCCAGTCTGCTGTCTTCTGTGGCAAAGTTGATAAGAGCTGGAAAAGTCCCTTGTGACTTACAAGGGAGTGATGATGGTGAAGGAGGGACCTGTTATCCTTTCACTGTAAACATGGAAAGAAGAAGAGTCAGTAGAAATGAAAATTGTAGAAGTATCTCTGAACCAGGACCCAAAGGCAAGGTTATTGATTTTGTACTTAGAGAAAGGGTTGGTGTATTATGTTCTCTTCAGATGTCCTCTCTCAGAACTGCAATCAGAAGTGTTACTCCATCGCTGTAGCTGTGAAGTGAGTGTTGAACCTTCTGGTAATCAGGGAGAACAAGCACCCTTCAGTTCAGAATTTCATTCACTATAAGCTACAGCAGAGAGAGAAGAGGAAATACTTATCCTGACCAGGTTATAGGCGTCAGTTATATGTCAGTTTTTACGCCGCTGTTGACCCAGATCTGTAACAGTAGCTAGAAGGATCATTTGCTGAAATTTTGACTCTTCTTGCACAATTTAGTGAAGTCGTACCAAGAAACACAAAAAAAAACCTGTCCCAATTTTGGTGCTTGGTTGGGTTTAATTTTCCACTGGTGTCTTTGCTTTCAGTATCCATCAATCAGTGTTGTATGTGCTTCAAGTCAAAGCTGCCGTGAAGTGCATCCCCCTGCTGTCATTGGGGTTTGGGGAGGGTTGCTTGGGAGGGGGGTGGTTGTTTCTTGTGTTTGGTTTTGTTTTCCTCCTCTCAAAAAACCCCAAAAGGTTCATTGTCTTTCTGGTGACCTTTCTGCTCATCTTTTTTTCACTATTTCCCTCTGCTGATTGTGGTAAATACCTAATCACTGCTAAGCTTTTATTTCAGAAGTTACAACTGGAAGACTAATGTGGAAGAACTGTAATCAATAATGGCTTTTGTTATTAGATTAAGTTTAAAAGTCTTCTAGACCAATGTAATTCAAGATGCTCCTTTGATAGATAGTTTGTTCTTGGGGAGAACGTTTTTTTCCAGTAAGGGTTTTCTGGTTGGGGAGGGGAGTTGCATTTGACATTTTGTAGAAAGCAACTGAGTTTCAGTTTTAAAAACATTGAGTATTCTCACTTTTTGAAACCAGTTGAGTCCCTTTGGTGCACCAGTTACACTGGTTTATCTGGCAGGTGGTATTAAAGGGCATTATATCCATCACTTTCATTTATCTGTCAGTACCCCAGATACATCCTGTAGTGTGTTTAGTTGATGGGTTTCTTCTACTTCATTGTTAACACGTGAACAAGCTGTATCACTGTAAGTGCTTTCAGTCCAGTCTGAATTGGATGTGGTTTGGGTAATTTACCATGTCCATGCTACGTGTTAAAGCAACAACCTTTAAGAGCACAGAGGTTTAAAGGTGAAAGTATACACAGTAACTTGTAGTCAGTCTCTTACTGTCCAGTCCACCTTACATTTTGTGAGTGTGCAGCAGAGCTGAATCCACCGTTTGCAGCAATTTACGGAATATAAAGTACACAGCTGCCAGTGGACCCATTTTTCTGGTTGCTTTCAGTTATGTTCAAAACAAAACACCACCAATGGCTGGAAGTAGCAGTGGCTCCTTAGAAGTGTTAAATCTTCAAGCTATGTGAAATGCAATTGCCATGGCTTCTTTTTATAACAGTATGCTTGTCTCCTAGAAATTATGCTATAATGAGGTATGGTTTATATATTTTACCCCTTTCCTCATTAAAGTGCTATCTCTCGGAAGAAGCGCTTTGTGTCTTGAAATACTGTGCGGTTAAAATGAAGGCAGGTTTATAAGGATTTAATGTACTTAGGAGCCAAGGTTTTGCAGCTTTATGGTAAAGATGTTTTAACAAAGAGCTTTATGGTAAGGGTGTGCTGTATTTTAGGCAGGCAGTTGCTTAAGGGAGGATTTTCAGTGTGAACACGTCACGGCAGCAAGAAATTCAGAGGGAAACGGGCCTCTGAGATCCAATCACCATCTTGGCTGATGTTAAGCCTTAATTCTTTGCAGTTTCAAGCCCTGAATATTTTTTTGCCTTTTGGCTCAAGGAAGACAAAGTCTTGTGCCGTGTCGTGCAACAACATGAGCAGGTCATGTAGGTTTCTCATTATGGTGCTCAAAGGCAGGGTACAGGAGAACGTGCCCAAGACAGATGGCATCTGAATCCTTGAAGATTCACATCTTCTCAGGCTAGAGCTTGATTTTTCAGCCTCCTATCTCCAATACTCATTATTAAATTCATACCTTAAAAGCAGACTTTCTGAGGGCTGGGATTTGAAAGTGAAGAAGGCAGCAGTTCTGAGCAGTTGGCCATCCACTGCAGCAGAAGACGTGTCCTGGATCTGCCTCTTTCTCTGGGATACAGTTAATACCCCATGGCTTCCTGAAAGCCAGGGGGTTCTGCCATGGAAAACAGGTATAAAATTACAACCAGACACAGTTGTTGCTGGAGCTTCTCAATAGGAACTCACTGTTAAAACAATTCTGATTTAAAGGTTAGGCAATGAAAAGCAGTCAGCTAGGGCTTTGGTGGCAGCCAGGAGACACAACCTCCCATCCTTGAAATAGTGTGTAGAGAGGTGGTCTTGGAGACCGATTCCAAGTGTTTCATGTTATCATTAGCAGCACCTTCTCTCATCCATAGAAAATTGTGGTTTACTTCAGTAGCATCCCCATACACGTAGTGGGTATTTTGCCCTACTGGCTGCTAGCTTTCCAAGCAGGTTCCTTCTGGAAGAACCTAACACCTTTCCCTTTTCCATCTTTCTCTTTTTTGCTGAATATCATGGTTCTGTGTTACTTTTCCACAGATGAATTAGTTTCTGTTTTCCCAGGAGGAACATGGTTTTGTCTTTCTGATGACACTATTGACTTTCTAGGACTCTATATTTCTTCCCTGGTGTTTTACACTACGTCCTAAATTCAGTACTGCTTATTGATTTTGTTAGCTCACCTCTAGAGGGAGGATAGATGTGATTTGGAGCAATGTTTGGGAGCAAGGACAGAGGGTAGTTAATCTTGACAGTGATCAAAATCTGGCTGCAGTCGAGATGATAGTGCCTCTGTCATGAGTTTATGGAGGACCCTGGGTTTGTTCTGAGTGGATCTTGGGCAGGTTGCTGAGTAATTGTTACACTCTGTAGGGCTTTATTTTGAAACAGTGGCCATAAACTGAAGATTCTTCATCCTGCTACCAGTCCCTTGGGCCATGCAGTCCCAGTGTGTGTCATCTCCTATTAGTCTTGATGCAACCAGTGACCTTGTTTGTGTGAGCACATTAAGCACAACATTAATACCTAATTTGACTACTTTGAATTCAGACAGGCTGTAATCAATCATCTGAACTCTCTTGACAGCGAATATGGCTGGGCAGGATAAGGAGAATAGATGAAATGCATGCTTGGGCCTAAACTGTAGGAAACTAGAAACCTGCTAGTGAGCCTGTGTAGTTGCTATAACTGTAGCGGTTGGTGGAAACGGGTTCTTCACTGTAAGGCAAAAGCAAGAAAATTGTGGTCTTTGTAGTGGTCGGTTCAGCCTTCTTCCTGCCTGTTAAATACCAGCATGGTAAATGAGACTGCCAGGATACAGAGGCACCTTTTAGAAGATGTTAATGGGAGAAGCTCTGACATATTCCAGTTTTTGGATCCCTTCTGAGCAGGGTTAGTTTCAGGATGGAAAAGATGAATTATGAGGCAGATAAATAAAAGCGGCAGAGTGGCATGACTGGATTGAAAAGTGCGGTCAAAACAGCTCTGTCACCGAGGACATTATTTCCATTAAATGTTTTGAGATTTATTATTGATTTCAGTGAAATTACCCTTGAAAACAGATTTCCTCCAAACCTTTACTTTTAGGTATTTGTTTTGGAACTCCTTTAGGAGGCAGAAAAAATGAAACTTCTGCTTCAAACAGTTTTTATGTTTTGAAATCGGCTTTTTTCACTGTATGAACAGTTTAAAAGATATTATTTATTATTTGTATTCCAGTCATGCCTATGCACTCTAGTTACGGCCTACACGTCATTCTGCTAACCACAATGCAGACAGGGGGAGGGGGATCAGTTTCTGCCTGAAAAAGCTTTGGGTTTGTATTTCTTACTGGGGCTGCATTGATTGAGGGTGCCTGTTTCCAAAAGAAAGAAAAACTAAAAAGCAGCAAAAAAACCCAAACCCCAGCCTTCTCATTTTACAATATGTTGGCTGCCTTTTTGTTTAAAGAATTATAAATACATCAGCAGATTTTCCACAAAAACACATATGCTTTCTTCCTGGTGAGTGTGATGACGCACTGCGAATCCTTGCGAGAGGCCTTGAATCTCCTTCGAGTAGAGGATAGTGCTGAGCTTGAAATTGGAATTTTAAAGAAGTGTCTTCGTTACAGAAGATGCTGGTGGGGCCTCATTAGCTTGAAGAATTGCCATTTTCTGACTAATTTTTTCTTTTGCCAGCCTGGGAACAAAGAAATAAAGGAGGAGGCAGAATAAAAGCCTGTGTGAGTGTATGTAGAGAGGCCGCAGCTCTTAACTGGTAATGGTATCTGGAAAGAGTCCAGGCTGTTGTAAATATGAACTTTTGTCAATATTCCCCAAGCTTCTTTGGACTCTAGGGTGGGCTTTATTAGCTGAAGGTCACACCATTGTGCTGTCTCCCTCTCCTGAGACCTCTGATACCTTCCTGAAAGGACAGCCCATTATCCCTGGGCTTAGAAGCCAGCTTTCTCTTCAGTGGCACTGAAGCTGATCAGCTTAAGAGGCATATTTCATCCCCCTGCTGCTGTTTTCAGGAGACAAACAGTGTTTATCGTCCCTGATTAATTCCAGTTGATCAAAAAAACAAAATAGGAGGTGTGTGTGTGTGCACACATGCGCACACACACAGACACACGGCGTTGACTCTTGGTTTTAAGCTGGTGGTCGTGCATAAGGTCCACTCATCACGCTGGCCATGGTGAGCAGCGCCTGGTGCTGCCTCTTTGTTCTTCCGAAGTGGTGTGTCTGAAGATTGATTTAGTAACATGAGAGGATCCTGGGCTGCGATCAGTGTAAAGAGAAAGGGGTAGAAAGCGGGACAGGGTATCTGCAGCCTGAGCATCGAGGTTGGAATTGATTTGTGGCAATTAAACATTGAGGTCTGTGAGAGCAGGACCACCCGCTGGGAGAGCGGCTTTCCATCACCTGCAGAAGATGAATAGCCCTAGGAGAGAGAAGGGCAGGGATTTCGTACTCAGCTACCTGAAAAGAATCATAAAAACACACTGTATCTCGCCTCTGTATCTTGCAGCCCTGTTCATCACAGCTAAATCCCTTTGCTGGGAATTGTATGCAAGAGACTTGGAATATATAAATGCTAATTGCTTCTACTGCTTTGGTTTCTCCATTTCACTCTTTGGATCTGGCTTGAAATTTGTCAGGAGGTGTCTTGCTGATTTTTTTGTTGCTACCATTTGAGTAGGAACGTGTTCCATGCATGGCTCCCAGTTTCATAGGGTTACTTTTTCCCTTGTGCTGAGATTCAGAGTACAGAATGAATAACAATGGATAACAAGTGCAGTGAATAGCATGTTGTCCCTCTCAGTGCTCCTCTGTCAAATGCCTAGGTAACATGCCCCAGTGGCTGGGGCATCCAGGGCTGAGACCTGTGCTGTGTGTTCCCTTAGGGCACACCGTGCTGTGCAGGACACCTCACCTACCTGTGCCTGAGGTTTTTTGGTGGAAAATTAGAAGACTGAGACTGTGCATGGTAGCGTTTGTTTAGATGACCATGTAGCTGCAGCCCAAGTAAGGCCTTTTACAAAGGACTCTGTATTTCCTTCAGTTTGTTGTGTGGTACTTGCCAAGGTTGAGGAGTGAAGGAAGAAGTTGCACGTGGTTGAAAGGAGCCTGTTGGTATTGGGACCAGAGGAGAGTTTTTACTTTGTAAAACTGAATTTTTCAGTCTTTTGCAAAAAAAAAAAAAAAAAAAGGCTACAAATATTATAGAGCTGAGGTTAGGGAACTGCTTTCTCTCGCTTTGCTTTTTGTTCATATCAAACAAATGGGCCCTGACAGTAGGTGAAGGGGCTTCACTGTTCTGCCCCCACTGTGGCAGAGCTGCTGCATGTGGGGCATGTTTAAAGCAGATTGTAGGTACTCTGCTTAAACAGAACTTCATTTCCTTTGCTAGAACAGACAGAGATGGAACAGTATTAGAAATAATTTTACTAAATTATGTTTACTTCTTACCACTGAAGACAATATTTAAAGATGGATTTTCTATTACAGCTCCAGTGCTAGTGTAAACAGGATCTGATGGGAAAGGCTGTAAAGTAATAGGGCTATTGGTCATCTTTGGGGAAAAAGGAATTTACATAATGCACTTCAAACTGAAATGGATCTGAAGCTTTGGCTGACCAAACACAACTAACATTTCTGCATTAAAATGTGTACAGTAGCATGAAATGGGAGTGGTGGGCCTCTAATCCTGTTTTTTCGAGGTAAACTGCACAAGCTTGTGTCTACTGAGGGCACTTAGATGCCTTTGTGGATTGGGTTAAATTTGTCATTCTTCACGTAAAATAGAATGCAGTTAAGTTTTAGATGAGAACCTCCTTAAATATACCACAGACTCCTTTTTCAGGGCAAAATAGATTTAAGGGTTCTGAATCATTTACGGCTCTTTCTCCAGATTGGTTAACACAGTGGAAGGATGCTCAGTAGTCCAGTGGTGCACCATAGACTACAGGAAGGTATGGACTTGCTTGGGCCCCAAGTTTGGTGATAAGTGACATGTTAATACGTGCTTGGCAGAGCAAGGTCTTCATTTCCCTTAAAATGGAGGAGGCAGGAACGATCTCATGGGACAAGATGTCTTTGGGCTACTGCCCACTGTTAGGTATGTCCTAGACAAGATTGATTTACTCGGTGTGGACAGATTATTTCCCTTTCTCTCCCCAAATCTGGTTTGCAGTAGCTGCTAGCAAGAGCTTTCCACCTTCTGTATCACATGAAGCATTTTAGCTCTTGTTGAAATATGAAGCTCCTTTCCTTTATTAAAATTAAGAAGCACTTTCTCACATGGCAAAGTGATAATAAAGGCTGAAATTGGATCTATAACTTCATGAAAAGAAAGAGAATTTTTTTTTTAAGGCAAATCATGCATGGTAATACCTCCATTGTTCTCTCACTGTGTTCTTTGTATTGCTTAACTCCCTGCGAACAAAGAACCCATAAGTGGAATTGTAAAAATAATCCAGGCATTTAAGTCAAAACTCAAAAGGCCCTTGGGAATCTCATGCAAAGGTGTGCCCTTGAAATGGTGGTTTATGAGTTGTCTGAACAGGTTTGAACATCCTGGCCCTGAGGAAATCTATGGGAATTTCGCTGCTGACTGCAGTGGGGTCAGGATTTCACACTTGGCGCTTTGTATGTACATTGAGCGGGGCCGGCTTTCAGGCTTTGAGAAAGTCTTGACTCCCTCCTTGGAAGCAGGCAGGAGGTTTTCTAGCTGGTTGCACTTGTGAATTCTAGTTAAGGGAATTGCTTTTGGTGCCCCCCATCTTTGTCACTTACTTAAACAAATAGGCAAAGTGGAAACGTGCACTTGCTCAAGTTTGAGCAGTAATGCTTCCTCAAGAGCTCTTGTTACTGATCTAGAACTGAAACTGGTTGGGAATGTGGTTTTAAGCTAAGGTTCAACCCTGCTTAAATGAAACCAATTCAGCAGAGAGATGGGAAATTTCATTCCTACTTGCAGATGGCTGAACCGAGCTCGTTAGAAGTGTGAAGGTTTGGTCTCTGAGCTTCAGCACAGATCAGTAGGGAAGCTGCATTATGAATTGAAGCTATGAGTACTTCTTCACCAGTTTATTGCAAGATAATGTGTTTTTAAAAGTACAGGTTTATCCAGGGTCAAAGTCACTGGAAAAGAAGGTACTTAAATGGTCAGTGAGGGAATTAGTCCAGAATTTGTGTGCAGATTCGGCTGAACATAGAAGTTCATAGAAGATCCCTGTCTGAGCAGGAGGTTGAGCCAGGCAATGTCTCGAAGTCCCTCCCACTCAAGTGACTCTGTGGTTCTCTGTTTGATGTCTCATGCCTTCCCAGGGTATTTGAGCAAACCACTCAATTGTCTGACTCCGGTCATTGTAAAGAAGGACATCGTATTCCTCTATCATGTCATGGGCCATGGAGAGGAGAGTCACGAGACTTGCAGTAAATTCCACTTTGTCCTCAAGTCTTCCATATTCATTGTGCACTGGCCAGTGACATCATCTGTTGTTTAAGAACTGCCGCTGTTGATGGAGTAAGCTCTGTATATAATGAAAAACAGGACTCAAAGAAACCATAATCCCCAAAACACATGATTCAGGGCTCCAGGAAAATGGAACACTTAAGTTACCTAATCATGGTTCTCCATCAAGAGAGAGTTTAGGAAAAATTACTAGGAAAACCTTTGAAGCTGTCAGCAATGATATCCCACAAGCTGTTGTCAGTCCAAAGTAGTTCCACAAAGCTCAACAAATTGATGTCTGTTGAACTTGTTTGCATCTCATTCTAGTAGAACTTGGATCAAGAACCTGGGCTGTGTGCCCCTCATGTTACTATCAGTAGTTGTAAGGGGGAGCGGGAAAGCTACATACATCTTGTGTACAACATGGAAGTTAATTTGGCCTCTTACACTGCTCAGGGGATCACAGGAATGTTGCAGTGGCTGAAAGCTTGGCAGTAACTTTTCCATGTTTAGCTGTAATGGAATGTGCAAAAGCATAACAATTCCTTGATGGAGCCTGGAGACACCCAGCCCTGGTGCGGGTAGCAGTACACACTGACCGCTGCTCAAGGGAGGGACGTTCCGCAGAGTAGTCTGCACAAAGTAACAATCACATCCCAGCAGGGACAATTAGAGAGTGTTAGAAGTAAATGGTTCATTTCCAACTTCTTCTGCCCAAACAGAGCCAACAGACACTTAGAAAAACCCTAAATGAAAAAAGCTGGGTTGTTCCTCACTGTAGCTGTTTCTTGAAGGCTTTCCCTAATGAGCTGTCTCCTTCTGTCCAGTATGGAAAGAAAAACAAAAGAGTTAGAGGCCTTCCTTTGTCTCCATGTGGTTTTAATGTGATCCATTCATTCCTAATCATCTTGAAGGATTATAAAAGCAAAACCTGTTAGTTCTTACTTCTTTTCTTCCTCCCCCCAACATCATCATTTGTTCCTTTATCATGTTGCATTTCTTTACCCGTGAATCAGCTGCCTTTTAATTTTTTTCTATATAACAGAAGTCTGGCAGGGAGGGAGGAGGGTGACGGGACTGCTGCTGTCTTTGATTCATTCGACACACAAGTGTTCCTTGGCCTTTCATACCGAGGAGTGGATGTGGCTCTTGAACAAATTGGACCTACTTGTTTGCTGGCCTAGGCCATCTTGTTATCCAGCCAGCTGTGTTTTGATCTTGGAGGGCCATTTGAAGATTAAATTGAGACATCTTTTGTTACTATTAAGTGCAGTAATTAAATCAGCTCAGTGTTATTTAAGTGTGGAAAATGTCGCTTCGCTGGCCCATGGGTGCCTGAAGTTGCCATTAGACAGCTGTGTTGCTTCCAGTGCTAATGATGAAGAGGTGGGAGAAAAGAGCCAAGTGCTCTCCAAATAATTTTCAGCTCTTTCTGGGTTATGCAGCATACCCTCCCCACCTTTTTGTGTGACGTTTCTCCTCCGTCTCTCCTCAGTTCATGAAGAACAAGGTTTTTGAGAAGGAACTCCAGTTTTTGTGGATAAAGAGCTGGAAGCTAGTGCCCTGTCCCATGTGGAGGGGTGGTGTACAATGGTGAGTTCCCTGGATCAGCAGCTGCTGCTCCATCCCTGAGTCTGCAGGCTGTTGGCTCTGTGAATGACAAAGGAGGCTGAGCTAGCAGGATGGATGTAGTAAATGAGCGAAGTTGTCTGCTCCCCCCCCTTCCTCTGTAGGGGGGAGTCTGCCAGTCAAGTCGATCATGGCAAGTACGTTTGTTCCCATGAGGGTCATTGTAATACAATTTGCTGGTGAAGACTGGCCTGACTGTGAAGTGGTGGCACCTGGGAGATGTGAACTCTGGCTTAGGCCAGGGCTGATATCATTCAGAGGTCACCTAAGGCTTAACAAGCTGAGAGTCAGTTGCCCTTACCCGGTCCCCTTTGCCTTTTACTTGCCAAGCAGATTGCTTTGAGAGCAGTGGCTGGACGTGATGATTGGCAGCAGGGAGCGGAGCAGAGAGATGCTGGAAGAGAAAGCGAGATCCTCAGTGGGAGGAACAGTTCTTCGGAGGTTGAGTATGTTTTAATGCCAGGTTAAGTTGCGCAGCAGTATTGGTTCATTGCTACTGGCAGCACTGATCACTTGAGCATTGCCTTACTCTTTCCCATCATGCCCTTTAGAAAACCCATCTTGCCTCCTGTCTGCAGCTGAACATACAACTTGCTGCTTCTCTGGTTTCCACAATGAAATTTGTCGCTCTCACTTCTTGATAGGGGAGCAGAGCAGCAGACAGAATCACCCTCAGCCTCTTCTGGCTACTGTGCTGCCTGTCGAGGTGAAGCAGTGTGCTCCTCCCCGAGCCCAGGCTCCAGCCTTGCTTCTGAGCCATCTTGTTATTCTGTCCTCCTGGATGCACCCGACTATCTGGCTTCCATCTCCAGTAATTGCCCAGCAACATCTATTTGCATTGCTTTGTACGCTTCTGTGTTTTATAGAAGGGGAAGTGTATTTGCACTTTGCGAGTGTTTTTGAGCTGTGGCAAGGGCAGAAGTGTGGCAGATGGGTGGGGATGAGAGAATCAGGAGCATGATGAATCTGTTTTTCTTACCTTGTTTAAAATTGCCTGTTAAAATTCAGCAGCCGCACCTCCGATCAGCCTAATAGTGTCTGCCATGTTGAGAATACACAGTCATTAGTTGGTCCAATTCATGCGTGCTGAGGTAGGAGGGTGATGTGAATGCAAAGGAGATGGAGAGAATAGGAGTTGGGGGGGCAGAGGAAGGAGGGGGAGAAGCTTGGTAATACAGTGACAATGAAACATACGGTAATCACACTGGAAAACTTTCTCCTTCATTAGCAGGGATCTGTTGAGTTTCTGCTCACATTAGGGTAATTAACACAAGTACAGATTGTTGAACATCTGTGCAGTTTAACTATATGGCCGGTTCCCAGGCTTTAAACAGGGCTGTGAGGAGCCAAATGCAAAGCAGTATGAAAAGCCCACACACTATTCATTTTACTGAAATTAGCATTTCTGGATGAAAGCTGATGTTGCACGTTGGCTATAAATTTTCTCTGGTCGGTTGCCAGGCTGGCTAATGATCTGAGGGGAGGGTTTGTTAAAAAATGTGAAATTTGTTACTTTTAATATTCTGGAGGGGGAGTTTCTATCTTGCTCTTCCTTTCTTAAAAGGCAAAACAAAAAGCCAGCAAAACAAAGCATACAGGTATATTATATCTAATGTGCTTCTAATCTTTTTCCAGTTGAAACCCAGGAAGGAATTGCTGGTTCAGCCTCCATCAGGGGCTCTTGGCCTCGTGGAGCCATCAAGGCTTTTTAATATTTCTGACCAAGCTGCAGTTTTAATTTTGTAGCCTTGTAAAAGCCTGGGAGGCTCCGCTTATGATGTGTTGTACGTATGAGCCGTGTAAATGATGGTGGTTACACAGGTATTGCCTCTCTGCACATCATCATCCCATAACCCTGTGTGTGGACAGGGTTACCAGGACAAAGCTTTCGCTGTGTTTGTGGAGAGCCTTCTGCATTGATTATCCCAGAGGACTGTTGTTGTGCTGTAGTATCTTGAAGCTTCCTCCTTGCTCATTTTAACCTTGCCAGCTGAGAGCATCTGGGCCACAAGGCTTGACGGGCTCTTGACTGTAATGGCTGGCAGCAGCGAGTTCTCCACAGAGGGCCCTTCATGCCACAATTGCCTCTTACACCTTGGTTCATCAGAGCCAGTGCTTGTTGGCCTTCAGGCTATGTAGCAGTGCCACTTAATACGTCAGGTTTTTTGTTCTTCTTCCCTGTGTGGATAGGGATAGGGAAATCATGCTTAAACGGATGGTTTGTGAAGCCGTCTTCACAGGGCTTCTGACACTGACAGTTCATGGTCATGTTTCTGATAGCGGATATTAAGGGTCTTTTCACTTCTCTACCTAGAAATGCTCACTGGGAAGCTGAGGACAATGGTTTCAATACTTGACTATCCCCAATTTTCTCTTCCTGATGGGATTCCACTTGCAACTTTTTTCCTAACCATCTTCTGGTGTTCTGCGGTGTTGCCAGCTGTGTATTGATTTGGGTGTTCTGGCTGTACCTATACTTCAGCCTGTGAGCAATATGACTGCATACCTGAATACACAAACACTCCTGGGTTTGTATACAATTAAATTAAACACTTTTGTTCAGATACAGGATTTAACATATGCTGAAATTAAATAAACACGCACACACAAACCCCCAAACTGACCAAATTGTTTACATGGGTGTAATTGCTATGAGGCAGATAAACTTCAGCTGGGCCAACAGTTAGTGTACCATGTGTGTCAGGGAGTTTTATTTTAATGGAGAAGACATTCATGTGTGGGGATAAAAAGCCGAGCAATGTGCATAAAAATAATAATCCTCGTTAGCTCTGTTTTGTCCCCCCTGGTTTCACAAAGCAAAAAAATGTTGTTATTGGTGGGTTCTTTTCGTGTAATCCCTGTGGGCTGGTGTGAACAGAGCTGACCTTTGAAACCCTACTTAAATTTGAGAAGGTTTGTATATTTTTTCATGTAATTGGGAAAGGAAGGGACTTGGTGGCTTGGAGGAAATGTAATTCTTGCCAAGAGTGCAGTGATTTGGTCCCTCAGTCCACCCTCACCTCCTGCTCTGTACTGGCTTGCACTCCAGCCCAGAATTTAGCTTGGCATCACTTGATTTGTTGGTTAAGTTACTGCTGTTGCACCCACCAGCTCCTCCACGGTCTGCTGGCAAACATCCAAGCTTGCAGAGCTTTTTGTGACCAAAAAGCCTTCAGGGACCAAAATGCAGTCTTCAGATTCAGCCCTGCAAATGTCTGGGCTTCAGGAGCACCTGTAGGACAAGCCCCGTAAATATAGTTCTCAATGCTTTGTCATTGCAGGATTGCTCTTTAGGGTGAAGGTGTCCCCACAGGCCAGACTTGCTGCATCATGTAAAACTATGCAAGTGTAGTTAAAGATGTGGTGTATTTTTGAAGAACTAATTTTATTAATCTAGTCCAAAGGGAAATTTGGGCTGGCCTACTTAGTCCTCTGACAGTTTTGCAGGTAATTATTTGTGTGTGTGCACATGGATGCACACCAGCTTAGTTAGAGAAATGGAAATTGAGACAAAAAAATGAGGAGTGCCATGTATGGAAGGGACGGGAGTGCTGACGTTTTCTGTTCAGAACATTACAATGAGGAACTGTTTAATCACAGTGTTACTGCGTTAAGCAGTGTGTTTTTCCCTGGACTTGATGATTGTCAGTGATACTTACAGTATTGGCAGAATTGTGTCAGTTAAGTTGATGAGGATGTCCAGTCTTACTGAGGTTAACATCTGTGGTCCCTGGATTTGTACTCCGTGTATCTCTGCTTGGATTCTAGTTGGTCTCGTTCTAGGAAAACCCAGCTCTATACAAGACAGTGAAGCTCAAGAGAAAAACCCAACAGTATTCCCATTAAAACAGGCAAGCATGGAGTATTGTCTGTAACTGTTAGGTAAACCAGAGTCACCTATTTGTGTATGCGAACTGACTGTGAAATTAAAGGGCTGCTATATCTCTAGATACGCTGCCAAAATAAAACGAAGCGTTCCTTTATGAACACCTCAGCTCTTCCTCAGCCCTGCTTCTTAAGAATATTTCCCAGACACTGGACTCAAAATGCCTGTTCTGTTCCTGGAAAGCAGAAAATGGCAATGCATCCAGGGAAGTGGTTTCAGAATTGTGTAAGAAAGCAGAACTGCAGCTGGTGAAATGGAGACAGATGCCCGTGCCTGAGACCCCAAATTTCACATGCAGTGAGACTACTTGGAATGATTTTTCAACCAGATGATTTTTCCAGCATGTACACGGTGATCCCTGCCCAGCTGGGAGACTGGGCAGGGCACGCACTGAGAAACACAGGGACATCATTTTGAAGGACTCCCAAAGTTCCCTTGGAAGGTGCTGTTTCATTCATCACTAAGCTAACTTCTGTAAAGCAGCAAGTGCTCTTCTTCTACGTGATCATTCTGAACAGATAGTTGCATTTATTTAAATACCCAACAGAAGCTCAGAGAACTTGGCTGTTGTTTAGGTATGCTGCATCTCCTCAGCCACCTCTCAGACCTTTATCAGTCACCAGACTGAGCCCTTCTTGCTAATCTTGCAGTTGTGTGGTTGGAATTATCTCCATTGTGTAGATGGGAACACTGAGGCAGATTTGAAATTACTTGCCCCAGGCCACCTAATGCTGACAGTAGACCACACAGTCCCTCAGCCTCTTTCTGTGCCAAAACCATTCTCTTGTGTCTGTGTATGGAAGAAAACATAGTTGGGCGAGCGGAGAGCAGTGTTTGTTGTGATGACAATGTGAATTCAGTCCCGAAAGGCCATCAGACAGTGATGGATGCATTGCTGTGAAATTAAAATTGCCATTGATGCACAGAGGAAGGGCTTCTGTGCGTGCAGGAGGACACGGGAACAAGCAGGCAGTGGGATGAAGTCGGCAGCGTTTGCAGGGTCCAGCAGCCCCTGCGCCAGGCAGCCCATTTGCATTCTTCTGTCAGGGAGCTGGAAGCTGCCATGGAGCAGTTTACACTCCAGCCTGCTCTGGCTTTGAATTATGCATGACCAATTTATCATGCCCCCAGCTGAAAAACTAATTGTGTCCCTGGGATATATTTACTAGAAATTGTAGTTTGCTGTGCTGGGGTCCCCAGAGTGTCCGGCAGAGCAAATGACTGGGAAGTCGGAGCGTGTTCAGAGCAGGACTCCTGGCTCCACTGGAGCCACCGCGCTGTTGATAGATTTTTCACTTCAATTGCCTTTCTGAGGGCTTCCCCCCTCCTTCCTATTTTTCTTACACTGCATTACACTTAATCGGGCTGCAGGAGTCCTTCCAGTAGTCTCCAGTATTAAAAAGCACACCAATGTGCCTGAAAAAAAGGCAATTTATTCAGGAGATGCTAGCCAGGTTGGGGGCAGGGGGCTGGTTTCTTCTGTGTGTGGTGGTTGGGGTTTTTTTTCTAAGCACAGTGTGGCTTCATGTAATGTCTCCAATTACCGTGCTCATCCCCTCCCTCTCCAGGTCTGAAGTGATGAGATTCTCTAATTACTGTCATTTGAATGAGAGGTTGGGGAGGAGAGGGTTTCTTCTCATATGGAGCTCGTGGGGTGGGCCTAAGCTTGCAAATGGTATTACCACGAGGTCTGGCAAAGGAGTGTGGCATGCCCCAAACTGAATTTCTTGCTGATGAAATGACAACTGTCAAACCTGTACCAGGCTGTAAACCCTTTAATGAGGTAGAACCAAGTCATAAAGATTATTGGTGGGGGCGAGGTTTGAAAGGGAAGAGGGTAATTCACTGATAAATTAATCACCAACTTCAGTCTGTCCTCCCCCACTTGTCACAGAAGGAGGATGTCAAGAAGTTAATCACAATAAAGGAGTCAACAGTAACACGACTTCAGAGGCAGAAGAGCCCTCTGGAATCTCCTACTCCTGTTCTATTACTCTCCTTGTCCGACCCCATCCAGCTCTGCCTGCCATGCTTTGCAGTGAGGAGCCCCCATCACTGAGGACAGCAGCAGCCTCTGCATGGCTTCACAGCCCAGAGAGATAAACTGGGAGGTTGCTTTTCCAAGAGGCTGGAGGGCTGCAGGATGGGACTTGGGAGAAAGGGATTTCTCCACTTGATGGTGGGTAGGAGGCTGCTTGTGGCTGTGCTGAAATGGGCTGCACGCTCCAGAGCCAGGCCGTGCTCTCCCACCTCTTTAATGGGAGTTAATGCATGTTCTCTTGGGAGGAGAGCTGTAGGAAGTTAATGGGGCTGGAAGAAAGGTGTTGGCAGAGGTGCTTTCTTAAGTAAATTCAGGATGTATGAGGTAGTGAAACTGTGCAGCAAGTGCATTGTATGGGAAGCTGAAAGAAGCAAAGGTAGGTTTATTTTATGTTATTTCTGAATGTCACAGATCTGTACCAGCTTTTAAACATTCAGAAGTTCTCTGCTCCTTCTAGGTCTCCAAATCTGTATTCATCATCAGTTCCCCCAAAAGATCTGGTGAAAAGATTTTGTTCGGGTGACTGCATGTCTTGCTGCAGAAAAAGTAGAGCAGAGCTGCTGTGTGATGAAACCATGCTGCTTTTTGCTGAAATATGTGATACAACCCACATAAAAGCAGATCTGAAGCTTGTAAAATCAACTCAGAGAGAAGGCATGAACAGGTTTTCCCCTGAATACAGCTAGCCAGAGCAAAAGGCTAGAGTGCAAGGTTGGAATGGACTGCCAAATCAGGACTGCCATGCTGTTATCTACCCATACCCTGATCAATTGGAAGTAGGCACGAGTCTGGAGTTGAAATCCTGTGGGATCCAGTGCTGTAAGGTTGCTTTTCCTTCATGCTATTGCATCTCCTGATTTCCAAAGAACAGAGACTGCTCTTGGAGCCCTGTGTTTCAGTGATCTCTGCCAGAGGCAGAGGGTATTTTTAAGCGGTGTTATACAGAGTATGTTACAGTCTGCTGTTCTGGGGAGTGTTGTAGCACATGTGAAATCACTGTGCTTTTTGAGCAGTCGGGAGAACACAGGAAAGACACTGAGAACTAGGATGGAGGCCGTTTTCACGCAACAGCAGTTGAGGAAGGAAGGAATAGGGTAGGAGACAGTATGAATCACAGCACATTGTGTTATTTTTTTTAGCTGTAGTGGCTCAGTCTGGGTGCTTTTGCCCTTTCATTATTCAGAACGAAGCACATTAGCGAGTTCAGGTTATGTTCCTTTTGCTGGTGGTTCTTACTATCTTGTTAATGATCTTCCTGGGTTTTAAGTGCCTACAAATGTGAGTTCTTGGATAACGTGAGTTCAGGGCAGCTGTCCGTGACAGGGTGTCCTCATTTCTCCTGCAGAAATCCTCCATGTTTTGCTTTCTTCCAGCCCTTCTTAAACTCATCGTTATAAACTAAGGGGAAAAAAACCACTGGCACTATGTTGCCTTACGGATATTGCTCTTCCCTGAACCTGCTCCTATCTCTTTCCAGGGGAGCTTGTCTGCCTGGCAGTTGGCAGCTGCTGAGTGGCCCTACTGGTTTTTCTTCTTCCCTTTGTATTATTCAAGCACTTTTGGCCTTGCTGCTTTTTTCAGCCTGTTGCTGTGCTGGAGTTGTCTGAGCTGTCTGGTTTTCTCCCTGTTGCTTTGCTGCTTCCGTGGCTACGGTGGGATGAGTTGCTGCTGCGCTGCTGGGAGAGGTCAGGTACACAGAGTCACAGACAAGCCACAGCAGCAGCCCAAAAGATGAGAAGGCATTGGAATTGGGGTAAAAGAGAAGTCAGTGTCTGTTTGGTAAGAGGCTGTGTGATACAAACTGACCCTGCCCTCTCAGATTTCTTTTACCCCGAGATCCTGTCCTCCATCCTTTTCTTCTTCCCCCTCTCTCCCTCCTGTAGCTGGGGTACACTTCAGTGTCAGTTTTCATTTACTCCTGTGCTTAAGGTTATGCAGATAGTGAGAGAAAAACAAGGTGTGATCAGCAAAGAGGGAGGGGATTTACGTGCCTTTTGAAGAAGGGGAATTTTTTGTATTCATGCTGAAGGGTTAAGGGAAGTTACGCTAACAGCACCTACAACTTAAACATAGTGCTAGCTGCCACAGTTTCAAATTGATGTGAACATAGTCAGCTAAAACACCCTTCTGGCTTGGGAATTTCAGGGGGATGTTGAGCCCCATGTCCTCAGCACAATGTATTTCTAAGTGTCAACATGTTCCTCCCAGTCAGAACAAGAACTAACAAAAATAGAAGGGGGAAAAAGGGGGCAACACATTTTTCTTGTGATAAAACCGCGGCAGCATCTCTGGAGATGTGTGCCTGAGCAGTGACACATCCATACCCTGCCTTAGTTGAACTGTGGAGGAATTCTGCGGGGGATGCAGGAGAATAAACCTTGTCGCTGTAAGAAATCCATCCAAGAGAATGTCCATCAGCGATGCTGCAAGTATTCGGAGGCTGCTGGAAGTGTTCCAGTGTTGGAGTCTTTGTCTCCATCCATCACAAGCACTGCAATCTTTGTGCCCCCAGCTTCAAACAAGGGCTTCACGCTGTCCTTGCAATCTGCCTTTATGCAGCGGAGTGTGGAGGCTTCTAATTACGAGGCCGAGCTGCGCGGCGGGTGGGTTGGCGTGCTGTGCCCCACAGCCGCGTACCTGATTATCCGTTGCTGAGGTCGTTAGAAGGGTTACTCCTGAGTTTAAGCCTGCTCCGCAAGACCCCTAATTATATGCTGCTCTGCAAGTTGCATTAAAAAGAAATTGTTGAAAAGACAAAGGACAGAATAACATTTCCTCCCTCGTCTTCCCCTCTCTCCCCCCTCTGCAACACACACAGACACACACTCCCCCAACTCTCCCTGCTGGGCCCAGAGCTACTTCTCACGCTTGAGTTGGTGCAAGCTCTGATAAAGCCATTGAAAGATGCAGCAGGGAGACAGAGTGCTCCCAGGGACAGAGGGAAGCAGAAGAGGAAGCCGAAGTAAAATGACCCCCTCCCAGGTAGATACAGCCTGGCGCTGCTTGCTGAAGGAGTTGTCCCACAGAGCAGAATTAGAGAAGAGATTAACCGTCCTTTATTGTTTTGTTTCACTTCCTAGGGAGCAATGTAATGTGGTTTCTTCCATCGTGAAAAACCTGCTTCAGCTGGAGCTCTGGGAAGCCTGAATCACTACAGATAACACATTCAAAGTGCAGTATCCCTTGCACATGCTGCCAGTTCTCATTTTAATCTCCCCAGACATCAAAAAAATTAAAATGTAAAATTCTAAGCTTTGCAGTTGAGTGACGTGAAGGCTGCACTCGCTGCAATGCAATTTCCAAATCTGGGGCATGCACACATGTGTCCGTCCCTGTCAGAGATAACGGGTTTATGCGTGCTTTCCTTGAGCCCATGAAGTGTACCACTAACAGAGATAGAGAATTGAATGGGTTCTTCATTACCATATGTCTGGACTACTAATGAAACTAAACCCAGGTTGATAACAGTAGCACCACATATGTCCAGCTCCTCTTGGTGCGATTGTAACATTTTCAATTTACGTAGAGATTATTATAGGGGTATCTGTGGTACCAAAGGTAACGTTTTTCAAGACTGCTGTTTCAAGGGGTGGGGCTTTTATTGCTATTTGCATGCACCTGAAAGCCTGAGTGACAGACCAGGATTTCACTGCACTATATGCTGTGCAAACATGGAGGGGGGAAGAAGGATTCTGTGCAGCAGACTCAGGTTTTTTGAGATGTGGCTATGGGGTTTTTTCGTTGCTTTTGTAGCTGGAGAGAAAGTCATATTGGAACAGGAATTTCAAAGCCAGAATGTCCAAGTTTGAGTCACTTCAGTACTGAAGAAGCTTGCCTACTCTATCATGTTACACTTTGTGTAATACGAGAGCTTTAAACCTTGCTCAGTCTCTTGAGTATCTCAGTTGTAGTGCTCCTTTGCGTGCTCCTTATTTCTTACCCGTTTGCCTTCATTTTATTCTGGTGCCCAACACTGGATTCGCTGCCCACCCAAGGCATTAACAGCAGGAAAACTTCTGCTCCTCCTGTCTAATGTGATTTTTTCCCCTCCCATGTTTTCATGTGTTCAGTTTGTCTCCATGTAGTGAGGAAGGGCCCTGCAGCCATCTTTGTTGGTTGGGTGGCTGAAGAGATGCAGCAATGCAGCCATGCCAGCAGCCCAGCATGTCATTCCTGTGCAAAGCACAGGGTAAGGCACCAGGTGCGAGGTGCAACATACTTCTCTTGGTCACTCGCACATTTTGCTTCCTCAAGGCAAGCTCTGAAACCACCACTTTCCCTTTGAGTGTTTAATATGAACTCGTAAGCCTCTTTGTGTAATAAAGTGAAATAATCCCAGACCTTGAACCTGATAATCCAAACCTTCCCTCTGGGCTTGTTGCACCCCTTCGCTTTCTCATGTCCTGCTCTTCACTGTTGCCTGTTGAAAGATGTCTTAGGTGTGGTCACTATGGGGCATCATTCCTGGGTACCTACCCGACAGCAGGTTGAAGATGGCCCTTATCCCACTTGGAATTTTATGTGGCTTTTGTTTTGGCAAGATGACACGATAGAGATATCAACTGTCTTGAAACTACTTCAGAGAGCAAAATCTTTTCTTCAAATGGTATTTGGGGATCTTCCAGTCATGCTTCATATTTTCATAGCATCTGTGTCTGAGATAGTTCAAAATCTCTTTGATTTAGAAATGTCATATCACTTCAGCTGGGACTGTAATCTGTCTTCAGGCGGGTGCAGGAGTGCTGGTCCCTGTTTAGTCAGTGGTGGCTCTCTCCTTGTCTTACACACTGTTCGGTTAGAAAGAGTTTCTTTCTTCTTGGCTTTTCTCTCTTTGTTCTACCATAATCTCCATGCTTTAAAAGGTGCAAAGACCAGTCACAGGTTTTGCATGCATCATTTGTTGGTTTCTTCAACCCCAAAGTCCCCAGAGTCTGCAAGTTGAGCCATTTTTCTGCTGGCACAGATTTGTGCAAGGGCATTATTCAGAGATGGCAGCTATGTAGTCTTGAGGCTTCGGCCATGTGTTGTTGGAACAGTCTACAGGGTCACTGTCCTGCTCATTTTGTCAGTTTGGAAACAAAAGAACTTGCAATCTAGTAGTAGTGAAGGTAAAAGTGAATTTCATTACAGTGCTTGTCAAACCGCTGGACACATGCAAGACAATGGAACAGGCAGCACATTCAGCCAGCTCACGTAGCACATGTTTGACACCGTAACCCATTTCACTGAGTACATAAACAGTGGGCATGAGCGACTGCTGCTGTTGAAAGACAGCGCTGTGACTTCCATCTGGACATCAGCCAAGGAGTGGTAGAAGGGACATGATGCTAACATCTCGCTTGAGCCATGGCACCTTGAATGGGATCATTTTCCCTGTCTCAGAATCAAAAGTGTCTACATTCTTACCTCTCATCTCAGAAATCTGGCTCTCTGGTTTGGAGGCCAACTAGATACAAACGCAGACAAAGCAGATGTGGCTCTCAAACCTCTAGACTGGGAAAGGATGCCTTAATATTTGTTGTAGTTTTACTACGCATGTCTTTCCATTGTGTGTTGGAGATGGTTTTTAGGGTTTTAAACAAATAAGCACTGGCTGAGATCAGGTACACAGTCAGTACTAATGGAGGTGAGCCAAGAGTACTTTGATGGAGCTGTATTTATTTATTAACTTCTTTACTGTTGTAAAGATGAAATCTCATGGCTGTAGCCAGGGTAGAGCTGAAATACCTACTAGTAGAATGCAAAATAAGTATGCTTGTATTTATATAAGGCAATGATAAAGTGTACCCAGGAAATCGTGTGTGCTTAGCCGATGCAAGCCCTGGTCCTACAGTTGATGTTGGTACGCAGTGACCACGCACAGCAGAAGGATATGCTGCCATGCATCATGACACAGTTCACCTCTGGACTGCTTCATTTCAGCACAAATTAACTTAATACTTTAGAATGGCTGCTGCAGATTTATGTTATTATGTGTTTGTGGCAATGTTCTACATCCACTTCAGTTCCTGGCGTGGTGAAGTGTATTGAAACAACCTGGTCTGAGAGGACCTGGAGAGATCAGGGAGCAAAGGAAAGGATACAGGCAAGATAAAGCACGCTGGTGATTGAATTTAAGTGGAGGCTCCTAGCTGCAGCTAGTGAATTTTGCTATTTAAAAAAGGCAAATCTCTTCCACACTTCTAAAGCTAATGTTTGTGTTTTGATTGTGTTTGTGTTTTGATTGTGTTTATATTTGAAATAAGGTGTAAGAAAGTGACTGCTTTGTTTAGTTCAGGACCTGTGCTTTATGGAATGAGAAAGTGTTAAGTCCCAGGGTCAGTGGTCATGACTCAGAGTTGAAAGGTTATGGGGTGAAAAACAAGAGGGAGAATAATGGAGCTTGTTATTTGTGCCTTCTGGGTAGTTGAGCTTTCTGGGTGTCCAGCTACCACAGGCTTAGGTACATGGCTAAACCTGTGTAAGGAAAGTTTCCTTTTCTAATGTGTCATCCAGTTGCTTCCCCAGTCTATGCCTTCCACTCTTTAGGATTGATTCTAGGCAGGTACATTACAGAAATACTGTCAGTGGCTGCTGCTGGACACTTTGTGTTCACCAGCTCATGTGCTGGGGCTCTGTCTGGTGGAGCTGGACCAGCAGAAAGCTTGGTTCAGCAGTGATTTAGTGCCAGACACAATTGTCTGTCACCAGTGTGCTACAAGAACCCCCTCTGAATGGAGCAGTATTAAATCTGAACCTTGCAAAGATGTTTGAAACCCAGCAGCACGGGTGGCTGGAAGATTAACTCTGCACGAGGACACTTTGGAGAGCAGAGCCACAATAGCAGCTTCGGTGCCAGCTTTGTCCCAGTTGCCAGAAGGGACTTTGTCAAGGGAGTCCTTTACGATAGTGCTGGTACCCCAGCTGCTAGAACAATTGCTTGAGACCACTGGCAGTCAGCATCATTAAAGCAGCCTTCAGGCTGCTTTATTTTACATGGGCAGTTATCCAGGTCCAAGCTTTGGCTCAGCCTGGAAAGATGTAGAAGGAAGTTTGCCATATTGTACCCCTTCTGCATTACATCTCTCCTTCATCTGCATTTAAAGATCAGGCCTGGCTTTGTGGCTGAGCTGCAGTCACCCCAGGTTGTAGTCCATGAAATTCTCTCAGTACGTCTTGGGTATTGATGGATGTGACAAGATAGATCATTCTTTTTCTTCCTACATAAAGGAGACATTTAATTGAATTAATTATCTAATTTATTGCCTGCCAAACTGGGACTTTAGCTGGATAAATTAATAATACAAACCAAGAGCACCTTTAAAACCTTAACCCCTTTCTGTTAAACCACATTGCAGCTGTAAGATCACATTTACAAACCATAAGTAATGTGCCTGCTGATAAAGGAGTTAATAATTTTGTGTCAAGATGGAGCTGCAGGAACCAAGCAAGGCTGCTTGCTTCTTCTTTAGTGTCTTCCATAGGCCAGGTAGAGCCTTCCCTATGCCTTTTATGTTTTAAAAGGGGAACCAGGAGGGTATGTTTACCAAAATGGATTTTTGCCCTATTGGGAATGGCCCTGTCTTGCTTTCCTCTGCTTTTTTTTTATATGAGTATGTAAATATATGTAAATGTATACAGGGACTTGGATTTACTCTCTTTGTCCCCCCCTCCCATGTATAATGTATGTGTTAAACACGTAATCATTAATCAACTTTGTGGGGAGTGGAGACAAGAAGGGCTCTTTGATGATAGATGTATACTTGTGACTGTGCTTGTATGTGTGTCTATTAGGCAGCATGGTGCTATCGAAAGAAACTCCAGGTCCCCAAGGATAAGAAACAGCATAGGGAACAAATGAAGAGGAAAAAAAACCCCAACCCCTCTTACTGTAAAACCCTCTGTCTTCTGCCATCTGTCTCCTTTTTTGGAGTGGAATAAATTGGGGAGAGATCTTTGAATGAGGTGCTTATTTATAATGCAGAGAAACATTAATGTAGAGCAGAAGCAAAGTTCTGGCTAATGTTGCCTCTGATGGCTGAGAGTGTTGGAGGCAGGATGACATTATTCCTTTTGTGTGTACATGCTGGAAGTGGTTTAGAGCAAATAAAAAGCCTTCAGGTTATAGTGCAGAGGCACGACTGTTTCTTAGGCTTTAATATCATGTTTGATGTTGTGGAAGGCACAAATTAAAGGTGGTCATTGCCCTGAAGTGTTCACAATAAAGACAACAAAAACCACGGTGGTTTTTTTGTGAGTACCCAGTTCAGAACCACCTTCAGGCTGCCCTGTGTCTCTGGACGAGGACTTTGGGCACTAGAATTGCTTGTCTGGAGATTAAGGTAGTGGTGTAGGGATTGACTTCTTTGCATTTCTCTTCCCATGAGGTACAGCAATAAGTCTTGGGACCTTAAAGGTTGGATTAAAGGTAGAAAACCCAGCATTTCCTTGATTGTGCTAAAGAGGAGCTTAGTCAGTCTTGCAGAGTTGTGCGTATGGTCTTGCACAAGATTGTGTTGTCCAAAATGATAAAGTTGGACTAGGTGTGTTGGGGGGGAATGGATTAAAACTACAAATTAAGTGCCTGACTTTTCACTGCTTTTAGCTTGTTCATTTGCAAATGCCTACTTTGAGAATATCTAGCAAAATATGTATTTGGAATGAGCTTAAAAAGTGGCTTTGGCTCATTGGGTATAGAACTGCTGCACCTTTTGCTTTGTGTTATTCCAGAGCTACGCAGGAAACACTGAGGTCAGATTGGAACTACTGAGGTGCATAGGAAACAGCAGTCCTGGCTCCATCAGCCATCTGCTCCAAGTCCAGCAATCAGTCACCAGCCAGGGGAGCAGGGAAAGGAGCTGGAGTGTGTTAGTGGGGCGCAGCAGCAGTGAGACTGGGAGGCAAATGGGAGAGAAAAACTCCATTTCCTGCAACATGCCCCATGCAGAGAAGCAGAGGGATTGGCTGCAGCGTGCCAGATGTGTCAAGGTATGTCTGGTATTGTTTTAGTAAAGTTAAAAAAAATCAGTAAAATCTGAGGATGATTCCCAACAGAGAGTATATACATTTGCTTTGGACGAATCCAGCCTATCTTTGCAACACAGTAGCACCTTTATTCACTGTGGCCATTTCTCTTTATTTTCTGTTTCTTTCCTCCTCTCATTTGCCAAAGTCAGCACTTCCAGATTGTTTTGCAGATAAGCTGAAAGCCACAGAAATCCAGAGCCTCATCAGAATTTCCTGAACTGTTGACTTACTGAAGTCTACATTTTTAGTTTCGGAGGCCTTTCCATCACTTTGCATCCTCGTCTTTGCAGAGGAAGTAAACAAGATGTAGGTTTAGAAAAGTGCTTCAGCTACAATGAGATTAAACACATACGTGGAGCTAAGTGTGTGTCGTGGTTTAACCCCAGCCAGACAGCTTGTTCACCCACTCCCCCCCCTTCTTGCCCTCCCCCTACTCCTGGAGGGATGGAGAGGAGAATCAGAAAGAATGCAACTCCCACGGGTTGAGATAAGAACAGTTTAGTAACTAAGGTATAACACAAATCACTACTGCTACCACCAGTAATAATAAAGAAAAATAACAAGGGAAGAGAATACAACACCTCAGCACCAGCTGACCGATAACTTGCCCCCCCAGCCCGATCAAGCACCGACCGATACCTCCTCCAACCCTGCAGTCCCTTCTAGCCCCTTCCGGGTCACTCCCAGTTACATCCAGGGCATGACGTGCTGTGGTATGGAATACCTCTTTGGTCAGTTTGGGTCAGGTGTCCTGTCTCTGCTTCCTCCCGGCTTCCCTCTTCCCTGGCAGAGCATGAGGCTCACAAAGTCCTTGGCCAGACCAAAACATCATTGTTTTTCAGCTCTGTTCCCAGGCCAAAAGTCAAAACACAGCACTGCACCAGCTACCAAGAAAGAGAAAAATGACTGCCACTGCTAAACCCAGGACAGTGCGTGATCAAGAGCTTTTCTGAATGCACTTTCTAGAAAATTTATGTCCCTTTTACTGCTCTTGCTAAGCTAATCTGAACATGCTGGGATCTGATCAGAACCTTTTGTGCATTTTCAAGACAGTGTCTCTGGAGGATCATTACACGCATCCCTCTGCAGTGAGTACAAGGAGATTGTCACCAGGAAGGTGTTAGTTACTGTGTATTAACATACAGGATTATTCTGCCTCTTTTCTCACTGTAGGCTTTTCATCTCCTTACTAAGCAGGCACAGATTCACAGAGGTGTCTTGCAGCACTACATTTGTGCCTTCAGTTCAAGAAACAAGCTCCAGTGAAAGGCACTGTTAGGTGTTGTATGACTTTTGAAGGGAGGTAGGGAAAGGGCACTGGTGGCTTCAGCCCTAGACACTAAGAGGCCAAGGGGAGATGAGCCAGGACCCTGCCAGGGAGCTCAGCACTTGGCTCCTGAAGGTGCAGTTGTCTGGGGGAGGGGTAAAAGACCTGACAGCACAATTGAGTTGTTCGTCTTGGCAAATGAGCACATAGTTGGCCAGAGAGGTCAAGTACAGCTTGTTCACCTATTCCTTCTTAAAGCATCTCTTGTGCAAAGGTGGTGGTTGAGCACACACACCAGTCGTGTTCCCTCTCCTCCAACTTGGCCAGCTTGCTTCTGTCCAGAGCCAGCCTGGCCCTTTGCAGTCCCTGTGTATGTGAGTGTCCTGGGAAGTTTCCAGTAGGTGTCTGAGCATGGCAAGCATTAGCTGATGACTCAAAACCAGACCTTTAGACATCACCATGAAGGGAGAAAAGCAAAGCCAGGTCAGTGGTGCTCTGCTTAGTCACAGGTCCATCAGCAAACACAGGAGAAGGTTTCAGAACACAAACCCCTTGGCAGACATCTACCACTCACCACAGGCAAATGAAACTTAACAGGTGAAATCGTATCGGCATGTATGGAAAATAACTGTAGTAAGAGCCATGTAATTAAGCCTTATCATAACAACTGGTGTTAGATGGACGGTCCTGCTAAAGTACACCACCTTCCCAGTACAAGACATGCATCTAGAGTTCAATCTTCCATCCTTCTTGAGACTTACCAGGCTCCAAATCTGGTAACTTTTAGCAGGCAGAACCATGGTTTTTGTTGAAAATAGTTGGTTACTGTTACAGGCCAGTAACTGGAAGAAAGTTCTTTATGGCTTGTGCGTGAGGGAATGGCCTGGTTTGTGGTCAGCAGTTGGCATAGTATATGTTTGACTGCTTTAATGGGTTTTTTTGCAACCCCACCCGAGATAGTTGCTGTTGTACAAAAGAAACACACTTGGAAGAGCTGCATGGGTGTAGCTGATGGCATTTTCACCCTATTAGCTTCAGCTGGCTTGTAGAGTTCCTGTACCCAGAACATTGAGAACACATAGCTTTTTCAAATAAAACTAGCTGTTCCCTATGTCAGATCAGTTCATGTCTGTACAGATGGTTTCTCAACTGGATTAGCCAATAACATCATTGGCAGAGGCTCTGAATGATGGGGTTTGTTCATTTGAATTTGGGGGATTTTTTTGTTTTGTCTCTGATTGTATTCATAAAGGAAAAATTGCAAAGAAGAGAGCAAAAGGAAAGTCAAGAGGCATTGTACAAGAAGGAAAAGATTATAGCAGGGAGGCATAATGTATGGAAGTGAAAGACCATTCCCGTCTATTGGGGATTTTCTCAGGAATGTAAATGTACATGTCTACCAGAAGAATGGGAAAAGAAGGGCTGATACTTTGTGGGGTTCAGACAAAAGAATATAGATCCTTTTTTTCGTTCACATCAGGTGGTCCATGGAAATTAAATTGCCCTCTCAGTGCAGGGGGGAGTTCCTGTCCAGAATGGATCACAGCATGGTGGTGACTGTAAAGAGGTTTTCTATTCCACTGCCTTGCTCCACGGGACATTTATTTGAAGAGCATAATTAGGATATGCATCTGGAAAAAACCACTACCAGGCACAGATACAGTGATACACTGGAACCCAAGTGTGTTTTAGTCTAGTGTGGATGATAGAAAGGGAACTGAGACGAGCAGCATCAAAACTTACTTCCCATGAAATATCTCTCAGTTTCTTCACGTACTTTGGCTTATTCATATATAAACCTCCTTCTCTAAGGAAGTCAGGCTATTTAAATGCTGTGAAAGAAGACTGATTTAAGAGGAAACTTGAAAAAGAGA
Organism: Neopsephotus bourkii; assembly: GCF_033783945.1. Classification (NCBI taxonomy): domain Eukaryota; kingdom Metazoa; phylum Chordata; class Aves; order Psittaciformes; family Psittacidae; genus Neopsephotus; species Neopsephotus bourkii. The sequence continues at coordinate 183,086 of NW_026901291.1, read as the reverse complement.
GTGAAGACCTGGCTGGTGAGGACAGGAAAGATGTCTGTGCTTTGGACAGAGGACACAGAGAAGCTTGGCAAACCCCTGGCCTGGGGTTTATAGTGTGGGTTGTCAGTGCCGCAGCTGACGTCTCCAGGAGCTGGGAGGTGGTGAAGGAAGTTTGTTGTTGGCTGAGATAGTCTTAGATTGCGGAGGGGGGTGAGATTCAGGAACTGAGAGGCTTTTAGGGTTTTTTGGAGACAGGGATGAGAAGATTGTTTGTGAAAGCAACTGGAATGGGGCATGGAAAAATCCAGGAAGGCTGTTTTACCCACGAGGTGAAACTCTCTCTCTTTGGTTTGGACTGTAGCCAGTGGCACAGAGTAACAGAAACGATGGAATTCGTGCATCTGCTGCTTGGCCGGTCCTTGCTGGAGACTGTCAGGGCAAATGGAGCTGCCTGTTCTGGAACCATTTTAGTTAGAATCGGCTCCCAGAAGACGGGTTTTAATAACTCATGTCTCACCAGCCCTCTCCTCCTTCACTCCACTCCCTAAAAGTGTGGGCTGAGAGACTGTGCAGGAATTTGGGCTCTCTCGGGTAGGCCAGCAGCAAGACGACGGGCTCTTGCTGAGGTAATCTGCTAAAGCCATTCCCATGTTGCAAAGCAGCCACAATTCAAAGCACAGTCGTGTTTGAACACTGGACTGACTTTGCTGTCTATTTTAATGCTTTAAACAGGGCTGTGCATTCAGCAGTTATTTGTATAAGCATTCTCCAGGCATTTGAAAAAGCCTTCTGTTTTCCAGAAAAGAGGAGGAAAGAGACCGGAAGGAGCTACATGGGGCAGAGTGGGGGCAAGTGGTAGGGGAGCACCCAAAAAGAGGGGTTTGGCTGAGCCTTGTGTGTGTGTGACTGTGGGCAGACACGGTGCTGCACATAGACTTGCTATGGCTCCCCCACACCTGGTATTAAATCAGAAGAAAGCCTTCCACCTTCTGTTGCTGGGAGTTATGCTCTTTAGAGCCGAGTTCGACAGTTGTTATTGCAATTTTGTGGTGCTCTTTTGATTTACAGCTGGTTTTACGACCATTGAGGCAGCCACAAATCGAGGAAATCTCATAAAACAGAGAGTAAACGTCTCCTTCACAACCCAGGCAGAGTTTTGGCATCCGTGCTTATTCCATAGAGCAGGATGTGTAAACAATATTGTGTCCCCTGAGTGGCTGATATCAGTACAGTTAAGTGGTAACAGCTTGAAAAATGCATTTCTCGTATATTAGCGGTAAAACTCGAAATGGGCCCCCAGGCTAAAGTAAATTGGTGACATTTTGCAGCAGAAAGGGAACAAAAAAAATGAGGGCAGGGACTGAAAATGCGGAGCCCCAGCTTTGAAAGCAGTGGGACTGGAGCCAGAGTTGGATTTATCTGCATTATTGCAGTATGGAAATAAATGGATCCACCACACTTGTTGGAGAGCATATCTAATTGGAGAAGACAGATTACATGTTAGCCGCAAACGGTGGACTGCCCCCTTCACCGCCTTCTTACACAGAAGATGAGGTCAGTTAATGCCATATTTAATCAAAGTATAATGATGAGAGCTTCTTTCAAGACTTGCTTGATAGCACAGGAGAAATGCCTGGTGCCTCTTCCCTGTAAAAAGTAGGTGAATGCACTGCACTGTCCTTGAATGAGTGAGGGGTAGGGAGCCAGATGCTTTGCAGATGTTTACCGTAGTCTGTCTTCCATATTTTTTCCCTTACAGCCTCCATTTGTAGGAAAACCTGTGTGCTGTCCTGGTTCCCTTTTTTAGGTATTCCTTATCCCATCTGTTGGGTCTTCAAATACTACTGCACTCTGCAGTGTGGGGGTATCCACATGCAGGAACAGAGCTATGGGGAGCAGCTAGCCCAACAGGAGCATATTTTCCCTACAACATAGAAACACAAGATGTGAGAGGGAGAAGGGCTGATGGGCAGACTTGATAATGAAGTTAAAAGAGTCGATCTGATAAACACCGGAGAGACAGCTTCTAGAATTTCACGTTTCGGGATTACCACATTGGTATTGCTTACCCAGTGAATATTTGATGTTTCCTTCATGCATAGAGTTGCTCTTATCTGATTGGGGTGATGGGTGGTATCATCACCTTGTAGCTGCTTTGTCTGATTACCCATGGGTCTGCTGGATGTGATGCATGGTGGCCAGCCCAGCTCAGGTTAATCTGGTGTCTGCTCATGGAGCGAAGCTATCAGAAGACCTGCAGCTGCCTACTGCACAGAGCCTGGCAGGGAGTTCTCTAATAAAAAAAAGCTGTCATTCCTTTCCTAGACTGATATTCAGAATCTACTTGCTCATTTCTAATTAACCTAATGGATATTATTAAAACTTGGGCATCTGCAAGAGTTCACAGACCAGTAATCGGGGTGGTTCAGGAAATAGTTTTCTCATTGGATCAAGAGAGGAGGAGAAGGCAGATGATTCATTCTTGTTTGATTTTGCTTTCTGATGCTGTCTGACAGAGCTAGCCTGAAGGTGTTCAGTAAGCCTGCCAGTCCTCCTCTGGATTTCTGCAATTTCCATGGGCAGAATGGGAATGGACATTGCCCAGCATCATGCACAAGCCCAGGGCTGCTGGTGGCAAAGCTGCAGTGAATGAGGTTTTTATCCAGAGGTTATTTGTTGGGTTGTTTACTGGTGTGATAATAGAAAGGACTGGGCAGGAGGTGATCACAGTGATTGTTTATGCGTGTCTTCATGTTGGTAATGTTCTCCTAAAAGCTCAGCCTTCTAGAGCCATGTTGCTGCATGAGAATTTCAGCTGACATATATTACACTTCAAAGGATAGATCTGTGTTTTTATTGCAAGGATTATACTTGAAAAGATACAAAAGAACGTTGACAAATGCAGACAGATGCCAGTCTGGTTTCCTTTAAAGATATATTAGTTTTTAAATCTCTTTAGTGTGAGACCCCTTGATCTGTGTAACTACCTCTCATTGTCCTGGCACAAGCACAAGGCTGGAGGGCTGCAGTGGGTACTAGCAGTGAAGTAAAGGAAGAGCAGTGCCTGAACCACAGTGCACTAGCATAGGCAAATCTCCTGAATCTCTGTGCTATTACAGTGGATGAAGTGCTCAGAGGGGGCAGGGCCAGCACTGCTCCAGAATGATTCACGCAACTGTAATACACATCTTGTAATAAGAATATCTTCTATGTGTAATTCTGGTGGAATTGGAAATTTCCCTGTAAACTTCTTAACAGGGCTGTGAATTAAGAGGAGATACTTCTGAGGTGGTGAAGCGTGCCTGAGCCACATGATCTGTGCAGTTGCAGTGGGAGCTGCTCCAGAGTGCTGATGCTCTCACCCAGGAGCATCCTTTACGCTGGCTATCAGATGCTGGTGGATCAGCAGACCCATGTAAGCGCTCTTGGTCTCTTAGGATTTGCCTCCAGTTTCATTACGAATGTTCACCCAGCATGCTGCAGCTTTGGATGAAGCCAGGGAAGCGTTTTGTGTCCAAGCAGAGTTGTTTTGTGCATGAAAAGGGAACCCACTTCAGAAGCCCCATCCTCCTCCTGGATTGCACAGCTGTGAAAGGAGTGGACCTGGGAAAGAACGGTGCTTTTGTGCAGCACAGTTATGTGTTTAACATAATAAATGTTTATTGTCCTCTGGAGCAAAGGAGCAATAGGCTAAATTATAGCCTGGGGAGGGAAAGCTAGAATCATGAGGAATAGGCTGTTAATTATCTTTTTTTTTAGCTGTCATAATGTACTGGCGTTTGCCTGCAGCTTGCCCCCTCCCACAGCTCCATTACCTCCACCACCACTATCTCTAAAATATCTGCCTCCCGTAGCACTGCGCCCTCCTCCTCTCTGGCCTCCTGCTCTTCCATTTGTAAGGCATCTCCGGCCTCCGGAGAGATTTGTGACTTCTCTCCCGGCAGCCGCTCACGGTGATAAAGGCCCTCAGACTGCCTCTCTCTGATTAATCAGCCCTCGTGCAGCCTCGATGGGGTGTTAATTTGTAAACTCAGTGGACAGGCAGCCGTGATAAGCCTCCGCAGCTGCTGTGTGTCTGCCGGGGGGATGGGCAGATAAGGCTTCAGCCCTGGGATGCAGCCAAGACGTATTTTGGAGCAGTGAATTAGAAACAACAACAACAAAAGAGCCTTCTGCAGAGGCGCTCCTTTGAGGTTGCTGCGGGTAATACAGCAAGTTTCCATAGTGGCGGACAAGAGCTGCCTCCCTAAGCTCCCTGACCACCCAGGCCAGGAAAGAGCCACGCCAGGATCCCACCCCTAACTGGAGACTTGTGTCAGAACGATGTCCATGTGTCATACGTTGTGTTCCAGGCTAGGAGGACAGTGCAGGCTTCTCTGCATCTCGTGTATCTATTGCACTTAGCCTGATCCTGTGCAGAGAATTGGACTCTGGTCTGTCAGAGGGCTGTCTGACAGAATCACAGAATCCCAAGGGTTGGAAGGGACCTCAAGAGATCATCTGGTCCAACCCCCCCTGCAAGAGCAGGGTAACCTACTGCAAAAAAGGGGTGGACACAGAGGGCATCCAGAACACCATCAGTGTCAAATCATTTTTGAGTGTCCCGAAACCTCTGCGATGTGTTCACATGAAGGTCCACTGCATCTCCACCATATGGAGATGACAGTATTTCCCCTGAGCAGCAGACTAGCCTGAGTGGTCTGAGGCCATGGAGTATTGCAGCGTCCTGGGGAGTAGCAAAGCATGGTGTTAAGCTCTGAAGCAACCAGGCGGACAGGAGCAGGCTGCAGTGGTGACAGGAGTATATCGCTTTTGCCTGTTCGGGGTGGTTATGTCAGTGTTTCTGGAGTGCTCATGCAATTTTCACTTTTTTATTGAATCAGTTGTGTTGTCATCAAAAATTGAAAGGAGGAGATATTTCACTGAATCTGTATCAGCCCTTTGGTTCGGCTCAATCCTAATGATTCTGCCATTGTTGGCCTCCCTAATTGTTCTAATATTATCTGACAACATGCAGCAGACCATGGAAGCGGTTCCTTCCCTGTCTGCCAGTGCAGGTTGTTACTCAGTGCGGTTTTGAACTGCAGCAATTCGCAGACAGACAGTGACCTTTTTATGAAATCAGATGTCTTGAGAAAGCCCTCTTGGTCTCTGAACTGTGATTTATAGCCATTTGTGTTGGAGAAGGCTGCAGGTGGGGTTTGGGTGACACGTAATTGGTTAAAAGATAAAATAAAATGAAGGTTGCCCTGCTGGTACAGTGATGGCAGGAGCTACAGGAGTGAATTGCTTGGCAGTGCACAGCCTGGCCCTCCTCCTCCCACCCTCCTCCGTCGGTTGCCAAGTCCTGTCTGGCAGGCCATTACAATGATAAATGCAGGTAGCTGGCAAAGACCAGAGCTGAGAGTTTGTTCTAGCATGCCAGGCGCTGCTTGGCATTCCCAGTTGGTGCCAGCATTTGCACTCTTACTCAGTTTGACGGAAACCAGGACATGAGGTGTGAATTTATGTCTGCATCCTTCCAGGAGAGAGTTGGGGTAATGAAATGCCAAGGCAGCCCTGGGAGCAGCAGAGTAATTTGGTAGGTACCAAACAACAGTCTGCCACCTGTCATTTGCAGTACAGTCCCTGCTCTCCCCCATCGCTCTTCCTACAATGCAGCCTTTGAATTATAAGAAGTTTTAGGTAGTTCTGCAAAGAGCACTCGCCATTCCGTTTGATTTAGTGGCAATAAAAACCCGTATCCCAGCCAAATAGATGGTCTGGCTAGATAGTTTCAAGCTGTAACAACAGTAACACAAACTACTGTAGTAGCATGTAACACAGTGGTCCCAACCTTCACTACTCATAGTCAGGTTTTCATCTACTTGTGTAGAAAAAGCTCGATCAGTAATCAGATCTGTGGTTGCCCAAGTCAATGCCTGGGTAATGGAAGAATTTTAACTGTGGAAGTCCAGGCTGACAAGCCTATCTGTTCAGGGTTGAGATCAGCTCTCGGGAAAAAGCATGGTATCTCTGATGTTTGAGATGCTTAACAGCATGTTGCACAAAGCCCTTTTATAAGTGTATCGTGGAGAATTGCTTTACACTGGCTGGGGCATCTGTCAGCTGCCCTTAGCATAGACACACTGCAGCCTCTGGTGTATGGTGAGAGGTGCAGCCTAATCCAGTGACACAGGGAGAAGACTGTCCTCTGGATGCCATTCACAGACCAGACAGCCCAGAAGCTATGCTGATGGTGATGTCCCTGAAAGCAGAAACAAACACAATCCAGTGTGAGAAAAAGAACAGGAGCATCTTCACATTCTGCTTTGCCTTTTTTTCCTGCTAACTGTGACTGGCACTTGCTTGGTGGGAGTAAGTCAGGACATGGAGCATGCAAACATGCAGTAAAGGGGAAATCAGTGCTGGTTGATACGGAAAATAGCCAGGAGTGTAAAACCAGGGTTGGTTTTGGTAGCAATTTAGGAGCTGAGGTTTGAGGGAGGAGGATACTGAGATAAGGACACAGTGCACCTTAATGTAAATTAGAACACACAGGCACAGTAACATTAAGCAAGTGTTTTGGCTGGGCTTAATAGGGGACAGCTGGAAATTTGCTTTTCAGAGTCTTTGCAAACAGCCAAGGGACCTATTGCAGCTTTATGACCAGCCTTGGTGAGACCCAGGAACTCCCCAGCTTCCTCCCTTCTCCTCCTTCACTGAGGTTTTTTTCAGTGCATGTATTTATTTATTTATTTATTGGAGCTGAGCTTGGAAGGAGAGGGAGTTTGATCTTCTCCTTTGGGAGACAGCAACTGCTCAGAGGAAGATGAATCATAAAGCCTGGCTAATGGAGAGGATAGGAAGGGGAGAACTCTGGGCTATAGCCATTCTCCAGGGGCTGAAGGGATGGTTTTTGATGAGAGGGAAGAGGAGTTAGCAAGGCCGTGCCCCAAGGCTCTGAGAGCAGACATGCTGTAGGTCAGGCCTCCCGCTGCGTTCAGAGCACTAGGTCAGCCTTCATCATGGTGAGAGGCACGTCAACAGACCACAGCAGCGTATGTTTAAGAATTACAATTGCTGCTTAATCTAAACTAATTTGATCTATCCCCAAATGGTTATAAAACAATAAGGAACATGTTCTGGATTTAGAATGGTGTTATTGTAAGCTCACCAGAAGGGAAGGTCTAAAGCAAAACCATAACATCAAACTTGAAGCAATGGGCTTGGCTCCTCATTGTCCTGCGCTGAATCAAACTGTCTACACAGCATTTCCTTTGGTGCCTTCCAGTCATCATCCAGTTTGCCTTGTTTTCCGTTTGCTGGCATGTAAAGTCAATGTAACTCAGTGGTAAATTGTGACCAGTGATCTCTGCTTCTGGGCCCTCTATGGCCTAATTTAATTCTTGGTTCCCAGACTTGTGCTAGCTTCTCAAAGGGGCTGTTGCAAAAAATAGTCCTGGTTATATAAACTGCTGAGCGAGAGAAGTGTTCTTGGAAGAAAAAGTGACACAGAGAGAGGTGCATGGTGAAAGGCCCTTTCCAGGGCTACAGCAGTACTGAATATGCGTGTGCTAAATGAATGTGAGGTGTGAACCCAAACAAGTATGTTGCTGGGTGAAAGTACAGTCTAAAAAGCTTTTTGTTTCTAGTGGACCTTCTGTAGACTGAGCTTTCATGCAAGATAAGGAGGAGCCATCCTAGAGAGAGCACTGAATCAAAATTGAACTAGAAGTATCATTTAAGGCATTGCCATTTTAATAAGCAGTTGTCTGTTTAGAGTGTTTCACTGTGACATGTTATAGTGTAGCTAAAGGCACAACTGAAGTATTAGGATTGTTGCTAGAAAGCTGGACATGACTGGCATTCATTCTTGCTCCGGGAATATTATTTCTTATTAGCTCTTACTTGACATCAACAGCCAGCATTGCATAAGTGATCTGCACCATCAGCCAGAACCAGACTTTTCAGAACAACCTGGTCTGGAATAGACAACCATTCAAGTGTCTAAATGGATTTCTGGAAATGTTCCATACCTGGAAACCTTCATCAGGTTTGTGCCCCAAGGGCAGCTGCTGAGCACTGAGCCCTCTTGAAAGCCCGGTCTATAAATTCTGGGTGAAGGCAATCACAATAAGCAGTGTGGATTTGTAGTCCAGTGTGCGTGCATCCTGTTTCCCTCTTGGTTAATCCCTTACACAGATGGGTTGTGCGCTTTCTGAGCCAGATGTGTACCAGAGTGCTGGATTTTCCAAGAAGATAGTCCATGTACTGCTTACTCCAGCTTTTTTCCAGTGGTGGTGCATGAAGTGGCTGACTTACAGGTCTAATTTGTCTTTTGAGCTTTCCTCCCAAAAATAATCCCGGTTTTGAAAAGACCATAGGTTCACTTGAAACACCCCCTCACAATGCAGGCAGTGTTACCGTGGGTTGCTTCTGTATGCTGGAATGTGTTGAATACTTTCTTGGTCTTAAGGGGGAATTTTAGTTTGTTTTTTGTATGTGCGTGTGTTTGATTTCTAGGCTTCTCTTGCACCGTTCCATACATATCGATTTCCATTTCCTATAGAAGAATCACAACCCAAACAATACCTTCCTGTTTTAGTTATTGTTCTCATATTACTGAAGGGGTCTGTTATGAATGGCATATAGAATTAAGTGGAAACTAGTAAAGCAATACTGACATGCAGTGAAATTCTCCGCTAGAGAAGCAGTCAAGTGGCGTGAGAGTGGTAGGTAAAAGCACGGGAAATGGAACAAAGGGATGAATGAAAATTCATCCAGAATTTTCAGGTAGCATTCATGCTTTATCCCGAAGGTTTCTCTAAATCTGTCTGACACTTCTAGGTAGAAAATCTCCTGGAGAAGGGTTTTCTTGTAGGCATTTTAGTGTTTGCTAAGTTCCGTAACAGTGTGAAAACAGCCACTCTTGAGACTGGCTCTTGGCTGTCCAGAAGATAGGCAGCTATCCAGAAATCACATTCAATCTGTAATTTACTGCCTCCTTTTCTTCCTGCCTGCCATACTGGACTCATATTTGGGGGGAATGCTCAGCTTTTGCCCTGTACAAAGCATATGTGCTAGATCCCTAACACCACGTGCCCTTGCTCCTTGTGAACCAGAACTGCAGCCTTATTAGCAATTTTCCAGTGTCTTGAAGTATCAGGCTTGGATCTGGCATTTGGTGCTCCAGGAGACTGCATGGAAGTCTGCAGAGCCTCTGTGGTTGGTGGTAAGGAACATTTTTATTCCCTGTTAGCCATTCTATAGGCTACAGGAAAGAAAGAAACAAAAGTAACTACTGTGAGGCCTGGCATAGTTTATAATGCTGTCCCTGCCAGATGATGTTGTTCTGTTATATATAATCATTAAATTATTAATCTGCAAGAGCTCTTACACCTTTCAGCTGCCTTGGTTTAGTGGAAACCAGGATGAATGAGTCATGGACTTCATTATACCTCAGTGTTCACCTTCAGAGGAGAGGGTGTGCTACATCCTTTGTGGTTACCACCTTGTATTTTGAGGAAAAAGCTGCCTTTGATAAGCTTTTAGTGAGGAAAATTGACTCAGTGTTTGTATGTGATCAAGGGGAGGAGGGATGAGGGACTGGAGCACCCACTGCTCCTGCTCTGCACAAAGTAGTAAAGGGTAGAAATGTGTTTTCTCTGCAGTGTATTCAGCCTGGTTTCAAACCATTGCAGAACTGGGTGGAGACATTTTGCCTTTTAGATCTGGTGTAGAAAAGAAAGAAAATCAAAATGGGACAGAGAATCGCTCACTTTGTTGAATAAACCACAAATGGTGGCCTGCAATGCTTGGTGCAGATCTTAGCGTGTCAACAGCGTGCTGGGTCTTAAAACTTTGGGTAACATGAGTCTGCCTCAGAATCTGCTGCTCTCTGAAAGCATTTGTGTGTGTTTCACTTTGGGGACAGATTTTAGATACGTTTAAAATGCAAAGGTCGTTACTGGGGGTGGGACTTTGTAAGCGGCAGCTTTATGAACACAGGCCTGCCTTGGGCTCTGTGGTGGTGCTCCATGGGGAGGGAGATGAGCAGCAACAGTACAAGGAAGGCTGGAGGTGGCTTTTGTCCAGGTTTCATGCTGGGGATGCCTCTCTGCCTTATGAAGCAACAAAAAGAAATGGGGGGGGGGGGCAGTGAAAGACTTAAGGGGTGCACAGAGCTGCTCCAGCTGCCCTCATCCCTGAGGTGGTCCTTCAGATGGAAACAGGCAGGAGGCAGTGAGAGGGAGGGGAAAGGGAAATGCCTCGTTTCATTTTGTAATCAAAAGTGTGATTTCCTGTGATGACTTGAACCTCTCACAAAACGGACTCCAAACGCCTGGGTTTGCTCACAAGGGAAGATTCCTTTTTTCTTTTTTTTTTTAATCCCTTCTTAAACATATGCAAATGATTTGCTTGAAACAGCAGAAAAATTGGGAGGAGACTTGTTTTAGCAGATGCGTTGGTTTGCTGGATTTTTGCACTCATTAGTGGACTCCCTCAGACACATAGGTTTTATTGTACGCTTCCTTTAAAGGGTGGCTGATGGAATTGAATTATGTATTCAGGCTCTTCCTCCCCCAGCTTCCCTCCTGCCTTTACAGCAGCTCGCAGAATATCCTAATAACAGGCATTCACTGTTTCAGAACGGTGCTCATGCCAAAAACTGCTCAGATCTGGAGCTAGGAATCATCAGAAGTGAGAGCAAAAGTTGCTGTGAACTCTAGGTGTGAAGGTTTGTGTCTGTAAACTGTGGCTGTGATGTTGAAAATGCTGCTCTGCAAATGTTGACTGATTGTTGAAGGCGGTGCCACGTAGTGATATCAGAAGACTGAGCAATAATCCGTGTGTTTTACTTTCTCTTAAAAGTGTGTTTTCTTGCTTGTCTTCCTTAAACATTGTTTTTATGTAGTCTGGACCTGTAACACTGAGACATTTGGCTCATGATTAAACAGTGCCAGTCTATATTGGATCTTTGGTGCTGAATTATACAGAAGGTGGTGGTTGTCATAAAGCCCTGTGGGCAGGACCCAACTTTCCAGACCAGGCGACACACAGAGCTTCTCCCAGTGGGTCCTGCTGCCAAAGAGCAGGCTCCTCTCATGGGCTGCACACCCGGTGCTTAGGATTTGTGCCTCAGCTGCCAATTTACTGCTTGGGCTTTAGTGCAAGCCATGCCAGAGTTTCATTGCCTGTAAAATGGGGGAATCTTATTTATCCACCTGCCACGTGTCCTAGTGCTTATGGAGTGCTCTGAGCCTAGGTCCTGCCTTTGTGTGGGCTGTTAGTACGGGTGAGTTCCTGGAACCTGCCAGATGCATTCTGCATCCGTGGTGACTTTGGGGTGATTATAAGTGAAAAATCTCTTAACAATGGGTTGTAAATTCAGAGTTGGCTGTCAGATGTTTTATGTACCACTGTTGTCGCTGCTGTGTGATGCTGTTACACTTTCTTTGCAAACCAGCCTAGGCAAAACCTTGTTTAATCCTGATTCTTCCTCTCTTTAATCCATGCAGTGAAGGGACTGTGCAGGTAATTTCAGGATCCTTTTGCTGAGCTGTGTAACGATCATACATGCCACAGCTACACATGCAGCTTTATCGTGGACATGATTCAGAATTTCTTTATGTGTCTCAGCCTTAACCTATTTTTCATGTTGTTTTCCCTCTTTTTTATGCATCTGTGTTTAGTAAGGCATTCAGCGCTTGCAGTGCCACTTTCCTTAGAAGTAACATTAATAAATCGCTCTTTTTTGCTCCTTACTATATCTCATGTAGATCTTGCATTTTACTATTTGTTTTTTTCCTTCTGAATCGTCATTTAAAATCTGTAACAGTGTGATGCAATTCATAGTGCTCTTTTTCATGCAGATCTCCCAAGGCACCTTAGAATAAAATCAGTAAAATAAAAAAGAAAATCAACTTCATTCAGCCATGTGTTGAATTAAGTCGTTGTTTTTAAAGCAGAGCCAGGGGAGAAAGACTTTCTCCACTTTCAGTATCTTTTGCTCTTCAGCTCTGTACTTCACCCCATTTAATTCGTGCAGCAGTGCCAAAACATTGATGGTATTTTCAGCTATCTTGTGGATGGTGGTAATGTTGATCATGCTCTTTGCTCTCAGACCAGCTTTGATTCTGGAGAGGCTACTTTTGCTGTTTTATCAGATAGTGAGGAGGAAAAGCTCATGCCAAAATACATTGACTGTTTCATATCGGGGAATGAGGGGGAGGAAGCCATTAAATTAACTCATAAAAGCTTTATTTAGGATGAATGGACTTTTTTCCCTGTCTGTCGTTATAATCTTGTCTGTAACCCAGTGACCCTGATTATCGTGAAGCTGTTTACAAGGTTCAGGTTAATTGGATTTCTTTAACTATTTCCCAGAGCTGTGAGGAGCACAAATACACTGCTGTGGAGTTGAAACAGCATGGTGCAACCCAGTTTGCAAGGAGATGGGCTTCTTCCAAGAGGAAGTCATTCTGTTTCATAATCAACTAAGTGCATAGCAGCACGTACCTATCATTTGGCATAATGTTAAATAGTACCCTCTTTCATATGGATGTGTTCAGTTGCAGCTTGTGTACCCAATACACAAATTACATTTTGCATGTTCAGCAAAAAAAAGAGCTTATTTTCAATGAGAGGGGCTTTGAAATGGTTTTTGTTGTTGTTTTTTAATTTGTTTTTCTCCTTAGCTTGATAACAGTTTCACTAGTTTTGTTTTTATAAGAGGAATCGTGGATAAAATAGCTGTGCACTGCATGGCTGCCTAAATAAACGAGACAGGAGGGTATAGTTGGGTGAGATCAGGACAGTACTTGTATCTGCTTTGCTTTCATCTTAGGATGCATGCTTATTCTTTAATGGCACAACATTGCACCCTCCAGGTGCAATGTGTAATTGCAGGTCTACAGATAACCAACTTGTTTTATGAGCTGTGTTTTTGTGAGCAAGCCTTCCTAAAGTCTCCTTTAGTATTGCTCATCCCTTTCTTCCCTTTCTTTTTCAGGCTTCTGTAGGCTCTGAGAAGCTGTTCTCCCCTGCAGCAAATAAAGGTAAGTGATCTGGAGAAATGCTTTCCTTATCTTAGAGCAAGAGATTTGAGCTGTAAATCCATATCGTGTGAAGAGCAGGACATCGGTTTCGCCAGCGCCTTTAATTGTGCCACACACGTTGTCATAAAGATCAGCTTTACAGCCTTGCGATGATTAAGTTAAAATTTAGAGCTGCATTGTCTCAGTGTGGGGTGGGACTTCTTCCCTGCCAGTGAGATTTGTAATAAATGTCTTCAAGAGAAGGACAAAGGAGAAGTCAGCCTTTACTGTAGGGGATACGCTTTTCCCTCTAATACAATCAAACCCTCATTTCTTTTAAACAAATCAATATTTTAATGTTATCTGTATTATCCTTACAAGGGCTTGCACATCCTTCTCAGAGCTGCCAGTGCACAGCGAGCATTTGTGTCTGTATGTCTCACTTCTCCACAGTGAGGTGGAAGGTGCTTGGTGTGTTGCAGGGTCTCAGCTCACAGCTCCTACTATTCCTATTAATTGAGAGTTACCTGTGACACGTGCTGGGTGTTGCTAAGAGACTGTGCCATTTCCCATTCCCCTGGGGAGGAGCAGTGACAGATCTCAAAATACACCCAGCCCTCCTTTGAGGGCTCGGTACAGCTGTAAAACAGGCTGCTCTAGTTTCATGTGTTCCCAGGGATAATCTCACTGGGCAAAAATACTGAAGGAACAGCCTTGGAAAGGGAAAGTGTGGTACATGACGGAAAGCATTGCGCTGGGAATGGTTCCTCTTTATCATGTGAGGAGGTTGGTGGTACGGCTCTGAATGCATTGTCAGGTCCTGGTGCTGTTCTGCAGACTAAAATCAGTTCAGAGCAGCAATGAATACTAAGGACATGCACATACTCCAAAGAGGAGAGATGAAGCCCATTAATAAGGAGTGATGAAATAACCTTCTTGCATTGTTTCAAGAGGGCCAAGGAAGGAATAGTTTGCAGTTCCATAGGAGTAGGTGCTGGAGATGGAAAGGCATTTTGGCGGTTGTGTGCTTCATTACCTGGATCCAGGCCCATTGTGTAGCTGGGCTCTATATCAGCAGCAAGTATTAGGAATTCTCTTTCTTTCCAAGCTTTGCAGATTTTCAATGCCAAATGTGGAAACTGATGACAAGCCCATTATGTTATTACATTTGCAGATATTTTCATGAAAGTATGCAGCTTTATCTGGAGGAAGGAGGGAAGTTTAAACAAATGGTGGGGAAGAGCATTTCTCTTCCCTCAGCCTTGGCTCACTGATAAGGCAGACCAGATTGCCCATACGGCACTGCCTCAGCAAAACACAAATCTTGTCATCCTACATAAATGCATGGCACAGAGATCTGCCGGAGAGGCTTATGCTGAAGCGTTAGCAGCTTTGTTGGCTCCTCCTTGTGCTGAAGCCTGAGATCCCCCACCCCTTCGTGTCATGGCGCAGCTCAGCAACATGAGTTTTCAAAATACCTCCCTATCAGGAAGTTAAATGTGTGAATGCCTGTGAATTTGCTGTCTTGAAGTTTGTGTTCACTGCTGTTTATATCCCTGTAGCTTAAGCATATTCCTGTTTGGTGTACTGGGGGTGTAGACATTGTTCAGTTCATCATTTTTTTCTTGGACATCTCTTTCTCTGTGGCCCCATACTGGTGGAGCCTGGCTGGTCAGCATGGGCTGCAGCTGAGGGCAAGCTCTGCTTGGGCTACATCAGCATTTGACCCTTGGCTTGAGAGGTGGGGGAAGTTTGCTTTGGTGAGATTTTGTGTAGAAACCCAAACAGTTGCTAAATTCTACCCCTCGCCTTGTTACCACTCCCACAACACAAGAGCCAGATTTGTCTCTCGCACATGCAGATGAAGGCCGCTCCGACAGGACCAGGCTCAGTGATGCCATATGGCCAAGAGAAAGTGACTTTCAAAGTGTTGTGCTTAAATTCCTTTTGTGAGATAAGAGCGTTGATTTAAGGCCGTGTTCTGCAGGGCTGGAGCCCTGGTGGCTGCCTGGGGAGGGGATTAGCTCAGCACGGTTTCCCGATGGGCACACGTGTGGTGCAGCACGTGCTCGTCTTCTCCCGTGGGCATTTGCACTGTGCCCTTCTTTTGTAAACACTTGCGGCCTTTTTGGAGAGATATGAAGTAGCAATCTGCAGCATCCATGCTACAGCTTTTATTGAAGGTAACGAGGCTTTTAAAGCACAGTGAAGTGGATTCATTGTCTGGTGCAACTCCCCCTGTTACCACAAACTTTCCCTGGGGATGCATTTAGCCCCATGTATTTGTTTTATGCTGTCCTAGTTTATCAGCAGCTTACCAATGCAATTAAGTATTAAGCTAGACAGGTTTTGCTTATTTGAGGCTGGAACAGCTGTAAAACATAACCTTTGACCGTATTTCACAACTCCACAAAAGGCCTGGGGAGCAGCATCCTTTGTCTGAGGCTCTGTGGGTAACCTTTGTTTTTGCCCCCTTGCTGCGGCAGTGGTGGTGCTCCTCCTTTTGACATCAGTTCATCTGCAGCAACAGATGCACAACGTAGATGTCCACTTCAGGGACCAGTCGCTATTATGTGACAGTGAGAGGTGTCCTGACCCGGGGTGACCTCGGTACTCACAGCTGTGAAACAGGCTGAATGGTGCACTTCGAGCTTCCAGGAGAAGAGGAGATTAAATCCTCTGTGTAAGGAAATAATAATTAAAAGTAAAAGCAGAGGATCCCTGATCTGCTCTGCTGACAGGTCTTTGTTTTCTGGCGAAGAAAAGCATTTATTGAGCCAACTTGTCACTGCAGCACAGAGTTACAAGGGCATTTGCTGCCGAGGGCGGGGTGTTACATCCTCCTGGTGAATAAATCAATAAACAAATAATAAAAGCCTGTTTGCTCTCTCATGCAGCTCCTTTCTCACAGGGATCTCCCACCAGTCCTTCTCTTTTTCTGAAGGGCAAGTGCTGGACTGCTGGCTGAGGAGGTGTAGGCGAAAGCTGAATATGTGCCTCTGTCTCCCAGTGGGTGGATGAGGCAAGGGGAGTGACAATGATTGATAGGAGGGCAGATGTGTTGTGGGTCTGAGGAGGTGAGAGGGATGTTCACCCCCATCTCACTGGGAGGACCTCTGCCTACCGGCTGTGATGAGATTTTCAGGTGTGTGTGGGGCAGGATGGTTTGTGTTTTAAGGACTTGAGTGATGCGTTACTGCTGCTGGCTCTCTCCTACAGTGGGCTTCCCTGACGGGTCTGGCTGAAGGCGGGTGAGTTGTCTCCCACCTGTCCTTGTTCCAGCCCTGCTGTATGCCAGGGAAAGTGAGAGATGTGGTGTCTGCGACTACAGTAACCTTGCAGCTGTAACCTGGGAGACCTGCTGAGTTGCCAGTGTTTGAACCTATGGCCACTAGTGAGGTTAGGGTGAAATGACTGTTACAGTATATGTCTCCCAAACAGCTTTAACATTGATCAGGAAGTAAGTAGAGGCTGGGCAGCAGCTATGGTGTCTCCTCCATTCATAATCCCAAGCAGGCTATTGGTGTGGGGGTGTTAAGGGGCCCCCCAGGGCATCAGCCTCCCATGGAGGAGACAGACCTACACAGCTACATTTGCCCTGCGGCCCTGAGTGGCACTGGCAGTACAAGAGCTTTGAAGTTTATTGAAGCCAAGTATATGGCTCCTATCCTTGGATCAAAATCAAGCTGGACATGGAGGGAGCAGCGTAATCCATCTGTCTGGTGGCATGGAACGACTGTCTGGGACCCAGCTCTGCCCCAGGCTGGTTGGGGGCTTACTGAGCTCCATGCCTCCATTTCCCCTTCCTGCAAAATGAAGGGTAATGCTTGTCAGCCAAGTGCGCTGAGAGACTTAATTAATGAATGTTTATCAGGGAATTTATCAAGAGATCCTTTTAATGAGAGATTCCATAAACAGTGCAAGGCTCCATTTTCATGGCAATAGTAAATGACAGTGAAAATAAGTTATCCTTCCCCCACGTATGCACCCCCCAGGAAAAAAGATTGCTTACCCTCTGCTCTCACTTCTCCCTTGGTTTCTAGGCAGAGGGCTTTGAAGTGCTATCTTTCATCATGAACTGTACACATCCTCAAAGCTCTAAAGCTCACAGCCTGTGTCTTATCCCTCTGACAAGAGGGAGGCAAGCTCTCCCAGCGTGCAGGTCGTAATTGTCAGCCATGGGATGTGCCACAGCCACCCGCCCCAGCGGGCTAATGCAGCTTATGGTTCTTTGAAGTTCCCTCCCTTTATTTTCTGTCCTCTTGACCATAAAACTGTGCCTTGAGCCAGCAAGGGAGATTTCTTGTTCAGAGACGACGCTGAACTCTGACAAGCACATCTGAACCAGAGAAGAACCCTTGTTCCTCTGAGATCACTGCTTCATAATGTTGTTGCCTTAAGGGGACTGTCTCTCCTTTTTCTCTCTGCTTCTTCTCTTCCTTTTTTCTTTTTTTTTTTTTAATTCAGCACTAAACCATCACACTAAATCATTTTAAAAGCTAAAACTACAAAACCTCCAGTGTAGGACATGCTGTTAAAAACTGATGGTTATTACTGTGAGATGGGGTGAGAGGGGAAAAGGGGGGCAACAGGGCAGGAGCAGGATGGGAGGGCAGCAAGTGAGCTCTCTCCAGGAGGAACCTCTGAGTGCCTAGTGAAGCAGAAAACAACCTGAATGCAGCTGAGCAGCAAGTTACGTGCTTGGCACAGGTTTGCAGCAGCAGCATAGCTTAATGGTTGCTCAGCACTGACAGGGGAATCAAGAGCCCAGTGTGTCCTGTGCTCGCTGTGCTGCTCACGTGCTTTGGTCTGTTCCCCTGGCGCTCTCTGCAGTTGTCAGGGTCAGAGACTTCCTGTCTAGGCTGAGACAGCATCTCCTGTAATCAAGTCCACCTCTCCTTCGGGCCTCCACCTTAGCATGCAGGATGTAGGGCTTTCCATCACAAGAAGGTCTGCTTAGACAAACAAGTCCCCCAGCACCCTGTCAGGCAATTAGCTGTGTTTTACATGAATGGAGGTCAACAGAGATGCCATAAATTTGCCCAGTTTTCTTGTGTGGGTCCACAGCGGGATCTGAGATGCAGGAAACACAGTGGTGTATCCTGTCTCCTGATCTGTTTTATACCCAGGTTTTGGTTACGTTTCAATGAGGTCACCATCTTTTCTGTGATTACCTGCACAGTCAGTGACCTTGAGGGGATGATAATTTACAGCTGAATCTTTGGACGCTAATCCACCGTAATTACAGGCATGCAAAATCTTCCGCAGCAGCAGCATCTGTAATAATAAATCAAGTAATACATTTATTTAGATAGCAACCACTTTGTTATGATTTACACAGTGCTGAGAATGCTCTGCAGCTGCTGTGCTCCCCATGTTGCATCTCTTGTGATTTTATCACAACCTTAGAATGTTCCGTGTTTTCATGAAACCCATGCCCTTGGAGGACTGTACAAAAATCTGTGCTTTAGTTTCATTTTTTACACAAGACTTTAGTCTTCCTGGCTACAGAGAAGAGCCTGGAACTCTGATTCTTCTGTGCTTCAAAGCCAGAGGCAGTCAAAAAGAAACCCAAGTACTTTGGTTTTAACCTTTTAAGGATGGTTTGTGATTTGTAAGTGCTTGGGGAGTTGGCAGTACTTGATACCCTGAACTACTGCTAAATCCAGCCTGTGCACCCATCCTGGCACCCTCGTTTTGAAAAGTTCTATTTAATTTTGTCACCCTAGATGAGAACATTGGCTTTCTTGCATATGCAGATATGGAATTATACAGCGGCCTGAGAAGGAAGAGGACTTTGATTTTCAAACAGTGTGGGTAACTGAGATAATCACCCAAATCACAGCCAGTTAGCTGCATTTCAAAACAAAACCCAACACAGAAAATAGTGCTCTCGGTGCAGTGTCTCAGTCTTCTTGCAGTTTCTGGTTTTGCAGGCTCTGGAAAGCTCTCAGCCTTTCTTCAGGGAATGGCAGTGTACTCTGTGTCTCCCGTTAGCTATGTTACATGTATTTGTTGGTAGTTCCCTATCCATAGCAGCTGTCTTGTGAAAATATGATGGACGGGTAGAAGATACCATTCACCTTAACCACACTGTCCGGTGAACTGTGGAAAACTCAGGCTGCAGAAGGGGATAACTCATTAATTTCAGCACAGAGCTGTATGGCTCCCAGGGTGAGAGCTGCCTCCTTCAAGTGGGCAGGATTTCTTGCACCATTTGCTGAGCAGTTTGCACAGCTACCTCCGGGTTTGTCTCCTCCAAATGAGCCAGCATAGAGCTTTCTTTGTAGCTTCAGGCTGCAGCCAAGAGAGTTAAAAAGTTGAATTATAAACATTTCCAGGCCTTATGGTTGGTATCTTGTGTTTGTTTTGTTATTTTAAGGATGTGGGGTATGTTGCTGCATTCCTGTCAATGGGATTAAAATGAATAGAACCAATACTGTAGGAGATAAAATGTGTTTAATTGTTTAGTTGAGCATTACAGACTGAGATTGCTTTTTTGATTTAAAGCATCCAAGTTCTGGCTATGCTTTTGGAGTAGGGAGGCACGCAGAAACATATATATGCACAATTACCTAGGGTAACGTAAGAAGTCTCTTTGCTCGGCTGCCCTTCCTCCACAGGATTTGTTCATTTCCTCCAAGATTTTCAATTTCAAATGTGGCTTTGTTAAGTGTCACGGCAAGCTAACTGCATGCTGTGCCTTGCCAACCAAAACGTAAATAAAATAAAGAAAGTCTTCGCTGTATAAATGTTATGAAGTGAGTGGTTTATTTTCTTTAATTATATTTTTTATTTAAAATAAACCCTGAAAGCCAGCATAAACTTGTATTGATGGAGGAGGCACATTCTAGCTTTCCTTGGTTCATGTGAAAGTAGATAAAAGGATCATCAAATGGTAAATCAGGAAGAAAAAGGAAGTTCCTTCCAAATGCATGCAGTAGTTTACATTGCCTGGACTTTTAAAGGATATTTGAAAGATACCATCTTTTTACTCCTTGTTTATAGTTTGCTTATCTGCCTTCCTGAGGAGCAAAAGCCAAGCCTTAGTGCTGTTTCCAGCTGCTGTCCCTGATTGCAGGATGTCGGTACAGGTTCTATCTCAGCACCAGAAGGATGCTGTTGGGTGCTGATGTTAACAGCAGCAGTTGCAACCCCCACAAAGCTATCGGGTCTTCTCAACTCTGCTTTTAAAATCCCTCAGAGACATGTTTTATTCATGTAAGATTTTGTAAAGCTTCAGTTTCTTAGAAAATTAAATGCTGGGTATAAACCTGATTCACTCTTCATGTGAACTAATGCTGGGGAGGTGTCTGGACTTCTACAGGTCTGAGCATGCTGTGACCACCATTTCCCATTTACATCAGGCTCGCTGCTCACAAAGTCCTCCTCATCTGCAGCCGCCCATGGCCTGTGCTGGAGGTGTGCACTGTGTGTTCACTGCTGGGTTTTTAAGCTCTCTGATGCTCCTTTCCGTGCTGCTGTCCACTCTGCTCTCTGTGTTTGTGTCTCAGTGAAGCTCTTGACAGGTTACCGATGGGCAGCTATCCTGTGCTGTGTAATAGCCCATTAGGGACTCCTGGGGACACGGTAACCCCACAGTCCATGCAGGTCACCAGCATAGAACAGGGTAGCCTGATGGTCGACAGGTAATTTGACAAGGCAGTGGGGGATAAGGAGGCTGGTGCTGGGGAAAGCTGGATCTGACCCCAGGCTGGCTTGTGTTTTCTTCTGGGCAATCAATGGGAGTGATCAATGGGACCAGGGTGTGCTGTTGAATTGTAAATGGATCAGGTTACTCTTTTGTGTGCAGTGCTGGCAGGGTCTGTAAGTGCCAACGAGGCCCCAGCATCCAGCAGCGGAGACTTCAGGAAAAGGGGATGCTGTCAGCATCTCACTGCTTCTTCCTCTCCTCTCTCTGTCCCCACATAGACCGAGGACTTCCTCCTGGAACAGGGATGTGGCTGATGAGCAGGACCCTGCTGTCCCAATCAGCTTGTATGGCAAGCAGTAGTAGTTCATGCTGGTTTTTTGTTTTGTTTTAATATATTAGCTCCAT
The DNA here is from genome assembly GCF_033783945.1 of Neopsephotus bourkii. Classification (NCBI taxonomy): domain Eukaryota; kingdom Metazoa; phylum Chordata; class Aves; order Psittaciformes; family Psittacidae; genus Neopsephotus; species Neopsephotus bourkii. The sequence continues at coordinate 162,029 of NW_026901291.1, read as the reverse complement.
TTGAAATCACTGCTGTAAGTGATGTAGCTCTCTGGTCCTGTCCCATGGGAGGGGAGGAGGGAGGCTAGGGTTGGGGCTTGCTTTCAGCCCACAGGGTTCCTGCCATTTTCTCCCTTAATAACTGCTCAAGCCAAGCACGCATGTACTCGCCAGTGCTCTCACCTCTGTGCTTCACTGACCATCCTTCCTGCTAGCAAGGGCTGAACACAGTTCCCTGTGGAGCCTTATTAATGTTGCTGCCAGGCTGCCTGGGGACTCGCAGCGTGAGGCTTTCCTTCCATCTCTGCTGCTCTGCGCTCTGCCCTGGCTCTCGGGCTCAGTTCAGCCAGGTAAAGCCATACTGACTCCATTGACTTTGCTGGATTTATGTATAAAAGAGCAGGACTTGGCACAGTGTTTGTGTTTGCGTGTCTGTGTTTCTGAAAAGGATACTTGTTCTAGTTTGTTGGGTTTCTTCCCAAACAGTAAATATTTTCTTGTAAATCGCTGGGACAGAAAAGTGACTGCAGTGCTTTCAGTTCATTTATTTGCTTTAAATTGATGGCAAAGTCTTACAGGAGGTAATAGGAAATTAAAATCTCTCTAGTTTTTTTTTAACCATCCTGCAGAATTTATTGCAGAGTTAAATCCCTGCTCTGGGATCCTGTCGGACAGTTCAAAAAGCCTGTGGAAAGGTTCTCATTTGCCATTAAATTTTAAAAGTTATTGAAGCAATTTTTATGGAACCCTGTTAAGTTTCTGAAGAAACATACTGGTTTCATCACTAATAAATTCTTTAACTCTTATCCGTAAGGGAATAGTCAGACTTCCAGATCTCTCTCCAATGAAATGGATGTTAACTTTTTTCCCTGTTGGAGATAATATTCTTCAAAGATACCAGCAAGGTGAGCAGCCAAGCTGGAAAAGCCTGATTGCAGCCAGGTACGTCATCCAGCACTGTGAGGTGGGGGTTCTTCACCCGTCAACCCACTAGAGTCTGGATGGGGGTTTTAGAAAGGAAGAGTTTGTTTTAAAAGGTGAGGAGGAAGAAGACTCCAGATGGATTTGTACATCTAGATAAATCCCAGCGTGGGGTTAAACTTAGGTCTTGGCATGTGTTCATGAGCGCCATGGAGTTTGGGAGAGGTGGAAAAGAGGATGCTGCAGCCTGGAAGTCCCTGTTTGTCAGGCACTCCTGGTGCTTTCAGAGTAATATAAAATAATGTGTGCACTGTGCTTTTCCACTGCATGCAGAACATCCCACGGAGACTTCCTCCCAGTGAAAGTATCAAGCTGCCTTTGTGCTTAACTTAGCACTCACAAGCGCCTTTCGTATGTGAGCACAGAGCCACCTGATGAAAAGCGAATGGGCTAGGAGGGAAATAAAATTGTGTAATTGCCAGTTTCCTTCCATCCCGCTCCCTCTCCCATTTTGCGTAAAGGAGGCTGTTTAAGTCTCAGCTGGAGTGAGGTTTGGTAATAAGCAGACATCTATGAACCTGCATCTGCTGCTGGTGTATGCTCAGTTTGTTCTGTATTTCCGTGTTTATTGATGATCCAGTTTTGAGACTGTCTCCTTGTCTCACGGTGTGAAACCCACGGAAGAAGAGATTGTCCCTGCAGGCCTATGAGTCCCTGTGACATCTTGGGAAGTGTGGGGCCAGGCAGCATCGCCAAAGATGACACCAGAGTTTGCAAACCCACCTCAAACCACATTGACTTGTGAATGTTAAACTGTGAAAGCGCAGCCAGAGCCTGCTCCCTGGGCAGCTATCCACAGAGCTGGGTGGCAGGAAAGGCCCAGCCTTGGATGAGGCAGCTAACATTTTAATTTTCTCAGTACTATGTGATTTGGCTTCCAAACAGCTAAGCTGTCCCCCGCCAGTTGCTTTCCTATGTGGCTGGCCTTCCCTGAGCACAGCAAGAGGTGCTCACAGTGCAAGCTCTGCAGAGACAACCTGATTTAATACAGGCTTAATGGCTAGAGGAAGAAATTTATGGTGTGAGCACTGAATGTTTATACAATAATGAACATCGTCATCATTTTTATTAGTGAACCGTTCTTCAAAACTGAGCTAGAAACCTGAAGCCAGCAACTAGAATAGGTCCATCCCATGTGATTTAATAACCAAAGCAGAGCAGATTATTTTGTATCTTTCATTGGCTCAATGAAAAAATTCTCTGAGCGTAGTGTACCTTTTGGCCTGGAATATTTTTGCATTGCAGGCCAGTCTCTGGACCCTTTGTGTCATTCCATCAGTTCAGTGCAAGCAGACGTCTGAGGACTCCCCACTGGCAGTGGCAGTGTAGTCAGCCAAGCCTAGTCCTGAGGCCAGGGCAGGGAAGGGCCTGACTCCAGTGGCAGTGAGCAGCAGAGCACCCCTTCCACAATCCATGCAGTAATTCAGAGACACCCTAAAGATACTCCAAATGGTGGTGAGAGCTGCACAAGGAGCTTAGGTGCCCCTGAAGAGAGCCTGTGTCAGCCATCGCAAGACTGGTCCAGTGAGAAATACTGCCTGGGCTACACTGCTTACACTCTCCCCCAAGAATACTGTTGTTTTAAGCTAAGACTAGGCCGGCATGGCTACATCAGACGTGGATCTTGAAAATACTGCCACCCTCTTTTCCTGCCATCCCTTTCCCTCCCCTCCCAGCAGCTGGAGAGGACTAGCTCCAGGTTTTTGGCCCAGACCCGTGCCTGCTGCATACATTTCCTCCACCAAATGGACACAACTATAAACCTCTTTCTGCATCATTTCCTGCAGGCCTGTACTAAACATGCCACCCAGGTGTCCCCGTGTAAAGCCACTTCTTGCTGAGCCTACTTCTGTTGCTGCTGGCAGGCTTGCCTTTGCATGCTCACGGCAGGACTCCCATCACAGTGTGTTAATTTTAAACAAGCAAAGAGGGTGTTCTGATTTGGGAAGGTCTTTCCCATCAGGTCATATCAGAGTTTCTCTTAAAAAGCAAGGCTGGGGTATGTTTTGTTTTATTTTCCCTTTTCCCCTCTTTTAATATGTTCCCTGCAATTTTGTTTTCACTGAAATATTGACTGGCAGCATTGCAAATTGCCTGCATGCAGAAAGGAGCTTGCCAGCACTTTCTTACTCAGCTAGCCGTCAAGGTTGTGGATTCCACCACAAACAGTGCCAGGAAAGCTGTTGATCAAAAATATTCCTAACATCTGTGAGTCCTCTCCATCCAAATGAGATGTAGTTACATTCTCTTTTTCCCCATGCTCCTTCCAAAGTGTTGCTTCAGACACCTAGAAAGCCCTGGTTGCAAATCATAAGCCAATCTCTGATTTGCAGCTCCGTTTCCAACTCTGTCGAAATCCAATGTAAACTCTGACGTGCCCTTCCCCTGATATGTGAAAAGTACTGGCCTCCAAACAGAGAGCAGACTGGGTGTGTTTCTTTGCCCCGTAACTCATTTGATCCAGATGCTGTCCCATGCTGTCTACAGCCACTGTGGTCACAAGCCAACAAGGAGAGTCTTGTGAGAGCAGTGGGGAAGGATGCAGCTCCGAGCAGTCTCCCAGGCATGCCTGAAGCCTCACACACACACTTGTGTGTGCGCACACACACACACTGCCAGCACAAGGAGGGGGAAAAGCCTGATTTCCCTTCCACCCTGTTCCTACCACCACCACCAATTCACAGGCCAGCTATTAAATAATTAACGTACCCAGTGGGGCAGGAGGAATCAAAAGCTGTTGTGTTCCCAAGTTTTTTCTGGCTCAAAAGGCACGGCTCACTGTGTATTCTGGCACCTTGGAGCGGGTTTTCCTCCCTCCTTCGCCTCCCCCTTATTATCCCGTATGTGTGCTGGAGAGGGAAGTGGCGTTCCCAGCCCAGCGGAGGGATGACTGTTATTTCAGACTAGCAACGGGGGAAAAGGAACAGCCTGTTGCCTGATTGATGTTTGTTTTTTGTGGACAGACACCAAAGGGTCATTAGAGATGGAAGGTTTGGGAGGAGGGGGGCAGTGGCGGGGTTGACGCTCACTCTTAAGGAACTATTGTACCCCTGTGCACTAACCCGGGTCTGCACTTTCTTTGACTTCTGTGAATGTCTCAGCTGTACCGTTCTGGCCCTGGCAACTTAAGGAAAATATACACACCACAGAGGTCTCAGTGAGAGCTCTGCGAGGAGGGGGTCAGGGGAAAAAGGAAGGGGAGGAGAGAACAATGCAGTAGGTTTTGCTATAATTAATTTCAAATGTGCTGCTCATCTGTTATCCTCGGGTTTCAAAAGGAACGAGGGCTTTTCCTACCACATCTGCATCTTTCCAGAGGTGGGGATGGAAAGGCATCTTTCCTTCCATCTGCAAGTTTGACCAGTCTGTCGACGTGGAGCCCTGAGTGCAGCACAAACCCATACTGGAAATGATGTCTAGAGGCGGAGAGGGAGAGGAGGGAAGGGCAAGGAGGAGCTTCTGTTCTTGTCACATTGGGTAGATGAAGCTAGAGAGACTGAGGAGGTTGGTGTTGGGTAATGCAGATTTCTCTGCAGAGTTAATAGGGTACATTTACATTGTCCTGCAAGGACAGGTGGCCTGGGAATAGTACAGGGATGTTGTCCAGGAAGCTAGGGACCAGGTTAGGAAAGCTAAGGCCCAGTTAGAATTAAACTTGGCTAGGGATATTAGGGATAACAGGAAGGGATTCTACAGGTACATAGCAAATAAAAAACAGATGAGGGAGAACGTAGCCCCCCTCAGGAAGCTCTTGGGTGAGCTAGCTGCACAGGATTTGGAGAAGGCTGAGGTTCTGAATGACTTCTTTGCTTCGGTCTTCTCTAGCAAAGGCTCTGACCACACCACCCAAGTCTTGGAAGGCAGACGCAGGGACTGTGAGAATGAAGACCTTGGGCCCACTGTAGGAGAGGAATTGGTTCGAGACCATCTTAAAAATCTGAACGTGCACAAGTCCATGGGTCCTGATGAAATCCATCCGCAGGTCCTGAAGGAGCTGGCGAATGAAGTTGCTAAGCCACTGGCCATCGTATTTGAAAAATCATGGCAGTCAGGTGAAGTTCCCGACGACTGGAAAAAGGGAAATATAACCCCCATTTTCAAGAAGGGGAAAACAGATGACCCGGGGAATTACAGAACAGTCAGTCTCACCTCTGTGCCTGGCAAAATCTTGGAGCAGATTTTCCTGGAAGGCATGCTAAGGCACATGAAAATCAACAAGGTGCTTGGTGACAGCCAGCATGGCTTCACTAAGGGGAAATCCTGCATGACCAATTTGGTGGCCTTCTGTGATGGGGCTACAGAACTGATGGACAGGGGTAAAGCAGTTGATGTCATCTACCTGGACTTGTGTAAAGCGTTCGACACTGTCCCACACGACATTCTTGTGTCTAAATTAGAGAGACATCAATTTGATGAATGGACCACTCAGTGGATAAAGAACTGGCTGGATGGCCGCACACAAAGAGTTGTGGTCAATGGCTCAGTGTCTGGCTGGAGACCAGTTACAAGTGGTGTCCCTCAGGGATCGGTGTTGGGACCGGTCTTGTTCAACATCTTTGTCAGTGACATGGACAGTGGGATTGAGTGCACCCTCAGCAAGTTTGCCGATGACACCAAGCTGTGTGGTTCGGTTGATCCGCTGGAGGGAAGGAATGCCATCCAGAGGGACCTGGACACGCTTGTGAGGTGGGCTGATGCCAACCTCATGAAGTTTAACCATGCCAAGTGCAAGGTCCTACACCTGGGTCGGAGCAATCCCAGGCACAGCTACAGGCTGGGCAGAGAAGAGATTCAGAGCAGCCCAAGGAGAAGGACTTGGGGGTGCTGGTCGATGAGAAAATGAACATGAGCCGGCTTCAGTGTGTGCTTGCAGCCCAGAAAGCAACCGTATCCTGGGCTGCATCAAAAGGAGTGTGACCAGCAGGTCGAAGGAGGTGATCCTGCCCCTTTATTCTGCTCTCGTGAGACCTCACCTGGAGTATTGTGTACAGTTCTGGTGTTCTCAACATAAAAAGGACATGGATCTGTTGGAACAAGTCCAGAGGAGGGCCATGAGAATGATCAGGGGACTGGAACACCTCCTGTATGAAGACAGACTGAGAAAGTTGGGGCTCTTCAGCCTGGAGAAGAGAAGGCTGCGTGGAGACCTCATAGCAGACTTCCAGTATCTGAAGGGGGCCTATAGGGATGCTGGGGATGGACTCTTCATTAGGGACTGTAGTGGTAGGACAAGGGGTAATGGGTTAAAACTTAAACAGGGGAAGTTTAGATTGGCTATAAGGAGGAAATTCTTTCCTGTTAGGGTGGTGAGGCCCTGGAATTGGTTGCCCAGGGAGGTTGTGAATGCTCCATCCTTGGCAGTGTTCAAGGCCAGGTTGGAGTAGGCCTTGGGTGATACGGTTTAGAGCGAGGTGTCCCTGCCCATGGCAGGGGGCTTGGAACTTGATGATCTTAAGGTCCTTTCCAACCCTAACTATTCTGTGATTCTATGATTTATTTACGTTACAAATATTATTTGCTGCTGTTGTTGGCCCAGAAAAGTTTCCAGCATGTGATGCCCATGGACTCTGTGGTTACGAGGCTTTTAAAGGTTTGGGTTAAACCCTCAATCTCTTGCTAGCTTTATACTTTGAAAGATCTCCCTTCGTGTAATTGTGGTGGGAACCAATAAGTTAGTATTAAACCTTTGGTGTTGTGGAATCTTGAGTAGAACCAGTTCTGGCTGCTGTTTCAGAGATCTCATCCGTTGGACTGTGCTGTATGACACACTAAACAGGGGCTCGACACCTGCCATGGGGCATTGTCCCTGCGTCCTTTGCCTTCAGGTCTGAGTATCAGTGAAGTCACACAATTGCGGCAGTAAAGAGAAGCGAAATGGGCCTGTTAGATTATTGACTTTACTCCCCTCAACAAGATATCCAGATGCTAATTTGATAGCCCTGTGAATCTTAGCCAGAAAAATCAGTAAAACAGAAACTTAAACTGTTCTAAATTACTGTTAGTGCTTTAACAGCTCTATTTTCAAATTGCTCTTTGCTGAGGAGCTTGCACTGAACCCTGGAGCTGGTGGATAATGACCTCTTGTTTAAACACATGGCTACTTAATGATCTTCAGCTTTTAGAGAAACTAACCTCAGTGTGGGGTGGAGAATATTTCTAAAGTGTGGCCATAAGGAAAATATTTCTATGGTGTGATTGAAGAAAGTGTTCCCTTTTCTGGTCAGAAACTTAATTCAGTGCAGCCACAACATGCTGAATACTCCAGAAGTGCTTGAGACGGGCGCTTGTTTGCGTACAGTTCCTCTCCAGGATGCCAGTGCTGGTATGTGACTAGAGCTGGATCATACAGTGATAAATGTTTCTGTGGTTCTTTGGAAGGGATATAAATGCTGCAGTGGTGTTTCAGACTGTGTAAAGGTATATGCCAGGTTTTGTAGACTTACAAATGAAATAGGCTTTCTGATACTGCTGGGAATGGCTGCTGAAAAGCTGTTCAGCGATAACATGTCTCCAGACACAGATGGAGACATCACCAGTTGCTGGGCATGGAGACCAGTGGGCATATGCGTCTTGAAATGACAACAGTGCAGGTTGTGAACTGGTTAAATTGATATGGGAAAACAGAGAATCAAGGGGAAGCCCAGAGCTCAAGAATGCAGCTTATCTGTAGAAGACTGCAGGAACTTCAGACCCTTTTCTCTCTAAATTACTTGTGGAGGAAAAGGAGGTCACATTTGGAGAATATTCCAGCCCACCACCACCCCCTCTTTGTGGAGAGAAACCCATATGAGAAAGGAAGGAGATCTGAGTTAAGTCTGGGTTTAATTTCCTGATCCTCCTCCATAGGAAGAAATATCCTTTCCTTTTAGCTCTTGAACTAACAACTGTGTCAGCCACATCATAGCAAAGCATCCCTTAGATCACATTCAGATAAACCTGGATTCCAGCATTTGCTCATAGCCATGGATCTTTCTGTACCTTGTGCTTGCCAGCTAATACAGAAAAGGAGCAGTACCTGAGGTCTCTGCAGAAAGCACATCTATTTCCCTGCTTCCTTTGATCTTAGCTGGATTGGGACCATATCCTAATTCCCTGCACACTTGGAGCAGCCGTAACAGCACTTTGGAGTGCAGCAGGAGTGCTTTGAATTCTCGTTCTTGAGTCTTGGCTATGCCTTTCCAGTTTGTCACCTATCCCTTATTCAGTTTTGACAATAAGGGAAGATGAAAGGTGGACGGCGCAGCTGGAAAGGGGAGGTGGGAGCAAGCTGCTGTCCCAGGGCTGCAGTTCTTTCCCTACCTTCTGGGAAAGCTGCTATCTCCAAGTGCCATACAGCAAACCCACCTTTTGCCAGCTGTGCCCTGGGGGTCCTTTCCTAGTTACACTTCTTTACATGACAATTATAAGGCAAGAGATTAAGGTATATTGTTAGCCTGGGTATATTGTGATGTTTCTCTCTGAGGCTGAGAATCTGAAATTTACTGTAAGGGAGGGTTTTGTTAAAGAACAAAAGTAAAGCCCCAGGGATGGTTTTGCAGGTTTTGCTTTTTGATCTAGCACAAAACTTTGTTCAAACATTGGATGGTTTCTGTGTGTTGGAGAATGTAGAGGGTTTTCCTGGTTCTGTAAAGCTAGATCCTGGGCAGAAGATAGGCTCAGCCCCTGGCCATCAGGCTCTGGGACTGGTAACAGTGCTGGTATCAGTCCCAGATAAAAGTATAAAGCAGGCAGAGCCACCCCTCTCCTCCGCATTCTGGGAGGAGAGGTTGCAGGTGCACAGGGGCCGTTTGTCCCGTCTGTCCCGCAGCTCCGGTGCTGGGGTGCCAAGGGAGCCACAGAAGCACATAGAAGAAGCAGATGTGCTATAGTCCGAATGACTCCCTTGGAGGCTTAATAGAACAGCGGGAATAAGAATTTCCTTCTCTTTTTATTAGTTACAAATGATTTTTCTGTCCTTTAAAGAATTCCCACCACGTGTTCCAGTCAGCCAGCAAGGGTTGTATTAAAAGCCCACCTTGCTCTTAAAAGGGGAGAGGGGAAGGCCTGGGGTATTGCAGAAGCCTTGAACTACTGAGGGTTTGCCTGTGGAGATTCACAAGGGAGGAGCAGGAACAGGGAATGCTGTAGGGAGGTATTAAATGAGGCCTTTTTGTTTCTCTCCTTGTAGAGCATAAAAATGCCCAAGGCATGAATACTCTGTTCTGATTACTCTTGAACATTTAAATGTCTGTTCTGGTAATTTATAAAATAAAGGAGAGGGAAATGCCTTACATAAGGAAGAAAAAGGGAGACCTTTACTGGCATGCAGCACTGGTAACAGGGGAGTTGTTCTCTGCTGCTGTGGGAAGAGGAGCAGAAGGTGGATTTATCTTGTGGATGCAGTGAAGCTTCAGTCCCTGGAGATGCGGTGTGGCATCAGAGAGGCTGACTGCTCCCTCTGTGCATTTTTCCTCCTTTCATGACAGGAAATATCCTTGCTTCCTTCCTGCCACTCTTGGCTGTGTTTGGTCTTGGAAGAGGATGGGGTTTTTCAGAAACACGCAGCACCTTTTGTAAGGAAAATGTGGCTTTAGTTTTCATGAATTAATGGGAAGAAACCATTTAGAGCAGCCACTTGGAGCATGTGGCAGCCGGACAGATCTGGGGAGCGCAGGGTCTGTGGGAACAGCCCAGCCCTGAGGCCGCCTGCCTGCCAAAGGGGTGGGGAGAAGGTTTTAAAAATCACAGGAACACCTACTGTCTGCAAGGGGTTATTCTGTGATTTTCTTTGCTTCACATGTCTGTATAGGAAATAATGGGTGCTCTGTCCCTTCTGGCCGAATTTCTGTTTGTGAAGTGATCATAAGGTAGGCTGTGGTAGTCCCATCATTAACATTAGCCATGGGCATATACTGTAACAAAAAGCACTATTGCTTGTGGATTTCATGTGACATTTATCCCACTGTGCAATCCACAGCCATGGACCACTGATATCGCTTGCCATTTCCTAGGAACATGCATGTGCCTCTGCGTAAGATGAAGAGTTGCTGTTGCAGTTTGGTTAGATACCCAAGAAAACCGCATTGGAATGGGCTGGGAAAGCAAGAAGGCAGGGCAGAGGGATGCAGATGCTCTGCGGTGTTCCATGCTTAGCAGCCCAGCCAGACAGGTTTGCTCTCCTCCACTGCAGCATCCCAGTCCTGCATTGCTCTGGTCCTTCAGCTTCATCTGTCATCCTTGTTACAATTGCATCTGAGGGCTGAACAGGGCTTCCTGTTTCCATTGTTAGAGCAGAAGATCAAAACACTAGATGCAGGGTTGGTATGCCTACTTCAAACCAAGGGAGAAGGAAGCTAAAATGAAGATGTTAGAAACTGATACCCCTTCTGTTTTGTCTGTAATTGTGGTTACATATCTCTGTACATTCCCTACTACTGATAGTGCAAAGTAAACCTAAGTGAATTCACAGTTAGGGTGAGGCATTGGGAGGATGGTGTGGGTTTTATTACTTTCAGATATTTGGGCTAGAGGGTTTTCAGCTGTCAAAGCTGAATCAAACTCTCAGCCAGTCTGCACGCAACATATGTGATAGATTTTGCAAATTAATACGTTAATGTGGGAGGAGGTGGCTCCCTGAAACTCGCTGCTGGCAGTTTGGAGTGTTGTCCTCAAGACCAAAACCATATTGTGTCCTCAAAACCAGTGGCACCAGAACTTGGATTCTGCCCACTGAGAGATGAGGCATGTGATTTGTAATCATTGGATTGATTAACCATTCGGTGTCCATTAGAACAAATGCATTTCCTAACAGAAGGAATCTGCTCTCTGCAAGTAACTTCTGTGTAATCTCCAGTTTGTTTAATATGAGCAAAGCTGCCTCAAACCATTGCTGAAAGGCTGAGTTGAGGACCCGCATCATCACTACCACTTCTTTGTCAGCCTTTCTGGTGCTGAATCTGTGAATTCCTTCTAACTGTGCCAAGATTTTCTATCAGTCACAAATACTTACCATTTACATGGCATGTATATGTGGCACTTTTAAGGGTATAATCTGGTGGTGGTAATGGTTGTACCCAATCTAAAAGGTTTTTTCCAGTACAAATGGTTCTATGATTCTACTTAGGGAGTCTTGCCTCATGTAGGGGGCAGCATTCCTCCAGCCTGTGTGGTCTGGATTTGATGGGGAGCAGGTGGCTTTGGGTAGAGATATGAAGGCTCAGTTCCGACTTTACAGAGAACTGATTGCAGGGAAAAATACAGGTCTAATGAGTGAAAGGTGTTGTCTGCTGTGCTAATGTGGAGTGGAAACTCTATAAAGTATTAGCTTGGACCCTGCTTTCCCCTCCTAATGTGCAAGAATTTGGGATTACAGGAAATTGCCAAACCCAAGTTGTTGCTTAACACCAGGTTTCTGCTTGTTTGTCATTCTGCTGCTTATGAAAAACTGTGTGATAGAGAAGGCTTGAAGGAAAAATTTACAGTGAATTCAATAGGATTGTTGGTACACATGGCAAACACACGAAAACAAGAATACGAATTATGCAGCAGTTACTGTCTTGGAAAAGTATCTTCAGGCTAAACCCAGATACTTGTCTCTTTCTTTCACCCAATACTGAAATAAAAATGTGCAGCAGTTTTGTATGAAACAGTTCCCGTGATTATCCTTACAGATGTCTGAGTGTGTACTGGTTTGCTGCCTAAGATTGTGCTGAGTTGTGCCAGCTCAGTTCCATCTCAGAGGTAACATGGGTATTGCGAGTTGTGGTTCTGCCTGGGAAGTAGGAGAGAACAGAGGTGTATGCTGTGGGGCTCCCAGCAAACCCTTGGCACCAAGAAAACAAAATACATCACTTGGTGGCTCAGTGAATGCTCAGCTGACTGGCTCTCCCTCACTACAATGAGTAGTCCTCATGCATGTCAGAATCACAAGTGCCTCCCATGGCCTTGACAACCTGCAGCTTGTAGAAATTGTGCTTATGTCTAACAGTCATTGCAGGGCCACTACCGTGGGCAGAAAGGGACTCCAAGGAATTAACAGGAAGAGGAGTAGAGCAAGCATTTGGGTTTACAAGTCTTGAGTTACTGTTTCAGGCTTTTTGCACATTCAGGCTGGCATCACGGCAGTCCAGCACCTCTAGCCTTGTAAGGTTTCTTTCCACAGCCATAAACCTTTATGCAAGAAGAGATTCAAGAGTACCTTCTCATTAATGGGGTGTGATTCCATTGCAGTGCACAACACAATATTCCTCTGTTAGATCTTACTAGATGCCAGATCCTACATGATCCTCAAGCATATCCGGCACCAAAGTGCTTCCAAAATTTCTACTGCCCATTGAAGAATTCACACTTCATCAAAGGAGAAAGCTGGAAGGAGCTTCACAGCTGCGCACACTGAGATCACGCTGAAGGTGTTTGCCTTCTGCAGTGCAATGAAGTATTCTTCTGTTTATTGCATAGCAAGCCACTCTTCCTGTTTTGAAGGAAAAGCCAGTCATCCCTCACATTTTCCTTCTTGAGCATGCTGCCAAGCTGTCCTTCACGTGGTCTTGCATTCTCAGAGTTTTGTCTCCTTTTGAGCTAGATGTAACATCTTCCAACGTGGAGAGTGGAAACCATCACAATTTCTGAAGAATTGAGAAGAAAAGCTCCTTTATCATGAAACTTCTATTATCAGTAGCTAATAGATGTGATTCAACACCCCATGTGCAATGCAGTTCAGTTTTCTTGATCTTTATAGTGGGTGTATTTAAAGGAGAAGTGGACTCTTTCAAGCTTAAAAAGCAAAAGGCCATCTGTGGCTTCCTAATGCTGTTTACAAACCTTTTTTGCCTGTGCTGTGCTTGTCAGTAGCTTTATTCATTGCTCACTCTGTGAATTAAAACATTGAGGCAGCTCCTGACATGCTTCTTCCAGCGCATCCTTTTGGAGTGGGTATTTGGTTGCCATAGGGACCAATCCAAAGGGCACACACCATTCAAGTAAATGTTCCCTGATTAACAACTTGCAGCTTGTCCATTAAATATTTTAATTATCCATGAGGCAATTTGAAATGTTGTCTAATGTATTCAGTCTGTTAATTTCGATATCTCAATTTTTTCTTAAGATGCTATTCCAGCACTAGAGCTGGATTTTGACCAGGCAGATAGGAGTGAGGTGGGAGAGACCTGATTGTTCCTCAGCTTGTAGGAAAATTCTTCCAGTTTGTCTTTATCTTGACTCTAAATTCTCAAGAAAGTTCAGGGAAAGAGGTGCTACTGCACAACTGCCAGTAAAATGAGGGCGGTTTGGTAACAGCTAGATGTATTGGTGTAGAGTAGTGATGTGCTGCCACTGACTGTAAGGGAAGGATCTGCCTGGAAGGTGCCTCCTTGTGTCTGGGGATGGAGAGGGAGGACAGTGGAAACCTGCAGGGTATGTGGAGTTGCTGGCTAGAAAGCACTGGCCCCACTTGACGTTTTCCCAGTTATAAGCATTTTAGTGCTAATGTGTTACTGAGCTGTGCGGGCTGCACTTAACAAATAAGTGAGACAGGATTTTGCTAACTTGTACATGTCAGTCACTCCTTTCAGTTCCTGTTTAGCAGAGACCAAGTAACTTTGCAGCAGAACTTCCCATTCTCACAACTCCAGCCATAACATCGGGTATGGAAGTTAGTCAAGTTCCTGAGACAGGTATCTAAACAGTTCTGTTTGTCACCTTTTTACATCTTTCAGTTCTGACCCTCCTGGGCCAGAAAAGCAGCTTTGTCTTGCACACAGGCACACCAGGTCTTTTTCTGCACTCTTCTGACATCTTGAAACAAAACAGTGCAGGCTTTAAGCATCAGAAATTATTACTGCTGCTTTTGTCATCCCTGAAAATTTAAATGGTAGGGTTCAGCACAGAGTCTCCTACTTTATGCTTGGAACTGAGGAAGTCAATCACAGCTGCCTTCAAGCAAGTCTGGATCCCTTTGCTGTTCAGCATTGAAGATCAGTAGTTTAGAATGGTGTCAGTTAGAAGCCTAACAGAATTTGTGCATCTTGGCCTTTGAATTCTGGGGAAGGGGGATCCCACACACTGTTACAAACAATTCTCTGCTCTAAGTAATGCTCTTATCTGTAGACTCGGGAAGGTGTGAAAATGAAGGAGTTCTTTTTCCCTTAGAATTTTGGATTTTACAGCATTCTCCTCTTCCTTGAGAAGCCAGTTTAAATCCATGCGTCTGTCTGGTTGCCGAATTTGGATGTGCGTGTGTTAAAGGGTCTGTTGTGTGCTTCTGTTGTGTGTTTCCAGTAAAAACGTTTGGAAAGCCAACCATGAACACAGACTTTAATACAAGTGGTCATCTAGAGACCTGAGATGAGCTCTCTTTCAGGAAATCTGTGTAGGATGTTGGATTTTGAGCTGATGTAGTTCACATGAGTAGCACATACCACAGTCTAGATGATTGGGCAACACGATTTGATCTTTCAAACCCCAATAACAATCTCTAGGTCTTCAGGTACGAAGAAAACTGTGCTTTGGGCTCTTTCTGCTGCAGTGGGGAATAGATGATCTGTCTTCCACTCTCTTTTATAAAAGCTACTTGTGTGTCTAGAGGTGGAAAGCCATGGAGAGATCCTAGCACTGCCCCTCTGCCTGCTTGTTTCCTTGTGTTGCCTGATTTGGTGTCAGTTTTCCATATGTATGCTCAGCCTTGGTGAAGGCTGCTTTGGTATATCTGCAGTGAGCCAGCAAGGGACAGAGCAGTAATTTGACACACATGGTAAACAGGATCCAGAGCCTGCAGGCTAAAGGGTATGGTATGAACTCATCTTGATTAGCTTCATGGTGTGGGTCCATCACCACTTAATTGGCTGCCAATAGCTTCCCTAATGAAGGATGATGGATAGTGCTCAGAGACCTGTTTGAAGGGTCCAACCCATGAGAAGCAAGGATGCGTGCAGAAATACAGCTCTCACCTGGAAAGGCCATGGGAGGTGGAGCTAAGCAGCATGGCAACACTTGCAGAGATTGAGCGCAGGCAGTTCCTCTTTTCCTCGCATCAGGACAAGCATCAGTTGTCTTCCAAGGCAGAGATGGTCATTTCTGTGACCCTGCATATGCTTGGCTGGTTAGGGTAATTGTCTCCTGTTCCCAGCAGAGATGATCTGGTGTTTGAGAATGTTCTTTCTTGCCTTTCTCTGGTTTTGGTTAGCAAGTGTGCTTTCTCAGCCAGCCATTGACTTAACTTCTCCAAGCTGGAAGGTCTGAAAGGTCACTCGCACTCCTGCGGAACAGTCTCTCTTTCTGATCTTACTTTGAATGAGTCTTTGGGAGTTTGGAGTTCTCTTATGTCATAAAAAAAATAAAAACCTTCATAAGGCTGTGCAGATGAAACAAAACTGTTGTTTTAGCCCACACAAGGTATTATGCTGCCTGGCAGATCCCTTCCTTGTAGCAATAAGAAAAGGATTTGGCATTTAACCTCTTGAAATTAAAGCAGAGTGTGAACTTCAATAGTTCAATCTTATCAGGGCTTTGCTAGAATAACAAATTGGGGAAAAATGTAACCATGTCTCCAATGTGACCTTGGCAGCTCTGTCTCTGTGATGTGAGAGATTAGGTAACTCTAAGCAGATGTCTGTTTATTGTGAAAATAATAGTTATAAAATCTTTCCCCAGTTTGTTTGCACTGCCTGTGAAAGATGTGACAGAGAATTGTGGTCTGCATGAAGCGCTCTCTAAGAGGCTGCTCTATTATGCTGAGCGGTAATTGCTCTTGGAGGTTTGAGTTATCGATCTATTGGTGGGGGTTAAATTTCAGCATAAAGACCTGTGTTCATGATTTAATTGAAGTGATTAATAACTCACTCGCAGGCTAGATGGGAATCAATACAGATTTCAAACAGCAGAAGTAGTACATTTTCTCCTGTAATGTAGTACTTGATGGTTTATTATTTGCCGTTGTTTGACTAATTAAAATCATGAGATTCCTTGGTATATAGGAATTTTGTCTGTTTAAAAGCTTACATCTGGAGTTTAGTATTTGTGCTTGCTTGCTTTCACGTTGGGGGCAGTTGTAATAGCTTATTTACCTTGTTGCTTGTGTGTTGCTCAGATTAGGTGTACATTATGCCATTGCACACAAAAAACCCAGAACAAAACAAGACTAATACACCTTTAGTAGTAACTACAGGAAGCTTTACTAGCATTTTATGGCCAGAGCAATAGAGTGACTCTTACGTCGCTGGTTTTTTGGCATCCAGCATCTGCTTAGGAGCACTGCTGAGGAGATTTAACCCTGCAGCGTTTGATCCACCATTATAGCCTTAGATTAAAAGCCTGTATGAAACTTTCAATCTCATTACAACACCAGCATCCACAGTAGGTGCTTTAGCTGCAAATCCAGTCTCAACTTTGCATTGAAATGTTGCCAGAAGCAGCATTGCTAGGCAAATGCAGTGTGACTTTACTTTGGGGGGATTTGAATGGTGATCCTTCTTCCTTATGCTCTGGCCCCAATCCCTGTGTTTGGCACCCATTTTCATTCAGCTCCTGCAGCTTTGGAGTGTCATCGTGCATGCTTACAGCTAACATGCCTGGATAGAGCATGGAAAGCTCCCAAATCTCTAGGAATAAAACATCCCATTAAAGAACCATAATGCAGCAAATCAGGTCCGTAGGTCTTAATGCTGAGGCTCCCAGTTTCTAGGGGAGGCCGTGAAATCTTCCTGTGCTCCAAGCTTTCACAGTGAAGGCTCTTATCTACATAGCTGGCTAAGGAGACTATTTAGCACAGTGGTTTTGAATCTTCTTGATTTGCAGAGTCCAATAAGCTTTCTACGGGAAGTGCAGATTCCTGTATGGCAAATTAATCCTAATGACAACAGACCTTTTCTTTTTCATTAACATTCACAGATATGGTGGTATATACATGAGCCACAAACTGAAAACACTGATCCAGATGGAAGTGTTTTAAGTAAATGTTTCCTTAGGTAATCTTTCCTACTGGTCCTGAAAGTACCAGAGTAAATGTAAATTGGCCATGCTTGAGTTTTCAGTTGGATGGGAAACTGTACTGAGAGTGTAAGGAACTTGGCTGGAGTGGAGGGGAGCTGAGCCTAAAGCCCTTGGCTGCATCAGCATCGCTGGGGTGGTGGTGACCATGGATAGAGCTGATGCTGGGGCATGCCCACACAGGTGTGACAGAAGAGAGGAGATCTCTCCGTGTGCTCCCAACATGAAGCTTGTGGAGCATGTCAGCCATCAGTCTTGGGTTTGCTGGCTTTGTGTTAAACATGTGAGATGCTTTCTTTGTCATGACTTTATGAAAATGACTTGAAGATATTTCACTCCTAAACTTGAGTGCTTCAGAAAGGGGGGGGGGGGAGGGAAGACACCCTTGGATGTTAATTCTGAGGACTAAGCTGACAGCTTTTTGCCACCGTTGCTTTCTTCTAGGTTGAAAAGCTGAAGGCTTGTTACAGCCCCAGCGTACAGCAATCTAGCAGGTTAAGTGACTTGGGCAACACAGTTTATTAAAACTGGCAAGTGCTCACTCCATTTCTCTTCCTGATAGTCAAGGCTGTCTGGGAGAGTAATTGATAGTGGCAGCTGTTCGGGGGGTGTTTCAGATTACAGCAAGACGATTTGACTTGATGGACAGCTCTGTACAAATGAACTGAGTGATAGGGGCTGGATCCAAACCAGGTTGCAGAGGAGCTCACACTGAAAGCCATGAACAAAGCCCTGCTCCCTGCATGCAGGCGCTGTGCTCGGCAGTGCGGGTCCCAGGCCACGCATGAGGGTTTGTGCTTACTCTCAGCTTTTCTCAGTGAAAAAACACTGCAGTTACTTGTGGAACATCCAGCAGCGGCCTGTGATGTTCTGAGGAGACCTCGTCACAGGAGAACATTTATTTGACACGACCTAACATGAGCAGTACACTGCTGTCATCATGGAAATTTGGCTTTTGCTTCACTATAATGTTAAAAATGGTTCACGTTCCACACCATGGAGCCTCCAGACAGTGGTTTTGTGTACAAGTCCCAAGTCTTTATTTCTTAGCTTAATCTGTTTTGCCTTGAAATAGGTGGAGGAACTCGGTGTCCCACATACTGGGTAGCTTCTGTGTTGTAGCTCCACTTGCCTTACCTTTGCAGACCAAGCTAATTGTCTCATGTCTTAAGTAGTGCTTCCCTCCTAAAATGCAGTGAAAAAGCGATCTGTATAAAAGCAAAAGCCAGCTAGGGGTAAAGAATTAGCACTTAAATATTGATTTTCACTTGTAAGCACTCTACCAGTGTCAGTGCTATCGTTGCCAATGCAAAATGCTTCATTCTCTCTTGTGCTTATATATGTTGCATATCCACAATACATTATGCAGCACTCTAAAAGCTCTGTTTTTTAAAAAAGAGGGTTTATTGGCTTTCACTGAATACACTCCTGAAGCAATTTGCTGTAAAATCATGCTCTTCTGTATTCATTCCCTGTGCTGATGGTTCAAAACTTGTCTCTGGGACTCATCAGCCAACTTTGAAATACTCAGCTTCTTGCCACATACGTCGTTAATTGCGGTGGTTATGCTTTTGCAGTGTTTCTTGCTGGAATTCTAATACGGAGCAGGGTTCATCACAGCCAGCCTGGCCTGTGTCTGTTTTCAGGGATGTGTACAGGGTGGATAGATAGGCTGCAGATGGTGGTTGTTGTGTTTCTTGGGAAATTGCCATTGGTAAAGATGTCATTGATGGATGTAGGAGAGGAATTTCTTTCTCACATCACCCCATCACCCGTGCTGTTTGAATACAACAAGGGAGACTGCAGAAAGACATCTGAATGACTCCACTTTCTTTTCAAGAGACAAAGGAAAGGCGTGCAGGCAAGATTAGATTATTTCCAATCACATTGTACGTGTGTTGACAGTCCGCTTTCAGCAGCAACCAGCAGCTTGCAAAGAGCAAGAGGCAGGGCTGGAACTGCTGTTGCCCTAAGTACTGTTTGTATGACGCAGTAACTGCTTATTGGATTTCTCAAAGCAGCCTTTACATGTTTAATCCCTTGCACTTGAGCTGCTGTTAATCAGCTTGAAAGCAAATTCCTGTAGCAGAAAGGTTTAATTTGTGTCTGGGGCTTTCTGTATTGTATTTAGCCTATAATGCTGTGTAGTTATACCCTGGCAAGCATGTCACCCTATGCAGCCATGGGGATGGGCAGCACATGTTTATTCCAATCACAGAGTTTGAACTCACAAGGTTCATGTTGGATCTGTGCTGATGGTCTTTCAGGTTCAGGTAACTCCTTTTGAAACATACTTTTAGGAGCAAATTCAACTGTGGTCAACATTGGGATTTCCCTTACACTTCACGTAGAGCAGCAGTAGCTGAATATCTCTGTGCTTTTAAAAGTTGCTGAAAGTTTTCATCTTTACCAGGTTAAATTGGAATGGGACATAGCCCAAGACACAGAGAGGTTAAAACTTTGCAACACTCCAAATGAAGAATCAGTCAATCAAGGGGGCAGGAATTGCTAATCCCAGGTGGTTGTTATTTTCTTGTTAGAGCAGTTTCAGCCCTTTCTTCCCTGTTCCCTGGTCATCATTCATCCCTGTGAGATCAAGACATGTTTCACTGTCTGTTCATTTAAGAAAGCCTCTCAATGGAAGAAGTCCAAAGTGTTTGGTTAGAAAATAAAGTTGGCATGCTGAAAAGGGGTAGTGCTCTGCATGGTGGAGAGTGGCAGATGTGATCCAGCCTTCCCATAGCATGGCTGAAACATGAATCATTGCAAATGTCAGATTTCCTGTGAAGGGACGAGCTGAACTGACATGCGTTCAGGTTTAATTAAAGTTGAATTATTGGAGCCGACTGTCAAGTCTTAGGCAAATTGGCTCAGCCCATTATCATTAAGCACGAAAATTACTCTAGGACTCAGTAAAAATAAACACGTTTTTGCCTCTAGAACATTTAGGTGTGGTTTGATGGGCTTGTGTGTCGGAGCAGTTGTGCTCAGCTCCATCTGCTCAGAAGGGGTAGATGAGGAGCCAAAGTACAGAAATTCCTGAAAGGATCTTGATGAAACCTGATCCAGCATGCACAAAAAGGAATATTTTGGTTTTTTCCTTGGGATATTTCCATATGTGACAAGCAGTCACCCCAGCCAGTTGGAAGGAACTTGGGCATACAAAAGTATAGTTCCTACAGGAGGGATAGTTGAGCATCCTACAGAGAAACTGC
The DNA here is from genome assembly GCF_033783945.1 of Neopsephotus bourkii. Lineage (NCBI taxonomy): Eukaryota > Metazoa > Chordata > Aves > Psittaciformes > Psittacidae > Neopsephotus > Neopsephotus bourkii. Next base: position 141,894 of record NW_026901291.1, on the reverse strand, counting down.
AAAGTTTGAGATCATGACCAAAATGGGCAACATAGAATCATAGAATAGTTAGGGTTGGAAAGGACCTTAAGATCATCAGGTTCCAACCCCCCTGCCATGGGGGGACATGCAAGGGACACCTTGCTGTAAACCATATCACCCAGGGCCTCGTCCAGCCTGGCCTTGAACACTGCCAGGGATGGAGCATTCACAACCTCCCTGGGCAACCAATTCCAGTGCCTCACCACCCTAACAGGAAAGAATTTCCTCCTTATAGCCAATCTAAACTTCCTCTGTTTAAGTTTTAACCCATTACCCCTTGTCCTACCACTACAGTCCCTAATGAAGAGTCCATCCCCAGCATCCCTATAGGCCCCCTTCAGATACTGGAAGTCTGCTATGAGGTCTCCACGCAGCCTTCTCTTCTCCAGGCTGAAGAGCCCCAACTTTCTCAGTCTGTCTTCATACAGGAGGTGTTCCAGTCCCCTGATCATTCTCATGTCCCTCCTCTGGACTTGTTCCAACAGTTCCATGTCCTTTTTATGTTGAGGACACCAGAACTGTACACAATACTCCAGGTGAGGTCTCATGAGAGCAGAATAAAGGGGCAGGATCACCTCCTCCGACCTGCCGGTCACGCTCCTTTTGATGCAGCCCAGGATACGGTTGCTTTCTGGGCTGCAAGCACACACTGAAGCCGGCTCATGTTCATTTTCTCATCAGCCAGCACCCCCAAGTCCTTCTCCTTGGGCTGCTCTGAATCTCTTCTCTGCCCAGCCTGTAGCTGTGCCTGGGATTGCTCCGCCCCAGGTGTAGGACCTTGCACTTGACATGGTTAAACTTCATGAGGTTGGCATCAGCCCACCTCACAAGCGTGTCCAGGTCCCTCTGGATGGCATTAGTTCCCTCCAGCGGATCAACTGAACCACACAGCTTGGTGTCATCGCCAAACTTGCTGAGGGTGCACTCAATCCCACTGTCCATGTCAGCGACAAAGATGTTGAACAAGACCGGTCCCAACACCGATCCCTGAGGGACACCACTCGTTACTGGTCTCCAGCCAGACATTGAGCCATTGACCACAACTCTTTGTGTGCGGCCGTTCAGCCAGTTCTTTATCCACCGAGTGGTCCATTCATCAAATTGATGTCTCTCTAATTTAGAGACAAGAATGTCGTGTGGGACAGTGTCGAACGCTTTACACAAATCCAGGTAGATGACATCAACTGCTCTACCCCTGTCCATCAGTTCTGTAGCCCCATCACAGAAGGCAACCAAATTGGTCATGCAGGATTTCCCCTTAGTGAAGCCATGCTGGCTGTCACCAAGCACCTTGTTGATTTTCATGTGCCTTAGCATGCCTTCCAGGAGAATCTGCTCCAAGATTTTGCCAGGCACAGAGGTGAGACTGACTGGTCTGTAATTCCCCGGGTCATCTGTTTTCCCCTTCTTGAAAATGGGGGTTATATTTCCCTTTTTCCAGTCGTCGGGAACTTCACCTGACTGCCATGATTTTTCAAATATGATGGCCAGTGGCTTAGCAACTTCATTCGCCAGCTGCTGCAGGACCTGCGGATGGATTTCATCAGGACCCATGGACTTGTTAAAATCATTAAAATTAACTCCCTGATTGATTTCAGGGAAGGTAGCTCCAAGACTTCCATGTGAATGGAAAAGAAGGTCTTGAAGAGATTTTTGTGATAAGTAACGTGATAAGGATCTTGTTAAGTACCTAAGAAACCCTAAGGTAATTATAGCCTTCAAAATTCATTGTTTCTTTGGTTGCACAGGGAAAGTACTCCTCTTGGGTATGGTTAGCTACTGAGTGGTACTGGAAACAGGCAGTGAACAGGTAGGAATAAGTGCTGATAGAAGTTTCAAAGAAAAAAGTTTGTCCTGCCTTTGTTCACATGTGATTTCCTCCCCTTCACCTATTGCAGTTCACCCTCAAGTCAGCCACACGAAGCAGCTTCTCTGTCTTGTATTGCACCATAGCCATCAGAAGATAAAACAGCAAAGTCACCAAAACACCAGGATTCACCACCATCCTTCCTGTGTGGTGGCTGCGCTGGCTTGGGGATTTTACTGTCTCTCACGTGCTTCTCCATGCTTGCCTATGAATTCACGCTGTATCTTTTCCTTCTCATTGCTTCTGCTTTTGCGCTGTGTGGCTACAGAAGATACTCCCACACACTCATGCCTGTAGCTTTTCCAGAGGGGGGGAAAAGGCACTGGGCTATTTTCACTGTTGTCAAGAATGAAACACATGAAAATTTCAGTACTGCAACCTGAGAGATGCAAGTTAGCAGCAAAAAACAGTCAGTACCCCTAGTGGCAACTCGTACAACCAGGCTGGCTGGTGACTGGTCAGTGCAGTCAGCATGGGAGCATGAGCTTTTGCTTGGAGAAAATTGCAAATGAAGACTAATGCAAAAACCACAGGGAATCAATAGTTGTACATAACACTGGTCAAACAGCTGCTTTTAATACAGGACTTCACTGATTTGTTTTGGATCTAATTGATTTTATACTCAACTAATTTTTGTGGTGCCAGTGTGTTTTGAATATATACCAGTTGTCTACATTGTCTGTAATTACACAATAAGTTTAACTGTAGGAAGAGGCCTGTTGGATGGAATGAACTAATAGGCTCTCAGGAAACTTATGAATGAATCAGGAATTAAGCCAATTTCTTTTAATGGGTAGCTCCTGAAAAACAGTGGGATCTACAGCTGTGGGATCCACCTCTCATCTACCAAGTGCTCCGCCAGTGGCCGACAACAGACTCATGGGAAAGTGATACTCACGTCAGCTTTATCCTACTGCTGGGCTAAATTCTAGGCTCTCAGGAAACCTGTGGATGAAACAGGAATGAAACACAATTGCTTTTAATGTGTAGCTCCTGAAAAAAAGAGGGATCTACATTGGGCATCCTAAATACCCAGCGTGAGCATTCCTGACTTGCCTAGTCAGTGGTAATTTTTCAGTTCAGGAAAATTTACAAACATAGGTGGCATTATAAAAAATAATGGTGCACAAGAGAAATCTATTTTAGAAATAAATTGACACCTTAAATAACATTGGAACCAAGTCTGGGTACATCTCAGAACCAGGGTACCTGTGATTCATGATCTCATATTTGAAAAAGAAATTCACTGAAACAAGAGTTAGCCTTATATTTGTTGTAGGGAATAATTTAGGACCTTCAGACATTGTGTCAAACCTGTGAAGATGTATAAGGTGCTGGAAAATACAGGGTTGATCATACTTGTGGCCAGCCAAAGTGCTAGTGTTTGGAAAGACTTCTGCTCCTGTTATTTGTGAGTTTCAGGCCATAAGTCCTCAGCCTTCTTCAACTGGTAAATACAGTTCATATGTTTCCATTCTTTCTTTTTTCACATTCCAAATTTATACAGATTTATTAATTCATTGATTGATTGATAGATGAAGGAAATGGTGCAATGGTGAGTGTGCAAGCAAGCCAGCTGCACTGTGGGAAACTGCCTTTCATCTCAAGGAAGGAGATGCCATCACCACGCAGGCATTTTCTGTACAGAAGGCAAGCGGTTGTGCTACAGGTTCTGATTGATCCCTGTCCTCCTCTCACCTAACACCAGCAGGGTGGTGTTCCAGTCACCCAAGCAGCAGCAGTGATGACTCTTGGCCTCACATAGGTTGTGTTCACAAATGCCTGGTTAGAGCATCTGCACGGCCAGAATTAGCCTGTGGTGTGTGTTGTATTTCCACACTTCCTACATCAGGAACTGGCTCAGTCCTTTGATGAGAAGGGAAAATTTCAAAGGTGGAATTCGTTCATGAGGGTGTTGGGAACATGTTAGTGAGTGTAGGTAGCATCTCTTGCATGTCTGCAAGCCAGCTAAAAGCAAACAGCCCCCAACACGTTTTGGTGGACAATAGAAGTATGTATCCTAAACGTCAGATTGAAGTGCTGTGTGTGCAGTGGGGTGTATGCATGTGAAACAATACTAGTTCTTGTAACCCATGAACAGCTTGTCTTGTAAGTATTTGTGCACACAAGGATACAGAGATAATGTCGAAAAGGGAGTCACAGTGGGAGTTGAATCATGTGCATATTGGTCCTTTCACTTGTCTTTGACCTTTTGGATACTGTTTGATCTGAAATACCTGTCTGTTCCTCCCTTTTCTCTTTTTTCTTTCCAGCCCTTTGGGCTGCTTTGTTTAGCTTAATTTGGAAGAAAAAAAAAAAAAGGAAATGCTTGGCATTGTAGACTGAGTAATTCCATATGGAATTCTCACTGTAGGTGCATTTTGCAACATTGCAGCATTCCTGATAGTTTTGGTATGCTGTGCATACAGGCGTGTGCAATACTTAGGGTGAGCAGGACTACACCTGGCTGCTCACTGTGCTTCTGACTGGGTTTTTCCAGCCTTCTCTGTTCCATTCTTCCAAGCAAGCATGTGTCCAGGGAGCAGCAGCGATATGGCTTTGCTGCAGAACTGTCCCATCCTTTGCTACACGAAGATTCTGGGTAGCTTCCTCCCTAGAAGCCACATGGGATTATCAAGGCCCGCCTGGACAAGTTACTGTGTGATGTACCCTAGGTTACCCTGCTCTTGCAGGGGGGTTGGACTAGATGATCTCTTGAGGTCCCTTCCAACCCTTGGGATTCTGTGATTAGTGCTTGGGTCTCAGTGAGTTATAGCTGGAGTTGAGCCTGAACACAGTGTAGATTACCTTGAAAGAGTGCTGAGAAATGAAATGTCTTCATGATCAGGTTTGTTTGTGAGCTCATTATCAGCCTCAAAACTTGGATTGAGCAGGAAATACTGTAGCAGTAACCTGAGATAGGTTCACACTCCTACTGTACGTAACCTTGGGACTCTGTAGAAGTCATAGAGCTGTATATTCATTGTATGAATGCATTCGTTTAATGACAACTAAGTCTCTTACACACACTAGCGAGTACTGTAGACTGGCCAGTCAAGGACAGCAGAAGGACAGACACACACACATCCATCTTGTAGCAGCAGTGCTCCCACGAGCTGAAACATGACTTGTTTTTTTCTCAGGCATATGTTCTACCAGGCAGAGAAACAAACAGACCTTTCAGCATGCGCTTTGTTCTTCTTCTCATTGCTCTCTAAGGTCCCACCTTGAATGACAAGCCAGAAGCAAAGGCAGCCAATGTCCCAAAGGTGTCTGGGCTAGAGCGGAGCCGGGAACTGAGCACCGACGTGCCCTTCGCCCTGCCTATCCCCAGCCCCCAGCCAGTAGCTGCCGTTGTGACTTCTACTTCCTCAGCGCCCACGTCAAGTGCCAGAGCAAGCCCACTGTTGAAGAAGGAGCCAGTCATTTCAGCACCAGCACCACCAAGGCTCACGCCTCAGCCACAGCCTCGGCCACAGTCACAACCTCAACCTCGGCCGCAGTCGCAGCCTCAGTTAATACCTGAGCTTCGGACCCAGCCTCCGAGTCACATCCCTCCACCTCTCAACTACCAAGTGCATCACCAGGTGGCCCACAACGGACTCAATAATATCAGGTATGGGAAAGGGATACTCATGTCATCTATCCTGTCCTGATGCTGGGCTACAGCTTGTTTCAAATGGGTTAGAAATTGCTGAGAGGCAAGACAAGCACTCTGTCTGTCTAAGATGCTGCAGGTTTTAGATACTGGACTTTCTGACTCCACGGGCTGGATTTTCCAGTAGTGGTGGATAACCGAAACATGGTGATAAATTCTCCCTTTCTAGGAAAAAGGCATCTGTAACCAAGGTTACACATGGTTAAGGTTGAACCTTTATTGTCCAGCCTCCAGTGGAGTTTCACAGTGTCTTGTCTGAGCTAATTTGTGCCTTAGAAATTTAAGGTGGTTAGAGTCTGAGCAACTCCCTTGTTTCATATCAAGAACGATTTCCATTGAAGTAGGTTTGTTCATGGTTATCACAGGATTTTTTTTGTTCACCAGCATCAAAAGAGGGATACCTATATTGGAAAATGCTGTGTCCCTTAGAGCAGGGCTTCCATGTAGGCTGAGAAATCTGCTTCAATCTGACACATTCAGATGTAGAAGGAGGCTTAGCTTCACTGTTTAAATTACCTCCATCCAGTAAGTAGGATGGGTGAAAATGGTATGGATAAAATGTTTCTAGAGAAAAGGGTTTAGCCAGTCAACTGGAGGCAGTCTTTGTGCTGGTACAGAAAACACACCTTGCCTCCCAAACCAGAGCCAGGCTAGTTTAAACAAGATGAAAAAACTGGTTTAAAACATAGTATTTGGCCACACAAGGGTCAAAATATGAATGGAGAGCTGCCATTAATGTGTATTTCATAGTATCCTGCATACTTAAGCTCTGTTGTGATTTTACCCTGTAAATGCAACCACAAAATAAATGGTTAATAATCTTGCAGACTATTCAAGATACGTCAGAGGTTTAGATGGCAACAACTAATTGCTGTGGTAGGAATTACACTGAATACTAACTGCAGTGGTAGTGCCTTTCACCCCAGAAAAACTTCAGTCACTCACAGTGGAGTAATAATAATAAAAGAAGATGTAAAATACAAAACTATTACAAGAAAAAAATTATTAAGATGGTGTGTGTGAATGCTTGTGAATGTAACTGCACAGCATGCACAGCAAATACAGCATGTTCCCAAAGTCACTCACACTATGCAACTGTGTGTACCCAGAGCCACAGAAAACAGAATTGAAGTAATTGCATCGTATGATCACAAGGACGCACATGGCCACTGCAAGGTCATCAGAGGCTAAATAAAGGTGGAAAATTCAGCTGCCTCTGTGGCCTTCATCATTACCTCATAGATAGCTCTGAGGATTATAACTTGTTCAAGCACCAGAGGAAACGTCACTCTGGAGATCCCAAGCCCCATCCTGCCCAGCTGGAGAAGTTCACTGAGATTTGTTAACGTCACCACTGCCATTATGAAAAACAAAAACATAAGCTTGGGGAGGTCAGGGTTACATTGTTATGTTGTTTCTGGTGGTACATTTCTTGCACTTTTTCAATCTTGTAACACACTCTTTCTCCCCTCTCTTCCCCCCATCTTTTTCTCTCTGCAGCCGGAGCAGCAGTGCTAGCAGTGCAACAAGCATCAGCCTCCCGAAGCACCTTCCCCTGTCGCCCCAGATTCCTCCACACCATTCCTCCGGCCCAGCTCTGCCCCTCTCCATATCTAATCTTGCTACCTCGCACTTCTCTCTCAGATCACAGACCCAGCACCAGCACCATCCGGCCATGTTCGCCACCCCACCTACGCTGCCACCTCCACCAGCGTTACCTACCAACAGCCTCGTGATACCAGGTCACCCTGCAGGTAGGTTCCCCTCCTCTTCCAGGGCTTATGTACTGTGCATGTACTGGAGGGTGTTGAGAGATGGGCTGGCTGGTGGGCAGGTAAAATATAGTGACACAGACCCCTCCACAGGCAGTGTGTACTGGAACTGGAAGTGCTTGTGAAGCAGGTAGGAGACATGGACATGTTTTACCAGATGAGAGATTTCATACAGACAGCATGTAGCTTCCTGTAAGAAGTCTCAAAACACTGTGGCATTCTACAGTCATCAGACATTTTTTATGTTAAGAAAGGACTGATGTATGGTTTTCCATTCTCCCCTTCTTTGTCCCCACTAATGAAAGCTCTGCTGTTAGAAATGACTTGAAAAAACTTTCCAATCATGCCAGAAAGCTGTTGTAACTGAACACCTATTCCCCCTTTAGACAAGCAGGACATCCTGCTGGCAGAGCAGGATTCTCTGCCTGTGCCAGCACAAAGTCTCTGTGTGCCTGTGGCTCCGTAGCCTCTCTGTCTGAGGCAGAGACAAGCTGACAGGCTCTGCTGTTCAGCTCTCACTGTCTTTGCATCCTTTAAAAACGTTTCCTTTGTTCACCCTGGCCCCCATTCTATTGTCACTTCTGCCCTAAATGTCCTGTTTATAGCTTATCCATTAGCCTACAGCTGTCCCTGAAAGAGACCCTGGCAGCTGGAGACTTCCCTGCGACTTTGACTTGCTGGGGCCTCCTTTTGATCTGGCATTTGACTCCACAACTAACTCAGCAAGGATTTACACAGGACAAGCATTTCACTTGTTTCCTATGAAGCCAGTTAAAGGAGTAAGGAGAGGGCAGATTTGCTGTGGAAAAATGTGATGGCCTTGCATCCCCTTTTTTTTTGTCCCAAGAGCTAAATAATGTCCCGTTATTTATAACTGCTTCTTTAAATGAAAGAAACATGTGAATTGGTCCAAAGCAAGCTCTCAGAATGTTGATAGACAGAAGTGCTTGGGGTTCCAGCCAGAAACAGGACCACATAGGCCAAAGCTGCTGGCTTTCACAGGCCCTGGCACCATCTAGAATTTCAACCACATGGCTGGGAAGATGTTGGCAGCACTGTGGGAGACCTATTCATTGCTTCCCCTGTTTAAGGCAAAGGACTACTGTGATGGAGGCTTTGAAAGTACTGCAAAAGGAAATAGCAGTGTGCTCACTAAAAGCGTGATACTGCAGTCACTGAAAGCAAGTATGTTTTCATCATTAACTTCAGGAGGTGCAAGATCAAGTGACCTATTCACATTCAGCAGCTTGCCAGGAAACGGTAACAGTCTTGCTCCTACTAAAAGGGTTTCTCCTGCAATTTAAGCAGGAGAAGCCTAAGTTAGTGGAGAGAAAGGTCTGGGCGTCTAACCCTGCAGACAGCGAAATGCCTCTTGTCTGCATTATATGAAATGCCTGCAAACTGGCACATCATAAAATCAATACCGAGTGCTGCAGAGCCAGGAGCTTCTGTTGTCATTCCCATAAAAGTGTCTTAAAAGCAAACAATATTGCTAAGCAGCCCTGAAGAGCTAGGATCCAACTGCCACTAGCAGCATAGTCCTTGCTGTGCCATTTGAGTGCATGTGTGCTCTCAGTAAAAGCGCAGCTTAGAAAAACCATCAGGAGAGGGTATGGCCCTTTGAAGTCTCCTTATTGTCATCTTCCCCACACACACACTTTGGATGAAAATGTGCTCATCCTTTAAATTTACTTTGGCACGCTTGTTGGTGTTACCAAGAAGAGAAGCAGGGCTGAGAGCTCCTGCATTCACTGATTCAGACTCAGGTCTTTGAATAACAGGAATGTACTTCTGGTGGCATTTCTTCCCTTTGAAACCTGAAGCTTATACAAGTAAGTTAGGAACAACCCTTGTGTGGGCTGCTGCCCTCTACTAAAGGGCACTGAGGCTGGCCCTCATGTAGGATACACAGAGGAAACAGCCGTCTTTGTGTCTTATCTTCTGCACATGAGGACACCTTACCAACATTAGCAGGGTTGATCTTTTTCTGCCATGCCCACCTCATGTGTATACACAGAGCACTAGTGTCTGGACATTCAAAGGGCTGCTCAGTTGCTCTGCTAGTTGTGTTATTACATAACCAGACCAGTTCTGATCTTGACATTGCCCAGAGCCCCTCACAGAGCTGGTTATTACTGTGCAGTCCCATCCTTACTATGAAGCAGCCACCTCGCCCAAGTGCCACACTGCTTCTCCAAACATCCCCAGGCCTTTGCTTCTTCTGACAAAGGCCAAAGTTGTGGTACAGGACTATGGGCTAGAGCCAGCTGCAAATCTATCAGTCTGACTTCAAGTCTCTTAAAAGAAATTGGATATCAGAGCACTTACAAGTGCCAGCTTGCTTTTATCTCTCCCTCCAGAAAAGTGGATTATCTTGATGCGAACAGAAGGATTCAGTTTCTTTAAGTCATGCCAGATTTAAATGCGTAAACACACACACATGAAATAATACTCATATTATTTAAAGAGGTTAGGGTTTGGACCTAAGTGCTTTCAAGCCTAGTTACTATTTTTTTCTTGTTTGCTTGCTCCATTGTAGGCTCTTTTTCTCCAGTGCCTTAGGCTTCAGTATCACGAGTCTATATACGTTCTGCTTTTATATTAATTATTATAAAGATTGTAGCAGTACACAGTAGTTGCTTTTAGCAGTACATGTATTACTGAAAAGCACCTAAAATTTGCTTTCAGAATTTACTTTTAATAGGATGTAGGCTTCTAAGTGGTAGTAGAGACCTTGAAGTTCCCCATCAAAGTGCCTGTTTTTATAGATCTTAATCGTGTCACTTCAGAAGGTGATTGATTTAGACATTTCTAATGTTACTCTAGAAAATTTAAGTAAAAGAAATGCCTGTAGAACATGAAATAAAACTTCAAAGCACATGTATTCTTTCACCCTTTTATATTCAGTGCTGTAGTTTAAAAAGGGGTGTTATACTGAAAAAAGTGGATTCATGTAAATTTAGAAGCAAGTAGGTCAGTCAGGACTGGGTGGATGTCATCCACAGCTGGTGACAGAGGTTACTCTTAGCTTAGAAAATACATAACACATTGGGTGCTGATTCCTGTTTGAAGTTCTTAGGCAAAAGCACAGACGGATTTAATTGATACCAGCCAACTTTCTGGGGAAGTGGACTTTGGAATTTGTCCTTACTGTATTCAGTCACACCATTTCTGTCATTTCTGAAGTGCTGGTATCTTCCACTGCCCTAAACCACATCAAATTCAGTGGAGGTTTTTCTTCCGGAGGAAGATGCTGAGAAGAGGCCACATGTAATTTTGTTTCTGCAGTTGTTGCAACCCTGAGCCAGTTCAATGTTTCTCCTCTTGCCAGTGATCCTCCTCCGGATTTTCTCATAGGAGAAAAGCCTGGAGGCAAGGACAAAAAAATGATGATTATAACCTGTTAGACGTTGAGGAAAGGACTGCTTAGTATTTAAAATCTCCAAAAAACCCAAAGAAGGCCTCAATTTGTAGGATGGATGTTCTTGATCTCTGTGTGCGTGTCGTGGGGCTGAGAAGGAGGATGATGGTACAGGCCAAGCAGGTAGTTTCCAGCTACCCAAATCCATGGTTATGTCACCACATTGTAGATCCTGTCACAATTTCACCTCTCTAAGTATATATATTTGATTTAACACATGCATTAGGCCACTATCCATTTTCAGTGTACATGTATGCTGCTGCCTTTCACACTTCCAAATGAAACAGGTCAGTATTACTCATTTTAAAGCGAGCCATTGTCCTCGAGGGCACTCCCTAGCATCTCGTTGGCATGGGAAGGTTCGGCCACCGTGGCCTCAAGACCAGACCTCCACGGTCCGTTCCCGGAGGCACCTAGGAGCCATGGGCCAGCAGGTGCCGGGGAGGAGGAGGAGGAGCATCCTTTGGGAGCCGCGCGGGGGGCGGGTTGGGGGGCGGTGGGCGGTGCTTGCTGAGCCCCCATGATGTTTTCTGCTGTGATGACTCATGGTGTTCTCTCTTGTCTTTAGATACCAGCCTGTTGATATCATTCAACCAACCAATCATGTATTGCCAGCCTCATTCGGGGATTCTGATTGGTACTTTGTCACAGGCATCTCTCTTACCTCCACCAATGAGTCCTCACGTAGAAAACCACCACAGCATGACCTGCAGAAACAGGGAATGCCAGGTGAATATTGACTCTTTCTCCTCCGTCTTTGTGGTACTCACGGGCCCACGGGCCTCTGTGTCTTTTTTTTTTCTCTCTCTCTCTCCTCTAGATCACGAACTGCTCAGGCAAGAGCTGAACAACCGGTTTTTGGTTCAGAGTTCGGACCGGGCCGCTGCCTCACTTGGCCCGGTGCCGCTGCTGAGAGCGGAGTTTCACCAGCACCAACACACGCATCAGCACCAACACACCCACCAGCACACATTCACTCCTTTTCCATCCAGCTTGCCCCAGACGCCGCTCATGCCGCCCTCTGCACCTCCCATGGTGCGTACCCCAGCCCAAAATGTGAGGATAAGTAGAGCATCTCTGGTCAAAAAGCCTAACCCACTCTTGTCAGACAAAACCCAGTCCTCTGCATTTCAGCCAGGCGTGCTGTCCCTGACCTTCTGACTGGAGGCCTGGACAGACAGGCCCAGCACTCCCAAAGGGATCCCTTTTCCATCCAGAGCCTCCACACTGAGCCTCTGGGTCTGCTACGCTGCTACCCATGAGCAGATAGCACACCCATGAGACAAGTCCAGAGTCCCTTTAGTTTCCCTTTTTGTGTGTCCTGCTGTGTATTTCTGTTCTCCCTTTCCCAGAGCCAGGTGCCATGACACCAAAACACCACAAGATCAATGGCATCTAATGTACCAAACACAGTCCCCACAGCTATTGATTGTAGGGCAGACCATGCTTGCTTACCCAGACCATACTTACTCTCACCAATGCAGCATCTCATCGGATATGAGTTTTGCCCCTCTTCCTCCTAATTCCCTAATCTATATCAATTTTGGCATTTATTATTTGATTACATCAACAAGCAGTAATTTGTGTGAGCTGTTTCTTCTTGCAGGAGAGATCCTCCTGGCCATGTCATAAGCGTTAGCGTTTTACCATTGAATTTGCTGCAGCTGTTACAGAATTGTTAGAGGTCTGCCACAAATGGATTTTGTCAGTGCTTTAAAACGCACTCTCCCCATTTCTGGCACTTACTTTGTGAAATTGAAAGAACAAGGTTTAGCTTTTTTCCCCTTCTCAGTTTCACACTGTGTCCAAAATGTAGAAACAGCCCTCTTCTGCTAAGGCTAGCAAAAGCCAAGAGTAACAACAACAGCAGCATTTGGGAAGAACTACCAAGGGTTCGAGGAGGAGAATGTTTCTCACTTTTCTTTCCCACTGCTGAGTGCCTGATGACATTCTTGGGCTGTAATCTGCTTAGCAGCAAGACAATTAGAAGTAGTATCATCCACCCAAAATCCAGCCCCAGGTGTTTGCTCAATGTACTCGTGTGTAAGCACCTTCCCTTCTCGGTCTGTGTAAAACACTCTTGAATCTTTCCTCAGAAACTTCCTCCATTATTTAAGAATCATGATCTCCGATCCTGTGAACAGCTTCCTCCCCTCCCACCACTGTCCTGTTGATGTCAGCCTTCACACCAAAAACAACTTGCAAGGCTCCTTTGTTATATTTCACTCACATCTTCTTATATTCCGCTAGATCAGGTCTGCTAATCCCAACACCAGAGAAGAGTGTTGAAATTTACAGCTGCATGTGTTTGGTAATTTATGGTATTTACACTGGAGGGGACATGGCTCCAGTAATAACTGTAATTAATGAAATTACAAATCTACTCTCCTGCACATAGAGGAGTGTGAAACAGCAGCTGACTTGCCAAATAAGCAGCTTTTCATGGGGTCCTACAGCTCCCTTCCCTGCCTTTTCCCCTCTCCCTCCTCCCCAGCAGAATGCACATACTGTTCAAAAATGCAATGTATATATGCTTGGTTTTGTTTCCAAGGTGGTACAGGACAAATGGTCATAAAAATAAATATGGGGCACAGACTGCACACATGGAGGTGTTAAAACCCCATGCTGGAAGAGAAAACAATAGCAATCACCTTTTCTCTGGGGTGCTCTGTCTTCTGCAGGGGTTGGGGGAATATGGAGAGACCTGTGCATCCGGAGCAATTAAGCCCTATTCCAAACAATTTTGGCACTTACAGGAACTCAGGAAATGGGGAATTGGTATTGATTGCCCCACAGTAGAAGCTGGGGTCTAGTGGAAAGTATTCCCTACCTTCTAGTGTTGTGATGTAGTTCAGTGTTCCAGGGGCAAGTCTCAGACCTGGACCTGGAGCTGAACTTCACGGTGTTTCACTGCACTGCAGCTATCAGCACTGCTCTCTTCATAGTGAAGGATCCTCTTCATGTAGTGCCTGCAAACAGGGTTCTGCAGAGATGCTCGGCAGTACCCAGCACAACCCAGGGGCTAGCACCTTTCTGTCTCCATTAGCTTTGGGAAATCAGTCAGCTCCCTGACGAGCGAGAATGGAATAACCAGTCAGTTCTGCTCTGTTAAATGCTGTACAGATGGGCCGTGATATTTGTCTGTGTTGAAATCCTGGTGTGTCCACTACTATTGAAACCCGACTCACGTGTTTCCTTTTTTTCTTTTTTCTTTCCAGTTTGACAAGTACGCTCCCAAATTAGACAACCCTTACTTTCGACATTCCAACGTGAGTGCTTACCTTTCTAGGTGGTGTCTTTGCTAATGGTTCTGCTTGCACTTCCTTTGCTTGTTTTTGATTGATTGGTAGTGGTTTGATTCATCCATTCCTAAAGCTCTTTTTCTGTCTTGATTTATTTATTTTTTTTAAGGTACAGAATTTTCTTTGGGCTTTATTTTTTTTTTTTTTTTTAATCTTTGCCTACTGCATTTTTGCTGCTGCAGCTCTATATTGCTGTGCCTGGGATGGCAGGGAATGCGCACAAATGGCTAAATCAGTGGTCATTGCAGTATCTTTGCCGCTGGTGCTTCTCACAGTGCCGCAGCCTGGAGTGCATGGCTCTCTCACAAGATTTTGCTCAGGTCACAGGAGTAAGTCAAACTGGTGGTTTCCTCCTGGTGCTCCCCACTGCTCCAAAGCACAAAAACTACATGTTCTAGGACTTGTGAAACTTCTGTATGAGCTCAGGAGAGGCCTAAGCAAAACTTAACCCAGCCTACACAACTACAAGGTGGTGTGCATGTTGCCTGTGGTTGGTGTGCAATGCAGCATCTTGTGGTTCTTTTTTGCTTTGACAATTAAAGCAGGGCACATTTCAAAACAGGGTCGATTTGTTTGCTACTGCAGAAAAATGCAGAGTTAACAAGAAGTGAACATAAAACCCAGATTATTCTGATTCCTCTGAAAATGGTGAATGAATGCTCTGTGCTTCCTGCAATAGTCCACCAATTTTAAAGGCACACTTGTTCAGCACTATCTAGAAAATTCATCAGTTGAGCGCATTTTTCAAGTTTTGGCTTTGCTCTCACAAATTTTGAAAGCAAATTCAGTGCGTGTTTTCACCGTGGCACTTGTTCAACACAGTACTATTTTTGCGTGTGCCAGGATTGGCACCTACCTCCATTATTGTTCAAGTTGTCCTGTGACATAAGCATCTCTTTTTCTTTTGTAGTTCTTTCCAACCTATCCTCCAGCAATGCCTGGAATGCCACCCATGCTTCCACATTCAGGTCCCTTTGGGTCACTTCAGGGAGCATTTCAACCGAAGGTACAAACTTCTTCTTCTGAAGGCTTTGTTCTTTTACTGTATTCAGAGTCGTGTCTCTGGTGATTTAACTAGCACGTGCAGCACAGGGTTGGAACTGATCACCCTGCAGACCTATGAGCATCCTCTGCACAAAACAGCCAACACTTTAGGCATTTTCTCTTGGTGCTACAGATCATTCCTTGAAGAAGGATATAGTGGTTCACTCAGGAGGTCAGCTGAAACTGAAGGAGAAGCATACAGTCAAATGCATTATTTGATTGAAATATTTATAGCTAATAATAGACCAAAGAGTCCCAAATCATTTTATAAATTTAATGGTCTGAGATGGCAAAAGATAAACTGTGTTTATTCCCAGAAAAAAAAAAAGATAAATTGACTGTGTAAGTGTGGGAACAGTAGGGAGAGACTGCTGTAAGTGCGTAGAGCAATTTCAAGGCACTGAATCTTTATTCCCAGCTCCAGCACTGTCTGACCTTGGGCAAGTCGCTTAAATCTTCTGTTCCTCAGCTTCCTCATCTATAAAGTTGATCTTGCAGTGGGTTTTATAAGGGTTGATTAATGCCTGCAAGCTCCTTTGAGATAGTGTGTTTGAAAGGTGCACTGCGACTGTAACATATCATTATAACAAGCACTGACTGGCATTTGGAAATGTTGCCATGATAACCACCATTTTTGACAAATTCTGTGGTGTGCACTGCTTTTTTTTTTTTCTTTCCCCAACGTGTTCTTTTTATTAACTATTTTTGAATGTACAGAAACTGTGAAATCTTTCCAAACAAGAAATATGCATTGTATCTATGTAATATTTGTTTGAAAATGGAGCATTTACTCTGTTTGTAAGGTGATGTGTTTGGTTTCTTTACATTCTGTGATTTTGGAGATTTCTTATCTTGAACTGCATTTCCATAGAGCTTTGCTGCTGTGTCAGAAGCCTGGAAGGAGCAGCACTGTAGCCAGGCTGTTTCTGTTTGCATTTGGAAGGTGATTTCTGTAATCACACCGAGCAGGGCTGTGGGGTGTGCTTCCCTCCGCAGTCTCATTGACGTCAGTGGAAGTCAGTAGTTAGCAACTGCTGTAAATAAGGCCTCTAGCAGCCTTCCCACTTCATATTTTTAATGGAAGCTGGAGTATTCCTCAGTGTCTATCAAATCCCTTATTTTCTGGATACATTGCAAATAGCAGTCTCTAAAATGGCTTTTTTCAACACAGGTTCTGTATGAAGTTGCTACAGGCATAGAAAAGGAGCAGTCGAATCAGAGGGAGCAGGAGGGACAGAACATAGCTATCCCTTGATGGAGTTGCCTGCCAGTGTTAATTGTTTCTGTTCTTGCAAGGGATGCCATGGAGTCCCTGCAGACCCTGAGGTGTCAGGGTGTGAACTTGACTTTCCAAGCAAAAGAGCTGCACAGATAAGGCGGAATTGGCAATTTTTTGCTGATGTGAAGATAGGCTTCAGTTTTGCCATAAGGCTACTTACTGTTAATGAGCAGCTTCTGATACAACAATAGCATGTTCTTCTGGTTTCCATCTTCGTTAAAGAGCTTTATAGATACCATCTCACTGCAAAATATCATTAGACCAAAGAGAAGCAGTTACGTAGCGAGAAAGAAGGAGATCCATTACATTTTTGAACAGTTCTTTGTGCTGAATTATAACTTAGCTTTTAATTCATTTTAATGATAGATATATAGAATATGTGCTAGGTTGAGTTTAAGGAGCAGAAGGTCATGCTCTGGTGCCATGGTTAATCACTACCATCACTTGATCTCTGTACAGTGCTGTGTTTAGATGCAGTCTAACATCTGAAAAAAAGATGGACAGGCTGAAAAATGGATCTGCCACTTTGGCACATTATTCTCCAGTTTCCTAGAGGAGACAGAGCTGAACAGCTAGGCATAGCCACTCTTGTCATCATTACTGTTTCATTTTTCTATGCTCTCTCCCTCCCAAGCTGTTTGACTAAAGCCTTCGTAATCGCTACAGACCTGATGATGTGGTTTTGGCACACTGAGTCCAGCACTTCTTGCTTTTCAAAGCAGAGGTCTTGGTTTTGTTTTTCTCCTTCCCATGTCAGTTGCCTACAGCTGTGCATGTAAATCCACTGCACATAAATCCAGGCTGACGGTAAATTTCTCAGTGAGTGTCCCGAAGGCCGTTTCTCACAAGCTAAGAACTTGAAAAGGTCAGAAGTATTCAGTTTACTTTGCTGGAGGAAGCAGTCACGTCTTTCTCCAGGGGACAAAGGGACAGGATGACACCATGCTGTTAACATGTTGTGATCTTAAAGTTCTTGCCTGTATGATAGCTGTAACTTATTTGCCACCTTATATATACCTCAGCTGTCAGACAGCCCCTGAGAGCACAGATCTGCCTGGGGAGTTCATTGACTTACCAACACACAAGAGTTCTCTTTTTAATGAGTCTGAAAGTTACGTAGATTTAGCCAAATTAAAGCCTATCTTTCTTCCCACCCCCATGATTATATTCATGGCTCGTACAGTTTGACTATTTGAAATCTACTGTAATTTGACCTAAAATGTGAGTGAAATAATCTTTTGGGGAATAAGGTTTAACCCCTCTGCGCTCAGCTGTGTGGAGGCACCAGCTGCAGTTGCTCTGGGAGTGGGAGATGGAGGAATGCCAGAGTGAGAAGATGAACGAGTTCTTAGGGATCGTCTAGGGCAGGGCAGCAGGTGGGATCCGGAGGAGGAACAGGGATTCATTCAATGGAGTGTTTAATCCTTGCTGGAAGATGATGGGATAAACACTACAGAGCTATAAAAGACCCACAAGCACCTTATAAGGTTTCTCATTTTGCCTTGTCAAAGCAAATAGATGGGCTGTTGCCGTTTTAGCCATTGTGTTATCTAGCCCCAGTTGGAGAGGGGCTGCAGTCCAGTAGGTGGAATATGTGAGTAGGATGCTTGAGTTGTTCCATTCCTGACTGCTGTACTGGTTGCTGCCTGAAACACGGAGGGAGTCAGTCCACCTCTCATTCTCTGTCCTACTGCCTGCCTGTTTTGTCTAAAGAGTAAGCTTGGGGGGCAGGGACTATCTCTTCACATCTACTTGCATACTGCATAACACAATGGGGTTGTGATTTAACTGGGGCTTAGGGGTGCTGCTGTAATACTCTTGCTGCTGCTAAAGAATAATAGATGACATGGTGGTTAAATGCCGTTGGCTGTCATTAAGAGATAACATTTAGCACTAATGTAGCAATATGTGTGTTCAAAGCACAGTACAAACATGGACTAATTAATGCCATTAACATCAGATAGAGATGTTAAATGTACCGCTGGTGTGATACAGTATTATTCACGCTCTGTTCTTGTCTTTCAGACTTCAAACCCTATTGATGTAGCAGGTAGACCAGGCACAGTCCACCATACACTGCTGCAGAAGACTCCAGGGGTAGGCAACAATATATAACCTTCCTTTCAGCTTATCTGGCTTTATGGTAAACACAGTGATTGCTCATAAAAAATAGAGCAGCTGCTGAGCAAATTTGCCTTCTAGACTCGGAGCAAGCAGTCAGAGCAGAAGTTTCTTTTTCTGGTGAGACAACAGTAGCCTCCACCGGTCGTGAATACAGAGGGATGTATTGACTTTTTCAAAGTCAGAGGGAAGTGGGGCAGGAACCCCCTTCAAGGTCTTTCCCCTAAGCATTGCTTGGAGCGTAGTTTTATGTGCTCCATTTCAGAATGATTATAAGGTACAGAAAAGCACTCACACTGTTCAGTTGCTGGCATGAAGCTGCTTTGTTTATCATAAAATTCTGCTGAGCTTGGTGCAAGGAATGAAAGAGAAGTTTTAAGCCTTCTTTAAACCCTTTAGGTTTCCTGTGTCACAGGGGACTTCTCTGGAACATCGCTTTTTAAACACTTTTACTGTTCAGAGGAAGGAAGTTCTCTGCCTTTTGGTATATTGGCTAGTTTTAGGCTGATTGTTTTATTTCTGCTTTTTCCCTAGGTGTCAGACCCTTACAGGCCTCCAGTAAGAGTAAGTAAGGTTTGTGGGGGATTTTATATACATATATATACACACACTTCAAATATTGTGCATGCATTTTTGAAATCTAACATGCCTAGTAGAAAATGTCATGCTTATCCTTCATTTAAAGCAAACTGTCATCATAAACTCTTAACTGCTTCTGATTAATAACGTTTAGGTTGAATCCCAACCTTATTTTGCATCCCTTTATGTACATTAATAGTCCACAGTATGAAATAAGGGTCACAGAAATAAGCAACTGTAAGCATGGACAGACATTCAGCAGTGATCAGATTTATGGTGGCTTAGGTCTGTGAGTTTTATTTGTGCTTCTCGTGTTCAAAAAGTCACCCAGCAGTGAGAGCCACAGCTCAGCTGTGAAACAGTAACTTGTTCAGCTGTGCCCCTGCTCATCCCTGGTGATTGTTTGTCTGTACCCTTTTCCTCCTCAAATGCAAGTAGCCATAATAACCACACATGACTTGGCCTGCAATGCAGCAGGAATGAATGAACAGGGCTCTTTTCAGAAACAGAACTGTTAACTATTACTTGCTTTCTCTCAAGCATGGCATACCTGCCTTTGCTGCTATTTATTTCCATTTGGGAAGTGGGGAGCGCAAGTAGGACAGGCAAGCATCTCAGGTCTCCATGAGATGAGAAAGGTATCCCACATTCTTCCTGTTTGTTTCCTGAATTTAAACATCATCTGCTGCAGTACACATAGAAGTGTTGATCACCTATTGTGCCATTTTAGTAATCAGCCTTTCTCTTTGCTTAGCTGCCTGTTTGACAGTAAGGGAAATGAAACGTTCTATCTGATGTAGATTGCTAACGTATAAATTAATCTAAATTCTTGTGCTTTCCATTGCAGAAACCCGGGAAGTGGTGTGCAGTTCATGTACAGATTGCCTGGCAGATCTACCATCACCAGCAGAAGATAAAGGTAATTCAGACAGTTTCTGGAACAAAGCCAAGTCTTCTGGCTTATGTTTTAGTGAGTAATGAGCAGGAAGCAGTTTCTGTTGGTGATTCTCAAGCTTGCCTGTATTGATTAACTAACACTTTCAGTCCTTTAACATTTACTGTAGCAAGCATAAAGTTTATCTGAGGGCAAAGGAATTGGGTTGAAGGGTAACAAAACGAGCAAGAGATACTAAGTGCACAGCCAGAAAGAGCTGAAGAGATGGAGGCAGAGGGTAATTTTGCCCCAGATCAATCTTTTTTACAAAGCATATATATTTAATGTCATTCCCCTTCTGTATTGGTACCTCCTTGGGAGGAGGTAATGAAATGACAGATACGGTGAAGAGCATATTAGAAAACAGAGCAGGCGAGTAGATAGATAGTTACTGTGTTAGGCTGTGTTGGGCTTTCTGCACTGCAGCGATGATGGGCAGAGGGAGAGGGAGTTGTAACCTCTTGTTACAACTCAAGAGGTAACAAGATGTAGGTACTCTGGGGTGCTGTTACAGACTCAAAGTTCCCTGTGACAGGCAGAGTAGTCGATAATGGGACTTCAGTTGTCTGGTTTTTCATAGCTCCTGCTGTAGTTTTTTTGTCCCATTAATGAAGATTATTCAGTGCTTAAGTAGGTGCATTGTAATTAGTGTCTCTACAAGTGATTTATGTCCCTTTTTTTTAATAGACAAGTATATCACCTTTAAGCTATTGAGAGACTTACAGGACTTTCGTGCAGTTCTGACCATGCTCCTTTCTATAAGGGAAGGATAAATATAGCCTCTGGAGGAGCATCATAGTTTTCTTTATCCTTTTGTCCCTTGTCTGCATTCTGAGCTAGGCTAGCTGCAAGAAGGGCATAGTCTAGGAACTCTTTCCAAACTGGAGAAGCAAAACAGACAAGTCCATCACCGCTCTCAAGACTTCTGCCAGCAGCTTTCCGCCTGCAGAATGTTTTTTGTCAGGCTGAGAGCACCAAGTGATCCTAGGGTGCAGTACACTCAGTGTATCATCTTGCATGCTCCACTGTGTGTGCTGAGGGGCTGAGAGCTCACTTCAGACCTTATTCATGTGAATGAGGCAGGCAGCCGAGAGGCTGTGGAGCAAAACGGCTTTACAGATGCTGTCAGAGCATGACTGCAGTACGTGACCACAGACACTGCTGTCACTCTCGCTAACTCTCCCTGGCAGGGCTAAGCAGGAGTGAGCCTGAACTCCCTCTCTGTTTCTCCCTTAAAAAAGGAAGTGTATAATGAGATTGTTTTTATATCATTTGACAGCAGATGCAGCTGGATCCCCACAAGCTAGAGATAGGTGGTAAACTTGACCTGTTCAGCAGACCTCCTGCCCCTGGAGTGTTTCCAGGCTTCCATTATCCACAGGATCTTGCCAGGCCTCTGTTTTCTACCACAGGTAAGGGAACATCATCATTTGTAGAAGAAAGAAAAAAAACAGAAAACAGTCAATATACATGATGTGTATCCATACAGATATGTATGCCTCAGAAGCAGACAAGATTAGTTCAGAGGGTGTGGAGACACTGACAACTGTTGTGACTGGGGCTCTCAGAGTTGGGCTGGGCTCTCCACCGCCTCCAGTGCAGGATCCTCTGCACAACGCTGAGCTGCAGCAGTTGGCTCTTACATTCAAGTCTGTGCAGCTGGTTCCTGTGTGCCTGATTAATAGGCTATGGAGTGATTTTTAAAAGTGATTTTGACAAAACGCTTGAAAATGTTTCCATTGCACAGGATTGGAAGTGGTCTCGGTCTCTTTCTCGCTCTTATATTTGCCGTGTTGCTCTTCTCAGCTCCTCCACTCACCAAGTTTCTGTTTGTTTTCTGAAAACAAGGGTTTCCTGTAAAAGGAAAACTTCCAAGTAACAGCATTGAAAATATCACAGAACATGTTTGTGAAGTGTTTGTTTTTTAAATATGAACCCCCCTGTGTGTTACAAAGTCCAGCAGTCCTTAAGGCTTAAAATGGCATATTGGATTTTAAAAACCCAAAGAATTAAATAGTTTACCTTGATCAATTGCTTTCCAATCTGTTGGCGAAGCAATTACAATTAATGTAATTACCAAAGTGAAGTAGGCTCCACTGCACTGTACTCAATGGCTCTGACCATAGGAGACTGCAACTCTGACATTCTGGTTTTGGAGATCACTGTAAATTCATGTCGATGTCAGTCTACTAGATCTTGGTTTTGCTCTGTTCCCAGGCTTAATCTTCCCTCTAGACTTTTTCAGGTTTTTGTTCTGTGTTTGAGATGCTAAAATCTGCCTTCTGAATGAGCTGTATCAATTGATGAGATGTAACTGAGTTCTTTGTGTGTATAATTAATTAGCAAATAATGTATTTTCTTTCCTAATGTTAATCTGTTTTTATCATGCAGTATTGTGCTGTTATTCTAACTCACTGCAGACATGGTCATATTCAGCCTTGATTCAGCCCTTTTGAAATGAATGAGGGTAGAAATGGTTTGAAGCAACAGGTAAGAATCAGGCTGAAACCTCTGTGAGAGCTGAGTTTCAAATACAGATCTCAGATAGCCTTCAGGAATCCCACCAGTGATTCAGTCTGTCTTTTTTTCCCTTATCTGAATGGAAATTCTTAAACATCAGATGCATTTTTCTACCACATACAATCAGTGCTCATACTAGCTGTACATTGTAGAATGCTGCCCTGTATTTTGGTCTCTGTAAAGTTACTTTGATAGTACAGGGCCAAGATATTTGTTGCATCTGGTTGGATGCATAAGCACAGCTTATTTAAAACCTCTGACAGTTTTCATATGGCAGCTCTTTCCTAATCACAGTCCTTAGTCTGTCCTGTGCTGTCATTATTGTTTTGTGTATGATTTTGCTATTGGAGGCTCTATTGGGCAGAGTTTACCCAAACAAGCAGAAAAGCACTGGTGCAGTTGGTATCTTGAGATTTTTCTCCTAAACATGCCAGCATGGTTTGCTTTTCCATTCATAAAAGCAAGAGGGGAAATAGTATGAAATAGAAAGATTAAAGGAGGCAAATTAATAGAAAACTTTCACAAGAGATAAACATCCTTACAGCAACTTGTCTGTGACTATATTAATCACAAGAGCCATCGCACAGTAAATCTAGGTAAAGAGTGCTATCAAAGTGAACAAACATTGCAGCAGTAATATATAGATGAATAAATCTTTTACTCTGCAATATCCAAGGCATTCTTTTCACCTTATCCAGCAAGTGTGCAGCTGATGTGAATCATTGGTTCTGCTGCATTGCCTAGTTACTGTGGGAGACATAAGTTATCTTAGGGAGGGCCACCTGTCTGCAGGACGGATGTTCAGCTGCCTGGCAGACGCTATATTTAATAACTACCTGACAGCCTGCAATGCTGCTCCTGGCTTTCTCCAGAGGATTTTTTATTGTCAGCCCGTGTAGTTGAGTTTGTAAGCCATCTCCTTTGAAGAAATCTCCCATCCATTATACACCTCCTGAAATCTTAAAGGATTAGAAAGATGACAGTCTCCATCCGTCTTGAAGCATTGGAGCAGTCAGAATGTTTATAGATAACTCCAGATCTCGTTGCCATGGTCTCCCTTAAGTTTCCTCAACTCATTTTCTGATTGCTTAGGTTTGTGGTGCCCAAGCTGGTGAGAGACATGCAGTGCTGTCTCCCTCTCCAGCTTTATAGTCTGCTCATGTTCTGAACACATAAGTGCATTTTACAGTGGCTGTCTGTTGTTGGGCTGATACCAAGACCAGATCAGGGACTGACCAGCACCTCCATGAAACACTGTTTGGGCTGTGTTTGGGATACAGTTTATCCTGTGCATTTTCATTTCATCTCTCCATTTCCCTCCACTTCTGCTGTGACCTTCCATAGCATTACCAGCACTGATGTCATATGGTGGAAACATGCATTTGATGTGGTTTGGAGGGGCAGGCCTGCCTCTGGTGGGAATCATCCATATGGGCCACAGACAAGGAGAAGTCTTTGTGGTGAAGGTGACAGAAGAGCTGAGTGCCAGGTGGGAGGAGAAGGATTGTAATCCTCTTTTCTATAACGTAGAGTTACCATTTGAGAAAGCAGTGACTGGGTAAGGGAGCTGTTAGTGAAGAGCCCACGCTTACACGTAGTATGCTGATGTTTGCTAGAGTTGACCTGTTACTTCCCAGTAAGGGAAGTTAACTTTTCACCAACAAAATACATGAGACAAGCACTGAAAATCTTTATTTAGAGGTTGGTCTGTTTTGCGCATGATGTAACGTATCCTTGGGAAAGTGCTGCTTCTATCATTGTGTGCAATGACTACTTTCTAACAAAATGAGACAGTTAATGTACAGGTATGGCAAGTCTTGCTTCCTGCAAGGGAGGCAGAAGTTGTGTTTGCCTCCAGGCAGCATCTGAA
Organism: Neopsephotus bourkii; assembly: GCF_033783945.1. Classification (NCBI taxonomy): domain Eukaryota; kingdom Metazoa; phylum Chordata; class Aves; order Psittaciformes; family Psittacidae; genus Neopsephotus; species Neopsephotus bourkii. The sequence continues at coordinate 117,506 of NW_026901291.1, read as the reverse complement.
AGTTATGATAGTTGCTAATTCTGCTTTGTCTGCAGTGGTGGAAGAACTGGCAGGGAGGAGGCACCAAAAGGACATTCATAGTCTGAACAGTTGGAGAGGGCTGGTTTTGTCAGTATAATACTGGAGCCACAGGAACATTTTGTCACTCACATCTGAAACATAAATATTCAAAAGTTGATTTCAGGTGCATCCTGAAAATCATCTCTAGTAACTTGAGGGAGCAAAAGCCGGGCCCATGAGATTGCCCAAACATACAGTCATTTGAAGGATACATGGGAATTAATGTTCTTCCAAAAGCCACGTATCCCAGTGGCAGGTGACATCAGTGCTTTTCACACTGCAGTTGCAAGCCTGTTCAGGTTTGCATGTGTCTGCCTGCAAAGGAAGCAAATCTCTCATTTTCTGCTTTGAAAGGAGAGCAAAATTTTCTGTGTGAGCCTGGTCCACCTTGAAATACAGGGCAGAGCAGCTTGTTTCAGCCCATTCTTGCCCCTTGCTTCAACCTAATGTAATACAGCATGCTCAGCAGTGATGCTGCTTTCCCACGAGGTAGCATGGCTCCATGGCAATGAGTAGTGTCTAGGAAAGAGGATGGAGGATGGGGGGAGCCGCAATGGGAGCTTGTGGATGCAGAGACAGATGTGAGGGCGTAGATGGAGCTCTCATGGGAGAGGCATGATTGATGTTCCCTGCATGCCTGTCATTAACTGATGTTCCATATAGACTCTAATCAGCCACTTCCGAGCACCTTCTGTCTGGGCCCATAACCTGGGCTGACCTTTTTTAATGTAAACACAGAGTAATGACTGAAAATGCCAGACAAAGAGATTGACTTCCTCATGACTACAGGTGAACAGCAACACATCAGGAAAGGTCTCCTCCTGCCTCCTAGTGCCCACGGACTCTTTGAAGGGCACTCTGAGCAATCCTGCCTGTATCTCACTCAGCTGGTGTTCAGGGTCTTCCCCTGCCTTTGCTGTGTTCAAGTCTGTCCTGTGCCTTTGTATCTGGCTCCTGAATGTGGTGGCCAGGACCTCTGTGTATGCAAGCAGTCACTTGAAACTGAACTAAAAAGGGACCTTGTTCTCACAGGTGCGACACATCCAGCCACCACCCCTTTTGGTCCTTCACCTCACCACAGCAGTTTCCTGCCCACTAACCACTTGGCAGGTAAGTGTAAGTAAATCACACCTTCACCCTTACACCTTTATACATGTGATGCATTTCTGGCTCTCCAGCGTGGTCCTGCCTTGAGGCACTGTAGCACAAGGGGAGGGAGAGAGGTTTAAACTGTCTCAGGAACCAGAAGCTAGCCAGGTTCTCACCCATGCCAGCTTCCCAGCACATTCCCTCTGCTCTCTTCCAAAGAAGGGGCAGGATTAGCAGACCCTCTCTTGCAAGAGAAGAGGGCATTGCAAAGCAGTCAAGTCTGTCACTGCTGAGACACTGCACAGGAGCTGAAATGTGACCTTTAGAGCCCTTTGCTGCTGAATGTGCCCAAGGAAAGGGGGGAAATGTATGCAAAGGTACCTCAAACAAGCCACAGCTTAAAATGGGCTCCTCCCATGCTGTTTCCCACCTATGAGAGTTCTTGGCTAGGTTCTTTAATAAAGTTCAGTGAACAGTTCCTGGCAAATAGCTGTTCTGCACGTTCTGCCAGGCTTTCAGTTTCCTAATTGGCAGTAGGTAGAGCCTGATTTTCTCAAATTTCCTCATTTTAGAAGCTCACAAGCAGCTCATTGCCAATTAAAGTTCAAGCTCTGTTGATTACTGTTTTAGTAACACTCATCCAATCAGTACATGTGGCATGCCACATGACCTGGTAGACTTTTTTCTATTGCAGATACCCAGATTTACATCAACTCCTGAACACTCTGTCAAAATTAACTGTATATCTCTAGAGTCACTCGGTTACTTGATGTCAAAGGGAAAGAGCAAGAATGGCTATTTAAAAATAAGTAAATAAGCAAAGAGCTGTTTGCTTAAGGATCCAAGCTATTTGTGCTATTTGCACTGGTATTTTAAATATAAGGATATCCATGAGGAAGTGGAGAGCAAAATAGCTCCTGTAATATGGTGAGATAAAGACTTTAAAGGGGCAGTCATGAAGGAGGAGGTCAGAAGGAGTTGTTTAGAGATGCCCAGTAAGAAAGAAAACAAATACATTGGTATGATTTAACCGCTAGCCATCTCTGGAGGGCAGAAACCTGAGTCTGGCTGTATCCAGTCAGAGAGGAATCTTTATACTGAAAAAAAAGAAAAGCAGGACTTTTTATAAAAACAAGTGCCAGTAGCCAAATAGATACTTGATGAGGAAAGGCAAGATTCATCTTTCGCCTCAAAGGCTACAATCCTCCCATCCCTTTGCTGTAGTAGCTCCTAAGACTACACTATCATTTCCATCACCACTGGGATCAAGGAAGCTATTATGGGAGAGAACTTTGGCACAAACAGGCCAGAGTTAATTGGTGTAAGGATGGATGTAGCAAAGTACATATCCATAGCAATTAGCTTAAGACTGTCTCTCTGCCCTGTTACAAAGAGGGTAGAAGACTGTATAGAGAAAAGAGTGAAACGATGCATTCCCTCAGTATGCTGACTGAGGAGCATGCTGAGGTTCTTTCAAGGCAACAGCAATGCTTCTACTATTAGTACTGATAAGGAAGGCTCAGCAGCAGCCACCCTAATTTCAGCTGTTAGACCTTAATTTCTAGCTCCCCTCTGGCATACAAAAGTTTATTACAGCATCTGTTTGCAGAGCACTGAATCCCTTCTCCATTTTAACATGATGGGAATTTTCCGCGCAAAGAACCTTTCAATGAGAAGGATCAGCTTAAAGTCTGGCCTAATCCTACTTGGATTCAGACCGTTAAGAAGGGGAGGGGTGCATTTCATTCTCCAGCATTCTTGGCTAAATGCCTGCTAAATCCCTGTTTGCCTTTCCAGATCCATTTAGCAGGTCAAGCACCTTCAGCGGCCTTGGGAACTTAGGCAGCAATGCCTTTGGAGGATTAGGCAGTCATGCTCTGAGTAAGTACTGGCTGGGTTACTGCAGACAAACATCCCTTCCAGAAAAGCCACATGCTAATATTTACAGCAGCTGGTGGTAGTTTTTAAAGAAGTTTAATTCCTAACCTCCATTCTCCTATCTGAAAACACTGCACCTAAGATTTCCAGGTCTCTGCGGTGGGAGCTTTTCTGCATGTCACAAACATCACTAGCTGTGCTCTGTGTCTCCTCACTGCTGAAGGTTGGTACCTTGTGTGCTCCTAGAGGTGCTATAGCTGCAAGAGCCCACTGAGCTCTGGGTCCCTATGGGCATCTAAAGTAACACCCTTCAACAGCGAAGATGCATAGTGGAACAGCTATTGATACTTCTCCTAATGCAGCATGTAGACTTCCTCTGTACCCATTGTCTAAAGTTTAAATTACCTGTATAAAATTGTTCAAAAACATCTTACCTGTAGTCAAGACATGCTTGAGAGCCACACATAAGAGAGCATGCTTTTGCATCTTATGGCTCAACAGAAATCAGCTTAAGATTGATGGAAGAAAATCATGTGACTGTTCTGAAAAGCCTACAGCCAAGCTCTGTTCTTATGCACACACATACATACCACCAAATAGACTTGTTTCTTTAACAAAAAAAGTCCTCGAAGCCTTCAGCTGCAGGCAGCTGATAGCTTGTAACTATCCACAGGTTAAAAGTTTCTGCCAGTGAGAGGAGCTGAGGAAAAATAATGAGTTTGTGCTGGAACCTTTGCTGGGGTGGGGGGAGAGGAGGAGCTGGGCATTTTTCAGTCATCCCTGACTTACTCAGATGTGTAGTTAAAGCTTCCTCCACCCGTAGCCTCCAACCCAGTGTTGGAGGTATCTGTGTCCACCTATTAGTAGCTCCCACTCACCATTAGTTCCATGTGAAAAAGACTTGAAAGGACAGTTCTGGTTGTGATTAGCCTTGTCCAAAATTTGTATGTAATTATTTGGTTTGATTATTTTTAACTGTACCTCCCCCTGCCATTATTGTAGCTCACAACAACATTTTTACTCACAAAGACGGCCCAAACCTGCAGAATTTCAACAATCCCCATGAGCCATGGAATAGACTCCATCGAACGCCACCGTCCTTCCCAACACCTCCACAGTGGCCCAAACCCACTGATTCTGAGCGAAGCTCGTCAGTGACAAACCATGACAGAGACAGAGAGCGGGAGCGAGAGCCCGAGAAGAGGGATCTTTCTCTGAGCAAAGACGACAGAGACAAAGAGAGGTAAGCAGCTTTTGAGCCCTTCTTTCTGGCCCTGTTTTTCCTCTATATTTTTCCCAGATTTTCCACTCGTAAAATGATCTTCACAGCAAAGCATTGCTTGTCTTTGAAGCAGCCAATAGGCCTCTTCTTCAGATAAGTACAAGGACTACCAACGCAAAAAAACCACCTCTTTTAGGATTTGTCCTCTGTTAAAATATGGTAAACCAGTCTCTGCTAGTAGGTTAATAAAAAGCACCAGTCTGAGGAAATGAGCATGTTGGTGTGTTTTCAAGGTATACTTGGCTGTTTTCAGTGCAGCTGCTTTAGGGTCACTGTATGTTCTGAAATCAGGAAAGTAGCATTGTGATGGATCCTTTGGAGACAGTCATAGTTCTCATTAGTGTACAAATATGCTGATGAATTCAAATGTTAGCTGGACATTAATGAGATAAAAATGCAAATGCCTGTGTGTGGAGCAGAGTGCATGAAGCCATTAATAAAACTGATCTTAAAAAATTGCATTGTAGACAAACCCTTATTAACAGTGACAGGACTGGATCACCTGGGCTATAGATACTTCATTAGCTTCTAGTTATATCATTTTGAAGATGTAAAGCCCTTTGTATTTCAAAGCCCAGTTGTCCCCAGCAGGCTATTTCTTTGTAGGCAATAACAGCCTGCAAGTCTTAGATGTGTGTATTTGCGTAGTGAATAGTTTGCCTGGAGTGCTTTTAATGAGATCTTCAGGCAGTGCCTGTGAACAAGATTATGTGGAAGCAATAGGCTGAAAAACATCTTGCTTTAAATGTTAAATTGTCTGACACCTTTGCGTGGATAGTCATCCAGATAGGAAACTCCCTTCTTGGCTTTAGTGTAATTTGTTTGCAAACCAAGGTTACTCTCAAGAGTGTTCACACAGGGGTTAACATGTCTATTACTTTTCTATTAATTCAGCTTAAGCTGTCCTCAAGCATCCCTATTTGGATATGGTTTAAATACCACATCCTTGACCAGCAATCAAGACTACCACAGAGGAAGAAATTTGGGTTAGCAAATGTAATCATAAGGGATAAATACTTACAGAACTCCCCAGAACACTCAGCTTTTAGCACTGGGGCCTTACAGCTCTCTAAAGCAAACCCAGCATAAAACTTCAGCATCAGTGAGCCTCTCAGCTGCATAATGCAGTTCTCTCAATCGTACCATCATACTTTGCATTTAAAGTGTCTCTCAGGTAGAGCAAAGTGCTTTTAAAAGCTGAGCATTATTTATTCCCATCTTAAAGAGGTGGGATTAACCGTGACTAATTGGCTTGCTCAGACAGAGGTGCATTTATAAATGTAAACCCTCATGCCTCTCTTTCTAAACCATGGTCATTGTCATCAACCCCTTGTTCATCATAGCAGGTCCTCAAAGCAGAGGTCGATGACTCGCTTTTGTGGCCTATTCACAGATTTTTTCCTTAAGCACCTAGCTTACCTGCCAAAACCAGCAACAGCAAAAACTCCCCTGCAGCTCCATAGGAAAATAAGCATTATCACCGCTTCCAGTCAACAGGCTATCTTGTGAAGGGCCTACATACATTTCTGTAGGCTTCTGGACTGGTATTTTAGGAAAGAAACCTGAGTTAAGAGTGTTGCAGCCGAGAAGATTGTTGTCTGGCAGCCAGATGTGTACATGAACACACAATAAGTATCATTTCTTTAAAATAAGCTGTCTAGAATTCTTGTTGTCCTCCATTTCTCAGTGAAGTGGTCTTTCTCTTAGGGTGAATAGACTGTTCTGTCAAATGCATCCCCAGTTTAGCCCCCAGCTTGTGGACATTTAAGATTATTTTCTATGTAGTATGTAAAGGCAGGTAGTGCATGTCTTTTAGTGTAGCATCACATCTATAACTTATGCTAGCAGAGCTTTTCAAATAGCTTTCTGATCAGCCTCAAATTGCACAACTAGACACAGCACTGTGCATGTCCAGTGTCACATGTTTGTTCGCACAAAACCAGGGGTGTATGTTCTCTCTTCTTACAGAGACCTCATGGATAAAAACAGACATTCAAACAGATCCTCACCGGCATCGGCTCCAGTGACACATCAGATAAGCAATCTCATCCGCAGCAACAGCCAAACCTCCAGTGATCCCATCAGGCAGGTTAGCCTCAATGAAAGGGAAAGGTCCAAAGAACCCGAGCGAGAGCACCCTGACCGGCTGAGAGAGCCGCCCATAGCAGAACACAAGATTAAAGAGAGCCGTTCCCCAGTGAAGGAAACTCCAAGCCATGATAAGAGACCCTCTGAGGACAACACAAAGCCAGTAATCCAGTCTGTATCCCCATACAGCAAACCTGCACTAAGTGAGAGCTTGAAGCTTACCAATCTAATGAGCAAGGACATGGAGAGAAAGACAGAGCTTCCCAGCGACCTCCAGAAGATTAAGAATGACATCAAAGTCAAAGAGGAGAGGAAGGAAGACAGTGATGTGCTGGTGGTAGGATCTGAACCCTCACAGCACTCCCGATCAGTGGAGCATCCCCCACCACCTAATTTGCATGGATTATCATTGCCTCACTCAATGGCTGCCTCTATGCCCATCTCCATGGGTAGCGTGCACCAGATGAACAACATGAATGTTCTGGACCGCAGCAGAATGATGACACCGCTCATAGGCATGAATCCTTTGTCAGGAAGAGAAAGGCTGCCACATCCTGGATTTTCTTGGGACCCAATGAGGGACCCACTGCGAGATGCCTACCGGAGCTTAGACCTGCACCGTCGAATGGACTTCCAGCTCCGGACAGATCCTATCCATAGGTTCCCTACCACCTCCGGATTTTACGACCATGAGCGTTCTTATAGAGACAGGGAACCACACGACTATAACCATGAAAACCTTCTTGAAGCCCGCCGAGAGCAGGAGCGGTTGCGGCAAGTGGAGGAAAGAGAGCGCTTGCACTTACGGGAAGAACTTGAGCGTGCCAGAATGCACCACTTGCACTCATCCCCCATCGAAAGTCACCTGGCACACGTGCCATCCTTCATGCCTCATTTAAGCGGGATGCATTACCCCAGACTGAGTCCATCTGCTGCCATGCACAATGGGATTTTAAACAGGAACCCACCAACCGCAGCGCTGAGCGCCCCACCACCTCTTGTACCAGCAAGCAGCACCAGACCTGCCTCCCCACGCAGGACTACTCCACTCACAAACTCAGAGGCCAGGGACTACTCCCCCTCTAGGAACCCCAAAGAAGTAGAGGCACGATAGTCCCCACCAGTGAATTTTCAACTTGCCTGTATATAACACAAGCAAACAAAGAAACAAACAGGAAAACAAACAGAAAAACCCAACACCAGAAACCAACAAACCTTTTACAAAATGCACTGCTGTAAACTTTTCTTTTTTTTGTTTTTAAATGTAAAATTTGTAGAAGTTAAGCACATTTCCATAAATAACGGGGTCGGGGATGCAGACTTTCCAACAAGAAGGTTGCTGAGAATGGGAATTTAATATATAGGTCTTGATTTTTGGTTTTTTTTTTTTTGTTTCTGTGCTAAAAAAAAAAAAAAAAAAAAAAAAAAAAAAGGAATGCAAAGAGCAAGTTTGTACATTTTTTTCCCAAATGTGAGAAACATTTTTAATGAATTTGTATTTTTTTTAATTTTGTGCTCTTTATTCACTTAAAAAAAAAAAAAAGAAATTTTGCTTTTGTTTTTAGTTAAATTTGCATTTGAAAGGCCTCAGATCCTTAAGAAAAAAAAAATACCCAGGGTTTCTTAAAAGTATTATTTATGGAAATACTGTAGTTTTACAGTCCACTGTGAGGTTCCCTTCTGAGGCCAATTGATCACTTACCTTGGTACTTTGGAACCGAAGTTACAGATATATATTAAAATATTATTAATAATAATAATAATGTACAAAACTGTTTGTTTTTTGCCTTATTATATTATGCAGAAATTTAAGAGGAATTTTTTTTGACTTCTTGTTTTAAACAAAACAGAAAAGAAAAAAAAAACAAAACAAAGCAAACTGTAAATACTCTGTTAATATAAATGTACACCAATATTAAATTCTTAACATAGGTAGACTTTATAAAAATGGTTTCTAGAACCACTCTGGTTATTTGTTAACATGGTTACAACTCATACTCTCGTCACAGTCAGAAATTCACACTCAGAAAGCTAAGTACGGCATATATACTTCAACTATGCAAGAACTCGGAGGCAGGTCGTAGTGGATGTTGGGGGGAGGAAGGTTTAAAAAAAATAATAAAAAATAAAAAAAAAATAAAACCACCACAACCAACCCAAAAAAAACAACCAACTCGCAACGCTGGAGACAGAACGGGAATGGCAAGTGAGCGGCAAGAGGGATGCTTGTGTTCAACAAAAGAAGCTAAAAGAGAGACTGTATTTTTTTGTACAAACACAAGGGACAGTTTGTCAAGGAAAGAGAGGCACACGCTCCTGGAAGGGACTTTTGGTTTCCTACTTCTGAAGCTGGCAAAAACAGATGGAACTGGCACAGACCCATGCGGCAGACCCTTTCCTTGGTTTTTGGTTTTCTTTTTTCCTGTTTTTTTTCTTTTTTTTTTCTTTTTTTCCCTCTTTTTTTGTGTTGTGGGCAGGATCGCTGGCAAGCAAGGACAAAGGACAATTTTCCGTGGACCCCTTGTGCTAATCGTGCAGTGTTCTTATTGGAATCTGTATACAAGACAAAGTAGAATTTTAGGAGTGCAACAAAAAAAAAAAAGAAAAAAAAAGTCTAATGGTTGATTAAAAAAACAAAAAAAAAAAAAACAAAAAAAAGCAATTCTGATATACTCTCTCTAGTACATGAAGACCATCAGCAGATGTTTGTTTCAGTGTGGTTCTGCCTTGAACTGCTTTTTGGCATGATTTATTTTTTATTTCCAATTTTACTTTTCATCCATATGTAAATTTTGCCATGTTTTACTTGCTGTACCATCCCCCCTCCCTTATTTTATTTTTCAGTGTCCATGTTTTATATATCCTGGGCTTTTTCTCTCTAGTTAATTCAGCCATCCGCTACTATTTTCTTGGCTCTGTAACTCTTGTTCCCCCCCCCCCATCCTCCCCCCTGCACCCCCTGTAATTTTAAACATTCAGTTTCCTTGTAGATCAATGAAGATAAATACAACATTGATTTTGGATGAAAAAGGCAGTTGAGTGTTTGTGTGTCGGAGCCACCGCTGTTGACTCGGAGGCTAATGGATTATTGACAGCGCTTCGGCTGCTGGCGAATGGCTCGGTGCTGGGAGAGGTGTTTGTTTTGTTGGTGGGTCTTGCCCGGCACAAGCAGTGTGGCCCATGAAGTGCTTGGGAAGCGGTCGCTGTGGGATCAGGGCTTGGGGAGGAGAGAGGTGCTCCTGGCTCGTGCATTGATCTGACACTTCTGCTGGGGGACAGAGGATGGAAAGGGCAGCACAGGCTCTGTGCAGCAGCTTGCTAAAGGGATGGTGCTGCCAGCACCACCACAGAAAGGGCATTGCCTCAAGCACTGTCCCCATGTGCGTTTGCATTCACTTCCCCAGCTTCTCCCGTAGGCTGAGAGCAGACATCTGCAGGGGGATGGAGAAGTGCTCCAAGCCCCCTCGCTCTCAGTAACTGATTTAACAGTGGGCGCCTGTGCTTTAACAGCATATTACAGCTTCTGGTTTTAAGTTTGCATGTGACTAAATTACCGAGCATAAAAAAATAAGATGAAATAAAATAGCAGGGTGCTTAATCTGATGAAAGGAGGCTTAAAACAAAATAGGAGTTAAAAATCAGCACCTGCTCTGCCAGCTGAAATCAGAGGAACATATAACACATGGTGGAAGTGAAAAGTGTGTTGGGCTCAGCACAAAGATACTCATAATGCTGGCCTGAGGGATTGTAATTCTCTCCTGGTGCCGTTGTCCATCATGGCATCTTACTTGACACCGCTGCTAAGGCAGAGCCATGTAAATGGGCTTCCCAAACCTCTGTTGGAAAGAGGCCAGAACTGCATCTCCCAGGTGCAGATGGCTGCTAGCAAGGGGTGATTACTGCACACTTCAGAGCGATGCAAGACTTTACCCTTTGGGAGCATTTGTTCCATGTGCAATTTAAAAAGTGAACATTAAATCGATGCCATGCTCCCCTGTCATTCCTGAAGGACTGCTTATTGCAGCCATGCCGGTGCCAGAAGAATTCATCGTGACTGATGTTGTGGCAGCCTGAATATTAAAAGAGACTCAGGGGTTTGCCAGTCTCTGTGTTGGGAGGCATTGCTCTGAGCTTCCAGAGGATGAGCCATCAATAATGCTGCACTACAGTGGGATTCCTGCAGAATTACGCAGTGCCGAGTACCCGCCTGCTCACGGAATGGTTCATCGTGATTAATGGTTTTATTACCTAAAGAGAGAAAGTGATTAATTCAGGCTTATTCCTATAAGCCACCCCAGCTGAGCTGCCTTCTGCTAGAAAGGGCTGGTGCACGAGGACTCCCTGGGTTTGTGCATTTCTGCCACTGTTGAGCTTTTGTTTTGTGCCGTTTTCACCATTTTAATTCTTTTGCCTCCCTTGAGACTTCTCTCCGTCACTGACAAAGGGTGGGATTTAGCAAACAAATGGCAGTGGGAGGGAGGAAGAGGATGGGATTTGTGAGGCTCTTTGCTTGCTTCAGGCAACCAGTCTTTGAGAAGTTGCTCAGGAAAGCACAAGGAAGGAGATCAGCTCCTGTACTTGTGTCACCTTTTGTCTAAACTGGGATGCTGCATGCCACCGCAGCTCAGTGGGATGGGATTTGGTGTGCACCCCCCTCAGTTAATGGGGAACTGGTCAATAAAACAGACGAATATCCAGGAGCTCATGGAGTGAGGGAAAGAGCCAATCTGTAAAGCTGTAATGAATCCTCAGAGCTGTTCCGTGAGAAAAAGATCTAGTACTTCCCTAAAAAGCAAGCTTTATTGCCTAAAATAAGCAGGTGGCAATTGTCCATTCCAGCCTTTATAGACACCATAAATACTTAGTTACCGGTGACCCCAAGTCAGACGAACAAAGGGTTGATGCAGGGGAACCCAAGGACTCTGCAGCAGCCTGAGCTGCCGCCACCAGATCTGCAATGCCAGTATCACCTGGGTGCAGAGGAGCGGCAGCACAAGGAACCAGCTTTACAGAAATGCAGTATCCTGGGAGCTGAGGCAAGAGCCAGGAGCACCGGCTTGGCTTTGAGCAGGAGAGCGAGCCCCAGGATAAGAGAAGGGGTGCACCAGTGGCACGCAGCTCAGGCTTTAGCCAGGAAGCCCTCGGTGGCGGGGAAAAGAGGGTTTGTGTTTGCTTTGGCTCGTACTGAACAGAGAAAGGAAACTTTTCCTTCACCTCCTTCAGGAAATTCCTCTTTGCCAGTCTGTGTTGTGGTTTGGGCCAGGGGATTTTGGTAATGGTCTTGAGAGACCAAAGTGGCATTGCCCATCACTGAAACTTGGGCTTCAGCATGCCAGGGGCTTCCGGGACTTTCTCTGCACACCCCCTTACAGAGCTTTCCCAGTGCTTCTTGGTGTCCCTTCGCACAGGCACTTTTCTTTGGGAAGAGGCCAACCAAGGAAATACAGTTAAAGGGGGCTTTGGCAAAGCTAGCACTTCCACTGATATCCTGGGGAGCTGGTAGCCCACGGCTTAGCTCGGAAGCATGGTGCTTTGGGAAGAGTGTAGCTGTAGCACGCTGCATTATGTGGAACCCAATAGTAGGGAGCAGGGGAGGGCTACGACGGGCCTACGTTACAGGCTGCCATTTCTGAACATGATGGGGAAAAAAGGAAAAATCAAGCGGTGTTTTGGAGTTTAACCTGGAAAATATTTCTCCAAGGCCTTTGAGGGATGTGTGTGAAGGAAAAGGGTCCTCTCCCCCCACCCCAGCCCCTGCTGCTGCGGCACAGTTGGAGCCCTCCCTGTGGCAGAGCTGGGACCTCCTTGCAGGTGTCAGCACGGCGATTTCTTTGTCTGCTCACAAAAACCCTTCTGCTCCATTAAGCTCCCCTAATTGCTGCATTTATCATCAGCCATTTTCTGCTTGTTCTGCTCCTCATTCATCCAGGATGTTTCAAATAGAGACATACTCATCCAGCCAATGGAGCTGTGCGCAGGCAGCAGAAGGTCCCTCATTACTGGCTCCATGGCAGGTTGTGTGTGTCAGAGATCACAGCAGCTGGGCCAGATGTCAGGCCCTTTGCACTGAGCCTTGGTAAACAGCTGAGAGGAGAAAAAGAGAGGACTTTTTGACTCCAAACCCAGCCAGCTTCATCCTCCAGCTCCTGACATGAATTCATGCAGCTGCCCACAGCAGGGTGAAGTCCTTCATCACCCCCCCCACCCCACCCCACCCCCCCCCCCAGAAAGCAGTTTGTGGAGCAGAGAATGTATCGAACACCCAAAGGAGACCAGAGCCCAGCTCACACCCGCATCAGCCTCCGTCACACACTGTCCTTGCCAGTGGCAGGAGGAGCCACTGAGGACAACAGCTCAGCCGGGGCAGGGAAGATTCTGCTGCTGGTTTGCAGAAAAGCTGTCTCAATGTGAGCAGTCAGTGAGCTCTTCTGCAGCATTTGCTGCTGGTTTACCAACACTTTTGTTAATAAATACTATTTCAGGAAAAGGAAAACCCAGACACTGAAGGAAGTGACCAGCTTTTCACATATGGGAGCTGTGCTCCCTATGGCAGCCTCTCCTTCTCTCCATCATTGCCAGCCGATGGAGAGTCAGTGCCCAGCAATGCTCCTCAGCATCTGTTGTGGAGTGAGTGGCAGTGGAGGGATTGATCAGAGAAAACTGCAGACCAGGAGAAATCTGTGGAAATCCGAATCTAAAGGACTGGGCAGTGATAAACGCAGCAGTGGGGACCTGTTCTGGGGGAGCTTTTAGGTTTCATCATCCAAAAATCTTTCATTCTGAGTGCTATAGAATAGCACTCAAAATTTTGACTCCAAAACCCCTGAGAAAAAGCAATTTTTGAGAGAGAGGCAGTTTGATGAAATAAGAAAGGAATGTTTAATTTTAACTTGAGGGGGAATGAATCCAGCTGAGCACCACATCAGAGCCTTGTGCTGGTGAGACCAAGCCTCAGAGAGTTGGGATCTCTTCCACATCAGTTTAATGGTACCAGCAGAGTGGAGATGCTGGAAATTCCTCTTAATTATACCAGAAGGCAAAAATCCTTCCTGACTCATGTCCTGTGTGACTTGGAAAGTCCTTTCATCCAGGTCAATGGCTCTTGAACATGCAGGAACCACCATGACCTGTAAAATCCTTCCTGGGGTCTTGCTGCATTACTGTCACAGACACGGGGCCAATGCAATGCTTTAGAAGGAGGGTGGAAGGATTTTAAGAGCGTGTCCTTAATGGCTTGTTGAGTGAAAAAGCTGGAAGAAAACTGACCTGAAGCATTTTAAGTTCCCTTACAGAATCTGTATTATTCTTGATGTTTCACCAATATGAGCTGCAAACTGAAAACCTCCTGCCTGCTTTTAAGGATGCATTCAGGCAATTGTGTGTAGATTCCTATAAAAACATTAGGATGTGGGCAGCCATACTTTGCCTATCATAGAATCCGGATTGGTTTGTGTTGGAAGGGACCTTAAAGCTCATTCAGTTCCAACCCCTGCCACGGGCATGGACCCCTTCCACTGGAGCAGCTTGCTCCAAGCCCCTGTGTCCAACCTGGCCTTGAGCACTGCCAGGGATGGGGCAGCCACAGCTTCTCTGCACACCCTGTGCCAGCGCCTCAGCACCCTCACAGGGAAGAGCTTCTGCCTAAGAGCTCATCTCCCCCCTGTCAGGTTAAAGCCATTATCCCCTTGCCTTCTCACTGCACATCCTTATGAAAAGTCTCTCTCCAGATTTCTTGTAGGCTCCCTTGGGGTTTTTATGGACATCTAAGAAACTACAGCGTGTGAAAAACGTCTGACAAGGGAACCTCACCTGGCTGGTGGTTTGAACTAAGCCCCTTTGTACAGGGGAGGTGATAGTGCCATAAAATACACTGTTATGTCTTCCATTTGATAAAACACAACTTAACTGCCTGATAGCCCCATAAAGGCCAAAAGCCAGGCACTGCTGTCATGGGGCTACACAGGCTAACTGTGTGTCTGCGGCTGAGAAAGCAGGGGTGGAAAGCAGTCTAGCTAATCAAGGAGTTAATTCAGCTGGTGGGGATGGCTCTGGAGGTCCCCCATGGCCAGATGAGCCTTTCCAAGAGCTCAGCATTTTCTCCAGTTGGAGCTTCACTGATCAAACTCTGCAGAACTTAAAGGTTAAGCCTCAGGCATGACCCAGCTTCTGGTCAGATACAGGATCAATACTGCATCCCTGGCCAGCACGTCAGGGCACAGGGCTGCCAATGGCATGTGCCCAGGGCACAGCAGAGCAACAGGAGGAACCAGACGCCTCCCACCTGGGTCTGCAAAGTCCCTGCCAGCCCACTTGGACCACTACTGACAGATCAAGTGGCAAAGACACTGCAAGGGTTTTCTGCACCCTGCCTCCAGTGTGTTCACTGGATGACTTCACACAGCCAGACATGGCCAAAAATGTGCCTCTGTGAACTAATGAATTGGTTTAATTGTCTGCCAAACCTGAGAGCAGCCAAAAGTAACAAATTAAAGTTTACAATCCTGTGGTCTCATTTACAAGGGGATAATACAGCAACTGTTTATTTTGTGAGATGTTGCAGTGAGTCGGGAGAAAATTACAGCCCCTGCATAATATTAATAATAATCATCATCATAAAAATACTTTTAATAGGAAACACCGATGGTTGTTTTGCTCCATTAACTTGCACTATTGTTCCAGCCTGTCTGGCTGCCGACTCAGCAGGGCAGGGGGTGTTGATTCCTAGGAGGCAAAATTGGCTTCACAGCCACAACAGCTCACAGCAGCTTCACGCTGTGGCACGAGAGTTTAATAATCGTCCTGGCTGTAGCATGGCAGCATCCATGAGAGGATCTGCAGGGCCAGATGAGGCTTTATGGGACCATGGAAAGAGCTCCAGAGGAGGAAGGAGGTGCCAGGGTGCCTGGAAGCTGCTGGCGGACTTTATGGCTGATGTCCCCAGCCCGGAGGGGACGGGCGAGGTGGGAGCAGCAGCTCTGCAGGCTTTGGAAGACGTGCAAGCGGCACCCTTGTGCAGCAGTGCCAAGGGATGGAGGAGCAGGACCAGCCCAGCATGAGACAGAGCGATCCCAGGGCTTTGTCGCTGCTGTTCTGACACCAGCCCCAGGATGACCCCACTGACAACTCAAGTCAGTTCATGACCCATGGACAGGCGGCTCCTTGCCTGCCCTTGCCTCGACAGGGGTCCCCGCGCTGTGATGCTGCCAGGGCAGGAGGAGCCCCCCGGGCTGGGGATGGCTGAGCCCAGCACTGTGGGTGCATCTTCCCCCATGCAGGGGCTGCCCAGCGCTGGGGCTCCACTGGGCTCTGGCACCCTGTTCCCTCCAGTCATGGCTCCAAGGAGGTGAGGACTTGCAAAGAGAGGCTTTGGTATGAGGGAGGGTCCTAAATATGGGAAAACTGCTGTAGGCGGCTATTTTGTCTGCAAAAGAGAGGAGGCCCATAGGAATGTCAGCAGCTGGGCGAACGGCTGCTTTGCCAAAGGCAGCTGAACGGGAATGCGGGGGGGGGGGGGGGGAAATAAATAAATACATCCGTACATCCCCATGAAATGAATCCCTCCCCATTCAGCCATTTCCCTTTATTCCTTCCTTTTAGAAGCAAGGTTATCGGGTCTAACATCACATCCAAACATTTCAGCACTAGCATTTTACGGGATGCTCCAAGGTCAGTGCCTGCATCTGTAAACTCATTAGTCTTGTCTTTTGTGAGAGAAGAAAGCCTCTTCATTCCCCCAGCGCCCCCTTCCCCCCTAATTAAAATTAAAGTATTTCCTGGCCAAAAGTCATTTTTGCATTCATTCATCTCAATTCCTTTCTGTTTGGATAAACCACCCTCTGGTACTCCAAGGGTGTTATGTATACAAACGATAAACTCTTAATGGTCCTGCAGTGTGTTATGACTGGCCTAAAGAGCTAAAGCAGGCTCTGAAAAAAAGTGGTTCTTGGCAACCCTGTGTATGGAGTTCAGGCTCATCAGTCATACGCAATTAGAGATTAAAAGTGCTTGATGGACTATAGGGGAGACCAGCACAGGGGGAGATGAGGAATGCAGGAGAGGAAATGCAAACAAAAGCTTTTATCTCAGCACAGCAGTTGCTACCACAAAGCAGGGACGGGAGAACAGTCCTCATTTTCTGGAGGCACCCACAGCCTTTGCAAGCTGGAGGGCTCAGGCGTGCTGAGCTCTGTGCCCCAACTCCCTCTGATGGCCACCCACATCTCGAGTGGCGTGATGCAACCCCTCAGGGACCACCGGGGCCGGTGGCTGTGGCCTGGGGAGGGCACAGGACAGCCAGGCTCAGGAGGAGGCTTGTGCCACAGCCCAGGCTCACAGGATCCCATTGCCAGCTGCCTGCAGACACAGTGCTTGGCAAATCCCCCCTCAGCTGCTGGCAAGTGCCAATCTGCCCAAAACAGAGGCACCTGGGAGGCACTGGGAACCTGAAGGGTTCATAGGGATGGGAAGGGAGTCATGCTGCTTCTTTCTTGAGCAAAGGGATGTTTTTCAGTTGTGCTGCTGCTGCTTGGAAGGGGAGGTGGGTGTTTGGCACATAAATGCTTTTGAAAGGTTTGTGGCCGTTTTTTATCTCATGTTTTGCTATGTGAGGGCCCTGCTACATGCTGAAAAAGGCTGATGGGGCAAGGCAGCTCCCTGCTGACCACATCCTTGTTCAGATGCACTCAAGGACAGGCAGCAGCAGGAGATGAGAAGAGGTGAGATAAGCAGTTAGGATTGGAAGGGAGTGTCTTCCCCGTCCATACCTTCAGTCTATGTAGCATCTCTAATTTTGGGCAGGCTTAAAATACTGGGCTAATATGGGCTGTAAGGGAACATAGAGATGCCTTTTTTGCCAGTAGGACAATGCTTGGATTTGCAGTCTGCAGACTGGCTTTTTCCTTGCAGCGAAGCATAGTTGTTTGTTAGCAAACTGTGACTTGAGCTATTGAAAATGCTAGGAGGGGAAAGGTGCTCAATGAGCTGAGTAGGGCAGTCCTGACCCCATGGTGGAATGCAGACCAGCCACCAAGGGTTAAACACCCTCTGTGCCATCACAGTAAATGTGTGCTGGAGGCTTTTCTGCTCATCGTCAGGACTCAAAGCACCCTCAGGGGTTCGGTGCCCTTTGCTGGGTCACTGAATCAGTGACAAATTAGGGGAAGGGCTCCATCAGAGCTGCCCATGTGGCCTGGCAGGTCTCCTGTGGGAACAAGGACAGAGCTCAGTCTGCGAAACTGCGTCAGATTTCAGCCCGCCCTTCTGCACCTTCAGACACTTTTGTGCTTTGTGTAGGAGGAAGGTGTCAGACAGCTCTTCTGTGCGCAGTGGTCACTGCACTCCAGTAAACTGCTTCCCAGAGCATCAGGAGACACAGGTGAGACTTACAACCTTGTGACCTTGATGAGGCTATCTGAGAGTGTCAACCCTTAGAAAACAAGATCACTTCCCTCCTTTCTCCCCACAGCACAGCAGCTGTCCTTCCATCCTTCCATGTCCTTTTGCTTTCCCTACCCACAGCTAGCAAGAGAGTCAGGGAGGCACTTTGCTGAAGGAAGGAGCTGACTCTTTATGGAGTTTCGTTACAGATGTCTCAGTCAGCCATTAGAGGTTCATTTAAATGGGTTTTCTTGAGCATTAATAGCCTACACTAGTGCATTCATAGGCAGCTTTTCTCAGGTTTTGCAGAAAGTGGTATAAGTGGGTTTCTTCAAGTATACGTGATTGCTCATAGCTGCTGAAGTTGATTTGAATCACTCGCTACCAGGCTCACCAATTTAAGCCTGATAAATTGTGCATTCTTAAATGGGGGAAGGGAACAAAGCTGTGTTCTCCCAGAGAAGAAAATGCAGGATTTCTCATCAATGAAGAACGATTCCTCTCATCAGCATAGCCTGAGAAAGGCCATAATGAACCATTTGCACCTGAGAGCAAAAGCCTTCTGTCTGCTACATTCCTGATCAGTCTTTGTGCTCTGAGACTCAGACATCATAGGTTCTGCCCAGAGCCAGCCGGGAGGAAAGGTAAATCTGACCACAGTGCTATGTGTTTAGCTAAGACTGTGCTTGCGTCAGTGCTCCTTGGCCACTCGTTAGACATCAGTCCTATCCTCTGTACAGCTCGTGGTGGCTCTGCCTTTCTGTTCAGGAACACTTACTGCAAACTGTGCAAGGAAGAGGAATTCAGCCCCTTGCCCCAGGCATTAGTACTTGCTGAAGAAACAAACGCATTTCAAACGTTTTTCTCTGTGTTGGATAGAAAGCATCTGCCACACAGGAAATAACTGTCTGACTCTTTGGGAAGCTTGCGTTGCTGACACCCCCACATGCTGCTCGCCCATCAACAGGCTCACTGGTGATCACTCATAAAGTCATGGAGCTGGTGCTTGAAAAGGGACTGGTCACTACTGCAGCAGTAATGACTGTAGTGTTTTGGATTGATATTATGAAACAAATTTTAGGCAGTTTCAATCCAGATGCCCCAGCCTCTGACCCCATCTGCAAGAGTGATTGGGCATGCAAGTAATCCACTCTGTGTTTGGATGACACTGAATTAGCAGTTTTCATATACTGCACAAGCACATGTGATGGATCCCACTGCCTCATCAAGCCTGGCATCCTGCTTGAGTGTCCCAGCATGCAGGGGGCTGTATGATCAGGTACTGCAGTGGGTTTTCATGTGAGCACTGTGGTTATTGATGCATTGCTGTGTGACAGCCAAGCCCTGTGCACAGGCTGCGTGCTTGCTCCCCGGGGGCTGTGGGCACCATGCATCTTGTTCTGAGCCCCATGGCCTGATGGATGGACCTGTGTTAATGAGCTCCGAAGGGAACCACATGGAGCCCTCCTTGCTGGAGGCACAAGCCTCTAAGGGAGGGGGTTAAAGGGGGGCAAAAAAAAGAACAGTAGACAACAGAGATAGACTCCAGATAGCTCCTTTGGGGATGTGAAGGTTGTGCTTGATTAAAAGCAGTGCTTTATAAAAATGTTATTTGCTATGCTTGGAAGATGACATTCGGTGCAATAAGACTGTACAGCAAACCTAATATGCTCCCTATGGAAAGGGCTGAGGTGTGTGTCAGTGAATGCATCCCATCATCTTATCTTTGATCCCTTCTCTTTAGTAGCTGGGTTTTTCCTTCTGGTGCTGGGAGGTTCCACCTTCTCCCAAATACATAGGCATCCTCCCTCTGTGACAGTGTGCAAGCAATGGTGCAGGAAAGGTCTTTGATGAGAAGATTCACAAGAGCAGAGAACTGTGACTATCTCTCTGGGACACACCAATGACTGGTATCAAAATCCCAACCCTCAAATCCCACCCTGAACTTTCAGGGTGTATTTATTTTGGATGCTGTCAGCTTAGCTACATCAGGGCAGCTGGAATGAGCCTTTCAGAAGGTGATGCACAGATCTATTTCCAAGTAGTTTGCACTAGACTTTGTCTGGACGTGTTTGGGTTTTAATGCTTTCCCAGAACACTTGTAAATTTTTATTTCTGCTCAGAGCAGGAGAAACGAGCTGCTGGACACAGAATGAAGCTGATTGTCTACAAAGTTTAATGCTGTTTTCTTGCTCTACTATTCGGCCATTCTGTGTTTGTGCAAAACTCTGTTTTAAAGCTCACTCGGAGCTCCTGGGCTGTGCAAGGAAGAGAAGGGGGAAAAGCTATTTCTTTGCTCTGCCAAAATATACAAAATTTTATGTACCATGATGGAAAGTTGAGGTGAAAAGGGCTGGATCTGAGACAAGAAACATTTCTTTAATTTTCTCTACCTTTTTTTTTTAACAGGATTTGCTGTTGCTTTGAAAGCCTCCTGCTATTTTACAGGCAATAAAAAAGAGAGACTGAAAACATTTATTTCCTGAGACTTGCTCATTTCTTGAGCTCTGTTAAACTGCACATGCCTAGCGAAGGGAAGGGATGGCAAGAGCCCGCAGACCCTCCATTCAGCTGGGGAGACCTAGATTTGCCTACCTGGTCGTAGTAACTGAAAGCTTCATTCTGCTCTGTAGCCCTTGTCCTAAGCAGCCCTGGGATCCCCTGAGGATGGGACCTGCCTCCGAGGCCACATGAGCTCCTGGGTGCTAGGACAGCCATGTAGGTGAGCAGGCTGCCACCTTGGTTCCTACACTGGTAGCTGGTGTTTGCTCTCACGTAAGCCAAAAGATTTCAGCCATCCAGATGCTGGCCGGTGTCAAGAGCATCCCTCTGCTTGGCCAGTAATGTCATCAAGTTCATCCAGTGTCATCCAGCTTCCCATGGGCTGACAGTCGTCACAGGTACAAGCAGCAACAGATCTTGAGGTCTGTCCCAGCTCCCCAGCACAGAGGCACATGGGTCATTTCCTGCAGCACTGTCTGCTTCCAGGGCTCCATTGGGATGGTGACTCTGTGCTTGGCTTCTCCCAGTGAGTTTTGGTGGCAAATGCAGGTCATGGGTGTGGAGGTCAAACCTGCAGCTGTACATTAGAGTTCACAGAGCATTTCAGAAGCACGTGCTGTGAATGAGAGGATGTGTGAAATCAAAAATATTTTCACATGATTCTCATACATTTTAGCCTTCCTTTGACCTACAGCTTTACTTTTACTTACTGCCATTGTTTTTGGCTGAAAATTACAAAGCTGAAAGAGCATCTGTTCCAAATAATGCCGGTCAGGCTTCTGGATAACAGCTCAGCAGCTTCTTGCCAGGAGCAGTTGCTGTGGCTTCTTGATTACTCTCAAGATGTATTTGAGGTTTTGGGGAGGATACGGGAGTATTGTGAGGAAGATAGATAGGAAATATTTGTAGAAAGCCTGGATACCAAAGGCCCAAACACCTTAGCTAGGATGTGTTTAAGAGCTATACAGTTTGTGTGAAATCCATCAGGGGCAAAGGACATAACACAGCCTTTAAAGATCATTAAACAAAGATGATCTTTTGGAAAACTGACTATCAGATACTAAATGAGTATGAAATAAGGTCAATTGGGAAGCATGTACACTTAAGGAATCCACATGTTTTAATATCTAAAAACATATCCTTTTTCAAGTGCTTGTTTTTAGACATGAGCCACCTTGCTTGTTTGCTTTGAACAAAGTCAAAAAACGTTTTCTTCAGATCACACCAGGCAGATACTAAATACTTCAGAGTAGTTCCTGCAGCTCAGAAGGCAGCCCTGCTTGCCTGCACACCCCAGCCTCAGAGGTGCTGTGTTAAATGTTCTGCACAGCCTGGGGAAAACACCCCCCCCCGCCCTGCAGCAGACCCTTTCAAGCCCGGCTGCCAAGCAGCAGGCTGCCTGACCTCAGTCTGCAGAGCTGGCCAGCAGCATTGGTTCTTCCAAGATAGGCCTGGTTTGGCTTTGGTTGCTGTGGTTCTTTTGCCTCCCCACAGCACAGGTAGGCAGGGATTGCCAGGCAGTGAGAGGACTGCTGCTGCCACAAGCGGACCAGCTACCTGTCCTGGTGTCCCTGGCTTGCTCACAAGGTCACTCCAGTAGCAGCACACTCCCAGCTCCTCTCTGTTTAGCCTAGCCAGCAGCAGGATCACTGGTAGTGTGGTTCTCCTTGCAATGGTACCATAGGATGGCTGCTGGGCTCCTGCCAGCCCCTGTCTGCTCCCTCTACAGCCCTCTTGTGCTGAGCTCCCTTTCCTGGCTGGGCTCCAGCGGCATGTCTCATGTTCAGCCAACCCCAATCCCTACTGAATGCTTTAATGTGATGTTTTTCTTCACTTCTAAAATGGTTGGCAGCTCAACCTCATGAATCCATCGGTGTTGTGCACCTCTGCCCCCCAGACACATGAATCCATTTAGACCTCATGTACCATCAGCCTTTCCTTTTAATGAAGTTTTATTTTGGGCAGAGGACAGGGAAGCAATCCCAGTGGCTGGGCAACTGCACCACTTCTTGCAAGTGGAGGAGACAAGTTCTGTTCCTGGGTGGACAGCTCTGGCTGGCCTATGCCTGCTGTTCCACACCAGTGCACATCTTGTCCCCCCAGGATGCGTCTCGGTTTTACTAGGCGCAAAACCAAAGCTCCCCATATTCTCACCTTCATAGTCTTTCAACCCCAAACTTTACATTGTAGCAACTCAGATCTTTAGAAATGCATGATGGAAATTTTATGTTTGAAATATTGGACTTTAACTGGTATCTTCATCTGTGGCTTTGACTTTAATAGGAGCATGGCTTTGAGTATGTGTGTGAGCACGTGCCCTATCACATAAGCAGAGCAGTGGTGAGATGCACACTACCATGTATACCTGAACCTATATTTTTCAGCTTTTTTTATATCTATATTTTAGCCTCTTGAAATTTCTATAATTAGAGGACAAAGACACAACATGACCAGGAAGGGTGGAATTAAATCTCAGCTGCTTAATTCACTCCGAAATATTTACTAGCAAAGGTAAGTACAGACAAAAGGTGTACAGAAGTTAAAATACTAACTTTTAAACAGAGTAAATGGGACATCAAAGTCTGACTCTGCTCCTGCTAAGGTTCTTGGCTTCACTGGCAGAAAATCCCA
The DNA here is from genome assembly GCF_033783945.1 of Neopsephotus bourkii. Taxonomy (NCBI): domain Eukaryota; kingdom Metazoa; phylum Chordata; class Aves; order Psittaciformes; family Psittacidae; genus Neopsephotus; species Neopsephotus bourkii. The sequence goes on along the minus strand of NW_026901291.1, from coordinate 94,600 downwards.
AATCGAAATTTTCCTTTTGAGTAAGAAGGGGCAATGGCAAGAGCTGCACCTTCGTCACAGTCCAATGTCTCATTGCTGAGTGTGTGACTTGAACTCTCCAGCAATAGCTGGAGACTGGAGGGCACAGAGTCTGCAGGCCTGGAGTTATTGGTGGGATCTTGTGTACACAGGCCCTGTGCTGGTCTGCACTGCTGTCTGATGGAAATGCACAGCAGGTTCCTCACATTTCCTGGGATAGGGGTAGGAGGCTCTGGTTTTGTCCTGATTTACTTGCCTCCTGGTATACTGGATGACTCTTACATGTTTCTGAGCATTATTTCTCACCTTTACTTCAGTTCTGATTATTTCTTATCTCACAGTACTTTATCATCTGTTCAAATTGCTAAACAGGAGATTAAATGGTGAAAAAAAAAAAAGACATTGAAAAACTGACACTTCTCAGTTTTTTGGCTGAATTTCCTTTACTGAATTATCTGGCATTTTATTTGCCATATTGGGTCCTCAGGCTCCTGACTAATGCTTCAAAGTGTTAATGGGGTTTCTCTCACTTCTCTGCACTCTCCCACCCGCCCCCCCATCCAGTGTCACAGCCTCTCCATCCTGAGTGGTTTGGATTTTTGTTGGGTTTGGGGTTGGTTTTGTTTGGGTTTTTTAAGGCTCTGTTTCCCCACTGTAATAGTATTAGTGGAGCTTCATTAGTGCTAGCACACACGGGCCCTGTGGTTATCCCTTGGCTATCTAAATATGTACACTGAACGTCACAGCATGCAGATCATCAAAGAAATGATAAGATGGAAGTCAGCAGATTGCCACACTTGTGAGAGTGTGTCACTAATTTACACCTATGTGTAAGGAATAAATATTTTCTTTCAATCATGTTACTCAGCCTGAAGGTAGACAGCTGAGTCTTTCAAGGCTAAAACTGGTATTGCGACATTGGGCTACAAAACAGTACTGCAGAAAGTTGATTTCTGGGATTTTATGGGGGAGCAGGCTGAGGCATGCCAAGAAGTTTCATCCAAGGTGGATGCCTGAAGGTTACATCCTCATCTGGAGTGTTTGGAGTATGGAAGTAAACAGAGCTTCCTTGGCAGAGACCAGCCCTGAGTTAGGGATGGGGTGGGAGAAGTGCTTTAGGAGTCACCCAAAGCACGATGCCCCATTAATTAACATGAAGGTTTCCATGTGCTACACATTCCAAGAGGCTTTGCTTGGCAGCCTTGTCAATTGTTCCCAATGCACTGTAAGAGAGGAAATTTGGGCAGCTTATAATTCTTTGTTGCCTACTGTGTATTGAGATTTTGCATCTGCTCTGCTGCTGGTGTACCAGGCAAATGTTTTAATGGGGCTGTTTTGCTTAGTAATGTGGGCATCTGAACAGCTGGCAAAGCTAAGCCATATCCCTCCTCCTCCTGTGTGCTGTAGAGGCCAAAACCTTGCTGAAATGTTCATTTTTCTAACATCCTGCAAGACATGACACAGCCTGGTGTTTTGGGGCCCATTGTGCACAAACCAGCTGCAGGTGGTGAGAGGGCAGATTACAACAGCATCAGTTCAAATCTTTGTTTTTATATCTATACCAGGAAGCCTACAAACAATTTTCCCCTGGGTTTGCCATGGAATGAAGCTCAGTATCCACAGGGCAGTGAAAAGGAAAAAAAAAACAACCAAAAAAATAATATAAAGGACTTTTTATTCCCCAAACCGTGCATTACGAATGTACGAAACCCACAATTAGAGTTCCACTCTCAAGTCTGCTCAGAAAAGTCTAAGCAGAGCATGCAAAAAAAGGTGATCGCATGGGTACGACATCCAAAGCAACCTCAACCTGACCCTGTAGTGACCTACATAATGACCACAAATTTGCAATTTAGGCCTGATTACTTCAAACTGAGCTTTAAGGAGCAGTGGAGGAATTTTTTGTTTTGTTTCCTTGTTCCTTTGTGGCACTGCTGTGGGCAGTTTCGGTGGGAAGTGGCTGGACAAAGCAGCCTGGATATGCTTTGCAGCCACAGAATGTCTTCACAGGGACATGGGGATAGTCAGAGCTATGCAAGTGGTCACCTGCATACTGCACATCTGGTACTGGGCTGAGGGGGTGCCTCATGTAACTAGGATGCATTGGTGAACATGGAGCTAAATTTCCAGTTAATTCAGTGATCTATAGACTGTGCCAGACCCTGCACCAAGGGCTTCTGTGCTTTACATGAGCTGCACTCCTGCCTCAGTTTCTCCCCAGCTAGTGCCATATTGAGCAAAGGGTGCAATGGCACCCTTTAACATTCAGGTTTGTCGTGAGCTTTAGGATATGGGCAGCCAGCTCAACTACCAAAGCATCTCCTGCTGCTCTAGCACTGCCTCATCCCAGGGAACAGTCTACAGACCAGGGAATCCCCCCATGCAGACCGTCAGTTATGGGAAGGTGGCAGGTGGTTGAGTTCTTGTGTCACAATAACTCCACTTTTATTACTAGAGCTTGTTTGTAGCCTATATAATCATAGCAATTAGATACAACCACTCTTAGCTGCATAGCTTAATTACAACTAATGCACATCATTTCAATTAATTTTAATTATATGGAAAATGTGAAGAGTCTGTTACTCCATTGTTAAAATCATTTGGGGCAAACAAGACTAAAGTGCTAAATTTCATAAAAGACCTAGTTATTAATTTTAACTCACTAATGAGTGGATGTGTTTCTAAATTCTCCAAAGATGTAGTCTCTGCTTGAAGAGTCAGTGCTGTAGATTTATGGATATACTGGCTTTCACAGAGAGACTTAGTCCCAGCTTTTAATGCAAAATGGAAATGCCCCATAATGCTTTCTCAAGCAATACTTCCACAGAAGTAGTTTCATGTTAATTAAAAGCAACTACTTTAAAATTAACACCACTGCTGTTGAAATATCACTGTGTGGACACTCTTCTAACAAAATAAATGTGGGTATGTCCTTTTAAACCCTGACATCAATATGTGGTGATAAGATAACACTGGTTATCCTGTATGGGTTGCTCTAGATAAGATAAACCTTTTTATGCTTTAAAACAGGACTCAAAGTTTCTGCTATGTTTTCTTTTCCATTTAATGTAGCAAACTCCAGAAACATTTTATTTCTAAGGGAGTGGTATTTATAAGAGCAGATAAAAATAGTACATATCATAAATAGGACTTTCCAAACTTGCTCAAACAACATTAAGCATTTTCCTTCATAGACTAAATAGAAATGAGCTTGTAGGCAGTAGATTTCAATGTCTTAGAAAATTGTTGGATTAATTAGAAGCTAAAATTATTCCAAGTAAGTGGTCATACCCACATGCAGAGTTAAGTAGTGTGGGCCTGATGTTAAGGTATGATTTCCTCTTTCGGAAGCCTTCTTACATATCTTGTTTTCTAAGGCAGCAATGAAGATCAATGGATTGCTCTCTGTGAGTATGTCAGTCAGCCATCCTCCCACTCTCCAGCTGTCCGTCACCTCTTGCTTAATTTTAGGCAAATTTGTCAGACAGGTAGAGACCAAGAAATCCCACAGGATGCACGGTCTAGGGGTGACGTGAAGCCTGTGGGACCCTCAGGTTCTCCTGCCAGCCAGTGGCTGATGAGGCTCAGGTGGGACATGTGTGCACTCATCCTCCCATGCTCTCTCCCTGGGGAGACCCATGGGGATATGGGAGAGCTGAAAGCAGCAGCATGGGAGCTCAGGCAGTGCTGAAGGAAGGGAGGAATGAAACAGAGATGCTTGTGCTGGAGGGAATCAGAGGGCGAGGAAGATGATGTGAATACATGCCTGAAGTCAACAAGGCTTCTCTATTCTCCCATGCGTAGAGCTTCCCGACTGTATAAGAGAATTATTTGCTATCCTGTGTTACCACGCTTTTTTTTTTTTTTTTTTTTTTTGGCAATAGGTGTTCAGGGTTATTTTTTTTCATTATTTTAAGTTTCTGTTCACACATCTGTAATTTTGCAAAAGAAATTATGAATGCACTGTGACAGCATGCTCAGAGATAGCATTTGGTATTACAGTTTTACCTGAGGGAGAATAAGTATTAATGTGTTTTAATATATATATATTTTTAAATTAAGGAATTAACCCCTTCATAACTCCCCCAGTGAAGTCTGGGAAGGAAAAAAGTATGTAATTTTGTGTTTCTCCATTTAGTTCATTAGAGAATAATGAAGTGCACGATTAAACCCTAATTTTACATTAAACCCCAGTTTTGGAATCCTTTTGAAAGTAAAAACAAAAAATCTTTTTTTCGGTCCTGACTTTCTCCTGCTGATTCTCAGACAAGAGGATGTGTTTTCAGTCTTCATACGGTTTGGTTGTGAAGACTTCGTATTTCTGCATTTCTCCCAGGCATAGTAAGTGGGAGTTTTGTATCTGATTTTAGCCATCTAAAAATGAAGTATCACATTAAAGGTAAATGTTTATAGACTCTGTCTGTAGTCAATAAAGATCAATTGCTACAGAGAGCAGTTGATTCTACTACCTTAGATAACCATCCTAGAACGACATGAAAATTATGTATCCTCTCAAAGTACCTAATTTTCTTCACTTACTGGAGAAGGAAGCTAACTAACTAGCTTAGACCAGGTACTCACTTTTTGACAGCTAATACTAAATTATATGAATCCCACCAGTGGGTCTAATAAAAATAGGATTTGACAATCAACTCTTTATTTGTAGAAACTTTTAGAGAGGCTGAATTGGAAATAAGATTGTTTTGTATAGGACAGTTGTTTTCCTATTTTTCAGGCATCCATATATGTGCCTGCTTTGCTCCAGTGCATCATTTATTCCCCTGCTGCCATGAAGGACTCGGTTGGTTGACTTTGCAAAACACCTTTCTCCATGTCTCTCTTTTCTAAAGGTCAACATTTCAATTTATTGCAGTTTTATTTTTAGATCAGAAGATGATGATGATGAATTTGGTCATTTCTTTCTGTAGGTATTTCCAGCTTTGGAAGATGACCTAGCAATTGACACTCCTTTTGAAACTGAACTCAAAAGAAATGGCTAGTGACTTGTAGGTACTGCAGGTTTAAACTCGGCTCCTCAGATTTCTGTCAAAGGTGAACTGTTTGTGCCATTAGCTATTAAATCATTTTCAAGTTTGCATGACTTTTATAACTCATACATTGCAGATGGAAAACCTCATCTTCCTATTTTAGGGAAGTAGGCTGTTTGCCAAGCCCATTTTGACCAAGACATTAAATTGTTCATAGCTGTTTCAGCTCATCTGGGCTTTATGTAATCACTTAACATTTTCCACATGTGGGCAAAGTCCCAGTCACCTTCTGTGCTTGAGCGTAGGTCTGCTATTCAACCTGTGGGATGTAAATCAGTGGTCTCTGGGTTTGACCTCATCTTTTCAGGAGGACTCTGACACTTCCTTGGTTGAAAGCATTTGTGGGAAAATCATTTATACATTCCCGGGCTTACGGGACTTGAGATTTACCATTTTATGAGAGCATTGTGAGGAGGTCTTTGTGCTACGTTTCTGAGTTCTTTGAGTCATTCATGCTGTTCTGTTTCTGTCAGTTTTACATTCTCTGTGGTGGCTTTAGCAACAAACACTTTGGACATTCCCAGCATCTACCTGACGTAAATAAATGTCTTTGCTATAGTCTCTCTTTATTTTTTTTTTTTTAATTAATGTGTTATTATTATTTTAAGTTTCAAGTTAAACCAAACCTTTTAGTAATCAGTTTCTCTGGGTGTTTTCTCCCAGTTGTAATCACTGTCTGGTCTCTAATCACGAGCTCAATTACCATGACTGCTAACTGCAATTGCAGGATTAGCTCTTTAGCCTTAAACCGGTCACAAATTCTTCTGGATTTTCACCCTCTGTTTCTTTAAAACTTCTCTCTGAACTATTTCACTTTTATGAGTAGGAACATCCTTCTCAAATTAGCCTCATTTGCCTGAGTTTACTGAAAACTCTTTTTTCTTTCAGAACTAGCTATTACTATAATTTTTCTTCTAGCTGTTGTCCTTTTGACTGATGCACTCTGCTTGCGTGGCAGGGGAGGGAGGAGAAGGGGGATACTGAAGTGCTTGCTACCAAGTGTGAGCCAAACTCAGAGTAGCCTTATGATACATGGGCCTTCTCTGAGAACCATATTGAAGCATCGTCTCCCCACAGTTTCATAGCCTTTTCTCTGGCAATTGAATGTAATTTTTCATGGGGCAAGAAGAGGTAATCCTAGCTAGTCAGCTTCACTGTTGCATGCATGAGAACCAGATTACTTTTTTCCTTTAGATAGGTGAAGAAGTGTCACGTTACCAGCCGGCTTTGTAAAACTGGCAGAAGACACCAAAACCTGCTTCAACCATTAGCTGTACTGCATGCATACAAATTTCATACCTTTTACCGCCTGGAGAGACCTTTTTCTATCTGTCCTTCCTTTTCTAATTGGCCTTGGTCTCTTAATCTCCCTTGGGCATCCAGCAGCTAATCAGTGCAATTAGCCTCTGCCTCACTATGCTAATTGCTACTGTTGTCCAGTTGATTTCCTCAAAAATACCCGAGGAACCTGCAGAGGGAAAAAACAAAAATCAAAGAGCACAGTGACTATGGGGTATAAAACATGGGGCTGCAGAAGGACAGGCCAGGAAATTTGTCACTACATGATCATCCATGTGTCTGGGTGTAAAATGTGATCCTTTCTATAAGCAATGTAGCAATCTAGCACAGACGAAGCAGAAAACTGAAACTTTGCCTATGTTGGGATGGGCTTAAAAACCTGATAAAGGATTTATCATTACTTTAACAACTTTAAGTGATGTAATAGCACAAAGGTTTCTTCCTTCTTCTCTTTTTAGACTTCTTTGCAATTGCATACGTTTCATTGGCAGACCTCCTTTCTATGAGACAACATGTATAGTGTGTATGGAGAAACATCACCTAGATTTGGGAGATAAAAGTGTAAGAACACATTGCTCCCAGTCAGTGATTCATGAAACTGAACCCTTACTCTTTGAGGACCTTAGGCGTGCGAGCTGCAGGAAGGAGCAAGATTTATCATACACTGATGACTGCACAATTGTTTTGATTTTCCTTGGAAGTGATAATTGCAGTCAAGACAGCCAAAAAAGCTCTTTCAAGACCACTTCAGGTGAGTCAAGGTGAAAAAATCCAAAGGGGATTAATTCAGCTGGAGAAGGACTACCACCAAACCCAAAATACCATACCAGTTGCCTCAGGAAAGCACAATTGGCAAATGTTCATTTGCTTATTTCATAAGCAACCTGTTCCAGGAATTCTTCAGCAGTATTTCTATTTGAAACACTTGTATTACTTTTTGCTTGTTTCCTCTACCTCTCTTTTTTTCTGTGAAAGTGACAGCATTTTCTTTGTCAAGCTTCAAGAAAAATATCTTGGCATCTGCTGGGAGAAAAGTTATCTCAAGGAGCATCAATTCATTCAAGAGTAGACATAGGCTTTGTGTTCTGCGTAGCTGATTTTTTTTATCCTTGTTGCTTATAAAAGTTTAATATAGACTGTCAAATTCTGCAGTAATTCAGAACAACCACCAAACAGATTGCCAGATTTGCACATTAACCCTCATCCTGATCCCTCCAGCTTTGACATCAGGTTGTTGTCTTCTGTTTCTCTACCTTCCTCCTTCTGGGAGACCAGGCAAAATTCCTGTCTTAGATTTCTGTTCAGATCTGAATGGAAAGTCAACACCTTGCTTCCTTGTAGGGTGAGATAAACAGTACAGGGGCTACTACGAACTACCCATTCGGAATGGTGCCTGCCTTGCTGAGGGTTGTATTTATGTACCCTCTCTTCCAAAGTCTCCCAGAAGTGAACAGAATCAGAAAGCCCCCAAGAGAATTTACTGGACCACAAAGAAATAAAGTGCTTGCTTGGCTGTGTCTTCTCATGCACAGAACATTGATCTGATAGAATCCTTCTGGGGATAGGTGAGGAGGAAGACCAAGCAGCTAGCCGAGGGAATAAAACCCCATCACAGCACTGCAATCACCCCTCACTCTGTGGTAATGTGCCCAGTGGATAGATCTAGAATTTTCCTTTGCTCTCAGGTGCCCTCGTTGAGGCCCTGAGGGCATCAGTAAGCCTTAATGACCCTAAGCAGCCTCACCTGTGCATCCAACCACACCCAGGAGCCCTATTTAAACCCAGCTCTGTGCCTTTGCTCTCTGTTTGGGCTTTGTTGGGGGAAGGCTTCTCTTGAGCTCTGTTTGTGCCTGTGAAGTTTCTTATTCTGGACTTCAAGCTGTAGCCTGACTGCCTGGCTTGACCATGTGGGACTGGTGTGCCCTGTGCTCTGCTGTATATGTCACTTCGCTTGGAAGTGGCATTTAATTGCAGTGTTTCAGGTCAAGCTTGTGGGGGGAGTCTTGCTGAGGCTGACACAGCTCCCAGTTTGACTGCGAGTTAACCAGCTAATTGGAGAGACATGGAGAGATGTCCATCGAAAGAGGATAAGAGGCTTCTAAAACAGGAGGTGGAGAAAGAGTTCTCCATTCACAATCCATTAAGAGGAGCTTCAGCCAGTCTCAAGCAGTCATTTCTAATGCAGCTAAAGCAAGGTAAAAGTGTTGAGCCTTATTGCTTTTACTGATAAGACTTTTTAAAGCAGTATGCCGAACATATGTAAATGCTTCTATGTATATTTGCATAGACAAACTTCTATTGATGTGTCTCAAATGCATCTGAAAGCTATTTTGTGTGTCTGTGTGCTCTGGTGTTCCTCAGGGTTGGTACAGCTACCAGGTGATAAAGCCCTTCAGAGTAAGGCTTAGCAGGAGCTGCAAGGGTACTGAAAGCAAACATACAGATACTAATCAAGCTTTCTATGGGTCTCAGTAACTGAGCAAGTATTACTGTGTGTGCACAGGTACACAATACTGCATGTATTTCCAAGGTTTGTCTTGGAAGAGATGTCTTTGCATGGTGTTTGTCTCCTCAGGTGAGCTACAGGCCTGCCAGAGCTGGTTGAACCTGTGATGCAGGTGTTGCTCCATCTTCTTCAGCCTGGTGAGGTTTCCATTACCTTTCCTCAGGGCAGTGAGTGAATCCTTCTGTCTGGGAGGCTACAGCTGTGTCTAACCCTGTTTCTATGCTGGCTGGGGAGGGAATGCCTTATGGAAAAGAAGTGTACCTGTGTGGTGGTAATGAGAGATCAGTGTCCAGGAGCCTCACGTCAGAGCGACAAGAGCAACTGAGGAGGAAGCCTTGAGTCCTCCATAGGACTTGCCCAGGAGCCGGCAGCTCCGCTCCCGCGAGGGGCTGACTCACCGGGGGCGGAGCCAGGATGCTCGGTGGCACCAGCTGTGAGTGGTTAAAAAACCTACCCAGGGAGCACGGCGACCAGAGCAGGTCGAGGCAGTTTGCGCGGGCCGGTGAGCGGGCTAACCGCCTCATCAAGAGGGCTCGCCTGGAGAACAGGAGGAGGAAAGAGTGCTGTTTGTGTGGAGAGACGTAGATGGATTGATCGATCAGGTAGATCATGGTTGTAACGCAATCAAAAGCTGTAGTGAGTAATAATGTGGGTATCCAGACTGAGCCTTTCTGCAGACGTGTGGCTGTGCAGGTCTCTGGCTGCAGCGAATGCCTGGGCCTGGCGCTTGTATTGGAGGGAGCCAGTGGCACTGCTTGTGTTCGCTGTGAGCAAGTAAGTGATCTGCTCAGGCAGGTGGTTGAACTGAGGGAGGAGGTAGACAGGTTGAGAGCCATCAGAGAATGCGAAAGGGAAATAGATTGGTGGAGCCACACCCTAAGGCAAGGGCAGAGGGAAGTGGTTGAACAAGTGATGGATCCCCTTCCCTCCTACCATCAGACAGGAGAGAACTTAAGGGACAAGGATGTATGGAGGGTGGTACAGAGGTAAGCGAAAACCCTCGCAATCCCTTCCTCCCTCCCAGTTGCCCTTGAATAACAGGTATGAGGTCTTGGAACTACAGGGCCAGGTAAATGGAGATGGAGAGGTAAATCTCTCTAGTGAGTCACCTAGGGCTTGCCACTCACCCCCATGCCTTAGAACTTCACCAACCAAGAAGAAAAGAAGAGTAATTGTGGTGGGTGACTCCCTTCTGAGGGGAACAGAAGGGCCTATTTGTTGACCGGATCCATCCCATAGGGAAGTCTGCTGCCTACCTGGGGCTCAGATTAGAGATGTTAAAAAGAAACTCTCTGATCTGGTGCAGCCCTCTGACTACTATCCGCTGCTGGTTTTTCAGCTTGGTGGTGATGAAATTATTACAAGAAGGGCAAGGGCAATGAAGAGAGACTTCAGAGCCCTGGGACGGCTGGTTAAAGGGTCTGGTGCACAAGTGGTGTTTGCCTCTACACCTGTTACAAGCAAGGGTGAAGAGATAAATAGGAAGAGTCTGCAGATGAATGTATGGCTATGTGACTGGTGCCAAAGGCAGGGGTTTGGGTTTTTCAATCACGGGCTGCTGTATGAGACACCTGGTTTGCTGGTGGCAGGTGGGATACACCAGTCCCAGAGAGGGAAAAGAGTTTTGGGGCAGGAGTTAGCAGGGCTTATTGACAGGGCTTTAAACTAGATATGAAGGGGGGAGGGGATTTATCTGGGCCTGTTAGGGGCAAGCCCATGGAGGAACATGCTAGGGCTTAAAGGATGGCGGACTAGGGAGGACTATTGTTCTAGTATTAATGAAGATCAGAAGGCTTCCTGCCTCCCGAGGGAGCCATCAGCTTGCTCTGCTCGCTCCCTGAAATGCCTGTACACCAATGCACACAGCATGGGGAATAAACAGGAGGAGTTAGAAGTCTGTGTGCAGTCTAAAGGCTATGATCTAGTGGCAATTACAGAGACATGGTGGGACGGCTCACATGACTGGAATGTGGTCATTGGCTATGTCCTTTTTAGGAAAGATAGGTCAGCAAAGCGAGGTGGTGGAGTTGCTCTTTATGTGAGAGAGCAACTAGATTGTATTGAGTTCTGTCTGGGGCCAGATGAGGAGCAAGTGGAATGTCCATGGGTACAAATTAAGGGACAGACTGGTATGGGTGATACAGTTGTGGGGGTCTATTATAGATCTCCTGATCAGGATGAAGGAGTTGATGAGGCTTTCTACAGGCAACTGGAAGTAGCCTTGCGACTACATGCCTTAGTCCTCATGGGGGATTTTAACTATCCCAGTATTTGCTGGAAGACTCACACAGCCAATCATTCACAGTCTATGAGGTTCCTCCAGTGCATTGATGATAACTTCTTAATGCAAATGGTGGACAAACCAACTAGGAGAGGAGCACTGCTAGATTTAGTACTCACCAATGAGGAGGGTTTGGTTGAAGGGGTGGTGATCAATGGCAGCCTTGGCTGCAGTGACCATGAGATGGTGGAGTTTAGGATCCTGTGTGGGAGGAATAGAATACCTAGCAAGGCCACAGTTCTAGATTTCCGAAGGGCCAACTTTGGCCTGTTCAATAAACTGCTAAGAGAAGTCTCATGGGAAAGGGTACTAGGTGGTAAAGGGGCTCAAGATAGTTGGTCAGCATTCAAGGACCACTTCTTCCAAACTCAGGATCTGAGCGTCCCAATGGTCAGGAATTCAAGTAAGGGAGCTAGGAGACCAGCGTGGTTACACAAGGAGTTGCTGGGCAAACTCAAGTGGAAAAGGAGAATCTATGGATTATGGAAAGAGGGGCTGGCCACTTGGGAGGAATATAAGCCAGTTGTTAGAGGATGTAGGGAGGCAATTAGGATAGCTAAGGCCTCCTTGGAACTTAATCCTGCTAGTTGGGTTAAGGACAATAGAAAGGGCTTCTTCAAATACATAGCAAATAAAACTAACACAAGAGGCAATATAGGCCCACTGCTGAACAAGGTGGGTGCCTTGGAGACAGAGGATATAAAGAAGGCAGAGGTGCTGAATGCCTTCTTTGCCTTTGTCTTTACTCCTGCAGACTCTCCCCGGGGGCCCCAGGTTCCTATTTGCCCCAGAAGGAGTCAGGACAAAGGAGGAGTTTGCTTTGGTAGATGAGGGTTGGGTTAGGGATCAGGTATGCGATCTGGACGTCTATGAATCGATGGGTCCGGATGGAATGCACCCACGGGTGCTGAGGGAGCTGGCGGAGGTCATTGCTAGGCCACTCTCCATCGTCTTTGGTAAGTCGTGGGAAACGGGAGAGGTGCCTGAGGATTGGAGGATGGCAAATGTCACACCAGTCTATAAGAAGGGCAAGAAGGAGGACCTGGGTTATTATAGACCGGTCAGCCTTACCTCCATCCCTGGAAAGGTGATGGAACAACTTATTCTTGACTCCATTTCTAGGCATATCAAGGATGAGGGGGTTATTAAGAACAGCCAACATGGTTTTATGAGGGGGAAGTCATGTTTGACCAACCTTACAGCCTTCTATGAGGAAGTGACTAGGTGGAGGGATGATGGTAGAGCAGTAGATGTGGTTTTTCTTGATTTCAGTAAGGCATTTGATACTGTCTGCCACAGCATTCTCATAGATAAGCTAAGGAAGTGTGAGCTTGATGATCAGGTAGTGAGGCGGATCAAGAACTGGTTGGAAGGAAGAAGGCAGAGAGTTGTGGTCAATGGTGCAGAATCTAGCTGGAGGTCTGTGACTAGTGGAGTGCCTCAGGTGTCGGTGCTGGGACCAGTGCTGTTTAATATTTTCATCAACGATCTGGATGAGGGAACCGAGTGTACTCTCAGCAAGTTTGCTGATGACACTAAACTGGGAGGAGTGGCTGACACACCAGAAGGCTGTGTTGCCATTCAGCAAGACCTGGACAGGCTGGAGAGTTGGGCGGGGAGAAATTTGATGAAATTCAACAAGGGCAAGTGTAGAGTCTTGCATCTGGGGAAGAACAATCCCATGTACTAGTACAGGTTGGGGACTGACCTGCTGGAAAGTAGCAAAGGGGAAAGGGACCTGGGGGTCCTAGTGGATAGGAGGATGACCATAAGCCAGCAATGTGCCCTTGTGGCCAAGAAGGCCAATGGCATCCTGGGGTGCATTAGAAAGGGTGTGGTTAGTAGGTCAAGAGAGGTTCTCCTTCCCCTCTATTCTGCCTTGGTTAGGCCGCATCTGGAATATTGCGTCCAGTTCTGGGCCCCTCAGTTCAAGAAGGATAGGGAATTGCTTGAAAGAGTCCAGCGCAGAGCCACAAAGATGATTAAGGGAGTGGAACACCTCCCTTATGAGGAGAGGCTGAAGGAGCTGGGTCTCTTCAGCTTGGAGAAGAGGAGACTGAGGGGTGACCTCATCAGTGTTTACAAATATGTAACGGGTGGATGTCAGGATGATGGAGCTAGGCTTTTTTCAGTGATATCCAGTGATAGGACAAGGGGCAATGGGTGCAGACTGGAGCATAGAAGGTTCCACGTTAACATCAGGAAGAACTTCTTTACTGTGAGAGTGACAGAGCACTGGAATAGGTTGCCCAGGGGGGTTGTGGAGTCTCCCACATTGGAGATATTCAAGGCCTGCCTGGACAAGTTCCTGTGTGATGTACTCTAGGTTACCCTGCTCTTGCAGGGGGGTTGGACCAGATGATCTCTTGAGGTCCCTTCCAACCCTTGGGATTCTGTGATTCTGTAAAGAGGTGCTTAAGACTATATAGCAGTGATGCTAGATTTTCTGTATTGAGACCCTTTGTTATATGTCTATCATGTAGTTAAAAAGCATGTCTTGTGATTATTTGTATATGTACAGCTGTTTAAAGTTAGTCCTTGTTACGTTAGGCTATTTTGTACTTCTGCATTGGTTCTGGGTAACTTGGGCTTTCTATCGAATTGATTTTGGCCCAGGTTCCCAGGGTTAGTCATGAAACTGAGTTCTTTGCAGGACTGGGGCTCCTGAAATATTTTTCTGAGTCTTTGTGCCCTGTAAGTGAGCATAACCTGCACACAGCATGGGATTCCCAGCTTCTAGAAACAAGTGCTGGAGGATTAGCCTGTGAAGTTACGAGGAGAGAGAGGAAACAATGCCCAAGTGCTAGCTACTTTTACATTTGGTTCTAACTGTGCATGTGATTAGAAATTAACAATTTACTGAGCTTCTTTTTTTCACTGCTGAGATGGTCAGAGGCAGATAGCAGTTTTCTTGAATTTAGTACTTGTCAGAGGCTTTTACACAATTCAGTATTTGCCCCTTTTTTTAATCCAGGGAAGGAAGCTGAGCAGTTTCCTTGACCTTCAGCTTCTGAGCTGCATTTTTCCTTATCAGGAGAAAACCTTTAAATCACTCCCAGACTAGTAGAAGATAAACAAACACAGGGTTTAATTTTTATACTTAACTGCTGCACACATCACTTGAAAAGTTCATGATCTCATTTTAAGAGACTTGCTCATCTCTGTGGGGGTGGCCATTTTCCTCCCTGCATGGAGAGGTTCCCTTAGGGTGAAAAGAGGGGAAATTTTAATGGGTTACCAAAGGATCTCTCCAAATTCTTGATTACTTTCAATGTTGGGTATGTAATATCTACTAGAGTTATTAATCTTAATCACTTGACGTTTCTAGGTCTTCCTTGAAGACAGAGAGATGAGTTAGAGTTTTTTGTGAGTTGTCATGCTAACTGTTGGGTGATTGTTTTTCATAGACATGTCTATGAGTTACTGTCAGCATAGTGGCTGCCTAGTTTCTTCCTTAGGGCAATGCAAGTATGCTCTAGAAAGTATGTGTAGGATGCATGGATTTTGATGGCTGCTGCAGGAGAGGAGTATTTGTTGTTACTGTGGAAATGTGTTGCTGGATTATATATTTGCTTTAGTTTGGAGTGTTTTCATCTGGAGAAAGCAGGTTGTATGCTTGGAATAAGAATTTAGCAAAGATGGAGAGACAGAAGTGCACATGCTAAGTGAAAAGAGCAGAACCTAACGGGTGGTACCTGTTAAATAATCTTCTGTACTGGTGCCAGGTCAGGGCAGTGTAATGGTCAGGTCTTCTACGCATGAGCTTTCTAGGATGTATCATGCTCTATCTGTGCTCTCCTGGCAGTATGTTCTACTTTGGCTCTTAACATCTTCAACATTTACATGAGTACCTTTTTGAGTTTTCTACTACTAGTACTAGCCACAGAAACTGGAATCATGAACACTCCCCAGTGATGCTTAATCAAATCTGCCTTACAGAAGCTGTGGTAGAAAAATAATGTTTGAGAGGAGAAGTTAACAATGATGGCTTCTGAGGTGTATGGGCAGCTTTAAGTTTTGGTTACTGTAAAATGAAATAAATAAATGGATGCGCATCAGCCTTTCCATAAGGAGTGTAATCAGATCCTTGCCTAGTTAATCACAGTACTTGGGTGCCGAAGCTTTGCTGAGAAATGGGGCGAAGGTTCTTCCTGTCTATCAGACAGTGGCCTTTAACATAAAACTTGCTATTTTAGTATGAATATTGGAGGCAGCAATCTTAAATTTGCTTTCAGATGACATTTATGAGCTAAACTCATTTATTTGTGGAAAGCTGACACAGAACTTGTCTTTAGACTAGAGTGGATACTTGTGAAACTTTTTTTCCATTAGAATACCTCTATTTATAGGATGGATTCAGACAGGGAACCTGGCAAACTGCCCCGGAAGTACGAATCACTGGGATTTTTTGGTCCTTTTGCGCATATCTTATCACTTCAACATCACATCTGTAAGATAATTGACCATAATAGGAGCCCTGGCTATTTATAAATGTATAGCCACATTACAAGGGGAAAGGTTTGTGATTTCTTCTTTGAAGAAGCAAAGCACTCTGGTTTTTGTGTAGTTTTGCATGCAGCCAGGTCTTGGTATAATCTGGGGAAAAATCTTTTGTTTGAACTTTCTAGTGCTTAAGTTTTTAATTAACTTTTCCTCTGTAATTCTCAATATGTTTCTATTGTAATTCTCAATATGTTTTGATAGCATTCAGGGAACAAAAGGTAAGGCTGCTGTGGCTAGTTTAACACCTGTAAATTCCTTGCAGATGAGCAAGGAAGGAATGCATAATCTTTTGGGAGGGAGAGGCGGGAAGCATAAGCCTCCTTATATTAAAACAGTAGTTCAAATGCTGTTCAGATAGATTCATTAATTAGGAGTTGCATTTTCCATCTGTGCAATTATAATTCATAGCGTTTTATGGAGATGAACAAAGTAAAATAGACATGTGACCGAAATATCAGGCCGGGATTATTTCCATGTTCTTGTCTTCATGTTTTATTTGGGTGATGGAAGAGTTCTAGCAAGTCTTCTTTTTTTTTTGTTTTTCCCTCTGAAATACTTATCTCCATAAAAGAATCACATATAGGAGACCAGTTCAGTGAGGAACAGAAACTGATGCGTAATCTTATTGAATACTTACAGTCCCATTTGCACAAACTGGTGTATGAATTTCAAGTTAATTGACCCAAATGGAATGGTGTAGAAGCCTGTGTGGAAGCCAGCCTTTTTTTTTACTTTGCAGTTTGAAATTTTTTCTTTTAATGGATTGTACCTTGAAACTGAATTCAGAATGCTTTGAACAAAGCTTAGATAATCTCATTTTAAAGATATAAAATCTCAAGAGAAGAAAAACTTGGAGGTTTAACTCCTGGTATGTGTAGGATGATTTTGCCACAAGGAACAGACTCTACAAGGCTTGGAAGGACTTTATAAGGATTAGCTCTTGGCTCAGATTATTGGTTAAATAATGCAAACCAGTAAAAGGTTAAATGGCACTGATCTTTCTGCACTGCAGGAATTTCTCTAGACTTAATTTGCTGTAGTTGTAGGTGAAGAATCTGAGCATCAAGAGGTGAAAGGGTTTAAAGAAGCATTTGGGAAATGAGCTCAGGGGGTTCTTAAGGGACACAGGACAGTAGTGAGCTGCATAAAGTTGTCTTCATGCCCAAGGTCCCATGTAATTGGTATATAATATTCGATAAATGTGCACATTTTGTATTTTTATGAAGATTTTTTAATTGTGGTTTTTGTTTTAAAACTAAATGACATTTTGCCTTGCGCAAGATGTCAGGTCCCTGATTTGGGGGGGTGCAATGTATCGAAACTGTCAGAGACCATGGGAAGGAGAAGCTATGGCAGGCAATTAAGAGTGACCATAGGAATTAGGAACTACAGCAGGCAATCAAGAGTGACCTGTCCCAGACTGGTACTTGGAAGATGTTGGAACTGGCAAGGAACAAGGATGTCGGAACTGGGAAGAGGATGTCGATAAGAAAATCAGATGGACCTTTCACCTGATGTAACCACAAGGCAAACAGATGTGCTTGGCTATTTGCTTGGAAGCGTATAAATATCGTGTAATCTTCGCAATAAATGATTCAGCTTGCACTCTACTTCTGGGTCTGTGCCTCCATCCTCACACTGATTCATAATGTTGCTGTTCCAGACTGAAAAGACAGTGGCTGATGTTGTACTGAAGTGAGACCTACTGGAGTTAGTGCTGGTAAATTGCAGTAAGATTGTAGTTTTATAATCCTGATTTTAGGAAAACAGAAATGTAGACCTACCACAGTAGCAACAGAGGTGCTAGAACAGAGAGCATTCTCAAGGGTTTCCAAAAGAGGTTCCCAAACTTCCTTCTTTCAGGTTTGGTGTTGGGAATGAACGCACGTTGCCTCAGAATAGAACCCCCCAGTCTCTGTATTCTGTTTTTGAATGGAATTTGCATATAATTACGTTTCTTTGGATGATACATATATGACTAGTACTTTCTGAAAGACTGGTGTTTACTGTCCCTTTACTGCTTTCTTTTCTGTCTTCCTGTTCACATCCATCCTTTGAAAAGAGAAAATAAATCAACTGACTTCTGAAATAAGGTTAGTAATAGAACTGGATTTACAGAAAGCCCATATTTGACTTCTGTGTCATTTGTTAATTGTCTGCACAAATAGTCCTTACCACTGATGTGTTTACTTGAAACTCTCTGAGCAGGATTTCAGGATGCATTTCTCTTAGTGGGCTGCCCAGGAGCTGTGTGACTTTTCCCTGTCCAGGTACATTCCTGCTTTTAGGTGTTTGCCTATAAAGTGACCTGCCACTGTTTTCTGATCTCTGATGGGAGGTTTGGTTTTTTAATTTGGCCAAACACTATTGCAGAGCCTGGATTTTGCCAATGCCAAGTATGTTGTCCTCTTGTATCTGTGTGTGTGGTGGGAGAGCATGTGTCAGAGCCCAGAGGCACCCTGTTGTCTGTAAGTCTTTATTATTTGGTATTTCCCAATTCTTACTTCTGCTTTATGCTTCTTTTCACAGACAGTGCAGTTTTGGTATGAAGACCTAAGTTTTCAAACTCATTCTGAGAGGAGAAGAGAGCGACCGGTCTTCTTGTGCTCAGGCTGAAGCATACAATTTGACTTAGTTTCCCTGCAGACCATAATGAATTAGAGAGGTGAAAAGAAGGACAACAATATAAAGGAGGTGAGGAAATATAAATAAGTAAGGAGGATAGGGAAAGAGAGGGAACCGGAAAGAGGGATAAGTAAATAAATGCGCAGACCAGCAGGAGAATGTTTCTGAATGCCTTGGGAGGAAAATCAGTGAGTAAAATGAGCCTGTTTTGATTTATTTATTTTTTTTATTATTATTACTACTACTGGGAGGGCTCCAGAAACCTTCTAATGATGGATGCTGTAAAATAAGCGGGTTTTTTTTCCTTTAGGCTCTTGAAGGGAAACATGTATTACTTGTTTTAGCACAGGTATACTGGGCAGCATACATTCATGGAGAGCTGGAAGAGCTTTAGATAAACACTGAAAATAAAGTAATACCTTCTCTAACTGCTGGTGGTATATAATCATCTTGTATCTGAGCACCTTTCTTAAACAGATTTGTCTTGTGAAGTGCCTGGTATGGGATAATGAGGATAATCTGCCAAGGAAAACCTGGAAAGAAGGAGAAAGTGAGATTCTTACCTCCCTGCAATCAACAGGACTTGGCCATTTTCCCAGGGGAGGTCTGTGGTGTTGCAATTACCCAAAACCAGGTCACCTAGGTAGTCCTGTAGTCAAATTGCCAGCCTCCAGCAATACTTACCTATGCTTTTTGAACTAGCTTGACATAGGTTCTCTAGTGTTATGTGTGCCAAAAATTCACACACACCTCTTGAGCAAGCCTGGTTTGGTTGTGTTACCAAGCCAGTCTTCCAGGGTTTTGGATCTGATTTTGTGCTTGTTTCAGTGTGATAGGGAGTGACTGCAGAGCAAGTTTTAAGGAGGTAAGGCTTCAGTCGCAGAATTGACTGTGTTTAACCCTGTAACTCTGTGCTCAATTGGGCAGTATGCTTCTGTATATAGTGAAAAGGATGAATATATTGAAATACAGCCATGATAGTCTTGTGGCCGTAATAGCCATGAGTCTGGCATGAGGTCAAGCATTTGAAGTCAGTCAAGAATACAGATCCATGGTGTGACTTCTCATACACTGGCAAAACTTAATTGGCAGCAAGAGCCAGTGGGGGGAAAGAGGCAGAACATCTCATTGAAGTGTCTGGTTAACCCTGTTGGAGTGTGGAGGGTTTTGATGTGGTGGGAAGCAAATGAAATTCAATGTCCCAAAAGTTGGAGCTACTGCTGCAGGAAGTTTTGTAACAAGTACACGGGAAGCAGCGTATTCTATGTGCCCGTCTATTCCCTAACTTCCCTACTGGGACTGCAAATTGGAAATAAGGGTATATTGCTTTAAAGTATCATCTCAGTATTCCCTCTTAGAAGTAGCTATCATCTAATAATACTCTCATTTCCTGGCTTTAAGTTTGGGCCTTCAGCTGATTTGCCTTGACTTACCTGAGCATGCCATGAGTAGATAAGCTCCTAATGTATGTTAGGCTGGGGTTTTGCTGCAGGCATTTCTATATGGATGTTATATAGGCAGAACCACATTCCTCTGCACAGGAAGATTAGCTGTGAGACTGCTTTAGCTGGCAGGTTTGTCATCATGGCACTAGCCCAGTGATCATGCTGGCAGGGCTGCCACCTTGATCCTAGGGCTGCTGCTTTATACAGCCATTGGACTGGAGTCGGCATACAAGTCACGGGGAAGACAAGAGTTCAGGTCATCTCTTGCTCCTTTGAGCAGCTGTTAATGCTGATGAAAAGCAAATCAGCTAATTTTTTAGCAATATTTTTCAAAATGGGCATTCTTTCATATTTAAAGTGTTAAAAATTATGTGGTTAGAGGTGTCAAAAAGACTCTATTTTTTTTTTTTTTTGGAAGAAAGATTCTCCTACGTTTTTGTGCATCCTGAATGGCATTTTGAAAAGTCAAGTACAAACTGGAATTTATCAAAATGGGGTATTTTTGGTTGACAACACAATGTTATCCCTTATGACTTTGATCAGTCTTTCAGTTATCACTTTCAAAAAAACAGGCAAGCTATTTCCAGAATTCTGACCTTGAACAATAAACTTGGTAGTTCTGAAGGCAGCATGGAGTGGAAAACTTCCTGTCGACACAAGCATTACTTGTCAAGAGCATTCTGACACTTCTACTGCTTGCTAAATGTGGGAAGGGTAGGAGAAGTGGAGAGCTCAGGGTGTGCACATGTGTGTGTATGTGTGCGTGCATAACGCCATTTTCACTACTAAGGCATATGCCACTTTCTGCTTTTGCATCTGCAATATATAGCTTTAATGCAAATTACTCGACAGTCCCTATGTGCTCATACTCATTCATTAGTGCAATAAAAGCCCCTGAGATTTATTTAGTAAGTCTTGATATGCAGAATACTTTCATTTTAAATGGAATTGTGTCAAGGCCCTAATGAAATTATATCTGTCTAAAACTTAAACGCAGTTCTAAAGCTCATAGCTTAAAAGTAACTCTGTCAAGGCATATTTGAGTTTTTATTGGTGTATTAAAGCAGTTTTTATTGTGTCATAAAACGCAGAGGCAATATTTACACTTCCAAATATTTTAAGTTTGTAGCCAAGGCCTTTAGAAAAGATGTAATATTGGCATCACTCACTTTGGTGAGGTGTTGTTTCATGCAAATGCTGCTGTGTCATCCTCTCATTATCCTGTGGATGTGTTTGCTGGAGTATATGTAACATCTTGGTTAATATATCTTCTGTGGGTAGAGAACTTACCTGATAGGCAGTTCTTAATGGAAGGCTTGGTGCTGCTGGCCTGCTTTCTGGGATGGGGAGTTGGAAATCAGGAGAGCAGGAGTCTATTCATAGGGCTGTCACTGAGCTGTTGTTGCCCAGCCTTGAATATTCTTGAGGAAATTGCTTAACCTCTCCAAGTTACTGTGCCTTTTCTTGCGAGAACACACAGCAAGTTGCTTGGAAAGTGTTTGGACACCTGTAGCTGAAAGATTCTAGCAACACATGCTGTAAATGTGCATACTGCCTTTCTGTATGGTTTAATTGTCCTTTGCATCAAGGAGGATGCTTTTTGATCATTGGTTTTTCCATTAGGCATTGCTTACTAAGAATAATCCTAGGTACTACATAGGTGTAGGTAATCCTTAGTGCACAGGAATCCTTGGTGTGCTAAGGATGACATCCTTGTCTCACTTGAAGGCCTGTGAATTGCTTTGGCAGAAGTACAACTTCACATTTTAAAAATATTTATTCCACATTGCCCTATTAATGTACCTTAGCATTGCTCCTCAGGGACTTGCTCTAGCGCTGATGAGTAGTAGTTAAATTCCTGTGCTAGTGCAATTCCTTGCATCAGCTGACGTGCTGACAAATGTACTATTTCTAGAGGCATTTGACCTTTAAAAACTGGCCCTGGATCACTTAACTGCTTCACATTCATCCCAAAATTGCTTTGACACTTTAATGGGTATGAGCCTAATGTTCAGATTTCATTGTGATGCCTGTATGGAAGTAGGATGCAAAGTGCATGTTGCCTACAACTAAATAGTGAGATACTATAAGCCTTTCTCTCTATGTTTGCCCATTGTTTTGGTCTGCATTTTTTTGGACCTTGGTGGGTTGTTCCTAAATAGAAGTAGTGCTGCTTTTAGCAGAGTTGTCATCTGGACTGGTTGTTGGACCCAAGCTTGGTCAGGAAGTTTTACCTTTATGAGTTTGTTTTTGTTGGAAAGCCAAGCTGAGTTTTGAAACATTATCAAATCCCTCCCTCTGTCTTTTCCAGCTTATACGAGATCATGAAGGTATTTCTGCTGGAGTTGAAACCAAGTGATAATTTTTTGCTTTTTTATTCTGTTAATTTTTTTGTGCATACTTCAAACTGTGGAAAAAAAACCCAGTGAAAGTTGCGTTTTGATTTTTTTTAATATAAAAGTAACCCAAAATATTTTAATGCTATTGAAGTTCCACTTTCTCCATAAAAAATAAACACATTCCTTTGAAATGTGTGGGGGTTTTGACTACTCTAGGGATAGCTTTGCAGGATTCACATTGCAGAGTGACTGATTTGAACACAGGCTATCCTGAGCAACTGTATTTCAGCTCAGCAGCTCCCCTTGCTTCCCAAAGAGACAAAAAAGTTGGTCGTAAGGGGGATTCTCTTTCTAAATAAGAAGAAAAAAAATCAAACCTCACAACCAAACAACTACCTCCTTTCTCAAGTTCCTAACACAGAAATTAAGGGCACTTTTATACTAAGATCCTGAATGAGAGAGCCAATTTCAAAGGCTTTATTTGTAGATTACTTGACAGCAGATTAAAGACTTCACATCTGGAGATAAAGCTTTAAGAAGTTTAGGGCATATGTTTGACAAGTGCTTTTTGTGTGAATGAACAAAGTAAGTATCTGACTAAAAATGGTGGTAAATCCAGAAAAAAACCCATGAAAACTAGATACACTTTTGTAAAGAGTACATTATCATCTGTTACATTGCTATGTTGGAAACAGTCATCTGGAACATCCTCTAGGTTGTCCAGCCCTCTGCACAGCTAATGTAGTCTTCAGCCCAAGACCATTCTATTCACACATGGGCAGGAGGGTTTTAGAAATGAGCAGTGTATTTGTGTTGATAGAGCTGGAGTAAATATGGCACAGAAGGTTTGTGAACGTTTCCAGGTTCATACCTGTTGTATGAGTTTGTTAATACCTGAGTCCTCTACAGCACACTGTCATCCACTGGTAGTGGCTGTTAAAGGAAGCTGCTCTGATGCAGGTAGTACTTGAGTATTGAGAGGTGACCATCTGCCCAAGACCTAGAGCCCAGGTCTCTGTGTTCAGAGCTCTTTCAGTGTGGCTGCATAGCCTGTAGCAGTGGTATGAATGCTCTCTGCTTGCAAGGAAATATTCTACCAGGTTTGCAGAAAACAAATCCCTGGATGAGGTTTAAGATTAAAATAGATAATTGTATGAATTCCTAGTAAGTGCCTGTGCTCAGGGGAGGAGGAGAGATGTGTGATGTGAGCTAAGTGCCAACGAAAACAGCTGGAATTTCCAACAGCAAATAAGAGCACCTATCTATTCAGGGAGAAGGTATAAGTAAATAGTAATTCCTGGAGATAATTCCATAGATGATTTCTGAATAACAAAATTTATCTGAAGATCATGAGCTGTTCCTGCTCCATTCTGGCAGCAGGTGGGAAGGAATTCAATGAGTTACTACGCTTAAATAGCCAAACAGGCTGGGTTTTTCTTTATTGTGGAAGAATTCAGCAGTAATGCCCATTGTACAATGGGCCCTGTGGTGGTCACTGAATTCTCATTTAAGCGTGTACCACATAGAACCAGGTGGAAGATAAATGTAAAAAGTATCTGGCTCCTGGTGTGCGTTTGTACTTGTTTTACGAAGAAGAAACAAAACTTCCAGTAGATCAGCAGGGGAGTAGCCATAGCTATACACCAGTTGTGTGTAAGGCTTCTTTCCTCGTGGTGAGATACAAGTGTTCAGTTTAATCAGTATCTAGTCACTGTTTCATAGGAAAAGTAAGCTAGAGATAATACAACCTTTTATGTCGTTCTCTCAAAACTTGAAGTATGTTGAAATTTGGTGTGAGTTTTCCTATCTTGTGAGAAATAGATTTCTAAAGACAAATAATAGGAATATATTATGCTGTGTGATTTTTGTCCTTAACCCATAATGTAAGGAACAGTGAAGGGTGATGAGGGTAGTCTGGAGCTTGGCATCCTCAGACCTGAACAGGAAAAATGTTCTGCTGCCCCAAGGCAGGCAGCAAATGACAGGCCCCTAATATTTGGTAAGACCAAGGCTGATCATGCCTTCTCGTGTTCCTGAGCAGACAGTATAGTTGTTAAACTTTGTCTTTGAGGCTTATCTCAGTCATAGCTAGCTAATATCTATCACACCTTTTGGAAGTAAATAATGTGCTTTTCTATTAAATGGTTAAAATGCTTCCTAGGAATGCAGACTGAAGCACCCTCTGGCTTGGCTTCCTAATACTTAGGGGTTGGGGGGATTCTGCCTTGTTCTAGGCTTAAATCTAAACCGGAGGGGGGAAAGAAAGTCCTGTGGTCCTGACATGGACTCCCTGGTGGCAATCAGCAGTTCGTATTCCTTGTACGTGCTGCCTATTAAAGCAGTCTTGAAAGCCAAGAGCAAACAGGCAAAGCAGGACAGCACATCTTCTGTATGCCAGCCCACAGGCCTGGCAAAACCTTGTGTCAGACTTGGCAGAAAGCAACTCTGGCACTGAGCTAGGGCGTTGCAACTCCTGAAGATGAGGTGTGGGAGTAACGATTAAGGTGGGTTAGTTTTGAAAAAGGAGCATCCAGCATTCTACCCTTGAAATGCTTCCCAAACTGGCCTTCAGCTACAGTTTCTGCCACTTGCACTGTATTGCAGAGAGGTGGTTCAGTCTGCAGAGTGCTGCAGAGGTTTCACTGAGGGTCCAAAACTAGGCATAAAAAAGAACATTTCCGTTTCTGTGGCTTTCCTCCTTGGCCTAGAGGATTCAAATACCTGGTAAGTCCAAAGTCATAAAGACAGGTGTCAGTGTCATGTCTTTCCAGTTGTTCTTGAACGTAACTTCTTTTTTAGGTAGAGCAGGTTTTGTGTTTCTTTGGCATTATGGAGAATTTCCCTGAAGGTCAGGGACAGGGCAGGTTGAACGAGTTAGCTGAAGAAAACACAGTTCAAGGAGTGATTTGCCTGATGCATAGAGTGAAAGGCACAGATAACTGTCACATGCCCAATGCATTTTCACTAACTTGTGAATATGTTCTGTCACTTTCGCTAAAAAAAGCTTTTTGGTGGTAAACTCTTTGCTCTTGAATTATTGAAACTATTTCTTAATGAGAAAATATTCCAGCATCCCACTGAAGCATGACCTTTCTGGTTTTACCCTTCTCTATACAAACTGAAAACCTGAATAAACCCAAAACAAATATAATTCTGTATTTTGCCACAAAGTATTTAATTTCAGCAAAACCAAAGCAGTGTGGTCTCAGCATTTGACTAAGAGTTAAAGGACAAATGAATATAAAACTTCTTAATTCTGTTTTTTACTCCATGCCTATGCCTTCAGTTCTTTGCGTGTGTCTTTTTCCCACCTGTATGGAAAGGTAAAATGCATGTTCTAATTAAGAAGCTCTTGAAAATCCAGAGAGAAGTGCTACAGAATCTCTCTCCAAAGGAGAGCTGGTTACCTTACAGCATCCTAGGTGTCGAACAACAGCTTCTTGAGCTTATCTGCACAAATGAAACAAATTAGCCATTAGAAAATGTTTAAAATATTATTCCTGCTAGGTAGAAAGCATGCTGAGACCTCCCTATGGTGACAGAACTGTTTAAAGTGGTAATTTCTGCTTAATATTGGTTTTAATGAGGAAATTGGATTTTTCACCTTTCAAGTGTGTATACTTCTGCTCTTCTTCAGTTTTATTCTCCAATAGACTTGAAATTCCCAGCAGTGTGAAGGGCAAGTTTGCTTAGAAGCAGCTGAGGCTCTAAGCAACACATGTTGAGGTAGCAGGTAGAGGCTGTTATTTTTGAGGTGTACTTCGGTTGGTACACTTAACTGTTTTTTAAGGAGTTAATCTGAGGTTATTGATCTCAAACCTCATTTGGTGACTCAAGTAGGCACCGATGGCCATGAGCTACAGTACTGCTAAAAACCAGACTTAGCATCCCACACTAAAAGGAACATCTGCATGTCTATCACGGGCAGGAGAATTACTGCTGCATTCCTTTATAATTAGTAACAGTAACTAGTTATGATATTAAAACTGTCTTGATGTCTAGCCATTCAATTCTACTCACTGGTGGGCTTAATTTTCAGGAATGGTACATTTCTTCTGGGCTCCTCGTGCAGGTAGAAACAGTTTCCTTCTCCTTCAAAGACAAAAATGGTTTACTTCTAGGTTCTTGGGCAGGGTTTACATTGTGGGGCTGTACAGACACTCCTTGCTTTACAAAACCTTTACCATGGCATAATTAGAAGTATCTATGAATTAGAGAAGCCTCTAATTCTAATTAGAGGTTGGTGTTTGTGGCTGAGCAGTAATGATTTATATTCCCCTTGTTTCTTCTCTTAACACTTGAGTCTGAAATACCTGTGGTACCCTGTGCCAATTTTTGTTTTCTTAAACACATTGCTCTTCAGCCCAAGGCTGTCCTCTCTATTTACAGTTGCTGTACTGCATGTATGCTGCTTCTTGTAACATGTGTACTACCACCATTATATATTAAATTGCATGTTAAGAGTCCATTGCCTGTTCTGGGGCTATCTTTGGTTCAGTGTCCCTTCGAAAAGGCAGCTGTGTGTGTTTGTCTACCTACTTTTATTTTGTACTGTGATATTTTCACTTTTCTTGTTCTGCTTCTGAATCTAAATCGGCCTAGTCTCCTAGAATTTTATACCCCTCTATGAATTTTTGTCTGAGCACTTTGCTCTTCTGTTGCTTGGCTCTACCAGTTCCATCGTTAAAGCTAAGCTTCCCTCAGATGTACAAGTACAATCCTTTATTGTGGAAGATACTTTGGCTTCCAAAGATGAATACATATTTGAATGCCAAAATGTTAACTTTGAATTCTTTGTATTAAACCTTTAAACTTTGACCCTGATTCAGTCCAACTGTGCAGGCTTTGTAGCTGTTAACTTCTGTGTAGATCAACTGTTTTGTTTTCTTATCTTCTGTTTTTCCATGTTGAAATGTGTTGCAACTGTTCTGTTTTATTGAAGTGTATCACATACCTAGGGCAGGTTCTTACCTGAGGGATGCTGAAGTGGAAGGTCTTGTATTAGCAGTCTCTCAAGGCAGTTGCTAGCTGCAGCGTGTTTTGTCTGTGACTGGTTTGCAGTTCTTCCCATCTGACCAGTTCTAAAATCCTCTATGCTAGAAATAGCAGAAGAAAGACTTATTTTCTGCTTACAACATCTGAAAAGAGGGAAGAACATTTACATCTGTGAGGTTTTTAGAAATTCCTCATACACTGTAGGTATAGTTCAAATATGTTGACTAAATATTCCAACACAAATTTAAATGAAGAATAAGAACTTTCTTCCAGACTGTGTTTCCATCTGTCTGCCCCCCTCCACAAGGTAGTAACTGTTGCAGAAAAGTGAATGTATAATATCTTTCTTGCATACATAATTGTTCAAGGAGCGTTAACAGGGCATCCTAAGATTCCTGTTTAGGAGGGGAAGAAAAGGGTAAACAAATCCTGAGAAATCATGTTTCCCCACTGCCCATGTCAGAGCAGCTCCACATTACGAGTCAGCACACACCATTCACACCTAAAAGCCAGTGTTCTGAGGTTCTGTGGTTTTCATCCAATGCCCAGACAGAGTATTGTAACCCTCTGCAAACTTGCACTCAGTAGGCCGGCAGGGGTCCAAATGCTGGGAGCAGCAGTCGCACAAGCACAGAGTGTTAGCTTTCTCTTCTCTTTATTTTCTGCCAGACACAATTCAGCAGCATGCCAGGTGACACACCTTCTGTTAAGTAAGGGGAAAGGAGTGATGAATGCATTCAGAAGGGAAATCACAAGGAGGTGGCATCAGTTCAGCACAGTCTTCCTCTCTTGTTAGTTCTAGCCCTGCCTAGTTCTACTTAGCTGCCCGATTTTGATCAAAGATGACTGAATCCATCCTGTTTGCTCATAGCCACAATGCCTTTTAAAATAAACCCCAAGCCACTCCAGTGATACAAGTGCAACTCGCTGTTAACAGATGAAGCCAAATATGGGGTGCATCCTCACAAAATGCATGCTTAAAGTGCTCCAGGAGGTACTGCAATTTACAGGGTCCCTCAAGTGATTGGATCAATTCAGAAGTCTGTTCAGGTTTTTTTAACTGCCAAAGCCCTGGGCAGCCCAGGAGGGTTGTTGCATGGAGGGGAAGGGTGCCACTGCAGAAGCATCACTGCTTGCTCAGTCAGTTCCCAAGGCTCGGCTGTTTCTGCAGGTGGACAGAAAACACTGGACCGGATGTACTGGGCCGGTCTGTGTGCTCTTCTCACAAAGTCTTGTATCAGACTGTGGGGGCATTTGGGCTGTGTGTTGTTTTGGAGGAGAGGAAGCAGCAGAGGCAAATGCCTTCTGTGCTCAAAGTCTGTCCTGTCATCTGCTCATTGATTTATTTTTTTTTTTTATTTTTTTCAGTGACTTACTAGATCTGTGCTGTCCTTTTTCTTTTATATAACACGTTTATTTTGATGCTCTTTAGATGGCCATAAACTGGTTTAAGGAAAGGCTTAATTTTTTGCAGATGTTTTGCTTGTCCTCTCTATGTGTAAATACATATGCAGGTATGTTTACACATGTATGTATATTTATGTCAACTTCAAAAATCACTTGTTTTTTAACCACTCTGCTACGATGGGAGCAACATCAGGTATGCTTACATATGCTGAAAGGTGGTGAGTTAAAACTGACAACTTGATCCTTGTTTTTTATTAGACAAGTTATTCTGAACATCCTGGGAATTTCACAATACGCACTACTCAGGCTTTGCATGAGCTGCTGCTGTGTTTGCAAAGGCAGGGCAAGTATCTCAAAGGTACCTACCCTCGAAAGCAGGTTAATGTTTGCAAAGAAAGTAGGGATGAAGAATGCTGAAGTTAATGTAAGGATCAACCTGACAGATGGTCTAGGACAAGCTTTCTGCATTTCTTTGGTTTCACAGTGAATCTGGTTGTCTACATGTACCTTCAGGGCATAGGAACGTAGGACTGTAGAAGGCCTGGATAATTAAATCCATTCTTCTATTGCAGGCAACAGCATCAATTAATCATATCTTAAATGTATTAAAACCACATTTCCACTGGCTTCACACTATCCAGCAAAGCTGCTTTATATTCTCTCGAGTAGCCGAGCTGCATTTGTTGCCTGCACTTAAGAGAGAGAGAGAGAGAGAGAGGATTTGTAGCAAGTGATCAAGAAAATCTTCATCATTATTAAAGAATAAAATCACGGCTCACTAGGGAGAAAAACAAAACGCCATAGAAAAGGGAAACAGGTGAGGTGTGCTAGTAACTTGAAAGCCAATACTGAGATCAACATTTCAGACATCCTCTGATTAAGAGTAGAGGCAGCTTTCAAAGGACAGTTGAGGAAAGCACAGGGACTTCATTTGTGTCGTGCTTTAACCCTGACCAGACAGCTTGTCCACTCACTCCTCTGGTCTTTGGATCATGTACTGCAACTTGTATTCAAGCGCTATGAGTGGATTTTAGTGCCTGGCTTTGCATATTCACATTTGAAGATTGTACTTTGTTCACAAACTCATTGCTTTAAGAGCTAACAGTAGGAATGTAACAAACTATTTTTTTGCTTGCATTAGACCTTGAATAGAAAAGGTTAAAAGACCTGGGAGGGGGGAAAAAAAAAGTGTATTTTGTAGTTGTGTGATTTACAACAGTAGCCTGTCTCATCTGTATCATCACTTTATGATGAAAGAGCACTCTGCAATGTTTCTTTCATAACTGTGTCCAGTCCGTTTCTGACCAACAGAAAGGTACCCACAATGTCCTGCTGCAAAGAGCCCTGTAGCTTAACTTCATGTTATCTCAAGAAACACCTTGGGTTTGATACTCCTACCTCTCAGTTTCTCTCAGTGCTGTACGCCTACCTGCTTTATAGTTCTTTATTTGGAAGCTAGTCATCATTTTGGCTGAATACTTATCCACAGATTTATAGTTTTTTATTGTACCTGCCCTTAGTTACCTTATTTCCAACTCTGCCCTCACTTCAGGCTTTTCTGGGTAAATTCCGACATCGGAAAGAAGGGGGTGACAGCTGGACTTGGGGCTGATTCCCCTACACAGACCTTTCCGCGACACGCACAAAACTCGGCGCAGCGGGGAAGTGGGCGGGCGCTGCTGTCTCCGGAAGTGGCCGGTGTCACGTGGTGGCTGCTGGCTTCCGGTGAGCAATGGCCGGCGCGACTGCCCTTTGGGGTGCGGGCGGGCCCGCGCCCTGCTCGTAGCCCCAGCCCGGTGCTCGCGCGCCGGCGTTTCGGTGACGCACGCGCAGCGCCCGGGAGCAGCATGGCGGCGGGCAGGGTCCTGGTCCGGGTCCCGGTGGCGGCAGCAGGTAGCAGTGAGATCCGAGCCAGCGGGGGTCCGGGGCGAGCGGGGAGGCCTTGGGCGGGCGCAGAGCGGCGTCTCCTGCCCTCTGGGCGCCCGGCGCGGGAAGCCTCACAGCGCCCGGTGCTCGGTTCTGGGGGGAGTAAAGACACGGGGGGGAGGGAGGTGTTACCCGGAGGTCCTTGATTCACACTGTACCTGCATGGGTAGGGGAAGGGGCGAAACAATTTCTGGCCATTTCTATCTTATTTTTGCCCATTTCTTACCACTTTTAAGCCTTTTTGGGCTCGTACTAAACCATTTTTGCCCGTTTCTTGCCAGTTTTAAGACCAATTTGGGTGTTTCTAACCCATGTTTTCCCATGTTTTAAGTCTTTTTTTTTGGTATTTCTAAACAATTGGTGGCCCACTCTATCTTATTTTTGCCCGTTTCTTCCTAGTTGTAAGCCATTTTTAGCTATTTCTGAACAGTTTCTTGTAATTTCTAGCCTGTTTTAAGCTTTTTTTAGCTATTTCTAAACAGGTTTGTGCTATTTGTAGCCCTTGTTTTGCCTAATTCTAACTCTTTAAGCAGTTTTGGCCATTTCCAAACCCTTTTTTGTCCAGTTCTTACCAATTTCTTGCCATTTCTAACCCATTTTTGCCCTTTCCTGACTTGGTTTGAACCATTTTTTGGCCATTGTGAACCCATTTTGGTTCCTTTCTAACCCATTTTAAGTCTTTCTTGGTCCTGTTTGGTGTCTTTGCTATCTGTTGAAATATTTAAACTGATGGAATCAGAATGAAGCCCCGTGTTGACTATATATGCGTAGCTCTTGGAAAGGCTCCCCTGAAGTGTGGTTTCAGAGATGGCATTAAAATCTTGCCCACTGTTGCCTTGACTCAGCTATTGATAAGCTCAGTGGTGAAATTCCTTTCCACTCAAGTAAGGAAACAGGACAGTGCTTGGCAGATTTTCCTAATTCAGCTGCTAGCATACAGCTGTATCACAAGCAGGGAACAAAAGGAAACCTTTGAAATGCAAGGAAATAAAATCTGGTGCCTGTACGAGCTTTCCCCTCAGTGCTCTGAACCCACGCAAAGAGCTTGGTCTTATCCTTTCCTTTATTCATTTTTTTTTCCCCTTCCGCACAAGGAGCTTTCAGTGTTACTCTTCAGGATACTGTGCTCTGTAATCTTCTCTGGGAGACTGCATCTCTTTTCCTAAATGATTGGCAGAAGATCTTTCTCAGAAAATCACTGTCTTTGAGCTTCATCTTGAATTTGTGCTGCACTCCTTAAGTTACAAAAGCAAGAAAGGTCTCTCTGCAAATCCTTAATTAATCATAGCAAATTCTCCACCTGTGTGAAATGTGATTCGTGTCTGCTCCTTGACTGCTATCCATAGCTTTTTAGATTTGATTTTTATAAATTACCTGTGCCACCACTAGTGTGTATATGGATGTGCAATGGATTGTAATTACCAAGCAACTCAGCGATGTCCAAATGAAAACAGTGCATAGGGAAAGAGTTAGTCACAAATACTGTTATTTAACACAGTGACTTTTAAAGACAAGATTTCCTCTTAAAATAGGAAGCTCTATTTTCTTCTTAATGCAGATCGTTGTCAGAGTCTTTGTACAGGAGAGAATGAATGGTTCCGTCTGTCATAAGCAATAATTGTAATAGGTATATTAGAAACCAAAGAGCAATTTATATAGAAATAAATAAATGTGCTTGACGTCATGTTCAGTGACCAAATGAAATATCTATTTTGCTAGAATTCATGGATAACATCACTTGAGTGATGCAGGGAATGGACTCTACTTAAATACCTTCTGCTCAGTACTTGCATATGTAACCAATGAAGGCAAGCATTGCAAAAGTGAAAAAGCTGCATTTGAAAAATGTCAGGTGAGTTGCAGTTAGTGCAGATTACCCTTGGCGTGTTGAAATGGAATGAATAAATAGTACAACAATCAATAAAATTGTATGTATGAATCAATGAAAATAAAAGCATTGGTTTGAGCTTAGGTAACACTTTGTCCCAGGACATATTTCAAACCAGGATTTCCATACAAATGGAAACACTTCTTTTTGTGATCAAGTAAGTATTTAAGCAAGTTACTTCAACCAGAAGAATTGTTGGGGTACCTTGATTTACTCAGGTAAATCAGAACTGAGAAGAAAGTCTGATGGTTTCCTTTGAGTCCTGTGATGGCTAGATAAGTGTATGGATCTACTAGTTGGCAGGTAGCCCTATCTTTCTGTCAAAAAATGCTTTCAGTTGCCCTAGGGGCACAGAGCTGTCTCCAGTTCTTGTGTGCTCAGCTCATCCACTGCCATGGCGCTGGGGACCTTTTGGGTGAAAACCATCCCAGCTTTCTGTATCCCACAACTGCAAGCAGTCAGCTTGGATGCTGGCTGGTGGTGGGAGCCATTTCTAGGCCAGTCGTCCAAACAGACTAACAGAGCCTTTTCCTGAGTCTGGGATCCGACTTTGGACTCTGATTTTACACCCTCTCCCACGCCTTCTTTTGGCATTGGAAGACCTGGCTGCTTGCTTTGTAACAGGATGTTCCGCTATTGCATAGTTAACATTTTCTAAATGACTCCATAGAATCATAGAATAGTCAGGGTTGGAAAGGACCTTAAGATCATCAAGTTCCAACCCCCCTGGCATGGGCAAGGACACCTCGCTCCACTAGTGTTCTTTATCAATCATGCCTCTTTGAATGAAATGTAATGCCTCAGGCCCAGCTAAATTATTTACTTGTAGCTTGCTGAAGTGTTCTTTGTTCAGTTTAAAATTCCAGTCTACCTGCAACTTTGTCAAACAGATGTGTATTTCTTGATGCTGAAAAGGAGGGAGAGATGTGAAGTCAAATGGGCTTATATTTTTGGTAGGAAGAAAAATGCATATTAAACAGCTTAGATGATTAAATAGTAATATGCTTTAGTGGAATGGTTTTTGGTATTGGTGAACATAAATGGGATGACATGGTAGCAAGTTGTTGGTGTGTATAAAATGAACCATTTCAGTATACCAATGAACCAAATTCAGTGTACCATGCCTGGAGTCTTTGCAGCTAGCCTTAGAGGAGATGTTCAGATCTATTATGGAGAATAGATTACTCTAGCTTTCCTGCTTGTCAGCACCTTAGCATGCACTGCTGCTAATTCTTTTTCTGCTTCTTTTTGCTGTAGTTATGCTGAGTTCAGCTCTAGACAAATGGAGGACAGTGGTTCTTTGACCTTCCAGTCCAGCGCTTCCCCACCAGCATCTCTGCTTGAAGAGAAAGGGAAAGTGCATGTTTCTTCCTCTCCCATTCCTTGTAGCATACCACCTGCATTTCAGCAAAGACCCTGGCATTATGCAGGATGCTCTGCACCATGCCACCTGAAAAGGGAGGGAAATAACAAATGCTAATAAAGCATTGATAATGGTTTCAGGAGGCAATGCTGTATTTAGCTTGAATGAGTTCGCATTTCTTGTGAATGCTTTTATGCCCTTATGAAAACAGACGTTTTCAGGATTGGGTGTCTGAAGCTAATCTGTTGAATTCATATAGGAACTCTTAAATAAAGGTCTCAGGTTGCTAAATCATGTAGCTTCCTTGCGATGCTGAAATACTTTTAGCATCGATCACTGTATGAATATCTGTAAGCCTTTAATTTTTTAGTAATGGCTTATACGTAAACGAGCACTTTTTATAAAGCAATTCAAGATCTTATGGTAAAAAGCACTCCATAAAAAGTGTTATTTACTCTTGGACTTCGTGATATAGACAGAATGCGTGTTCCAGAAATGCTGTTGTTTTAATTTTTAATAATGGGTAAGGTATGGTCTACGATGAGGTGTCCCTGCTTATGGCAGGAGGGTTGGAACTAGACGGTCTTAAGGTCCTTTCCAATCCTAAATATTCTATGATTCTAAGAGCATTTCTTCCTAAGACACAGGTTGAATTACATAACAATTCATTTTGCAAAGAACTTTCCTTCTGTGCATAATGCTTTCTCTGAATTTCAACAGGGGAAAGCACTCATGATAGTATAAGCAAGGTAGTGTTGCCAAGCGAAGGACGTAAGATCAAGTTTCTGCTGATCAAGTTACAAGCGTTCCCTAATGTACTAGAATGAAACTTCCTCTGTTGTATATGGATAATCCAGAAATCACATTGATCAATGCATAAGTTTTTAGACTAGCATGATTATTAAGTTTACTAAACCAATATTGAACAGCTTAACCAAAGTTCACAATTAATCTGTATGTAAATGTCTTTTTATTTTATTGGTTTGGGTTTTCATTTTTATAGTTCAAATCCCATATATATGTGATTTAGAGTTTAAGAGGAACTCGTTCACTTCATAAATACTAATTACTGCATAGGTTTTATTCCATATTAGAGCATCTGGGGAAAAAGTGCTGATCATTACTTGCTTGTGAGGATGTATTTTTGCCTAAAAATACCCTTGGGTAAATTCAGTCTGATTTAGAGAACATTAGTCTGAAAGGTGTAATGCATTAATTTCAGGCATAATATTTTAATAGCAGCAACTGCAATGTAACAGCATGTTCAGCCCTGCAGTCTGAAATGTGCTTTATTTTACAGTCTCCTCCAGCAGAATTTGAGTGGACCAGTGGGAGAAGGATGACATCAGCTTAATGTTACATGGCAGCAACAGAATATGCACATCCATTGTCATTAAACTGTAAAGACCAGTTCTTAGGGCAGCTCCCCAGGTAAAAGTAAATCAGAAAACTTCCCTGTCTTCATTAGCAGGATCCTCAGCTAGCGTCTGTCAGGGTTGCTCCATTGATTTCAGCACGGAGGAGCCAGATGAACAACTGACCTTTCTGTCTTTAAAACATAGCCTGAGGTTGAAATGATTGTAAGGTATATGGGATGCCCCACCTTTGCTGCAGGGCGCAGCATGTGTTATTTCCATAGGCACCTTGACGGTGAATAATGTGATGACAGTGTCTGGAGATTGTATTTGCTCTTTTACCTGGTCTTCATCATCTTAATGTATTTCTACGCTTACCCCACTGTATTTGGTCTGTTTGGCTGGATAGGACAAAAAAAAAAAAAACGGCATGTAGTTACCTGGTCTGTATTTGGAAGGTGAAATCCATAGCAGGTTTCACCTGGAACCGTACATGACTTTTTATCGAGGTGGTAACAGTTTGCTGTTTTCTCTCTTGAGTACTGACAACAGGGCTGGGCACAGTCTGTCCAACGACCCTTTTGCAGTGCTCATCTCAACTTTTTGAGCGTGGAGCATAGTGTGGGCTGCCTAAGCTTGACCTTGAAATTCTGAACATAATTTTTATTTTCTGAGTATTGTGGGCATCCAGGGAAATTCAAGTATAAACTGCTTAGGATAAAAGTCTTGACTCTTGTCATATATTTCTATGTGCCATATATTTCCATAGCTATTTAGATGATGAATCTGGCAAAAAAAAAGCTGGGTTTCATCATCAGTATATTCCCTGTGTTGCCACAAGTCGGTTACCTTCTGTTTTGCTCCCAGAAAATGGTATAAATTAAGGCTCAAGTGACCCATAATCCCCCAATACTGGCATGTTTAATAGAGGATCAGTAACTGTACAGCACTAAGCAAAGCGCTGTTTAAAGAAATGTAGATTTGCTCTTTGCCAGTGTTTGGATAATCATACTGGAATAAGGCAGAGAGTTAAATAGGAATATTTGTAGCATTGCATTGAATTTTATTTTTTTAAATCCAAATATTTTGTAATTTTTTTTACAATCCGTTTGCTAATTTGTGCATAGAAATAACCATGGTTTATATCCAAGAGAAAACTGTGATTATTGTTGCCAAAAGTAGATGTTGCTTCTTTGTAAGAGCGAGTACGAAAAGCAGGAGGCAGACTTCTGAAACAGAGCCCAGCCACGGATGAGTTTGTGAGGATAAAATGTGAAAAAGAAGCGATGGCTAGCAGAAAGCCTTGGGGATGAGAGGTGAAGCTTCAGTCTAAAAAGTGGAGCGATACTCAAATATGGTAGAATTTGGGGATGAAATCCTCCCTTTATTCATGTTAACGAGATTTTTTTTTTCTTTTTCTTATTTTTCAGTTAATTTATTGAGACTTCTCTCTATATAATCTTTGTACATTTGTAATGTAATCCAAGGTCAGGTCAAGTTTATGAGACTAAATCTATTGACTGGAGCTGTTACACTCTCAACATGTGTTCAGAATAATGTGCCAGAAAAGCCAGTGTTTCACTGTACTTGAATGGCAAATTCTTCACTTGCCAGATACTCTTAGGAGACTGCGTAAAAATCATGCTTGTAACTCAGCTTTTCTAAAACAGCATAATTCCACTGTACCCGTATTTTTTGTAAATGAAATGAGAAATTAGAAGCCTCAATTGTTGACTAGTTTTTCTGCAGTCTCTTTTGTATTCTTTTTCATTCCAAAAGAAAATGTTAAAGTCAGGATGTTTAATATCAGTATAAGAGTTACTGAGAACTTGATTATATTGCCAATACAGGGAGAATTGATTTTTATCAATTTTAAAGACGTATTAATCATCACATTAATTTCAACCTTCTTTTTTAATGAAATGCCCAGAGCTGGTTGAATGAAGTCTCGTTGGTAGGTGTCCTGGCTTTAGCAGTGGCAGTCATTTTTGTCTTTCTTGGTAGCTGGTGCAGTGCTGTGTTTTGACTTTCAGCTGGGAACAGAGCTGAAAAACAATGATGTTTTGGTTTGGCCAAGGACTTTGTGAGCCTCATGCTCTGCCAGGGAGGAGGGGGAGCCGGGAGGAAGCAGAGACAGGACACCTGACCCAAACTGACCAAAGAGGTATTCCATACCACAGCACGTCATGCCCAGGATGTAACTGGGAGTGGCCCGGAAGGGGCTAGAAGGGACTGCAGGGTTGGAGGAGGTATCGGTCGGTGCTTGATCGGGCTGGGGGGCAAGTTATCGGTCACCTGGTTATGGGGTGTTGTATTCTCTTCCCTTGTTATTTCCTTTATCATTACTATTATTGGTGGTAGCAGTAGTGATTTGTGTTATACCTTAGTTACTAAACTGTTCTTATCTCAACCCGTGGGAGTTGCATTCTTTTTGATTCTCCTCTCTGTCCCTCCGAGAGTAGGGGGAGGGCAAGAAGGGGGGGGAGTGAGTTAACAAGCTGTTTGGTTGGGTTAAACCACGACAGTAGGCAATTAACGGATGGCCAACTTTTCCTTCCATCTTAGAGCCAGGATATTTTTTATCGGTTAATGTGTGACTTGTATGAAAAGACACTACCTTATTGGTACTTTTAGTGAAATGGGAACATGTGAAAAATACTGCTTTATGGTAGGAAAGTAATTGTTTTAGTGAGAGAGCTGAATCTTGAGATACTGTTGAAGATAAAGGCAGTTTTATAGCTGCAAGTGTTGGAGGTTGTCAGTTTGGCAAAATGAAGTGAGCAGTTTCTAATTTTTGTGATACTCTTTTCTCGCCTCCAAAGGCAATGAAATAATCTGCAGCTCGGACTTGGAATCTCTGTGAAGACTTCAGATACTGCCTTAGTAGTGGTATAGTAACCTTCTGAAATTCCTTAGCTTAGCTTTACCTGGCACTGTAGTTGGCAGTGAGTTCTGCTACTTCTAGGGCAGTGTTTCGCGGCACTTGGTGAGATGTGCACTGGTCTTGGCAGCTTGTTCCATCCTGGTCCCAGCGCCTGGGCACCAGGGTGCTCAGGATTCTCCTGAGCTCAGCTGGTAAATGAGAACCGTCTCCCTTACTGTTATTTCCTGCGCTATCAGTGGCTTGTCTTTCCCCCTGTCCTGTCCCCTTAATTGGAGCTTTCTATCCCCAGCATCCTGAGAACTTAGAGTTTTATCCCAGTCTTGTATGAAGGGGGAAGGAGAGCTGGTAGCGAGTAACTGTGAGCAGGAATTTGTTACACTCGGTGAGCCGTGAAGAAAATAATATTTTTATCCTTCTTGAGTAGATGGATTTGGACTTGCAGTTGAATGTAGCTTGTAGTGAGGCTATATAATACTCTGAAATTCACACTTGATCATAGTCCATGGTCCATCAGTGTGGGACCTCCGCTATGGGGCAGCACCTCTAACAAATTTGTTATCCTTCTTATGATTAAAAGTCTATAAGTAGCTGCCTTTGTGGAGTGGCATAGGGAAAGCAAGTAACTTGAGGGAAATAAGAGCTGATAAGAAGATCATAATCCTCACTTTGTCACAAAACTCAGAACTGTTGGTCTCAATCTTACTAGGTTTAGAAATGAAATATGGACAATATGCAGCGAGAGAATAGCAGTTCCTTGAATTCCAGTGTCATGTCGGTTGGTTTACAGCATTCTCTTAGGCTTGACCTAGATGACTTCTTCCAAGTTTAATGAAAGCTACAATTCAAAGTGTTAGGCTTTTTCTTTCTTTTCTTTCCTCCTCTTTTCTATATTGTATGTCTTCAAAGAAGCGTTCTCTATGTTTTAGAACATAGAGACAATAACAGTGTTTTATTGTGATCTACACTGACTGCAGCATGTGTTCCCTCCACAGCATTTTACACAGGCTTAATGACAGCAGAGGAGCCTATGCAGTGCATTTGCTGGGTGAAAAGTCTTATTCTTGTTTGCATATTCATGATTTGGGAGATAGATGAGGGCTGAGACATGAGACTGAGATATGTATGCATGTGATCAGCTCATAGGGTAATGTTTCCTGGTTTGATACTTAAATATATCTAAAAGAAATGCACTGGATTTTCTGCCTGACAGAGGACTTCCCTCTGGTCAAAGAGCAAGCGGTCCAGGCAGGGTGGAAATCCAGAAAAAACGCATAGTATTATGCAGACCTGCGTTTTTGAGACTTGGAAACCAGATTCCTTTTCAGATGTGTCCAGCGTATGGTGAAATGGCAGGAGTCAAAAGAGAGCATGGATATAAGCAAGTGTGGTTAGCCAAAAGAATAGGCATTTTCACTTCGGGTTGTTCGTTTGGTATTGGAAAAAAGTTGTCTTTAAAAAAAAAGAAAGAAAAGGAAAAAAAAGGAAGTGTAATTTTGGGAGGCCTGACCTTTCCTTTTTCCCTTTTTCTGCTGCCTCTGTCCATGAGAGCGGAGGACACCATTTCCTCCAAGCTTTCAGGTTAAGTGCATGCTAGTGACAGGCCCAGTTTCCAATTCCTTGCAGAGGCTGCAGTCTCGTGCCTTGCCTGGCACTTTGGCCTATCCTGCTTCTGCTCTGCCCAGATGTTCTCCTGCCTTCTGAGGCTGTGAGCAGCTGAGTTCTGCTTTGGGCAAACACGTTGTGCAATTGGTGTAATTTGATTGGAATGTGAAGCATTTGATCAGTTGCCTTTTTCCAGTATTAAAGTACCCTTTTAAGAAGTATCCATCTGCATTATTTTCAACCTTCCTGACAACTGTAGGGATGCTTTGTTTTCTCAGCTGTCTTGTGACGGTCACATCAAAAGATATTCCTCATCATCCTGCAGGGAAGTGATAGCTTTAATACAGCTTTTTTTTTACCCCTGGGCTGTTGATTTCCCTTTACTTTTTTTTCTGTAGTTGACTACAATAGATGGTTTTCTGATGAAGCTTAAGAAAAAACATCAAGTGTGCTAGTTTCCTGTCTCTGTGTGTCTGTCTTCTCATTTCGCCTTCCATGAACCACATTTAAGTATTCCCAGGCCTCCAAAGTGGCTGCCGTTCATTCTGGCACTGACGTGGTTCCATTTGGTGCCACCATGTGCTGCAGCAGTCGGAGCTTTCTGCTCTCAGTAGGTAGCAGGGGAACTTATTTGCTTCGTTCTGGGAATACCAGTCTAGTGGAAATGCCAAGGTCCGTTTGCAATCTGTGATTTGAAAGATGAGATCACTTAATGAAACATACTGGAGTATAATGTGTTGAAGGTTAGATCCCGTGCTCCAGGAGCCCTTTCTGGCTTACAGATCTGTCCTCCACAGATACTAATTGGCAGTGAAAGACTTCAACGTACTTGTCCTCCCTGAGCACCACTCCTTCTCCTGCCCCACTGCATGCGGCCTTCTGCTGTGTGTCATCTCTTGCTGTATCTACTATCTGCAGTGCCCTGTTTTAACACGATGTCCCTCGCTTTTGGCAGTGCTTTGTTTCTGTTGGCTGCAGTTGGCCTAGCTTACATGTTTGCTGTGTCATCAGTTAATATATTAATGCCCTGTTTAAATTTTAATGTATTAAGCTATTTCTCTGGCTTTATAACTTATGGATATAAGGCAAGCACTGTCCTTCTCTGTTGTGTTTAATACAGCATTATTTGCAGTTGCAGTTTCAGTCCAGAGGTTCAGTAATCATTAATCTCCTAGCTAGATGCTACACTGCATGCTGACATCCCTTCCAACCTGGGTGATCCTATGGTAATAATTAGTGCCCCGGCCGTTCTGTCTTTCTGTGACCATGGAACTTTTCTCTAGAATTACGAGTTGTGAATCTGAAGAAACCACCCAGCTGTGAATGGTGATACGGTATTACTTTTATGAGATTAGGGACAGTTGTAAAGGAGATGTAATTTATCCTGTTGGTCTCCAAAGAGTCACAGGTTGCTGGGGACAGACATCTGTGCGTCTAGTAATTTTCGCAGGATTAGAGTGGGCAAAATTCATACTTCCAAGTTCCAAATGCATTTGTGGGTACCAAAAATCACAACTCTCTACACCTAGCTGTCAAACCCAGTAACTCTTCCTTGACATCTTCAGTACAATTAAACATGTTCAATACAAAAATCTTTGCTGTATCAAAATTGGAACAAGTAGCACGAGCATGGAATGAGGTAGATTTAGTATAAAATAATGCAGGGATTGCATTCTTGATTGCAGGTATAGGTTTGGTGCTTAAATCATTAAAACATCACTTGGAGAGAGCTTGAAAGTTTTAGGTAAGTTGGACTTCCTGCAAAACAACCACAAAACTGCAAGTTTTAAATACTCAATTAATCCAGGGTTCTTAGGACTATAAAATAGTTTGGTGCAGGTCATGCATTACCATGTCCAAGTTAACAAGCATGTCACCTATGAAGAAAAGTGGCTATTGTACATCTTTGTGCCAAAACAGTGCTAGAGATGAGATGCTTCTCGTTTTCAGTAACAAAGACAGTGTATGCGGGTAAGTCACAGTAGGTGTGCTTTCCTCTTTAAGTCAATGGGGTCGTTTTTAGGGTGAAACAGATGACTTCAAAGGAAGAGCACCACCTTGTGACATAATGCTGCTGTGGTACCTAGGAAAGGAAAGGAGTAGATTTATTTGCATTTATCCTCTAACAGGATTTGTAGAGCTGGGTTTTCTCTTTCATTTGCCTTTTAAATCCTAAGAAGGGAACTGATTTTGTCCAAGGGATGCAAATTCAACCAAACGGCTTTATTTCATCAGTATGAAAAGCTCATTTTGCAATTTAATCTCAAATTTCACTTTTTTAATAGATTCACTTCAGGGGAAAATTGCTGTGAATTCTTAGCAGATTTTAAAAGTGTCGAATAAACTGTCAGACCTTTAAAACGTAAATGTGGTTTTCTTTGGCGGACTTCTTACCCATTCTTCTTTCAGAAACTGTAAGGAAGGAGAGGGATTTTACAAGCTCTTCTCTTAGGAGCATGCAGGGACCCTCCTGTTTAGGCTCGTGCAGCTAAAGCAGTGTATCGATCAGTGGAGATAAATGTAACTACGTAGATACTCACTAACATGTTGATGAAACCTGTCGTCTCTGTAAACTGGCAGAGTTCATCCCGGGCTGACTTAACTCCAGAGCAGATAAGCCATGAAAGGCAAGGTGCAGATGACAAAACAGTCTGCAAAGACTGAATTGATTACATACACCCTTGTTTCTGTCCACTTCTTTATCTTGCAGAAGAGCACCCAGAGGGCAAGGGCATTAAATAGAGCTCCAAAAAAGAAAATGACGTTATGCAGAGCAAGTTCAAAGAGACAGACACAGTGATAAAGCTCTAGCCTTGTGATACTGCAGTTGCTGGACACAGTCATTGTCGTGCTGTGCAGAAGTTGTGTGATGCTCTGAGACCTGGAATAGGAAAAGACATGGTAAGACTTTCCTCCTGCCTCTCGATAGATGCGTATCCCATAGAAAATGAGGTGTTTAAGTAACTGTTTACTTTGCCCATCACAAATGTGAATTTGAGTCTACAAAGCTGGCTGCCTCAGTCAGCCTCTACCTGGGATGCGTCCTTTGTCAAGCTTTGTGTGTATTTACTCAGTTTAGGAGTAAATATCTCCAAGTACGCTTCCAATAGGACACGACAGACAGTCTGTATTAAATAGTGGCATCATGAATGGAGGGGTGGAATAGCAGTGAGAAGAACCCCTAGAGACAGTGAGGGCATTCTGTGAGAATGGGATTCCTTAGGCCAGGCTGTGCAAGTGAGGTAAGATTACCCTTAGCTTGGTTATGAGCTAGGCAGGGATTGCAGCAACCAAA
Organism: Neopsephotus bourkii; assembly: GCF_033783945.1. Classification (NCBI taxonomy): domain Eukaryota; kingdom Metazoa; phylum Chordata; class Aves; order Psittaciformes; family Psittacidae; genus Neopsephotus; species Neopsephotus bourkii. The sequence continues at coordinate 51,821 of NW_026901291.1, read as the reverse complement.
CCTAAAGCCCAGCACAGCCCATGAGCAAAAGCTCTTCTAGCAGGTCTGCTGGCTTGGGAGACAGAGGAGCAGTGTGAAGGCCTGGAGGGGCATAGCAGATGTCTCTTGGTGGACATGCTTGTGCTCTGGCTCTAACTGGGCAGGTTTCTGAGCCTTTGGGCTGCCTTGCAAACCTGGAGCTCCTGCTCAAAGCTGAGGAAGAGAGATGAATCTGAGTTCCTGCATCCCAAAGGCATGATTGAAACCCTAAGTGAGTGAGTGAGGCATGTAGCTGTCCACGCCTTGTGAGGGCAGTGGGGAGGTGCAAGGATTAACCAGATTGTAAGCCCATGCATTCCAGGAGAGAGTTGGATTCTGTGGATGTAAAGCAGACGGACACACCTGAAAGAGGGAACACCAGTGCAAAACAAGGAACTTGCCATTAAGGGCTGTATGAGGTGGCTCCTGCTCAAGGCAGGCATTCTGCCACCCCGCCAAGTCCATCAGATGTAAGTAAGTAGTAGCAACCGAGTCTGTGTCACACTGGCTGCAGGATGCTCTGCAAGCAAACCGGTTGTGTGGAGAGTGTGAGTTCACGGGCTGATAAAAACCAGCATTTGTCAGGGCCCATCCTGTGCATGGTGGCTGTATGTGTGGCCTGCAGGAAGGAGCAGTTCTCTGAACTGGTGATTCTGTGTATACGTCCCTGAATTTCTGCTTGCACCTAAATGCGCTTTGGAAGGAATTTAACCTCTGAATTTGAAGTTCCTTTTTTTTGCCTTTCCTACAGGAGACTGAAGTGGTGAAACCCTGCAGCTTTTAGAGATTTAGGAAGGAACACCATGACCGAACAGGCCTGGTTAAACAGTTATTTGCCTCTGCAAGCAACTCAGACCTCCCTGTGGTCAGCTGGTAAGAGCACTTGCTGCAAAATCAGACCTCAGTGACTGATAAACGCACAAATAACTAGCTCAGTTGCTGGGGGATACGTAAGTGTCTTAGGCACTCACAGGCACTGACGCGACTCCTGCACAGAGCTGTCTCCAGTTCTTGTGTGCTCAGCTCTGGGTTTCCCAACAGAGGCTTGCTGCTCGCTGCCTGCACGCTGGAGGGAAGCTGTTGGCTGTCACCTGAGGAAAACCTCTCTGAACTACAGTAAGTAGCAGTAGGGAAATAGCTTACATCAGAGGCTGAAGCTGCCGCATTGTTACGCTCATTAACCGCATCAGGCAGATGTCTTTGCTGGCACGGCTGATGCCCAGACTGCTTTCATCAGCCCTGGTCTGCAGTGCCAGCAGCAGCCTCTGTGCTCGAGTACAAGGCAGGCAAACCGGACCGGTGTGCTCTGCTGCATGAAAGGGCTGTGGCTGACACCACCCTTAGAGCTGGAGGTGTGGCCCAAATGCAGTTCCCAGCGCCGGGGCTCAGAAGTGCTCCAGATTGTGCAGATCAGAGACTGGTGGGAGGAGGGAGGAAATGAGCAGAGAGTTTTAAAGCAGGCCATGTAGCACGGATGGGGTATGGGTGAGCACAAAATATCTTTAAAGAGGTGCAGTCTGATAAGCTAGCATGTCCTGTGGCTGCTGGAAATGCTTCACGGTGGGGTAGATAAGGTGGCAGCAGCATGCAGCTGTGAGAAAAGGATGGAGATGGCTGTAAAACAGCATCTTGCTGCTGCTGGAGGACCAGGAGCAGTCTGGGGCTCAACGGACGAGGTCTGCAGTACTGTGGCTGGCGTGTGTCCTGCTTTCGCCCCCATCATAGACTGGGGAGAACTGGGCAGTAGCCGTCCCCCTCCATGGAAGGCCAGGGTGGGCTTGTTTCCTCCAGCAGCTCAGCAAGTATCAGGCTTTTTCCAGAAGCTTTAACAGAGCTCGGAGGAGGAGAAGCGAGGCAGAGGCTGAAGGCACTGTGGGTGCCACAGTAGCACCGTGGTGGCAAACATCCAGTGGCTTTCCCAGCAGGATGCCATGAAGAAGCAGATGCACCAGACCCCTTGCATGTAAAATCTCCTTTCCTTTCCTTTCCTTCGGGAGCTCAGAAGTGAGCAGGTACCGGAGGGGTGAGGGGTGACTGTGGTGGCTGAAGTGATTAAGGACAGCACAGGAGGTGTGGTGGGTGAGGGAAGGGACCTGAACTGAGCAGAGGCAGAAGAAGAAGGAAACGGGGTGGGAAGCATGGTGTACGGCATGGCGTTTTCTGCATCGGCTGCCTTCAAACCTGCCACATCTGTGGCAACAGCCCTGTTTTTTCCTCTCGAAGGGATGGGTAGCTGTCAGCAAAGATGTAATATGTATGCTGCACAGGTATGAGGCTAGAGTTGGGCAGGGCAGTACTTCCCAGGGGTGTTAATGCAACCATGGGCACTGCTGGGCAGGCCCTGGGCAGCGAGCTGACCTGGGAGGGAAGCACAGCCTCCGGGGCAGAAGAGCTCTAGGTGAGGGCCACAGCACTTAGGTGAGGGGCTGTTCCTCCCCGTTTCCAAACAGCATGAAGAAACGTGGCGACTGCCTGCTCTGGCCTTGCTGCTGTTGTTCACAGCTCTCAAATACAATGACCTAAGGCACAGTGCTTTGTTCTTTTGTGTTCTTTCAGGCTCATCTGTCACTGCATCCCTTGAAAGCAGCAATGTCACCACGCTAACCACGGAACTGCTTCAGAAGACCTTGGGAGCGGATGCAGGGGTTCATTTGGTCAAAAAAGGGACGTTTTTGAATCGCTTGTTTCCCATTTTAGAATGGATTTAGCTTCCGATTCCCAGCTCCTGTTAGGAAATAACGTGCTGTGATCTTCCAGATAAAGTGTCCAGAGAATACCCTGGAGTAAGAACAGAAACTGAAAGAGATGACGACCTACTGCATGGACGTCTGCATCGCGGGGGCTGTGCTGCCGCGCAGAAACCAGGTACCTGGTGCTCCTCTGCCTCCCTGCAGCCCCAGCAGGACCCTGAGCAGCAGTTCACGGAGAGCAAGAGAGAATGCACCCCAGGTGATATTACCTGTAGGTTTAGGGCCACAGAATCGGCAGCGGGTGTCAGCAGAGGCAGGACATGTGGGGCCTGTGCAGCCACGCATCCTGGCCAGGAGGAGCAGGGCCAGCCCCTGGGGCTGCAGGATGGGCACAGGCTACATGTACATGGCTGGTGCCCAGCACCAACAGCTCACTGGTACTTAAGGGTTTCCCTGGCACCTCCTCCTCCTGCGTAGGAGATTTTACCCCCGTTTGGTCTTGAGTGTCGATCTGTTGGCTAAATAAATGGTGGCAGAACTTTCCACTGAGGTCTAGCCTCATCACTCATCACTTCCTCAGCCGGTGTGTTTGGTGGCTAGCAGTGGTGCTCAGTAGCTGTGCTGAACCCTAAGGTAAGCAAGGTGGAAGATGTGATATCTGGTATTAGACACACCAGCTATCAGCCTCATCAGTGTTGATGCTGTGGACTCATGTCAGTGGTTGCTTGAACTGAAGAAAAACCCAGTTCTTGTTCCTAGGTAAATACAAGAACCCTTCTGTTTCGGAGCAGCGTGCACTCGTGTGGACATTGTGTGTGCCAGAACAGACCCTTTCAGGAGCTCCAGAAGTTTTTTTTAACCTCTTTCTTTCAGCTGCAAGACCGAAAAGAAAAGAAAGGTTTCTGCTAATGGGAAGCAACAGAGGAGAGCGGAGATATGTCTGGTAATTGTAGCACATGCTCCTCTGACCTTGCCAGGAGAGGAAATGCATTTGCCCTCTGCTTTCCCCAACTGGTCTGTAATTGGCCTGTAGTTCTCCTCCCCATTTCTGCATTTTATAGGATCATGGAATGGTTCATGTTGAAAGGGACCTTAAAGCTCATCCAGTTCCAACCCCTGCCAGGGGCGGGCAGGGACACATCACACTAGAGCAGCTTGCTCCAAGCCCCTGTATCCAACCTGGCCTTGAACGCTGCCAGGGAAGGGGCAGCCACAGCTCCTCTGGGCACCCTGTGCCAGCGCCTCAGCACCCTCACAGGAAAGAGCTTCTGCCTGAGAGCTTGTCTCAATCCCCCCTCTGTCAGGTTACAGCCATCCCCTTTTGTCCTGTCCCTGCGGGTCCTTGTCCAAAGCCCCTCTCCAGGTTTCTTGTAGCCCCTTTAGGCACTGGAGCTGCTCTAAGGTTTCCCCTTAAGGAGCCTTCTCTTCTCCAGGCTGAACAAGCCCAGCTCTCTCAGCCTGGCTCCAGAGCAGAGCTGCTCCAGCCCTTGCAGCGTCACCGTGGTTTCCTCTGGCTCACTCGAGCAGCTCCACATCCCTCTTGAGTTGGGGCTCAAGATCTGGATGCAGGCCTTTGTTTCCTCTTAACATTGGCATAAATGCAGAGTGACACTTTTTTAACAGCTGGACAGATCTAGATCCTGCTATAGAAATACCTGGGGCCAGTAAATCAGAGCAAAAGCACATCCTCTGCTTGAACAAGGAAGAAATTACTTTGTTCAACTTGTTTACGTGCTTAATTCAAGAAGTTTTTTCCCTTCCAGTCAGTTACATTCATGTGATTGAAAACATTGTCACAGGAAATCTCATTGATTTGCTTTCCTGATTTGAGATCATTGCAATGGGGGGAGGGAGGGAGAACCAGGAGCTGTAGGTCAGCCCCATTCTTTTTCTGTACTGAGGGTGGTGAATCACTGGCACAGGTTGCGCAGAGGTGGAGGATGCACCAGCCCTGGAGACGTTCAAGGCCAGGCTGGATGTGGTTCTGAGCACCCTGATCTAGTTGAAGATGTCCCTGCTCATTGCAGGGGACGTTGGACTAGATGACCTTTAGAGGTTCCTCTCAACCAGAACCATTCCGTGATCCTGTGATGAGAACCCTAGGGAATGCAGGCATTTCCCTACAGCTGCTGAGGGTCTCTTTAATACCCCAAAGCCACAATTACCCTTCTTTCTGACGCAAGGGCTTCTCATCCTCACGCTCTTTGGTGTGTCTGGTGGGATTGTGCCCTTGCTGAAGCTCGTCTTTGGTACCTAGAGCTAAAGTGCTTTGCTGACACGAGGTTAAATTCATCTGGGGGAACGTATTTTAATGCAGCCAGGGAGGGCAAACTGGCTTATTTGAAATCCTGAGGTCTGTTCAGCATGTGGTTCCCAATAAATGTTTGCTACCACAAGTAACAGTACCAATGCAAGTAACACCCAGCTCTGGGCAAATTCACTTTTATTTCAACCTATTTGAACTGGTCACATACCAGCATAGCGAGTATCGCATCTTGAAAGAAAAGCTCCTCTGGTGCAGCTGAAGGACCCCTGATCCCAGCAGGAGGCCTGAGGCTGCTTTTCCATTTACCTATGAGAACAATGGCACTTGAACCGCAGGAGGATGTAGAGCTTTCGTGTGCATAACCCCAAATGCATCTACCTTTCCTAGCCTGCCAGGCGTGCGGCGTCAGTGCAGGTTTCTAGTTCACTAAAGGGTATTACCTGCTAAACATTTGACAGTGACAAGGCTTCGTCTGTACCATAGCTGATGGGGTGGGGGGGGGGGGCTTACAGACCAGAACACACACAGCCTGTTCCAGAGATTGGCTTTCCCGGCAGCCCCGGGCACCACACGCTCGCAGGGACAGAGATGGGTATTTAGCCCCTGATGTCAAGAAGACGCCGTAACGGAGCGGTGCCTGCAGGCAGACAGCACATTTCCAAGGGACCCCTCTTTGCTGCTGCCTTTGCCGCACCCTGGTGATCACAAAGCCCTGCAGGTGATGCATGCTGCCCAGCAGGCAGTGTGCTGATGAACCCAGCCGTACAGGGACAAGGTCCTTGGATGCTGCCATGAAGCATGGCAAAGTGGCACGGGAGGAAGAGGTAAGGCCACTGGGGATGTGAATGGAAAACTCTGTGTTTAGGGCACAGGCAGCAAGCGCTGTGGGCACGTGCCTCGGCCTTCCGTGCACGCAGCAGCACCTCTCCTGTTCGGTGCCCGCTGCCAGAGCCTGTCTGCTGTGTCGGTGGCATTAGTGTCACAGCACAGCTCACATAGATGGGTGGCTATAACAGATCACTGCTCAGCCGCTTCCCTTAGAGAAAGGATTCCCTTTGTGCAGCTGCCTCTCACGGCTTGATGAAGCTCTGTGACAGACAAGACTATGTATGTTTAATGATTCCTGCTTTTAATGCAATTAAATAGTTGCCCTGAAAAAATAAAGATGTCATCAGGCCAGGAGCACTTGCCTTTTGTCCTCTCTAATACTCTCTTACTAAGTCTCTTCCCGTCTGTCTCTCTTCCCTTCCTGGTTCCTCTTGTACTTCTCTCCTGTATCCTCTCAGTCTCTTCCATTTTCTTACAGTCTGCCCTTCCGGTTCTGTTTTCTTAGATTCTTTTATATTCTCTTTCCATATGTTCTCCTAGTCTTTTCTAATCTCTGTTCTCTTTGATAGCGGAATAGACTCCACAACTTGGTTAAAGTTGTAAAGTAGGTATGCTTTATTCAGCTGAAGACGCACGGGGGATTGGTCCTCCAAAAGGCATGCGTGCCTCAGTGCCGTTTTCCTTTTACATTTATCCTGTAAAGTCATACATAGGTATTAGGTCGCACAATACGCCTATGCATATTCATATTCTATCCCCGCTTCGTATTAGAATGAGCTAAAAGACTCTCCACACATGCGCAGTGCCTCCTGGTGGTCTTGGGCAGGGGTCTTCAGATGAAGTAAGTAGTCTTCCTCTTGTGGGTAGGGGTCTTCAAGATGAAGTAAACGAGTCTTCCTCAGGCTTGAACTTTTTACCTCTGGTCCTCACGCATGCTCTTTAGGAGCTGGATGGGTCTGGTCCATGTCTAGCTGGTTTAATGGGCTATTCCCTTCGTTAGGAAGCCTTATCTTAGTACTGCCTGATAAGGCAACTGCTGGGCTTGTCAAGCCAGCCATGATTTAAGCAGTACTTGTACAATCCCCCCATTCTCCTCACTAGGAGGTTTTGTTCTGGTATTTGTCTGATAAGACATCTGCTGAGCTCGTTAAACCAGCTATGACTTAAGCAGTACCCCCCTGTACATTTTGTCTAACCCCCTTGTACACAATAGGCCACATCAGTTTCACTCTTCCACTCCCTTCTCTTCTGTCCTTTTGTATTTTCTTCTCTTCCCTTCTCTTTACTCTCTTCAATTGTCCTATATTCTCTTAGTCTCTTCCCTTCCCTTATGTTCTCTAATATTCTCTTACATTCCCTTCTCTTTTAAATTCTCTTACGTTCTCTTCCCTTAGATGCTGTTATAGTCTCTCCTCATATATTCCTCTTACATTATTTTCCCTTATGCTCTCTTAGAGTCTCTTCCCTCTTTGACATTCTCTTCCCTTTTTCTGTAGTCTTACATTTTCTTACTTTCTCTTACGTTGTCTTATCCTATGTAGTGTTTTCGCTTATTCCCGTCTCTCTTCTATATTTGCTTACGTATTCTTCTCTTAGATTCCCTTCTTCCTTTATTTGCTTGTATACCCTTATAGTCTCTTCCGTTTCCTTTTCTTAGATTCTCTAAATTTCTCTTCCCTTTTCCTGTATGCTCTTCAATTTTTCTCTCTTGGCTTCTCTTAGATTCTCTACTCTTCCAATCTTAGATTCTCTTCTATTCCATGATATTCTCTTCCCCTATATTCTCTTCTTAGATGCTCTTCAATTCTCTAATCTTAATCTTAGATTCTATTAGATCTCTTGCGTTCCCTGATACTCTTTTCCCCTAGATGCTCTTCTCCAGTAATCTCTTGGATTCTGTTCCCTTCTATTCTCTTCCCCATATTCAGTTGTACTCTTGCCTTCTCTTCCATTCGGTTGTCTCAGAACCTCTGCTCTTGTATTCACTCTCATTCTGCAGGAAGGTGGGAGGGAAAAAGGAGACAGGGAAGCAAGGAGGGAGGGGAAAAAAGGAAGGATTGAAGGAGGGAGGGAAAGAAGGAGCCGTTTATGGTCGTTTCTATCCCGGTTTTGCCCGTTTCTGACAAGTTTAAGCCATTTTTTTTGCTATTTCCAACCCGTTTTACATCTATTTCCCCGTTTCTAAACCGGTTTCGGCCATTTCTAACTCAGTTTTGGCTGCTTCTAACCCATTATACGCATTTTTTTTGCCACTTCTAACCATTTTTTGATCTTTTCTAACCTGGTTTAAGCCATTTTTGGTAATTTCTAACCCATTTTAAGCCATTGTGGCTTTTTTTTTTTTTGTATTTCTAAACTGGTTTTGGCTGTTTCCAACCCATTTTTGCTGAATTCTGACCCATTTTAAGTCTCTTTTGGCTATTCCTAATGCATTTATGGCCACTTATAAACCGTTTTAAGCTTTTACTTGCTACTTCTAAACTCTTTTTGCTGTTTCTGAGCCATTTTTGGCCACTTGTAACCCGTTTAAAGCCATTTTTTTTTCAATTTCCACCTCATTTTGGCCTGTTTCTAAGTCAGTTTAATCCACTTTTTTCTTTTTCTAACCCATTTTTCCCCATTTGTCCCCGGTTTTAAGCCGGTTTTGACCATTTCTAACCTATTTTTGGCCACTTCTAACATGATTTATGCCATTTTTAGCCATTTGTGGCTAGAAGCTTTTTCATGTCCCATTCTAACCTGTTTTAAGCCATTTTGGCCCTTTCTAAACCATTTTTCTTCATTTCTAAGCAATTTTTTGCCACTTCCAACACATTTTGCCCCTTTCTCACCTGTTTTAAGCCATTTTTTTATTACCCATGTTTCCCCATTTCTAACCTATTTTAAGCATTTTTATTTATTTCTAAACTATTTAGGGCCATTTCTATCCCATTTTTTGCCCTTTTCTTACCGGTTTTAAGCTATTTTTTGCTATTTTAAACCCAACTTTCCCATTTCTAACGCATGTAAAGCTTTTTTTTGGCTATTTCTGAACAATTCATGGTCATTTTTGTCCCTTTTTTGCCCGATTCTAACCCGTTTTAAGCCATATTTTCTCTTTTCTACCCACTTTTTACCTATTTTGATCCATTTTGGGCCATTTCTATTCCATTTTTGACCATTTGTAGTTTGTTTTCAACCATTTTTGCCCGTTTCTCATGTCATTTTAGGTATGGGACGCTCAGAAAAAGAGTTAGTAAAAGAGACTAAAAAGCAGGGACAGCTGAAAAAAAACTCCAAATCCATACAAACGCATAAAGAGAATAAAGAGCGCAAGAGCAGAATGTGATTGTAAACTGCTGCAACGCAAGCACAGAGGGATAAAAGTGAACAAGCCTGAAAGAATCTCTAATAAAAGTTCCCTTAGCAACTTAGCCCAGCCCCGGTATTGCAAAGTCTTCAGGTCCCCAGTCGACAGTTGATGTCCCCGGGGGATGTAAAGTGGGCTGGGAGCGGCCGCTGCTCTCAGCCCTTTGCCTCCTGGGTACCGAAAAGTGACCGTGTGCTGCTACCACGTGTCCAGAGGTGGGTACTGCAGGTGCTGTAGGTATGAGGGGGGCATGGCGTAGCGCGGGGTACGGCTCGCTGCTGCCGTCGTGTGTCCAAACTCGGTACTGCAGGTGGCGGAGAATTGAGGGGGGGGGCATGGCGTGGCCCGGGGCACGGTTCGCTGCTGCCATCGTGTGTCCAAACTCGGTACTGCAGGTGGCGGAGAATTGAGGGGGGGGCATGGCGTGGCGCGGGGCACGGCTCGCTGCTGCCGTCGTGTGTCCAAACTCGGTACTGCGGGCATCGAGATGGGGCGGGGCAAACGAGTGGGTCAGTGCAACGTTAGCTGCTGCCATCCTCTTGCCGAAAGCCGGTACTGCAGGAAGCGGAGCGGCAGTGGCACCGGAAACAGCTTGCATGCAACCCGCAGCCCCCGTTGGCTAAAGCGCCCGTCACTCAACCCGAGCACCGCCCCTCTTCCGGTCTCCTCTGACCACGCCCCGCTCCGCTCCCATTGGCTGAGGCGCCAGTCAATTTACGCTGAGCACCGCCCCTTTCCCGGTCTCTTCTGACCGCGCCCCGCTCCGCCCCCCTTGGCTGATGCGCCCGTCAATTACTCCGAGCACCGCCCCTCTTCCGGTTTCTTCTGACTCCGCCTCCCTCTGTCCCATTGGTTGAGGCGCCCGTCAATCACCCCGAGCACGGCCCCTCTTCCGGTCCCCTCTGATCACGCCCTACTCCGCCCCCATTGGCTGAGGCGCCCGTCTATCACCCCGAACACCGCCCCTCTTCCGGTCCCCTCTGACCACCCCCCACTCCGTCCCCATTGGCTGAGGCGCCCGTCAATCACCCCGAGCACCGCCCTTCCGCCTCTCTGATTGGTTCAGCTTCACCAGTTCAGCCTCTTTTCTGCAGTCTGGTCGGTTCTGGTTTTCGGCCCCGTGATCCCAGCAGGGACCGTTTTCCGGCCGCGTTCGTCTGCTTTACCCCGTGCAGTGCCGCGGTTTGGACACACGGTAGCATCGGAACGCGGCCCCCAGCCGCTTTCCCCACATCACCGCCGCACCCGGCCCATCACCGGCCGCTTCGGTGCTGCGTTTTCGGCAGAGCCACAGCGCGGCCCCCCCTCCCGTAGGTACCGGGAGTTCGATACAACATGGCAGCAGCGAGCGGCGCCCGGAGCCGCTCTCCCCCGCCTTCTGCCCCACCTGCAGTAACCAACGTCGGGACACCTGGGAGCAGCACACGCTCACCTTTTCGGTGGCGCAGAGGCAACGGGCTCCGAAACCGCTGCTCCCCGCCCGGTTTCCATCCTCCGGTAAGCGTTCCTCGGAGCGGTTTTTCCGGTTCTGCAAACCCAACAGCGTTTCTCGCAGGCATCACCTGCACGCACAGAGCTCCTGCCCTCGCTTGGCCGCCTAAAGCTCCGTCTGCGCACGGCCTCTCTGGTGCCCGCTCCCCAGCATTAACGAGTGTCTCTGCCAGGTTTTCTTTTCGGAGGTGTTATGTTTATGAGAGGGGTTTAGGTTTCCTGAGGTTGCCTATTGGTCCGCTTTGCTGTTTTTGTTATTGGGCTCTGGATGTTTTCTTTCCTGGAAGCAGAGTTTTGAGGTTGCTTTTTAGCACTTGTGTTCTGTGTTGGGTTAGCTGAAATCTTCCCTGCTGGGAGACCTGTAATGTTCCTTGGAGCTGACAGCGTGACAGGCTAGTCCTTATCCCACCAGCCAGCACTGGGGCGCGAGAACAAAGCCAGAAAGGTTCCTTGGAGCGCACGGTGCACGAAACTGGTCTTTGCTTCAGGAGATGCTGCCAGGATACCCCGTCATCCTCCCTGAGAAGCTGTCTACTGCTACCTGATAATAATTCCAGCTGGAGAGCTTGAATTACAAATACAGATGACATCCCTGTAAGTAACTGACTCGTTTTCTAAGAACTACTTAAATGTACAAGATTTCCATAATTTAGAAATTAATTACAGGGCATGGGTGTTCGAAGGTGCAAAAGGATTCCTGTGCTGTGACGCAAGTGCAGTGACCCTTATTCTTGCATGTGATGATGTTTACGAGAGTTGCTAAACTTTGTTTCGAATCTTCTTTTCATGCTCATCTGTGCATTGTCACACGGTCAGTATCAGTAATACATTTCCTCTTGTTCAGCTAGATATATCCGTGTCTGGTTCAAGGAATTATTTGCTATCCTGTGTTACCCTGCATTGTTTTTTTGTTTTTTTATTTTTGGAAATCAGTGTTGAGGGTTATTTTTTTTCATTAAGCTTCTCCTCACACATCTGTAATTTTGCAAAAGAAATTATGAATGCATTGTGACAGCACGCTCAGAGATAGCATTTGCTATTACAGTTTTACCTGAGGGAGAACAAGGATTAATGTGTTTTAATATCTATTTTTTTTTTTTTTTTAATTAAGGAATTAACCCCTTCGTAACTCCCCCAGTGAAGTCTGGGAAGGAAAAAAGTATGTAATGAGTTTGTCCATTTAGTTCATTAGAGAATAATGAAGTGCACGATTAAACCCTAATTTTACATTAAACCCCAGTTTTGGAATCCTTTTGAAAGTAAAAAGGAAAAATCTTTTTTTCTGTCCTGACTTTCTGCTGCTGATCCTCAGACAAGAGGAGGTGTTTTCAGTCTTCATACAGTTTGGTTGTAAAGACTTCGTATTTCTGCATTTCTCCCAGGCATAGTAAGTGGGAGGTTTATACCTGATTTCAGCCATCTAAAAATGAAGTATCACATTATAGGTAAATGTTTATAGATTCTGTCTGTAGTCAGTAGAGATAAAGATCGATTGCTACAGAGAGCAGTTGATTCTACTACCTTAGATAACCGTCCTAGAATGACATGAAAATTATGTATCCTCTCAAAGTGTCTAATTTTCTTCACTTACTGGAGAAGGAAGCTAACTGCTAACTGCAATTGCAGGATTAGCTCTTTAGCCTTAAACCAGTCACAAATTCTTCTGGATTTTCACCCTCTGTTTCTTTGAAACTCCTCTCTGAACTATTTCACTTTTCTGAGTAGGAACATCCTTCTCAAATTAGCCTCGTTTGCCTGAGTTTACTGAAAACTCTTTTTTTTTTCTTTCAGAACTAGCTAGTACTATCATTTTTCTTCTAGGTGTTGTCCTTTTGACTGATGCACTCTGCTTGCGTGGCGGGGGGAGGGGGAGGAGAAGGCGGATACTGAAGTGCTTTCTACCAAGTGTGAGCCAAACTCAGAGTAGCCTTATGATACATGGGCCTTCTCTGAGAGCCATATTGAAGCATCGTTTCCCCACAGTTTCATAGCCTTTTCTCTGGCAATTGAATGTAATTTTTCATGGAGCAAGAAGAGGTAATCCTAGCTAGTCAGCCTCACTGTTGTATGCATGAGAACCAGATTACTTTTTTCCTTTAGATAGGTGAAGAAGTGTCACGGTACCAGCCGGCTTTGTAAAACTGGCAGAAGACACCAAAACCTGCTTCAACCATTAGCTGTACTGCACGCATACAGATTTCATACCTTTTACCACCTGGAGAGACCTTTTTCTACCTGTCCTTTCTTTTCTAATTGGCCTTGGTCTCTTAATCTCCCTTGGGCATCCAGCAGCCAATCAGTGCAATGAGCCTCTGCCTCACTATGCTAATTGGTACTGTTGTCCAGTTGATTTCCTCAAAAATACCCGAGGAACCTGCAGAGGGAAAAAATAAAAATCAAAGAGCACAGTGACAATGGGGTATAAAACATGGGGCTGCAGAAGGAGAGGCCAGGAAATTTGTTACTACATGATCATCCATGCGTGGAGACCTCATAGCAGCCTTCCAGTATCTGAAGGGGGCCTATAGGGATGCTGGGGATGGACTCTTCATTAGGGACTGTAGTGATAGGACAAGGGATAACGGGTTAAAACTGAAACAGGGGAAGTTTAGATTGGATATAAGGAGGAAATTCTTTCCTGTGAGGGTGGTGAGGCACTGGAATGGGTTGCCCAGGGAGGCTGTGAATGCTCCATCCCTGGCAGTGTTCAAGGCCAGGTTGGACGAGGCCTTGGGTAATATGGTTTAGAGCGAGGTGTCCCTGCCCATGGCAGGGGGGTTGGAACTTGATGATCTTAAGGTCCTTTCCAACCCTAACTATTCTATGATTCTTTGTACCTGGGTGTAAAATGTGATTCCTTTCTATAAGCAATGGAGCAGTCTAGCACAGACCAAGCAGAAAACTGGAAGCTTTGCCTATCTTGGGATGGGCTTAAAAACCTGATAAAGGATTTATCATTACTTTAACAACTTTAAGTGATGTAATAGCACAAAGGTTTCTTCCTTCTTCTCTTTTTAGACTTCTTTGCAGTTGCATACATTTCATTGGCAGACCTCCTTTCTATGAGACAACATGTATAGCGTGTATGGAGAAACATCACCTAGATTTGGGAGATAAAGCGTAAGAACACATTGCTCCCATTCAGTGATTCATGAAACTGAACCCTTACTCTTTGAGGACCTCAGGCGCGCGAGCTGCAGGAAGGAGCAGGATTTACCATACGCTGATGACTGCACAATTGTTTTGATTTTCCTTGGAAGTAATAATTGCAGTCAAGACAGCCAAAAAAGCTCTTTCAAGACCACTTCAGGTGAGTCAAGGTGAAAAAATCCAAAGGGGATTAATTCAGCTGGAGAAGGACTACCACCAAACCCAAAATACCATACCAGTTGCCTCAGGAAAGCACAATTGGCAAATGTTCATTTGCTTATTTCATAAGCAACCTGTTCCAGGAATTCTTCAGCAGTATTTCTATTTGAAACACTTGTATTACTTTTTGCTTGTTTCCTCTACCTCTCTTTTTTTCTGTGAAAGTGACAGCATTTTCTTTGTCAAGCTTCAAGAAAAATATCTTGGCATCTGCTGGGAGAAAAGTTATCTCAAGGAGCATCAATTCATTCAAGAGTAGACATAGGCTTTGTGTTCTGCGTAGCTGATTTTTTTTATCCTTGTTGCTTATAAAAGTTTAATATAGACTGTCAAATTCTGCAGTAATGCAGAACAACCACCAAACAGGTTGCCAGATTTGCACATTAACCCTCATCCTGATCCCTCCAGCTTTGACATCAGGTTGTTGTCTTCTGTTTCTCTACCTTCCTCCTTCTGGGAGACCAGGCAAAATTCCTGTCTTAGATTTCTGTTCAGATCTGAATGGAAAGTCAACACCTTGCTTCCTTGTAGGGTGAGATAAACAGTACAGGGGCTACTACGAACTACCCATTCAGAATGGTGCCTGCCTTGCTGAGGGTTGTATTTATGTACCCACTCTTCCAAAGTCTCCCAGAAGTGAACAGAATCAGAAGGCCTCCAAGAGAATTTACTGGACCACAAAGAAATAAAGTGCTTGCTTGGCTGTGTCTTCTCATGCACAGAACATTGATCTGATAGAATCCTTCTGGGGATAGGTGAGGAGGAAGACCAAGCAGCTAGCCGAGGGAATAAAACCCCATCACAGCACTGCAATCACCCCTCACTCTGTGGTAATGTGCCCAGTGGATAGATCTAGAATTTTCCTTTGCTCTCAGGTGCCCTCGTTGAGGCCCTGAGGGCATCAGTAAGCCTTAATGACCCTAAGCAGCCTCACCTGTGCATCCAACCACACCCAGGAGCCCTATTTAAACCCAGCTCTGTGCCTTTGCTCTCTGTTTGGGCTTTGTTGGGGGAAGGCTTCTCTTGAGCTCTGTTTGTGCCTGTGAAGTTTCTTATTCTGGACTTCAAGCTATAGCCTGACTGCCTGGCTTGACCATGTGGGACTGGTGTGCCCTGTGCTCTGCTGTATATGTCACTTCGCTTGGAAGTGGCATTTAATTACAGTGTTTCAGGTCAAGCTTGTGGGGGGAGTCTTGCTGAGGCTGCCACAGCTCCCAGTTTGACTGCAAGTTAACCAGCTAATTGGAGAGACATGGAGAGATGTCCATCGAAAGAGGATAAGAGGCTTCTAAAACAGGAGGTGGAGAAAGAGTTCTCCATTCACAATCCATTAAGAGGAGCTTCAGCCAGTCTCAAGCAGTCATTTCTAATGCAGCTAAAGCAAGGTAAAAGTGTTGAGCCTTATTGCTTTTACTGATAAGACTTTTTAAAGCAGTATGCCGAACATATGTAAATGCTTCTATGTATATTTGCATAGACAAACTTCTATTGATGTGTCTCAAATGCATCTGAAAGCTATTTTGTGTGTCTGTGTGCTCTGGTGTTCCTCAGGGTTGGTACAGCTACCAGGTGATAAAGCCCTTCAGAGTAAGGCTTAGCAGGAGCTGCAAGGGTACTGAAAGCAAACATACAGATACTAATCAAGCTTTCTATGGGTCTCAGTAACTGAGCAAGTATTACTGTGTGTGCACAGGTACACAATACTGCACGTATTTCCACGGTTTGTCTTGGAAGAGATGTCTTTGCATGGTGTTTGTCTCCTCAGGTGAGCTACAGGCCTGCCAGAGCTGGTTGAACCTGTGATGCAGGTGTTGCTCCATCTTCTTCAGCCTGGTGAGGTTTCCATTACCTTTCCTCAGGGCAGTGAGTGAATCCTTCTGTCTGGGAGGCTACAGCTGTGTCTAACCCTGTTTCTATGCTGGCTGGGGAGGGAATGCCTTATGGAAAGGAAGTGTACCTGTGTGGTGGTAATGATTATGTTGCTAAAGAGGTGCTTAAGACTATATAGCAGTGATGCTAGATTTTCTGTATTGAGACCCTTTGTTGTATGTCTATCATGTAGTTAAAAAGCATGTCTTGTGATTATTTGTATATGTACAGCTGTTTAAAGTTAGTCCTTGTTACATTAGGCTATTTTGTACTTCTGCATTGGTTCTGGGTAACTTGGACTTTCTATCGAATTGATTTTGGCCCAGGTTCCCAGGGTTAGTCATGAAACTGAGTTCTCACAGGACTGGGGCTCCTGAAATATTTTTCTGAGTCTTTGTGCCTGTGAGCATAACCTGCACACAGCATGGGATTCCCAGCTTCTAGAAACAAGTGCTGGAGGATTAGCCTGTGAAGTTACGAGGAGAGAGAGGAAACAATGCCCAAATGCTAGCTACTTTTACATTTGGTTCTAACTGTGCATGTGATTAGAAATTAACAATTTACTGAGCTTCTGTTTTTCACTGCTGAGAAGGTCAGAGGCAGATAGCAGTTTTCTTGAATTTAGTACTTGTCAGAGGCTTTTACACAATTCAGTATTTGTCCCTTTTTTTAATCCAGGGAAGGAAGCTGAGCAGTTTCCTTGACCTTCAGCTTCTGAGCTGCATTTTTCCTTATCAGGACAAAACCTTTAAATCACTCCCAGCCTAGTAGAAGATAAACAAACACAGGGTTTAATTTCTATACTTAACTGTTGCACACATCACTTGAAAAGTTCATGATCTCACTTTAAGAGACTTGCTTATCTCTGTGGGGGTGGCAGTTTTCCTCCCTGCATGGAGAGGTTCCCTTAGGGTGAAAAGAGGGGAAATTTTAATGGGTTACCGAAGGATCTCTCTAAATTCTTGATTACTTCCCATTTTGGGTATGTAATATCTACTAGAGTTATTAATCTTAATCACTTGACGTTTCTAGGTCTTCCTTGAAGACAGAGAGCTGAGTTAGAGTTTTTTGTGA
Organism: Neopsephotus bourkii; assembly: GCF_033783945.1. Lineage (NCBI taxonomy): Eukaryota > Metazoa > Chordata > Aves > Psittaciformes > Psittacidae > Neopsephotus > Neopsephotus bourkii. Next base: position 34,867 of record NW_026901291.1, on the reverse strand, counting down.
GTTGTCATGCTAACTGTTGGGTGATTGTTTTTCACAGACATGTCTATGAGTTAGCTGTCAGCATAGTGGCTGCCTAGTTTCTTCCTTAGGGCGATGCAATGAAGTGTAGCATGTTCTAGAAAGTCTATGTGTAGGATGCATGGATTTTGATGGCTGCTGCAGGAGAGGAGTATTTGTTGTTACTGTGGAAATGTGTTGCTGGGTTATATATTTGCTTTAGTTTGGAGTGTTTTCATCTGGAGAAAGCAGGTTGTAGGCTTGGAATAAGAATTTGGCAAAGATGGAGAGACAGAAGTGCAAATGCTAAGTGAAAAGAGCAGAACCTAATGTGTGGTACCTGTTAAATAATCTTCTGCACTGGTGCCAGGTGAGGGCAGTGTAATGGTCAGGTCTTCTATGCTTGAGCTTTCTAGGATGTATCATGCTCTATCTGTGCTCTCCTGGCAATATGTTCTACTTTGGCTCTTAACGTCTTCAACATTTATGTGAGTACCTTTTTTAATTTTTCACCCAGTTATAGTGGATGATTAAATAAAAGCTGTTATCACTCTTTAGCAATCTTACCTCTCAACACCATTATGGCAAGAGCACTACTATAAACCTTAATCCTTCTCTTTCATGCCAGCTTCATGTTGGAAGAGTTACTGTCCCAGAGCCTGTACTGAATTTATGCCAGAGCACGAAACTCTAGATAAACTACTAGTACTAGCCACAGAAACTGAAATCATGAACACTCCCCAGTGATGCTTAATCAAATCTGCCTTAAGGAAGCTGTGGTAGAAAAATAATGTTTGAGAGGAGAAGTTAACAATGATGGTTTCTGAGGTGTATGGATAGCTTTCAGCTTTGGTTACTGTAAAATGAAATAAATAAATGGATGTGCATCAGCCTTTCCATAAGGAGTGTGATCAGATCCTTGCCTTGTTAATCGCAGTACTTGGGTGCCGAAGCTTTGTTGAGAAACGGGGAGAAGGTTCTTCCTGTGTATCAGACAGTGGCCTTTAACATAAAACTTGCTATTTTAGTATGAATATTGGAGGCAGCAATCTTAAATTTGCTTTCAGATGACATTTATGAGCTAAACTCAATTGAAAGCTGACACTGAGAGAACTTGTCTTTAGACTCTGGTTTTTGTGTAGTTTTGCATGCAGCCAGGTCTTGGTATAAACTGGGGAAAAATCTTTTGTTTGAACTTTCTAGTGCTTAAGTTTTTATTAACTTTTCCTCTGTAATTCTCAATATGCTTCTATTATAATTCTCAATATGTTTTGATAGCATTCAGGGAATAAAAGGTAAGGCTGCTGTGGCTAATTTAATGCCTGTAAATTCCTTGCAGATGAGCAAGGAAGGAATGCGTAGTCTTTTGGGAGGGAGAGGGGGGAAACATAAGCCTCCTTATATAAAAGCAGTAGTTGAAATGCTGTTCAAATACATTAATTAATTAGGAGTTGCATTTTCCATCTAAATAAACAGATTAATTCATAGCATTTTATGCAGATGAACAAAGTAAAATAGACCTGTGACCAAAATAATCAGGCCACGATTATTTCCATGTTCTTGTCTTCATGTTATATTTGGGGATGGAAGAGTTCTAGCAAGTCTTCTTTTTTTTTTTCCTCTGAAATATTTATCTCAATAAGAAGAATCACATATAGGAGACCAGTTCAGCGAGGAACAGAAACTGATGCATAATCTTAAATTCATGCTCAGTTTCAATGTCTTATTGAATACTTACAGTCCCCTTTTGCACAAACTGATGTATGAATTTCAAGTTAGTTTGACCAAAATGGAATCGTGTAGAAAGCTGTGCAGAACCCAGCCTTTATTTTTTACTTTGCAGTGTGAAATTTTTTCTTCTAATGGATTGTGCCTTGAAACTGAATTCAGAATGCTTTGAACAAAGCTTAGATAATCTCATTATTAGGGTGCACTTCAGCATTAAATCTCTTGTGTTGATACCAGAGCTTGAATGTAAAAGCCCCTTAAAAAAACTTGTTCTGAGTGCCATAGTGGGATGTTTCTCACTGCGCCCATTTCAAGGTGAAAGGTATCAAATTGTAATTCATGTTTTATTAAACCACTGCTATAACCCACATGACAAAACTTGTTAACTTTTAATTATATGCCTGCTTTTAGCGTTATTGCTCTCTGCAAATGCCTGACAGGAGGATGGAGCTGCCCCAGGGCAGGTGTAGGTGGAGCTGAGGAACAATTCCTTCCCCAGAGAGTGCTCAGGCATTGGAACAGGCTGCCCAGGGCAGGGCTGCAGTCACCATCCCTGCAAGTGTTCACACAGCGTGGAGACGAGGCCTCAGTGCCATGGGTCAGTGGTGGCCTTGGCAGGGCTGGGGAACGGTTGGACTGGGTGAGCTTAAAGGGCTTTTCCAACCTGGTTGATTCTGTGATTCTGTTTGTGCTCATCCACATCTATTACAGAAACTAATGTATTTGTATCAAAATAGTCTTTTAACCAGTTGTCCTTCTCAGTTTCTATTTGGTTTCATCTTGCATTTCTCCACGATCACTGTTCTTCCTGATTTTTCTGTGATCTCTCTGTAGGATGTTGGGCAGCATGGCATCTATCATTCCAGAAAGGAAGGATACACATCACAGTATTCGTCAAAGTTTGGATTCCCATGATAATGTGGAATTCGAAGCTGCAATATTTGCTGCTGCCAATTTTTCTGCACAAAGTAAGATGTCATTTCTGTTTTCAGTTTTTCATATCACAGAGAATGGAAACTCCATTAGCACTGGCATTCACAAACCTTTGGTAGTGCCAACCGTGTAATTTTTAGCAAAACATTTAATTGTGTGGAATAACAATATTGTAAAGAAATCTGAGCACAAGTTTAACAGATACTTCTTTTTTTCTAAAATAGTAATGGAAAGCACATAACTATGGGAATGCAAAGTGGAATAGCAGCTTTAATCAATGATTATTTTACATAAATCATATTCTGGAACAAAACATAGTGCTACTTGTCACTTTGACATGTTCTTAGAAGCTTGCATTTGATCATGCCCGTGTGCAGGGTTTCTAAAAGAACCTAGATCTTGGCAAGCACTCTTTTGTGAAAGCTTTTATTGTTAAAGCACAGTGTTTGGTAGTTCAATTGAGTTTAATTTGTAATGATTTTCCTGTTGTATTTATCTCACCTAATACTTCGTCTTTTCTCTACAGGGATTTTGCTGCTGGCATATGTAATAAAATCAGTGAGATGATACAAGGTACGGGTGTATATTGAGTGATAAAAGGGAAAACCTAATTTCTCTGAGAATTCTTTATTTATGTAAATATTAGACGCTGTTGCCCTTATCCTCCAATGGTTCCTGGTTTTAAATTAAATTAGCTAACCATTAATCTAATGCCTGGCTCTTACATCCTCTTAAAATCTAAGTTCTCAAAACACCTGTTTGGTAAAGAGTGAAAGCTCGTCTATAGCATGATGAATAAACTTGCATAGCCTAGCACAGGTTGCTTCAGGTGAGTTAATCATAGAATCATTGAATGGTTTGAATTAGAAAGGACCTTAAGATCACCCAGTTCCAGCCCCCTGCTATGATCAGGGAAACCTCACCCTAGAGCAGGATGCTCCAAGCCCCTGTGTCCAACCTGGCCTTGAGCACTGCCAGGGATGGGGCAGCCACAGCTTCTCTGGGCACCCTGTGCCAGCACCTCAGCACCTGCACAGTAAAGAACTTCTTCTTTAGATCTAACCTGAACTTCACCTGTTCAAGTTTAAACCCCATCACCCCTTGACCTGTTGCTGCAGTCCCTGCTAAATCCTGTTAGCCCCCTTCAGACACTGGAAGCTGCTCTGAGGTCTCCACCCAGCTTCTCTTTTCCAGACTGAACAGCCCCAATGTTCTCAGCCTGTCTCCATATAGGAGGTGCTGCAGCCCCTGAGCATCCTTGTGGCCTCCTCTGGACTTGTTCTAACAGCTCCATGTCCTCTTTATGTTGACACCAGCTGTGTGTTATGTACAATGAAGCAAGGAATAATCTTCTCCAAGAACTGTGGAAGTGCTTGGTATGGCTGTCCTTATGCTGGTAGATCAGTTATTGGGCGATCAGCAGTGGTAGCAATGCAGACTTAGTTGTGCCTCAGTAGTGCCAAAAGCCAGTACATAGGACTAACACTGCCTGTGTTTCTCTTCCCTGTTGCAGGTTTGGCCACACCTGTGGACTTGAAGTTGATCCCTATTCTACAGCACATGCATCATGATGCTAGCCTGGCCTCCAGCTCCCGGCAGCTGCTCCAGCAGCCGGTAACATCATATTCCTCTACCAAGATGGTCACTGTTACTCTGCACACCTTTACTCTGCTTGCTGCTGCTTCTTTGGTTGACATTCCTAAGCAGGTAATTCTTCCTAATTACGTCTTTCAACTTAAAGTACATTTAAAAGACCTCAGATTCTAGCTGGTGCTGAAAATAAGTTGATGGATATGCTGGGGTGGTTGCTCCTATGTGCTATAGAGAAAGAACACTCTGAAAACTGCTGCTGCTTTCGTATTTTTTGCCCTCTCTGGTCCTATTTCCAGATAACCCCATCAAACACAGGAACCGTTCTTTACAGGTCATGACCTGTCTTTCTTTAAAACAATTGAGGTTGAAGTCAGATAGAGCCTTGACATCAACCCTGACCTACTCTGAATGTCAACTTTACCTGTAGAACCCAGGCTTCCCTTCTCACTACTGTGCATTCTCTCAGGTTCTGGGTGTGTGTTTTGCCTTCCTTGCATGCAAGCAAAGGAATATTTCAGTAGCAAAGAGCGCATTTTAAAAATGTATTTCTTGAAGAACCCTGAGGAGGTTGAATCTGTTCCTGTAATTTAGGACTACAAACCAAGGTTGTGGGAAAACAGTGATAGAAAAATACAATACTTCTGTGTTCTGATAATATGCTTTGCTGACATGATTTATGTAGCAGGTCTGAACACAGTGACATTTGAGACTAACTGTTCCTTGTAGTCATGAAAGTCACTGCTTTTTTTCCATCCTGTACAGCTGTGAAAGGCTGGTGTCTGTTACTGTTAAATCAGTAACATTGATCTGCCTGAAACTTCTTTTTTGATGTGGCTGATTTCTGTATTTCAGAGGGTGTTTCAACAGTACCTAATTTAAGCTAACTGAAATAACATTAGAACACCCTACAGGCTTTTCTGGTTTTTTTATGGGTAAAAAAGTGGTGATTTATTACCTTTATGAGGTGAGAGTGGTGATTTAGGCTGTATTTCTGTAACAGAACAGCCAGTGATGCTTAAAAGTGATACAGCTAGGGTGGGGATGGTAAGCAAAACCATGGCCAGCACATTCATGCTTTTTCATGTGCTGGCTATTCCATCTTTCCATCTCTGTGAAGTTCCAGGAAAAGAACACCACAAGGGGCATGCAGTTAAGTGTCATTTAATTTGAGGTCAAGGCTTCAAAGGGGGTGGGTAGGAGTTGGGTGTGTTTGGGTTTCAGGGTTTGTTTTTGACAACTACATAGAAGATGTCTGTGTTGCTGTCTGTTAACTGCAGCCACCCAAATTAACTTCAAATCCCAGAGTAGTTGCTAGGAGCATTATCACAACAGTATAAGGTTTTTTACTGAGCTTCTTGGAGATACTTTATGATAGTTCTGAGAGTGTCAAAACAGCTTTCAAGGCTTCTCAGGTATGCGGGGTGAGAGAAGATAGAGAAGGATGTTCGAACAAGCAGAGCAGCATGGGAGAAATCAGCTGTCAGACTATTTTAGCTTGCCGTGGCATTACAGCCTGAGCAGTGGCTCTTCCATGTGGTGAGCAATTGGACAGATATGGCAAGTTAGTTTTGGCTGAGTATGCTCAAAAATCCTTCGCAAGTACCTTTAAAAAGACCTTCCTTCTAGTAGCATCTCTCTTAAACAGTGAATTTACTTTGTTGCAGATCCAGCTTTTGTTGCAGTACTTAAAGAATGACCCCAGGAAGGCTGTGAAGAGGCTTGCAATCCAAGATTTAAAGTTGTTGGCCAATAAGACACCACATACGTGGAGCAGAGAAAATATTCAGGTTGATACATTCTTTTAAGCTATAGTTTGTTACGGAAATTTGCAATTAGTTGCAGAATTCTTTCCAGAAGAAGAATTTTGGAGGTAAACAAACTGTTACAAGGCAAAATACTGATATATGTCTCTAAGACTGGAGAACTGTCTTAACATCTACACCAATATTTGATCAGTGAGAACTGATAGCATTTTTGCAACTGATTTTTAAGTAAGAAATGACTTAGAGTTGGTGTTTCCTAGCATATGAAACCCTCTGTCCTTTTTCTCTAAGCCATGTTCTAAGTCTACTACTAAAACAGATGCTTCAGGACATGACTTCTAATTCTGATTTCAGTATAGTCTATTTTGACTCTCAAAACTTCACAGCCAAGTGCAACTAAACTTTGAACAAAGGTAACTCATGGGACTTCCTTCCCTCTAGGTCTTTTCTCCTGCAACTCTTTAGGCACTCTGTGAATCTGCTCTTCACACTCCTTATGACAGCTTGAAGCTGGGCATGCTCTCTGTTCTTTCCGTGTTATTGGGGACCACTGCCATTAAACAGTACTTCAGCACTGCTCCAGGTAAGAAAACAAGATCATATGATTATCTTTGGCATTTTGGATGCTTTGACCTGTCTGTCTACTGATAATCAGTTTCATCTAAACATTTTGTATTGTGTTCTTAAACTGGTTTTGAACTTCAGGATACTAGGTGAGAGTCTGAATGTGTTCATCACATGGAAACTTAAAATGGGATATTTGCATACCCATGCATAGTCATGGTATGGTCTAAGATTTTCTTCTTGATTTTGTGGTTAATGTGCTTTATGAAAGATTTTCTTACCTTTGGGTCTTATATGCCCTTAGTGATATGGTTTAGTGGGGGTCTTGGCGATCCTGGGGTAACAGTTGGACTTGGTTATCTTAAAGGGCTTTTCCAACCTGGTTGATTCTATGATCCTTCAACTTTTCTTCATCAAATGAAGAAATGTAATGCCTCCCAAGTGGCTGTCCTGCGTTCTGCTTTGAAACCATGGATTTGCATAGTTTTTGAGAAGCATGAAGACTTAATGGTGTTGAGTGTGGGCTGACATATTATCCTGGCTCAGTGAAGCTTTGCCACATTTGTGGGAATGACCTGCTTCAGTACCAGGTGAACCTTTCTGCCTTGTGACTGTATTTTGAAGAAATAGAGCAGGTATTTAAAAGTGATTCAGGGTGTCTTGTTCTTAAAATGATGATCACATGGTTTTCTTTTTCTTCTCAAAAGCCAGACTGCCCTAATGAGTCATTACAAGCCCAACTACATGGGCTGCAGAAACAGAGAAAAATAGTACATCCTCTTCAGTCATTCTGGCGTGTCTTAATAATTAATATGTTCACCAGCTTTTTTAATGAGATATAATAATTCTTAAGGCAATACTTCTCCGAGTCCCTGAAACATCAGCCTTTAGACCCAAATGTTCTTTCTTATCTCTAACTTGTATAGTCTTCAGGAATAGAGGGAGAGGCTCTCTGCGTGCAGAAAGAGATGCTTTCATCCTGTCCTTTAAACATAAGAAAAGAAATAATCCTAAATCAATATAGACTTTCTGTAGAAATGTACTTGAAGAGATCTGTGGTGTAATTATGGACCGTGCTGATTTATGTCCTGTTTGCCTCGTCTTTGTTTAGGAGCAGCAGCTACAACTGCGAGGTTATTTGATTTAGTAAAACTGGCACAGGAGTGCTGTTACCATAATAACCATGGCATTGCAGCTCATGGTGTGAGAATTCTGACTAATGTATCAGCCTCTTGTCAGGAAAAAGGTAAATGAAAGCAAGGACAGTGAAATGTGTCTGTTTACAGTGAGGCTTATGCACTTAACATGTGTTAACTGGTCATGTCTGAGAACCTGTCTGTAGATCTGTCTGATCCTTCATGCTGGTTTGGGAGAATGGGGCCTATAATCTAGCAGAGAATACTCTGTATGATTTTATGAATGGTTAGAAAAATTCCATCTTTGATTTAGAATTGTTTGTCAGCCTTTGAAAACTCTTTGCACAAAGCCTGTTGCAAAAGAGTAACAGGGCATTTAGAAGCCTTGGTCCAGAGGCTTACACTCTGCAAATGCCAGAGTTGGTGTGACTGCAGGATAAGTTACCTGAGACACGGAATAGCAGAATTGTTTCTAATCAAAATAAGGTGAGGCAGAGGTATTGGGAAGATACTGGTCGTGAATGCAGCACCAGTCCAAACGTTATAGCACCTGTGGTCAGAAAATGTGACTGAGAACTAACTTACTCTGGTTTTCTTTTCTTAGATCTTCTGCCTTTGGAGCAAGTTGCAGTTTTTGGCTTAGAAGCTCTTGTTCTTTGTAGTCAAGATGGCAGTCCAGTGACTGAGAACTAACTTACTCTGGTTTTCTTTTCTTAGATCTTCTGCCTTTGGAGCAAGTTGCAGTTTTTGGCTTAGAAGCTCTTCTTGTTCTTTGTAGTCAAGATGACAGTCCAGGAGCTCAGGCAACCTTAAAGGTGATATTACTATTGTCATCCCCTAGCACAGCTGTAAGTTTTACACTAATACTCCTCTCAGAGGAACAGCTATAATAAAACATGAAGTTGAGCATGGCATGGAGGTGTCTCTGGAGGACAAAGAATATTGGAGAGAGCTTGCTCTTTGGAGATGGGGATGCAAGGTACATGACTACAACACTTCTCTAAACTGTTATTTTAATTTTCTCACTTCATAAGCTGCTCCTGGTAATTTTATCTGGTTATTTTCCTGTAAAGGCTGGTGGTGTGAGAAAGATCAGAATTTCTTGAATTTGTCTTCTGTATTTCTGCAACCATACTTGCAGATAAGTGTGTCTGGCTTTTTTAGTTTTAAGTAGACATTATGTTTATTGTACCTGTTGGTTGTGCGAGTTGCAGATCATGTTAACTTGCATGGTGAAGCTGGTCAAGTGCCGTCCTCACCTGAGCCAGTCAGTAGTTGAATCCCTGCTGACCCAGCTACACAGCGCCCAGGATGCTGCCAGGATTCTCATGTGCCATTGCTTAGCAGCTATTGCCATGCAGCTGCCTGTCCTAGCAGATGGGATGCTAGGAGACCTGATGGACCTCTATAAATTAATTGGACAATCTGCCACAGATAAAAAACAGGAACTCTTGGTAAGACTTCCTTCTGCTAAACAGGCCTTATATTCATAGAGTCATAGAATCAACCAGGTTGGAAAAGCCATTTAAGCTCATCAAGTCCAACCGTTCCCCAGCACTGTCAAGGCCACCACTAACCTATGGCACTGAGGCCTGGTCTACATGGTGTGCGAACGCTTGCAGGGACAGTGACTCCAGCCCTGCCCTGCACAGCCTGTTCCAGTGCCTGGGCACCCTCTGGGGAAGGAATTGTTCCTTATCTCCATCTAAACCTCCCTTGGTGCAGCTTGAGGCCATTTCCTCTTGTCCCATCCCTGTTCCTTGGGAACAGAGCCCAGCCCCTCCTGGCTCCATCCTCCTGTCGGGCAGTTGTAGGGAGTGATAAGGTCCCCCCTCAGCCTTCTCCTCCAGACTGAACCCCCCAGGTCCCTCAGCCATTCCCCATCACACTTGTGCTGCAGGTCCTGCACGAACATCTGTGCAAACTACCGTGGATTGATTTTATTAGAAAGTCGGCTAAGTAATTTGTTATGTCTGAGTTGATGTGCCAGTCAATAGCCACCCTTTTCAGTTGTGCTTTAACTCAGTGCAGTTAGCTCACTTCATGTCTGGTAACTCTCATGCACATGACTTAATACACTCTAAGAGATAAGAAAATGCTTTTATTGTGTCTGTTTGGAAATGAATTTGAATTTTAAGAAGGAAATTACAAGCTTCTTGTTACTTCATTCATTGCATTTGAAACATCTCAGTTAAAAGCCACAGTAAAGATTCTTTACATGAAAGTGACTTTCATCTCCAAGAATGAAGCTACTTAAATAAATACTTAAAAGATACATGACTGAGAAGTTCCTCAGTTAAAATGGTTATGTAATCTTCTATGTAGTTTTGAGTCTAAAATCAAGCAGATCATTTCTGGTAGCTTAGGAAAGAGAACTGGCTTTTTCTTTCCTTTTTATTTAGCTCCTGCTATATAACCTTCTTCCTTACCATTCTTTATTAGGTTTCTCTCGCCACAGTGATATTTGTTTCCAGCCAGAAAGCTTTATCTTCAGAAATCAAAACTGTTATCAAACAGCAGCTGGAGAATGCCTCCAATGGGTGGACCGCCTACAGGATAGCTAGGCAGGCTTCCAGAATGGTAAGTGAAATACCTGGATGAAAATGGTTTAGTGCAGTTGGAAGGGTGCTAGTGACTTCTTTGAACTGGAAAAAGAAAATAAGGAACGTGGTAGGACTTGGGAGGAGGAAATGAATGGGGGATTTGGAAACCTCCATCTTAATTCCCTGGAATGCTGATTAAGATATATGGCATTTAGGGCAGTCATCCCACTGGGATGGTTTTTCACTTGTTTTTTGAAGTATTTGGAAAGGAAGTAACAGTCTGATACTTTCTTGAGCACATGCCTAATCTGCATTGTCTAGCTGTTCTTCAGACGGTGATATAGGCCATCCTGATGTGTGCTTCTCTTCTTTTCAATGTGATAAAAGGAAAGAAAAGATACTATTTCCCTTTTCACAGGTGGGGTTAGAATGATGTAGAAACCCTATTATGAGATGCTGTCATAAAAGTAAATTTTAGTATCTGTTTCTCATATTGTTGAATTACCTTGTGTAAGTAAGTACTACACTTATTGAGTATACATATATATACATATAGATAAGTAGATACACAGGCTGCTGTTTCCATAAAATAAGCATTTGTGCTTTTATTTATTGTTAGTATTGTCATGATCAAATGATTGGAAGAAATGTCACTGTTTCTAACGTTAAAGTAAGAGTAGTTCTGGAGATGTTACTGTTCTGTTATGTATATTTGTGTCATAGAAATGCACAGCCTTCATGAATGTCCCCTCTTAAAAACATTCTCGTTGTTGCAGGGCAACCGTGACATGGCCAGAGAACTGTATCAAAGCCTGCTCACTCAAGTGGCATCAGAACACTTCTACTTCTGGCTGAACAGCTTGAAGGAGTTCTCCCATGCAGAACAGTGTCTTGACAGGTCTGCAGGAGGACAACTACAGCTCGGCATTGTCTTGCATTGCTGAAGCTTTAAAATCCTATCACAAAGGAATAGCATCACTGACGGTTAGCACAGATATACTTTAGTGATGATTTTTCTGTATGCTGTAGCATAGAATCACAGGCTGTTTTGGGTTGGAAGGGAGGTTAAGATCTAGTTCCAACCCCTCTGCCATGAACAGGGACATCTTCCACTAAACCATGTTGCCCAAGGCTCTGTCCAACCTGGCCCTTGGAATACTGCCAGGGATGGGGCAGCCACAGCTTCTCTGGGCACCCTGTGCCAGCGCCTCAGCACCCTCACAGGGAAGAGCTTCTGCCTTAGATCTAACCTGAACTTGCCCTGTTTCAGTCTGAACCCATCACCCCTTGTCCTATGGCTGCAGTCCCGGATCTGTTTGGTTTCTGTTCTTAAAATTCTGAAAAGTTTTTTGACATGTGCCAGACTCTGAGAGGACTGCAGGGAAGAGCCAGTTCTAACACACTGCACCTGCAGAGAGAAGATCCTGTAGCTCAGCCAAGTGTGATTAGCTAGACTTCATCACCACCACCCCTTCCTGCCTTGATCAAATCCTGTGATATGGTCACACAGACACAAGACACATCTGTTTTTAAAGTCACAGCACTTAAAATTTGCCACTCCTTGTTTTGTCTGAATAAACACTATTGTAGTAGTCAAGCCTGGGACTTTGTCTCCATTGGCTGCTCTCTTCTCAAGATATGGAGAAAGATTTAATTGTCTTCCTCCCTCCTGCTGAGTTCATGTTGCTTTCTATTTGACAATTTAATCCTGTGAAATCCTAACAAAAAGGCAGCATCAGTTTACTAGGAGGAGGGAGAACAATCAAATCAGCAGAATTCAGATGGTACCTGCATTTTATGCAGATGAACAAAGTAAAATAGACCTGTGACCAAAATATCAGGCCACGATTATTTCCGTGTTCTTGTCTTCATGTTGTATTTGGGGATGGAAGAGTTCTAGCAAGTCTTCTTTTTTTTTTCTTCCTCTGAAATATTTATCTCCATAAAAGAATCACATCTAGGAGACCAGTTCAGCGAGGAACAGAAACTGATGCATAATCTTAAATTCATGCTCAGTTTCAATGTCTTATTGAATACTTACAGTCCCGTTTTGCACAAACTGATGTATGAATTTCAAGTTAGTTTGACCAAAATGGAATCGTGTAGAAAGCTGTGCAGAACCCAGCCTTTTTTTTTAATTTGCGGTGTGAAATTTTTTCTTCTAATGGATTGTGCCTTGAAACTGAATTCAGAATGCTTTGAACAAAGCTTAGATAATCTCATTTTAAAGATACAAAATCTCAAGAGAAGAAAAACTTGGAGGTTTAACTCCTGGTATGTGTAGGATGATTTTGCTATGAGGAACAGACTCTACAAGGCTTGGAAGGACTTTATAAGGATTAAGTCTTGGCTCAGATTATTGGTTAAATAATGCAAACCAGTAAAAGGTTAAATGGCACTGATCTTTCTGCACTGCAAGAATTTCTCTAGACTTAATTTGCTGTAGTTGTAGGTGAAGAATCTGAGCATCAGGAGGTGAAAGAGTTTAAAGAAGCGTTTGGGAAATGAGCTCAGGGGGCTCTTAAGGGACACAGGACAGTAGTGAGCTGCATAAAGTTGTCTTCATGGCCAAGGTCCCATGTAATTGGTATATAATATTTGATAAATGTGCACATTTGTATTTTTATGAAGATTTTTTTAATTCTGGTTTTTGTTTTAAAACTAAATGGCGCTTTGCCTTGCGCAAGATGTCAGGTCCCTGATTTGTGGGGGTGGAATGTATCGAAACTGTCAGAGACCATGGGAAGGAGAAGCTATGGCAGGCAATTAAGAGTGACCATGGGAATTAGGAACTACAGTAGGCAGTCAGGAGCGAGCCATCCCTGACTGGTACTTGGAAGGTGTTGGAACTGGCAAGGAGCAAGGACATTGGAACTGGGAAGAGGATGTTGATAAGAAAATCAGATGGACCTTTCACCTGATGTAACGGCAAGGCAAACACAGATGTGCTTGGCTAATTGCTTTGAAGCATATAAATATCATGTAATCTTTGCAATAAACGATCCAGCTTGCACTCTACCTCTGGGTCCGTGCCTCCATCTTCACACTGATTTATAATGTTGCTGTTCCAGACTGAAAAGGCAGTGGCTGATGTTGTACTGAAGTGAGACCTACTGGACTCAGTGGTGGTAAATTGCAGTAAGATTGTAGTTTTATAATCCTGATTTTAGGAAAACAGAAACATAGACCTACCACAGTAGCAACAGAGGTGCTAGAACAGAGAGCATTCTCAAGGGTTTCCAGAAGAGGTTCCCAAACTTCCTTCTTTCAGGTTTGGTGTTGGGAATGAATGCACATTGCCTCAAAATAGAACCCCCCAGTCTCTGGTAACTTTATTGTGTTCTGTTTTAGAATGGAATTTGCATATAATTACATTTATTTGGATGATACCTATATGACTAGTACTTTCTGAAAGACTGGTGTTTACTGTCCCTTTACTGCTTTCTTTTCTGTCTTTCTGTTCACACCCATCCTTTGAAAAGAGAAAGTAAATCAACTGACTTCTGAAATAGGGTTAGTAATAGAACTGGATTTACAGAAAGCCCATATTTGACTTCTGTGTCGTTTGTTAATTGTCTGCACAAATAGTCCTTACCACTGATGTGTTTACTTGAAACTCTGAGCAGGATTTCAGGATGCATTTCTCTTAGTGGGCTGCCCAGGAGCTGTGTGACTTTTCCCTGTCCAGGTACATTCCTGCTTTTAGGTGTTTGCCTATAAAGTGACCTGCCACTGTTTTCCGATCTCCGATGGGAGGTTTGGTTTTTTTATTTGGCCAAACACTATTGCAGAGCCTGGATTTTGCCAATGCCAAGTATGTTGTCCTCTTGTATCTGTGTGTGGTGGGAGAGCATGTGTCAGAGCCCAGAGGCACCCTGTTGTCTGTAACTCTATTATTTGGTATTTCCCAATTCTTACTACTGTTCTGATTTATGCTTCTTTTCACAGACAGTGCAGTTTTGGTATGAAGATCTAAGTTTTCAAACTCATCTTGAGAGGAGATGAGAGCGACCGGTCTTCTTGTGCTCAGGCTGGAACATACAATTTGACTTAGTTTCCCTGCAGACCATAATGAATTAGAGAGGTGAAAAGAAGGACAACAATATAAAGGAGGTGAGGAAATACAAATAAGTAAGGAGGATAGGGAAAGAAAGGGAACACTAAAGAGGGATAAGTAAATAAACTCAAATGCGCAGACCAGCAGGAGATTGTTTCTGAACGCCTTGGGAGGAAAATAAGTGAGGAATTAGCCTGTTTTGATTTTTTTTTTTTTTTTTTATTACTACTACTGGGTGGGCTCCAGAAACCTTCTAATGATGGATGCTGTAAAATAAGTGGGTTTTTTTTCCTATAGGCTCTTGAAGGGAAATATGTATTACTTGTTTTAGCACAGATACACTGGGCAGCATACATTTGTGGAGAGCTGTAAGAGCTGTAGATAACCACTGGAAATAAAGTAATACCTTCTCTAACTGCTGGTGGTATATAATCATCTTGTATCTGAGCACCTTTCTTAAACAGATTTGTCTTGTGAAGTGCCTGTTGTGGGATAATGAGGATAATCTGCAAAGTAAAACCTGGAAAGAAGGAGAAAGTGATTCTTACCTCCCTGCAATCAATAGGACTTGGCCATTTTCCCAGGGGAGGTCTGGGTGTTGCAATTACCCAAAACCAGGTCACCTAGGTAGTCCTGTAGTCAAATTGCCAGCCTCCAGCAATACTTACCTATGCTTTTTGAACTATCTTGACGTAGGTTCTCCAGTGTTATGTGTGCCAAAAATTTACACACAGCTCTTGAGCAAGCCCGGTTAGGTTGTGTTACCAAGCCAGTCTTCCAGGGTTTTGGGTTTGATTTTGTGCTTGTTTCAATGTGATAGGGTGTGACTGCAGGGCGAGTTTTAAGGAGGTAAGGCTTCAGGTGCAGAATCGATGGTGTTTAACCCTGTAACTCTGTGCTCAATTGGGCAGTATGCTTCTGTATGTAGTGAAAAGGATGAATATATTGAAATACAGCCATGATAGTCTTGTGGCCATAATAGCCATAAGTCTGGCATGAGGTCAAGCATTTGAAGTCAGTCAAGAATACAGATCCATGGTGTGACTTCTCGTATACTGGCAAAACTTAATTGGCAGCAAGAGCCAGTGGGGGGAAAGAGGCAGAACATCTCATTGAAGTGTCTGGTTAACCCTGTTGGAGTGTGGAGGGTTTTGATGTGGTGGGAAGCAAATGAAATTCAATGTCCCAAAAGTTGGAGCTACTGCTGCAGGAAGTTTTGTAACAAGTACATGGGAATCAGCGTATTCTATGTGCCCGTCTATTCCCTAAGTTCCCTACTGGGACTGCGAATTGGAAATAAGGGTATATTGCTTTAAAGTATCATCTCAGTATTCCTTCTTAGAAGTAGCTATCATCTAATAATACTCTCATTTCCTGGCTTTAACTTTGGCCTTCAGCTGATTTGCTTTGACTTTCCTGAGCATGCCATGAGTAGATAAGCTCCTAATGTATGTTAGGTTGGAGTTTTGCTGCAAGCATTTTTACATGGATGTTATATAGGCAGAACCACATTCCTCTGCACAGGAAGATTAGCTGTGAGACTGCTCTAGCTGGCAGGTTTGTCATCATGGCACTAGCCCAGTGATCATGCTTGCAGGGTCTGCCACCTTGATCCTAGGGCTGCTGCTTTATACAGCCATTGGACTGGAGTTGGCATACAAGTCAGGGGAGGACAGGAGTTCAGGTCATCTCTTGCTCCTTTGAGCAGCTGTTAATGCTGATGAAAAGCAAATCAGCTAATTTTTGAGCAGTATTTTAAAAATGGGCATTCTTTCATATTTAAAGTGTTAAAAAATACGTGGTTAGAGGTCTCAAAAAGCAGTCTAATTTTTTTTTCTTTTGAAAGAAAGGTTCTCCTACGGTTTTGTGCATCCTGAATGGCATTTTAAAAAGTCAAGTACAAACTGGAATTCATCAAAATGGGGTATTTTTGGTTGACAACATAATCTTATCCCTTATGACTTTGATCACTCTTTCAGTTATCACTTTCAAAAAAAACAGGCAAGCTATTTCCAGAATTCTGACCTTGAGCAGTAAACTTGGTAGTCCTGAAGGCAGCATGGAGTGGAAAACTTCCTGTCGACACAAGCATTACTTGTCAAGAGTATTCTGACATTTCTACTGCTTGCTAAATGTGGGAAGGGTCGGAGAAGTGGAGAGCTCGGGGTGTGCACATGTGTATGTATGTATGCATGCATAACACCATTTTCAGTACTAAGGCATATGCCACTTTCTGCTTTTGCATCTGCAGTATATAGGTTGAATGCAAATTACTCAACAGTCCCAATGTGCTCATACTCATTCATTAGTGCCATAAAAACCTTGAGATTTATTTAGTAAGTCTTGATATGCAGAATACTTTACTTTCATTTTAAATGGCATTTGTGTCAAGGCCCTAATGAGATTATATCTGTCTAAAACTTAAACGCAGTTCTAAAGCTCATAGCTTAAAAATAACTCTGTCAAGGCATATTTGAGGTTTTGTTGGTGTATTAGAGCAGTTTTTATTGTGTCATAAAACGCAGAGGCAATATTTACACTTCCAAATATTTTAAGTTTGTAGCCAAGGCCTTTAGAAAAGATGTAATATTGGCATCACTCACTTTGGTGAGGTGTTGTTTCATGCAAATGCTGCTGTGTCATCCTCTCATTACCCTGTGGATGTGTTTGCTGGAGTATACGTAACATCTTGGTTAATATATCTTCTGTGGGTAGAGAACTTACCTGATAGGCAGCCCTTAATGGAAGGCTTGCTGCTGCAGAGAGGTGCTGCTGGCCTGCTTTCTGGGCTGGGGAGTTGGAAATCAGGAGAGCAGGAGTCTATTCATAGGGCTGTCACTGAGCTGTTGTTGCCCAGCCTTGAATATTCTTGAGGGAATTGCTTAAACTCTCCAAGTTACTGTGCCTTTTCTTGCGAGAACACACAGCAAGTTGCTTGGAAAGTGTTTGGACACCTGTAGCTGAAAGATTCCAGCAACACATGCTGTAAATGTGCATACTGCCTTTCTGTATGGTTTAACTGTCCTTTGCATCAAGGAGGATGATTTTTGATCATTGCTTTTTCCATTAGGCGTTGCTTATTAAGAACAATCCTAGGTATTACCTAGGTGTAGGTAATCCTTAGTGCACAGGAATCCTTGGTGTGCTAAGGACGACATCCTTGTCTCGCTTGAAGGCCTGTGAATTGCTTTGGCAGAAGTACAACTTCGCATTTTAAAACTATTTATTCCACATTGCCCTATTAATGTACCTTAGCATTGCTCCTCAGGGACTTGGTCTAGCGCTGATGAGTAGTAGTTAAATTCCTGTGCTAGTGCAATTCCTTGCATCAGCGACGTGCTGACAAATGTACTATTTCTAGAGGCATTTGACCTTTAAAAACTGGCCCTGGATCACTTAACTGCTTCACATTCATCCCAAAATTGCTTTGAGACTTTAATGGGGACGAGCCTAATGTTCAGATTTCATTGTGACGCCTGTATGAAAGTAGGATGCAAAGTGCATGTTGCCTACAGCTAAATATTAAATACTATAAGCCTCTCTCTCTATGTTTGCCCATTGTTTTGGTCTGAATTTTTTTGGACCTTGGTGGGTTGTTCCCAAATAGAAGTAGTGCTGGTTTTAGCAGAGTTGTCATCTGGACTGGTTGTTGGACCCAAGCTTGGTCAGGAAGTTTTACTTTTATGAGTTTGTTTTTGTTGGAAAGCCAAGATCAGTTTTGAAACATATCAAATCCCTTCCTCTGTCTTTTCCAGCTTATCTGAGATCATGAAGGTATTTCTGCTGGAGTAGAAACCAAGTGATAATTTTTTGCTTTTGTGTTCTGTTAATTTTTTGTGCATACCTCAAACTGTGGAAAAAAAAAACAACAGTGAAAGTTGCATTTTGAACTTTTTTTAATATAAAAGTAACCCAAAATATTTTAATGCCATTGAAGTTCCACTTTCTCCATATAAAATAAACACATTCCTTTGAAATGTGTGGGGGTGTTGACTACTCTAGGGATAGCTTTGCAGGATTCACATTGCAGAGTGACTGATTTGAACACAGGCTATCCTGAGCAACTGTATTTCAGCTCAGCAGCTCCCCTTGCTTCCCAAAGAGACAAAAAAGTTGGTCGTAAGGGGGATGCTCTTTCTAAATAAGAAGAAAAAAAAATCAAATCTCACAATCAAACAACTACCTCCTCTCTCAAGTTCCTAACACAGAAATTAAGGGCACTTTTATACTAGGATCCTGAATGAGAGAGCCAGTTTCAAAGGCTTTATTTGTAGATTACTTGACAGCAGATTAAAGACTTCACATCTGGAGATAAAGCTTTAAGAAGTTCAGGCCGTATGTTTGACAAGTGCTTTTTGTGTGAATGAACAAAGTAAGTATCTGACTAAAAATGGTGGTAAATCCAGAAAAAAACCCATGAAAACTAGATACACTTTTGTAAAGAGTACACTAACATCTGTTACATTGCTATGTTGGAAACAGTCATCTGGAACATCGTCTAGGTTGTCCAACCCTTTGCGCAGCTAATGTAGTCTTCAGCCCAAGACCATTCTATTCACACATGGGCAGGAGGGTTTTGGAAGTGAGCAGTGTATCTGTGTTGATAGAGCTGGAGTAAATATGGCACAGGTTTGTGAATGTTTCCAGGTTCATACCTGTTGTATGAGTTTGTTAATACCCGAGTCCTCTACAGCACACTTTCATCCACTGGTAGTGGCTGTTAAAGGAAGCCGCTCTGATGCAGGTAGTACTTGAGTATTGAGAGGTGACCATCTGCCCAAGACCTAGAGCCCAGGTCTCTGTGTTCATAGCTCTTTCAGTGTGGCTGCGTAGCCTGTAGCAGTGGTATGAATGCTCTCTGCTTGCAAGGAAACATTCTACCAGGTTTGCAGAAAACAAATCCCTGGATGAGGTTTAAGATTAAAATAGATAATTGTATGAATTCCTAGTAGGTGCCTGTGCTCAGGGGAGGAGGACAGATGTGCGATGTGAGCTAAGTGCCAACAAAACCAGCTGGAATTTCCAACAGCAAATAAGAGCACCTATCTATTCAGGGAGAAGGTATAAGTAAATAGGAATTCCTGGAGATAATTCCATAGATGATTTCTGAATAACAAAATTTATCTGAAGATCATGAGCTGTTCCTGCTCCATTCTGGCAGGAGGTGGGACGGAATTCAATGAGTTACATTATTTATGACTTTTTCATACAGCTCAGCCTGTGTTTCTAATATATCTGCTCTGCTTTTTTTATAGATGAGGGACTTCCTTCTGCAGGGCTGTGCATTGAGGAACTTTCAGAGCTGCTAAATTTGATTTAGGAATCGGGTGCATGTCTGTGACCTCCTTTGTCACTTCAGTCTCCATTAAAGCATACTTGCTTCATTTGTTTATTTTTTTTATTTCATTGATAGAAGTTTTTCATGTAATTGAACAATCTGATGTGCTGAAAGGTGCTAAGACAAGCATGCAGCTTCGTGTGGTATGAGCCACATCTAGCCAGCTTCATTTTGTTTCAGTGGGGAGAACAGTTTACCTGGATTTTTCTTTGCAGTGACGTATTAAAACTCAGTCCCTGATTAGTGCTTGGTGTGGCCTTTTGGAAATTTCTGCTGTCATAACATCTTTGTCAGCCTATGGTCAGCTCATATCCCTCATAGTCCAGTTCTATTCATAAGTCTAAAGCAGCAGCGAAAGCACTACTGTTTTGATGCTTGCTTGTGAAGTAGCATGTTTTTCTTGGGTTAAAGCAATTTTTTTCCAGAGTAAATGACGATATCCCTCCCACATATGATAATGCAAAAGGAATATTTTTATGTTTCTATTATCAGCATGTGCATATGTGGACTGAATAAAAGCAGGAATCTGCCTGTCAAGTTCCTGCTGTGCAGCTGTTGCCCTTTTCATGATGCACATGATGATTTTGAAAACGTGAGTTCTTTCACAAGTACATCCAAGTTCTCTGCCAGGAAATGGCCACTCTTTTCCCCCTACAATTAAATCAAGCCCACTGGCACCTGTATCCTGATTTATGTTTTACAATATTATCCACATCCATTACATTTATATAGATTACTTCCTTCAAGATGCTTGCTTTGCCACTTTAAATCATACATTTGATTGAATTGTAACTAAAATGGAGTGAATTAAAATGCCTGTAATCAATCAATTGCTCGATTCCCTGAGAGGAGTCACTTGCACTTCTCACTTCACTGAGCTTATGGTTTCATCAGCATCTCCTGTTAGTAGATCTCAACTGTTTGATATTTTTTGTTACCTTTTGTTGTTGTTGTTTGTTCCTTATTTGTTTTCAGGCCTTTTTTTTTTTTTCTGGTAAGTTGGAACATTTCTATTCTCTCTCCTTTGCCCCCCCCCCCCCCCCCCCAAATTTTTACCTTGACTCTGGCTGTGACAGCACAAGCCTCTAAAAGCTTCCAGTCCTACTTGTTAAAAATAATGTGCTTTTAAGAGCCTTCAGGTGCCATTCATTTAAAGTTAGGCTTTTTTGAGGTTTTTGTTCCTGTAAGCTCACAAGCTCTTACTAACTTAAGAGAGTGGGTGAGTTGGTTGTTCTTGTTTTCTGATGGTCTCTTAAGCTAAAACTGAGTCTTTAGAAGAAAAGGCAACCAGAGAAACAATGCACTGGATTCCAGCAGAGACAAGGTCAACTTTGAGTTTTGTGGCCATATGATTCTGGGACCAAGGTATTTCCAGTGGGGATTTAGTTGAAAATTACGTAGTCAGCCTCTCTGCTTCAAAAATTGTTTGGTACTTTTTATCTCAAATGCTATCTCTCTATGGCTGTGTGACCCCTTAATATCTGAGTAGTTCTCAGTATTCATTCATTCTCATGTTACTGGAGATGAGGATGAGACATGGTGAAGCTAAATTACTTAACCAAGGTCATACAGGAACCTGGTGGAGGATCTGCTGCAACACAGCCTTGTGTTCTTACTGTGTTATCTTCCACTTTCTCTAAATTTTACTCTAATTTTTGTGTAATTCTGTGTCATTGGAGGTGGTTTCTTCAGCCGCAGATTATTTGTGAGTGATTTACTAATGCTTCTATAAAGCTTTTTTCAGTGAGACTGGGCTACATGTGCATGTTTCTAATCTTTGTGAGCACTATGATGAGCACCAGATTTTGGTTGGTTTGCACAAGGTCTTCAAGCATTTGTTGCTCTTGGTGCCTGGAGTTCGTTGGTGGTCACTTTTCTTTGTGGTGCCTTTTATTTGGATGCATTTAGAAGTCCTTACCATATGGAGGAAGGGTTAGTGCACCAGAGCACTAGCTTTTCATGACATGGTCTTCTTGGGTCGTCTGGCCTAAATGTTCTCCCTCTTTTATCTTCCCATTTCCACCTGGATAACAGATATATTCTGAACAGGGAAGTTTTGACTAGGAAGTGTTTGGGGTTTTCAGACACTGCCTGGGATCTCTGGCACAAGCGTAAATGTGAATAACAACTCAGTTGCAGTGAATGATTTTTTGCTAATAAACAGCCCTGATTGGTTTATGTAAGAAAACTCAGCTTTAGAGAGAGAGTTTTGTTAAAACGTAGGCAACGGGGGGGTAAGACTTTCAAAACAAATTCCAGTGCTGTCTGTGCAGGATGCTGCTAGGTACTAGGGAGTATTAAAATTCCTTCCGTTATTTCTCTTCTTCAAATCACTTTTAAATCTTTTAGAAGAGAAATGCTTCCAAACTACGGGGCTGCTGCAGAAAGCAATAAACTAGTTATTACTGTATTAGTATTTGGAGGAAAAAAGGGTTCCTTTTCTCTTATCCCTATCTGATACCACAGATCATTACTTTCTGCATGAAGAAGAAACCAGAAAGTGCCCAGCTTGCACCTATCTTTCCTTTTAAATTAACTTGCTGTCTCTTTAATTTTATTTCAGTAGATTAATTTTTCTTGTCCTGTGTTCAGCAACTTAAACCAGAGCATCCCTTCGTGCTCTTTCCATTAGGTTCCTTTTCTGCCTTCAGTGGGAATGAACAGGACACCCAGAGATCTATGAAATTCAGAGGAAAAATCGATGAAACTCGGGGTGTAGCTGAACAGCAGCACCCTTTTTTTGCTTGATGGCAGCTGAGGAGATGGTAGGATGCACAGAACTGGTAGCAGTATAGCACCTTGTGCAAAAGATCCTTTAGGAACTGGTATCTGGGAATGAGACTAGCATGCAAAGTCTCCCTCTCTGAACAACCCTGTATCAGGACAAAGATATGTTAAGCCTACACTTGTGATTTCTGTGCTCCAATCTTATAATGCTGGGGTTCTTATAACCTGTATACACCAAGTATAAACTTCTGCCAGTATCAATTTTTCACATTAGTTTCAAAGTAGGCTGTTGAGTATTTTCAAGCTTTATGCTCAGCCTTGCTCTTGTACTTGCACCTACAGTGGGTGGCAATTCACCAGGGTGATTTATATAAACATTGTGGCTTCTGATGCGTAGAAGGGGAGGTAAAGCAGTACAGCATCTGATGAAACAGGATAGCAGGTGGCAACCTCTACGAACCTTACTCCTGGAGTAAGGCTCTCTTGGGGGGGGGGGGGGGAGGGAGAGGAAGTTTTGGGGATAAAAGAATATAGAGAAGTGTGGTCACTGGGAAGGACAATAGTCCTTGGGATACCACCCTGGGTAGAGGTCAGAGAGAAACTGCTGTTTGTTGTTTCCTTCTGTTACTGTTTTGGATGTTAACTGTTGCATTTTGGAGTTACACAAACCAAATAAGCTAGTCAGTATCATATTCTTCATTGAAGTGACTGTGTTTTCTTGTGATGCCTGAAAAGCTACTAGGGAGGCTTTTTAAATTCAAATATTTGAAGCCAGCCAGAAAATGGCTTCACAGTGTATTCGGTTCGGTAGATGTGTGTTCTTTCGCCAGGAATTTTCTGAAGCGTTTTCTTCTATGGCCAATTCAGATGGTGAATTTTATAATGTGTTTATTACAAGTGCATCTAAGTGTCTTGCCATTTGAGTGCTTTATTCTTTCACTTTTCCATTAGGGGTCTTAATTATGGGGAAAACCTGAATGGAAAGGATTCATCTGGTGTATCAACAGAGTAATGCAAAGATACTGTCCAGAAACCAATCCAAGGCAGGAAGTGGTAAAGTGGGTTTTTTCTTTAGTTTGTGTTCAACAAATGCTGTAGTCCTAGATGAAGCTTAGCCTTAGCTTAAAACTGGTGAGTGTAGGATTTACCTTCCATACACTAGGAAAAGTGGCAGCTCCATGAAAAAA
Organism: Neopsephotus bourkii; assembly: GCF_033783945.1. Classification (NCBI taxonomy): domain Eukaryota; kingdom Metazoa; phylum Chordata; class Aves; order Psittaciformes; family Psittacidae; genus Neopsephotus; species Neopsephotus bourkii. The sequence goes on along the minus strand of NW_026901291.1, from coordinate 11,301 downwards.
GCCCAAGTCTGTCAGAACCCTAAACAAAGGTTTTCATTGAATGTTGTTGTAAGCAGAGATGCAGGTGGGAAGGGGATGAGGAAATGCCACGGAAACAGACCCAGGAAGGAGCTGCCAGCCAAAAATGTGGCTGAATGGGCACAGACAGCCCAGTGCTGCTGAGCCCAGGATTTTGCTTAAAAGGAGCTGGGAGCTGTAAGCAAAAGCTCAGCAACCAGCCCCCTGTTTGGATTCTCTAGGATTTCAAATTTCCAAAGACAATTGTTAGAAAAAGGGGATTGCATGAGAGGGATGCTGGCTTCCAGGTTTTTTGTCTTTGCAACTGAAATAACAAGAAGAACCCTGATTTTCTCAGTTGATGTGTGGAGGGAAGGAATGCCATCCAAAGGGACCTTGACACGCTTGTGAGGTGGGCTGATGCCAACCTCATGAAGTTTAACCATGCCAAGTGCAAGGTCCTACACCTGGGTCGGAGCAATCCCAGGCACAGCTACAGGTTGGGCAGAGAAAAGATTCAGAGCAGCCCTGTGGAGACGGACTTGCGGGTGCTGGTCGATGAGAAAATGAACATGAGCTGGCTTCAGTGTGCTCTTCCAGCCCAGAAAGCCAACCGTATCCTGGGCTGCATCAAAAGGAGCGTGACCAGCAGGTCGAAGGAGGTGATCCTGCCCCTTTATTCTGCTCTCGTGAGACCTCACTTGGAGTATTGTCCTAGACGTCGAACAACAGCTTCTTGAGCTTATCTGCACAAATTAAACAAATTAGCCATTAGAAAATGTTTAAAATATTATTCCTGCTAGGTAGAAAGCGTGTGGCATTATTATTTCTGTGGCATTTCCTCCTGTAATTGGGTTGTGCTTCTTTTCCCATTTACTGACTAGTCTGGGGATATAAACATGTTAGCAGGCAGGGTGCTCCTTCCTCATTTGTCCTTTCTACTGCCTTTTTTTGTCCCTGTCTCTTCATACTGCTGAGAGGACCGCTAATATTCAAAACAGATGAGATGTTTTTAAAGTTGAAAATTCAGCTCTGTGTGTTATTAGTTGAGTATAAATGTCTTTGTACTCACGTTTGTTCTTTTAGTAACAAATCTTCATCAATGCTGGATGCTGTCGGACAGAATCAGGGGTTATGACTGTGTGCCTTTTTCACTGTAGCATGTTCTGTACATAGTTCATACCCATGTTCCTAAACAGCCTGCATTCTCACAAGAAGGATCTTGCCAGATCAAGGTCCATTTAGCTTCGTATCCCATCTCTGATAATGGTCAGGTACGAGTAGCAGAGGGTATGGGAGCAGGCATGGCATTTAGCAGAACACTCTCCCAGAAAGAGCAATTTGTGTCACGGGTACATCATGAACCAAAAGTGGTGATTTGTACTAGTAGCACTCTGCAGATGTTTCTTTCCTGTGTCCAGTCCCTTTCTGACCAACAGAAATGTACCCACAGTGTCCTGTTGCAAAGAGCCCTGTACCTTAACTTCACGTTATCTCAAGAAACACCTTGGGTTTGGTACTCCTACCTCTCAGTTTCTCTCAGTGCTGTACACCTACCTGCTTCATAGTTCTTTATTTGGAAGCTAGTCATCATTTTGGCTGTATACTTATCCACAGATCTATAGTTTTTTATTGTACCTGCCCTTAGTTACCTTATTTCCAACTCTGCCCTCACTTCAGGCTTTTCTGGGTAAATTCCGAGATCGGAAAGAAGGGGGTGACAGCTGGATTTGGGGCTGATTCCCCACAGAGACCTTTCCACGACACGCACAAACCCCGGCGCAGGGGGGAAGGGGGGCTGTGGTCTCCGGAAGTGGCCGGTGTCACGTGGTGGCTGCTGGCTTCCGGTGAGCAATGGCCGGCGCGACTGCCCTTTGGGGTGCGGGCGGGCCCGCGCCCTGCTCGTAGCCCCAGCCCGGTGCTCGCGCGCCGGCTCCGGTCCCTGCGGCGGGGTTTCGGTGACGCACGCGCAGCGCCCGGGAGCAGCATGGCGGCGGGCAGGGTTCGGGTCCCGGCGGCGGCAGCAGGTAGCAGTGAGATCCGAGCCAGCGGGGGTCTGGGGCGAGCGGGGAGGCCTTGGGCGGGCGCAGAGCGGCGTCTCCTGCCCTCTGGGCGCCCGGCGCGGGAAGCCTCACAGCGCGCGGTGCTCGGTTCTGGGGGGGAGTAAAGACACGGGGGGGAGGGGGGTGTTACCCGGAGGTCCTTGATTCACACTGTACCTGCATGGGTAGGGGAAGGGGCGAAACCATTTCTGGCCGTTTCTATCTTATGTTTGTCAATTTCTGACCAGTTTTAAGCCTTTTTTGGCTCGTACTGAACCATTTTTGCCCATTTCTTGCCAGTTTTAAGATTAGTTTGGCTGTTTCTATCCCATGTTTTCCCGTTGCTAGCCCATTTTAAATCTTTTTTTGGTATTTCTAAACAATTGGTGGCCCACTTTATCTTATTTTTGCCCGTTTCTTCCTAGTTGTAAGCCATTTTTAGCTATTTCTGATCACTTTCTTGCCATTTCTAGCCTGTCTTAAGCTTTTCTTAGCTATTTCTAAACAGGTTTGGGCTATTTGTAACCCTTTTTTTGCCTGATTCTAACTCTCTTTAAGCAATTTTGGCCATTTCCAAACCCTTTTTTTCCAGTTCTCACCGATTTCTTGCCATTTCTAGCCCATTTTTGCCCTTTCCTGACTTGTTTTGAACCATTTTGGCCATTGCGAACCCATTTTGGTTCATTTCTAACCCATTTTAAGGCTTTCTTGGCCCTGTTTGGTGTCTCTGCTATCTGCTGAAATATTTAAACTGATGGAATCGGAATGAAGCCCCGTGTTGACTATATACGCGTAGCTCTTGGAAAGGCTCCCCTGAAGTGCGGTTTCAGAGATGGGATTAAAATCCTGCCCACCCTTGCCTTGACTCAGCTATTGATAAGCTCAGTGGTGAAATTCCTTTCCACTCAGGTAAGGAAACAGGACAGTGCTTGGCAGATTTTCCTAATGCAGCCGCTAGCATACAGCTGTGTCACGAGCGGGGAACAAAAGGAAACCTTTGAAAGGCAAGGAAATAAAATCTGGTGCCTGCACGAGCTTTCCCCTCAGTGCTCTGAACCCACGCAAAGAGCTTGGTCTTATCCTTTCCTTTATTCCTTTTTTTTCCCCTTCCGCACAAGGAGGTTTCAGTGTTACTCTTCAGGATATTGTGTTCTGTAATCTTCTCTGGGAGAAGATTAGCCCCCTTCCCTAGCCCCACCCCTTTTCCGGTCTGTTTCGGCCCCCCCCACCGCGGCCATTGGCTAATGGTCATGTCAATCACTTGTAGTCCGGTTGGGCATCATAGGTGGCACTTTGGGTACCATAGGTGTTAGGCCAGGTATTGTAAGTGGTACTTTGCATACTATAGATGTTCCGTTGGGTATCAGAGGTGGCACTGAAATGTTAATACTGTGTTGGAGATTTGGGGAGCTATCATAGAATAGTTAGGGTTGGAAAGGACCTAAAGATCATCCAGTTCCAACCCCCTGCCATGGGCAGGGACACCTCACACTAGACCAGGTTGCCCAAGGCTCTGTTCAGTGGGGCCTTGAACACTGCCAGGGGTAGAGCATTTACTGCTTCTTTGGGGTGGAGTGTTAGGCAACATTTCATAGACAGAAAGTGTTCTCAGACTCTAGAATTAGGCTTCTTTTAGAGAAAGGAGGTAATTCCTCATGGAAATAGTCCCAGACTTGTGTTGTTCAAACAGGGTAGCACATAGGATGTGTATCACAACTTGGTGCTGCCCTGGACAGTGACATGCTGTTGACAGTAAAGAAGGTGAATTTCTCAGACCAACTGCAAAAGAACCACAGTGCCACTTTCTGCTTCTGTTGTGCATTGTTTACAACTTGGTTTACATCAGTAGGCAATGCAAGTGGGATGTGACTGCGGGGAACAATGTTGGCATCAAAATGCAGTGTGGCATCAGAAAACTGGGTTGCAGCTTGCAGGAGGGATTACGCCACAGAAGCGTTTGGGAATAATGCTACCTACTGTTATTATCTTTGTAAATTATCCAGTAGCCATTCATAAATAGAGCTGTGATAGCAAGGGCAGCTCAAACAGTCGTAGGGCAGTTTCCAGTTTAAACATTACATTCGTTTGAAGTGATACCACATTTTACACATGTAATTGTGGCTGAACGGTGTTTGGAGTTGTTGGCATATTCGTGTAGTTGTTTTTCTATATAGTCAGGTAGGCTCATCTCTGTAAATAGATCCTAGCATTCAGACTATGCGGATCTAACTGTAAGAGCAGGCTCCCCACCACCTCCCCTTTTGTTTTTCCTCATATGAGGTTTTCATACAGCAACGGGAAGCAAATGTCACTTGAAGCAATAGAGCAACATGCATGTAAATCCAAAAAGTAGTGTCGGGGGTCCCTGCCAGACCGGTCACCTCAGTTGGGTGGGTTAATCATATCTAATACCTTAAATCACAGGGATTTTGTAGTAGTTGGTCTAGATTATCTTCAGGGGCCAATGTGTAATTATTGACACAGCTTCCTTTAGATCAAGGTGGGGAACAACTGCTAAAGGAACTGCCTAAATAACAGCTAGTAGTGCAAAGCGCAATTGTTTATCACAAGGGCAGATGTTAGGATGAAGAGGTAAATATAAGCCTTGTATCTTTTGTAGCATTCTTGTGTCTGCTTGTTGTTTGGGTTTGGGATTTTTAAGCATTGAGTATGCTTAGAAGCATGGTGGAACTTGAACTGTTTGCATCATTTAGAACTAGAAAACACGCAGGTGGGAGATGGGAACTTAGCTGGAGGTGAAGTGACTTGGACTTCCATTCCTGTTCTTTGGACAGTAATGGACAGGAAAAGAGTTGAGGTTTTGTTTTTTTACCTTTACCCTTGAGAGGAAGCATCCTCAGGGGTGAGAAATGAGAATCTGAGGAGCAGATGTTTCCAGAGAGTGTATCTTTCAGAGACTACACGGTAATAACTTCATTGGATGTTTGAGGATGTAATTAATCCTTTCTTGGAAGAACACGATCAAAACACAACACCAAGCTGGCAGGGAGTTGGAATGAAATGAGTGGGAATGCAGGCCAGTAGTTGTGAAAGGGTAAGTATAGGGGTATGTGCAGATGCTGATAGTATTTGTTTCCTGTTTGCTTGAAATGTCTGGGAAGATCATCAGTGATCAGTAAAAGATTGCGTTTATTTCTTTAGGTTGTGGCAATTATCAAGACAAGGCAGAGGTGGAAAGGGGTGGAAATGCAGCCTATGAGGTCTGAAAGGGTACGTATATGAGCCTGTGGATCAGCAGTCATCAGTGAAAGAATGTGTGAAAGTCATCAGTGAAATGTTCAGACAATGTTCTTTCAGTGATTTTTGTGGCAGAAGTAGGGTTTTGTTCTGGGAATGTATGACCCTTCCCTTCCCTTCCCTTCCCTTCCCTTCCCTTCCCTTCCCTTCCCTTCCCTTCCCTTCCCTTCCCTTCCCTTCCCTTCCCTTCCCTCTTCCCTTCCCTCTTCCCTTCCCTTCCCTTCCCTTCCCTTCCCTTCCCTTCCCTTCCCTTCCCTTCCCATTCCATTCCCATTCCATTCCATTCCCATTCCATTCCATTCCCATTCCATTCCCATTCCATTCCATTCCCATTCCATTCCATTCCATTCCATTCCATTCCATTCCATGCCATTCCATGCCATTCCATTCCATTCCATTCCATGCCATTCCATGCCATTCCATTCCATTCCATTCCATTCCATTCCTTGGAGGAATAATAAAGGGATGGAATAATAATGGAATGGAACAATAATGGGATAGAATAATAATGGGATGGGATGGAATAATGAAGGGATGGAATCATAATGGAATAATAAAGGGATGGAATAGAATAATAATGGAATAATAAAGGGATGGAAAAATAATGGAATAATACTGCAATGGAATAATAAAGGGATGGAATAATAATGGAATAATACTGGGATGGAATGGAATAATAAAAGGATGGAATGGGTAATAATGAATAATAATGGATACTAATGAATAAATGAATAATGAATAACAAATAATGGATACTAATACTAAGGATCCCCTCCCCTCCCCTCCCCTCCCCTCCCCTCCCCTCCCCTCCCCGCTCGTACCTCTGTCGGCTCTGTCCGGAGCAGAAACGCGACCTCCCCGGCAAAAGGAAAAAAAAAAACAAAACACCACAGCTCCATGACAACGCACAGCCACAGGTGCCCAATTAACCCCGGCACCGCCACAGGTGCCCCATTAACCCCGGCACCGCCACAGGTGCCCCATTAACCCCGGCACCGCCACAGGTGCCCCATTAACCCCGGCACCACCACAGGTGCCTCATTAACCCCGGCACCACCCACAACCCCTCCCCACATGCCCTGCGGCAGAGGCGGAGCAAACCACCACCTCGAATAAAAGACCGAGGCTGAGCGGGGTTTCGTTTTCGCGCTGAAGGCTGTGGCCCTGAACGGATCCCTCTGAGAAAACGGCTCGTCCTCCGACCAAACCCCACCGTGGTTTCTCCACGGATACATACCCAGCGCTGGATGCCGGAGAGCAGGTACCGGAGAGGCCGTGCGAAGACGGAGCTTCAGCCAGCCAAGCGAGGCCAGGAGCCCGGTGCATGCCGCTGATGCCTCCACGGAACGCTGTTGGCTTTGCAAAACCGGAAAAACCGCTGCGAGGACCGCTCCTCGGAGGACGGAAACCGGGCGCTTTCGGAGTCCATCGCCTCTGTAGCACCGAAAAGGTGAGTGCGTGTCCCATTCTCGCTGCTGCAGGTGAAGAAGGGGGGGGTCTCCCGGCGCTGCTCGCTGCTGCAATCTTGTGTCGAAGTCACGGTACTCACGGGAGGTGGGGGGCACCGCGCTGTGGCTCCGGGCACCGCCGGCTGCTCCTCTTGTTTTTTCAGTCGGAAACTCAGCACCATCCGCCGCACTGCCCGTGGGGAAAAACCGCTGCGAGGAGCGCTCCTCGGAGGACGGAAACCGGGCGCTTTCGGAGCCCATTGCCTCTGTGGCACCGAAAAGGTGAGTGCGTGTCCCAGCGTCGCTGCTGCAGGTGAAAAGAAGGGGGCCGGGGGGGCTCCGGGCGCCGCTCGCTGCTGCAATCTTGTGTCGAAGTCACGGTACTCACGGGAGGTGGGGGGCACCGCGCTGTGGCTCCGGGCACCGCCGGCTGCTCCTCTTCTTTTTTCAGTCGGAAACTCAGCTCCATCCGCCGCACTGCCCGTGGGAAAGCAGAAGAATGGCGCCGGACGACGGTCGGTGCTGCAATCACGTGGCCATGATTAGGTACCGCACCTGGTGTCGAAGAGGCTGCGCTTCGGGAGCTGAACCAATCGCAGCGTTGGAACGGCGGGGCTATGAATGATTGACAGGTTGCTTAGCCAGTGGCGGCCGCGGGGTGGCGGAAGAAGACGCGACACGTTTCGGCTGGGAGTGATTGACGGGAGTCTCAGCCAATGGCCGCCGCGGGGTGCTGCAAGCTGCTTCCGCTGCCTCGCTCCCTGCGTGCAGGTGATCCCTGCGAGAGAAACGCTGTTGGCTTTGCAAAACCGGAAAAACCGCTGCGGGGAGGGGACCGCTCCTCGGAGGACGGAAACCGGGCGCTTTCGGAGCCCATTGCCTCTGTGGCACCAAAAAGGTGAGTGCGTGTCCCATCCTCGCTGCTGCAGGTGAAGGGGGGGGGGGGGTCTCCGGGCGCCGCTCGCTGCTGCAATCTTGTGTCGAAGTCACGGTACTCACGGGAGGTGGGGGGCACCGCGCTGTGGCTCCGGGCACCGCCGGCTGCTCCTCTTCTTTTTTCAGTCGAAAACTCAGCTCCATCCGCCGCACTGCCCGTGGGGAAGCAGAGGAATGGCGCCGGACGACGGTCGGTGCTGCGATCACGTGGCCATGATTAGGTACCGCGCCTGGTGTCGAAAACAGGCTGCCCTTGGGGAGCTGAACCAATCGGAGCGTTGGAACGGCGGGGCTATGAATGATTGACAGGTTACTTAGCCAGTGGCGGCCGCGGGGTGGTGGAAAAAGACTCGACACGTTTGGGCTGGGAGTGATTGACGGGCGCCTCAGCCAATGGCCGCCGCGGGGCACTGCAAGCTGCTTCTCCACCTGCAGTACCGGTGGTCGGTCGGCCAGATGATGGCAGCAGCTACCGTTGCACGCAGCCACTCCTTTGCCCCCTCCCCATCTCCGTGCCCTGCAGTACCGAGTTTGAACCCGCGTTGGGAGCAGCGAGCCGTGCCCACCGCCTGCAGTACCCACGTCTGCACACGTGGTGGCAGCACACGGTCACTTTTCGGTACCCAGAAGGCAAAGGGCTGAGAGCAACGGCCGCTCCCAGCCCACTTTACATCCTCCGGGGACACCGACTGCCGGGGGGGGTCTGCGCCTGGGCCAAATTGCTAAGGGAACTTTTATTGGAGATTCTTTCAAGCTTGTTCACTTTTATCGTTCTGTGTTTGCTTTGCTGCAGTTTGTAATCACACTCAGCTCTTGTGCTTTTCATTCTCTTTATGTATTTGTGTGTATTTGTTTTGCTATTATTTTTTTTTTCAGCTGTCCTTGCTTTTTACTCTCTTCTAATATTTTTCTTTGGGCGTCCCATACCTAAAATGAGATGAGAAATAGGCAAAAAACGGTTAGGAGAGGGAAAAAATGGTTTAAAACACATTACAAATGGTCAAAAATGGATTAAAATAGGTAAGAAGTGGGTAGAAAGGGTTAGAAATCGCTTAAAACAGGTTACACTTGGGCAAAAAGGGACAGAAATGGCCATAACTTGTTCAGAAATAGCCAAAAAAGAAAGCTTAACATGGGTTAGAAATGGAGAAGATGGCTTAGAAATAGCCAAAAATACCTTAAAACTGGTAAGCAAAGAGCAAAAAAAGGGCTAGAAATGGCCATAAATTGTTTGGAAATAGACAAAAAAGGCTTAAAATTGGATAGAAATGGGGAAAAAAGGGTTAGAAACAGAAAAAATGTCTTGAAACGGGTAAGAAATGGGCAAAACTGTGTTGGAAGTGGCAAAAACTGAAGAAAAATGGTTTAAGGAATGGCCAGAATGGCTTAAAACAGGTTAGAATTGGACCTAAAAGGGGTACAAATGGCTAAAAATGGCATAAATCATGTTAGAAGAGGCCAAAAATAGGTTAGAGATGGTCAAAACCGGCTAAAAACTGGGGACAAAGGGGTTAGAAAAAAAAAAAAGTGGCTTAAACCGAATTAGAAATGGGCCAGAAAAGAAGTGGAAACAGGAAAAAAAAATGGCTTTAAACAGGCTAGAAGTGGCCAAAAATGGGTCAGAAACAGTAGAAATAGTTTAGAAATAGGAAATTAAAACGGTTTAGAAGTGGCCATAAACGCTTTAGAAGTAGCCAAAAGAGGCTTAAAATCAGTCAGAATTCAGCAAAAATGGCTTGGAAACAGCCAAAACAAAACAATAAAAAAAAAAAAAGCCAAAAACATTAAAATAAAAAAAGCTACAAATGGGAAAAATGTGTTCAGAAGAAGAAAGCCAAAATAGCTTAAAATGGGTTAGGAAATACCAAAAATGGTTTAAACCAGGTTAGAAATGGTCAAAAAATGGTTAGAAGTGGCCAAAAACGGTTTAGAAATGTGGAAAAAAGGTTTAAAACAGGTTAGAAATACCCAAAAAAATTGCTTAAACTTGTAAGAAATGGGCAAAAATGGGAAATGACCATAAGCAGCTCCTTCGCTCCTTCTTTCCCTCCCTCATTCAATCCTTCCTTTTTTCCCCCTCCCTCCTTGCTTCCCTCTCTCCTTTTTTTCTCCCTCCCTCCCTCCCTTCCTCCTACCTTCCTGCAGAATGAGAGTGAATACAAGAGCAGAGGTTCTGAGACAATCGAATGGAAGAGAAGGCAAGAGTACAACTGAATATGGGGAAGAGAATAGAAGGAAACAGAATCCAAGACATTACTGGAGAAGAGCATCTAGGGGAAAAGAGTATCAGGGAACCTAAGAGATCTAACAGAATCTAAGATTATGAGACTTGAAGAGCATCTAAGAAGAGAATATAGAGGGAGAGAATATCATGGAATAGAAGAGAATCTAAGATTAGAAGAGAATCTGAGAAGCCAAGAGAGAAAAACTCAAGAGCATACAGGAAAAGGGAAGAGAAACTTAGAATCTAAGAAAAGGAAATGGAAGAGACTGTAAGGGTATACAAGCAAATAAAGGAAGAAGGGAATCTAAGAGAAAAATACGTAAGGATTATAAGGTTTATAGCAGTGCTGTTGCCATAATGGTGTTGAGAAGTAAGATTGGTGATAACAGCTTTTATTTAATCATCCCCTATAACTGGGTAGAAAATTCAAAAAGGTACTCATGTAAATATTGAAGATGTTAACAGCCAAAGTAGAACATATTGCCAGGAGAGCACAGATAGAGCATGATACATCCTAGAAAGCTCATGCATAGAAGACCTGACCATTACACTGCCCTCACCTGGCACCACTACAGAAGATTATTTAACAGGTGCCACACATTAGGTTCTGCTCTTTTCATTTGCACTCCTGTCTCTCCATCTTTGCTAAATTCTTATTCCAAGCATACAACCTGCTTTCTCCAGATGAAAACACTCCAAACTAAAGCAAATATATAATCCAGCAACACATTTCCACAGTAACAACAGATACTCCTCTCCTGCAGCAGCCATCAAAATCCATGCATCCTACACATAGACTTTCTAGAACATGCTACACTTCATTGCATTGCCCTAAGGAAGAAACTAGGCAGCCACTATGCTGACAGTAACTCATAGACATGTCTGTGAAAAACAATCACCCAACAGTTAGCATGACATCTCACAAAATATTCTAACTCAGCTCTCTGTCTTAAAGGAAAACCTGGAAATGTCAAGTGATTAAGATTAATAACTCTAGTAGCTATTTAGAGAGAGATATATAGAGAGAATATTAAGAATTTAGAGAGATCCTTCGGTAACCCATTAAAATTTCCCCTCTTTTCACCCTAAGGGAACCTCTCCATGCAGGGAGGAAGATGGCCACCCCACAGAGATGAGCAAGTCTCTTAAAGTGAGATCATGAACTTTTCAAGTGATGTGTGCAAAAATTAAACCCTGTGTTTGTTTATCTTCTACTAGTCTGGGAGTGATTTAAAGGTTTTGTCCTGATAAGGAAAAATGCAGCTCAGAAGCTGAAGGTCAAGCGAGTCGGAGAAAACTCCAGGGACAAACTCGTCAACAAAGTTTTCAAGCTGACAAGCAGGTATTCTTTATTGCAGTGCCGGGACCGACAGTGCCCCCCCCTTGTCTCAACTGC